>NC_141001.1:83142443-86125687 GCF_052327205.1 Somniosus microcephalus
GAAATGCTTTATTTCTCTAATAATTAATTCGCAAATGAAATAGTTGCAATGTGTAGCTTTGAAATGTGTGATTCCTGAGAATGTGATTTTGCTAGCAACAGTAAAGAAAAAGCAACTTGTCAAGCAGCAAACCAACAACGTAACTGCTAACTCACTTAAAATCCACAAGACCCTGTACATCATTAACATCAAGGAAGAAACACGAATTGTACTGCTGACATTGTATAATTATGGGAATATTCTCACTTCAACACTGTGATGAAACCCTCTCAACATGTTAATCCCATCATTTGAGATTCATTTTTTGGAAAAGTTTTTGCTCCTGATTTTTCTGTACTCATCAAAGTGTGGGATGCAGTTTACAAATGTTAACAATGGGGAAATGAAATATTTTCCATTATAGGCACCCAGCAGAGCATCAAACTCTCCAGTATGGCACATGAAATGCAGAGTGAAACTTTCTCTATTCAGCTTCCAATTACCTACTGCATTGATGTGGCATTTTTCCTATAAAATTCTAACAGGACTAGACAGACTAGATGCAGGAAGGATGTTCCCAATGGCCGGGGAGTCCAGAACCAGGGGTCACAGTCTAAGGATAAGGGGTAAGCCATTTAGGACAGAGATGAGGAGGAATTTCTTCACCCAGAGAGTGGTGAACCTGTGGAATTCTCTGCCACAGAAGGCAGTAGAGGCCAATTCATTAAATATATTCAAGAAGGAGTTAGATATATTTCTTAAGGCTAAAGGGATCAAGGGATATGGAGAGAAGGCAGGGACAGGGTACTGAATTTGGATGATCAGCCATGATGTCATTGAATGGCGGAGCAGGCTCGAGGGGCCGAATGGCCTACTCCTGCTCCTATCTTCTATGTTTCTATGTTTCCCTTTCCCCACCAGTGGGACCTTTCTGAGTGAGATCACAATTAGGAGTAGTGTTGTACTATATGCCAATGCCCATAAGTAGCCGGATTAAGTCTGTTCAAAGTTATTTCACGTAGGACAGAGGAGACTTTCTTTCCATCAGTCTCCGCTGGATTTGTACTCGAGTCCCAAAGACAATTGTCTAACCCACTGCATAATCCAGTTACCATTACTGTTGATTTTATCATTTGATGGAATTTATTGGCCGTGTGTAACTAAAAAATAATTCCCTGGTTTGTGCCTGGAATGGTAAAGGTAAATATAATGGTAATTACTGTTATTACAATAGCTGAAGGTGAATCTTCAGTTAGTGTCAAATTTAGTAAAGGATCATAAATGAGCAGATTATATAAATATAATAATATCATATATTGTTGCAGATAATGGCCCAGATTTTGAGATAATAGCGGTGAGGCTAACAGTGCTCACCGTTATAATGGAATAAATCTGACAGCAACTTCCAGCATCTGCACAAGTGCAGCTCAACACAGGAATCGGAAGTTGCTGTCAGAGATACCCTGCTCCTCCCCAGGGTGTGCTGTAACAGTCCTCCCCGATAGACTTGGCACTGAAATCATTCAATGGCGTGAAGTTGGAGTACTTGCCGACTAGTTCCCTACTTAAGACACCAGAAAATATTAGGGCTAATGTTCTGCAGGGGGTGGTGGGTGTGGCGTGTGCTCCCAGTCAGTTATGCCCCTAACTGTTTGTGAGCAGTTCGAATCGCTCCCAAGCCCCTGGGTTCTAGACACCGGACTTAGGTACAGGCAGCGATACAGAAAAGACTCGAGTAGACAGGTGATTTGGATGCAAGCAAAACCCAAGATTTTATTGAACAGGAAAATTAATACAGTCTTAAAAATAAGTTATCATTATAACATTACAGGCAAATACAAATAACTACACTTATACAGGGAATGGGGAACACACGGCACATCGAGGGAAAACAACTATCTTAACAATCCCCTTATCCTTATCCCACCCCCTATACCTAACTAGATTAAGCTATGAGGGGTCAGAATCTATGCTCACCAATCAAAAACGGGGTTTGCTCAATTCAAAACAGCGGTGGGGTTCGGGGTTCACTCTTGGTGCTCTCTGGTACCTGCCGTCATCACATGGTCGCCGGGTGCTGCAACGGCATTGTCCAGGTTTGAGTATCCCAAAGTCAAAGGCCTAGATATTCGGTGAGCTGCGCCACCAGTTAGTGCCTAAAGAGGGCACTCAGTGGCTTTAGCGCCACTGGCCGTGCCTCCCGCGATATTTAGCTGGGGCGCTAATGGCGGCGTTAACCTGTTGCGCTGCGCTGCCTCTGATGACATCATCGGCGTGCACAGGACCCCGCTACCGCCCCGATCTCGATATTTGGCAGCAACCGCCTCTGTAGCGCCGTTCGCAAATGGCGCCCGGTTCACGGGGCCTTCCTGTGGCGGCAGTGGCGCAAATTAAGGTGGAGGTGCGGGGCGGTCATTTTTTCCGGCGGCCGCCTGCCAGCAGCTCCGTCCCCGGCCTCCTGATCGCCCCCCGTGGCATTGCCGGCTGTTTTCCGAGAGCCCGGCACTTCTCCTCGGTGCCGGGCTCTTTTGCCGGCACTCGCGATCTCTGATCGTGCTGGTGCAGGCCCCTCTCCCTTAAGAATGGGAGGAAGGCCTGCAGTACCGCAGCGCGCTGTGCCGCAGCGTTTGGCGCTGCGGCATGTTGCGCTGCGATATTCAGTTTCAGCACCCTAAGAGGGACACAGAGCACCTCGAGCCTCGCCCCGTGTCCCTCTTGGGGCGCTCAAGCTGAATTTCCGGCAGTCGCTACTGCTCCAAACGCTGCGCTAAATCCGGCATCCAGGCGAGCTTGGCGCCCCATTTGTGGCACCACCCAATTTCTCCCCCAAAGTCTCTGTTTGGGTACTTTACCTTGCAGGGATGGTTCTCCGTCGACAGTTGCCAGTTTGAGTTAGTGTGCAGATATTCGAAGGTCGGCCGAGGCTGAAGGCCCGATGATTCGAAGCCTCCCCTCGTTTGGTCTTCTCCAGCTGGTCTGCCCCTCGGTGGTTTTCCCTTCTCCCCTCGTCGCGTCCCGCCTCGCCTGGCCTGAATCTGTCCGTGTCTGCCCGACCCGGTGCCAGGGCAGTTCCAGATGGAGTGGGAAAAGGGCACGGGCAGAGGCCAGGAGGTAAGCGCGGGACGGGGAAAGAGCGACAGCCACGAGGGTGAGGGGCCCGAGGAGCAGCACCAGCACACCAGCCAACGAACTCTACGGACCTCTACCGAATGAACGAACTAGCTGCCCCAACTCTTCACGAACCTGAACCAACTCAATGCTACCCGGGTCCTTCAATTATACCTTCATGGAAAACCCTTATCTTCGCGCCAAATCAGGTAGTTCTTTGTCTTAAACTTGGCGGGCTAGTTTAAACAATGGTAGCAATCTATTCTGACGGTTTTTAGATGGCCAGTAATCGCCTCTACCGGCCCAATAATTGACTTATATTGTCCTGAAAGTTCCTTGATGGGCTTGTCCAACCTCAATGGCTGTGTTAATCTGTTTCTGATAATGTATGCAGACTGTTTGATGGCCTTAACTATCGGCCTAATCTGCAAATAGATCAGTTTCCAGTTCAGTCTAATGCATAATTCAGAGTCCTGTCTCGTTCCAAAACACAAAGTTTCTCTTCACAGAAAACCTGCAGCCTTAGTTTTGATTTCTCCCAAGCTGTCTGCGCTGCAGAATCCATTTTGGAATCCCACAGGCTTTCTGCCATGAGGTACGGACACCATCTTGGGTACCCCTTTTAATTTAAAATGTCCATGCAGGGTCCCTTTTATTAATAATAACCTTCGGGGAGATGCAGAAATTTTGCAAATCTTACAGCATTCAGGAGTAAGTGAAATTTTAACAGCGTGGTAAGTGATAATTACTGCCAAACATACTCTCTGGCCCTAAAAATTTAATTTTACAAGTGTGGAGTCTCATTCCTTCAGAAGTTAATAAGTGTTGAAGATATAAAATAAAATAAAAATTATTCTCTTTTTCTGTCTATCTCTTTTACCTGTCTCTCCTAATCCCCAATCTTTATTTCGCTTTCTGTACATGATTTAAATCTAATTTATACTTACTGCTTCATACTTCCTGGTTTAGACTCTGCGTGGTGCAGTGAAAATTGTTCAATCTGATTGGTTGAAGAGCCTCATTGTTTCTTGATCTGCTCACAGATGCCACAGATGTCCTGTAGAGGGCACTACGCTGGATCCAACGCCGGATTCGAACAACTCTGTGCTCTAAAGCCTGCGAAACCTTTGTGGGCAGCTGTCAGCGAGGTGAATGGTGAACACCCTTCCTTCGCTGCTGATCGCAAAATCTGGGCTATAAATTACTTCTGATGGAATGTGATGCAGTATCCATTATAGTTTAGCAAAAACGTCAGTTGGGAGTTGCTCCAAGATGTCACTGCAAAATGAGGGAAAATAGAACTCTGCACATTTCTACTAAAGAACATAAGAACTAGGAGCAGGAATAGACCACTTGGCCCCTCGAGCCTGCTCCGCCATTCAATAAGATCATGGCTGATCTTGGGCTCAAAGCCACTTCCCTGCCCGCTCCCCATAACCCTTCACTCCCTTATCTTGCAAAAATCTGCCCATCTCCACCTTAAATGTATTTAATGACCCAGCTTCCACAGCTCTCTGGGGCAGAGAATTCCACAGATTTACGACCCTCTGAGAGAAGAAATTCCTCCTCATCTCAGTTCTAAAAGGGCAACCCTTTATTCTGAAACTATGCCCCCGAGTTCTAGATTTTCACACGAGGGGAAACATCCTCTCTGCTTTTACTTTATCGAGCCTCCTCAGTATCTTATATGTTCAATAAGATCACCTCTCATTCTTCTAAATTCCAATGAGTATAGGCCCAAGCTGCTCAACCTTTCCTCATAAGTCAACCCCCTCATCTCTGGAATTAACCTAGTGAATCATCTCTGAACTGCCTCCAATGCAACTATATCCTTCCTTAAATAAGGAGAACAAATCTGTATGCAGTACTCAAGGTGTGGTCTCACCAATACCCTGTACAGTTGTAGCAGGACTTCCCTGCTTTTATACTCCAACCCCCTTGAAATAAAGGCCAACATTCCATTTGCCTTTTGATTACTTGCTGTACCTGCATGCTAACTTTTTGTGTTTCATGCACAAGGACCCCCAAGTCCCTCTGAACTATAACATTTTGTAATCTCTCTCCATTTAAATAATAATTAGCTTTTTTGTTTTTCCTGCCAATGTGGATAACCTCGCACTTTGCCACATTATACTCCATCTGCCAAATGTTTGCCCACTCACTTTGCCTGTTTATATCCCTTTGCAGATTCTTTGGACTGGATTTTGTCAGCCCTGAGGCACCGGGTATGGAGGTGGGACTGCCGATAAAGTTGCAGAATGTGGGGGCGGCTGGCAAACCCACCCCCAAACCGCCTCCGTGGCCTTTTGCCAGGAGGCGGGAAGCCGTCCTGCCCCGGATCCCATCTCCTCGAGACAGAAAAGGGATTAAATCATATTAACTGCCTGTTAACAGCTAGATAACTGACAGAAAGTAGGATTAGTCCCTTTTTACCTTTCCAAGTGCAGGCTTCCTGACCTTGGGGAACCCCACCGTGGTGGAGGAGTCGAGTAGGAGGTCTGCGGGGGTCGGGGGGTTCTGAAAGTGCAATGTAGAGGTGAGTGATGAGTGCAAGTGTGGAGTGGTAAGTATGTAAGGTGAGTGTAAAGTGTTATAAAATGTTCACTTCCCTTTGTTTCTGCCTACAGCCTTCAGCCGCTGTGGATCCGGAGTCCTGACATCTTCATTGTAGGTTTCACAGACTGGCTGTTGGATCCTCTGAACAAACAGCCAGGTGATTTCTGCAAAGTTGAAAGGTTTGATGAGTCCTGAACACAGGGACTCATCAAACTACACAGAGTGTCAGTGTTTGACAGCTTCACAGAGATGTCAAACGCTGACATTTCTTCTTTCAATAAATCTTGACAGATGGCACATCAGACGTTGACGTGCTCTGTCAGTGACTTCCCCTTAATTGGCCTGCTGAATTTGCTGGGTGGGCTTAACAAGGTCAATCAGGGCAAAATCCCGCTGGTTGGCCAGTAGCTGATGGAGGCGGGATTGAAAGCTGACAAGCGGCAGTCCCGCCTCCAAAAGCTTCTCATTGACAAAAAAAAGCCCTTTGAGTCCTCTGCACAATTTGCTTTCGCACCCATCTTTGTATCAAACTTGGCTACATTACACTTGGTCCCTTCATCCAAGTCATTAATGCAGATTGTAAATGGTTGAGGCCCCAGCACTGATCCCTGTGGCACCCCACGAGTTACCGTTTGACACCCGGAAAATTACCCATTTATCCCGCCTCTGCTTTCTGTTAGTTAGCCAATTCTCTATCCATGCTAATATATTACACCAAACCCTGTGAGCTCTTATCTTATGCAGTAACCTTTTCTGTGGCACCTTATCGAATGCCTTCTGGAAATTCAAATACACCACATCCACTGGCTTACCTTTGTCCACCCTGCTCGTCACATCCTCAAAGAACTCTAACAAATTTGTTAAACATGATTTCCCTTGCATAAAATCATGCTGACTCTGCTTCACTGCATTATGATTTTCCAAATGCCCTGCTATTGCTTCCTTAATGAAGGACTCCAGCATTTTCCCAACGACAGATGTTAGGCTAACTGGTCTATAGTTTCCTGCTTTCTGTCTCCCTCTTTTCTTAAATAGCGGTGTTACATTTGTGGTTTTCCAATATGCTGGGACCTCTCCAGAGTCCAGGGAATTTTGGTATATGCAACCAATGCATCCACTATCTCTGCAGCCACTTCTTTTAAGACCCTGGGATGCAGGCCATCTTGCCCAGGGGACTTGTCATCTTTTAGTCCCATTATTTTACCAAGTACTTTTTCCTTAGTGATAATGATCGTCTTTAGTTCCCCCCTCCCTGTGGCCCCTTGATTATCCATTATTGGGATGTTGTTAGTGTCTTCTACTGTGAAGGCAGATACAAGATATTTGTTCAGAGTCTCTGCCATTTCCCCATTCCCCATTATTAATTCCCCCGAATCATCCTCTAAGGGACCAATGATTACTTTAGCTACTCTCTTCCTTTTTATATACCTGTAGAAGCTCATACTATCTGTTTTAATATTTCTTGCCAGTTTACTCTCATAATTCATCTTCTCTCTCTTAATTATTTTTTTAGTCATCCTTTGCAGGTTTAAAAAAATTACCAATCCTTTGGCCTCCCACCAATCTTGGCAACATTGTATGCCTTCGTTTTCAATTTGATACCATCCTTTACTTCCTTAGTTAGCCACGGATGGTGCTCCCTTCTCTTAAAATCTTTCTTTCTCACTGGAATATAGTTTTGTTGAGAGTTATGAAATATCTCCTTAAATGTCCGCCACTGCATTTCAACTGTCTTACCCTTTAATTTATTTTTCCAGTCCTTTATATCAATGCTTATGCAAAGTACTCATTGCTGGTCTCTGACTGCCCGCAATATTGTTTATGATTAAAGAGAACAGATTGACTTATTAAAAGTCATAATAGGGTTCAAGAAATTATCGCAATTGTGGTGTAATCCCAGGGCGGCAGAGGCTCAGATTATTTAAAAAGTAATATCAAACTTTTCTTGGCTTGTCCTCTTCTCCTCTATTGCCCGTGGAAATGATCGGAGTGTGCACTCCGACCTTTTCTAACTTAAATTGGCCATCATGGTCCTAGGAACCTGATCTTCATATTGAAAGAGGCCTACCACCTGAAACAGGCAGGCCCTTTGAGAACCCAGTGAATGGTTGTTTTTAAAGTGGCACTGGCCATATCATCGGGATTAATGGTGCTTTAAGGCAGCCGAGAGAGTGGCAGTGCCTGGTTATCGCCTGCGATTGAAGTTAAAATTGGCCCCACTAACATCAAGTCTGACCTAGAGTAGAACACAATAGGGTTCACCTTGTCCTCACCATTCACCCCACCAGCCTCCACATTCAACTGATCATCCTCCGTCTTTTCCGCCACCTCCAGCGTGATCCCACCACCAAACGCATCTTCCCCTCACCTCCCCTTTCAGCATTCCGTAGGGACCGCTCCCTCCGAGACACCCTAGTCCACTCCTCTATGACCCCAACACCCCTTCCCCTTCACCTGGCACCTTCCCGTGCAAGCGCAGGAGATGCAACACCTGCCCTTATACCACCCCCTTCCCACTGTCCAGGGCCCCAAACACCCCTTCCAGGTGAAACAGCGATTTACTTGTACTTCTTGCAATCTAGTATACTGTATTCACTGCTCATAATGTGGTCTCCTCTACATTGGGGAGACCAAACGCAGATTGGGTGACCGCTTTGCAGAACACCTCCGTTCAGTCCGTAAGGATGACCCCGAGCTTCCGGTCGCCTGTCATTTTAATTCACTGCCCCATTCCCACTCGGACCTCACCGTACTCGGGCTCTTGCATTGTTCCATGGAAACCCAGCGTAAGCTCGAGGAACAGCACCTCATCTTCCGATTAGGCACTTTACAGCCTTCCAGACTCAATATCGAGTTCAACAATTTCAGATCATAACCTCGGCCCCTATTACATTTTTATATATCTTTTAGCCGCACCTTTGTTTTGTGCCCGTCCCCCTTTTTTCTCCCCCACATGGCAGCTGTCTCTCATTCTGCCAGCGCATTTCACACTTAATCTAGAGCCATCTTTTGTCTCTTTACTAGTCCTATCACCATCTCGTCTCATTTTGAATACCTCTTAATGTCTCTTCGCTTCTCTTTTGTTCTTTCATCCCCATTTCCCAGCCCCCAAACTGGCCTTTTAATCTGTTTCATTTCCTGTGTTTTTTCAGTCCTGATGAAGGGTTTCGACCTGAAATGTTGACTCTATTTCTCTCTCCACGGATGTTTCCTGGCCTGCTTAGTTTTTCCAGCATTTTCTGTTGTTATTTTGGATTTCCAGCATCCGCAGTATTTTGCTATCGTACTAGAGTAGAATATGTTTTGATTTGAGAATGCAGCTGGAGAAAACTGCATGAATTCCACATTGATCACCTTTATCAAGGCCTTAAACACAAAAAAATATTTTTGCCAATGTTCATTAAGCAATTTTGGAGGGGTGGAAATCTTTAGCTCCAGACTAGACATCGATGAATTCTGTTATTGCAGACTTTTTAGTCATCTACTTTATTTAATTAAAATGATCAAACAGAGAAAAGTATGGGCCAATTGATATAGTTATCTCTCAAAAACTGAATGTAGTGTGTCCCATGCACTTGACTGAAACTACATTCCTGTCAGTTAAAAAGACAAATAGCTGTGCACTTATTCTTAGCACAAACAAATGCAAGCAGTAACTGTCATTACTTTGGTCCTCGCACTCTGAATTACTTGAGCTACAGGCCCCTTCACCCTCCTGTCTTCCATCTTGGTCACTGAAATAAAGCAAGGATGCAAACATCCCCATTACATTTCAGTTACCCGCTGGTGCACAAACTATCTCACTGCGTGCTTTCCCAGAGCCACCCACTGATTGATGACATCACATTCCTGCTGCTGATGATGATTGCTATGCATTCTGGCTATTACTTTCCAACATTCCCTTCTGTGCAGGAAACAATCTACCACTACACAGACCAACACCTCACCGCAAAATGTTAACTTTAAGTTCTGAATAAAAATGCCACAAAATATACATGTTGTATAAATTTACTTATAAAGGTCTTA
The DNA here is from genome assembly GCF_052327205.1 of Somniosus microcephalus. Classification (NCBI taxonomy): domain Eukaryota; kingdom Metazoa; phylum Chordata; class Chondrichthyes; order Squaliformes; family Somniosidae; genus Somniosus; species Somniosus microcephalus. Next base: position 83,152,113 of record NC_141001.1, read on the forward strand.
TAACTAATACATGTTAGATAGACTTCAGAGTGTCAAATGTATGTAACATAAAAACCAGACAGCCAAAAACAGAAAATGCTGAAAGCACTCAACAGGTCAGACAGCATTTATGGAGAAAGAAATGTAGTTAGCGTTTCAGGCCGACGACCTTTTATCAGAACTGGAAGATGTTAGAGAGGAACAACTTTTAAGCAAGTACAGAGCCAGGGAAAAGGTGGGTGGCGGGGAGGGCAGGGAAAGGTCTGTGATAGGGTGGAGGGCAGGAGTGATTAAATAATTAGATAAGCACTGGCTTCTATAGTATTCTGGGATGTAATGTTTAAGTTATCCACCAGATGGAGCCAAATATTAAGGGTTCACATTCACCAGTATTTAAGGTAATGGATCATGTATTCAATGTCCTGGTACACCAGTTTAAACGGTAATGTGGCATTGCATTATGGGTATGACTCAGAGGTTCATCCTCCATCTTGGCTCGTGCAGTAAGAATTGTGTGCCTTGCCTCCAGCTTGTAAGAGCTATGTCTCTCTGCTACACCATGTAAATAAACAGTTGGGTTTTGTTCCTAATATCTCGCTTCTCTCAGTTTCTGACCTTACCACTCGGATATCACATATTGGCGACGAGGATAAACAGATCACATCTTGACGATGAAAAAAAAAGAAAAGGAACACTGAATAACGGATCACGGCTGCTACGGTAGGAAAGATCTCTGCTTTTGATGTTCAGACGCAGACCTGGGGTGAATACTGCGAGGTGTTGATGCATTTCTTTGAAGCAAATGATATAATTGATGTCGGAAAAAGGAGAGCTATTTTGCTCACTTCCATGGGAAGTCAGACGTATAGTTTAATGAGAAATTTATGCAGTCCTGCAAGCCTGGAGACAGATCATTTGCTGAATTAGTGGCCTTGCTAAAGGACCATTTCAATCCCAGACCGAGTGAGATTGTACAGCGTTTCAAATTTAATTCATGGAACAGAAAACCGGGAGAGACTGTATTGGATTATGTAGCAGTGTTGTGGAAATTGGCACACGATTGCAATTACGGCAACAACCTGAAAGACATGCTGAGAGATAGGCTAGTTTGCGGGATAATGGATGATTGAATGCAGTGGAGATTATTGTCCGAGACTGGGCTTACATATGAAAAAGCGTTGGAACTTGCTCAAGCCATAGAGACAGTGAACCGAGATTTAAAAGAAATACAAGGTTCAGACTGGGCTACTACAAAGCAAGTTGCAGGTCAGGTTATTGTGCACAAGTTAAACATGCATCAGAAACCAAAATGTGAGCATGTAAAGGCATGTTATAGATGCAATGGCGATCACCTGGCGAGGGAATGCAAGTTTCTGGAGGAAAAGTGCCACAAGTGTGGGAAAAAAGGGCACATAAAACGTGCATGCAGGGCAAAAGCAATCGTGGAGGAATACAAACCAAAAGGGGGAGGAAAGCAAAACCTAGGAAGAAAAGTGAAAAAACAGGGCGCACATCACATCAGCGGAGAAGCTGAGAAAGAAGACGACATGTTCATAATGCATAGTATAGTAGAGAACATTCCAAAAGTGGATCCAATCACTTTGCAACTGACAGTAAATGACTCTAAGGTCAACTTTGAAGTGGATACAGGATGCAGGGTAACCATAATGAACAGGGAGGAGTACTCAAAATTGTGGAACCATGCAAAAGTTCCAGAGTTAAAGTCTTGCTTTATGCAGCTTAAAACATATACCGGTGAACAAGTGGTGACATTGGGTACAGCTACTGTAACTGTGCAACACAGGGACACCGTGGAACAGCTACCTGTAGTTGTAGTATCGGGTTCCGGACCAAACCTGTTAGGTCGGGGCTGGATACAAGAACTTAAATTAGATTGGGGAGCAACAAATCAAATAGAGGGAAGCAAACAGTTGTCTTTGCAAGAAGTGTAGATTGAACATGAGAATGTGTTCAAGGAAGAACTTGGCACGTTTAATGGCCCCCCAGCTAAGATTTATGTAGACAAGGAGGCACTGCCAAGGTTTTTTAAACAACGACCTGTGCCGTATGCCATGAAACCAAAGGTAGAGGTTGAGCTTGATCGTCTTTTGAGAGAGAACATACTGGAACCTGTGAAATGTTCAGAATGGGCAGCTCCCATTGTACCTGTTTTAAAACCGGACAATTCGGTAAGACTCTGTGGAGATTATAAATTGACAGTAAATAGGGTGTCTAAACTAGAACAGAAAACAGAGGATCTCTTTGCAAACCTGGCTGGAGGGAAGAAATTCACGAAGCTGGATATGAGTCATGCATACTTGCAGATTACACTAGATGAGGAATCCAAGAAGTATGTAACCATAAATACACACAAGGGTTTGTTTACCTATAACCGCTTACCATTCGGTGTCTCATCTAGTCCAGCTATTTTCCGGAGGACTATCGAGGGTGTACTGCAAGGGATCCCACATGTTTCAATCTATCTGGATGACATTCTGGTGACGGGAAGAACCAACCAGGAGCATCTGAGCACTCTGAGAGAGGTACTACAAAGATTGGATAAGGCTGGGTTACGGCTCAAGAAGTGCACTTTCCTGGGGAATGAGGCCATGTTCCTGGGACACAGAGCGGATGCCACCGGGCTCCATCCAATCAAGGAGAAGGTACAAGCACTGCAGGAGGCCCCAGCTCCTACCAATGTGACTGAGTTAGAAGCTTACCTGGGACTGCTAAACTATTATAACAGATTTTTACCAAACTTGGCAACAGTGTTAGCACCTCTTCACAAACTTCTGTGCAAGGAGACACAGTGGCAGTGGAAAGAGGAACAGAGGGTTTCATTTGAACAGTCCAAGAAACTGATGCTGTCCTCGGATGTGCTGGTTCACTAGAATGCAGAGAAAGACATCATTCTCTCTTGTGATGTTTCACCTTACGGGGTGGGGGCGGTTTTTTCACACAGCTTGGAAGATGGAACAGAAAGACCAATAGGGTTTATGTCTCGAACTCTGACACCGGCGGAAAGAAACTATTCCCAGTTAGATAAAGAGGGGTTAGCAGTAATGTTTGGGTTACGGAGGTTTCACAAGTACATATGTGGCAGGAAATTCACCATATGCACTGATCATAAACCTCTTCTATCTCTTTTTAATGAAATGAAAGCAGTACCACAGATGGTGTCACCCTGGATCCAGAGGTGGGCAGTGACGTTGAGGGCATATGAGTATGTCATCGTTTACAAGGCGGGCAAGTACCATGGGAACGCAGATGCCTTGAGCCGTCTTCCACTGCCAGGTACACCTATCCGTGCTGCTCTAGAGGACAGAGTTTTGATGTTGGAGGACACGGCAATTGTGACCGCAGAACAAGTAAGGACATGGACCAGTAAAGATCCAGTACTGTCTAGAGTCCGAGAATATGTGATGAGGGGTTGGCCACAGCATCCGGAAGGGACTGATTTCATACCTTACAGTGTCAGGAAGACAGAGATGGTGCAGGATGGCTGCGTGTTGTGGGGAGCACGAGTGATTATTCCACAGCCAGCACGACAGTCTATCCTAGGGCAACTACATCAGTGTCATCCTGGAGTTTCACGTATGAAAGCCTTGGCAAGGAGTTACTTGTGGTGGCCAAAGCTAGATGAGGAGATAGAAAATCTAGTCAAGACATGCAGCACTTGTCAAGTACACAGGAAGGCACCAGCAGCGGCTCCTCTCCACCCCTGGGAGTGGCCGGATAAACCATGGAGAAGATTACATGTAGAATATGCGGGTCCATTCATGGGAAAGATGTTCCTCATAATCATTGATGCCCATTCCAAATGGATGGATGTTTATCCTGTAAATTCTGCTTCTTCTACTGTTACTATAGACTGCCTGCGTAGGAGTTTTAGTAAACAAGGGCTACCGGAGATCATAGTAAGTGACAATGCCACGTGTTTTGTGAGTACAGAAACAAAAGAGTTCATGAGAAACAATGGCATAGTGCACGTGACCTCAGCTCCATATCATCCGTCTTCAAATGGACTTGCGGAGAGAGCCGTACAAACATTTAAGGAGATGATGAAAAAAAGTGCGGAAGGGAGTTTGGCAGCCAAGGTGTCACGAGTTCTGTTCAGCTACAGAATAACTCCTCAATCTACCACAGGACTCTCTCCTGCTGAGCTGTTGTTAGGATGTCGACTACGTTCCACTCTTGACCTGGTTCACCCAGACCTAAAAAGGAAGGTGGAAAACCGACAAATCAAACAAAAGGAGAATCATGACAGAAGGACAAAGAGCCGCAGTTTTGGAGAAGGAGATGCGGTCCTTACCCGGAATTTCAGTTATGGTCCAAAATGGATTCCTGGCGTCATAGACTCAATGACCGGTCCAGTATCATATACGGTCATGGAGGGAACTGGTCAGGTAGTATGCAGACATGTAGACCAGATACTGACCAGACCAGGGGAAATCGAACTGGAGGTTCCAGAGGAGATGTCAGAGGACAAGTTGGCCCCAATTATCCAAATGCATCGGTGGTACCACCACCACAAACAGAGCCAGTTCCACCTGGACCCCTTCGTAAAGAGGAAACCATCGTAGCAGAGTCAGATACTCTGAGTACTGCTCAGGAGCAGCAGGTGGCTCTACCACAACCAAGCAGGGACATGACTGTAAGACGTTCACCAATGGCTCACAAGCCGCCAGAGAGATTGATAACGACCTGCTAGATTCATTCAGTATGGACTATCGTTAAAGGAGTTTCCTTATGGGACTTTTTAAGAATGCTGTTAAGAAATTAACGTTCAACTTAAGAGGGGAGGGATATAGTAATCTGGGATGTAATGTTTAAGTTATCCACCAGATGGAGCCAAATATTAAGGGTTCACATTCACCAGTATTTAAGGTAATGGGTCATGTATTCAATGTCCTGGTACACCAGTTTATACGGTAACGTGGCATTGCATTATGGGTATGACTCAGAGGTTCATCCTCCATCTTGGCTCATGCAGTAAGAATTGTGTGCCTTGCCTCCAGCTTGTAAGAGCTATGTCTCTCTGCTACACCGTGTAAATAAACAGTTGGGTTTTGTTCCTAATATCTCGCTTCTCTCAGTTCCTGGCCTTACCACCCAGATATCACAGCTTCCCATCAGATAAAGCAATGCAAAAGGGGGTGATAATAGGACAAGTATAGAAACAAAAGCTGGGTCCAGAGGAGTTATAAATGGTTATAACAGAATTAGCAGAGGGGTAGGGAAGCATGGAAAATCTGGGGAAATGGAGGGGGTTGTCATTGCCTGGGAATGTGGCGGAAGAAAGGCAAGTTGATCCAAGGCTGTGGACTACCCCGCTGGCCATGTACCGACAGTGGATCACACACCCCAAGCACCAGCGCACACCTCCTCCACTCCCAGTGACTCTGGTGCAATCATCCTTATTACCAGCACTGGTGTCCAAGAGAAAATGGAAATGGTGGTTAAGATGTACAACAACAACAACAACTTGTATTTATATAGTGCCTTTAAACACAATACAGTCATTAAACACAATAATAAGGCCTGAAAGCTATGAAAAGCAATCATTTCCTGTTGTATTTTTCTAACCTTGATTACCTGCTCTGTCCCAAAGGCTGCAGTCAAGATTTACAAGCAACTGCCAATCTATGGAAACTTCCCTCGAAAACTACTCTCTAATGAACCTCAGGTTGTGCCTATCTAGACCACTTGCTTATAAGAACTACTTGAGCAGTGGCCTTAAAGTAATAGGATAGGTTATGTAGGGGTTCGCAAAATCCCCTCAGCCACCGAAGATCGGGAAATATTAATCCACATCGTTGACGAAGACTTTGCATGATTTAAATTGTCTCTGGGTTGGACAATGTTTTAAAACATACCCAGAACCGCAAGAAGGCTGCGTTAAGCTAGGCAGCACTTGGACAACACCGGAATCAAAGAACTTCGTAAAAAAAAATCGCACACCTTAAGACAGTACATTTTTATTTAAAAAAAGGTACTCTTGAGTTTGGTAAATTGCCCAGGGATAAAATGGCCACCAGACTGCGTGGCCAAGGACAAAGGGCCCGGAAGCAGCTTTCTGTGTCTGTGAAGCAATGGCAGTCAAATTCTGTCAATCAAATGGGGAGTTTCCCTTCCCGGCAGAGACAATCGATGTTTGTTTACAGGAACTGCTACAAGGATGTTTGCACAAGAGATTAAACCAATTGACTGCAGTTTCAGTGACCACAAGATAATGGGTTTCTGTTTACATAGTAATACAACTCCATTCAAAACCCATCAGGGTGAATGGAGATGGTTCGAAGGCTCAGCACAGACATTTGAAAAGAAACACTTAAACTGAGGAAGGGAACAGTTTAAAATGAATGGGTTTGAATCACCCATTACTGGACAATGGGGACAGTTGGATCGCTTTTGTTTTAGCCCAGAAACTTCCGGATCTGGGCGGAACATTTCGGCACCAAAAGTGGGGTATAAGAGATAGCTTCTCAGAGGCGTCTCTCTCTCTCTGGCTTGCCTCCATGTGCCCTCTACAGCGTGGGAGTCTGTCTGAAGAAGTAAGAACACCAGCAGTTTGCTTTTAAAACACTGGGGTGTTTCTTTACTTCAGGACAGTGAAGATCTCATGGGACACGGAGCTGGCACTGCAGGGGTGAGCATATATTTTTCTGGCCTTCCACAAGGCAACTTAGGATAGGCTTAGGGGTGGGAGTAAAGTGGGGATTTTGTTAGAATTGTATTTTAGTCGATTTCCCTCGTTGTGTCTGTTTTTTCCCTCCCCTATTTAAGCAATTTTACCGTGATTACAAGATCGTGTGGTGTAGTTTCTTAGTTTTAATAAAGTTTGACTTTCTTGCATCTAGACCATTTGTCCATTTTAATATATCATTAATTATAAGTTCCTCCAGTCAGAACTGGAAGGAGGGGTTTAGCAATTCGAAACCGCTGATTGGAGCTGGTCAAAGTGCAGTGACAAAAAGGTTGCCTGACCAGGTAAATTACCGTAAAGCAGGTAAAGGAAGGTAAATTACCGTAAACCAGGTAAAGGATGCCCCCCTACAGTTAAACACTAATCCATCATAGCAAATAAATATCACAGAGGTGCTTCAGACCATATACAGGAAACTCTCGTTTAAACGGCACCTAAATACCCGGCATTCTCTATTAACTGGCAAAATTCATACTCTGAAAACAACACCTTAATAACCGGAAATGTTGCCGAGTCCGAGTCCGAGTCTCCCGCGGTGGCCGAGTTAGTCAGCGGGGGTAGTTCTCCAAACTGCCACTACTCGGCTTCTTGGCGCTGTTGGAAGTCTGAACACCTCAATAACAGGAGTCTGACTCTCCCGCGCTGCCGGGAGTACCCAATTACTGCATACTGCACATTTCTTGATTTTTTAAATATTTTTGTTTGTTTAAAAATAGCCTCGGTAGATAACCCTCTCCGTCATCCGGAATTTTTAATCAACCGGCACCATCCTGGTCCCATCGGTGCTGGATACCAAAGAGTTTCCTTTATATATATTTATATATATATCTCTATATTATATTTAAATACAGTACTGCACAGGAGGTTATTAAATAACTGGCCAGAATGTATGGTGTCTTCAGTGCACACCATCGTAAGCCTTCTGAAAGGCCCCCTAATTCTGCGTGAAAACCCGGACCTTGCGATCTGTCAAGGTACGCCTTGACAGATCATCCAAACCAACTAGAAAATCACTTTTGCTGGCACAGAGGTGAGCTATTTACCCAACTACTGCCCAGCAATTGCCCACGAAACTCTTACGGCTGGTAAAAGCAGGGGTAGGGCCTGCTCTCACCAGTGTAATGGTTATTATAAATCTTAAATTAAAACATTTTAAAATAAAAAATGATGCACAATCACTTAAAATTAGTTTATGCAAATATTGGCCCAGATGACAATGTTTAAAATTATTTTTTGAAAAATTTAATTTTTATTGTATTTGCTGTAATGAAGGGACTTATAATTAACTTTGAAAATCAGAACATTTACATTTATTAGAGTTGTCTAAATTGTTTAATTATTTGGGGGATTCCATTAGGGTTTATAGGGGATTCCATTCAGAAATGGAATCCTCCTTTCTCATTGGAGGACCTGGCCCACCTGGTTCCAGCAATGCTTCTGAACCGGCTTGCGACACTGGGTTCCGGGGCCTTTATGCAGGCATATGCCTGGAGGCCCAAGACACGAACCCTCCATAGTTTTGGCACCAGGAGGTACGTTCATAGATGTTTCGCAAGTTGGTGGTGTACTCTGGAGGTTTGCCTCCGACCACAAATTCAGGGCCATTATGTTTGTACAACTGGTTTGTATGACCTTCGCTCCATCATAAGGTCAGAAGAGGGGAAGTTCGCTGATGACTGCACAGTGTTCAGCGCCATTCAAAACTCCTCAGATAATGAAGCAATCCATGCCCGCATGCAGCAAGACCTGGACAACACTCAGGTTTGGGCTGATAAGTGGCAGGTAACATTTACACCACACAAGTGTCAGGCAGTGCCTATCTACAACAAGCGAGCGTCTAACCACCGCCCCTTGACATTTAACGGTGTCAACATTGACCAGAAACTTAACTGGACCAGCCACATAAATACTGTGGCAACAAGAGCAGGTCAGAGGCTGAGTATTCTGTGGCGAGTGTTTCACCTCCTGACTCCACAAAGCCTTTCCATCATCTACAAGGCACAAGGAGTGTGATGGAATACTCTCCACTTGCCTGGATGAGTGCAGCTCCAACAACACTCAAGAAGCTCAACACCATCCAGGATAAAGCAGCCCGCTTGATTGGCACCCCATCAACCACCTTAAACATTCACTCCCTCCACCACCGGTGTACCGTGGCTGCTGTGTGTACCATCATTCAAGATGCACTGCAGCAACTCGCCAAGGCTTCTTCGGCAGCACCTCCCAAACTCGCGACCTCTGCCACCTAGATGGACAAGGGCAGCAGGCGCATGAGAACACCACCACCTCCAAGTTCCTCTCCAAGTCACACATGATCCTGACTTAGAAGTATATCGCCGTTCCTTCATCGTCACTGGGTCAAAATCCTGGAACTCCCTCCCTAACAGCACTGTGGGAGTACCTTCACCACACGGACTGCAGCGGTTCAAGAAGGTGGCTCGCCACTACCTACTCAAGGGCAACTAGGGATGGGCAATAGCCAGCAACGCCCACATCCCAGAAACTAATATAAAACTGGTCAAGGATAGCTGCATTGTTCAGCTACAATGAATTTGATTATGCAGCAGAAACTGTCTTGTTAAACAATATTCTAAGTTCTTTTCAATTAATCACCTTAATATAGTCTATAAATATTTTGTCCCAGAACAAAAAAATGCAATTTTTCAAAGCATTTTTTAAGACTGACAGTTTAATCATTTGCAAACTAGAGCTGAAATCTGCCTAAAACCATTTGTTGTTGCTGTCTACTGAAAAGGTGCCAGCTTCAATTCAAGCCACCGAATATACAACATTATCAGCACTTCAGAGGAAGCACTGTGTAAAGTGTCAGAAATTTCAGAGCTGCATATCCCTGTTTCAACAATTACATCTATCTTGTAGCCACCGTTATGTATCAAACTAGAAAGATAAAAATATATTTCGTCTTTGTAGAACAATGGCTTCTCAATGTTCTTGGGTCACTCTCAGTCAGCCAGTGCATTTTTCTGCTCAACATAACGCTTCCCTTCCCCTCTATAGCAAATTTGTCTAGAATACTGGATGCAATTGTAACTTGAACAAAAGCCACCTATTTAAAGCACAAATTAGTAGATTATTCACTTGGTATGCAGTTCCAGGCACAACCATTCAGACACACCATGCAGTTTTAATACTACATGTTCGCACTCCTGTCTCATCGGATTTGAATAGACCACATTACAGGGTATTGTGTAATTTTATTTGGACTTGTTTACACATCACTAACCATTTATATGGAATGTAACTTTTCCATCCCTGGTTCAAAGTAAAGGGCACAAAATTTCACTTCAGTACCTGTGATCGAATACAAAATGGGCATTACTGTCAGACCATTGCCTTACCACCATGTCATTGAAAACTGAAACATCTTTGATATGTATTGTGTCTCACTGTATTGTAGGGAAGTATATTGCTGCCATGCTGTTGTCGACGTCAAAGGGATTCACCCCAGGTCTCAGCTGACAATGTGTCCTGCTGAAGCTTTTTCAAGGGTGTAAAATGAGTAATTTCCTGGGGAAGCCTGGCAACTCCCCCTGACGTTCCATCTTAACATAGGGGCAGGGGTGGAATATCTGCCCACAACAGTCCCAACTAGAATTTAAAAGTTTCATCTTAAACAGGTGAAATCGTGGCAGTGCCTGGTTCCAGCCCATAATCCTGAGCCCCCTCCCTCTCCCGCCCCCCAAGGCAGAAATGGGATTTGTGCCCTATCCAGCCCTAAGAATTCCAGGGCTTATGAGTATTGTTTTTTTTTGCCAGATCATCGTCCTCATTGAGTTAGCTTCAGCAGTGGCTGGAAGCAAAACCTGCAAGCTTTAGAAATTCACACACTTAGAGCATTCTTGATATCTTCCCTCTTTGAAATCTCCTGTGCTATGTTCAGTTCCCCAGTTGACAGGGTGAGCAGACAACTTGTTCTCGGGTGTCTCTCAATGCTGCTCTTGATGCAACCACTAAGAGATGTATAACTATGGTTCATGCCAACCTTCTTATTCGTCAGGTAGAACATTAATTTGTGTTAGAGGGAATGCAAGAGCCTCTTATTCAATGTGCCTTTCGTGAATGTTGATACTATTGCCAGCAGAGATATCAGGCTGTGGCTAATCTGTTGTTGTTGGGATTTGAATTGAATCGCTTCTTGTGCTTGCCATTAAGATTCTGCAAAGCCAGTTTAAACAGTCAAGACAGAGAAGAAGAGAATTCCTTGGATAGGGTTTTGAAGGAGATGTTTTGTTCCTGATCTTGATTTGGTTGATGGTTTCAATTACTTTGGTATAACTTTTAGACTTCACTGATTTTTAAAAATCAAATACTTGCCTAGTTTTCCCTTCTATTGGTGGGTTATCAGCAGAGCAGGAACAAAACCCACCAATGTAAATCCACCACTAACCCACTGCAATTTTATTACTGCACTCTCAGTTTCTATGTAGGGCTGGCTTGTAGCAGAAATACTTCTACTGATAAGTTTATAGCCTCTAGGAGGGAGGGAAGTACAATTCTGGTGCAGTCTTTAAAAATCTGCAGGCTGTTAAAGGTATTGGCACTTTCCTGCAGAAATGGCGAAGCAGCAGCAGCAGTCTCGAGGCTGTCAGCAAATGGAAGGACTTCCAGAATCTCGGACACATCCCTGGACACAATTTTGGCATTAGGTCAGGGCCCGAAGAGCAAGATCATTGGGCACCGAGGGCAGGAAGCCCCATAAGAGACTGGTGCAGGCTGTCTGGAGGGAGGTGGCAGAGGCAGTCACTGGTAACTCCACCACCCTGAGAACTGCCACACAATGCCGGACATAGTTCAGTGACCTCGTAACTGTATCTGAGATAAGTCTAGTCACTTATCCTTCACCACTCAGACAGCTTTCACTTAGCTCCTTATGGAATCATAGAATCATAGACTAGCACAGCACAGAAGGAGGCCATTCGGCCCATCGAGTCTGTGTTGGCTCTTTCAAAGTGTCTCATATTCTTTCTCTCTGCAAACAATTTAGCAATATATATATTTTAATATGTATTCATGACTTGGACTTGGGTGTATGGAGTGCAATTTCAAAGTTTGCAAATGACACAAAAACTTGGAAATGTAGTAAACAGTGAGCAGGATAGTAATAGACTTAAGGAGGACATAGACAGACTGGTGAAATGCACAGACAAATGACAGGTTAAATTTAATGCATAGAAGTGTGAAGTTATTCCTTTTTGGTCGGAAGAATAAGGAGAGGCAATATAAACTAAATGGTACAATTTTAAAGGGGGTACAGGAACAGAGAGACCCGGGGTTCACATATACAAATCTTTGGCCATGGTAGGACATGTTGATAAGGCTGTTAAAAAAGTAGACAGAATCCTTGGCTTTATAAATTGGGGCGTGGAGTAAAAAGTAAAGAAGTTATGTTAAGCCTTTATAAATCACTGGTTAAGCACCAGCTGAAGTACTGGCTGGAATTTTCCCTTTGAAATGACTGCAGGATTGTGAGCGGGTGGGCTGTTAAAAGCGCTGAAATTGACAGCACATCGGGAACCCGCCTTCATACTGTCGACTTCCACCTTTTACTCCGGCGCGTTTGTCAGTGTGCCAGACACCCGCTCGGGAGAAGCAGGCGGCCTCATTGAAGTATTTAAAAGATGTTAAAAGACTATTAAGAGGCTTTTTAACCCGAGGTTTCAGCTTTTACTGCTTGTGCACGGGATTCACAGGCTTCCTGAAACTCGCCTGCCAAAGCAAGGTGAGAAGTGCCCGGCCATTGTGTGAGTTAAACAACTGACAGTTGAAAGAATCATATAAATACACAAACCTCACACCTGCTTCCTTGCCTAAGGGAAAGGCTCTTGCTGACATCATTGTTGCAGAGAATTTGCTTTCAGGAGTTTGCAGGTGATTTCTGCAACCTCGGAAGCCACTCTCACTACATTGGAAGTCACTCTCACTACATTGGAGAATTATGCCTTTGATCTTCACTTTAGCTGGCATCTATCAGATCAGCATGGTTGCCGCTTATGCTGGTTCACCTTGGACCTCAGATTTGGACCAAGGTGAGCCCAGCAGCAACAACACCAGCAGCAACAGCAACAGAAGCAGCAGGCTCCTCCTCACCCACCTACTGCTCCACAGGAGAGATGTGTTGAGCACAGGGATGCATCTCACCGGAGGTGATATCCCCAACACAGGGTATATAGGCAGAGGATGGAGCTTCCTGGACATGACTGAACAGTAGTGCCTCAGGAGGCTCAGGCTATCGCGTCAGGTTGTGGCAGACATTTGTAGCCTGCTGGAAGAAGATGTGCTGTCAAGTGGACCTGGTGGACATGCCTTACCAGTGGCTGACAAAGTCACCACTGTCCTCAACTTCTTCACCTCAGGCTCCTTCCAGGGATCTGCAGCAGACAGTTCCAGGATATCGCAGTCAGCAGCACACAGATGCATCACCTAGGTGAACAGGAAGGCAGATTATTATCTGAATGGCAATAGATTGGGAGAAGGCGAAGTGCAACGAGACCTGGGTGTCCTTGTGCACCAGTCGCTGAAGGTAAGCATGCAGGTGCAGCAGGCGGTTAAGAAGGCAAATGGTATGTTGGCCTTCATAGCGAGAGGGTTTGAGTACAAGAACAAGGATGTCTTGCTGCAGTTGCACAGGGCCTTGGTGAGACCACATCTTGAGTATTGTGTGCACTTTTGGTCACCTTATCTGAGGAAGGATATTCTTGCCATGGAAGGAGTTCAGCGAAGATTCACCAGGCTGATACCTGGGATGGCAGGAATGACATATGAGGAGAGATTGGGTCAATTGGGCTTGTACTCGCTGGAGTTTAGAAGAATGAGAGGGGATCTCATTGAAACTTATAAAATTCTGGCAGGACTGGACAGACTAGATGCAGGGAGGATGTTCCCGATGGTCGGGGAATCCAGAACCAGGGGTCACAGTCTAAGGATAAGGGGTAGGCCTTTTACGACAGAAATGAGGAGGAATTTCTTCACCCAGAGAGTGGTGAACCTGTGGAATTCTCTACCACAGAAGGCAGTAGAGGCCAATTCATTACATATATTCAAGAAGGAGTTGGATATATTTCTTAAGGCTAAAGGGATCAAGGGGTATGGGGAGAAAGCAGGGACCGGGTACTGAACTTGGATGATCAGCCATGATCACATTGAATGACGGAGCAGGCTAGAGGGGCCGACTGGCCTACTCCTGCTCCTATCTTCTATGTTTCTATGTTTCTATGACTGATTCTATGTTTCATAAGTCAGGCACTAATGTGCACATTGCCACTGATGAAGCCAGTGTTACTGAGCAGGCGCTCAGCTTTCCAGCTCTGCCTGGCTTCCCACAGGACGTCACCAGGTACCCTCAGATCACCCAGGAGTGTTTGTGAACTGCAAGGGCTTCCACTCCCTCAATGTGCAGTTCATCTGTAACCATAAAAAGATGATTATGCATGTGTGCGCCAGATTCCCAGGGAGCTTTCATGACTCTTTCATCCTGCGCCAGTCCACCCTCCCTCAGCTCTTCACACCTCCAACCAGACTTACCGGCTGGCTGCTTGGTGATAAGGGCTATCCACTGAAGATGTGGCAGATGACCCCCTTGAGGATGCCAAGCAATGAGGCAAAGGAGCACTATAATCAAAGCCCCAACACGACCAGATGTGTAATAGAGCAAGCAATCGGGATGCTGAAAATGCGCTTCAGGTGCCTGGACAGATCTGGAGGAGCCTTTCAGTACGCACCAGCAAGGGTCTCCGGAATGATCGTCATGTGTTGCACACTGTACAGCAGCGAGGATCGGAGCTGCAGCAGGAGCAAGGCAGGGAGCACAGAGCCTCCTTTTCCTCAGAGGAGGAGGAACAGGTGGAACAAGAGGAGGAGGAACCTAAGGTTCAGATGGCACCAGCAGCGGTGCATATTGCTGTGCGGGAGGCCCGGGATGGACTCATAATGCACGATTTAGTTAGGTTGCACCATTGTATCATAGTTTTTTGTTAAGTTACCACTTGCAGAAGGGTCTGTAATCAAAGGGCACAGGTATAAAATAATTTGCAAGAGAACCAGAGGGGAGATGAGGTGAAATTATTTTATGCGAGTTGTTATGATCTGGAATGCACTGCCTGAATAGGTGGTGGAAGCAGATTCAATAGGAACTTTCAAAAGGGAGTTGGTTATCTACTTGAAAAACAAAAATTTGCAGGGCTATGGGGAAAGACTGGGGCATGGGACTTATTGGATAGCTCTTTCAAAGAGACGACACAAGCACAATGATTCTATGGCCCTCATTGTATCTGATGGTCGCCATAATCTGCGGAAGCCTTACTGCAGTCATCAGCCATGCCTGTAGGGGTTAACACTGATCAACAATCAATCATCAGCGATCCAAGTCATGAAAGCATCATGGCAGTCTCCTGTGTATTTGGCATTAACGTTCAGGATAAGGTCATTGAAATTGCACGCTAGCTGCGCAGTAATGGAAAGAAAGCCTTTCCTAATACTGTAATATTAAGGAGATTGTTATATGGGTCTTCGAGTGTCATCTGCATTCTGTCAATTGCTCCTTGCACCTGTGGGAACCCTGCCAGGCTGCAGAACTGGACAGCTTTCTCTCTTAGTCTTGTTTCATTGAGAAAGATATGAATTGCACAGCACTCCTAATTGGAGCATCAGTGACCTTCTGTTTGATTTTACCTTTTGAAGATTCCAGTGAAAGGTTGCTTGGAAGCTCATCAAGCGAGAGCCAGATGCAGCAATTGCTACTTTTAGGTGATTTGAGGATTTATTCCAATTTGGCTGGTGTTACTTTTAATCAGAGAGGAAGCCAGCTGGGGAAAGCTAATGGCAACTGCGAAAAACAGCACAGCACTGCTATTACACTGCTATGGTGGTCTGTGTTTTTGTTTACAAGCCAATCCTCTTGGATCAATTGAAGTTGCTAATCAGGAGAATTGTTCAGCTAGGGATAGATAATTTGACAGGTCAGCAAAAATGAAATCATCAGCAAACTGACAACCATTCAAGAAGTATTTCAGTCCAAAAGATACCAAAGGTACCTGATTTCAAATTCATTGTCAGTCCATACTTAAAATATAGTGTGATGGTCACATGGAGTGAGATCATAGACAAGGCGATGGGCAAAGCCTGTATTTAATAAAGACTCAGCACACAGATAGTTTAAAATAGTACGCTGTTATGTTCACACAACCATCACAACCAACCTGGTACTAACAAGTCCCATACACTCCTGATGTCTCTTATTACATAGAGAGACATTGGCCCGGAATTTGCGGTCTGGATGACGCCGAAATAGCAGTGTAGGTGCATGCGGAAATCCCGAAGTTACGGTATGTCCGAAACAGGCTGCGCTGTGCCCGCCCCCTCCCACCCCCACTGAACCGGCAATCAGTGAAATCAGCCAAATCAGGGAAACTAACAAACACTTCGGCTCTTCCGCAGTAAGGACGCTGTTAAATTTCCCAATAAAAGTTAGACCCGAAGGGATTAGGTGTAACTGGAGATTTAACAGCGTTATTACTGCTGAACAAATGTTAAGGGCCTGGAAAATTGATTTAAATTTTGTGCAGTGTGAAATTTGTCCATTTTAATAAAAATAAAATTTTTAAAGAAACTTTTCAAAACACATTTTAAATGTGTTTTTTTTAAAGTTTGTCCATCTTTATTACAGGTTTGCCCTTTTCCCCATGTGAGAGCCTTCGCTTCGCTGCTGACTGCAAATTCCGGGCCATTGCCATTCCTATCTTCTCTAACTTACCATTGGAGACCTTGATCAGATTGTGCTGGTGTTAGATATAAATGGATCAATACATCACATCAAGTGTCAGATACAAAGTATGGAATTGATCAACGTGCCCCACTATACAGTCTTGTTTATTACAGGCTCCAAGAAGGAGTAATAACAGATGTATAGACAGATGTATAGTATATCAAGACTACCAGAAATTACAACATCATGTAAAAAAATGACAGTTTGATTCGAAAGCCATACATGTATTTGAAAGTACAAAATCAACTTATGATCTGTGTGCATGAACAGCAGGCACAGTAGATGCATAACTGGACCCAGATCCCAGACTGGACATTAAAAAAGGTTTAGGACTTGTTGCTTTCTTCACAAACTACAACTTGTAAATTTGGAATCTCAAATTTGGTTCAGGGGTTTTGAACATAACAGGCCCGAAAATCCTCAGACCCAATGCCCCCCATAAATGTGACTTAATGGGAATGCCACTCCACTCCAGACTCCACCAGAGTATCCAGGGTCAGCACAGCATCTGCTTCACATATTTTGGGTAGGCACCCATGGCACTATCGGTGCATCTTGGGACACTGCTGCGGTCGGGAGGAAGATGGGGTGCCAGATGGCCACTTGGAGATACCATTGGGAATAATCTGGATGCAAAATATTTCATTGCCTTTCAATACATTACTGTATACTCTGTATATATTTAATTATATGTGTAATTTAATTGTGGTGTTTTAAGTTGTAAGGGGCAGAATTTAAAAAAACCTGTTAGCATGTACGACAAAATGTTATTTAGAATAAATTCTTACTTCAGATTTACATATGAGTATCATTAAAAGAGCTTATAGATCATAAAAATATCAATAACATGTACTAATGTTTAAAAATGTTCATGATTAAAAATTTGAAAGCCTTTTAACAAAAGATCTTTGTGCAGCTCCTGATAAGTACTTCACTGAGAAAATAACAATAGAACATGGGTGTGCATAAAACTGCTGTATTAGAAAATGAAAATGAAATGAAGGAGTTAGGCAATCAGTCAATTATCAGTACGAAGTAAACAGCTGTTTATTAAAAAGAATGGGCACTCAAAGAACATCCCAATATTGAGGAATAGCCCAAGAGGCCCAACAAGTGCATTGCTTTTCATTAGATGCAAATATCTTTTTTGTATTCGTCCCTGGGATGTAGGCGCCAGCATTTATTGCCCATCCCTAATTGCCCTTGAGAAGGTGGTGGTAAGCCGCCTTCTTAAACCACTGCAGTCCTTGTGGTGAAGGTACTCCCACAGTGCTGTTAGGGAGGGAGTTCCAGGATTTTGACCCAGTGACGATGAAGGAACGGTGATATATTTCCAAGTCAGGATGGTGTGTGACTTGGAGGGGAACTTGAAGGTGGTGGTGTTCCCATGCGCCTGCTGCCCTTGTCCTTCTAGGTGGTAGTGTTCGTGGATTTGGGAGGTGCTGCCGAAGAAGCCTTGGCGAGTTGCTGCAGTGCATCTTGTAGATGGTACACACTGCAGCCACGATGCACCAGTGGTGCAGGGAGTGAATGTTTAAGGTGGTGGATGGGGTGTCAATCAAGCAGGCTGTTTTGTCCTGGATTGTGTAAAGCTTCTTGAGTGTTGTTGGAGCTGCACTCATCCAGGCAAGTGGAGAGTAATCCATCACACTCCTGACTTCTGCCTTGTAGATGGTGGAAAGATAAAGCAGGAAAAGAGCACGTATGACAGATGTCAGGTTGAGAATACATCTGAGAAGCAAGCTAAATATAGAAAGTCCAGAGAAGTTAAAAAGAAAATAAGAGGGTATGAGAATAGAATGGCAGCCAACATAAAAGGGAATCCAAAAGTCTTATATAGGCATATAAATAGTAAACGGATAGTAAGAGGAAGGGTGGGGCCGAATAGGGACCAAAAAGGAGACCTATGCATGGAGGCAGAGGGTATGGCTGAGGTGCTAAATGAATACTTTGAATCTATCTTCACCAAGGAAGAAGATGCTGCCATAGACGTAGTGAAGGAGGAGGTAGAGGAGATACAGGATGTGTTAAAATTGATAAAGAGGAGGTACTAGAAAGGCTGGTTGTACTTGAAGTAGATAAGTTACCAGGGCCAGATGGGATGCATCCTAGGACACTGAGAGAAGTGAAGGAAGAAATCGCAGAGGTACTGGCCATAATCTTCCAATCCTCCTTAGAAATGGGAGTAGTGCCAGAGGACTAGAGAATTGCAAATGTTCAAAAAAGGTTGTAAAGATAAAACCAGCAACTACAGGTCAGTCAGCTTAACGTTGGTAGTGGGGAAGCTTTTATAAACAACTAGCTGAAGTGCCCGGCGGTGCCGAGGCTTTTTCGAGGGCATGTTGTTGTTGGAAGAGAGAGAGAGCGAGTGACTTGTGGGGGGGGGGGGAGAGAGAGAGAGCGACTGGGGGGAAGAGAGACAGCGACTGGGGGGAAGAGAGAGAGTGACTGGGGGGCAGAGAGAGAGCGACTGGGGGGTAGAGAGAGAGCGACTGGGGGGAAGAGAGAGAGAGACTGGGGGGGAAGAGAGAGAGCGCGGATGGGGGAAGAGAGGGCGGGGGGGAAGGGGGGGAAGGGAGGGCGGGGGGGAGGAGGGGGGGAGGGGGAGGGGGCGGGGGGGGAGGGAGGGGGCAGGGGTGGGGAGAGGGCGGGGGGGAGAGGGCGGGGGGGAGAGGCGGGGGGGCAGGGGGGGAGCGGGGGGGAGGGGCGGCGGGGCGGGGGGGAAGGGAGGGCGGGGGGGGAAGGGAGGGGAAGGGGGGAAGGGAGGGGAAGGGGGGAGGGGAGGGAGGAAGGGAGGGCTTGAGGCTGAGAGACGGCCACGCCCGGTTGCAGGGGTAACCCTGCCGCGCCGCCCCGCACTCTCGAGAGCCCCGCTCTCGAAGCCCCAGCCGCCCCGCCCCGCACTCACGAGAGCCCCGCTCTCCGAGCCCGGCCCGCTCTCCAAGCCCCAGCCGCCCCGCACTCCCGTTGCCGGGGTAACCCTTCCCGCTCACCAAGGCCAAGATCCGCACTCTCGAGAGCCCTGCCCCCCCCCGCCCGAGCCGAGCGCGGAACAGAGTCTCATCTGCTCCTGCTGCACGCGCACCCTGACCCTCGTGGCTGACGCCGTTGCCCCGGGTAACGTGACACCGGGGAGGGGGTGGGGGGGGGCGTGAGGAGCTTAGCAGCAGCCCAATTACCTAGCTCGGGCCTGGCTGGGCAAGAAAGGCCCAGGCTTTCAGGCCTAAGAGAAAAACGGGGAAAGGTAGGAAAAATAATCTTCAGGTTAGATAAAATATTTACAAATGAGTGATTTATTTTAAAACAATTTAATAAATTGAATTTTATTTTGCTGGAAATGTATATTTGAAAAGAAAGACGCAGAAAGCAGGAAAAAGAATGGAAGCAAGATGGCGGCTACTCACCTCGGTTCAGAACGATAAGGCCCGCCCACACACGCACCAATTGGTCGACTGTCAGGTCACCAAAGCGTAGGATTGGTCAATCGTCCCGTCACTCGACCATAGGAGGGCCCGGCTGCACGCGGCAGCAAGCCGCCGTATGATTGGTCGACCTCGAGGTCACTCTGTCGCTAATGAGCGGATAATGAGATGCTAATGAGCGGAATGTTAAGGTTTTTCGGATACCGCGGGCGCGATTTTAGCCCGGCCGAAATGTAAATACGCTTAAAACCGTTTTGGAAAGGTAAGCTTTCTTTCGACGTAACGCACGCGTAGGTATGCCCTGTAACTTTCGAGCGCATAGCCGCCCAGACACGCACCTGCAGACAGACAGAAGGACAGACAGACAGAAGGACAGACAGAAGGACAGACAGAAGGACCGATTTATATATATAGATAATTAGGGACAAAATTAACAGTCACTGGGACAAGTGTTGATTAATTAAGGAAAGCCAGCACAGATTTGTTAAAGGCAAATTGTGTTTAACCAACTTGATCGAGTTTTTTGATGAGGTAACAGAGAGGTTTGGTGAGGGCAATGCAGTTGACGTGGATTTCCAAAAGGTGTTCGACAAAGTGCCAGCAAAGGTGAAGCCCATGGAATAAAAGGGACAGTGGCAGCATGCATACTAAATTGGCTAAGTGACAGGAAACAGAGAATAGTAGCGAACGGTTGTTTTTCAGACTGGAGGAAGGTATACAGTGTTCCCTGGGGTCAGTTCTAGGACCACTGCTTTTCATGATATATATTAATGACTTGGATGTGGGTGTACAGGGCACAATTTCAAAATTGGCAGATGACACAAAACTTGGAAGGATAGTGAACAGTGAGGAGGATAGTGATGGACTTCAAGAGAACATAGACAGGCTGGTGGAATGGACGGACACATGGCAGATGAAATTTAATGCAGAAAAGTGTGAAGTGATACATTTTGGTAGAAAGAATGAGGATAGAAAACATAAACTAAAGGGTACAATCCTAAAGGGGGTGCATGAACAGAGAGACCTGGGGGTATATGTGCACAAATCATTGAAGGTGACAGGGCAGGTTGAGAAAGTGGTTAAAAAGGCATATGGGATCCTGGGCTTCATGAATAGAAGTATACAAACGTGTGGAAATTATGATGAGCCTGTAAAAAGTACTGGTTCGGCCTCAACTGGAGTTTTGTGTCCACCATTGGCAATCAAGTTAAGGGACCTTTCCCTGACCCTACAAACCTCGGGTGGGGAGAGGGGGAGTTAGTTGTGGAGGTCCCTGCTGGGCCTATCTCAGTACCTACACCGAGTTCCCCCCAAACTCCGTAGATTCTTAGGGCCCTGACTACAGTACTACATTATATCTGTTGCTCTGTGAACTCTATGCCAAAGTGAACAGTGCGCCAGAGCCACTTTTGTCAGATCACTTCATAATCTTAAAGGCTTCAATAAGGTCACCTCAAGGTTTACACTTATAAAGTAAAGCCAAATTTCCTGAACCATTCCTCATAACTTAAATTCCTATTAACTGTAATTATATTCATTGGTCAATGCTGTACTCTCTTGAGGGCATAACACTTTCTTATGATTAGGTAATCAGACCTCACACAAGTACTGGGTTGATAGTTTTATAGATAGATAGTTTTATAGAGATGCCCATGATGTCTTTTCCTGATCAGCATGCTGCACCACTGTTCCAATCAATAAATATTCACTCTTTCAGTTCCTTGCTCACACACTAATTATTTTACATTTATCCACATTGAACTGCAGCCACCACCTCTAGGCAATGCTAAATAAAAGATCAAAATTCTTCTGAAACAGGTTGCACTGCTTCGAATTATTTTCTCCGCCTTCTATTTTGGTATCAGGATACCAGGCAGGGAACAATACAGAAAGCGACAATGGTGGATGGGTTCCACCGAATCAAAGTAAAATCAAATCTCACTGGACTAAAATTGTGGGAGATGGAAAATATTCTTGCCAAGGTGTGACTCCCCCTGCTGATCACAATGGAGTTTCTGTTCGAAGTGGGGAAATATTATGATGAGAGGTTTGTGGCAGTGGTGTCACTTGACCTTTTTTTAGAAAAGGGATTATGAGCACCAGTTTCTACCAGAACTGCTATTCTCAACGTGAATGTACGTAGCATTCCCACCAGTGAAAGTTGTAAGTTGAAACAACTCACACTCTTTAGGTTCCAGCTGCCAATTTAGTCAGTCTCAAAATTAGCGTCACCACTGGTTTATTGCGTCCCTTTTTTAAAAAAAATGAATATTTCGTAACATTATAGGTTACCACTGTGAATTTGAATTGTATAAGGCTATTTTTCCTTAAGCATCTCTGACTGTGTTTCTTCTCACATAAAGGATGCATTGATAAACTTACTGTGAAAGGTTTTAAGGCAGATGTTGCAGATTTAGAGATTTTCATATTTCACTTGCAGGGATTCTTTTTTGATACTGTCTTCCAGTGTTGTATGAGAATAAGAAGTGATGGAAAATACATTTTTTAAAGTTTACTTTAATATCATAAAAGAAGAGTTTCACTGTGGGATTTATTCCAGTCTCAGAAGAAAGGAAAATAAATCACTTAAAATTGTTCCGTTTTTTTCCCCTTCTTGACAAGAATATTAAAAATGGACCAAACGCTTAAATATTAATTATTTTAAGAACATTGCAGGAAAATGTAATTCAGGTAGCATTTCCTGAATGCATTAACCAGTTTTATGTGTGCGAGCCTTCATGCCAACATTTTAATCAGGATAGGGGAAAAAAATCCATTGATCGGACATCCATTACAGCTTTTTGGCTGTCATAAAACATCTTGTCAGCGTATTTCAACATATATACTGATTGAAATAGCAAGCAAGGTTGTAGGTTCAGTGCTCATTTCCATGCTGGAGAAGGTGAGGAGATTAACATTTGGTATCACAACAGCATTCAGTGTATTGGATTATAGAGATAGCATATGCTATGCTCTGTACTTTCAGCTTTGTTCTTGGAAGATGAAACCCCAGTAAATTAAGTCCAGGTGGCTTAAGGATGAGTGAGCTTTATAAACTGGTGCTTATCCATGATGCAACTACATTAAAATATAGCAGCAGTAGATTACAGAAAGATGTACTTGTACAAAAAGAGCAATGCAGTACTGATAGGCAATGTGACCTTTTCACAGAGCTGCATGTTTTCCTGTGACAATATGTTTTTCTTTGAAACCGCTGTTTGCTTTTCTCAGCATTGCTCCAGTTCATGAATTCTGAGCATATTGAATAGAATTAGCATGTACATCAAAAGTATGACAGAAAAACAGATGAATGGAAACCAAGGACATAAGGTGATCGTGCTTGATGGTGATGCTTTTAACATAACTCATTGATTTCATTTATGTCATTCTTATTACAGCTTGTCAGCAACCTAGCTCTCTGGGTAATTTCCTCACAGCTTTCAGAATATTCACATTTTTATCACAGAACAATAAAAAAATCACTTTATCCATTTCCGCTGTTGAACATTATAAAATATAATTCAAAAATAAAACATAAATCTAAATACTTCTGCATAATATATTCTCCAAATAAACCAATGAATCCTATCTTTTTAATTAATATGTGTAAAAATGAGGTCTTGAAATAGTTAAAGTGTGGATGTATTATGAAATAGGAATGATAAAATTATCAGTCACGGTGCTAATTGTGTTTATGAAGTGTGTATTAGCATGTCTAAGCATTACTCATCAGATACTAAGGATGTGTACCAAGGTTACCTGCAGTGTTACTCCAGTTTTATTTCACAAATAAGAGATGAAAAACCTCAGCTGACAAGGGAGGGAGACCGAGGTCCCCAAATCTGTACCAATTATTTTTGTGTAAATGTTTTTCTGTATCACAATGTAAACTCGCGCTGAATATCTGTCCACATAAATGTCCTGAAACTCCGGTGAAGCCAATGTAATTCTCAAAACACTGAAAATACAGAACACTTCTTGATGAAACATTTGAAATATATTAGATAATACCAAGTACAATATTGATTCTGACTTCATGAAAAACCGCAAAGCTCTCAAGCAGAACTTTCACTGTATTGGCTTTTCTTGCTAGTGAAGTAAAATTCAATAATCCTGCTTCCTATAATTGTATCGCTATGTGGGCTTCTCCAAGTATGAATAAGTTCTGATTAAATGCAAGTTTCCTTCATTTGCTGATTCTGCTGCCTTCCTATTTATTTCAAAAGAACCAAATTCTTTTGAAAAGCAATGATTTCTTTGACTCAATATTTTTAGCTGAGTCCACACTTTTGAAATGATATAAGCTGTGTAGATTGAAGAATATAGCAGGAGCTTATATTTGTGTTCAAACTCTTTTTATCATAGTTTGAAAAGGTGCCTCACAAGAGGTTAGATAGAAAAATTTGGATGTATGGGTCGCGATTTCGCCAGCCATGGCGAGTCCGGTGCGGCCTGAGCAGACAGCGGCCGCAAACTCCACACCTGTCTTCATAACGCCTCTTCCAAGTGATTTTGCCCTGATTGGGCTTGGCAAGCTCGCCCGGCGAGGTTCCCGGCCAATTAAAAGGAAGCGTGTCTGATGACATCATCTGATGACATCATCTGATGATGCGTCATCAGCCAGTTTCCTTAAAGGGGCCATGTCCAAATTGATTTTGACAGTTGTGCTATCAGTGTTCTACAACATTGAGGTGCTGCAAACACTGACGAGAACTGCACAAAGGTGCACGACTGCACCCAGGCTCTCCCATGATTGCCTCCATATGCTTATGGAGGGAGTCACAGCATGCAGGGAGGTTCCGTTCCATTCCCGTGGGCGGAAGAGACTTCCCCAGGAGACCAACGCAGCCTGGTTGAACATTGCACTGGAGGGCACAAGCAGCAATGTTTTCAGGAGGACCAGGCTCCAGTGGTGCAAACCTTTCAATGATCTCAGTAGATCACGAAATGTTACTGCCAAGCCACACTAAACCTCATCCTGCTGTGCCTCTCATCACATCCCTGTCACTCTGCCTTCCCGACCCTACTCCTGCACATCCTTACTCACACCAACTTACCTTGCACCTCCACCCATCCCTCTCTATCTACATTATCAGTTCCCCATCTCACTAGCCACCCCTCACACTCACCCTCATCCTGGTCCAATCATACCAACTACCAACACACAAGGGTAGGCACTTGGGTGTTTTAGCCAATGGCAAAATGTCAACTTTCTTTTAATGTGCTGTCAAGCATTGAAATCCTTTTTGTCACCACTTTGCGTTCTTGGACAGATTTGTGCGCAGCTTTGAAAGTGTCTTAGTGAGTTGCAGTGAATGGTGAGACATGACGTCCCCCCACCCCCTAATGGTGATGAGTGTGAAAGGAATGGTTTGGACATTGTAGGGATGCTTTATGGTGCTGGTGTGGGGTGGTGCCAGTCTGGTTCATCATGTGGCAGCCAGGGTGTACAATGTTAAGTGAAGCAAATCTGGACATGGGGAGGCCATCGCTGGCGTCCCGGGCAGCAATGTGCACGGGTGATGCTGCCCTGTGTCCAGAGCAGCATCAGGTGATTGTGGAGAAGGTTGGTGTGGATGTTGGTGCTGCTGGTGTGCCCAGTGATGCTGGTGTTGGGGCTGATCATGTTGGGATTCTAAGGACCAAGGTGAGATTTTTTCAAGGGCACCAATGCTGATGGAATAGATGGCAGGTGAGATTGAGATGACAGAAGTAATCTGTCAATGTTGAGATAGGGTGTTCCAAGGAGGTGACAGTGGATAGAGAGATTACTCCAAACACTTCAAAAGTGCATAAAGCTCAAAAGTAGGTTCCAAAATATTAATGCTCCAGCTTCTAAGATTGGAAAGTGACCAGCTATGAAATGGTAGGTTTTAGACCACTTTTGCAGCTTTCACCTATTCACAGCAATCCACAGTCATTGAGAACCCGACACACTTACCTGACGTTTTAACCACTCTCCGGGAACCTCATTGAAAACCTGGTAAAATGGTAAGCACATGGGAAAATGATTCTTAACTACCTTTTAATTAGCTTTTAACTATCTAAATTGGCTGACCCGCCGCTTGGTGTCAGGTCTGTTCAGGGATGACAGACCCAACACTTGGGAAATTGACAAGGAGGGGGGTTTACAGCGGGATGTCGACACACTGTCAATCTTTGTGATATTGTAAAAGGTCACACAACACCAGGTTATAGTCCAACAGCTTTATTTGAAATCACAAGCTTTCGGAGCGCTGCTCCTTCTTCAGGTGAAGTGGAGAAATGCATGAAGACACAGCTTATATAGTCAGAGAATCATGTCAGATGTTTACAGGTAACCTTTCCAACTGCCATTAATCACACCTCGGCAGAGAGATAATCACAGCAGTCAAAGGTGTGAATGGTGTCCAAACAGGTCAGTCAGGGAAACATTACATCAAAGAACAATGAGGTGGGGTCACAAGGGGTCAAATATTGCAGATGCTGGGGTCTGTATGAAAAACAAAAAAACAGACAAAAAACATTTTTTTTTTTTTTGGCTGGAAATCACAGCAGGTCTGGCCGCATCCATGTAGAGAGAACAAGCCAATGTCGACTCGAGTCTGGATGACCCTGCATCAGGTGGGGTTACATGTAGCGTGACATGAACCCAAGATCTCTGTTGAGGCCGTCCTCATGGGTGCGGAACTTGGCTATCAGTTTCTGCTCGATGATTTTGCGTTGTCGTGTGTCTCGAAGGCCACCTTGGAGAATGCTTACCCGAAGATCGGAGGCTGAATATCCTTGACTGCTGAAGTGTTCCCCGACTGGGAGGGAACACTCCTGCCTGGTGATTGTTGCGCGGTGTCCGTTCATCCGTTGTCGCAGTGTCTGCATGGTCTCGCCGATGTACCATGCTCCGGGGCATCCTTTCCTGCAACGTATGAGGTAGACAACGTTGGCCGAGTCACATGAGTATGTACCATGTACCTGGTGGGTGGTGTCCTCACGTGTGATGATGGTATCTGTGTTGATGATCTGGCATGTCTTGCAGAGGTTGCTGTGGCAGGGTTGTGTGGTGTCGTGGTCGCTGTTCTCCTGAAAGCTGGGTAATTTGCTGCGAACGATGGTCTGTTTGAGGTTAGTTTGGTCTGTTTGACAGTGGACCCGCCTCCAAATCCGCATTCTGAGCACCGGCAAAATTTAGCCCATGGTATCAGAGGAAATACATCTACATGGATTGAAAGTGAGGAGGACAGTAAAAGACTTCAGGAAGACATAGATAAGTTAGTGGAATGAGCAAACAGATAGCAGATGCAATTTAACACGGGTAAGTGTAAGGTCATGGCCAGGATTTTACGGGGCCTCTGACCGCGTTAGCACAGCGTATGTGGCTGTAAGAGCCCCGCAAGTTCCGGGTTACTGCATGCGCTGCGCTGTTTGCCCAACTACTGCCCAGTGAATGCCCACAAAAGTGTTACGCCTGGTAAAAGCAGGCATAGGACCTTCGTTTACGTAAGGGTGAAAATAAATATTAAAATAAATGTTTTAAAATCATTTAAACATTCAATAATCTTTAAAATTAGTTTAGGTTATTTTAAGCCCCTTTAGAAATGTTTACATTTATTTAAAAAAAATTAAATTTTTATTTTAAATGTTTAATTAAATTGTAATTTTTATTAATTTTAAACGTGGTGATTTATTTTTATTTAGGTTGTGTGGAAGTGTGTTTTTTATGTCATTCCTATTCTGCTTATGGGAATTCCGTACATAAGCATAAAATGGGAATTCCCCCTTTTCGTTTGGTTGGGCTAAACCACGTGATCCCAGGGGCGCTTGTGAAGAGTCCGAAGATACGGAGGCACCAGGTAGGTGCGTACTTTTCTTGAAGATTGGAGGCATTCGCCCGCAGGAAGCCTCCGACCGCAATTTCAGGTCCCATGTATTTTCAGAGACAGAACAAGAATGGGAGCATCGTTAAAGAAAAGATAGCGAAGAGTGCGGATGAACAAAGAGGTCTGGGGGTTCAAATATATAATTCCATGAAAGTACGAGTACAAGTAGAAAAAAAATATAAGGGGAAATAGAATTGTGGGTTTCATAACAAGGGTATGGAGTACAAGAGTAGTGGTGAATTTATACAAAACTGTCATTAAATCACAGTTCGAGCATTGTGTGCATTGATGGGTGCCCAATAACCAAAAGGATATTAAAGCCATTGAGTATGTACGCCGAAGATTCACCAGGATGACACCAGTGGTGGGAAACATAAGAAGAGACTTGAGATACTGGGACAACTTCCATTGAAGCAGAGAAGGCTAAGAGGAGGTTTAGTAGAGGTTTTTAAAATGAAGAGTTTTGATACAGTGAATAGAGAAAGACTATTTCCTCTGGTTGGGGAATCAGTTATGAGGGGGGATCAATTTAAAACTACTATTTAAGAGAGTGAAGAGAACTGTTAGGAGAAATTACTTTATGCAGCGGATTGTTGCACCATGGAATTATTTGTCACAGGGAGTTGTTGAAGCAAAGGTCATTGCATCTTTTAAGGGAAAACTGTATAAATATTTAAAGAAGCTACAGTTTTGGATAGCTCTAGCATAGACACGATGGCCTCCATCTGAACTGTAGACTTCTATGGTTCTATGTACAGAGCTTTAGACATACAATAGGAATCAAGTGGGTTACTGTTGCGATGAATATTTTCATGCTTTTATTTTTGAACCAATAGGTGACCATTTTATATAGTAGTATCAAACACCTTGAGGTGATCTGCTACCCAATGTGGAAACCAGAACTGAAGCAGTTATACTGCATGATTGCTTTACTTTTCAACACTCTACAATGTGCAAAATCAATGCCCTATTAAACCAATTTATTCAGATGCACAACAAATTAACTAGTTTTGGAGAAGTAATTGAGCAGTGTCAAAGAACTTGGACTTGATTTGATATTATTCTGTTGACCTAAAAATATCAATTTTTCTTGTACGTTGTAATGGATTCTACATAGAAGTTATAACATGCAAACATTGGCTCAACCAGTCTGTGTCAGCATTTACCTTCCACACAAGAAAATACTCTTAAGTATTTGAGTATTTGCTACAGAAATCAACCAGCTCATTGATTTATATTTGATTTTGTTCACTAAAGTGTTAATCAGTCCGCCTTTCAGAAAATTGGAAAAGCGTATGTGGTGGCATGTATGGGATTACAGTATCCCATTCATATAACAAGGAATTTCATTGTTCTGATTCCCACCTACCACCCCTTCCCCACACTCCCTGAGTTATACGACTGCATGATCAAATATCAGGCAATAAAAGTAAACCCCTGATAATAAGCAGCATAAGAACATAAGAAATAGGAGCATGAGTAGGACATACGGCCCCTCGAGCCTGCTCCACCATTCAATAAGATCATGGCTGATCATCGACCTCAACTCCGCTTTCCCACCTGATCGCCATATCCCTTGATTCCCCCTAGAGTCCAAAAATCTATCTATCTCAGCCTTGAATATACTCAAAGACTCAGCATTCACAGCCCTCTGGGGCAGAGAATTCCAAAGATTCACAACCCTCTGAGTGAAGAAATTCCTCCTTATCTCAGTCTTAAATGGTATACCACTTATCCTGAGCCTATGGGCTGGATTTTCATTGAGGGGTCGGGTAGGAGGCGGGACTACAACTTTTGGGGTTGTAGTCCCGCCTCCATCAAGTTCTAGCCAACCCATGCAATTTAGACTTGATTGACCTTGTTGAGCCCGCCCAGCAGGCTCAGCAGGCCAATTAAGGGCCACCCGGCAACAGGTGACATCACAGATTGAAATTTCATCTGTCAAGGCCTTTTGACAGATGAAATATCAGTATTTGACAGCTGTTTGAAGCTGTCAAACACTGACAATCTGTACTCTAAGTTAATTCCTTTCTCTCAGGATGATTTAGAGATCTCCCCGGAACAGAAAGCAGAGGCTGCAGATTTGGCAGCTGGTGGTCATTCTGCTTTCTGTACCGGTGAGATGAGGGACTCCCGAGACCTGAAAGAAGGAAGGCTGTAAAGGTAAGTAAAGGTTTGTAGAACTTCTTTAAACACTTTACACACACCAAACACACTTACCTCTGCACTCATGCACCCATCACTCACCTGAACACCGGACATCTCAAACCCTCCAAGCCCTTCATCCCGCCAGCCCACCTCGCTAATTTGGCGTGGTTTGGAGCCATCGGGAATCCCACATTTCAACAATAAAAATAGGGATTAGGCTAAAAAATGCCTGTTAACTACCTGTTAACAAGCAGTTAATTGGCACTAATCCCCTTCCCACCTCGGGGAGGTGGTTCCCAGTATGGGGCGGGTACCCACCTCCTTTGAAACTGGCATGGAGGCGGGATGGGGTCGGGACCCCTGATTTCAGGATTTTAAACCCCCACACGTCTCCAATCCCGACTCCACGACCCAATGAAAATCCAGCCCTATGCCTCCGTGTTCTAGGCACTCCAGCCAGGGAAACAACCTCTCAGCATCTACCCTGTTAATCCCTTTCAGAATCTTGTATGTTTCAATGAGATCACCTCTCATTCTTCTAAACTCCAGAGAGTATAGGCCCATTCTACACAATCTCTCATCATAGGAAAGCCCTCTCATCCCAGGAATCAATCTAGTGAACCTTCATTGCACCACCTCCAAGGCAAGTGTATCCTTCCTTAGATATGCGACCAAAACTGTGCACAGTACTCCAGGTGTGGTCTCACCAAGGCCCTGTACAATTGTAGCAAGACTTCCTTATTCTAATACTCCAACCCTCTTCCAATATAGGCCAACATGCCATTTGCCTTCCTTATTGTTTGCTGTACCTGCATGCTAGCTTTCTGTGTTTCTTGCATGAGGACACCCAAATCTATCTGAACACCAATATTTGAAAGTTTCTCACCATTTAAAACATATTCTGTTTTTCTATTCTTCCTACCAAAGTGAATAACCTCACATTTCCCTACATTAAACTCCATCTGCCACCTTACTGCCCACTCACTTAGTCTATCTATACCCCTTTGCAGACTCTGTGGGCAGGATTTTCATTGGGCCGTGGAGGCAGGATTGGAGGCATGTGGGGGGTTAAAATTGCAAAAACTGGTGGGCGGGCCCAACCCCACCTCCATCCCGCCTCCACACAATTTTCATTATTTCGTGTCTAATGGTCCCGTCTCCGTCCCGCTTCCAAGAGGCGGGATAGGCCGTTAAGGCCCTTAACAAGCAGTAAATTGCCTCTATAATGCCACTTTGAAAGGCCTTTGCGATTTTAAACCTTTTCCCACATGAAACACGCCTGTTCTGAAACACAATGGTGAAACCTGGCGGGACTATCAGCTGCAGGTCAACCATTAAAGAGGAGATTTGATCAGCCATTATTTACAGGTGGCAGGACTTTGTAGTCTCAGGTCTGGGGGAACTTTTAGAAGGCATAACCACAGCTGTGAAAGTATGGAGCCTGACACCCATCTCCAGTGTGACCTCCTGGGGAACCCCTCTCGCCACCTTCACTGAGTGCTTACTCAACTGAGGCATATACCAGAAGCATGGGAGCGATGTATTTCCTTCCTTCTGGACATTAGATAAGGATGAAGACCAGCCGTGGCACCAGCAGAACCAGGAACAACAGCAGCACCAACAACAGCAGCACCAACAGCAGTAGCACCAACAGGAGCAGCAACAGCAGCAGCAACAACAGGAGCGCCAAGCTGCTGCTCACCCACCTGAAGCTGCACAGCCCAGAAGGGCCCAACGCATGGAAGCCCATTGGTGCATGAGATAACCCCCAAACAGGGTCTACAGACACAGGGTCAGCTACCTCAACATGTCTGAGCAGCAGTGGCAAAGGCGGTTCTGACTTTCGCGAGAGGTAGTGGGTGACATCTGCGCAATGCTCAAACAAGACCTGCAGGCCAGAGGACCAGGTGGACAATCCTTACCAGCGGCTGTCAAAGTTGTAACATTTGCATATTGAATTATCATTGGCCCGCAAGTATCTGTAAGGAATACCTATTATATTCACATGTGATCACATGCTGTGTTGTCATTGGCCTGCAGGCATCTGTAAGGACTACTATTGTTTGGAAGACCCAGGCTAGGGGTCCTAACACCATCTTTTCCCCACTGTATTGTTATGAGTAAGATCACAGACCTAATGCTTAAATAAAGAGTTAAACTGTAATACTCCATTGTCCTGCAATATATTATTTTTGTACAAAGTGTGCAAAACAAGACATGGTGTCAGAACAGGGATTTCAAATGGACATCGTTGGAGCTCCCTTACCTCGAATGAATTGGGAATCTTTGAACTTACCTAGAGAATGGCGCAAGTTCAAGCAACACGTGCAGTTGATGTTCTCGGGTCTGTTGAAAAGCAAAGGGGAGGAAGAAAGATGCAATTACCTACTCCTGTGGATCGGAGAAAAAGGGAGAGACATTTTTAACACATGGTCTCTCACCGCGGATGAAGCAAAGGTACTGAAAAGTTATTTTGACCGTTTTGAATCATATGTGATGCCCAAGACAAATACAATATTCGCTAGGTACAAGTTTCAGGAGAAAGTACAAGGAGCTAATGAGTCGTTTGAACAGTTCGTGACTGAGTTAAAACTGCTGGTAAAAGACTGAATATGCAGATAAAGATGAGATAGTCAGAGACCACATCATGTTTGGAATACAATCAGCTAAAATGAGAGACAAACTTTTGAATGTTGGGTCCGGGCTAACGCTGGACAAAGCTATGCATATAGCTAGATCGCATGAGATAGCCCAAGCACAGTTGAAAACCATAACCGGCACCACAAACAACTTGCGTGAGCAGACAGTGCACGCAGTTAATAGACACACACCAAAGAACACCGCCCAGAGAGCATGTTTCAGAACAGAAAGAACAGAGAGAGTTATAAAAATGAGCGACACAGACATAAAATGCTTCAAAAACTGTGGATATTGTGGAAATCAGGTGCATGGGGAAAAGGAGCATTGCCCTGCCAAAGGAAGGCAATGTGCTAAATGTGGTAAATGGAACCATTTTGCTAAAGTTTGCAGGACTGTTTTTTGAAGAGCAGTACACACAGTGAGTGACAGCCAAATGTCAGATAGAGAGCCAAATGCAGAGGAACTGTTTATTAATTCTGTGTCACAGAAAAAAACAGTTTTCAGAGACTGAGCAAGCCTTTGCAGATATTGAGATAGGAAAACAGGGCACAGAGCTTAGGTTTAAACTAGACACTGGAGCGCAGGTTAATGTAATTCCTCTGAGTGAGTATCACAGCTTGAAGAATGAGTGTGAGCTACAGCCCACCTCATGCAGACTGACCAGCTATGGGGGTGAGCAGCTCATTGTAAAAGGCACATGCGTGATGAAATGCAAGTACAAAGAAAGCAACATGTTGTTCGACTTTTACACATTGACACTCGAGCACCTCCAGTGCTAGGTCTAAAGGCATGTTTAGACATGGACCTCATCAAGCTAGTGCTATCATTGACAGCACCAGTTGAGAAGCAGACAGTCATGGAGGAGTTTGCTGACGTTTTCAAAGAAATCGGATTATTCCCAGGTGAATGCAGTATTCACCTTGACCCAGCAGCAACCCCTGTGGTTTGCCCACCAAGAAGGATACCCTTTGCTCTCCATAGTCGCCTGAAGGAGGAGCTGCAGAGCAAGGAGAATACAGAAATCATCGTCCAGGAAACAGAACTGACAGAGTGGGTAGTGGTTGAGAAACCACGTACAGGCAAGCTCAGAGGCTGTCTCAACCCCAGAGATTTGAACAAGGCTATCAAACGCCCTCACTACCCTTTACCAACGCTAGATGACATCACACCCAAGCTAGTGGGAGCACGTTACTTCAGTGTAATGGACGCACGATCAGGATACTGGACTATCAAGCTCACGGAAGAGTCATCTAAGCTAACAACGTTCAACACACCATTTGGACGCTACTGATTTCTGCATTTACCATTTGGTCTTATCTCAGCTCAGGATGAATTCCAGCGGAAGATCAACGAAACCTATGAAGGCCTCGACGGAGTAGTCGCAATCATAGACGACATCCTCATCTATGGCAGGAATAAAGAGGAACATGACAGGAACCTCTGTGCGATGCTACAAAGATCACGGGAGAAAGGTATCCAGCTCAACCCCGAGAAAAGCATAATCGGATCCACCGAGATCAGTTATTTCAGGCATCGCCTCTCAACTGATGGCATTAAGCCTGGTCCAGAGAAAATCTCCGCCATCAAGAAGATGGAGCCGCCGAAGAACCACACAGAGCTAGAGACAGTACTAGGCATGGTTAACTACTTAGCCAAGTTTGCCCCGAGCCTCTCCGAAATCAACGCACCCATGCGTCAGTTGCTCAAACAATCCAATGAGTTCCTGTGGGACAAACAACATGACACAGCATTTCAGAAAATGAAAGACCTAATCACCAAAGAACCAGGACCAGTTCTTGCCTACTTCGACCCCAACAAAGAGCTCAGACTACAAGTGGACGTGTCAAAGTATGGACTAGGCGCAGTATTACTGCAAGAAGGAAAGCCCATCGGCTACGCTTCCAGATCTCTCACAGACAGTGAAATCAACTATGCTCAAATCGAGAAAGAGCAATATGCAATTCTATTTGGATGTAAGCGTTTCCACCAGTAAGTCTATGGCCAACAAGTCATTGTGGAATCCGACCACAAGCCCCTCGAGTCAATCATGAGGAAACCACTCGCCGCAGCCCCACCAAGGCTACAGAGAATGATCCTTCAGCTACAGAAGTAAGAGTTCACAATCATTCACCGTCCAGGCAAAGACATTCCTGTCGCAGACATGCTCTCCAGAAAGTCTCTTAGCTACCAGGACAGCAGCCTCAGTGAAGGCATGGATGTGCAGGTGCACATGGTGTACAACAGCTTACCTGTGAGTGACTCAAAACTGAAGGAGATCCGAGCAGGAACAGAGAAAGATGCACAACTCACACTGCTGAGCAAAGTCATACATGAAGGATGGCCTGAGGAAAGGAGGAAATGCCCTCAGAGCATATCTGAATTCTGGAACCACAGAGACGAACTGTCACAAATCAACAGAATCATCTTCAAAGGGGAGAAAATCATCATTCCTACCAGTCTCAGCGAAGAGATGTTGACAAAAATTCATGCTGGACATATGGGCATGGAAAAATGCAAACAAAGAGCACGTGACATTATGTTTTGGCCTGGAATGTGCAAACACATTGAGGACATTGTTGGAAAATGTTCCATTTGTCTAGAACGCCACCCATCAAATGTCAAAGAGCCCATGATAACTCACCATATCCCAGACAGGCCCTGGCAGGTCGCGGCAATGGATCTGTTCACATGGAGCAACGAGGACTACATAGTGACTGTTGATTACTACAGCAGATTTTTTTAATTGGACAAGCTTCTCAGCACCACATCTGCAGCTGTGATCCACAAGCTAAAGGCAGCCTTTGCCAGGCATGGCATGGTAGAGACTTTAGTCTCAGACAATGGCCCCCAATACAAATCAAAAGAGTTCGAGTCGTTTGCCAAGGCATGGGATTTCACACATGTCACATCAAGCCCACATTACCCTCAAAGTAATGGCCTTGCTGAAAAAACTGTCCAGATTGCAAAAGCACTCATGGACAAAGCCAAAGCGGACAAAAGAGACCCCTACATCAGTCTCCTTGAGTACCGCAACACTCCGGTTGACAACTTCAAGTCACCAGCACAGCTGTTGATGAGCCGCAGACTTCGCTCAATCCTTCCAAGCACCAACCAGCAGCTGCAGCCAGAGGTTGTCAGCTGCAAGCAAGTGCATGCAAAATGTGTACAGAGACAGCAACACCAAAAGAGATACTATGACAGGTCAGCTAGACTACTGCCACCGCTGCACAATGGAAAATCCATCAGAATCCACGAGCATGACTACTGGAAGCCAGCAGTCGTCATCCAGCCAGCTGACACTGAGCGATCGTATCACGTCCGCACCCCAGAAGGACAGGTGTACCGCCGCAATCGCAGGCACCTCCTGAACACCAAGGAACAACACCATCATTCCGATGAGAGGATCAGTTCAACAAAGTGTGATGAACAGAGCAATACACAAAACACATCATACTTACCTGAACCTGAACCTGAACCTGAATTGTTGACTGATTCAGGAGCATGCTCAGTTCATTACCACACAAGGTCAGGATGAGAGGTCAAGCCTAGAGTTATCCTTGACTTGTGAATTGTCAAAGGGTGTAGGCGGATCGCTGCCCTAAAAAAAAACTGCACATTATTATTGAAACGTTGAGATGTTTTCAGTGCTAGTTAAATGCTGAGTTTACTTATATGTTTATGCTTCCAAGAACATTATGTAGAAGAAAGATTTAAAAGTAAAGCATAACATTTTTCTTTTAAAAGAAAGGGGATGTAACATTTGCATATTGAATTATCATTGGCCCACAGGAATCTGTAAGGAATACCTATTATATTCAGATGTGATCACATGCTGAGTTGTCATTGGCCTGCAGGCATCTGCAAGGGCTACTATTGTTTGGAAGACCCAAGCTAGGGGTCCTAACGCCATCTTCTCCCCACTGTACTGTTATGAGTAAGATCACAGACGTAATGCTTAAAGAAAGAGTTAAACTGTAATACTCCGTTGTCCTGCAATTTATTATTTTTGTACAAAGTGTGAAAAACAAGACAAAAGTCACCACCACACTCAACTTTTTTGCCTCAGGCTCATTCCAGGGATCAGCAGCAGACATCAGCGGCATCTCCCAGGCGGCCGCACACACTTGCATCACGCAGGTAACCGATGCCCCCTTTGCCATCGCGCACAATCACATCCATTTCACCAAGGATCAAGCAAGTGTCACGGCGCGTGCATTTGGAATAGCTAATCTGGCAGGCTTTCCAAGGGTGCAGGGTGTCATTGACTGCACACATGTGGCCCTTAAGGCACCCCATCGCAATCCAAGTATTTTTGTCAACTGCAAGGGATTCCACTCCCTTAATGTTCAGCTGGTGTGTGACCACAAGAAGGAAAGTTTGCATGTTTGTGCCAAGTACCCTGGCAGTTGCCATGACTCCTTCATACTGTGCCAGTCTAGTGTGCCTCTGCTATTCAGTCCACCAGACCAACTTAACAGATGGCTAGTTGGAGACAAGGGCTATCCCCTGATGATGTGGCTAATGATGCCATTGAGGAGCCCATCCAACGAAGCTGAGGAGAGCTACAACTCCAGCCACATGTCCACCAGAGCCATAATTCAGCAAACCATCGGTTTACTGAAGATGCACTTCAGATGCCTGGACAGATCAGGTGGAGCCCTGCAGTACTCAGCAGCCAGGGTCTCCAGAATCGTCGTGGTTTGCTGTGCACTTCACAACATGGCACAGCGTCGTGGCTTGCTGATTCCTGAGGACCAAGTGGCTCCTCACATATCCTCCTCAGATGAGGAGGAGGAGGAGAGCGAAAACGAACATCTTGCAGAGGCCCATCAACCAGCGGCAGCAGTACGTGAGAACATTGCTGCCCAGGATGCAAGGAACGCATTCATCTTGGGCAGATTTGCTTAGCCTAGCCAACCAAGCACTTTTGCCTCACAGCTTCATACCAGAGCATCGACAATGGCCAAGAACCAGCGGATTCCTAACAATTTGACCACCATACTAACAATTACAAGTAATCCCAAGCCCGCAATGTGGAAGTCCCATTCGCGAAATGACACACGCCACAACTACAGCAGTCGCCATCAGATTTTTTATTTACATTATTCATCTGATTGCTTTTTCACAGAAAACATCAAATTTCACCCAAGTGACTACCCTTGTGACTATTTGTGCAGTATCTTTCTCTTACATGTGCTCCTATGTGGTGCTTCCCCTGTGGTTTCAGCAGATGTGGAGGCCCCTTGCTCACTTTCCTGCTGCTCCTGTCTCGACACCTTTGGCGGGTGTCCTCTGGGGTGGTGAACCTGTGAGGGCTCATCAACAGTCTGTTGCTCCAGCAGTTGTGCAGGGGTTGAGACGCCAATCTCAGTTGGGTGTGGACTGTGGTGGGGCTCTGACCGAGGGCTCTGCAGTGGCATGGAAGTGTGAGCGCTTGGAGAGGAGCCCCCACTTCCTTGATGTCTGCCACCAACTTCCCTTTCATGGGTCAGATTCCCCTCAGCGCTTGCAAGTGGCTTGAGAGCATCTTGCTGCACATCAGGGGGGCCATGGGGACCTGTATCTGCACTGGCAGTCCTACTCAGATGGACTTCCATGAAGGTCTGGTTTCTCTGTTCAATAGATGGCCATCGCTCCTCCAGAGATGTCATTCTATTCTGAACACTCACCATGTTTTTTGCACTCTGGCAACTTATCACCTCCATGGAGGTTACCCTCCTTTCCATGGTGATGCGTTCATGCGCCAATGACTCCACAAAGGCTCTGCTCATGTTCGCTATGGACTCCTCCATTCGCTCCACACTCGCATCGACCCTGGAGACAAAACCTGCCAGAGACTCCTGCATCTGTTCCTGGCATTCCAGCACTGCTGATCTTATGGATGGACCCAGAGGCAGAGGGTCGACATGCAGCTGAGCCGAGCTGGCAGAGTCCTGCACCCTCTGACTAGGACTCTCCACTGCTGTCCCTGTCTCCACAATCTGCTGATGCTCACTTGTGAGCTGTGATACACCAGGTGACAACACTACTCTATATCCCAAAGGTCTGACCGAGGTGTGAGTATCTGCGCTGGTGCTGGGTGCGCTGAATTCTGCTGACACTGCACCCTCAGTGGTTCCTCTGAGGAGTCTGGAGGCTCAGGCTGTTCCACCTGGTTGTGGGGACGGGTGCTTGCGATGGTCCTGTGGGGGAGTAAAGGAAAGAGTCAGAGATGTGAGGCCAAGGTTACATACACATTGCATATTGCAGATGATCATAAGTCCATCTGTTAGAGCTTTAGAATCATTATCAGCGACTCATGCAATGTCAATGAGAGAGATGGAAATCTACTCTGTCACCAGCTTGCTGTGATGCACCCATTTGTCCGTCCCCCACTTGCGCATCTTCCTCCACTCCTACGATCTCCAGGACCGCCTCCTCCCAGGGGTGAGGTGTGCTGCTGAGGGTGGCCCTCCTCCTGTCCTCACTCTTTCTTGCTTACTGTGAGCTCTCTTTTCCTGCAATGAGGGAGGCAAGTGGATTTTGAGTGAGAATGAAGGAGTGAGTGTCGAGATTCCATAGCATAGATACTTAGAAGGAGAGAAAGATGGAGTGAGGTGGCAAGACCAAGGGCCCCCCCTGTGTGTTGTCAGTCGTCAAGTGGGATGTGGAGGAAGAGATTGCTAAAGCTGAGTGCTGGTGAGGAAAGGCAATAGGGATCAGACTGAGGGTGATGGGAAATTCATACTCACTTTTCCAGTGCGCAGAAGGTCATGAAATCTCTTCCTGCACTGAATCCAGGTTCTGCCGGTTACTGATAATGAGTTGACCTCCTCTGCCACTTGCAGCCACACAGCCTTGGTCTGCTGAGGAGGCTTCTTCCTGTCTGAAGAAGGGAAGTGCACCTCTTTATGAGCTCTTGCTCCCTCAACTAAAGCCTGCAGGCAACGTCATCAAATCTTGGAGCAGACTGTAGGGGGTGGCATGTGCCCAGTCAGCATCACCTCTGACTGTCTCTGAGCGGTTCGAATCACTCCCACATGCCTGGGTTCTAGACACCAGACATAGGTACAGGCGGCGATACAGAAAATCAAGTAGACAAGTGGTTTGGTGCAAGAAAACCAAAATTTTATTGAAGGCAGAATAAAACACAATCTTACTGAGAATTACTGATATGAATACAGGCATAAACAATTACACTTATATGGGAATGGGGAACACACGGCACATCGAGGGAAACAAATACATTAAAATCCCCTTATCCTTATCCCACCCCTAATACCTAACTGGATTAATCTACGAGGGGCCAGGAATTCATGCTCACCAATTCGAAACCTGTTGATTTAACTGGTTGGGTTTTGAGATTCACGCTTTCTGTCCTCTGGGGTACTTTGTCACCACATGGTCACAGGGCGTGGCGATGGAGTTGTTTATGCGAATCACCCTCCTTTTTCTCAGCTAACGTCGTCATCGAGTCGCGATGGGTCTTCTTCTTCTTCCTCGGGCTGTTTGGTTGCTGACTGGTTTTTAAAACTATTGGGGCTCGGTTGGCGGTTTACACTGTCAAACTGATTTTACTACCCATGCTTCGAATGCCAGTTTATTCGTCATGGGTGCTGCTATCCATGCTTCGAACGCCAACTTATTCTTAAATTGCGATTTTACTGTCCATGCATACAACGCCAACTTATTCATCAAACGCCAGCTTATAACTAGGCGTTTGTCCCCCAACGTGTCTTTCCGCTGCCCTTCTCTGCCCTTATCTGTTTACTGTATTCTTCGTCTCATCTCGTCTCATCTGCCCGTTTGTGGCCTGTGTGTCCTGTGTGTTTTCGAATTTGGGTCTCGTTCTCCTCCCGCGTTTGGCCCTCGGTGTAGTAATGGGCGTCCTTGGCGTTGAGTGGCGCAGGGAGCAAAAAGAGAGCCCACCACAAGGCCAGGGCACGAGAACGAGAGGCAGGAGGCCAAGGCCAAAGATGAGGGCAAGAGCAAGAGAGCGATGACTACCGATGGGCCTACAATTATACCCTTCTTCACCCTTATCTGCATACCAAATCAGGTCAGTCCTTTGTCTAACTTTTGACGGGCTCGTTTAAAATGATTACAGCCATT
The DNA here is from genome assembly GCF_052327205.1 of Somniosus microcephalus. Taxonomy (NCBI): domain Eukaryota; kingdom Metazoa; phylum Chordata; class Chondrichthyes; order Squaliformes; family Somniosidae; genus Somniosus; species Somniosus microcephalus. The sequence continues at coordinate 83,192,736 of NC_141001.1, forward strand.
TACTTTAACGACTTCTGGGGCGGTTGTATCCTGGTATAATAGCTTTGATATCCTGGCTGTTTGTCATTTATGAAACTTAATCGGGTTTCTGTAGTGTATGTACCTTTAAGGGGGAGAAATACTATTTACAGCTCCTGTATCCTGTAGTACCAGCAGTGACCACACCTGTATATAAGCCCTGAGTGATGCTCTGTACAGTCAGTTGCAGTTTGAACCTCATTCAGTAAACACCTGTTGATCGTTCCCTGCAGTCTTTGTCTGATTATTGAAGGACACAACATTAAGATACCCGGATCTAACATTGGCGATGAGAACATTCGAACCTACCTGCATCTCTGCATCACCTCCCAGGGATTCGCTCCTGGAGAACAGTTGAAGGAGGTCGAGTCCAGAAGCACGGGCATCGCAGGGGAGGCTGTCGAGAGCCAGGCTTGGCTTTCCAGCCACGGTGGTCCAGCGAAATGGGCTGGCAACAGGTACTGCACAGACCCTTCCCGGAAAGTGGCGGCTAGAGTCGACCGAGTGGCACAGAAAGGGCCGAGCAGCGTCAACGGGGGAGAGAGAGAGGGCAGAGCGCACAGGGCACAGCCGGTGTTCAAGGGCCGAGCAGCGCCAACGAGAGAGAGCAGAGCACAGCCGGTGTTCGGGACCGAGCGGCGTCAACGGGGGAGAGAGGCGAGAGAGAGCAGAGCGCAGAAATCTCCACAGGAGAAGTACAAGAAGGTACATAAGGTGACGGAGAGTAGTTCAGACGAACAGAAAAGTGATACAGACTCCGGAAGCAAGGAGCTGGGTTGTCTGAAACTACATAAGGTGATCCAAACGGAAGATCATCAAACTATCTGGGTCACGCTCAAGATAGCTGGAATCCAAGTGAAAATGGAATTGGACACAGGATCAGCCCTAACAGTCATAAACCGAAGGGACTACAAGCAGCTATTCTCACATATACCCTTGAGAGATACAGAGATTGTCTTGAAGACGTACACGGGGCAAAAATTCTACCCCAAAGGAAAAATAAGGGTGAACGTTGTATATAATGGTAAGGAAACACCAAAAATCGACCTATATGTATTGCCAGATGGAGGACCACCACTACTAGGACGTGAATGGATCCGGAAGATACAGCTAGATTGGCATTCCATACAAGCACTGACTGTAGATGCCAAAAAGGATGACGACGTCACACCTGGACGACTGTCAAAAATGCTAAATGACGCACAAGAAGTATGCCAGCAGGGACTCGGAACACTAAAAGGCATAACAGCGACGATCAAAATAGAGGAAATTGCAAGCCCAAAGTTTTTTAAGGCCAGACCGGTACCTTATGCGATCCGCCCAGCCGTCAAAGCAGAGCTGGAAGGTTTGGAACATTGAAGAGTACTGTCCAGAGTGGACTGGAGTGAGTGGGCTACACCCATCGTTCCTGTAATGAAGAGGTCGTTGAGTAATACGCCTGGGGATCCAAAGAAGGTTCGCATCAGTGGGGACTTTAAGGTGACAGTGAACCCAATCCTTCACACTGTACAATATCCGCTTCCGCGGATTGAAGATATTTTCGCCTCGCTATCTGGAGGGAAACGCTTCACTAAGATTGATCTGGCCCAGGCATACCTGCAAATGGAGGTAGAAGAAGCCTCGAAACAGTACCTCACGATCAACACTCATAAAGGTCTCTACCAATACAACCGGCTGGTGTTCGGGGTAGCATCAGCTCCGGCTATTTGGCAAAGGGCAATGGAACAAGTCCTGCAAGGGATTCCAGGGACCCAGTGTTATTTGGGCGACATCCTGGTCACGGGCGAAAATGACAGTGATCACCTCACCAACCTGGAGCAGGTGCTCACGAGATTGAAGGAATATGGGCTCCGAGCTAATCGCCACAAATGCGAGTTTTTCCAGGAGCAGATCTCGTATTGTGGCCACATTATTGATAAAGAGGGGTTACATAAGCCCCCTGAAAAGATTGAGGTAGTAGTTAAGGCTCCAGCACCGGAAAATGTGTCACAACTGAGGTCGTTCCTCGGGCTGGTGATCTACTACCATAAGTTCTTGCCGAATTTCTCTACCGTACTACACCCACTGAACACCCTACTGCAAACGGGGGTACCATGGAAGTGGAGTGACAAATGTAAACGAGCTTTCCAGAAGAGCAAAGCATTGATCACATCGAAAGAGGTGTTGGCTCATTTCAACCCAGCACTACCAATTCGGTTGGCGTGTGATGCATCACCCTATGGCATTGGAGCGGTGCTGTCGCACAAATTCCCGGACGGCTCGGAGAGGCCAGTAGCCTTTGCGTCTCGGTCACTAACCTCAGCCGAGCGTAACTACGCCCAGATTGACAGGGAGGCCCTCAGCCTAGTGTGGGGAGTGAAAAAGTTCAATCACTATCTGCACGGGCAGAAGTTCACCTTGCTGACTGACCACCAACCACTTGTCGCCATCTTTAATCCAAAGAAGGGCATTTCGGTGATGACTGCGCAACGGCTACAAAGATGGTCCCTTTTTCTAGGGGCGCACCAAAATGATATCGAATATAAGGGCACGAAATAGCATGGAAATGCTGATGGGCTATCACACCTGCCACTGCCTACTGCGGAGGAAGCACCAGCAGTGGATCCTGTCGAAATATGTCATTCGACTATAATTGAATGCTTGCCAGTAACTAACGCTGGTATAGAGAAGGAGACCCGAAATGACCCGACACTGTCTCGGGTATATGATTTGACGGTGAAGGGATGGCCAGCACGTGGCGACTCACCGTTGCCAGCATTCTCATCCAGAAGAGAACAGCTATCAGTATGCCAGGGGACCTTGATGTGTGGATCCCGAGTGGTAATTCCACCCAAGTTAAGGGAGAGACTGCTCAATGAGCTTCATGAAGGTCATCTGGGAGGGGTGAAAATAAAAAGCCTTGCTAGGGCTTATGTGTGGTGGCCGGGGATCGATTAGCAAATCGAGGACCTGACAAAGAGCTGCTCAGGATGCCAGAAGGTCCAAAATGCACCACCACATGCCCCTCTACACCCATGGGAGTGGCCCTCATCTCCATGGCAACGGGTGCATATTGATTTTGCTGGTCCATTCATGGACTCAATGTTTTTAATAGCCATGGATGCACACTCGAAATGGCCTGAGGTGATCAAAATGTCCTCCACCACCACGGAGAAAACTATTGCAGTCCTACGGACCATTTTTGCCAGGAACGGCTTGCCAGAGCAGATTTGCTCTGATAATGGACCACAGTTTGTGTCCGAAGAGTTTTGAAGATTTATGAAAAGGAATGGGGTAAGGCATTACACATCCGCCCCGTATCATCCAGCCACAAATGGATTGGCTGAGAGGTTCATACAAACCTTTAAAAAAGCAGTAAAGGCCATGTGCGATGACGACATTCCACTGCAGCATAAGGTGGACAATTTCCTGTTAGCCTACAGAAATGCGACACATGCAGTCACCAACCAGGCCCCGGCCATGATGTTCTTTAACCGAAGGTTGAGATCTCGTCTGGATTTGCTCAGACCAAATGTACGAAGAGATGTTGAGAATAAGCAATACAGCACATCAATGAGAAGCCGACAAGGGGCTTCAATGTAGGGCAACCAGTCTTGGCCCGCGACTACCGAACAGAGAAATGGCAACCAGGAACGATATGCACACGGCAGGGGCCATTAATGTACACAGTGGATGTTGGGGAGAACATTGTGAGATGCCATGCTGACCAGATCCTAGAGTCACAGGAACGAGTCAACCCCATGTCTCGGCCATACGTACCTGGTGAGGACCCCGACGTACAGGTCGCATCTACCTCAGAAACAATAGCATTGGAAGCTGATGAATCAACTGATGACAGGGTGTTAGAATCGCCTCCGCACCAAGAGTGAGACACTCGGGACAGGCGTTATCCAGAAAGAATCAGGAAGCCTCACCAAAGAATGAATTTATAAATAGACTATTTCCAGTTAATGTTGCATGTTAAAAGTGTTAATTGTAATTAGTTTGATATTTAATTGTTAAATGAGTGTTATGGTACTGTTAATCTAAAAAGGGAGGAATTGTAGTGTATGTACCTTTTAAGGGGAAAACTACTTTTTACAGCTCCTGTATCCTGTAGTACCGGCAGTGACCACACCTGTATATAAACCCTGAGTGGTGCTCTGTATAGTCAGTTGCAGTTTGAACCCTCATTCAGTAAACACCTGTTGATTGTTCCCTGCAGTCTTTGTCTGATTATTGAAGGACACAACATTGGGCCAGAAATTCGCGGCCAAAGGCGTGAGTGCGCTCGGGGTACTCACGCATCTGGCCGTTGGAAATGCCGGCGTTCAGCATGAACAGCGCATGCGGGGAACGCCGGCATTTCCAGACCTCGAGCGCGTGCGACTGCACAGGCAGCGCTTGCGCAGTGAACTTTGTAGATTTCATTCATGAAATCCGTGAGGGTAAGTCCTCAGAAGTTACACTTGAAAAAAGCAAGTGTAAACTGGTTCATTGGCTGCGGAGGAAGAAACATTTTATCGTGGAGCTTCTGAAATGCAATATTTTTGTTTGGGAAAGGGAGGGAAGTTATTTTAAGAAATTTTAAGTAAGTTTTAAAGTTTAAATTTTTTTTTTTTTTAAAGGGTTTTCAGAACGGTAGGTAGAAGGAGCAATTGTGGCTGTGTGAATGGAATGTGAGAATGAGTTATGTATGTATGTCCACATATATTCCTTTACGTATATGTATGTATGTTTTATATTCCTTTACTAATGTGTATGAATGTATGTTTTTAATTATGATTTTCCAATAAGTTACTTTCTCTGAAAGTCATAATTAAATAATACATTCATACACATAAGTAAAGGAATATATACATAACACGCAAAGGAATATATACAGACATACATACTTTCAGAAGCTCCACGATAAGAAATATCTTCCTCTGCAGCCTCTGGAGCAACTGTACCCATGCTTTTTTCATGTGTAAGTTGTAAGGACTTGACCTCACTGAAAGCAGTAATGAAAGCGGCGAATTATACTGCGCACGCGCTGCCTGTGCAGTCGCACGCGTTCTGCCTCTGAACCCCTTCGTTCAGAGGACAGGAAATGCCGGTTTTCCCCAAAAGCACTGTGCATGCTGAAAACCGGCATTTCATCCGGCCAGATGCGTAAGTACCCCCGACCGTACTCGTGCAGTTGGAAGGGAATTACTGGGCCAACATTTTACATGTCAATAAAATGAAAAATTTAACAATTGCACGACTTGCCCCCTCGCATCTGTGACTGAGGGTCCAAGGAGGTGCATTGCGCAAGAGGTCATCATCGTACGTATCCTCACACTGTTCCCTTTGGGGAACTGTATGAAGTGGTGGAAGGATTTATGGCCGTGATTAACGCTCATTCCGTGACCGTAACCATCTTTGAACCAGCCATTAGGGTGGTTAGTCCTATGGCGGGAGGGTTTTACGGGCTCCCACAACCCATCTGAGGCGGGGGGGGGCCACCAACACCCACGGACGCAAGTATCCCGCTGGATGTCCACCCAGAATTTAAAGTTGGAACTCCGACTCCACTTGCCGGGACTGTCTGGAGTGGGGTTCAAAACCCTACTCCTTCTGGCCCAGCGGCGGGGATGCTTACTGCTACGCAAAAGGCCCACTCCGCACAAAAGGTGACACCCATATGTTTCCTGTGCCTTTTTCCTCCCCGTGACTGGAGCCCTATGCTGCCATTTCACGTTGCTAATCAGATTGGGCCTTTGTCATAGTGGTAGGATCCCCGCCGCTGGGCCAAATCAGGGTAGGGTTTCGAACCCCGCTCCAGACAGTCCCGGCAAGTGGAGTCGGAGCTCCGGCTCTAAATTCTGGGTTGACATCCAGTGGGATATTTGCGTCCGTGGGTGTGGGTGGCCCCCCCTCCTTGTATAGCTTGTGGGAGCCCGTAAAACCCTCCCGCCATAGGACTAACCGCCCTAATGCCTGGTTCAAAGATGGTTACGGTCACGGAATGAGCGTTAATCATGGCCATAAATCCTTCCACCACTTCATACAGCTCCCCAAAGGGAACAGTGTGAAGACACGTATGACGACGACTTTGCTAAATAAATAAATGGAATTAAAAAAATTCTTTTTGGGCTTTTAAAAGTCTTTAAATTGCTTTAATTCTGTTTAAAACTACTTCAGATTACTCAAAATAATGTAAACATTTTAAAAAGTTTATAAAAGTTACCAAAATCTTCAAAAAACTTCCAAAAACCTATTTAAACTGCTGCTTTGCATGTAAAAATGCTTAGCAGCTTGACAGAAACATTGGGGGCGTGTCCAGTGAAACTGAGACCTCCAGGGGCGTGTCTCACTTGCACTGCACGCTCCTGGCTTTGCGCTGGCTGCACTCCTGGGCGGCGTGACGTCGTACGCTGCCCGGGATTCTTCTTCTGGAAACACCAATTCCAGGCGTCCCTGGAGCTGATCGGCAGTAGCGCGGGGTAAGTGCAGAAACGGGGCTGCAAGCCCCGTTCACCAATTTCTGGCCCATTAAGATACCCGGATCTAACAGTTTCCTGACTTGGCAGGTACCTGTGAGCTGTTATCGATTATTTATCCGAAGAGTAGATGGCTTTCAGATTAGAGCTATCTTGGCTTGATCTGTTCCAAGGTGAAGAATGCATATTCTGTGTTTACTTATCTGTCTGGCTTTACAAAGTCTTTTCACAGATTGCTGCAGGTTAGGTTTCGTTTCAGGGCCTGTCTGTTTGCAGGGCCTTGCTTTTAAAAATCCTGTCAGTTTTGGTCCCGAGGTTACAGAAGCCATTTTGGGTACCCCTTTTAGTAACTTGTCCATACAGGGCCCCTTTATCTATAATCTTTTGGGGAATGTGGGAATTTTGAGAACCCTACACAGACCTAGGTCTTTTACAGGCCATTCTGCCTCCAGGTCCCTGTAGCATGAAAGGCCAAAAGGTTGGCAGTCTGCAGAAGAAGCAAGGCTTGTTGCAGACCTTAAATGCAGCAGCAATGATGACATCATCAGAGGCGACTTTCAGACTGGAAAAACTAATTTGCCATGGGTTCCCACACGCGGGAACTCAATTGGCCAATTAAGTTAAAATCGCATCAATCTCCCACATCAATTTAGATTCATGTGGATAATACGAATTGCAGGTTACATGACCCCAGCCCACCCTGAATTCAAATCCAGCCCTGTGGGTTCGATTTTAATCGCCCTGAGGAGTCGTGTTTGGAGGCGGGTGAGCAGCGAAAATTGGAAAACATGGCTTCAGACACCCAACCCGCCTCCATCCTGCCCCCAACCCGTCTCCATCCTGCCCCCAACCCATCTCCATCCTGCCCCCAACCCATCTCCATTCTGCCCCCAACCCGCCTCCATCCTGCCCCCAACCCGCCTCCATCCTGCCCCCAACCCATCTCCATCCTGCCCCCAACCCGTCTCCATCCTGCCCCCAACCCGCCTCCATCCTGCCCCCAACCCATCTCCATCCTGCCCTCAACCCGCCTCCATCCCGCCCCAACCCATCTCCATCCTGCCCTCAACCCGCCTCCATCCCGCCCCAACCCGTCTCCATCCTGCCCCCAACCCGCCTCCATCCTGCCCCCAACCCGTCTCCATCCTGCCCCCAACCCGCCTCCATCCTGCCCCCAACCCGCCTCCATCCTGCCCCCAACCCGTCTCCATCCTGCCCCCAACCCGCTTCCATCCTGCCCCCAACCCGCCTCCATCCTGCCCCCAACCTGCCTCCATCCCACCCCCAAACCGTCTCCATCCTGCCCCCAACCTGCCTCCATCCCACCCCAACCCACCCCATCCTGCCCCCATCCCACCCCCAACCCACCCCATCCTGCCCCCATCCCGCCCCAACCCACCCCCACCCCGCCTCCATCCTGCCCCAACCAGCCTCCATCCTGCCCCCAACCCACCCCATCCCGCCCCAACCCGTCTCCATCCTGCCCCAACCCGTCTCCATCCTGCCCCCAACCCGCTGCCATCCTGCCCCCAACCCGTCTCCATTCTGTCCCCAACCCACCGCTATGCTGCCCCCAACCCGCCTCCATCCCACCCCAACCCACCCCCATCCCGCCCCCAACCCGCCTCCATCCTGCCCCCAACCCGTCTCCATCCTGCCCAACCCATCTCCATCCTGCCCCCAACCCGCCCCATCCCGGCCCAACCCGCCTCCATTGCGCCCCCAACCCGTCTCCATCCCACCCCATCCTGCCCCCAACCTGCCTCCATCCTGCCCCCAACCCACCATTATGGTGCCCCCAACCCGCCTCCATCCCACCCCAACCCACACCCATCCCGCCCCCAACCCGCCTCCATCCTGCCCCCAACCCGTCTCCATCCTGCCCAACCCGTCTCCATCCTGCCCCCAACCCGCCCCATCCCGGTCCAACCCGCCTCCATTGCGCCCCCAACCCGTCTCCATCCCACCCCATCCTGCCCCCAACCTGCCTCCATCCTGCCCCCAACCCGCCTCCATCCTGCCCCCAACCCGCCTCCATCCTGCCCCCAACCCGTTTCCATCCTGCCCCCAACCCGCCTCCATCCCGCCCCATCCCGCCCCCAACCCACCCCATCCCGCCTCCAAACCATCCCCATCCCACCCCAACCCACCTCCATCCTGCCCCAACCCACCCCCATCCTGCCCCCAACCCGCCTCCATCCCGCCCCAACCCGCCTCCATCCCGCCCCAACCCACCTCCATCCCACCCCCAACCCACCTCCATCCCGCCCCATCCCACCCCAACCCACCCCATCCCGCTCCCATCCTGCCCCCAACCCACCCCATCCCGCCCCAACCCACCTCCATCCTGCCCCAACCCACCCCATCCTGCCCCAACCCACCCCATCCTACCCCAACCCACCCCCATCCCGCCCCCAACCCGCCTCCATCCCACCCCCAACATGCCTACATCCCGCCCCAACCCGCCCCATTCCGCCCCCATCCTGCCCCCAACCCACCCCATCCCGCCCCAACCCACCTCCATCCTGCCCCAACCCACCCCCATCCTGCCCCAAGCCACCCACATCCCGCCTCCAACCCATCCCCATCCCGCCCCCAACCCGCCTCCATTGGTGCAGCACTTTAAAAGCGCTCCTGTAACATGGCTGACATTCAAATGTAACAACTTTGTTGTTGGAGGTTTGGGATAAGATTTTGCAAATCTACTGACCTTGTGACTGTTCAAGCTGACACCCATCTGCAGTGTTACCTGATTGGAATAATCTCAGGCCACTTTGAGTGTGTGCTTGCAAGCTTCTTGCCTCAACTGAAATCTATAGCAATGGGATGGGAACCATTTACAGCCTCTCATCCTGGTCATCTGATTCATTGGAAGAGCAGCCGCGGCAGCAGCAGCACCAGCACCAGCACCAGGAGCGCCAACCTCCTCCTCACCCACCAGATGATGCACAGGACACAGGGCATTAGCCCCTGATAAAATTGCTGGCCAGGAGGCCAGTGATGGCATTACCATGGCCAGATTTTCTTCACTTGATGATGTAAACTCTGGCTGCCACATGATGCGGCAGGTTGACACCATCCCACCATGAAGCATCCCTTTAATGTCCAAGCCATTCCATGCAAACACATCACTATAGCAAGGGTGGGGGCTTGGGGGGGGGTGGTTGGGGGGTTGGGGGCGAGTTATGACTGAACATTCACTGGAACTCTGTAAGACACTTCTCAATGTGTGCTCAGATCTGTCCAATAAGGGGCACTTTTGGAAAAAGCTATTACACTGTATGACAACACATTACCAGAAACTTCACATGGACATTTGCTAAACCTCTCAAGTGCCTACCCTTGTGTATTGTTAGTTGCTATGCTTGCAGTAGGATAAGGGTGAGTGTGAGTGGTGGCTAGTGAGATGGGGAAGTGATAAAGTAGGTAGAGAGGAATGGGTGGAGGTTCAAGGGAAGTTGATGTCCTGTGGAGGCCTCTTCTGCCCTTGGAAGGGAAGAGAACTTCCCTGCATGCTGTGACTCCCTCCATAAGCATATGGAGGGAGTCATTGGAGAGCCTGGGTGCAACTGTGCACCTTTGTGCAGTGATTGTCCGTGCTTGCAGCACCTCAATGCTGTCAAACACTGACAGATCAACTGTCAAATAAACTTGTGTATGGTCCCTTTAAGGAAACCGGCAAATGACACGTCATCAAATGATGTCATCAGACCCACTTCCTGTTTATTGGTCGGTAAGACCACAGGGCAGGATTAACAAGGCCAATCAAGGTAAAATCACGTCTGCAGAGCGGAGGCAGCTGAGGGTGGGACCGGAACCCGGAAACCAGCTGACCCGCTACCCATCCTGCCTCCAGAATTAAATTTGTGGCCTTTGTGTTCTCCTCACAGCTTACTGTCCTACCTAGCTTTGTATCATCAGCAAACTAGGATACATTACACTTGGTCCCTTCATCTAGGTCATTAATATAGATTGTAAATAGCTGAGGCCCCAACACTGATCCTTGTGGCACCCCACTAGTTACAGCCTGCCAACCTGAAAAAGATCCGTTTTTCCCTACTCTCTGTTTTCTGTCCGTTAACCAATCCTCAATCCATGCTCCTATATTACCCCCAAGCCCGTGAGCCCTAATCTTGCGTGATAACCTTTTATGTGGCACCTTATCGAATGCCTTTTGGAAATCCAAATATACTCCATCTACTGGTTCCCCTTTATTTACCCTGCTAGTTACATCCTCAAAAAACTCTGATAAATTTGTCAAACACAATTTCCCTTTCATAAAACCATGTTGACTCTGCCTAATCATGTTATGGTTTTCTAAGTGCCCTGATAGCTCTTCCTTAATAATGGATTCCAGCATTTTCCCGACGTCTGATGTCAGGCTAACTAGCCTGTAGTTCCCTGTTTTATCTCTCCCTCCTTTCTTGAATAGCGGTATTACATTTGCCACCTTCCAATCCGTTGGGACCATTCTAGAATCTAGGGAATTTTGGAAGATCAAATGCATCCACTATCTCTTCAGCCAACCCTTTTAGATGGGGTCCACTTATGGGACAGTCTGCACCTGAGACTCTCGTAAGTGCAGACTCAAAATGTGTAGCACCAGTCAGTCATGGATTGTGTCATTTTTGTAATATTTCTAGGGATAATGATTAAGTTAATTGATTAGTCAACGAAAGTTGAGCCTATTGTTATCTAACTGCAGCTGGCCAGTGTTTAACCAATCTGTGCAATGTTGTTGAAGAGTCCAAAATGAAATATCCTCAGTTCTTTGATTCCATTAAAAAAATTATAGAGTCTAACTTGATGCTAAATAGATTTTTCTATTTCTTGCTAGAATTCAATATTCCCACCTTGCACTTGTGTTAAAATATTTATTAAATTATACTGTTATCTGTACACTAGCCACAGAATATGACATAATATTATGACTTGATTTATTGCTGAGAAGCAGTTGAAAAGGATAAAGAATCTGCTTCATGTTCAAACTTCCTAATCCAAATACGTTATGAAGAGCAAATAAAAAAATGAATAGTCACAGTCCTGGATGAATTGGACAGCTTTAGCAATCTATTACACTCCTAGCATCCTGCTGCTGTCCTATGAAAGTTATATTTTTCATCTACTACATTACAACCTTTGTTAAACTTAAGCCAATGGAAGGCATAAGCACAAAACATCTGTCCGATTAAATAGGTAAGACAAGCTTAAAAATGATCTCTGTCTTGACAGCCAACAATATTGGCCCACATTTTCCTGTCAAAATAACGGTGAGTTTAATGGCGCTCACCATTATTTATGCGCAAATTGTACAGCAATTTCAGGTGAGGGGCAGAGGCACGGTTAAATTCAAAAATCCAAATGTTGCAGTCCCAGTTGTGCTGCTCTGCCATTAGCTTTGCCAAAATGGCATCTTGCTGTCCGGCTCACCGTTGAAATGCATTGAATGGTGTGAAGTTGTTGTATTTGCACAGTAGATACAAACTAAACTAAACAGTCTCATCCATTTTGATTCTATACCCTTTTAATGATGTGATAAGTGTTAATTACTGCCAGTCAACCTCTTTGGCACCAAAAATGAACTATTACAAGTGTGGAGTCTCATTCCTTCTGGTTTTACTTGTTGGAGATCTTCAAATTCTAAAATGTAAAACTTTTTTCTTACTTTTCCTTTCTGACTCTTTTTTTCTATTGCACTTAATCCAATCTTTCTTTCTCTCTCTTTATTTCTTTTTCTGTAGCTGATTTGACATTGAATTCGCCTACTCTAATTCACCCTCCTTCTCAGTCCTTCCACGTTTGAATTCCCAATCCTTCAATCTGATTGGTTAAGGAGATACACAGTTGCTTGCCTTGTTCCCTCAGGTCCCGGATGCCCTGTTTCCCGCGCTGCGACGTTATCAGCAACTTGCAAGGCAAACATTTGAAATGCTAAATGCCCAAGGGCAAGTTTAACTAATGGCAGATGCCGTTAGATGCCCTGCCGCAGCAAATTATGGCCCATTGTGTAACATTAAAATGGTGCATTAAAATAGTCAACCCTTCTGAGAAGGAATTCTTACTACCTGAGAATGATCCTTTCACAAGTTACTGAGTCAAGATTCTCCACCAATACTTGAGCTCGTGCATTCATCTCATTCAGATTCACAAAATTGTACATTGAAATAATTAATCCAAAGTCTTCAAAATGCTCTGCCTATTAGGCGAGCCAGTATTTCCTGTCCATGTTAAGTATACATTCTAAGGAAACACTGGTTGCATAGCAACCCAGGCATTTCATAATCTCCCACAGGAGTGCAGGCTGCATCAATCTCTTGAACCTTCAAGTATTTTTGGACTTCTTGTGCTTCTCTTTCAGCTTGCCCAGGTAACAGATCATCATCTTCCTCACAATAATTGTTTCTCAGACAGAGTGGTTTGCTGGTTAGAGTTAGTTCTGTTGATATTTCATAGTCACCCATAGCAGGAACTCCACTCTTGTATCAAACAGCATTGACCGTAATTGATGAACAAAAGAAGAACTTGGTTCCACACAACATTCACTGAGCGCTAGAACACCAACTCCTCTTTGTATCTGTGTTTTTCTCTAGCTATTGTACAACTCCCTGAACTTGCTGCACAAAATATTTTAAAAAGACCCTTTAAGTAGAAAGAATGGTTTAAACTTAGGGTCAAGCCCATGGACAGCTGGGTAGCATGAAGTTTAGTTCTTAAGATAGTTAATTAAAACCATTCCAAAGTCCTCTTTTGATTGCCTCTCTAATAAATACATCCCAAAGCACGCGCACCCCACTGAGCTCATTTCCAATATGTAGACCAGAAGTGTGTATGCAGAAGGGATTGTATTCTGTTTTTTCCCACCCTGATATTTCATCTCTTTTGATGAATAGGATTTGCTCAATAGTAGTTTGACCATGTCTGGGCCGAGCATCAAGGAGGGGGAGGCTTATGCTTGTGTAGTTAAGAACATAAGAAATAGGAGCAGGAGTAGGCCATTTGGCCCTTCGAGCCTACTCCACCATTCAATGAGATCATGGGTGATCTTCTGCCTCAACTCCATTCACTGGCCCTATCGCCATATCCCTTGATGCCCTTACTAGTCAGAAATCTATCAACTTCTGTTTTGAATATGTCCAATGATTGAGCCTCCACAGCCCTCTGGGGTAGAGAATTCCAAAGATTCACCACCCTCTGTGTGAAGAAATTTCTTCTCATCTCAGTCCTGAATGGCCTACCCTTTACCCTGAGGCTGTGGCCCCTGGTCCTAGAGTCCCCAGCCAAGGGAAATACTCTCCCAGCATCCACCCTATCAAGCCCTGTAATAATTTTGTATGCTTCAATGAGATCCCCTCTCATTCTTCTGAATTCAAGAGAATACAGGCCTAGTTTACTCAATCTCTTCTCATACAACAGTCCCACCATCCCAGGAATCAATCTCATGAACCTTCGTTGCACTCCATCTGTGGCAAGTATATCCTTCCTTAGGTAAGGAGAACAAAATTGTACACAGTACTCCAGGTGTGGTCTCACCAAGGCCCTATATAATTGGAGTAAGACTTTTTTACTCCTGTACTCAAATCCTCTTGTAATGAAGGCCAGCATACCATTTGCCTTCCTAATGGCTTGCTGCACCTGCACATTCACTTTCAGTGACTCATGTACAAGGACACCCAGGTCCCTTTGAGCATCTGCATTCCCCAATCTTTCACCATTTAGGAAATAGTCTGCCTTTCTGTTTTTTCTACCAAAGTGGACAACTTCACATTTATCCACATTATATTCCATCTGCCATGTTCTCGCCCACTCACTGAGCCTGTCGAGGTCCCCTTGAAGCCTTTTCACATCCTCTTCGCAACTGACACTGCCACCTAGCTTTGTGTCATCAGCAAATTTGAAAAAATTACATTTAGTCCCCTCATCCAAATCATTGATATAGATTGTGAATAGCTGGGGCCCAAGCACCGATCCTTGTGGTACCCCACTAGTCACAGCCTGCCATCCTGAAAAAGATCCGTTTATCCCTACTCTTTGTTTTCTGTCTGTTAACCAATTCTCAATCCATGCTAGTATATTATCCTAATTCCATGTACCCTAATGTTGTTCACCAACCTCTTGTGTGGGACCTTATCGAAGGCCTTCTGAAAATCCAAATACACCATATCTACCGGTTCCCCTTTGTCTACTCCACTAGTTACATCCTCAAAGAACTCTAATAGGTTTGACAAACAGGATTTCCCTTTCATCAATCCATGTTGATTCTGCCCAATCTTACTATTAGTTTCTAAGTGCTCAGTTATTGCATCCTTTAAAATAGATTCCAGCATTTTCCCAACTACTGATGTGAGGCTAACAGGTCTGTAGTTCCCCGTTTTCTCTCTCCCTCCTTTCTTAAATAGCAGGGTAACATTTACTATCTCCAATCTGCAGGAACCATTCCAGAATCTATAGAATTTTGGAAGATGACAACCAATGCATCCACTATCCCAATGGCCACCTTTGTCAAAACCCTAGGATGTAGGTCATCTGGTCCTTGGGATATATTGACTTTTAGTCTCATTAATTTTGCTAGTACTGTTTTTTTACTAATAATTTCTTTAAGTTCCTCATTCTCGTCACACCCTTGGTTTTCTCGTATTTCTGAGAGGTTTTTTGTGTCTTCCTCCGTGAAGACAGAAACAAAGTATTTATTTAATTTCTCTGCCATTTCCTCATTCCGCATTATAAATTCTCCCATCTCTGACTGTAAAGGACCTACATTGATAGATAAGTTGATAGATAAGATATGATCTGCTACAGATCCAGGATGACTACATTTTAATCAGATGAATCATTATTAGACAAAGAATCTCAGGTAATCATGTTTCTGTTGATGAAACAAGAGCAGAACTGTCACAAAACTGGAGAGAAGATTAAGAAGACACAACAGAGCTGTTTGAAACAGGAGGAACAGCAGGAGATAGATCAGAACTGGCTGAGACAGCAGGAATAACAATTATAATAGCACTGTCAGTTGTGATCGCCTGAGAGGAGAGAGTCTGAAACATCTTCGATAATTACACAATGTAAAAGTAACTGTATACTCTTGTTTGACTTAAAATTAATGCTTAATTATTCATTAATATTAAAATATTAGCATTGTTTTCCTTCCTCATACAGCACAGCAGGTATTCTCCCAGCTCACTGCAAGCTATTGATGTTAATATGTTTACTGTGTGAAAGGATGCAACCTCATGAAAGGGTTAGCCACACAGCACAAGAATTCTGTATGTGTTCACAACTTTATTTTCTTCTGTTATATAGCGCACTGTTTAAGAAATCAGTTGTGAAGAGCTTATAGATTGGTCACAACTCCTCTTCATTATACTGTTGGCTATGGATCAACAGCAGTCTGGTGATGCAAGGAAGGTGATGATAGAACAGGATTCAGCAGATCACCCACTGCGGCTAAATCACTGCTGGAAGCACTTTTACTATTATCAACAATTTTAAGTTACTGTATATTTATTAAAATGCTTGGTGTGAGTGCTCAGCAGTGGTCAGTGATGGTGGGAGCATTATAATGAGGGATAAATCAATGCAGCAATAAGTATTATTGTTCAATGTAATAGTGCACGATAAAGAAAAGAGGGGAATGTTTTTCACTTTTATAAGAAACAGAGGAATTAATTTCAAATTTTTTTTATTTTAATGGCAGTGAATAGAAATACATATTACTTCAGTTTCTCACTGACTGAACTTGTTCAATGGGATTTTATTATCATTACTGTCAAAAATGTGGCAATCGCAATTCACTCACAATAATAGCCATTTGACTGGTTAAGTAACAGCAAAGGACTTAGTTCAGCTCGGGAGCAGAAAACTAGGACATTAAGCAGAGCAATCAACTTGTACATCCTGATTCCCTGACAAAGCCATTTGAGGACTTTGAAAGACTGATCCATAGATCTATGACACTGGAATCAAACTATTTACTCCTGTGCGCACTCAAGGTCTTGAGTTTTGAAAAAAGAAACAAAGAGTTAACAACAAATCAAGTTTTAATCAATATGTGCGTCATCTGTTTTTGTATTTTGTACAGACAATTATATTTTATTTGAGTATCCTAATTCTGGTCTTTTTTGAAAGCATACAGTTTTGTCTTCAGTGATCCTGGAGCACATTTCAGGAATTCGGGCACATGCCCCTCTTGATCTACCATCCATTAATCTAAGGGGAAGGAAAATCGTGGGTACATGTACCTGAATTCCCAGTGTGCATTCCTGGCTTGCAAAGCTCTTCGCTGGAAGTGCTGAACACAGAACTGTATCCTGTGATCATTTAGTCAAAGAACCAGATTTTGAGAATTTTGATTTCCCATGTGTATGAATGAAATATACAGCTAGGCAGTGCATTCTGCCACTGATCATCTGTTTAAAGTGCTGGGGGGAGTGATGTGGAGCGCAGATCAGAGGATTAAATGCTAGCAAGAGCAACACAGTAAATTGTTTAAAAGCTCTGATGGTAGTTGGTAAGATAAGGGCTTAGTTTCCATGAAACCTATGGTCTCGGTTGGTACTCTCCCAATTGTAACTGGGAACAATTGCAGCAACATCTATGTTGAATGTATATTATACCAAAGTGCTGAATTGTTTCATTACTGGATGAGCAGGTGACCAAACAGATACTCGGCCATTTGGATTTCTCATGGGAGAAAACTGCCACATTTTTCAGTGGAAGCTTATTAACAAGACCTTAACAGGCCTCAACAAGCAACAGATTGATTCCTGGGATGAGAGGGTTGTCCTACTCTCATCCTGGGATGAGAGGGTTGTCCTATGAAAAGTGATTGAGTAGATTAGGCCTATACTCTCTGGAGTTTAGAAAAATGAGAGGTGATCTCATTGAAACAAGGGGGGATCAACAGGGTAGATGCTGAGAGGCTGTTTCCCCTGGCTGGAGAGTCTAGAACTAGAGGGCATAGTCTCAGGATAAGGGGTCGACCATTTAAGGCTGAGATCAGGAGGAATTTCTTCACTCAGAATGTTGTGAATGTTTGGAATTCTCTACCCCAAAGGGCTGTGGATGTTGAATCATTGGCCTAGAAATTGAGTTTTGGCTTAGCCAGGGCTTTAGCGCCGGAAGTTAGTGCCGGCGCTAAGTCCCCCTGCGCGCGCCAAAAATTCAGCAGGGCCGCGCCCAAACGGCTGCCGGCGCTACTGAAGGGTCTTTGCGGCGGTAAATCGGCGCTAACTGCCGTTTCGCGCCGCAATTCCGGCGCTGCGGCACCCGATGCGGTGCGGCAGGCTCGGGAAGTGCAGGCCTCCTCCTTCCCTTAAGGAGGAGCTGCCTGCACCCGATCGCGGCCCGCGAAAATCTTTTAAAAAATGAGCCCGGCACCTCGGACAAGTGCCGGGCTTGCTTCTGTTCCGGGGGGGGGGGGGGGGGGGGGGGGAAGTCCGGGGAGGGAGCTGCGGCCAGGCGGCCGGCGCGAAAGCGGCCGGCCGCCACGGGGCCTTTAATGCGCCGGCGCAAAGACTCGTAAGACTCTGTTGCCAGAGTCTTAGTTGCGGCTGTCACGGGCGAGGCGGCCGCAACTGAATTTCGGCGCTGGGGCCCGTCGGCATGGCAACCGGGACGCTGCGCACACCGATGACGTCATCGGTGCCGGCGCAGCGCTACCGGTCTACCGCGGCGTAAGGGCCCCAGGCAATTTCGGCGCCGGCGCCAAATGCAGCGCTAGGCCCTCTAGCGCCGCAAAATCGGCGCTAAGGGCACTCAATTTCTAGGCCATTGAGTATATTCAAGGCTGAGATAGATAGATTTTTGGACTCTAGGAGAATCAAGGGATATGGAGATCGGGCGGGAAAGTGGAGTTGAGGTTGAAGATCAGCCGTGATCTTATTGAATGGCAGAGCAGGCTCGAGGGGTCGTAGGGTCTACTCTTGCCCCTAATTCTTATGTTCTTATGTTAACAGTAGATTTTGGGGTAAAAGTTTGGAGGAATTTCATTTTGTTTGCGGGGGGGGCGGTTAGGTGGTCTGAAACTGAGAAGTGGTGTGGAATAGGGAAAACAATGTGTGCTTTCAGCTTATGACCCTGTTTTCAGTTAGTTTCTACTTTTCCACTTTTGCTATTAAACATTGGCAAGAGAAACAGCTCACATAGTCAACAATTAACTCTACCAAATTGTTCACAGTGGTAATTGAGGGTGGCAGTAAAATAAGTGGCAGGATAACAAGGAAAGTCTGTAAATAGTGCTTGTTGATCGAGGTAAGACATGGATTGATCAGGTCAAAGTTATATTAATCCTGTCAAATTGTTAAACCAAATTTCCCAACACCATCCAGTTGACTGAATTACTCAGTAACTGTAATTTAGGAAACTTTCTTTCATGTTTACACCATTTGTAAAGGAGCCATGAGAAAAGTTAGACTTTTGCTGCATTTTGAATTTTTCTCAAGGAAGGAATATTTTTTCTGTCATATTTATTATTTTTGAAGTATTTCAGTACATTAAAATATTTTGTTGCTGAAATAGAGAAAAATTAACTGATTTTAAAAAATCATATTAGCATCATAGAATGATACAGCACAGAAGGAGGTCATTCAGCCCATTGTGTCTGCTCCAGCTCTTTGACGAGCTATCCAATCAGTCCCACTCTCCTGCTCTCTCCACATAGCCCTGCAAATTCCTCCTTTTGAAGCATATATCCATTTCCCTTTTGAAAGTTACCACTGAATCTGCTTCAATCACCCTTGGAAGCAGTGCATTCCAAAGCATAACAACTCACTGCGTAAAAAAAAACTCCTCATCTTCCTCCTGGCTTTATGCCAATGATCTTAAATGTATGTCCTTCGGTTACCGACCCTCCTGTCAATGGAAACAGTTTCTTCCTATCAACTCTATCAAAACCTTTCATAATGTAATGTTTGAAAAAAAAGATTAAATTGGTTTGAATCTGTTTCATATGTAAGTCCTAGGTATTTGATAATTAAAATAATAGGATTATCTTCCCATTTGTTTTGATTGAGCATTTAAACTAAATCAAAGTATTGAGATGATTGCAATACGATGGGGTGGGGAGGTGGGTGGCACTCCATTCCCATAGTACCCCACTGGATATCACCCCAGTATTCAGAGACTGGGGGGGGAATTTGGTACCGTAGTGCCTCCTGTTACCCTCCGAGGATATTCCAAGAGCGCCTGTCCTACCTCCAATTAAGCGAGGAGCAGTGTATTAGAAGGCTCCACTTCACCAAGGTGGTGGTCACAGAACTCTGCCACTTCCTGCAACCAGACCTCGAGCCTCAGATCAGGGCGACCACGGCTCTCTCAGTGGCAGTCAAGGTCACCGTTGCCCTCAATTTCTTCACCAGCGGATCCTTCCAGCCTGCAACAGGAGATATAGGTAACATCTCGCAGTTCACCATCCATCGCTGCATCCGGGAGGTCACAGTGGCTCTCTACAATAGGAGAAGGGACTACATTTCCTTCCCCATCACCAGAGAGAAGCAGAAAAAGCATGCATGTGGCTTTGCCAGGATAGGGGACTTCCCAGTTATGCAGGGCGCCATTGACTGCACTCACATGGTTTTGCGGGCACCGCATAACAATCCTGAGATCTTCCATAACCACAAAGACTACCACTCACTTAATGTGCAGTTGGTGTGCAACCACAGACAGCGAATCCTCGATGTCAATGCCCGCTATCCTGGCAGCAGCCACGATGCCTTCATCTGGTGCCAGACCGGTGTACCAGTACTCTTCCAGCCACCACATCAAGCTCACGGCTGGCTGCTCGGAGTCAAGGACTATCCGCTCTCCACCAGGCTCATGATTTCCCTCTGCAACCCCAACACTCCTGCCCGGCACTCATATAATGAGAGCTATGCTGCCACCAGGAAAATCATCAAGCAGGCCATTGGCCTGCTGAAGCAATGGTTCCAGTGCCTTGACCACTCAGGAGGAGCGCTCCAGTACTCAGATGAGTGGGTGTCCCATTTTGTGGTGGTCTGCTGCATGCTCCACAACTTGGTCATCATGAAGCCCCAGCCCTTGCCACCAGGGATTGCAGGACCACCTCAGGAGGAGGAAGAGGGAGAGGAGGAGGAGGCAGATGAGGAGGATGAGGAGAAGGAGGAACAGGAGCAAGGGAGGAGGCAGCCACTCAATCGGCCTTCCAGAAGGGCAGTCCGTGATCGCCTCATCAGACTGTAGTTCAAATGAATTAAACACCAGATCCCCGGAGCTCAGCACATCTCCATCATTCCATCCCTGTTGCAGGCCATATCACAGCGCAAAGCTGAAATGAGACACACCACAAAAGAATCTAAACCGAATTGAATAAATTTATCAAAAATCATTGAACACATATTTACAAAAAAATATTAACTATTGAGCCTTGTGCAATCCCTTAGTGCCTGTCGTTACTGTGCCTTTGCCTACTCTAGTGCTCCTACGAAGTGTTGGCCCAGTGGCTGCAGCAGGGCTGGTGGAAGGCTGCTGAGTGTCCGTTCAGGATACTTCAGATGATCTTGCAGGATGGCCTCAACCAGCTCTGGACCTGGAAGGCCCGGCTGTACACTGCACCATCTCAGCATGTGCGGCAGTAGTCTGGGCTGGCTGGATAACAGGCAGCGACAACGGCAATGGTGGAGTGGCAGTAGTGGGAGCAGGAATGCTGTCACCCCGAGAGAGGACAGCAGATTCCTGCTCCACTGACCCACTGCCACTCCCCCGGGGCAGCACCTCAGCATCTTGGCAATCTGTTGGAGCACAGATTGCTGGCCTGCTGCAACACCAAGAAAGCCCTGGTCGACGGTGGTAGACCCAGCCATGATGGCAGCAGTCAGAGCTTGCGTGGCATCCAGCTGAGGCTGCATGAGAGCAGTCGGAGATTGGATGCCACCAAGCATAGACTGCATTACAGCACTAAGACGTTGCGTTGCTTCCGCCTGTGCTGCATTGGAAGCTGCCAGATTGCCCATCACACGTGGCATCAGGTCTGGGTCACCACGGTCTCTCTCGGAGTCTATCATCCTTTGCAGACAGAAAAATGTTGGAGGCGGACTCCTCCACGCTCCTTATCATTATCAAGAGGCTCTCGGGTATTCTTTCCATTGCACCTATCTTCTCCGTGTGCATGCCCATCACCCTTCTTCTAAAGGCCTTCCCATCAAGTTCCTCATCTGAGTCCTGTACAGCAGAACTCATGCACGAACTCGCCCTCTGGGGAGCTGGCTCCCGAGCTACCTTTTCCCCCTGGCCTTGCTGAAGCCCGCTCATTCCCGGTGCCTCACCCTGTGCAGATCCCACTACTATACTAGCTTCTAAAGAACGCGTAGTGCCAGCATCTGAGCTGGTGCCTGCGGGTGAGATGTGCAGTGACGCGGTGTGTTCTTCCTCTGCCTCTTCTCCCACCTCGCTCTCAACGGTTCCCTCAAGGACAGGCTGCCCAGGTGCTTGCTCATTATCTGAAAACATAAAGGCACAAGGGTCAGGTTAAGGTGAGGGGAGGGGGCAGGAATGGAGAAATGCCTGCATGCAGCATGATTAGCTAGAAAGTGCGAAACGCTTGTGTGGTGAGGGGGAAGTGGGATGTGAGAAAAAGAAGTAGAGATGAACATACCCTTGTTGTCCCCAAGGGGGTCAATGTCGCCAGTGTCCATGGCGCCCACCGCCTGGTGCCAAATATTCTGCAGCACTCTATTCTCCAGCGCAGACAGTGGTTCAGTGTCAGCTTGTCCCCGCCTGTGCGCTCCTGCTCCCTCTTGTTGTGAGCCACCTTGGCCTGCAAGAGAAAGGAAAGTGTGTGAGTGAGTGTTGAGCAATGTGTTTGGGTTGTAGGGGGGCATCTTTTAACTGGTTTAAGGTAATTCACCTGGTCTGCAGCCTTTGCCTGCATTCTGACCAATTCCAAATAAACCAATTTTGAAACAGTGGTTTCGAATCACTACCCCACCTTCCAGTTCTGACTGCAGGACTTATAATTAATGATATTAAAACGGACACGTGGTTTGGATGAGAGAAAAATCAAGTTTTATTAACTAAAAGAAACTATAATCAAATATCAAACTATACCACACGAACACAGTAATTACAGTAAAATTGCTTAAATGGGGGAATGCAGACGGTAAAAACGAGGGGTAAGTGACTACAATGTTGATTAAACAATCTTAGCGATATCCCCTTAATTACCATCCCCCAAACTCCTTACTGGGTTGCTTTGCTGAGGAGTCAGAAACTCTGCTCACATGTGGTCCAGCGAAGTGAGAGTGAGAGAGAGAGAGAGAGAGAGGCTCACCTGTGGTCCCAGGAAGTAAAAAAGTGATAGCTTCTCAGCAGCTATCTTATATACCTGGTGAGCCCCCTCCCCCCCCCCTGCTGTATTCCTGTCTGGAAAATTTGCGCCCAAAAAGTTCCAATTCACAAGAGAAAAGCTGTGATTGGTGAACTCAAAGTGGTTGGACTGGGTGAGTGTGTCTGCACTGTAGGGCCAAAATGTTCCCGCCCACATCCGGAGTTTATCTGGGCTGAAACAAAAGGGAAATACAACTGCTGTATTGTCCAGAATGATAGGTGATTTAAACCCATTCAATTCTTAAACGGTTGCAGATCCAAAGTCCATTTCAGGGTTTCAGTCTCTCATTGTCTGTGAGGGAGCTCTGAATGGCTGTGTAAACAGAAACAGTTTCAAATCAATTGTCCTGCAGTCAATTCTCAAGTGGGCAATTGCTTAAGTCAATAAACAACTTCAAGTGCTTCTGAAGGGAACCTCCCTTTGATTGGCAGATCTGACTCAGCCACTGCTAGATCCTCCCACTTTATACACAGACATCCTTGCTGCGAGCTGCTTGTCCTTTTGCCATGCTTTCTCTGGTCATTTTAAAACCTTTTATGATTGCCCAACCTCCAGGGAATGATTTTATTACTAAAAGCACTGTCTCAAGGTATGTGAATATTTTCCACAGAGCTCTACGACTCTGGTGTTGTCCACGTTCTGTCCATCTCAGAGCAGTCTTTTGCGGTTCTCGGCACATTTTAAAACACTGTAGACCAGTCACATCACCCAATTCTTCGTCCACGATGTGGACCAATATTTTCAATCTTCAGGAAAATAGGGGAAATTTTGCAACCCCTACAGGGTGATGTGCCAACTATTGTTGAATAGCTGTCATTGAGATA
The DNA here is from genome assembly GCF_052327205.1 of Somniosus microcephalus. NCBI lineage: Eukaryota > Metazoa > Chordata > Chondrichthyes > Squaliformes > Somniosidae > Somniosus > Somniosus microcephalus. Next base: position 83,216,363 of record NC_141001.1, read on the forward strand.
TGGGTGTGAGTGTTGGCAGGTAGAGATTTTTGGTGGGTGAGTGCTGGGGGTGTGGTGCTTTGGGCAGTGTGTGTAGCTTGTGGTACAGATGGTGGTATCTAACATTTGTTAAAGCATTAGAATCATAAAAGCTCACCTGAACGCACTTCAGAAATTCTTCCCCTTCTCTGACCTTAACACTATTATGATCCCAGTCTATATTAGGATAGTTGTAGTCCCCCATTTTTACTACTCTATAGTTCTTGCACCTCTCTGTAATGTCTTGGCAAATTTTCTCCTCCATATCTTTCTCACCATTTGGTGGTCTATAGAATACACCTAGTAATGTAATAACCCCACTATTATTTCTTAACTCTAGCCATATAGATTCTGTCCTTGACCCCTCCAAGACACCTACCCTCTCCAGTACTGTAACATCTCCTTGACCAATATTGTCACACCACCCCCTATCTTTCCTGAGCACTTTATAACCAGGAATATTTACTATTCAAACCTAAGCTTTTTTAGGCCAGGTCTCAGTTATTGCCACATCATCATATTCCCATGTGGTTATTTGTGCCTGCAGCTCACTTACCTTGTTTACCATGCTTTGTGCGTTCACATACATACACTGTAAACCCATCTTAGGCCATCCTGTATTCTCTCTTAGTTTGACCCCACCTAATACCTTGCTATTTCTTACTTTAGTGCACTGCCTCTCCCACCACCATCTTCTCAAGGGCAATTAGGGATGGTCAATAAATGCTGGCCTTGCCAGCGACGTCCAAATCCCATAAACGAATAAAAAAATTCTTTGAGCACTTTATTTCCCCTTTCTAATGTTACATCCTGGTGCCCATCCCCCTGCCAAATTAGTTTAAACCCTCTCCAACAGCACTAGCAAATCTTCCCATGAGGATATTGTTTCTGGCTCTATTGAGGTGCAACCCGTCCAGCCTGTACAGGTCCCATCTCCCCCAGAATCGGTCCCAATGCCCCAGGAATCTAAAGCCCTCCCTCCTGCACCATCTCTCCAGCCACGCATTCATCTGCGCTGTCCTCCTATTTCTATACTCACTAGTGCGTGGCACCGGGAGTAATCCAGAGATTACTACCTTTGAGGTCCTGCTTTTTAATCTCTTTCCTAGCTCCCTGAAATCTGCCTGAAGGACCTCAACCCTCTTTCTACCTATGTCGTTGGGATCGATAAGGACCACAACCTCTGGCTGTTCACCCTCCCACCTCAGAATGTTCACTCACCCTGACCACCTGAGTGAGGTCGTTAAATTTCTTCCTGCACTGTGTGTGGGTCCTGGGGACCACCGTGCTGCCCAAGATGTGCTGCGCTACCTACCTCCACATGGTGCCGAAGACCTGCGGCGAGGGCCTCCTGCCACTTGCTGGGTAGAGCACTGCCCTCCTTCTCTCCACAGCGAACACCAACGCTTCCAATGCTTGATCGCAGAATCTGTGTGCTCTCTCCCTGGGACGTGGATCTGCCATGCGTATCGCTGCAGAATACCTAGCCTCTGACCTGCTCTTGTTGCCACAGTATTTATGTGGCTGGTCCAGTTAAGTTTCTTGTCAATGGTGACCCCCAGGATGTTGATGGTGGGGGATTCGGCGATGGTAATGCTGTTGAATGACAAGGGGAGGTGGTTAGACTCGCTTGTTGGAGATAGTCATTGCCTGGCACTTCTGTGGCGTGAATGTTACCTGCCACTTATCAGCCCAAGCCTGAACGTCGTCCATGTCTTGTTGCATTAAAGGGATGCTTCACAGTGCTGGTGTGGGATGGTGCCAAGCTGTGCATCATGTGGCAGCCAGGGTTTACAGCGTCAAGTGAAGAAAATCTGGCCATGGTGATACCATTGCTGGCCTCCCGGGCAACAATTTTGTCAGGGGCTGATGCCCTGTGTCCAGTGCTGCATCAGGTGATGGCGGAGAAGGTTGGTGATGAGGTTGCTGATGTTGTTGGTAATGTTGGTGTGTCTGGTGATGTTGGTGTTGGGGCTGATCGTGGAAGGATTCAGAGGACCAAGGCCTGATTGTTTCATTGGCTCCAATGTTGCTGCAATAGATGGCAGCTGCAGGTGAGATGACAGAATCGATCTGTCAATGGTGAGAGAGGTTGCTCCAATGAGGTGGCACTGGACATACAGTTGTATGCAAAAACATGTAAGCTAAAGAAATCTCCATATGTATTAAAAATGCAGTAACCCAACATTTTCTGTGCTCTGAAACTCACCATCTGCAACATGGCATCCTTTACACCACTTCTGCAGCTGTCAGCTTTTCACAGACATCAGAGCAGACTCAAAACATGCCAGGTTGGGCTGGTGTGTTCCCCGAACAGCGGGTAACCCGTGGGGTGAAAGTAAAATTAGAAGTAAGCCTCAAAATAGTCTTAAATTGGCTCTTAACAAGCCATTTAAGTAGCTGAATTTTATCCCCCGCTGCTTGGTGTCTGGTCAGTTCTCCGCTGACAGACCTGACACCTGGGAGACTCGCGTGGAGATGGGTTGACAGCGTGTTCCCACCCCACTATCAATCTTTGCTATTTTGACAGCGGACCCGCCTCCAAACCCGCCCCCTCAGCGCTATTAAATTTACGGTCTGTACTTCAAAGTAATGCATTATGAGGCCGATAATGTGGATTGAAACTGCTGCTTATCAGGCAGCACAAGCATCTGCAGGGCACTGAGCTGACCTCATGCAGCAGCTGGCCTGCCCTCCATGAGTCAGAGCTGAGCCATTGCATTTCTCAATATATGCAAATGATCTGGGCACAATATCAAAATACTACTCAGAATAATTTTCCTTCAGTAGCATTACCAAGTGGGAAAGCAATGCTGGCATCCAATGACTGATGGTGAACACCAGCAGGATTGCGAATTTAGTCATTCAAATCATGTAGGAGGGCTGTTGATAAAAATGTCAGCAGGATATCATTACTCTGCATGTGATGAAGAAATAATGTAGGTAATAGTGTGGCAACGAACATTATTAAATTTACCAAACATTACTTGCCTTTAACAAATCAATGCTGGCTCTATTTGGTTAATCAATGTATTTCTAGGTGTTCCCTTATTTTAGCTTGTATTATGGATTCTAAGGGCTGGATTTTGTCACGGGGCGGCTGGGGTCATGTAGTCCGCTTTCTGTGTTAGCCACCCGATTCTAAATCGATGTGGGAGAATGAAGCGATTTTAACTTAAGTAGGCAATTGAGTTCCAACGTGTGGGAACCCATGGCCAATGAGTTTTTCCAGTCTGAAAGTCACCTCCGATGACATCATCATTGCTGCTGCATTTAAGGTCTGCAACAAGCCTTGCTTCTTCTGCAGACTGCCAACCTTTTGGGCTTTCATTTTAGAGGGAGCTGGAGGCAGAATGACCAGCGAGAGACCTAGGTCTGCTCCCAGGTTTTATGACATTGCCCTGCAAGCTTTAGTGGAGGGAGCAAGAGCCAATAAAGAGGTGCTCTTCCCTTCTTCAGGGAGGAAGAAGCCTCCCCAGCAGACCAAGGCTGTGTGGATCCAGGTGGCCCAGGAGGTCAACTCTTTGTCGATAACCCGCAGAACCTGGCTTCAGTGCAGGAAGAGGTTTCATGACCTTCTGCGCACAGGAAAAGTGAGTATGACTTTCCCATCACCCTCAATCTGATCCCCATTGCCTCTCCTCACCAGCAATCAGCTTTTGCAATCTCTTCCTCCACATCCCACTGACATTTATGCACCCTTACCCATTCCCTCTCTCTCTATGGTCACATTCACCTAACAATTTGACTATGCAGCCCTCACACTCCCTATCACTGTGATGCTATGAAAACAACTGACAACACACAGGGAGGGCCCTTGGTCTTGCCATCTCACTCCATTTTTGTCTCCTTCTAAGCATCTATGCTATGGATTCTCTATACTCACTCCTTCATTCTCACTCAACCTCCACTTGTCTCCCTCATTGCAAGAGAAGAGAGCTCACAATAAGAGGGAAAGAGCAAGGACAGAAGGAGGGCCACCCTCGGTAGCCCACCTCACCCCCTGGGAGGATGCGGTCCTGGAGATTGTGGGCGTGGAGGACAATGTGCAAGTGAGGGACGGACAGACGGATGCATCACAGCAAGCTGGTGACAGAATAGTTTTCCATCTCTCTCATTGACATTGCATGAGTCGCTGATAATGATTCTGAAGCTCTAACAGATGGACTTATGATCATCTGCAATATGCAATGTGCATGTAACCTTGGCATCGCATCTCTGACTCTTTCCTTTACTCCCCCACAGGACCATCACAAGCACCCGTCCCCACTAGCCAGGAGGAAGAGCCTGAGCATCCAGACTCCTCAGAGGAAGCTGCAACCGCTGAGGGTGCAGAGTCAGCAGAATTCAGCGCACCCAGCACCAGCGCAGACACTCACAGCTCGGTGGTAACTTTGCGAGATAGTGCAGTGTTGTCACCTGGTTTATCACAGCTCATAAGTGAGCATCAGCAGATGGTGCAGACAGGGACAGCAGTGGAGAGTCCTAGTCGGAGGGCGCAGGACTCTCCCAGGTCAGCTCAGCTGCATGTCGACCCTCTGCCTCTGGGTCCATCCACAAGATCAGCGGTGCTGGAACTCCAGGAACAGATGCAGGAGTCTCTGGCAGGTTTTGTCTCCAGGGTTGCTGTGAGTGTGGAACGAATGGAGGAGTCCATTGCGAACATGAGCAGAGCCTTTGTGGCGTCATTGGCGCATGAATGCATCACCATGGAAAGGATGGCAACCTCCATGAAGGTGACAAGTCACCAGAGTGCAGAAAACATGGTGAGTGTTCTGAATAGAATGACATCTCTGGAGGAGCGATGGTCATCTACTGAACAGAGAAACCAGACCTTCATGGAAGTCCTTCTGAGTAGGACTGCCAGTGCAGATACGGGTCCCCATGGCCCCCCTGATGTGCAGCAAGGTGCTCTCAAGCCACTTGCAAGCACTGAGGGGGACCTGTCCCATGAGAGGGAATTTGGTGGCAGACATCAAGGAAGTGGAGGCTCCTCTCCAAGCGCTCACACTTCCATGCCACTGCAGAGCCCTCGGTCAGAGTCCCACCAGAGTCCACACCAAACTGAGATCGGCGTCTCAACCTCTGCACAGCCACAGGAGCAGCAGACTGTTGACGAGCCCTCACAGGTTCGCAAACCCAGAGGACGCCCGCCAAAGGTGTCAAGACAGGAGCGCAAGAAAGTGAGCAAGGGGCCTCCACATCTGCTGAAGCCACAGGGGAAGCACCATGTAGGATAATGCGTAAGAGAAAGATACTGCACAAATAGTCACAAGGGTAGTCTCTTGGGTGAAATTTGATGTTTAATGTTAAAAAGCCATCAGATGGTTACTGTAAATAAAAAAATCTGATGGCTACTGCTGCAGTTGTGGCGTGTGTCATTTTGCTAATGGGACTTCCACATTGATGGCTTAGGATTACTTGCAATTGTCAGTATGGTCGTCAAATGTTAGGAATCCACTGGTTCTTGGCCATTGTTGAGGCTCTGGTAAGAAGCTGCGAAGCAAAAGTGCTTGATTGTCTAGGCTAAGCAAATCTGGCCAAGATGAGTGTGTTCCTTGCATCCCGGGCAGCAATGTTCTCGCGTACTGCAGCCACTGGTTGATGGGCCTCTGCAAGATGTTCATTTTCGCTCTCCTCCTCCTCCACCTCCTCCTCCTCCTCATCTGAGGATATGTGAGGAGCCACTTGGTCCTCAGGAATCTGCAAGCCACGACGCTGTGTCATGATGTGAAGTGCACAGCAAACCATGATGATTCTGGAGACCCTGGCTGCTGAGTATTGCAGGGCTCCACCTGATCTATCCAGGCATCTGAAGCGCATCTTCAGCAAACCGATGGTTTGCTCGATTATGGATCTGGTGGAAATGTGGCTTGAGTTGTAGCTCTCCACAGCTTCGTTGGATGGGCTCCTCAGCGGTGTCATTAGCCACGTCTTCAGGGGATAGCCCTTGTCTCCAAGTAGCCATCCATTTGTCTGGTGGACTGAATAGCGGAGGCACACTAGACTGGCGCAGTATGAAGGAGTCATGGCAACTGCCAGGGTACTTGGCACAAACATGCAATATTTCCTTCATGTGGTCACACACCAGCTGAACATTGAGGGAGTGGAAGCCCTTGCGGTTGACAAAAATACCTGGATTGTGATGGGATGCCTTAAGAGCCACATGTGTGCAGTCAATGATGCCCTGCACCCTTGGAAAGCCTGCCAGATTAGCCAATCCAACCGCTCGCGCCGTGACACTTGCTTGATCCTTGGTGAAATGGATGTGATTGTGCGCGATGGCAAAGAGGGCATCCGTTACCTGTGTGATGCAAGTGTGTGCGGCCGCCTGGGAGATGCCGCTGATGTCTGCTGCTGGTCCCTGGAATGAGCCGGAGGCAAAAAAGTTGAGTGCGGTGGTGACTTTGACGGCCACTGGTAAGGGTTGTCCACCTGGTCCTCTGGGCTCCAGGTCTTGTTGCAGCATTGCGCAGATGTCACCCACTACCTCTCGCGAAAGTCGGAGCCGCCTTTGGCACTGCTGCTCAGACATGTTGAGGTAGCTGACCCTGTGTCTGTAGACACTGTTTGGGGGGTATCTCCTGCGCCGACGGGCTTCCATGCGTTGGCCCCTTCTGGCCTGTGCAGCTTCAGGTGGGTGAGTAGCAGCTTGGCGCTCCTGTTGTTGCTGCTGATGTTGGTGATGTTGTTGTTCAAGGTTCTACTGGTGCTGCGGCTGGTCTTCGTCCTCATCTGATGTCCAGAAGGGAAGGAAATAAATGGCTCCCATGCTTCTGGTAGATGCCTCAGTTGAGGAAGCGCTCAGTTAAGGTGGCGAGAGGGGTTTCCCAGGAGGTCACACTGGAGATGGGCGTCAGGTGCCAAACCTCCACAGCTGTGGTTATGCCTTCTAAAAGTTCCCCCAGACCTGAGACAACAAAGTCCTGCCACCTGCAAATGATGGCTGATCAAACATCCTATTTATTGGTGGAGTTGCAGCTAATAGTCAGCAATCCAATTGTGCTCCCACCAGGTTTCACCGTCGTGTTTCAAAGCTGGCGTGCTTCATGTGGGAAAAGGTTTAAAATCACAAAGGCCTTTCAAAATGAGATAGAGGCCATTTAGTGCTTGTTAAGGGCCTTAAAGGCCTATCCCACCTCTTGGAGGCGGGACGGAAACGGGAGCAGTAAACATGAAAATTGCTTGGAGGCGGGATGGAGGCGCAGTTGGGCCCGCCCGCCACGTTCTGCAATTTTAACCCCCCACATGCCTCCATTCCCGCCTCCACGACCCTGTGAAATTTGAGCCCTAAGAATTTGCCCACAAGTAACATTAACTAACTAGTCTATTGTTATGCTGTTCATCCTTCTCTCCCTTCTTAAACAAAGGTTACTTAAATACTGGCTACTCTCCAGTCCCACAGTACAACTCGCAAATTTAAGGAGTATTAAAAAGTTGTGGCCAGAACCTCTGCTATCTCCTCTCTGACTTATTTTAACATATTCAGGTTTATGTCATCAGGGCTGGGTGACTTATTCACCTTCAAAAGGGCAAGTCTTGCTTGACCAACCTCATTGAATTCTTTGGAGAGGTAACAGAGATAGTAGACAAGGATAATGCAGTAGATGTAATTTATCTAGATTTCCAAAAGGCCTTCAATAAGGTAACACATAATAGATTAATAACTAAGGTCAGAGAATGCAGAGTCAGGGGACAAGTAGCAGAATGGATAGCTAGCTGGCTTCAAGACAGAAAACAGAGAGAAGGGGTAAAGGGTAGCTATTCAGATGGCAGAAGGTGGAAAGTGGGGCCCGACAAGGATCAGTGCTGGAACCAATGTTGTTCACAATTTACTATTAAAGATATAGGGCTGGATTTTATCAATGGAGGCGAGTAGGAGGCGGGACTCCCACTTTTGGGGTTGTAGTCCCGCCTCCATTGAGTTGTGGCCAACCCACGCGATTTTCCCTTGATTGACCTTGTTGTGCCCACCCAGCGGGCTCAGCAGGCCAATTAAGGATCACCCGGCAACAGGTGACATCACAGATTGACATTTCATCTGTCAAGAGCTTTTGACAGATGAAATATCAGCGTTTGACAGCTCTTTGAAGCTGTCAAACATGACAATCTGTACTCTAAGTTAATTCCTTCCTCTCAGGCTGATTTTGAGATCTCTCCAGAACAGAAAGCAGAGGCTGCAGATTTTGACAGCTCGCGGCCATTCTGCTTTCTGTGCCAGTGAGATGACGGACTCCCGAGACCTGAAAGAAGGAAGGCTGTAAAGGTAAGTAAAACTTATTTAAATACTTTGCATACACCAAACACACTTACCTCTGCAGTCATGCACCCATCACTCACCTGAACACCAGACATCTCGAACCCTCCAAGTCCTTCAGCCCGACGGTCCGCCTCGCTAACTTGGCGTGGTTTGAAGCCATTGGGAAGCCCACACTTCAGAGATAAAAATAAGGATTAGGCTAAAAAACTGCCTGCTAACTACCTGTTAACAGGCAGTTAATTGGCACTAATCCCCTTCCTGCCTCGGGGAGGTGGCTCCCAGCACAGGTTGGGTACCCGCCTCCTGGGAAACGGGCATGGAGGCGGGTTGGGGGCGGGATGGGTTTGTGCCCCCCGATTTCACAATTTTAACCCCCCACACACCTCCAATCCCATCTCAACGGCCTGATGAAATTCGAGCCCTTAGGCTTTGGAATCAAAAACATAATTTCTAAATTTGCAGATGTCACCAAAGTGGGGGGGATTGTCAATACTGAGGAGGACAGCAACAAATTATAAGACGACATTAATAAACTTGCAGAATGGGCATATAATTGGCAAATGAATTTCAACACCGATAAATGTAAGGTATTACATTTTAGTAAGAAATATAAGGAGGTCATATATTACTTGGAAAATCAGAGTCTAAATGGGATAGAAGAGCAAAGGGATCTCAGAGTACAAATACACAAATCATTAAAAGCATCAACACAGGTTAATAAGGCCATAAAAAAAGCAAACCAAGCACTAGGGTTTATTTCTAGAGGGATAGAATTGAAAAGTAGAGAAGTTATGCTACACTTGTATCGAACCTTGGTTAGAACCACACTTGGAGTACTGTGTAAAATTCTGGTCGCCATATTATAAAAAAGATATAAAGGTACTGGAGAGAGTGCTTAGAAAATTTACAAAGATGATACCAGAAATGCGAGGTTATACATATCAGGAAAGGATGAACAGGCTGGGTCTCTTATCTCTTGAAAAGGGCTCAGGGGTGACCTAATAGAGGTCTTTAAAATCATGAAAGTTTTTGATAGAGTAGACACAGAGAGAGTGTTTCTACTTGTGGGGAAGAGCAAAACTAAAGGCCATCAATATAAGATAGTCATCAAGAAATCCAATAGGGAATTCAGAAGAAACTTCTTTACCAAGAGAGTTGTGAGAATGTGGAACTTGCCAAATGGAGTGGTTGAAGTGAATAGTATAGATGCATTTAAGGGGAGGCTAGATAAGCATATGAGGGAGAAGGGAATAGAGGGTTATGCTGATAGAGTTAGATGAGGAAAGGCGGGAGGAAGCTCAAGTGGAGCATAAACGCTTGCATGGACTGGTTGGGCCGAATGGCCTGTTTCTGTGCCGTATATCCTATGTAATCCTATGTGATGAATTCTGCTAATTTTTTAGGACCAATACCTTTTTTACAGTTATCTACAATAATTGTTCAATTTCCTCCTCTAGTGTAACTACATTATCACTTCTACCATCATTTAAAAAAACTGATGCAAAATATTAATTTAATATCTCCGCCGTACCTTCATCCTCCAAAATTAGACTCCTGAGTAATCCTACCCTCTATTTAAGTATTTGTTTACTTTTTATATGTGCTTATAAATGCCCTTCCTATTTTCCTTTATATTATCTAATGTTCGTACTGTACGTTGTAAACATGATGCAAGTATGCACTGCAGGTTTGATGGTTTGTCAGGTAACTTCTGCTGTTGCTTGGAATGTTTGTAGTTGCAGAAAGGTTCAAGGCCGTGGCTGAGAGAGTTGAAGTAATTTGCAAATCCGGCTGCAAAAGTCTATGCATATAGGTTTTGTCCGACGTGCAGGTATCAATGTCTGGACTTGTCTACTTGATTGGCGGCATATGCTACGGTACTCGTTGATCTCCTGAAGTGCCTGTGAGGCTCCAGCAGGGTCCACTAATGTCCTATCTCATACAACAACAAAATGGCACTGAAGCAGTGAATGATGTATTCCGACACAGAATTCTGATAAACAACAATACACCTTTAACAGCAAGGACCCAGCTGAAGTGAAAATATACCCCATGCAGTTCCCATTTTATATAGGTGCTTCGCAACTGGAGTGCTGTCCTGTTGCTCCAAATCAAATATAGGGCACTAATCTTCAGCTATTCTAAATGATTATACAATACTATTTACAACCAACTGGAAAGAGTTAAACATTCTTGCTGTATCTATTACACATTTTGCTATGATAGGCCCATTGTTACATGCACATATTTTCTACATGCTTCAGATTTGTGCTATTGAAGGGATTAATGGTTGAGCTCAATGCGTCAGTTTCTGACTAAACAAAATTCTCATGGTGATGTTATGGCTATGATCACAAATAGTTATCAAATATATAGAACTGCTGCAGATTGTACATGCTTCAGTTCAAGGTCATAATAAATTCAATGGAAAGACTGAATTTGACATCACTAAGAAGTTAATAAATAGTGGCATGGTTGATAAAGTTGTTACATCCCTAGGTTTTAATTTTCTGTATTCAGAAAAACTAACATGGCTGAAGGGATTTTTTCAGAATGTCCGACCTACATTAATTCACCATAAAGCAGACTGAGTTGGCCAACCATGAAATGATCTGGAGTTGGGTTTGGCCTTCCAGTGACTGAATTCCATCTGCCTGAATTGTCAGTTGCTCTCTATAGAGTTATCTCATGTTTTGTTTCATTCTCCACTACTAATGCTCTATCCTTCAATGGTAGCATTTGAGCTGCTTTGGTGGAACCTGTGCTTGCAGTTAAAACAAATCACTGGACCTTAGAATTTTGCTTTAAAGGAATAGAAAATACTTTCCCCATAATAGCTGACTGGCCTTGCCTGCTATTTAGGCCCGCATGCTCTGTACTTTAATAATTGAGACTTTTGTGAAATTACACATAATTTGTTGTGGATAGCAGTCAGGCAAAGAATTAAGTTCCAGCTATAATTGAAGGCCATCAGGTGAGACTCCCATGTGTGAACAGAGGGAGGTCCTAATGTCTTGAAATCAACTTCTATGATGGGCTGAGATCTACTGCCCGCAGCTTTTTGGAGCATCGTATCTCAGTCCCCAAGCTTCATTGGTTAATTCCTACTGTAGATGTTAAAGGAAAAAATAGGATAATTGCAAGCTTGCCTGGAGTATTGTCTTATTAATAGTCAAAGGTCTATAGCACTATTGCTGTTTGCAAACAGATATTGCTTGCTCAATATGTTGTTGTCATTCAGGGTTATGGAACAGGAAAAGCCCATTGAGTTTGTCAAGCTTGCTTCTTCCACAAACCATATACAATATTCCTTATTATGAACGCTATTCAATCCATTCAATTTCCTAAGGGAAATAGTTTCTGATCTTGAAAGATAAGCAAAAGTCCAGATATAATTGTTATAGCTAAGGTATTCCCTAGTGACATGGATTGGGCAGAGTACATGATACATTGACTACTGCTCTAGCAGTCCTTTCTGTTGTAAGACAAAGTATTTCAACCAGGGGGTCCTTTATTGCTGTCAATTATATTTTTAAACAAATAATATATTTGCTTATATTTACATTCATTTTTGTTTGAACTTTTTATTTTTACAGGTTTCTTTCGCAACAAAAGATCCCATTTTGATTAATCTCTTTTTTAGGTTAAAACAATTCCAGTCAGAAAATGACTACATTTCGGAAATAAAATTGAAAATCATATGGAGGTAAAAAGTCACATTTAGATGAAAATCATAGAGAAAAGTTAATGAGATACTTCATGAAAATTACATATCCATGTGCATCAAAGTGCACTGAACAAATCATTTTTTTCAAAAGCAGTTTGGGAATATTTCAACAGTTACATATTTTTGCCATGGCTGTCTAAAGTAGCATTCTTAAAATCTGTCTCCTATCTTTAGATTTTCCTTTGATTGTGTACCAGGAAAAAGCATAGGCATAGAGCATGGATGATATCATAATAAAAATGTTTGCATATCCATTAATGACTAATAATGATTATATTAAGGATAATGTTAATTACTTATGCAAATTAATTGACTTAAGATAAATTAACTTTTACTACAATTCGAAGTTATTTGCTTGTTACTTACTTACATCTCAAGAAAGTTTGAAGGTAATGAATCATAGAATCATTACAGCACAGTAGGAGGCCATTCGGCCTGTTGAGCCCATGCCGGCTCTCTGCAAGAGCACTTCAGCTAGTCCCAATCACCTCCCCCACCCCCGTCAAAGTCACCATTCACATTACCAAACATAGTTTATGAAACCAAAGATAACTGTTACACATTCAGTTGCAAACACACTCAATGGGGGGGGGGGGGGGGGGCAATTGGACTGTGTAGCGCCTGTTTTTTGGGCTCTACGCGGCCTCCTAACACTCGAAAATGGAGTCCAAGATGTGTGTCGGACGCTATCTTGGTAAAGGGGTTTGCTCGACTGCTGGCAGCATGCAGAGCAGGCAGATTATTACGTCGGTGTGCAATGCTGATTTGATGCCTGCGCTACAATTTTCAAATGCCACGATCCATCCAAGACTCTGGCCGGAATTTTCCCGCTGCCATGCATGCAGGATTGAAGGCGGATCGGGAGTAAAAGTCGCAAAAAATGAGAGCGCGTTGGGATCCCGCCTCCTCATTCCTTTAACTCGGCCGCGTTTTCCAGCACAGCATGGATCCGAATGGCAGAGGCAGGTGACATAATTTAGCTCATTAATACCTTGTTGTCAGACCCGTAATAGTGTTTTTAACCAGACCTTTTGAAGTTAACTGCATGATCACAGTAATCACGCAGCTCGGGAACCATGTCTGTCAAGCTGAGGCAGAAGCTCGAAATAACAACAGAAAATGCTGGAAAAACTCAGCAAGTCAGGCAACATCCGTGGAGAGAAATTTGAGTTGACGTTTCGGGTTTGACCCTTCTTCAAAACTATCGTGAGGCAGAAGCTCATTGGCCATTGATCGAGATCATTGCTGCAGAGCATGGAAAGCACAATAAATACTCTCACATGATGCCTGCTTACTTGCCTAAGGGAAAGGCTCTTGCTGAGTGGATTTTGAGCACAGATTTAGGTGTATAACAGTTTGCAAGTCTTTTCTGCCAATTCAGAAGCCACTCTGGCCTCAATGCTACTATCACACCATTGACAGATTAGTTTTCTGATCGCTACTTGACCTGCCATCTATTACAGCAGCCTGGATGCGGTTTATACTGTCTCACCTTGGTCCTTGGACCAGGATGAGCTCCAACACCAGCAGCAACAGGCACACCAGCGGCCTTTTCCTCCATGACCTGATGCGGCACAGGACAGAGGACATCAGCGCAGGGCTGCACCGCACCAGGGGCAATACCACCAACACAGGGTATACAAGCAGAGGATGAGCTTCCTTATCTGAGGAAGGATGTTCTTGCCATGGAGGGAGTGCAATGAAGATTCACCAGACTGATACCTGGGATGGCAGGAATGACATATGAGGAGAGATTGGGTCGATTGGGCTTATACTCGCTGGAGTTTAGAAGAATGAGAGGGGATCTCATTGAAACTTATAAAATTCTAACAGGACTAGACAGACTAGATGCAGGAAGGATGTTCCCGATGGCGGGGGAGTCCAGAACCAGGGGTCACAGTCTAAGGATAAGGGGTAAGCCATTTAGGACAGAGATGAGGAGGAGATGACGAGGAGAGCCCCGAGACCGGAGAGGCAGCGGACCTGCGAGGGATCACCAGAGGCAGCGGAGCTACTGAAAGAGCAGCCCGAGGCAGCGAGGCCCAGAGCCGCGAGACCGGAGAGGCAGCAGACCTGCGAGGGATCACCAGAGGCAGCGGAGCTACTGAAAGAGCAGCCCGAGGCAGCGAGGCCCAGAGCCCTGAGACCGGAGAGGCAGCAGACCTGCGAGGGATCACCAGAGGCATACCAATCCAGGTTCCGGGAGAGAGGTAAAAAGTAATCCAAGTGTGACATCAGCAGGACGCAGGTAAGTGATTGGTTGGTGAGTATTTCTCTCTTTTTTAAACTTTAACTCTGTTTTATAGTTTCTAAGGTCTCTCTGGTGTAGCGGGGACTGTTGGTAAACTATTTAACTGTAGTGTAATTAGTGGTATTGATTGATTTAATTTAAACTCAATTAATTAAAGGGTAAGTCATGGCAGGACAGCCCGGCCCCGTGATCTGCTCCTCCTGCGAGATGTGGGAACTTAGGGACACTTCCTGTGTCCCTGACAACTACATGTGCAGGAAGTGCACCCAGCTGCAGCTACTGGCAGACCGCAATGCGGCGCTGGAGCTGCGATTGGATGCATACTGGAGCGCTCACGATGCTCGGGACATCGTGAATAGCACGTTTACGGAGTTGGACACACCGCAGGAAGAGGTTGGACAGGAAGAAAGGGAACGGGTGACCAACAGGCAGAGTACTAGGTGCAGGCAGGTAGTGCAGGGGTCCCCTGTGGCCATCCCCCTCTCCAACAGATATACCACTTTGAGTACTGTTGGGGGGGATGGCTTATCAGAGGAAGGCAGCAGCAGCCAACTTCCTGGCACCAGGGGTGGCTCTGCTGCACAGAATGGTAGGAAAAAGAGTGGTAGAGCTAAAGTAATAGGGGATTCAATTGTAAGGGGAATAGATAGGCACTTCTGCGGCCACAAACGAGACTCCAGGATGGTGTGTTGCCTCCCTGGTGCAAGGGTCAAGGATGTCTCCGAGCGGCTGCAGAACATCTTGGAAGGGGAGGGTGAACAGCCAGTTGTCGTGGTGCATATAGGCACCAAAGATATAGGTAAAAAGCGGGATGAGGTACTAAAAGCGAAATATAGGGAGTTAGGAGGTAAATTAAAAAACAGGACCTCAAAGGTAGTAATCTCAGGATTGCTACCAGTGCCACGTGCTAGTCAGAGTAGAAATAGAAGGATACTTCAGATGAATACGTGGCTAGAGGAATGGTGCCAGGGGGAGGGATTCAAGTTCCTGGGACATTGGAACCGGTTCTGGGGGAGGTGGGACCAGTTCAAACCGGACGGTCTGCACCTGGGCAGGGCTGGAACCGATGTCGTAGGGGGAGTGTTTGCTAGTGCTGTGGGGGAGGGTTTAAACTAAAATGGAAGAGGGTTGGGAACCTGAGCAGGGAGACAGAGGAAAGGGAAACAAGGATAAAAGCAAAAGATAGGAAGGAGAGAAATAAAAGTGGCAGTCAGAGAAATCAACGGTTTAAATCAAACGTGGCCACAGTAAATAATAATTCTAATAGGTCTAAGAGCGTTAAAAAAACAAGCCTGAAGGCTTTGTGTCTTAATGCGAGGAGCATTTGTAATAAGGTGGATGAATTGGCTGCGCAAATAGAGGTAAACGAATATGATTTGGTTGGGATTATGGAAACGTGGCTCAACATCCAGGGGTATTCGATATTCAGGAAAGATAGGCAAAAAGGAAAGGGAGGAGGGGTAGCATTACTGGTTATAGAAGGGATTAACACAGTTGTAATGAAGGATATTAGCTCTGATGAGGTGGAATCTGTATGGGTAGAATTGAGAAATACTAAGGGGAAAAAAACATTAGTGGGAGTGGTATATAGACCTCCAAACAGTAAGGCGGAGGTTGGGGATGGCATTAAAAGGGAAATTAAAGAAGCGTGCAATAAGGGCACAGCAGTCATCATGGGAGACTTTAATCTACATATAGATTGGGCTAACCAAATTAGTAACAATACTGTGGAGGAGGAATTCCTGGAGTGTTTACGGGATGGTTTCCTGGACCAATATGTCGAGGAACCAACCAGAGATCAGGCCATCTTAGACTGGGTATTATGTAACGAGAAAGGATTAATTAGCAATCTTGTTGTACGAAGCCCCTTGGGTTGGAGCGATCATAATATGATCGAATTCTTCATTAAGATGGAGAATGAAGTAGTTGACTCAGAAACTAGGGTCCTCAATTTAAATAAAGGAAGCTACGATGGTCTGAGGAGCGAGTTGGGTAGGATTGATTGGGGAATGGCACTCAAAGGGTTGACGGTGGATCGGCAACGGCAAACATTCAAAGACCGAATGGATGAACTACAGAAGTTGTTCATCCCAGTTTGGCATAAAAATAAAACAAGAAAGGTGACTGAACCGTGGCTAACAAGGGACATTAAGGATAGCATAAGATCCAAGGAGAGGACATACAAATTGGCCAGAAAAAGCAATAATCCTGAGGATTGGGTGCAGTTTAGGATTCAACAAAGGAGGACAAAGGGATTAATTAAGAAAGGGAAAATAGAATATGAGAGTAAGCTTACAGGGAACATAAAAACTGACTGTAAAAGCTTTTATAGATATGTAAAGAGAAAAAGATTGGTGAAGTCAAGCGTAGGTCCCTTGCAGTCAGAATTGGGGGAATTTTATAATGGGGAGCAAAGAAATGGCAGGCCAACTAAATACATATTTTGGTTCTGTCTTCACAAAGGAGGACACAAATAACCTCCCAGAAATACCGTGTAACATAGGGTCTGATGAAAGGGTGGAACTGAAAGAAATCAGTATTTGTAGGGAAATGGTGTTAGGAAAATTGATGGGACTGAAGGCCGATAAATCCCCAGGGCCTGATAATCTACATCCCAGGGTACTTAAGGAAGTGGCCCTAGAAATAGTAGCTGCATTGCTGGTCATCTTCCAGAACTCGATAGACTCTGGAACAGTACCCATGGATTGGAGGGTAGCTAATGTTACCCCACTATTCAAAAAAGGTGGCAGAGAAAAAGCGGGGAATTATAGATCAGTAAGCCTGACATCGGTAGTGGGGAAAATGCTAGAGTCCATTATAAAAGATGTAATAGCAGAGCACTTGGAAAGCAGTGACAGGATCGGACAAAGTCAACATGGATTTACAAAAGGTAAATCATGCTTGACTAATCTACTGGAATTTTTTGAGGATGTAACTGGTAAAATAGATAAGGGAGAACCAGTGGATGTGGTGTATTTGGACTTTCAGAAGGCTTTCGATAAGGTCCCGCATAAGAGGGTAGCGTACAAAATTAAGGCACATGGGATTGGGGGCAAGGTATTGACTTGGATAGAGAACTGGTTGGCAGACAGAAAGCAAAGAGTTGGAATAAACGGGTCGTTTTCCGAGTGGCAGGCAGTGACTAGTGGGGAACCGCAAGGATCGGTCCTAGGACCCCAGCTGTTCACAGTATATATTAATGATCTGGACGAGGGAATTGGATGTAATATCTCCAAATTTGCAGACAACACAAAGCTGGGTGGAAGGGTATGCTGTGAGGAGGATGTCATGAAACTCCAGTACGATTTGGACAGGTTGGGTGATTGGGCAGAAACATGGCAAATGCACTATAATGTGGATAAATGTGAGGTTATCCACTTTGGTGGCAGAAACAGGAAGGCAGATTATTATTTGAATGGCAATAGATTGGGAGGAGGGGAAGTGCAAAGAGACCTGGGTGTTCTTGAGTACCAGTCGCTGAAGGTAAGCATGCAGGTGCAGCAGGCGGTTAAGAAGGCAAATGATATGTTGGCCTTCGTAGCAAGAGGGTTCGAGTACAAGAACAAGGATGTCTTGCTGCAGTTGTACAGGACCTTGGTGAGACCGCACCTTGAGTATTGTGTGCAGTTTTGGTCACCTTACCTGAGGAAGGACGTTCTTGCCATGGAGGGAGTGCAGCGAAGATTCACCAGGCTGATACCTGGGATGGCAGGAATGACGTACGAGGAGAGATTGTGTCAATTGGGCTTATACTCACTGGATTTTAGAAGACTGAGAGGGGATCTCATCGAAACCTATAAAATTCTGTCAGGTCTGGACAGACTAGATGCAGAAAGGATGTTTCTGATGGCCCGGGAGTCCAGAACCAGGGGTCATAGCCTAAGGATAAGTGGTAAGCCATTTAGGACTGAAATGAGGAGGCATTTCTTCACCCAGAGAGTGGTGAACCTGTGTAATTCTCTGCCACAGAAGGCAGTTGAGGCCAGTTCATTAAATATATTCAAGAAAGAGTTGGATATATTTCTTGAGGTTAAAGGGATCAAGGGATATGGTGAGAAGGCAGGGACAGTGTACTGAGTTTGGATGATCAGCCATGATCTCATTGAATGGCGGAGCAGGCTCGAGGGGCCGAATGGCCTACTCCTGCTCCTATCTTCTATGTTTCTATGAGCTTCTTCAACATGACTGAGCAGCACCCTCAATTTCTTTGCCTCAGGCTTCTTCCAGGGATCTGCAGCAGAAATTTGTGGTATCTCGCAGTCGGCTGCCCACATATGCATCACAAGTCACCAATGCCATGTGACAAGTCAGCCAATTATATCAACTTTGCCACTGATAAAGCTAAGTGTTAGTGAGTGCGTGCTGGAGTTTGCCGCTCTGGCTGGCTTCCAACAGGAGCAGGGCATCATCGACCACACACATGTGGCCATCAGGGCATCCCATCATCACCTAGGAGTGTTTGTGAACTGCAAGGGCTTCCCCTTCCTCACTGTGCAGCTGGTCTGCAACCATAGGAAGGTCATCATGCATGTGTGCACCAAATTCCCTGGCAGCTGCCATGACTCTTTCGTCCTGCGCCAGTCCACCCTCCCTCAGCTCTTCGCACCACCAAAAAGAGCAAGCAGAGGAGCAAGGCACAGAGTGCATAGCCTCTTCAGAGGAGGATGAGGAGGAGGAAGAAGAGCATCAGCTGGGAGATGAGGAGGAAGAGCAGGAGGAAACTGAGGTCCAGATGCCAGCAGCACCGGAGCACATTGCTGCCCGGGAGGCCAGGGATGGCCTCATCACAGCCAGATTTACTTAGCTTCCTACATTACACCCATATGGCTGTCACATGCTGTGCCAGGTTTCCCCCCCCTCCCCCACAACAACACCATAAAGCATCCCTACAATGACCAAGCCATTACTTTCACACTGATCCCCATAGCTGGAGGTAATGTTACATCTGACCATTCACTCCAACTCACTAAGCCACTTACAAAGTAGCATACAAAAATATTCATGGTGGTGAAAATAAAAAGTTTTATTTGTGACATAACATTAATGGAACCTTAACAAAAACATTTCTTTAAACACCCATGTGCTTACCCTTGTACATCTACTTCTGTGTCATTTTTTATTTCCATGTGCTTCTACAAGGTGCAACCCCTGTGGCTGCAGCCTGCTCACTTCCCTGCTGCGACTGCGTAGACTCTTTTGGTGGACGTCCTCTGGGCTTTGGAGCCTGTGATGGCCCCGCCAAAGACTGCTCCTCCTGCGACTCTGCAGGGACAGACTCGGCAATCGCGATCCGAGAAGGCATCTGGGGCTCTAACTGAGTGGGAGACAACAGGGGAGAAAAGTGTGTGCTTTGAGAGGATCCCCCACTTCCATGTCCCCTCTCACCATCATCCCTCTCATGGGCCACCCGCACCTTCCTGCTAACAAGGAGCTGGAGAGTTCCTTGCTGCACAGCAGTGGGGCCATGAGGATTGATGTCTACATTGACATCCCTCCTAGAGAAGGAGGTCTATGAGCCTCTGCCATCTGTACTCCATAGAGAGCAAGTGATTATGTGAGTGGCGTATTAGCTGCTCCATGCAGGTGGCCATGCATTCCACGGAAGAGTCTGCAATCACCATCACCTGCGACATGGTGGTGCTCATGTTGGAGATGTACTCCTCCATTCTCTGCATATTTGCAGACAGCACGGCTGCAAAACCTGTAAGAGCCTCCTGCACTTCTTCCTGCACCTCCAGCATCACCCTCTTTCTGGATGGCCCCCGAGGCTCAACATCTGCATGCAGTTGAGCAGAGCTGGGAGCGTCCTGCGCCCTCTGGCGAGGAGTCTCCACTGCTGTCCCTGTCTTCACCATCTGCTCTTGCTCACTTGTGACTCATGAGACATCAGGTGACAAGACTACTCTATGTCACATGGGACCCACCGAGGTGTACGTATCTGTGCTGGTGCTGGGTGCGCATACGTCTGGTGATGGTGCACCCTGCGGCTGGAGGCTCCTCTGAGGAATTGTCTTCCTCTTCTGGCTGGACAGTGCGGGGGGCACTTGATGGACCTGTGGGAGAGTAAAGTGATGATTTATAAATGTTATATTAAGAATGGGTAATGATACCATTATGCACATGATGAACTTCATTGGCTGTTGACATCAGTCATTACACTGCTCTATGCCATGTGGCTGTCTAATTTCTGTCACCAGGTTGCTGAACGGTCCCCCTCTCTCCATCTCCCACCACCAGCTGCACTGCAACTCCTGACACCTCCAGGGCAACCTCCTCTGCTGCTGTCAAAGTGGCGAAGGATGGATGGCCATCTCCGGTTCTTTCCCTCCTCCTGTTATTGTGCGCACATTTCTCCTGCAAGGGGGGAAAGAAGAGAAGTTTGAATGAGAGTGATGGCACGAGTGTAAGGAATGGATGGGTTATATCTGTAGAGGGTGGCTATGAGGGAGTGGGGTGCCAATGCCAAATGTCCTCCTTGTGTGGTGTTAGTTGGTATGATTGCATTAGGATGAGGGTGAGTGTGAGGGATGGTTAGTCAGAGGGGGATGTGAGTATGTAGATAGAGAGAGGGATGGATGGATGTGCAAGGTATGTTGGTGTGAGTAAGGATGTGCAGTAGTAGGGTTGGGAAGGCAAAGTGATGGGGATGTAATGAGAGGCACAGCAGGATGAAGGTGAGTGTGGCTTTGCACTCACCTTTTCTGATCTAAGGAGATCATTGAAGCGTTTCCAGCACTGCACCCAGGTGCTCCTCACAACATCTCTGCTGTTCACCTCCTCTGCAATTTAGAGCCAGGCTCTCTTTGTCTCCTGGGAGGACTCTTGTGTCCATCAGAAGGGAAGAGGACCTCCCTGCGTGCTCTGACTCCCTCTACATGAATATGTAAGGAGTCATCTGAAATCTTTGTGAAGCTATCTCTGCAAGGCTGAGCAATGACCAGATGGTGCTAGGTACAGCCTGTACACTCCTAGATGAACCTTTAGATGCAATGTGGCCTAGGCTACTTTAAATATCCCTGCTGGAAATGAGTCATCGATGACATCTTCAGACTCGCACCGTTTAATAGGGCCGGGAAACATGCAGGCCTGCTTTAATAGGCGCCAGTAACGGAAAGTCGCTCTGAGGAGCGGGATGATAAGAACGCAGTTCCAACCCACCACGCTGTCTGCCCAAGTAATGAATTCCAGCTTCTGTCTTAACATCGCACAGCTGAACAAGATGTTAACTGGCATGAAGGACCCCTCACCAGTGCTACTTAAAGGGATCATGAACCACTTACCGGTTAGTTGCTGAATTATTTCTTCTGGCTGCTGGTGCAATTCTATGCATTTTTGGAGCTTTCCTGTACTTGGTTAAAGTTTGCATAGTCTACAGGGGGTGGGCTGGCTGGTGCTGAATTACTTTTTTGTTAATTTAAAAGCTTGTGCTGAAACGAGTTGCTTCCAGACATGGGTGGCCTGGTACGGCTTCCTCTGGGAATTGAGCATGACTGGGAAAATGAAGAGAGGCTGTGCAGAGCAGGACAAGCTGCTAGAAGAGAGAGAAGGAATGGGAGGAGGGCTCTCAGCAGGAGGCCATATCCGCCAAGGGTCTTTAGGGAGCAATTTGCTTACCTCAACTTCAGTGAGGACCAATGTTTGAGATGTCTTTGCTTCACAAAAGAGGTTGTGACTGAAATCTGCCAACTGCTGCAGCCATAACTGTAACCTCAAAGTAGGGCAAGGACAACATTGCCTGTGGCTGTCAAGGTGACCGTTGTAGTGTATGTACCTTTAAGAGAGAACTACTTTTACAGCTCCTGTATACTGTAGTACCAGCAGTGACCACACCTGTATATAAGCCTTGAGCATGCCTCTGTACTGCCAGTCTTGAGACTACCCTACTCCAGTAAACACCTGTTGATTGTTAAGTTACAGCCTCCATGTAGTTATTGGAAAACATCATACTCTAAGAATCACGGATCCAACAGTAGCGACGAGGTCGATTCGAATCTACCTGCAACTCTGCATTTCCCTTCAAGGATTCGCTCAGGGAGGGCGGTGGAAGAAAGTCGAGGCCAGAAGCACGGACGTCGACCACGAGCAACCGCCCAGTTGTCCGGCAGAGAGTGAACATCGCAGGGGAGGCTGTTGAGAGCCGGGCTTGGTTACCCAGCCACAAAGATCCAGCAACAGACTGGCAACAGGTACAGCGCAGACCCTTCCCGGACAGCGGCAGCTGGAGCTGACCGACAGCAGAGAAAAAGCCGAGCAGCGTCGACGGGGTAAGAAAGAGGGTGAAGCCCACAGGGCGCAGCCGGGGGTTGAAAACCGAGTGGCGTCGAGGAAAAACAAAACAGAGAGAGAGGGTAAAGCAGCAGCCGGGTTCAGGACCGAGCGGCGGAAATGGGAAAGGCGCACAGGAGAACGCGCAGAGCACAGCCAGGGCTCAAGGGCTGAACAGTGCCGTGGGGAGAAGAAGGGAGAGCGCGGGAGACGCCATTGAGCAGCGGAGAAGAAGGGAGAGCGCAGGAGACACCATTTTTAGAAGCCGCAGCGGAGAAGAAGGGCGAGCACGGGAAGAAAGCAAAGCGCAGGAGATGCCATTTTGTGCCAGCGGAGAAGAAGGGAGAGCGCGGGAGACGCCATTTTTGACAGTTAAATCACACCCAGGGATGCCGAAGAGTGGCAGTATCTCTACGTTCGACAATGAAGTCGAAGATTGGGTGACATATGTGGAACGCATTGAGGTGTACTGCAGGGCGAATGAAGTGCCAGATGCTAGGAAAGCACTGGTTGTGTTAAATTCCATGGGTTCAAAAACTTATGGCTTACTGCGAAACCTAATAACCCCAGAGAAGCCCATGGATAAGAATTTTGAAAGCATAGTAGAAATCCTACAGGATCACTTAAACCCCACACCGCTGCTGATAGCAGAAAGATTTAAGTTCCACAAAAGGAACCAGCATAAAGACAAAACTAATGCTGAGTACTTAACGGAACTGCGCAAACTATCGAAACACTGCCAGTTTGGAGTGGGACTAGCAGATACGTTAAGGGACAAGTTTGTGTGTGGGCTTCAAAGTGAAAGAAGCCGTTTCTGGGTTCCATCAGAAAAGGATCTTACGCTGGACAAGGCTTTCAGCATGGCAGTATCACATGAAGCAGCCGCAAGGGGCGCTGCAGAGGTACAACGGAGACCGCAAGAATATGGCACCAATGAAATGTCATATGGGGCAGGGAAGTGTTATCGCTGCGGCAGAACAACACACGACCAGAAGGATTGTTGGTTCAAGGACCAAGTGTGCCGACAGTGTGGAAAAGCAGGACAAATAGCAAGAGTCTGCAGGTCAGGGAAGAAAACCAACAGCAAGAAATCTCCACAGGAGAAATACAAAAAGGTACATAAGGTGATGGACAGTAGTTCAGACGAACAGAAAAGTGATACAGACTCCGGAAGCAAGGAGCTGGGTTGTCTGAAACTACATAAGGTAACCAAAATGGAGGATCACCAGACTATCTGGGTCACACTCAAGATAGACGGAGTCCAAGTGAAAATGGAATTGGACACAGGATCAGCCCTAACAGTCATAAGCCAAAGGGACTACAAGCGGCTATTTTCACATATACCCTTGAAAGCTACAGAGATTGTCTTGAAGACGTACACGGGGCAAAAAGTCTACCCCAAAGGAAAAATAAGGGTGAAAGTGATATACAAAGGCCAGGAAATACCTAAAATGGATATATATGTATTGCCAGATGGAGGACCACCACTACTAGGACGTGAATGGATCCGGAAGATACAATTAGATTGGCATTCCATACAGGCACTGAAGGTTGAGGCCAAAAAGGATGACGACGTCACACCTGGACGACTGTCAAAAATGTTAACTGACGCACAAGAAGTGTTCCAGGAGGGACTTGGAACACTAAAAGGCATAACAGCAACGATTAAAATAGAGGAAAATGCAAGCCCAAAGTTTCTTAAGGCCAGACCGGTGCCTTATGCGATCCGACCAGCCGTCGAAGCAGAGCTGGAAGGGTTGGAACGTTCAGGAGTACTGTCCAAAGTAGACTGGAGCGAGTGGGCTACACCCATCGTTCCTGTAATGAAGAGGTCGTTGAGTAATACACCTGGGGAACCAAAGAAGGTCCGCATCTGTGGGGATTTTAAGGTGACAGTGAACCCAGTCCTTCACACGGTACAATATCCACTTCCACGGATTGAGGATATTTTCGCCTCGTTATCTGGAGGTAAACGCTTCACCAAAATTGATCTAGCCCAGGCATACTTGCAAATGGAGGTAGAAGAAGCCTCGAAACAATACCTCATGACCAACACTCATAAAGGTCTCTACCAATACAACCGGCTGGTGTTCGGGGTAGCACCGGCTCTGGCTATTTGGCAAAGGGCGATGGATCAAGTCTTGCAAGGGATTCCAGGGACCCAGTGTTATTTGGACGACATCCTGGTCACAGGCGAAAATGACAGTGATCACCTCGCCAACCTGGAGAAGGTGCTCACTAGATTAAAGGAATATGGGCTACGAGCTAATCGCCACAAGTGCGAGTTTTTCCAGAAGCAGATCTTGTATTGTGGCCACGTTATTGATGAAGAGGGGTTACATAAGTCCCCTGAAAAGATTGAGGCAGTAGTCAAGGCTCCAGCACCAGAAAATGTGTCACCAACTAAGGTCGTTCCTCGGGCTGGTGAACTACTACCATAAGTTCTTACCAAATTTGTCTACAGTATTACACCCACTGAACACCCTGCTGCAAACGGGGGTACCATGGAAGTGGAATGACGAATGTAAACGAGCTTTCCAGAAGTGCAAAGAATTGATCACATCAAAAGAGGTGTTGGCCCATTTCAACCCAGCACTACCAATTTGTTTGGCATGTGATGCATCACCCTATGGTATTGGAGCGGTGCTGTCGCACAAATTCCCAGATGGGTTGGCGAGGCCAGTAGCCTTTGCGTCTCGGTCACTAACCTCAGCCGAGCACAACTACGCCCAGATTGACAGGGAGGCCCTCAGCCTAGTATGGGGAGTAAAAAAATTCAACCACTATCTGCATGGGCAGAAGTTCACCTTGCTGACTGACCACCAACCACTTGTCTCCATCTTTAATCCAAAGAAGGGCGTTCCGGTGATGACTGCACAACGGTTACAAAGATGGTCCCTTTTACTAGGGGCGAACCAATATGAAATAGAATATAAAGGCACGAAACAGCATGGAGACACTGATGGGCTATCACACCTGCCACTGCCTACTGTGGAGGAAACACCAGCAGTGGACCCTATCGAGATATTTTATTCGTCAATAATTGAACGATTGCCAGTAACTAACGCGGATATAGAGAAGGAGACCCGCAATGATCCAACACTGTCTCGGGTATATGAGTTGACGATGAGGGGATGGCCAACACATGGCGACTCACTGTTGCCAGCATTCTCATCCAGAAGAGAACAGCTGTCAGTATGCCAGGGGACAGTGATGTGTGGATCCCGAGTGGTAATTCCACCCAAGTTAAGGGAGAGAGTGCTAAATGAGCTTCACGAAGGTCATCTGGGAGGGGTAAAAATGAATAGCCTTGCTAGGGCTTATGTGTGGTGGCCGGGGATCGATCAACAAATCGAGGACCTAACAAAGAGCTGCTCAGGATGCCAGAAGGTCCAAAATGCACCAGCACATTCCCCTCTACACCCATGGGAGTGGCCCTCCTCTCCATGGCAACGGGTGCATATTGATTTTGCTGGTCCATTCATGGACTCAATGTTCTTAATAGCAGTGGATGCTCACTCGAAATGGCCTGAGGTGATAAAAATGTCCTCAACCACTACAGAGAAAACGATTGCAGTCGTACGGACCATATTTGCCAGGAATGGCTTGCCAGAGCAGATTTGCTCTGATAATGGACCACAGTTTGTGTCCGAAGAGTTTCAGAAATTTATGAGAAGGAATGGGGTAAGGCATTACACATCAGCCCCGTATCATCCAGCCACAAATGGATTGGCTGAGAGGTTCGTACAAACCTTTAAAAAGGCGATAAAGGCCATGTGCGATGATGAAATTCCACTAAAGCATAAGGTGGACAATTTCCTGTTAGCCTACAGAAATGCGACACATGCAGTTACCAACCAAACCCCGGCCATGATGTTCTTTAACCGAAGGTTGAGATCTCGTCTGGATTTGCTCAGACCAAATGTGCGAAGAAATGTTGAGGACAAACAATTCCAGCACATCAATGAGAAGCCGACAAGGAGCTTCAATGTAGGACAACCAGTCTTGGCCCGTGACTACCGAACAGAGAAATGGCAACCCGGAACTATATGCACACGGCAGGGGCCATTAATGTACACAGTGGATGTCGGGGAGAACATTGTGAGACGCCACGTCGACCAGATCTTAGCGTCACAGGAACGAGTCAACCCCATGTCTCGTGTACCTGGGGATGAACCCGACATACCGGTAGCATCTACCTCAGAAACAGTAGCAGTGGAAACTGATGAACTAACCGATGAAAAGGGGCCAGAATCGCCTCCGCACCAAGAACAAGAACCTCAGGAAATGCGCTATCCAGAAAGGATCAGGAAGCCGCCCCAAAGACTGAATCTATAAATGGACTATTTCTGTTTAATGTGCATGTTAAAGTGTTAATTGTTATTTGAATATTATGGGTACTGCTAATCTAAAAGGGGAGGAATTGTAGTGTATGTACCTTTAAGAGAGAACTACTTTTACAGCTCCTGTATACTGTAGTACCGGCAGTGACCACACCTGTATATAAGCCTTGAGCATGCCTCTGTACTGCCAGTCTTGAGACTACCCTACTCCAGTAAACACCTTTTGATTGTTAAGTTACAGCCTCCATGTAGTTATTGGAAAACATCATACTCTAAGAATCACGGATCCAGCAACCGTAGCTCTTAACTTTAAGCAACTAGCTCCTTCCAGGTTACTGCTGGAGATAGAAGCAACATCTTTCCCTCCGGCGAGCTGACACCTGTGCTATCCTTCCCCTCTGCCCTGGTTCCTGCGCATTAGTGTCCAGTGTCTCACCACATGCTGATCCCTCCTCCATCCTAGCATCCAAATTACGTGCAGTGCCAGTGTCTGAGCTGGTGGCTGCTTGTATAAGATCAAGTGACAGTGTCTCTTCATGGCTGGGAAGGTTTCTGTTCTTGGGTATCTGAAATGAAAAAGGGACAAGGATTGGGTTGCGGTGAGGGTGGGGAAAAAGTAAGAAGTACGTGCTTACACCATCTGCAGCTTTTGAGTCTGAAAAGACTGCAGGATGAGGGAGAAGTGGGATGTGAGAAGAAGGATTTGGCATCTAGATACCCTCATCATTGATCCTTTCAGCCCCGCCAATGGGCATAGCCTCAATGATGCCCCTTCCCATGATGGTCAGCATTGCCCCCTCCATAGGGGTTAAAACATGCAGGCATGCTTGCCCTCCTCCAGTTCTTCCTGCTGCCTGTTGTTATGCACCATCATCTCTTGCAAGAAAGAGAGAAGTGCATCAGTGAGTGTCCGGCAATAGGCTTGGGTGATCCAGATGTCATGGTTGAATAACTGACTGTGTATGTGCTATGAGTTGTGGGTGCGAGGCTTGCAACAGTGCTAAGTGTTGGTCGGGTACGGTAGCATAGTGGTTGTGTTATTGGACATGCTACTGGTAGCATTGTGGTTATGTTACTGGACTAGTAATCCAGACGCCTGGACTAATGATCCAGAGACGTGAGTTCTACCATGGCAGCTGGGGGAATTTAAATTCAGTTAATTAAATAAAACTGGAATAAAAAGCTAGTGTCAGTAATGGTGACCATGAAACTACTGGATTGTTATAAAAACCCACCTGATTCACTAATGTCCTTTAGGGAAGGAAACCTGCTGTCCTTACCTGCCCATATGTGATCCACAGCAATGTGGTTGACTCTTAACTGCCCGCTGAACTGGCCTAGCCAGCCATTCAATTATACCAACCCGCTACAAAAACTACAATAGTGCAAGGTGGCTCACCACCACTAAGATTTGCAAAATTTCTGCATCTCCCCGAAGGTTATTATCAATAAAAGGGACCCTGCATGGACATTTTAAAATTAAAAAGGGTACCCAAGAGGGCATCCGTGCCTCGTGGCAGAAAGCCTGTGAGATTCCAAAATGGATTCTGCAGCGCAGACAGCTTGGGAGAAATCGAAACTAAGGCTGCAGGCTTTCTGTGAAGAGAAACTTTGTATTTTGGAACAAGATAGGACTCTGAATTATGTATTAGACCGAATTGGAGGCAGATCTAAATTCAGTGAGGCCTATAATTAAAGCCATCAAACAGTCTGCATACATAATTGGAAACAGATTAAACCCAGCCATCGAGGTTGGACAAGCCCATCAAAGAACTTTCAGGACAATACAAGTCAATTATCGGGCCGGTAGATGCGATTACCAGCCATCTAAAAACCCATCAGTGTAGATTACTACCATTGTTTAAACTAGCCCGCCAAGTTTAAGACAAAGGACTAACCTGATTTGGTGCGAAGATAAGGATTTTCGAAAGGAGTATAATTAAAGGCCCCGGGTAGCAATCTCGCTCTCTTGCTCTTGCCCTTGACTCTGCTCTCGTGGTTCCGGCCTCTTGGGCTGCCACTCGTACTCGTGCCCTGGCCTCGTGGTGGGTTCTCTCCCCGGAGCAGATTTTCAGTAGCCAGAAACACCATACCAACTGCTCGGAAGGGGAGCGAGGCCCAAGTCCACAGCCATCCAGGATGCCCAGGCCGCAGAAAGGGGCGAGACGAAGTTGAGCAGGTAGCCCAGGACTCGTATAATAGTCCAATGAGACGAGACGAGTGGAGATGAAGAAGACGATAATAACTCGATAACGGCAGAGCAGGGCAGCGAAAAACATATCGATAATTAAACCAAGCACCTGGTTATAAGTTGACGCTTGGGGAAGAAAGTCCTTAAGGACGGTGAAGACAAGTATCTTGTTGAACACTGCAAATAAAGGCAGGTGTCCACGCCATGACGAATATGCTAGCATTCAATGCCTGGCTAGTAAAATCTAAGCAGTAAAAACTGCTAATCGCCTCATCGACGTAACGTTACCGCCGACGATCGCCCGAGGGAGAAGAAGAGGAGAACCCATTGAGACGAGATGACGACGGTAGTGGAGGGGAGAAGGTGTGTCGCAGTAGCCGACCCAGCACTGCACCCCTGAAGACCACGTGGCGACTGGGTACCTAGAAGGACCAAAGACCAGACTTCAAAACTCGCACTCGTTAACAGTTGGTTTTTATCTTTGGATTGGTGAGCATGAATTCTGGCCCCTCATAGCTTAATCTAGTTAGGTATAGGGGGTGGGATAAGGATAAGGGGATTGTTAAGATAGTTGTTTTCACTCGATGTGCCGTGTGTTCCCCATTCCCTGTATAAGTGTATTTGCCTGTAATGTTATAGTGGTAACTTCTTTTAAGACTGTATTAATTTTCCTGTTCAATAAAATCTTGGTTTTTGCTTGCATCCAAACCACCTGTCTACTCGAGTTTTCTGTATCGCTGCCTGTACCTATGTCCGGTGTCTAGAACCCAGGGGCGTGGGAGTGATTCGAACTGCTCACAAACAGTCAGAGGCATATCTGACTGCGCGCACGCGCCGCACGCGCCACACTCGCCACCCCCTACCCCACCTTCTCAAGGGCAATTAGGGATGGGCAATAAATGCCTCCTGTGCATATGTCTGGAAGCCCTTCTGCCCACCCCCACCTCCGGATACATGACGTCTCTCCTTTCCGCTCTTCCACCAAGACCTCCAGTGCTGTGTTTGAAAACCTTGGTTATCACTCGGACTTTTGAAAAAACTCCCACCACTTCTTGCAGCCTCAATGCACCTCCCCTTTGAGAGGTGCAGGCTGCCTTTAAGTAGCATTAGCCACTCGTGATATCGGGCCCCTGCTGATGCATGCAGCCAATGAACAGCATGGGTGGCACTGGCTGCATGCAGCAATCAATTAAAAGAACAGGCAGCACCAATTTAACATGCTGCCTGCATCATAATGAATTGGCGTGGGTTAATCGTGTATCACGATCCCCACGCCCGTTTTTGGGAGTTAGCCAATTTCTCCCCCAATCTGGTTTAATTCTGTTACTATGTCACTGGTATAAATATGCTGTCACCAAGATTCTCAAAAGATTTTTCTAATATGTGTGGTAAACCACTGTTGTTAGTATTGTTGTTCACTGTTAGTACTGTTGTTCACTCTTGCATATTGTTGTACTTGTCTGTGCATGCCTCAGCTGACTCCGCCCCTGGCTCCACCCTCATGGCTGGGTATAAAGGTCGCTGCTCAGAAGCCTCCAGCCCTTTTGGATACCAGGCAACCACAAGAGGCATGCTCTGTTCTTTGGTAATAAAAGCCTGTTTATTACTTTCTCAATCTCCAGTCTTTTGTAGCAATTGATAGTGCATCAATTTTATTACCAAAGTTAAATGTTGGCTGCGGATGCTGATCAACCGATGGCGCAAAACGCTGAGCAGCAGGCGCTGCTGCGAGCCCTCAGACCAACATGCCTGGACCTAGACCCCCAAGAAGCGGGTTCGTCGACTAAATTCGCACAATGGCTGCGTTGCTTTGAGGCGTATCTGGAAGCCTCGACCGTGACTCTTGATGAAAATAAACTGAAAATCCTGGCCTCGAAGGTGAGCCACCAAGTCTATACTTTAATCCAAGATGCGACGACCTACGCGGCGGCTATCGACCTACTGAAAGGGCAGTATGCACGCCCGGTTAACACGGTCTATGCCAGGCACCTTTTAAGATCTCGCAGACAGCAGCCCGGGGAATCGGTGGAAGCCTTCCTACGGGCACTGCGGGTACTCGGACGCGGCTGCGACTGCAAGGAAGTATCGGCCGCGGCACATGCGGAGGGATTGATACGAGACGCTTTCGTTGCGGGTCTAAGGTCCGACTACTCCCGGCAGAGGCTGCTGGAGAAGGGTGAAATAGACCTGACAAAGGCAGTGTCCCTCGCGCTCTCGCTCGACGCGGCCCACAGAAATATGGACGCTTTCTCCCCTCATCGCCCCGCGCCGTGGACGCCGCAATCTTGGGCCATGGGACCGCCACCTCCGACTGCTGCAGCGATGTCCAAGGCACAAAAATGCTATTTTTGTGGCCAAGCTAAACACCCTAGAGCACGCTGCCCCGCGAAGAATGCTACCTGCTCCGGCTGCGGGAAGAAAGGTCACTACGTTAGCGCCTGCAAAGGGAAGACCGCTAACGCCAGCAGCGCTGCGTGCGAACCGTGGGCGCAGCCATCTTGTCCGCCATCTTGGGCTCCCCCAGCCGCGTGGGGATCGGGACCGTGGGCGCCGCCATTTTGTCCGCCATCTTGGACGCCTCCGACTTCAACCACGGGGGAGCCGGACTCAACCACCGCCTCATCTGACGACCACATCGACTCGCTCGACCATACGCTGGCCTCCGTGACGCTGGACCAATCTCTCCCTCATCAACTGTCCAGGTCCATGATGGATATTACGGTAAACGGCCGCGCCACTACCTGCCTTTTTGACAGCGGGAGCACGGAGAGCTTTATCCACCCCGACACGGTGCGCAGTTACTCTCTCCCGGTCCTGCCGACGCGCCATCGGATCTCTTTGGCTTCCAAAGCCCAGTCAGCGGACGTCGGTGGCTACTGTGTAGTGACCCTTTCAGTAAGGGGCACAGAATACAAAAATTTTAAACTTCTGGTCCTGCCCCATCTCTGCGCTGCCGTTCTACTGGGGTTGGATTTTCAGTGCCACCTTAAGAGTGTCACATTAGCGTATGACGGACCCCTCCCCCCACTCACAGTCTGCAGCCAGCAGCTTTTAAATCGCCCGCCGTGCACCATTTGCAGCCTCTCCACCCTTAAAGTCCCCCCCCCCTCCTTGTTCGCTAACCTCACCCGCGACTGTAAGCCCATCGCTACCAAAAGCAGGCGTTACAGTGTTGGGGATAGGAGCTTCATTAAATCCGAGGTAGCGAGACTCCTGAAGGAAGGGATTATTGAAAGTAGCACCAGCCCATGGCGAGCACAAGTGGTGGTAGTGAAGACTGGCGAAAAACAGCGCCTAGTTATTGACTACAGCCAGACGATCAATCGCTACACCCAACTAGATGCATACCCACTCCCCCGCATATCTGACATGGTCAATCAGATAGCACAATACCGGGTGTTCTCGACGATTGATCTGAAGTCGGCATACCACCAGCTCCCCATCAGGGCTGAGGACCGCCAGTACACAGCTTTTGAAGCTGACGGTCGGCTCTATCACTTTCTCAGAGTTCCCTTCGGCGTCACCAACGGAGTTTCTGTCTTCCAACGGGAGATGGACCGGATGGTTGACCAGAACGCGCTCCAGGCCACTTTCCCATATCTAGACAACGTCACCATCTGCGGCCACGACCAGCAGGACCACGACGTTAATCTAGAGAAATTCCTCCGGACGGCCCAGCGGCTGAATCTCACATACAACAAAGACAAATGTATGTTTCGTACTACGCGCCTCGCTATTCTTGGCTGCGTAGTGGAGAACGGAGTCATCGGCCCAGACCCCGATAGAATGCGCCCCCTTATGGAGCTCCCCCTCCCCCACTGCCAGAAAGCACTGAAGAGATGCCTGGGGTTTTTCTCTTACTATGCTCAGTGGGTGCCCAACTATGCGGATAAAGCCCGACCCCTCATCAAGTCCGCCTCCTTCCCCCTGACAGCAGAGGCCTGTGCAGCCTTCACTCTCATAAAAGGAGACATTGCGAAGGCCACAATGCACGCTGTGGATGAGTCCCTTCCTTTTCAAGTGGAGAGCGACGCATCCGACTTTGCCCTAGCTGCAACCCTTAACCAGGCGGGGAGACCCGTGGCCTTTTTCTCAAGGACCCTCCAGGGCCCCGAGATTCGACACTCCTCTGTCGAAAAGGAGGCCCAGGCCATTGTGGAAGCCGTGCGACATTGGCGGCATTACCTGGCCGGAAAACGATTTACCCTGCTCACTGACCAGCGTTCAGTGGCTTTTATGTTTCATAATAAGCAGCGGGGCAAAATCAAGAATGACAAGATCTTAAGGTGGAGAATCGAACTCTCCACCTACAATTACGATATCTTGTACCGGCCCGGGAAACTCAATGAGCCCCCAGATGCCCTATCACGTGGTACGTGCGCCAACGCGCAGGTTGATAGGCTACAGACCCTCCACAATGACCTCTGCCACCCGGGGGTCACCAGGTTCTTCCATTTTATCAAATCCCGTAACCTGCCCTACTCCATCGAGGAGGTCAGGACCATGACCAGGAACTGCCAGATCTGTGCCGAGTGCAAGCCGCATTTTTATAGGCCAGACAGAGCGAGCCTGATCAAAGCCACGCGCCCCTTCGAGCGGCTGAGCATCGATTTTAAAGGGCCCCTCCCCTCCTCTGACCGCAATGTGTACTTCCTCAATATAATTGATGAGTACTCCCGTTTCCCGTTTGCCATCCCTTGCTCGGACATGACCAGTACCACGGTCATTAAATGTCTGAATGACCTCTTCGCCTTGTTCGGTTTCCCTAGCTATATCCATAGCGACAGGGGCTCATCTTTTATGAGCGACGAACTTCAGCAGTACCTGCTCGCGAGAGGCATTGCTACAAGCAGGACCACCA
This sequence comes from Somniosus microcephalus, assembly GCF_052327205.1. NCBI lineage: Eukaryota > Metazoa > Chordata > Chondrichthyes > Squaliformes > Somniosidae > Somniosus > Somniosus microcephalus. Next base: position 83,250,279 of record NC_141001.1, read on the forward strand.
GCTACAACCCCCGGGGTAACGGCCAGGTGGAAAGGGAGAATGCGACAGTCTGGAAGGCAGTCCTTTTAAACTTAAAATCTAAGGGCCTTCCGACCTCCCGCTGGCAGGAGGTCCTCCCTGCGGCGCTCCATTCCATTCGGTCGCTGCTCTGTACACCCACCAATGCCACTCCTCACGAGAGAATGTTCTCCTTCCCCAGGAAGTCCACGTCGGGGATTTCGCTACCAACATGGCTGACTTCTCCAGGTCCCGTCCTACTGCGGAAGCACGTGAGGACCCATAAGGCGGACCCCCTGGTCGAGAGGGTGAGCCTCCTCCACGCCAACCCGCAGTATGCTTACGTGGTGTACCCGGACGGGCGGGAGGACACAGTCTCCATTCGAGACCTCGCACCTGCAGGTGCTCCTGAAACACCCTCTTCGCCACCCACCGCTACTCCTGCCTACCCCCAGGACACAGTCCCCGCACGAGACCTCGCACCTTCGGGTGCCTCTGAGAGACCACCATTGCTACCTCCCATTACCCATGCTCTGACCCCTGTAGACGGCATGCAGCAGCCCCAGGGTCCGCCACCTGCTACACCTCCTCTGAACGAGACACCGGGTTCACCATTGGATGCTGCACCATCACCGCCGCTGCTGCGACGCTCAGGACGGCTTACAAGGCCTCCTGATAGACTTCAGTACACGAATTTTTAGTGCACTTCACCCCGCCGGACTCAATTCTAAACAAGGGGTGAATGTGGTAAACCACTGTTGTTAGTATTGTTGTTCACTGTTAGTACTGTTGTTCACTCTTGCATATTGTTGTACTTGTCTGTGCATGCCTCAGCTGACTCCGCCCCTGGCTCCACCCTCATGGCTGGGTATAAAGGTCGCTGCTCAGAAGCCTCCAGCCCTTTTGGATACCAGGCAACCACAAGAGGCATGCTCTGTTCTTTGGTAATAAAAGCCTGTTTATTACTTTCTCAATCTCCAGTCTTTTGTAGCAATTGATAGTGCATCAATATGTCCACTTTCCTTGGTAACGTTTTTTTTTACACGGAACTGATTGGCAAAGCTATACCAAACATAAAGGGCTAGATTTTCAGTATAGGCAGTTTTGGGGCGCTAACCTTAGCGCCCGCCCGAAGTTAGCGCCCGCCCCAAAGTAGCGCCCCGTTGCCGGGAATTCAGTGGCTTCGCCCTAAGAGGTTGGTGGAGCGCTAAAAGAGGCGTTCCACTACTCTCTTTAGGCGCTAAGCCGGCGGTCCAGAGGGATAGCGCCCAGGCGGGGCGCAGCACGGGTGCGGTCATTTTTGCACTGACAGCAGACCCCGTGGTGCCGACCAGCTCTTAAAGGGGGAAGGGACGAATTGGTCTGCTGCCACGCCCTGCACACTGCAGCCTTGCAAAGAGGCCTCAACACTACTGCTCAGCCCCAGGGAGTCATGGCAACACCAGAGAAGGCCCGTCAGCGTGCCCTGCGCTTCTCAGAGGGTGATCTGGACATAATGGTCACAGCTCTGGAGGTGAGGCGCAAGATCTTGTTTCCAGAGAGTGGGAGGAATCCAACCCACCACGACTACACCAAAGCCTGGAAGCAGATCGCCCAGAGGGTGACGTTCACCGGCGAGGCCCCCAGGACCCACACACAATGCCGTAAGAAATACAACGATCTGACCAGGATTGTGAGGGTGAGTAGCCTTTCCAGTCTCCTCCTCATTCTTGCATGTACACCTGACATGATGGGCAAAGGGACCTGAAAGTCCTTTTGGCCAGCCCTCAGCCAGCAGCATTGGGACAGTCATGAGCATCAAATGGCCATTCGGCACTCTACACTTTGGCCCAGCTATTCCACCATGGGAGGCAGTGGACAGTACATCAGGGCTTCACTCTGTCCAAGCTATTCCACCATGGGAGGCAGTGCACACTACATCAGGGCTTCACTGCGCACTTACAGCCCGTCCTTTCTCTTGCAGGCTAAAGTAGCGTTTAATCGCCAGGCCCGTGCCAGGGGTGGCCGCGCCAAGCTGCAGAAGCTCACTCGGCTGGAGGAGCGCGTGTGTGTGCTCATGGGAGCCCGTGTGATTGTCCCCACAGCGTGCGGTGTATCCGACCCTCCACTGCCCGGCAATGGTAAGGACCTCGCCTTTTGGCCCTCTCGCGTCGCACTGGCCCATCCGAGCTACCTCCTTTGCCACTGTCCCACCAATGCGCTGAATCCCACCAGTCCTAACTCCCTCGCTGACGCCGTCTCCTCACTCTGAAGCTACTCTTGTGCATTCCTGCTTTCAGCTGGTGACGACCAGGACCCTGAGGCTGCCAGTGACAGCACCTCCAACCAGGAGGAGGAGGAGGAGCAAGCCGGACCTTCGGGGGAACAGTCACGTCCCGCAGGAGAGGAGGAAATGCTTGACACCTCCTCACTGGACGAGTGCCTGGAGGAACTGTCGCAGGGCAATGCAGCTTCTGGGACCAGTGGCGTCCAGCCACCCAGCAGCCGTGCGCGTGACCCGCGGCCTTCCCCCCAAAGGGGGGAAGGATCAGAGGGGAGTGCTGCTGCTCGGCACACTCGCCGTCACCAACGCGGCAAGGGTCCCCTAGTTCGGCCCCCTCCTCCCCAGCGGGAGAGTCGCGACTCCAGTCCGGACACCTTCACTTCGGAGGAGGTGCGGAAGCTCGATCAGATGGCCGATGACTCGGACCGGCGCCACACGGAGCTCATGAGCGTGGTGGGGCGCATGCCTGAGGCCATCGAGTCGCTGGCGACCAGTGTGCGCGAGTTCAGGGCAGCAACTGCCGCGACTGGCCGCATGCTAACTGATGCCGTCAAGACCCTGGCGGATGTGATGCGCGCGCACACCAGGACCACAGGGCCACTCACGGCTGCCACACGCGCTGTCTCAGGCAGGCATCGCCAGGGCAGGCGCCGCGCTGGACCATCCCAGCAAGCCGGCCGTCGGCTGATTGCTGCGGATCCTGCAGTGCGGGCCCGGCCGAGTGCCACCGCGCCACAGCACCAGCCAGCGCATCCCAGACGCCAGCTGGCCCACATTGCGCCATCCGTCGCCGCCATTCCCCCTCTGGGGCGTCAAGGGCAAGCGGCTGCAGCTGATGGTGGCCAGGCTCAGGTGCGCCACTCAGGAGACGGCCCCTCGAGGCCCAAACGCCGTGTAGGCCGCCCCCCAGCGGCATCTGGCGGAAGGGCATCTGAACCTCAGGCGCCTTCCCCCAGCCTCGCAGCAGCCACTGGGCAGAGCTTGCGAAGGAGCAGCAGGCAGGGCAGGGGAGGCAAAATGCTGGCCAAGGTCTCGCCCTCGCGGGCCACTCAGTAGAGGGTGTGGCCAGCTTTCCTTTAATATGGCGGTGGCCATCTTTATTTTGCCCATGGTTGTGCTTTTGGAGGGCTTTTTTTTTGCGTTAGGCCGACGTTGAGGCCCGGTTTCAATAAAGGTGGAGTGGCTCCTCCCCAGTTTGTGGGAGTGAGTCGTTTGTTGGGCTTTTTGTGGGGCCCGTTTATTGTTTTTGGGGATTCATGTGGGAAGGGCTTTTCATTTTTGTGTAATAAAAAATTATCTTTATTCATGCAGTCTCCATGGTTGTTCTTCTTAGTGTTTGTTGGCTTCGCCGGCTGAGGGCTTGCGGAGCGGCTGCATTCATCTTCCCTCATGGCCCCTGGCCATTCCCTGACAGGGGGCTTAGAAGTACTGTGTAATAAGGTGGCGTCGTGCGGCCCTTGGCCCTGGTCGCTCCCTCCTGGGAACGTACTCCTGCTCCTCCTCCTCCTCCTCCTCCTCCTCCTCATGCTCCTCCTGCTCCTCCTCCTGAGGTGCTGGTCCAACGTCAGGTGGCAGTGCCTGAGTCCTGCGGATAGCCAGGTTGTGTAGCATGCAGCAAACCACCACAAATTGGGAGACCCGGTCCGGCGAATACTGGAGAGCTCCTCCGGAGCGATCAAGGCAGCGGAACCGCTGCTTGAGGACCCCAATAGTTAGCTCGATGATGTTGCGGGTGGTTTGATGGCTCTCGTTGTAGGCCTCTTCAGCAGCGGTCCTGGGCGCGTGGAGCGGGGTCATGAGCCAGGTGCACAAAGGATAGCCTTTGTCCCCGAGTAGCCATCCTCTTGGGGGAGGCTGTGCCTGGAACATGTCATGCACAGTACTCTGCCGCAGGATAAAGGCATCGTGGCTGCTGCCTGGGAAGCTGGCATTGACTGCCATGATGGGCTGCTTGTGGTCACAGACCAGCTGCACATTCAGAGAATGGTAGCCCTTCTTGTTGCGATACTGCTCGCCATGCTCCAGAGGGGCCCGCAAAGCCACATGCGTACAGTCAATGGCGCCCTGCACCAAGGGGAATTCCCCGAGTCTGGAAAATCCCAATGCGCGCTGATGCTAGCTCTCCAGGGCCATGGGGAAGGAGATGAATTGGCTTCTCCTTCTGAACAGTGCTTCGGTCACCTGGCGGATGCAGCGATGCGCGCCGTACTGGGAGATGTTTGCTATGTCCCCAGCAGCGTATTGGAAGGAGCCGGTGGCATAGAAGTTCAATGCCACCGTCACCTTCACTTCCACCGACAGAGACGTCCTGCACCTGAGCTTTGGCCGCAGATCTCGGCGAAGCAGGTGGCAGATCTCTGCAATCACCCCCTTTCGGAATCGGAGCCTTTTAACACATCGCGCGGCACTCATGTTTAGGTAGGAGCGCTGCTGGCGGTATAGCCTGACTGGGTAAGGCCTACGTGGCCGACGCCTGTAGCCCCCTCTGCCTCTAGCCAGGGCTGCCCCTCTCACAATGCGTCTGCGAGCCCTACGGACATGGAGCTGCAGCTCCGCGTTGGCACCCCATGCAACCCCCATCAAATCCTGGAAAACACTCTAATTTCCAAATGGCCACTTGCAGCGCTGTTGCCTGAGTCCAAAAATACCTGGCTCTTGCTGCTTGAAACCAGTTAGCTATCCTCCTTGTTGTGTCTCCAGAAATGTGTTGCACAAGACTGTTTTCTGAAAAAAGGATGGCCTTTATACTGGAGAGGACGTTCCCTTTAATTAGCGCCCCCCGGGGCCCGCGCTGGTTGTGTTGCGTTCCTTTTTCCAAACGCTCCGGCCGCCCGCCGCACAATGGGGCGGTCCGACTGAAGTTTGCAATCGGGGCGGCCAAAGGGCGTTGCACGAGGATGTGACGTCATTTTCTGCGCGCGCATCCGGGCGGGCGCTAAACTTTGCGCCGGCGCTAACGGGCAACTTAATTTGGGGCGGGGCGCAAACTGCGCTGCGCCCGGGCGCTACACGCATAGCGCCCGGAAATCACTTCTCTTAAGGCGCTAACTGCTGGCGCAAGCAACTGAAAATCTAGCCCAAAGTTTTCAGGTGACTACAAGAATATTAAGTCCATCTTGTTTAACATTTATCAGAAAGCTAAGGGACACCTTGTGTCATTATTGCCCACAGCTTTGAAGTGAGTCATACGTGGCTGTTCATGTGAAATAAATGTTGGAACCTCTGGTTTATCCCTTTTAGTCTGACTAAGAATCTCCCCTCTTTAATGAACACTGGATATTTTCAGCTTCACTGCATTTAAATAGTTTGTAGAAGGTGCTATTTTCTTCTGGAAGCCAAAAGGGCTTTCATTACAAAAATAATGTGTTGGGACAAATATGATTGTATTTAAGTAGAGATGATAAAGCTGTACAGTTTGCAGCAAAGTTTTTCAAATACATAATTAAATATGTAAAGAAAAAGAATAATTTATACGATGCCTATCACATCCTCAGGTCATCACAAAGTGCTTAGCAGGCAATGAAACCTTTGAGGTGCATTCACTGTTGTTACGTAGGGAAACGCAGCATCAAATTTGTACACAGCAAGGTCCCACATACAGCAATGAGATAAATGACCAGTTGATCTCTTTTGGTGTTGGTTCAGGGATAACTTTTTTTTAATTCGCTTATGGGATCTGGGCATCGCTGGCAAGGCCAGCATTTATTGCCCATTCCTAGTTGCCCTTGAGAAGGTGGTGGTGAGCCGCCTTCTAGAACTGCTGCAGTCCGAGTGGTGAAGGTACTCCCACAGTGCTGTTAGGTAGGGAGTTCCAGGATTTTGACCTAGCGACGATGACGGATCGGCGATATACTTCTGAGTCAGGATGGTGCGTGACTTGGAAGGGGAACTTGGAGGTGGTGGTGTTCCCACCAGGACAACCCTTTACTTCTTCAAATAATATCATAGGATCTTTTACATTCACTTGATCAAGCAAAAAGGGCCTCGGTTTAACATCTCATTTGAAAGATAGCACTTCCAACAATGCAGCACTCCCTCAGTCTGCACTGAAGTGTCTCAATTTCTAGAGTGGGGCTGGAACTCAAAACTTTTTTGACTCAAGTGAAAGTGCTACATCTGAGCCAAGCTGAAACACGTCATTTAACTTTGTAGTTTTATTTTCTTTCTCTCTCCTGCTTGATACTGTTCCATACTACCTGCAGTTGGAAGATTTGGTTGGTAGATGCTGTTTGATATGGAGATGCCAAGTAAAAAGTATCCATTTTATCCGTGCCTAATTCACAAGTAGGTGAACAAGCTCGTCTGTCATATCAGTTTTGTAAATTAGATTATATTGTAAAATTTCTTCCTTCGGAAGCACAGTGCTGGTGTTATCAATCAGATGTTGACAAATTTTGAAGGAAACAGATGCCTGCCTGTAAGTGGCTTCACTTATAAAGATGGGTGGTTTCTTTAACTGAAAACAAAGGAAATCAACAAGTCTTAGAGAGAAAAATTCGGTATCGACCATTTTGGAGCACTAACATCGCCCGGCGATCGCAGAATTTAGTTTTATCGCCCCAAGAGGGAGGTGGAGTGCTAATTCAAGTGCTCCACTTCCTTCTTAGAACGTTAACCCCGAATATCGGGGCGGTCCATTCTGCAGCACTACGCACTGGGCCACGTAGCGCTGCTGCATGGAAGGGCTCTTCCCCTCATTAAAGGGGAGGGCCCAAGCCCACAACTCTGTGGGGCCCTACCTGGACCACTGGGGAACGGGGTGCCATGTCAGCAGCCTGGCACTCGAGGAGTGCCGGGCTGCCAGATCGCGGCACGGACCCTGCGTTCAAAGACGCAATGGGCCGTGACAAGTAAGTCCCACAAGGATGTGTGCTGAGCCCCCTCCTCTACTCCCTCTTCACCCACGACTGTGTGGTTGTTAATGGTTCCAACACCATCATCAAGTTTGCAGATGACACCACGGTAGTAGGCCAGATCACCAACAACAATGAGTCAGCCTACAGGGAGGAGGTCCAGCATCTCATGAAGTGGTGCGCTGACAACAACCTGGCCCTTAACACCAAGAAAACAAAGGAAATAATCGTGGACTTCAGGAAGTCCAAAGGCGGAAGTCACACCCCCATCCACATCAATGGGGCGGAGGTGGAAAGGGTGGCCAGCTTTAAGTTCCTCGGAGTCCACATCACGGAAGACCTCTCCTGGTCCCTCAACACCTCCTCTCTGGTGAAGAAGGCCCAGCAGTGCCTATATTTCTTGAGGAGGCTGAAGGGATGTAATCTGTCACCCCCGATCCTCTCTAACTTCTACCGCTGCACTATAGAGAGCATCCTGACAAACTGTATCACGGTATGGTACGGCAGCTGTAGCTCCCATGACCGGAAAGCCCTGCAGCGGGTAGTCAAAACTGCCCAACGCATTACCGGCACCCGGCTACCGACCATAGAACATATATATCAGAAACGCTGCCTACGGAGGGCACGGTCCATCATCAAAGACCCTACCCACCCCAGCCACAGTCTGTTCGCCCTCCTACCATCTGGAAGATGCTACAGATGCATTTGCATCCGTACGACCAGATTTAGGAACAGCTTCTTTCCCAGGGCTGTCATCCTACTGAACTCCACAAATAAACACTAAAGCCTGCACATCTGCCGATGCACTTTATTATGGTCATATTTATGCTAATATATATGTACAAATGTATGTTGAAATGTTTAAGTGTCCTAATCCAAATTGTACACTCTCGGGAGCCGCAAGCCTACATTTCGTTGTACTGCACTTGTGCACTAACAATGACAATAAAAGTTGATTTGATTTGATTTGATTTGTCAGACAATTTTATTTCCCCGACCGCCACCTCCCCTTTACTTATTGTTCCGCGAGCCTCCTGCCGCTCTGTTCCCGCCCCCTGAATCGGTCGCTGTCATCGCCCGGCGCAGATTCAGGGGCCGCAGACCAATTTTGCAGGAGAGGCGAAAATGGAGTGCTGCGCACGGTGATGATGTTGTCATCGCCTGTGCAGCGGAGCAGGGCACTACCGGTTACCGCCACTGCTAAACTCCCACTGAATTTAGTCGTTTGCACCCCGTTATTGCCCCACGCAGATGCTAATGGGAAGCACTAAGGTACCCAATTTCTAGCCCTTATATTTTAGTGCTAATAGTTTTTTGCCAGTGAACTAGGAATAGATGGATGAAAGCCATTATTGTAATAGCCCCGATATTAACACCATCATCAAAGAAGAAATTACTACTGCCTTTCATTCATCCTTTTTTCAAGTTGTATCGGTGATTTCAGCACTGACTTACCACCTTGTGAATAATGGCAGGTTAAGCAACAGGCTACTTTGTGAAATATAAATGTTAATTTGCAAATTCCTAAGGTTTAACCAAGTGTAATATAAATGTTATTTGGTCAATTTTGGTGGGGGAGGGGTGCGGCGATTACATGGAAAATTCTTACTAGTTATATATGGCAGTCTAATGCAACTATAAGCCACATTTTGACCAGTCCTTAAGATACAAATGAAAGGCAATACAGCTATAGCTGAATTTCATTAATGTAGGGTAGAAAGCGTTAGCTAAGACAAATGTGCATACAATTATGATGCCTATGGAGTTGGCATTTTTGTTTGGTGACAGTTTTCATCAATCGCGTGTTTGACTCAATTATGTGTGATGAACCCAAGATCATTTGCTTCTATATTGGTCCATACAGTGCACATGTTTGCAATTGTGGAATTTGCACAAAGAAAATAATTTCTCTGCTTCCCTGTTGCAACTGGCACAATGCAAGAATGTATTCATGAATACATTGATGACATCAGGTCCCACAGGATAAAGAGCACCGCATTGGATAGACATTTCAGAAACTATTTCAGCAATGATCAGGAAGGTGAACAGGACATATGTGAAAGCCTTCCATCTTCATATAAAAGCAATTTAAGCTACTGGAATTTTTTGAGGATGTAACTGGTTGAATAGATAAGGGAGAAACAGTGGATTTAGTGGATTTCGATAAGGTCCCGCATAAGAGATTAGCGTGCAAAGCTAAAGCACATGGGATTGGGGGTAAGGTACTGAATTGGATAGAAAACTGGTTGGCAGACAGGAAGCAAAGAGTTGGAACAAGCGGGTCTTTTTCCGAGTGGAAGGCAGTTACTAGTGGGGTACCACAGGGATCGGTGCTAGGACCCCAGTTATTCATAATGGCCTAGAAATTCAGTCGCGCCACTTCTGGGGCGCTAAAGTCGGGCGGGCGCTAAAGTTAGCGCCCGCCGGAAAGTGTAGGCCACTTCACCGAAATTCAGTAGATTTGGCCAAGGAGTTTGGGCGAGCGCTGAAACTGGCGTTGCACTCCTATCTTTAGGCGCTAAGCCGGCGGTGCGGACTGATAACGCCGAGGCCGGGCGCAGCGCAGGTGCGGTCATGTTTTGATTGACAGCAGACACCCTGATGCCGGCCAGCTCTTAAAGGGGGAAGGGTCGACTTTGTCTGCTGCCACGCCCTGGATAGTGGAGCCCTGCAGCTAGGCCTCAACACTGCTGGTGGACCCAAATAGCGCCTGAAGCCATGCAGAAGGCCCGTGAACGAGCGCAGCGCTTCTCAGAGCATGCTTTGAGGGTGCTGCTTAAGGCTTTTGAAAAGAGAAGAGAGATCTTGTGCCCGGACAGTGGCAAGAAGGCTCCCAGGAGGCAGTACAGGAGAGCCTGGAGGGAAACCGCCCACAGGGTGTCATCCACCAGCGATGTCCCCAGGAGTGCGGACCAATGCCGCAAGAAGTACAACGACCTCACTCGGATGGTCAGGGTGAGTACCCTTTCCAGTGTCCTCCTCATCCTTGCATGTGCACTGTAGTGTTTGTACTCGTCTACCTTTAAGGGAACTATTGAATGTAACCGTTCACCTTTAAGAGAACTACTTTAGGTGTGGCACTATTTGTTTGGCTTCTGTATACTGTAATACCGATAGTGACCACACCAGTATATAAGTGTTGTGGCAGGATTGCTGGGGCAGATTCGCCCTGACCTTCGAATAGTAAAGACCTGTTTGTTTGTTACTTCTGAAGTCTGTGTATTTATTAACTGCACAACCCACAGACTTTACATGCACCTCACATTATGGGCAAAGGGACCTCAAAGGCCTAATGGCCATCCCTCCACCCGCAGCTATGGCACTGGCATGATCATCAATAGCACTTTCTGCACTTTACACACTGGCCAAGCTATTCGACCATGGGAGGCAGTGCACACAACAACAGGGCACCACACTGGCCATGCTAATCGACCATGGGAGGCAGTGCAGACAACAACAGGGCAACACACTGTACTTAGAGGCCGTCCTTTCTCTTGCAGGCCAAGCTGGCCAAGAATATGAAGAGCCGGAATGTCACCGGGGGAGGCCGTGGCCAGTTCCAGGAGCTCAGTGACCTGGAGGAGCGCGTGGCTCGACTCATGCGTGGCCGGGTGGTTGGCCCCATTGCTATTGGAGATGCCGACCCTGTGCTGGGCCCCCATGGTAAGGACATGACCATTTGGACCTCTCTCGTTCCCCTTGCGCTTCAGATCTACACCCTTTGCCACTGTCCGACCAATGCGCATAATGCCACCACTCATGCCTCCCTCGCTGACGCCCTGTCCTCACTCTAAAGCTACTCTTGTGCCTTCCTGCTTTCAGCTGGTGAGGAGGAGGTCCATGAAGCTGAGAGTGCCAGTCCCTCGGAAGAGGAGGACGACGAGGACCAAGAGGAAGGCGGCACATCGGGGGAACTCTCATCCGCGCCAGGGGATGGCAATGGAGGGGACACGTCTTGCCTGGAGGAGAGCCAGGGGGAAGTTTTGCAGGGGGCTGCAGCTCCTGGGCCCAGTGGCGTCCAGGCAGGCGGGAAGGGTCGGGCAGCACGGCTGCCTTCTCCCCAGAGGGGGGAAGTGTTGCAGGGAAGGGCAGTTGCTGGGCCCAGTGGCGTCCAGGCACACGGGAAGGATCGGGCAGCTCGGCGGCCTTCTCCCCAGATGGAGAGTCCGCCCTCCAGTCCGGAGACGGTCCTCGCCCAGGAGGTGCACCTCCTTGATGAAATGTCCGTGGCCTCCGAGCGGTGCCACAACGAGTTCATGGGGGTTGTGGGACAGTTGCCTCAGGCCATTGAGTCCCTGGCTCATAGTGTGGCCGCTTTCGGGGACTCACAGGCCAGGGGTGTTGAGCAACTCGCGGCAGCACAGGCCAGGGGTGTCGACCAACTCGCGGCAGCACAGGACGCGAGTCGCGAGTTCATGAGTGGTGCCGTGCAGACACTGGCTGATCTGATGCGGGCACAGAACAGGGCAGTTCGGGCACTCACTTCTGCCACACTCGCTGTGTCACGGAAGCATCGACAGGGCACCCGCCGCCCTGCTGCAGCACAGCGGTCTGGCCTCCACCAGATTGCTGCGCTTGCTGCAGTGCCAGCCCGGCCGAGTGCCAATGTCTCTGGCGACCAGCGAGCGCCTGGCATCAGCCAGCTTGCCCCCATTGCTGCAGCCACCACTGCCACTCCCCCAGCCAAGGTGCGACGAGCTGCTGCAGAGACTGATGCTGCCCAGCCACAGCTGCAGCAGTCAGCAGCCGGACCCTCCAGGGCCAGACCTCGTCTAGGCCGACCCCCAAGGGCATCTGCCGTTACGCATTGCGGCCCTCAGGAGCCTTTCCCCAGCCTTCCAACACCCACAGGGCCCAGGTTGAGGCGGAGCAACAGGTCGGGCAGGGGCCGGAGAAGCCTGCACAAGGACTCGCCCTCTCGGCACACCAAGTAGAGGGTGTCGGCAACTGTTTTTTTTATATGGGGGTGTTTGTGTTCTGGAGGGGGGGGGGCTTATTTTGGAAAGGCCGAAGATGAAGGCCAATTGGATTGATAAGTTTTGTTATTCCTTCCCAGGTTGTGGGAGTGAGATATGTTTTTCACTGTTTTTTGGGGGTCTTGTCTGTTTTTCTGTTTCATGTGGGAAGGGCCCTGAGTTTGTTAAATAAAGCTTTTTATTTATTCAGCTTGTCCAGGTGTCATGTTTCAAGTGGTTGTTGCGTTAACCGGCTGAGGGCTTGCGGAGCGGCTGCATTCAGGTGCGTTCATTGCCACAAGCCATTCCCTGACAGGGGGCTTAGAAGTGTCGTTCAATAAGCCGCCGGCGGACGGCCCTTGGACCTTGTGGCTCCCTTCTGGGCTGGTACTCCTCCTCCTCCTCCTCCTCCTCATGGTCCTCCTGCTCGTCCTCCTGAGGTGGTGGCCCAACGTGAGGTGGCAGTGCCTGAGTCCTGCGGATAGCCAGGTTGTGCAGCATGCAGCAAACGACGACGAACTGGGAGACTCTATCCGGCGAATACTGTAGAGATCCGCCGGATCGATCCAGGCAGCGGCACCGTTGCTTCAGGACGCCAATCGTTTGCTCTATGATGTTCCTTGTGGCTTGATGGCTTTCATTGTATGCCTCCTCCGCAGGGGTCCTGGGCGCGCGAAGCGGGGTCATGAGCCATGTACACAAAGGGTAGCCCTTGTCCCCAATAAGCCATCCCCTTGGTGGAGGCTGTGCCTCGAACATGTCAGCCACAGTAGTCTGGCGCAGGATAAATGCATCGTGGCTGCTTCCTGGAAAGCGGGCATTGACAGCTAGGATGCGCTGCCTGTGGTCACACACCAGCTGTACATTGAGGGAATGGTAGCCCTTCCGGTTGCGGTAATCCTCGGCATTGTCGATAGGTGCCCGCATAGCCACATGCGTGCAGTCAATGGCGCCCTGCATCATGGGGAAGTCGGCGATCCTGGCAAATCCGACTGCACGCTGCTCCTGCCTCTCTAGGGTCATGGGGAAGGAGATGAATTGGTGTCTCCTTGTGAAAAGGGCATCGGTGACCTGCCGGATGCAGCGATGCACGGCGAACTGGGAGATGTTCGCTATGTCCCCAGCAGCGGCTTGGAAGGAACCGCTTGCATAAAAGTTCAGAGCCACCATGACCTTCACTTCCACCGACAGAGACATCCTGCACATCAGCTGTGGACACAGATCTCTGTGAAGCAGCTGGCAGATCTCTGCAACCGCCTCCCTTCTGAAGCGCAGCCTCTTAACACAATGCACGGCAGTCATGGTGAGATAGGACACCTGCTGCCGGTATTCCCTGAGTGGGTAAGGCCTACGTTGCCGATGCCTGATGGCCCCTCTGCATCTAGGCATGGCTGGCCCTCTCACACAGCGTCTGCGAGCCCTTCGCACATAATGCTGGAACTGAGGGTTGGAACCCCATGCAGCCGCCATAATAAACTTGCAAACAGTGAAATCACAATGAGTCAAATTTCCAAGCTCTGGCCAGAAGCCAAAAATACCTCCTATGTTGTCCCAAATCAGAAAGGTCTGTTCCTTGGTCTCTGTCCAGAAATCCAAAGCACTAAAGTCATTGCAGCAAAATGGCTGGCCTTTATAGTTCAGTGTAAGTGCCCTTTAATTAGCGCTCCCCGAGGCCCGCAGGGCCTCTGCTGCGTTCCACTTCACAGTTCTTAACAGCGCCACGCCCACATTGGGCGGGCGCCACTGAATTTCCGGTTTGGGGCGCACAAACAGCGTTGCACGACGAAATGACATCATAAGCTGCACGCGCAGCTGAGCGGGCGCAAACACTTTGCGCCGGCGCTAAATGTCAACTGAAGTTGGGCATTGGCGCAGACCGGCCTGCGCCCGGGCGCTAAGTGCCTAGCGCTGGAAATCTACCCCTCTTATGGCGTTAACGGCTGGCGAACGCAACTGAATTTCTAGGCCAATATATGTTAATGATCTAGACGAGGGAACCAGATGTAATATCTCCAAGTTTGCAGATGACACAAAGCTGGGTGGGTGTGTGTGCTGTGAGGAGGATGCAGAGAAACTCCAGTAGGATTTGGACAGGTTGGGCAATTGGGCAGATGCATGGCAGATGCAGTATAATGTGGATAAATGCGAGGTTATCCACTTTGGTGGCAAGAACAGGAAGGCAGATTATTATCTGAATGGCAATAGATTGGGAAAAGGGGAAGTGCAACGAGACCTGGGTGTCCTTGTGCACCAGTCGCTGAAGGTAAGCATGCAAGTGCAGCAGGCAGTTAAGAAGACAAATGGTATGCTGGCCTTCATAGCGAGAGGATTCGGGTACAGGAGCAAGGATGTCTTGCTGCAGTCATACAGGGCCTTGGTGAGACCACACCTTGTATATTGTGTGCAGTTTTGTTCGCTTTATCTGAGGAAGGATGTTCTTGCCATGGAGGGTGTTCAGCAAAGATTCACCAGACTGATGCCTGGGATGGCAGGAATGATTGGGTCGATTAGGCTTATATTCGCTAGAGTTTAGAAGAATGAGAGGGGATCTCATTGAAACTTATAAAATTCTAACAGGACTAGACAGACTAGACGCAGGAAGACTGTTCCCGATGGCGGGGGAGTCCAGAACCAGAGGCCACAGTCTAAGGATAAGGGGTAAGCCATTTAGAACTGAGATGAGGAGGAATTTCTTCACCCAGAGAGTGGTGAACCTGTGGAATTCTCTACCACAGAAGAGAGTTGAGGCCAATTCATTAAATATATTCAAGAAGGAGTTAGATATATTTCTTAAGGCTAAGGGGATCAAGGTATATGGGGAGAAAGCAGGAACAGGGTACTGAATTTGGATGATCAGCCATGATCGCATTGCATGGTGGAACAGGCTCGAGGGGCCGAATGGCCTACTCCTGCAACTATCTTCTATGTTTCTATGTTTCTAAAGATTGAGATGGAACTGTAGAACACTGGAGGCCAAAGGGAACAAAAATACATGTTTATTTCAAGAAATATAAAAAGATTACAAGTGAGTTGAAAATCTACTTTTGTCTTAAAGGTAATATACATATCTGTATATCTTCACTACATTCTGGCCCAGATTTTGCTGTAAAAATAACAGTGAGGCTAATGGCGCTCGCCGTTATTAATGCATAAATGGTACAGCAATGTCAGGCGAGGAGCAGATACAGTTAAATGTCAATATCCAAAGGTTACTGTCTAATTTACGCTGCTCCACCGTTAGCTTTGCAAGAACGGCATTTCGCTGTCTGGCTCACCATTGCCATGCATTGAATGTTGTGAAGTTGCTGTATTTGCGCGGTAGATTCAAACTAAACTCATCACAGAAAGGTAACTCTTGTCACTTCAAGTGTAAGTCCCCTTTTAACAACACGATAAGTGTTAATACAAGTATTTCTGTACTGTGTGTACAATTCTGTTCGCATGCTTAATTATAGGGATGTACAGTATAAGGTAAGAAATATGGAAAGTTCAAGACATTTCCCAGATAATGAGAGAGAATTTGAGCTTCCCTTCAGATGAGAAATATTAATATATAATATATCCTTTACAATGTAATTGGTTGGTTTGACTTTGTGTTAATTTGATATGATTCCACATAACTTGTACAATTGAGTTTAATAGATTTTCCGTTATGAATCTTTCTACATGCCAAACTTGTATCAGGTGATTGTTATTTTAAGATCTAATTTTAAGTGGTTGAATTAATCTACTGAAAGGTAAATGATCTAAAAATCCTGTTGATATGTTTTTAAGCACTCTGTGACTCTCGTTATTGGAGATCTAGAAATTATCTGAATTAAATCAAAAACTATTGAGTGCAGTTCAGGATTTGGTAATTTTAGGGGGAAATTATGCTGTGCACTATATAATACAAAATCATAAGTCCATTCTTTATATGTTGGTGTATTATCCATTAAACCTGAACAATGGAAACCTTCCATCTATATCACTTCAAAGTTGTCAGCTGTGGCTCAGTTGATAACAACCGAGGTCCCGTCTGCCCACTCGGGTGGATGTAAAAGATGCTATGGCACTATTTCACAGATGAGCAGGGAGTTCTCCCAACAGTCTTGGCCAACATTTATCCCTCAACCAAAATCCCTAAAACAGAATATCTGGTCATTATCACATTGCTGTTTGTCAGACCTTGCTGTGTGCAAATTGGCTGCTGTATTTCCTACATTACAATAGGGACTGCACTTCAAAATGTACTTAATTGGCTGTAAAGCACTTTGGGACATCCAGAGGTCATGAAAGGCGCTATATAAATGCAAGTCTTTCTTTTCTTTTAACAGTTCACATAATCTCTATTTACATCCACGTCATGTTTTATATTGCACATACAATAACTAGCATATGCTAACATTCCCAGAGATCATCTTATAGTTGATCAGACAACCTGCTCTCAGGCCTCTATCAATGCTGACAGTTACTAGGATATGCATGAGAGTGATAGGACTCTGATTTTTGTAGCCCCTCAGGAAGTCTCCACCATTTGTCACCTAACTTCAAGACACAACCAAAATAAAAGACCACAGTACTGAAATCGCAATCCACTGCACACTGTGGGGAATGGTCTTGGTGCAACTCCCTCACTGATTAGGCACCAAAGGATCTTTAAGGCCTAAGTTGCACACTACATTCAGCACCAACATGCTACAGCACCACAATGCCATCTGTGTGTGTTTTTCTTATTCATAAATAAAACATGCAAATCAAAGTAAAACTAACGTGAGTTTTTTTTGAGAGACTTCTGATCATTAATAGCTTATAATATATCATATTATGCGTCTGTGTGTTTTTTCAATAAATGTTCAGGATCTCCATGGATAAGTACCATTCAGTACAGAGGTACTTTTGTGAGGGTCTGCTGCCAGTGAGGAGCATTACTAGCGATGAGTATAGGAGGGAGAATCATTGGTACAGGGCTAGTAGCCCTATCACTAACATATATTTGTGTCTAGCAAGATCGCATTTTGAATTCACTACTGGTCTGATACTGGTCTGGAACTTATCTAATTTGTATGGCTCAGTTCTACTCCAAGTAAGGCACTTGCCAACCCATGTGTTATTCAAATCGAGAAGGATTCCCCGAAGCGGGAAGGGGATTAGTGCCAATTAACTGCCCGTTAACAGGTAGTTAACAGGCAGTTTTTAGCCTAATCCATATTTTTAATGTTGAAGTGTGGGATTCCCGATGGCTCCAAACCACGCCAGGTTAGAGGAGGCGGACCATCGGGATGAAGGGCTTGGAGGGGTCGAGATGTCCGGTGTTCAGGTGAGTGATGGGTGCGTGAGTGCAAAGGTAAGTGTGTTTGGTGTATGTAAAGTGTTTAAAGAAGTTCTACTAATCTTTACTTACCTTTACAGCCTTCCTTCCTTCAGGTCTCGGGAGTCCCTCATCTCACTGGCACAGAAAGCAGAATGGCAGCGAGCTGTCAAAAATTGCAGCATTCAGCTTTCTGTTCCAGGGAGATCTCTAAATCAGCCCGAGAGGAAGGATTTAACTTAGAGTACAGATTGTCAGAGTTTGACAGCTTCAAACAGCTGTGAAATGCTGATAATTTCATCTGTCAAAAGGTCTTGACAGATGAAATTTCAATCTGTGACATCACCTGTTGCCGGGTGGCCCTTAATTGGTCTGTTGAGCCCGCTGGGCGGGCTCAACAAGGTCAATCAAGTCTAAATTGTGTGAGTTGGCTAGAACTCGATGGAGGCGGACTACAACCCCTAAAGTTGTAGTCCCGCCTCCTACCCGACACCTGAATGAAAATCCAGCCCTTTGTGTCTGTCTTCACAAAAGAGGGAGACAATGCAGACATTGTAGTTAAGGAGCAGGAGTGTGAAATATTAGATGAGATAAACATAGTGAGAGAGGAAATATTAAGGCATTTAGCATCTTTGAAAGTAGATAAATCGCCAGGCCAGGCTGTTAAGAGAAGCAAGAGAAGAAATAGTGGAGGCTCTGACCATCATTTTACTATCCTCTCTGGCATGGTGTCGGAGGACTGGAGGACTGCTAATGTAGTACCATTGTTTAAAAAGGGAGAAACGGATAGACCGAGTAATTATAGGCCAGTCATCCTAAACTCGGTGGTGGAAAAATTATTGGAAAAAATTCTGTGAGAAAGTATCAATCGTAATTTAGAAAGGCATGGTTTAATCAAGGACAGTCAGCATGCATTTGTTAAGGGAAGGTCATGTCTGAGTAACTTGATTGAATTTTTAAAGGTAACAAGGAGGGTCAATGAGGGTAGTGCGATTGATGTAGTCTACATGGATTTTAGCAAGACTTTTGACATGATCCCATATGGCAGACTGGTCAGAAAAGTAAAAGCCCATGGGATCCAAGAGAAAGTGTCAAGTTGGATCCAAAATTGGCTCAGTGGCAGGAAGCAAAGGATAATGCACAACAGGTGTTTTTGTGACTGGATGGCTGTTTCAGTGGGGTTCTGCAGTGCTCAGTACTACATCCCTTGCTTTCTGTGGTATATATCAATGATTTACACTTCAATGTAGGAAGCATGATTAAAAAGTTTGCAGATGATACAAAAATTGGCCATGTAATTAATAGTGAGGAAGAAAGCTATAGACAGCAGGAAGCTATCAATGAACTGGTCAGGTGGGCAGAAAAGTGGCAAATGGAATTCACAGAAGTGTGAGGTAATGCATTTAGGAAGGGATAACAAGGCAAAGGAATACACAATAAATGGTAGGACACCGAGAAATATAGAGGAATAGAGGGATCTTGGAGTGCATGTCCATAGATCCTTGCAGGCAGTAGGATAGGTAGATAAGGTGGTTAAGAAGGCATATGGGATACTTTCCTTTATTAGGTGAGGCATAGAATATAAGAGCAAGGTAATTATGCTTGAACTGTATAAAACACTAGATAGGCCACAGCTAGAATACTGCATACAATTCTGGTCACCACATTACAGGAAAGATGTGAGTGCACCAGAGAGAGTACAGAGGAGATTTACGAAGATGTGAGGTATGGCGAGTGAGTTGGCTATGATAGATTGGGGAGCTTCATTAAAAGGCATGACAGTGGATAGGCAATGGTTGACATTTAAGAAACAAATGCATGAATTGCAACAGTTATACATTCCTTTCTGGCACAAAAACACAAGGAAAAGCAGTTCAACCATGGCTAACAAAAGAAATTAAGGATAGTATCAGATCGAAAGAGAAGTCATATAAAGTTGCCAGAAAAAGTAGCAAGCCTGAGGATTGGGAGCAGTTTAGAGTTCAGCAAAAAATTACCAAGAGATTGATTAAGAGGGGAAAAATAGAGTATGAGAGTAAACTTTCAAGGAACATAAAAGCAGACTGTAAAAGCTTCTACAAGTATGTAAAAAGAAAAAGATTAGTGAAGACAAATGTAGATCCCTTACAGTCAGAAACGGGAGAATTTATAATGGGGAACAAGGAAATGGCTGAGCAATTAAACATATACTTTGGTTCTGTCTTCATGGAAGAGGACACAAATAACTTCCCAGAAATGCTAGGAAACTAAGGGTCTAGTAAGGAGGAATTAAAGGAAATTAGTATCAGTAAAAAAATAGTGCTGGAGAAATTAATGGGACTGAAAGCCGATAAGTCCCCAGGGTCTGATAATCTGCATCCTAGAGTTCTAAAAGAGGTAGCCATGGAAATCGTAGATGCATTGGCTGTCATCTTCCAAAATTCTATAGATTATGGAACAGTTCCTGCAGATTGGAGGGTGGCACGTGTAACCCCACTATTGAAAAAAAGAGGGAGAGAGAAAACAGGGAACTACAGACCAGTTAGCCTAACATCAATAGTAGGGAAAATGCTTGTCTATTAGAAATGATGTGATAACAGAACACTTAGAAAATATCAACGGGATTAGACAAAGTCAACATGGATTTATGAAAGGGAAATCGTGTTTGGCAAACCTACTGGAGTTTTTTGAGGATGTAACTGGTAGAATAGATAAGGGAGAACCAGTGGATATGGCGTATTTGGATTTTCAGAAGGCCTTTGATGAAGTCCTACATAAGAGATTAGTAAGCAAAATTAAAGGACATGGTGTTGTATCTGTGTGTTAATGAAGACACGGAATGCAGGAGTTGGTTTACAGGTGTTTACTGGACAAAGTCTGGAGGTGAACTAACAGATACAAGACACTATACAGGCTTATATAGCCCGAGTGGCCACTACCGGCATTACAGTACACAGGGGCTCTTAAAGGCACATACAACACAATTCCTCCCCTTTTAGATAACCAGTACATAACATTTTAAATAATTGTTATTAACATGTGTACAAGAACAATAATCTAAACATTTGCTGCAGTTCGTTAAGAGGGTGCAGAACAGTTGACAAGTTCGGTAAAAATTTATGATAGTAATTTATCAATCCCAGGAACGACCTTAATTGTGAGACATTTTCAGGTGCTGGGGCTTTTATGACTGCTTCAATTTTTTCAGGGGACTTATGCAACCCTTCTTCGTTAATGACATGGCCACAATATGATATTTGTTTCTGGAAAAATTCACACTTGGGGCGGTTTGCTCGTAGGCCCCGTTCTCTCAGCCTAGTGAGCACCTGCTCCAAATTGGCAAGGTGCTCGTTGTCATTTTCTCCTGTTACAAGGATGTCGTCTAGGTAGCATTGAGTCCTAGGACTCCCTTGCAGGACTTGTTCCATAGCTCTTTGCCAGATAGCTGGAGCTGATGCTACTCCGAAAACCAGTCGATTGTACTGGTACAGGCCTTTGTGTGTGTTTATTGTGAGATACTTTTTAGCGGTCTCCTCAACCTCCATTTGTAGATATGCCTGTGCTAAGTCAATTTTTGTGAATTTTCCCTCCGGGTAGTGAGGTGAAAATATCTTCTATCCTCGGAAGAGGATACTGTACCGTGTGAAGGACCGGGTTTACAGTCACCTTGAAGTCCCCACAGATGCGAATTTTTCTCTGTTCTTCAGATTTATCAGTATTCAAAGTTTTCTTCATGACCGGGACGATGGGTGTTGCCCACTCGCTCCAATCTATCTTGGATAACACGCCTGTCTTTTCCAAATTCTCCAGCTCTGCCTCGACTGCTGGACGAATTGCGTATGGCACTGGCCTTGCCTTAAAAAACTTGGGAATTGCCGCATCTTCCACCTTTATTGAGCCGGTGAAGCCTTTCAAGGTTCCTAGTTCTTGTTGGAACACTTCTTTGGCGTTGGCCAAGATGTCTTTCAATCGTTCAGGTATGATGTCATCATCAATTTTTTTCTTACTGGTCACCATCAGTGCCTGAATGGAGTGCCAGTCTAAATGTATCTTTCTGCTGCATTCATGTCCCAACAGCGCTGGACCACCATTTTGCAGAATGTATAAATACAACTTCTGTATTTCCTTGCCGTTGTATACAACAGGCACCCTTATTTTCCCTCTGGGGTATACTTTCTGCCCCGTATATGTTTTTAAGATAATGGATGTGTCTTTCAAGGGTATATGCGGAAATAGCCGCTCGTAATCCTGTCGACTTATGACGGTCAGAGCTGACCCTGTATCTAGTTCCATTTTAACTGGGGACCCTGCTATCATGAGGGTAACCCAAATGGTCTGGTAATCTTCTTTGGCAATTACATTATGTAAGTTGAGACAGCTTAGTCTCTTGTTTCCGGAGTCGCTATCGCTCTTCTGGTCTTCGGAGCTACTGTCCGTCATCATTTGTACCTTTTTGTACTTTTCTTTATTGATTTTTTTTTTTGTCAGTGGATTTTTTGTTTCCAGATCGGCATACACGTGCAATGTGTCCCATCTTTCCGCATTGCCTGCATGCTTTGTCCTTGAACCAGCAGTTCCTTTGGTCATGGGTGGATCTGCCGCAGCGATAACATCTCTCGAAACCCTGTGTCATTTCATGGGTGCTGAAATCCTGTGGCTTTTGCTGTATCTCTGCAGCTCCTCTCGCTGCTGCTTCGTATGATACAGCCATACTGAAAGCCTTGTCCAGTGTTAAATCTTTCTCAGAAAGTAGCCTTTTCTGTGTTCCTTCACTTAGGAGACCGCAGACGAATTTGTCTCGAAGAAAATCTGCCAGTCCTGCTCCGAATTGGCAGTGCTTTGATAGCTTCCTTAATTCGGTGAGGTTATCAGCGTTACTTTCATTCTTGTGCTGATTCCTTCTGAAGAATTTGAACCGTTCCGCTATCAGCAGCGGTGTTGGGTTTAAGTGCTCCTGTAGGGTATCAACAATTTCCTTAAAATTCTTGTCCATCGGTTTGGCTGGAGTGATTAAGTTTCGTAACAGCCCGTATGTCTTTGCGCCCATTAGATTTAGGAGTATCGATGCTTTTTTATCATCCTCTATTTCATTTGCTGTGCAATATACCTCCACTCTTTCCACATATGTGGTCCAATCCTCCACATCATTATCGAAAACAGTAATATTGCCAGTTTTAGGCATCCTGAAAAAAAAATGGCGCCTCCCGCGCTTTCCTTTCTTCCTTGCTGAAAAAAATGGCGCCTCCCATGCTTTCCCGCCACTGTTGCTGCTGACAACGCTGTTCTCCGCGGTTTTTATTTATACAAATATTTTTAATAGTCGGAGACTTGTTCCCGTCGGACTCTCTGGGACTTTCCCCGCCCTCTGCGTGGTCCGAACGCCGACCTGCTTTGCAGAGCTGGCCGTCTCCCGAGTGCTCCACCCCTTGTCTTTGTTTGCCTGCGCCTTCACTGCTTGGCCCCGCTGTAGAGCCAGCCGATCGAGCCCCAGCCCGCCGCCCAGGAAGGATTATTGCAGTACCTGCCACCAGCCCGGCTAGCTGGTGAAACCACAGGTTTTTTTTTGGTTTTTTTTCTTTTCTTTCTTCTTCCTTCGTCTGAGGAATCAATCTCCTTGAGGTGCTGCCGAATTGCAGGTAAGTCCGTTTCCAATTTGTCGCCACTGTTGTATCCGTGTGTTAATGAAGACACGGAATGCAGGAGTTGGTTTACAGGTGTTTACTGGACAAAGCCTGGAGGTGAACTAACAGATACAAGACACTATACAGGCTTATATAGCCCGAGTGGCCACTACCAGCATTACAGTACACAGGGGCTCTTATAGGCACATACACCACACATGGGATTGGGGGTACTGGCATGGATTGAAAATTGGTTAACAGACAGGAAACAGAGTGTAGGAATAAATGGGTCTTTTTCGGGATGACAGTTGGTGACTAGTAGGATACCACAGGTATCAGTGCTTGGGCCCCACTATTCACAATATATATCAATGATTTGAATGAGGGAACCAAATGTAATATTTCCAAGTTTGCTGATGACACAAAACTAGGTGGGATTGTGAGTTGTGAGGAGGATGCAAAGAGGTTTCAAGGCGATTTGGACAAATTGAGTGAGTGGGCAAATACATGGCAGATGCAGAATAACGTGGACAAATGTGAAGTTATCCACTTCGGTAGGAAAAACAGAAAGGCAGAGCATTATTTAAATGTAAGAAGTCACACAACACCAGGTTATAGTCCAACAGCTTTATTTGAAATCACAAGCTTTCGGAGCGCTGCTCCTTCGTCAGGTTTAAATGGTGATAGATTGGGAAATATTGATGTACAAAGGGACCTGGGTGTCCTTGTGCACCAGTCACTGAAAGCAAACATGCAGGTGCAGCAAGCAATTAGGAAGGCAAATAGTATGTTGGCCTTCATTGCAAGAGGATTTGAGTACAGGAGCAAGGATGTCTTACTACAGTTATACAGGGCCTTGGTGAGACCACACCTAGAGTACTGTGTGCAGTTTTGGTCTCCTTACCTAAGAAAGGATATGCTTGCCATAGAGGGAGTACAGTGAAGGTTCACCAGACTGATTCTTGGGATGGCAGGACTGTCGTATGAGGAGAGATTGGGTCGACTAGGCCTGTATTTACTAGAGTTTAGAAGAATGAGAGGGGATCTCATTGAAATGTATAAAATTCTGACAGGGCTAGACAGACTGGATGCAGGGAGGATGTTTCCCCAGGCTGGAGGGTCTAGAACAAGTGGTCACAGTCTCAGGATACGGGGTAGGACATTTAGGACTGTGATGAGGAGAAATTTCTTCACTCAGAGGGTGGTGAACCTGTGGAATTCTTTACGACAGAAGGCTGTGGAGGCCAAGTCACTGAATATATTTAAGAAGGCGATAGCTAGATTTCTAGACACAAAAGGCATCAAGGGGTATGGGAAGAGTGCAGGAATATGGTATTGAGATAGAGGATCAGCCATGATCATATTGAAAGGTAGAGCAGGCTCGAGGGGACGAATGGGTACTCCTGCTCCTAGTTTTCTATGTTCTATGTTTCTATCAGGTGGAGTGTTTGAGTATCAGTTGGTGAAGATTTATTTTTAATAATGCTAACTAGCTTTACATGGATGATTTGCGGTAATATATTTCCCAGTCTTAGTGATTACTTTGGTAATCATTTTATTTTCAATGTTAATTAATAATATTGGTCAATAGTTTAAGCTTGTTAATGCATCTTTTCCTTTTTCTGTATCAGTATAATTACAGCTGCACATAACGCTTCAGATAGATTGACTATCAATTGCTTCATTAAACATGTTCATAAGTATATGTGCGGTTGAAATAATCCCCTCCCCCATTTCCTGTAAAGTTCTGAATTAAACCATTTAATTCAAAAGCCTTGACTGCGGCAAAATTTTTCAGGACCAATTTTAATTTGATCTCTGCAATAGATTTTCTCCAACTCATTTCACCATCTTCTGTGACAAGTGTGTAACAAAATGGAAGAATGGTTTTAATTGCAGAAAATTTATATTTCCAGATTAAAGCTTCTATTTTGAGAACCAAATAAATCTTTCCAATAATCCATGAAAGGTTTATGAATCTGCATGTAAGTCATAGTAAAATTATGTTCTATAGTAAGCTATTTTAGTTATATTTGACTGTAGTTTGTCAGCTTTATTTCTGAGTTTATCAGATGGAACATGTACACAAGAAGATATTCCACTTTTTTTGCAGTATAATAGTTGAATTTTAAACACAATTGGAGGCAATGCAGGATAGGACAACCAAAATGATAGCTCGTGTAAAGCACCTGAGCTATGTGGAGAGGTTGAAGGGTTCGGAATTATTTACCCTGAAGAAGAGAAGGTTCAGGCAAGATCATGGTCTGGAAATTGCGGTCGGAGGCTCGCCGCCCACGTACGCTTCCAAACCGCAAGAAAACTATGTACTTACCTGATGGCTCTAGAGCTTTGGACTCTTGCAGTCCTGGGCCTGCAGGCATACGCCTGCTTAAAGGCCCACATATCCTAGGAGCGCACGTGGTTTCCAAGCATCCCTGGGATCACGTAGGCCAGGCCAAGCAATCAAAAAGGGGAATTCCTGCGATGCTTAGGATTCCATTTATGAACGGACTCCTCATAAGCATAATAGAAATCACCTAATAAATAACATTTCACAACACTGAAACAAAAATAAATAATCACAGGTTCAAAATTGATTAAAATACCCTTTTATTAAATATTAAAAATAAAAATTTACATTTTTGAAAACAAAATTTGAACATTTTTAAACGGGACAAAAATAACATAAGCTAATTCTAAATGTAAGTGAATGCTTAAATCATTAAAAAAATGTTATTTTAACATTTATTTTAACCCTTATGCTGATAAAAGAAGGCCTTATGCCTGCTTTTACCGGGCGTAAGGGTTTTGTGGGTATTCGCTGGGCAGTTCTCTGCGCCAGCAAAAGTGAATTTACAGCGGATGGGTACGATCTGTCAAGGAGAAGCTTGACAGATCGCAAGTTCCGGGTTTTCGTGCGTGCGCATCACATGCGTAGACCTGGAACTTGCGGGGCACTTACGGCGGTGTACAATGTGTGTATGCCATCTTAGACCCTTAAAAATCTGGGCCATCATTAAAGTAGTCCAGATTCTTGAGGGATTAGAAAAATTGAACCAGATAATATGTTTGCGATTCTAGAACAAGGGGACACAGGCTCATGCTTAGAAGAAGGAAGTTTCACAAATAATTTAGATTTGACTACTTTATGCAGATATTGCTAATTGCCCAGGGAGAGAGTGGAAGCAAATAGTGTAGATGAACTTAAAGGAAAATTGGACACTTTCCAATATTCCCATGTGACTCGGCCCTGAAATCAAACTGCATGATAATGATTGATGAATGCATCCTTGTGAAATTTCTCTCTCCACTGCTAATCCATTTATTTTAAACATTAATGCTCTGAAATTCCCAGGGGCCCATTCTCCCAGTACAAGTACAGCGGAGCAGGGTCTCCTCCGGCCCTCGCTCCAATCTGGAGACCTCGACCAAAATGCCGCTCCCGCTTTGCCTCCATCACTTTGCTGGAAATGTGGTGGATACCCTGATGGTGCACTTAAATGGGGTATCCACGACACTCCTGGTGAAGTTCAAGCAAAGGAATGGGAGCAGCTCTGAGGGAAATCCCAGCCTTTGCTACTATCACACGCTGTAATTTCAAGGCATTCAATGTAGTCATTATTATCAAGCCCATATTCATTTTTAAATTGGTTCATTCTCTTTTTTCAAAAGTTGAAATAGCTGCTTTCTTCTCCTCTATGTACAACAAATTAGCTGTTTGGCTTGACAATAGTTTCCTCATGTGTGTTTCAGAGTGTATTCATTGTTGGTTGACTACAATGAAGACACTCTTAGATATAAAATATTTTATTTCCTTTGAATATATTTAATAAATGTATAACTTTACATCACAAAATGGAATTTTGACCAGCATAAATTATATAACTAGGGTGTTGTGTGAAAGTTATTTATCAATTTGTCACATAAGAATTGAGATATATATATCTATCACGAACCATATATAAGAACCACGGACATCAGAATTAAATATATATGAGATTTAAAGTTCACCATAGTTCTATGAATTCAGGTAGGAGTAAGCTCTCTTCAATAGATTGTTTTAATGAGGGTCTTATTGTTGGAACTGAGTTATTTGCTGAAGGACTAAGGCCAAAACTTATGTGGGTACCGTCTTCACTTACAATGTCAACCACTGCACCAACCTTGAATGTAGGATCAAGACTGGGTTGTGCTTTATCACTTTCTTCAAACCTTTTTATTTTTGAAATGTTTAAACGGCATAGCAATATGCTACAGCTTATGAAAGGGATGAGGTCAGCACCACAATATACACAGCAAAATTGCAACAGTATATTTAAATCGAAGTTTGTAAGAGTGAAACCGATGCCAGATTAAACCAATCAGCAGTAACATTGAAGAGTAAGGTACGTTGAGACTCGTACTGACAGTCTTGATGGGGAGTTCTACATGTCCACAAGGGTCATTAGCCAATGGTTCAATAGACAAGGTAAACATTTCAGGCAATAAAGGGCACTCCTTCTGAGTGGCTTAGAATCATTAATGTGAAAACAAAACAATTCTATGGGAATCAGTTAATGAGCCGGGACCCAGCACAGCAAGAAGATAAATTGGTTAAATGTTTCCCCAAACTCCAGGGCACTTTCTAGGAAAGGCTATTTCGTCTTTTTATTTCCTTACACCTCTGTGACATGCCTTGGGATGTTCTTAAATGTTGAAGGTGCTATGGCCTAGAAATTCAGTATAGCCACTTTTGGGGCGGTAAAGTCGGGCGGGCGCTAAAGTTAGCGCCCGCCGGAAAGTGGAGGCCACTTCGCCGATATTCAGTAGCTTTGGCCAAGGAGTTTGGGCGAGCGCTGAAACTGGCGTTGCACCCCTATCTTTAGGCGCTAAGCCGGCGGTGCAGAGTGATACCGCCGAGGCCGGGCGCAGCGCAGGTGCGGTCATGTTTTGATTGACAACAGACACCCTGACGCCGGCCAGCTCTTAAAGGGGGAAGGGTCGACTTGGTCTGCTGCCACGCCCTGGATAGTGGAGCCCTCCAGCTAGGCCTGAACACTGCTGCTGGACCCAAATAGCGCCTGAAGCCATGCAGAAGGCCCGTGAACGAGCGCAACGCTTCTCAGAGCATGCTTTGAGGGTGCTGCTTAGGGGTTTGGAGAAGAAAAGAGATATCTTGTGCCCGGACAGTGGCAATGGCAAGAAGGCTCCCAAGAGGCTGTACAGGAGAGCTTGGAGGGAAATCACCCAGAGGGTCACAGCCAACAGCAATGTCCCCAGGACTGGTGACCAATGCCGCAAGAAGTTCAACGACCTCACTCGGTTGGTCAGGGTGAGTACCCTTTCCAGTGTCCTCCTCATCCTTGCATGTGCACCTCACATTATGGGCAAAGGGACCTCAAAGGCCTAATGGCCAGCCCTCCTCCAGCAGCTATGGCACTGGCATGATCATCAGTAGCACTTTCTGCACTTGACACACTGGCCAAGCTATTCGACCATGGGAGGCAGTGCACACAACAACAGGGCACCACACTGGCCAAGCTATTCGACCATGGGAGGCAGTGCACACAACAACAGGGCACCACACTGTACATAGTGGCCGTCCTTTCTCTTGCAGGCCAAGCTGGCGCAGAATCTGAAGAGCCGGACTGTCACCGGGGGAGGCCGTGTCCAGTTCCAGGAGCTCAGTGACCTGGAGGAGCGCGTGTCTCGACTCATGCGTGCCCGGGTGATTGGCCCCATTGCTATTGGAGATGTCGACCCTGTGCTGGGCCCCAATGGTAAGGACATGACCGTTTGGACCTCTCTCGTTCCCCTTGCGCTTCAGATCTACATCCTTTGCCACTGTCCCACCAATGCGCATAATGCCACCACTCATGCCTCCCTCGCTGACGCCCTGTCCTCACTCTAAAGCTACTCTTGCGCCTTCCTGCTTTCAGCTGGTGAGGAGGAGGTCCCTGAAGCTGCGAGTGTCAGTCCCTCGGAAGAGGAGGACGACGAGGACCAAGAGGAAGGCGGCACATC
This sequence comes from Somniosus microcephalus, assembly GCF_052327205.1. Lineage (NCBI taxonomy): Eukaryota > Metazoa > Chordata > Chondrichthyes > Squaliformes > Somniosidae > Somniosus > Somniosus microcephalus. The sequence continues at coordinate 83,279,240 of NC_141001.1, forward strand.
GGGGGAACCCTCATCCGCGCCAGGGGATGGCAATGGAGGGGACACGTCTTGCCTGGAGGAGAGCCAGGGGGAAGTGTTGCAGGGGGGTGTAGCTCCTGTGCTCAGTGGCGTCCAGCCATGTGGGAAGGGTCGGGCAGCACGGCTGCCTTCTCCCCAGAGGGGGGAAGTGTTGCAGGGGAAGGCAGTTGCTGGGCCCAGTGGCATCCAGCCACGCGGGAAGGGTCGGCCAGCTCAGCGGCCTTCTCCCCAGAGGGAGAGTCCGGCCTCCAGTCCGGAGACGGTCCTCGCCCAGGAGGTGCGCCTCCTTGATCAAATGTCCACGGATTCGGAGCGGCGCCACACCGAGTTCATGGGGGTTGTGGGACAGTTGCCTCAGGCCATTGAGTCCCTGGCTCATAGTGTGGCCGATTTCGGGGACTCACAGGCCAGGGGTGTCGAACAACTCGCGGCAGCACAGGACGCGAGTCGAGAGTTCATGAGTGGTGCCGTGCAGACACTGGCTGGTCTGATGCGGGCACAGACCAGGGCAGTACGGGCACTCACTTCTGCCACACTCGCTGTGTCACGGACGCATCGCCAGGGCACCCGCCGCGCTGCTGCAGCACAGCGGTCTGGCCTTCACCAGATTGCTGCGCTTGCTGCAGTGCCAGCCCGGCCGAGTGCCAGTGTCTCTGGCGACCAGCGAGCGCCTGGCATCAGCCAGCTTGCCCCCTTTGCTGCAGCCGCCACTGCCACTCCCCCAGCAAAGCTGCGACGAGCTGCTGGAGAGACTGATGCTGCCCAGCCACAGCTGCAGCAGTCAGCAGCCGGCCCCTCCAGGGCCGGACCTCGTCTAGGCCGACCCCCAAGGGCATCTGCCGTCACGCTTTGTGCCCCTCAGGAGCCTTCCCCCAGCCTTGCAACACCCACAGGGCCCAGGTTGAGGCGGAGCAACAGGTCGGGCAGCGGCCGGAGAAGCCTACACAAGGACTCGCCCTCTCAGCACACCAAGTAGTGTGTTGCCAAATGTTTTTTTATATGGGGGTGTTTGTGTTCTGTATGGGGGGGTTTATTTTGGTAAGGCCGAAGATGATGGCAAATGTTTTTTAATATGGGGGTGTTTGTGTTCTGTATGGGGCGGGTTTGTCTTGGTAAGGCCGAGGATGAAGGCCAATTGGATGGACAAGTTTTGTTATTCCTCCCCGGGTTGTGGGAGTGAGATATGTTTTTGACTGTTTTTTGGGGGTCTTGTCTGTTTTTGTGTTTCATGTGGGAAGGGCCCTGAGTTTGTTAAAAAAAGCTTTTTATTTATTCAGCTTGTCCATGTGTCATGTTTCAAGTGGTTGTTGCGTTAACCGGCTGAGGGCTTGCGGAGCGGCTGCATCCAGGTGCGTTCATTGCCACAAGCCATTCCCTGACAGGGGGCCTAGAAGTGTCGTTCAATAAGCCGCCGGCGGACGGCCCTTGGACCTTGTGGCTCCCTCCTGGGCTGGTACTCCTCCTCCTCCTCCTCCTCCTCCTCATGCTCCTCCTGCTCCTCCTCCTGAGGTGGTGGTCCAACGTGAGGTGGCAGTGCCTGAGTCCTGCGGATAGCCAGGTTGTGCAGCATGCAGCAAATGACGACGAACTGGGAGACTCTATCCGGCGAATACTGTAGAGATCCGCCGGAACGATCCAGGCAGCGGAACCGTTGCTTGAGGACGCCAATCATTTGCTCTATGATGTTCCTTGTGGCTTGATGGCTTTCGTTGTATGCCTCCTCAGCAGGGGTCCTGGGCGCGCGGAGCGGGGTCATGAGCCATGTTCACAAAGGGTAGCCCTTGTCCCCGATAAGCCATCCCCTTGGGGGAGGCTGTGCCTGGAACATGTCAGCCACAGTAGTCTGGCGCAGGATAAATGCATCGTGGCTGCTTCCTGGAAAGCGGGCATTGACAGCTAGGATGCGCTGCCTGTGGTCACACACCAGCTGTACATTGAGGGAATGGTAGCCCTTCCGGTTGCGGTAATCCTCGGCATTGTCGATAGGTGCCCGCATAGCCACATGCGTGCAGTCAATGGCGCCCTGCACCATGGGGAAGTCGGCGATCCTGGCAAATCTGACTGCACGCTGCTCCTGCCTCTCTAGGGTCATGGGGAAGGAGATGAATTGGTGTCTCCTTGCGAAAAGGACATCGGTGACCTGCCGGATGCAGCAATGCACGGCGAACTGGGAGATGTTCGCTATGTCCCCAGCAGCGGCTTGGAAGGAGCCGCTTGCATAAAAGTTCAGAGCCACCGTGACCTTCACTTCCACCGACAGAGACGTCCTGCACATCAGCTGTGGACGCAGATCTCTGTGAAGCAGCTGGCAGATCTCTGCAACCACCTCCCTTCTGAAGCGCAGCCTCTTCACACAATGCGCGGCAGTCATGGTGAGATAGGACACCTGCTGCCGGTATTCCCTGAGTGGGTAAGGCCTACGTTGCCGACGCCTGATGGCCCCTCTGCGTCTAGGCATGGCTGCCCCTCTCACACAGCGTCTGCGAGCCCTTCGCACATAATGCTGGAACTGAGGGTTGGAACCCCATGCAGCCCCCATAATATACTTGCAAACAGTCAAATCACAATGAGTCAAATTTCCAAGCTCTGGCCAGAAGCCAAAAATACCTCTCCTATGTTGTCCCAAATCAGTAAGGTCTGTTCCTTGGTCTCTGTCCAGAAATCCAAAGCACTAAAGTCATTGCAGCAAAATGGCTGGCCTTTATACCTCAGTCTAAGTGCCCTTTAATTAGCGCTCCCCGAGGCCCGCAGGGCCTCTGCTGCGTTCCACTTCACAGTTCTTAACAGCGCCACGCCCACATTGGGCGGGCGCCACTGAAGTTCCGGTTTGGGGCGCACAAACGGCGTTGCACGACGAAATGACGTCATAAGGTGCGCGCGCAGCTGAGCGCGCGCAAACACTTTGCGCTGGCGCAAAATATCAACTGAAGTTGGGCGTAGGCGCAGATCGCTCTGCGCCCGGGCGCAAAGTGCCTAGCGCTCGAAATCTACTGCTCTTATGGCGCTAACGGCTGGCGAACGCAACTGAATTTCTTGGCCTATATATGTTGTTGTTTTCATCATTATCATTTTTATCAAAAGCCTTTTCAGAATCTAAAGAGAAGACTAAACTAGATTCACCTGATATAGAAACATAGAAACATAGAAGATAGGAGCAGGAGTAGGCCATTCGGCCCTTCGAGCCTGCGCCGCCATTCAACGTGATCATGGCTGATCATCCAAACCCTAGCACCCGGTCCCTACACCGACAGCCATCCCACCCAAGCCCTATCCCCGTAACCCCGCGTATTTAATCCCCCCTAACACTAAGGGCCAATTTTTATCATGGCCAATCAACCTAACCCGCACATCTTTGGACAATGTATGATATTGAGAAGTAGCTGGGCATTATCATATGAGTGCATCACACAGGTAAACCCTTTGATAAGGTAAATTAATATGGAACCCAGATAATTCAGGCAAGTTGTAAGCACTTTCATGAAAGAGTAAAAGGCATGCAAGAAACACAGTCACAAGGACCTAATTGCCTTTTTTTACAGAACAAGAGATTTAAGTATTAGAGGTGGAACCTGTAATGGGTTCTCCTCTTGGGAGCGCAGAAGTTTCTCTCTCTAGAGGCCTCTCTCCCTCTTGCACAGTAAAACCTTGAGTGGTTCGACCCACTCACCCCTTAGGTTCTAGACACTGGTCTTAGATGCAAGAACTACAATGCAGAGAATACTCTTATAGACCATGTTTAATGAAACAAAATGAAATTTTATTGCATAAGGAAAAACAAATCAAATGCAAGCAAATAAGAGGGTACATGGGAGGGGAAAAACAACTCAAAATACAGTACTAACTAAAAAGGCATATTATACTTTACAAACATCATCATGAAATGGGGAAACACACGGAAGATCGAGGGATAACAACTCATGTTAATTATACCCAAGATGCCCACCCCCTTAAACCTATCTAGATCCGATTATGAAGGGCCAGAAACATGCTCACCAATCCAGTTGGACAATTAGAGTTTTGAAACACGTCTGCGTTTTGATCCCCTCAGGCGTCCTGTTTCCGCGTGGTCAGTGGAGCCACAGCGAGCTGCGCCACACTTTCTCTCTCTCTCTCTCTCGAGGTGAAGGTCACGGGCAGGCTGGACACTGGCAGGCCTGGACGTCGGCGGGGACGGAGACCATCTGTTTGACCACGGTTGGAGAGGTCTCTAGCTGGTTACCATTTTCACATGGGTTTCTTCTGTAGAGCTGTTACCCTTTTGTCTCGTCAGCGGCCCGGGGTTTGTCGACGATCTCCCGATGGTTACCCCGGGGCGGGACGCAGGCTCGAATCACCTTCTTGATGGCTGCCTCGTTCTTCTTCTTCTTCAATCCTTCCGAGCTGGTGATCTGTGAAGGAGGATGATGTGCTTCCTGATAGACTCCGATGGCTACCCCGGACTCCAGTTATACTTCTCAAAGAAGCCTTTATCTCCCGCCAAATCAAGGTTAGTCTTCGTTTAACTTTTGGCGGGCTTGTATCACAACGGGGTAGTTATATTTAAACTGCTTTTGGGATGGCCGGTGATGGCCATCTCTGGCCTGGAATGACCCTGCATTGTTTTGAATTTCTTCTTGATGTCTTTAATGGGTTTTTGATGCTCCCCTTATATGAATATAAAACTGTTTCCCTTTGTCTGGGTAAACATTTAGATGGCCTTTGTCTACAGGCCGATCTGACTGGATCTGCATCCAATCCATATGCATGGGGTTCGTGTCTGGTTTCGTTTACTCAGAAACGGCTTCCAGAACTTACTGTGGGTTGAATCCACAAAGGCTGTCTGGGGACTGCAGGAACCATTTTAAAGTGTCCAGAAAGCTAGTCACGGGGTCTGGCGGCCATTTTATGTGTCCCTTTTCTGGGCTTCTTTTAAAACAGTCTTTTAAAAGCAAAGGCCTCTTCTGCCACAGGACCCTTATCTGACAATATTAATTTTGCGAATCTTACAGACCAGTATTGGTAATTCTGTACTTTGAGAAGTAGAGATTGACATGAATCAACTGAGTGGCCTGCAGGTGGCGCTGTCCTGGGAGAGTATAAATACTCAGGCATGGGCCCAGCTTGCGCAGGACATTCTTAACAGAAACTAGTGAAGGACACAACTAGACCTCCATGTTGTAAAACAGTTGATTACAGCTTTGTTTAACGCTTAGACCAAGTGCCTAGTAGTTTTCTTACATCAGAGATCATCCTTTTTCTGAAAATCAACAGTAAACAATCTATTCACTTCAACCTTGGCTGATAGCTTATGAATGAGGAGCACTACAGTAAGATCCATGCCAATACCAGTGCTTATTGAGTAAAATATTTACAATCTTGAAGCATCTATTCCATTGGCTGGATCACTCGGGGGCAACTATCAAGATTCCAAAATGTTGCGCAAGGAGCCTTAAGAATCTATACCTTCGTCTACCTCGTTTACAGTAATGAACGCATTAAAAACCACAATGTTTGCTTCATCTCGGTATGTCAGAAGGCCAGTTTTGAAAGTTATCCAGAATAACATCCAGTGATGCTTTGGCTTCTGATTTATACAGCTCAGAATAAAACTGGCAGCATTCCAGGTTCATAGCCTTGGGACTAGTGAAATCCTGACGGATTCCTGCTGCTTCCGCAGAGTATCTGCCGACAGACAGACAGGTTTTTCCCCTGTGCTCATTGAAACAAGCATTGGTAAGCCAAATTAGTCACTCGATATTAGATGGGCTCATTTTTGCCACTGGTTTTTGGCCTACAGCCCATTGCTGTAGATACTAAACCAGTTGGGGAACATCAAAAGCTGTTGCAGCAGCAATAACTGCCACTGCAGAATGAAGTTGGAGTTTTTCCATAAGCTTCAAAGTAAAATGAAAAGATTCAGCAGATTCTTTTGTAATCAGTATATCAAGCTTATTAAAGCCAATTAAGTTGTGCATGTAATCCTACCAATTAAACTAGGACTGATTTCTACTTAAATACTTCAGTTATTGTTTGTCCTTGCACAGAAGTGGTGCTAAAATAAAGAGAGAGCAACAAATGATGTACTGTTTGTTGTGTATGTGCCTTTAAGAGAATAACTGGTCTCAGACTGCAGTACCGGCAGTGACCACCCCTGTATAAAAGGCGCTAGAGAGCCTCTGTTGTTTAGATTCGTTATGGACTTCCACCAGTAAACATCTGTTTGTTTTCACTCCTGCTAGTCCGTGTCTAAATCATTCACGAACTTAACACTGTTTACACAATGAGCAACTCCATCAGTGTTTGTTTTTACTTACTTCATAGGCGCTGAAAGGCAAAGGGCTAAAAAGAAGTGCAGGCTCCATTGAAATCTCGTAGACCTAGCATCGAATAGCCAATGAAATGTATCTATCTTCTCAGGACAACTTGCCCGGGGAAGGCGGCTACAGATTTGCGCCATCTCATGTCACCCAAATGGAGGAGCACAGCTTTGCATGTGCTTCTTAAAATGACCACAGCCCTTGAATTTTTGTAGATGACCCCAAACCAAGACACCAGAGAATTGGCAGGTAATAGTCCCCGGGCCTCACCTACATGTTTGGGGAAAGCTGCCGGCACCCGTTGTGCCTCCACAGATAGCTCGCCCGACGGTAAAAATCAATCTTGGGCAGCCTGCTTTGCCAGCAGCTGCACTCAGAGAAGTCCTGGGAGTGGTGTTGGAGTGGACATCAGGGGGAAGGCCTATCGTGACAACTTTGGAGTTGTGGGGGAGCACTCTTGCTCCTCCTGGCTCCACAGGAAGGTTTTACTCAAAAAAAAAAGGAAAAAGCCCTGGGGGAGAAATTCATTATAGCCCAGGAATGGGCGGTAACTTCAGAAAAGTTTGAGATTTAGTGCCAGGCGCTAATGAATCTCGCTGCATGCAAAATTAAGTATCATCGCTCAAAGAAAGGATTGGAGCGTTAAATCAAGTGCTAGCGGCCTAGCTAAGTGGCGCTACACTCAAAGCGCTAACCAATATCAGGTGCAGTCTAATCGCAAGACATCATTACCACAGGCTCTTTTCAGTTCTTAAAGGGGAGGTTCACTGATGCTGCAGAACCTCATTCTCAGCATTGCGGGCTGTGAACCTGTGTCAGCAAGCAGGAGCAGGCCAAGCCCAAGGAGCCAGACAGCTCAAGCAGGTGTCATGATGGCAGATCCACGCCCTAGGGAGAGAACCCAAAGATTTTCAGACCAAGCATTGGAAGAGTTGGTGTCTGCTGTGGAGAGATGGTGGGCGGTGCTCTAGCCGGCAAGTGGCAGGAGGCCCTCACCGCAAGCCTTCCGTGCCATGTGAAGGGAGGTTGCCCAGCATGCCTCGGGCAGCACTGTGGTCCCCAGGACCCACACACAGTACAGGAAGAAATTTAATGATCTCACTCGGGTGGTCGGGGTGAGTCAATGCCTCAACAAATGCTACAAACCACCGTCTGAACCACAGTCTGCACACATTGGCCAAAGCACCACACCCCCAGCGCTCACCCACCAACAATCTCTACCTACCAAAACTCACACCCACATCTCACACCTTGCACATAATGACAGCTATTCAACTATGGCAGGCACATCACCCAAACACATTACTTCACACTCACTCACACACTTTCCTTTCTCTTGCAGGCCAAGGTGGTTCACAACAGGAGGGAGCAGGAGCACACAGGCGGGGTACAAACTGACACCCAACCACTGTCTGCCCTGGAACATAGAGTGCTGCAGATTATTGGCGCCAGGTGGTGAGCGCTGTGGACAGCGGCGAAGTTGACCCCCTTGGGGACAACAATGGCATGTTCATCCCTACTCCTTCTTCTCACACCCCACTTCCCCCTCACCCCACAAGCCTTTTGCACTTTCCAGCTAATCATGCTGTATGCATGCATTTCTCACTTCCTGCCACCTTCCCCTCACCTTAACGTGCCTATTGTGCATTTATGCTTTCAGATAATGAGCAAGCACCTGCGCAGTCTGTCCCTGAGGGTACCATTGAGAGCGAGGCGGGAGAAGAGGAGGAGGAAGAACACACCGCGTCACTGCATGTCTCACCCACAGGCACCAGCTCAGATACTGGCACTACGTGTTTTTTAGAGGCTAGTATAGTAGCAGGATCTGCACAGGGTGAGGCACCGGGGACGAGTGGGCTGCAGCAATGCCAGGGGGATAGCTCGGGAGCCAGCTCTGCGGAGGGTGAGTTCACGCGTGAGTTCTGCTGCACAGGACTCAGATGAGGACCTCGATGGGAAAGCCTTTAGAAGAAAGTTGATGGGCATGTACACAGAGATGATAGGTGCAATGGGAAGGGTGCCTGAGAGCCTCTCGGCAATGGTAAGGAGCTTGGAGGAGTCTGCCTCCACCATTGCACAGAGCTCTGCGCACACCATGGAGCCCATCATTTCCAGTCTGGAAAGCATGGTGGACTCCCAGACAGACTGTGGCGACCCAGACCTGATGCCGCATGTGATGGTCGATCTGGTAGCTTCCATTGCAGCACAGGTGGAAGTGACACAATGTCTTAGTGCTGTAATGCAGTCTATGCTTGGTGCCATCCAATCTCAGACAGCTCTCATGCTGTCTCAGCTTGATGCCATGGAAGCTCTGACCGCTGTCATCATGGCTGGGTCTACCACCGTCGACCGGGGCTTTCACGGTGTCGCAGCAGGCCAGCAGTCTGTGCTCCAACAGATTGCTAGGGATGCTGAGGTACTGCCCCGGGAGAGTGGCAGTGGGTCAGTGAAGCAGGAACCTGCTGTCCTCTCTCAGGGTGACAGCATTACTGCTCCCACCACTGGCACTCCGCCATTGTCCTTGTCGCTGCCTGTCATCCAGCCATCCCAGACTACTGCCGCCCATGCTGAGGTGGTGCAGTCTACAGCCAGGCCTTCCAGGCCCAGAGCTGGTTGTGGGCGTCCTGCAAGGCCATCTGAAGTCTCCCGCACTGACACTCAGCAGCCTTCCACCAGCTTGCTGCAGCCACTGGGCCAACACTTCGTAGGAGCACTAGAGTAGGCAAAGGAACAGTAACGAGAGGCACTAAGGGATTGCACAAGGGTGAATAGTTAATATTTTTGTTGTAAATATGTGTTCACTCATTATTGATAAATTTATTAATTCAGTTTGGATTCTTTTGTGGCGTGTCTCATTTCAGTTTTGCGCTGTGATATGGCCTGTGAAATGGCTGGCTCCTCCCTCGCTCCTGTTCCTCCTCCTCCTCCTTCTCATCCTCGTCCTCCACGTCTTCCTCCTCATCCTCGTTCTCTCCCTCTTTCTCCTCCTGAGGTGGTCCCGCAATCCCTGGTGGCAACCACTGGGACCTCATGATGGCCAAATTGTGGAGCATGCAGTAGAAACGATGAAATAGGACACCCACTCAGCCGAGTACTGGAGGGCTCCTCCTGAGCGGTCAAGGCAGTGGAACCATTGCTTCAGCAGGCCGATGGTCTGCTCGATGATGTTCCTGGTGGTGTCATAGCTCTCAATATATGAGTGCTGGGCAGGAGTGTTGGGGTTGCGGAGAGGAGTCATGAGCCTGGTGGAGAGCGGATAGCCCTTGTCTCCGACCAGCCAGCTGTGAGCTTGATGTGGTGGCTGGAAGAATGCTGGTACACTGGTCTGGCACAGGATGAAGGCATCATGGCTGCTGCCAGGATAGCGGGCATTCACATTGAGAATTCGCTGTTTGTGGTCGCACACCAACTGAACATTAAGAGAGTGGTAGCCTTTGCAGTTACGGAAGATCTCATAGCCCACAAAGTCACGTGGGTGCAGTCAATGGCGTCCTGCACGATGGGGAATCCCGATATCCTGACAAAGCCACATGCACGCTCGTCCTGCTTCTCTCTGGTGATGGGGAAGGAAATGTAATCCTTTCTCCTACTGTAGAGAGCCTCTGTGACCTCTCGGATGCAGCGATGGATGGCGAACTGTGAGATGTTAGCTATGTGGAAGGAGCCGCTGGTGAAGAAATTGTGGGCAACGGTGACCTTGACTGACACTGAGAGAGCCATGGTCACCCTGGTCTGAGGCTGGAGGTCTGGTTGCAGGAGGTGGCAGAGTTCTGTGATCACCTCCTTGGTGAAGCGGAGCCTTCTAATACACTGCTCCTCACTTAATTGAAGGTAGGAGAAGTGCTGTTGAAATACCCTAGGACGGTAAGGCCTCTTGTTGAGAGCCCTCATGACCCTCCTACTCCCTCTGGCCACATGTTCCAATCTTTCTTGCTGCCTGCGCTCCCTCCACCGTAGATCCTGGAGGGTGAGGTCGACTGCCAGTACAGCCCCCATTAATGTGACGAAGTCTAGCATTTGATATGTTGTGAGAATAAATGTAACTAATTTTTAGTAGCCACGACACTCCGGAGACTAAACAACCCTTAAATGACTGATATAAACCGTTGCAGTGTCAAACTGACAAGGAAGCAGTGAAGCAGCATTAACCTGAGAACTGCAAATCATTACTCATGAACCCTTTAAGTAGCACCCCTGGAGCCGGCTACCGACAGCTTCACGCCTCCTCTCTCTGTTTGCTGACGGTGGGAGGTGCTAAGGCAGGGGGCGATAATCAATTTCGCAGATTGGGCGCCCAGTGATTGTTGCACGCTCACTGACGTCACGATCTGCCTGGCGCTGAAGTTCCCGGTGCTAATTCATAGTGGCGGCGCTATGGGGGTGCCGGATTTGGCGTGCGAAGCTAGATTCGCCTCACCGTGGCACTACTGCCTCAGCGCCTCGTTACCGCCCCCGCCTGGCATTAACTGGAGGCGCTAAGATACCGAATTTTACCCCCCCTATATTTTGTTGGTAGCCACAGGGGCTGCTGAGGAATTCTGTGCGGGTCAGCCCCGACACTTACTCCACTCATCGTAAGCTATTTCAGCAAGGCATCCTTCAACGGGTGTAAAGCCCCTAACGCCTGTTTTAGTTGGTAGCTCGGGTGCCTAAAAATGGGCCCAACTAATTTAGCAGTGAGCCAAATGCCTGCAGAGATTGGCGCAAGCCATGCTACTGCTAAATTGGTCAGTGTTGCACCATCTATATGCTAGAAAAACAGGTGCAATGCTGACCAATTTCTACCACATATATCTCTTTCCTTCTCCTATGGAATTCCAACTCTCCTCTTTGACTTTAGCTGATCATACTAGTCGCTGTGACAACCAATAATGCTGAGGATTGCTACACTGTGTTCCATGGCAAGACCGCAATGCTAAGTGTTTTGGAGTCTTAAAGCAATGATTATGTTGCCTGGACCACTTGTGGGAGCACCTTCCAGTATGCCCCAGACAAAGTGTTCACGATATTGATGATGTGCTAAATGCTCCATTTTATCATAATCAAGAGTAGATTAAGAACAATGTATTAATTTCAGGCAACTGGCAATGTCAGTAGAAAACAGGGCCCCAATACTGTCACTGTTGATATGTCTTTGCAGTATTGATGCTGCCCTGGAAATTAATGTAAAGTGTGGTCAGTCTTTAGAGCTGCTGGCTATCAAATGTTTCCCAACAATCAAAGAGAACATTCCTATGGGGAGGCACTGATCTGATTGTTTCTTGGTTACTTGTAGCAGGCTAGCAGGTGTGTCTCCACAGATTAACATATGCCTGTCTAGATCATCCATGAAAACAGCATGCAGTGTGTCATACATGATGATTATAGAGGAAATGCTTGTTAAGCGGAGACACTAGGCACTAATGTACAATGAAGGGTATCCCTGTGCACAAAGTTGGCAGGCCTTAGTTGTGTAATTTGGACAACCCAAATATTTGCTGCTGGCAAGCCAGTACTTCACCTGTAGCTACAAATACAGTGTGGACTGTGGGACGTGCATTTCTTGTATGAGTTCTAGCGCGATCTCTCATATCTTCACTATCTGTAACTCTTTCAATGGCCAAATTTACTTTTATTGCACTTATTGCAGCTTTTAAGATGCTCAATGGTGGTTGGGTTGTTTTCTTGCCACTAACCTGAGCAGCACAGGTAGTTGAAACAATGCCCAGTAAAGGACTGGCAGCCATTAATTATTACTATCATCACCAGTAATAACTCCACAAGTGAGACAATAGAACCCAGGGCAAGATCTAATTATCTTCTGAAGGAATGCAAAGATTGATTCTGATTCACCTTCTGGGTAATTTTTTATTTTATTCGTTATTATGGTATGTTGGCGTCACTGGCAAGTCCAGCATTTACTGTCCATCCCTAGTTGCCCTTGAGAAGGTGGTGGTGAGCCGTATTCTTGAACCGCTGCAGTCCATGGGTGAAGGTACTCCCACAATGCTGTTAGGTAGGGAGTTCCAGGATTTTGACCCAGCGACGATGAAGGATCGGCGATATACTTTGAAGTCAGGATGGTGTGTGACTTGGAGGGGAAATTGGAGGTGGTGGTGTTCCCATGTGCCTGCTGCCCTTGTCCTTCTAGGAGAAAGAGGTCGCGGGTTTGGGAGGTGCTGCCGAAGAAGCCTTGGCGAGTTGCTGCAGTGCATCTTGTAGATGGTACACACTGCAGCCACGATACGCCGGTGGTGGAGGGAGTGAATGTTTAAGGTGGTGGATGGGGTGCCAATCAAACAGGCTGCTTTGTCCTGGATGGTATCAAGCTTCTTGGGTGTTGTTGGAGCTGCACTCATCCAGGCAAATGGAGAGTATTCCATCACACTCCATACATGTGCCTTGTAGATGGTGGAAAGGCTTTGGGAAGTCAGGAGGTGAGACACTCACTGCAGAATATCTAGCCTCATTGCCTAGCACTTCTGTGGCGCAAATGTTAACTGCCACTTATCAGCCCAAGCCTGAATGTCATCCAGCTCTTGTTGCATGTGGGCATGGACTGCTTCATTATCTGAGGAGTTGTGAATGGCGCTGAACACTGCAGTCATCAGCGAACATCTGCATTTCTGACCTTATGTTGGAGGGAAGGTCATTGATGAAGCAGCTGAAGATGGTTGGGCCTAGGACACTGCCCTGAGGAACTCCTGCAGCAATGTCCTAGGGCTGTGATGATTGACCTTCAACCACCACAACCATCATCCTTTGTGCTAGGTATGACTCCAGCCAGTGTAGAGTTTTCCCCCCGATTCCCATTGACTTCAGTTTTACTAGGGCTCCTTGATGCCACACTCGGTCAAATGCTGCCTTGATGTCAAAGGCAGTCACTCTCACCTCACCTCTGGAATTCAGCTCCTATGTCCATATTTGGACCAAGGCTGTAATGAGGTTGGGAGCTGAGTGCTCTTGGCGGAACCCAAATCGGGCATCAGTGAGCAGGTTATTGGTGAGTAAGTGGCGCTTGATAGCACTGTCGATGACACCTTCCAACACTTTGCTGAAGATTGAGAGTAGACTGATGGGGCGGTAATTGGCTGGATAGGATTTGTCCTCTTTTTGTGCACAGGACATACCTGGGCAGTTTTCCACATTGTCGGATAGATGCCAATGTTATAGCTGTACTGGTACATCTTGGCTTGAGGTGCGGCTAGTTCTGGAGCACAAGTCTTCAGCATGATAGCCAGGATTGTGTTGGGGCCCATAGCCTTTGCTTTATCCAGTGCGCTCATCCATTTCTTGATATCACGTTGAGTGAATCGAATTGGCTGAAGACTGGCTTCTGTGATGGTGGGGATCTCGGGAGTAGGCCGATATGGATCATCCACTCGGCACTTCTGGCTGAAGATGGTTGCAAGCGCTTCAGCCTTGTCTTTTGCACTCACGTGCTGGGCTCAACCATCATTAAGGAAAGGGATATTCATGGAGCCTCCTCTTCCCATTAGTTGTTTAAATGTCCACCACCATTCATGACTGGATGTGGCAGAAGTGCAGAGCTTTGATCTGATCCGTTGATTGTGGGATCGCTTAGCCCTGTCTATAGCATGCCGCTTCCGCTTTTTAACATGCATGTAGTCCTGTGTTGCAGCATCCCCAGACTGGCACCTAATTTTTAGGTAAGCCTGGTGCTGCTCCTGGCATGCTCTTCTACACTCCTTATTGAACCAGGGTTGGTCCACTGGCTTGGTGGTAATGGTAGAGTGAGATATATGCCGGGCCATGAGGTTACAGATTGTGGTGGAATACAATTCGGCTGCCGCTGATGGCTCACAGTGCCTCATGGATGCCCAGTTTTGAGCTGCTAGATCTGTTCTGAATCTATCCCATTTAGCACGGTGGTAGTGCCACACAACACGATGGAAGGTGTGCTCAGTGTGAAGGCGGGACTTCGTCTCCACAATGACTGTGCGGTGGTCACTGCTACCAATAATGTCATGGACAGATGCATCTGCTACAGGTAGACTGGTGAGGACTAGGTCATGTAGGTTTTTCCCTCGTGTTGGTTCTTTCACCACCTGTCGCAGGCCCAGACTGGCAGTTATGTCCTTCAGGACTTGGCCAGCTCGGTCAGTCGTGGTGCTACCGAGCCACTCTTGGTGATGGACATTGAAGTCCTCCACCCAGAGTACATATTCTAAAGCTCAAGGTTACTTCTTCCAATTGAAGTCAGTGCTTCCTTCCCGCGGGTGCAAGCCTCCGACCTGCACTTACCTAGCGCACCGGCCGTTGTGCTGTGGGCCCGTGTGGGATTCCGATCCTGGGCCTGTTCCAACTGCCGGCGCGCAGTGCTTGCGTATCCCAGGGGCGCAGTTAATTCGAAGCATCCCCCGGGATCACGTGGGGCATGGAGAGCCAATGGTAGCAGGGAATCTGTATTCATATATTTGACTGGAAGACCTGTCAAATCTATGAATACAATTCAGCCCCAAAACATAACTAAAACGTCAAATATTTTTTTTTTTAAATCACATTTTTAAAATAACTATAAATTACATAAAATAACTATTTTAAACAATAATTTAAATTTTTGAAAAAATTAATTACAGTTTCTAACGGGGTTAAAGATAAACTTACCTTTCTTTAAAGTATTTAAAAATAATAAACCTGTGGAAAAAATGTTTTAATGTTACTTAATTCACCACTTACCTTGTTAAAAGCAGGCCTTGCGACTGCTTTTAAAAAGCGTAGCTCCTGGAGACTTACCCTCCTGGAGAAACCTGCAAAAAAAGCAGAAGTTCCAGGCACACGCGTGTCGTGTATGTAACCTGTACTACCTTAAGAGGATACCTTAAAGTGATGGACTACTTTTTGATGGCTCCTGTACATTGTAGTACCGGTGGTGACCACACCGGTATATAAACCCTGCGGAGCAAAGTGTATCTCAGTTCAGCCCTGACCCTCAATCACTAAAGACCTGTTTACTTACTTCTGTAGTCTGTGTCCTGTTATTCAGTATAACTGCATTTGAAAACACAGAGTCAACAGTGGCGACGAGTCTGATCTTACCTAACGGCAGTTTTGCATCAAAGGAAGCTTCGTCCTCAGAAACGGGCATCGAAAAAGGGCATCCGCCCTCAACATCCTGCATCGCATGGGAGGCCATCGGAAACCCGGGTTGGTTTGCTGGCCACGAAGTCAAGCATCAGTGAGCATCCCTTCTACGACAGCGGCGGGTAAGCCTGATCGAGCGGCACGGGGGGGAAGTCGGCCGAGTTGTCAGTGGGAGAAGGGGAGGAAAAACGACGAAAAGGGCAGAGAACACGACCGCAGCCGGTGTCAGGGGCCGGACTGCAATCGGGCAGAGACGCGCAGCAGACAGAAAAACGTTTATGGCCACAAGGACCGCGGGAGCGGTGGGGGAACAAGAGCAGCAACGCAGGGGAAAATAAAGGACTGCTGGGAGGCGTGGACGGCAACAGCGCGGGAATCGCCATTTTGAGTCGGCGGGGGAAGAAGACAAGCGCGGGAAAAGCCGCCAAGCGCGGGAAAAGCCGCCATCTTGAAAAAAAAAATTATTATAATAATAATATCCAAAGGGGAAGGAGAAACTCAGCAAGGATGCCAAAAACGGGTAACATCACTGCTTTTGATAACGATGTGGAAGATTGGGCCACTTATGTGGAACGCATCGAAGTTTACTGTACAACGAATGAGGTACCGGATGATAAGAAAGCACTAACCCTATTAAACTCGATGGGCGCGATGACGTACGGGTTATTAAGGAACCTTGTAACTCCAGACAAACCGGTAGGGAAGAGTTTTGCGGATATTGTTACTACCCTGCAAGAGCATTTAAACCCCACGCTGCTGCTGATAGCGGAACGATTTAATTTCTACAAAAGAATTCAATTTAAAGAAGAAAGCAATGCTGAATTCCTAACAGAACTGCGCAAGTTATCAAAGTACTGCCAGTTCGGAACAGGACTAGCGGACGCACTGAGATATAAGTTTGTGTGTGGGCTCCTAAGGGAAGGAACCCAGAAGCGACTGCTAGAGGAAAAGGATCTTACGCTGGACAAAGCTTTCAGCATTGCAGCATCCCACGAGGCAGCCGCATGGGGCGCTGCAGAGATACAGCAAAGGCCATTGGAATTCAGCACCAATAAAATGGCATTGGGTGCAGTAAAGTGCTATCGTTGCGGAAGGACAACGCATGACCAGAACCAGTGCTGGTTCAAAGACAAAGAATGCAGGCAATGTGGCAAACTTGGTCACATAGCGAGAGTATGCCAGTCAGGAAAGAAGACCAGCAGCAAAAAGTCACCGCAGGAGAAGTACAAAAAAGTACACAAGGTGACAGAAAACAGTTCGGATGAACAGAAGACGGATTCAGACTCCAGCAGTAAGGAACTGGGTTGTCTGAAAATACATAATGTGGGTAACACAGCAGACCACCAAACTATCTGGGTCACGCTTCGGATAGCAGGAGTCCAAGTGAAGATGGAATTGGACACTGGGTCGGCATTAATGGTCATGAATAAGCAAGATTACAAAAGGTTATTCTCGCACATTCCCCTGAGGGATACAGAGATTGTATTGAAAACATACACGGGGCAAATAGTATACCCCAAAGGAAAGATCAAAGTAAATGTGGTCTACAATGGTAAAGAAAGTCAGAAAATTGACTTGTATGTGTTACCTGATGGAGGTCCGCCACTACTGGGACGGGAATGGATCCGGAGAATAAATGTGGACTGGCATTCCATACAAGCACTGACTGTAGATGCCTGTAAGGAGGACGACGTCAAACCTAAACGACTGTCCAAAATCTTAGACAATGCTAAGGAGGTGTTCCAACAGGGACTTGGAACACTGAAAGGAATTACGGCAACCATCAAGGTTGAAGAACATGCAAACCCAAAATTTTTCAAAGCCAGACCGGTGCCTTATGCAATACGACCTGCTGTGGAAGCAGAGCTGGAAGGGCTAGAATGTTCAGGGGTACTGTCCAAGGTGGACTGGAGTGAATGGGCTACACCCATTGTTCCTGTCATGAAGCGTTCGTTGAGCAGCAAGCCGGGGGAACCTGGGATGGTTCGCATCTGTGGCGATTTCAAGATCACTGTTAATCCGATTCTTCACACGGTGCAATATCCGCTTCCAAGGATTGAGGATATCTTTGCTTCGCTGTCTGGCGGGAAACACTTCACCAAGATAGACCTGGCGCAGGCGTACCTACAGATGGAAGTTGATGAAGCGTCACGTCAGTATCTCACAATCAACACACATAAGGGCTTAGATCGGTATAATAGACTGGTTTTTGGAGTGGCATCCGCTCCAGCGATTTGGCAAAGGGCCATGGAGCAGGTATTGCAGGGAATCCCAGGCACACAATGCTACCTGGATGACATCCTGATTACAGGAGATAACGATAAGGATCATCTCGCGAATTTGGAGCAGGTGCTCATCAGATTGAAAGAATATGGGCTCAGAATTAATCGCCAGAAATGCGAGTTCTTTCAAAAGCGAATCTCGTACTGCGGCCATGTCATTGACCAGGAGGGGCTCCATAAGTCACCTGACAAGATCGAAGTGGTTGTCAAAGCTCCTGCACCGGAAAATGTATCCCAGTTGA
Source organism: Somniosus microcephalus (assembly GCF_052327205.1). NCBI lineage: Eukaryota > Metazoa > Chordata > Chondrichthyes > Squaliformes > Somniosidae > Somniosus > Somniosus microcephalus. The sequence continues at coordinate 83,297,162 of NC_141001.1, forward strand.
GGTCGTTCCTTGGGTTGGTTAACTATTACCACAAGTTTCTTCCAAATTTATCCACGGTGTTACACCCGCTAAACACGCTTTTGCAAATGGGAATACCATGGAAGTGGAGCGATGATTGTAAGCGGGCTTTTCAAAAGAGCAAGGCACTGATCACCTCTAAGGAAGTGTTGGCTCACTTTAACCCAACGCTGCCTATTCGCTTAGCTTGTGATGCTTCTTCATATGGTATCGGGGCAGTGCTCTCACATAAGTTTCCAGATGGCTCGGAAAGGCCAGTCGCTTTCGCATCCAGATCATTGACTATGCTCAGATGTGTGTGGGGAGTTAAGAAATTTAACCATTACCTGCAAGGCCAAAAGTTTACACTGCTGACAGATCACCAGCCGTTGGTTTCCATTTTCAACCCTAAGAAGGGTGTTCCGGTAATGACGGCGCAGAGGCTTCAGAGATGGTCCCTTTTCCTAGGGGCACATCAATACGATATTGAATTCAAAGGTACAAAGCAACATGGTAATGCTGATGGGCTGTCGCGCCTGCCACTACCTACAGCGGAAGAGGCACCAGCAGTTGACCCTGTCGAGATATTTCACTCGACCATCATCGAATGCTTACCAGTCACCAATGCGGGTATTGAGAGAGAGACCCGAAATGACCCGACACTGTCTCGGGTCTACGACTTGACAGTGAAGGGATGGCCAGCACATGGCGAACCACTGTTACCAGCATTCTCAGCCAGACGAGAACAGCTGTCCGTATGTCAAGGAACATTGATGTATGGAACAAGGGTGATTATTCCTCCTAAATTAAGGGAGAGAGTTCTGAAAGAATTGCACGAAGGTCATCTGGGGGGAGTCAAGATGAAAAGCCTTGCTAGGGCTTATGTGTGGTGGCCAGGTATCGACAAACAAATAGAGGATCTGACTAAAAGCTGCTCAGGGTGCCAAAAAGTTCAAAATGCACCTCCAATTGCACCGCTGCATCCGTGGGAATGGCCTTCAGCCCCATGGCAACGTGTACATATCGACTTTGCAGGTCCATTCATGAATTCCATGTTTTTGATAGCAGTAGGCGCACATTCTAAATGGCCAGAAGTGATTAAGATGTCGACCACTACCTCTGAGAAGACGATCGCAGTTCTAAGAACCATATTTGCAAGGAATGGGTTGCCGGAGCAAATATGTTCAGACAACAGACCACAGTTCGTGTCAGAAGAATTCCAGAAATTCATGAAAAAGAATGGGGTGAAACACTATACATCTGCCCCATATCATCCGGCTACAAATGGGTTGGCCGAGAGATTTGTACAAACGTTCAAAAAGGCGACAAAGGCCATGAGTGAAGATCATATTCCACTACAACACAAGGTGTACAATTTCCTAATGGCGTATTGAAACGCCACGCATGCAGTGACAAATCAAAGCCCTGCCATAATGTTCTATAACAGAAGGTTGCGGTCCCGGTTGGATTTGTTAAAACCCAATGTGCGACGGGAAGTCGAAAACAATCAATTCCAGCATGTAAGTAACAAGGCCACTCGTAGTTTTGAAATAGGACAACCAGTGTTGGCCAGGGACTATAGGAATGATAAATGGCAACCTGGGACAATTCGTGCACGACAAGGACCCTTGATGTACACGGTAGACGTTGAAGAGAACGTAATACGACGTCATGCTGACCAACTTGTGGAATCAAGAACAATGGTCGACCCCATGTCTACGGCAGAGACACCAGTTGAAGAACTTATTGAGCCTGTAGCATCTACCTCAGACTCGAACATATTGGATGATGTTAAATCCATAGGAGATCAAGTGGATGAGCCACCCCAGCAACGAGAACCAGAGACCCCTGAAAGGCATTATCCGGGCCGGATCAGGAGGCCTCCTCAGAGACTGAATCTTTGATATATGTTATCCATGTAATGTTTTAATTTGGGGTGTAGACTGTTAAGCTAAAAGGGGAGGAATTGTAGTGTATGTAACCTGTACTACCTTAAGAGGATACCTTAAGGTGATGGACTACTTTTTGATGGCTCCTGTACATTGTAGTACCGGTGGTGACCACACCGGTATATAAACCCTGCGGAGCAAAGTGTATCTCAGTTCAGCCCTGACCCTCAATCACTAAAGACCTGTTTACTTACTTCTGTAGTCTGTGTCCTGTTATTCAGTATAACTGCATTTGAAAACACAGACTCAACAACGCGCTGCCCCTCCGGCGCACACGTTCGACCTGTGAACCCCTTCCTTTAAGGGAACGGAAGTTCTGGTTTCCCGCGCATGCGCAGTGCATGCACAAAACCGGCACTTTCGTTGGGCTTACGCGTGAGTACCCAGCGCGTACTCACCCGTGGGGACCCGAAGTTCTGGCCCAGCCTATGATTATCTTGGCCAGCTCCAGAGCAGAGAAGGTGATTCCCAGCAATATTGGGTTGTAATAATATTTTGAAATATTGCCAAAGGTATGGAAAGAAGTGAGAGTCACCAAGGAGGGAGACATTGACATGCCATCTGCTGAACTTTCTTGGGACTCCTGGTACTGTCAAATTAGATAGAACTGGAGTAAGATCCAGGAAATGATGCCAATTTTATGACTCTTAACTTCAGATTCAGTAGCTCAGCAGTTTGCCATTCATTCACACTGCCAGGTCCACACATCTCTGGTACAAGCTGGAACCATATGAGAGAGGGGAGCTGCGTTGCTAGACAACTTATTTACCCAAGGATTAAGGGCACAATTGAAATTCACAGCTTTAATTGTAATAGGAAACTTGTGTAACAAGTAAACAGGCAGAGATGAAATTAGGCAAGTTGTGTGTGAGAACTCTGCACTTGAAATCTTGCTATGTTTGCTTATTTCGTAACTAGTATTCTGCATGGCTGGGGGCAATTGCACCTCTTTTAGTGATGTATCTCAGTGTATCTAGGTGAGAACACAGACCAAGTCTTAACTCAAAGGATGAAAATGCTCACAGAACTGCACCATTATTTAAGTTTGGAAGGGGAGTTTGAAGTAAAAGTCCTGAATTTAAACATGTTAATTAAGCAGAAATATTTGGTAAAGAAAGAAAGATGCAATTTAGTTAAATATTTTCTTACTTTTGGTCTACACTGTAAAAACCCTTCCCATAACCTAATGGAACAAGTGGTTGCAGTTGTTGGAGGTCAATCATCTCAGCCCCAGAACATTGCTGCAGGAGTCCTACAGGGCAGTGTCCTAGGCCCAACCATCTTCAGCTCTTTCATAAATAACCTTCCCTCCATCATAAGGTCAGAAGTGGGGATGTTTGCTGATGATTGCACAGTGTGCAGTTCCATTTGCAACTCCTCCAATAATGAAGCATTCCATGCCCACATGCAGCAAGGCCTGGATGACATTCAGGCTTGGTATGATAAGTGGCAAGTAATATTGGTGCCACATTAGTGCCAGGAAATGACTATCTCCAACAAGTGAAAGTCTAACCACTGCCCCTTGACATTCAATGGCATTACCATCGCCGAATCCCCCACCATCAACATCCTGGGGGGTCACCATTGACCAGAAACTTAACTTGACCATCCTCATAAATGCTATGGCTACAAAAGGTCAGAGGCTGGATATTCTGCAGTGAGTGTCTCACCTCCTGACCCCCCAAAGCCTTTCCACCATCTACAAGGCACAAGTCAGGAGTGTGATGGAATACTCTCCACTTGCCTGGATGAGTGCAGCTCCAACAACACTCAAGAAGCTCAACACCATCCAGGACAAAACAGCCCACTTGATTAGCACCCCATCCACCACCTTAAACATTCACTCCCTCCACCACCGACGCATTGTGTCTGCAGTGTGTACCATCTACAAGATGTACTGCAACAACTCGCCAAAGCTTCTTCAGTGCACTCCCAAATCCGCGACCTCTACCACCACAAAGTGAGCCCAAGGCGCAGGTAGGCCCCGCAGCAGCAGCAGCGGTGGCAGTGCAGGCCTGGGAGGCAGCAGCAGCGGTACCAACTCAGCACCGGCAGAATTTTCAAAGAGTGACGACGGAAGTCAAAAGTGATGTCGGCACATGGGGAGGGAGCTGATTGGTGAGTATCTGGTAAGCGTTTATACTTGGCTTTCTTAAAGTTTTAAGTTTATCCCAGCTAGGTTAGTAGATAGTCTGTTAATTTGAGGTATGGCAGGGCAGCTCACACCCGTGGAATGCACATCCTGTGCCATGTGGGGAGTCCTGGACACCTCCCGTGGTCTGCACAACCACATGTGCGGGAAGTGTCGCCAGCTACAGCAGCTCGAGCACCGGGTTACGGAGCTTGAGCGGTGGCTGCAGTCACTACTGTGCATCCACGAGGCTGAGAGCTACATGGATAGCATGTTTTGGGAGGTGGTCATCGTGCAGCTTAAGAGTGTGCAGGCAGAGAAGAAATGAGTGACCGCCACACAGAAGAGGAGAACCAGGCAGGTAGTGCAGGAGTCCCCTGAGCCCATCTTGCTCACCAACCAGTATTCGATTCTGAGTACTGGTGAGGGCGATGGTTCCTCTGGGGAGTGCAGCCAGAGCCAAGTCCACAGCACCATGGAAGGCTCAGCTGCACAGGGGGGCGGGGGCCAGAGGAAGAGGAGAGGGAGAGCAATAGTGACAGGGAATTCAATAGTTAGGGGAGCAGGCAGGCGTTTCTGTAGCCACAGACGTGACTCCAGGATGGTATGTTGCCTCCCTGATTCCAGGGTCAAGGATGTCACTGAACGGCTGCAGGACATTCTGAGGAGGGAGGGTGAACAGCCAAAGGTCGTGGTCCATATCGGTACCAACGACATAGGTAGAAAGAGGGATGAGGTCCTGCAGGCAGAGTTTAGGGAGCTAGGAAAGAGGTTAAAAAGCAGGACCTCAAAGATAGTAATCTCTGGATTACTACCAGTACCACATGCTAGTGAGTACAGAAATAGGAAGATAGAGCAGATGAATGCACGGCTGGAGAGATGGTGTAGGAGGGAGGGCTTTAGATGCCTGAGGAATTGGAACCATTTCTGGGGGAGGTGGGACCTCTACAAGCCAGACGGGTTGCATCTCAATGGGAACGGTACCAATATCCTCGCAGGAGGGTTTTCTAGTGCTGTTGGGGCGGGTTTAAACTAGCTTGGCAGGGGAATGGGAACCTAAGTATAGAGTCAATAGGGAGGGAAGAAAAACTGGAAATCGAAAACAAAAACATAGAAAGTAAATCGGAAGGACAGAGGAATCAAGGGCTAGATAGTAGTCAACAAGGAGGTTTGCCTGTACTAAATGGTATATACTTCAATGTTACGAGTATAGTGAACAAGGCAGATGAGCTGAGGGCACAGGTAGATACTTGGGTCTATGATATTATAGCTATTACAGAAACATGGCTGAAAGAGGGGCAGGTATGGCAGCTCAACATTCCTGGTTATAGGATTATCAGACAGAATAGAGAGGGAGGTAAAAAGGGAGGGGGGTCGCAGTATTGATTAAATAAACTATTACAGCTGTGAGGAGGGATGATATGTTGGAGGGATCATCAAATGAGGCCATATGGGTCGAATTGAAAAACAAAAAGGGGTGATCACACTGCTGGGAGTGTACTACAGACCCCCAAACAGTGAGAGGGATATAGAAGAGCAAATATGCAGACAAATTTCTGAGAAGTGCAAAAACTATAGGACAGTAATAGTAGGGGATTTCAACTACCCCAATATTAACTGGGAAAAAGTTAGTGTGAAGGGTATAGAGGGTGCAGAATTCCTAAAATGCATCCAGGAGAAATTTTTTAGCCAGTATGTAGCAAGCCCAACAAGGGAGGGGATGGTTCTGGACTTAGTTTTAGGGAATGAAGCTGGGCAGGTAGAAGGCGTATCAGCGGGGGAGCATTTTGGTGCTAGTGAACATAATTCAGTTAGATTTAAGGTTGTTATGGAAAAGGACAAGGATAGACCAGGAATAAAATTCTAAATTGGGGAACAGCAAATTTTGCTAAGATCAGAGGGGATTTAGCCATAGTGGACTGGAAACAGCTACTTGAAGGTAAATCCATGTCAGAGCAGTGGGAAGCATTTAAGGAGGAGATCCGGAGGGTTCAGACCAAATATGTGCCCTTAAAGAAAAAGGTGGGATGAACAAATCTAGAGCCCCCTGGATGTCTAGGGACATACAGGGCAGGAAAAGAAAAAAAGGGAGGCGTATGACAGGTGCCGAGGGCTAAATAATCCAGAATCTTTAGAGGAGTACAGAAAGTGCAGGGGAGCAATTAAAAAGGATATTAGGAAAGCAAAGAGAGAGCATGAAAAAATCTTGGCAAGTAAAATCAAGGAAAACCCAAAGATGTTTTATAAATATATTAAGAGTAAGCGGATAACTAAAGAAAGGGTAGGGCCTATTAGAGATCATGAGGGTAATCTGTGTGAGGAGACGTAAGACTTCGGTAGGGTTCTTAATGAATACTTTGGGGGGGATTTTAACTCAGGTGCGGGATGGTGTTGTGTTATCCGAATTTCGTGTTTCCCACAAACATCTACATGGATGTGGGAGATTGATGCAATTTTAACTTAATTGGGCAATTGATTTCCAACGTGTGGAAAGCCTTTGCAACTGAGTTTTTCCTGACTGAAATTCCCGTCCGATGATGTCATCATTGCTGCTGCAATTAGGGTCTACAACAAGCCTTGCTTCTTCTGCAGACTGCCAAGCTTTTGCCCTTTCTTGCTAGAGGGACCTGGAGGCAGAATGACCAGCGAAAGACTTAGGTCTGCTCCCAGGTTTGATGATGTGGCCCTGCAAGCTTTAGTTGAGGGAGCAAGAGCTCATAAAGAGGTGCTCTTCCCTTCTTCAGGGAGGAAGAAGCCTCCCCAGCAGACCAAGGCTGTGTGGATCCAGGCGGCAGAGGAGGTCAACTCATTATCAGTACCCCGCAGAACCTGGATTCAGTGCAGGAAGAGATTTCATGACCTTCTGCGCACTGGAAAAGTGAGTGTGGATTTCCCATCACCCTCAATCTGATCCCCATTGCCTGTCCTCACCAGCACTCAGCTTTAGCAATCTCTTCCTCCACATCCCATTTGACACTGACATCCATGCACCCTTACCCATTCCCTCTCTCTCTATGGTCACATTCACATAACTATTCAGCTGTGCAGCCGTCACACTCCCTATCACTGTGATGCCATGAAAACATCTGACAACACACAGGGAGGGCCCTTGGTCTTGCCACCTCACTCCACCTTTGTCTCCTTCTAAATATCTATGCTATGGAACCTCTACACTCACTCCTTCATTCTCATTCAACCTCCACTTGTCTCCCTCATTGCAGGAAAAGAGAGCTCACAATAAGCGAGAAAGTGCGAGGACAGGAGGAGGGCCACCCTCAATAGCCCACTTCACCCCCGGGAGGAGGCATTCCTGGAGATCGTAGGAGTGGAGGAATAATGCGCAAGTGGAGGACGGACAGACAGGTGCATCACAGCAAGCTGATGACAGAATAGTTTTCCATCTCTCTCATTGACATTGCATGAGTCGCTGATAATGATTCTGAAGCTCTAACAGATGGACTTATGATCATCTGCAATATGCAATGTGCATGTAAGCTTGGCATCACATCTCTGACTCTTTCCTTTACTCCCCCACAGGACCATCGCAAGCACCCGTCCCCGCTATCACGGAGGAACAGCCTGAGCAGCCAGACTCCTCAGAGGAAGCTGCAACATCTGAGGGCGCAGCGTCAGCAGAATTCAGCGCGCCAAGCACCAGCGCAGACACTCACACCTCGGTGGGACCTTCGGGACATAGAGTAGTGTTGTCAGCTGGTGTATCACAGCTCACAATTGAGCATTAGCAGATTGTGGAGACAGGGACAGCGGTGGAGAGTCCTAGTCGGAGGGCGCAAGACTCTGCCAGCTCGGCTCAGCTGCAGGTCGACCCTCTGCCTCTGGGTCCATCCATAAGATCAACGGTGCTGGAAATCCAGGAACAGATGCAGGAGTCTCTGGCAGGTTTTATCTCCAGGGTTGCTGCGAGTGTGGAGCGAATGGAGGAGTCCATAGCGAACATGACAGAGCCTTTGTGGAGTCATTGGCTCCTCAACGCATCACCATGGAAAGGATGGCAACCTCCATGGAGCAGATAAGTAGCCAGAGTGCAGAAAACATGGTGAGTGTTCATAATAGAATGGCATCTCTGGAGGAGCGATGGTCATCTATTGAACAGAGAAACCAGACATTCATGGAAGTCCTTCTGAGTAGGACTGCCAATGCAGAATCGGGTCCCCAAGGCCCCATGATGTGCAGCAAGGTGCTCTCAAGCCACTTCCAAGCGCTGGCCCTTCTGGCCTGTGCAGCTTCAGTTGGGTGAGCAGCAGCCTGGTGCTCCTGTTGCTGCTGCTGTTGTTCCTGGTTCTGCTGGTGCTGCGGCTGGTGTTCGAGCTCATCTAATGCCCAGAAGGGAAGGAAGTAAATGGCTCCCATTCTTCTGGTATATGCCTCAGTTGAGGAAGCTCTCAGTGAAGATGGCGAGAGGGGTTTCCCAGGAAGTCACACTGGAGATGGGTGTGAGGCTCCAGCCTTCCACAGGTGTGGTTAAGCCTTCTAAAAGTTGCCCCAGACCTGAGACCAGTAAGTCCTGCCACCTGCAAATCATGGCTGATCAAATCTCCTCTTTAATGGTTGACCTGCAGTTGATAGTCAGCAATCCAATAGTGCTCCCGCCAGGTTTCACATTCCTGTTTCCCACCAGGCATGTTTGACGTGGGAAAAGGGTTAAAATCGCAAGGGACTATCAAAATAGGATTATAGAGGCCATTTAGTGGTTGTTAAGGGCCTTAACGACCAGTTCCGCCTGTTGGATGCAGGACGAAGTCCGGACTGTACTGGTCTCACTAGATGTGCTCCTATCTAGTTATCCAGCCAGCTATACACTCATTCAAATAATTTCTCGAGAAGCGGGTTTGCTGTTTTGAAGCTTTACTTGAACAAATTTGTGAAACTGTAAACAAAAACAAAGTATGTTTTGTACATAGAACTGAGTACTATACATTAGATTTTACATAAGATATAAACATGTTTATGACAATAGAATAGACTAATTGTATAACTAAATAGCACTGGAGCTAAACTTTGGTAATTAACAACTAATAACTTCTTATAGACAAAGTATTGTCAAAATACTACACTGACAAGGTTGTTCTCATGTTATTAAACAAAGATACTCACAGACATTGCGTCTTGCCTAGCGTATGAGAAGAGATGGAACAGGATTGAGAATTCCTTATGTAGCTTTCTTCATAACTTTGCCAGGTTCTTCCTGCAATACTACTTCCGGGTCAAACAGGAACAAGGTCAAATAACTTAATGCTATACATTAACACTGCTATACACTAACTACCACTAGAGGGTGCTATCTGCATGTAATAAGTCCAGAACACTCCCCATCTGGGGTCGTTAGCAACTCCACATAATCCTAACTCTACTTGTCACTGGAGTTCTCTGGCGACAAAAGAAGGACCACCTCAGAGACAGGCCGAGAGAAGACCTTTGCTGTTCCTTCTTTGACGACTCTCAAGTCCACCTTTCTCACTCTCAAGTCCTGGCTGGGATGGGACTTCACAATGATAGCCATAGGCCACTCATTCCTTTTTGCCTGACTGTCCTTCAGCAAGACAACATCTCCTTCTTTGAGATCTGGCCTCTTGTCCTGCCACTTGCGTCAGCTCTGCAATGTGTTGAGGTACTCCCGTCGCCACCTGCCCCAAAACGTGTCTGCCAGACTCTGAACCCGTTTCCATTCTTCCTTGAAGAGTTCTCTTTCCCCAAACTCTCCTGGAGGACAAGGGGAAACACCTGTCTTCTGGGTCAAAAGCATGGCCGGAGTGAGGATGAGGGGCGATTCCGGATCTGAAGACATGGGGATGAGGGGCCTTGCATTCATCACGGCAGTGACCTCAGCCATCAGTGTAGTCAAGACTTCATCTGTGAGGCACGACGATCTACCTTGGAGAAGCATGCAGCCGAGGATGCAGCGGGCAATGCCGATCATGCGCTCCCATGCGCCACCCATGTGGGATGAGTGAGGTGGGTTGAATACCCAGGTACATTTCTGCTCTTGGAGATACTTCTCCACACTCTCTGAGCTGGAACTGGATCCATCCATCTTCAGCTCTCTGCAAGCGCCAACAAAGTTTGTGCTGCAATCCGAGCGTATTTGCTTTGCCGGGCCTCTGATTGAGAAAAACCTTCTCAGCATTTATGAAGCTGGAGGCGTTCATTGTTTCTATAACTTCGATGTGTACAGCTCTTGTGGACATACATGAGAACATCACCGCCCACCTTTTGCTATTGGCGATTCCTCCTATGGTGCAGCGTGAGACCATGTCCCACGGTCCGAAGACATCTACACCTACATAGGTGAAAGGTGGTGCTACTTGTAGCCGCTCGGCTGGCAGATCTGCCATCTGTTGGTGCTCTGCCTTCCCACGGAGTTTCTTGCAGGTGACACATTTGAAAAGCGTGCTGCTGACACATCTCTTAGCTCCAACCAACCAGAGGCCGTCTGCTCTGATGGCACCTTTGGTGAAATGTCTGCCCTGGTGCTTCACAGCCTCATGATGATGACGCACAAGCAGAGTGGCCAGGTGATGACGACCTGGAATGAGGATGGGGTTGGTTGCATTTGTTCCTAGTTGAGGCTGCATCCCCCAACTCTGAGAAGTCCGTCGGTGTCGACGATAGGATGCAGCTTCCATAGACTGCTGTGAGGGGGTAGGTTGCGTTCTGCTACTATGCACTTCAACTCTTCTGAGTAACACTCGTGTTGGATGCTCTTCATCACAAGGATTTTGGCTCTATTGAGCTCCTCTTCAGAGGGACTCTTACGACAGATGTGCCACCCATGGCAGCTACTCTCTTGTGTAGGCTGGGAGAAGGTATGAGCTATGTGGGGTGGGTGTGCTACTGTCTTTATGAGAGTGTTCCATTTGGAGAAACGCTCGAAGCATTTGGTGCTCATCAGATCCTTAGAGATTTGAGTAACGTTCACTGTGACTTGTGGGCGTATCTCGGAGTCAGAAACAGGGTTGAGGAGGTTGAATGACTCATTGAGTTCAGAGGAGTGCAGGGACTGATCCTGAAGAAAAGCAGGTCCTGACAGCCAAGTTGTGCTGCTGAGAAGGGACGCTGTTACAGATCTAGACCCATGGTCAGCTGGGTTCAGGTCTGTGGGGACGTACCTCCACTGGTCGGGGGATGTGGACTGTCGAATACGTTGGACCCTGTTGTTCACGAATACGTAGAACCGTCTACTTTGGTTATGGATATATCCTAGCACCACTTTACTGTCTATATAATACGTGATGCTGTCGAACTTCAGATCAATCTCCTCTACTATGAACTCTGCAATCTCAACTGCTAATACTGCTGCGCACAGTTCCAATCTGAGTATGGTGAGGTCTGACTGGGGTGCCAACTTGGCCTTTTTAAAGAGGAAGCCGACTTTGCTTTGTCCATCTTGAGTGGTGACCTTTAGATAAGCCACACCTGCAATGGCCTTAGCGGATGCATCTGCAAAGACACAAAGGCCTAGAAAATCGGTGGGCTGCACCACCAGTTAGCACGTAAAGAGGGCACTCAGTGGCTTTAGCGCCACTGGCCGCGCCTCCCGTGATATTTAGCGGGGCGCTAATGGCGGCGTTAGCCTGTAGCACTGCGCCGCCACTGATGATGTCATCAGTGTGCGCAGTGCCCCGCTACCACCCCGATCATGATATTTGGTAGCGCCCACCTCTGTAACGCCGTTTGCAAATCGCGCCCGGTTCACGGGGCCTACCTGTGGCGGTAGTGGTGCAAATTAAGGTGGAGGTGCGGGGCGGCCATTTTTTTTGGTGGCCGCCTGCCAGCACCTCCGTCGCTGGCCTCCTGATCCCCCCCGCCGCCCCCCCCCGGGCAGTGCCAGCTGTGTCCCGAGGGCCCGGCACTTCTCCTCGGTGCCGGGCTCTTTTGCCGGCACTCGCGATCGGTCATCGCACTGGTGCAGGCCCCTCCCCCTTAAGAAGGGGAGGAAGGCCTGCAGTACCGCAGCATGCCGTGCCGCAGCGTGTGGCGCTGCGGCACGTTGCACTGCGATATTCAGTTTCAGCGCCCCAAGAGGGACGCGGGGCGCCTCCAGCAGCGCCCCGCGTCCCTCTTGGGGCGCTCAAACTGAATTTCTGGCGGGCGCAACTGCTCCGTTTGCAGCGGTAATTCGGGCACCCAGGCGAGCTTGGCACCCCGTTTGGGGCTCCACCAAATTTCTAGGCCAAAGTTATTTGAATTGGGCATTTGAGTGACAGAAGGACGTGTAGGAGCGAGGTATTCGGATCTCTTGTAAGTCTTGAAGCGAGTCTCTCCATCTGTCCCACTCTGCTTCCATCTCTTCAGGGAGGGGTGAATCCCACTCTTCAGTGCGTGTGGAGAGTTCCCTGAGGAGCAGCCTGCCTTGTATGGTGACAGGGGCTAAGAAGCCGAGAGGGTCGTATAGGCTGTTGACTGTAGAGAGCACTCCTCTATATGTGAAGGGTTTCTTGTCATCTAAGGCTTGGAACATGAACGTGTCTTTTGCTATGTTCCAAGACACTCCTAGGCTACGCTGTAGGGGGAGGTCATCAGTGAAGAGGTCTAGATCTTTGACGTCCTTAGCACGATCTTCAGGGGGGAATGCCTCCATCACTACTGGCCTGTTAGAGGCTATCTTGTGTAGCCTGAGGTTGGATAGTGCAAGTAGTTCCTGAGCTCGTCCAAGGGTACTGAGGGCCTTTGCTTCGGTCGGGAATGACTTCAGTGCATCGTCGACGTAGAACTCTAGTTCGATGAACCCTCTCACATCACTGCCAAAGTCGTCTTCTTCTTCCTTGGCAGCCCTCCTTAGTCCGTATATGGCGACAGCAGGGGACGGGCTATTCCCGAAGACATGGACACGCATTCTGTAGTCCACAATGTCTCTGTTGGGGTCGCTGTTGCGATACCACAGGAAGCGGAGGAAGTCTCTGTGGTCTTCTCTCACCACAAAGCAGTGAAACATGTGCTGGCTATTGGCAGTGATGGCGACGGGCTCTTTCCTGCATCTCATGAGTACCCCGAAGAGGCTGTTGTTGAGTTCGGGCCCTGTGATGAGTACATCGTTGAGAGAGACTCCCTGATATGGTACCCTGGAGTCAAACACCACGCGGATCTGTTCCGGCTTTTTGGGGTGATGGACTCCGAAGGAAGGGAGGTACCAACACTCTTGGCCTTCCTGGAGTGGAGGAGCTAGCTCTGCATGATCGTTGACAAGCTTTTTCTTGACAAACTCTAGGAAGTGTGCTTTCATCTTTGGCTTCTTCTCTAGTGTGCGACGGAGTGAGTTAAGACGATTATAGGCATACTCCCTGTTGTTCGGCAGCCATCGTCTGGGGTTCTGGAAGGGTAAGGGTGCAACCCAGCTGTTAGAGCTGTCACGAGAGACCTCATTGTCCATAATCTGGAGGAATCTCATGTCGTCGATCGATGGAGCAAGTTTGTGGTCATTGGCGGTGCGACAGAAGACTGACTGACCCGGGTTCTCTCCAGTGAGCATCATCTGTGTGCTGTTTGTGGCGATCAGCGCTGGGGGGTTCTGAGGCTGGGCCGTATGACTGAACTTCTCTGTCACTCGGATCTGACTACTGCATGGGGTAAGGTAGCTTGGACGACCATTCTCCAAGATGGAACTCTTGAGTGTGCTCACCTGAGATGGCTTGTGAGCACCCCTGAGGCACACGTCTCCAACAACGACCCAGCCGAGGTCTAGCCTTTGGGCAAAAGGGGCGTCATGTGGACCGTTGATCTGTTTCCTTATCTTATGTACCCTCAGGATGTCCCTTCCCAACAACAGAAGTATGTCTGCGTCTGGAACAAGAGGTGGGATCTCGTCTGCAATGCGACTCAGATGACGGTGGTGGTGAGCTGCATTCGGAGTGGGAATCTCAGAACGGTTGTCGGGGACTTGATTACATTCGATCAGTGTAGGAAGGGGGAGACTAATCTTCCTGTCGGCTGACTCAACAACATAACCACAGGCCCTCCTGTCGGCTGTCTCTGAAAATCCAGCACACATCTTCAGCGTTTAAGGCGACGGACTTCCTTTGACCTTGAAGATGTCGAAGAACTCGGATCTTGCTAGAGAACGATTGCTTTGTTCGTCTGGTATGGCATACATCTTTTCAGATTCCTGGCGGCATCCTACACATTAACGAGGCATATCTTGGAGCATGCTCTTGCGCTCACTCCTTCTCCACACACCTCGGTGCACTTGGATGTAATCTCCGGACCGGCAGCTCCCTCTCTCTCCCCGCCATGCTCTGAGGCAGGAGGAGGTGACTCTGACTTCCAAGGAGCTGGGTCTGGGTGGAGTGCTGAAATGTGCCGATCACTGTCACATTCTGTGCATTTTGCAACTACCTTGCAGTTCTTCGCGAGATGGTTCGTGGAAGAGCAGCACTTGAAACATATAGAGTTCTCTTTGAGATACTGTTTGCGGTCTTCCAGGGACATCTCTCTGAAGCCTCTGCACTTCTTTAATGGATGGGGCTTGTTGTGGATGGGGCATTGTTTGCTCATATCCTCAGATATCTTCTGATCCTTCGTGTTCTCGGTTGAAGACACTTGCATTTTGTGGACAGATATTGGTGTCTTTCCATGTCTGTCAAACTTGTCTCTTCTGGCAAGTGCTGTGTGGGAGGAGAAGAGGTTGAAGCTGGGGTCGGTCCTGGCTTTGGCTTCTTTACGGGTGAAGTTGGCAACCACAGAGAATGGAGGGAAGGTAACGTTGTGCTTTAGCTTGAACTCTGACCTGAATGATATCCACTTCTCCTGCAGATTGAATGGAAGCTTCTCAATGATGGGACTTACCCCTCTGGAAGTGTCTAAGTATGATAGGCCGGGTAGGTAGCCGTCCTGATTTGCGGCTTCAAATTCCGACAGCAGATCACCAATGTCTCGGAGCTTCTGGGGTTCCTTATTTGTCAACTTCGGAAAGTTCGCCAACCTGGCAAAGAGAGCCCTTTCAATGGCTTCAGGCGAGCTGTAGCTTTCTTCCAGCCTCGCCCAAGCCATCTTCAACCCCGCTATTGGATGTCCCACATTGACCGCTTTTATCCTGCGTGCCTGTCCGGAGGACTCTGGGCTGAGCCATTTGATAAGGAGGTCGAGCTCTTCTCCTGTCGACAGGTCTAAGCCCGATATGGCACCGTGGAAGGAGGACTTCCACGCCCGATAATTCTCTGGCCTGTCTTCGAACGTGGTTAACCCTGTAGTCACCAGCTGGCTGCGTTCAAGGTATTTGGCAAGGTCGTAGGTGCTGGGACCTATGCCAGGGTTGCCTTGAGTAGGGGCTCTGTTGGGGGTCTCAAGGAAATGAGAGGGGTTTTCCTGTTGACTTTCTCTCTTCAACGCTCCATTCCTCTGCACCGTGTCCTCTGTTTTGCAGGGGAAGATCCTGTGACTTGAGGCACGCTGTCCATTTTGACTTTGATTGGTTCCATGGGGCATGTTATATGAAGTGCTTGAGCCTGTAGAGATGAGCGGGTCTTCATCCCTCTCTCTCGTAAACTGTATGTCGGCTTGGTCGCTCACGTAATCTCTGCGCTGTCGTCGACTCTGCTGCGGAACGGGAATTAAAGGTTTGTTAGCTGTCAAGGATCAGCTTCCACTAAAATTGCCTCGAATACTTGTGCCTCAGCTAATGCAGCATCTATCTCTTTTTCTTCCTGTAGAGCGTTTAATGTGGCTTGGAGACGGGCCTGTTCAGCCTGGCGTCCAACTTGGAGACGGGCCTGTTCAGCTTTTATTTCTATTTCTTTGTCGGCACGTGCAGCTCTGGCGTGGGCTGCTTTTAGCCTAGCCTGTGCTTTGGCGATGGCCATGCTTACCCTAGAACCACCTGACGACCGTGAGCCGGCTGATGACCATGAACCAGCTGATGACCATGAACCAACTGGTGATCTAGAGCAACGAGAGCTTATAGACAGATTGTCACATTCTACAGTTTCATCTAACTGTTTAAGGTCTTCTACTCGCTGAGTAGCGTTTTCGGTATTATCTTCTGACATGTTGATGTGAGGTAAGTGTGGTGTACAAGGTGAAGTCTTAAGCTGGCTCTGTCGTGATGGCCTACTCTGTGTCCTTGCTGCTCCATGTGGAGGATCTCCTCTCTTCACAGCTAGCTGTATTGCTGTCTTTTCACTGTACTGGTCTCGCTAGACGTGCTCCTATCTAGTTATCCAGCCAGCTAAACACTATTCAAATAATTCCTCGAGAAGCAGGTTTGCTGTTTTGAAGCTTTACTTGAACAAATTTGTGAAACTGTAAAAAAAGACAAATTATGTTTTGTACATAGAACTGAGTACTATACATTAGATGTTACATAAGATATAAACATGTTTATGATAATAGAATAGACTAATTGTATAACTAAATAGCACTGGAGCTAAACTTCGGTAACTAACAACTAATAACTTCTTATAGACAAAGTATTGTAAAAATACTACACTGACAAGGTTGTTCTCATGTTATTAAACAAAGATACTCACAGACATTGCGTCTTGCCTAGCGTATGAGAAGAGATGGAACAGGATTGAGAATCCCTTATGTAGCTTTCTTCATAACTTTGCCAGGTTCTTCCTGGAATACTACTTCCGGGTCAAACAGGAACAAGGTCAAATAACTTAATGCTATATACTAACACTGCTATACACTAACTACCACTAGAGGGTGCTATCTGCATGTAATAAGTCCAGAACAGGGACCATCAGACACAACTGAGTTAAAATTGCTCGGAATCGGGAACCAGGCGGGCGGGGGGGTGTCCCGCCCGCCAGTTTTTGTGATTTTTAACCCCGCGCACACCTCCAAGCTCGCCTCTATGGCTCACTGAAAATCGAGGCCTTTGCGCCTATTTTCACATAGGAGAGGGGCGAAGCAGATATTGCTATCAGGGAGGAGGTGTGTGGAATATTAGATGAAATAAACGTACTAAAAGAGGAAGTATTAAGGGGTTTAGCAGCTTTAAAAGTGGGTTAATCCCCAGGCCCGGATGAAATGTATCCCAGGCTGTTAAGTGAAGCAAAAGAGGAAATAGCAGAGCCCCTGACCATCATTTTCCAATCCTCTCTGACTTCAGGTGTGGTGCCGGAGGACTGGAGGACTGCTAATGTGGTATCCTTGTTTAAAAAGGGAGAAAAGGATAGATCGAGTAATTACAGGCCAGTCAGCCTAACCTCAGTGGTGGAGAAATTATTAGAAAGAATTCTGAAGGACAGGATAAATCTTAATTTAGAAAGACACAGATTAATCAAGGATAGTCAGCGCGGATTTGTTAAGGGAAGGTCGTGTCTGACAAACTTCATTGAATTTTTTGAGGAGGTAACAAGGAGGGTGGATGAGGGTAGTGCATTTGATGTAGTGTATATGGAATTTAGCAAGGCTTTTGATAAGGTTCCACATGGCAGACTGGTCAAGAATTTAAAAGCCCATGGGATCCAGGTGCAAAGTCTCAAGTTGGATTCAAAACTAGCTCGGAGGCAGGAAGCAGAGGTTAATGGTTGATGGGTGTTTTTGTGACTGGAAGGCTGTTTCCAGTGGGGTTCCGCAGGGCTCAGTACTAGGTCCCTTGCTTTTTGTGGTATATATCAATGGTCTAGACTTGAATATAGGGGGTATGATTAAGATGTTTTCAGATGATACAAAAATCGGCTGTGTGGTTGATACTGAAGAAGGAAGCTGTAGACTGCAGGAAGATATCAATAAATTGGTCAGGTGGGCAGAACAGTGGCAAATGGAATTCAATCCGGAGAATTGTGAGGTGATGCATTTGGGGAGGGCTAACAAGGAAAGGGAACACCCATTAAATGGTAGGACACTGAGTAGTGTAGAGGAACAAAGGGACCTTGGAGTTCATGTCCACAGATCCCTGAAGGTAGCAGGCCGGGTGGAAAAAGTGGTTAAGAAGGCATACGGAATGCTTGCCTTTATTAGCTGTGGCATAGAATACAAGAGCAGGGGGGTTATGCTTCAACTGTATAAAACACTTGTTAGGCCTCAGCTAGAGTACTGCGTGCAGTTCTGGTCATCACATTACAGGAAAGATGTGATTGCACTAGAGAGGGTACAGAGGAGATTTACAAGGATGTTGCCGGGAGTAGAGAATCTTAGCTATGAGGAAAGATTGGATAGGCTGGGTTTGTTTTCCTTGGAACAGAGGAGGCTGAGGGGAGACCTTATTGAGGTGTCTAAAATTATGAGGGGCCTAGGTAAAGTGGATAGAAAGGACCTATTTCCCTTAGCAGAGGGGTCAAAAACCAGGGGGCACAGATTTAAATTATTTGGTGGAAGTTTAAGAGGGGATTTGTGGGGAAATGTCTTCACCCAGAGGGTTGTGGGGGTCTGGAACTCACTGCCTGAAAGGGTGGTAGAGGCAGAAACCCTAACCACATTTAAAAAGTACTTGGATGTGCACTTGGGATGCAGTAGCCTGCAGGGCTACGGACCAGGAGCTGGGAAGTGGGATTAGGCTGGATAGCTCTTTGTTGGCTGGCAAGGACACGATGGGCCGAAATGGCCTCCTTCTGTGCTGTAACTTTCTATGATTCTATGATTCTATGATTCTACCTAGAAAGACAAGGGCAGCAGGTGCATGGGAACACCATCACCTGCAAATTCCCATCCAAGTTACACACCATCCTGATTTGGAAATATAATGCTGTTCCTTCATCTTCGCTGGGTCAAAATCCTGGAACTCCCTCCCTAACAGCACTGTGGGAGTACCTTCACCACACAGACTGCAGCAGTTCAAGAATGCGGCTCACCACCCCCTTCTCAAAGGCAATTAGGGATGGGCAATAAATGCTGACCTTGCCAGTGACGCCCACATCCCATAAACAAATAAAAAGCATTTTTTTAAAAAGTCAACTTATTCAATGTTCTAGGTGATCCTGCTGTACTCAATCTCCTTTGCTGTTAAACATTGAAATGTATTATAATATGTATTGGGGCAGTAATTCCTCCCCAAACGCGTGAGTACGGAAGGGGTACTCACGCGTCTGGCCGGAGGAAATGCCGGTTTTCAGCATGCACAGCGCATGCACTGAAAACCGGCATTTCCTCTCCTCTAACCCAAGAGTTGAAGAGGCTAGCGCGTGCGCTGTAGGGGGCAGCGCGTGCGTCTTGGATTTCCTCTGTTTTGGGGGATTTGCGCATGTGTAAAGGCCTCCGGTCTTTACGCTTGTAAAAAGCACACGTAAGTATTTATTTTTAAGGGTAAGTGGTGTTTTAGTGCAATTTAGAAAATTTTTTCCCACAGGTTTATTATTTTAAAGATTCTACAATAAGGTAAGTTTAGTTTTAGACCCTTTTTATTAAAAATTTATTTTTTTCAAAAAAAAAATTATTGTTTAAATTATTTTTTTTAACTTATTTATACTTAATTTAATGATTGGGATGTTTTTTTAATTTTTTTTTAAAGTTTAAGTAGTGTTTTGGGGTGCAGTACTTCTCATGAGTTTGACAGTTCTTACTCTCAAACTTATGAATGAAGTTTCCCCTCCCCTGATTGGCTGAACAGTTCTCACCTGATCCCAGCCGGCACATCGCACTAACTACGCCGCTGGGTCAGGTTAGCACAGCGCGCCAACATCAGAACCCAGCCACTGAAAGGAAATCCACTGCGGGCCAGGTTTCAGATGTCGGTGCGCAGGGTGAGTGCACATCGGGGGCTTGCACGCACGGCTAGCCCCCGACACCAAGTTCTGGGCCATTATGTTTGCTCAAAATATTGCATTATATACCTCTAAGCACGTAGAACATAACAGGAATTGTAATTTATCTTAGCTCAGTTGGTAGCACGCTCCCTCTGAGTCTGAAGGTTGTGGGTACTATGATTGGTACTTCAGTGCAGTACCGAGGGAAACTGAGTTGTTGAAGGTATCGTTTTTCAGCTAAGATGTTAAACTGAGGCCCACCTGTTTGCTCAGGTAGATGTAAAAGATCCCATGGCACTATTTGAAGGAGAGAAGGAAGTTCCCTGGGGTCTGGCCAATATTCCACCTTCAAGCAACACCATCACAAACAGCTTATGTGCTCATTTGTTATTTATCAGACCTTGCTGGGTGCAAGTTGGCTACTGCATGTAACAGCAATCATTACTTCAAAATTAATCCATTGGTTCTAAAGTGCTTTTGGATGTCCTGAGGATAACAGCTATTCAGAAGTAATTGAGTGGTTATAAAGTGCTTTTGGATATCTTGAGGATATGATAAGCTGCTATTAAATATGAGTTCTTTCTTAAGACAGAGTATTATTCAAAGCTGAGTCTAGAATTAAAAGAAAAACTTGGATATTAATATCTGTGACCTTTGGTTTATTGAAAAGATACCTATTCTCAAAACTGTTTGCTTAGTCGATATTTGTCGCTGGCAGTGTTGCCCTGGCCTTGATTAAAGAACATCTGTGGCTGAATAAAAGTTGTTTTCACCACACCCGATGGATTCCCATGTCAAATTGGAATGAGGCATTCTTGTGGCCTGGTTTTTTTATTGGACCTAATTATAAAGGGACACTTCTGCTCCTTTTGGCTCCATAAAAATATAACATTGAAAAGGTTTTAGGGTTGCTCAAAGCCAGGATACATGGGTGTTGTGTGCACGCCGCCCATTCCACCCATACATCCCTTAAAATTGCAATCTGGGTCCAAACTACGTCATAGGATCTTGATTTGCATAACGAAGAGTCCTACCTCCTGAAACAGTCTGGCAGCCCCAGGAAAGGCGCATTCAAAATGGCAGCAGCCGGAGTTTCACATGAATTGGGCAGTAAGTCTACTGACCTGATTTTGAGGCTAATGCCAATTTTGGCCAGTTACAATTAAAAGAAAGACTTGCATTTATAGAGCACCTTTCACTACCACCGGACGTCCCAAAGCACTTTACAGCCAATGAAGTACTTTTTGAAGTGTAGTCACTGTTGTAATGTAGGAAATGTGGCAGCCAATTTGCGCACAGCAAGCTCCCACAAACAGCAATGTGATAATGACCAGATAATCTGATTTAGTGATGGTGATTGAGGGATAAATATTGGCCAGGACACTGTGGATAACTCCCCTGCTCTTCTTCGAAATTGTGCCATGGGATCTTTTACATCCACCTGAAAGAGCAGACAGGGCCTCGGTTTAACGTCTCAGCCGAAAGATGGCACCTTTGCCAGTGCAGCACTCCCTCAGTACTGCACTAGAGTGTTAGTCTAGATTTGTGTGCTCAAGTCTCTTGGAGTGGGATTTGAACCCACAGCCTTTTTGATTCAGAGGCAAGCTTGCTACCCACTGAGCCACAGCTGACACTCAATTGGCCTCATTGGATTACAAGCAGATCATTATCTCCTACAGGTATGTGGTGTCTTGGCAACTAGTCTCTTATCAGGGTGTGAGCCTTTATATTGACCTGGGTGTTTCCATTCTCTGCCCTTGTGTTTCCAATCTGTCTGTTGTTGTTCATATATAGAGACAACCTTAAGATTTCTTTTTCTCCTGTAGGATTCGCAAAATTGTACTTTATATTATAAAGGGTCGAATGGCAGAAGAGGCCATGATTTTAAAGACTATTTTTAAAGAAGCACAGAAAAAGGGGCATACAAAATGGCCAGCAGACCCTGTGATCAACTTATTGGGACACTTTAAAATGGTTCCTGCAAATCCTCAGACAGCTTTGTGGATTCAGCCCAAATTAAGTTCTGGAAGCCGTTCCTGAGAGAACGAAACCAGACACCCACATATACATATAGATTGGATGCAGATCCAGTCGAGATAAGCCTGTAGATAAAGGCCATCTAAATGTTGACCCAGACAAAAGGAAACAGTTTCATATTCATGAGCAGAGCATCAAGGACCCGTTAAAGACATCACCAGGACATTAAAAACAATGAAGGTCATTCCAGACCAGAGATGGCCCTTTACCAGCCATCCAAGAACAGTTTAAAATATAATAACTACCCCGTTGTGCAACAAGCCCGCCAAAAGTTAAACAAAGACTAACCTGATTTGGCACGAGATAAGAGCTTCTGGAAAGAAGTATAATTGAGAGAACACACGGGTAGGAATTGGGTTGTCATCAGCTTTCCAGCTTGCAGGCCTGCCCAGCTTTTGAGCTGAGGTAAAGAGGAGCCGCTTTGGGAGAAGATCAGCGTGACTCCTCTCCATCGTCAGAGAGGAAGAGGAAGAAGACTAAGCCGCCATCAAGAAGGTCGTTCGAGCCGGCGTCCCGCCCCGGGGTAAAACATCGGGAGATCATTGACCAACCCCGGGCCGTTGACGAAACGAGAGGCCATCGACCCGCT
This sequence comes from Somniosus microcephalus, assembly GCF_052327205.1. NCBI lineage: Eukaryota > Metazoa > Chordata > Chondrichthyes > Squaliformes > Somniosidae > Somniosus > Somniosus microcephalus. The sequence goes on from NC_141001.1 coordinate 83,319,509, forward strand.
CCGGCTCGGGAGAAGAGATAAAATAAAACTGAAAAAACGATGGGGGCCAGCCCAAGGCTCCTCTGACCGGGGTCGAGCCAATGATCCCCGACTCCGCTGACATTCAGGCCAGCCGGTGTCCAGCCACCCCCGACCCCCACCTCCGGAGAGAGGTGTGGCGCAGCTCGCTGGGGCTCCACGTTCCACGTGGAGACGAGACGCCTGAAAGGATCAAACGCAGACTGGTTCATAACCTTGTACTTCCTAGTTGGACTGGTGAGCATGTTTCTGGCCCTCCATAATCAGATCTATATAGGTTTAATGGGGTGGATATTTAAGGGTATAATTAACATGAGTTGTTATCCCTCGATGTTCCGTGTGTTTCCCTATTTCATGATGAATTTTGTAGAGTATAATATGCCTGTATTTGCCTTGGTTAGCATTGTGTCGTTATGATTTGTTTGTGTTTTTCCCTCCCATGTACTCTCTTATTTGCTTGCATTTGATTTGTGTTTCCATATGCAATAAAATTTCATTTCGTTTCATCAAACTTGGTCTATAAGAGTTTTCTCTACATTGTAGTTCCTGCCCCAAGGTCCAGAGTATAGAATCTAAGGGGCGAGTGGGTCGAACCACTCAAGGTTTTACTGTGCAAGAGAGCGAGGCCTCTAGAGAGAGAAACCTCTGCGTACTAAAACCCCTTACACTCCCACTAAAAATGCTTAAAAGTACAGGCTTGGAAGTAGCCTATAAGAGGAGCAGGTTTGCTATTCCATGTTGGAGCCTTCCTCATATAGGGATCTAGAGCTAATCTTAGCATCCATGTTTTTGTTCCAGGCATTGATCTCACAATCCTTATGAAGCTACACCCTTAAACAATTTTGTTTTAAGATCCCCTCCTTTGTTTGGTAGTATTTAAATCACAGAATGCAACGGCCAGTGTGCGGTTTTCCCTATTGTCAAGAGACTATGCTCCCACAGATTAAATCTATGTCATTGATTTTAACAATGAGCACCTTGTCCTTTTGCAGGAGAACAGTTCCTTTGTCCTCTGGGCTATTTAGTGATGCAAGTTCACACCGTTGCATTCATTTCAATACAGAGTCTATTGGTGAGGACTGCAACGGCGCACCCTGTGGAGGAGCGGGGTATCTCTGACAGCAAATTAGTAACATAGAAACAGAAAAATAGGAACAGGAGTAGGCCATTCGGCCCTTCGAGCCTGCTCCCCCATTCAATATGATCATGGCTGATCCTCTATCTCAATACCATATTCCCGCTCTCTCCCCATACCTCTTGATGCCTTTTGTGTCTAGAAATCTATCTATCTCCTTCTTAAATATATTCAGTGACTTAGCCTCCACAGCCTCCTGTGGTAGAGAATTCCATAGGTTCACCACCCTCTGAGTGAAGAAATTTCTCCTCATCTCAGTCCTAAATGTCCTACCCCGTACCCTGATACTGTGACCCCTCGTTCTAGAGCCCCCAGCCAGGGGAAATATCCTCCCTGCATCCAGTCGGTCTAGTCCTGTCAGAATTTTATACGTTTCAATGCTCCTCTCTCATTCTTCTAAACTCTAGTGAATACAGGCCTAGTCGACCCAATCTCTCCTCATATGACAGTCCTGCAATCCCAGGAATCAGTCTGGTGAGCCTTCGCTGCACTCCCTCTATGGCAAGTATATCCTTTCTTAGGATTTATGCATTGAATTCTGCATGTGTGGACTCCAGAAGTTGCGGTCAGATTTTTTCCATTGTAACAGTGAGCGCTGAGAGCCTCACTGTTATTCTCACCACAAATTCCGGGCCATTGTCTTTTTTCTCTTATATCTTTTCCTCTTTATTCTTCTTCCTCCTTTGTTGTTTTCAACCTTGTCTTCCTGTTCTCCTTTGTCCTACCTGCAGTTCATCTTTCTCGTCCTCCTTTTCTTTCCTGTAGTGATGGCGTGCAGGTGGGTGGGAGGCATCACTCAGAGAACCCAAGGAGCAACAGGGTAGGAAGAAAAGCTGCTGTTGTCTTTTTTAAATGTCTCATTCAGAGGAGGACCAGCCCATTGACAGACGTAAAGTTCTTGTGCTAAGAAAAAGAAAATAAATGAGCTAATCTCACCTACTACTGGTCAGGAAGATTGAGAGATTGATTGTTGCAACAACAAAAAAGGACACAAAAATTGTGGGCTAATGGTTTCTTTTAGAATCTGCAATGCAGAGCAGCGTTCAGACTCAGAGATGTCTGAGTCACTGGCAACCTCACAGGAAATTGTTTCAGCAGTTTTAATACCGTTGTCTTGGAACAGAGCTGTTGGTTAAGCTTCCAAATCAAAAATTAAACGCAGTCAGAATCGGGGTCAAGGGGCTCACTAGCAGGATTGAGCAAACTTTTGTCTCCAGTATAAAGCTGATTGGCATTTAGTGTTATACTCAGTATTTATTATTCCCACTTCCAGTTACACTTGATTGTTGTTTATTAGCAACAACAACAACTTGCATTTATATATTGCCTTTAACATAGTAAAACGTCCCGAGGTGCTTCACTGGAGCGTTATCAAACGAAACATGACACCAAGTCACATAAGGAGATATTAGGAAAAGTAATAAAAAGTTTGGTCAAAGAGGTAGGCTTTAAGGAGCATTTTAACATTTCCCACATTACAACAGGGGCTTCACTTCAAAAGTATTTCATTGGCATTAAAGCGCTTTGAGAAGTCCGGTGGTCGTGAAAGGCGCTATATAAATGCAAGTCTTTCTTTTCTTTCTTTTTTAAAGGAGGAGAGAGAGGTAGAGAGGCAAAGAGGTTTAGCGAGGGAATTCCAGAGCTTCGGGCCTAGGCAGCTGAAGGCACAGCCGCCAATGGTGGAATGATGAAAATCAGGGATGCGCAAGAGACCAGACTTGGAGGAGCGCAGAGATCTCAGAGGGTTGTAGAGCTGGAGGATGATAAAGGAAGAGGCAAAAGGTACATGGTTACTGGTTGACACTTGACTCTAGGAATGAGATGTTATTGACTTCAGGCTAACTAAACAATCCTCTGTTAGGTCATGGAGCCCAAGGCCATTTTACTTGAATCAAAATTGGCTCCATAGCTATAGTTTGCTCACTTCAGAAATTGAATTGTCAGACAGCCTTTGGTCCTGAGCTTTCAATCACCTGGTTGTGAAGAAAACATTCACACCAGCACATTGCTAGGCTGCCATGTGAGAACAAGTAACTATTTTAAAATGATATAGGTAATTGCAGCCTGTTCTATTTTGGAGCAATCCCGATGAAACAAGTGAAAAGAGTTCACTTCCAGATGAGAGAAAGCTACATTTTTGAAAAATAATTTATTTTCTTCAGTTCAAGCACATGAACTATGATGGCAAAGGAGTTGTGATTGTGTTGGGAAAATGCCTGACGACCACATAAACTTGCTTCTAGGAAATTAGGCTTAGAGCTTGCTCCTTGGGTGTAATCCAAAAGTTAGACCTGAAAATGTGGCCAACGTTGAACACATTGTCAATGTCAAGTTACGCCCAAGTATCCTCCCAATCTCATTAAAATATGCCCAAACTTAAAATGGACACAAATGGGCATAAACCAGCGTAAACAATCGGGGCCAACACCAGTATATTTCGTCCTTGAGTCTAAAAATTGAAGTTTCAACTCATTTAACTATCTTTCCTGTGCATCAGATGCAGCATGTTTAAGGAGCTGCAATTGGGGAAGCTTTTCAATTTTTATTGAGAGTTATACTTACGTCATCACAATGCATGAAAAGAAACAGAAAATACAGAGCAGATCTCAGTGAGGCTATGTTTATTAAAAATGCTCAAACAATTGCAATTAAAAGACCAAAAGAATCACTGTTTTTCATGCTGCAACTGAACTTCTGGTTGTAGTGTCGAGAGAACTTCCCCCGAACAAGTGCAATTGGAGGATACTTGCATTTGAGAGTTGGGGGCCTAGCTAGAGATTCATTCGGGCGGAGGTTTTGATAGACTGACGTAAAGGAGCGAGGAGATTTGAGCGTATTGTAGTTACGCAGGTAACTCACACTCAAAATTCAGCAATCTTTTAAGTCACATCTTTGGCTTGGGCCCAGATTATGGGTTTATCTGGGCACAAATGCAGAGGAAACTCCAGGCTTTAGTGTCTTGTGCTTTATTTGTTTTTCTACCTGAAAGAATGCAGTGTTATATGATCAATTACTGAAATTAGAGTGGTGAATACTTGCTATAAGGAAGGTGTTTTGAACAAATTGAACTTTCTCTTACCAAGAATCTACAGTTCTTCTTTTATTTGTTCATAAAGTGGAAGCATTACAGAACACTGCAAGATATTTCTACCAATTATTATTCCAATTAGGATATGTTGCTCTTAATATTGTTGCTCTATGCAATGATAATGCTGCCCTTTGGAATAATCAAGTTTCCAGCAGCATTCTCTGGTACCTCTAATGTGTTATGTTTACTGTATAAATGTTAAAGCTAAATGCTGTGTGATCTGCAGAGATATGGGCTATAATATCCATGTAGCATTTTATTGGAACCAATCTTCTGGAAAATATGTGATTCTTGTGGCAGAGGCCCAAAGGCCAGGATGGGACAAAATGCTGATCTCGGCAAATGATGGAATAAACACCACAAGGAAATATGATGGTGTGGCAGACAAGACAAACACTGCCCCTGTTTCCTGTTGTACAAATTGATGATGTGCTGTGGGGGTTTTTTTGTGTCATTCCACAAACTTGCAAATGTAAAAAAGAAAGCTTGAAGAAAATCTCTTAAAAAATCTCACACTCTGGCCTGCTCGCGATGTGAATTACATTAGACCAATGCATTTGGTAAAATCAGGGGCAAGTCAATTGTGTTTCATGTCAGAGTCGTTGTAGAAGAGAGAAAATTACACAATTTCAGTCTTGCGAATCAGTACGTTGTGCATCAAAATAGCACAAAATGGAAATCGCCAAGAGTCTCTCCGAGAATCAATCTTAATCAGAAATGTCATTCTACCAGTTCAAAAGTTAATCCTCTGCACAGAAGCCTGTTTCCTAAAAGATAACTTGTTATTTGTATGAAGGGGCATTTGTATCAAGTTAAAGTTGAAATGATAAGTTTTGTAAGTCCTTTAATGTAGCCCTTTGTGTGAAACATCTGCAGAACCTTCTAGAAATTGCTGAAAGCTCCCTGCAGTAACATGGCTGAAAATAGCACGCACTGTTTTAAAAAAAATTAACTGCCACAAGTGCAGCTTCTCAAAAATGAAAGTTTCAATAATATGGCCTATGGGCAAAATCCTGTGAAAATGGGATTGCATCTCAACCTTGGAAGAAATGTGTTTGCTGACTGAAAACTCATTAGATGGGCTAGAAATTCAATATAGCCAAGGAATGGGCGGTGTCAGTAGAAAAGTTATTGAATTAGCGGCAGGCGCAAATGCTTTAGACTGCACGAAAAATTTGTGCTCACTCCGCAATAAAATGATTGGAGTCCTAAATCAAGTCTTAAAACCCAAGCTCATTGGCATTACATTTAAACGGTGGACCAATATCGGGGGCAGTCTAATTGCAATTCATCATTGCCACAGGCTTTTTACACTACTTAAAGGGGAGGTTCATTAGAAACATAGAAACATAGAAGATAGGAGCAGGAGTAGGCCATTCGGCCCTTCGAGTCTGCTCCGCCATTCAATGAGATCATGGCTGATCATCCAAATTCAGTACCCTGTCCCTGCCTTCTCCCCATATTGCTTGATCCCTTTAGCCTTAAGAAATATATCAAACTCTTTTTTGAATATATTTAATGAAATGGCCTCCACCGCCCTCTGTGGCAGAGAATTCCACAGGTTCACCACTTTCTGGGTGAAGAAATTCCTCCTCATTTCAGTCCTAAATGGCTTACCCCTTATCCTTAGACTATGACCCCTGGTTCTGGACTCCCTGGCCATCATAAACATCCTTCCTGCATCTAGTCTGTCCAGGCCTGACAGAATTTTATAAGTTTCGATGAGATCCCCTCTCAATCTTCTAAACTCCAGTGAGTATAAGCCCAATCGACACAATCTCTCCTCATACGTCATTCCTGCCATCCCAGGTATCAGCCTGGTGAATCTTCGCTGCACTCCTTCCATGGCAAGACCATCCTTCCTCAGGTAAGGTGACCAAAACTGCACACAATACTCAAGGTGCGGTCTCACCAAGGCCCTGTACAACTGTAGCAAGACATCCTTGTTCCTGTACTCGAACCCTCTTGCTATGAAGGCCAACATACCATTTGCCTTCTTAACCGCCTGCTGCACCTGCATGCTTACCTTCAGCGACTGGTGCACAAGAACACCCAGGTCTCTTTGCACTTCCCCTTCTCCCAATCTATTGCCATTCAAATAATAATCTGCCTTCCTGTTTTTGCCACCAAAGTGGTTAACCTCACATTTATCCACATTATAGTGCATTTGCCATGTTTCTGCCCAATCTCCCAATCTGTCCAAATCGTACTGGAGTTTCACAACATCCTCCTCACAGCTTACCCTCCCACCCAGCTTTGTGTCATCTGCAAATTTGGAGATATTACATCAAATTCCCTCGTCCAGATCATTAATATATATTGTGAACAGCTGGGGTCCTAGGACCGATCCTTGCGGTACCCCACTAGTCACTGCCTGCCACTCGGAAAACGACCCGTTTATTCCAACTCTTTGCTTTCTGTCCGCTAACCAGTTCTCTATCCAAGTCAATACCTTGCTCCCAATCCCATGTGCCTTAATTGTGCACGCTAATCTCTTATGTGGGACCTTATCGAAAGCCCTCTGAAAGTCCAAATACACCACATCCACTGGTTCTCCCTTATCTATTTTACCAGTTACATCCTCAAAAAATTCCAATAGATTAGTCAAGCATGATTTACCTTTTGTAAATCCATGTTGACTTTGTCCGATCCTGTCACTGCTTACCAAGTGCTCTGCTATTAAATCTTTTATAATAGATTCTAACATTTCCCCCACTACCGATGTCAGGCTTACTGGTCTATAATTCCCCGCTTTTTCTCAACCACCTATTTGAATAGTGGGGTAACATTAGCTACCCTCCAATCCATGGGTACTGTTCCAGAGTCTATCGAGTTCTGGAAGATGACCAGCAATGCATCTATTATTTCTAGGGCCACTTCCTTAAGTACCCTGGGATGTAGATTATCAGGCCCTGGGGATTTATCGGCCTTTAGTCCCATCAATTTTCCGAACACCATTTCCCTACAAATACTGATTTCTTTCAGTTCCACCCTTTCATCAGGCTCTATGTTCCCCGGCATCTCTGGGAGGTTATTTGTGTCCTCCTTTGTGAAGACAGAACCAAAGTATGAATCTAGTTGGTCTGCCATTTCTTTGTTTCCCATTATAAATTCCCCTGATTCTGACTGTAAGGGACCTACGCTTGACTTCACCAATCTTTTTCTCTTCACCTATCTATAAAAGCTTTTACAGTCAGTTTTTATGTTCCCTGATAGCTTACTCTCATATTCTATTTTCCCTTTCTTAATTAATCCCTTTGTCCTCCTTTGTTGAATCCTAAACTGCTCCCAATCCTCAGGATTATTGCTTTTTCTGGCTAATTTATATGTCCTCTCCTTGGATCTTATGCTATCCCTAATTTCCCTTGTTAGCCACGGTTGAGTCACCTTTTTTGTTTTATTTTTCTGCCAAACTGGGATGAACAAATTCTGTAGCTCATCCATTCGGTCTTTGAATGTTTGCCATTGCCTATCCACCATCAACCCTTTGAGTGCCATTCACCAATCAATCCTACCCAACTCGCTCCTCAGACCATTGTAGTTTCCTTTATTTAAATTGAGGACCCGAGTCTCTGAGTCAACTACTTCATTCTGCTGCAGCACCTCATTCTCAGCATTGCTGGCTGTGCAGCTGCCTCAGCAAGCGGAAGCAGAACAAGGAGAAGGAGCCGGAGGACTAAACCAATTGTGCTCATGGCAGATCCACGCCCCAAGGCAAGAGCCTGCAGAATCTCCGATGCAGCATTGGAGGCATTGGTTTTCACTGTGGAGAGGCGGAGTGTGGTGCCCTAACCTGTGATATACCTATCAATTCAGTTCATGAAAAGCGACGAGTTAAGTTAGTAACTATAGGCTTTTATTGGCTAAATAACAGAGCCCACCCTCGTGGGTGATCGGATCCAACAAGGAGGAATACCAGCCAGTCGACCACCTTTATACCTGGGCAAGCAGGCGGAGCCATGGGGCGGAGTCAGCTGTGGTCAGCCCAGGTATAACAGCGTGACAAGAGGTGACCTTGTGTAGTGATACAACAATGTAAACAGTGATAACCATAGTGTAACGATATAAACAGTGATAACCATAGTGTAACGATAGTGAACGATAAAAGTGGTTTACCACAACCTGCAAGTGGCAGGAGGCCCTTGCCACAAGTCTTCCACACCATGTGGAGGGAGGTAGCATAGCACGTCTCGGGCAGCACTGTAGTCCCCAGGACCCACACACAGTGATTGAAGACATTTAACAACCTCACTTGGCTGGCCATGCTGAGGTGGTGCAGTCTGCAGCCAGGCCTTCCAGGTCGAGGCGGTCCTGCAAAGCCATCTGAAGTCTCCCGCATGGACACTCAGCAGCCTTCCAGCAGCTGTGCTGCAGCCACTACTGGGGCCAACACTTCGTAGGAGCACTAGAGCAGGAAAAGGCACATTAACAACAGGCACTAAGGGATTGCATAAGGGTGCAAAGTAAATATTTTTGTTGTAAATATGTGTCCACTACTTTTTGATCAATTTATTATTTCATTTACCATTCTTTTGTGGTGTCTCTTATTTCAGCTTTGCACTGTGATATGGCCTGTGACAGGGATGGAATGATGGGGATGTGGTGAGCAAAGGGGATCTGGGGTTTAAGTCATCCTGGTGTGAGGCTGGAGGTCTGGTCGCAGGAGGTGGCAGAGTTCTGTGACCACCTCCTTGGTGAAACAGAGCCATCTAATACACTGCTCCTCGCTTAATTGAAGGTAGGAGAAGTGCTCTTGGAATACACTTGGAGGGTAAGACCTCCTGGTGAGAGCCCCGATGTCCCTCCTCATCTCTCTGTGCACATGTTCCTGTATTTCTCGCTGCCTATGCTCCCTCCACCATAGATCTCGGAGGGCGAGGTGGCATGCCAGTACAGCCCCCATTAATGTTACCAAGTGTAGCAGGTTGAATCTTTGAAGAATAAATGTAGCTACTTTTTAGTTGCCAGAAGATTCCTGATACAAAAGAACCTTGAAATTACTGAATGAAACTGTTGCAGTGGGTGAAACTATCAAAAAAGCCATTGAAACTGCACTAACCTGACAGCTGCGAGTGATTACTGATGACCCATTTAAATAACATCCCTGCAGCTGGCTTCCTGGTGTTACATGCCAGCTCTCCCTGTTGGTGTTTACTTCAGGTGGTGAGGTAAGTGGCAAGAATCAATTTTGAAAATCGGGTGGTCAGTGAGCATTGCACACTCACTGACGTCATGATCTATGTGATGTTGATGTTCCTGGCGATATTTTTTACTGGCGGCAGCATGGGGAGGCCTGATTTGGCACATGGTGCTGGACTCACTTCGCCCTGGCGATACTGGTCTAGCGCCCTATTAGCACCATCTACTGGTGCTAACAGGAGCCACTAAGGGGATGAATCTTTCCCCCATATATATTGACATCAATTGTGGTCGAACATTTAGATGTTTTAATTTTTTTTGTAAGAAGTCACACAACACCAGGTTATAGTCCAACAGCTTTATTTGAAATCACAAGCTTTCGGAGCGCTGCTCCTTCTTCAGGTGAAGTGCTCCGAAAGTTTCAGCAGCGCTCCGAAAGCTTATGATTTCAAATAAAGCTGTTGGACTATAACCTGGTGTTGTGTGACTTCTTACATTTGTCCACCCCAGTCCAACTCCGGCATCTCCACACCATGACTTAATTTTTTTTGTTCATTTTATCTGAGCTAAGAAATATATGTATATATGCACTCGAGAATTCTTTCCAAATTTGAAAGAAATTAGAGCAAATATGAATTCTATTAATTTTAATAAATTAGCCTAGAAGTTACTGGTGATTATTTTAGTGGGTGAACACTTTCATATGACAATCATTTGTCCATTATTTTAACAGCGGTGTTGAACCATTTGAAATAAATGTCCTATCTATCTATATATATAAACGGATTGTTCTGTCTGTCTGTCTGTCTGTCTATCTGTCTGTCTGTCCTCGGGTGTGCATCTGTCCGGCTATGCGCTCGAAAGTTATAGAGCGTACCTATGCGTGCGTTACCTCTGAAGAAAGCTTACGGTTCCGGGACGGTCGTAAGCATATTTACTTTTCGGTCGGATGAAAATTGTTCGCGCCTTATGCAAAAAACCTTCAAAATTAAACTCATTATCTGCTACTTAGCATTGATTGACTGACGTCAAGGTTCGACCAATTCTGTGCCGTCACGATTGACCAGTCCTACAGTACAGTCCCCTGATGGTTGGCCAATCAGTGTGTGTGTGTGGGCGGGACTAATCGTTTTCATCTCAGGGATGTGGCAGCCATTGCCTCAAGCTAAAAACACCATTTACTACCAGCTCAAAATCTGCTGATGCAGCTTCCAAAAAGTTAGTATCTCATGTTATTTTTAAAAGATTTACCAAAAACGTTTTATAAGTACTTTCACTTTCATCTTTGAAGGTATTAAAAGGTAGAAATGTTGCCCGGCAGCAGATTCACAAAGGGACAGAGTGACAGGGCCCAAAAGCCTGGGACTCGATTTAAAATGTTGCCCGGCAGCAGATTCACAGAGGGACAGACAGACAGGGCCTGAAAGCCTGGGACTCGATTTAAAATGTTGCCCGGCAGCAGGTTGAGAGAGGGACACAGAGACAGGGCCAAAAAGCCTGGGACTCGATTTAAAATGTTGCCCGGCAGCAGATTCACACAGGGACACAGAGAGGCCCCAAAGCCTGGCACTTGATTTAAACCGCCTGGCCCAAAACAGCCCTGGCAAAGCCGGGCTCCCCCAGCTAGTTTGAAATAAATGACCTATTGTCTGCACTAAATCGCTGACAGAGAAATATGATACAAAACTATTAAGCATTCATCTGCTAATATCACCAATAATAATTTATAATATATAGAGGCATGTGATTAAATTCAGCTCATACTAAACATTGCTGGTCGGGTGGAGATCCTTCATTGGAATTGGCCGTACTCTTGACATATATCTATTTTTGTCAGTTCCACTTTTTGTTTTAGCCAGTTCTATTAAGGGGCTCTCCTGATTTTGACTGTGTCTTCAGTCCCGGCATTGACCTAGGCACTGGATGTGACAATGGCATACCCAGCCCAGTCAACCCTGCAAAGTCCTCCTCACCAACATCTGGGGACTTGTGCCAAAAATTGGGAGAGCTGTCCCACAGAATAGACGAGCAACAGTAGTCATATTCATAGAATCATAACTTTCAGCCAACGTCCCAGACTACTCCATCACTATCCCTGGGTATGTCCTGTCCCAGCAGGACAGAGCCAGCAGAGGTGGCAGCACAGTGGTTATAGTCAGGAGAGAGTGGCTCTGGGAGTCCTCAAAATTGACTCCGGATCCCATGAGGTCTCATGGCATCAGGTCAAACATGGGCAAGGAAACCTCCTGCTGATTACCACCTACCGCCCTCCCTCAGCTGACGAATCAGTACTCCTCCATGTTGCACATCACTTAGAAGATGCACTGAGGGTAGCAAGGGCACAGAATGTACTCTGGGTGGGGTATTTCAATGTCCATCACCAAGAATGGCTCGGTAGCACCACTACTGAGCGAGCTGGCAAAATCCTGAAGGACATAACTGCCAGTCTGGGCCTGCAACAGGTGATGAGAGAACCTACTTGACCTCGTCGTCACCAATCTACCTGTTGCAGATGCATCTGTCCATGACAGCAATGGTAGAAGTGACCATGACACAGTCCTTGACGAGACGAAGTCCCGTCTTCACACTGAGGGCACCCTCCATCGTGCTGCATGGCACTATTACCGTGTTAAATGGGATAGATTTAGAACAGATCTAGCAGCTCAAAATTGGGCATCCATGATGCACATATCCCTCACGCTACCATACCATCAAGCCAGGGGACCAACCCTGGTACAATGAGGAGTGTAGAACAGCATGCCAGGCATACCTAAAAATGAGGTACCAACTTGGTGATGCTACAACACAGGACTACATACATGCTAAACAGCAGAACCAGCATGCTATAGACAGCTAAGCGATCCCACAACCAATGGATCAGGTCAAAGTTCTGCTGTCCTGCCACATCCAGTCGCAAATGGTGGTGGACAATTAAACAACTAACGGGAGGAGGAGGCCCCATGAACATCCCCATCCTCAATGATGGTGGAGCCCAGCACGTGAAATAAATGACCTATTTGAAATGACCTATTGTCAGCACATGGCTGAAGCGATTGCAACCATCTTCAGCCAGAGTGCCTAGTGGATGATTCTTCTCGGTCTCCTCCCGAGATCCCGACCATCACAGAATCCAGTCTTCAGCCAATTCGATTCACTCCATGTGATATCAAGAAAAGGCTGAGTGCACTGGATACAGCAAAGGCTATGGGCCCCGTTAACATCCTATTGTCATGCTGAAAACATGTACTCCAGAACTAGATGCATCTCTAACAAAGCTGGTCCAGTACAGCTACAACACTGGCATCTACCCGACTGTGAAAAATTGCTCAGGTATGTCCTGTCCACAAAAAGCAGGTCAAACCCAAACTGGACAATTACCGCCCCATTAGTCTACTCTCAATCAGCAGCAAAGTGAGGGAAGTTATCGTCAACAGTGCTATTAAGTGGTCTCTCAATGTCTCTTAATGTCTCTTAATCTCTCCTGCTTTCTATCCTGTCACTGACCTTCCCTTTTGTTCTTTCATCCCCACCCCCTTTTCCCAGCCCCTACTTGCTTTAAAATCGATTCCCTTTCCTGTTTTTTTCCAATTCTGACGAAAGGTCTTCGACCTGAAACATTAACCCTGTTTCTCTCTCCACGGATGCTGCCTGGCCTGCTGAGTTTTTCCAGCATTTTCTGTTGTTATTTCGGATTTCCAGCATCCGCAGTATTTTGCTATCGTGCTATTAAGCGGCTCTTGCTCACCAATAACCTGCTCAACGATGCTCAGCTTGGGTTCTGCCAAGACCACTCGGTTCCAGACCTCATTACAACCTTGTCCAAACTTGGACAAAAGAGTTGAATTCCAGAGGTGAGGTGAGATATCAAGGCAGCATTTCACTGAGTGTGGCATCAAGGAGCCCTAGTAAAATTGAAGTCAATGAGAATCAAGGGTAATATTCTCCAGTGGTTGGACTCATACCTAGCACAAAGGTTGTGGTTGTTGGTGGCCATTCATCTCAGCCCCGGGACATCGCTGCAGGAGTTCCTCAGGGCAATGTCCTAGGCCCAACCATCTTCAACTGCTTCATCTCTGACCTTCCCTCCAACATAAGGTCAGAAATGGGGATGTTCACTGATGATTGCATTCGCAACTCCTCAGATAATGAAGCAGTCCGTGCCTGCATGCAACAAGACCTGGACAACATTCAGGCTTGGGCTGATATGTGGCAGGTACCATTCGCACCACACAAGTGCCAGGCAACAAGAGAGTGTCTAACCACTTCCCCTTGACATTCAGTGGGATCAACATCACTGAATCCTCCACCATCAACATCCTGGGGGGTCACCATTGACCAGTATCTTAACTGGACCAGCCACATAAATACTGTGGCTACAATGGCAGGTCAGAGGCTTGGGGGGAAAAATTTGGCGGCGCCCCCTTTGGGGCATTGACATCGCCGGGGCGCTAATTTTAGTGCCCCGAAAAAGTTAGCGCCCCTGTGCCATAAATTCAGTAGTAGCGCCCCAAGCAGGTGGCAGAGCGCTACTGTAAAGCGTTCCCCCTCCTTCTTGGGGAGCTACCAGTGCATTTTGCGGCACTACGTGCAACAACGCCATGCTAGGCGGCATGTAGCACTGCGTCGTTGCATGCCTCCACCCCGATTAAAGGGGAGGGGCCTAGTGCTGCATGAACCAGGGTCCTGCTGGACGACCGGGGAGTGGGGTGACGGGACAACAGCTCGGCACTCGAGGAGTGCCAGGCTGAGCGGTCGCGGCCAGCACCCCAGATACAGAGGCAAAAAGGAGCAGGTGCTGGCAGTTGGCCAAAAGAAAAATGGCCACCCGGCACCTGCCATTTAATTTGTGCCGCCGCTGCTGCCAAAACACTCCCTGAACCAGTCGGACATATCGTCTGCTGATCGGTCTGGGGGTGCAAGGGAAGTTTGCGGCCAGGGCGCAAGTGGGGCGTTGTGCACGGCGATGATGTCATTTTGCGGAATTTTGCAGGAGGCGTTAGCCGCGCTGTGCCGGGCACTAGGGGCTTTGTGCCCCATTAGTGCCCCCCGGGAGCGCTAACAGGAGGCACAAAGCAACCAAATTATCCCCCCTTGGTATTTTGCGGCGAGTGACTCACTTCGTGACTCCCCAAAGCCTTTCCACCATCTGCAAGGCACAAATCGGGAGTTTGATGGAATACTCTCCACTTGTCTGGATGAGCGAAGCTCCAACAACACTCAAGAAGCTCGACACCATCCAGGACAAAGCAACCGACTTGCTTTGCATTCCATCCACCATAAAAATAAAACAAAAAAGGTGACTCAACCGTGGCTAACAAGGGAAATTAGGGATAGCATAAGATCCAAGGAGAGGACATATAAATTGGCCAGAAAAAGCAATGATCCTGAGGATTGGGAGCAGTTTAGGATTCAACAAAGGAGGACAAAGGGATTAATTAAGATAGGGAAAATAGAATATGAGAGTAAGCTAGCAGGGAACATAAAAACTGACTGTAAAAGCTTTTATAGATATGTGAAGAGAAAAAGATTGGTGAAGTCAAGCGTAGGTCCCTTACAGTCAGAATCAGGGGAATTTATAATGGGAAACAAAGAAATGGCATACCAACTAAATTCATACTTTGGTTCTGTCTTCACAAAGGAGGACACAAATAACCTCCCAGAGATGCCGGGGAACATAGAGCCTGATGAAAGAGTGGAACTGAAAGAAATCAGTATTTGTAGGGAAATGGTGTTAGGAAAACTGATGGGACTGAAGGCCGATAAATCCCCAGGGCCTAAAAATCTACATCCCAGGGTACTTAAGGAAGTGGCCCTAGAAGTAGTAGATGCATTGCTGGTCATCTTCCAGAACTCGATAGACTCTAGAAAAAGCGGGGAATTATAGACCGGTAAGCCTGACATCGGTAGTGGGGAAAATGCTAGAGTCTTATAAAAGGTGTAATAGCAGAGCACTTGGAAAGCAGTGACAGGATTGGACAAAGTCAACGTGGATTTACAAAAGGTAAATCATGCTTGACTAATCTACTGGAATTTTTTGAGGATGTAACTGGTAAAATAGATAAGGGAGAACCAGTGGATGTGGTGTATTTGGACTTTCAGAAGGCTTTCGATAAGGTCCCACATAAGAGATTAGCGTGCAAAATTAAGGCACATGGGATTGGGGGCAAGGTATTGACTTGGATAGAGAACTGGTTGGCGGACAGAAAGCAAAGAGTTGGAATAAACGGGTCGTTTTCCGAGTGGCAGGCAGTGACTAGTGGGGTACCGCAAGGATCGGTCCTAGGACCCCAGCTGTTCACAATATATATTAATGATCTGGACGAGGGAATTGGATGTAATATCTCCAAATTTGCAGACGACACAAAGCTGGGTGGGAGGGTAAGCTGTGAGGAGGATGTCGTGAAACTCCAGTACGATTTGAACAGTTTGGGTGATTGGGCAGAAACATGGCAAATGCACTCTAATGTGGATAAATGTGAGGTTATCCACTTTGGTGGCAAAAACAGGAAGGCAGATTATTATTTGAATGGCAATAGATTGGAAGAAGGGGAAGTGCAAAGAGACCTGGGTGTTCTTGTGCACCAGTCGTTGAAGGTAAGCATGCAGGTGCAGCAAACGGTTAAGAAGTCAAATGGTATGTTGGCCTTCGTAGCAAGAGGGTTCGAGTACAGGAACAAGGATGTCTTGCTACAGTTGTACAGGGCCTTGGTGAGACCGCACCTTGAGTATTGTGTGCAGTTTTGGTCGCCTTACCTGAGGAAGGACGGTCTTGCCATGGAAGGAGTGCAGCGAAGATTCACCAGGCTGATACCTGGGATGGCAGGAATGATGTATAAGGAGAGATTGTGTCGATTGGGCTTATACTCACTGGAGTTTGGAAGATTGTAAGGTGTTTTCCTTGAGAGATGTCCCTGAGGTTTCTCTCTAGAGGCCTCTCTCTCTTGCACAGTAAAACCTTGAGTGGTTCGACCCACTCGCCCCTTAGATTCTATACTCTGGACTTTGGGGCAGGAACTACAATGTAGAGAAAACTCTTGTAGACCAAGTTTGATGAAACAAAATGAAATTTTATTGCATAAGGAAAAATATCAAATCAAATGCAAGCAGATAAGAGAGTACATGGGAGGGAAAAACACAAACAAATCGTAACGACACAGTACTAACTAAGGCAAATACAGGGATCTTATACTCTACAAAGATCATCATGAAATAAGGAAACACACGGAACATCGAGGGACAACAACTCATGTTAATTGTACCCTTAAATCCACCCTCTTAAACCTATCTAGATCTGATTGTGAAGGGCCAGAAACATGCTCACCAATCCCATCAGGAAGTGCAAGGTTTTGAACCAGTCTGCATTTGATCCTTTCAGGCGTTCCGTCTCCACGTGGATCGTGGAGCCCCTGCGAGCTGCGCCACACCTCTCTCCCGAGGTGGGGGTCGGGGCGGCTGGACACCGGTGGGCCTGGATGTCGGCGGGGTCAGGGATCGTCGGCTCGACCCCGGTCAGAGGAGCCTTGGGCTGGCCCCCATCATTTCTTCAATTTGTTTTTATCTCTTCTCCCAAGCCGTGGTGGCTGGAAGGTTTCTTCTCTTGGGGTTTTATTTTTTTGTTTCTTCTCCCAAGTTGGGTCAATGGCCTCTCATTCCGGCAATGGCCCGGGAATGGTCGATGATCTCCCGATGTTTTCCCCGGGGCGGGACGCCGGCTTCGAAATAGCCTTCTTGATGTTGGCTTAATTCTTCTTCCTCCTCCGATGGTGGAGAGGAGTTTGCTGATCTTCTCCCGAAGTGACTCCTCTTCACCCCCTGCCACTCAGTCGTGTGTCTCTCTCCAAGTGTGTGTCTGCCTGAGTGTCCTCCGAGTGTCCTCCAAGTGAGTGTCCGTACCACTCCAACCCCTCCAGTTATACCTTTCTTCAGGAGTCTCCACTTCCCGCCCAAAATCAGGTTAGTCTTTGTTTAACTTTTTGGCGGGCTGGGAGCACAGCGGCGTAGTTATTATATTGTAAAATATTTTAAATGGCCGGTAAAGGCCCATCTCTGGTCTGGAATGACCTTCATTGTTTTTAATGTCCTGCTGATCTCGTTATCTAGTCCTGGGTGCTGTTCTCATGAATATGAAATTGTCCCCTTTTGTCTGGGTCAACATTTAGATGGCCTCTGTCTCCAGGCCGATCTTGACTGGATCTGCATCTAATCCATATGTATATGTATGGGTCTGATTTCGTTCTCTCAGAAACAGCTTCCAGAACTTACTGTGGGTTGAATCCACAAAGCTCTCTGAGGTTTCGCAGGAACCATTTTAAAGTGTCCCAATAAGCCGGTCACATGGTATGGTGGCCATTTTGTATGCCCCCTTTTTCTGGGCTTCTTTTAAAAACAGTCTTTAAAATCATGGCCTCTTCTGGAATTTGACCCTTATTAATACAAAGTCCAATTTTGCGAATCCTACAAGATTGAGAGGGGATCTCATCGAAACCTATAAAATTCTGTCAGGCCTGGACAGACTAGATGCAGGATGGATGTTTCTGATGGCCGGGGAGTCCAGAACCAGGGGTCATAGTCTAAGGATAAGGGGTAAGCCATTTAGGACTGAAATGAGGAGGAATTTCTTCACCCAGAGAGTGGTGAACCTGTGGAATTCTCTGCCACAGAGGGCGGTGGAGGCCAGTTCATTAAATATATTCAAGAAAGAGTTGGATATATTTCTTAAGGCTAAAGGGATCAAAGGATATGGGGAGAAGGCAGGGACAGGATACTGAATTTGGATGATCAGCCAAATGGCCTACTCCTGCTCCTAGCTTCTATGTTTCTATGTTTAAACTTTCACTCCCTCCACCACCGGCGCACCGTGGCTGCAATGTGTACCATCTACAAGATGCACTGCAGCAACTCACCAAGGCTTCTTTAACAGCACCTCACAAACCCGCGACCTCCACCACCTAGAAGGACAAGGGCAGCAGACGCATGGGAATACCACCACCTCCAAGTTCCCCTCCAAGTCACACACTACCCTGACATGGAAATATATCATCGTTCCTTCACCGTTGCTGGGTCAAAATCCTGGAATTCCCTCCCTAACAGCACTGTGGGAGCACCTTCACGACATGGACTATAGCGGTTCAAGAAGGCGGCTCACCACTGTAGGGGGTGGCGTGTGGTGGCGTTTCCTGGCGCGTGCGTGCGCCCAGTCAGTTATGCCTCTGACTGTTTTGTGAGTGCTTCGAATCGCTCCCACGGCCCTGGGTTCTAGACACCGGACTTAGGCACAAGGCGGCGGTACACAGAAGACTCGAGTAGACAGGTGGGTGGATGCAAACAAAACCAAGATTTATTGAAGAGGAAAACTTGATACAATCTTATGGAAAATTACTAGTGTACACTTCTACAGGCAAAATTACAAAAGAAGAATAATAAACTATACTTATACAGGGAATGGGGAACACACGGCACATTGAGGGAAAACAACTATCTTAACAATCCCCTTATCCTTATCCCACCCCTATACCTAACTAGATTAAGCTATGAGGGGTCAGAACTTCATGCTCACCAATCAAAAAGGGTTTGTTAGACTCAAAACAGCGGTTGGGTTTGGGGTTTTCTCTTGGTGCTCTCTGGAGCCTGCCATGATCACGTGGTTTTCGGGCGCTGCAAGGGCGTTGTCCAGGTTCGCGTACCCCAAAGTTAAGTCTCAGTTTGGGTACTTTACCTTGCAGGGATGATTCTTCGTCGACTGCCACCAGTTTGAGTTTGTGTGCAGATATTCGAAGGTCAGCCGAGGCTGAAGGCCTGATGATTCGAAGCCTCCCCTCAATTCGTCTCCTCAGTTGGTCTTCTTCAGCCGGCCTTCCCTCCAGTGGTCTTCCCTCCTCCCCTCATCGGATCCCGCCTCGCCTGGCCTGAATTGTCTGTGTCCGCCCGACCCGGTGCCGGGGCGATTCCAGATGGAGTGGGAAAAGGGCACGGGCAAAGGCCAGGGGGTAAGCGAGGGATGGGGAAAGAGCAGCAGCCATGAGGGCGAACAGCCGAGGAGCAGCACCAGCACACCAACCAACTAATGCACCTGACGATCCAACTCGCACAACTACGAACCTAACTCAATGCTACCTGGGGCCTTCAATTATACCTTCGTCGAAAACCCTTATCTGCGCGCCAAATCAGGTTAGTTTTTTGTTTTAATTTTGGCGGGCTAGTTTAAAATAATGGTAGCAATCCATACTAACTGGTTTTAGATGGCCGGTAATCACATCTACCGGCCCGATAATTGACTTGTATTGTCATGAAAGTTCCTTGATGGGCTTGTCCAGCCTCAATGGCTGTGTTAATCTGTTTCCGATAATATATGCAGACTGTTTGATGGCCTTAACTATAGGCCTAAACTGAATTTAGATTTAGTCTCCAATTCGGTCTAATGCATAATTCAGAGCCTTGTTTGGTTTCAAAATACAAAGTTTCTCTTCACAGAAAACTTGCAGCTTTGGTTTCGATTTCTCCAAGCTGTCTGCGTTGCAGAATCCATTTTAAAATCCCACAGGCTTTTGGCTACGAGGCACGGACACCATCTTGGGTACCCTCTTTAATTTAAAATGTCCACGCAGGGTCCCGTTTATTAATAACAGCCTTCGGGGAAATGCAGAAATTTTGCGAATCTTACACCACCACCTACTCAAGGGCAATTAGGGACGGGCAATAAATGCCGACCTTGCCAGCGACACCCACATCCCATGAATGAATTTTAAAAAAATAGGGAAATGGCAGTGCACATGAATGGTGCAACACTCGACATCACATCTCTGCACCCCGATTTCTTGTCAGGGCTAATTATAATATAGTGGGCATTCCCTGGGAGGGTGCCGAGGCCTCCAGCTGACCGCAGTCATGAAGGTACAGGAGATTGCAGTATTGATACAGGCCTGTGCCAGCCTAAAGGGGCTTCTGCATCTTGAGGGTTTGGGAAGCTCTGTAGGCTGAGCAAAGTTGAACATTTTGAAAAGCTGGCAACCTATAGTTAAATATCTTAGAGTGTTTCCGAGAAGCTATTTATAAAAGCAAATCATTTTTAAAGTAAAAACGTCAAGGAGGAAGATTTTATGGCTGCATTAAAAATACAGTGTGCAATCCATCAGCATGTCAGTCAGGAGGGTTAATCGACTTAAAACACACTGCTTGGATGATGAGCCCATTGAGCAGCTGCTGTAAGATGCAGAGCAAAGGAGGAATGGCCTGTTTTCCACCATGGGAGGTAGGCAATAAAGCCTATGGCACACAGAGCATGGCAACAGATGGCTGAGGTCATCAATAAAAGCAGCATTGCGCTAAGGACAAGGTTGCAATGATGAAAGGAATTTAATGACCTCACCAGTTGAGCAAAGTGTGAACCTTTAGACATATATAAAGCTGTTTGTGAGCCCCTTGGCAGCAATCTAGTTTCTAATCACACAAGGTTATGTACTTATTCAAATGACATAATCTGAGTCTGCAGGGTCTCATACCCATTTAGGAATATCTCCCTGATCGCAAGCTACATCAACTCTACACAAGTACTTGAGAGGATCTAATGCATGAACAAACATTGCAGCAGCAGCCACTTGAACTTCATTGCAACTCTTCTTAATGCACAGGGAGATTGCACAGCTAATGTTGTAGGGTGTGCCGATACTGCACTCGTATATGTCTGCTGTGAAAAGATGGATTTGCTATTATCCAGGAAATCTCCTACTTTGAAGAAGGGGCTATAGAAAGGTCAAGAACAGAGCATGACAGAGATGGCAGGAGATGGTGAAGGCAAGTTCCTATCAAGGTTTGTTGTTCTCTTAGCTCCCTTCCCTTTTCATCCTGTCTAATTGTTATGTTAAAATGATATCCTTGTTTTACCCTCAATTCCTTTGTGACCAGGATGCTTTGTTGGAAGGAATGGATCAAATACTTTGTTCTTGTGAAGGGATAATTACAAGTCCTAGCTCTTTTCGGGCTACCCCAGATCAGGCGTATTCCCCAGACGGTCACCTTCAACAAAAGTTAGAGATAGCCGAATTCTATAAGATGCTTAATTAGGTTTAAAGGTCCAGGCTATCTCTCCCTAAAGGAAAGGAATGACCGAAGATGTTACCATCCTCCAGATAGCACTTTTAATAAGTTTAACTAGACTGTAACCATCCAGATATTATGAGGGTCCAGAAAACCGACATACAGTTAACAGCTGTTGAGTCAATTGCAACAGTAACAGTTCAAATAACAAATAGCTTACATTTCTTATTCTCAGAGATCCTTATTCTCAAATCTTAACTTCGTACATTTTTACGTTTCTTATTCTTAATTCTAATCCAGAATATCCACCAAAATCAAATTAAAAGTACCTTGATCCCCGAGACTCAGAGTTAAAAACTTACAGAGCGTGCCTCTGAAGTTGAGAGAATCACTTTGCCCCTTTCCAGTGACTTCTGACTGTCTATCTGAAAAGCTCTATTTTATACCTTTTTTTTAGTGGTTTATCCTTTGAAGTTTTCTGCTGATGTAAGCTAATTATCTCTATTCATTCTCTCTGTTGCATTCTTACTATTCTTACTGTCATTTTAGCTGCCAACTCTCCGACTTCTGTCTGTTGTTTAGGTGTTCAAAATGTATCATAAAATGGTTATAACTTATGTATCTATTTGATGCCATTTTTATCGAAGGCCTTTCATTCAATTTCTAAATCACCTCTGCTGTTTGAAAACAGACGTTGTGTCTACTAACTGTTCCAAGTTCAACACAAACACGATGTAATTGTTTGGCGTCATCTATTGAAGTCATATCTTCAAAGTGTTCTGTTGGTATCATATTTACTACATGTAAATTAAAGACACTTCAACTAGGGTGTTTGTTTTCCTAGCTATCTTAGTTGGTTATATTATATTGTGTTTCCTGTTTCATTTGATGTTACTTTTACAAAGGCACATGGTTTTTTAATATTCTGTGTTCCTGTTCGAAGTTAGTTTTTAACACTTTACTTGGGTCATTCCATTGTGTTTCTCCCAAACTCCAGACCTTCTGGAAGCGCCAAACTGCTATTTCAATAGGGCCATTGTTTTAGTATTTTTAACCAATTCCCATTTCAAAAGCTTGTGGTGTTTACAACTTTTGTGTTATCAAGCCATCCCATCTCAGAAGCCTGTTTGCACAACTTGTGTTGTTGAGACTTTAGGTTTTTCAACCCAGTATATCATGTATTAATAAAATCAGAATTCTGTTCATATGATGGTGTACTTTTCTGAAATATGGCTTATTCCTTCACACTTGTTCTCTGTTCTTAAAACATTTATTTACATATTGCATTCCTATTAAAGTCTGTGAGTAACAAGATCAAGCATCAGGGAACAAATCATTCCAAGGTATACTAACAATTAATCCAATATGCACTCTTTCAATGTCAATCCTCTGTTAGATTCAATGGGATTAGATTGCCTGCCATTTGCAACAGGATCCAAACAATTGTGTTTATCAATCATCCCATATTCACTACCACTATCCAATGACACTATTAATCTTACATTATATGTCATTTCCATGAGGAGAGACTCTTCCATTCCACTAACCACTAAATAGGCCTTACCTAGTGCCGTCATCTTATTATTCTGCTTATTTCTGGTCTTACATGCTCAACAACTGCTTGATATTTTTAAAGGATCATTATTGCAGATCATAAATGTTTGCTGAATTTTTGTTGCTACTGCTGCCAACAAAATCACATTCTCACAATTATTCATCTGAACGTTCCATCTTCTGTAATTTTATTAGTGTCTCGCTAGCATTATCCAAAATCATACCGCCTTTTCCTTTTTTGTAATAACGGGAATGTCAGCTCCTTGGAAATTAATTTTCTTTTACAAATGTATGGCAACACTATATTGGGTTACGCGGAAGAATCAACTGGAGGTTTTTAGTTTTTAGTGTATTTACCATTCACCTCAAGGCTTCCCACCATAAGTGTTTTTTCACAAAGGCCCATCAAGCAGCACAATGACAATTAGAAGGCAATTGAATTACAGGAGCTGGAGACTCCTGTGAATTATCTGTAAACATAGTGATACCACATAGCGTTGGTACTCATTACAATTTAAACAATATAGTGCTAATAGCTCTTGCTGCAGAGAAAAACAACATGGTGAGACATATCATGGTACCTACTAAAGCGGCTGAATCAGTCATGACTTTCTTAGCTGGGCAGGTTAAAGTCACAGACAAACTTGAGAAACTGGTTCAATAAGCAGGAAAAACAGAAAATACTGGAAACACTCAGCAAGTCAATCAGCATCTGTGGAGAGAACAGGTGATATCCTTCATCAGGCCTTGAAAAATATACAGATGAACATTATATCAAAAAGAACAGAAGAAGGGAATGACCTGTCAAATGCTTAACAAACAGGAACTGGTTAATTGGCTGAAGTTATATTAATAATAATGTAGAAGGCTAAAGACAAAGAGATCGGAGTTGTACTTGTAGACGGAATGGAGGTGTTGGGCAAAGTGGTCACCTAATCTGTGTATGGTCTGCCTAAATGGATTTTTACTAGTCCTAGCCCTTTTAGGGCTACCCTGGATCAGGTGTATTTCTCAGACATTCACTTTCAACTAAAGTTTGAGGTAGCCGAATCCTAAAGAAGCTTAATTGGGTCTAAAGGTCCGGGCTATCTCTCCCTAAAGGAAAGGAACAACCCGAAAATGTTACCGTCCTCCAGATAGCACTTTTAATATGTTTAGCTAGACTGTAACATCCCTTATATTATGAGGGTCCAGAAAGCTCCCTCAGAATTCTGCAACTCCTCACCAAACAGAGATTGAGTTTGTGAGTTTTTGATACAAAAGTCTTATGTGAGACAATTCTAAAAATATTTAGATTTATTAAAGAATCGACATGTAATTTACAGTTGTTGAATCAGTCAATCACAACATTAACTGTTCTAAAAAGAGAAAAAATGCTATCTTATCATTAACAGAGAATCCTACTTTTAAATCTTAACTTCGCTACGGTATTACAGTTCTTAAAGGTTTCTATTCAGGATATCCATCAATATCAAAAACCTTTGATCCCCGAGGTACAAAGAGTTGGAGACTACAGAGCTGCCTCTGCAGCCAAGAATTGGTTTGCCCGATTAAAGCGAGTCTGTTATCCCATTTGAGAATTCAATATTTATACCCTTTCCAGTGGTATTTCCTTTAATGTTTTCTGCTGATGTAAGCTAATTATCTCTAGTCATTTTTCTGCCGACCTCTGCAACTCTTACTGCCACCTCAGCCAGAATCTTGTCTTATCTCTAAGTGTTCTAAGTTTACCATATAAAAACAGTGTGATGGCAGGTGTTCCTTACTTTATGTCATCTTTACAAGGGCAGATGTTCCTTATCCTATGTGCTTCTTTATGAAGTGTAAATTAGAACACCTTATCCAGGGTGAATCATTGTTTTGTTCCCAAAAAGTCAGCCTGTTGGAGCCCTTCACCTTCTGTTTCAATAAGGTTATTTATTCAGGGTCAACAACTGTCTTATCTCAAAAGCCAGAATGCTTTCACAGCTATTTCATAGTTCGGTTTCTAAATTTCCAAACCCGGTTTGTCCTGTTTTAATAAGGCCAGAATTCTTTCATAAGATAGTGTATTTTACTGAATAGGTTATATAGTAATCTGGGATGTTATGATTAAGGTTATCCACCAGGTGGTGCTGTAGCCAATGCTGCTGCTAAGGTCAGAGGTTTGCTTCCTGTTAAGGTCAGAGGTTTGCTTCCTGCCAAGGCAGCAAAGATGAAATGCCAGGATGCAGGCATGATGTTTGTTACTCTGTTTGTTAATAAAGTACTCGTGCTAATTCTACGATACTGCCTCTTCGAGTCCTTGTCTCACTACATGGATTTATCACATTTGGTGACGAGGTAACTAAAAGGACCCTGATTAAAGAAGAGAAGTCTGCCAGGATGTTTATACAACATAATTAGGAGCTACGGTTAGCTACCAGTTGGAAGAGAGCATGGCTGCCACGGTAGGAACGGGTTCCACCTTTGATATTCAAGCACAAACCTGGGAAGAATACTGTGAAGTGTTGGGTTATTTTTTTGAAGCAAATGAAATAAATGATGCCGGAAAAAGGAAAGCCATTCTGCTTAGTTCAGTGGGAAGCCAGACCTACAGTTTGATGAGGAATCTGCTCAGTCCTGAAAAGCCTGGAGACAAATCATTTGTTGAATTAATGGCCTTGCTAAAAGAACATTTCAACCCCAAGCCTAGTGCGATTGTACAGCGGTTCAAGTTTAATTCAAGGAACAGGAAAGAGGAAGAGAGCATAATGGACTATGTAGCGGTGTTGCATAAATTAGCACAAGATTGCAATTATGGGAACAACCTGAAGGAAATGCTGCGAGATAGGCTGGTTTGCGGAATTATGGACAACCGAATGCAACGTAGATTATTATCCGAGACTGGGCTTACTTATGAAAAAGCATTGGAACTTGCTCAAGCCATAGAGACAGTGAACCGAGATGTAAAAGAAACACAGGGTTCAGACAGGGCTAATGCTATGCAAGTTGCAGGTCAGGTTGTTGTGCACAAGTTGAACATGCATCAGAAACCACAACGTGAGCATGTGAAGGCATGTTATAGATGCAAGGGCGATCACCTGGCGAGTGAATGCCGGTTTCTGGAGGAAAAGTACTACAAGTGTGGGAAACAAGGACACATAAAATGAGCTTGCAGGGCGAAATCACCTGTGGAGGAATCCAAACCAAAAGGGGAAGGACAGCAAAACCAAGGGAGAGAAGTAAAAAAACACGGAGCACACCACATCAGCGGGGAAGCTGAGGAAGAAGAGAACATGTTCATAATGTATAGCATGTTAGAGAACATTCCAAAAGTGGCTCCTATCACATTGCAACTGACAGTAAATGACTCTAAGGTGAACTTTGAAGTGGATACAGGATGCGGCGTGACCATAATGAACAAGGTGTGGAGATGCCGGTGATGGACTGGGTTGGATAAATGTAAGAAATCACACAACACCAGGTTATATTCCAACAGCTTTATTTGAAATCACAAGCTTTCGGAGCGCTGCTCCTTCGTCAGGTGAAGTGGAGAGATGCATAAAAACACAGCTTATATAAGAACATAAGAACATAAGAAATAGGAGCAGGAGTAGGCCAATCGGCCCCTCGAGCCTGCTCCGCCATTCAATAAGATCATAGCTGATCTGACCCTAACCGCCAATCCACTATCACAGAACCATCTCCTGAATCTAGCAGAATTAGACACACGAAATAGGAGCAGGATCAGGCTATATGGCCCCTGGGCCCGCTCCGCTACCCATAGGGCCATGACCGATCCGAACCTAGACTCATGTCCAAATTCCTGCCCGCTCCCCGTAACCCTTAATTCCTTTTACTTCTAGGAAACTGTCTATTTCTGTTTTAAATTTATGTAATGATGTAGCTTCTACAGCTTTTTGGGGCAGCATATTCCATGGACCTACCACCCTCTGAGTGAAGTAGTTCCTCCTCATCTCAGTTTTGAAAGAGCAGCCCCTTATTCTAAGACTATGCCCCCTAGTTCTAGTTTCACCCATCATCGGGAACATCCTCCCCGCATCCACCCGATCCAACCCCTTCACAATCTTATGGCCTAGAAATTCAGTTGGTTGCGCCAGCCGTTAGCGTCTTAGGAGGAGTAGATGTCGGGCGCTAGGCAGCTAGCGCCCGGGCGCAGTGCGATCTGCGCCTCGCCCCAACTTCACTAGAGATTTAGCGGCGGCGCAAAGTCTTTGCACGCGCTCAGCTGCGCGCGCAGATCATGATGTCATTTCCTCGTGCAACGCCCTTTGTGCGCCCCGAACCGGAACTTCAGTGGCAATGCCCCATTGTGCGCCTGGCGCCCCTAGCGACTGTTAGAGTGGAACGGTGCTCAGCCAATGCGGGGCGCGGGGGGCACAAATTAAAGGGCACTCCTCCTGCACTATAAAAGGCTGCCATTTCGCAGCACTCCTTCTTGAGAAACGGATCTTTGGAGAGAGACCAAGGTAGATAGCTTTCTGCTTTGGCCCAACACTCGGACAGGTACTTCTGGCTTCAGGCCACAGCTTTCCACTAGTCTTTGCCTTCATTGACATCTCATTGTTTGCCAGCATATTATGGGGGCTGCAATGGGTGTCAACGCTGGCTTTCTCAATTACATCCAAAGGGCTCACAGACGCCATGAGAGAGTGGCAGCCCTGGCTAGATGGAGAGGGGGCAACAAGCGTCGGCAAAGGAGGACTTACCCACCCAGGGTATACCGCCAGCAGTTCTCCTATCTCAACATGTCTGACGAGCAGTGTGTTCGGAGGCTGCGATTCAGAAGGGACGTGGTCACAGAGATCTGCCAGCTGCTTGGCGGTGATCTGCAGCCACAGCTGAGGAGCAGGACGTCTCTGTCGGTGGCAGTGAAGGTGACTCTCAACTTCTATGCCACCGGCTCCTTCCAATCCGCTGCTGGGGACATTGCCAACCAGTTCGCCGTGCATTGCTGCATCCGCCAGGTGACCAATGCCCTTTTCCAAAGGAGACGTCAGTTCATCTCCTTCTCCATGGCCCTTGCCAAGCAGCAACAGCGTGCAATGGGCTTTGCAGCATTCGCGGGCTTCCCCATGGTGCAGGGCGCCATTGACTGCACGCATGTGGCTTTGCGGGCACCTCTGGAGAATGCCGAGGATTACCGCAACCGGAAGGGCTACCATTCGCTGAACGTCCAGCTGGTGTGTGACCACAGGCAGCTCATCCTAGCTGTCAATGCCCGCTTTCCAGGCAGCAGCCACGATGCCTTCATCCTGCGACAGACTTCTGTGGCAGACATGTTCCAGGCAAAGCCTCACCCACGAGGATGGCTTATCGGGGACAAAGGCTATCCTTTGTGTACCTTGCTGATGACCCCGCTCCGTGCGCCCAGCACCCCTGCTGAAGAGGCATACAACAAGAGCCATCAAGCGACCAGGAACATCATCGAACAAACAATCGGCGTCCTGAAGCAATGGTTCCGCTGTCTGGATCGTTCCGGTGGAGCCCTACAATATTCGCTGGAGCGAGTCTCCCATTTCGTGGTCATTTGCTGCATGCTGCACAACCTGGCTATCCGCAGGACTCAGCCACTGCCACCAGAGATTGGAGGACCACCTCAGGAGGAGGAGGAGGAGGAGGACCAGCAGAGGAGGGAGGCAGAAAGTGCAAGGGCCGCCCGTCGCCGGCTTATTGAACGTCGGTTCTAGGCCCCCTCTCAGGGAATGGCTTGTACCAATGTCAGCAGATGAATGTAGCCGCTCCACAAGTCCTCAGCCGAGCAGGGCAATGAGGACTTAACCAAAAAACCATGCACACTGCAATTTAACCACAATAATTTATTGAAAACCTCTGCCCTTCCCACATTACATGCTCATGTGGAGAAGGCCCCTCCAAAAACACAAAACTACCAGTCTCGGCCTTACAAAAAGAAAGAAAGACACCAGTCTCGGCCTTACAAAAACACAACAGGCATTTGAGCATACCTTCTACTTTTTGCCCTGCAAGGGCGATGCCTTTCGCATCCTTGCCTGGCCCCTGCCCGTCCTGCAGCTCCTCCTCAATGGGAGCCCAGTGGCTGCAGCAAGGCTGGGGGAAGGCTGCTGAGGGTCAGATGGCGAGACAGCAGATGCCCTTGGAGGTCGGCCTGCACCAGCTCTGGCCTTGGAGTGGCCGGCTGCTGACTGCTCCAACTCTGCCTGGGCAGCAGCAGTCTGCCCAGCGGCTCGTGGCAGCTGCAATGGCGGAGTGGCAGTGTCGGCTGCAGGAATGGTGCCAACCTGGCAGATCGCAGGTGCTCACTGGTCGCCTGATACAGTGGCACTCGCACGGGCCAGCACTGCAGCATGCGCAGCAAACAGCTGAAGGACAGACTGCTGGGCTGCTGCTGCGCGGCGGGTGCCCTGGCGATGCCTGGCTGATCCAGCGAGGGTGGCAGCAGTTAGTGCCCGTGTGGCCCTGGTCTGTGTCCGCATGACACCAGCCAGTGAATGGACGGCACGACTGAGCACTTGGCTAGAAGCCGACTGTGCTGCCGCGAAGTCCTGCAGACTCCTGGCCGGTGCTGCACTGAATTGTTCCAGACTCCTGGCCTGTGCTGCACTGAATTGTTGCAGACTCCTGGCCTGTGCTGCTCCGAATTGCTGCACACTCCTTGACAGAGACTCTATGGAGTCAGGCATCCTTGCCACTGCAGCCATGAGCTCAGTGTGCCTGCGCTCAGCCTGGACGGCCATTTCCTCTAGGAGGTGCACCTCCTCTGCGCTGACCGTCGCAGGACTGGAGGCCGCACTCACCCTCTGGGGAGAAGTCCGCCGAGCTTCCCCACCCCTCCTGCGTTGCTGCAGGCCGCTGGGCCCCGGAGCTTCGCTCTCCTGCGACCCTTCCCCCCAGCTCCCCTCCAGGGAAGACGTGTCCCCTACATCGCCATGGGCTGGCGCAGCTGAGGGTGGCACTGATGGGCCGGCTTCCTCTTCCTCCTCCTCGTCTTCCGAAGGGCTGACAGTGGCACCTTGAGGGCCCGCCTCCTCACCTGGTGATTCACCATCTGAAAGCAGGAAGGCACAAGAGTAGCTTTAGAGTGAGGACAGGGCGGCAGCGAGGGAGGCATGAGTGCTGCCATTCACTGCATTGGTCGGACAGTGGCAAAGGATGGTGATCTCATGCGCAAGTGGAACGAGAGAGGTCCAAAATGTGATGCCCTTACCATTGGTGCCCAGAACAGGGTCGGCATCTCCACTGGCGACGGGGCCAATCAGCCGGCCTGCCATAATGCGCTCCACACGCTGGTCGAGGTCGGAGAGCTCTTTGAGGTCAGGACGGCCTCCCCCGGTCTCAGTTCGTTTGCGCCGGTTGTGCGCCACCTTGGCCTGCAAGAGAAAGGACGGCCTCTAAGTACAGTGTGTAGCCCTGATCTTGTCTGCACTGCCTCCCATGGTCGAATAGCTTGAACAGTGTGTAGCCCTGATCTTGTCTGCACTGCTTCCCATGGTCGAATAGCTTGAACAGTGTGTAGCCCTGATATTGTCTGCACTACCTCCCATGGTCGAAAAGCTTGTACAGTGTGTAAAGTGCTGAATGTGCAAGTGATTTTCATGCCAGTCCCATAGCTGCTGGATGAGGGCTGGCCATTAGGGCTTTCAGGTCCCTTTGCCCATAAAGTGAGGTGCACATGCAAGGATGAGGAGGACACTGGAAAGGGTACTCACCCTGACAACCCGAGTGAGGTCGTTGAACTTCTTCCGGCATTGCACAGGAGTCCTGGCAACCACACTGTTGGAAGACACCCTGTTGGAGACCTCCCTCCAGGCTTTCCGGTAGGTGCTGGGCAGCAGCCTCTTGCCACCTTCTGGAAACAGAACATGGCGCCTGCGCTCCACTCCGCCAACCAGCAGCCTCAGGTCACCGTCGCTGAAGCACTGCGCTCTCTCCCTGGCCTTCTCCATAGCCCTGGGCGTTGTGCAGGTGAAGCTGAAGTGGGCAGGCCTAGGTTGAGGGCTGCAGTGTGCAGGGCGTGACAGGCAAACAAATCGACCCTCTCCCTTTAAGAGCTGACCGGCGCAAGAGTGTCTGCCGTCAATCAAGAACTCGCCGCACCGGCGCTGCGCCCGACCTCGGGGCTATCGCTCAGCACCGCCGGCTTAGCGCCTAAAGATAGTCGTGCATCGCCTGTTTTAGTGCAGCAGCAACGTCTTGGGGCGATGCGACTGAATATCGGCGAAGTGGGCGCGACTTTGCGCCGGGCGCAAACTTTAGCGGCCGCCCGACTTTAGTGCCCCAAAAGTGGCTATACTGAATTTCTAGGCCTATATGTTTCAATAAGATCGCCTCTCATTCTTCTGAACTCCAATGTGTAGAGTCCCAATCTACTCAACCTCTCCTCATATGTCCATCCCCTCATCCCCGGGATTAACCGAGTGAACCTTCTTTGTACTGACTCGAGAGAAAGTATGTCCTTTCTTAAGTATGGACACCAAAACTGTACGCAGTATTTCAGGTGCGGTCTCACCAATACCTTGTACAACTGAAGCAATACCTCCCTATTTTTATATAGTCAGAGAATAATGTCAGATGTTTACAGGTAATCTTTCTAACTGCCATTTATCACACCTCGGCAGAGAGATAATCACAGCAATCAAAGGTGTAAATGGTGTCCAAACAGGTCAGTCAGGAAAACATTACATCAAAGAACAATGAGGTGGGGTCACAAGGGGTCAAATGTTGCAGATGCTGGGGTCTGTATGAAAAACAAAAAACAGACAAAAAACATTTTTTTTGCTGGAAATCACAGCAGGTCCAGTCGCATCTGTGTGGAGAGAACAAGCCAACGATGACTCGAATCTGGATGACCCTACATCAGGTGGGGTTACATGTAGCGTGACATGAACCCAAGATCCCAGTTGAGGTCGTCCTCATGGGTGCGGAACTTGGCTATCAGTTTCTGCTCGACGATTTTGCATTGTCGTGTGTCTCGAAGGCCGCCTTGGAGAATGCTTACCCGAAGATCGGAGGCTGAATGTCCTTGACTGCTGAAGTGTTCCCTGACTGGGAGGGAACACTCCTGCCTGGCGATTGTTGCGCAGTGTCCGTTCATCCATTGTCACAGTGTCTGCATGGTCTCGCCGATGTACCATGCTCCGGGGCATCCTTTCCTGCAACATATGAGGTAGACAACATTGGCCGAGTCACATGAGTATGTACCATGTACCTGGTGTGTGGTGTCCTCACGTGTGATGATGGTATCTGTGTTGATGATCTGGCATGTCTTGCAGAGGTTGCTGTGGCAGGGTTGTGTGGTGTCATGGTCACTGTCCTCTTGAAAGCTGGGTAATTTGCTGCGAACGATGGTCTGTTTGAGGTTAGGCTATGTTTTTTTGTTTTTCATACAGACCCCAGCATCTGCAACATTTGACCCCTTGTGACCCCACCTCATTGTTCTTTGATGTAATGTTTTCCTGACTGACCTGTTTGGAAACCATTTACACCTTTGATTGCTGTGATTATCTCTCTGCCGAGGTGTGATAAATGGCAGTTAGAAAGATTACCTGTAAACATCTGACATTATTCTCTGACTATATAAGCTGTGTTTTTATGCAGCTCTCCACTTCACCTGACGAAGGAGCAGTGCTCCGAAAGCTTGTGATTTCAAATAAAGCTGCTGGACTATAACCTGGTGTTGTGTGATTTCTTACATAATGAACAAGGCAGAGTACTCAAAATTGTGGAACAGTGCAAAAGCTCCAGAGTTAAAGCCTTGCTCCCTGCATTTTAAAACATATACAGGTGAACGAGTAGCGACATTAGGTACAGCTAATGTAACTGTGCAACACAGGGACACAGTGGAACAACTACCAGTAGTTATAGTATCGGGTACCGGACCAAACCTGTTAGGTCAGGGCTGGATAAAAGAATTTAAATTAGACTGGGGAGCAGTACATCAAATAGATGCGGGCAAACAGTTGACTTTGCAAGAAGTGTTGAGTGAACATGAGAATGTGTTCAAGGAGGAACTTGGCACATTTAATGGCCCCCCAGCTAAGATTTATGTCGACAAGGAGGCACCGCCAAGGTTTTTTAAACAACGACCTGTGCCTTATGCCATGAAGCCAAAGGTAGAGGCTGAGCTTGACCGTCTATTGAGAGAGAACATACTGGAGCCAGTGAAATGTTCGGAATGGGCAGCTCCCATAGTACCTGTTTTAAAACCGGACAATTCGGTAAGACTCTGTGGAGACTATAAATTGACAGTCAATCGGGTGTCCAAACTAGAGCAGTATCCGATTCCCAAAACAGAGGATCTCTTCGCAAACCTGGCTGGAGGAAAGAAATTCACAAAGTTGGATATGAGTCATGCCTACTTGCAGATTACACTGGATGACGAATCAAAGAAATATGTCACCATAAATACACACAAGGGTTTGTTTACATATAACCGCTTACCATTTGGTGTCTCATCCAGTCCAGCTATCTTCCAGAGGACAATTGAAGGTGTACTGCAAGGGATTCCACATGTTTCCATCTATCTGGATGACATTCTGGTGACGGGAAGAACCGACCAGGAGCATCTGAGCACTCTGAGAGAGGTACTACAGAGATTGGAGAGGGCAGGGTTCCGGCTCAAGAGGAGTACGTGCACTTTCCTGGGGAATGAGGCAGTGTTCCTGGGACACAGAGTGGATGCCACCGGGCTCCATCCACTCAAGGAGAAGGTACAAGCACTGCAGGACGCCCCTGCTCCTATAAATGTGGCTGAGTTAAAAGCTTACCTGGGACTGCTGAACTAATATAACAGGTTTTTACCAAACTTGTCAATTGTGTTAGCACCTCTTCACAAACTACTGTGCAAGGAGACACAATGGCAGTGGGGAGAGGAGCAGGGACTTTCATTTGAACAGTCCAAGAAACTGATGCTGTCGTCGGATGTGCTGGTTCACTACAATGCAGAGAAAGACATCATTCTCTCTTGTGACACTTCGCCTTATGGGGTGGGGGCAGTTCTTTCACACTGCATGGAAGATGGAACTGAAAGACCAATAGGGTTTATGTCCCGAACTCTAACACCAGCGGAAAAAAACTATTCCCAGTTAGACAAAGAGGGGTTAGCAGTAATGTTTGGGTTACAGAGGTTCCACAAGTACATATATGGCAGGAAGTTCACCATATGCACCGATCATAAACCTCTTCTCTCTCTTTTCAATGAAATGAAAGCAGTTCCACAGATGGTGTCACCCCGGATCCAGAGGTGGGCAGTGACGTTGAGGGCATATGAGTATGTCATCATCTACAAGGCGGGCAAGTACCATGGGAAAGCAGATGCCTTGAGCCGTCTTCCACTGCCAGGCACACGTATCCGTGCAGCTCCAGAGGACAGAGTTTTGATGTTGGAGGACACTGACACGGCACTTGTGACTGCAGAGCAAGTAAGAACATGGACAGGTAAAGATCCAGTACTGTCTAGAGTTCGAGAATATGTGGTGAGGGGATGGCCACAGCATCCGGAAGGGCCTGACTTCACACCCTACACTGTCAGGAAAACAGAGCTGAGTGTGCAGGATGGTTGCGTGTTGTGGGGAGCACGAGTGATTATTCCACAGCCAGCACGACAGTCTATCCTAGAGCAACTACATCAGTGTCATCCTGGGGTCTCGCGTATGAAAGCTTGGCTAGGAGTTACTTGTGGTGGCCAAAGCTAGATGAGGAGATAGAAAATCTAGTCAAGACACGCAGCACTTGTCAGGAACACCGGAAGGCACCAGCAGCGACTCCTCTCCACCCCTGGGAGTGGCCGGATAAACCATGGAAAAGATTGCACTTAGATTATGCGGGTCCATTCATGGGGAAGATGTTCCTCATAATCATTGATGCACATTCCAAATGGATGGATGTTTATCCTGTAAATTCTGCTTCCGCCACTACTACTATAGACTGCCTGCGTCGGAGCTTCAGTAATCAAGGGCTACCGGAGATCATGGTGAGTGACAATGCCACTTGTTTTGTGAGTACAGAGACAAAAGTGTTCTTGAG
The DNA here is from genome assembly GCF_052327205.1 of Somniosus microcephalus. Taxonomy (NCBI): domain Eukaryota; kingdom Metazoa; phylum Chordata; class Chondrichthyes; order Squaliformes; family Somniosidae; genus Somniosus; species Somniosus microcephalus. The sequence continues at coordinate 83,354,461 of NC_141001.1, forward strand.
AAACAATGGCATAGTGCAGGTGACCTCGGCTCCATATCATCCATCCTCGAATGGACTTGCGGAGAGAGCTGTACAAACATTTATGGAGATGATGAAAAAAAGTGCAGAAGGGAGTTCAGCAGCCAAGGTATCACGGGTTCTGTTCAGCTACAGAATAACACCTCAATCCACCACAGGACACTCTCCTGCTGAGATGTTATTAGGTCGTAGACTACGCTCCACTCTTGACCTTGTCCACCCAGACCTAAAAAGGAAAATGGAAAACACACAAAACAAACAAAAAGAGAACCATGACAAAAGAACAAAGAGCCGAAGTTTTGGAGAAGGAGATGCGGTCCTTACCAGGAATTTCAGTTATGGACCAAAGTGGATTCCTGGCTTCATAGACTCAATGACAGGTCCAGTATCACACAAGGTCATGTTGGGAGATGGTAGGGTAGTACACAGACATGTAGGTCAGATACTTCCCAGACAAGGGGAAATTGAAATGAAGGTTCCAGATGCAATGACTGAAGACAGGGTTGCCCCCAGTTATCCAAGTGCATCTGTGGTGCCACCACCAGGGACAGAGCCAATTCCACAGGAACCCATTCGTCAAGAGGAAACCATCGTTGCAGAGTCAGATACTCTGAGCACTGCTCAGGAGCAGCTGGTTCCTTCACCACAAACAAGCAGGGACTTTACTGTTAGATGTTCACAAAGGCCTCGCAAGCCACCAGAGAGATTGATACTGAACTGTTAGATTCATCAAGTATGGAACATGATGAATGGAGACTCCTTATGTGACCCTCAGGAATGGTTGTGTGTTAAGAAATTCATACTGAAATCTTAAGGGGGGGAGGGATATAGTAATCTGGGATGCTTTGATTAAGGTTATCCACCAGGTGGTGCTGTAGCCAATGCTGCTGCTAAGGTCAGAGGTTTGCTTCCTGCCAAGGCAGCAAAGGTGAAATGCCAGGATGCAGGCATGATGTTTGTTACTCTGTTTGTTCATAAAGTACTCGTGCTAATTCTACGATACCGCCTCTTCGAGTCCTTGTCTCACTATATGGATTTATCACAGGTTATATGGCTTATTCCTTCACATCCCCACCGTAGAGGAGACTGCACTGTGAGCAGTGGATAATATAGTATGTTGGAGGAAGTAAATTACTGTCTAACAAGCAAGGATTTTTTGGCATCCTGGACTGTGGTGTGGGAGGAGGTGAATGGACAGCTGTTATAACTCCTGTGCTTGCATTGGAATCTGTCAGTAGAATGAGAGTTGGTGGTGGAAGAGTGAACTAGGGCATCACAGAGAGAACAGTCCCTTTAGAAAGCAAAGAGGGGAGGGGAGAGGAAGGGAAGATGTGCTTGGTATTGGGATCATGTTGGAATGGTTAAATAGCAAAAGATGATCCAGTGAATGTGAAGGCTGGTATGGTGTGAGGTGAGGACAAGGAGGACCATATCATGATGTGGGGAGGGGGAAAGTGGGGAAGCAAAAGCATGGGAAATGGAACAGACCTGGTTAAGGGGCTTGTCTATCATGATGGAGGAACATACTTCACTGAGGCAAAAGGAGGATATTTTAGAAACTCTGTTGTGGAAGGTGGCATTATCAGAGCAGATGTGACAGAGAAACTGTGAGAAAGAAATGGAGCCTTTACAGGGCACCGAGGATGCTTAAAGAAAGCCCCCCCCCCCCATGATTTTAGCAGTAGGACCAACGCCTGTGCTGATTGGACGCAGGCAGTCCCGCTGCTAATTTGGTATGCTTTGCATCCGTTTAACAACTAAAAGAACGGGCGCAATGCATTCCAATTTCTACCCCATTAATTTGTTTGTTCTCTCCACAGATGCTGATTTACCTGCTGAGTGTTTCCAGCATTTTATGTTTTCATTTCAGAATTCCAGTATTTGTGTTTTTTGCCAATAAATGGCAATGCTGGCTAAAGTAGAGTTTCAGCCTACCTGTACATAGAAAGGTTACAGGAACTGGGTGATGCTCTTGGTCGAATATCATTCTTTAACTTATTTTCTTTGAATTGAACTCAAACTGATGGGGTGAATATTTTTCACTTTCTGTTAGGTTTGATGGTCCAATAATAACCAAATCTGGTGTAATCTCTCTCCACGTCCTAACATACATGAGCCCACAGTACAAAAGTGCTCACAACATGTGTGAATTTCATCAGATTTTTATTCTGTGTGTTGTGATGCCTACTTTTTACTCCTCTGTATTGATTCTCTATGAAGATACCATTTAGATTTTTAAATAAATCTCAATACATCTTGACTAGGTTATCAGTCTATGCTATGTAGAAAATAATTAGCACCTCATATCAATAGCAATAGGTCAATTATATTACCATAATGGTAACAGCAATCACAGGCATTGGTGATGCTGCAACTGAACCATTACTGTCCAAAAAAAATCATGAATGCAGGTCACTGTGTGTGACAATTGTAATGGTACTGTGATGTACTTGTGCCAGATTTGAACTTGTATCAATTGAATAAAAAGTGCTTTGTATCAAAACATAAGAAAGTATGGTACAAAAATAGATCAGACTGGACAGCTGCCCAGTTCATACTAACATACCTGAGAAACACAATAGATTAACTGTGCGCTGATTTGTTTATGAATTCACAAGTATTGATGAATTAAGTTATATTGTTTGCTCCTGATTTAGAACCCCACTCAACACATTATATACGTATGTAGGGGGTGGTGTGGGGTGGCACGTGCGCCCAGTCAGTTATGCCTCTGACTGTTTATGAGTGGTTTGAATCGCTCCCATGCCCCTGGGTTCTAGACACCGGACTTAGGTACAAGGCGGCGATACAGGAAAGACTCGAGTAGACAGGTGGTTGGATGTAAGCAAAAACCAAGATTTTTATTGAAGAGGAAATTAACAAAATCTTATGAAAAAGTTACTAGTATACACTTTTACAGGCAAAATACAAAATAACTATACTTATACAGGGAATGGGGAACACACGGCACCGAGGGAAAACAACTATCTTAACAATCCCCTTATCCTTATCCCACCCCCTATACCTAATTAGATTAAGCTATGAGGGGTCAGAACTTCATGCTCACCACTCAAATGGGTCTGAACTCAAAACAACGGTAGGGTTCGGGGTTCGCTCTTGGTGCTCTCTGGAGCCTGCCGTCCTCACGTGGTCTCCGGGTGCTGCAAGGGCGTTGTCCAGGTTCGAGTACCCCAAAGTTAAAGTCTCTGTTTGGGTACTTTACCTCACAGGGGTGATGGTTCCTCTTCCTCGGCCAACAGTTTGAGTTTGTATGAAGATAGTCGCAGGTCAGCTGAGACTGAAGGCCCGATGATTCGAAGCCTGTCTTCAGTCGTCTTCCTCAGTTCATCTCCTCCGTTGTCTTCCTCAGTTCGTCTTGCCTCCTCGCCTCGTCGCGTCCCGCCTGGCCTGGCCTGAATTGTCCGTGTCCGCCCGATGCAGTGCCTGGGCGATTCTAGATGGAGTGGGGAAAGGCACGGGCAAAGGCCAGGGGGTAAGCGCGGGACGGGGAAAGAGCAGCAGCCACAAGGGCGAGGGGCTGGAGCCGGAACAAAGGCTGAGAGCAGAGAGCGATTGCTACCCGGGGCCTTCAATTATACTCCTTTCGAAAACCCTTATCTGCGCGCCAAATCAGGTTAGTTCTTTGTCTTAATCTTGGCAGGCTATTTTAAATAACGGTGGCAATCTACTCTAACTGTTTTTAGATGGCCGGTAATCGCATCTACCGGCCCGATAATTGACTGGTTTTGTTTAGAATGCACCTTGATGGGCCTGTCCAGCCTCGATGGCTTCCTTAATCTGTTGCCGATTATTTATGCAAACTGCTTGATGGCCTTAACTATAGGCCTAACTGGGTTTAGATTTGTCTCCAATTTGATATAATACATAATTCAAAGTCCTGTTTGGTTTTAAAATGCAAAGCCTCTCTTCACAGAAACTGCAGCTTTGGTTTTGTTTTCTCCATGAGCTGCCTGTGCCGCAGAGTCCAATTAAAAAAAATCTCACAGGCTTTCTGCCATGAGGCGCGGACACCATTTTGGGTACCCTTTTTCATTAAAATGTCCATGCAGGGTCCCTTCTCTTATTAATAACCTTTGGGGAAATGTAGAAATTTTGCGAATCTTACACATATGGATGGCTGAACATTTGCTAAATACCATAAAATAAGAAGTTCAAATCATTTTGGTAATTTCTGCTGACCCGTATTTGTGCATGCTAAATTAAATAAAATGTCTAAAAATTAATATGCAAATTGAATTTTTGCTGTACTTTCAAACCCTGTAAAATTGATTTTGTGGCTGAGTGCAGAAAAAAAAATCAAAGGAAAGATTTGCAAATTAAAGATTGATATCCATATTTCTGAAGTCGCTGTTCCTGGACCTGCTTTTTTGAAATTCCCACATCAGGCTGTCTCAAGAAAACCAGTATAAAATGTAGTCAGATCTCCTGCCAAGTACCAATAGTCATCCAGGCATGGATGTCTACCAGAGGTTTGAATCAAAGATAGGATAAGCTTCAGCAGAGGACAAACGGTAAAAGTAACAGACCTGACTAAAAAGGGCTATATGTCCAGAGGAAACAGGGAATGGAAGATGCCTTGTATCCATCAGACAATAAATGATTGGAGAAGTAACTGTAAACTTAATCATAGAATCATAGAATAGTACAGCACAGAAGGAGACCATTCAGCCCATTGAGTCTGTGCCGGCTCTTTCGAAGAGCAATCCAGTTAGTCCCACTCCCCGGCTCTTTCCCCATATCCCTGCAATGTTTTCTCCTTCAAGTATTTATCCAATTCACCTTTGAAGGATACTATTGAATCTGTATCCGCCACCCATTCCATCAGCCTGCCTATGCCTTCTTGAAGTCTATTACTATTTTCCTCACTGTATACTACACATCCAAGTTTCGTGCCATCTGTAAATTTTGAAATTGTGCCCTAACCCCCCAAGTCATAGTCATTAATGTATATCAAAAACAGCAGTGGTCCTAGAAATGAACCTTGGGGAACGCCACTGTGTACATCCGGCCAGTCCGAAAAACAGCCATTCACCACCACAATGAGCACAGGCAATGTGCATTTATGACATGGAACCTTCTATTCAAACATGCATGCACGGTGGCATTTAGCCGAAGGGCCTGTTGTGGCCTAATAACTGTCTGCATAACATTTCAAATTCCCACTATTTGATTATATGTGCATTTTTAGTGGTTATTTTCTGTCTATGTAAAACCAACATAATGAGTTTTCTCAATAAAGGCAGCAGTCACCAAAGAATCATTGCTCCAAGATCTAGGCTGACACTCCACATCAGCACTGAGGGAATGCTGCACTGTCGGAAGTGCTGTCTTTCGGATGAGATGTTAAACCAAGGCCCCGTCTGCTCTCTCAGGTGGGCGTAAATGATCCCATCGCACTAATTTGAAGAAGAGCAGGGGGGTTAGCCCAGGTGTCCTGGTCAATATTTATCCTTCAATCAACATCACTAAAAACAGATTATCTGGTCATTATCACATTGCTCTTTGTGGGACCTTGCTATATGCAAATTGGCTGCTGCATTTCCTAAATTGCAACAGTGACTACACTTTAAAAAAAAAGTGCTTCATTGGCTGTAAAGCGCTTTGGGACGTCCTGAGGTCGTGAAAGGCACTATATACATGAAAGACTTTCTTTTCTTTCAAATTTTCTAATTGGGCAGGAATTCTGCCGGATTGGTGGTGGGATCAGGCTTCGCACCAGTGGATCTTCTGGAGTCAGGCTTGTTTCAATTTTTGATGTGCTCCCAGTGGTATTTCTACTGCTGCCAGGTAATCCACTCCAGATGTGGCGGGGAGATGGGGGGTGGTGGGGGGGTGCTGCTGGGGCGGTGGGTGAAGGGAGGAATGACTGCAACACCTGCTGCAACATAACAGGTACCCGGAGCGGCAGAATTTAAAAAAAATGTAAATCTTGCCTGTTGCCTCATGCAATCAATCACTCTTGCGCTAATTTTTAATCTCAAGCCACTAAACTAGCACTGTTAAACATCAAGAATACAACAATGCCCGCTCAGTATCTTATATGTTTCAATAAGATCACCTCTCATTCTTCTAAATTCCAATGTGTATAGGCCCAGCCTGCTCAACCTTTCCTCATAAGTCAACCCCCTCATCTCTGGAATTAACCTAGTGAATCGTCTCTGAACTGCCTCCAGTGCAAGTATATCCTTCCTTAAATAAGGAGACCAAAACTGTACACAGTACTCAAGGTGTGGTCTCACCAATACCCTGTACAGTTGTAGCAGGGCTTCCCTATTTTATACTCCAACCCCTTTGAAATAAAGGACAACATTCCATTTGCCTTTTTGATTACTTGCTGTACCTGCATGCTAACTTTTTGTGTTTCATGCACAAGGATCCCCAGGTCCCTCTGAACTGTAGCATTTTGTAATCTCTCTCCAGTTAAATAATAATTTGCTTTTTTATTTTTCCTGCCAAAGTGTATAACCTCACACTTTCCCACATTATACTCCATCTGCCAAATGTTTGCCCACTCACTTAGCCTATCTATATCCCTTTGCAGTTTCTTTGAGTCCACTGCACAACTTGCTTTCTCACCCACCTTTGTATCATCCGCAAACTTGGCTACATTATACTCGGTCCCTTCACCCAAGTTATTAATGTAGATTGTAAATAGCTGAGGCCCCAGCAACGACCCCTGTGGCACCCCACTAGTTACCGTTTGCCAACCGGAAAATGACCTATTTACCCTGACTCTCTACTTTCTTTTAGTTAGCCAATTCTCTATCCATGCTAATATATTACCCCCAACTCCGTGAGCTCTTATTTTATGCAGTAACCTTTTATGTGGCACCTTCTGGAAATCCAAATATACCACATCCACTGGTTCACCTTTGTCCACCCTGCTCGTTACCTCCTCAAAGAACTCCAGCAAATTTGTTAAACATGATTTCCCTTTCATAAAACCATGCTGACTCTGCCTGACTGCATTATGATTTTCCAAATGCCCTGCTACTGCTTCCTTAATGAAGGACTCCAGCATTTTCCCAATGACAGATGTTAGGCTAACTGGTCTATAGTTTCCTGCTTTCTGTCTCCCTCCTTTCTTAAATAGGGGTGTTACATTTGCAGTTTTCCAAACCACTGGGACCTCTCCAGAGTCCAGGGAATTTTGCAACCAATGCATCCACTATCTCTGCAGCCACTTCAATTAAGACCCTGGGATGCAGGCCATCTGGTCCAGGGGACTTGTCATCTTTTAGTCCCATTATTTTACCAAGTACTATTTCCCTATTGATAGTGATTGTCTTTAGTTCCCCCTTCCTGTGGCCCCTTGATTATTCATTTTGGGGGATATTGTTAGTGTCTTCTACCATGAAGGCAGATACAAAATATTTGTTCAGAATCTCTGCCATTTCCCCATTCTCCATTATTAATTCCCCAGTCTCATCCTCTAAGGGACCAATGTTTACTTTAGCTACCCTCTTCCTTGTTATATACCTGTAGTGTGAAGGAATAAGCCATATAACCTATTCAGAAAAAGACACCATTCTATGAAATAATTCTGGCCTTATCAAAACATGACAAACTGGGTCTGGAAATCTAGAAACCTAACGATGAAAAAGCTGTGAAAGCATTCTGGCTATAGAGATAAGACAACCTTATTGAAACAGAAGGTTAAAGGCTCCAGTAGTCTGAACCTTTCGGAATCAAACAATGGTTCACCCTGTACAAGGTGTTCTAATTTACACTGCGTAAAGAAGCACATAAAAGTAAGAAACATCTGCCTTCGTAAAAATGACATCAAGTAAAACACACCTGCCGTTACACCGTTTTTTTATGGTAAACTTAGAACACCTAGAGATGAGACATGATTCTGTAATGCTACCAGCTAAGGTGACTGTAAGAATTGCAGGGGTCAGCAGAAAAATGGCTAGAGAAAATTAGCTTGCATCAACAGAAAACCTTAAAGTAAATATCACTGGAAAAGGGTATAAATATTGAACTCTCAAATGGGATAGTAGACTCAATTTAAAGGGGCAAAGCGATTCTCGGCTTCAGAGGCCGCTCTGTAAGTCTCCAACTCTTTGTACCTCAGGGATCAAAGGTATTTGATTTTGGTGGATATCCTGGAAAACCAAGAACTGTAAAACTGTAGCAAAGTTAAGATTTGAGAGTAAGGTTCTCTGATAATAGAATTGTAAGCTTTCTCTTTTTGGAACTGATAATGTTGCGATTGACTCACCAACTGTAAATTACATGTCGGTTCTTTAATAAATCTATATATTTTTAGAAATGTCTCAAATAAGACTTCTGTATCAAACTCGCAAACTCAATCTCTGTACACTCTTTGGTGAGGAGTTGCAGAATTCTGAGGGAGTTTTCCGGTCCCTCATAATATCCGGAATGTTAGAGTCTAGCTAAACTTATTAAAAGTGCTATCTGGAGGACAGTAACATTTTCAGATTGTTCCTTTCCTTTAGGGAGAGATAGTCCGGACCCTTAGACCCAATTAAGCGTCTTTAGGATTCGGCTACCTCAAACTTTTGTTGAAAATGAATGTCTGAGGAATACGCCTGAACCGGGGTAGCCCTAAAAGGGCTAGGACTAGTAATTATCCCTTCAATAGAAGCTCTTACTATCTGTTTTAATGTTTCTTGCCAGTTTTCTCTCATAATTCATCTTCTCTCTCTTTATTTTTTTTTAGTTATCCTTTGCAGGTTTTTAAAAATTTCCCAATCCTCTGGTCTTCCACCAAACTTGGCAACATTGTATGCCTTCTTTTTCAATTTGATACCATCCTTTACTTCCTTAGTTAGCCACAGATGGTGCTCCCTTCTCTTAAAATCTTTCTTTCTCACTGGAATATATTTTTGTTGAGAGTTATGAAATATCTCCTTAAATGTCCACCACTGCATTTCAACTGTCTTACCCTTTAATTTATGTCTCCAGTCCACTTTAGCCAGTTCTGCCTTCATGCCATTGTAATTGCCTTTGTTTAAGACCGGGACACTGGTTTGAGATATAACTTTCTCACCCTCCAACTGAATTTGAAATTCAACCATGCTATGATCACTCTTTCCTAGAGGATCCTTTACTATGAGATCATTTATTAATTCTGTCTCATTACACAGTACCAGATCCAAGATAGCCTGCTCCCCGGTTGGTTCCATTACATACTGTTCTAGGAATCCATCCTGGATGCACTCTATGAACTCCTCCTCAAGACTACCATGGCCAATTTGATTTGTCCAATCAATATGGAGATTAAAATCACCCATGATTATTACTGTACCTTTTTTACAGGCCTCCATTATTTGTTGATTTATACTCTGTCCAACAGTATTGCTACTGTTCGGGGGCCTGTAGACTACACCCACCAGAGACATTTTCCCTTTTTTATTTTTTATCTCCACCCAAACCGATTCTACATCTTGATCTTCTGATCCAATATCACTTCTCACCACTGCACTGATCCCATCTTTTACCAACAAAGCCACCCCACCTCCCTTTCCTTTTTGTCTGTCCTTCCGAATTGTCAGATACCCCAGAATATTCAGTTCCCAGCCGTGATCACCTTGCAACCACATCTCTGTAATGGCGATCAGATCATACCCATTTGTATCTATTTGTGCCGTCAAACATAGAAACATAGAAGATAGGAGCAGGAGTAGGCCATTCGGCCCCTCGGGCCTGCTCCGCCATTCAATGAGATCATGGCTGATCATCCAAATTCAGTACCCTGTCCCTGCTTTCTCCCCATATCCCTTGATCCCTTTAGCCTTAAGAAATATATCCAACTCCTTCTTGAACATATTTAATGAATTGGCCTCTACTGCCTTCTGTGGTACAGAATTCCACAGGTTCACCATTCTCTGGGTGAAGAAATTACTCCTCATTTCTGTCCTAAATGGCTTACCCCTTATCCTTAGACTGTGACCCCTGGTTCTCGACTCCCCGACCATCAGGAACATCCTTCCTGCATCTAGTCTGTCCAGTCCTGTCAGAATTTTATAAGTTTCAATGAGATCCCCTCTCATTCTTCTAAACTCCAGCGAGTATAAGCCCAATCGGCCCAATCTCTCCTCATACGTCATTCCTGCCATTCCAGGTATCAGCCTGGTGAATCTTCATGGAACTCCCTCCATGGCAAGAACATCCTTCCTCAGCTAAGGCGACCAAAACTGCACACAATACTCAAGATGTGGTCTCACCAAGGCCCTGTACAAGTGCAGCAAGACATCCTTGCTCCTGTACTCAAACCCTCTCGCTACGAAGGCCAACATACCATTTGCCTTCTTAACCGCCTGCTGCACCTGCATGCTTACCTTCAGCGACTGGTGCACAAGGACACCCAGGTCTTGTTGCACTTCCCCTTTTCCCAATCTATTGCCATTCAGATAATAATCTGCCAACTCATTTATCTTGTTACGAATGCTGCGTGCATTCAGATATAAAGCTTTTAACTTTGTCTTTTTACCATTTCTCCTTGTTTTGGCCCCATTTTCTGTTGCACTCTTATTTTTAAACATTCTGTCCCTTCCCGTCACACTCTGGTTATTATTTACCCCCTCTCTATCCTGCTCTGTTGTTTTCTCATTTCTCATTGACTTTTTAAATTCCCGCTCACCTGGATCCTCCCCCACCACTATTTAGTTTAAAGCCCTCTCTGCAGCCCTAGTTATTCAATTCGCCAGGATTCTAGCCCCAGCATGGTTCAAGTGAAGCCCGTCCAAACGGAACAGTTCCCTTTTATCCCAGTACTGGTGCCTGTGCCCCACAAATCGAAACCCATTTCTCCCACACCAGTCTTTGAGCCACTCGTTCATTTCTTTGATCTTATTTACCCTATGCAAATTCACTCGTGGCTCAGGTATTAATCCAGAGATTATCAACTTTGTGGTTCTGCTTTTTAATTTAGCCCCTAGCTGCTCATACTCTCTCAGCAGAACCTCTTTCTTTGTCAAACCTATGTCATTGGTGCCTACGTGGACCATGACAACTGGACCCTCCCCCTCCCACTCCGAGTTCCTCTTCAGCCCAGAGGCGATTTCCATAACCCTGGCACCGGGCAGGCAACACAGCCTTCGGGACTCATGCTGCAGAGAACAGTGTCTATTCCCCTAACTGCACTGTCCCCTATCACTACAACATTTCTTTTTACTCCCCCCACTTGAAAGGCTCCCTGCACCACGGTACTGTGGTCAGATTGCTCATCCTCCCTGCAGTCCTTGCCCTTGTCCACACAGGGAGCAAGAATCTCGTACCTGTTTAACAAGGCCAAGGGCTGAGGCTCCTCCATCACTGCCTCCTGTCCCTGTCCATCGGCCAAATTAGAAGTAATTACTCTAGTGGGTGTGACTGCCTCCTGGAACTTAGCGTCCAGGTAACGCTCCCCCTCCCTAATGTGTCGCAGTGACTGAGGCTCAGACTCCAGCTCATCAACACTGAGCCAAAGTTCCTCGAGCAGCCTACATTTGCTGCAGATGTGGTCGCCTTGGACCTCAATGGTGTCCACCAGCTCCCACATGCAACAACAACAACACATTGCCTGGTCTCCCATCTCAATCAAGTAATTCATTTGTTTTAAAATTTGGAACACGTATATCTTTTAATCTACACCAAGGCACTTAAATTTAGACTCCCAAGTTTGGAAAAAAAGCGAGAAATATATAAATACTTACCAACCAATCACTTACCTGCTTTCTGGTGACGTGACACTTCAATTGCTTTTTACTTCTTTACAATCACCGGTCTGTTGTGCCTGCTCTCCTGGGCTCCTGCTCTCCTGGGCTCCCACTCACCTGGGCTCCCGCTCTCCTGGGCTCCCACTCACCTGGGCTCCCACTCTCCTGGGCTCCCACTCTCCTGGGCTCCCACTCACCTGGGCTCCCACTCTCCTGGGCTCCCGCTCTCCTGGGCTCCCGCTCTCCTGGGCTCTCGCTCACCTTTAGTAGCGCCGAACTCTCGCGCTCTCCTGGGCTCCTGCTCACCTTTAGTAGCTCCAAACTCTCGCGCTCTCCTGGGCTCCTGCTCACCTTTAGTAGCTCTGAACTCTCGCACTCTCCTGAGCTCCCGCTCACCTTTAGTAACGCCGAACTCTCGCGCTCTCCTGGGCTCCCGCTCTCCTTTAGTAGCTCCGAACTCTCGCGCTCTCCTGGGCTCCCGCTCACCTTTAGTAGCTCCGAACTCTCGCGCTCTCCTGGGCTCCCACTCATCTTTAGCAGCTCCGAACTCTCGCGCTCTCCTGGGCTCCCGCTCACCTTTTGTAGCTCCGAACGCTCGCGCTCTCCTGGGCTCCCGCTCACCTTTAGCAGCTCTGAACTCTCGCGCTCTCCTGGGCTCCCGCTCTCCTTTAGTAGCTCCGAACTCTCGCTCTCCTGGGCTCCCGCTCACCTTTAGTAGCTCCGAACTCTCGCTTTCTCCTGGGCTCTCGCTCACCTGTAGTAGCTCCAAACTCTCGTGCTCTGCCGGGCTCCCGCTCTCCTTTAGTAGCTCCGAACTCTCTCCCTCTCCTGCGCTCCCACTCTCCTTTAGTAGCGCTGAGCTCTCCCGCTCTCCTGGGCTCCCGCTCTCCTTTAGTAGCTTCGAACTCTCGCACTCTCCTGGGCTCTTGTTCACCTTTAGTAGCTCCCAACTCTCGCTCTCCTGGGCTCCCTCTCACCTTCAGTAGCTCTGAACTCTCGCGCTCTCCTGGGCTCCCGCTCACCTTCAGTAGCTCCGAACTCTCCCGCTCTCCTGGGCTCCTGCTCACCTTTAGTAGCTCCGAACTCTCGCGCTCTCCTGGGCTCCCGCTCACCTTCAGTAGCTCCGAACTCTCTCGCTCTCCTGGGCTCCTGCTCACCTTTAGTAGCTCCGAACACTCGCGCTCTCCTGGGCTCCCGCTCAGCTTTAGTAGCTCCGAACTCTCGCACTCTCCTGGGCTCCCGCTTACCTTTAGTAGCTCTGAACACTCGCGCTCTCCTGGGCTCTCGCTCACCTTTAGTAGCTCCGAACTCTCGCTCTCTCCTGGGCTCCTGCTCACCTTTAGTAGCGCCGAGCTCTCGCGCTCTCCTGGGCTCCTGCTCACCTTTAGTAGCTCCGAAATCTCCCGCTCTCCTGGGCTCCCGCTCTCCTTTAGTAGCGCTGAGCTCTCGCGCTCTCCTGGGCTCCCGCTCTCCTTTAGTAGCTCCGAACTGTCGCGCTCTCCTGGGCTCTCGTTCACCTTTAGTAGCTCCGAACTCTCCCGCTCTCCTGGGCTCCCGCTCTCCTTTAGTAGCTCCGAACTCTCGCGCTCTCCTGGGCTCTCGTTCGCCTTTAGTAGCTCTGAACTCTTGCGCTCTCCTGGGCTCCCAGTCAGCTTTAGTAGCTCTGAGCTCTCGCTCTCCTGGGCTCACGCTCACCTTTAGTAGCTCCGAACTCTCGCCCTCTCCTGGGCTCCCTCTCACCTTTAGTAGCTTCAAATTCTCGCTCTCTCCTGGGCTCTCGCTCACCTTTAGTAGCTCCGAACTCTCGCGCTCTCCTGGGCTCCCGCTCACCTTTAGTAGCACGGAACTCTCGCGCTCTCCTGGGCTCCCGCTTACCTTTAGTAGCTCTGAACTCTCGCGCTCTCCTGGGCTCCCGCTCACCTTTAGTAGCGCCGAACCCTCGCGCTCTCCTGGGCTCCCACTCACCTTTAGTAGCGCCGAACTCTCGCGCTCTCCTGGGCTCCCGCACACCTTTAGTAGCTCCGAACTCTCGCTCTCTCCTGGGCTCCCGCTCACCTTTAGTAGTGCCAAACTCTTGCGCTCTCCTGGGCTCCCGCTCACCTTTAGCAGCTCCGTACTCTCACTCTCCTGGCCCCCGCTCAGCTTTAGTAGCTCCGAACTCTCGCGCTCTCCTGGGCTCCTGCTCACCTTTAGTAGCTCCGAACTCTTGCTCTCTCCTGGGTTCTCGCTGTCCTTTAGTAGGGCCGAACTCTCGCTCTCCTGGGCTCCCGCTCAGCTTTAGTAGCTCTGAACTCTCGCCCTCTCCTGGGCTCCCGCTCTCCTTTAGTATGGCCGAACTCTCGCGCTCTCCTGGGCTCTCGCTCACCTTTAGTAGTTCTGAACTGTCGCGCTCTCCTGGGCTCCCGCTCTCCTTTAGTAGGGCCAAACTCTCCTGCTCTCCTGGGCTCCCACTCATCTTTAGTAGCGCCAAACTCTCGCGCTCTCCTGGGCTCCCACTCATCTTTAGTAGCGCCAAACTCTCGCGCCCTCCTGGGCTCCCGCTCTCCTTTATTAGCGCCGAACTCTCGCGCTCTCCTGGGCTCCCCGCAAATGTCTTCCTGTGCCAATAATATACCTTTAGCACAACTTTAGGAAGAACCCCTTCTACATCAGTGTCAGATTTTCATTTCTTATGGCCTCTGATGGAGACTACCAATTACATAAGTGCCTAGCAAATTATAGAATAAGTAATGGCTATTCACCCTATCAAGCCAACTCATGCCAACAATCCATGTATCATTTACACAATCAAGGACTCCAACCATCTAATTTTATCTCCTGAGGAAGCTGACTAACTGATGGTAAAGTTTCCAAGAGGACAAAGCTCAATGAAATTGATCCTTGATTGCCAAAGATAGCTGATCAAAATTGATGTCAATCTACATTATTGAATCCTGACCAATTCTATTTTTCACTTGTATGCTTTCAGCAGCATAGAAGGAACAGGAATCAAATTAAGACTATTTTTATTGTGGACTCATGCCCACAAGGAACTCTGTTTAAGTGAAACAAGTTTATGATCATTATTACCTTATAGTCAGTGGGAAAAGGAGACCATCATTCCCATCAACACAAACTGGGCTTGAACTCAGTTTCTGAAGTTGAAAGGATAGTGCCTGACCAGCTACTTGATAATTTAAAACATTCCAAAATCACATAGATTCAATGGTCCTGAAATTCCGTTCCCTTCGGGTGTGTATGCACTGTGTACTCATTGTAGGGCCAACGGAAGTGCCGGTTTTACGCATGCACCACGCATGCGCTGGACACCGGAACTTCCGATCTTCCAAGAAAGGTCTTCGCAGGTCAAACGCCTGCGCCGGAGAGGCAGCGCGTACGGCTGAAACTTCCGTTTTTTTCAACAGTTGCTTCAGTCCAGGTAAGTCTGAAACAGCTGCGCCTGGAAAAGCAGGCGCAAGGCTTGCTTTTAACAAGGTAAAAGGTGAAGAAAGTAAAATAATTTTTGTTCCCATTGATTTATCATTTTAAAATACTTTAAAGCAAGGTAAGTTTATTTTTAGCTCCTTTAAAAACTTTAATTATTTTTTTCAAAAATTTAAATTTTTGTTTACAATAGTTAATTTATGTAATTTATAGTCATTTTAAAAATGAGATGTTTAAAAAAATATATATTTTAAGTATTACTTATGTTTTGGGGCTGATCTCTATTCATAGATTTGACAGGTCTTCCTGTCAAATCTATGAATGGAGATTCCCTGCTTTGATTGGCTCCCCATGGTCCACGTGATCCCAGGGATGCTGCGAACTAGCTGCACGTCTGGGATACGCGGGCCCTGCACACCGGCAGTTTGAGGAGGCACATCAACGGAATTCTGCGCCTCCCGGGAGCTCTCCGGTCCAGGTGGAGATTTTTCAGGATCGCAGCCCTCCGCCCGCGGGAGGGCTGCGAACGGAATTTCTGGGCCAATATTGTTTTATGTCTTGGTTGCTTCATATCACCACTCTATGCATAATTAATCCATAAAACTACCGTTGAAGTAGCTCAAGTGAGCCTCAAACCACTTTTGTTGCAATTTGCATATTAAGTTCCTGCTGCACAATGGTGGCACTGATGAAGAGAGCATTGATGTCCAGTGGGAACCATAGGTTCAATGCTCACTCCACTGAGTTTTCCTGCAGAACAGAGGGAAATTGAGGAGAGATTCACATAAGGCAGACCTGACACCTCGTGACAACTGACTACAGAGGATAGTTGCAATGGTCTGAGAGCAGGCAGAACACATACCATTTCAGCAACAGTGATGGCTGAGCAGGTGGAAAAAAATAACTTACAGAAGAGTGAAAAATGACGTAAACATCACAACTAATTTCCTGTTGGATTGTGAAAAAGGACAATTTTGTACAGGTTGTGTGCACATGAGAAAAACAGAATTCTTTCCATAATGTATAAAATGTTTTAGAACCAATAAACAATTTTCGTCTCCTCGATGTGTGTTTTTTTGTCTTGCTCACTTTGAAAATTCTTTATTAGAGCATTTGTTGCCACATTGTTATTGATAATCCTAGTCATCACCTTTATTCAACATTGTATCCTATTCCATCTTTTAGCTCTGGAGGAATCTTTTCCAAATTAATCCATTCAATTCAACCTTTAAATGGCAACGTATGGAACTTGGTCTAATCTTCGAGGAGATCTCAAACTGCAAAGCTACTGTAGAAGGTTGCAATAACATAATCTATGACAAATAGTCGTAGGTTTGAAAAACGGGAAAATAATTGTGGGATCATATTTATTTGTCCAGCAATTCACCAAAGCAAATTTCTAAACCTAGGTACTGAAACTTTTGATAACATTTTCAAAAATTAAGCACATTCTCCCCGTGTTTGCGTGGGTTTTCTCCGGGTGCTCCGGTTTCCTCCCACAGTCCAAAGATGTGCGGGTTAGGTTGATTGGCCATGATAAAAATTGACCCTTAGTGTTAGGGGGGATTAAATACGTGGGGTTACGAGGATAGGGTTTGGGTGGGATGGCTGTCAGTGTAGGGACCGGGTGCTAGGGTTTGGATGATCAGCCATGATCTCGTTGAATGGCGGAGCAGGCTCGAAGGGCCGAATGGCCTACTCCTGCTCCTAGCTTCTATGTTTCTATGTTTCTATGTAAAATTATTGCTGTGTAACATTTGTGAATAAAACATGCAATTTGTTCACCAACCAAGATATATTTTTCTCAGTTACTACTGAAATTGCCCAGCCTTTCTACTTCTGATCATTACCAGTTTTCAACATCTCTTCATTAATACCTCTTCTTGCAGAATATCTTTTTATCCATATTTACTTCAATAATACTACTCAAAAGAATTGGTTTAATTTATTAAATGGAAACAAAGCCTTCACTTTTAATATCACAGGACTGTATGCATACTAAACAGCATGCCATAGAAGAGCTAAGCAATCCCACAACTAATGGATCAGGTCAAAGATCTGTAAACCTGCCACGTTCAGTCATGAAAGGCGATGGACAATTAAGCAGCTAATCAGAGGAGGAGGCTCCATGAACATCCTCATTCTCAATGATGGTGGGGCCCAGATCGTGAGTGCAAAAGACAAGGATGAAGCGTTTGCAAACATCTTCAGCCAGAAGGGCCGAGTGGATGATCCTTCTCTGCATCCTCCTAAGATCTCCAACGTGACAGATGCCTGTGTTCAGCCAATCGATTCACTCTATGTGACATCAAGAAAGGTCTGAGTGCACTAGTCACAACAAAGGCTATGGGCCCCGACAACATCCTAGCTGCAGCACTGAAGACATGCGGTCCAGAACTAGCCGCAACCCTAACTAAGGTGTTCCAGTACAGCTATAACACTGACATCTACCCAACAATATTAAAATTGCCCAGGTATGTCTTGTCCACAAAAGGCAGGTCAGAGCCAGCCCGGCCAGTTACTGTCTTATTAGTCTACTCCCAGTCATCAGCAAAGTGATGGAAGGGGTCATTAATAGCATTATTAAGCAGCACTTACTCAACAATAACATGCTCACCAATCCTCAGTTTGGGTTCCACCAGGACCAGGTAGCTTCAGACCTCTTTACTCAACAATCACATGCTCACCAATCCTCAGTTTGGGTTCCACCAGGACCAGGTAGCTTCAGACCTCTTTACTCAACAATCACATGCTCACCAATCCTCAGTTTGGGTTCCACCAGGACCAGGTAGCTGCAGACCTCTTTACAGCTTTGTCAAAAAATGGACACAAGACCTGAATTCTAGAGGTGAGGTGAAAATGAATGCCCGTCTGACACCAAGGCAGCATTCGACTAATTGTGACATCAAGGAGCCTTAGTAACACTGAAGTCAGTGAGGATTGGGGAGAAACTCTCCAGTGGCTGGAGTCACGCCTGGCGCAAAGGAATATAGTTGTGGTTGTTGGAGGCCAATTATCTCAGCCCCAGGACATTGCTGCAGGAGGTCCTTAGTGTCCTAGGCCCAACTACCATCAGCTGCTTCATCAATAACCTTCCCACCACCTAAGCTCAGAACTGGGGCTGTTTGCTGATGATTTCACAGTGTTCAACTACAGTGTGTTCTATCTACAGGATGCACTGCAACAACTCTCCAAAGCCACTTCGGCAGGACCTCCAAAATCCACAGTCTCCACCACCTAGAAGGACAAGGGCAGCAGGTGCATGGGAAAACCATCACCTCCAAGATCCCTTACAAGTCACATGCCATCCTGACTTGGAAATGTATCGTGATGCCTTCATCGTTGCTGGGTAAAAATCCTGGAAGTCACTTCCTAACAGCATTGTGGGAGCACCTTCACCACATGGAGTACAGCAGCTCACGAAGAAGGCCCACCACCACCTTTTCAAGGGAATCTAGGGATGGGCAATATATAAGCCTCTTGCCAGTGATGCCTACATCCTAAATGAAAATTGAGCATGCAGGCATCTGAGGGGACTGGCTAAAGAAATCACTTCACCCGCTGTCTTGAAAGACGGCATGATCATTTGAGAACCTTTCTGCCAGGCCATACTGGCACCGGCTCTGCAGGGCTACTGATCTGCTGGAAAACAGAGTGAATGGTACCAAAGTGAAGCCTTGCCTGATAGCTGTACCCAAACAGCTCTGCCAGCATTGTGTTCTGAAGAATAGGTCTTCCCTATCCAAAATACCAGTCGTCTGGGGAGTCTGCCATGGATTGCCAAGTTCGAATCCCAGAAGGATAAGCTTTTAGGGCTGGATGGGCTTTTCTTGTTCTTAATATTTCTTACATTTTAACTAACCAAGCGTTGTCAGCATTTGCTAGTATTGCTGTTGCCCTTAACCTGAACCCTAAGGGCTCGATTTTAATTCCCGAGGCGGGTTGGAGTCCGGTTGTGTGGTGGGCGGGTTCGGGAGCCGCTTCTGGCGGGAACACTGCAGGGTTGCGATTTTTATTAAAGTACCTTGTTAATTTCATGGAGGCGCGCTGGTCGGTCCAATGAATGGGATTGGGTCGGCTGGCCGCCTCTGATGATGCCATAATAGCAGCTGCTTTTATAGCTGCCATCCAGCCTGAGCCTTTCCATTGTGGTTTCCTGCACTTCTTTTCAAAGCTATGACTTCTTTCAGAGGCAAGGCAGCTCCTCGGTTTAATGATGAGTCCCTCCAAGTTCTTGTGGATGCTGTCAGAGGGCGCAGGGAGATTGTCTTCTCTCCTGATGGCCAGAGGAAGCCTCCTCAGCAGACCAAGGCAGCCTGGCTGCACATTGCTCAGGAGGTGAGCGCAAGGTCCATATATGCATGGTCATTGATCCAGTGCTGAAAAAGGTTTAATGATCTTGTAAGAGCATCAAAAGTGAGTATCCCATCTCACTTGCCTTCACTCTGCTTCCCTTCTCTTCTCATCACCAGCACTCTGCAATGTAAGCCTGCTCCTCCACATCCCACCTTACTCTTACTTCCCTTGCACCTTTTCCTATCCATCTCTGTCTCTGCACTGAATCACTTCAGCATCCTGCCTATGCACCCCTTAGATTCGCTCTCACTGTTATGCAGTGACAACAACTAACAACGCACAGGGAGTTACCTTCCTCTTGGCACCTTACCCCATCTTCGTCTCACTCAAAGCTTCTATGGTAGGGATTAATCACACTCACTCCATCACTGTGGCTGAAACAGCGCTTGTGTCCCTCCTTGCAGGAAAAGATAGCCTACAATAAGAGGGAAAGAGCAATGACTGGAGGAAGAACAGCTTCCCTTGCAACATTGATCAGTGCTGAGGAGGCAGCAAACGAGATTGTTGGAGGTGGCGAGGACCTGGAAGTGGGCGATGGAGAGACGGGCACACTAGAGGAAGCTGGTGACATAATAGATTTTCATCCCTCTCAGGAAGCAATGGCATATGATGTTCATAGAGAATCGCTTTGTATCATCTGCTCAAAAGGATGTGTCTGCTACATCAATATCAGATGTCTAATTCAAGCCTTTAGAATCATAGAATCATAGAAAGTTACAGCACGGAAGGAGGCCATTTCGGCCCATCGGCCAGCCAACAAAGAGCTATTCAGCCAAATCCCACTTCCCAGCTCTTGGTCCGTAGCCCTGCAGGTGAGAGCATCCCAAGTGCACATGCAAGTACTTTTTAAATGTGGTTAGGGTTTCTGCCTCTACCACCCTTTCAGGTAGTGAGTTCCAGACCCCCACAACCCTCTGGGTGAAGAACTTTCCCCTCAAATCCCCTCTAAACCTTCCCCTAATTATTTCAAATCTGTGCCCCCATGGTTTTTGACCCCTATGTTAAGGGAAATAGGTCCTTTCTATCCACTTTATCTATGCCCCTCATAATTTTATACACCTCAATATGGTCTCCCCTCAGCCTCCTCTGTTCCAAGGAAAACAGACCCAACCTATCCAGTCTTTCCTCATAGCTAAGATTCTCTACTCTCGGCAACATCCTTGTAAATCTCCTCTGTACCCTCTCTAGTGCAATCACATCCTTCCTGTAATGTGGTGACCAGAACTGCACACAGTACTCTAGCTGAGGCCTAACTAGTGTTTTATATGGTTGAAGCATAACCCCCCTGCTCTTGTACTCTATGCCACGGCTAATAAAGGCAAGCATTCCGTATGCCTTCTTAACCACCTTATCTACTTGACCTGCTACATTCAGGGATCTGTGGACACGCACTCCAAGGTCCCTTTGTTCCTCTACACTACTCAGTGTCCTACCATTTAATGTGTATTCCCTTTCCTTGTTAGCCCTCCCCAAATGCATTACCTCACACTTCTCCGGATTGAATTCCATTTGCCACTGTACTGCCCACCTGACCAATTTATTGATATCTTCTTGCAGTCTACAGCTCCCATTTTCAGTATCAACCACACAGCCGATTTTAGTATCACCTGCAAACTTCTTAATCATACCCCCTATATTCAAGTCAAGAGCGTTGATATATACCACAAAAAGCAAGGAACCTAGTACTGAGCCCTGTAGAGCCCCACTGGGAACAACCTTCCAGTCACAAAAGCACCCATCAACCATTACCCTCTGCTTCCTGTCTCCGAGCCAGTTTTGAATCCAACTTGACAGTTTGCCCTGGATCCCATGGGCTTTTAACTTCATGACCAGTCTGCCATGTGGAACCTTATCAAAAGCCTTGCTAAAGTCCATATGCACTACATCAAATGCACTGCCCTCATCTACCCTCCTTGTTACCTCCTCAAAAAATTCAACGAAGTTTG
This sequence comes from Somniosus microcephalus, assembly GCF_052327205.1. Taxonomy (NCBI): domain Eukaryota; kingdom Metazoa; phylum Chordata; class Chondrichthyes; order Squaliformes; family Somniosidae; genus Somniosus; species Somniosus microcephalus. The sequence continues at coordinate 83,375,891 of NC_141001.1, forward strand.
TCAGACACGACCTTCCCTTAACAAGTTCGTGCTGACAATCCTTGATTAATCCATGTCTTTCTAAATGAAGATTTATCCTGTTCTTCAGAATTATTTCCAATAATTTTCCCACCACCGAGGTTAGGCTGACTGGCCTGTAATTACTCGGTCTATCCTTTTCTCCCTTTTTAAACAAGGATACCACATTAGCAGTCCTCCAGTCCTCTGGAACCACACCTGAAGCCAGAGAGGATTGAAAAATGATGGTCAGAGCCATTTCCTCTTTTGCTTCACTTAACAGCCTGTGATACATTTCATCCGGGCCTGGGGATTTAGAGTCATAGAGTCATAGAGTTATACAGCACGGATAGAGGCCCTTCAGCCCATCGTGTCCGCGCCGGCCATCACGCCCTGTCTAATCTAATCCCATATTCCAGCATTTGGTCCGTAGCCTTGTATGCTGTGGCATTTCAAGTGCTCATCCAAATGCTTCTTGAATGTTGTGAGGGTTCCAGCCTCCACAACCCTTTCGGGCAGTGAGTTCCAGACTCCAACCACCCTCTGGGTGAAAAAGTTCTTTCTCAAATCCCCTCTAAACCTCCCGCCCTTTACCTTGAATCTATGCCCCCTAGTTATTGACCCTTCTACTAAGGGAAAAAGCTCCTTAGTATCCATCCTATCTATGCCCCTCATAATTTTGTACACCTCAATCATGTCCCCCCTCAGCCTCCTCTGCTCCAAGGAAAACAAACCCAATCTGCCCAGTCTCTCTTCATAGCTGAAGCGTTCCAGCCCTGGTAGCATTCTGGTGAATCTCCTCTGCACCCTCTCCAAAGCTATCACATCCTTCCTGTAGTGTGGCGACCAGAACTGCACACAGTATTCCAGCTGTGGCCTAACCAGTGTTTTATACAGCTCCATCATAACCTCCTTGCTCTTATATTCTATGCCTTGGCTAATGAAGGCAAGTATCCCATATGCCGTTTTTACCACCTTATCCACCTGTTCCGCCGCCTTCAGGGATCTGTGTACTTGCACACCCAGATCCCTCTGACCCTCCGTCTTGCCTAGGGTCTTACCATTCATTGTGTATTCCCTTGCCTTGTTAGTCCCCCCAAAGTGCATCACCTCGCACTTTTCCGGGTTAAATTCCATTTGCCACTGTTCTGCCCATCTGACCAACCCATCGATATCGTCCTGCAGACTGAGACTACCCTCCTCGCTATTTACCACCCTACCAATTTTTGTATCATCCGCAAACTTACTGATCATACCTTTTACATTCATATCCAAGTCATTAATATAGACCACAAACAGCAAGGGACCCAGCACCGATCCCTGTGGTACCCCACTGGCCACAGGCTTCCAGTCACAAAAACAACCTTCGACCATCACCCTCTGTCTTCTGCCACTAAGCCAGTTTTGTATCCAACGTGCCAAGGCACCCTGGATTCCATGGGCTCTTACCTTCTTGACCAGTCTCCTGTGCGGGACTTTATCGAAGGCCTTACTGAAATCCATGTATACCACATCCACTGCGTTGCCCTCATCCACACACCTAGTCACCCCCTCAAAAAATTCAATCAAATTAGTCAGACATGATCTTCCCTTGACAAAGCCATGTTGACTATCCCTGATTAATCCTTGCCTCTCCAAGTGGAGACTGATTTTGTCCCTTAGAATTTTTTCCAATAATTTTCCCACCACTGATGTTAGGCTCACTGGCCTGTAGTTCCCTGGTTTTTCCCTACTCCCCTTCTTGAATAATGGAACTACATTAGCGGTTCTCCAGTCCTCTGGCACATCCCCTGTGGCCAGAGAGGTTCTGAATATGTGTGTTAGAGCCCCCGCAATCTCTTCCTTTGCCTCACACAGCAGCCTGGGATACATTTCGTCCGGGCCTGGGGATTTATCCATTTTTAGGCCTGCTAAAACCGTCAAAACCTCCTCCCTCTCAATGTTAATGTGTTCGAGCATATCACAGTCCCCCCGCCCTATTTCTATGTCTGCATCGCCCCTCTCCATAGTTTATCCGCTTTTAAAGCTGCTAAACCCCTTAATACTTCCTCTCTCACTATGTTTATTGTTATGTCTGTGTATAATCAGACAACAGACTGCGGAGAACGGTACAAACGGTGTTTACTCAACGTGGCTCAGACTGCAACTGAACTGTACAGATTACTACTCAACGTTATATACAGGTGTGGTCACTGCCGGTACTAAAGTATACATGAGCTGTAAAAAGTAGTTCTCCCCCTTAAAGGTACATACATTACAATTCCTCCCCTTTTAGATTAACAGTACCATAACACTCATTTAACAATTAAATATCAAACGAATTACAATTAACACATTTAACATGCAACATTAGCTGAAAATAGTCTATTTATAAATTCAGTCTTTGGGGAGGCTTCCTGATCCTTTCTGGGTAGCGCCTTTCCCGAGTGTCTTGCACTTGGTGCGGAGGCGATTCTGGCCCCCTGTCTTCGGTTGGTTCATCAGCTTCTGATGCTACTGTTTCTGGGGTAGATGCTACCTGTACGTCGGGTTCATCACCAGGTACGTATGGGCGAGGCATGGGGTTGACTTGTTCCTGTGACTCTAGGATCTGGTCAGCATGGCGTCTCACGATGTCCTCCCCAACGTCCACTGTGTACATTAGTGGGCCCTGCCGTGTGCATATCGTTCCTGGCTGCCATTTTTCTGTTCGGTAGTCGCGGGCCAAGACTGGTTGCCCTACATTGAAGCTCCTTGTTGGCTTCTCATGGATGTGCTGGAATTGCTTACTCTCAACATCTCTTCGTACGTTTGGTCTGAGCAAATCCAGGCGAGATCTTAACCTTCGGTTAAAGAACATCATGGCTAGGGCCTGGTTGGTGACTGCATGTGTCGCATTCCGGTAGGCGAACAGGAAATTGTCCACCTTGTGCTGCAGCGGAATGTTGTCATTGTACATAGCCTTTATTGCCTTCTTAAAGGTTTGTACAAACCTCTCAGCCAATCCATTTGTGGCTGGATGATACGGGGCGGATGTGTAATGCCTTACCCCATTCTTTTTCAAGAACCTTCGGACACAAACTGTGGTCCGTTGTCGGAGCAAATCTGTTCTGGCAAGCCATTCCTGGCAAAAATGGTCTGTAGGACTGCAAGAGTTTTCTCCGTGGTGGTGGAGGACATTTGATTGATGACCTCAGGCAATTACGAGTGCGCATCCATGGCTATTAAAAACATTGAGTCCATGAATGGACCAGCAAAATCAATATGCACCCATTGCCATGGAGGTGAGGGCCACTCCCATGGGTGTAGAGGGGCCTGTGGTGGTGCATTTTGGACTTTCTGGCATCCTGAGCAGCTCTTGGTCAGGTCCTCGATTTGTTTATCGATTCCCGGCCACCACACATAAGCCCTGGCTAGGCTTTTCATTTTTACCCCTCCCAGATGACCCTCATGAAGCTCATTGAGCACTCTATCCCTTAACTTGGGTGGAATTACCACTCGGGATCCACACATCAAGGTCCCCGGCACACTGACAGCTGTTCTCTCCTTGTCGAGAATGCTGGCAACAGTGAGTCGCCATGTGCTGGCCATCCCTTCACCGTCAAATCATATACCCGAGACAGTGTCGGGTCATTTCGGGTTTCCTTTTCGATACAAGCGTTAGTTACCGGTAGGTATTCAACTATAGTCGAATGGAATATTTCGACAGGATCCACTGCTGGTGCTTCCTCCGCAGTAGGCAGTGGCAGGCGTGATAGCCCATCAGCATTTCCATGCTGTTTCGTGCCCTTATATTCAACCTCATAGTGGTACGCCCCTAGAAAAAGTGACCATCTTTGTAGTCGTTGCGCAGTCATCACCGGAACGCCCTTCTTTGGATTAAAAATGGAGACAAGAGGCTGGTGATCAAACAGCAAGGTGAATTTCTGCCCGTGCAGATAGTGATTGAACTTTTTCACTCCCCACACTAGGCTGAGGGCCTCCCTGTCAATCTGGGCATAGTTACGCTCGGCTGAGGTTAGTGATCATGACGCAAAGGCTCTTGGCCTCTCTGAGCCGTCCGAGAATTTGTGCGACAGCACCGCTCCAATGCCGTAGGGTGACACATCACATGCCAACCGAATTGGTAATGCTGGGTTGTAATGGGCCAATACCTCTTTCGATGTGATTAGTGTTTTGCTCTTCTGGAAAGCTCGTCTACATTCATCACTCCACTTCCATGGCACCCCAGTTTGCAGTAGGGTGTTCAGTGGGTGTAGTATTGTAGACAAATTTGGCAAAAACTCGCATTTGGGGCGGTTAGCTCGGAGCCCATATTCCTGCAATCTAGTGAGCACCTGCTCCAGGTTGGCAAGGTGATCACTGTCATTTTCGCCTGTGACCAGGATGTCGTCCAAATTACACTGGGTCCCTGGGATCCCTTGCAGGTCCTGTTCCATTGCCCGCTGCCAAATAGCCGGAGCTGATGCTACCCCGAATACCAGCCGGTTGTATTGGTAGAGACCTTTATGGGTGTTGATTGTGAGGTATTTTTTTGATGCTTCTTCTACCTCCATTTGCAGATACGCCTGGGCCAGATCAATCTTAGTGAAGCGTTTCCCTCCAGATAGTGAGGCGAAAATATTTTCAATCTGCGGAAGTGGATATTGTACGGTGTGAAGGATCGGGTTCACTGTTACCTTAAAGTCCCCACAGATGCGAACCTTCCTTGGTTCCCCAAGCGTGCTGCTGAATGACTTTTTCATCACAGGGACGATGGGTGTAGCCCACTCACTCCAGTCTACCTTGGACAGTACACCTGAATGTTCCAGACTCTCCAGCTCTGCTTTGACGGCTGGGCGGATCGCATAAGGTACCAGTCTGGCCTTAAAAAATTTTGGGCTTGCGTTTTCTTCAATTTTAATCGTCGCTGTCATGTCTTTTAGTGTTCCGAGTCCTTGCTGGAACACTTCTTTCACGTCAGTTAGGATCTTTGACAGTCGCCCAGGTGTGACGTCGTCATCCTTTTTGTCAGCCACAGTCAGTGCCTTTATGGAATGCCAATCCAGTTGTATTTTCTGGATCCATTCACGTCCCAGTAATGGTGGTCCTCCATCTTGCAATACATACAGGTCTAGTTTTGGTGTTTCCTTACCGTTATATATAACAATCACCCTTATTTTTCCTTTGGGGTAGACTTTTTGCCCCGTGTACGTCTTCAAAATAATTTTTGTGTCTCTCAAGGGTATGTGTGAGAATAGCCGCTCATAGTCCCGTCGGTTTATGACTGTTAGGGCTGATCCTTTGTCCAATTCCATCTTTACCTGGACTCCTGCTATCTTGAGAGTGACCCAAATGGTTCGGTGATCCTATGTTGTGATCACATTATGTAGTTTCAGACAACACAATTCCCTGCTTTCGGAGTCGTTATCACTCTTTTGTTCGTCTGAACTATTCTCCGTTATCTTATGTACCTTCTTGTACTTTCCTTTGGTCGGTTTCTTATTGCTGGTTTTCTTTCCTGACCTAGACTCGTGCTATGTGTCCTACTTTTCCACATTGTCTGCACACTTTGGGCTGGATTTTCCTAAGCCCCTGGAGTCGGGTTGGAGGCGTGCGGGCGATAAAAATCGGAGATCCGGGGGTCCCATCCCCCCTCCAACCCGCCTCCATGTCAATTTCATCGGAGTCGGGTTCCCGACAAGTGCTGGAACCCGACTCCCAGAGGCGGGAAGGGATTAAAGGCAATTAAACTGCCTGTTAACAGGTAGTTAACAGGTAGTTTTTTGCCTAATCGCGATTTTTATTGCTGGTTTGTGGGCTTCCCGACAGCTCCAAACCACGAAAAGTTTTCGAGGTGGGACGTGGGTCTGAGGTCTTGGAGGGGTCAAGATGCCCAGTGTTCAGGTGAGTGAGGGGTGCAGGAGTGCAAAGGTAAGTGTTTTGCAAGTGTTTATAAATAAGTTTAACTTACTTTTACTTACCTTTACAGGAGTCCTGCATTCCGCTGTCGGGAGTCGGCTACAAGAACCACAGAAGCTCCGATTTTTAAAAAAAAATCAGCTTCTTTGTTTCTACAGCAAAATGATTTTAAAGTTATCCTGAGAAAGGACTGAGGCTGAATTAACAGTTTTTCAGTGCTTGACAGCTTCAAACAGCTGTTAAACACTGATATTTCATGTGCCAAAAGCTTTTGACAGATGAAATGTCAATCTCTGACGTCACCTGTTGCCGGGTGGCCCTTAATTGGCCTGCTGAGCCCACAGGGCGGGCTCAACAAGGTCAATCAGAGGAAAATCCAGTGGGTTGGCCACATCTCCATGGAGGCGGGACAACAAGCCCAAATGTGGGTTTCCCACCTCTAACCCGCCCCCGTAGCAAAATCCAGCCCTTTGTCTTTGAACCAGCAATCCTTATGGTCGTGTGTTGTTCTGCCGCAGCGATAGCACTTCTCTGTTCCATATGACATTTCGTTTGTGCCATATTCTTGTGGTCTCTGTTGTATCTCTGCAGCGCCCTGTGCTGCTGCTTCATATGATACCGCAATGCTGAAAGCCTTTTCCAGCGTAAGGTCCTTTTCAGATAAAAGCCGTTTCTGGGTTCCTTCACTTTGAAGCCCACACACAAACTTGTCCCTTAAAGTATCTGCTAGTCCCGTTCCAAACTGGCAGTGTTTCGATAGCTTGCGCAGTTCCGTTAAATACTCAGCATTACTTTCATCTTTATGCTGGTTCCTTTTGTGAAACTTAAATCTTTCTGCTATCAGCAGCGGTGTAGGGTTTAAGTGGTCCTGTAGGATTGACACTCTGTTTTCAAAATCCTTTCCTACTGGCTTCTCTGGGGTTACTAGGTTTTGTAGTAAGCCATACGTTTTTGCACCCATTGAATTCAACAATACCAGCGCTTTCTTGTCATCTGGCACTTCATTCGCCTTGCAGTATACTTCTACGCGTTTGAAATATGTCATCCAATCTTCGACTTCATTGTTGAATGCTGTGATACTGCCACTCTTCGGCATTTTTGGGTGTGGTTAGACTGGCTTAAAATGGCGTCTCCCGCGCTTTCCTTTCTTCCCCGCTGCGGCTTAAAATGGTGTCTCCCGCGCTGCTGCCAACGCCGCTCTCGGCGGCCCTCGTGGCAAATGGCGACGCCCTGTGGGTTTTGCGCGCTGCTGCCAATGCCGCTCTCTGCGGTCCTCATTGCAATGGCAGCGCCTCGCGTTTTCCTGCGCGCCTCTCTCCCCCGTTGACGCTGCTCGGCCCTTGATCACCGGCTGCGCTCTGCTCTCTCTCGTCTCTCTCCCCCTTTGACGCCGCTCGGTCCTGAACACCGGCTGCACCCTGTGCGCTCTGCCCTCTCTCTCTCCCCCGTCGACGCTGCTCGGCCTTTTTCTGTGCCGCTCGATCGGGCTCTAGCCTGCCGCTGTCCGGGAAGTGTCTGCGCATTACCTGTTGCCAGCCCGTTTCGCTGGACCACCGTGACTGGAAAGCCAAGCCTAGCTCTCGACAGCCTCCCCTGCGATGCTCAAATCTCCGCTGGATGACTGGGCGATTGCCCGTGGTCGACGCCCGTGCTTCTGGACTCGACCTGCTTCCACTGTTCTCCAGGAGCGAATCCCTGGGAGGTGATGCAGAGTTGCAGTTAGGTTCGAATCTGCCTCGTCACCACTGTTATGTCCGTGTATAATCAGACACAGACTGCGGAGAATGGTACAAACGGTGTTTACTCAACGTGGCTCAGACTGCAACTGAACTGTACAGATTACTACTCAACGTTATATACAGGTGTGGTCCCTGCCGGTACTACAGTATACATGAGCTGTAAAAAGTAGTTCTCCCCCTTAAAGGTACATACATTACATTTATTTCATCCAATATTTCACATCCTGCTCCCTGAAAGCAATGTATGCTGCTTCGCCCCTCTCCTTTGTGAAAACAGATGCAAAGTATTCATGAAGAACCCTACCGACATCTCCCGCCTCCACACACAGATTACCCTCATGATTTCTAATAGGCCCTACTCTTTCTTTAGTTATCCTCTTACTCTTAATATATTTATAAAACATCTTTGGGTTTTCTTTGATTTTACTTGCCAAGAATTTTTCTTGCTCTCTCTTTGCTTTCCTAATATCACTTTTAATTGCTCCCCTGCACTTTCTGTACTCCTCTAAAGATTCTGGAGTATTTAGCCCTCGTTATCTGTCATAAGCCTCCCTTTCTCCTTTTTTTTCTTTATCCTACCCTGTATGTCTCTAGACATCCAGGGGGCTCGAGATTTCTTAGTTCCACCTTTTTTCTTTAAGGGTGCATATTTGGTCTGGATCCTCCGGATCTCCTCCTTGAATGCCTCTCACTGCTCTGACACTAATTTACCTTCAAGTAGCTGTTTCCAGTCCACTATGGCTAAATCCCCTCTGAGCTTAGCAACATTTGATTTTCCCCATTTTAGAATTTTTATTCCTGGTCTATCCTTGTCCTTTTCCATAACTACCTTAAACCTAACAGAATCATGGTCACCAGCACCAAAATGCTCCCCCACTGATATGCCTTCTACCTGCCCAGCTTCACTCCCTAAAACTAAGTCCAGAACTACCCCCTCCCTTGTTGGGCTTGCTACATACTGGCTAAAAAAGTTCTCCTGGATGCATTTTAGGAATTCCGCACCCTCTATACCCATCACACTAATTTTATTCCAGTTAATATTGGGGTAGTTGAAATCCCCTACTATTACTGCCCTATAGTTTTTGCACTTCTCAGAAATGTGTCTAAATATTTGTTCTTCTATCTCCATCTCACTTTTGGGGGTCTGTAATTCACTCCCAACAGTGTGATCGCCCCTTTTTTGTTTTTCAATTCGACCCATATGGCCTCATTTGATGATCCCTCCAACATATCATCCCTCCTCACAGCTGTAATAGTTTAATTAATCAATACCGCGACCCCCCTCCCTTTTTACCTCCCTCTCTATTCTGTCTGATAATCCTGTAACCAGGAATGTTGAGCTGCCATACCTGCCCCTCTTTCAGCCATGTTTCTGTAATAGCTATAATATCATAGTCCCAAGTATCTACCTGTGCCCTCAGCTCATCTGCCTTGTTCGCTATACTCCTTGCATTGAAGTGTGTACCATTTAGTACAGGCAAACCTCCTTGTTGACTACTGTATAGCCCTTGATTTCTCTGTCCTTCCAATTTACTTTCTACATTTTTGCTTTCCAATTCCAGTTTTTCTTCCCTCCCTATTAACTCGATACTTAGGTTCCATCCCCCTGCCAGGCTAGTTTAAACCCTCCCCAACAGTACTCTCCCAAAGGACCATCGAGCACCCCAATCCCCACGATACAGGACAAAGACCCAGACATCTCCTCAGAGGAACCTGAAGCCTCTGAGGGACCAGCGTCACCGGGACTCAGTGCACCCAGCACCAGTGCAGCAATGCACACCTCATTGGGGCCATCAAAATTTAGAGTCTATCACAGCGCACAAGTGAGCATCAGCAGAAGGTGGAGACAATGACAGCAGTGGAGAGTCCTCCTCGGAGGCCGCAGGACTCTCCTAGCTCTGCTGAGCTGCATGCAGACGCTGTGTCTCTGGGTCCATCCAGAAAAAGAGCGGTTTGTGAAATACAGGAACAAGTGCAGGTTTCTCTGGAAGGGTTTGCCTCCAGGGTTAGTGTGAGTGTGGAGAGATTGGAGGAGTCCATCTTTACCATCAGCACTGCCATGGTGGAGGTAATGGTGCATGAACGCACCTCCATGGATAGGATGGCAACCTCCATGGAAAGGATGGCAACCTCCATGGAAAGGATGGCTACCTCAGTGGAAAAGATGGCTATGGCCATGGAGGAAATAAGTCGCCAGTCAGGAAAACATGGTGACTGTTCAGAATAGAATGACATATCTGGAGGAGCGATGGGCAGCTATTGAGCAAAGAGACCACAGCTTCATGGACGTTCTTTTGAGGAGGCCTGTCAGTGCAGATACAGGTCCCCATGGCCCCCCTGAAGTGCAGCAAGGTGGTTTCCTGCCACTTGCCATGAGTGAGGTGCGGCTTGTAAGGATTTCGCAATAATTTCGAGATTTCCTACAGTTCCGAAGATTGATTTTTTGATTAAAGAATACCTGGGTAATATACCTTTAAAAATCCAGGGATCAAAATGGCCATCAGACCTCATGGCAGAAGACAAAAAGGACTTGAAAAGGCAGCCTGTTTTGTCTGTGAAAAAGGGGTAATCAAAGATGGCTGCCTGACCTCTTGGCAGGACACAGACTGTGTGCATTTAAAAAAGGAAGATCAAAGATGGCTGACTAAACTGCCAATCAAAGGCACATCAGGGAGTTTCCCTCCCTGCAGAGACAATCGATGTTTATTTACAGAAACTGCTACAATGTTTACACAAAGGATTAACCACTTGAGACTGCGGTTTCAGTTTGACCACAGGACAATGACTTTTGTTTACATTAACCTCCAAGGCTGTTTACTCAAGCAATTAAGGAAATAGACATGCTTTTTTTCAAACCAAGACAGCTCTATTCAAACCCAGCACGATGAATGGGAATACATTCAAACCCATCATGATGAATGGGAATACATTTACAAACCCATCACGATAAATGGGTAATTCATCCAAAACCCCTCTCAGTTAATGGGGACATCGGATCCCTTTTGGTTAGCCCAGATGCACCCGGATTTGGGCGGGAAGGTTTCGGCCCCAAATGGGGTATAAGATAGCTTCTCAGGAAGTGATCTCTCTCTCTGCCGCCTCGCTTCCGTGCTCTGCCTGCAGAAGAACAGCTCAGAAGCCTGCCTAAAGGAGTGGAATGCCAGCAGTTTACTTTTAAATACTGGGGTATTCTTTACTTCGGGGCAGTGAAGATCATAGACCACAGGGGGCATGGAGCAGGCATTTCCATTGGTGAACATACCTTTTCTGGCCCATTACAAGGCAACTTAGAATAGGTATAGGGGTGGGAATTAAGCGGAATTTTGTTAGAACTGTAATTTTAGTCAATTTTCCCTCGTTGTGTCCGTTTTCTCCTCCCCTATTTAAGTAAGACGGTGTTGCACTAGCAGAAAAGTGCTGTAGTGAACACTAAGAGTTCTGTATTAAAAGTGTTATTTAAGTAAGACAGTGTTGCACTAGCAGAAAAGTACTGTAGTGAACACTAAGAGTTCTGTATCAAGAGTGCTATTTAAGTAACAGTGTTGCACTAGCTGGGAAGTGCTGTAGTGAACACTAAGAGTTCTGTATTGAAAGTGCTATTAAAAGGGTGTTGCACTAAGCAGAAAAGGTGCTTCAGTGGACACTAAGTAGCTGTATTTAAAAGTTGCTGTATCTAAGTAACAGTGTTGTACTAAGAAGTAAAGTGCTGAATTTAAGCAACAGTGTTCTATTAAGTAAATGAGTGCTTTAGTGGACAAGAAGTGTACTGTGTTAAGTGAAGTGCTGTATTTCAGCATAAGTGTGCTGTATCATTTATTTTCAATTTGTTTCCTTCATTTTTTTCAATAAATGCTGGTCTGTTTTGCACCCAACCACGAGTCACTTTTTTCTGTCTACATCGCTACCGAATAAGTCCGGCGGTCAGATTCAGGAATAGGTGAGCGCTTTGAAACTGCACGGGGGTCCCTGGAGCAGCTCAGGGGCTTCTGACTGGCCAGAGACAATAACCCCAACCCCGCTTAGTGTTAATTCCTACAGGCTGACCCATGAGAGGGATGTTGTTGGCAGGACAGAAGGAAGTGTGGGCTCCTCTCAAAGCACTCGCACGACCATGCCACTACAGAGCCCTCGGTCAAAGACCCACATTGCAGCAACAACTGAGATGGCCGTTTCAGCCCCTGAACAGCCGCAGGAAGAGCAGACTGTTGAAGAGTCTTCCCAGGCTCCCAAACCCAGAGGTCGCCCACCAAAGCCATCTAAGCAGGCACAGAATACTAGGCAGCAAGGTGCCTCTACATCTGCTGAAGCCACAGGGGAAGCACCACGTAGAAGCATGCGTAAGAGAAAGATTAAACACCTATAGTCACAAGGGGACTCACTTGGGTGATGTATCTTTTTTTTCCTGATTGTTGTTGGTATAATTTGTCATGTGTTAAAGATAAATTATGTCAAACAGTTGATTGTGTGGCCTATGTGTTCTGGGAAATGGCAAAAGTGCATTGAGGGCTCAGGGCGACTTACATTTGTAATGCTGATGGTAAAAGTGATAGGAAATAAGAGGGTCTTGCAGAGATGAAGTATGACATTGGACAAGTGTCGGCTGCAATTACAGAGCCATATGATGGCCACCTATGGTCAAAGAGTAAGCTTATGTTAGTGTGGCATGGCAGTGTGCGTACCCTGGTTGACAGGCAGCAGTGGACTGGAGGGATGCTGCATTGGTCACAACAGGGCATGCAAGGCTCCCCTCATCCTCCTCATACTTCTCGTCCCAGGAAGATATGTGGTGAGCCACGCAGCTGCTACTCCCCTGATTATGAGGACCAGGATGAGAGGGCATAAATGTTTCCCATCCCCTTGCTATAGATTTCATTTGAGGTAACAATCTTGCAAGCACTCAGTCGAAGTGGCCTGAACTTATTCCACTCATGTCATGCAAATAAGGTGGATGAACTGAAGTTGTTGTTGAACACATGGGAGTACGATATTGTTGCTATCACGGAGACATGGTTGAGGGAGGGTCAGGACTGGCAGCTGAATATTCCGGGGTATAGAATCTTCAGGCGAGACAGAGGGGGGTGTAAAAGGGGAGGGGGTGTTGCAATATTAATTAAGGAGTCAATTACTGCTGTAAGGAGGGATGATATATTAGCGGGTTCCTCTAATGAGGCCATATGGGTAGAACTTAAAAACAAAAAGGGGTCAAGCACTTTGCTGGGAGTGTACTATAGGCCCCCAAACAGTCAGGGGGAGATAGAGGAACAGATATGTAGGCAAATCTCAGAAAAGTGTGAAAATAATAGGGTAATAATAGTGGGGGATTTCAACTTCCCCAATATAAATTGGGATAGTCAGAGTGTGAAAGGCTTAGAGGGTGCAGAATTCTTAAAGTGCATCCAGGAGAGCTTTTTGAGCCAACATGTAGAAAGTCCTACAAGAGAGGGGGCAGTACTGGATCTAATTCTGGGGAATGTAGCCGGGCAGGTGGTGGAAGTGTCTGTAGGAGAGCATTTTGGCGATAGTGACCATAATTCGGTGAGATTTAAGGTGGTCATGGAAAAAGACAAAGACGGCCCGGAAATAAGGGTTCTAAATTGGGGGAAGGCCGATTTTAATAAGATAAGGCAGGATCTGGCCAAAGAGGACTGGGAGCAGCTACTTATAGGAAAATCCACCTCAAAACAGTGGGAGGCTTTCAGAAGGGAAATAGAGAGAGTACAACACCAACATGTTCCTGTAAAGGTCAAGGGTGGGACCAACAAGCAATGGGAACCTTGGATGACAAGGGATATACAAAAATGCATTAGGAAAAAAAGGGGGGCTTTTGGCAGTTACAAAAGACAAAAGACGGAGGAAGCCCTAGAGGAGTATAAAAGGTGCAGGGGCATACTTAAAAAGGAAATTAGGAGGGCGAGGAGGGGCCATGAAATAACACTGGCGAGCAAAATAAAGGAAAATCCTAAGATGTTTTATAAGTATATTAAGGGCAAGAGGATAACCAGGGAAAGGGTAGGGCCCATTAGGGACCAAAGTGGCAAGCTGTGTGTAGAGCCAGATGAAGTAGGTGGGGTTTTAAATGAATTTTTTGTCTCTGTGTTCACTATGGAGAAAGACGATGTAGACATAGAAGTCGGGCAAGGGGACTGTGACATACTTGAACATATTAGCATCAAGAGGGAGGAGGTACTAGCGGTTTTAGCAGGTCAAAAAGTGGATAAATCCCCAGGCCCGGACGAGATGTATCCCAGGCTGTTGTGTGAGGCAAAGGAGGAGATTGCAGGGGCTCTGACACAAATTTTCAGAACCTCTCTGGCCACAGGGGATGTACCAGAGGACTGGAGAACAGCTAACATAGTACCATTATACAAGAAGGGTAGCAGGGATAAACCAGGGAATTACAGGCCAGTGAGCCTAACATCTGTGGTAGGGAAATTATTGGAAAAAATTCTGAGGGACAAAATTAGTCTCCACTTGGAGAGGCAAGGATTAATCGGGGATAGTCAGCATGGCTTTGTCAAGGGTAAATCATGTCTGACCAATCTGATTGAATTTTTCGAGGGGGTGACTAGGTGTGTGGATGAGGGAAATGCTGTGGATGTGGTTTACATGGACTTCGGTAAAGCTTTTGACAAAGTCCCGCATAGGAGACTGGTCAAGAAGGTAAGAGCCCATGGGATCCAGGGGGCCTTGGCGCATTGGATCCTAAACTGGCTGAGTGGCAGGAGGCAGAGGGTGATGGTCGAAGGTTGCTTTTGTGACTGGAAGCCTGTGTCCAGTGGGGTACCTCAGGGATCGGTGCTGGGTCCCTTGCTGTTTGTGATCTACATTAATGATTTGGATGAGAATGTAAAGGGTATGATCAGTAAGTTCGCGGATGACACGAAAATTGGTGGGGTGGTAAATTGCGAGGAGGAAAGCCTCAGGCTACAGGACGATATTAACGGGTTGGTCAGATGGGCGGAAAAGTGGCAAATGGAATTTAACCCGGAAAAGTGCGAGGTGATGCATTTTGGACGGACAAATAAGGCAAGGGAATACACAATGAGTGGTAGGACCCTAGGAAGTACAGAGGGTCAGAGGGACCTTGGTGTACATGTACATCGATCCCTGAAGGCAGCGGAACAGGTAGATAAGGTGGTTAAAAAGGCATATGGGATACTTGCCTTCATTAGCAGAGGCATAGAGTATAAGAGCAGGGAGGTTATGATGGAGCTGTACAAAACGCTGGTGAGGCCACAGCTGGAGTACTGTGTGCAGTTCTGGTCGCCTCACTATAGGAAGGATGTGATTGCTTTGGAGAGGGTGCAGAGAAGATTCACCAGGATGTTACCTGGGATGTAGCGCCTCAGCTATGAAGAAAGACTAAACAGGCTGGGGTTGTTTTTCCTTGGAGCAAAGGAGGCTGAGGGGGGACCTGATTGAGGTGTACAAAATGATGAGGGGCATAGATAGGGTAGATAAAGAGGAACTTTTCCCCTTAGTAGGGGGGTCAATAACAAGGGGGCATAGATTCAGGGTAAGGGGCAGGAGATTTAGAGGGGATTTGAGGAGGAACTTTTTCACCCAGAGGGTGGTTGGAAGCTGGAACTCACTGCCTGAAAGGGTGGTAGAGGCAGGAACCCTCATAACATTCAAGAAGCATTTGGATGGGCACTTGAAATGCCATTGCATACAAGGCTATGGACCAAATGCTGGAAAATGGGATTGGACTGGACAGGGATTGATGGTCGGCGCAGACACGATGGGCCGAAGGGCCTCTTTCTGTGCTGTAAAACTCTATGACTCTATGACTCTATACTGCATATGGGTGTCAGCTTGAACAGTCACAAGGTCAGTAGATGTGCAAAATCTTATCCCATACCTACAACAGCAAAGCTGTTGCATTTGAATGTCAGCCATGTTTCAGGGACGCTTTTAAACCGCTCCACCAATGAATACAAATCATGTCCTCCAGCAACTCGTCTCCTTGAACCTGGCCTGTTTCTGATAAGTCAGGAAACAGGATCCAGAAGCAGGAAAATGGAAAACCACGATGAAAATAGGATTAGTAAGGCAGTTAACAGGCCTTAACTACCTGTCCCACCAGTTGGAGACGGGTCAGTTTGGGAGCAGCTAAACAGACACTCACGGGTGGGGGCGGGATGGAGGTGGGTTGGGTGTCTGAAGCCATTTTTCCCGATTTTCCCAACAGACCCACCTCCAAACCCACCTCCTCAGGACTATTAAAATCGAGCCCTAAATTTCAGTGCTGCCAATATTCAAAACTAAATAAACAGACCAAGAATATCCACCATGTGTTCGGATAGTGATAGGTGGAGTGTCCGTGTGTGTAATGGATATAGTCTGAAAAATAAATTATTAACTAATATTAAAACCAATTTTTACTTTTTCGGAAGTGGGACCTTAATTTTCAAAATGATGGATGGATTTATGTACTTTACATTATGCACTTCTGGACTGACTAAAAAAATGACATTTGTACCAATGTTCATGGAAGCTTTCTCAATTATAATGGCAGTTTGATTTCTCAGTTTGTTGCACTTTAAAGAGCCATTACTCCCCTGTACTTGAATACAGATAAGTGCTTGTTAAGTTTTTTGAGATGCCTCAACAGCAGAAACCACGGCAGAAAGAGAATTATGTTGTGTAAACCTGAAAGAAAATTAATATTTGAATTCTGCAGCAGCCATTTCTCTGCTTTTCTATTCCAGAAACATTGCATTTGTTTTAAAGAAGGTGGTAGCCCATGGTAACTATCGCAACAAAGGGTTGTTAGTTTGGCGACAATATCTACAATTTTTTTTAAAATTTTGGCTGCCTTTATCTCTTACTGTGGTATGTGGTGTCTCAGCAACTACCCCCTTATCTCGGTTCCTGGTTTGTATAGCTCAGCTCATTTTTGTTCACACAGAGAAACAAAAAGCTTCGAATCTTTTCTCCACATTCGCTCTTTGGCTACAAAGCATGCTGGGATACATTGACCATTTTAAGATATATTCAAACAGATGGAAAAACTGCCTTGATTCTTTCCGATTGATTTGACCAAAGTTTGTGCATTTTTCATCTTGTCCAGCAGTCGGTTTGAAAATTTCAAACTTATGAAAATTCTTAACTTTATTTAATCCATTGGGAGTTAGGGCAGTAAAACAGAAAAATGATGGCCTTTTAAAAACTGCCCTCAAGGTGTATTTCACAATAACATACTTATTCCACTGAAGCAAATAATCATTGATTCAAATATCAGACAATTCATAATTCTCCTAGAACCACAGCAATTTACACTGCAGAAGGAGGCTTTTTGGCCCATCATGTCAATGTCACCTTTTTACTATAGCAATCTAAAACGAACCACCCCCCACCTGACCGTCACGTTTCTCCCTATAGTCCTGTATCATCCTCTGTTTCAAATGTTTATCAAATTTTCCCTTAACAATCTTTGCCTCAACTATTTCCTGTGACAAGGCTTTCCATATGTAAATACATGCCTTCTAACCTTTCTCCTCATTCTCCTTGTGATAGTTTTAAATTGATGACACATCAACCAAAGGAGATAATCTTTCCCTATTCATTCTATCAAAAACCCTACTTAATTTAAAAAACTTCTTTTAACTCTCCTCTTAGCCTTCTTTGCTCCAATGTAAATTGTTCCAGTATCTCAAGTCTCCCCTCATAACTATAGTTTCCATTCTCTGGCATCATCCTGATGAATTTATACGGTACATTCTCTATGGCTATAATGTATTTTCTATAATGGGACATCCAACACTGCACAAGCCACTCTAACTATGGCCTAACTAATATTTTGTACAAATTGATCATTACATCTTCACCCTTGTATCCTATACCCCTATATAAACAACCCATTGTTGGCTTTATTACTCTTTTACTTACCTGCACTTGCACTTTCAGGACATTATGCATTTGGATGTCTATGGCCGGAATTTTCACTCCAGAGTCGGGTCGGGCGTGTGCAGGCTGTGTAATGGGTCGGGAACGCGATGTGTTGATCAGCCCGCTCCTCAGTGCGACTTTAACATAATGGCCCCAATTAAACCAGCCATGCACGCTTCCCAGCCCTATTAAAGGGTGCGGGTCTGATGACGTCAGCGATGACTTACTTCAAGCGCCCATATTTAAAGCAGCCATGCACACAAGCCATTTGAAGGTTGGTAAGAGAGTGTGTAAGCATCTTTGTAAAGGTTGGATTTATTTTGCGAACATAAAAACCCAAAGGTAGAGGACTGCACCCCGGTTTACAAATGCCTCACTGCATATTCTGGTGGAGGCAGTACGAGCACGCAGGGAGGATGCCTTCTCAGCAGATGGACACAAGAGACCACCCCAAGAGACAGAAAGGGTGTGGCTGGAAATAGCGGAGGAGGTCAGCAGCAGGGAGATTGTGAGGAGGAGCTGGATCCAGTGCAGGAAGAGATTCAATGATCTGATGAGGTCAGGAAAGGTGAGGATACCACACCTAGCCCTTCTCCAATCTGAGGAACACCCGTTTACCCTAGCTCTTTGGGGGGACTTTTAACAAGAAACAACGGGTGGGGTGAGGGTTGGGGTGAAGTTTAAGTATTAAAAATCTAAATCCCGATCCGAACCCACCTTCAACCCACCCACTTTCGGCTTTTACTCAGGTGGATTGGGGGGGGGGGGCGGGCAGCTAACCCGCTGCCAGGAGGTGGGTTGGCATTTTAAATATGATAATGAGGCCCTGAAGCCTCTGCTTTAACCTGCAGTGCAAGTTAAACTATGGCCGGCCGGCCGGGGACCCCCGGTCTTAGGATTCCCAATAGCTGCAACAAGGTGAGGCAGCCTATGGGAGCAATCCTTGTGGGCCAGGAGGAGCAAGAGTGCTTCCTCCCGGACCCCCAAGCTCACCCACCATTAGACACCCCCACCCCACATAAAAACATTTAGGGCTTGATTTTCATTGAGCCGTGGAGTCAGGCTTGGAGGCGTGCGGGGGGTTAAAATTGCAAAAACTGGTGGGCGGGACCCCCCCGCCTGGTTCCCGACTCTGAGCAATTTTAACTCAGGCGTGTCTAATGGTCCCGACTCCATCCCGCCTCCAACAGTCGGGATAGGCCGTTAAGGCCCTTAACAAGCACTGGATAGCCTCTATAATCCTATTTTGAAAGGCCCTTGTGAATTTAACCCTTTTCCCACATGAAACACGCCTGGTGGGAAATACAAATGTGAAACCTGGCGGGAGCACTATTGGATTGCTGACTATCAACTGCAGGTCAACCATTAAAGAGGAGATTTGATCAGCCATGATTTGCAGGTGGCAGGACTTAGTGGTTTCAGGTCTGGGGCAACTTTTAGAAGGCTTAACCACACCTGTGGAAGGTTGGAGCCTCACACCCATCTCCAGTGTGACCTCCTGGGAAACCCCTCTCGCCACCGTCACTCAGCGCTTCCTCAATGGAGGCATATACCAGAAGCATGGGAGCCATTTATTTCCTTCCCATCTGGGCATTACAGGAGCTCGAGCATCAGCCGTGGCAGCAGCAGAACCATGAGCAACAGCAGCACCAACAGTAGGAGCATCAACAGGAGCGGCAAGCTGCTAGTCACCCGCCTGAAGATGCACAGGCCAGAAGGTGCTAGCGTGCGACAACATTGCTGCCCGGGATGCAAGGGATGCACTCATCCTGGCCAGATTTGCTTAGTCCAGTCAAACAAACACTTTTGCCTCGCAGCTTCTTACCAGAGCATTGACAATGACCAAGAACCAGAGGATTCCTAGCACTCTGACCACAATACTGACAGTTGCAAGTATGCCTAAACCCTCAATGTGGAAGTCCCACTAGCGAAATGACAGACAATACAACTGCAACATTTGCCATCAGAAATTTTATGTACATTACCGAAGTGATGACACTTTTGCAGTAAACACAAAATTGTACCCAAGTGACTACCCTTCTGACTATTTGTGCAGAATTTTCCTCTTATGCATGCTCCTACGTGGTGCCTCCCCTGTGGCTTCAGCAGATGTGGAGGCCCCTTGCTCACTTTGCTGCTGCTCCTGCCTCGACACCTTTGGTAGGCATCCTCTGGGGTGGCCAGCGTGTGAGGGCTCATCAACAGTCTGCTGCTCCTGCGGCTGTGCAGGGGTTGAGATGCCTATCTTACTTTTGTGTGGACTCTGGTGGGGCTTTGACCGAGGGTTCTGCAGTGGCATGGAATTGTGAGCGCTTGTAGAGGAGCCGCCACTTCCTTGAGGCCTGCCATCAACCTCCCTCTCATGGGTCAGGTCCCCCTCGGCGCCTGCAAGTGGCTGGAGAGCACCTTGCTGCATATCAGGGGGGCCATGGGGACCCGTATCTGCAATGGCAGTCCTACTCAGAAGGACTTCCATGAAGGTCTGGTTTCTCTGTTCAATAGATGCCCATCGCTCCTCAAGAGATGTCATTCTATTCTGAACAATGACCATGTTTTCCATACCCTGGTGACTAAGCTCCTCCATGGCCGTAGCCATCCTCTCCTCTACGGTAGCCATCCTTTCCACGGAGGTTGCTATCCTTTCCGTGGTGATGTGTTCATGCGCCAATGACTCCACAAAGGCTCTGGTCATGGTCGCTATGGACTCCTCCATTCGCTCCACACTCGCAGCGACCCTAGAGACAAAACCTGCCAGAGACTCCTGCATCCGTTCCTGGAGTTCCATCACCGCTGATCTCATGGATGGACCCAGAGGCAGAGGGTTGACATGCTGCTGAGCCAAGCTGGCAGAGTCCTGCGCCCTCCGACTAGGACCCTCCACTGCTGTCCCTGTCTCCACAGTCTGCTGATGCTCACTTGTGAGCTGTGATACACCAGGTGACAACACTACTCTATGTCCCGAAGGTCCCACCAAGGTGTGAGTGTCTGCGCTGGTGCTGGGTGCGCTGAATTCTGGTGACGTTGCGCCCTCAGAGGTTGCAGCTTCCTCTGAGGAGTCTGGCTGCTCAGCCTCTTCTTCCTTGCTCGGGGGGATGGCTGCTTGTGATGGTCCTGTGGGGGAGTAAAGGAAAGAGTCAGAGATGTGATGCAAAGGCTACATGCACATAGCTTTTTGCAGATGTTCATAAGTGCATCTGTTACAGCTTCACAATCATTATCAGCGACTCATGCAATGTCAAAGAGAGAGATGGGAAACTTTTCTGTCACCTTAACTGCAGCAGCAATGATGACATCATCGGAGGGGACTTTCAATCATGAAAAACCCATTTGCAAAGGCTTCCCACACACTGGAAATCAATTGACCACTTAAGTTAAAATTGCATCAATCTCCCACATCCATTTAGATTCATGTGGGAAACACAAAATTCAGATAACACGACGCCATCCCGCACCTGAATTAAAATCCCCCCCTAGTGTTTGGTGATATGCAAATGAGTTTAAGCGGAAACTCAGGGGAAAAATACACTTTTCAAAATGGCCCCCAGCTATTGCATTTTATTTATCAATCCAGTCGATACTTCTTCAAAAAAAAATATTAAATTTGCCAAACATGACTTGATTTTAAAAGATCTGAGCTGGCTGACCTTGATTAACTAAATGCTCACTAATTTAATCTTGAATTATGGATTTTAACAGCTTGCGCATAATTAACTTTTGCATATGCGTTCTTAAAATGAAAACTAGTGTGGCATTTTTTTCTAAAAACAAGTTTGAAATCAAAGTTCAATATTTTATCAAGAGTCTCGTGGTGCATTGTTGAGTTATAATGAACAGACCATGCACGTTTGCCCTGATATACTGATCTTTATAATGGGCTTGATTTTGCTGAAAAAATAAAGGCATGTGAACGATGCACACCATTATTAATGCACATATCGCATATTGTCCAGCAACTTGTAGCGAAGAAGAGATACCCCGTGAATTGCGAATTGCCATAGGTTTCTGGCCAATTTTCACCGTTCCTCCATTAGCTTTGTCAAAATGGCATCCCCGCGATTTTCATGAAGTTGCTGCATTTTGTAAGAATAAGCCATTTGCTGTAAGAATTTGCAATAACTTGACCAAACTTAAACAGTTGACCAAATTTAATATCCCAGCATGCTTCGGGAGGTTGAGAGGTTGGTTCCTGTGGAAACTTTGTAAAAAAGCTGTTGATCAGATACGGAAGCAACAGACCCTGAGCAGGAACAAATAGCTGGGCGTTACAAAGACAGGAACATCTTCAGGCAGAAGGTGTGAACGGCTTTGGGGCCCACTGATAAGAGGGGGAAAATAACTGCCGACCATTTGTCACACAGTTTGGGACACATACGCGTTGAGGAACCTGCCCAGGTTTTTAGTGCATAAAAGATACTGTTTTAAGACACTCAGGGCTACTGCAGTTGGGGAAGGTGACTTTGTCAGTTACCAGTTAAAGTCGTACATCTAGCCATCGCCGAACTGACCACTCTCTGGTGTTAGTACATATGTAGAGTTGGCTTATTATCGCTTGATCTTAAAGTAAGGGAATAAACCTATGTATGCTTAGATATAATCAGGAGTATTATATGCAACGGTTTTGTGTGAGCTTACTTGTAACCTCTTGCTGAATTTAAGTAAAAAGAAAGTTATTCTCAAAATCTTGTGTTTTGTGCTGTCTGTTCCATGGGTCTGAACTTTGGAAACTGTTGGACGGGTTAAAGGACTAAGGATGAATTTAAACTTCTTACAATTTACACATTGATTGCCCATTAAACTCGCCAAAGAAAGTTAAGTCTCGTAATTATCAGCATAAGTACCTTTTAACAATGTCATAATTGTTAATGACTGCCAATCAACATCTCTTGCCTAAAAAGTAAATAATTAAAAGCGTGGAGTCTCATTCCTTTAGGTTGTGAATTATTTTAGGAGATTTTAAAAATGTCAAATTTTAAATGATTAAATTTACTTTTCTTTTCTATTTTTCTCTCTCTCCCAATCCAATTTTAAAAACTAAACTAATGGGGCACGCTGTCAGTGCCCTGCTCCAGCAGAATCTGGCCCATTGTTTTATAACCAACATCATCCAGTATATTGTAATCTTTAATATGCTAAATATTTGTATTCTACAGATATTGGGGGAAATTTTAACCCTAGCTGCTCAATGGAAACCGAACGAGTAAGCAGTGAAAATCCAATAGGTGACGCCCGCGATGTCCCACCCTGACTTTAACAGCAAAGCTGGACAAGTGGCTAATCTGCCCCGTCAAGGCAGGGTCCTGCTTTAAATCTGCAGATCGAGATCTGATGACTTTAACTCCAGCCTGAGTGGGGAAAGTGCTGCAGCTTTCCCACCAAGTGAAGGCCTGTCAGAAGAGGAGGGATAGCAGAAGACACCATTCAAAGTAAGTTTTTTTTAACTTTTCTTTTTGGGGTCAGGAGGAGCAGGAGTACTCCTCAGTGCCCTACAATAAATTTAGGCCTCCCCTGCCCTGGATTTCCCCAACCCCCCTAAACACTTTCCCTACTGCACCCACTCCTAACCTCACCTGATGTTCATGTCTGCATTTTCCAGCAGGGGTCACGAGTTATTGATCAGGCGCTTGAACCATAGGGCACTGAGGCTTATTGCAGCATCCCAGCAGTAGCCAACAAATTCAGTACAGACTGAGGACTGAACCTGTTACCTTCTGGGCAAGCAGCATCCACAGGACTTCACCCTGCAGGTATTTGGAGAGCTTGAATAACTGTTTGTTTAATGGAGCAAAAAAAAAACTGTAAATGATAAATCTCAATTTAAACTGCATACATGTTTTTGTATGTTTTCCTTTTACAATCAGAAATTGTAGGATACATTGACCCTTGCAGGTCCTCTATTTAATTCAAGCAAAGTGTATGAATAGTCTAAACCATTATTCATAAACTATCACTGGACAGAATTCCTAACCTAAATGCGACACCTAAATATCAACTTTCAATTCAGGTGTAAAATATTTTCCAATTATCTGTTTTCTTTAAAACACTAAGGGGGTGATTTTGCCAATGGGAACGAGCTGGAGGTGGGACTGCTGCTTGGCGGGTCGATGTCCCGCCTCCATCGACTTGTGGCCAACCCACGCTATTTTCCCTTGATTGACGTTGTTAAGCCTGCCCAGCGGGCTTAGCAGGCCAATTAAGGGAAGCCGGTTACAGAGAACGTCAATGTATGACGTTTGATCTGTCAAAAATTTTTGACAGATGAATTGTCATTGTTTGACAGCTCTGTGAAGCTGTCAAACAGTGACATTCTCTGTAGTTTGATGAGTTCTTGAATTCAAGACCTCATCAAACCTCTTTCTTTTGCAGAAATTAGATGGTTGTTGCATTGGAGAATCTGTCATCTCTGGCGCGGAGGTGCGAGACTCTTCGCATACCCAGCAATTGAAGCCTGCAGGAAGAAACAAAGGTGAGTACACTTTTTCTAACACTTTCCACTTACCTCAGATACTCTCCTCTCCACACTTGCACCCCTCACTCACCTCCACAGCACACCTTTGCACCTCGGTACCCTGACACGGTTCGGAGCCTTCAGGAAACCTGCACTTTTGTTGGTAAAATGGGGATAATCCTCTTATTGGCCTGTTAACTACCTGTTAACAGGCAAATAAGTGGCTGTAATCCCTCCCCGCCTCCAAGGAGACGGGACCCGGCACGGGATGGCTACCCGCCTCCTGGCAAGATGGCACGGAGGCGGGTTGGGGGCGCACCCACCCCCAAATTCTGCCATTTTTCCGGCAGTCCCGCCTCCCCAGGGCTGGCAAAATCCAACCCTAAATATACCAAACATGCTCCCAAACATCACGGGTGGTCATTTCTGCTGGAGGTTCTCCCATTCCACTCCCATAACCTCGGCGGAAGGTCATCAGAAACCCTGGAGAAATAAAGCAATCTGAAACTTTAACTTTGTTTCTCTCTCCACAGATGCTGTGGAGTGTTTCAGCATTTTCTGTTTTATTACCCTGGAGAAACAATTTTTTTTTGCCATTTACACTATTTCGCAAAGAGTTCTGCCGATTTCCCACCGATGCAGTAGATTGGGAGAACCCTTGCAGAAATTCCAGGCACATAACTTTGCACAAAGGCAGTCCAATTTCATTTATTTTCAAATTACTTTTTGAATGTGCAATAATTTTAGTTGAAGTGTAATTCAAATAACTTCTAAGTTGTTTACTTTTTGTCAGTGTTATTTTAGCAGCTGTAACAATAAAGATGACGATGGTCATAAGCATGGGGAAGACAAGTGGTTGATTTTATATTTTCCTTAATAATAATTTGAAGAAGGCATGGATCCTGCACAGTGGAGTTATGTGAAATTACCACATTTTTCATGCTGTTAACTTTTGTCAGCTTGAACAATTGTATAATTTTCCACAAATCTGAGTATGATTGTATTCGCTGTGACAAAATAAATCAAAAGTATTTGAATACAATACAAATAAATGTACAATTTACTACTACCAATTACCGCAAGTAAGTGCATTTATATGATTTCAAACTGTAACAACAGCTTCCATTTATATTTAACAGAATTATTAAGAGTTTTTTTTGTTTACACACGGTGTTGCTATTTTTATCATGGAATGCTTTGCCAGAGGGAGGGGATGGGGCAGAGACCATTGCACCTTTTTGGGGACAAATCGATAAACATTTGAAGCAAAATAAGATACAGGGCTATGAGGAGAAAGTGGGACAGTGGAATTCGTTTTGGATTGTCTAGCAAAGAGCATATATAGATAGGATGAGCTGAATGGTCTCCTTTTGTGCTGTAAACTTCCGTGGTTCAGAACAGAGTGAGAAATGTGACTACTAACACTTTTACATAAATGTCCTGTGACAAGACATCTTTTGGAAGTCTGAACTTTCCGATTGAATTGCTCACTACATGATAAAAGGGATTGTGAGACAAATATTTACAAAATTAGCTGAAGTTTATAAAAAGACTGAATCAAGCAAAATATTTCCTGGCAAACTAACTATGCATGAATTGGTATTCAACTTGGAATTGTATCAGAGCAGAGAAGAGAATACTGCAAGAAAGCCATATTTGCTTTGTTAACTCCAAGGCATACTTAAACCAATATTGGAAAATTTCACTTACCAACTGGCCAGCGGTAAAATTGCTCTCTGGTTTTGAGCTAAGTAAGAAGTCCATCTCCAGCTTTTGAGTATCATCAGTGTATTTATATTCATTAATGTTTCTCACTGCTCTCCTGCTACATATAACCCGATATAACTTGATCCTTATCAGCTCCTCATTGATAGCAAAAAAAAGTGTATTCCATGTTATTTTTCAATTAATTTTTGTCTGGTTGCACTTTAGATAACAGGTGAGTCAATTTTTTAAGTTAGAGATAATAAAAAAGCCCTATTGCCCAAGTAAGGAGTAAATTTTAAAAATAATTTTCAGCAGGGGCCTCACTGTTTGTTATATCCAGCTGTTAATATTGTGAGGTAGATTCCACAATATCCTGTGATGGGTTGGTCAAAACTGCACACAATCATCAAACTACAGCCGAACTAACATTTTGTAGGAGTTCAACACTACTCCCTTGCTTTTGTATTCTATGCTACTAGGTATAAAGGCAAGGATTCCATTTATTTTTGTACGGCCTTATCTAATGGTCCAGATATGCCAATCCCTACGGGTGGGTACATGTTGTGTAATGCCGATTCCAGGCATGCACTGAAAACTGGCATTTCCGATCTGTCAAGGACGCCTGCCCTGGAGAAGGGCCTTTGTGCGGCGAGTTCCGCTTCCTGGAGACACTCCGCCCGCAGAAAACCCTTAGAATTCTTATGCCTGGTAAAAGCGTAAAGCCTGCTTGTACCAGGATAAGAGTTGAAAAAAGTTTTTGAAAAAATTCAGTCAGTTATCATTTAAAAATACTTTAAAAGGTAAGTTTATTTTTAGCCCCATAAAAAACTATAATTATTTTTTCAAAAAATAAAATTTTTGTTTAAAATATTTAATTTATTGTAATTTCAACTAATTTTAAAAAGGTGATGGTTTTTGTTTAAATTTATTTAAAGTTTTACTATGTTTTTTCATGGATCTCCATTCATATATTTGACAGGTCTTCCTGTCAAGTGTATGAAGGGAGATTCCCTTCTGTGATTGGCTCCCCATGGCCCACGTGATCCCAGGGATGCTTGCAAACTGCATGCACCCCTGGGATACATAGACCCTGCGCACTTGGAGTTGGAGAGGCCCAGGAGCGGAAGTATAGGCGCCTTTGGAGCCCTCAGGTAAGTGCGTACATTTTTTCCAGATCGGAGGCCTCTGCACACAGGAAGCCTCCAATCAGAAAATACAGCCCATTGTGTTGCAATCTTTAATGACCTGAACATCTGCAAATCAAGATCCCCCGGCTCTTCTAATCCATTTAAAATATTGTCATTGAATGTTTATTCTCTTTTTTTTTACTTACTTCCAAAATATGTTAGGTCACATGTTTCCACAATGACTTCAGCACATAATCGCGGCTAAAACTTCTGTGAAATACTGAGGGAGTGCTGCATTGACGAGGTACCATCTTTTGGGTCAGATGCTAAAATGAAGGCTCATCTGCTTGTTCAGGTGTTTCAGATAGACATAAAAAGTCCCATGGCACTATTTCTTTTCAACCAACACGACCATAACAGATTAACTAGTTATTCCTCTCATTGATATTTGTGTAGCCTTGCTGTAGCATTTCCTTCATAACAATGCCTGTGCAACAGAAAAGTTATTAACTCTTAGTGAAGTGCTTTGTAATGTCCTGAAGATGAAATGAGGTGCTATATAAATCCACATTCTTTTATTCTATAATAGATTTGAAATTTAATTCTAATAAAAAAAATCAAAAGGGCAATTTTAGTTTTTACTGTGTTCTGATACCTATTCCTGTAAATTGTGACAGAAATTATTATCACATAGTCCACATATGCATTTATCATTGTAGGGGGTGGTGTGTGGTGGTGTTGTTTGGTGCGTACGCCCAGTCAGTTATGCCTCTGGCTGCTTTGTGAGCAGTTTGAATCGCTCCCACGCCCCTCGGTTCTAGACACCGGACTTAGGTACAAGGCGGCGGTACAGAGAAGACTCGAGTAGACAGGTGGTTGGATGTAAACAAAAACTAAGATTTTATTGAAGAGGAAAACTGATACAACCTTATGGAAAAATTACTAGTGTACACTTCTATAGGCAAAAATTCAAAAGAAGAATAACTATATACTTATACAGGGAATGGGGGACACATGGCACATCAAGGGAAAACAACTATCTTAACAATCCCCTTATCTTTATCCCACCCCCATACCTAACTAGGTTAAGCCATGAGGGGTCATAACTTCATGCTCACCAATCAAAAGGGTTTGTTGGACTCAAAACAGCGGTTGGGTTCGGGGTTCGCTCTTGGTGCTCTCTGGAGCCTGCCGTCGTCACGTGGCCTCCGAGCGCTGCAAGAGCATTGTCCAGGTTCGAGTACCCAAAAGTTAAAGTCTCTGTTTGGGTACTTTACCTTGCAGGGATGATTCTTCATCGACAGCCGACAGATTGAGTTGGTGTGCAGATATTCGAAGGTCGGCTGAGGCTGAAGGCCTGATAATTCGAAGACTCCCCTCAGTTTGTCTCCTCAGTTGGTCTTCTTCAGCCGGTCTTCCTCAGGTGGCCTTCCCTCCGGTGGTCTTCCCTCCTCCCCTCGTCGTGTCCCGCCTCGCCTGGTCTGAATTGTCCGTGTCCGCCCGACCCGGTGTCGGGGCGATTCCAGATGGAGTGGGGAAAGGCACGGGCAAACGCCAGTGGGTAAGCACGGGGCGGGAAAGAGTGGCAGCTACGAGGGCGAGGGGCCGAAGAGCAGCAGCACTAGGACAGCACAGCACACCACCGAACAACTCCGCTTGCTACCCGGGGACCTTCAATTATACCCTTGTCGAAAACCCTTATCTGGGCGCCAAATCAGGTTAGTTCTTTGTCTTAATTTTGGCAGGCTGTTTTTAAATAATGGTAGCAATCCATACTAACTGTTTTTAGATGGCCTGTAATCGCATCAACTGGCCTGATAATTGACTTGTATTGTCATGAAAGTTCCTTGATGGGCCTGTCCAGTCTCGATGGCTCTGTTAATCTGTTTCCGATAATATATGTAGACTGCTTGATGGCCTTAACTATAGGCCTAAACTGAATTTAGATTTGTCTCCAATTCGGTCTAATGCATAATTCAGAGTCCTGTCTGGTTCCAAAGTCTCTCTTCACAGAAAACCTGCAGCTTGCGTTTCGATCCTCAAGCTGTCTGCGTTGCAGAGTCCATTTTGAAATCCCATAGGCTTTCTGCCACGAGGCACGGACGCCATCTTGGGTACCCCTTTTTGATTTAAAATGCCCACGCGGGGTCCTGTTTATTAATAACAGCCTTCGGGGAAATGTAGAAATTTTGCAAATCTTACATTCCCCCGTGATACTAAAACTTGCTTGAAGTATCATACTTTTAAGGTGAGCAAAATTTTTCTGACCCTCCATCGTCAACCTTCCCCTGTAATTAGCTATCTAATATATCCACGACACATGCACTTCCCATTCCGCGAAAATGTAGTGTACATCTGCATACAGAGAGTAAAATTACAGACTTTACACACACATCCAAGTATGGAAGGGTTCCGACACCACTGAACCACTTGGTACACATATCTTTATTAAACCGCATCGCAAAAAAACAACAAAAGAAAAATCTTTATTAAAAATAACAAACACAAAGAAACACCAATCCTTTACTTATACTACAGGAAAAAGTCTTAAACTGGCGTATCTCCTTCCACCTTTACATAGTGTTCCTTCCAAATTCTCTGATTTCGGAATTCTGACCACCGACCTTTGCCCTTACACTGGATACACACTAAATACAACACTATCCCTAACTGACAAACCATGAGAATGTGGGAAGCCAGTCTGATCCACGAAGGGACCTCTATATTACTGAAAATGTTCCACCAGGGTGGAGTCACAATATCCAATATCTTAATCCCTATCTCTACTGTTTTCTGTTCGAGTGTATAAAAATGTTTCTGTGAAACTATAACGGCTTTGAGTATTTTGGTTAGATGTTCAGGGAGAGGGGGAATTTCGTAGCCAAAGTATGCTACGTACTTTTGCAAATTCGTAAATTTCTCCTTCACAGTGAGGTGAACAGTGGAGGGTTCAGGAATGGGGACAATTCGCTCCTGGGCCACTTGAACTTCTGCCTTGGGTTTAAAACAGAAACTGCTGTCACTAAACGGACACCAGCTATGCTGTCCATGCTGGTAGTGGGACGCGCCGGTGGTGACACAATATGTCCCACCTCCTATATATGCTACCTTTGGGGGAACATGGCCTTGTGCCATTGCCTCCATGGTACAATTTATAGGTTTTGCGCCAGCAGCTCTGAATCCGCACTGCGGTTTTGAAAAGGCATTCAAGTGCTGGGGACACAGGATTATGTGTGCTCCCCGGCTCCGGCACCCTGAGAGGTCAGTACCTGATATAGCGTGCTCCCACTTAATGACGTAAGGCGGGACCGCTGTGAAACGAATGTGTGCACCCCCTTGAATGACTCCAATATTCTCCACCCTGTATACCGGCGCGGGTCGGGCTGTCCTACCCATGACCGGCATCCTAACTACTGCTCCCATGATTGTGTGGTTGGACCGCCCACAATCCACGGGGACTGGATAGGCTTCGGAGGCTAGCCGGAGTTGGCACGGGCTCAATGCATTCTCAAAAGGGTGGAGGGCTGCGAGGTGCTTGTTGCTAATCCAGGAGGGGACCAAACCTTGTTTAAAATCCTTCAGATTACTGCAGCCCTCGCCCAGTAACCATGCCCCGTATAACATGCACACCTCATTCTGCGCAGTCTGGTCAGAAGCATTTCTGTCCTCCCTTATGAGAGCATTTACCGTCTTTGCGTGCTTTTCCAACTCGGCTATGATCTCCTTCAAATGGACCGTCATGGCCTGGTCCTCATGCAACTCCGAGCCCACTACCTTGTTCTCATCCAGTAATATCCTTTTTAACTGTGTTTTTAAACTGTTTATCTGGGTCTGCAGCTCTATGTCATCCAAGCTGTTGATGACAGATGACAAAGTATTAAACGCAGTAAAAACTTCATTCCATACTCCCCTTCTTTGCCTCCCTGTGTTACCCAATAATTTTCGGTGTGTGGTGTAGAGTTCGGTCTTGTCCACGTGGGCAAAATCGAACTCGTTAAACTTCTTGAACATGTTCTTTAATAGGGCCTGGTATAACTGCTCTGTTTCTTTGGGGCACCACTCCGGTAAATGTACCTCCGTGAGATTTAAAATCACGGAGGCTACCGCGTAGTGTAGCCCCTGGTATAGCACCTGATCGGTGGGGACTAATACCAACCCATTCCCTGATCCCTTGGTGGCGGTGGGGCAACCTTCCCTGGATAATCTCACCGCCTGCACCGTGGGCAGGGGCTCACGGGGGTGGGTTACCAGCTCAGTGGCATTGACTGGGATCGGAGAGTATTGGACTGCGCACGCCTTCAGGCTGGTATCCCACTTCATCCCCTCCCCGGTGTCTTGCCACTGTCGTGGAAAAGATGGATATGCCTGCGGGGCAGACCGCCTCTGACCCCCACATACAGATGTAAATCCCTTGCTCCGGTTCCCACCACTTGTCCCAACACACGCTTAGTCCTCCATGAGTCCCGGTAATCGTCCGATGAGTGTTGTTTCCCAACCGTTCCCACTCGACTTCGGGGTTCCTCATGTCCTTGCTCAACTTCCTGAGCCACCAACACCTATCCAGTGGAATGTGTCCTTTACACGTCAAACATATTCGCTTTCCAACGGTGGCGCTGACCCTCGTGGTAACGACCCGTACCCTGGGGCACAGGAGGGAGGCCTCCCCGTACGTGAATCCGGTTTGGCTGCAGTACTGAGACGAATTGGACCCCAGCCATCCTGGCCACTTTCCCTCATGGAAGTAAACGGCGGTCTCCTCCGCATCCCGTTCATCGCTCCCATCGATCGCCAGGGGCGCCTTGTCTCCCGAACACCCGTAGATGTGGAAGTCCTGGACATCGCCCCTCCTCTCCACACTCATCCCGATCAGGGCGAATAGGATCACGATCCATTCCATTCCGAAAATCTTTCTGCAAAAGATGTAAAAGAACATGCAGCCAGGTCCCCAAGAGATTCTCTGGCTTGTTGAAGCATGGTCGGGTCCCGTGACCTCGACCCAAATATACACTCTTAACAGACTACTTAACTTAAAACTACCCATCACCTTATTTAACTTAAATTATAACACCCAAACTTAAGCTAAATAATTACACTTTACTTAAAACTTAACTTAAAGTAAACTATATACATTCGCCGCCTGTCTCCGGGCGGCTAGGCTAATCTCTGGTCGGACTGTGGCTCGCCGCTACCCCCGGCGTGACTGCACCGTCCTTGACTGTTGGTCCCTCGAAAACCTGTGGCTGCTGGCTGAGGACCTGTGTTTTGGACCTTTCCCTGACTCGAGGGGCGGCCCTTGGTAACTGGAGGGCTGGTGACCATGGCTTTCTCGGCTGGGGCATCCGTGGGGACCTTCTAGGGGCTTTGACGGGTGGGGCTTTCTTTGCTGCTGGGCCTTTTACCTGAACCACTGCTCCCCCAGGCTTGACCCCTCCCGAACCTGGGCTGGGGGCAGGTAACTTTTCGCAGCCTGCTGCTGCGAGCTGAGAGTCTCCGCCCCCAAGTCCCATGGCTGGGTCCGGGGCGGGGTTTTCGACCTCAGGTCCCTCCCTCTCTACACCTTGGTTTGGGGCATGGTTTTCGCCCTCAGGTCCCTCTCCCTTGTCTGGATCCCAGAAGAGTGGGGGAGTGTCCCAACCGATGGGCGGGATGGTTCCTCCCTTCAAGCAAGCCACAGCGCCTGCCTGTGCAGTCTGTGAACTCGCTCCTGCTGCAGGCTGAGGATCTTTATCCTCAGATCTTTTCCCAACTGGCTGCTTTCCCCTTTCAGGTATAAACAGCTTACATTGGTTGATGTGAAACCATTTTGTACGCTGGGGCATCTTCACTGCGTATAACATGGGGCTGGCTTTATCTACAATACTGTAGGGCCCCATGTACAATGGTTTCAAACTACCTACTCGGGCATAATTCCTTACCATAACCTGATCTCCTATCTCCCACTCGTGGTGCTTTCTCGGCTCAAGCAGCAATCGGTTACTCCAATGCTGCCTTCCCATGTTCCCGGTCGTCTGCTCATGGACCTGCTTCAGGTGCTCAAAGAGGTTTCGGGCAAACCTGTCCCGGTTTCCCTCCCTGAGCTGACCCTCCATGAGCACCAGTGCTAGTACATGGGTGGGGGTCCGCATAACCCTGCCGGTCATTAGCTCGTACGGGGAGTACCCCGTGCTTTTAGACTGGCTGGCCCAGATCCCCATCAAAACCAATGGTAGGACTTCGGCCCATTTACGGGGCGAGTCCACCGTTTCCTTTCTTAACCTTTCTTTTAGGGCCCGATTCATGCGTTCTACAATCCCCGATGACTGGGGGTTGTGGGCCATGTGCCATTTCCCTTCGATGCCTAGCAGTATCAGGGTGTTCTGCATCACCTGTCCGGTGAAGTGACTCCCTTGGTCGGACTCCACATACTGTGGTAACCCCCATCTCGAGAATACTTCCCGGACCAGGATCCTGGCAGTACTCAGAGCTGTGGCAGTTTTACAGGGAAAAGCCTCTACCCACTTGGTAAACACGTCCACCAGGACTAGGCAGTACTTATAGCCTCCCTGGGCGGTGGGCAGGGGCCTGATTTAGTCGACTTGTATCAACTGCCATGGTCCCTCTACCCTCCTGACGTGTCCCATAGGGACCTTCCTTTTGTGGGGGTCAGGGTTGTTCGTCGCGCACACGAGACAGCCTGCACAGAACTCGTGGACATCGTCCCTGAGTCCCGGCCACCATTCCTCCTGTTCCACCCATTGCCAGGTGGTCTCAGGCCCGGGGTGTTCCTCTCCTGGACCCTCATGGGCCAGTTGAAGGAATTCCCTCCAGTGCTGCTGCGGCACAACCCAACGGAGAGAGTCGCTGTGCCGTATGGACATTCTATCTCCTTTCCCTCAGCTATGGCGTGGAGGACTGCTTTGAGGACGGGGTCTTGGGCTTGGACCGTCTTAAGGTCCGGGGCTAACGCTACTCCTACTCTCGCTTGGGCCCCGTCCCTACATCTGACTGCCGCCATGGGTCTGGATCCAAATGGGTCCCAGAAAATGCCTGTACGGGCACCCTCCTTGGTGAGCAAGTCAGCCTGTTGATTGCCCTGGCCGTGGGGTTCTGTGGAGGAATGGGCCTTCACCTTGTGGATGAAAACCACCCCTTCCTCCCCCACTGCTGCCAGGATCTTTTCCAGCAGGGGCTTTACTGTGAGGGGTCTCCCGTCAGCGGAGGTATATCCGTGGCGGGACCAGATGGCCTGGTACTCCGTACACGAATTGCACGTGAACATGTTGTCCGAGTAAATCGTGTAGGGGGTGTAATGATCAATAACATGTCATTCTATAGTGGACACTAGGTGGAGCCGTAGAGCTGTATATAGCTGTATGTATAAGACTACACTACCCAGCTGTATGTATATTAAGACTATATTACCCATGAGGCACTAGGCTACCCAGAAGGTGGCAGTCAAGATGGAAGCCTCTAC
Organism: Somniosus microcephalus; assembly: GCF_052327205.1. Classification (NCBI taxonomy): domain Eukaryota; kingdom Metazoa; phylum Chordata; class Chondrichthyes; order Squaliformes; family Somniosidae; genus Somniosus; species Somniosus microcephalus. Next base: position 83,410,130 of record NC_141001.1, read on the forward strand.
AGATACTGTACCTAGTCCACATGTGCTCAATAAAGTAACTAGCAAAAGCTAGCTGTGTTCATAATAAGAACATCTATTTATTAATGAACATAAGATGGTACCAGGATGGTGAAGATCTGCTGAAAATTGTGAAAAGCAACATGGAGAATTTGAAGCCACCAGAGTGTTTGAAACTCACAGGAAAACTCGACTACAATTGGCAGACTTTTAAACAACAATTCAAACTCTACATTGCAGCCATCGGATTCGGTACGAAGCCAGATGCAAGGAAGATAGCGTTGCTGCTTGCGGTTGCAGGCCCACAGGCGATAGAGGTATTTAATACATTTGTATTTAATCCAGAGGAGAACAGAGAAAAATTAGAAGATGTGCTAAAAAAAATTTGGTGCACATTGCTCTCCCAAAAAGAATGAGACCTATGAAAGATACATCTTCTGTTCTCGGACACAAAGCAGCAAAATGAGACTTTTGATAGCTTTATAACTGATCTGAAACTGAAAACACAGACATGTAATTTCTCTGAGCTCAAAGCATCCATGATTCGTGACCAGATTGTGTTTGGTATTCATGATAAAAAAGTTAGGGAACGTCTGTTGAGAGAAACCAAACTAAATTTGGAAAATGCGGTGAAAATATGCCAAGCCAGCGAGCTAGCGCGAAAGCACGCGAAGACTTACAGTGAAATCAATAATGATGCGATTGTAATGAGTGATATGCTGCTGTCAGTGCTGTGTCCTATAAGGGGAAGAAACATGGGCAGAACAGAAATGAAAAGCAATCGGAGGATGACATTTTTAATTGTAAACACTGTGGTTACAAACACCAGTTAAGACAACGCCCAGCGTTTGGAAAAATGTGCACAAAGTGTAATGGAAAGAATCACTTTGCCAAACAATGCTTTTCAAAAGTAAAAACTAAGAAAGGGCAACGAGTTAATGTAATTGAGGACACTGATTTAAGTGAGACATTTTTTGTAGGAATGGTGTCATGTGACAATATCAAAAAGGATACAGAAAATGTCCAGCCCTCAGAAATGGACAATGCTGAACATAAAGTTAATGCAGTAAAAGAGGACAAATGGATGATCCCACTGCAGGTAAATGGAGCATTAGTTACCTTGAAACTAGACACTGGGGCAAAAGCAAACTTAATCAGTATGAGTGACATTAACAATATGAAAGAAAAGCCCAAAATACAGAAAAAGTCAGTACTACTGAAGGACTATAATGGACAGAAAATAGATAGCTTAGGTGTATGCAGACTTAAAGTGACAGTCAAAGACAAAGTGCATCATCTCATGTTTTCTGTTGTGGCTGAAGGGCTTGATTCTCTACTAGGTGACAAAGCTTGTGAGGACTTAGAACTGGTCAAGAGAGTCTACTGTATAAACTGTGCCATAAACAGACCAGATGACTCGATGGATTCTGTAGTGAATAATTTCCAGGATGTGTTCAAAGGATTTGGAGTTCTACCATTCACTTACAAGATCCAGCTAAAAGAGGATGCTCAGCCAGTGGTACATGCTCCACGAAGAGTTCCAGCACCCCTGCGTGACCGGCTCAAGAATGAACTGGACAGAATGACCACACTAGGAGTCATCAGGAAAGTCGAAGAGCCAACAGACTGGGTTAACTCCATGGCATGTGTAAAGAAAAAGAACAATGATCTAAGAATATGCATGGATCCAAAGGACTTAAATGCAAACATAAAACGTGAACACTACCAGATTCCCAAGCGAGAAGAAATCACCAGTGAAATGTCAGGTGCCAGATACTTTACAAAGCTCAATGCCTCACAAGGATTTTGGCAACTAAAACTGGATGAAGAGAGCACCAAATACTGTACCTTCAACACACCATTTGGCAGGTATTGTTTCCTCAGAATGCCTTTCGGGATAATATCTGCATCTGAAATCTTTCATAGAGCAATGGAACACATAATTGAAGGTCTGGAAGGAGTTCAGGTCTATGTTGATGACATCATCATCTGGGGCTCCACACTGAAAGAACACAATGAGCAACTGACTAAAGTGCTACAGAGCATACGCCGGAATGGACTGAAGCTCAACAAAGCCAAGTGTCAGTTTGGCATCCAGGAAGTCACTTTCCTAGGAGAAAATCTATCTGGTAAAGGAATAGAGCCAGATATGGAAAAAGTAAACGCCATACTCAAAATGCCCCGACCCACTGACAAAAAAGGAGTGCTACGCATCATGGGGATGATAAACTTCATTGGAAAGTTCATTCCTAACTTGTCAGCCAAGACAGCCTGTCTGCGAGACCTGCTACATAAAACATATGAGTTTGCATGGACAGAAAGACATGAACAAGAGTGGATAAACCTCAAAACAGTGCTGACAACCACACCTGTACTCACCTTCTTTGACCCAACAAAAAGAATCAAAGTGTCAATGGATGCATCAAAAGATGGCCTAGGTGCGGTCTTGCGACAAGCAGAGGGTGAAGATTGGAAGCCTGTTGCCTATGCCTCCAGGTCTATGACTGATACTGAGTGTCGATACGCCCAGATTGAAAAGGAATGTCTAGGCTTGGTAGTTGGACTAGAAAAGTTTCATGGCTACATATATGGACTTCCCACCTTCACAGTTGAGACAGACCACAGCCCTCTGGTTGCCATCATAAAAAAAAACCTGAATGAGATGTCTCCAAGGATTCAACGACTCATGATGAAGCTGCAAAGATATGACTTTGAACTGATCTACATACCAGGCAAATACATAGTGTTAGCAGGTGCACTATCCCGAGCACCCACAATGAGTCATGTGAGCTCTACTGAAGAAGACGTGGATGTTCATGTGAGTATGGTCACTGCTGCGCTGCCCGTGTCAGACACAAAATCAAAGCAAATAGCAGAAGAAACAGTAAAAGATACAGTATTACAAACAGTAATAGAGAACATTCATCATGGTTGGCCAAAAGGTTCCTGTCCAAAATATTTTCACATAAGGTCAGAATTGAGTGTCGCAAGTGGACTATTACTAAAACAGAACAGAATAGTCATTCCACAGGCTCTACGTCAAGACATGCTCAAAAGGATTCATGAGGGACACCTCGGAATTGAAAAATGCAAAAGGAGAGCAAGAGACACTGTTTATTGGCCTGGCATAAATAAGGACATTGAGAACATGATAGGCAAATGTGAGACATGTCAGAAACACCAAAACAAACAAGCAAAGGAACCAATGATAGTAGCTGACATACCAACAGCACCATGGCAAAAGGTTGGTATGGACCTTTTTCATTTAAATGGTAAAGACTATCTAATAGTGATTGACTACTATTCTAACTATCCTGAGATGGCGCTGCTCTCAAGCACCACAGCAAGCAGTGTCATAATGCATGTGAAATCCATCTTCGCCAGACATGGAATTCCCAGGATTGCCGTTAACGACAATGGTCTGTGCTTCAACTGCAAGGAGTGGCAACAGTTTGCAGCACATTATGACTTTCAGCACATCACATCCAGTCCTTTGTATGCTCAGGCAAATGGTAAGGCAGAGAAAGGTGTTCAAGTTCTCAAGCAGCTACTGAAGAAAGCGACAGAAAGCAAGTCTGATCCTTATCTTGCCCTGCTGAGCTACCGAGCCTCACCTTTAGACTCTGGTTCTTCACCTGCTGAACTACTAATGGGTCGCTACCCTGCTGTGCAAAAGAACAGCAAAGTGAGGAACTGAGACAGAGACTTCAACTGTTAAAGCTGAAACAGAAATCATACTATGAAAAGTCATCCAAAACTCTAAAACCATTGACAAGGGATGATGTTGTCAGGATTGAGGATCCAGATGCATGGAACAGGAAAGCTACAGTTCTTGAGGAAGTAGGACCAAGGTCATATACTGTTAGAACTGAGGAAGGACAGATTCTCAGGAGGAACCGCCGTTCCCTCCTAAAAACACAAGAGACTATTCAAGACCAGATTGATGACAATGCCGCAACTGCATCTTGTCATTCACCGCCAGAACAATCTCATGAAGACACATCAGACTTACCCGTGTTGAGAAGATCCACACGTGAAGTAAAAAAGCCTGATAGACTTAATCTTTGAGTACAATGTAAAGCTTTGAAAATGTGTTGACTGTTTTGAAAATGTTTATGTTTATAGAGCACTAATAAAAGTGTTACTGATATTATCTTTATTGTTTTCTTGAAAGTTGATTGATATTGATTTTGTTAAACCTCAAAGAAAGGGGGATGTAATGATCAATAACATGTCATCCTATAGTGGACACTAGGTGGAGCCGTAGAGCTGTATATAGCTGTATGTATAAGACTACACTACCCAGCTGTATGTATATTAAGACTACATTACCCATGAGGCTAGGCTACCCAGAAGGCAGCAGTCAAGATGGAAGCCTCTACAGATACTGTACCTAGTCCACATGTGCTCAATAAAGTAACTAGCAAAAGCTAGCTGTGTTCATAATAAGAATATCTATTTATTAGTGAACATAAGAGTGGGTGGGGAAGATTTTGGGGTGTGTAACGACGTACACCACCGCAGACAGTTCAGCCTGCTGGGCGCTCATGGTGCTGGGGAGCTTAATCGCCAGGGCAATCTTTGCCGCTGGTTCGTTAACTCTACACCCCGTGAGGCGCTCACCAGCAGATATCATGCTGGATCCATCTACATAGATCTCGCGCCCTGTGGGATGTATCCCGGCCCGTAAACCTATGTTTACTTCCCAAACCCCTTCAATGGAATACCGGTGGGCTGTTCCAGGATATACCATGTTGGCTGCAAGCTTTGGCTCACAGAGACCCTTCACCTTCAGATCCATCTGTGAGAGTAGCAAGGTCCAGCGGGCAATGTGGGCACTGCTCACTGCCCCATCCTTGATCCTCCCATCGAGAAGCATCTGGGTGGGTGTGTGATGGGTGAGGAGGGTGATGGGAGAGGTCCCTGTGAAGATCAATGATCTTTTCACAGCCCAATGTGTGGCCAAAAGATGCCGCACACAATAGGAATAGCTCCTTTCCACATCTGTGAGTATCCTGGAGGAGTCGACCACCGGCCGCAGCCGGCCGTGCCGCTCTTTGGAGCAGCCCAGCACTCAGGCTGTCCCCACTGGCTGCTACCTCCAGGAAAAACTCTTTCCCCCCATCTATGGCCCCTAAAGCTGGCGTGGTCTGCAAGTCCTTCTTGAGCCTGACAAATGCTGCCTGGCAACCCTCATCCCAAAGCCACTCCACTCCCTTGTGTAGGAGTCGGAGCAGAGGGGCTGCGGTGGCTGCATAGTCCTCAATGAAGTCTCTACAGTACCCGGTTAGCCCTAGGAACGACCTCACACCCGTTACTGTGTTAGGGACTGGCTATTCTTGCACCGCCTCCCTCCTAGCCTTATCTATGGCCCTTTCTCCAGCGCGAACGGTCAGACTGAGGAATTTCACCTCTGGCTGGCCGATCTGCGCTTTCTTGGGATTTACCTTGAAACCCTTCTGTCCTAACTGCTCCAGCAGTTCGGACAATAGCGGGCCATGCTCCTCCTTCGAATCAGTGAACAGGAGCAGGTCATCCACATATTGAACCAACTGTCTGGGCTGGCTAAAATCCTTCAAGCTGTTTGCCATGCACTGATGGAAAATGCTGGGGCTGTTGTGGAAGCCCTGTGACAAACAGTTCCACGTGTACTGTTGCCCTTTAAACATAAAGGCAAACTTGTACTGATCCTCCCTCCTTACAGGGATGGACCAAAACCCATTTGAAATATCCAGCACCATGAAAGTGGTCGCGGATGCTGGAATACTTCCGATGAGGTCGGCAACTGCTGCTACTGTGGGTGCGCAGGCTGTGATGTTACTATTGAGCACCCGATAGTCCACCGTGGCCCTCCAGGAATTGTCCAGCTTTCTGACTGGCCATAACGGGGAATTCACGTGGGTAGCTATTGGTCTCAGAACTCCCTGCTGCACTAACGAGGACATGGCTGCTTCCATCTCCGGTTCTGCTTCCCTGGGGAAGTTATACTGTTTCTGTGGTCGGGCCATGGGGTCCCTGTCTATGCTGACCTCAGACCCTGTGACCCTCCCGCAGTCGTATTTGTGAGTGGCAAATGTGGCCAAGTGGGCCTGCACAAATGCCTGGAACTCTGGTGGGGTGTTGCTGACCATGAGCCCGAGGTTATAATCCTCTTTGGGCTTCATGGTGCAGAGGGTCCCCTTCCCTTCTTTACCCGGGATAACTACGATCTCTCCGTTCTTTACTTTACCTGCCCCCCAAAGGCAGTGATTCCTCAAATCCACTAGGATCCCATGACCCACGATAAAGTTGGCCCCCAGGACCCCTCTTCCATCCTCCACGTCCCATTTCATCAGGACACAAATCCACTTGGAGCGGAGTGGTCCTATCCGAACGGTGAGCGGGATGGAAACCGAGCCGGCCTGTTCCCTACCCGTGAACCCTGATAGACTGTATGGGTCCCCGCTGGAGAGAGGTGAGGCGATGGGGTTAGCTGAGTAGATCACGGTGCGTGATGCCCCCATGTCCAACAGGTAGGTCCCTGTCACCTTTTCCACCTCCATCTCCAAAAGCGGTCTCGTCCACTCATCATATCAGAGAGAACACAGATAAACAGGCTCTAGTCACGGCTGTGGGTTGGATGGGGCTGACGGGGTGAGAGCACCGGTGGCGGCTGCTACTCTCCCCTGGCCAGTCAGTAAGGACCTCATGGCATCCAAAAGTGACTCGACCTCTGCGGAAGGGGTCCCTACCCCTGCCTTTTGGGTTGGGGCTGTGGGATGCTTTCCCTTGTTATTCTTCCAAGGGTTTTTGCACTCCTTCCGCCAGTGACCATCCTTCCCACACCCATAAAAATTGGTCTTGTTGTTGGGGGGGTTACTCCCTTGCTGGTGCCACTCCTTTCTACTCTGCACTCCTGGTTTTATCTCATGCACCTTCCCCTTGGGTGGGTGAGCACCAGCTCCACTACCGTTCTTGTAAGCCAGAGTGAGCTGCCTAATTACCGTGAGTTCTGTGGTCTGGGGATCTTTGGGGCCGAACCAGGCTTCTGCCTTGGCCCGGACCTGTGGCAAGCTGTTCGCCACCAGGCAACGGAGCCAATGCATCAGGGAATCCCCGTTCAGGAACGTCCGGCCTGGCGTCCCCGGGCAAGCTTTCCGGTACACCGGTCACAGCCTGTCCGCAAAAGCCTGCGGGGTTTCCCCAGAAAACTGGATCGTCTTCTCCACGTGGGAAAAGGGACTTCCCTCATCCATCCCCATGGCCTCTAGAACCGCATCTCTAAGCTCCTCATACCCGCTCTGCCCCCTTTTACACTCGTCAGAGAGGGATTGGAGGAGAATTCTCTCCAGGAAGAATAGCATCATTTTGGCCTTCTCAGCGTCATCGCAGTCATTGACACTGGCGATCTGCTCTATTTCCCTGAAGTAGATCGAGGGATCTCCCTTTGCAGAAAGCTTCGAGACATGGCTGACCATAACCCTGAGCTGTTGGGTGTCGAAGGGCAATAAGAACTGGTTTTGGAGGGGTCCCTCAATGTCGACATTAGCGGGTGGGCCAAACCTCCGATGCCGTGCTGGGCACATCGGTCCCGGCTCCGGCCTCTCGGGCGGGGTTTGCTCTACCTCTGCCTCCACCTCTGGCTCCAGTTCGGGCTCCACCCCCGGTTCCACCCCCCCTTGCTGCCAAACCTCGCTGAAACTTGGCGCTACGGGTGGCGGCCGTGAGGTCTCCTCTCTCTCAACCGGGTCGTCCCTGAGCACCACCGGTGATGTTGGAACTGTCCTCCCATCGTTCCCCATAAAATCTGCCTGGCCTGCCTTTGGGCTTATGAGGCATACCATGCCTTTTGCCTTCCGGAGGGCCCGGCTCAGATTTTCTATCCTCTCTCTACAGGGGCCGTGGTCTGCCTCCTCAAACCACTGTTCACTTGCTAGCTTGTAAGCGGCTTTTACCTCCTGTACTTTCTCTTCCTGTTCCCTAATCTGCCTTGCCAAGCGGGCGTTTTTCTCCCGCAACCTGAACTCATTTCCCTTGGCCTCGGTGACTTGGCACTGCAGGTATTCCAACTGGGCCTTGTGTTTTCCTACTAAATGTACTCTCTCTTGGTTCAAAGCCTGCAAAGTTACTAATAACTTCTCCCCTGCGAGAGCCTTATCCTGGATCTCCAGGGCTGACTCCCTTAACTTGACTGCCTGTGCTGCAACGAGCCCGTCCAAGAGCTGGACCTGCTTTTTAAAGCACATCAGCTAAACTGCCTTCTCTAAGGACTTCTTGTGTTCCTTTCCCTCTGTCCACTTAGCTGCTTCAGCTATTGGACGCCCAGCCCTGAACAGATTGGTGATCCACTTCTTAGTGATATTCACCTTGCTAAACACATAATCAGAAATCCTTTCCTCCATCACGGTTCGCTCATCCGAACCATTGTCTACTGTATCGCAACCTCGTTGCCGGTGTCCTGCCACGGTCGCCATTTCTGTAGGGGGTGGCGTGTGGTGGTGATGTTTGGCGCGTACGCCCAGTCAGTTATGCCTCTGACTGCTTTGTGAGCGGTTCGAATCGCTCCCACGCCCCTGGGTTCTAGACACCGGACTTAGGTACAAGGCGGCGGTACAGAGAAGACTCGAGTAGACAGGTGGTTGGATGTAAACAAAAACCAAGATTTTATTGAAGAGGAAAACTGATACAACCTTATGGAAAAATTACTAGCGTACGCTTCTACAGGCAAAAATACAAAAGAAGAATATATACTTATACAGGGAATGGGGAACACACGGCACTTCGAGGGAAAACAACTATCTTAACAATCCCCTTATCTTTATCCCACCCCCTATACCTAACTAGGTTAAGCTATGAGGATTCAGAACTTCATGCTCACCAATCAAAAGGGTTTGTTGGACTCAAAACAGCGATTGGGTTCAGGGTTCACTCTTGGTGCTCTCTGGAGCCTGCCGTCATCATGTGGCCTCCGAGCGCTGCAAGGGCGTTGTCCAGATTCGAGTACCCCAAAGCTAAAGTCTCTGTTTGGATACTTTACCTTGCAGGGATGATTCTTCGTCGACAGCCGACAGATTGAGTTGGTGTGCAGATATTCGAAGGTCGGCTGAGGCTGAAGGCCCGATAATTCGAAGCCTCCCCTCAGTTCATCTCCTCAGTTGGTCTTCTTCAGCCGATCTTCCTCAGGTGGCCTTCCCTCCGGTGGTCTTCCCTCCTCCCCTCGTCGTGTCCCGCCTCGCCTGGCCTGAATTGTCCGTGTCCGCCTGACCCGGTGCCAGGGCGATTCCAGATGGAGTGGGGAAAGGCACAGGCAAAAGCCAGGGGGTAAGCGCGGGACGGGAAAGAGTGGCAGCTACGAGGGCGAGGGGCCGAAGAGCAGCAGCACCAGGACAGCACAGCACACCACCGAACAACTCCGCTTGCTACCCGGGGGCCTTCAATTATACCCTTGTTGAAAACCCTTATCTGCATGTCAAATCAGGTTAGTTCTTTGTCTTAATTTTGGCAGGCTATTTTTAAATAATGGTAGCAATCCATACTAACTGTTTTTAGATGGCCGGTAATCGCATCTACCGGCCCGATAATTGACTTGTATTGTCATGAAAGTTCCTTGATGGGCCTGTCCAGCCTCGATGACTCTGTTAATCTGTTTCCGATAATATATGTAGACTGCTTGATGGCCTTAACTATAGGCCTAAACTGAATTTAGATTTGTCTCCAATTCGGTCTAATGCATAATTCAGAGTCCTGTCTGGTTCCAAAATACAAAGTCTCTCTTCACAGAAAACCTGCAGCTTGGGTTTCGATCCTCAAGCTGTCTGCGTTGCAGAGTCCATTTTAAAATCCCAGAGGCTTTCTGCCACGAGGCACGGATGCCATCTTGGGTACCCCTTTTTGATTTAAAATGTCCGCACGGGGTTCCGTTTATTAATAACAGCCTTCGTGGAAATGTAGAAATTTTGCAAATCTTACATCATATACTTTAGCTTAATTGGTTTTCGAATGGTATTGCGCCCAAACAATATATGATGCTGTACCTTGTGCTTGTATTGCATGGTTATTATTTTCCAATGTAGGAATAAACTATAGGAAGTAAGGGCTCGCACCAGACCACTTTCATTTGATTAACAGATTCCACAGCACTGACAGCCAAGGATTCTCATAAGCAGCTCCCATAAGGAGATCTTGTCTTCTATGACCTGGAAGCTGTACCTTTCAATATTCTCCCCTTGCAGAAGTATATAACCAAGGAGCTAACAAAACTGGTATGTATGGTCCTGCATGTTGTTAACTAAACACTAGATGGCACCCCGATGGGAGTACGCGCATTGGAACAATTACACATTTCTTGCATTCCTTTTGTTATTCCTTTACGGGAATGAGTTAAAGGGTCTGGAAGTAAAAGCAGTCAGCTATTACCATCAATTTGAGTGTTTATTCAGACATAACAATTCACTATTAATCTATTTACTACATTTGATGTACTTTTGTACAAAGCTACCATAACGTTCTATGGAATGGTTAATATTACTAAACAGCCCAAAGATTTACAGAGTGAAGCACCTTTACAGTTTCACTGTGCCTCTGTGTCAGAAGGTTGTGGGTTCCAGCTCCACTCCAAAAACTTAATTGAAACTTAGGGTGTAATTTTAGCTTAATTCACAGGGCGGGAAACCCACCGGATTGGGTGGAATGTCGGTTTTACACCCCACCCAATATTACTCTCCATTGAAGTAAAATCAGGTGGGGTGTAAAACCAGCGTTACACCCAATCCGATCAGTTTCCCAATGGGCTGGTTAGGTTAAATTTTCCCCTTTAATGCAGTGTAGTACTGAGAGAATGAGGTGCTGTTTTCAGGATAAGATGATAATATGATGCCCTGTCTGTCTACTCAAGTTGATATGGGAAAAAAATCACATGGCACGATTGGAAGAAGAGCAGGGAACTGCCCTGTCCAATATTCTCCCTTCAACCAAGACCACTCCGCTGTGCACAAATTGCCTGCCACATTTGCCGACCCAACAATAGTGATTGTACTTCAAAAAAATAATAGTTGTATGTGAAGCACAATATTGACAAACAGTAATAGTACAATATACATAGCCATACATACCATGAGACACTCTGTTTAATGGGTCAATTGTCCTTCATAAGAACAGCATGAGATTATGTTTGACAGTCTCATGAATTTTAGTGAAAAAAGTCTGCTTTCTACATGGAAAATTCAATTGGTTTCCTCTTCTCAAAATTTTTATATGCATGTTTTTTTCCTTAAGCAGGGTGTGGCCATGCACTAGATTTTGGAAGAACTGTAGCTTTAGATGTCAAAATCAACATTTGAGTTAACTCCTTCCTGTAAGATTTCCCAAATGATCCCAACAATATTTCATACATGTGAAAAGTTAACAGCAGAGACCATAAATCACAAATACAATGGTGCATTTCCAGTAAAATAGGAACACTTTGCACATCCACAATTGACAGACCAGTCCTTTTTGCTTCAAAGGGAGAATGCTAATAATTAAATCAATAAAAAGATCTTCTTTGTATTATGTCCATGTATAATTGAGACACGGACTGCAGGAGTTGATTATAACAAGTCTTTACTGAATGGAGACAAACTGGGAACTGAAACTACAAAAGCCTGCTAGGGCCTTTTATACAGGGGTGGTCACTGCCGGTACTGCAGTCTGAGACCAGTTATTCCCTTAAAGGTACATACACAACAATTCCTCCCCTTTTAGATAAACAGTACGTAACATTCATTTAACAACTAAATAATAACTAATTACAATTACGGTTGCTAGATACATTGGTTGAAGATAAGCAATTATAAGTTCAGTCTTTGAGGAGGCTTCCTGATTCTGTCTGGATAACGCCTCTTTGGGATATCAGGTTCTTCTGGCAAGGTTGAGTCGGGATCAATGCCGTTGTTTGGTTCATCTGCTTCCAATATCACCGATTCTGTGGTCGATGCAATTGGTACTTCGGTTTCATCGCCAGGTGTATCAGATCGCGGTGTGGAGTTGACGTTTTCCAGTGACTCTAGAATCTGGTCAGCATGGCATCTTACAATGCTCTCTCCAACGTCCACGGTATACATTAGAGGTCCTTGCCATGTACAGATCGTTCCTGGCTGCCATTTCTCTGTGCGGTAGTCCCGGGCCAAAACTGGTTGACCTATCTTAAAACTCCTGTTCGGCCTTTCATTCATATTCTGAAACTGCCTGTTCTCCACATCTCTTCTGACGTTTGGCTTAACCAAATCCAAGCGGCATCGTGGTCTTCGATTGAAGAACATCATGGCTGGAGTTTGGTTGGTAACCGCATGTGTTGCATTCCGGTAGGCAAACAAGAAGTTATCCACCTTGTGTTGTAGGGGTATATCTTAATTACACATTGCCTTGATAGCTGTCTTGAATGTTTGAACAAACCTCTCGGCCAATCCATTAGTGGCTGGATGATATGGGGCGATGTGTAATGCTTAACACCATTGTTCTTTAAGAACCTCTGGAAATCTTCAGACACAAACTGTGGTCCATTGTCAGAGCAAATCTGTTCAGGCAGCCCATTCCTGGCGAATATGGTTCATAAGACTGTGATAGTTTTTTCTGTGGTTGTTGAGGACATTTTTATTACCTCTGGCCACTTTGAATGTGCATCCACCGCAATTAAAAACATCGAGTCCATAAAGGGACCAGCAAAATCAATGTGCACCCTTTGCCATGGAGATGAGGGCCACTCCCATGGATGTAGAGGGGCTTGTGGTGGGGCGTTTTGGACCTTCTGGCATCCTGTACAGCTCTTGGTCATCTCTTCGATTTCTCTATCGATTCCCGGCCACCACACAAACGCTCTGGCTAAGTTCTTCATTTTTACCCATCCCAGATGACCCTCATGAAGCTCATTGAGCACTCTATCCTTCAATTTGGGTGGAATTACTACTCTGGATCCAAACATCAAGGTCCCTCTGCACACTGACAGCTGTTCTCTTCTTGGCGAGAATGCTGGCAGCAGTGGTTCGCCATGTGCTGGCCATCCCTTCACCATTAAATCATAGACCCAGGAGAGTGTCGGGTCATTTCGTGTTTCCTTTTCTATGTTTGCATTCGTCACAGGGAGACATTCGACTATAGTCGAGTGGAATAACTCCACTGGATCCACTGCCAGTTCTTCTTCCACCGTCGGCAACGGTAGGCGCGACAATCCATCAGCATTCCCATGCTGTTTAATTCCTTTGTATTCGATGTCATATTGGTGTGCCCCTAGGAAAAGGGACCAACTCTGTAGCCGTTGTGCCGTCATTATCGGTACGCCTTTCTGAGGGTTGAAAATGGAGACGAGAGGTTGATGATCAGTTCGTAGAGTAAATTTCTGACCGTGCAGGTAGTGATTGAACTTCTTCACCCCCCACACCAGGCTGAGGGCCTCTCTGTCAATCTGGGCGTAATTACGCTCGGCTGAAGTTAACGAGCGTGACGCAAAAGCTATCGGCCTCTCTGAACCATCAAGGAATTTATGTGACAGTACCGCCCCAATGCCGTAGGGAGACGCATCACATGCCAGTCTTATCGGTAGTGATGGGTTGTAGTGAGCCAATACTTCTCTTGAAGTGATTAGGTCCTTACTCTTCTGAAAGGCCCGCTTACAATCATCGCTCCTTTTCCATGCTACTCCCGTTCGTAGTAGGGCATTCAGTGCATGCAGAATTGTGGACAAATTCGGCAAAAACTTATGGTAGTAATTCACCAATCCGAGGAATGACCTCAGTTGCGACACATTTTCAAGCACTGGAGCCTTAACTACCACTTCAATTTTGTCAGGGGACTTATGCAACCCCTCTTCATCAATCACGTGGCCACAGTACGATATCTGTTTCTTAAAAAACTCGCACTTGGGGCGATTGGCTCGTAGCCCATGTTCACGTAGTCTAGTGAGCACCTGCTCTAGGTTGGCAAGGTGTTCACTGTCATCTTCACCTGTCACTAGGATGTCGTCCAAGTAACACTGAGTCCCCGGAATCCCTTGCAGGACTTGTTCCATCGCTCTTTGCCATATCGCCGGAGCTGATGCTACTCCGAATACCAGTCGATTATACTGGTAAAGGCCTTTGTGAGTGTTTATCGTGAGGTACTTCCTAGAGGATTCTTCAACCTCCATCTGCAAATATGCTTGTGCTAGGTCAATTTTTGTAAAACGCTTCCCTCCAGATAGTGAGGCGAAGATATCTTCTATCCTTGGCAGAGGATATTGTACTGTGTGAAGGACTGGGTTCACCATCACCTTGAAGTCCCCACAGATGCGAACCTTCCTTGGCTCCTCAGACTTATTGTTTAACGTTTTCTTCATGACAGGAACGATGGATGTCACCCACTCGCTCCAGTCTACCTTAGATAACACACCTGCACTCTCCAGATTCTCCAGGTCTGCCTCGACGGCTGGGCGAATTGCATATGGTACCGGTCTTGCTTTAAAAAACTTGGGAATTGCATGCTCCTCTATTTTTATCAAGGCGGTTACGCCTTTAAGAGTGCCCAGTTCTTGTTGAAATACCTCTTTGGCGTCAGCTAAGATTGTTGACAATCGACCAGGAGTGACGTCGTCATCCTTTTTACCAGCCACCGTCAGTGCCTGAATGGAGTGCCAGTCTAAACTTATCTTTCTGATCCATTCACGTCCCAATAACGGTGGTCCACCATCTTGCAGAATGTAGAGATACAATTTCCGTATTTTCTTGCCGTTGTATTCGACAGGCACCCTTATTTTTCCACTGGGGTATACTTTTTGCCCCATATACGTCCTCAAGACGATGGATGTCTCTCTCAAGGGTATGTGTGAGAATAGCCGCTCGTAGTCTCGTTGATTCATGACGGTTAGAGCTGATCCTGTATCCAATTCCATTTTGACTTGGGACCCTGCTATCGTGAGGGTGACCCAAATGGTTCGGTGATCCTCTTTTGCGATTACGTTATGAAGTTTGAGACAGCTTAGTCTCTTGTTCCCAGATTCACTATTGCTCAGCTGGTCTTTGGAACTACTGTCCGTCATCTTTTGTACTTTCCTGTACGGTTCCTTAGTAGCCTTTTTGTTGTCGTTGGTCTTCTTCCCCGACCTGCAAACTCGTGCAATGTGTCCCATCTTTCCGCATTGCCTGCATATTTTGTCCTTGGACCAGCAGTCCTTCTGTTCATGGTTTGTTCTGCCGCAGCAATAACATTTTGCAAATCCCCGTGTCATTTTGTGGGTGCCATATTCCTGTGGCTTTTGTTGTATTTCCGCAGCTCCCCTTGCTGCTGCTTCGTACGATACTGCCACGCTGAAAGCCTTATCTAGCGTCAGCTCTTTCTCTGAGAGCAACCTCTTCTGGGTTCCTTCACTCAGGAGTCCACAGACAAGTTTGTCCCGTAAGGTATCTGCCAGTCCTGCTTCGAACTGGCAGTGCTTTGCTAGCTTGCGTAGTTCCGTAAGGTAATCAGCATTGCTCTCATTTTTATGCTGATTTCTCCTGTGGAATTTAAATCTTTCTGCTATCAGCAGCGGTGTAGGATTTAGGTGTTCCTGTAGGATAGCAACAATTTTGTTAAAACTCTTCGCCTTCGGTTTGGCTGGAGTAATCAGGTCCCGCAATAGGCCGTACGTTCTTGCACCCATTAAATTTAGCAATACCGATGCCTTTTTCTCATCGGCTATTTCGTTTGCCTCGCAATATCCCTCGACTCTTTCCACATACGTGGTCCAGTCTTCTATTGCATTATCGAAGGCAGTGATATCGCCAGTCTTTGGCATCTTGAAAATCTAAGATGGCGCCTCCCGCGCTTTGCCTTCATCCCCGATGGATCAAAATGGCGCCTCCCGCGCTTTTCCTTCTTCCCCGCTGAGTTAAGATGGCGCCTCCCGCGCTTTCCCGCCGCTGCCTCTGCTGTCACTGGTGATTATATTTATTTTACTATCCTGTAATGGCGACGCCCTATGGTCTTCGCGCCTCCCCGATCACTGCTGCCAACGCCGCTCTCTGCGGTATTGTTATTTTTCTATCCCGCTTCAATATTTGCTCTGTTAATTGAAGAACCATTCCCGTCGTGGAGCGGACCCTCTGGGACACTTCCCTCCATCTTCTTAGGTCCGAACGCTGCCCGGCTTCGAAGCACCGGCCGCGCCCTGTGTTCTCCACCCTCTCTCTCTCTCTCTGCTTCCCGACTCGCTGCCCGGCCCCGTTGCAGAGCCACCCGATCGAGCTCTAGCCCGCCGCAGCCCAGGAAGGATCAGTGCACTACCTGCCACCAGCCCGATTAGCTGGGAAACCACAGGCTGGAGAACCAAGCCTGGCTCTCGACAGTCTCTCCTGCACTTTTCAATTTGATGATTTGGAGGGCGGTTGCCCACGGTCGACGCCCGTTTCCCGAGTTTCTTTGGAATATTTTTTTTTTCTTTCTTCTGGCTTCGACCTTCAATAACGTCGTCTGAGGTGCTGCCGAGTTGCAGGTAAGTTCTTTTCTTACTTGTCGCCAGTATTATGTCCGTGTATAATTGAGACACGGACTGCAGGAGTTGATTATAACAAGTCTTTACTGAATGGAGACAACCTGGAAACTGAAACTACAGAAGCCTGCTAGTGCCTTTTATACACGGGTGGTCACTGCCGGTACTGCAGTCTGAGACCAGTTATTCCCTTAAAGGTACATACACAACACTTTGGTTAGATCAATCAATTTGACCTTTTAATCAGGCACATTTTTTTTATTCATTTATGAGATGTGGGCGTCGCTGGCGAGGCCAGCATTTAATGCCCATCACTAATTGCCCTTGAGAAGGTAGTGGTGAGCCGCCTTCTTGAACCGCTGCAGTCCATGTGGTGAAGGTACTCCCACAGTGTTGGTAGGGAGGGAGTTCCAGGATTTTGACCCAGCGACGTTGAAGGATCAGCAATATACTTCTAAATCAGGATGGTATGTCACTTGGAGGGGAACCTGGAGGTGGTGGTGTTCCCATGTGCCTGCTATCCTTGTCCTTCTAGGTGGAAGAGGTCGCGGGTTTGGGCGGTGCTGCCGAAGAAGCCTTGGCGAGTTGCTGCAGTGCATCTTGCAGATGGTGCACACTGCAGCCACGGTACGTGGAGGGAGTGAATGTTTAAGGTGGTAGATGGGGTGCCAATCAAGCGGGCTGCTTTGTCCTGGATGGTGTCGAGCTTCTTGAGTGTTGTTGGAGCTGCACTCATCCAGGCAAGTAGAGAGTATTCCATCACACTCCTTACTTGTGTCTTGTAGATGGTAGAAAGGCTTTGGGGAGTCAGGAGGTGAGACACTCGCCACAGGATTCTGATCTTTAAGCAAATGAAACAAGCACATTTTACTCCAATAGAAATAAACTAAGTTTGCTACTCTCCCTCACATTGTAGATCTTCCTTGTAGCTATAATCTGCCACAACAATTTGTGAAGCTGAACTGTTAGTATTAATCACAATCTGACGAGAATGGATAACTGCATGAATATATTGCTTTAACTGAAACATTAATCAGTTTTGAACAGTGCTTTGCACATATAAAAGTGGATCTAACCTGCCAGTATGTATTTTTTTGCCTGCGTAGCGGATTTATATAATGGCATTATACGCTGTAAATGATTTATATTAGGAGTCTCACTCTGAATTTTATGAGGTATAATCACAGATCAGATTAGCTTGGTGTTGTGATCTCAGCAGACACAAAATGTTTCTGTTAAACATTCTAGAATTTGTGATGCAATCGACAGATTGGATGACATTCTTACTTGAAAACATATATTGAAAAATTGAATATGGTTTCAAATGAAGAAAAGTTAATGAAATGGAAGCACCGTTGTCTTTTTGCAGCTTGCAAAACATTCTAATGTTATTAAAATGAATGTTGTAGCTAAAAATGTTACGTTAAAACTTATCCTGTAAAATGCTTCAATGAATTTCATCTTTCAAAGCTGCAGCTGGCCAGTGTTGCTGAAAATTAAAATAGTCTATAATTACAACAGAGACTTCCCAAGATCAATCCTTATATACCTACGTTTTTTTTATATTTGCTTTGCCGTTAGTGACTATTTAGCAGCCTTAATTATTTAATGTGCTGCTATGAAAACCCCATCGCCACGGTGATTCAATTAACATATTATTGTGATATAAGGAGAGCAAAAAGGTCCTGTTAAAATAAGGGAAATAAAAATGAATGTAATGTTCAACTTAAACAAGACTTCAGATATAATCTTTCCTGCTGTATTGTGCACCAATGAGAATGATGTGAGTCATTGAGGATTTATAATTTGATTCGCCTTGTGGGTTAGCGCAGTGTCTCTTCACTCTGGAACATGAATTCAAATCAAGCCCAGATCAATGGGATGAAAGCACCTTTTTTCTGGCAGTTATAACGATTCAACATGAAATGAGTTTGATAGCGTCAATCCACTTACTGCAAATTTTCCCATATTTGGACAATGCCACAGAGATGACTGGAGTAGGAAAGAGAAAAATCCACATTATTGGGACAGTGCAGATGGCATAGATGTCAGTCTAGGCTCAATGAATCCCCAATCTGAGTGATGATTATTGCCTCACTCATGGCAGATGTGATAAGTATAGGAATTTTTGTGTTTAGATATATATACTTTGAAAATAATTAGAGGCTAAAATGGAGATTACTCTCTTCTCCAAGAAAGCAGGCAGGATTCAATCAGGCTGTGATCAGAAATCAATGAATGAAAGGGTGCTTTGGTTCAGGTGTAAAATGAATTGTACATATTGTGATATTGGGGGACTTTAATTACCCAAATATCGATTGGGATAATGCTAGGGTAAAGGGAAAGGCGGGGGAGGAATTTCTGAAATGTGTTCAGGAGAATTTCCTTGACCAGTATGTTCTTGGCCCAACTAGGAAGGAGAAATTGCTGGATCTGGTGCTAGGGAATGAGGTGGGCCAGGTCGACCAAGCGTCTGTGGGAAAACACTTGGGTACGAGTGATCATTGTATCATAAGATTTAGATTAGCAATGGAGAGAAGCAAGGAATAATCTAGAGTGTAACTTCTAAACTGGAATAGGGCTAACTTCAATGGGATGCAAAGGGATCCAGCCAGGGTAAAATGGAACCAAAGTCTGACAGGAAAAACTGTAAGGAGGAGATGTTCCAAGTACAGGCTAGGTACATTCCAACAAGAGAGAAGGGTAAGGGAACCAAAGTAAGGGCTCCTTGGATGATGAGGGAGATAGAGAAGGTGATGAAACAAAAAAAGAGGGTGTATGATGCATGTCAGGTGAATTCTTCAAGGGAGAACCATACCAAATACAATAAATTGAGAGGGGAAGTGAAGATGAAAATAAGATTGGCAAAGAGAGAATATGAGAGTAGAATGGCAGTTAACATAAAAGGGAACCCCAAAATTTTCTACCGGCATGTAAACAATAAGCGGGTAGTAAGAGGCAGGTGGGGCCTATTAGGAACAAAGAAGGTGACATATGCTTAGAGGCGCAGGGCAAGGCTAGAATACTCAATGAGTACTTTGTATTGGTGTTTACTAAGGAGGTGAATGCTGACAAAATATCGATAGAAGTGGAAAAGGTAGAGGCAATGGAAGGGGTGAAAATTGGTAGACCGTTATGCTCTGGGCCTGCGCTGAATTCTGTTGCTGTGCCTGCTCCAGCTGCCAGTGTGCAGGGCACGCGTATCCCAGGGGCGCAGCTAGTTCACAGCATCCCTGGGATCACGTGGGCCATGGGGAGCCAACCTGTCAAACCTATGAATAGAGATCAGCCCCTTAAAACCTAAGTAAAACTTCAAATATATTTTTTAAAAAACATCACATTTTTAAAATAATTATAAATTACATAAATTAACTATTTAAAAGAAAAATTTAAATTTTTGAAAAAAATAATTAAAATTTTTAACGGGGCTAAAAATAAACTTTCCTATCTTCAAAGTATTTAAAAATGATAAACCTGTGGAAAAAATGTTTTAATTTTACTTACTTCACCTCTTACCTTGTTAAAAGCAGGCCTTGCGCCTGCTTTTCCACGCGCAGATGCTAGGGACTTACACGCAATGAAAAAACTGAGAAAAAAGCGGATGTTCAATGCGTACGCGCTGCCTCTCTGGCGCACGCGGTTGACCTGCGAACCCCTTTCTTCAAGAGAACGGAAGTTCCGGTTTCCAGTGCATGCGCAGTGCATGTGTGAAACCGGCACTTCCGTTGGTCCTACTGGTGAGTACACAGCGCGTACTCACCCGCAGGGAACGGAATTTCAGCCCCAATTGCATCCAGTTCTGGTCACTACACTTTAGGAAGGATGTGAAGGCCCTTGAGAGGGTGCAGAGGAGATTTACCAGAATGCTTCTGGGGATGGGTGATCTTAGCTACAAGGACAGATTGGAGAAGCTGGATTTGTTTTCATTAGAGCAAAGGAGGTTGAGGGGTGATTTGATAGAGGTGTACAAGATTATGATGGGTTTGGATAGGCTAGACGGGGAAAGGCTGTTCCCACTAGTTGATGGTGCAAGGACTAGGGGACACAGGTTTAATGTTTTGGGCAAGAGATACAGGGGGGACGTGAGGAAAAACTTTTTTACACAGCGAGTGTTGAGGACCTGGAACTCGCTGCCGACGGAAGTGGTGGAAGTGGAGACACTCAATGTTTTCAAGGGGAGTCTGGATAGGCACGTGAGGGAAATAAACTTGCATGGCTACGGGGATAGAGCAGGGGAATGAGACTGACTGGCTTGCTCTACAGAGAGCCGGCACGGACTTGATGGGCCGAAGGACACTATGACTCTATGATTCTATTACTCTATATGACTATAAAGGCTATAGAGCATATGCTTGCTGCCCATTTACAGGGTCTGTGGTTGACAAGACTGTTAATGTCAGGTGGGGTGGAGCGGGGTGGGTTAGGAGATAATTATCTGAAGTATTTTTTTATCAGATATAGCTGGATGGTTCTGGCATGTGACAATATTGTTCCTCAGCAGCCTCCTCAGCATTCTTCAAGTTGTGTGTGTCTTTTCTCTCAGTTGGCTGACAATACTGCTTCCCTGACAGATCCATGTGTATTCCATCTTGCACACCAATGTTGTCAGCATACAACAAATCACAATGATCCTTAATGTTCTGGCTTGAATGTATTGACGGAAGCCCTTAGACCTGTCAAGGCATCAGAATTATTGTTTTGACATTTCTATCATGTGCTTGACAATAGCTTTCATTAAAGTAAAGGCCTCGCTGTACCTCTTTTCAGCAGGTGAATTTGGATGTCATAAATTAGGCCTGCAGGGCGTAGCCTTGGTTTCCAAGGAGTTAATCTTGCACTTGTTGTCCAGGGTTAAACAATGAGGAATGGAAAACTGGAGTAAGATAAAGGTATCATGCCAGTTGCTGGGAAGGCATGTATTGAAAGTCTGGTCACAGAGTAGCTGTACATCACTGATGAGGAATCCCTAGTGATTCTTGAAGGCTACTGTATTTGGGTAAGATAGGGCAATTATATGTGCAATCTATGATTCCTGGATTTGGAGCATCCTGTAATCTGTGCAAAATCAAAGCCTTCCTGTTCTGTTTCTGGATGTCCATGTGGAAAGTGCTGAGGGTGTTAGCTCTTACAAACAAGGTGTCAGTCACCTCCTTGATAGTTTAATGGACCACACATTGACAGATATTACTGATGTTCACTCTGCAAGCCTGGAAGGAGAAGAGGCAAAATAGTTAAATGTTGCAGTGACCTTTATTGCAACAGATAGCACCATGCTTGCCTTGGAGCTTACCTGTAGGCTATCTTACAGAGTGCAACATAAGTCTCATTGCTTCTTTGGAGATGATTTTTTGCTTTCTAAGAAATGGTAAAAAGGCAGCTATATATTGAATCTTTGTAGACTCATTCCAGCTTTCTCATATAAGAATTTTTCCTTCTTATTATTCTGCCTTTGCCATTCTGTTTTTGCGTATTGTTTTATTTGTAAATAAATCTGGAACCTCAGTTCCAGATTGTTAAAGTGTGATATTTTTCTTCATCCAAAAAGTAGGAGATGTCGGCAAGCATCCTGCATATACTCCAGTAAGGAATTCAGTGTGATTGGGTTAATTGTTAAATCCAGGTTATACTAATCTGAACATAGAGGCAAAAAAACCCAGAGGTTTTAATTCATAAGGATCTTGGTTTGCTTATAGAAACCGATGTCAAGCCATTTACACAGGAAAAAGTGTTGGGAAAAACCCAAACTGTAACGCAGCCTCATTTCAATTTGGCAGGAGTAACAGGATTGTTTGAATTTGCCATTTTATTTCGAAGCCCTTTTTTATTATGCTGTGTTTGCCTGTTAGAACCAAATGAGACTGGTGGTTTGGAATGATCCACCATTAGCACATCTTCTTCATTGGTGAACTTAGGATATCCTTACCAATAAAGGAGTAGCACTAAGGACAGAGCTTTTCAAATGGCCAGTTCCACCAAATTCAAAATGTGGAGCCCATTGTTCCAAGTACACTGAACAAAGCTGGAATATAAGAGAACATTTTCAGGTCTCTTTTTGCCGGTAAGTGAATTAATTTGCATCCCAGTTACATTCACATGTGCATCTCCTTCTTTCTAACTAATTCATGTTATCCACCCATCTGCCTCTGCTTCTCCTCATCCTTCCGTCTGTTCACGATGGAAGCTATTAGCTAGTTCTGTAAGTAGCTAGTGTTATAGTCAACACGTGCTCTACCCACTGGCACTTTAAACGTTTACAACTCGAATTTTAAGCAGGAGTGAATTGATAGTACTGATGGTACACTTAAAGAACTGTGTTGACTAGAACACGAGCTGGTTACTGCACCAGTTGGTAAATTCCTCCACAGTTAGGCAGGTGGAGAAAGGCAGAACACTGGCTCTTTCTTGACAACTGAGCGAGATCGAGCAAGAGAAAAGATTGAGATACTAGAAAACTAATAGGGCTAGATATTCGGCTTGGGCAGTGACGCAAAATGGGTGGTATCGGTTCGGCTGCCCATTATACGCAGCACCTGATATTCGGTTCCATTGACTGCAATCAACTGAATATCAGACACTGCGTACAACGGGCTGCCGATCTGACACTGCCCGTCTTGCGCCACCGCCCAAGACAAATTTCGAGGCCTATATGTTTCTGCCATAAATATTTTCGTAGATTGAATTTCTCTGCAAAAAATATACGTATCATGAAAAGAGAGAGATCTGTAATACCTGCTCAACATTTAACTTGTGGTTTATCAAACTCAATCGCTGATATTTTGTGCATGAGTAATGCACCTCAGTCATGCTCCCCCAATGTGTTGCACCAATGGTAAGGGTAGCTTTACTTTGCAACTATTTACATTATACCAAAGTTTGGGCGCATGATATTGCCAGTTAATACCCAAATGGAAATATGATCCATTTTCCAGCACCAAAATCCCTCGTATTGATCAAAACAATTAGCTATATGTTACAAAAAATATAATTTTACCTGGGTTTTATTACATTTAAAGCTCACGTAGACTTAAAGTCATCTGAAAGTTTTCTCCCATTCATCATAAATGAGGAACAATGTTTTTAACCCCTTTCATGTGTAATAGGGCATTTGGGATACAAGTTTCAAAGCAGGAATATGAGGGGGAAAAACATATGAAAAATAAGCTTTGCCTCCTGGACATTCAGCAAGGCTATTTCACTGATTTCAGTACATTAAGATTGACATCTCTGGGGTCAGACTGATACCTGGGATGGCAGGAAAGACGTATGAGGAGAGATTGGGTCAATTGGGCTTATATTCACTGGAGTTTAGAAGAATGAGAGGGGATCTCATTGAAACTTATAAAATTCTAACAGGACTAGACAGACTAGATGCAGGAAGGATGTTCCCGATGGCGGGGGAGTCCAGAACCAGGGGTCACAGTCTAAAGATAAGGGGTAAGCCATTTAGGACCAGGTAGGCCTCAGAACGTCGGCGGGAAACTCAGCGGTGGCAGTGGGGCTATAAAAGGCTAAAAGAGACCAGGTAGGCCTCACAGTGTCGGCGGAAATTTCAGCGACGGCAGCGGGGCTATAAAAGACGCCAGAGACCAGGTAGGCCTCAGAGCGTCGGCGGGAAACTCAGCGGTGGCAGCAGGGCTATAAAAGGCTCCAAGAGACCAGGTAGGCCTCACAGCGTCGGCGGGAATTTCAGCAGCGGCGGCAAGGCTATAAAGAGGCCCCAGAGACCAGGTAGGCGTAGTAATCTCCAATCTCACAGAGAGGGAGAGAAGTAAAAAATAATCGAAGTGTGACGTCACCAGAAAGCAGGAAAGTGATTGGTTGGTGAGTATTTCTCCCTTTTTAAACTTTAACTCTGTGGTTTATAGTTTCTAAAGTCTCTGTGGTATAGCGGGGACTGTTTGTAAACCAGGACCCTTAAATATATCATTTAACTGTAGTGAAATTGGTGGG
Source organism: Somniosus microcephalus (assembly GCF_052327205.1). Taxonomy (NCBI): domain Eukaryota; kingdom Metazoa; phylum Chordata; class Chondrichthyes; order Squaliformes; family Somniosidae; genus Somniosus; species Somniosus microcephalus. Next base: position 83,434,533 of record NC_141001.1, read on the forward strand.
ATTGATTTGATTTAATTTAATTGCAATTAACTAAAGGGTAAGTCATGGCAGGAGAGCCCGGCCCTGTGGTATGCTCCTCTGGTGATATGTGGGAACTCAGGGACACTTTCTGTGTCCCTGACAACCATGTGTGCAGGAAGTGTGTCCAGCAGCAGCTACTGGCAGACCGCATTGCGGCGCTGGAGCTGCGATTGGATTCATACTGGACCATTCGCAATGCTGAGGACGTCGTGAATAGCATGTTTGATCAGTTGGTTACACTGTAGGCAAATGTTGGACAGGCAGAAAGGGAATGAGTGACCAACAGACAGGGTACAAGGCACAGGCAGGTAGTGAAGGGGTCCCCTGTGGACATCCCCCTCTCAAACAGATACACCACTTTGAGTACTGTTGGGGGTGATGGCTTATCAGAGGAAGGCAGCAGCAGCCAACTTCCTGGCACCAGGGGTGGTTCTGCTGCACAGGACGGGAGGAAAAAGAAGGGTAGAGCTATAGTAAGAGGGGATTCTATTGTAAGGGGAATAGATAGGCATTTCTGCGGTCGCAAACGAGACTCCAGGATGGTGTGTTGCCTCCCTGGTGCAAGGGTCAAGGATGCAAGGATGTCTCAGAGTGGCTGCAGAACATTTTGGAAGGGGATGGTGAACAGCCAGTTGTCATGGTGCATATAGGTACCAACGATATAGGTAAAAAACGGGATGAGGTCCTAAAGCTGAATATAGGGAGTTAGGAGGTAAATTAAAAAATAGGACCACAAAGTTAGTAATCTCAGGATTGCTAGCAGTGCCACGTGCTAGTCAGAGTAGAAATAGAAGGATATTTCAGCTGAATACGTGGCTAGAGGAATGGTGTGAGGGGGAGGGATACAAATTCCTGGGACATTGGAACCGGTTCTGGGGGAGGTGGGACCAGTTCAAACCGAACAGTTTGCACCTGGGCAGTGCCAGACCGATGTCCTAGGGGGAGTGTTTGCTAGTGCTCTGGGGGAGGGTTTAAACTAAAATGTCAGGGGGTTGGGAACCTGAGCAGAGGGACAGAGCGAAGGGAAACAAGAATAAAAGAAAAAGATAGGAAGGAGAAAAACGAAAGTGGCAGTCAGAGAAATCAACAGTTTAAATCAAACATGGCCACAGTAAATAATAATTCTAATAGGTCTAAGAGTGTTAAAAAAACAAGCCTGAAGGCTTTGTGTCTTAACGTGAGGAGCATTCATAATAAGGTGGATGAATTAGCTGCGCAAATAGAGCTAAACGATTGTGATTTGATTGGGATTACGGAAACATGGATCCAGGGTGGCCAAGGCTGGGAACTCAACATTCAGGGGTATTCAATATTCAGGAAAGATAGGCAAAAAGGAAAGGGAGGCGGGTTAGCATTGCTGGTTAAAGAAGGGATTAACACAATTGTAAGGAAGGATATTAGCTCTGATGATGTGGAATCTGTATGGGTAGAACTGAGAAATACGAAGGGGCAGAGAACGTTAGTGGGAGCAGTATATAGACCTCCAAACAGTAATGCGGAGGTTGGGGATGGCATTAAAAGGGAAATTAGAGAAGCGTGCAATAAGGGCACGGCAGTCATCATGGGTGACTTTAATCTACATATAAATTGGGCTAACCAAATTAGTAACAATATTGTGGAGGATGAATTCCTGGAGTGTTTACGGGATGGATTCCTGGACCAATATGTCGAGGAACCAACCAGAGATCAGGCCATCTTAGACTGGGTATTATGTAACGAGAAAGGGTTAATTAACAATCTTGTTGTATGAGGCCCCTTGGGTCGGAGCGATCATAATATGATCGAATTCTTCATTAAGATGGAGAATGAAATTGTTGACTTAGAGACTAGGGTTCTGAATTTAAATAAAGGATACTATGATGGTCTGAGATGCGCGTTGGGTAGGATTGATTGGGGAATGTCACTCAAAGGGTTGACGGTGGATAGGCAATGGCAAACATTCAAAGACCACATGGATGAACTACAGAATTTGTGCATCCCAGTTTGGCATAAAAATAAAACAAACAAGGTGACTCAAACGTGGCTAACAGGGGAAATTAGGGATAGCATAAGATCCAAGGAGAGGACATATAAATTGGCCAGAAAAAGCAGTAAACCTGAGGATTGGGAGCAGTTTAGGATTCAACAAAGGAAGACAACGGGATTAATAAAGAAGGGGAAGATAGAATATGAGAGTAAGCTTGCAGGTAACATAAAAACTGACTGTAAAAGCTTTTATAGATATATGAAGAGAAAAAGATTGGTGAAGTCAAGCGTAGGTCCCTTGCAGTCAGAATCAGGGGAATTTATAATGGGGAACAAAGAAATGGCAGACCAATTAAATATATATTTTGGTTTTGTCTTCACAAAGGAGGACACAAATAACCTCCCAGAGATGTCGGGGAACAAAGGGTCTGATGAAAGGGAGGAACTGAAAGAAATTATTATTTGTAGGGAAATGGTGTTAAGCAAATTGATGGGATTGAAGGCCGATAAATCCCCAGTGCCTGACAATCTACATCCTAGGGTACTTAAGGAAGTGGCCCTAGAAATAGTAGATGCATTGCTGATCATCTTCTAACATTCGATGGAATCTGGAACAGTAACCATGAATTGGAGGGTAGCTAATGTTACCCCACTATTCAAAAAAGGTGGTAGAGAGAAAACGGGGAATTACAGACCGGTAAGCCTGACATCGGTAGTGGGGAAAATGCTAGAGTCCATTATAAAAGATATAATAGCAGAGCACTTGGAAAACAGTGACAGGATCAGACAAAGTCAACATGGATTTACAAAGGGTAAATCGTGCTTGACTAATCTACTGGAATTTTTTGAGGATATAACTCGTAAAATAGATAAGGGAGAAGCAGTGGATGTTGTGTATTTGGACTTTCAGAAGGCTTTCGATAAGTTCCTGCATAAGAGATTAGTGTGTAAAGTTAAGGCACATGGGATTGGGGGCAAGGTACTGACTTGGATAGAGAACTGGTTGGCAGACAGAAAGCAAAGTGTTGGAATAAACGGGTCTTTTTCTGAGTGGCAGGCAGTGACTAGTGGGGTACCGCAGGGATCGGTCCTTGGACCCCAGCTATTCACAATATATATTAATGATCTAGACAAGGGAACTAGAAGTAATATCTCCAAATTTGCAGACGACACAAAGCTGGGTGGGGGTGTGTGCTGTGAGGAGGATCCTGAGAAACTCCTGGATGAGTTGGATAGGTTGGGTGGTTGGGCAGACGCATGGCAGATGCTATATAACGTGGTTAAATTTGAGGTTATCCACTTTGGTAGCAAAAACAGGAAGGCAGATTATGATCTGAATGGCAATAGATTGGGAGAAGGGGAAGTGCAACAAGATCTGAGTGTCCTTGTGCACCAGTCGCTGAAGGTAAGCATGCAGGTGCAGCAGGCGGTTAAGAAGGCAAATGGTATCTTGGCCTTTGGAGCGAGAGGGTTTGAGTACAGGAACAAGGATGTCTTGCTGCAGTTGTACAGGGCCTTGGTAAGACCACATCTTGAGTATTGTGTGCAGTTTTGGTCACCTTATCTGAGGATGTTCTTGCCATGGAAGGAGTTCAGCGAAGATTCACCAGGCTGATACCTGGGATGGCAGGAAAGACGTATGAGGAGAGATTGGATCGATTGGGCTTGTACTCGCTGGAGTTTAGAAGAATGAGAGGGGATCTCATCGAAACTTATAAAATTCTAACATGACTAGACAGACTAGATGCTGGAAGGATGTTCCCGATGGTCGGGGAGTCCAGAACCAGGGGTCACAGTCTAATGATAAGGGGTAGGCCATTTAGGACAGAAATGAGGAGGAATTTCTTCACCCAGAGAGTGGTGAACCTGTGGAATTCTCTACCACAGAAGGCAGTAGAGGCCAATTCATTAAATATATTCAAGAAGGAGTTGGATATATTTCTCAAGGCTAAAGGGATCAAGGGATTTGGGGAGAAAGCAGGGACAGGGCACTGAATTTGGATGATCAGTCATGATCTCATTAAATGGCAGAGCAGGCACGACGGGTCGAATAGACTGGTACTGTTCCAGAATCTATTGAATTTTGGAAGATGGCCAGCAATGCATCTACTATTCCAAGGGCCACTTCCTTAAGTACCCTAGGATGTAGATTATCAGGCCCTGGGGATTTATCGGCCTTCAATCCAATCAATTTCCCCAGTACTCCTCCATGTTGAACACCACTTGGAAGAAGCACTGAGTGTAGCAAGGGCACAGAATGTACTCTGGGTGGGGGACTTCAATGTCCATCACCAAGAGTGGCTTGGTAGCACCACTACTGACCGAGCTGGCCGAGTCCTGAAGGACATAGCTGCCAGACTGGGCTTGTGTCAGGTGTGAGAGAACCAACACAAGGAACAAACTTACTTGACCTCGTCCTCACCAATCTACCTGTCACAGATGCATCTGTCCATGACAGTATTGGTAGGAGTGACCTCTGCACATTTCTTGTGGAGACACACTTAGGACACCCTCCATCATGTGTGGCACTATCACTGTGCTAAATGAGGTAGATTTAGAACAGATCTTAACCATCAGCAGCAGCAGAATTGTATTCCATCACAATCTGTAACTTCATGGTCTGGCATATCCCTCACTCTTGTAGAGATTCTCGTATCTCTGGTAAACAGGATCGAGTGCAAACCAATATGGTGGGTATATTGTGTTTAATCGGAATTTAGGATGGAATATAACACACTAGTAATACAGAAAAAACATACGACCATGACAAGCAGCTGGTACCGGACCCGATCGGACAGATGGCTGGCGTACACGAATGGCTCTTCTTACTTGTCCTCCTTCTTGTCTCACGTGTCTCTCTCTCTCTTTCTCTGAACTACCAAAGAGGGTTAGACTAGGGTTTGCACGGGTCCACTCTCTGAAGAGTGTTATACCACCATTTCCACTCTTGGGAGCACCTCGCTCCACAGTCTGAGCTAAGAGTTCTTTAGCTCTTCCTTTTATTCCCTTTTTAGGGGTGGGGCTGAGGTAGAATAATAGACAAGACCATTTAACCTATAGAAGTTCCCCTTAAAACAAGGTGCCCAACGGCATGTTGAGTTCTTTGTCTAAACTTACAGATGAAGACTCTCCTTCAAGGGACGGTCTTCACACCATTACACATGCCTACTTGTTTATATGCTTTGAAGGCCATCCAACTGGATCCCTCTTATCTCGTCCGACCCTTTCCTTCCAAAGCAATAGTCCCTTATCTCATCCAGCCTTGTCCCCCCTGGTGCAACCAGTACGTGTACAGGCACAGCTTTGGGCCATTAAATCAGAGGCACAAGCCAGAACTGTCTTACTCAACCAGTCGCTATCCAAACTATCTCCCCTTAATCTAACAGACTATTCCATCCTGAGATGATACTTTGGGGTCGATTTTCGTGGAGCCGTCAGGCAGGGTTTCAGGCGTGTGGGGGGGAGAAAATCCCGAATTTAGGGGTCCCGACACCATCCCGCCCAAAACCCCGCTCCACGCAACTTTCAGGGGCGGCGGGCACCCGCCCCGCACTGGGACCCGCCGAAACCAGGCGGGAAGGGATTACTGCCAATTAACTGCCTGTTAACAGGCAGTTGTTAGCCTAATCCCTATTTTGAGGGGTGTAGTGTGGGATTCCCGATGGCTCCAAACCACGCCAGGTTACAGCAGTCAGGCCGTCGAGTTGAAGGAGTTGGAGGGGTCGTGATGTTAGTGCTCAGGTGAGTGATGGGTGCATGGGTGCAAAGGTAAGTGTGTTTGGTGTGTCTAAAGTGTGTAAAGGACTTTTACTTACCTGTACTTACCTTAACAGCCTTTCTTCTTGTAGCCGTCAGGAGCCCATCACTCACCTGGCACTTAAAGCTGAACGTCTGCAATCTGTGAAAAGTGACAGCCTTCAGCTTTGAGTGCAGCTGAGATTTCTAACTGAGTCTGTGCAGAAGGACTCATGTTAGAGCTCAGACTGTCAGTGTTTCACAGCTTCAAACAGCTGTGATACACTGATATTTCATCTGTAAAGAACTCTTGACAGTTGAAATTGCAGTCTGTGATGTCACCTGTTGCCGGGTGGCCCTTAATTGGCCTGCTGAGCCCACTGGGCAGGCTCAACAAGGTCAATCAAGGGAAAATCGCGCGGATTGGCTGGACGTCGAAGTAGACGGGTCTAAAACCCGAAAGTTGTAGTCCCGCCTCCTTCCCGACAGCTTCGGGAAAATCGACCCCATTTAACTCCCCTAAATTCCTTCTATTCTATGTCCTTTATACTGCAGTAATTAACTTTTAATTATCTTCACAAGCAGTTCTGTCAAACAAACTCCAAATTCTACCTTAGCATTATAATATGGTTATTAGTAATAATGGAAGAAACATAGGTTGGGCCTTCATTGGCCAAATTAAAGGCACAACCACAGAGTCAAAATCCTAAACTTACAAACAACAGACAGCTAAGCCTTGAGGCAAGGCCATGCTATGGGTCCCTATGTGAGATGTTATGCATGCTCTAATTTAACTAATTAAAAAGACTGTCTCTAATTCTAATGCTAGTTTTCCAGGAAAATGAAACTCACACAGTTCCAGTATAACATAACTTATACATTAACCCCTTACTTGTCTTGAGCAGAAACATACAATCATTTAAATACAGTATTATTCGTGTAAACAGATACATTTTTAGGCACCCCTAGTTTCTAACACTCTACCATTACCATTAAGACAGGCGAAAAATCCTGTTTCAATTAAGAATGTAGAAGAGCATGCCAGGAGCTGCATTAGGCATACCTAAAATGGTGGTGCCAACCTGGTGAAGCTACAACACAGAACTACATGCATGCTAAACAGCAGAAGCAGCATGCTGTAGACAGAGCTAAGCAATCCCACAACCAATGGATTAGGTCAAAGCTCTGCAGTTCTGCCACATCCATTCATGAATAATTGGAGCAGCCACATAAATACTGTGGCTAAAAAAGCAGGCCAGAGGCTGAGTATTCTGCGGCGAGTGACTCACCTCCTGACTCCCCAAAGCCTTTCCACCAGCTACAAGGCACAAGCCAGGAGTGTGATGGAACACTCTCCACTCACCTGGATGGCTGCAGCTCCAACAACATTCAAGAAGCTCAACACCATCCAGAACAAAGCAGCGGCGGTACAGTGAGTATGTAAACTCACTTTCGCAGGCTTTTTTACAGAGGCCAGTGTCAGGAGGAGCAGAGAGCGGCGGTACAGTGAGTACTGAAACTCACTTTCGTGGGCTTTTTTACAGAGGCTTACCAATCTCACAGACCGGTGGCGGCGTTCCGGAGCCACGTCATGATTCGAAGAGTGATGCGGGCAAGAGGAAGCAGCTGATTGGGTGAGTACAGCCAGGTGAATATTTATACTACTCTATAGTTTGACAGTTAAGATTAATAGTTTATAAAATTTAGACGGTCTTAATTTTTGTGGTTAAAGTTTCTAAGGTCTCTGTTGTGTATTGGGGAGTGCTAGTAACCAAGGGCCCTTGAGTATATCATTTAATTGTAGTGTAAATAGTGGTATTGATTTGATTTAAATTAATTAAAATTAATTAAAGGGTAAGTCATGGCAGGACAGCTTGGCCCCGTGGCATGCTCCTCCTGCGCTTATGTGGGAAATCAGGGACTCTTCCTGTGTCCCTGACGACCATGTGTGCCAGAAGTGTATCCAACTGCAGCTACTGACAGACCGCATTGCGGCGCTGGAGCTGTGAACGGTACATACTGGAGCATTCGCGATGCTGAGGACATCGTGGATAGCACGTTTAGGGAGTTGGTCACACCGCAGGTAAAGGCTGCACAGGCAGGAAGGGAATGGGTGACCACCAGGCAGAGTAGTAGGTGCAAGCAGGTAGTGCAGGGGTCCCCTGTGGCCATCCCCCTCTCAAACAGATATACCACTTTGGATATTGTTGAGGGAGATGGCTTAACAGGGGAAGGCAGCAGCAGCCAACTTCCTGGCACCATGGGTGGTTCTGCTGCACAGGACGGGAGAAAAAAAACTGGGAGAGCTATAGTGATAGGGGATTCTATTGTAAGGGGAATAGATAGGCATTTCTGCAGCAGCAAACAAGACTCCAGGTTGGTACGTTGCATCCCTGGTGCAAGGGTCAAGGATGTCTCCGGGTAGCTGCAGGGCATTCTGGAGGGGGAGGGTGAACAACCAGTTGTCATGGTGCCAACGATATAGGTAAAATGGGATGAGGTCCTAAAAGCTGAATATAGGGAGTTAGGAGGTAAATTTTTAAAAAAGGACCTCAAAGGTGGTAAACTCAGGATTGCTACCAGTGCCACATGCTAGTCAGAGTAGAAATAGAAGGATATTTCAGATGAATACATGGCTAGAGGAATGGTGCAAGGGGGAGGGATTCAAATTCCTGGGACATTGGAACCGGCTCTGGGGAAGGTGGGACCAGTACAAACTGGATGGTTTGCACCTCGGCGGGACCGGGACCGATGTCCTAGGGGGAGTGTTTGCTAGTGCTGTTGGCAGGGTGTTGGGAACCTGTGCAAGGAGACAGAGGAAAGGGAAGCAAGGATAGAAACAAAAGACAGGAAGGAGAAAAGCAAAAGTGGAAGGCAGAGAAATCAAGGGTGTAAATCAAACAGGGCTACAGTAAAGACTAACTCTAAAAGGACTAAGAGTGTTAAAAAAACAAGCCTGAAGGCTTTGTGTCTTAATGTAAAGAGCATTCGTAATAAGGTGGATGAATTAGCTGCACAAATAGATGTAAATGGATATGATGTAATTGGAATTACGGAGACACGGCTCCAGGGTGACCAAGGCTGGGAATTCAACATCCAGGGTTATTCAATATTCAGGATGGACAGGCAAAAAGGAAAAGGAGGTGGGGTAGCATTGCTGGTTAAAGAGATTAACACAATAGTAAGGAAGGATATTAGCTCTGATGATGTGGAATCTGTATGAGTAGAGCTGAGAAATACCAAGGGGCAGAAAATGTTCATGGAAGTTGTGTACAGATCCCCAACCCCAAACAGAAATGCTGAGGTTGGGGATGGCATTAAATGGGAAATTAGAGCCGCGTGCAATAAGGGCACCACAGTTATCATGGGTGACTTTAATCTACATATAGATTGGGCTAACCAAATTACTGTGGAGGAGGAATTCCTAGAGTGTATACGGGATGGTTTCCTGAACCAATGTGTCAAGGAACCAACTAGAGACCAGGCCATCTTAGACTGGGTATTATGTAATGAGAAAGGATTAATTAGCAATGATGTTGTGCGAATCCCCTTGGGGAGGAGCGATCATAATATGATAGAATTCTTCATTAAGAAGGAGAGTGAAGTAGTTGACTCAGAGACTGGGGTCCTAAAGTTAACTACGATGGTATGAGGTGCGAGTTGGCTAGGATGGATTGGGGAACGTTACTTAAAGGGTTGACGGTGGATAGGCAATGGCAAACATTTAAAGATCACATGGATGAACTACAGAATTTGTTCATCCCTGTTTGGCATAAAAATAAAACAAAAAAGGTGACTCAACCGTGGCTAACAAGGGAAATAGGGAAAGCATAAGATCCAAAGAGAGAACATATAAATTGGCCAGAAAATGCAGCAAAACTGAGGATTGGGAGCAGTTTAGGATTCAGCAAAGGAGGACAAAGGGATTAATTAAGAGGGGGGAAAGAGAATATGAGAGTAAGCTTGCAGGGAACATAAAAACTGACTGTAAAAGCTTTTATAAATATGTGAAGAGAAAAAGATTGGTGAAGTCAAGCGTAGGTCCCTTGCAGTCTGTAGGGGGGCATCTTTTTCCTGGTTTACGGTAATTCACCTGGTCAGGCAGCCTTTTGCTGCTACACTGTAAACCAATTTAAACAGCGGTTTCGAATCGCTACCCCACCTTCCAGTTCTGACTGAAGGACTTATAATTAATGATATATTAAACGGACAACTGGTCTGGATGTGAGAAAATCACCTTTATTAAACTAAAGAAACTATAATCAAATTTTAAACTATACCACACGAACATAGTAATTACAGTAAAACTGTTTAATGGGGGATGGCAGATGGCAAAAATGAGGGATTAACAGCTACAATGTTGATTAAACAATCTTAGCAATTTCCACTAAATTACCACCCCCTAACTCCTTACTAGGTTGCCTTGCTGAGGAGTCAGAAAACCTGCTCACCTGTGGTCCAGCGAAGTAAGAGAGAGATAGCTTCTCAGGAGCTACCTTTTATATCCTGCCAACTCCTGTTTGGCGCTGAAAAAGTCTGTGCAAAACTCGTGCCCAAAAGTTCCAATATACAAGAGAAGGACTGTGATTGGCTGATTCAAAGTGGTTGGAGTGGTTTAATGTGCCTGCACTCTGGGGCCGAAGTGTACCCGCCCACATCCGGAGTTCACCTGGGCTAAAACAAAAGTGAATCCAACTGCCCTATTGTTCTGAGTAATGGGTGATTCAAACCCATCCATACTGATCTGTCCCCTATCAAAGTCCTTTTTCCAGGGTTTAGATGTACCCATTGCGTGTAAGTGGTGTTGAAATGGGGCTAGATTGCTGTGTAAACAGAGCCGATTGTTCTGCGGTTTAGTTCAAGTGGGTTAATCCGTTAAGTCAATAAACAAACATCGATTGCTTCTGAGAAGGGAACTCCCTTTGATTGGCAGGTCTGACTGCCACTGTATTTGACCCTCCCACTTTTTCACAGACATACTCCACAAGCTGCGAGCTGCTTTTGTCTTTTGTCTTTTGGCCATGCTTTCTGATGGCCATTTTCAAACCTCTTTGAAATATACACAGTTCGAAACTCAGAGGTACCATTTTTAATAAAATGTACTGCCTTAGATCTTGATGTTGCCCAAGTGCTGCTCTGCCCAATGCAGCCTTTCACAATTCTGGATATGTTTTAAAAACACTGTCCTACCCAGAGGCAATTCAAAACACATAATTCTTCATCCACGATGTGGACCAAAATTTCCCGATCTTCAGGGAAAATAGGGACATTTTGCGAACCCCTACAAGTCAGAATCAGGGGAATATATAATGGGGAACAAAGAAATGGCAGGCCAATTAAATACATACTTTGGTTCTGTCTTCACAAAGGAGGACACAAATAACCTTCCAGAGATTTCGGGGAACATAGGGTCTAATGAGGGGGAGGAATTGAATGAAATCAGTATATGTAGGGAAATGGTGTTAGGGAAATTGACGGGATTGAAGGCCGATAAATCCCCAGGGCCTGATAATCTACATCCTAGGGTACTTAAGGAAGTGGCCCTATAAATAGTAGATGCATTGCTGGTCATCTTCCAAAATACTATAGACTCTGGAATAGTTCCCATGGATTGGAGGGTAGCTAATGTAACCCCACTATTTAAAAAAGGTGGTAGAGAGAAAACGGGGAATTATAGCCTGAGATCAGTAGTGGAGAAAATGCTAGAGTCCATTATAAAAGATGTAATAGCAGAGCACTTGGAAAACAGCGACAGGATCAGACAAAGTCAACATGGATTTACAAAAGGTAAATCATGCTTGACTAATCGACTGGAATTTTTTTGAGGATGTAACTGGTAGAATAGATAAGGGTGAACCAGTGGATGTGGTGTATTTGGACTTTCTGATAAGGTCCCGCATAAGAGATTGGCGTGCAAAGTTAAAGCACATGGGATTGGGGGTAACGTACTGACTTGGATAGAGAACTGGTTGGCGTGTAAGGTTTGAAAATTTCTGCACAACCCCAGAACACAAGGAAAGTCATTTTTAAAATGATTTTGGGAACATCACGGAAGGAATCTGGAAAATGGGTAAAAGTGTGGTTGGGCCAACAGAAGATTTCAAAGAGTTAATTTAAGGAAGAGATTTTGGACTGTTTTAAGGAGTTATTGGGCCAAAGGGATTTAAAATAAAAATCCCAGGAAGTTTGGCTGGTTTAAAAGACATGTTCAGGCTTGCAAAAAGCTGGAACAACGGGGAGGCGGGGTGGGCCCCCGGGGCTTGGATATTGGATTGTCTAAGGAATGTCCAGGGCCGCCCCAGTTTTACATAAGGACAATGAAGCCTGTTTTCCCGCCAAGAAGTCACAGAGTCAGGTATCAAATAAACAGGACATGTCCCCAGCCATACAAAAGAAAGAACATTAGCCCTACAGTTCACCCCAAATTAGTATAATTGAGGCCTGCCTTTTCAGTACAGTACAGTACAGACAAGAACACAGTACAGACAGTGGAGACAGTGAGACAGTTCAAACGGACAGCCAGTCCGAGTTCAAGTTCAGCCAACCAGCTCAAGAGAAAGATCATCATCGGAGACTCAAAGGAAGAAAGGAGAAACAGAGATCGCGGCAACCAAAGGCCCACAGAAATCAACAATGACCAATATTACCACCAACCAGGTAACATTGGGCCATCGTGACCAACAAGGAACCAACCGCTGAAAAACTCACGAACCAAAGCCTTGGTTCCACTCTACAGGCTAGTCTGACTTACCCCTGGGTAAGATTTGGACACAAAAGACTCTAAAACTAGCCCTAACCAAAGAAAATTGGGTACTTACCCGATAGATCCAACAGCGCGACTAACCGCATCAGCGGACCAAACACAACTGAAAACCCAATGCAGGTGCAGTCTTCTACCACGTCCGAGGTACTGCAGGCCCCAACCGCCACAACTAAAGAGAACCCTAAAATCGCGAACCTCTACAACTGTCAAGAAAGTCATTTGGGTGAGCATTTCCTGGCCCTCTGGATTCCAGCCTAGCTAATGTAGTGGGGTTGGGAGGGAAAGGGATTTTGTACATTGTAATTCTCCCTCGCTTATTCCATGTGTTCCCCACCCTTTTAAAGTGTAAGTTTTATTGTATTGTATATTTTCCTGTCTCAAAATAAAGATCTGAACTCTTTTTGACTAACCCAGGTGTCTGTTGCAAGTTTATTATGACCCCCAAATAAGCCCAAAGTCTAGAACAAAAAGGGAGTGGGAGCAATTCGAACCGCTCAAAGGATTCAGAGGTGAAGCTGACAAACAACACCCACACACCACCCCTTACAGGCAGAGAGGAAGCAAAGAGTTGGAATAAACAGGTCTTTTTCTGAGTGGAAGGCAGTAACTAGTGGGGTACCGCAGGGATCGGTGCTAGGACCCCAGCTATTCACAATATATATTAATGATCTAGATGAGGGAACGAGAATAATATCTCCAAATTTGCAGACGACACAAAGCTAGGTGGGCATGTGTGCTGTGAGGAGGGTGCAGATAAACTCCAGTATGATTTGGACAGGTTGGGTGATTGGGCAGATGCATGGCAGCTGCAGTATAATGTGGATAAATGCGAGGTTATCCACTTTGGTGGCAAAAACAGGAAGACAGATTATTATCTGAATGGCAATAGATTGGGAAAAGGGGAAGTGCAAGGAGACCTGGGTGTCTTTGTGCACCAGTCACTGCTGGTAAGCATGCATGTGCAGCAGATGGTTAAGAAGGCAAATGATATGTTGGCCTTCATAGCGAGAGGATTCGAGTACAGGAGCAACGATGTCTTGCAGCAGTTGTACAAGGCCTTGGTGAGACCACACCTTGAGTATTGTGTGCAGTTTTGGTCACCTTATCTGAGGGAGGATGTTCTTGCCATGGAGGGAGTGCAGCGAAGATTCACCAGACTGATACCTGGGATGCCAGGAATGACATATGAGAGAGATTGAGTCGATTAGGCTTATATTTGCTGGAGTTTAGAAGAATGAGAGGGGATCTCTTTGAAACTTATAAAATTCTAACAGGACTAGACAGACTAGATGCAGGAAGGATGTTCCTGATGGCGGAGGAGTCCAGAACCAGGAGTCACACTCTATGGATAAGGTGTAAGCCATTTAGGACCGAGATGAGGAGGAATTTCTTTACCCAGAGAGTGGTGAACCTGTTGAATTCTCTACCACAGAAGGCAGTTAAGGCCAACATATTAAATATATTCAAGAAGGAGTTAGATATATTTCTTAAGGCTAAAGGGATCAAGGTATATGGGGAGAAATCAGCGACAGGGTACTGAATTTGGATGATCAGCCATGATCTCATTAAATGGCGGAACAGGCTCGAGGGGCCGAATGGCCTACTCCTGCTCCTATCTTCTATGTTTCTATATTTAGCCCACTTGATCAGCACCCCATCCACCACCTTAAACATTCACTCCCTCCACCACCGGCACACCGTGGCTGCAGTGTGTACCATCTACAAGATGCACTGCAGCAACTCGCCAATGCTTCTTCGACAGCACCTCTCAAACCCGCAACCTCTACCACCTAGAAGGACAAGGGCAGCAGGTGCATGGGAACACCATCACCTCCAAGTTACACACCATCCTGACTTGGAAATATATCGCCGATCCTTCATTTTCTCTGAGTCAAAATCCTGGAACTCCCTACGAACAGCACTATGGGAGTACCTTCACCACACGGACCGCAGCGATTCAAGAAGGCGGCTCACCACCACCTTCTCAAGGGCAATTAGGGATGGGCAATAAATGCCCAGTGACATCCACATCCCGTGAATGAATTAAAGAAAAATTGTGAACAGGCATTTTGTGCTTGATTGGCATAGAAGTGTAGAGGCCAGATGCTTCAATAGCAGATTCATTTGAGGTGTTAATTATGAGGGTGCTGCCTATACCATATGAAGTGTGCTGGCTATTTCAGGCATACTTTGTCATATCACTTTCCTTTCTTGCTCTGTCACTTTGGTCCTCTCCCATTCGGCTTGATAAAAGGGTGTTTCCATGAGCTTCCATTGCAGTTAAATACTCTATTAAAGCAGATCTTTAATGGTATTCTTGGTTGTAAAGTCCGCGCCTCAATAATACACGGACTTCGGGAGAACAGTTTAACAGGTACTTTACTGAACAGGAGGCAGCGTCAGACTGAAAATACAGAAGCCTGCTAGGGCCTTTTATACAGGGGTGGTCACTGCCGGTACTGTAGCCTAAGACCAGTTATTCCCTTAAAGGTACATACACAACAATTCCTCCCCTTTTAGATAAACAGTACATAACATTCATTTAACAACTAAATAATAACTAATTGCAATTACAATTTTCTCAGTAATATATACATCAACTGAAATAATCATTTATAAGTTCAGTCTTTGAGGAGGCTTCCTGATCCGGACTGGATAGCGCCTTTCTCGAGTATCCTGTTCTGGCGGTGGAGTCAATTCTGGCTCATTGTCATTGGTTGGTTCGTCAGCTTCCAATACCCCTGCTTCTGAGGTAGACGTAATCTGTACTTCGGGCTCATTACCAGGTGCACATGCTTGTGGTACAGGTTTGGCTTGTTCCTGTGACTCTAGAATCTGGTCAGCATGGCGTCTCACGATGCTCTCTCCAACATCCACTGTGTACATTAGTGGTCCCTGCTGTGTGCATATAGTTCCTGGCTGCCATTTTTCTGTTCAGTAGTCGCGGGGCAAGACTGGTTGCCCTATCTTGAAGCTCCTGGTTGGCTTCTCATTTATGTGCTGGAACTGCTTATCCTCAACATCTTGTCTTATGTTTGGTTTGAGCAAATCCAAGCGACAAATTAGTCTCCGGTTGAAAAACAGTATGGCTGGAGTTTGGTTGGTTACTGCATGTGTCGCATTCCGGTAAGCAAACAAGAAGTTATCCACCTTGTGTTGCAGTGGTATGTTGTCATTATACATTGCCTTTAAGGCCTTTTTAAAGGTCTGAACAAACCTCTCAGCCAATCCATTTGTGGCTGGATGATATGGGGCAGATGTGTAATGTTTCACCCCATTATTCTTCAGGAACCTCCGGAAATCCTCAGACACAAACTGTGGGCCATTGTCGGAACAAATCTGTTCTGGCAACCCATTCCTGGCGAAGATGGTCCTTAGGATTGCAATAGTTTTCTCCGTGGTGGTGGAGGACATTTTAATGACCTCTGGCCATTTCGAATGGGCGTCCACAGCGATTAGAAACATTGAGCCCATAAAGGGACCAGCGAAATCAATGTGTACCCGTTGCCATGGAGATCAGGGCCACTCCCATGGATGTAGCGGGGCCTGTGGTGGAGCGTTTTGGACCTTCTGGCATCCTGTGCATCTCTTGGTCATATCCTCGATTTCTTTATCGATTCCCGGCCACCACACAAACGCCCTGGCTAGGCTCTTCATTTTTACCCCTCCCAGATGACCCTCGTGAAGCTCATTGAGTACTCTATCTCTCAACTTGGGTGGAATTACCACTCGGGATCCACACATCAAGGTTCCCCGGCACACTGACAGCTGTTCTCTCCTTGGCGAGAATGCTGGCAACAGTGAGTCACCATATGCTGGCCATCCCTTCACCGTCAAATCATAGACCCGAGAGAGTGTCGGGTCATTTCGGGTTCCCTTCTCAATACTTGCATTTGTAACAGGCAAACATTCGACTATGGTCGCATGGAATATCTCCACAGGGTCCACTGCAGGTGCCTCTTCCGCCGTAGGCAACGGTAGGTGCGACAGCCCATCAGCGTTTCCATGTTGTTTCGTACCTTTGTACTCTATGTCATACTGATGTGCCCCTAGAAAAAGTGACCATCTTTGCAGCCGTTGCGCCGTCATCACTGGAACGCCCTTCTTTGGGTTAAAAATTGAGACCAGGGGTTGATGATCAGTCAGTAGGGTGAATTTCTGCCCGTGCAGATAGTGATTGAACTTCTTCACCCCCCACACGAGGCTAAGGGCCTCCCTGTCAATCTGGGTGTAGTTACGCTCGGCTGAGGTTAGCGAGCACGAAGCAAAGGCTATTGGCCTCTCTGAACCGTCACGGAATTTGTGTGACAGCACCGCTCCAATGCCGTAAGGTGACGCATCACTTGCCAACCGAATCGGTAGTGTTGGGTTGTACAGTTTCTGTGTTTCCTTTCTGTTATATTCAACTGGCACACTTATTTTTCCTCTGGGGTAGACCTTTTGCCCCGTGTATGTCTTCAATACAATGGACGTGTCCTTTAAGGGTATGTGTGAGAATAGCCGCTCATAGTCTCATCGATTCATGACAGTTAGGGCTGATCCTGTGTCCAATTCCATCTTTACTGGGGACCCTGCTATCATGAGGGTGACCCAAATGGTTCGGTGATCTTCCTTTGCGATCATGTTGTGTAACTTTAAACAACTTAGTCGCCTGCTCCCGGAGTCCTTATCACTCTCCTGATCTTCTGCATTACTATCTGTCAGTTTCTTTACTTTCCTGTACTGTTCCTTAGTAGTTCTTGTTGTGTTGGTCTTCTTTCCCGACCTGCAGACTCTTGCTATAGGTCCCATTTTCCCGCATTGCCTGCATATTTTGTCTTTAAACCAGCAGTCCTTCTGCTCATGCCGCAGCGATAGCACTTTTCGGCTCCATACGCCATTTCGTTAGCGCTGTATTCTTGTGGTTTCTGTTGTATTTCCGCAGCTCCCCGTGCTGCTGCTTCGTAGGATACTGCCACGCTGAAAGCCTGTTCTAGCGTCAGGTCCTTTTTTGAAAGTAGACATTTCTGGGTTCCTTCACTCTGGAGCCCGCAGACAAACTTATCCCGTAAGGTGTCTGCCAGTCCTGCTCCGAACTGGCAGTGCTTCGATAACTTGCGTAGTTCCGTAAGATAGTCAGCATTGCTCTCATCTTTGTGCTGGTTTCTTTTATGGAACTTGAATCTTTCTGCTATCAGCAGCGGTGTAGGGTTTAGGTGTTCCTGTAAGATATGAACAATCTCTTCAAAACTTTTCTCCATTGGTTTAGCTGGGGTAATTAAATTCCGCAATAGGCCGTACGTTCTCGCGCCCATCAAATTTAATAATACCGACGCCTTCTTTCCATCGGCCACCTCATTTGCCTCGCAGTACACTTCAATTCTTTCCACATACGTGGTCCAGTCTTCTACCTCGTTGTCGAAAGCAGTGATACTGCCACTTTTCGGCATCTTGGGCGATTTAAAATGGCGCCTCCCGCGCTTTTGCTTCTTCCCCAATGGAATAAAATGGCGCCTCCTGCGCTTTTGCTTCTTCCCCAATGGGATAAAATGGCGCCTCCCGCGCTTTTGCTTCTTCCCCTTATTGCCACGCTGCTCCTAGCATTCTACGGGGTAATGGCGGCGACCCGCAGCTTCGGCGCATCTCGCTTTCCTTCCCCCCCGTTTAGTTTCTCTCCGCTGTCCTGTTCTTGAGCACCGACTGCGCCCTGTGCGCTCCACCCTCTCTCTCTTGTTTTCTTTTCCCGGCGACGCTGCGCGGCCCGTTTTGTAGAGCCGCTCGGTCGAGCTTGAGCCCGCCGCAGTCCGGAAGGGTCAGCGCGCTACCTGCTACCAGCACGATTCGCTGGAATCACAGTCTCTCCCGCAATTCTCTGAACACCGATGGATTCTTTGGGCGGTTGCCCTCGGTCGACGCCCGTTGCTCAGACTACGACCTTCCAGGACGTTTCTTTCAGGCAAGATCCCCGTGAGATGATGCCACACAGCAGGTGAGTTCGAACTTACTCGTCGCCACTGTAAAGTCCGCGCCTCAATAATACACGGACTTCGGGAGAACACTTTAGCAGGTACTTTACTGAACAGGAGGCAGCATCAGACTGAAAATACAGAAGCCTGCTAGGGCCTTTTATACAGGGGTGGTCACTGCCGGTACTGCAGTCTAAGACCAGTTATTCCCTTAAAGGTACATACACAACATTGGTCTTGGCCATAATACCTCTCCAGTCT
The DNA here is from genome assembly GCF_052327205.1 of Somniosus microcephalus. Lineage (NCBI taxonomy): Eukaryota > Metazoa > Chordata > Chondrichthyes > Squaliformes > Somniosidae > Somniosus > Somniosus microcephalus. Next base: position 83,453,223 of record NC_141001.1, read on the forward strand.
GTTAAGTCCGTGAATGATTGAGACACGGACTAGCAGGAGAGAAACAAACAAGTCTTTACTGGTGAAAGGCATAAACAAAAACTAACCAACAGAGGCTCTCTAGCGCCTTTTATACAGGGGTGGTCACTGCCGGTACTGCAGTCTGAGACCAGTTATTCTCTTAAAGGTACGTACACAACAATTCCTCCCCTTTTAGATAAACAGTACATAACATTCATTTAACAACTAATGATAACGAATTACAATCACAATTACTGTTGCTAGATACATTGGTTAAGTTTAAGCAATTATAAGTTCAGTCTTTGAGGAGGCTTCCTGATTCTGTCTGGATAACGCCTCTTTGGAGTATCAGGTTCTTCTGGCAATGTTGAGTCAGAATCAATGTCGTTGTTTGGTTCATCTGCTTCCAATATTACCGGTTCTGCGGTAGCTGCAATTGGAACGTCGATTTCATTACCAGGTGTATCAGATCGTGGTGTGGAGTTGACGTTTTCCAGTGACTCTAGAATCTGGTCAGCATGGCGTCTTACAATGCTCTCCCCAACGTCCACGGTATACATGAGAGGTCCTTGTCGTGTACAAATCGTTCCTGGCTGCCATTTCTCAGTGCGGTAGTCCCGGGCCAAAACTGGTTGACCTATCTTAAAACTCCTGGTCGGCCTTTCATTCATATTCTGAAACTGCCTGTTCTCCACATCTCTTCGGATGTTTGGCTTAACCAAATCCAAGCGGCATCGTAGTCTTCGATTGAAGAACATCATGGCTGGAGTTTGGTTGGTAACCGCATGTGTCGCATTCCGGTAGGCAAACAAGAAGTTGTCCACCTTGTGTTGTAGGGGTATATCTTCATTACACATTGCCTTGATAGCCTTCTTGAATATTTGGACAAACCTCTCGGCCAATCCATTAGTGGCTGGATGATATGGGGCAGATGTGTAATGCTTAACACCATTGTTCTTTAAGAACCTCCGGAACTCTTCAGACACAAACTGTGGTCCATTGTCAGAGCAAATCTGTTCAGGCAGCCCATTCCTGGCGAATATGGTTCGTAAAATTGCGATAGTTTTTCCGTGGTGGTTGAGGACTTTTTTATTACCTCTGGCCACTTTGAATGTGCATCCACCGCAATTAAAAAACATCGAGTCCATGAAGGGACTAGCAAAATCAATGTGCACCCTTTGCCATGGAGTCGGATGCAGCATTTCCAAATTTGCAGACGACACTAAACTAGGAGGGGGGGTGGGCTCAGAGGAAGAGACCAGGAAGCTCCAGAGCGATTTGGACAGACTGGGCGATTGGGCGGATAAATGGCAGATGCACTATAATGTGGACAAGTGCGAAGTTATCCACCTTGGGTGCAGGAACGGGAGGGCAAATTATTATTTAAATGGCAATAGATTGGGAGAGGGGGAAGTACAGAGAGACCTGGGTGTTCTTGTACACCAGTCACTGAAGGCGAGCATGCAGGTGCAACAGGCGGTCAAGAAGGCAAACGGTATGCTGGCCTTCATAGCAAAAGGGTTAGAATACAGGAACAGGGATACCTTGCTGCAGCTGTACAGGGCACTGGTGAGACCACACCTCGAGTACTGTGTACAGTTTTGGTCGCCTCATCTGAGGAAGGATGTTCTTGCCATGGAGGGGGTGCAGCGGCGATTCACCAGGCTGATACCAGGAATGGCGGGAATGACCTATGAGGAGAGACTATGTAGTTTAGGGATGTACACACTGGAGTTTAGAAGATTGAGAGGGGACCTCATAGAAGTGTATAAAATTCTGACAGGTCTAGACAGACTGGATGCAGAAGGAATGTTTCCCTTGGCGGGTGAGAACAGAACTAGAGGACATAATTTAAGGATAAGGGCTAAACCATTTAGGACAGAGATGAGGGGGAATTTCTTCACTCAGAGAGTGGTGAACCTGTGGAACTCATTGCCACAGAGGGCAGTGTACGCCAGCTCATTAAATATATTTAAGAGGGAATTAGATATATTTCTACGGGCAAAAGGGGTTAAGGGTTACGGAGAGAAGGCGGGGACGGGATACTGAATTAAAGGATCAGCCATGATCTCATCGAATGGCGGAGCAGGCACGAAGGGCCGAATGGCCTACTCCTGCTCCTATCTTCTATGTATCTATGTATCTATGAGATGAGGGCCACTCCCATGGATGCAGAGGAGCTTGTGGTGGGGCATTTTGGACCTTCTGGCATCCTGCACAGCTCTTGGTCATCTCTTCGATTTCTCTATCGATTCCCAGCCACCACACAAACGCTCTGGCTAAGCTCTTCATTTTTACCCCACCCAGATGACCCTCATGAAGCTCATTGAGCACTCTATCCATCAACTTCGGTGGAATTACTACTCTGGATCCACACATCAAGGTTCCTCTGCACACTGACAGCTGTTCTCTTCTTGGCGAAAATGCTGGCAGCAGTGGTTTGCCATGTGCTGGCCATCCCTTCACCGTTAAATCATAGACCCGTGATAGTGTCTGGTCATTCCGTGTTTCCTTTTCTATGTTTGCATTCGTCACAGGGAGACATTCGACTATGGTCGAGTGGAATAACTCTATTGGATCCACTACAAGGTCTTCTTCTTCCACCATCGGCAACGGTAGACGTGACAATCCATCAGCATTTCCATGCTGTTTAGTTCCCCTGTACTCGATGTCATATTAGTGTGCCCCTAGGAAAAGGGACCATCTCTGCAGCCGTTGTGCTGTCATTATCGGTACACCCTTCTGATGGTTGAAAATGGAGACAAGAGGTTGATGATCGGTTAGTAGAGTAAATTTTTGACCGTGCAGATAGTGATTGAACTTCTTCACCCCCCACACTAGGCTGAGGGCCTCTCTGTCAATCTGGGCGTAGTTACGCTCGGCAGAAGTTAACGAGCGTGACGCAAAAGCTATCGGCCTCTCCAAACCATCAAGGAATTTATGTGACAGTACCGCCCCAATGCCGTAGGGAGACGCATCACACGCCAGCCTGATTGGCAGTGCTGGGTTGTAGTGAGCCAATACTTCCTTCGAAGTGATTAAGTCCTTACTCTTCAGAAAAGCACGTTTACAATCATCGCTCCATTTCCATGCTACCCCCGTTCGTAGCAGGGCGTTCAGTGGATGCAGAATTGTCGACAAATTCGGCAAAAACTTATGCTAGTAATTCACCAACCCGAGGAATTACCTCAGTTGCGACACATTTTCAGGCGCTGGGGCCTTAACAACCACTTCAATTTTGTCAGGGGACTTATGTAACCCCTCTTCATCAATCACGTGGCCACAATACGATATCTGTTTCTTAAAAAATTCGCACTTGGGGCGGTTGGCTCGCAGCCCATGTTCCCGTAGTCTAGTGAGCACCTGTTCTAGGTTGTTAAGGTGTTCACTGTCATCTTCACCTGTTACAAGGATGTCGTCCAAGTAACACTGAGTCCCCGGAATCCCTTGCAGGACTTGTTCCATCGCTCTTTGCCATATTGCCGGAGCCGATGCTACTCCGAATACCAATCGATGATACTGGTAAAGACCTTTGTGAGTGTTTATCGTGAGATACTTCCTAGAGGACTCTTCAACCTCCATCTGCAAATATGCTTGTGCTAGCTCAATTTTTGTAAAACGCTTCCCTCCAGACAGTGAGGCGAAGATGTCTTCTATCCTTGGAAGAGGATATTGTACTGTGTGAAGGACAGGGTTCACCGTCACCTTGAAATCCCCACAGATGCGAATCTTCCTTGGCTCTCCGGACTTATTGCTTAACGTTTTCTTCATGACAGGAACGATGGGTGTCGCCCACTCGCTCCAGTCGACCTTAGACAACACACCCGCCTTCTCCAGATTCTCCAGCTCTGCCTCGACGGCTGGACGAATTGCATATGGTACCGGTCTCGCTTTGAAAAACTTGGGAACTGCATTCTCTTCTATTTTTAACGAGGCAGTTACGCCTTTAAGCGTGCCCAGTTCTTGTTGAAATACCTCTTTGGCGTTAGCTAAGATTGTTGACAATCGTCCAGGAGTGACGTCTTCATCTTTTTTACCGTCCACCGTCATTGCATGAATGGAATGCCAATCTAAGTTTATCTTCCTGATCCATTCCTGTCCCAATAACGGTGGTCCACCATTTGGCAGTATGTAGAGATACAATTTCCGTATTTTCTTGCCATTGTATTCGACAGGCACCCTTATTTTTCCTCTGGGGTATACTTTTTGCCCCATATACGTCGTCAAGACGATGGATGTCTCTCTCAAGAGTATGTGTGAAAATAGCCGCTCATAATCTCGTCGATTCATGACGGTTAGCGCTGATCCTGTATCCAATTCCATTTTAACTTGGGACCCTGCTATCGTGAGGGTGATCCAAATGGTTCGGTGATCCTCTTTTGCGATTACATTGTGAAGTTTGAGACAGCTTAATCTCCTGTTCTCGGATTCAATATCGCTCATCTGGTCTTCGGAACAACTGTCCGTCATCTTTTGTACTTTCTTGTACGGTTCCTTAGTAGCCTTTTTGTTGTCGCTGGTCTTCTTCCCAGACCTACAAACTCGTGCAATGTGTCCAATCTTCCCGCATTGTCTGCATATTTTGTCTTTGGACCAGCAGTCCTCCTGGTCATGGTTAGTTCTGCCGCAACGATAACATTTTGCAAATCCCCGTGTCATTTCGTGGGTGCCGTATTCTTGTGGTTTTTGTTGAATTTCTGCAGCTCCCCTGGCTGCTGCTTCATACGATACTGCCACGCTGAAAGCCTTATCTAGCGTCAGCTCTTTTTCTGAGAGTAACTTCTTCTGTGTTCCTTCACTCAGGAGCCCACAGACAAATTTGTCCCATAGGGTATCTGCCAGTCCTGCTCCGAACTGCCAGTGCTTTGATAGCTTGCGTAGTTCCGTAAGATACTCAGCATTGCTCTCACCTTTGTGCTGAGTTCTCCTGTGGAATTTAAATCTTTCTGCTATCAACAGCGGTGCAGGGTTTAAGTGCTCCTGTAGAACAGCAACAATTTTGTTAAAACTCTTCGCCTTCGGTTTGGCTGGAGTAATCAAATCCCGCAATAGGCCGTACGTTCTAGCGCCCATTACGTTTAGCAATATTGATGCCTTTTTCCCCTCCGCTATTTCATTTGCCTCGAAATATACCTCGACTCTTTCCACATACGTGGTCCAGTCCTCTAATGTATTATCAAAAGCAGTGATACAGCCAGTCTTCGGCATCTTGCAAATCTAAAATGGTGCCTCCCGCGCTTTGCCTTCTTCTCCGATTTAACAAAATGGCGCCTCCCGCGCTTTTCCTTCTTCCCCGCTGTTGTTAGCGCTGCTTTCCACGGTTTCTTGTGCGTATTCTTTTTCTTTTATTATTTTCCCATCGTGGAGCGGACCCTCTGGAACACTTCCCTCCCTCTTCTGAGGTCCGAACGCTGCCCAGCTTCGAAACACTGGCTCCACCCTCTCTCTCTCTCCTTGCTTCCCGACTCGCTGCCCGGCCCCGTTGCAGCCCAGGAAGGATCAGAGCACTACCTGCCACCAGCCCGATTAGCTGGGAAACCACGGACCGAGGAACCCAGCCTGGCTCTGGACAGTCTCTCCTGCAAGTTTTGAAATCGATGATTGATGGTCGACGCCCGTTTCTCGAGTTTCAATGGCCTATTTTTTATTTTTTTTCTTCTTTCTTCTGGCTCCGACCTTCAACAATGTCGTCGGAGCTGCTGCTGAGTTGCAGGTAAGTTCGTTTCTAACTCGTCGCCAGTGTTAAGTCCGTGAATGATTGAGACACGGACTAGCAGGAGAGAAACAAACAAGTCTTTACTGGTGAAAGGCATAAACGAAAACTAACCAACAGAGGCTCTCTAGTGCCTTTTATACAGGGGTGGTCACTGCCGGTACTGCAATCTGAGACCAGTTATTCTCTTAAAGGTACATACACAACACAGTCCACCACCCAGCCACCCCCATCCCCTGCCACACCTCCACCCATGCAGATTAAATTCAGGAGTGTGGAAATTGCACATGTAGGCCTGTGTCCCAGTAATCCCTAGAGTAGCCCCTGAGCAAGTGATTGGCTGAAACTATGGTTCCTGATTAGAAAAAGGGAAGAACATGGTATCACAGTTTGCAATTACACAGCCAGTCTGGTCTGACTATTTTCCCAGCTGTCACAGTCAGAGGTCAGGTGCAGGTAGTTGCATGGCTGCCTCCTGCCTGCGGTTACCTGTTACACTGTCCACCACCTATAACAGGCAAAGCGCTTAAACACCAACGGCCCGCTGTAAGTGGTAGGCTCTGTATATATGGGACTAAGAGAGATTGTCAGTCAACATTTTGGAATTTGGAGACGTATTGCAATAATCTAAAGAAAATGCATTTTATTCAATCGAAGTGACATTGAAAAGCCTGTAACAATGTCCATAGATGCACAGAAAGATATTTCATATCGCAGTTTAGTAGGAAAAAATATGAATATAAACAAACTATGTGAAAGCAAATCTTGAGAAAAAAACAATCAAACTACTTTCAGGTGAAAACAGGATTTATATTTTTGTGCTTTTCTATATAATGATAGATTGTTTTGAAGTGAAGCATATCTGTAAATGAGGGGCTTCTTTGTGCCTTGGAACAGTTTTCTTTGTTAAAGGCACTACATAAATGCAAGTTCTTGTTGAATAATGCAAATCCAATTTACTTAGATTGCAGGGGTGGCATTTGCTTAAGTTTGACAGGGTAAATGCAGGGAGGATGTTTCCCCTGGCTGGGGAGTCTAGAACTAGGGGCCACAGTCTCAGAAAGGGGTCGACTATTTAGGACTGAAATTAGGAGAAATTTCTTCACTCAAAGGGTTGTGAATCTTTGGAATTCTCTACCACAGAGGGCTGTGGATGCTCAGTCGTTGAGTATATTCAAGGCAGAGATCGATAGATATTTGGTTACTAAGGAAAATATGTGATATGGTGATAGTGCGGGATGGTGGATCAGCCTTGATCTTGGCCGAATGGCCTACTCCTGCTCCTAATTCTTCAGTTCTTCTGTTGTCTTGTCAATATCATCAGATGATAAAATGTAGATAGTAGATTAATGTTCAGGAAGAACAGGAGATAACAGCAAAAAAAAACTAGAAGATGATGGAGAAAAGTCTGTCACAAAAATCAATCTTGAAGCCAGTGACTAGGCAACTCTATGGTGAAGGTTTGACAGATTCACATAGCTTGAAATATTTGAATAATTGCATAACAAATGATGGTAAAATAATGACTAATATACACAAGAACAGGTAAAACATTTGCTTTAGACTTTAGACTTGCAGACAGACGGGTAGATCTTAACTTTGTGCGATAGTGTAAAATGGGTGATCGCAAGAAGGCAGCTCATTTTACATCCTTCCCAATCTTTAGTTCCATTCAGTCTACTCTCAATCATCAGCCAAGTGATGGAAAGTGTCATCAACAGTGCTATCAAGCGGCACTTACTCACCAATAACCTGCTCACTGATACCCAGTTTGGGTTCCGCCAAGACCACTCGGCTCCCGACCTCATTACAGCCTTGGTCCAAACATGGAAAAAGGAGCTGAATTCCAGAGGTGAGGTGAGAGTGACTGCCCTTGACATCAAGCAGCATTTGACCGAGTGTGGCATCAAGGAGCCCTAATAAAACTGCAGTCAATGGGAATCGGTGGGGGGGAGGGTGGTGGGAACTCTCCACTGGCTGGAGTCATACCTAGCACAAAGGAAGACGATTGTGGTGGTTGAAGGTCAATCATCACAGCCCCAGGACATTGCTTCAGGAGTTCCTCAGGGCAGTGTCCTCAGCCCAACCATCTTCAGCTGCTTCATCAATGACCTTCCCTCCAACATAAGGTCAGAAATGGGGATGTTTGCTGAAGACTGTACAGTGTTCGGCGCCATTCACAACTCCTCAGATAATGAAGCAGTCCATGCCCACATGCAACAAGAACTGGACGACGTTCAAGCTTGGGCTGATAAGTGGCAAGTAACATTTGCGCTACAAAAGTGCCAGGCAATGACTATCTCCAACAAGCGAGAGTCTAACCACTGCCCCTTGACATTCAACGGCATTACCATCGATGAATCCTCCACCATCAACATCCTGGGGGTCACCATTGACCAGAAACCTAACTGGACCAGCCACATAAATATTGTGGCAACAAGAGCAGGTTAGAGGCTAGGTATTCTGCAGCAAGTGTCTCACCTCCTGACTCCCAAAGCCTTTCCACCATCTACAAGGCACAAGTAAGGAGTGTGATGGAATACTCTCCACTTGCCTGGATGAGTGCAGCTCCAACAACACTCAAGAAGCTCGATGTAGTGTATGTACCTTTAAGAGCCCCTGTGTACTGTAATACCGGTAGTGACCACTCGGGTATATAAGCCTGTATAGCGTCTTGTATCTTTTAGTTTACCTCCAGACTTTGTTCAGTAAACACCTGTTAAACCAACTCCTGCATTCCGTGTCTCCATTAACACACGGATACAACACTCGACACCATCCAGGACAAAGCAGCCCACTTGATTGGCACCCCATCGACCACCTTAAACATTCACTCCCTTCATCATTGGTGTACCATGACTGCAGTGTGTACCAACTACAAGAAGCACTGCAGCAACTTGCCAAGGCTTCTTTGGCAGCAAACCTGCGACCTCTTCCACCTAGAAGGACAAGGGCAGCAGGCGCATGCAAACACCATCACCTCCAAGTTCCCCTCCAAGTCACACATCATCCTGACTTGGAAATATATCGCTGATCCTTCATCGTCGCTGGGTCAAAATCCAAGGACTCCCTACCTAACAGCACTGTGGAAGTACCTTCACCACATGGACTGCAGCGGTTCAAGAAGGCGGCTCACCACCACCTTCTCAAGGGCAATTAGGGATGGGCAATAAATGTTGGCTTTGGCAGCGACACCCACATCCCATAAACAAATTACTTTGTAGATTGAAATACTGTCCTATCACATTTGCTACCTGTACTGGCATCTAACCCTGATTAATGTTATGGAAGTCTTCTAATGCTCCATTTATTTAGCTGCAGCCCTGTTCAGCAAAAAAGGAAGCAAAAGTGATGCTAATGCCAGTGAAAGAAATTCAATGAGGGTGGTGCCTCAATATTTACTGGGGCAGGATTTCCAACCGGCAGCAGGGGGAGAAATTCTGGTCGGGAAATGTTTGGGTTTCCCCAACACTCCAGAAGAGGCTGCATCCCAGGAGCAGGTAGGTTTCCTGCTGCTCGGGTTGGAGATCGCAAGGTGTTGCGGGGTTTGGGTGGGGGGGGGTGGGTGCAGCTTGGGTACAGCATGGTTTGGAGGGTCGAAGGTGATCACTGGGGGTCAGAGAGATACCAGGGGCAGAGATGGGGGTTGGGGGGTGGTCAATGATTGCAAGGGGTGGTCCAATCGTGGGGAGGGTGTCCAGTTGCATGGATTGGGAAACAGGTTTGCTTGGTAGGCTGGAGGGAAAGCACTCCTGCTCTTCCTGTCCCACAAGCAGTGCTGTAAAAGCACTTACCTCTTCCATGGATCAGTCCTCACCTCGCTTTAACTGCCGGGTTTCCCAAGGCCCGGGGAACCCGGTCAGCCAGCGTTAAAGCTTGAAGAGAGATAAAATCTGAGGCACACGGCCCCATTAAAAATCTTGAATGAGCTACCCACCTCCTGGGTGCAGGTTGGTCTCCCGCCCACTGTCACCCCTCCATCCCGCTTCCCTTAAAACCAGAAGTGGACGGGTTTGAGGTGGGTTGGTTTTGGGTTTGTGTTTTTTTACATTTTAACATCCTACCTGACCTAAACCCATCCATTTTTGGGGTTAACATTACCCCCATAATGTAAGCCATGACTTGTACCCCCGAGCTCAGCTAAAAATACCAGTTGGGTCCCAATGATTTAAACAGAATCCAACCTGTATGTTTAAAATGGGCTCTGCCAGCTTCGGGCAGGTGTCCTAACTGCCTGCAATTTAAAATTGCAATTGGTCAGGTCGGGGCTGGAATAGAGTGAGCAAGATCCCTGCTGCATTTTAACTGGATGGGGTGGGGTTTAAAATTCCCCCTATATCTTTGCGGGAGACGACAGCAAATCCATATCTATCCTGCACTCTTGTGCCACCCAATGGACTGAAGGACAATTGTAGGTCATTTTTCCTTTATGCCAACGTGTAACACAATTTAACAAATTGCTGTTCGAGTGAGCCGGCACAGATTCAATGGGCCAGATGGCCTCCTTCTGTGCTGTACTGTTCTATGTTTCTATGAAATGGTACAAAGGAGGAGAGGTTTTGTTTCTATTAATTAACCTTTTACAGACTTTTGGCCATCACACTTTCTTCGTCTTCCATAACACCCAAAGGAAAAAAACATATAAATTACATTTGACATTTTGACTTACTCATTGTGCATTTATACAGTTTAACAGTTCAAAGATGTTCCCAGCTGGATAACCCTCAACTCCACAGATAAAAAGCCAAACATCTCATTGCAGTGCGAGCTCAGGATCGGGCTTCCTGCTGTGTTTTTGATTCACCTCTAATACACATTGCTCACTGCATGACTTTTGTATCCCTTTATAGGTGAGAAAAATGACTTAACTCATAGAAATTAATGAGGTCTTACTGATAGAAAATTTAATATGCTTTTGAATATCATGATGTGGGGTACAAAGCTGCCACACTTTGCATATGTTTTTTTTCATGTAATATTGATTCTTCTTCTTCTTAGGCAGTCCCTCGGAACCGAGGATGACTTGCTTCCACACTAAAAATGAGTTCTCAGGTGACTGATGAGTCCAATGCGGGACCTACAGTCTCTGTCACAGGTGGGGCAGATGGTGGTTGAAGGAGCGGGTGGGTGGGGCGCTTGGGTTGACGTGCGCTCCTTCCGCTGTTTGCGCTTGGCTTCTGCTTGCTTCCGGCGAAGAGACTCAAAGTGTTTGGCGCCTTCCTGGATGCTTCTCCTCCACTTTGAGCAGTCTTGGGCCAGGGATTTCCAGGTGTCAGTGGAGATGTTGCACTTTTTCAAGGAGGCGTTGAGGGTGTCCTTGAAGTGTTTCCTCTGCCCACCTGGGGCTCTCTTGCCGTGTCGGAGCTCCGAGTAGAGCGCTTGTTTTGGGAGTCTCGTATCGGGCATGCGGACAATGTGGCCCGTCCATCGGAGCTAGTCGAGCGTGGAAAAAGCTTCGATGCTGCTTCAACAGACCATTAGAAACATTAACCTTGCAGCAGTTCTTAGTGTTCCTGAATCATTTTGTGCGGCATCACACACTGATATCAGGTAAGTTTAGGTTGTGGGCACGCACTGCCATTGTTCGGAATTTATATGTGCTAATTGAAATTGTCTGCCAGACACACCATGTGGCAGACTGAAAGCAAATCCAGTCCTATCGATCTTTGCACAAGGTTGCAATATAATCATCCATAGTAATTGTAAAACCCTCCTGAATAAGACCGCATGCATATAGTAATTAGAAATAGTAACTTTATTCTGCGACATTGTTCTAGAATTTAGCTCAGTTGTAAAATACCATAGATATTCAATACTTCTCACACATTAGGAAATGAGATAACATACATAGAAACATAGAAGATAGGAGCAGGAGTAGGCCATTTGGCCCCTTGAGCCTGCTCCGCCATTCAATGAGATCATGGCTGATCATCCAAACTCAGTACCTTGTCCCTGCCTTCTCCCCATATCCCTTGATCCCTTTAGCCTTAAGAAATATATCTAACTCCTTCTTGAATATATTTAATGAATTGGCCTCAATTGCCTTCTGTGGTAGAGAATTCCACAGGTTCACCACTCTCTGGGTGAAGAAATGCCTCCTCATCTCTGTCCTAAATGGCTTACACCTTACCCTTAGATTGTGACCCCTGGTTCTGGACTCCCCCGCCATCGGGAACATCCTTCCTGCATCTAATCTGTCTAGCCCTGTTAGTCCTGTTAGAATTTTATAAGTTTCAATGAGATCCCCTCTCATTCTTCTAAACTCCAGCGAGTATAAGCCCAATCGACCCAATCTCTCCTCATATGTCATTCCTGTCATCCCAGGTATCAGTCTGGTGAATCTTCGCTGCACTCCCTCCATGGTAAGAACATCCTTCCTCAGATAAAGCGACCAAAACTGCACACAATACTCAAGGTGTGGTCTCACCAAGGCCCTGTACAACTGCAGCAAGATATCCTTGTTCCTGTACTTGAATCCTCTCGCTACGAAGGCCAACATATCAATTGCTTTCTTAACCGCCTGCTGCAACTGCATGCTTACCTTCAGCGACTGGTGCACAAGGACACCCAGGTCTCATTGCACTTCCCCTTCTCCCAATCTATTGCCATTCAGATAATAATCTGCCTTCCTGTTTTTGCCACCAAAGTGGATAACCTCGCATTTATCCACATTATACTGCATCTGCCATGCATCTGCCCAAACACCCAACCTGTCCAAATCATACTGGAGTTTCTCTGCACCCTCCTCACAGCACACACGCACACCCAGCTTTGTGTCATCTGCAAACTTGGAGATATTACATCTAGTTCCCTCGTCTAGATCAATAATATATATTATGAAAAGCTGTGGTCCTAGGACCGACCCCTGCGGTACCCCACTAGTCACAGCCTGCCACTCGGAAAAAGACCCATTTATTCCAACTCTTTGCTGCCTGTCTGCCAACCAGTTCTCTATCCAAGTCAGTACCTTGCCCCCAATCCCATGTGCCTTAACTTTACACGCTAATCTCTTATGCGGGACCTTATCAAAAGCCTTCTGAAAGTCCATATACACCACATCCACTGGTTCTCCCTTATCTATTTTACCAGTTACATCCTCAAAAAATTCCAGTAGATTAGTCAAGCACAATTTACCTTTTGTAAATCCATGTTGAATTTGTCCGATCCTGTCACTGTTTTCCAAGTGCTCTGCTATCACATCTTTAATAATGGACTCTAGCATTTCCCCCACTACCGATGTCAAGCTTACCGGTCTATAATTCCCTGTTTTCTCTCTACCACCTTTTTTGAATAGTGGGTAACATTAGCTACCCTCCAATCCATGGGATCTGTTGCAGAATTTACAGAATTTTGGAAGATGACCAGCAATGCATCTACTATTTCAAGGGCTACTTCCTTAAGTACTCTAGGATGCAGATTATCAGGCCCTGGGGATTTATCGGCCTTCAATCCCGTCAATTTCCCTAACACCATTTCCCTACAAATACTGATTTCATTCAGTTCCTCCCTCTCATTAGACCTTATGTTCCCCGACATCTCTGGGAGATTATTTGTGTACTCCTTTGTGAAGACAGAACCAAAGTATGTATTTAATTGGTCAGCCATTTCTTTGTTCCCCATTATAAATTCCCCTGATTCTGACTGCAAGGGACCTACGCTTGACTTCACCAATCTTTTTCTCTTCACATATCTATAGAAGATTTTACAGTCAGTTTTTATGTTCCCTGCAAGCTTACTCTCATACTGTATTTTCCCCCTCTTAATTAATCCCTTTGTCCTCCTTTGCTGAATCCTAAACTGCTCCCAATCCTCAGGTTTACTGCTTTTTCTGGCCAATTTATATGTCCTCTCCTTGGATCTTATGCTATCCCTAATTTCCCTTGTTAGCCACGGTTGAGTCACCTTTTTTGTTTTATTGTTATGCCAAACAGGGATGAGCAAATTCTGTAGTAATCTGTCCCGAGACCGGAGAGGCAACGGAGCTGCGAGGGATCACCAGAGGCCGCGGAGGTACTTAAACAGCAGCCCGAGGCAGCGAGGCCCAGAGCCCCGAGACCGGAGAGGCAGCGGACCTGTGAGGGATCACCAGAGGCGGCGGAGGTACTTAAACAGCAGCCCGAGGCAGCGAGGCCCAGAGCCCCGAGAGGCAGCGGACCTGCGAGGGATCACCAGAGGCGGCAGAGGTACTTAAACAGCAGCCCGAGGCAGCGAGGCCCAGAGCCCCGAGACCGGAGAGGCAGCGGACCTGCGAGGGATCACCAGAGGCGGCGGAGCTACTTAAACAGCAGCCCGAGGCAGCGAGGCCCAGAGCCCCGAGAGCGGAGAGGCAGCGGACCTGCGAGGGATCACCAGAGTCGGCGGAGGTACTTAAACAGCAGCCCGAGGCAGCGAGGCCCAGAGCCCCGAGACCGGAGAGGCAGCGGACCTGCAAGGGATCATCAGAGGCGGCGGAGGTACTTAAAGAGCAGCCCGAGGCATCGAGGCCCAGAGCCCCAAGACCGGAGAGGCAGTGGACCTGCGAGGGAGCACCAGATGCAGTGGAGGTACTTAAACAGCAGCCCGAGGCAGCGAGGCCCAGAGCCCCGAGACTGGAGAGGCAGCGGACCTGTGAGGGATCACCAGAGGCATACCAATCCAGGTTCCGGGAGAGAGGTAAAAAGTAATCCAAGTGTGACGTCAGCAGGAAGCAGGTAAGTGATTGGTTGGTGAGTATTTCTCTCTTTTTCAAAACTTTAACTCTGTTTTATAGTTTCTAAGGTCTCTCTGGTGTAGCGGGAACTGTTGGTAAACTATTTAACTGTAGTGTAATTAGTGGGATTGATTGATTTAATTTAAACTCAATTAATTAAAGGGTAAGTCATGGCAGGACAGCCCGGCCCTGTGATCTGTTCCTCCTGCGAGATGTGGGAACTCAGGGACACTTCCTGTGTCCCTGACAGCTACGTGTGCAGGAAGTGCACCCAGCTGCAGCTACTGACAGACTGCATTGCGGCGCTGGAGCTGCGATTGGATGCATACTGGAGCGTTCACGATGCTCGGGACATCGTGAATAGCACGTTTACAGAGTTGGACACACCGCAGGTAGATGTTGGACAGGAAGAAAGGGAACGGGTGACCAACAGGCAGAGTACTAGGCGCAGGCAGGTAGTGCAGGGGTCCCCTGTGGCCACCCCCCTCTCCAACAGATATACCACTTTGAGTACTGTTGGGGGGGATGGCTTATCAGAGGAAGGCAGCAGCAACCAACTTCCTGACACCAGGGGTGGCTCTGCTGAACAGAATGGGAGGAAAAAGAGTGGTAGAGCTATAATAATAGGGGATTCAATTGTAAGTGGAATAGATAGGCGTTTCTGCGGCCGCAAACGAGACTCCAGGATGGTGTGTTGCCTCCCTGGTGCAAGGGTCAAGGATGTCTCCGAGCGGCTGCAGAACATCTTGGAAGGGGAGGGTGAACAGCCAGTTGTCGTGGTGCATATAGGCACCAAAGATATAGGTAAAAAGCGGGATGAGGTCCTAAAAGCGGAATATAGGGAGTTAGGAGGTAAATTAAAAAACAGGACCTCAAACGTAGTAATCTCAGGATTGCTACCAGTGCCACGTGCTAGTCAGAGTAGATATAGAAGGATACTTCAGATGAATGCGTGGCTAGAGGAATGGTGCCAGGGGGAGGGATTCAAGTTCCTGGGACATTGGAACCGGTTCTGGGGGAGGTGGGACCAGTTCAAACCGGACGGTCTGCACCTGGGCAGGGCTGGAACTGATGTCCTAGGGGGTGTGTTTGCTAGTGCTGTGGGGGAGTGTTTAAACTAAAATGGAAGGGGGTTGGGAACCTGAGCAGGGAGACAGAGGAAAGGGAAACAAGGATAAAAACAAAAGATAGGAAGGAGAAAAACAAAAGTGGCAGTCAGAGAAATCAACGGTTTAAATCAAACGTGGCCACAGTAAATAATCATTCTAATAGGTCTAAGAGCATTAAAAAAACAAGCCTGAAGACTTAGTGTCTTAATGCGAGGAGCACTTGTAATAAGGTTGATGAATTGGCTGCGCAAATAGAGGTAAACGAATATGATTTGGTTGGGATTACGGAAATGTGGCTCAAGGACGGCCAAGACTGGGAACTCAACATCCAGGGGTATTCAATATTCAGGAACGATAGGCAAAAAGGAAAGGGAGGAGGGGTAGCATTACTGGTTAAAGAAGGGATTAACACAATTGTAATGAAGGATATTAGCTCTGATGAGGTGGAATCTGTATGGGTAGAATTGAGAAATACTAAGGGGAAAAAAACATTAGTGGAAGCGGTATATAGACCTCCAAACAGTAAGGCGGAGGTTGGGGATGGCCTTAAAAGGGAAATTAAGGAAGCGTGCAATAAGGGCACAGCAGTCATCATGGGTGACTTTAATCTACATATAGATTGGGCTAACCAACTTAGTTACAATACTGTGGAGGAGGAATTCCTGGAGTGTTTACGGGATGGTTTCCTGGACCAATATGTCGAGGAACCAACCAGAGATCAGGCCATCTTAGACTGGGTATTATGTAACGAGAAAGGATTAATTAGCAATCTTGTTGTACGAGGCCCCTTGGGTCGGAGCGATCATAATATGATTGAATTCTTCATTAAGATGGAGAATGAAGTAGTTGACTCAGAAACTAGGGTCCTCAATTTAAATAAAGGAAACTACGATGGTCTGAGGAGCGAGTTGGGTAGGATTGATTGGGGAATGGCACTCAAAGGGTTGACGGTGGATAGGCAATGGCAAACATTCAAAGACCGAATGGATGAACTACAGAAGTTGTTCATCCCAGTTTGGCATAAAAATAAAACAAAAAAGGTGACTCAACCATGGCTAACAAGGGAACTTAGGGATAGCATAAGATCCAAGGAGAGGACATACAAATTGGCCAGAAAAAGCAATAATCCTGAGGATTGGGGGCAGTTTAGGATTCAACAAAGGAGGACAAAGGGATTAATTAAGAAAGGGAAAATAGAATATGAGAGTAAGCTTTCAGGGAACATAAAAACTGACTGTAAAAGCTTTTATAGATATGTAAAGAGAAAAAGATTGGTGAAGTCAAGCGTAGGTCCCTTGCAGTCAGAATCGGGGGAATTTATAATGGGGAGCAAAGAAATGGCAGACCAACTAAATACATATTTTGGTTCTGTCTTCACAAAGGAGGACATAAATAACCTCCCAGAAATACTGCGGAACATAGGGTCTGATGAAAGGGTGGAACTGAAAGAAATCAGTATTTGTAGGGAAATGGTGTTAGGAAAATTGATGGGACTGAAGGCCGATAAATCCCCAGGGCCTGATAATCTACATCCCAGGGTTCTTAAGGAAGTGGCCCTAGAAGTAGTAGATGCATTGCTGGTCATCTTCCAGAACTCGACAGACTCTGGAACAGTACCCATGGATTGGAGGGTAGCTAATGTTACCCCACTATTCAAAAAAGGTGGCAGAGAAAAAGCGGGGAATTATAGATCGGTAAGCCTGACATCGGTAGTGGGGAAAATGCTAGAGTCCATTATAAAAGATGTAATAGCAGAGCACTTGGAAAGCAGTGATAGGATCGGACAAAGTCAACATGGATTTACAAAAGGTAAATCATGCTTGACGAATCTATTGGAATTTTTTGAGGATGTAACTGGTAAAATAGATAAGGGAGAACCTGTGGATGTGGTGTATTTGGACTTTCAGAAGGCTTTCGATAAGGTCCCGCATCAGAGGTTAGCGTGCAAAATTAAGGCACATGGGATTGGGGGCAAGGTATTGACTTGGATAGAGAACTGGTTGGCGAACAGAAAGCAAAGAGTTGGAATAAACGGGTCGTTTTCCGAGTGGCAGGCAGTGACTAGTGGGGTACCGCAAGGATCGGTCCTTGGACCCCAGCTGTTCACAATATATATTAATGATCTGGACGAGGGAATTGGATGTAATATCTCCAAATTTGCAGATGACACAAAGCTGGGTGGGAGGGTATGCTGTGAGGAGGATGTCATGAAACTCCAGTACGATTTGGACAGGTTGGGTGATTGGGCAGAAACATAGCAAATGCACTCTAATGTGGATAAATGTGAGGTTTTCCACTTTGGTGGCAAAAACAGGAAGGCAGATTATTATTTGAATGGCAATAGATTGGGAGAAGGGGAAGTGCAAAGAGACCTGGGTGTTCTTGTGCACCAGTCGCTGAAGGTAAGCATGCATGTGCAGCAGGCGGTTAAGAAGGCAAATGGTATGTTGGCCTTCGTAGCAAGAGTGTTCGAGTACAAGAACAAGGATGTCTTGCTGCAGTTGTACAGGGCCTTGTTGAGACCGCACCTTGAGTATTGTGTGCAGTTTTGGTCACCTTACCTGAGGAAGGATGTTCTTGCCATGGAGGGATTGCAGCGAAGATTCACCAGGCTGATACCTGGGATGGCAGGAATGACGTACGAGGAGAGATTGTGTCAATTGGGCTTATACTCACTGGAGTTTAGAAGATTGAGAGGGGATCTCATCGAAACCTATAAAATTCTGTCAGGTCTGGACAGACTAGATGCAGAAAGGAAGTTTCTGATGGCCGGGGAGTCCAGAACCAGGGGTCATAGTCTAAGGTTAAGGGGTAAGCCATTTAGGACTGAAATGAGGAGGAATTTCTTCAGCCAGAGAGTGGTGAACCTGTGGAATTCTCTGCCACAGAGGGCGGTGGAGGCCAGTTCCTTATATATATTCAAGAAAGAGTTGGATATATTTCTGGTGGCTAAAGGGATCAAGGGATATGGGGAGAAGGCAGGGACAGGGTACTGAATTTGGATGATCAGCCATGATCTCATTGAATGGCGGAGCAGGCTCGAAGGGCCGAATGACCTACTCCTGCTTCTATGTTTCTATGTAACATGGTCAACTCCAAATAAACACATAGCCAATTCATGCACAATTCCGATCCAGGTATTAGAATTTAATTTTAAACCACATTTTATTAGTATCCAATTTTAATCCGAGCATTATCCTATTCCTGTGCAGGTAGGATCGTTTTAATAGATAAAGTGAATCCAAACACAGCTTTCTTCTATTATTCATGCTTTTGGTAAATTATTCATGTGTTTGGTAAATGGAATACCATCAGTACATGTTGGTCATATTTTGTACACAAGCAAAAATGACGAACGGAAAATTTCTGGGAACTGCTTTCATTTTGCCTGTGTTGCTTTGCCGGAGGGACAGCAGCCAAGCCTGCTTACGCGCATAAAAGTGTTTTCTGCCGCACTTCCAGTCAAGTATTGCCAGCGGAGCAGTAGCAGCCCTGAGAAATTTCCCAGCCAATGTGTTCCTTTCTCAAATTCCGCCTCTTTTTCTGTGCCAGGCATTCAGTTTATTCAGATTAGAGTACACACAATGAGGGTGGATGTTAGAATTTTTATCGGAATCCAAATTTATAAACATTGCACAGCGCCCTAATAGTAGAGAACTTCGTTATGTTAATATACTGTAATGGAGCAGTAGGGGCTGGACTTGTGATTCCCATTTCCAGTTGAACTGTTAAGCACAGTCACAGTCTCCACTGGGATCATGTAAACTTGGGGGAGTGAATTAACCCATAGAGCGATTGTGCATATATGTGAGCAACAAGTTCCAGAATGGGTTTAGCACAGAGACCTGAGGGCGAGTTATCTGATACTCAGAATGATGTTTGGCATGGTGAGAGTGACAGTCTTGTGAGGTGTTTTGAGAATGTTCCAGTCATGCTAGAATAG
Organism: Somniosus microcephalus; assembly: GCF_052327205.1. Taxonomy (NCBI): domain Eukaryota; kingdom Metazoa; phylum Chordata; class Chondrichthyes; order Squaliformes; family Somniosidae; genus Somniosus; species Somniosus microcephalus. The sequence goes on from NC_141001.1 coordinate 83,472,677, forward strand.
TTTGTATGTTGTGTGGGGAAGTGAGGGTTGCAATAGTGGTGATAATAGGAAGTGCAGAGTGTGTGAGTAGGAGGACAAGGAGGTGGAGCGAGGTGAGCTGCAGTGATTGTAGGAGAGTGAAGGGATGCAGAGGATGGGAGTGTTGTGAGTAGTGAGGCTACAGGTGATACAGGTGTGAGGAGAGAGTAATTGATGTGAGAAGTAAGATTCTTACCGTGACAACGCTGGTGAGGTCATTGAACATTTTCTGGTATGGCGACCATGTCCTATGTGCTAAGCTCCTGGCATTAACCTCCTCTAGGACCACTTCCCACTGCTAGTGGAAGTGTTGCTGGAGGGCTTTCTGACCCATGGGGAGAACAAGATATCCCTACTCCAGCACACTGCCTGGACCAGGCTCTCCAAACAGCATTGGAGAACTTGGGACCTCTTCTACAGGCCTTGCAGTCATTTCTGTCATCACAAGCATTCTCTCCTGTCTGCAGCTACGGATCACCTCCCTTTAAGAGACGTAGGATGCTTTCAAGTGGCATCAGAGATGCATGATTTCCTAAAACAGGCGTGCAACCAATAAGCAGTGCGGGTAGCACAGGCTACACACTTGACCTTTGATAATGAGGTCCCAGCACAAATTTCATGTGGTCCCTGTGCCCACGTGAAAAGGAGCACGCAGTGCGCGCCCCGTTCCCCTGCATGCCCATTTTTAGGTGCCATTGAATTTCTATGCTAAAATGCAGATATGGGATTTTGAATTTTAGAGAAATTTCAGGATAAAGAAGCTTTCACGATTTCCAGAATTGCACTATAGGCTGTCTTCCGTAATAGATGAAAGTAATGAGTTTTCAGGACCTCGTAGGTTCCTTCTTGAATTACCCACTTGTGCATCCCTAAAACTTGTATCTGTTAAGTTGGTATGATAAAGATATTACGCATTGGATCCTTATCCTCATTAATAGACCAACAGTATATATATATACTAGCTGGAGTGCCCGGCGGTGCCAAGGCTTTTTCGAGGGCATGTTGTTGTTGGAAGAGAGAGAGAGAGAGCGACTGGGGGGGAGAGAGAGAGAGCGACTGGGGGGAAGAGAGAGAGCGACTGGGGGGAAGGGGGGGAGAGGGGGCAGGGGGGGAGGGAGGGAGGGAGGGGGGAGGGGGAAGAGGGGGAGGGGGGAAGAGGGGGAGGGGGGAAGGGAGGGAGAGAGAGGGGGGGAGGGGGGAGAGAGAGGGGGAGAGAGGGGTTGAGGGAAGAGGGGGGGAGGGAGGGGGGGAGAGAGAGAGGGGGGAAGAGAGAGGGGGGAGGGGGGAGGGGGAAGAGAGAGGGGGAGAGAGAGGGGGGAGGGGGGAGAGAGAGTGGGGGAGGGGGGAGAGAGAGAGGGGGAGAGAGAGGGGGTGAGAGAGGGGGGAGACAGAGGGGGGAGAGAGACGGGGGGAGGGGGGGAGAGAGGGGGGAGGGGGGGAGAGAGAGGGGGGAGGGAGAGGGGCGAGGGGGAGAGAGGGGGGGAGGGAGAGGGGCGAGGGGGGGAGGGAGAGGGGAGGGAGAGGGGGGAGGGAGAGGGGGGGAGAGAGAGGGAGGGGGGGAGGGAGGGAGGGAAAGAGAGGGGGAGGGAGGGAGGGGGGGGAGGGAGGGAGAGAGAGGGGGAGGGAGAGAGAGTGGGGGGAGGGAGAGAGAGTGGGGGGGAGGGAGGGAGAGAGAGTGGGGGGGAGGGAGGGAGAGAGAGTGGGGGGGAGGGAGGGAGAGAGAGTGGGAGGGAGGGAGGGAGAGAGAGTGGGGGGGAGGGAGGGAGAGAGAGTGGGGGGAGGGAGGGAGAGAGAGAGTGGGGGGGAGGGAGGGAGAGAGAGTGGGGGGGAGGGAGGGAGAGAGAGTGGGGGGAGGGAGGGAGAGGGGGGGAGGGAGAGGGGGGGAGGGAGAGGGAGAGGGGGGGAGGGAGGGAGAGAAAGGAGGGAGGGAGAGAGGGGGAGGGAGAGAGGGGGGAGGGAGAGAGAGGGGGGGAGGGAGAGAGAGGGGGGGAGGGAGAGAGAGTGAGGGGGAGGGAGAGAGAGTGGGGGGAGGGACAGAGAGAGAGTGGGGGGGAGAGAGAGGGTGGGGGAAGGGAGAGATGGGGAGGGAGAGGGGGGCAGGGAAGAGGGGGGCAGGGAGAGAGTGGGAGAGGGGAAGGGAGAGGGAGGGGAGAGAGGGGGAGGGAGAGAGAGGGGGGGAGGGTGGGGGGGAGGGAGAGAGAGTGGGGGGGAGGGAGAGAGAGTGGGGGGAGGGAGGGAGAGAGTGGGGGGGAGAGATGAGGGGAGGGAGTGGGTGGGGGAAGGGAGAGGGGTGGGCAGGGAAGAGGGGGGCAGGGAGAGAGGGGGGAAGGGAGAGGGAGGGGAGAGAGAGGGAGGGAGAGGGGAGAGAGAGGGAGGGAGGGGGAAGGAGAGAGGGAAGGAGGAAGAAACCGGGCAGCCCAGACTAAAGATGGCGCTGTTCAGGCCCACATTGAAGTTCTGCCATGATCAAAGATGGCGTCACGAGGAAATTGCCGTGCTGCCAGGATCAAATATGGCGCTGTGGTGTCGCTGCATTGAACTGCTGCCAGGATGAAAGATGGCCGGGCCCAGTTGCCGGGGTAACCCTCCTCGGCTCCCGATCTCCAGAGCCAGTTGCCGGGTTAACCCTTGAGGGGGGGGGGTGCTGAGGAGAGGGGATAGGGGGCGGGGGCAGAAAGACAAAAAAGCTGTCTGCCAGCCTTCAGGGCGGGTGCGGCCAGCCTTGAAGGTGCATGAAGAAGCCGGCGGCCATTTTCTCATGTCGGTTGGAAGCATGGAAAAAAAAAATTTCTTAATAAAAACTGCAAAATTTCTTTACTTTTAAAAAAAGCACCTGCAAAGTACAAAATCGGAAATCTTCTAACTTTATATGTTCTTTCCTTAAAAACTTTCGGCTTTTGTATATCTTCTAACTTTATATCTTCTTTCCTTAAAAACTTTCGGTTTTTGTATATCTTCTAACTTTATATGTTCTTTCCTTAAAAACTTTCGGCTTTTGTATATCTTCTAACTTTATATGTTTTTTCCTTAAAAACTTTCGGCTTTTGTATATCTTCTAACTTTATATCTTCTTTCCTTAAAAAACTTTCGCCTTTTGAAAATCGAAAGTTTTTTAAGGAAAGAAGATATAAAGTTAGAAGATATACAAAAGCCGAAAGTTTTTAAGGAAAGAACATATAAAGTTAGAAGATATAAAAACTGAATTATTTATTCTCTATCTCTTCACTTACATTGCAATACTTGCTGCAGTCACTCCAGTGCTCGCGAAGACTGAAGTAACTTTTATTTATTCTGTCTTATTAAGCATCAGGCCCCGCCCACACACGCCATAGGATTGGTCAACCATCACGTGATGGGGAGACCGAAGGGTGGGGGGTGAGGGGTGGGAGGAGCTTGCCACAAAACAATTGCCTAGGGTCCAGCATGGCTGGCAACAGACGCCCAGGCTTAGAGGCCTACCTGCAAAAATGGGGAAAGGTAGGAAAATTAATGAGATTAGATGAAAGATTTAGAAAGTAATTAACTTTTTTTAAAAACAATTTCTGAAAGTAATTAACTTTTTTTTAAAAGAATTTCTGTTTTAAAAGGAACTTTTTTTTTAAAGACGCAGAAAGCGGGAAAAATAAATGAAAAATTTGGAATCAAGATGGCGGCGACTCACCTCGGTTCAGAACGATAAGGCCTGCCCACACAGGCACCGATTGGTGGACTGTCAGGTCACCGAAGCGTAGGATTGGTCAATCGTCCCGTCACTCGACCGTAGGAGGGCCCGGCCGCACGCGCCAGGAAGCCGCCGTACGATTGGTCAACCTCGACGTCACTTGATGCTAATGAGCGGATAATGAGCGGAATGTTGAACGTTTTTTGGATACCGCGGGTGCAATTTTTGTCCGGCCGAAACGTAAATATGCTTAGGACGGTTCTGGAATCGTCAGCTTTCTTTCGACGTAACATACGTGTAGGTACGCTCTATAACTTTCGAGTTTATTCAATACAGACAGACAGACGGCATGACAGACAGACAGAAGAACCGCTTTATATATATAGATATATATACAGTATATATTTTCATAAGAGCAAGCTGAGAATGTAACCTGCAGAAATATTTCCTTTTTTTTGTATAATTTTACATATGTTTCGCAATGGAGTTTGTGTATTTCATAGCAATTTGTTTGGGGCCACCAACTCTAATTGATCTTTGCTGTGGTTTGATATGAGCTAGCGGAAATAAATTTGAGTGGATATTCAGATTACTGTAGCTACTTTTCCATTTCCATGCTCAATTACTGGCTGCTTCCATGTTGCTGCTTGCTGCAGTCTCTGCCACACTTGAGTTTCAATACCTTCTAGAAAGTGGAAGTGTATACTTAACTTAAAATGTGAGACCTGTCATTTTCTAATCGAATTTATCCCCTTTCTATATAACCTCCACCATCCCTGCCACGAATTAATGTAGCTACATCAAAAGAACAGATTCTTATAGTTAAATTTATTTTTATTATTCGATCATGGGATGTGGGCGTCACTGGCAAGTCCAGCATTTATTGCCCATCGATGGTTGACCTTGAGAAGGTGGTGATAAGCCGCCTCTTGAACCGCTGCAGTCCGTGTGATGAAGGTACTGCCACAGTGCTGTTAGGGAGGAAGTTCCAGGATTTTGACCCAGCAACGATGAAGGAATGATGATACACTTCCAAGTCAAGATGGTGTGTGACTTGAAGGGGAAATTTGAGGTGGTAGTGTTCCCATGCGCCTGCTGCCCTTGTCCTTCTAGGTGGAAGAGGCCATGGGTTTGCGAGATGCTGTCGAAGAAGACTTGGTGAGTTGCTGCCGTGCATCTTGTAGATGGTACACACTGCAGCCACGGTATGCCGGTGGTGGAGGGAGTGGATGTTTAAGGTGGTGAATGGAGTACCAATCAAGTGGGCTGCTTTGTCTTGGATGGTGTTGAGCTTCTTGAGTGTTGTTGGAGCGGCACTCGTCCAGGCAAGTGGGGAGTATTCCATCACACTCCTTAATTTTGACTTGTAGATGGTAGAAAGGCTTTGGGGAGTCAGGAGGTGAGACACTTGTTGCAGAATACCCAGCCTCTGATCTGTTCTTGCTGCAACAGTATATATATGGCTGGTCCAGTTAAGTTTCTGGTCAATGGTGACCCCCAGAATATTGATGGTGGGGGATTCAGTTATGGTAATGCCGTTGAATGCCAAGGGGCGGTGTTTAGACTCTTGCTTGTTGGAGAGAGTCATTGCCTGGCAGTTGTGTGGTGCGAATGTTACCTGCCACTTATCAGCCCAAGCCTGAATGTTGACCAGGTCTTGCTGCATGCGGGAATGGACTGCTTCATTATCTGAGGAGTTGCGAATGGCAATGAACACTGTGCAGTCATCAGCAAACATCCCCACTTCTGACCTTATGATGGAGGGAAGGTCATTGATGAAGCAGTTGAAGATGGTTGGGCCTAGGACACTGCCCTGAGGAACTCCTGCAATGATGTCCTGGGGCTGTGGTGATTGACCTCCAACCACCACAGCCATCTTCCTTTGCGCTAGGGATGACTCCAGCCAGTGGAGAGTTTCCCTTCCGATTCCCATTGACTTCAGTTTTACTAGGGCTCCTTGATGCCACACTCGGTCAGATGCTGCCTTGATGTCAAGGGCAGTCACTCTTACCTCATCTCTGGAATTCAGCCCTTTTGTCCATGTTTGGACCAAGGCTGTAATGAGGCCTGGAGCCGAGTGGTCCTGGCGGAACCCAAACTGGGCATCAGTGGGCAGGTTATTGGTGAGTAAGTGTTGCTTGATAGCACTGTCAACGACACCTTCCATCACTTTGCTGATGATTGAGAGTAGACTGATGGGGCAGTAATTGGTTGGAATGGATTTGTCCTGCTTTTTGTGGACAGGACATACCTGGGCAGTTTTCCTCATTGTCAGATAGATGCCAGTGTTGTAGCTGTACTGGAACAGCTTGGCTAGAGGCGTGGCTAGTTCTGGAGCATAAGTCTTCAGCACGACAGCTGGGATGTTGTCGGGGCCCATAGCCTTTGCTGTATTCAGCACGCTCAGCCTTTTCTTGATATCACATGGCATGAATCGAATTGGCTGAAGACTGGCTTCTGTGATAGTGGGGACCTGAGGAGGAGGCCGATATGGATAATCCACTCGGCACTTCTGGCTGAAGATGGTTGCAAACGTTTCAGCTTTGTCTTTTGCACTCACGGGCTGTGCTCCATCATCATTGAGGATGGAGATGTTCAGGGACCCTCCTCTTCCCATTAGTTGTTTAATACTCCACCACCATTCATGATTGGATGTGGCAGGACTGCAGAACTTTGATCTGATCCGTTGATTGTGGGATCGCTTAGCTCTGTCTATAGCATGCTGTTTCTGCTTTTTAGCATGCATGTGGCCCTGTGTTGCAGCTTCCCCAGGTTGGCACTGCACTTTTAGGCATGCCTCATGCTGCTCCTTGCATGCTCTTCTACACTCCTTATTGAACCAGGGTTGGTCCCCTGGCTTGATGATTGAATGAGGGATATGGGGGGCCATGAGGTTACAGATTGTGATGGAATACAATTCTGCTGCTGCTGATGGCCCAAAGCGCCTCATGGATGCCCAGTATTGAGCTGCAAGATCTGTTCTGAATCTATCCCATTTAGCACAGTGGTAGTGCCACACAACATGATGGAGAGTGTCCTCAGTGTGAAGACGGGACTTTGTTTCCTCAAGGACTGTGTGGTGGTCACTGCTACCAATGCTGTAATGGACAGATGCATCTGTGACAGGTAGATTGCTGCGGATGAGGTCAAGTAGGTTTTTCCCTCGTGTTGGTTCTCTCACCACCTGTTGCAATGTCAGTTACTCAGTCTTTACACCAAATCCACAATTATATAGTTTAGAAAGTACTAGCAAGCCACAACCTGTAGGCAATCTATATTGCTTCTGTAAGGGGTTTTAGATCTCAGAGGTTTCTCTCTAGAGGCCTCTCTCTCTTGCACAGTAAAACATAGAAACATAGAGAAACATAGAGATAGGAACAGGAGTAGGCCATTCGGCCCTTCGAGCCTGCTCCGCCATTCAATGAGATCATGGCTGATCTTCGTCTGAGATCATAGCTGATCTTACCAGTTCAGTACCCCGTCCCCGCCTTTTCTCCGTAACCCTTAATCCCCTTAGCCTTCAGAAATATATCCAATTCTCTCTTGAAAATATTTATTGAATTAGCCTTCACAGCCCTCTGTGGCAGGGAATTCCACAGGCTCACCACTCTTTGAGTGAAGAAATTCTTCCTCATCTCTGTTTTAAATGATTTGCCCGCTATTTTTAGACTGTGGCCCCTGGTTCTGTGCTCCCCTGCCATTGGAAACATTCTCTCTGAATTCAGCCTGTCCAGGCCTGCCATAATTTTATATATTTCGATGAGATCCCCTCTCAATCTTCTAAACTCCAGTGAGTACAAGCCCAAACTATTCAATCTCTCCTCGTAGGTCATTCCCGCCATTCCAGGTATCAGCCTGGTGAATCGCCGCTGCACTCTTTCCATGGCAAGAACATCCTTCCGCAGATGGGGCGACCAAAACTGTACACAATACTCCAGATGCGGTCTCACCAGCACCTTGTACAGCTGTAGTAAGGTATCCCTATTCCTATACTCGAACCCCCTTGATATGAAGGCCAACATACCATTTGCCTTCTTAATCGCCTGTTGCACCTGCATGCTCTCCTTCAGTGACTGGTGCACAAGAACACCCAGGTCCCTCTGCACTTCCCCATCTCCCAATCTATTGCCATTTAGATAATAATCCACCCTCCTGTTTTTACCCCCAAAGTGGATAACCTCGCATTTATCCTGGGCTGCACGATCCACGTGGAGACGGAACGCCTGAAAGGACCAAACGCAGACTGGTTCAAAACCTTGCACTTCCTAGTTGGATTGGTGAGTATGTTTCTGGCCCTCCATAATCAGATCTAGATAGGTTTAAGGGGTTACCACCTTGAGTGGTTCGACCCACTCGCCCCTTAGATTCTATACTCTGGACTTTGGGGCAGGAACTACAATGTAGAGAAAACTTATAGACCAAGTTTGATGAAACAAAATTAAATTTGATTGCATATGGAAACACAAATCAAATGCAAGCAAATAAGAGAGTACATGGGAGGGAAAAACACAAACAAATCATAACGACACAATACTAACTAAGGCAAATACAGGCATATTATACTCTACAAAAATCATCATGAAATAGGGAAACACACGGAACATCGAGGGATAACAACTCATGTTAATTATACCCTTAAATATCCACCCCCTTAAACCTATCTAGATCTGATTATGGAGGGCCAGAAACATACTCACCAATCCAACTAGGAAGTGCAAGGTTTTGAACCAGTCTGCGTTTGGTCCTTTCAGGCGTTCCGTCTCCACGTGGATCGTGCAGCCCCAGCGAGCTGTGCCACACCTCTCTCCTGAGGTGTGGGTCGGGGGCGGCTGGACACCGGCTGGCCTGGATGTCGGCGGGGTCGGGGATCGTCGGCTCGATCCCGGTCAGGTTCTTCCTGTAGTTTGATTTTGTCTCTTCTCCCGAGCCGGAGCGGGTCGATGGCCTCTCGTTTTCGTCAACGGCCCGGGGTTAGTCGATGATCTCCCGATGTTTGACCCCGGGGCGGGAGGCCGGCTCGAACAGTCTTCTTGATGGCGGTTTGGTCTTCTTCTCCTTCCTCTCCGTCAATGGAGAGGAGTCCCGCTGATCTTCTCCCGAAGCGATTCCTCTTTACCCAGCTCAAAAGCTGGGCAGGCCTGTAAGCTGGCATGCTGACGATTGTTTCTCCGCCGTCTCCTGTCGTTCGTTCTCGTCGCTTAACCCTACCCGTGTGTCCTCACAATTATACTTCTTTTCCAGAAGCCCTTATCTCGCGCTAAATCAGGTTAGTCTTTGTTTAACTTTTGGCGGGCTTGTTGCACAACGGGGTAGTTATTAATTTTAAACTGTTCTTGGATGGCCGGTAATGGCCCATCTCTGGTCTGGAATGACCTTCATTGTTTTTAATGTCCTGGTGATGTCCTTAACGGGCCCTTGATGCTCTTCTCATGAATATGAAACTGTTCCCTTTTGTCTGGGTCAACATTTAGATGGCCTTTATCTACAGGCCGATCTCGACTGGATCTGTATCCAATCTATATGTATATGTGGGTGTCTGGTTTCGTTCTCTCAGAAACAGCTTCCAGAACTTACTTTGGGCTGAATCCACAAAGCTGTCTGAGGATTTGCAGGAACCATTTTAAAGTGTCCCAATAAGCTGATCACGGGGTCTGGTGGCCATTTTGAATGCCCCTTTTTCTGGGCTTCTTTTAAAATAGTCTTTAAAATCATGGCCTCTTCTGCCATTCGACCCTTTATACTATAAAGTACAATTTTGCGAATCCTACACTGTTGCTGCTTTGAAAGGATTTAATGACAGTGGCAATATTTCAGTTCTGTTTTGAACAATAAGTCGATTTAAGCTTGATGCTTGTATTTTCCATCATGAGTGAATGAATATTATTAATCATTGTTAACAGAAACATTGAGCTCCAACTGAGTCAGTAAGAGAGAGAAGAGTGGGGAAACTACCCAGTCATGACTTTCAAACCCAGTTATTAATGTTAAACACTGGCAGTGGGGTGGCGGAAAACTTCACTGCTGGACACTACCACACATTCGAGGTCAGAGTAGATTGGCATATTGTGCTTTTGAGCCTTCTCCAGAAATGTCTGTTACTCGGCTCTCTGACACCTCTGAGCTTGAAGGATTGTATGTCTGGCACCCGATCAATTGTCAACAAGTTGTCCAGAGCCAACTTGCTTGGCAACTTGTTCACAGTTGTTATGTGGTGATGTGCCTCAATAAATCCAAGACTCAATGTTAGCGGAACAAAACAAGGCTTTTATTAACTTAGAAGGTAACACACAGTGGAGAGGTGTCTTCCATCCAGAGGTCTGCAGTACTGGATGTGAGGCACGCTGAGCCTGCTTACATAGGGGCCAGGTATGGGCGGAGCCCTACACACAATACAATACAAGGTGAGGAAACGGAACTGAGGTAAGGGAAATGAAACTGAAACTAAACCACAGTCACAGGCACAATCACACAGAGAATACAGATGAGTGATGAATGGCATATTTCATCACATGTGGGTTATGTTTGGATCCAGCTGGATGACGCCATTCTGGATTTCATATTTCAGCTCTCCACAATGAAGGACCTGGGTTTTGCCACTGGTTGTCGAGGCGACGATACCTGAATGGGTCTATGCTCCTCTCACTGTTGCAAGTGACAAAATGATGTCCATTTTATATTGCTGTGCTGCTATGCTGATTCCATTCGCCTCTACAATTGATAACCTCTGGAACTGCTGCTCTTGCCATAGTCTCATCCTCTGTTTATCAAGGGTATTAAGTAAATGCCTGCCTCATCTACATGCCTTTCCCTACTAATTGCACAGTGGGCATGTTATGGATGTTTCGGTTCCCACCATTGGCCTAGAAATTCCATTCCCTACGGGTGTGTACGCGCTGTGTACTCACCCGTAGGGCCAACGGAAGTGCCGGTTTTAGGCATGCACTGCGCATGTGCTGGAAACCGGAACTTCTGTTCTGTGAAGAAAGGGCTTGACAGGTCAAACGCCTGCGCCGGAGAGGCAGCGCGTACGGCTGCAACTTCCATTTTTTTCACAGTTGCTTCAGTCCAGGTAAGTCGGAAACAGCTGTGCCTAGAAAAGCAGGCGCAAGGCCTGCTTTTGCCAGGCTAAGAGTTGAAGAAAGTAAAACAAAATAATTTTTTCCACAGATTTATCATTTTAAAATACTTTAAAGAAAGGTAAGTTTATTTTTAGCCCTGTTAAAAACTTTAATTATATCTTTCAAAAATTTAAATTTTTGTTTACAATAGTTAATTTATGTAATTTATAGTCATTTTAAAAATGTGATTTAAAAAAAAAAATTATTTGAAGTTTCACTTATGTTTTGGGGCTGATCTCTATTCATATCTTCCTGTCAAATCTATGAATGGAGATTCCCTGCTCTGATTGGCTCCCCATGGCCCACGTGATCCCAGGGACGCTGCGAACTACCTGCGCCCCTGGGATACGTGGGCCCTGCACACCGGCAGTTTGAAGAGGCACAGCAATGGAATGCTGCACCTCCTGGGAGCCCTCCAGTCCAGGTGGAGATTTTTCCAAATCGCAGCCCTCCGCCACGCGGGAGTGCTGCGAACGGAATTTCTGGGCCATTGTCTCTGTGGAATACCCAAGGGAAAATATCCACATAGAACTGAATGCTTCTGGACAATGCTTTTTGTAGTGTGAATGTTTTTGAAATTGAAATTGAAAAAAACTGCTTCATATAAGTAACTTAATAACTAATAAAGTATTTTAATATGATAATTGCATGTGATCAACAATTAACTTTAATAACCTCTGTAGTCACATTTTTTAGTGAATGCATGTTGTTCACAAGATCTGCAAACTCATTGGGGTTAATTTTAACCCCTTAGAATGGGTGGGTTTGGGTAGGATGAGAAGTTAATATTTGAAAAATTCCCAACCTGCCCACTTCCAGTTATACTTGATTGATTCCTGGGATGAGAGGGCTGTCCTATGATGAGAGATTGTGTAGAATGGGCCTATACTCTCTGGAGTTTAGAAGGAAAGATTGAAACATACAAGATTCTGAAGGGGATTGACAGGGTAAATGCTGAGAGGTTGTTTCCTCTGGCTGGCGATGAGGAAGAATTTCTTCACTCAGGGGGTTGTGAATCTTTGGAATTCTCTGTCCCAGAGGGCTGTGAGTGCTGAGTCTTTGAGTATATTCAAGGCTGAGATCGATAGATTTTTGGACTTGAGGGGAATCAAGGGATATGGAGATCGGGCGGGAAAGTGGATTTGAGGTCGATGATCAACCATGATCTTATTGAATGGCGGAGCAGGCTCGAGTGCCCGTATGGCCTGTTCCTGCTCTTATTTCTTATGTTTTTATGTTCTTATAACGGAGGTGGGACGGTAGGCAGACTGCTCTTAGGAGGTGGGTCAGCCATTAAAAAAAGCAAACCAAGCACTAGGGTTTATTTCTAGAGGATAGAATTGGAAAGTAGAGAAGTTATGCTAAACTTGTATCGAACTTTTGTTAGACCACACTTGAAATGCTCTGTACAGCTCTGGTCGCCATATTATCAAATGGATATAGAGGCACTGGAGAGGGTACATAAAAGATTTACAAGGATGATACAAGAAATGCGAGGGTACACCTATCAGGAAAGAGAAGGCTGAGGGGTGACCGAAAATTAGGGAAAGTTTTGATAGAGTAGACACAGAGAGAGTGTTTCCACTTGCGGGAAAAAAAAAACTAGAGGCCATCAATATAAGATAGTCAACAAGAAATCAAATAGGGAATTCAGAAGAAACTTTTTTACCCAGAGAGTGTTGAGAATGTGGAGCTCGTTAGTACAGGTAGTGGTTGAGACGAATAGTATAGATGCAGTTAAGGGGAAGCTAGATAAGCATATGAGGCAGAAGGGAATCGAGGGTTATGCTGATAGAGTTAGATGAGGAAGGATGGGAGGAGGCTCGAGTGGAGCATGTAGGGGGTGGTGTGTGCAGTCAGCTTTGCCCCTGACTGGTTTTGAGCGGTTCGAATCGCTCCCACACCCCTGGGTTCTAGACACCGGACTTAGGTACAGGCAACGATACAGAATTGGAGTAGACAACTGGTTTGGTGCAAGAAAACTTTATTTTATTTAGAGTCACAATAAAATTACACACTTAAATTACTGGAGTGATTACAGGCATACAAAAGTACACTTAATTAAGAATGGGGAACACACAGCACAACGAGGGAAAATCACATTAATAATCCCCCTACCCTTGTCCCACCCCCAATACCTAACTAAACTGCACTACAAGAGCCAGGGATTATGCTCACCAATAGGGGTTTCTTGACAGTTCGAATCCTGTCAATTAAGCCAGTTGCGCTTTTGGGGTTCGCTCTTTGTGTCCTTTGGGGCCTGCCGTCGCCACGTGGTCTCAGCCTTAGAATCTGCGAAGATTCTTCAGTTGGGTGGCGTCCGCAGATGCGGTAAGGGCGCAGTTGTGGATTTGTCTGGGTAAGTACCTTCTTTTCTCCGTTAGAGATAGGGAGTAAAGTCTTTGTTGGGTACTTTAGCTTGTAGAGTGGAAAACTTTGGGTTTTGTTCTTCTGGTGGTGGTCTGGTCGTCGAGTTTTGTTGCTGTTGGGGTTCGGCTGGTGGTCTTCGGTGTCGGCTCAGTCGCGGTGGCCTAGATCATTACCTGTGCAGTGGTAATGATCTGAAGGTATGGTTTACCCAGCCCTTTGTTATCGCGGTGCTCGTGGTCGGTCTCTGTGTAAGGCTGCGGTTGTGGCCTAGTTATCTTCAGTCGAGCCTGCCTCACCGTGCCTCCTCGCTGTGATGTTCCGTGAGCCTTCCGGTTGGATGCCCCTGTGGCCTGAAGGTTTCTGTGAGTGTTGTCAGCGAGCCTAGCCGTGTCCTGCTTCTTTGAGTTTCAAGCCTCCCTGGTCCCAAGCGTGTGCCTGCTTTTTTTCTGCCTTTTTTTCGTTACCGGTGGGCCTACAATTATACTATTTTGAGGTCGTTATCTGCGCACCAAATCAGGGCTAGTTCTTTGTCTGATTTTTGGCGGGCTCGTTAAGGTGATTATAGTCGTTCACCTTAACTGGTTTTTGGGCAGTTGTCCCATTGTTAAATGGTTTTTAATGTCTTGGTGTTTGTTTATGCATAATGTAAATCTGTGTCTTCCTAGCTTGGTAGATAGTTTGAACTGTAGGTGATTATATATGCATCGTCTTGATGGGTTTTAAGTTTGTGCAAGATTAAGCCTCTTCCTGAGTTGATTTGTTTTAAAGGGAATAATGCGTGTTCTGTCTCCTTCAGCTGTTTGGTTTGAAATCACAAATCAAAGGCTGTCTCCCACAGGCCCGGGCATGTCAAGTTTTGAGTTTTGAACTTGACACGCTGCGCAGGGCCCAGCTTTAACCTTGCAGACTTTGCCATAAAGCCCAAAAGCCATTGTCCTTCAGGGTTCCCCTATTTAATAACTTGTCCTTCAGGGTCCCTTGTTGAATAACTTGTCCTTCAGGGTCTCTTATTTAATAACTTGGGAAATGTGGGAATTTTGAGAATCCTACAAGCATAAACGCTGGCATGGACTGGTTGGACCTGAATGGCCTGTATCTGTGCCGTATATCCTATGTAATTCTATGTAAGCTTTTAAGGAGGCTGCGTGCCTCCATTTTTATATGCTTTTGATTTTTAACCCATTTTGACCAGGTTTCCTGGGGCTCGGGAGGTAAAAGTAGACGAGAAGGGCTGGATCCATATGCTAAGTACATTTACAGCACTGCTTGTGGGGCAGGAGTGTTTCCTCCAGGCCCAACAAGCTTACCTCTTCCCCCCCACCCCGTAATCACCGACTCTCCCTGCTCCCTCCCTGCCTCCCCGTTGATATCAGGGACATTGGATCTGGGCCCTTCCTTGCACCCTGTGCTGAATAGTTCAGCCAACACCTTTTCTCCTTTAGAAAGCCGCTTCATAGAAGTTGATCATCCTTGTACTATTGTACACCTGGCTTATTCTTGTGGCTGATTTTCTTCCTGTCACTCTGACATAATCTGATTGCTTGTGACAGCCCTGGGGATTCTTTTTCATATGGAAGACAATAGTTTATGAATGACATTCAGGCTTTGACACTATGCTGATGTGGTTTTTGAAGATAGAAGGTTTCTTGCACCAATTCATAACTGCTTCTTTAATGCACAATCTGAATGTCTTCTGTTGCTCTGGGTGAGGGAGGGGTGGGGGGCAGGGGGGTGTTGCGGGGTGGGGGGGCAGGTTTCGTTGTGAAGAAAACAGGACTTGCAGGGTCAAGGTATTCATTTTTGGCACTAAGTTTATTTGCATGATCTCAGATTGTTAGTTTCGATGGCCTAACTAGCTGCTTCCAAAATGCAGTGAGACTCACCCAAAGCAGCTTGTTGCGGACTCATGCCAATAAATAGATTCAATTGGGGCAAAATTGGGCTCGGTAGCCCCCGCTTTTTGGGTGCTACGAGGCGCCCTCGAGGTTGGAAAATGGCGATGGCAAAGCACGCTTGCACACTTCTGACACGAAGTGCGCCGGACTTCATATTGGTAAAAGGGTTAGCGCGGTGCACCTAATGTCCGCCAGAAGCATGCAGAGCAGGCAGATCATGATATCAATCAGTGCGCAGTGCTTATTTGACACCAGTGCTGCCATTTTAGAGCTCCACGCTCCAGCCTGCACCCTCTCTTAACCTCGCACAGCTGAACACAATGTTAAGCAGCATGAAGGACCCACCACCAGCACTATTTAAAGGGATCATCAACTACTTACAGGTTGCCATGGTGTGGAGATGCCGGTGTTGGACTGGGGTGGACAAATGTAAGAAATCACACAACACCAGGTTATAGTCCAACAGCTTTATTTGAAATCACAAGCTTTCGGAGCGCTGCTCCTTCGTCAGGTGAAGTGTTGCACCTTCTTCACCTGACGAAGGAGCAGCGCTCCGAAAGCTTGTGATTTCAAATAAAGCTGTTGGACTATAACCTGGTGTTGTGTGATTTCTTACATTTACTTACAGGTTAGTAGCTGGCTAATTGCTTCTGTGTGTTGCTACAATTCTACATGTTTTGGTTGCGTTCCATAGTAGTTTCAAGTTTCAAAAGTCTACAGGGAGTGGTGTGGCAGGTACTTTTTGCTGATTTCAAGGCTTCTGCACAAACCAGTTGCTCCCAGACAGGGGTACAGTAGTAAACCTTTCTCTTGGAGTCGAGCATGACTAGAAGAATGAGCAGAGGCCATGCAGAGCAAGACAATTTGCTAGAAGAGGGAGGAGGAGGAGGGGGAGAAGGGCCCTCAGCAGGGAGCCATATCTGCCCAGGATGTTCAGGGAGCAATTCTCCTACCTGAACTTCAACAACGACCTATGTTTGAGACATCTGTGCTTCAGTAAGGAGGTCATCACTGACATCTGCCAACTGCTGCAACCACAACTCCAACCTTAGAGCAGGGCAAGGACCGCATTGCCAGTGGCTGTGAAGGTGACCGTAGCTATGAACTTTTGTGCATCTGGCTCCTTCCAGGCTGCTGCTAGAGATATTAGCACATCTCGCAGTTTGCAGTGCACTGCTGGATAAGGGTGATCATTGAGGCTCTCTATGTAAAGTGAGATAACTTCATTTCATTCCCTCTTGTCAGAGAGAAACAGATGGAGCAAGCACAAGAGTTTGCAAAGATTGCAGGCTTCCCCAGGGGGCAGAGTGCCATGGACTGCATGCACATTGCTTTGCGTGCGCCTCATGTCAACTCTTCCACGTATGAACTGAAAGGAATTCCACTCCATCAAAGTGCAGCTGATGGGTGACCATAGGCAGCGCATCGTGCAGGTGAATGCCCGCTATTCTGGCACCAGTCATGATGCATTATTCCGCGGCTTTCCTCTGTGCCAGCTGTATTTCAAACCAAAGGGTGGCTACTGGGCGGCAAAGGCTATCTGCTGATGACACGGCTCATGACTCCGGTTCCCAACCCACGCACACGTGTACAGCAGACATAAAACAAGAGCCATGCTGCCACAAGAAATCTGATAGAGCAGACCATTGGCATTGTGAAGAAACATTTCCGCTGCCGGGACCACTCTGGAGCAGCCCTGCAGTACACACCTGACTGGGTCTCAAGAATTATGGTGGTAATATGCTGCATGCTGCACAACCTGGCCATCATGAGGGAACAGCCCTTGCCACCACCTATCAGACGAGAAGGTGAGCAGCAGGAGCACGAAGAGGAGGAGGTGGAGGAGGATGAGGACAAGTAGGAGGCAGAAGAGGAGGAAGAGGAAGGGAGGCTGCAACCTAGACAGCCCCTTTCTGCCTGGGCTGTACGTGAACAACTAATTCAAGTGCAATACCAGTAACCAATTTGCCATTCACCAACAGTCCCACATTCCTCACCTTCCCTCTGTCACTGACCATCACATTCTCCTCTTGCCCACAATGCAAAAATAAAAGCCAACACAGCATACACATTCCAACCCATATTTATAAATTAAATCATGCCATAGTGCATACAAAAATAAACTAATCACCCTCGTGCATTCCTTTAGTGCCTGTCTTCCATGTACCTTTGATGTCCTAGTGCTCCTACAAGGTACTACCCAAATGGCTGCAGCATAGCTGGTGAAGGCTGCTGACTTTTAATGGAGGAGACTGCCTTGGAGGACGACCTCAAGCAGCTCTGGGCTTAGAAGCCCCAGTTTCAGAGTGCACCATCTCGGCATGGGCGGTAGCAGTGTGCGCTGGCTAGCTGACAGACAACAACAGGGCACTGGCGAGTGGCAGGGGCGGGAACACAAATACTATCATCCTGATAGAGCTCCATGGAGCCACAACCACTCTTCTGGGGTGGCCCCTCAGCAATCCTAGTAATCTGTTGAGCGACAGATTGCTGGACTGCTGTGACACCCTGGAAGCCCCCTTGAACACTGGTATCCAGAGCCATGATGGCAGCAGTCTGAGCTTCCACTGCAGCACTCAGACGTTGGGTGGCTGCTGTCTGTGCTGCAATGGAAGCTGTTACAGCGGTCATCAGATGCTGCTTCATGGTTGGTTCACAAGTGTGTTGATGGAGTTAGCCACCAGTTCCATGCTGGAAAGGATGGGCTCCAAGCTCTGCGCAAAGCCCTGTGCCAAGTTGGTGCCGGACTCCTCCATACTCCGTGACATTGAACGCAGGATTTCTGGTATGCCTGCCAATACACCAAACATTTTGCTGGGTACACCCATAAACCTTTTTCTGTAGCCTGGCCCATTGAAGTCCTCATCTGGGTCCTCGGCAGCAGAACTCGTGTGCGGCCTCGCCCTCCGGCCTTATCAAATTTCTAGCCCAATATGTACATGACGAGCAGGCACAGTGATCTCCATGTTTAAAAAAGCAGATTACCACTAACTGTAGTAATTATAACGTGGCGAGTATGAGTGAAGCAGTTGTTTAATGTGACTGACTCACATTTGCTCCTAACTATAACTAGGATATTAAATAAAGGGTCATTTTTCGTGGTCTGTGTTGATTTTTCCTCCAATATGATATTGTTATTCCCCTGTGTTATCCAACTGTCTTGGTTCTTGTTTTAATTTCCGATTGCAATCAGCCAGCAGGCCCTAATCACTAACAATATTTTGCAATCCGAAAACCAACTGTGCTCCATAAAGATGTCATAGAAAGACATTAAATACTTCTGTCACAAAATTTCAGCTCGTTTTATCTGCACTTGACCGACATTGTACCATATTTTCCAAAACTAGTCCACAACATGCCTGGCACTGACAGAAACATGGCTCTTGGCCAGAGACTTCTTCTCCTTACAGGAGTCTCCCCAACTGGCTGTACATTTCAACAACACTCTGCCTGCACCATTACAGTAGTGGTGTCAATGTTCCCCGTGCAGTTCTCCAGACCTCCCGTGCAGCCGGCTTGCCAGCTTTCCAATGCGAAAAACCGAGCATGCGCGATATTTTCAATGGTCTGCGCATCTCCCCCCGCAAAAAATAAAAGGGCACATTGAGTGGTATGGCCCTGATCAGCATGCACGGGCCCTCCAACACCTTCTTCCATCCTGTAGTGTATGTACCTTTAAGAGAGAACTACTTTTAGAGCTCCTGTATACTGTAGTACCGGCAGTGACCACACCTGTATATAAGCCTTGAGCAGGCATCTGTACTATTAGGTTTAGACTACCCTCATCCAGTAAACACCTGTTGATTGTTGATCTGCAGTCTCCGTCTATTTATTGAAGAACACCATACCTTAAGGTTCACGGATTCAACAGTGGCGACGAGGTCGATTCGAATCTACCTGCAACTCTGCATTTCCTCCCAAGGATTCGCTCTGGGAGGACAGTGGAAGAAAGTCGAGGCCAGAAGAATGGGCGTCGACCATGAGCAACCGCCCAGTCATCCGGCAGAGAGTGAGCATCGCAGGGGAGGCTGTTGAGAGCTGGGCTTGGTTCTCCAGCCATGACGATCCAGCAACAGACTGGCAACAGGTACAGCACAGACCCTTCCCGGACAGCGGTGGCTGGAGCCGACCAATGGCACAGAAAAGGCCGAGCAGCGTCGACGGGGTAAGAGAGAGGGTAAAGCGCACAGGGCGCAGCCGGGGGTTGAAGACCGAGCGGCATCGACGGAAAACAAAAAGAGAGAGAGGGTAAAGCATAGCCGGGGTTCAGGACCGAGCGGCAGCAACGAGAGAGTCGCACAGGAGAACGCGCAGAGCGCAGCCAGGGCTCAAGGGCTGAGCAGCATCCGCGGGGAAAGAAAGGAAGCGAGGGAGACGCCATTTGAGCCGTGGAGAAGAAGGGAGAGCGTGGGAGATGCCATTTTTGAAGCCGCAGCGGAGAAGAAGGGCGAGCGCGGGAAGAAAGGAAAGTGCGGGAGAAGCCATTTTGAGCCAGCGGAGAAGAAGGGAGAGCACGGGAGACGCCATTTTAGCCAGTCTAACCACACCCATGGATGCCGAAGTGGCAGTGTCACAGCGTTCGACAATGAAGTCGAAGATTGGGCGACATATGTGGAACGCATTGAGGTGTACTGCAAGGCGAATGAAGTGCCAGATGCCAGGAAAGCACTGGTTTTGTTGAATTCCATGGGTCCAAAAACGTATGGCTTACTGCGAAACCTAATAACCCCAGAGAAGCCAGTGGATAAGGATTTCGAAAGCATAGTGGAAATCCTACAGGACCACTTAAACCCCACACCGCTGCTGATAGCAGAAAGATTTAAGTTTCGCAAAAGGAACCAGCATAATGATGAAAGTAATGCTGAGTATTTAATGGAACTGTGCAAGCTACCGAAACACTGCCTGTTTGGAATGGGACTAGCAGATACGTTAAGGGACAAGTTTGTGTGTGGACTTCAAAGTGAAGGAACCCAGAAACGGCTTCTATCAGAAAAGGATCTTACGCTGGACAAGGCTTTCAGCATGGCAGTATCACACGAAGCAGCCGCACGGGGCGCTGCAGAGATACAACGGAGACTGCAAGAATATGGCACCAATGAAATGTCATATGGAGCAGGGAAGTGTTATTGTTGCGGCAGAACAACACACGACCAGAAGGATTGTTGGTTCAAGGACCAAGTGTGCAGACAGTGTGGAAAAGCAGGACACATAGCAAGAGTCTGCAGATCGGGGAAGAAAACCAGCAGCAAGAAATCTCCACAGAAGTACAAAAAGGTACATAAGGTGATGGACAGTAGTTCAGACGAACAGAAAAGTGATACAGACTCCGGAAGCAAGGAGCTGGGTTGTCTGAAACTACATAATGTAATCAAAATGGAGGATCACCAGACTATCTGGGTCACGCTCAAGATAGACGGAGTTTAAGTGAAAATGGAATTGGACACAGGATCAGCCCTAACAGTCATAAACCGAAGGGACTACAAGCAGCTATTCTCACATATACCCTTGAAAGCTACAGAGATAGTCTTGAAGACATATACGGGGCAAAAAGTCTACCCCAAAGGAAAAATAAGGGTGAACGTGATATACAACGGCCAGGAAATACCAAAAATGGACCTATATGTATTGCCAGATGGAGGACCACCACTACTAGGACATGAATGGATCCGGAAGATACAATTAGATTGGCATTCTATACAGGCACTGAAGGTTGAGGCCAAAAAGGATGATGACGTCACACCTGGAAGACTGTCAAAAATGCTAACTGACGCACAAGAAGTGTTCCAGGAGGGACTCGGAACACTAAAAGGCATAACAGCGACGATTAAAATAGAGGAAAATGCAAGCCCAAAGTTTTTTAAGGCCAGACCGGTGCCTTATGCGATCCACCCAGCCGTTGAAGCAGAGCTGGAAGGTTTGGAACGTTCAGGAGTACTGTCCAAAGTGGGCTGGAGTGAGTGGGCTACACCCATCGTTCCTGTAATGAAGAGGTCGATGAGTAATACGCCTGGGGAACCAAAGAAGGTTCGCATCTGTGGGGACTTTAAGGTGACAGTGAACCCAGTCCTTCACACGGTACAATATCCGCTTCCGCGGATTGAAGATATTTTTGCCTCGCTATCTGGAGGAAAACGCTTCACTAAGATTGATCTGGCCCAGGCGTACTTGCAAATGGAGGTAGAAGAAGCCTCGAAACAATACCTCACGATCAACACTCACAAAGGTCTCTACCAATACAACCGGCTGGTGTTCGGGGTAGTATCGGCTCCGGCTATTTGGCAAAGGGCAATGGATCAAGTCCTGCAAGGGATTCCAGGGACCCAGTGTTATTTGGACAACATCCTGGTCACGGGCGAAAATGACAGTGATCAACTTGCCAACCTGGAGAAGGTGCTCTCTAGATTGAAGGAATATGGGCTACGAGCTAATCGCCACAAGTGCGAGATTCCCCAGAAGCAGATCTCGTATTGTGGCCACGTTATTGATGAAGAGGGGTTACATAAGTCCCCTGAAAAGATTGAGGCAGTAGTCAAGGCTCCAGCACCGGAAAATGTGTCACAACTGAGGTCGTTCCTCGGGCTGGTGAACTACTACCATAAGTTCTTACCAAATTTGTCTACAGTATTACACCCACTGAACACCCTACTGCAAACGGGGGTACCATGGAAGTGGAATGACTAATGTAAATGAGCTTTCCAGAAGTGCAAAGAATTGATCACATCAAAAGAGGTGTTGGCCCATTTCAACCCAGCACTACCAATTCGGTTGGCGTGTGATGCATCACCCTATGGTATTGGAGCGGTGCTGTCGCACAAATTCCCAGACGGGTTGGAGAGGCCAGTAGCCTTTGCGTCTCAGTCACTAACCTCAGCTGAGCGCAACTACGCCCAGATTAACAGGGAGGCCCTCAGCCAATATGGGGAGTAAAAAAAATCAACCACTATCTGCATGGGCAGAAGTTCACCTTGCTGACTGACCACCAACCACTTGTCTCCATCTTTAATCCAAAGAAGGGCGTTCCGGTGATGACTGCACAACGGCTACAAAGATGGTCCCTTTTTCTAGGGGTGAACCAATATGAAATAGAGTACAAGGGCACGAAACAGCATGGAAACGCTGATGGGCTATCACGCCTGCCACTGCCTACTGCGGAGGAAGCGCAGGCAGTGGGCCCTGCCGAAATATTTTATTCGTCGATAATTGAACGCTTGCCAGTAACTAATGCAGATATAGAGAAGGAGACCCGAAATGATCCGACACTGTCTCGGGTATATGATTTGACGGTGAAGGGATGGCCAAAACATGGCGACTCACTGTTGCCAGCATTCTCATCCAGAAGAGAACAGCTGTCAGTATGCCAGTGGACAGTGGTGTGTGGATCCCGAGTGGTAATTCCACTCAATGAGCTTCACGAAGGCCATCTGGGAGGGGTGAAAATGAAAAGCCTTGCTAGGGCTTATGTGTGGTGGCCGGGGATCGATCAACAAATCGAGGACCTAACAAAGAGCTGCTCAGGATGCCAGAAGGTCCAAAATGCACCACCACATGCCCCTCTACACCCATGGGAGTGGCCCTCCTCTCCATGGCAACGGGTGCATATTGATTTTGCTGGTCCATTCATGGACTCAATGTTCTTAATAGCAGTGGATGCGCACTCGAAATGGCCTGAGGTGATCAAAATATCCTCCACCACTACGGACAAAACGATTGCAGTCCTACGGAACATATTTGCCAGGAACGGCTTGCCAGAGCAGATTTGCCCTGATAACGGACCACAGTTTGTGTCCGAAGAGTTTCGGAAATTTATGAGAAGGAATGGGGTAAGGCATTACACATCCGCCCCGTATCATCCAGCCACAAATGGATTGGCTGAGAGGTTCGTACAAACCTTTAAAAAGGCAGTAAGGGCCATGTGCAATGATGACATTCCACTACAGCATAAGGTGGACAATTTCCTGTTAGCCTACAGAAATGCGACACATGCAGTTACCAAACAGACCCCGGCCATGATGTTCTTTAACCGAAGGTTGAGATCTCATCTGGATTTGCTCAGACCAAATGTGCGAAGAAATGTTGAGAATAAGCAATTCCAGCACATCAATGAGAAGCCGACAAGGAGCTTCAATGTAGGACAACCAGTCTTGGCCCGCGACTACCGAACAGAGAAATGGCAACCCGGAACGATATGCACACGGCAGGGGCCACTAATGCACACAGTGGTTGTCGGGGAGAACATTGTGAGATGCCATGTTGACCAGATCCTAGCGTCACAGGAACGAGTCAACCCCATGTCTTGCGTACCTGGGGATGAACCCAACATACCGGTAGCATCTACCTCAGAAACAGTAGCAGCGGAAACTGATGAACTAACCAACGACAGGGAGCCAGAATCGCCTCCGCACCAAGAACAAGACACTCAGGAAAGGCGCTAACCAGAAAGGGTCAGGAAGCCGCCCCAAAGACTGAATCTATAAATGGACTATTTCAGTTAAATGTGCATGTTAAAGTGTTAACTGTTATTTGAATGTTATGGTACTGTTAATCTAAAAGGGGAGGAGTTGTAGTGTATGTACCTTTAAGAGAGAACTACTTTTACAGCTCCTGTATACTGTAGTACCAGCAGTGACCACACCTGTATATAAGCCTTGAGCAGGCATCTGTACTGTTAGTTTTTAGACTACCCTCATCCAGTAAACACCTGTTGATTGTTGATCTGCAGTCTCTGTCTATTTATTGAAGAACACCATACCTTAAGATTCACGGATTCAACACATCCCTCACTCTTTTCTTTTAAAAACCTCATTGTACCCTGCGTAACCTTCAACTCTCTCCATCCTCTCTACATTTCTCTGTCCTTAAAATCTCAAGATCCATTTCTTTGACCAAGCTTTCGGTCGCCTGTCCTAGCCTAACAAACTCAATGTCATTTTCTTTATGCCTATTTGTGAAGCACCTTGAGATATTTATTTACATTAATTGCATTACATAAATACGAGTTGCTGTAAGCAGAAATACTCACACAACCATTACTTGCATGCCCTTATTGCCTTTCCTTTAATACCTTTGCCAATGGGATTTTAGTTGGATAGAATTTCCAATAAGTGACTTGTCTGCACTGATTCAATGAGGGGAATTTTAACCCCCAAACATGGGTGGGTGTTGATCGGGTGGGAAATAAAAATGTTTAAAATTTCAAACTCTGACCTCAGCCCGTCTCCAACCCGCCCACTTCCGATTTTAATGGAGGCAGGTCAGGGGGCAGGCAGCCAATCCGCTCTCAGGAGGTGGGTCAGTCAGTAAAAGCTTTTAAGGAGGCTGTCCGCCTCCATTTTAACAGGAGTTTTAGTTTAACCTATCAAAGCCAGGTTTCCCGGGCTCGAGAAACCTGGCAGGTAAAAGGAGGCGAGAAGGACCGGATCCATGAGGTAAGTGCATTTACAGCACTGCTTGTGGGCCAAGAGGTGCAGGGGTATTTCCTCCAGGCTCAAAAAGCTAACCACTTTACATCTCCTGCAATCTCCGAAAACCCCTCCCTCTGATCACTGACTCCCCCCATCTGATCACTGTCTCCCCACCCCCCTCGCAATCTCCAATTCCCCCCGCGATTTCTAACTCCCCCACCCATCCCCTGGATCCCCCTCCCCCGATCTCTTACTTACCTGGCATCTGGTCCTCAGCTGTTTTCCCGCCCGACAGGCAACTCGCCTATCAATCAGGCTGGCTGTCGGGCGGGAAACCTACTGAAAAATTGAGTTAAATCCTACAGGACTTCCAGGAAACTCTTACTTCCGGGTTTCCTATCTGGAAATCCACCCTCTGCTTACTTCACGGCCCTGAGTAAATATCGGGGTCAATAGGTTTCTTTGTAATGCAAGTTGTATTTACAGAAAATTTTAGTAAGAACCACTAAATGTTTGGAAATAGGGGCCTCATGGCAGTTACCCATTCTAATAAATGGACACAGGGAGGAGGGAGTAGGTTGTAGTTACAACTCTCATTCTGCGCAATTGTCTACTAAAATTCTTAAAATAACAACTTGTAATATTAAATTTTAATATGTTATGTTGATTGAGGGTGCAGATTGCTTTCCACAAAATTAAGTATGAAAAATATTATATTTATAACCATCCACATGAATCAAGTCAGAAAGAATCTATCACAATCATAGCTCATAAAATCTAGCAATTTTTGAAAAATACAATGAGAAGTATTGGTGTAAACATAAAGCTCAGTGGCAAATGACAATCTGAACAAGAATTCAGTTGTAACAGCAATGACATGATCTTGATTCAATATGAATTATCATTCTTCTCAACCTATGAAAGATTAGGTTTGACATAAAATTCGTACAACAAAATGAAAACGTCGAGTAAAACAACGACTTACATTTTAAAAACAGAATTGTAAATATTCTCCAGAATATTAATTCATGAAACACAGTCTTTTTAAAAGATATGTATTTGTTCCCGGGATGTGAGTGATGCTGGCAAGGCCTCATTTACTGCACATTCCGAGATGCCCTGACAAGGTGTTGGTGGGCCTTCCCCTTGAATGACTGCAGTGCACAACAGTGTTAGGTAGGGAATTCCAGGATTCTGACCTAGCAACAATGAAGGAACGGCAATATATGTCCAGGTCAGTGTAATTAATTTGGAGGGGAACTTGGAAGTGATGGTGTTCCCATAACATTGCTGCTGTTATCCTTCTCGGTGCTAGAGGTCACACAGGAAGAAGATGCTGATGACATAACCTTGGTGAGTTATGTTACTATGGGGGGTATTTTCCCAGCCTTGGGGAGACGGGTATGGAGGTGGGACTGCCGGGAAAATGGCTGAAACTGGAAGCGGGTATCGACCTCACTCCCAACCCGCTTCCGTGCCATCTTCCCAGGAGACGGGTCCCCAACTCGCGCAGGGACCCATCTCCTCAAGGCGGGAAGGGGATTAGGGCCAATTAACTGCCTGTTAACAGGCAGTTTTGAGGCTTATCCCTATTTTACCCCTGCAAGTGTGGGCTTCCCGATGGCTGCGAACCTTGCCAGGGTCAACGAGATGAGCAGTGGGTCTTCGGGGGTGAGAGGAATCGAAAAGTCCACTGTAGAAGTGAGTCATGGGTGCAAGTGTGGAGAGCTAAGTATGAGAGGTGAGTGTAAAGTGTTGGAAAAAGTTTCCTTACCTTTGCTTCTTCCTGCAGACTTCAACCTTTGAGGATCCGAAGGTGACTCATCTCAATGGCAGAGATGACAGAATGGCTGCTGCATTCTCAGATGCAGCAGCCATCTGCTTTTAGCTGAGGTGAGAGGTTTTGGTGAGCCTTCTGTGCAAGGGCTCACCTTAGAACAGAGATTGTCAGTGTTTGACAGCTTCTCAAAGCTCCTCTGTCACCGGCTTTCCCTTAATTGGCCGGTAAGCCTGCAGGGCAGGCTTAACAAGGTCAATCAAGGGAAAATAGCGTGGGTTTGTCAGACGTCATTGGGGGCAGGACTGAAACCCAAAAACCAGCAGTCCCGCCCCCAACATGCCCCCATTGACAAAATCCAGCCCTATGATCCAGATTTCTGTAAAAGGGCACCGCAATTTTGACTAGCCTGAAGCTGATCAGCTACCTCTTTCCGCCCATTTTGGCCGGGTAGCTGGCTGGCGGGATATAAATGAGATCTGGCGTTAAAATTGGCCAAGGTGTCCCACAGAGATTCCTGGATGGAAAGGCAAGCTGGGAATTAAAATCCATTCCATTGTCTTTGTGTTGGATTCTTCTCTATCCAGCTGCACTATGATAAAAGTAGCAGTAATATAATTGTTACTGGAAATATTTATGAATTGTGATTGAATTATTCCACTCAACTTGCATAATCCTGTATCCTGTTGCCAATGAAAATGTGCTTTCAGTTTAGTTTGGGTTTAAAAATATAGAAGCAGGCTGATAATGTTAATGTAGGAAGCATTAGTAAAACCTTGACTTAGTCTTTGTAAGCAGGACTTATGTCAAACTGAAAATTCATCTCACTGAGCTGTAGCATATGAAATTTCGAGAAGCATGTCCAGTGTCTAGTTGCCTATGAAATTGAAATGTTTTGGATGGTTTGTGAAAAATAATCCTGTTCAACAACTATGTAATGAATGAAATGTTTGTATTCGTTAAGTGGCCAGGTTTGAGACTATGGTTTCTATTTACCTCTTGAGTATCAGCAAATCATACAGGGCATATGGAAAGTCAAATTCTATTATACCACACATAAAATTTATGGGTGGTATATAAAGTGATAGCAGTAGTGAGCTATATTCTAGCCTGTGTCCAGATTATTATGTCTTCCTGACTGAAGGGCGGCCATCTTATAGTGTCATCAGAAGCACCATACAAAGTACATGGGAGAGAGAAATGGAATGAGATTGAAAGGAAGACATCAAGAATAGCCATGATGCAGAGTACCTAAAGAAAGTATTCTTTTACTCTTGGTGTATGTCTGCATTATATTATACTAGCGTTGCCAAGGCTTTTTTGTAAAACGGCAGTTTACAGGGCCGCACGGTTTACAGCCGGCCGCTGCCGCTCCCCCGCTCTGTGTCTCGGGCTGAGCGGTTGTCAGGCCCGGACCGAGTGACCCCAACTCACCTCCCGCTCCGGCGGGCCGCCGCAGCTGCCCCGCTCGCTGTTGAGTAAAAGCAGTGAAAAAAATGGCGGCTACGTTTCGGGAGGCTGCAGGATTAGTTCCTGCCCACACATGGAATGAAACGCCCCCCCGTGACGCACCGATTGGTCAACCATCACGTCACTCAACGCTAATGAGTGGTAGCATTGGTCAACCGCTAATGAGTGGATTTTTGAACGTTTTTTGTATACTGTCCGAACAATTTTTGTCTGACCAACAAGTAAATATGCCTATGAGACTCCCCTAATCATAAGCTTTCTTTTGATACAACATATGTGTAGGTACACTCTATAACTTTTGAGTGTCTAGCGGACAGACAGACATACAGACAGACAGACAAACAGACGGACGGATCCTTTTATATATATATATATATATAGATAGATAGACGATGCTAAGGTGGTATTATAGGAAACAGGGACAGCTGCATCGATATAGCATCCATATAATAGTGCACATTTAAATAACAGCTTGTGTATGATGCCTGTATGGTGCTCAAACCACTGACACTATGTACCGAGTTCTGTATTAGTTCCTATAGATGACATAAATGATTCAGCTTCAAGAAGTGAAACGATTTCTAGAAACTGGTTGATTTTCCCTTGAGGCACATGTCACACAATTTTTTGGTCTGTTGCTGCTCCAGCAAAAAGATATCTGCAAGTTTCTTTTTAGAAGTCATTTAAGTTCAAAATTCACATTAATGAAACAAATGCTAAGAACTTTTTCTGCTTTGTGCTAGTTTCAGAACTTAATAAAAAATAGTCAGTCTTCAGTTAATCATGTGAAAATTATATCTCCCTATCTCTGTAATCTCCTCTAGCCCAACAACCCTCTGAGATACCTGCGCTCCTCCAATTCTGGCCGCTTGAGTATCCCCGATTTTAATCGCTCCACCATTGGCGGTCACGCCTTCCGCTACCAAGGTCCTAAGCTCTGGAGTTCCCTCCCTAAATCTTTCTGTCTCTCTACCAACGTTCCCTACAAGCTGGGTGGCTGCGCTGCTGGTCTCGCGGAGCCTGGGACCGGCTTTTGTAATGTAAAGTTTCGCGTACGCACAAAACTGTGAACGGGCCGCGCAACCCCTTAAAGGGGCCGCGTACCCCAAAAAAGAGGGAACATTGCTCTCTACCAACATTCCCTATAATCTGCGCAGCTATGCAGCTCTGAGCAAGTCCCACGCAACACTGGACTGGCTTTTTCAATGTTAAGTTTTGCGCATACTCGAAACACTGAAGGGGCCGCACACCCAAAATAAAAGAGGAACGTTGCACTGTACCTCCCTTTCCTGCTTTAAGAGGCTCCTTAAAACCTACCTATTGACCAAGCTTTTGGTCATGTGCCCTAATATCAACTTATGTGGCTCGGTGTCGGTTTGTTGATGACACTCCTGTGAAGCGCCTTGGGATGCTTTACTATGTTAAAGGCGCTATATAAATGTAACTTGTTACCTTTTCAAGGAAAGCACATGGGTTTGTACATTTGGAAAGTATTGAAAATCTAGAACAGTGCATTCTTTGTCATTCCCTGAATACTTAAAGCCTCACCTGACGGTTACCCACAGCACTGAGTCTAGTCATATATATATATTTTCTCTCCACATGAAGTCCCTTGTGAAATCTAAGACAAGAAAATGAGTTTGAGTGAGTATAAATCTATCATCCCTGTCAGCTAAGATCTGTTCCTCTCTGACCTTTAACCTTTTGAAAGAGATGTTCAGTGGTTAGTGTATGAATGTGACAGGATTTGTACAATGGGTTTTGAAAGTGCTTTTATTCTCTTAATACGCAGCTTGAGATGTTCTATTCATTTTAACCCCCTTTCATGATATCCTCCTCTTCACTGACCCTGCAGCTTACCTGCTCTTCTTTGTTTCTTCCCCTGATTGACAGACTGAAAGAGAAAGGATCCCACAACCAATTATGAAACTTGTTATCTCCTATGTTTTTACATGTGTTTCTACCTATTAAGTTGAAAGTTTTTCTTTTATTTTTAAATTCCATGCTTTCCCATACATTTATAAGGAGAATTTGAAGGAAGATTTTCTTTGTGCTTTTTGTTGTGAAATTACGAAAACGTTTATGATTTTACTGCACAGAATAGAGTAAATATTCCCCAGCTCCTTGTTTTGTTAAATGAATAATAATATGGAGCAATACATTTACTGTACAAATGATGGAAAATCATTTATATATCTAACAGTACAGCACTGGGGTACACCACAAGTTCCAGTGTCAAACAGAGTTGTCCTCAATATGAAAACGATTTACATCAGCAGATAACATTTTTTTATCCTATCGCATGATATAACATGAAAAATAGGAGCAGGAATAGGCCACTTGGCCCCTTGAGCCTGCTCCGCCATTCAATAAGATCGTGGCTCATCTTGGGCTCAAAATCACTTCCCTGCCTGCTCCCCATAACCCTTCACTCCCTTATCCTGCAAAAATCTGTCTATCTCCACCTTAAATGTATTTAATGACCCAGCCTCCACGGCTCTCTGGGGCAGAGAATTCCACAGATTTATGACCCTCTGAGAGAAGAAATTCCTCCTCATCTCAGTTCTAAACGGGCAACCCTTTATTCTAAAACTGTGCCCCCGAGCTCTAGATTTCCCCACGAGGGGAAACATCCTCTCTGCATCTATCTTGTCGAGTCCCCTCAGTATCTTATATGTTTCAATAAGATCACCTCCAACTCTTCTAAATTCCAATGAGTGTAGGCCAAACCTGCTTAACCTTTCTTCATAAGTCAACCCCATTATCTCAGGAAGCAACCGAGTGAATCGTCTCTGAACTGCCTCCAATGTGGTATAAGTCTCCAAGTTGAACTTTGTCCACTATACTCTGCTGACCTACTAAAATTGCAGTAACACTGTGGTGTAGTAGCGGCACAGACATGTGTAAGACATGCGTTTGCACCTGTGTGAGTCCTGCCCTCGAGTGTTACACCAGGGAGAAGTGCCAAGTAGAGTCATAGGCCAGGATTTTCATTGGGCCGTGGAGGTGCGATTGGAGGCATGCGGGGGGTTAAAATTGCGAAAACTGGCGGTCGGGACACCCCCGC
The DNA here is from genome assembly GCF_052327205.1 of Somniosus microcephalus. Classification (NCBI taxonomy): domain Eukaryota; kingdom Metazoa; phylum Chordata; class Chondrichthyes; order Squaliformes; family Somniosidae; genus Somniosus; species Somniosus microcephalus. Next base: position 83,503,454 of record NC_141001.1, read on the forward strand.
CTGGTTCCCGACTCCGAGCAACTTTAACTCAGTCATGTCTAATGGTCCCGAATCCGTCCCGCCTACAACAGGCGGGATAGATCGTTAAGGCCCTTAACAACACTGAATAGTCTCTATAATCCTATTTTGAAAGGCCCTTGCAAATTTAACCCTTTTCCCACATGAAACACGCCTGGTGGGAAACACGATGGTGAAACCTGGCGGGAGCACTATTGGATTGCTGACTATCAGCTGCAGGTCAACCATTAAAGAGGAGATTTGATCAGCCATCATTTGCAGGTGGCAGGACTTTGTTGTCTCAGGTCTGGGGAAACTTTTAGAAGGCATAACCATAGCTGTGAAAGTTTGGAGCCTGACACCCATCTCCAGTGTGACCTCCTGGGAAACCCCTCTCACGACCTTCACTCAGCGCTTCCTCAACTGAGGCATATACCAGAAGCATGGGAGCCATTTATTTCCTTCCCTTCTGGACATTAGATGAGGACGAAGACCAGCCGCAGCACCAGCAGAACCAGGAACAACAGCAGCACCATCAGCAGCAGCAGCAACAGGAGTGCCAGGCTGTTGCTCACCCACCTGAAGCTGCACAGGCCAGAAGGGGCCGGTGCTTGGAAGCCCGTCGGCGCAGGAGATACCCCCCAAACAGGGCCTACAGACACAGGGTCAGCTACCTCAACACGTCTGAGCAGCAGTGCCAAAGGCGGCTCCGACTTTCGCGAGAGGTAGTGAGTGACATCTGCGCAATACTGCAACAAAGTGAAAATGAAGGAGTGAGTGTAGAGATTCCATAGCATCAATACTTAGGAGACAAAGATGGAGTGAGGTGGCAAGACCAAGGGCCCTCCCTGTGTGTTGTCAGTTGTTTGCAAAGCATCAGAGTGATAGGGAGTGTGAGGGCTGCATAGTCGAATAGTTAAGTGAATGTGACCATAGAGAGAAAGGGAATGGTTAAAGGTGCATGGATGTCAGTGTCAAGTGGGATGTGGAGGAAGAGATTGCTGAAGTTGAGTGCTGGTGAGGAAAGGCAATGGGGATCAGATTGAGGGTGATGAGAAAATCATACTCACTTTTCAAGTGCAGAGAAGGTCATGAAATCTCTTGCGGCACTGAATCCAAGTTCTGCGGGTGACTCCCAAGGAGTTGACCTCCTCAGCCACCTGCATCCACACTGCCTTGGTCTGCTGGGAGGCCTCTTCCTCCCTGTAGAAGGGAAGAGCACCTCCCTGTTGGCTGCAGCGCCATCTACTAAAACCTGCAAGGCCACCTCGTCAAAACGAGGAGCTGATCTGGGTCTCCCACTGCTCATGGTGCCTCCAGGTCCCTCTCACTCCACAGTCAAAAAGCTTGGCAGTCTGCAGAAGAAGCAAGGCTTGCTATAGACCTTAAAAGCAGCAGCAATGATGACGTCATCGGAGGCAACTTTCAGTCAGGAAAGCAAAGCAACTAGCGCCCGGGCGTGGTACCGCCAACGACTCCCGTGAAATTCAGAGGGAGGTTAGCGTCGGTGGTAACCGTTAGTGCCCCGTGGCGCTGCGCCACCGGGGATGACATCATCACCGTGCGCAGTGCCCCGCTTGCTCCCCAGCCGCGATCTTCGGTTGCGCTAATTAAAGGCGATGTGCCAAGCAGCCATTTTTGCTGCTGACCACCTGCCAGCACCTGCCCTCTCTGCCGTCCCCAGCCTCCTGACCAGCCCCCCCACAAAGTGTCGGCTGCGCTCCGTGAGCCCGGCACTTCTCTTGAGAGCCGGGCCACTTTGCCGGCACTCCGATCCCTGGTGGCCCAGCTGGGCCCTGGGTCGTGCTGCACAAGGCCCCTCCCCTTTACGAAGGGGAGGAAGGCCTGCAGTACCACGGTGCGATGTGCCGCAGCATGTGGTACTGCGGCATGCAGCACCGTGATATTCCCTCGCAGCGCCCCAAAAGGGAGGCGGGGTGCTTCCAATAGCGCCCCACTTCCTTCTTGGGGTGCTACCAATGAATTTCAGCCGCGGGGGCACTACAAGTATCGCGCTGGCAAAGTTAGCAGCCCAAAGGGGGCGCGATTCAATTTTTTCCCCATAAAATCATAACAGCACAGAAGGAGGCCATTCGGCCCATCGAGTCCGTGCCAGCTCTCTGTAGAGCAATCCAGTCAGGCTCATTCCCCCACTGTATCCCCATAGCCCTGCAAGTTTATTTCCCTCAAGTGCCTATTCAGTCTCCCGTTGAAAACATTGAGTGTCTCCGCTTCCATCACTTCCGTCAGCAGCGAATTCCAGGTCATCAACACTCACTGTAAAAAAAGTTTTCTCTCACATTCCCCCTGTATCTCTTGCCCAAAACCATAAATCTGTGACCCCTAGTTTTTGTAACATCAACTAGTGGGAACAGCCTTTCCCCGTCTAGCCTATCCAAACCCGTCGTAATCTTGTACAACTCTATCAAATCACTCCTCAACCTCTTTTGCTCTAATGAAAAGAAATACAGCTTCTCCAACCTGTTCTTGTAGCTAAGATCCCCCATCCCCGGAGCCATTCTGGTAAATCTCCACTGCACCCTCTCAAAGGTCTTTACATCCTTCCTAAAGTGTGGTGACCAGAACTGGAGGCAATACTCCAGTTGTGGCCTAATCAGCGCTTTATAAAGGTTTAGCATAACTTATCTACTTTTGTACTCAATACCTCTATTTATGAAACCCAAGATCCCATATGCTTTGCTAACCACTCTCTCAATGGCCCAGAAATTCGGGTGCCAACGCGTGAGTACGGACGGAGTACCAACGCGTGGACCCGATGGAAGTGCCGGTTTCTTGCATGCACTACGCATGCGCGGGAAACCGGCATTTCCGATCCTCTGAACGAAGGGGTTCAGAGGTCGAACGCGTGTGCGCAGCAGTCTGCGTGTGCGCGTTTTAACTTCCTCTTTTTTTACAGGTTTGCCCGTGCGTGAAGGCCTCTACTTTTTGCACATTTAAAAACCAGACGTAAGGGCTTCATTTTAAAAGGTAAGTGGTCAATTAATTAAAATTAGAAATTTTTTTCCACAGGTTTATTATTTTTAAATACTTTACAGTAAGGTAAGTGTATTTTTAGCCCCGATTTTTTATAAAATTATTTTTTCAAAAATTTAAATTATTGTTTAAAATAGTTATTTAATGTTATTTATAGTTGATTTAAAGAGTGTGATTTTTTTTCAAATTTATTTTAAGGTTAAGTACTGTTTTGGGCGGCCGGAGTTTTCATGAGTTTGACAGTTCTTTCTGTCAAACTCATGAATGGACTTTTCCCTCCTCCGATTGGTTGCCCAGTTCTCATGTGATCCCAGCCGACGTATCGCACTAACTACGCCGCTGGATCACGCAAGCACAGCGCGCCGGGAGCTGAACCGGGCCACAGACAGGAAATGCAGGCAGGCCCAGGCCTCAACGGCCGGCGCGCTAGGTAACTGTAGGTCGGGGGCTTGTACCCGCAGGAAGCCCCTGACACGAATTTCTGGGCCAATATGTCCCGCCACCTTCAGGGACCTATGCACATTAACCCCCAGGTCCCTCTGTCCCTGTACACTCTTTAAAACTGTGCCATTAAGTGTATATTGCTTCTCCCTGTACTTTCTGCCAAAATGCATCACCTCACACTTTTCTGTATTAAATTCCATCTGTCACTTGTCTTCCCATTCTGCTAGCCTTTCTATGTCCTGTTGCAGTCTATTGATATCATCATCACTGTTTGCCAAACCCCCAAGTTTGGTGTCATCTGCAAATTTAGAAATTCTACTCTGTATTCCAATATCCAGGTCATTTACATATATATCAAAAAAAGCAGCAGCCCCAGCACTGACACTTGGGGAACATCACTGTCTACCATCCTCCAGTCTGAAAAACAGCCATTTACCACAACTCGCTGTTTTCTGTCCTTAAGCCAATTCCTTAACCAAGCTGCCACTGACCGACATATTCCATGAGCCTCAATTTTGTTAACCAGCCTTCTATGTGGTACTTTGTCAAACGCCTTCCGAAAATCCATGTAGACAACATTGATTGCATTCCATTCTTCAATCCTCTCTGTTACTTCATCAAAAAATTAAATTAGATTAGTCAAACATGATCTTTCTTTTACAAACCCGTGTTGGCTCTCCTTAATTAGCTTAAACCTCTCCAAATGCCCGTTAATGTTTTTCTTGATTATTGTTTCTAAAACTTTACCCACCACAACTGACTGGCGTGTAGTTACTGGATTGTCCTTGCACCCTTTCTTGAACAATGGTGTCACATTTGCCACTTTCCAATCCTCAGGCACCTCCCCCACATCTAGGGAAGATTGGAAAATTATGGCAAGCCCTTCCGCTATCTCCTCCCCCAATTCCCTTAGCAACCTGGGATGCAAGCCATCTGGACCAGTTGATTTGTCTACTCTAAGCATACCCAGCCTTTCTAGTACACCCTGTCTATCAATTTTCACCCCTTCCATTGCTTCTACCTTTTCCACTTCTGCCGAAATTTTGTCAGCATCCACCTCCTTAGTAAACCCCAATACAATGTACTCATTGAGTATTCTAGCCTCTAAGCATATAGCACCTTCTTTCTCCCTAAAAGACCCCACCCCACCTCTTACTACCCGCTTACTGTTTACATGCCGTGAAGATTTTTGGGTTCCCTTCCATGTTAACCGCCATTCTACTCTCGTCATCCAAGGAGCTCTTGCTTTGGTTCCCTTACCCTTCCCTCTTTTTGGAATGTACCTAGCCTGTACTTGGAACATCTCCTCCTTAAAGATCACCCAATGTTCTGTTACAGTTTTTCCTGTCAGTCTTTGGTTCCATTTTACCCTGGCTAGATCCTTTCACATCCCATGGAAGTTAGCCCTATTCCAGTTTAGAAGTGCCACTCTAAATTTGTCCTTGCTCCTCTCCATTGCTAATCTAAATCTTAAGATACGATGATTACTCTTACTCCCAGACACTTATTCGACCTGGCCCACGTCATTCCCCAGCACCAGATCCAGCAATGCCTCCTTCCTAGTTAGGCCAAGAACATATTGGTCAAGGAAATTCTCCTGAACACATTTCAGAAATTCCTTCCCCTCCTTTTCCTTTACCTTAGCGTTATCCCAATCGATATTTGGGTAATTAAAGTCCCCCAATATCAGCACACTATAGCTCTTGCATTTTTCTGCGATTTCCCTGCAGATTTGCTCCTCTACCTCCCTCTCACTATTTGGAGGCCTATAGGATACCCCCAATAGCATGATCATACCCTTTTTGCTCCTCAACTCTAACCAAATGGATTCTGTCCTGTCCCCTCAAGAACATCCTCACATTCCAACACTGTCTTCCTTAATCAGCACTGCTCCCCCACCTCCCTTTTTTCCTTCCCTATCTTTTCTGAACACCTTTTACCCTTGAATATTAAGTGCCCAGTCCTCACCGTTTTTAAGCCACGTTTCCGTTATTGCCACAACATCATATTGCCACACAGCTAATTGTGCTTGTAGCTCACCAACTTTATTCACCATACGTACATGCATTCTAAACCCATTTTTGAATTTTTCGTAGTCATTCTTAGTCTGCTCCTATCTAATAAGTTACTACTACCACCTCTAGTACTATCTTCCCTAGTACTATCCAACACACTCACACTTTTAATGCACCTTATTCCTCTTTTCTACTCCTATATGCTGGTGCCCACTTCAATAGTACATCATTGACTGTAAAGGGCTTTAGGACAAACTGAGGCCACGAAATGCACTATATAAATGCAAATTCCTTGGTGGAGTTGGAGGAAGGTTTGAGGGGACGTCCACTGAGTTCAGTAATAGAAACATAGAAACATAGAAGATAGGAGCAGGAGTAGGCCATTCGGCCCTTCGAGCCTGCTCCGCCATTCAATGAGATCATGGCTGATCATCCAAATTCAGTACCCTGTCCCTGCCTTCTCCCCATATCCCTTGATCCCTTTAGCCTTAAGAAATATATCCAACTCTTTTTTGAATATATTTAATGAACTGGCCTCCACTGCCCTCTGTGGCAGAGAATTCCACAGGTTCACCACTCTCTGGGTGAAGAAATTCCTCCTCATTTCAGTCCTAATTGTCTTGCCCCTTATCCTTAGACTATGACCCCTGGTTCTGGACTCCCCAGCCATCATAAACATCCTTCCTGCATCTAGTCTGTCCAGGCCTGACAGAATTTTATAGGTTTCGATGAGATCCCCTCTCAATCTTCTAAACTCCAGTGAGTATAAGCCCAATCGACACAATCTCTCCTCATATGTCATTCCTGCCATCCCAGGTATCAGCCTGGTGAATCTTCGTGCACTCCTTCCATGGCAAGAACGTCCTTCCTCAGGTAAGGCGACCAAAACTGCACACAATACTCAAGGTGCGGTCTCACCAACATAGAGAATTTAAAGAGGAAGTCGGGAAGATGACAGCCAGGCTGGTTGATGGAAAAATCTGTGGGTTCTGGTAATGGTCAGTAACCTGCTGCCAATAAAGCAAAGATGAATCCTATGAAATGATCCTGCTCTTGGAGAGGTTGGAGAAACTGGATGGAGAAACTATCCTATCGCAACTTGGAGGTCTCTTCACTCTGAGACAGCTAGTTAAAAATAAATTAGAATGTTCAATTCTCTCTCTTTCTATTAAATGAATGTGATGGTTTGAAGTCTGATTTCATGATGGAGGATGTTATGCTACGTTTAGCAATGTAACAAAGTGGCATACCTGTCAGTAACTTGGGATGTATATGTAAGTATTTATTTGATTTTAATTGCCTTCTTTAGCTACATACCAAAGGATACTTGCTGAAATAAGCCTGATTATATGTACTGTTGAAATTGTTCCACCACATGAATTGCACGATTGATCTGCGATACAGCAAGCAGCACTGAAAGATAAACTACTTTTCTTGTCTTTCAATAAACTACTTTTGTTTTTATTTAACCATGACCAGGGCACTATTCAAACACAAAAGTGTTGGGTCTGCTGGGAGTGGGGACTTGCTAGAAGCTGACGCAACCATTGCACACACAAAATCTTTTTCTATGGGCAAACACAATTGACCCCTCTTGCTCAGAGGGTTTTAACAGGTTTATGTGATACTGATTGGCATTGCTTGCATGTTCAGAATTGGAGACTGAGTGTGAACAAGAGGGTGCATCTGAGGCAGCGCAAGGAACGAGTCGCAGCCAAGGAATGAGCCCATAAGAAAGCAAAGGTTCTGAGTGTGAATGGTAGGAGGTGCAGGAAACCAGGGGTAGGTTAGGGTTGTGATGGTGCTGATAGGTGTGATATTGGCCCTGGATATGTGGTCAGAGGCTTCCCGCGGGGAAATGCCTCTGATCCGCAAATAAAATGCCTGCCTACCTGGTGATCCGGGAGGTATGGAGATTCGCAGTCCTGGGCCTCTCCAAGTACCCGCGGGCAGAGGCCCACATATCCCAGGGTCGCGTGCGGTTTGCAAGTGCTGCTGGGATCACATGGGCCAGCCCAACGAATGAAAGGGGGATCCCCATTCATACTGATGTAAATTTCATATGTACGGAATCCCCATAATCATGAATGGGAATACCCAAAAAAATACATCTACACATCAAATACATTTTTAAAAATTACATATTAAAATTAATTAAAAGGCCATTTAATGAAATATTTAAAACCAAAATTTAATTTTTTGTGAAATAAATTTAACTGTTTTAAAGGGGCTAAAAATATAATTTATCTTATTTCACAGGTTTTTTAATGTTTAAATGATTGAAAAACAAATATTTTAATTTTTTTAAAACTCTTAGGCCTTGTTTTTGCCAGTGCTCAGATGGCGGGTTTGGAGGCGGGTCAGAGGTTAAATGCGTTTTGATTGACGGCGGGTTCCGAACCCGCCATCAACCCGCCTCCACTTAACTTTGCCAAGTGTCGGGTCTGGGAGTCCCGATCAGAGCCGGCACCAAGTGGCGGGAGAGGAACTTTGGCAGTTAACAGCTTGTTAACTGCCTACATAATCCGATTTTAGCGGGCTCTTCCCATTTTAGGACATTTTCAGCGTGTTCCACGCTGTTCGCAAAACATGCCAGCTGATTGTGCTGGGTTCTTAACAGCTGCACCTGCAGCATAAAAGCGGACCTGCAACATGGCTGATTTCCAGATGACAGAACTTTGTTTTTTGAGGTGTTGGAACGCATTTTGCAGGTCTATTGAGCTTGTAGTGGTTAAGCTGAGATCCATATGCAGTGTGACCTCCTTGGAAAACCCTCTCCCCACATTGCCTGAGTACTTATAACATTTATTCCATAACTGACATATATACCAGTGGAATGGGAACCATTTATACCCTCTCATCCTGGTCCTCAGAATCGGAGGAAGAGCAGCCAAGGCAGCAGCAGAATTAAGCACAGCAGCAGCAGCAACAACAGGAGCGCCAGCCTCCTCCTCACCCACCTGATGCTGCACAGGGCAGAGGGCATCAGCGCAGGGCTGCACCTCGCCACAGGAGATACCCCAAACACAGGGTTTACAGGCAGAGGATGAGCTTCCTCAACATGACTGAGCAGCAGTGCCAAAGAAGGCTGAGACTTTCGCAAGAGGTAGTCGCTAACATCTGCGCAATGCTGCACCAGCACCTGGAGCCCAGAGGAGGTGGGCACTCCTTACCAGTGGCTGTCAAAGTCACCACCACCCTCAATTTTTTTGCTTCAGGGTTCTTCCAGGGATCATCAGCAGACATCAGCGGCATCTCCCAGTCGGCCGCACACACTTGCATCACGCAGGTTACCAATGCCCTCTTTGCAAAGACACACAATTACATCCACTTCTCCATGGATGAAGCAAGTGTAACCATGCGTGCGGTTGGCTTTGCAAATATGGCAAGCTTGCCAAGGGTGCAGGGTGTCGTAGACTGCACACATGTGGTCATTAGGGCACCCCATCACAACCCAGCTGTATTTGTGAACCACAAGGGCTTCCACTCCCTTAACGTCCAGCTGGTGTATAACCACAGGAAGAACATTATGCATGTTTGCGCCAAGTTCCCTGGCAGTAGCCATGACTCGTTCATCCTGCGACAGTCTACTGTGCCTCAGCTCTTCAATCGCCAACCCAACTTTGCAGATGGCTACTTGGAGACAAGGACTATCCACTGAAGACGTGGCTAATGACGCTGTTGAGGAGGCCATCAAACGAAGCTGAGGAGCGCTACAATGCTATCCACATTTCAACCAGAAGCATCATCGAGCAAACCATCGACTTGCTCAAATGGTTCGACAGATCAGGTGGAGCCCTGCAGTATGCAGTAGCCAGGGTCTCCAGAATCATCGTGGTCTGCTGTGCACTGCACAACATCGCACAGCAGCGTGGCATACCGCTGCCTGAGGAACAAGTGGCTCAGCGCACAGCCTCCTCCTCCTCCTCAGAGGAGGAGGAGGAACAATACCTTTCGGTGGCGGATGTGCCAGTTCTACCAGCACGTGATCACATTGCTGGCCATAATGCAAGGGATCCACTAATTCATACCAGATTCACTTAAGTTTACAAAGCAAACACAGGTGGCTGCCACCTTCTTAACACACCATACACAATCTTTACAATAAAGTGTGGGTTCCTATCACTCTCACCACCATCATTACAGATGAAAGGTGCCCTGACACCTCACTGCGATACTTCCATTTCTGGACACAGATAGGCCAACTCTTTGAATGTTTGCCATCACATGTCTTTATTACAATTGAAATGCCGATCATAATATTAAATATGTATTACATCAAAACACCCAAGTGACTACCCATTTCCACCCTTCCCTCACCTTCACATGGTCATTCACTTTGCCTCCAATTTCTACCCTTCCCTCACCTTCACATGGTCATTCACTTTGCCTCCAATTTCCACCCTTCCCTCACCTTCATATGGTCATTCACTTTGCCTCCAATTTCCACCCTTCCCTCACCTTCATATGGTCATTCACTTTGCCTCCAATTTCCACCCTTCCCTCACCTTCACCTGGTCATTCACTTTGCCTCCAATTTCCACCCTTCCCTCACCTTCACATGGTCATTCACTTTGCCTCCAATTTCCACCCTTCCCTCACCTTCACATGGTCATTCACTTTGCCTCCAATTTCCACCCTTCCCTCACCTTCGCATGGTCATTCAACTTGCCTCCAATTTCCACCCTTCCCTCAACTTCACATGGTCCATCTCTGACTCTTCCCTTCCCTTCCTCGACTTCTCCATCTCCATCTCTGGGGATAGGTTATCGACCAATATTCACTACAAGCCCACTGACTCCCACAGCTACCTGGACTACACTTCCTCCCACCCCGCTTCCTGTAAGGGCTCTATTCCATTCTCCCAGTTTCTCCGTCTCCGCCGTATCTGCTCCGACGATGCCACCTTCCACACCAGTGCTTCAGACATGTCTTCCTTTTTCCGCAACCGAGGATTCCCCTCTACCGTGATTGACACTGCCCTCGACCGTGTCAGTTCTATCTCCCGCACTTCTGCCCTCACCCCTGCCCCTCCCTCCCTCCCGGAACCACGATAGGGTTCCCCTTGTCCTCACCTTTCACCCCACCAGCCTTCACATTCAACGGATCATCCTCCGGCATTTCCGCTACCTCCAAAGTGATCCCACCACCAAACGTATCTTCCCCTCCCCTCCCCTTTCAGCATTCCGCAGGGACCGCTCCCTCCGAGACACCCTAGTCCACTCCTCTATCACCCCAAACAGCCCTTCCCCTTCGCCTGGCACCTTCCCGTGCAAGCGGAGGAGATGTAACACCTGCCCCTATACCTCCCCCCTTCCCACTGTCCAGGGCCCCAAACACCCCTTCCAGGTGAAACAGCGATTTACTTGTACTTCTCGCAATCTAGTATACTGTATTCGCTGCTCACGATGCGGTCTCCTCTACATTGGGGAGACCAAACGCAGATTGGGTGACCGCTTTGCGGAACACCTCCGTTCAGTCCGTAAGGGTGACCCCGAGCTTCCGGTCGCCTGTCATTTTAATTCAACGCTCCATTCCCACTCGGACCTCACCGTCCTTGGCCCCTTGTATTGTTCCAGGGAAGCTCAACGTAAACTCGAGGAACAGCACCTCATCTTCCAATTAGGCACTCTGCAGCCTTCCGGACTCAATATCGAGTTCAACAATTTCTGATCATAACCTCGGCCCCTATTTCATTTTTTCTTGTAATTTTTCCACTCCTTTCCCCCCCCGCCCCTTTCCTTTTGTTTCGCTCTCACACCTGGCAGCTATCCCTTGCCCTGCCCGTACACTTTACACCCAATCTCAGCCTATTAACATCTCGTCTAGCTTCTAACACCTTTCATTGTCTCTTTTTTACTTCTTTTGTTTCTTTTATTCTTTTGTCCGGTCGCAGCCCTGCCTCCGATCCATCTTTTCTTTCCAGTTTTGAAGAAGGGTTCGACCCGAAACGTCAACTCAAATTTCTGTCCATGGATGTTGCCTGACCTGAGTTTTTCCAGCATTTTCTGTTGTTATTTTGGATTTCCAACATCTGCAGTATTTTGCTATCGTCACCCTTGTGACTATCTTCTACATAGTGCTTCCCCTGTGGCTTCAGCAGATGTAGAGGCACTTTGCTCACTTTCATGCTGCTCCTGCTTCGACACTTTGGCGGGTGTCCTCTGGGTTTGGGAGCCTGGGAGGGCTCAGCAACAATCTGCTCCTCCTGCGCCGGTGCAGGGGCTGAGATGGCCATCTCAGTTGGGTGAGGAATCTGGGGCTCTGACCAAGGGCACCGCAGTGGCATGGGAGTGTGAGCACTTGGAGTGGAGCCCACACTTCCATGTTGTCGACCACCAACATCACTCTCATGGGTCGCCCGCACGTCACTGCTAGCAAGTAGCTGGAGAGCACCTTGCTGCACATCAGTGGGGCCATGAGGACCTGTCTCTGTACTGACAGTCCTCATAGCAGGGACGTCCATGTACCTCTGGTGTCTCTCCTCAATAGTTGCCCATCTATTCTCCATAGCAGACCATCTATTTAGCAGAGTCACCATGCGCTGTTGAGTCTGGCGACTTATGTCCTCTAAGGAGGTTGCCTCCCTCTCCATGGTGGCACGTTCATGCACCATTGCCTCCACCATGGCATTGCTTATGTTTGAGATGGGCTCCTCCATTCTCTACACACTCGCAGTTACCATGGATGCAAAACCTGTCAGAGACTCCTACACTTGTTGCTGAAGTTCCAGCACCACTCTCTTTCTGGATGGCCCCAGAGGCACAGGGCCCACATGCAGCTGAGCAGAGCTAGGAGCCCCCTGCGACCTCCAACGAGGACTCTCCACTGCTGTGCCTATCTCCACTATCTGCTGATGCTCATTTGTGAGCTGTGATACACCAGGTGACAACACTATTCTAGCTCGCGAATGACCCACCGAGGTGTGCGTCTCTGTGCTGGTGCTGGGTGCGCTCAATTCTGCTGAAATTGCACCCTCAGAGGTTGCAACTTCCTCTGAGGAGTCATCCGGCTCTTCCTCCTGGACAGTGGGGAGGGGGGCTCTCAATGGTCCTGTGGGGGAGTAAAGGCATGAGTTAGACATGTGATATGAATGTAGAGGGCACATCGAATTGTGCAGATGATCAGAACTCAATCTGTATGAATATCAGATGCCATATCAGTCACTCATGCAATCTAAATGAGAGGGTTGCAAATCTATTCTGTCACCAGCTTGCTCTACTGCACCTATCTGACCGTCTCCCACTTCCAGATCCTCAGCATCTCCGATGATGTCGAGAGCAGCCTCCTCAATGGTGGTCAAGTGTGCCATGGAAGGTGGCCCTCCTCCTGTCTTGCCCCTCTCCCTCTTATTGTGGTCTCTCTTTTCCTGCAATGAGGGACACAAGTGGAGTTTGAGTGAGAATGCTGGAGTAAGTGTAGAGAATCCATAGCATAGATGCTTAGAGGGAGACAAAGATGGATTGAGGTGCCAATACCAAGGGGCCCTCCCTGTGCGTTGTTAGTTGTTGTCATTGCATAACAGTGACAGCGAGTGTTAGGGGTGCATAGTCGAATGGTGGAGTGATTCTGTACATAGAGAGAGAGGGATGGTTAAGGGTGCAAAGGATGTAAGGGTAAAGTGGGGTGTGCAAGAGTAGGTTGACAATGCAGAGTGCTGGTGATGAGAGGAGATGGGGAGCAGATTGAAGGTAAGTGTGATGTTATACTCACTTTTGCTAAGCGGAGCAGATCATTGAACCTTTTCCTGCACTGAACCCAGGTGCGTGAGCACAAAGTCCTGGCGCTCACCTCCTCAGCAATTTGCAGCCAGGCTACTTTGGTTTGCTGAGGAGGCTTCCTCCGTCTGTTTGAGGGGAACAGTACCTCTTTGCGCCCTCTCACTCCCTCCATAAGAGCATGGAGAGAGTCATCATCAAATCTGAGTGAAGCCTTGGGTCTTGAAGCAGTCATTTTCAGAAGTACCACACCGAGAAGCAGCAGAATAGGATTGATCAAAAACAAGGCTGCATGGGCCCCTTAAATACAGCTGGTTGACAGACGCAGCAGAGGCGAGCAGCAGACCCGAACCCATTGATTGGGCCAGGCAGCACGCATGATGGGCTTAATCAGCCCAATTAAGCAAAAATCATAATTCCAGGGCGGCTGAAACTGGCAGTGGGACCGGAACCCGCCGAAGATCAAAGCTGCCTCCACTCGGAAAATCACAGCCTTACACTGGTAAAAGCAAGCTTTATACCTGTGAAATTCTTACGCCTGGTAAAAGCATAAGGCCTGCTTTTACCAGGCTTAATAATTTCACAGGCATTCACTGGGCAGATGTTGGGCAAATAGCCAACTCTCTGCCTGTGGATGCCCTTTTCCCAGAGATGCGGATGATGTGTCAAGAAGATTCGCGTGTGAAAACCCAGAACTTGTGCAGCCCTTACGGGCATGTACGTGTCCATAGGGGCTGCAAATTACGGGCTAATAAGTTATGACTAGCCTCTTTATTTTTGTATGTTTGCTGTGCTGAGTGAAATTGGGAACTCTTATTGCAACTGAAAGGGAGCTGTTTTTTTTCTATGATCGAACTGTATTTCACAGTAGAACTACTGAACCAATTAGAGATATATGTGACATATCACTCTTATTAAATATCTAGCATATGATAATGTATTCTACTTTGTAACAACTTCTTCGTTGTCCATAATGAATGTCAGTAACAGCCAGACTTGCTCATCTGTGGTATTGTATACGGATATAACGGTCAATTCTTGAATGACATCATTTGCCCCAACTTGGTGAACAACATGCACCAATGGTCACAGAGCTGCCATTTTCATTCCATTTGCTTAATGTCACACATTGTGTATTCACTGGTCTCAATGCCACACTCAGGTGGTACTGGTGGAATTGTTACTCCTTCTTTTGGGTTGCCTGATGGTGTTTTTGCAGAGTTTCAGTATTGCCTTCAGAACATCTTTGTAGTTCTTCTGCTAACTGCTGTGGTTGTGCGCTGTAATGCAGTGTGTTGTAGAAATCCTTCTTTAACAAACTTGTATCATTCATTTTGATGATGTGCCCTGATCTATGAAGCTGTGCCCTCATCATCGTCATTCACAGGTTGCTTTATCTGAGCCTTTCAGCATCCTTTATGTGATCTTGTCATGAGATTTGGTAATAAGATGGACATGTGAAGCTTTTCAAGTTCTTTCAGGTGGTTATTATAGGCAGTCCGTGCCTGAAAACCATACAGAAATGTAATAAATACCATGACATATTACCTTGATCTTCATCTCCACTTTCAGGTCACATTCTTCAAACACTCTCCCCTTTTTATTCAAACAGCATAGTAAATTGCATCAAATGAGATCTGAACTTGGATTGGTTTGTCATAACATGATTATTGTCATTTTAAAAAATTGATAACATCAAAATGAACTCCAAAATAATAGCAGCTAAAATAATGTGAATGGGCTTTTCAATATTTGCAGGATTTATGATGGGCATATAAAAGTAAAAGGGAAAGATGCTGCATCTAACGGTCATTGTGCACTTTTAGATATATGAATCCTGAACTATAATGGAAATAAGGCTGTTTTGTAAAATCCAAATGTTGTTTTAACTTAAAAGCAAAGTGAACTTGTTCACTAACTTTTGTACCTTATAATGTATATTCCTGCTTAAGAATACAATATTATAATACTTAGGATGGTGGCTTGAAGTCTCTCTTTCAGAAACATGGCTGGTGAAATCGGTTACATCCTTGCGACTATCTTTAGGAAATCATTAGAAATTAAGAGTGGTGCCTGAGGTTTTGAAAGTAGCTAACTGAACATCAATATTTAAAAAGGGACATAGGGACAACCCAAGCCAATGAGGTAA
Source organism: Somniosus microcephalus (assembly GCF_052327205.1). NCBI lineage: Eukaryota > Metazoa > Chordata > Chondrichthyes > Squaliformes > Somniosidae > Somniosus > Somniosus microcephalus. The sequence continues at coordinate 83,518,771 of NC_141001.1, forward strand.
CAACTGTTGTGGGTACATTATTGGAAGGCATCCTGAAAAAAGGACGTGAAACACCTGGATGGGTATAGTGCGGTAGAGAATATCAGCATGGATTTAGTGGAGGGAGCTCTTGCTGAACAAATTTATTGGAGTTTGTAGAGGAAATGATAGACCTTGCTAACACTGGGATTTTTTGCAGATGTGATATATTTAGATTTTTGGCAAGACCTTTGATACCGCATCATATAAACGATTAGTCCATGGGTAGGAAGGTATAGACTTGGAGCCAAGTTCCTGAGATGAATTGAAAACATGCTAAACCAGAGCGAATAGAATTGTGTTGATATGGCAAGATGGAACTGGCCTGGGTGCCACAGAGATCAGTGATGGGGTCATTGATATTTGCATTGTATATAAATGATTTGGAGGGGCAGATGACACCAAATGGGAAGGGAATTCAATCAATGGGGAAGTGGAAAACCAAATACAAAGGGATCAGGATAGATTGAGAAACTGGGCTCGTGAGTGGTAAATGGTATTTTATGTGGACAAATGCATGGTAAGGAGATTAGGGAAAGCAGATAAAAAGTGAAAATATGAACTAAATGGCTTAGAAATTGGATTGCACCTGAACTGGGAGGCCAGCATCAGGACCACAGAAATTGGTCCATCAGCCTCATTAGGAAAGTACCAATGAGGCGCAGCCCTAGAGGCAACTCACCAGTCGCAGGGAGCAGCAAGGTCGGCCAGCTGGGACGCCAGGTGAGGTCCTCAAGTGAGTCCGGCGGGTAGAGGCAATTGGGAGGGAGGCCAACAGCAGCCCATGGTTTAAATGCGCAGCTGAGAGGAGCACTCCAGCTTTGCAAAGGGGCCTGTGACAGGCGTTAGGCCCACGATTTTCATAAGCAATGGGCTGAACACCAGTTTAAAGCAGGCGCCCCAACGAGTATGATCATGCGCTGCACTTCTGGTGCAGATTCAGCATGTGCATGTGGCACATAATATTGGGCCCTGCAGTGTTTGTTTTTCACCCGAAAGATGGGAGCTGCACAATCAAATTTCGAGACTAGTGGATCTAGGCTGCAGATACAAGACAGAAAAGGGATCCGGGAGTATTGAAGAATAGCTCACTGAAATCGACAGTGCAGTGTACAGGAACATTAAGGAAGGCTATTGAGAGCTTGGGAATTTTACCTGGAGTGATAGAGAACAAATTCCACTGCTGATGACTGTATGAAACATTGAAATAGCTACTCCTTTATAAATTCTGGTCACCTACTTTAGCTAGTATTCTTCTTAGGCAGTCCCTCGGAATCGAGGATGACTTGCTTCCACACTAAAAATGAGTTCTCAGGTGACTGATGAGTCCAATGCAGGACCTACAGTCTCTGTCACAGGTGGGGCAGACGGTGGTTGAAGGGGTGGGTGGGGTGCTTGGGTTGACGGGCGCTCCTTCTGCTGTTTGTGCTTGGCTTCCGCTTGCTCCCGGCGAAGAGGCTCAAAGTGTTCGCCGCCTTCCCGGATGCTTCTCCTCCACTTTGTGCGGTCTTGGGCCAGGGATTCCCAGGTGTCGGTGGGGATGTTGCACTTTTTCAAGGAGGCTTTGAGGGTGTCCTTGAAGCATTTCGTCTGCCCACCTGGGGCTCTCTTGCCGTGCCGGAGCGCTGAGTAGAGCGCTTGTTTTGGGAGTCTCGTATCGGGCATGCGGACAATGTGGCCTGTCCATCGGAGCTGATCGAGCGTGGTCAAAGCTTCGATGCTGGGAATGTTGGCCTGAGCGAGAACAATGGATTTGCAGGATCTTGCAGAGGCAGCATTGTTGGTACCTCTCCAGTGCTTTGAGGCGCCTGCTGTACATGGTCATGTCTCTGAAGCATACAGGAGGGCGGGTATCACTATTGCTCTGTAGACCATGAGCTTGGTGCTGAGTTTGAGGTCCTGGTCTTCAAACATTCTCTTCCTCAGGTGACCGAATACTGCACTGGCACACTGAAGGCGGTGTTGGACTTCGTAATCGATGTCTGCCCTTGTTGACAGTAGGCTCCCGAGGTAAGGAAAGTGGTCCACTTTGTCCAAGGCCTCGTCATGGATTTTGATAATCGGGGAGCAGTACTGTGTGGCGGGGGCAGGTTGTTAGAGGACCTTTGTATTACAGATGTTTAGTGTAAGGCCCATGCTCTCGTATGCTTCAGGGAAAGTGTTGACGATGGTTTGAAGTTCGACCTCAGAGTGTGTGCAGTGTAAGCATCATCTGCATACTGTAATTCGATGACAGAGGATGGGACGACCTTGGATCTTGTAGGATTCGCAAAATTTCCACATTTCCCCAAGGTTATTAATAAAAGGGACCCATGGACAATTTAAAAAGGGTACCCAAAGATGGGGTCCGCACCTTGTGACCAAAAGCCTGTAAGATTTTAAAAGCCTGAACTCTGCAGCTCAGAACAAGCAGCTTTGGGAAATCGAAACTTAAAATGCATTTCTGTGAAAAGGACTTTTGTGTTTGAAGGGCCAGACAGCTAAGCAAACATTTGAATATGCATTCTCGTCAAATTGGAACAGTCAGGCCTAAACATGAGGCCATTAGTTTGTCCGCATAAATAATCGGAAACAGCTTAAGGAAGCCATCAAGGCTGGACAGGCCGATTAAAATGCATTCATGACAATACAGCCCAGACATCAGGCCATTAGGTGCGATAAACAGCCATCTAAAAACAGTTATTCTAGATTGGTATAATCATTTAAAACAGCCCACCAAAATTGAAACAATGGACTAACCTGATTTGGCGCGCAGATAAGGGGCCATCGAAGGAAGTATAACTGTAGGCCCTTAGTAGCAATCTCTCTCTGCTGGCTCTCTACTCCTGACTCTGACCTGTCGTCTGGTCTTGGGCTACCGCCGCTCGCACTCGAGCCCCGGCCTCGTGGCGGTTCTCTTCTCGCTCCCCACATTAAGTTGCAACCAAGGACATCCATACCAACAGCAGGGGAGGGGAACGAGACCCGATTCCAAAGTCACCCAGGACACTCGGGCCACAAGAGAGGGCAGAGGAAATGAGGCGAGACGAACCGAGATGAAGAGTAAGGTAGACCCGACAAAGAGCAGAGAAGGGCAGCAGAAGACGTATTAATTAAGACCGAGCGCCGAGTTATAAGCTGACACTCGGAAGAAAATATCTGAGGACAGTGAGACTAAGTTGGTTGGGCGAACTCTACAAATAAGCTGGCGCTTGGGGGCAAGCCTATAGTTGAACACTGCGAATAAATGCAGGTGTCCACGCCATGACGAATATGTTGGCGTTCTAAGGATGGGTAGTAAAATCTAAGCAGTAAAGACTGTTAGTCGGCCAATTGACGCAACATTACCGCTGACGACTGCCCGAGGGAGAAGAAGAAGAGAACCCATCGTGACGAGACGGCAACGGTAGCTGAGGAGAAGAAAGGTGTGTCGCAGCAGCAGCTCCAGCACCGTGCCCTGAGACCACGTGGCGACGGAGTACCCCAGAGGACAGCAGCCCAGACCTCAAAATCGTGATTGCTGAAACAACAGGTTTTGCCTTGGATTGGTGAGCATGGATTCCTGGCCCCTCATAGCTTAATCTAGTTAGGCATAGGGGTGGGATAAGGATAAGGGGATTATTAAAGTAATTGTTTTTCCCTCGATGTGCCGTGTGTTCCCCATTCCCTGTATAATTATAGTTATAGTGTTACATGCCTGTAATTGTTTCTCTACCAGTAATTTTCTCATAAGACTGTGTTTTTGTTTTCTGTTTTAATAAAATCTTGGTATTCTTACACCGAACCACCTGCCTACTCGAGTCTTTCTGTATTGCTGCCTTTACCTAATTCCGGTGTCTAGAACACAGGGGCGTGGGAGCGATTCGAACCGATCACAGGCAGTCAGGGGCATAACTGACTGGGCGCACGCGCCACCCGCCACCCCCTACAATCTGGACTGGAGGTGATGGAGGTTGAACAGTGTCCCGTTTGTTCTGTATATAGCTAGTGTATGTAAGAATTGGAGGCAGTACTGAAAAGGGCAACCAAACTGATATTTGCTTAAGGCATTTGAGCTATGATGAGAGGCTAAACAGCTGGGATTGCTTACTCTAGAGAACAGAAAGCTCAGGGGAGATATTATTCATTTCAAGATCCTTAAGAAAATAGATAAAGTGGAACATGATAATGGCCTGGATTTTGCTGTACTAATAATGGCAAGGCTGTCAGCACTCTCTGTTATTACTGGGTAAAACTGACAGCAACTTCTGGCATCCATACATGCACAGTTAAATGCAGAAATCCCAAAATTACTGTCAGTGATACTCTGCTCCTCCACATGCTGCACTGTTAGTCTTCACCAATGGAATCTGCACTGAAATTACTGTCATGGTGTGAACTTAGGCTACTTACCCACTATTGGCGCTTTATAATTGGATGAAAAAGTTAGTGCTTGTTCAAGCAGGAGTACCTGAGTTTTTAATGGCGTAGTAAGTGATAATTACTGCTGAACAACCTCCCTAGTTCTGACAAAGGAACTTGACAAGTGTGCCATCTCATTCCCTGATAAGAAAATTCATGTTGCAGATTGAAAAAAAAATTAAAATTAAAAATGTTTATATAATTTTCCTGTTTTGCTCTTTTAGGTATTTCCCTCAATCCCATGTATATGTCCCAATCTTGATTTCTCTTCCTCTACAATGATTTAAATGTAATTTATATTTCCTGGTTTTTAATTCCTGCTTTGCTGTTTGCATGTGTCAGTGAGGATTCTTCAATCTGATTGGTTGAACAGTCTCCCTGTTGCTTCTGCTGCTCACAGATGCCACAGATCCCCGATAGAGGGCACGGAGTTCAAACTGACACCGGTAGAGAGGGAAGGCTAAAAATTCGTATGCCCCCGAAAACGGGCATGGGGATTACAGTGCGCAATCAACTCGCACCCATCAGGTAGATGTAAAAGATCCCATGACACTATTTGAAGGAGAGAAGGAAGTTCCCTGGGGTCTGGCCAATATTCCACCTTCAAGCAACACCATCACAAACAGCTTATGTGCTCATTTGTTATTTGTCAGACCTTGCTGGGTGCAAGTTGGCTACTGCATGTAACAGCAATCATTAGAACCAATGGATTAATTTTGAAGTAAAGTGTTTTTGGATGTCCTGAGGATAACAGCTATTCAGAAGTAATTGAGTGGTTATAAAGTGCTTTTGGATGTCTTGAGGATATGATAAGCTGCTATTAAATATGAGTTCTTTCTTAAGACAGAATATTATTCAAAGCTGAGTCTAGAATTAAAAGAAAAACTTGGATATTAATATCTGTGACCTTTGGTTTACTGAAAAGATACCTATTCTCAAAACTGTTTGCTTAGTCGATATTTGTCGCTGGCAGTGTTGCCCTGGCCTTGATTAAAGAACATCTGTGGCTGAATAAAAGTTGTTTTTGTAGTGTCCGAGTATCAATAATACACGGACTGCAGGAGAACAATAATAACAGGTATTTACTGAACAGAGGGTACTCTTTTATTTGGACCCCAAAAAAAACCCAATTCAACTGTAAATAAACAAAAGTTCAACTAAAGCTTAACAAATCAAATTAAAATTTGGTTTTCGGTGTTGATGATGCACTCCAGTCCCCGCGGCGCCCATCGGTCGCGGAAATACTCAAGCGCACCGGCGGACACCGCGTGCTCCATCTCCAGGGCCACCCGGGCGCAAACATGGCCGCGGAAGAGATGCAGGCAATCCGGCTGGACGACCCCCTCGACCGCCCGCTGCCTGGACCAATTGATGGCTCTTTTAGCCAGGCCCAGGAGCAGGCCCACAAGGAGGTCCTCCAACCTGTCCGCTCCCCTCCGCACCGGGTGACCGTAGATCAAGAGCGTGGGACTGAAGTGCAACCAAAAATCGAGGAGCAGCCCCTTCAAGTAGTGAAAGAGGGGCTGCAACCTCTCACAATCCATATAAACGTGAAACACGGACTCCTCCAGGCCGCAAAAAATGCAGGCGGCCTGGGAGTCCGTGAACCTACTTAAAACCTTATTGCACGGGACCGCTCCGTGCAACACCCTCCAGGCCAAGTCCCCGATGGAACAAGGGAGGACTCCCGCATAGAGAGCCCTCCATTGGGGACCTCCGCTACCGCCGGTCGGCAAAACGCCACGCCAAGGCGTGTCCGGACGGTAGACGAAGATGGCAAAGTGGAGTGTGTGCAGGAGCAGCCCGTACAGGAAACCCCTCTGCGCGGAATGAAAAGGCACGGAGGGTATTTCCTCGAGACGGCTCAAGTTGTGAGGCGCCGGTTCCCGAGGGGAGTTTCGGGGCCGGGCGCCGATGAGGAATTCCGTCCGAACGGGGGTAAGCTCGGACGGGATCGCCCCACGTGCTTGAGCCGCCTCGATACACCTAGTGGAGTCGGGGCCCAGTGCCGCTTTTACCGATTCGATGGTTTCGACCGCGAGCTGGACGTTGGCCCAGGACAGGCGCCGCGCCAGCTCCTCCGGCGCCATCCAGCCCGCTCCTCCGCCATCGAGCAGGTCCCCGACTCTGGTCACCTTGCCAGCCACAGCCCTACCCTCCGCCAGCCGCCCGAACCCGTGTTCGTGGAGGTGCGGATTCCTGAGCAGCGGCTCCCGAAGGAGAGCCGCCGTTCCTGACGGGGGAGAGCTCCGCCTGGAAGCGATGTAGTTCCAAACCCATAGTAGTTCCTGGTAGAAGACAGGCAGCTCCCGCAGGCCGGCACGCCTGCTGCCCACTTTCGCAAACAGGAGCTGCGTGTCGTAATTGAGGCCATGCAGCTGGCGGAAGAAAAACGTCGCCAGCGCACACCATCTCGGAGGATTCTCGACGTACAGGTATCTCTGCAGCGTCTGAAGACGGAAAGTCGCAGCCTGGGTGCGAAGGCACACCAGCGCCTGACCGCCCTCCCTAAGCGGGAGACACAGAACCGCGGCAGAGACCCAGTGCTTCCTTTTGTCCCAGAAGAAGTCGATGAGCTTCTTCTGAATCTTGGCGACAAACGCAGGGGGAGGGATCAAAGTGACCAACCGGTACCACAACATGGCGGCCACCAGCTGGTTTATGACCAGCGCTCGACCCCTGTAGGACAACACTCGGAGCAGTCCTGTCCAGCGTCCTAGGCGAGCGGTGACTTTGGCCTCCAGCTCTTGCCAGTTCGCCGGCCAAGCGTCCTCGGCAGGGCTAAGGTAGACTCCCAAATAGAGGAGGTGCGTGGTGCTCCAGGCGAAAGGCCTGAACTCCTCCGGCAGGGAGTCCACCCGCCACTGACCCACCAGGAGTCCGGAACATTTCTCCCAGTTGATCTTGGCGGAGGATGCGTCCGAGTAAATCTGCTGGCATTCCCGCATCCTCCGCAAGTCAGCGGGATCCGTGACCGTGAGGAGCACGTCATCGGCGTAAGCCGAGAGGACCACCTCCACGCCCGGCCCTTGCAGAGCCAGTCCCGTCAACCTCTTCCGCAAGAGGCGCAGGAAAGGCACCACGCAAATGGCATATAACTGACCGGACATGGGGCATCCCTGACGCACCCCCCTCCCGAAGCGAAGGGGCGCCGTCAAGGACCCGTTAACTTTAATCAGACACTCCGCGGCGGCGTACAGAAGTCGGATCCGGGCGACGAAATGCGTCCCGAACCCGAATGCGCGCAGAGTCCCGAAGAGATACTCGTGATCCACCCTGTCGAACGCCTTCTCCTGATCCAGGGAAAGGAAGGCGACCGACAGACCAGCCCTCTGGGAGTGGTGGACCAGGTCCCGGACCAGATGGATGTTATCGTGGATGGTCCGGCCCGGGACCGTGTAGGACTGGTCGGGGTGGATCATGTGGGCCAGCACGGTGCCAAGGCGAGCAGACATGGCCCTGGCAAAGATTTTATAGTCCGTGCTGAGGAGGGAGACCGGGCGCCAGTTCTTAAGGAGGCGGAGATCGCCCTTCTTAGGCAGCAGGACAATGACCGCCCTGCGCCAAGAGAGGGGCATCTCCCCGGTCGCCAAACTTTCCCCCAGGACCCGCGCGTAGTCGCCCCCCAAGACGTCCCAGAACGCCCTGTGGAACTCCACGGTCAGCCCGTCCAGCCCCGGGGACTTTCCCCTAGAGAGCTGGCGGAGGGCGCCGGTCAGCTCCGCCAGACTTAGCGGAGCGTCCAATTTTTCGGCGCCCTCCGGGCCAACCTTCGTCAGGTCCTCCCACAAAACTCTGCGCACATCCTCGCTGGACGGATCCGGAGAGAACAGAGCCCCGTAATAGGCGCGGGTCTCCGCGCTGATTCCCTCCGGATCCGAGACCAGAGATCCGTCGTCGGCCAGCAGCCCCAAGAGCTGCTTATGGACCCCCCGTCTTTTTTCCAGCGAGTAGAAGAAGGGGGAGCCGCGGTCCAGGTCCCGCAGGAGCTGGATCCGCGACCTCACGTACGCGCCTCGGGACCCGACGAGCTGCAGGTCCTTCAGCGCGCCCTTCTTCTCTTCGTACACCTTCCGCAGGGCCGGGTCCTCGACGACCTGACTGAGACGGGACTCCAGGTCGAGCACCTCCTTCTCCAACCGCCCGACCCGGGCCTCCCGCCTCTTGGTCGACCCCTTCGCGTACTCCTGACAGAAGAGACGGATGTGAGCCTTGCCCACATCCCACCATAGCCTCAAGGAGGGGAAGCCCCCCTGCTTCCTTCTCCAGTCGGCCCAGAATCGACGAAACGAATCCCGGAACCGTGCGTCCTCCAGCAGCAGGTTGTTAAAATGCCAGTACACGGACCCCCCCCGCGCGCGCAGCGGAGCGAGCTCCGCCCACACCAGGTGGTGGTCCGTGCACGGCACCGGCCGCATGGAAACTGCCGGAACGCAGGAGACGAATGCCCGGGAAATGTAGAGGCGGTCGATTCTGGACCTTTATCCCCCAGACCTCACGCTAGTGAAGGCGCTGGAGTCGGGGTGGAGATTTCGCCAGACGTCCACCAAGTCGAAGGACCCAACCAGGTCCCTCAACTTCTCCATCGCCGCCGGGCTTCGCGGGGGACCCGAACGGTCCCTCGCCTCGAGGGTGCAGTTAAAATCCCCCCCGAGGATGACGCACTCGCCCACGTCGATGGAGCCCAAGAGAGCGGACACTTCTTCGAAGAAGCGCACTTGCTGCGCACTGGTCTGAGGGGCGTACACGTTCACTAGATGGAGCGGCACGCCCACCATGCGAACAGTGACCTGGAGCAAGCGGCCCGGCACGTGCTCCTTGACCCCCAAGATCTCCGGCTGAAAATGCGGGGCCAGCAAGATAGCCACCCCGCTGGAATTGTTGGAGAGGTGACTCATGCTGACCCCTCCTTGCCACTCCAGGAGCCACGTGGCTTCGTCTCCCAGAACGGTGTTGGTTTCTTGCAGGAAGCACACCGCATACTTCCCGTCCCGAAGGACCGAGAAGTTATTGAATCTGCGGCGTGCCTCCCTGCTGCCGTTGATGTTGAGGCTGGCTATGGTTGTCTTCATGTCAGAAGCATAGTGCAACCTCTACCTACACCTAACGGGGCGAGGAAGCGCAGCCGCTGGTCCGCCGCCACTTCCTCAGCAGCGCAGTGAGAAACGTTGTGAGCCGACGCAGCTCGAGCGGGTTCACACCCTCGTCCGCGCCCAAGATCTTAACGGCGGCGCGGACGGAATCGATGAGCAGCGCCAGCTCCGACCACCTGTCGAGGGCCAGCCAAACCTTATTGCGCTGACCCAGGCACGTGGCCATAAAATCCCGGAGTTCCCTTACGGAAATGAGGGGAGACTTGGCAAGGGGCACGAGGTCATCCATCGCCACATCGGCGCTGGAGTCCGAATCGTCCTCCGTGCCCATCACCGAGTCCCCATCCTCCTCCAGGGGGTCGTCACCAGCGGCCGACCCGTCCGCCGCGCAGTGCGAAGCGAACGACTCGGCCGCGCCAGCCAGCCCCGCCTCCGCCCGGATCCCACCCCCAGGATCGGCGGCAGAGGATTTCTCCCTGGGCTCCTCTAGGGGTGCCGGGCCAGAAGACGGCGGCGGTTCAGAGCTCCCCTCCACCTCAGACGCCGGAACGACCGGAGAAACCGGGGAGAGAACAATTTCCAGCTCCTCCAGTACGTCCGGCACCAGAGACGCAGCCAGGGGGCCATCCTCCTCCCCGCCACCAACCTCCGACCCAGCGGACGGGGGGTTTTGAATTAAAAGCTCTACCAGGACGAGCATCCCCCGGGCGACGTCCGGGTCGCATTGGGCGAGCTCATTATCCTCGAGCTCGCCCGACCCAGCCCCCAGGCTGCCCGACCCGGCGAGGGGTAACGACACCGATAAAAGGTCAACTTCAATTACTGCCGCGGGTTGTTCCGCAACCCCCCCCACGGGCAGGGTCTCATCCCCATCCCCGGGAGGCACGTGCTGGACAGACACATCTGCCTCAGCCTCCCGAGGGACAGGCGACCCCTGCCGATCGCTGGTGATGACGACAGCGCTGGGGGGGCGGGGGGGCGCAGTACCCGCGGCGGGCGACGACTCCCCCTGCTCGGAGGGACCTTCCTCCTCCCGGTCCTCCTCCTCATCCAGGGGGTCGCGCCTTCTTTTTAGCACGGAGGGAGCGAGGGAGACCTCCATGTCTGCAAAGGCCTCCTCCTCGACTCCCTCCGGCGGAGCAGGTTTGTCGGGTTCCTCGGGCCCGAGCCCGGCCGCAGGTATTGGCATTACCGCTGCGGCGGTTGCGGCCACAGGCTCGGGCACGGGGCCCCTCCCGCTCATATCTGCCCTGATCAACTCCACGAGGAGCGCGGGTGTAAGGGGCTCAAGGGGCAAGGGCTCACCATCCACGGGGGGACCTGCCCCAAGGTGCTTCTTTTTTCCCCGCGCCTTCTTTCCGGCCAGACACGCTCCCTCCCCCCCGCCGGAGGCCTTGGTGGCATCGGCCCCCGACGTCAACCGCGCATCAGACGTACTTGACGCGCGGGCAGATCCGGGGGGAAGGGCGGCGGCGCCGGCGCCAGCCTCGGCCGCACGAGATGATCCGGCGGCCTTGGAGGCAGGGCAGTTCCTCCTGATGTGCCCCACCTCCCTGCAGGCATGGCACCTCACACCGTCAGACGTCCAAAAGGCGCGGTAGGCGGTCCCCTCGTGGAGGACGACGAACGCCCCTTCAGTGTCCTCCTCCCGCGCCAGCTGGATAAACAGCTGGCGCCGGAAGGAGAAGACGTGGCGAAGGCTGGCCTCCCGGAAGCCGAGCGGGATGGGCGTGATCCCCGACCTCACCTCCCCAAGTTGTCGCAAATGGGGAAGGAGGAGCTCACCAGGAACATAGGGCGGGACGTTGGAAATAATGATCCTCTGCGCGGTGGCCTCGAGAGGATCCACCGGCAGGAAGGTCCCGCCCACGGTGAGCCCCTTGGCGACAGCCAGGGACACCGCCCGCTCCGACCCCAGGAAGAACACAGCCTTCCCATACATTTTCGAGGCCGCGACGATGGCTGAGGGGCCGACAACCCCAGCCATGGCCTTGACGCAGGCCTCGATGGTCATAGTGGGGTGAGTGTAGCTCTTCACCCCAAGCTTTTTTGTTATTAATCGAAAAGGTGACGGGGCAGCAGGAACAGCGGGAGCAGCTGTGGCTGTGGCTACCACTCTCGCATAGGTCCCGGCTGGCCCCGCCACCGGCGAAGATGCAGTCGCCATTCTGTGGTGCTTTTTTTTTTTTTTAAGGGCTACACTCACCCCAAGTCACAGGCCTGAAGGTGTTAATGGCCTCGGTGTATATATATATTTTTTTGTCCTCTATTGAGCAGAGGGAGCTGATTAAAATGAGGACACACCTCTCTCCTTATTGATTTAAATTGGGAGAGGAGCCCTCGCCCCTCTGCTCAATTGGCAATTAATAAAATAGATGAAACTAAGGTGCCTTAGAAAGACAGGCAGAGAGAGACAAAGAGAGAGAGAGAGGTGGGGGGGTGGGAAGGAGGGAGGCCGCAAAGGGCAGTGTTGCCACTCAGGATGGTGGGTGGGTGTAGGCAGGGTTGCACTCTCCGATGGAAAAAGTCTTTGGTGATGGTGGTCTTCTGGCAGGGGGAGAAGACGTCTTCACCTGGAAAAGCTGGAGAAGCCCAGGCTTAGTCCTGCAACAGGTCTTAACGATGTAATTAAATTAAATTAAGGACTTCACCTTGGGCAGCTCCAAGCTCTCCCAGGGCAGGCAATAGAAGGGATGCTAATTAGTGGTGTGTGTGGCCTAGCTTTTAACAAGAGCACACACACACACACACACTACACCCCTTGATGATCCGGCCTTGCTTCTTCTTTTCTCCCCCCACCTAAAATACAAAGTCTTGGGAGAGTGCCCCAAATAACACCCACCTGTAGATGTTCCGGATGAAGTTTTCTTCCCTCCTTTCAAGCAGTTGGTTTCTCTCCCCTCTCTCCCTCTCCTGAAGTGGAGGCCAAATTGGGGAGGCAGTGATGGAAAGGCCTCTCCCCTGGTTGATGTTGATGTAGGCCTCCTTTCTCCTTCTCCTCCTCTGTCCTCTCTCTCCAGGCACCTCAGTTGATGTAATGATGGTGGAGTTGGTGGTGGTGGTCCAACGTTCTCCTCCTCTTCCTGGTCAGGGGACCACCACTTTAATCCACTCTCCAAAGTCTGGCTGCTCCCTCTGCTCGTGCTTGCAGCTGAACAGAGGGTACTCTTTTATTTGGACCCAAAAAAAACCAATTCGACTGTAAATAAACAAAAGTTCAACTAAAGCTTAACAAATCAAATTAAAATTTGGTTATCCGTGTTGATGATGCACTCCAGTCCCCGCGGCGCCCACTGGTCGCGGAAATACTCAAGCGCACCGGCGGACACCGCGTGCTCCATCTCCAGGGCCACCCGGGCGCGAACATGGCCGCGGAAGAGATGCAGGCAATCCGGCTGGACGACCCCCTCGACCGCCCGCTGCCTGGACCAATTGATGGCTCTTTTAGCCAGGCCCAGGAGCAGGCCCACAAGGAGGTCCTCCAACCTGTCCGCTCCCCTCCGCACCGGGTGACCGTAGATCAAGAGCGTGGGACTGAAGTGCAACCAAAAATCGAGGAGCAGCCCCTTCAAGTAGTGAAAGAGGGGCTGCAACCTCTCACAATCCATATAAACGTGAAACACGGACTCCTCCAGGCCGCAAAAAATGCAGGCGGCCTGGGAGTCCGTGAACCTACTTAAAACCTTATTGCACGGGACCGCTCCGTGCAACACCCTCCAGGCCAAGTCCCCGATGGAACAAGGGAGGACTCCCGCATAGAGAGCCCTCCATTGGGGACCTCCGCTACCGCCGGTCGGCAAAACGCCACGCCAAGGCGTGTCCGGACGGTAGACGAAGATGGCAAAGTGGAGAGTGTGCAGGAGCAGCCCGTACAGGAAACCCCTCCGCGCGGAATGAAAAGGCACGGAGGGTATTTCCTCGAGACGGCTCAAGTTGTGAGGCGCCGGTTCCCGAGGGGAGTTTCGGGGCCGGGCGCCGATGAGGAATTCCGTCCGAACGGGGGTAAGCTCGGACGGGATCGCCCCACGTGCTTGAGCCGCCTCGATACACCTAGTGGAGTCGGGGCCCAGTGCCGCTTTTACCGATTCGATGGTTTCGACCGCGAGCCGGACGTTGGCCCAGGACAGGCGCCGCGCCAGCTCCTCCGGCGCCATCCAGCCCGCTCCTCCGCCATCGAGCAGGTCCCCGACTCTGGTCACCTTGCCAGCCACAGCCCTACCCTCCGCCAGCCGCCCGAACCCGTGTTCGTGGAGGTGCGGATTCCTGAGCAGCGGCTCCCGAAGGAGAGCCGCCGCTCCTGACGGGGGAGAGCTCCGCCTGGAAGCGACGTAGTTCCAAACCCATAGTAGTTCCTGGTAGAAGACAGGCAGCTCCCGCAGGCCGGCACGCCTGCTGCCCACTTTCGCAAACAGGAGCTGCGTGTCGTAATTGAGGCCATGCAGCTGGCGGAAGAAAAACGTCGCCAGCGCACACCATCTCGGAGGATTCTCGACGTACAGGTATCTCTGCAGCGTCTGAAGACGGAAAGTCGCAGCCTGGGTGCGAAGGCACACCAGCGCCTGACCGCCCTCCCTAAGCGGGAGACACAGAACCGCGGCAGAGACCCAGTGCTTCCTTTTGTCCCAGAAGAAGTCGATGAGCTTCTTCTGAATCTTGGCGACAAACGCAGGGGGAGGGATCAAAGTGACCAACCGGTACCACAACATGGCGGCCACCAGCTGGTTTATGACCAGCGCTCGACCCCTGTAGGACAACACTCGGAGCAGTCCTGTCCAGCGTCCTAGGCGAGCGGTGACTTTGGCCTCCAGCTCTTGCCAGTTCGCCGGCCAAGCGTCCTCGGCAGGGCTAAGGTAGACTCCCAAATAGAGGAGGTGCGTGGTGCTCCAGGCGAAAGGCCTGAACTCCTCCGGCAGGGAGTCCACCCGCCACTGACCCACCAGGAGTCCGGAACATTTCTCCCAGTTGATCTTGGCGGAGGATGCGTCCGAGTAAATCTGCTGGCATTCCCGCATCCTCCGCAAGTCAGCGGGATCCGTGACCGTGAGGAGCACGTCATCGGCGTAAGCCGAGAGGACCACCTCCACGCCCGGCCCTTGCAGAGCCAGTCCCGTCAACCTCTTCCGCAAGAGGCGCAGGAAAGGCTCCACGCAAATGGCATATAACTGGCCGGGCATGGGGCATCCCTGACGCACCCCCCTCCCGAAGCGAAGGGGCGCCGTCAAGGACCCGTTAACTTTAATCAGACACTCCGCGGCGGCGTACAGAAGTCGGATCCGGGCGACGAAATGCGTCCCGAACCCGAATGCGCGCAGAGTCCCGAAGAGATACTCGTGATCCACCCTGTCGAACGCCTTCTCCTGATCCAGGGAAAGGAAGGCGACCGACAGACCAGCCCTCTGGGAGTGGTGGACCAGGTCCCGGACCAGATGGATGTTATCGTGGATGGTCCGGCCCGGGACCGTGTAGGACTGGTCGGGGTGGATCATGTGGGCCAGCACGGTGCCAAGGCGAGCAGACATGGCCCTGGCAAAGATTTTATAGTCCGTGCTGAGGAGGGAGACCGGGCGCCAGTTCTTAAGGAGGCGGAGATCGCCCTTCTTAGGCAGCAGGACAATGACCGCCCTGCGCCAAGAGAGGGGCATCTCCCCGGTCGCCAAACTTTCCCCCAGGACCCGCGCGTAGTCGCCCCCCAAGACGTCCCAGAACGCCCTGTGGAACTCCACGGTCAGCCCGTCCAGCCCCGGGGACTTTCCCCTAGAGAGCTGGCGGAGGGCGCCGGTCAGCTCCGCCAGACTTAGCGGAGCGTCCAATTTTTCGGCGCCCTCCGGGCCAACCTTCGGCAGGTCCTCCCACAAAACTCTGCGCGCATCCTCGCTGGACGGATCCGGAGAGAACAGAGCCCCGTAATAGGCGCGGGTCTCCACGCTGATTCCCTCCGGATCCGAGACCAGAGATCCGTCGTCGGCCAGCAGCCCCAAGAGCTGCTTACGGACCCCCCGTCTTTTTTCCAGCGAGTAGAAGAAGGGGGAGCCGCGGTCCAGGTCCCGCAGGAGCTGGATCCGCGACCTCACGTACGCGCCTCGGGACCCGACGAGCTGCAGGTCCTTCAGCGCGCCCTTCTTCTCTTCGTACACCTTCCGCAGGGCCGGGTCCTCGACGACCTGACCGAGACGGGACTCCAGGTCGAGCACCTCCTTCTCCAACCGCCCGACCCGGGCCTCCCGCCTCTTGGTCGACCCCTTCGCGTACTCCTGACAGAAGAGACGGATGTGAGCCTTGCCCACATCCCACCATAGCCTCAAGGAGGGGAAGCCCCCCTGCTTCCTTCTCCAGTCGGCCCAGAATCGACGAAACGAATCCCGGAACCGTGCGTCCTCCAGCAGCAGGTTGTTAAAATGCCAGTACACGGACCCCCCCCGCGCGCGCAGCGGAGCGAGCTCCGCCCACACCAGGTGGTGGTCCGTGCACGGCACCGGCCGCATGGAAGCTGCCGGAACGCAGGAGACGAACGCCCGGGAAATGTAGAGGCGGTCGATTCTGGACCTTCCTCCCCCAGACCTCACACTAGTGAAGGCGCTGGAGTCGGGGTGGAGATTTCGCCAGACGTCCACCAAGTCGAAGGACCCAACCAGGTCCCTCAACTTCTCCATCGCCGCCGGGCTTCGCGGGGGACCCGAACGGTCCCTCGCCTCGAGGGTGCAGTTAAAATCCCCCCCGAGGATGACGCACTCGCCCACGTCGATGGAGCCCAAGAGAGCGGACACTTCTTCGAAGAAGCGCACTTGCTGCGCACTGGTCTGAGGGGCGTACACGTTCACTAGATGGAGCGGCACGCCCCCCAGGCGAACAGTGACATGGAGCAAGCGGCCCGGCACGTGCTCCTTGACCCCCAAGATCTCCGGCTGAAAATGCGGGGCCAGCAAGATAGCCACCCCGCTGGAATTGTTGGAGAGGTGACTCATGCTGACCCCTCCTTGCCACTCCAGGAGCCACGTGGCTTCGTCTCCCGGAACGGTGTGGGTTTCTTGCAGGAAGCACACCGCATACTTCCCGTCCCGAAGGACCGAGAAGTTATTGAATCTGCGGCGCGCCTCCCTGCTGCCGTTGATGTTGAGGCTGGCTATGGTTATCTTCATGTCAGAAGCATAGTGCAACCTCTACCTACACCTAACGGGGCGAGGAAGCGCAGCCGCTGGTCCGCCGCCACTTCCTCAGCAGCCCAGTGAGAAACGTTGTGAGCCGACGCAGCTCGAGCGGGTTCACACCCTCGTCCGCGCCCAAGATCTTAACGTCGGCGCGGACGGAATCGATGAGCAGCGCCAGCTCCGACCACCTGTCGAGGGCCAGCCGGACCTTATTGCGCTGACCCAGGCACGTGGCCATAAAATCCCGGAGTTCCCTTACGGAAATGAGGGGAGACTCGGCAAGGGGCACGAGGTCATCCATCGCCACGTCGGCGCTGGAGTCCGAATCGTCCTCCGTGCCCATCACCGAGTCCCCATCCTCCTCCAGGGGGTCGTCACCAGCGGCCAACCCGTCCGCCGCGCAGTGCGAAGCGAACGACTCGGCCGCGCCAGCCAGCCCCGCCTCCGCCCGGATCCCACCCCCAGGATCGGCGGCAGAGGATTTCTCCCTGGGCTCCTCTAGGGGTGCCGGGCCAGAAGACGGCGGCGGTTCAGAGCTCCCCTCCACCTCAGACGCCGGAACGACCGGAGAAACCGGGGAGAGAACAATTTCCAGCTCCTCCAGTACGTCCGGCACCAGAGACGCAGCCAGGGGGCCATCCTCCTCCCCGCCACCAACCTCCGACCCAGCGGACGGGGGGTTTTGAATTAAAAGCTCTACCAGGACGAGCATCCCCTGGGAGACGTCCGGGTCGCATTGGGCGAGCTCATTATCCTCGAGCTCGCCCGACCCAACCCCCAGGCTGCCCGACCCGGCGAGGGGTAACGACACCGATAAAAGGTCAACTTCAATTACTGCCGCGGGTTGTTCCGCAACCCCCCCCACGGGCAGGGTCTCATCCCCATCCCCGGGAGGCACGTGCTGGACAGACACATCTGCCTCAGCCTCCCGAGGGACAGGCGACCCCTGCCGATCGCTGGTGATGACGACAGCGCTGGGGGGGCGGGGGGGCGCAGTACCCGCGGCGGGCGACGACTCCCCCTGCTCGGAGGGACCTTCCTCCTCCCGGTCCTCCTCCTCATCCAGGGGGTCGCGCCTTCTTTTTAGCACGGAGGGAGCGAGGGAGACCTCCATGTCTGCAAAGGCCTCCTCCTCGACTCCCTCCGGCGGAGCAGGTTTGTCGGGTTCCTCGGGCCCGAGCCCGGCCGCAGGTATTGGCATTACCGCTGCGGCGGTTGCGGCCACAGGCTCGGGCACGGGGCCCCTCCCGCTCACATCTGCCCTGATCAACTCCGCGAGGAGCGCGGGTGTAAGGGGCTCAAGGGGCAAGGGCTCACCATCCACGGGGGGACCTGCCCTAAGGTGCTTCTTTTTTCCCCGCGCCTTCTTTCCGGCCGGACACGCTCCCTCCCCCCCGCCGGAGGCCTTGGTGGCATCGGCCCCCGACGTCAACCGCGCATCAGACGTACTTGACGCGTGGGCAGATCCGGGGGGAAGGGCGGCGGCGGCGGCGCCAGCCTCGGCCGCACGAGATGATCCGGCGGCCTTGGAGGCAGGGCAGTTCCTCCTGATGTGCCCCACCTCCCTGCAGGCATGGCACCTCACACCGTCAGACGTCCAAAAGGCGCGGTAGGCGGTCCCCTCGTGGAGGACGACGAACGCCCCTTCAGTGTCCTCCTCCCGCGCCAGCTGGATAAACAGCTGGCGCCGGAAGGAGAAGACGTGGCGAAGGCTGGCCTCCCGGAAGCCGAGCGGGATGGGCGTGATCCCCGACCTCACCTCCCCAAGTTGTCGCAAATGGGGAAGGAGGAGCTCACCAGGAACATAGGGCGGGACGTTGGAAATAATGATCCTCTGCGCGGTGGCCTCGAGAGGATCCACCGGCAGGAAGGTCCCGCCCACGGTGAGCCCCTTGGCGACAGCCAGGGACACCGCCCGCTCCGACCCCAGGAAGAACACAGCCTTCCCATACATTTTTGAGGCCGCGACGATGGCTGAGGGGCCGACAACCCCAGCCATGGCCTTGACGCAGGCCTCGATGGTCATAGTGGGGTGAGTGTAGCTCTTCACCCCAAGCTTTTTTGTTATTAATCGAAAAGGTGACGGGGCAGCAGGAACAGCGGGAGCAGCTGTGGCCGTGGCTACCACTCTCGCATAGGTCCCGGCTGGCCCCGCCACCGGCGAAGACGCAGTCGCCATTCTGGGGTGCTTTTTTTAAGGGCTACACTCACCCCAAGTCACAGGCCTGAAGGTGTTAATGGCCTCGGTGTATATATATTTTTTTTGTCCTCTATTGAGCAGAGGGAGCTGATTAAAATGAGGACACACCTCTCTCCTTATTGATTTAAATTGGGAGAGTGGCCTCTCCCCTCTGCTCAATTGGCAATTAATAAAATAGATGAAACTAAGGTGCCTTAGAAAGACAGGCAGAGAGAGACAAAGAGAGAGAGAGAGAGGTGGGGGGGTGGGAAGGAGGGAGGCCGCAAAGGGCAGTGTTGCCACTCAGGATGGTGGGTGGGTGTAGGCAGGGTTGCACTCTCCGATGGAAAAAGTCTTTGGTGATGGTGGTCTTCTGGCAGGGGGAGAAGACGTCTTCACCTGGAAAAGCTGGAGAAGCCCAGGCTTAGTCCTGCAACAGGTCTTAACGATGTAATTAAATTAAATTAAAGACTTCACCTTGGGCAGCTCCAAGCTCTCCCAGGGCAGGCAATAGAAGGGATGCTAATTAGTGGTGTGTGTGGCCTAGCTTTTAACAAGAGCACACACACACACACACTACACCCCTTGATGATCCGGCCTTGCTTCTTCTTTTCTCCCCCCACCTAAAATACAAAGTCTTGGGAGAGTGCCCCAAATAACACCCACCTGTAGATGTTCCGGATGAAGTTTTCTTCCCTCCTTTCAAGCAGTTGGTTTCTCTCCCCTCTCTCCCTCTCCTGAAGTGGAGGCCAAATTGGGGAGGCAGTGATAGAAAGGCCTCTCCCCTGGTTGATGTTGATGTAGGCCTCCTTTCTCCTTCTCCTCCTCTGTCCTCTCTCTCCAGGCACCTCAGTTGATGTAATGATGGTGGAGTTGGTGGTGGTGGTCCAACGTTCTCCTCCTCTTCCTGGTCAGGGGACCACCACTTTAATCCACTCTCCAAAGTCTGGCTGCTCCCTCTGCTCGTGCTTGCAGCTGAACAGAGGGTAACTTAAGACTGACGTACAGAAGCCTGCTATGGCTTTATATACAGGGGTGGTCACTGCCGGTACTGCAGTATAGAATCAGTTCTTCTCTTAAAGGTACATACACAACACGATCGAAGTAATGCAGGCAGCACGCTAACTTTGTGCTGCCTGCTGATTAACATGGTTATGGCGTGCAGTCCAGCACTGAACGCGCTGCTGAGTGGCTGAATGCTCAGCAGCGGGTCCAAGTTTGTGTGAGGCTAGCACCAATTAAAGCTAGTCTGCACTTCGTGAAGGCAGTCCGCACCTCCTAAAGGGGAAGTGCATTCTGCCGGCAGCAGGTGATTGAACGGGCTGGGGAAGAGAGTCAGAGCAGAAAAAAACCTGATGTAACAACAGGGGAGAGAGCGTGCTCCAAGGTTCTTCGATGCAGCACTGGAGGCCTTGGTGCAGGAGGTGAACACAAGGAGAGAGGTCTTGTTTCAACACAGGGCCAGGAGGCCCTCCAGGCAAATGCACAAAAGGCTTTGGGAGCATGGTGAATGTCAGCAGTATAGTCACGAGGACCTGGACGCAGTGCAGGAAGAAGTTTAAAAGGCCTAGAAATTGGGTTGGGGCGCCAAAGTGGCGCAAAAGTCGGCGGAGCGCAGGATTTAGTGCAGCGATCGGAGTGATACCGAGCGCCAGAAATTCAGTTTCAGTGCCCCTCGAGGGAGACGGGGCGAGGCTCGAGGCGCTCCACGTCCCTCTTAGGGCGCTGAAACTGATTATCGCAGCGCAACGTGCCACAGCGCCACATGCTACGGCACGGCACGCTGCGGTACTGCAGGCCTTCCTCCCACTTTTAAGGGGGAGGTGCCTGCAACAGCGCGATCCCCGATCGCGAGTGCCGGCAAATGAGCCCGGCACCAAGGAGAAGTGCCGGGCTCTCGGGAAACAGCCGGCAATGCCGCGGGAGGGGCGGGGGTTAGGAGGCCTGGGACGGAGGTGCTGGCATGCAGCCGCCGAGAAAGTGGCCGCCCCGCACCTCCACCTTAACTTATGCCGCTGCCGGCACAGTAAGGCCCCGTGAACCGGGCGCGGGTAGCGAGCGGCGCAACTGCGGCGTTCGCTACCAAATATCGCGAACGGGGCACGAATGGGGCGCTGCGCACACCGATGACGTCATCGGTGGCAGCGCAGCGCAAATGCCTAACGCCACCATTAGCGCCCCTACTGAATATCGCCGCAGATGCAGCCAGTGGCGCTAACAGGTGGCGCTACTCACCCAATTTCTCCCCCTTAATGTCCTCACACAAGTGGTCAAAGTCAGTGAATTAATCTTCAAATGCCATATCCCAACATCTGTACCACTAGCCTCACACACTGCTCAATGCACCACACCCCCATCACTCACCTACCAACAAACTTTACCAAACATACCTTAGACCTCACATTCATAGCTTCACCTCACCCTCACACAATTACCACTCCTGCAAGCCTCACACCCACATCTCACAGCTTGCATACATTGTCAGCTATTCAATCATGACAAGCATATTGCCCAAACACATTGCACCACACTCACTGACACACTTCTCTTTCTCTTGCAGGACAAGGTGGCTCACAACCGGTGCCAGCAGGACCAAGCCGGTGGGGGACAGGCGTGCCTGCATAATCTCACCCCAATGGAGGAGACGGTGCAGGCCATTATTGGAACGGCCATCGCTGAGTCCGTGGCCAGTGGCTGGACTGAAACAATACAAGATGCCAGTATCCTCACGCGTAATCCTCCTTCTCATATCCCACTTCCCCCTCATCCCATAATCTCTTCTGATTTAAAAATGGCACATGGTGTGAGCATGCATCTCTTGCTTTCCCCGCCTCCCCTCACCTTGTGCCTTTCTCCTTTCAGATAGCCAACAACTGCTAACTGGCCAGGCACTGGTGGAGGAGCACGACATAGAACAGCACCAAGGCACTGATGATGAAGACACAGCACCATCACTCGATTTCACACTCGCAGCCACCAGTTCAGATACTGACACTGCGCGTACTTTAGAGGATAGGTTAGAGGTGGAATCTGCACATGGTGAGACACCGGGCATGAGTGACCTGCAACCAGGGCAGGGGGAAAGTTAGCGCAGGTGCCAAATCCCCAGAGGGCGAGGGCGCACAGGAGTTCTGCTGCAGAGGGCTCAGATGAGGACTTTGATGGGGCGGCCTACAGAAGAATGCTGATGGGTACGCACAATTAAATGCTTGGTGCATTGGCAGGCCTGCCAGAAAACCTGAATGCAATGTCATGGAGCATGGAGGAGCCCGGCACCAACATTGCACAGGGTTTTGTGCAGAGCTTGGAGCCCAGGACTTCCAGCATGGAAGTGATGGAGAACTCCGTGTGCACTTGTGGACCCAACCATGAGGCTGAAAGGGATTATTACTAGTCCTAGCCCCTAGGGCTACCCTGGATCAGGCGTATTCCCCAGATGTTCACCTTCAACTAAAGTTAGAGGTAGCCGAATCATAAAGATGCTTAATTGGGTCTAAAGGTCCAGACTATCTCTCCCTAAAGGAAAGGAATGGCCTGAAGATGTTACCGTCCTCCAGATAGCACTTTTAATAAGTTTAGTTAGACTGTAATGTTCCGGATATTATGAGGGTCCAGAAAAATCCCCCAGAATTCTGCAACTACTCACCAAAGAATTTACAGAAATTGAGTTCACGAGTTTGATACAGAAGTACTATGTGAGACAATTCTAAAAATATATAGATTTATTAAAGAACCGACATGTAATTACAGTTGGTGTTTCAATTGCGACATTAACAGTTCCAAATACAAAAAGCTTATAATTCTTATTATCAGAGATCCTTATTCTCAAATCTTAACTTTGTTACATTTTTACATTTCTTAGTCTATTCCAGGATTCCCACCAAAATCAAATACAAGTACCTTGATCCCTGAGATACAAAGAGTTAAAGACTTGCAGAGCTTGCCTCTGAAGCCTGAGAAGAGGAGCGATTCTGTCGATTGGGCTTATACTCACTGGAATTTAGAAGATTGAGAGGGGATCTCATCGAAACCAATAAAATTCTGTCAGGCATGGACAGACTAGATGCAGGAAGGATGTTCCTGATGGCCGGGGAGTCCAGAACCAGGGGTCATAGTCTAAGGATAAGGGGTAAGCCATTTAGGACTGAAATGAGGAGGAATTTCTTCACCCAGAGAGTGGTGAACCTGTGGAATTCTCTGCCACAGAGCGCGGTGGAGGCCAGTTCATTAAATATATTCAAGAAGGAGTTGGATATATTTCTTAAGGTTAAAGGGATCAAGGGATATGGGGAGAAGGCAGGGACAGGGTACTGAATTTGGATGATCAGCCATGATCTCATTGAATGGCGGAGCAGGCTCGAGGGGCCGAATGGCCTACTCCTGCTCCTATCTTCTATGTTTCTATGAGAATCATTTTGCCCCTTCACAGCGAATCTGTCTTTCCATCTGAAAGTCCAATTTTTATACTATTTCTCAGTGGTATATCCTTTGAAGTTTTCTGCTGTGTAAGCTAATTATCTCTAGTCATTTTTCTGTTGACTCTTTCTATTCTTATTGTTAGTTCAGCTGTAGCAAGCAGACTTGTGTCTCTACCTTTAGATGTTCAAAACATATCATAAAAACAATGTGGAGCAGTGCATCTATTTGATGTCATTCTTACATAGAAACATAGAGATAGGAACAGGAGTAGGCCATTCGGCCCTTCGAGCCTGCTCCGCCATTCAATGAGATCATGGCTGATCTTCGTCTGAGATCTTAGCTGATCTTACCAGTTCAGTACCCCGTCCCCGCCTTTTCTCCGTAACCCTTAATCCCCTTAGCCTTCAGAAATATATCCAATTCTCTCTTGAAAATATTTATTGAATTAGCCTTCACAGCCCTCTGTGGCAGGGAATTCCACAGGCTCACCACTCTTTGAGTGAAGAAATTCTTCCTCATCTCTGTTTTAAATGATTTGCCCGCTATTTTTAGACTGTGGCCCCTGGTTCTGTGCTCCCCTGCCATTGGAAACATTCTCTCTGAATTCAGCCTGTCCAGGCCTGCCATAATTTTATATGTTTCGATGAGATCCCCTCTCAATCTTCTAAACTCCAGTGAGTACAAGCCCAAACTATTCAATCTCTCCTCGTAGGTCATTCCCGCCATTCCAGGTATCAGCCTGGTGAATCGCCGCTGCACTCTTTCCATGGCAAGAACATCCTTCCGCAGATGGGGCGACCAAAACTGTACACAATACTCCAGATGCGGTCTCACCAGCACCTTGTACAGCTGTAGTAAGGTATCCCTATTCCTATACTCGAACCCCCTTGATATGAAGGCCAACATACCATTTGCCTTCTTAATCGCCTGTTGCACCTGCATGCTCTCCTTCAGTGACTGGTGCACAAGAACACCCAGGTCCCTCTGCACTTCCCCATCTCCCAATCTATTGCCATTTAGATAATAATCTACCCTCCTGTTTTTACCCCCAAAGTGGATAACCTCGCATTTATCCACATTATAGTGCATCTGCCACGTATCCGCCCATTCCCCCAACCTGTCCAAATCGCACTGTAGCCTCCTGACATCCTCATCAGAGCCCACCCCTCCTCCAGAACAAAGGTCTTCTGTTTATATCTTTGCATTTAGAACACATTACTTAGGATGATCTATGCAATTCTTAATCACCTCAGCTGGTTGTACCACAGACTCGTGTCTCTTGTGTTCTAAGTTTAACGTAAAAATGATTTGACGGCAGGTGTTCCTTTTACTTGATGTCATTTTTACAAAGGCACATGTTCCTTTAATGTTCTGTGTTTCTTTCCGAAGTGTTGGTTTATAACACTTAAATGGGTAGAGCATTGTGTTCTTTCCAAGCTGAAGACCTTTGGAACCTCCAACCTTTCACTTCAATAGGGCTATTATCTCAGTGTCAACAACTTATCTTATCTCAATACCCTGTATGCTGTTCACAGCGTTAGATTGTTAAGGCTTCCAGATTTTCAAACCTAGTTTGTCATGCTTTAAAGCCAGAATATTTCATAGAATGGTGTATTTTTCTGAATATGGCTATATTGCTTATTCCTTCACAAGGCAACATCTGATGGCCGATGTCTCAGCTTCAATTGCAGCACAAGCAGAAGCCACCTGAGTGCTGCAGTGGAAGCTCAGACTTCTGTTATGCAAGCTCAGACTGCTGCCCTCGTGGCTGCATTTACTAGTGTTGAAAGGGGCTTTCAGGTTGTCACAGCAGTCCAGCAATCTGTCCTCCAACATATTACTAGAATTGCTGAGGGGCCGACCTGGGGGAGTGGCGGTGGCTCCGTGGAGTACAAACCTGCTGTCCTCTCTCAGGGTGACAGCATTCATTATCCCACCACTGCCACTCCACCAGTGCCCTTGCTGTTGCTGGTCAGCCAGCCAGCCCAGACTGCTGCTGTCCATGGTGAGGTGGTGCAGCTTAAAACTGGGCGTTCTAGGCCCAGAGCTGCTGGAGGTCATCCTGCAAGATCATCTGCAGTCTCCCCCACTGAAAGTCAGCAGCTGTCCTCAAGCAACTGGGGTAAAACTTCATAGGAGCACTAGGACAGGCAAAGGCACATGGAAGACAGGCACTGAGGGAATGCACCAGGGTGATTCGTTAACTTTGTAATGTAATATTGGATAGATTGATGTATAAAGTTGAATTGGAATGTTTCTTTTGTGGTGGCTTTTATTTCAGCATTGTGGCCAAGAGGAAGCCATGGTGGTCAGTAACAGAGGGAAGGTATAAGGTGTGGGACTATTGTTGAACGGGGAATTGGGGTTGCGTTCACTGGTACCGCAGTCGAATGAGTCAATCACGGACAACATGGGCAGAAAGGGGTTGTATGGGTTGCCTCTTCCCTTCCGATTCCTCCTGTTTCGCTGGCTCCTGTTCCGCTTCCTCCTCCTCCTCTTCCGCTTCCTCCTCCTCCTCCTCCTCCTCTTCCTCCTTCTCCTCCTCGTCACCTGGTCTCCGTATGCCTGGTGGTAAGGGCTGTGCCCTCATGATGGCAAGGATGTGGAGCATGCAGCAGACCATGACAAAAGTTGAGATGGGCTCTGGTGAATACTGTAGGTCTCCTCCAGAGTGGTGCATGGAGCGGAAGCGTTGTTTAAGGACACCAATGGTCTGCTCTATCTGATTCCATGTGGCAGCATGGCTTTCGTTATAGACATGCTACCCACATGTGTGTGGTTTGTGCAGTGCAATTATCAGCCAGGTGGTCAGCAGATAGCCCGAGTCACCCAGAAGCCACCCTTTGGTTTGACGTGGTGGCTCAAAGACTGAGGGAACTTTGGACTGGCGCATAATAAAAGGATCATGACTGCTGCGAGGCTACCGGTCATAGAAACATAGAAACATAGAAGATAGGAGCAGGAGTAGGCCATTTGGCACTTCGAGCCTGCTCCGCCATTCAATGAGATCATGGCTGATCATCCAAGTTCAGTACCCTGTCCCTGCCTTCTCCCCATATCCCTTGATTCCTTTAGCCTTAAGAAATATATCCAACTCTTTCTTGAATATATTTAATGAACTGGCCTCCACCGCCCTCTGTGGCAGAGAATTCCACAGGTTCACCACTCTCTGGGTGATGTGCTAAGCATGGTCGTACACCAATTGCACACTCAGCAAGTGGTAACCTTTGCGGTTGCGGCAGATCTCTGCCTTTAGATGTGGTCCCTGCAAAGCCACGTGCATGCAGTTAATGGGGCCCTGCACCATGGGGAAGTCCGCTATCCTGGCAAAGTCACGTGCATGTTCTGCCTGCTTCTCTTTGGTCAGAGAGAAGACAATGAAGTCCCCTCTCCTGACGTAAAGAGCATCTGTCACCTGTCTTATGTAACAGTGGACAGCGAACTGGGAGATGTTACAGATGTCGTCTGCTCTAGCCTGGAAGGATCCCGACACGAGGAAATTCAGGGTCACGGTCTCCTTCACAGCCATTGGCAGCGCTGTCCTTGCCCTGGTGTGAGGCTGCAGGTTTGGTTGCAACAGGTGGCAAAGTTCTGTGAGCACCTCCTTCATAAAGTGCAGATGTCTCACATACTGCTCCTGGCTCAGACTGAGGTAAGAGAATTGGTCTTGGAAGACCCTAGGTGGGTAAGGCGTCTTGCTGAGAGCCCTTCTCCCCCCCCCTCCTCCTCCCTCTGCGAGCAGCTTGTCCTCTTTTTTGCTGCCTCTGCTCCATCTCCCTGTTATGCTACAGGCTGAGGAAAATGACAACTACAGCACCAATGACTGGGAGCAAATGGTTTGACTGGATCCCTTGAAATCAGAGCTAAGGCCTTTTCCACTTACAGCACCACTCCCTGTCACCTCACCAACTTTAAAAATCTCAGGAAAGCTCCAAACACTTCCACAAACTTAAACAGAGCCAATAGAAATAAATCAGAAACTAACCTGAGATTGGTTGCTGATCCCTTTAAATATCGCTGTTGGGGGTACTTGCTGCTGCTGAACGCAGGTTCAGCTGTGCGAGGTTAAGACAGGCCATTAGCGCTAGCGTAGGGGATGAAAATGGCAATGCTGGCATCAAATCAGTGTTACACGCTGATTGACGTCACGATCTACTCACTCAACATACTTCCGGCGCATGCTCCTAACTACCGCCCTCACCAAAATGGCGTCCGTTGCGGCCCGCACCAGAAGTGTGCACACATAGCGCGGATGCCATTTTCATCACAAAACGGCATGCATAGCCCTGAAAAGTCGGGTGCTACGGAGCCGAATTTCTAGCCCTCCAGGAGTCTCTGCTGACAAGCCCGCTAAATGTTCCCGGGCAACTGTATGTGAGGTGAAAGGCAAAAGCCGTTTCTTCGCCACTCACACCAAAATCCAGGCAAGTATGTCTGAGATAGCTACAAAATCTCAAGCTTAGAAGAGGAAAGGTACACAGACAGTTTAGATTTAATTACCTTATACAGAGTACACCGCTCAATGAAGGCAGTAGAAGCAGATAAGTTGAAAAAATTAAAGGCGAATTGGATAAATATTTGATGGAGTGGATAATTGAGTATTATTAGTTCTTGGACTGGCCAGATGGACTGCAGATTTTTTTCAGATCCTGTACTTTCCTATATTTTTATGAGTGTGTCAAACTGATTTCACTTCCAAAGTGTTTCTTCCTCAGAGCCAGTGAATATTAATTTCTTCCTTCACGTGCGTTTCTCAATTAAGCCCTCTCAGCACAAAAAAGATGTTCATTCCCACTGAAAATAATGAAAAATTCTGAAGTTTCTAAGTGGAAATGGTTCAGAAAGCAAACCTAGAAAGAACTGTCTGCAACATTTATGTAAGAACACTAAATACATTTAAATGACACTCCTTTGTCTATTACATTAACAGAGGCCTTAACCCTTTTTTAAATTATGAATATAGGATTGTCAGAGGAATGCGTTAAATATTTGTGCATAAATAGCATATAGTAATAACTAGCTTTTAACCCTTTGCTGTCATGTGAATATAGCTTTCTATACAGTCAATGGCTTTTTGGTGAGAGAAAAGGATTAACACACTAGTGGCCCAGAAATTCGGGTCGGGGGCTTCCCGCAGGTGCAAGCCCCCGACCTGCACTTACCTACCGCGCCGCCTGTTGTGCTGTGGGCCTGTGTGGGATTCCGATCCTGGGCCTCCTCCAACTGCCGGCGCGCAGTGCTTGCGTATCCCAGGGGCGCAGTTAGTTCGATGCGTCCCCTGGGATCACGTGGGTCATGGAGAGCCAATGGTAGCAGTGAATGCTTCATTCATAAGTTTGACAGGAAGACCTGTCAAACCTATAAATACCATAAGCCCCAAAACATCACTAAATCTTCAAATAAATTTTTTAAAATCACATTTTTAAAATAAACTATAAATTACATGAAATAACTATTTTAAACAATAATTTAAGTTTTTGAAAACAATTATTTTATTTTCTAACGGGGCTAAAAATAAACTTACCTTTCTTTAAAGTATTTAAAAATAATAAACCTGTGGAAAAAATGTTTTAGTTTTAATTAATTCACCACTTACCTTGTAAAAAGCAGGCCTTGCGCCTGCTTTTTAAAAGTGTAACTCCTGGAGACTTACCCTCCCGGGAAAACCTGCAAAAAAACGTAAGTTCGATGCGCACGCGCTGCCTCTCCTGCGCATGCGTTCGACCTCTTAACCCCTCTTTCAGGGGAACGGAAGTGCCGGTTTCCCGCGCATGCGCAGTGCATGCACGAAACCGGCACTTCCATTGGGCCTATGCGTGAATACCCCATGCGTACTCACCCGTGGAGACCTGAATTTCTGGGCCACTATCTAGTTTTATACTTATAATGCCTCACGCACTCTGCACACATACTCAGAAATAGGTGCCTTGGTGCAAAATGAACGAAGTAGTTCCACTTGGGTTTGAGTAATGCAGCCATACAACTGGATCATTAATTCTACTTAATGCACAGCATGATAATTTAAAAGAAAACATTCCTGCTTTTACCAGAGAAATAAAACTCCATCTGCCTAACAACAACTTGCAATAATATACTGCCTTCAACACAATAAAATGTCCCAAGGCGCTTCACAGGAGCGTTATCAAACAAAGTTTGACATCGAGCCACAAAGGAGATATTAGGACAGGTGACCAAAAGCTGGCCAAAGAGGTAGGTTTTAAGGAGCATCTTAAAGGAGGAGAGAGAGAGATAGAGAGGGGAAGAGGCTTAGGGAGAGAATTCCACAGCCTAGAGCCCAAGCAAATGAAGACACAACCGCCAATGGTGGAATGATTAAAATCAGGGATGCGCAAGAAGCCAGAATTGGAGAACCGCAGAGATCTTGGAGGGTTATAGGGCTGGAGAAGATTACAGACATAAGGAGGGGTGAGGCCATGGAGGGATTTGAAAACAATGATGAGAATTTTAAATTTGAGGCATTACCAGACCAGGTGCCAATGTAGGTAAGCGAGCACAGGGATAATGGGTGAACGGGACTTTGTACGAGTTAGGATATGGGCAGCAGAGTTTTGGACGAGTTCAAGTTTATGGAGGGTGGAAGATGGGAGGCCGGCCAGGAGCACATTGGAGCAGTCAAGTCTAGAGGTAACAAAGGCATGGACGATGGTTTCAACAGCAGATAAGCTGAGGCAGGGGCAGAGGTGGGCGATGTCACGGAGGTAGAAGTAGGCATTCTTGGTGATGGAGCAGATATGTAGTCAGAACCTCATCTCAGGGTCAAATTGGATGCCAAGATTGTGAATGGTCTGGTTCAGCCTCAGACAGTGAACAGGAAGAGGAATGGATGAGGTGCCTAGGGAACTGAGTTTGTGGCAGGGAATGAAGACAATGGCTTCAGTCATCCCAATATTTAGTTGGAGGAAACTTCTGCTCATCCAGTACTGGATGTCGGACAAGCAGCCAGACAAATCAGAGAGAGTGGAGGGGTCCAGTGAGGTGGTGGTGAGGTAGAGCTGGGTGTCATCAGTGTACGTGTGGAAACTGACGTTGTGTTTTCGGGTGATGTCGCTGAGGGGCAGCATGTAGATGAGAAATAGGAGGGGGCCAAGGGTAGGTCCTTGGGGAACTTCAGAAGTAATGGTGTGGGAGCAGGAAGAAAAGCCATTGCAGGTGATTCTCTGGCTGCAACTTGATAGATAAGAATGGAAACAGGCGAGCGCTGTGCCTTCAGCTGAAGGCCCTAAGCTCAGGAATTCCCTCCCTAAACACCTCCGCCTCTCTGCCTCTCTTTCCTCCTGTAAGATGCTCCTTACAGCCTACTACCTCTTTGACTAATCTTTTGATTTAAGGCATCTTTGAACTTAAGAGAAAATGGCACAGCTTCATTTGCCTGTTGAGGTGCAGACTGGAAAAGAAGATAGTATTGCAAGGATACACACAATCTAAACCTATTTTTGCATCTCGACTCAATTTGTAAATAGCTGGACTACATTAATGCACTTGGCTACCTCTGTAATAACATCACACCACAAACATTTGAAATTTATATTCTTAAATTGCAAATCTTCCTCAAAGCTGCTGATTTGTTTATTGATTTACTGTGGTGCATTTAATTTTTCTTATGTTCAGCCTCTGCTCATTTCTCACCTGTTCTTAAGAAAGGAGCTGGAGGTCAGATTTGACCCCGTCATGGCCAAGTGTGAAGACCTTCACTTCTGATGAGAGAAACTGAATCAGATCCAATGAGGTTTGACCAGGCGCAGTCAGTTAGTCGCACCTTGAGCAAAATGGCAATGTATGAGATTTTGCAACAGCATTGCTCCCCAGTGATTAATTCAACCAACTCATCAGATGGAATTCCAGAAACCTTTTAGGATCCCTGAAGTATCAGCTACAGCAACTCCTCCATCACACCCCTATTTTTCACCAGTACTAACTAGATTAATCTAGTTATTTATAGTGGGTGTCTAATAACATTTCTTTATTCACTGTCCAGAAAATGCTGAAGAAGAATTACAGTAACTATGTCCATCATCTTCTATGTCAATATATAGTTCCCACCATTAAACTGAAATCTAGCTCTTGCCCCATAGAGCAGCATTTTCTTAAGGCCCATCTGTTGACCATTATAGTTGATAGACTTGGCACTTCATCTATGATTTCACCTGTCAACATCCGAGATTTATGCGATTTTAGGCCATCAATAGTGACCTTGACTGAGTGCTTGATACTCGGTAATGTTTCCGTACAATAGTAATGTCTTCCCACACAAAACATAACTCTTTGTACTAAGGTATTTAGGGCTAGATTTTCAGTATAGACAGTTTTGGGGCGCTAACCTTAGCGCCCGCCCGCAGTTAGCGCCCGCCCCAAAGTAGCGCCCCGTTGCCGGAAATTCAGTGGCTTCGCCCTAAGAGGTTGGTGGAGCGCTAAAAGAGGCGTTCCACTACTATCTTTAGGCGCTAAGCCGGCGGTGCAGAGCGCAGCGCCCGAGCTCGGGCGCAGCGCACGGCAGACACTCTGGTGCCAGTGAGCTCTTAAAGGGGAAGGGTGGATGTGTTTTTTTCAAAGGCAGAGTCTGGGGGGGAAAGGTCAAGGGAGATGATGATGATGAGGAGGAGGAAGAGGAAGAGGAAGAGGAAGAGGAGGAGGAGGAGGAGGAGGAGGAGGATGATGATGATGATGATGATGCCGGAAACATAAATACACCGTTCACAACAACACACTGGAGCCTTCCACACAACACATGCAGAGTGCCTGTTATAGTGCAGGAGGCGCGCCCTTTAATTTGCGCTCCCCAGGGTGTGTTGCGTTCCATTTTACAAACGCTCTGGACGCCAGCCGCACAATGGGGCGGTCCGACTGAAGTTTGGATTCGGGGCGGCCAAAGGGCGTTGCACGAGGATGTGACGTCATTTTCTGCGCGCGCATCCGGGCGGCCGCTAAACTTTGCGCCGGCGCTAACGGGCAACTTAATTTGGGGCGGAGCGCAAACTGCGCTGCGCCCGGGCGCTACACGCATAGCGCCCGAAAATCACTTCTCTTAAGGCGCTAACTGCTGGCGCAAGCAACTGAAAATCTAGCCCTTAGAGCTTGATGTCAAAAATTTGTGGATACATTGCCACAGTCCACCGGGGTAGAACGTAGTCTGGGCCCATTTTCGCCTGAACAGAGAGGCCTAAGAGAGTCTCCAAATTGGGTCTTGGGCCTCATCTAAATCCTGGGCCTCGCCCCAAGGAAAAAATAAATTCTAAACAGAAAATGCTAGAAATATTCAGCAGGTCAGGCAGCATCTGTGGCGAGAGAAACAGAGTTAACGGGCTGGATTTTGCCAATGGGGAGCTTTTGGAGGCGGGACTCCCACTTGTCAGGTTTCAGTCCCGCCTCCATCGGCTTCTGGCCAACCCACACTATTTTCCCTTGATTGACCTTGTTAGGCCTGCCCAGCGACAGAACGGCAGCGTATGACGTTTGTGAAGCTGTCAAACACTGACATTCTCTGTTGTTTTATGAGTCCTTGTATTCAAGACTCATCAAACCTATCTGCTGAGCATAAATCAGATGGCTGTTGCATCGGAGAATGCAGCAACCACCTGTTATCTCTGCCGGTGAAATGCGGGATTCTCCGGTTCCGCAACTGTTGAAGCCTGCAGGAAGAAACAAAGGTAAGTAAACATTTTCTATCACTTTACACTCAGCTCACATACTTACCTCTCCACACTTTCACCCATCACTCACCTCCACAGCGCACTTTTGGACCCCTCCGACCCCCGCAGACCCACTGCTCGCCTCGCTGACCCTGGCGGGGTTTCCCAACGTGGGGAAGCCCGCATTTGCAAGGGTAAAATGGGGATAATCCTCTTAACTGCCTGTTAACTACCTGTTAACAGGCAGTGAAGTGGCTGTAATCCCCTTCCCGCCTCGGGGAGGCGGCTCCCAGCGCGGTTCAGGTATCTGCCTCCAACGTAGGCAGGTTGGAGGAGGGATGGGCACCTGCCCCCAGATTCTGCTATTTTCCCGGCAGTCCAGCCTCCATACTCGCCTCCCCAGGGCTGGCAAAATTCCCCCCAATGTTTCAGGCCAGTGACCTTTGCGCCAGAACCGACCTGAACCATTAACTTTCTTTCTCTCTCCACAAATGCTGCCTGACCTGCTGAGCATTTCTGGCATTTTCTTTTTATACTTCAGATTTCCAGTATCCGTAGTATTTTGCCTTGGGAAAAATGAATTTCTGGCCACTAGCAGCACCCTCGGGTAAGTTCTGGGATAGGGGCTAGATCGAGCAACGGGGCAGGGGGGCAATCGCTGGGACTGTGGAGTTGGGGACAGCATTCCTGCTCCTCCTGGTTCCACAGAAAAGTGTTTTATAAATATTGCTTTGAGTTGGTGGCCACAGGGGCCGCTGAAGAATCCTGAGCGAGAGAGGCCCAGATCATCAGTAACAAATTTTGTGGAGGGGTCCTTCAACTGATGTTAGGCCCCTGATTAATGTATTTAAGGGGACATGGAAGTGCCCTTGCTTCATCCAGATAGATATGACTCTGTGAATATAAATATGTCTGTAGGACAGCTCTTCCAACTTGGGGAGACCAGTCCCCAGATGTTACTGAAGATGACTTTGCAGGATTTACTGGGTTGGAATTGCCTAAATTTTGTCCTGAACCATTGCCTAGGTTATTGCTGATAGGTCTGTTTGATATTTCTCTTATGATTCTGTTTAGTCATGATGGCATTACAACTGAGTGACTTGCTAGTTCGCATCAGATGAAATTAAGAGTCAACCACATATTCTGGGTTTGGAGTCGGGGTAGGTCAGACCAGATTAGAGCGACAGGTTGCCTTCCCTGAAGGACATCAGTGAACCAGTTGTGTTTTTACAATAAACAGGTAGCTTTAAAAATCATTTCTCCTTGTGCCAGCCCACAAGCTACGAAATGTCTTGAATTCAATTTCATAACTTGTTATAGTGGGATTTGAACTCATAGCTGCTGGGTTGTTAGTCTAGTACCACAGCCACCACAGTACTGCATGTACCTAGCCATTTTCATCATGTTAATATTATGACACAAAAAAATCTATCTTGAATGTATTCGATGTGTGCAAATTTGAATGAGAAAAGAGCTTCTTTTCACACATTTCTAAAACACAGACAAATGCTCCCCTCACTCACTCCAACCTACCTCCCTCTGAACTCGCAGCACTCCATTCTCTTAGATCCAACCCTGACATTGTCACTAAACCCGCTGACAAGGGTGGTGCTGTTGTTGTTTGGCGTACTGACCTCTACCTAGCGGAAGCTGAACGCCAACTCTCCGACACCTCCTCCTACCTCCACCTGGACCATGACCCCACTACCGAACATCAAACCACCGTTTCCAAGACTGTCACTGACCTCATCTCCTCTGGAGATCTTCCCCCCACTGCCACCAACCTCATAGTTCCCCAACCCCGCACAGCCCGCATCTACCTCCTTCCCAAGATCCACAAACAGGACTGCCCTGGTAGACCCATCATTTCAGTCTGTTCTTGCCCCACGGAACTTATCTCTTCCTATCTTGACTCTATCTTTTCTCCCCTTGTCCAGTCTCTTCCCACCTACATCCGCGACTCTTCGGACGCCCTCCACCACTTTAACAGTTTCCAGTTTCCTGGCCCCAACCGCTTCCTTTTCACCATGGACATACAATCCCTCTACACCTCCATCCCCCACCCAGATGGCCTGAGGGCGCTCCGCTTCTTCATTGAACAGAGGCCCGACCAGTCCCCATCCACCACTACCCTCCTCCGCCTGGCTGAACTTGTTCTCACATTGAACAACTTCTCCTTTAACTCCACTCATTTCCTCCAAATCAAAGGTGTTGCCATGGGTACCCGCATGGGTCCTAGCTATGCCTGCCTTTTCGTGGGCTATGTGGAACAATCTTTGTTCCAGTCCTACTCGGGTCCCCTCCCTCACCTCTTTTTCCGATACATTGATGACTGTATCGGTGCCGTTTCCTGCTCTCGCCCCGAACTTGACAATTTCATTCACTTTGCCTCCAATTTCCACCCTTCCCTCACCTTCACATGGTCCATCTCTGACTCTTCCCTTCCCTTCCTCGACTTCTCCGTCTCCATCTCTGGGGATAGGTTATCGACCAATATTCACTACAAGCCCACTGACTCCCACAGCTACCTGGACTACACTTCCTCCCACCCCGCTTCCTGTAAGGACTCTATTCCATTCTCCCGGTTTCTCCGTCTCCGCCGTATCTGCTCCGACGATGCCACCTTCCACACCAGTGCTTCAGACATGTCTTGTTTTTCCGCAACCGAGGATTCCCCTCTACCGTGGTTGACACTGCCCTCGACCGTGTCAGTTCTATCTCCCGCACTTCTGCCCTCACCCCTGCCCCTCCCTCCCGGAACCACGATAGGGTTCCCCTTGTCCTCACCTTTCACCCCACCAGCCTCCACATTCAACGGATCATCCTCCGGCATTTCCGCTACCTCCAAAGTGATCCCACCACCAAACGTATCTTCCCCTCCCCTCCCCTTTCAGCATTCCGCAGGGACCGCTCCCTCCGAGACACCCTAGTCCACTCCTCTATCACCCCAAACAGCCCTTCCCCTTCGCCTGGCACCTTCCCGTGCAAGCGGAGGAGATGTAACACCTGCCCCTATACCTCCCCCCTTCCCACTGTCCAGGGCCCCAAACACCCCTTCCAGGTGAAACAGCGATTTACTTGTACTTCTCGCAATCTAGTATACTGTATTCGCTGCTCACGATGCGGTCTCCACTACATTGGGGAGACCAAACGCAGATTGGGTGACCGCTTTGCGGAACACCTCCGTTCAGTCCGTAAGAGTGACCCCGAGCTTCCGGTCGCCTGTCATTTTAATTCACCGCTCCATTCCCACTCAGACCTCACCGTCCTTGGCCTCTTGTATTGTTCCACGGAAGCTCAACGTAAACTCGAGGAACAGCACCTCATCTTCCGATTAGGCACTCTGCAGCCTTCCGGACTCAATATTGAGTTCAACAATTTCAGATCAGAAGCTCGGCCCCCATTTCATTTTTTCTTGTAATTTTTCCACTCCTTTTCCCCTCCCCCCCTTTCCTTTTGTTTCTCTCTCACACCTGGCAGCTATCTTTTGCCCTGCCAGTACACTATACACCTAATCTCAGCCTATTACCATCTCGTCTAGCTTCTAATCTCTTTTACTTCTTTTGTTTCTTTTATTCTTTTGTCCGATCGCAGCCCTGCCTTCGATCTTGTTTCTTTTCTTTCCAGTTTTGAAGAAGGGTTCGACCCGAAACGTCAACTCAAATTTCTCTCCACGGATGTTGCCTGACCTGCTGAGTTTTTCCAGCATTTTCTGTTGTTATTTCGCCTTTGCATATGGATTTGACCTTGCAGATAGGAAAGAAAAAAAATGAAACCTAAATATTACATGCTCCAGAATCACTGAGAAATAGTATCATGCTTTAGAAGTCTAACCATTATTCCACTAAAATCACATTATAGTTCAATGTTTTTTGCTATTTTTGGTTTGGTTAAATTGCTGAAATAGATTTTGAGCAGGCTACAGTTTAATTTGCAAGATGGCTGCTTTGAACTGCAGCTTATTGAAATCCTGATCCAAGTGTATTTCTTGGAAAACTAGTTATGTGTTTATTCAACTGTATTATAAAGTAAAATTTGAGAAACTCATTCAAGCATAGAAAATGTAATTACTCGACTCTTAAGCTGAAAATGTGCAGTATTCTGTTTTTTTAATACAATTTTCATCCAGAAATGCTACTGTGGTCCTCAAACAACAAATTTGGCCAAAACTAGTTGCTCTCAAGCTCTTTTTGTTCCTTATTACTTTAATGGAACTGTCACTTAAAACTTAATCCGAATGATCCGTGGCATTTGGAGAGAGTAAGCCACATTTTGTAAATGATGCTCCCAACAATCAATATTTCAATAATTGTTATTCTGTTGGCATGGTTGTTCTTTTAAGACAGGAACTGTTGGGGCCTGGCACAGAGACCGTATTTTTCTAACAGTTTTTCAGCAGATAATAGCAGCTGAGACAGTTAAGATGTTACTACTGGGAACAGACCTGTCGCTTGTTATGCAGTACAGAAAAATGTTCAAGACCAAAAAATACCTCTGAGATTTAATTATATTTTCACTGTACCTGTTCACAGAAACTAATACGTGCTGCAACAAGGAAAGGGGAAAACATGCACTTTTAACACCTTAACTGTTGAATTATATTTTGCCTCAGCCTTACATTATAGCGTTGTTTTTTAATCTGTACCACTTGTGTGTAAATTATCTCCTGGTAGGAACGCAGAGGGAAAAGGCGGGCATGTAAGTCTGTCAGGGAGCCCATCCAGTTTTCCTTACATCTGTCCCCACATGTGTATCGAATCATAGAAACAGAGAACAGTACAGCACAAAAGGAGGCTATTCGGCCCATCTAGTCTGCATCAGCTCTTTTGAAGAGCAATCCAGATAGTCCCCCTTCCCCCGTTCTTTCCCCATATCCCTGCAATATTTTCTCCTTCAAGAATTTATCCAATTCCATTTTGAAAGCTACTATTGAATCTGTATCCACCACCCTGTCAGGCAGTGCATTTCAAATCCTAACCACTCGTTGTGTAAAAAAGTTTATCCTCATGTCACCTCTAGTTCTTTTGCCAATAACCTTATCTCTGTTCCCTCTGGTTATCAACCCTTCTGCCATTGGAAACAGTTTCTTTTTATTTACTCTATCTAAATCCTTCATGATTTTAAACTCCTCTATCAAACTTCCACTTAGCCTTCTCTGCTCTAAGGAGAACAACGCGAGCTTCTTCAGTCTGTCCACGTAGCTGTAATCACTCATCCTTGGAACCATTCTGGTAAATCACTTCTGTACCCTCTCCAAAGCCTTCATATCATTGTTAAAGTGTGGTGCCCAGAATTGGACACAATACTCCAGCTGGGGCTGAACTAGTGTTTTATATCGGTTTAGCATAACTTCCTGGCTTTTGTACTCTATGCCTCTATTTAAAAAAAGCCCAGGATCCCATATTCCAACATCTGCAGTATTTTGCTATCGTGCTTTATTAACTGCTTTGTTAACCTGTCCTGCCACCTTCAA
Source organism: Somniosus microcephalus (assembly GCF_052327205.1). Taxonomy (NCBI): domain Eukaryota; kingdom Metazoa; phylum Chordata; class Chondrichthyes; order Squaliformes; family Somniosidae; genus Somniosus; species Somniosus microcephalus. Next base: position 83,557,125 of record NC_141001.1, read on the forward strand.
TGATTTGTGCACAAACGCCCCCAGGTTGTTCTGTTCTTGCACCCCCTTTAAAATTGTACCATTTAGCTTCTACTGTCTCTCTTCATTCTTCCTACCAAAATGTTTCACCTCACACTTTCCTGTGTTGAATTTCATCTGCCCATTCCACCAGCCTGTCTATGTCCTCTTGAAGTCTATTACTATCTTCCCCACTGTTTACTACACTTCCAGGTTTTGTTTCATCTGCAAATTTCAAAATTGTGCCCTGTACCCAAGTCCAAGTCATTAATGTATATCAAAAACAGCAGTGGTCCTAGTAGTGAACCCTGAGGAACACCACTGTATACCTCCCTCCAGACCGAAAAACAACCATTCACCACAACTTTCTGTTTTCTGTCCCTTAGCCAATTTTGTATCCATGCTGCTACTGCCCCTTTTATCCCATGGGATTCAATTTTGCTAACAACTCTCTTATGTGGTACTTTATCAAACTCCTTTTAAAAGAGATCACAAGACAATTATGGAAAAGGAAGGCTACTCAGCCCATCTTAACTCATCTATCCAGATAAATCCTACAGCCATGCCCCTTGTAGCATCCCATTGTTTCTTTAATGATTCCAGGGTTTTTCGTTGCATTATTCCACATTTAGACCACTGTTTGTGTGAAGAAAATATCCTGATATCAGTCCTAAAATTAGCTTTTACTAGTTTGAAACTTGATTCCTAATTCTACCCCTGCAGTTTAAAGTATTATTCCGGTTTAATTTTCTCTATACCATTAACAACCTTATGTAGCTCAACATTCTATTTTTTCATTGCTGCTCTACATAGAAACATAGAAACATAGAAGATAGGAGCAGGAGTAGGCCATTCGGCCCCTCGAGCCTGCTCCGCCATTCAATGAGATCATGGCTGATCATCCAAACTCAGTACCCTGTCCCTGCCTTCTCCCCATATCCCTTGATCCCTTTAGCCTTAAGAAATATATCCAACTCCTTCTTGAATATATTTAATGAATTGGCCTCAACTGCCTTCTGTGGTAGAGAATTCCACAGGTTCACCACTCTCTGGGTGAAGAAATTCCTCCTCATTTCAGTCCTAAATGGCTTACCCCTTGGCCTAGAAATTGGGTATAGCCCCGCCAGCACGTTTGCGCCGAAAATTTTGCGCCCGCCGCGGAGCCAGTTGTGCCCGCCCCATATTCACTTTCAGCGCCCCAAAGCGGAACCGGGCGCTGGTACAGGGTGTGTCCGCCACGCTTGGGGCGCTGAAAGTGAATTTCAGCGCTCCCGGTCCCGCTGCGCCACCCGATGCGGTGCGGCAGGCTGCTGTACTGCAGGCCTCCCCCTTCTCTTAAGGGGGAGGTGCCTGCAACGGCCGGAGCCCCGATTGCAAGTGCCGGCAAAAGAGCCCGGCACAACGGAGAAGTGCCGGGCTCCACGGAAACCAGCCGGCAATGCCGTGGGGGGGGGGGTGGAGGAGGCCAGGGAAGGAGGTGCGGGCAGGCTGCCGCCGAAAAAGCGGCCGCCCCGCACCTCCACCTTAACTAAGGCTGCAGTAAGGACCCGGTCTCCCGATGTTGTTAGCGCCCGCCACGGAAGAGGCGGCCGCTACTGAAGATGGGGATCGGCGTGGTTTCGGGCGGTACCGGGGCACTGCGCACACCGATGACGTCATCGGTGCCGGCGCAGCGCTACCAGCTAACGCCGATGTTAGGGCCCACCTAATTTCGGGCGCGACGCAACTTCCGGCGCAACCCACTCTTTCGCCCCTAATTGGGCGCAAACGCAACTGAATTTCTAGGCCCTTATCTTTTGACTGTGACCCCTGGTTCTGGACTCCCCCGCCATCGGGAACATCCTTCCTGCATCTAGTCTGTCTAGTCCTGTTAGAATTTTATAAGCTTCAATGAGATCCCCTCTCATTCTTCTAAACTCCAGCGGGTATAAGCCCAATGGACCCAATCTCTCCTCATACATCATTCCTGCCATCCCAGTTATCAGTCTGGTGAATCTTCGCTGCACTCCCTCCATGGCAAGAACATCCTTCCTCTGCATTGGTTGGACATGTTTAGCACTGAGTCTACTAAGGGTATTTTTCAACCTCATTCTTAGCAATTTCAACACTATTCGCAGAGTACACATGTTGTCTGTTTCCTTCCTATGTGCAGCGTTTTATAATTGTCTGCATTAAATTTCATGTGCCATTGTTATGCTCATTTACATATATTGTCCCAGCCATTCTGTAGTTTCTGACCATCTGCAAATTTGACCACATTGCTTTGAGTTTCTGTATCCAAGTCATTTATGTCACTTATAAACAGTAGTGGTTCCAGCAGTGAGCTCTGAGGCAGCACACTCAGTATTTGTCCACACTCTGGCATAACTCCTCTAATCAGTGCTCATTGTTTCCTACTCTTCAGTCAGTTTCTTATACATTCCCCTGGTTTACCCTAAATCCATGGATGAAGGGTAAACCAGGGGAATGTATAAGAAACTGGCTGAAGGGTAGGAAACAATAATTTCCTCAAAGAAGTTGAGTAGTTGGTCAGATGGGATCTTTCCCTTCTGAATTCATGTTGACTGTCATACTGTTATCGTTGTATAGATTCTGTAGGTAAGAGTATCAAAGGATATAGAAAAAAAGGTCAGGTAAATGGAGTTGAGATACAGATCAACCATAATCTAATTGAATGGCAGGACAGGTTTGAAGGGCTGAACGATCTACTCTTGTTGCTATGTTTCTATGTTTCAGATGAATCTTATGTTTACTCCAGGTAATTTACATGCTTTTACTTAAAATAGAAGTAAGACTAATAGTTTGTATTTCCCTGTGTCTGTTTTGTCACCTTTTTGAACATGAGCACCACATTAGCCTATTCCCAATCTACTGGTATATCCTCAGTGTCCATTGACTCCCTCATAATGATGACCAATGTCTCACAAATGTCCTCCCTTGTGTCTTTCAATACTCTGGGATAAATACCATCTATCCTTTACCAAATATTGGTGGTATAACAGAGAACATTACTTTGCATCCTCCATCTTTGAGTTTTGAGCCAAATCCTCTTACATATGACTTTTAAGGCCCCTAAATTATATCAACCTCTGTGATTTACCTGTAATTAGACTAATACCACTGATGTGGAGATGCCGGTGTTGGACTGGGGTGGACAAATGTAAGAAGTCACACAACACCAGGTTATAGTCCAACAGCTTTATTTGAAATCACAAGCTTTCGGAGCGCTGCTCCTTCGTCAGGTGACGAAGGAGCAGCGCTCCGAAAGCTTGTGATTTCAAATAAAGCTGTTGGACTATAACCTGGTGTTGTGTGACTTCTTACATAATACCACTGAGTACTACCTGCCCCCTTCAGTATCTCTTCTAACGTTTCATCAGTACCTATGACTGTAGCTCAGGTAGACAACTCACCATCCTGTAGGTATTGTCCTGACAACAAACATAGCTTTCCACTTTCCTCTATGGCAGTCAAACTTTGTCTGTGTCCATAATTAAAACCAGAAAATGCTGGAAATACTTAGCAGGTCAGGCAAGATCTGTGAAGAGAGAAATTGTTTCTCTCTCCACAGATGCTGCCTGACCTGCTGAGCACTTCCAGCATTTTCTGTCTTTATTTCCGATTTCCAGCACCCACCATATTTTGCTTCTGTTTCTGTCCAGGCTGTCTTCTCTGGTATCATAACTACCTTTTCTTCTGCAATCTTATTATCTTCAGCAACATTGGACGGAGCCTGGTATCTGTTTGTTAATATAATCTCTTTGGTAGCTTCAAAGGTTTCCAACCTTTCTTGCTTCTTTTACCGATCTTAATACACCCATTATCCCCATTTTCTTGGCCTCCTCAATGCTGCTTCTGATTGTATTGGTCTCCAGCTCCAATCCTGAAGGTTCACTCTCGAGGTCTGATTCTAGCCTGGCCATGTCACTTACCTGAGATGACTTACTTACTGGGCCTAATAATATCCACTGATCCACAAAATTCCCTGACTTCTGTCTGTCCTTGTAAACTCCAGTAATTTGCTCACTAAGGCCATAACTCTTTCTCTAAGCTTACTGATTAACAGACAATTTTCACATTTCTTCACCCCTCTATTTGATCTGACTATCTGGCTTGTGAGCATCCCACAGCAAATATACCTTGCGATTTCCATTATAGTTCTATTTATCTCAGCTGTTATTCTTTATTATTATATTTCTCTCGATGCACCTTGTTAGTTGTTTCTTTTATCTCTGGTGTTCCCTTTTTATTTTATTTCTATTTCATGCCCCCTTCCAATTATTACTTGCGTTGGTGTTCCTCTTTTAACAGTTTCCTTTGCTTTAGAAATCACTTTTTAATAAATTTGATTCTGCATAAGTTGCCTTTTATTAGATATCTTTGCGGTGATGGTCCCTTTTTAGATCTTTAACTCAGTTTGTTTTACCTGCTGTCCCAGAAACTCCATGATGTGCGATACCAAGGTTTTGTAGTGTTGAACTTTCTATCATGTTTTTATTTTAATCCTGATAGCCCCCGATGGCATCTAACATCTCTTTATTCCTCAATATAATGTTCAGGATCCCTTCACCTTCATTTATTACAATTAGTCATTTCCGATTGTGGGAGCTTTCCAATGTCAGAGATATGCCAGAATGGGGAACAATAATTTATACTTTTTATAACAAAAGCAATTGGGGCATAATACGTGCAATATCAAGAAAGAATAAGTTCATTCAAAGCTGGTTTACTTGATCAGTCGGGCTACTCAATAACCGTAAAATTATTAGGCTCAGGTTTTTTTTATTCTGCCAATTCATTCCTCGCCTCCTCTGAAGATGCTGGGGTACAGTTCAATAGGTTCTAACTACCCACTGGCACCTCACCCAATTGGACTTTATTCATGTATCAGTCAGTATCAATAGGTTAATTGACTAAGGTGGGTGGGGGGGGGATCACATCTATGCACAATTCTGATCCTTGTCAATATCCACAATCAACATTGTCCATCACAAGTCACTCAATAGTGATCAGGAGCAGGAACCCAAATTGATTATTTTCTCTCTCTCTAACCCAAGGCTACAACGGCCGATTGCAGTATTCCAGTTGAGATTAGTTAGGTAATCAGCAATGAACAGGGAATTGGGCCTGGGACATTCAGGTGTGTGTGGCCCAGTTTCGCAATGGGTAGAGAACTGGCAAATTGACCTAAACCCCCAGGTTAAGATTTAATGATAATAAAAATATGTCTTGTCCATCAAGAAATTTGCAAATCTAAGTAACAACTGAATATGAAGCATTGTATTTAACCCAGCAGCTTTAGAGATTTGAATAAAAATTACAATTCAGCAGGTTGAGAATTATTTTTAACTCATATTGACTCAGACCCCCAAACTGGGATTGGTTCTCACATTCATACAAAACAGCAATACAAAACACAAGTGCTAAACCTTATGTAAAAGCTCCCTGATAATTAAGTGTTAACGCATACAGAAGACGTATGTCTTTTGTACTGCTGTTGTGCTCTTTTGAGGTGTTAGAAGATGAATGTCCCCAACACTTGTCCAACTCTCACATGATAGCTCCTTAAGTAAAATATGCTGAAAGCTTAACCAGTTTATACAACACACAATCCACGTAGTACTAGATGTGAGTGAAATGTTGGTTTTTATCCCATGTGAATTTTACTTTCTTGCGCAAAAGATGTATGGACCCAGAAAACAAGTCATGAGAAATAGTTTGCTGAAAACGAAGTCACCTCGTGCCAGGGCAGCAGAACACTCTTGTTGTCAAAACCTTGATTTTTATCAGGAAACAGACATTTTAGCAATTAGGGTATGGCTGCAAATCTAAAGAAGTTCATTTATATTCTTTTGGATTGAATTCAACTAAATGGCTTGTTTAAATACTGAGTTTTTCCAGCGTTTTCTGTTGTTATTTTGGCTTGCTATTAAGCATGTTCAGTGAGGCTGCGTTCCCAGTGCAGAACCTTATTAGGCAGAAGCATAGGTGGCAGAAATTTGGCTATACTGTTATAGCTCTGTCTCCAAACTGCAGTCCCATTTAGCAATGCTTCATGCCAGGAGCACAGGCTCACTTTACCTGCCCTTTGTATCTACAGTGGTTTTCTGATTGTGGTCCAATCGAAAATATTTTAGAAAGTAGGCACGTAGCTTGTTTTTCAAAAATCTTCACATATCTTTTCATTAAAACCAAAAGCAGAGTGATTAAGATAGTAAATTAGAATATAAGATAACGCGAAATAAGAAAAGGCCATTAGACCCGTCAAAATCTGTTATTGCCATAGGCCACCACAGAACCAATGCATTTATTTATAAGGACATAAAGCATGGACTCAATCCCTCAAGCCCACTTGCCAAGTATTGTGTTCCTATGGTGATCTGACCCTCAAATTCACCACTAACAACAATTCGCTTTTCTTTGAATTAAAAAAGAACAATCAGGAAAACATTTTATTCAGATGAATTTATGATGTAACTTGAGCTACAAGATCATTTGTGGAGTTGGACAGCTCTAATATTAGTCCATGACTATTGCAATACAATTAAGAACATCAAGTACAAAAATAGTCAGGCTTAATTTGATTATAAAACTGAGCATTTTTCAGAGGTATGAATTTCTTCATTTGCTTATTTTCCAATTCCTAGCATAACAGAATGTATGCGAGTGCAGGTGCGTCAATCAGCTGCTGAAGAAATCAAGTATATCAGCTGTTGATGGGAGCTTTGTGATCTATAAACCTTCCCCCAGCAATTCTCTAAACTCAGATAGATGACAGATACAGATAGTGGCCGGGAAATTCGATACCGCTGGAAAATGGGCATGGGCACCACGATGTGAGATATGCCCGTGCCTATTCAAAAAGCGCAGGCAGCATTTCAACTTCATGCTACCTGCTAATTACCATGATTGTAACACACAGCCTAGCGCTAAACACGCTCGGCTATGCGCTCAGCAGGGGGCCAAAGTTCACATTGCTGCAGCAAGGCTAGTTTTACTTAAAGCTAGTCTGCTCCTTTGAAAGGCAGTCTGCAGCTCTTAAAGGTGAAATAACAACAGAAAATGCTGGAAAAACTCAGCAGGCCAGGCAACATCCATGGAGAGAGAAATAGAGTCAACGTTTCAGGTCGAAACCCTTCGTCAGGACCCTTCAGGTTTCGACCTGAAACGTTGACTCTATTTCTCTCTCCACGGATGTTGCCTGGCCTGCTGAGTTTTTCCAGCATTTTCTGTTGTTATTTCGGATTTCCAGCATCCGCAGTATTTTGCTATCCTCTTAAAGGTGAGCTGCCTTCTGCTTACCAAAAATGGTCTGAGTGCTTCAGCATTAACACAAATGGCTCAACAGGCCAGGGAAAGGGCACCCAGGATATCGCACAAAACACTTGAGCTTTGTGCAGGGGATCAATACGGGAAGAAACGTCCTCTATCCACAGGGGGCCAAGAGGCCCTCCAGAAAGAAGGATGTGGGATCAGATCGCCGAGGCTGTCACTGCCAACAGTGTCGTCCCCAGGAACTGGCATTAATGCCAAAGAAGTTGCATGACCTCAGACGAGTGGTCAAGGTCAGTGAAAGCATCTTCAAAAGTTGCCTCCTATCAACTGCACCACTAGCCTCACACACTGCTCAATGCACAACCCCCCCATCACTCACCTACCAACAACCTCTACCAAACATGAGGCACACCTCACATTCCTAGCTTCAGCTCACCCCCTTGAAGGAGACGGTGCTGGCCATTCTTGGCAGCGGCATGGCTGAGCCCTTGGCAAGTGGCATGGCTGAAAGAATACAAGATACAGTTATCCTCATATGTTATCCTCTTTCTCACATCCCACTTCCCCCTCATCCTACAATCTCTTCTGATTCACCTCTTGCTTCCCCCCTTCCCCTCACCACAACCCTACCCTTGTGCCTTCCTCATTTCAGACACCCAAACAATCCAGCCTGCCCAGCCAGTGGTTGATCAAGAAGAGGGAGAGGAGAGTGAAGAAGTAGAAGCATAACACCGTCACTCAATTTGATACTCCCACCCATCAACCCATTGAGGTCGTCCTGCAAGGATATCTGCAGTGTCCCCCACTGAAAGTCAACAGCCTTCCACCAGCCATGTTGCAGCCATGGGGGTAGCACTGCGTAACAGCACTAGGATAGGCAAAGGCACATGAATGACAGTTGCTAAGGGAATGCACAAGGGTGGTTAATTGATTTTTTGATATAATATTCAATGCATATATGGATAAAGTTGGATTGGAAAGTTTGCTTTGTGGTGGCTTTTATTTCAGCATTGTGGCCAAGAGGACGCTGTGATGGTCAGTAACAGAGGGAAGGTAAGGTGTGGGACAAATGTTGAAAGGGGAATTGGAGTTGTGTTCACTGGTACTGCAGGCGGATTATTTGATCCTGGATATCCTGGCCAGAAAGGGATTGTCTGGGTTGCCTTCTTCCTTTCATTTCCTCCTCTTCTGCTTTTTTCTCTTTGGCTTCCTCCTCTTCCTCCTCCTCCTCCATCTGCGAGCAGCTTTTACCCTTTGCTGGATCTGCTCCATCTGCATGTCATGCTACAGCCCAAGGGGAGCTGCAACTACAGCCCCCTGGGACTGGGAGCAAGTGGTTTTCTCAGAGGCCTTCCTTTAAGAGCCAAAGCCTTGCAAACATCCAGCAGCACTCCTTGCACACTTTAACATCTTTTAAAATGTATTGCACCAAGCCACTACTTCAATAAAATGTAAGGAAACCACTCCAAAAGCAAAAATCTAAACTTACCTGAAAGTTATGTGTGTCCCTTTAAGAAGCACTGGCTGTGGCTCCGTTGTACTGCGGTACACACATTCTTCCATGCATGGTTTGGAGAGGACGTTATTAAGAACGGCGACATCCAAGATCCCAGATTGTGCTTCAACTCAGACGTTGCATGCCAATTGACGTCTTGATCTGGATCATTTTAATATGGGAAGCGAGCAGAGGCAACGGCAGCACTTCCGACCTGCCCAAAAATGGCAGCTGCTGCGTTCCGCGCCTGAATCGGGCGGAAGTGAGGCAGCCGCCATTTTTCATCCAAACTGGCCTTAACAGCTGGCACTCACGGCTCCAATTTCCCAGCCAGTGTGTAATTTAGAATCCCAGCAGATGGAACAAGAAGAGGTGGCACCTGAAGAAATCAAGGGATATGGAGATCGGGCGGGAAAGTGGAGTTGAGGTCAAAGACCAGCCATGATCTTATTGAATGGTGGAGCAGGCTCGAGCGGCCGTTTGGCCTACTCCTGCTCCTAATTCTTATGTTCTTATGTTCTTAAATAGCCTCAAAATAATTTCTCTGATAGTAACAAAGTTCACCCATGAATCACCTAAATTTGTAGAATCTGATCTCTACTTTATGATAGATTTGAAGTGCTTATACTATTCTCCCTATGATGAAGATAAAAGTTCACAGAAGAGAGGTTTGTTTCTCTGTACCATTTTTAGTTGATAAGTACTGTATAACTAATTCTGCATTATGAGAAAATGTGACCTTACAAGGCTTCAGGTCATTGTGACACCAAAAGCTGATCAAATTTGAATACTCGCACAAAATTTGGAAGCTTCAAAAGAAGTGTGGAAAAGAGGGTTTGAAGTAAGATGGAGATCAATTTATGCCAGTCAGTAACACGAAGGATGAAGTAACCATCCATCATAGGCATGAGAGCACTTAAGAGGGGTAACCATTCCAGTGTTTTGGATAGCATGGGGGCAAACGTCAACTTCGGTGAGGGTGGAAATCTGGAAGAATTGAATCGGCTGCTTGGTATACACCATGGCTGATTTTCCTTTCAGTTGATCACAACGGAAAGAAAAATTGGGTTGGATTTATAATCGGCAGCCGATCTTGTACCGCCAATTTTCCACCCCGCCGAAGGTGAAAGTTACCCCCAATGGAAAGGAAAATTGGGCGTGATATGTAGTGGGCGGCTGATTCAATACCATCTGTTATCTACCACCACTAAAGTTGAAAGTTACCCCCATATCTGCTAATATCCTATTGAAGCCAGAATTACATTCTAGAATAAGTAAGGCAAGTGCGATGCCTCATCTGAAAAATTGTGCAGTGGAAATCAGAAGGAAAGAGACAACAGAGTACAAGATGATCAGAAACATTTAATAGAAACTAACAGGACTTACTTCCCCTAAAGACCAGTCAATTGAGATAGCCCATGTCTGAAATGATTGAAACACACTGAACTGTGCGGATCTACTGAGCTAACACATAGAAAATAATTATATATTAATATAAAAGCATGTGTTGGAAGATACTGTAGTCTGTTTCGATCACTTTTGGTCCACAGAGCCATAGAAATTTCTCCACTGAAATTTTGCTATTGATTCTTTAAACATATTATAAATGCAAATATGAAAATCGTCTACTTTCAAGCAATGCATTAATAAGATTAATTTAATGATTTGATTTAAAAAGGTATAACTTATTCTTAAAATATAAAAAATAACTAAAAGACCAGTTACTGCACTGGTTTGGTGAGTTCATCCAGTGAGTTATTCAGATCAACAATATCTATTTATAAAGAGCTGTTAGTGTAGACAATATTCAAAGTGCTTCACTGTCAAGGAACTAATGCTGAGCCATAGTAAGAGTTAGGGAAGATGACCAAAAGCACAGACAAATAGACAATTTTAAAGAGGTTTATAAAAGCAGAGTGAGGAACACCCAGCTGAAGAGGCTTAGGGAGCTAGCTTGAAGGAGGGAACTCCCATTTCTGACCTTATGATGGAGGGAAGGTCATTGATGAAGCAGCTGAAGAAGGTTGGGCCTAGGACACTGCCCTGAGGAGCTCCTGCAGTGATGTCCTGGGGCTGAGATGATTGGCCTCCAAAAACCACAACCATCTTCCTTTGTGCTAGGTATGACTCCAGCCAGTGAAAAGTTTTCCCCCTGTTCCCATTGACTTCAATTTTACTAGGGCTCCTTGATGCCACACTCTGTCAAATGCTGGCTTGATGTCAAGGGCAGTTACTCTCGCCTCACCTCTGGAATCCAGCTCTTTTGTCCATGTTTGGACCAAGGCTGTAATGAGGTCTGGAGCTGTGTGGTCCTGGCGGAAATCAAACTGAGCATAAGGGTAAGTCTGGCAGTGGAGTAATGTGTGGTGTGTGTGATAGGACAGATGATGTGGGCAGTATGGCATGATAAGATGTTAGAAAGGAGGAAGGTGTTTTGGGGATTGTGCATGCGGTCTTTCTGTGTTGGGGAGGTATATATGCATAGTTAGGGAGTTAGTACGTGCCCTTAACCAGAGTGTAGTGTGAAAGGTTAGCAGTGTGAGTGTTGATTTAAGAGGGTGAAGAATGTGGTGGTGCCGAGCATATGCAAGGAAGAAAGGAAAACCACTGTGAGTGCCTTACTTTGCCAGATCTGGTAAGATCATTGATTTTTTTTCTGCATTGCTTTTCTGTCATAGAAGGAAGGGAGTTGACCTGCAGTGCCAGTGCCACCTCCCTCCAGGCAGCATGGCTTACTGCCCAGCCAGGCTTACAGGATTGTAGTCCCAGGAGCCTGTGTCTCCCTCCACTAGCTCGAGCAAGAAGACATCATGGGCCTCCTGAGACAATGTCACCATTTTTCCACCTCTTCTATCTGCTTGCTTATTGGGCACAGGTGCTGTCTGCATTGCCATACTGCTGCAAAAATAGAATAAAGATATGGATTTGAGATACTGTGGAGAGATTTGAATCTTGCTGAGAGCACAAACACTCACTGCATCCTTACCTGTCACTCTCCCAGGACTGGGATGAAGACAGAAGGCTGCATGGTGCCTTGAAACTGTTACACCGTTATGCACTCAAGCTGTCAAGGGATTTCGCTGCTTACACTGGTTTTACAGGTGAAATATTCCAGAATTTACACCTGCTCATAAGCAACTTAACTCCCCCTGGAAAATTCCATCTAACTTTCTCTGCTAGTGAATGGTTTTATTTTCTGGCACTATAATCAAGGACATTCAGGGCCAATCTCTCAGGTACAATGATGCTGGTCACTTCTTTAAGTGGACTAAACATCTTACATTTAGGGGTGTGCCTGTACTGCCCAATTTCTACCAATATAATGACATAACCTTTAAATGTAATCGAAACTGGGTATTCATGTCTTTTGCACATTTTGCCCACGTGCACCTCTGCAATCTTTTCAAAGGCAGAATGAGAAAATACTTGCTAAAACAAAGCCAGATGCAAATTGCTAAGCCGCATTATTTCATAGCAAGTAACAACAGTTACGATTCGACTCATAGTTGAATCAGTACATCTTGTCGTTGCATAATAATACAAAATAATGAACATGCTATGTTTCCTCATATTAGTGGTCATCTTAGTTAACTTGAACAACATATCTTCTATTTGCCCTCCTTTGTTCCAACCTGATGAATCTGATGAAAACATATGCTTACAGCTTCTGTTTAAAACGATCTGACTGATTGTGATTGTTTCCCTGTGTTCACAAGCCAACATTTGCTGCATGCTCGGGGCCAGAGACCTCTCAACACAAAGGGTGTCAGATAGTTATCGAGTACCAAGACAGGCTAATTGTTTATTATCTTTGGAGAAACATCTTCAATGCCTAGGCCATTAGTATTTCAACCACCTTTTGTGTGGATGCATTATTTCTTTTAAAAAAGTAGCAACTTTTGTGAATACACTTTGCTTCAGAAACCCAACATTGAAATGTAACTTCCAAAGTATTCCTGTGGAAAAATGAGTAAAAATCCCAAAATGTAACAAATATGCTTGGTGCAAGGTTCCACCGTTAATTTGTTATGATTGCCAACATCGCCACTATGAGACAATAACAAAATACAGTGGATGCTGGAATCTGAAATAAAACAGAAAATGCTGGAAATACTCAGCAGGTCAGGTAGTATCTGTGGTTTCAGGTCTGTGACCTTTCGTCAGAACTGGGAAAAGTTAGAAATGTAACAGATTTTTACTAGGTGTAGAGGCAGGGAAAGGGGGAGGGGAGGAAAGAACAAAAGGGACGGTCTATGATAGGCTGGAAGGCAGGAGAGATTAAATGTTGCCATGGGGATGGCAGAATCATCAACAGCTGCCGTCTGAAAAAATAGGGGCACGGGTTATAGTCTGAAATTGTTGAACTCGATATTGAGTCCAGAAGGCTGTAAAGTGCCTAATCGAAAGATGAGGTGCTGTTCCTTGAGCTTACGTTGAGCTTCATTGGAACAATGTAAGAGGCCGAGGATGGTGAGGTCTGAGTGGGAGTGCAGCAGGCGACCGGAAGCTCAGGGTCACACTTACATACTGAACGGAGGTGTTCCACAAAGCGGTCACCCAATCTGTGTTTGGTCTCCCCAGTGTAGAGGAGACTGTATCGTGAGCAACGAATACAGTATACTAAATTGCAAGAAGTACAAGTAACTTACTGTTTCACCTGGAAGGAGGGTTTGGAGCCCTGGACAGTGGGAAAGGAGGAGATAAAAGGGCATGTGTTGCATCTCCTGCACTTTTTTTAATTCATTGATGGGATGTGGGCGTCGCTGGCTAGGCCTGCATTTAGTGCCCATCCCTAATTGCCCTTGAGAAGATGGTGGTGAGCCGCCTTCTTGAACCGCTGCAGTCCATATGGTGTCGGTACACCCACAATGCTGTTAGGAAGGGAGTTCCAGGATTTTGGCCCAGCGACAGTGAAGGAACGGCGATACAGGTCCAAGTCAGGATGGTGTGTGGCTTGGAGGGGAACTTGTAGGTGGTGATGTTCCCATGCGTCTGCTGCCCTTGTCCTTCTAAGTGGTAGAGGTCGCGGGTTTGGAAGGTGCTGTTGAAGGAGCTTTGGCGAGTTGCTGCAGTGCAGCTTGTAGATGGTATACACTGCAGCCACAGTGCGCCGGTGGTGGAGGGAGTGAATGTTGAAGGTGGTGGCTGGAGTGCCAATCAAGCGGGCTGCTTTATCCTGAATGGTGTCGAGCTTCTTGAGTGTTGTTGGAGCTGCACGGGAAGGTACCATGGAAAGGGGAGGGGCTGTTGGGGGTGATTGAGGAGTGGACCAGGGTGTCATGGAGGGAGTGGTCCCTTCAGAATGTTGAAAGGGGAAGGGAGGGATATTTGTGTTTGTTGGTGGGATCACGCTGGAGGTGGCAGAAGTGGCGGAGAATGATCCGTTGAATGTGGAGGCTGGTGGGGCGATAGGTGAGGACAAGGGGAGCCCAATTGTGGTTCTGGAAGGGAGGGGAAGGGGTGAGAGGAGAAGTGCGAGAAATGGAACGGACACGGTTGAAGGCAATGTCAATCATGGTAGAGTGGAATCCTTGGTTGAGGAAAAAGGAAGACATGTCGGAAGCACTAGTATGGAAGGTGACATCGTCAGAACAGATGCGGCTGAGACAGAGAAACTGGGAGAATGGAATAGAGCCTTTACAGGAAGTGGGGTGAGAGGAAATGTAGTCAAGGTAGCTGTGGGAGTTAGTGGACTTATAGTGGATGTTTGTTGATAGCTTAACCCCAGAAATGGAGACAGAGAAGTGAAGGAAGGGAAGGGAAGAGTCAGAGATGGACCATGTGAAGGTGAGGGAAGGGTGGAAATTGGAAGTAAAGTGAATGAACTTATCTAGTTCAGGGCAAGAGCATGAAACGGCATCAATACAGCCATCAATGTACCGGAAAAAGAGGTGAGGGAAGGGACCTGAGGAGGACTGGAACAAAGAATGTTCCACATATCCCATGAAAAAGCAGGCATAGCTAGGACCCATGCAGGTTCCCATAGCAACACCTTTGATTTGGAGCAAATGAGTGGAGTCAAAGGAGAAGTTGTTCAATGTGAGAACAAGTTCAGCCAGGTGGAGGAGGGTGGTGGTGGATGGGAACTGGTTGGTCCTCTGTTCAAAGAAGAAGCGGAGCGCCCTCAGGCCATCTTGGTGGGGGATGGAGGTGTAGAGGGATTAGACGTCCATATTGCAAAGGAAAGGGTTGGGGCCAGAAAACTGGAAACTGTTAAAGTGGTGGAGGGCATCGGAAGAGTCGTGAATGTAGGTGGGAAGAGACTGGACAAGGGGAGAAAAAATAGAGTTGAGATAGGAAGAGATCAATTCCGTGGGGCAAGAACAGGCTGAAATGATGGGTCTACCAGGGCAGTCCTGTTTGTCGATCTTGGGAAGGAGGTAGAAGTGGGCTGTGTGGGGGTTGGGGGACAATGAGGTTGACAGCCATGGAGGGAAGATCTCCAGAGGAGATGAGGTCAGTGACAGTCTTGGAAACAATGGCTTGATGTTCGGTAGTGGGGTCATGATCCAGGGGGAGGTAGGAGGAGTTGGCGTTAGGCCTCCGCAAGGTTGAGGACGATTCGCCAAACAACAAAAGCACCACCTTTGTCAGAGATTTAGTGACAATGTTGGGGTTGGATCTGGGAGAACGGAGTGCTGCAATTTCAGAGGGAGGTAGGTTGGAATGAGTGAGGGGAGCAGAGAAAATGAGACGGTCGATGTCACATTGGCTGTTCGCAATGAAAAGATCTGGAGATGATAAGTGGCCAGAGGGAGGGATCCAGATCAAACGAGAATTCTGAAAGCAGGAGAAAGAGTTTGCTGTGCAGGGGGAAGACTCCTGGCCAAAGAAGGGGGCACGGAGATGAAGGCGACGGAAAAAGTGCTCGGCATTGTGACAAGCTCAAAATTCATTGAGGTGGGGGTGTAACTATGAGGTCTTGTAGCATTTGTAGAATTTTTTGAATAGATTATTCTTGTCTGTATTAGAAAAGATCAGTAACTGCTTATGTTAGCATTCATGAGTTTAATGTCAGATGTTTCAGTGTAGATAGTATAAAACACAAATCAGGTCAGGTTAGAAGATAGTTCAGTCTGATATGACCAGGAACAGCTGTTGTTATACTTTTTCGAACAGAACTTGTCAAAATTGCTTGGCATAATGGGGACATGTCAGGAAGAAGGGAGAATTACACAAATGGCTTTCACGATAACTGTTAATTTATTTTGTGTCACAACCTGTGCTCATATTATACAAAAACATATGAAACAGTACAATGACAGTGAAAGCACCAATCCTGTATTTTGCAAAACAGAAAATGCAGTACAAATATAAAGTGTTGAATTTTCAATTGGGATTTAATATTAATGCCATATTTTGGCATTGGGTTCCTTTAGCTTCTGAAAAAAATGCACTGGAAGTGTATTTACATTATGATTTAAATCTTTCATGATTCAGCTGTTAATTTTGCATTCATCATGAAATTAAATACTTTTAAAGCACAACCGACCCAAAAGTGCTAGTAATGCCTGTATTAACACTGTTATAGGCAATAGAAATAACATAATTCCTGGTACTACAAACCTATGAAGTGTAGGATTATCTTATCTGAAGAAGTTTTAGTCTAAAGTCATTCAAAATATGTCATCTCGCCCAGCAAAATATCCCAGATTTTAGCTATGGTGTATTTTAAAACCAAGGATTGTACTTAACAGTAATCCTTTTTTTCCCAAATAAATATATGCTGAAAGTTTGTCAGAAGCGATAGCTGCAAAGGCTTAATGTTCCAAAAGAAAACTGAGTGACAGGCTTTCATCGGCAAATTATAATAAAATGACTGCCTATTATTCACAGATAACATACAGCAACTTAGAAAAAATGATTCTTCTGTAGTGTAGGCTTCCTATACACCATGTTTGATATCAGGGGGGTTTGTTCCATATCGAATAGCCCACAATTCCCAAATTATAACCTTTACATAAATACAGCAGGAAGTCTCCCCAAAGTCTTTAAGCATGTCATATGTGTGTTGTTGTTTGGAAGCTGAAGGGGATTTTCAAACTGACGGTTGCAAGTTGACATCCCAGCTTTCCTGTTATATAAGCATGCATTCCTCAGTTGAGCGACTTTGAATTCTACCAGTTCTCAGCTAGGCTACGACCAGTCATATCATAGGAAAGCAAAGGGTTTCATCATTGGTGGAGGAATGGCTAGCATTGTCAGGATCATCCTACTCATATCAAACAGGTTGCTGGCTCATGGAGGCATTGATGACAAATATGGTTTGGACATAGCTACTTCTCAAAAAATATTGTGTTCTCCATACCCCATGCTATTCTGCTGTCTACGCTGGTGACCGATGACTAGCAGTAAGCAACCACTCAGGAGAGCAGCCGACAAGAAAGATGTGCCACATAGTGATACAGAGTACCCTGGCCAATGTTCATCCCTCAACCAACATCACTAAAACAGATTAGCTGGTCATTATCACATTTATGTTTCTCAGAGCTTGCGGTCCACGTTTCCGACAGTACAACACTGACAACACCGCAAAAAAAGCTATTCCATGGCTGTAAAGTGCTTTGGGACGTCCTGAGGTCATGAAGGACACTATGTAAATGCAAGTTTATTTGTACATAATTGACATCTCATTAAATCATTGAAACATAGAAGATAGGAGCAGGAGTAGGCCATTCAGCCCCTCGAGTCTGCTCCGCCATTCAATGCGATCATGGCTGATCATCCAAATTCAGTACCCGGTCCCTGCTTTCTCCCCATATCCCTTGATCTCTTTAGCCTTGAGAAATATATCCAACTCCTTCTTGAATATATTTAATGAATTGGCCTCTACTGCCATCTGTGGTAGAGAATTCCATAGGATCACCACTCTCTGGTTGAAGGAATTCCTCCTCATTTCTATCCTAAATGGCCTACCCCTTATCCTTAGACTGTGACCCCTGGTTCTGGACTCCCCGACCATCGGGAACATCCTTCCAGCATCTAGACTGTCTAGCCCTGTTAGAATTTTATAAGTTTCGATGAGATCCCCTCTCATTCTTCTAAACTCCAGCGAGTACAAGCCCAATCGATCCAATCTCTCCCCAAACGTCATTCCTGCCATCCCAGGTATCAGCCTGGTGAATCTTCGCTGAACTCCTTCCATGGCAAGAACATCCTTCGTCAGATAAGGCGACCAAACCGGCACACAATACTCAAGATGTGGTCTCACCAAGGCCCTGTACAACTGCAGCAAGACATCCTTGTTCCTATTCTCAAACCCTCTTGCTACGAAGGCCAACATACCATTTGCCTTCTTAACCGCCTGCTGCACCTGCATGCTTACCTTCAGCGACTGGTGCACAAGGACACCCAGGTCTCGTTGCACTTCCCCTTCTCCCAATCTATTGCCATTCAGATACTAATCTGCCTTCCTGTTTTTGCTACCAAAGTGGATAACCTCACATTTATCCACGCTATATTGCATCTGCCATGCATCTGCCCAATCACCCAACCTGTCCAAATCATACTGGAGTTTCTCGGCATCCTCCTCACAGCACACGCGCCCACCCAGCTTTGTGTCGTCTACAGATTTGGAGGTATTACATCTAGTTCCCTTGTCTAGATCATTAATATATATTGTGAATAGCTGAGGTCCAAGGACCGATCCCTGCGGTACCCCACTAGTCACTGCCTGCCACTCGGAAAAAGACCCATTTATTCCAACTCTTTGCTTTCTGTTGCCAACCAGTTCTCTATCCAAGTCAGTACCTTGCCCTCAACCCCATGTGCCTTAACTTTACATGCGAATCTCTTATGTGGGACCTTATCAAAAGCCGTCTGAAGGTCCAAATACACCACATCCACTGGTTCTCCCTTATCTAGTTTACCAGTTACATCCTCAAAAAATTCCAGTAGATTAGTCAAGCACGATTTACCCTTTGTAAATCCATGTTGACTTTGTCCGATCCTGTCACTGTTTTCCAAGTGCTCTGCTATTACATCTTTTATAATGGACTGTAGTATTTTCCCCACTACCGTCAACAACTTCATTCTCCATCTTAATGAAGAATTTGATCATATTATGATCGCTCCGACCCAAGGGGCCTCATACAACAAGATTGTTAATTAATCCTTTCTCGTTACATAATACCCATTCTAAGATGGCCTGATCTCTGGTTGGTTCCTTGACATATTGGTCCAGGAAACCATCCTGTAAACACTCCAGGAATTCATCCTCCACAGTATTATTACTAATTTGGTTAGCCCAATTTATATGTAGATTAAAGTCACCCATGATGACTGCTGTGCCCTTATTGCACGCTTCTCTAATTTCCCTTTTAATGCCATCCCCAACCTCTGCATTACTGTTTGGAGGTTTATATACCACTCCCACTAACATTTTCTGCCCCTTGGTACTTCTCAGTTCTACCCATACAGATTCCACATCATCAGAGCTAATATCCTTCCTTACAATTGTGTTAATCCCTTCTTTCACCAGCAATGCTACCCCACCTCCCTTTCCTTTTTGCCTATCTTTCCTGAATATTGAATATCCCTGGATGTTGAGTTCCCAGCCTTGGCCTCCCTGGAGCCATATTTCCGTAATCCCAATCAAGTCATAATTGTTTACCTCTATTTGCGCAGCTAATTCATCCACCTTATTACGAATGCTCCTCGCATTAAGACACAAAGCCTTCAGGCTTGTTTTTTTAATGCTCTTAGACCTATTAGAATTATTATTTACTGTGGCCATGTTTGATGTAAACTGTAGATTTCTCTGATTGCCACTTCTGTTTTCCTCTTTCCTATCTTTTTCTTTTATCCTTGTTTCCCTTTCCTCTGTCCCTCTGCTCAGGTTCCCAACCCCCTGCCATTTTAGTTTAAACCCTCCCCCAGAGCACTAGCAAACACATCGGTCCTGGCGCTGCCCAGGTGCAAACCGTCTGGTTTGAACTGGTCCCACCTGCCCCAGAACTGGTTCCAATGTCCCAGGAATTTGAATCACTCCCCCTCACACCATTCCTCTAGCCACGTATTCATCTGAAATATCCTTCTATTTCTACTCTGACTAGCACGTGGCACTGGTAGCAATCCTGAGATTACTACCTTTGAGGTCCTTTTTTTAAATTTACCGCCTAACTCCCTATGTTCAGCTTTTAGGACCTCATCCCGTTTTTTTACTTATATCGTTGGTACCTATATGCACCACGACAACTGGCTGTTCACCCTCCGCTTCCAAAATGCTCTTCAGCCGCTCTGAGACATCCTTACCCTTGCACCAGGGAGGCAACACACCATCCTGGAGTCTCATTTGCGGCCGCAGAAACGCCTATCTATTCCCCTTACAATAGAATCCCCTATTACTATAGCTCTACCCCTCTTTTTCCTCCTGTCCTGTGCAGCAGAACCACCCCTGGTGCCAGGAAGTTGGCTGCTGCTGCCTTCCTCTGATAAGCCACCCCCCCAACAGTACTCAAAGTGGTGTATCTGTTTGAGAGGGGGATGTCCACAGGGGACCCCTGCACTACCTGCCTGTGCCTAGTACTCTGTCTGTTGGTCACCCATTCCCTTTCTGCCTGTCCAACCTTTGCCTGCGGTGTGACCAACTGATCAAGCGTACTAATCACGACGTCCTCAGCATTGCAAATGGTCCAGTATGAATCCAATCGCAGCTCCAGCGCCACAATGTGGTCTGCCAGTAGCTGCAGCTGGACACACTTCCTGCACACATGGTTGTCAGGGACACAGGAAGTGTCCCTGAGTTCCCACATATCGCAGGAGGAGCATACCATGGCACCGGGCTGTCCTGCCATGACTTACACTTTAATTAATTGCAATTAAATTAAATCAAATCAATCCCACCAATTGCACTACAGTTAAATGATATATTTAAGGGTCCTGGTTTACAAACAGTCCCCGCTACACCACATTCTATGGTAACTAGCACGGGAGGCCTTTAATACACAGAGATCTGATACCAGCATGTTGGATTTTCTTCTGTGCTGTACCCTGAATAGTTTTAACTTCCTCCTGCACATTTCACTTTTCAAGCTATTCATCAATATCTGGTTCCCTAGAATAAGCTGATGGTGGTAATGTTGCAGTAAGCATACTTCTACAGAGTATTTTTTTAATGGATACGATATGAAACTGCCACTGGCTGTATTTCTCTTTAAAAGTGTATAGTTAGCAACCACAACTCATTTTTAAATGTGTGACATTAGATTTTCAATCAATAAAATCACTTACAGATGTCCTGCAGCCTGGTATGTGATACGCTGCCTGCAACTGAGGTCTTTAGAATCAATTCCAGCAAATTCACTTCATAGCCTTTTAGTTTTCAACAAAGAAGTCAGAAAAAAATGGGTACAGCAGCTTTTTTATTTAAAAAGTTGAAAACTTCTCATGCAATTCATCAACTGTCAATTTTTCCACAAAGCTTTGAATAAAATGTTATTTCCTTAAAAGACTGCCTGAAGTTTATGATTTTAAGAGTTTTTGCCTTTACATATTCTGTTCACGTCTGATGGCACTTCATGGTGATACTTTGTTTTTTACATATGCTGCAGTGTCTCTTGAATTATTTATTCACAGTATTTCTCATCGTCAGAAGTTCTGAATGACTATACCCTTGCCATCGCAGAAGATATTTGATTCCTTAGGCCTTTAAGAGGAATATATATGGGGGTGATTATTCAGAATGTCAGTAAACTTACTGCCAGAGAAGCGATATAAGTGTATGCATTAATGACTTTAACGCCACTCTGCGTTATCTGAGATAATTTAGCACAGAGGTAAGTGAATACCAATGGGGAATTAGAAAATTAGCTGATTATGGTGAATTATTATTAGCCAAAGTAAGGCTGCATATCCTGAGTTTAGAAATGAAGTATGTCACTAGCCGTATGAGTCACATTTGGACCGGCTTTAGTAATTGTTACAAAAAGCGTAAATGTCATTTACACCAGTCACAATTGCAATTGGGCTGTCTGAGGTAGAGCAGGAAAAATAAGAGCATAAGAAATAGGAGCAGGAGTCGGCCATTCGGCCCCTCGAACCTGCTGCAACATTCAATAAGATCATGGCTGATCTTTAACCTCAACTCCACCTTCCCGCACTATCCCCATATCCCTTGGTTCCCTTAGTATCCACAAATCTATCGATCTCTGTCTTGAATATACTCAATGACTGAGCATTCACAGCCCTCTGAGGTAGATAATTCCAAAGATTAACAATCCTTTGAGTGAAGAAATTTCTCCTCATATCAGTCCTAAATGGCCGACCCCTTATTCTGAGACTCTAACACCTAGTTCTATACTGCCCAGCCAGGGGAAACATCCTCCCAGCATCTACCCTGTCAAGCCCCTTAAGAATTTTATACGTTTCAATGAGATCATCTCTTATTCTTCTAAACTCTAGGGAATATAGGCCTAGTCTACTTAATCTCACCTCATATGACAATCCTCCTATCCCAGGAATCAGTTCAGTGAACCATCATTGCACTCCCTCTGAGGCAAATATGTCCTTCCTCGGGTAAGGAGACCAAATCTGTGCACAGTACTCCAGGGCTGCAATTTTGCTGGTGCTTAGAATGCAGGTTCGGAGGCGGATCCACTGTCAAAATTGAAATGATTGACAGCGGGTTGGGAACCCGCTCCAAATCCGCCTCCATGTCAGTTCCAAAGTGCCAGGTCTGCAATATCAGAACAGACCCGACGCCAAGCAGCGGGGGAGGCATTTAAGATAGTTAAATGCTTGTTAAATGCTTGTTAACTACTATTTTGCCAGCCTATTTCTATTTTACCACATTTTTAATGGGCTTCACGTTGTTCAGAGATCACGTCAGGTAAGGAAGTCAGGTTCCCTATGCCTCCCCATTTCTGTGAATAGGTGACAGCTGCAAAAGTGGTATGAAAGTTACCATTTCAGAGCTGTTTACTTTCCATTGTCAGAAGCTTGAGCCTTCAGGACTTGGGTGACATTTTTGAGCTTTTTACAGTTTGGAAGTGTTTGGAGTAAACTCTCTGGCGCTGTCACCTCCTTGGAGCAAGCTCTCTCACCATTGGCAGGTCGCTTCTGTCATCTCAACTTCAGCTGCCATCTATTCCAGCAACATCGGTGCCCTTGAAAAAATCTCACCTTGGTCCTCTGAATCCCTCCACGATCAGCCCAGCACGAACATCACCAGGCACACCAACATCACCAACAACAATACCAGCCTTCTCCGAAATCACCTGATGCTGCACAGGACACAGAGCATCAGCACCTGACCACATTTCAATGTTGGACAACACATTAACAGGAACTTCACATGAACATTGGCTAAACCACCCAGGTGCCTACCCTTGTGTGTTGTTAGGTTATATGCTTGCAGTAAGTTGAGGGTGAGTGTGAGGAGTGGCTAGTGGGGAAGTGATAATGTTGATAGAGAGGGATGGGTGGAGGTGCAAGATAAGTTGGTGTGAGTAAGGATGTGCAGGAGTAGGGTAGGGAAGACAGAGTGATGTGGATGTGATGAGTGGCACAGCAGGATGAGGTTGAGTGTGGCTTGGCAGTAACGTTTTGTGATCTGCTCAATCAATGAAAGGCTTGTGCCACTGCAGCCTGGTCCTCCTGACGACATCCCTGCTTGTG
Source organism: Somniosus microcephalus (assembly GCF_052327205.1). Taxonomy (NCBI): domain Eukaryota; kingdom Metazoa; phylum Chordata; class Chondrichthyes; order Squaliformes; family Somniosidae; genus Somniosus; species Somniosus microcephalus. The sequence continues at coordinate 83,580,508 of NC_141001.1, forward strand.
TCCTCCTGTGCAATGTGCAAGCAGGCTGTGTTGATCTCCTGGGGAGGTCTCTTCCATCCATGGAAAGGGAAGAGAACCTCCCTGCGTGCTGTGACTCCCTCTATAATCATATGGAGGGAGTCATGGGAGAGCCTGGGTGCAGCCGTGCACCTTTGTGCAGTGATTGTCAGAGTTTGCAGCACCTCAATGCTGTAGAACACTGACAGCAGAACTGTCAAGATCAATTTGGACATGGCCCCTTTAAGGAAACCAGCTGATGATGCGTCATCAAATCATGTCATCAGACCGGCTTCCTGTTTATAGGCCGGGAATCTCGCAGGGCAGGCTTAACAAGCCCAATCAATGAAAAATTGCTTGGATAGTGTGGGCTGCAGCAGGCAACAGGCTGGGACCGCGACACCGACCCCGGCTGCCCCGGATATGCTCGGTCAGCGAAATTGCGGCCCAGGTGTAGTCTCACCAAGACGCTATATAATTGCAGTAAGACTTCTTTACTCTTATACTCCAATCCTTTTGTAATAAAGGCTAACATACCATTTGCTACCTAATTGCTTGCTGTACCTGCATGTTAACTTTCTGTGATTCGTGTACAAGGACACCCAATACCAACATTTCCCAATCTCTCACTATTTAAAAAATATACTGCTTTACTATTTTTCCTACCAAAGTGGATAACTTCACATTTCTCCACATTATATTGCATCTTCCATGCTCCTGCCCACTCACTTAGCCTGTCTCTATATTCCTTTGCAGCCTCTTTGCTAATGGGAGACATAGTCACGTATTATGATGAAAACAAGGTAAAAGCCTAATCCATGGAAAAGGGAGAAGTATTTATCACATCTCCAGAATCTCCCAAAGCACTTCAGAGCCAATGAATTATTTTTGAAATGTAGTTACTGTTTTTAATGTGGGAAATGCTGTACAAATGAACTGTTGCCATTGAAAAAGGAGCAATACATAACAAGATTGAGACACATCAGAGAGGTAATCACAGAGATATTTGTATTGCTGGCTCCAGAGAGGTCCTTAGTAAAAATTAAATCCCATTGCTCACATTCCCAGAGTACACGGTAAAGCTGACTGCACAAGATATGAGCACTATCAGTTAACGTGATGGGATGGTGTATTTTAACAGCAACAGCTTGCATTAATCAACACGAACGTGATTCATGATGCTCAGAAAATTATCCATCTGATTACTGCCGAATCCTCAAGACCCGCATATGAACCTTGCATTTTGGCTTTTCCCATGTGCCTGGTTTATTTGAATGAGACAAACAACTGAAAGATTGACTTTTAGAATAAGGGCACAGTTAAGGTATTAAACCATGGCACATGATTCTTATACTAACACCAAATGAAATCCAAGAACAGATAAAACCAGCAAGAGTATTACTTCACCCCTTGACCGAGATCAGTGCTCCTGAAGTTGCAATGCAGTACACTGTGTAGATGGATGCAGTCACACACACAGAAACCCCACAATGCAGATAGAGGCCATTTCGGCCCATCGAGCCTGCACTGACACATATTGCACCCGATCCCCGTAACCCCGACACCAACACATATCCCACCCTATCCCTGTAACCCCACGTATTTAATCCCCCTAACACTAAGGGTCAATTTATCATAGCCAATCAACCTAACCCGCACATCTTTGGACTGTGGGAGGAAACCGGAGCACCCGGAGGAAACCCACGCAAACACGGGGAGAATGTGCAAACTCCACACAGACAGTCACCCGAGGCCGGATTCGAACCCGGGTCCCTGGCGCTGTGAGGCAACAGTGCTAACCACTATGCCACCGTGCTGCTTTGGAGTGTATGCTTTGTGTTTGTGGTGGTGCTTCTTCTTAGACTCTAAATGGTTCACATTCAACTGTGGAGATAAAAAAAAACACAATAGTAATGTGTCACACCACCTTAATAACAGCATCAGCAGCAATGCGTATCTGTTGGCAGATAAAATGCATGATCACTGCATTCCTGTCTCTCTTATTTTGATGTAATTTATCCCTACTTTGATGCAGCCTTTTTAGTACAAACATTGTGCAGGTGGCATTTGAATAGACCAACTGGAGTTTTGTAATATCACTTACATGTGTTGGGGTGAAGGAATCAGGAATTCAAATCTAGATCAGCAGAGAAATGATTAAGGATTTGTGCAGCAGAAAGGCTAATAGGTCCTGCCGGCCTCTCCTCAGGTAGTCATAAAAGACCTTGCTGAGACGGCAGAATGAAAATGATAACAGTAAGCAAAGACATTGTGTAAAAGGGGCCTCATCAGGATACATCTGCAGATTCCGCATATTATTCAGACAGCTTCAAAGCTGTGAAGAGACAATGGTCTGCAGTCAGCTCCACATGAGCAGATTAGAGAAGACAGTCGCCTAGGAAGAGTCTAAAGCTAAAGACAGTTTGATAAGAAGAGCAGAGGTATAAGATTGTGTGTTGCCTGGAGATGGTGTGCACTCAGGATCCTGAAGAAGAGACATCAGGGACGTCAGGGAACACCGGTGAAGAAAGTTTCTCCTTCCGCAATAACCCTCTTTCCGCGGTCGAGTTGCATTCCCTGCTTGAAGGTTGCATTTGGTTATATCTGGATTTGGGTTACAATAAACTTGAGTAAAAAGGAACAATCCTGTGTTACTGCTTCTCATTTCTCAGATGTTGAACATTATATACCTGTGAGAGAAGTACCTAAAAAATCTTTCTCTTGTGGAGGAAGAATGTGGAAAGGTCTCACTCACAGGTAAGAATTCCAACTCATAAGGCTTCCCATTGAGTATTCTATTTAGTTCATACCACACATAGTATGATAATATAACTAATAGAAGGAAATTAAATTAAGATTTTATTACTGTATACTGTTACTTACATGTGCATTATTATAAATGTTTTTTAATTACTCCCTTTATGCCTATAACCCACAGAGATATCTGCGCTCCTCCAATGCTGCCAAGGCCCTAAACTCTGGAATTCCCTCACTAAATCTCTCCACTTCTTTAACTTTCTTTCCTCCTTTAAGACGCTCCTTAAAACCTACCTCTTTGACCAAGCTTTGGTCATTGGCCCTAATATCTCCGTATGTGGCTCGGTGTCAAATCTTTGTTTGTTAACGCTCCTGTAAAGTGCCTTGGGATGCTTTACCACATTAAAGGCACTATATAAATACAAGTTGTTGTTGTTATGTCTTTATGTGAAGTTGCCTTCCTCCTTCTCTAAAAGATTTTGCTCACCACCTTGAAAATCCCATTAGTAGAGAATAATAACAGCTGGTACAGCTCGAACAACAGCCATTTAAAATAATTTTTCACATTTTTAGCACTTTATACATTTGACTTTTAACAAATACTTGCATGTAGCTTTTGTGCAGATCGTCAAATGCTTCCTTCTCAAACTATCATTCTTAGAGTCTAATTAAATTGACACTGTGTTATAGATATAGCAATTTTGGCTAGCACAGGAACAAATAACAAATTATACAGTTTTAGAGGATTAATTGAATCAGTTTGGGGGGCTGAGTGGAACTGAAAATTCAGCCCTGGTCCTGCACATGAATAATATTATGCAAATTACAAAACCATTGAATAACCAGATTAGGCTCAACGGTCTCTTTCCTAACATGAGTGATGTAAATCACTCTGTTCAGTTCTGTTTGTTCTATATTTGTATACCTGTTTATCTGACCTGTCTTACTGTGCAATGAAAGTATTTAAATATACATCTGTAGTGTCCGTGTGTAGATAAAGACACTGAAGACAGGAGTTGGTTCATAGGTATTTACTAAGCAAGTCTGGGGGGGGTTTCTAAAGGATATACACAATACACAGGCTTATATAGCCCAAGTGGCAATTACCGGCATTACACACACCTGGGGCTCTTAAAGGCACATACACCATAATTGCTCTTAAAGGCACATACACCACAATTCCTCCCCTTCTAGCTAACTAGCACATCATATTTTAAGTAATTATTAATTACATGTTATATGCAAAATAATATACATTGCTGTATTAATTAATTATAAGTTAGTCTCTCAGGAGGCTTCCTGACTCGGTCCGGATAACGCCTCGGGGGTGTAGTAGTTTCTGGTGGTGTAGTAGGTTCTTCTGGCAAGGCTGATTCGGCTTGAAGGCCAGTGTCGGGTTCATCGGGCTCCAGTATCACCGGATCGGAGGTAGATATGGGTATCTCTACTTCATCGTTAGATGTATAGAGTGGTGGTGTAGGTTGTCCCTTTTTGGATGACTTGATGATTTGGTCAGCATGGCACCTTATTATGCTGTCTCCGATGTCCACGGTATACATCAGTGGTCCTAATCGTGTGCAGATAGTTCCAGGCTGCCATTTCTTGGTACGGTAGTCCCGGGCCAAAACCGGTTGGCCTATCTGGAAGACCCTAGTTGGCCTTTCATTCATGCCCTGAAACTGCCGGTTCTCCACGTCCCTTCGGATGTTGGGCTTGACCAAATCCAGCCGGCATCTTAGGTTTCTATTGTAGAACATCATGGCGGGAGTTTGGTTAGTAACCATATGCGTTGCATTCCTATATGCAAATAAGAAGTTATCCACCTTGTGCTGAAGTTTTATGTCTTCATTACCCATGGCCTTGATGGCCTTCTTGAAGGTCTGGACAAACCTTTCAGCCAATCCATTGGTGGCGGGATGGTATGGGGCGGACGTGTAGTGCTTTACCCCATTGTTCTTTAAGAACTTTCTGAATTCTTCGGACACAAATTGCGGTCCATTATCAGAACATATCTGCTCCGGCAGCCCATTCCTGGCAAATATGGTCCTTAATACTGTGATGGTTTTTTCCGTGGTGGTGGAGGACATCTTTATTACCTCCGGCCACTTGGAGTGTGCATCAACTGCGATTAAGAACATTGAGTCCATAAATGGACCAGCAAAGTCGATGTGCACCCTTTGCCAGGGAGATGAGGGCCACTCCCATGGATGTAGAGGGGCCTGTGGCGGAGCATTTTGGACCTTCTGGCATCCTAGGCAGCTCTTGGTCATGTCTTCGATGTCTCCATCGATACCTGGCCACCATACAAACGCCCTAGCTAGGTTCTTCATTTTCACTCCACCCAGATGCCCCTCGTGAAGCTCCTTTAGCACTTTATCCTGGAGTTTGGGTGGAATCACCACTCTGGATCCACACATCAAGGTTCCTCGGCACACTGACAGCCGTTCTCTTCTTTGCGAGAATGCTGGCAACAGTGGTTCACCATGTGCTGGCCATCCCTTCACTGTTAAATCGTAGACCCGTGAGAGAGTAGGGTCATTTCTTGTCTCCCTTTCAATGGCAGAATTTGTCACCGGTAGACATTCCACTATGGTAGAGTGGAATATCTCTACTGGGTCTACTGTAGGTGCCTCTTCTATCGTTGGCAACAGTAGGCGTGATAAACCGTCAGCATTCCCATGCTGTTTTGACCCTTTGTATTCAATGTTGTATTGGTGTGCTCCTAGAAAAAGGGACCACCTCTGTAGTCTTTGTGCCGTCATAATGGGGACACCTTTTTTAGGGTTGAATATGGAGATGAGGGGTTGATGGTCAGTCAGCAAGGTAAATTTTTGTCCGTGTAGGTAATGGTTGAATTTCTTCACTCCCCATACCAGGCTGAGTGCTTCCCTGTCTATCTGGGCATAGTTACGCTCAGCTGAGTTCAATGAGCGTGACGCAAAAGCTATCGGCCGTTCCGAGCCATCAGGGAATCTATGGGACAATACCGCTCCTATGCCGTAAGGCAATGCATCGCACGCCAGTCTGATTGGTAGTGATGGGTTGTAATGAGCCAACATTTTCTCGGATGTGATTAAGTCTTTACATTTATGGAAGGCACGTTTACAGTCTTCGTTCCATTTCCAAATCACTCCTGTCTGTAGAAGATCATTAAGAGGGTGTAGAATAGTTGATAAGTTCGGTAAAAATTTATGATAGTAATTTATTAATCCCAGGAATGACCTTAATTGTGAAACATTTTCAGGTGCTGGGGCTTTTATAACTGCTTCAATTTTCTCAGGTGACTTATGCAACCCTTCCTTATTAATTATGTGGCCACAATATGATATCTGATTTTGGAAAAATTCGCACTTGGGGCGATTTGCTCGTAGGCCCCGTTCTTTCAGCCTAGTGAGCACCTGCTCCAAATTGGCAAGGTGCTCGTTGTCGTTTTCTCCTGTTATAAGGATGTCGTTTAGGTAGCATTGAGTCCCCGGAATCCCTTGCAGGACTTGCTCCATAGCTCTTTGCCAGATAGCTGGAGCTGATGCTATTCCAAAAACCAGTCAATTGTACTGGTACAGGCCTTTGTGTGTGTTTATTGTGAGATACTTTTTAGAGGTCTCCTCAACCTCCATCTGTAGATATGCCTGTGCCAAGTCAATTTTTGTGAAACGTTTCCCTCCGGATAGTGAGGCAAAATAGAGGATACTGTACCGTGTGAAGGACCGGGTTTACAGTCACCTTAAAGTCCCCACAGACGCGAATTTTTTTCTGTTCCTCAGAGTTATTTTTCAATGTTTTTTTCATGACTGGAACGATGGGTGTTGCCCATTCGCTCCAATCTATTTTGGATAATACGCCTGCCTTTTCCAAATTCTTCAGCTCTGCCTCGACTGCCGGACGTATTGCGTATGGCACCGGTCTTGCCTTAAAAAATTTTGGAATTGCTGTATCTTCCACTTTTATTGAGGCGGTGATGCCTTTCAAGGTTCCTAGTTTCTCTTGAAACACTTCTTTGGTGTTGGCCAAGATGTCTTTTAATCGTTCAGGTATGATGTCATCATTGTTTTTTTCCTTACTGGTCACCGTCAGTGCCTGAATGGAATGCCAGTCTAAACGTATCTTCCTTATCCATTCACGTCCCAACAACGGTGGACCACCATCTTGTAGAATGTATAAATACAACTTTTGTATTTCTTTGCCGTTGTATACCACAGGCACCCTTATTTTTCCTTTGGGGTAGACTTTCTGCCCCGTATATGTTTTTAAGATAATGGATGTGTCTTTTAGAGGTATATGCGAAAATAGCCTCTCGTAATCTCGTCGATTTATTACGGTTAGAGCTGATCCTGTATCTAGCTCCATTTTAACTGGGGACCCTGCTATTGTGAGGGTAACCCAAATGGTTTGGTAATCCTCTTTGGCAAGTACATTATGTAATTTGAGACAGCTTAGTCTCTTGTTTCCGGAGTCGCTATCGCTATTCTGGTCTTCGGAGCTACTGTCCGCCATCATTTGTACCTTCCTGTACTTTTCTTTATTGATTTTTTGTTTTCTGTCAGTGGATTTATTTTGTCCAGATTGGCATACCCGTGCAATGTGTCCAATCTTACCACATTGCCTGCATGCTTTGCCCTTGAACCAGCAGTCCTTCTGGTTATGGGTGGATCTGCCGCAGCAATAACATCTTCCGAACTCCTGTGTCATTTTATGGGTGCCGAAGTCCTGTGTCTCTTGTTGTATCTCTGCAGCTCCTTTTGCTGCTGCTTCGTATGATACAGCCATACTGAAAGCTTTGTCCAATGTTAAATCTTTTTCAGAAAGCAGTCTTTTTTGTGTTCCTTCACTTAAGAGACCGCAAACAAATTTGTCTTGAAGATAATCTGATAGTCCTGCTCCGAATTGGCAGTACTTTGATAGCTTTCTTAATTCGGTTAGGTAATCAGCGTTACTTTCATTCTTGTGTTGATTTCTCTTGAAGAACTTGAATCGTTCCGCTATCAGCAGCGGTGTTGGGTTTAAATGCTCCTGCAGGGTATCAACAATTTCTTTAAAAGTCTTGTCCTTTGGTTTGGCTGGAGTGATTAAATTTCGTAACAGCCCGTATGTCTTCACGCCCATTAAGTTCAGAAGCACTGAAGCTTTTTTTTCATCTGTTATTCCATTTGCAGTGCAATAAACCTCTACTCTTTCCACGTATGTGGTCCAATCTTCTATTTCGCCATCAAAAGCCTCAATATTACCAGATTTAGGCATTTCAGAAAAGATATGGTGTTTCCCGCGCTTTTTTTTTCTCTGTAGCAACGATATGGCGCTTCCCGCGCTTTCCCGCCGCTGCTACGGATAACAACGCTGTTTTACTGTGGTTTCCGTTTATTCACTGTTGGAGGCTCGTTCCCGACGGAGGTCTAAACGCTGAACTGCTTGCCGCGCCGGCCGTCTCTCGAGTGCACCCTCCCAGTCCGTTATTGCTTGCCTCCGATTTCGCTGCCTGTCTCAGCTGTAGAGCCCGCCACTGGAGCTCCAGCCTGATGCCCAGGAAGGACTAGCGCAGTACCTGTCACCAGCTTGGCCAGCTGGTGAAACCACAGTTTCTCTTACTTCCTTAAGTCTTCTGGATGCTGGAGGAATCGATGTCCTTGAGGTGCTGCCGAATTGCAGGTAAGTCCGTTTCCACTTTGTCGCCACTGTAGTGTCCGTGTGTAGATAAAGACACTGAAGACAGGAGTTGGTTCATAGGTATTTACTAAGCAAGTCTGGGGGGGGGTTCTAAAGGATATATACAATACACAGGCTTATATAGCCCAAGTGGCAATTACCGGCATTACGCACACCTGGGGCTCTTAGAGGCACATACACCATAATTGCTCTTAAAGGCACATACACCACAACATCGCTACTTTTTTCACAGAAATCACAGACTACTGTAGAGTACTTTGATCAAAATCGAGCAGGAAAATGCATTCAAACAGATGCTTAATAAAACATAAGAGCATAAGAAATAGGAGCAGCAGTAGACCATATGGCCCCTCGAGCCTGCTCCGCCATTCAATAAGATCTTGGCTGATCTTCGACTTCAACTCCACTTTCCCGCTCAATCCCCTTGATTCCCTTAGAATCCAAAAATCTATCGATCTCAGCCTTGAATATATTCATTGAGTGAGCATCCACAGCCCTCTGGGGTAGAGAATTCCTAAGATTCACAACCCCGTGAGTGAAGACATTTCTTCTCATCTCAGTCCTAAATGGCCGACCCCTTATCCTGAGACTATGGGCTGGATTTTCATTGAGGAGGCGTGTAGGAGACGGGACTACAACTTTTGGGGTTGTAGTCCTGCCTCCATTGAGTTGTGGCCAACCCACACGATTTTCACTTGATTGACCTTGTTGAGCCCGCCCAGTGAGCTCAGCAGGCCAATTAAGGGCCACCCGGCAACAGGTGACATCACAGATTGACATTTCATCTGTCAAAAGCTTTTGACAGATGAAATATCAGCATTTGACAGCTGTTAGAAGCTGTCAAACACTGACAATCTGTACTCCAAGTTAATTCCTTCCTCTCAGGCTGATTTAGAGATCTCTCCAGAACAGAAAGCTGAATGCTGCAACTTTTGACAGCTCGCGGCCATTCTGCTTTCTGTGCCGGTGAGATGAGGGACTCCCGAGACCTGAAGGAAGGAAGGCTGTAAAGGTAAGTAAAACTTTTTTAAACACTTTACACACACCAAACACACTTACCTCTGAACTCATGCACACATCACTCACCTGAACACCGGACATCTCGAACCCTCCAAGCCCTTCAGCCCAACGGCCCACCTTGCTAACTTGGCGTGGTTTGGAGCTGTTGGGAATCCCACACTTCAGCAATAAAAATAGGGATTCGGCTAAAAACTGAGTTAATTGGCACTAATCCCCTTCCCGCCTCAGGGAGGCGGGTCCCAGCACAGGTCGGGTAGCCGCCTCCTTTGAAACTGGCATGGAGGTGGGTTGGGGCGGGATGGGTTCGTGCCCCTCGATTTCGAGATTTTAAACCCCCACACGCCTCCAATCCCGCCTTCATGGCCCAATGAAAATCCTGCCCTATGCCTCTTAGCTCTAGACTCTCCAGCCAGGGGAAACAGCCTCTCAACATCTACCCTCTCAGGCCCTTCTCAGAATCTATCTTATATCATAGAATAGATTTTCACCTGAACTGCCTGAGTGTAAGGCATCACCAAACGGGGTTATACCGAACTTCTCCCCCTTTGGGTCATCCTAAGTACATAAAACGTGCCATATAAATTAAAGTTCTTTTGTCTCTTTATACTCATAATAATAAAATGCTCCAGCCTAACTACTGTGCGATATTTAACAAACCTTTAGAAGGAAGTGCCACCAATTCCTCTTCATAAAAAATGCCCATAAAATGACATATTAATCTTATTTTACTTGAATGCTGAAACATGTGCTGCAGTTATTGTGCACTGTTGGAGCAGTAGCTCCACAGTGCAATTCACAGCCAGCAGCACAGGTTATAAATCTTGAATATTTTAACAGCACAGGTGGTAGCTTCTGCTTTTTAAAAGCAATTTAAGTTTACAAAGTGCCTAGGAATTTCCAAGTACTTTTTTAATTCAGCTTGGCGACACCACACTGGAGTTTTAGTGCATGTTGTGCCTTATCCATGATCAATGGAAGTGACAGTCAGGTAGGTTATATAATAGACGGGTGATCTGCTTTGCAGGTTTACTGACCGAGTGGTGAAGGTGAAAATTACCCCTATGTTTCATATGTTTCAGATAGCTCAAATACATCCAAACATAGTGTGGCCTTAATTCTTTAACATCCCAAACCATGTACGAATCCGAGAGCCATGGCTTGCCAGAATGATAAGGCCTGAGGACTCAACTAAATTTGTACCCAGACCTCATCATCATCATTCAGGTGAGCTATCGGTACCACTAAGGATCTCCAATGCAGCTCGTCTGTTGGGGTCTAATCAACTTTGGCAGGAGCCGAGGCCCACAGCTTAGAGGGGGGAAGGCAATCAAGGGGAGGTGGGTGGGGTGAGGGAAGGCCAGTAGCTGCCTGCCATTGTAATGTGGAGCCAGGAGGAGCATTCCTGCTTTATTTACTCAAAGTTCTGGGATTTTTTTTAAGCAGCTTCCAGCAGTCCCTTTAAGGATGATAGCAAAATCCTGCGGATGCTGGAAATCCGAAATAACAACAGAAAACGCTGGAATAACTCAGCAGGCCAGGCAACATCTGTGGAGAGAGAAAAGTCTTCGACGAAGGGTCTTCTACCTGAAACGTTAACTCTGTTTCTCTCTCCACGGATGTTGCCTGGCCTGCTGAGTTTTTCCAGCGTTTTCTGTTGTAAGTCCCTTTAAGGACTGCTGGTTAGGCTGCTCAAGGCCGGAAATACTAGTCAGAGCTTATGGGTACAGGAGGCTAATGTCAATATTGAAATAACATCTGCGCTGATTTCAGGCAACCATCAGATCGGCCCATAAAAAGCACTGACCAATTTAGCAGTGTCACGAATGCCATGCAGATCGGGAACAGGCCTCTGCCTTACTAAATTGGTTATCGTTGCACCCATTTTAGGCCTATTATGCAGATGCAACATTGTTGAATATAAGCCTCGGTGTGTTTTTCAAAGTGGCAAGCCATAATATCCTACAAGCTGCTACAGGCCTTTAAATCCTGAAACAACAGATTTCCCACTGCTAATGGGTGAACGTCCAATCACAGGCGATTTCAATGACAGGTGCTCGCGCATGTTATGTCAATGAGGCTGATCCCAGAAATTCATGCATAGCGCACGGAAGCACGGATGAGTACTCTTCCTACACCGCCTAATGTTTACGCATTCCTGGAGTGTGTTTCACAGAGTTGGGCAAGTAAACCCAAGTGCTCAATTTGCAAGTTACTGAATTCAGCAACAGAGAAAAGCTTCGAAACTTTTGCGGTCGCACACAGTATGTGCTTGTGCCTCATCACATTTCAGCATTTCAGTCAATTTTATGTAAATCAGCAGTTTCTCCCCTGTTCTCTCTTTCAGCAGCGTTCGATCATTTAAAATGGGGGCCGTTGGAATATCCTGCTCTGGCCTGCAGAAGGTTGATTCTTAGAGATGATTAGTTTACTATAGCATTTAAAGTTTTCGTTTTTATGCTTTTCACATAGCAATATCCGCATCATGTGTAGTGATGTTGGTGTTTGCTGCTGAATTTTGGCATTGCAGGACTGTCTTTTCCACATATCCTTTCTCACAGCACTGCTGCTGCCGGCAGCTACTTCATTGGCGGAGATCACAGTGTTCAACCTGGGAACTCCATTGGGCATTTTAATGGCAGTGATGAATTTTTGAGGAGCAAGAGGAGTTCATGCAGCGGGAACAAAGACAGATGCAATCAGACCCCAGGTATTTGGTTCACACTCAGGTATGTCCCAGGAGCTGAGTCTTCAGACCTAGACACACCTACTGGGGGATATCTGATGAGACTGTCTTCATCATTTATGGTTCACGCGGAAAGTTGTCACAGAGCTATGCCATCTCTTTGAACCCAATCTCCAGGCAAAATCTATCACAGGGACAGCCCTGCCACGGCTGTGAAAGTTACCACAGCATTACATTTTTATGCAACTAAATCCTTTCTAGCTAACTAGGATGAATATGGCATCTTTTATGACCTCAGGATGTCAAAATACAATGCTTTCGAATTAGATAAATATTCCACGGCACTTCATAGAGGTGCAATATAAAGAACATTGGGCTAGAAATTAATTAAAGGCAGTGTCATTAGAAAAGTTGGAGAATTAGCGTCAGGCGCTAGTGCTTTAGACTGCACGCAAAATTTGTGCTCGCTGCTCAAAAAAATGATTGGAGTCCTAATTCCAGTCATAAAGCCCAAGCTCATTGGTGTTACACTCAAAGGGTGGACCAATATCAGGTGCAGTCTAATCGCAAGTCATGATTGCCACAGGCTTGTTTCAGTACTTAAAGGGGAGGTTCATTGATGCTGCAGAACTTAATTTCTTAATTTTCAGCATTGCTTGCTGTTGAGCTGTGTCAGCAAGCAGAGTCAGGACAAGAAGGAGCTGGAGGATTGAAGTAGCTGTACTCATGGCAGATCCACACCCCAGGAAGAGAGCCCTCAGATTCTCCAATCAATCATTAGAGGGATTGGCATTTGCTGTGGAGAAATGGTGCTCTACCCGGCAAGTGGCAGGAGGCCCTCACTGCAAGTCTTCAGAACCATGTGGAGGGAGGTAGCGCAGCACATCGCGGGCAGCACTGTGGTCCCCAGGAGCCACACACAGAGCAGGAAGAAATTTAATGACCTCACTCGGGTGGTTAGGGTCTATGAATGCTTCAGCAAATGATACATACCACCATCTGTACCACAATCTTCACACACTGGCCAAAGCACCATACCTGCAGCACTCACCCACCAACAATCTCTACCTACCAACATTCACACCCACATCTCACACCTTGCACTCAATGACAACTATTCAACTATGGCTGGATCTTTGCCCAAACACATTGCTCCACACTCACTCACACATGTTCCTTTCTCTTGCAGGCAAAGGTGGCTCACAACAAGGGGGAGCAGGATCGCTCAGGCGGGGGACAAGCTGACACCCAACCACTGTCTGTGCTGGAGAATAGAGTGCTTCAGATTATTGGGCGCCAGGTGGTGGGCGCCGTGGCCACTGGTGATGTTAACGCACTTGGGGACAACAGCGGTATGTTCATCCCTACTCCTTCTTCTCACATCCCACTTCCCTCTCACCCCACAAGCCTTCCCCACTTTCCAGCTAATCTTGCTGTATGCATGCATTCCTCCATTCCTGCCACCCTTCCCTCACCTTAACCCGACTCTTGTGCCTTTATGCTTTCAGAAAATGAGCAAGCTCCTGTGCAGCCTGACCCTGAGGGCACCATTGAGAGCGAGGCAGGAGAAGAGGGGGAGGAAGAACACACCGCGTCACTGCATGTCTCACCCGCAGGCACCAGCTCAGATACTGGCTCTCTGCATTCTTTAGAGCGTTGTATAGCAGCGGGATCTGCACAGGGTGAGGCACTGGGGACGAATGGGCTGCAGCAAGGCCAGGGGGAATGGGTAGCTCAAGGGCCAACTCCCTGGAGGGTGAGTTCTGCTGCACAGGACTCAGATGAGGACCTCGATGTGGAGGCGTTTAGAAGAAGGGTGATGGGCATGCACACGGAGATGATAGGTGCAATGGCAAGGGTGGCTGAGAGCCTCTCGGCAATGGTAAGGAGTGTGGAAGAGTCCACCTCCAACATTGCACAAGAGTGTACACCATGGAGCCTATCATTTCCAGTCTGCAAAGGATGGTCGACTCCCAGAGAGACCGTGGCGACCCAGACCTGATGTCACATATGATGGGCAATCTGGCAGCTTCCATTGCAGCACAGGCGGAAGCCAAGCAATGTCTTAGTGCTGTAATACAGTCTATGCTTGGTGGCATCAATCTCAGACTGCTCTCATGCAGTCTCAGCTTAATGCCACACAAGCTCTGACTGCTGCCATTGTGGCTGAATCTGCCACCATCGACCAGGCTTTCATGGTGCCGCAGCAGGCCAACAATCTGTGCTGCAACAGATTGCTAGGGATGCTGAGGTGCTGCCCTGGGGGAGTGGCAGTGGGTCAGTGGAGCAGGAACCTGCTCTCCTCTCTCAGGATGACAGCATTCCTGCTGCCACTCCGCCATTACCCTTGTCGCTGCCTGTCATCCAGCCAGCCCAGACTGCTGCCGCCCATGCTGAGGTGGTGCAGTCTACAGCCGGGTCTTCCAGGCCCAGAGCTGATCAAGGGCATCCTGCAAGGCTATCTGAAGTCTCCCGCATGGACACACAGCAGCCTTCCACCAGCCCTGCTGCAGCCATCGGACCAACACTTCGTAGGAGCACTAGAGTAGGCAAAGGCACAGTAACACACGGCACTAAGGGATTGCACAAGGGTGAATAATTAATATTTTTGTTGTAAATATGTGTTCACTGATTTTTGATGAATTTATTAATTCAGTTTGGATTCTTTTATGGTGTGTCTCATTACAGTTTTGCACTGTTATATGGCCTGTGACAGCGATGGAATTATAGGGATGTGGTAAGCAATGGGGATCTGGGCTTTAATTCATTCGAACCGCAGTCTGATGAGGTGGTCACTGACAACCCTTCTGGGAGGCCGATTAAATGGCTGTCTCCTCCATCGCTCCTGTTCCTCCTTTGCGTCATCCCCTTTGTCATCCTCCTCATCTTCCTCTTCTTCCTCATCCTCCTCCTCCTTTCCCTTGTCCTCCTCCTGAGGTGGTCCTGCAATCCCTGGTGGCAAGGGCTTGGCCCTCATGATGGCCAAGTTGTGGAGCATGCAGCAGACCACCACAAAATGGGATACCCACTCAGCCGAATACTGGAGAGTTCCTCCCAAGCGGTCAAGGCAGCAGAACCATTGCTTCAGCAGGCCGATGGTCTGCTCAATGATGTTCCTGGTGGCAGTATGGCTATCATTATATGAGTGCGGGGCAGGAGTGTGGGGTTGTGAAAAGGAGTCATGAGCCAGGTGGAGAGTGGATAGCCCTTGTCTCCGACCAGCCAGCAGCAAGCTTGATGTGGTGGCTTGAAGAGTGCTGGCATTGACATTGAGGATTCACTGTCTGTCGTCACACACCAACTGCACATTAAGTGAACGGTAGCCTTTGCAGTTATGGAAGATCTCAAGATTGTTATGCGATATCTGCAAAGCAATGTGGGTGCAGTCAATGGTGCCCTGCACCATGGGGAATCCCGCTATCCTGGCAATGCCACATGCACGCTCGTCCTGCTTCTCTCTGGTGATGGATGGATGCAGCGATGGTCCGTGAACTGCAAAATGTTAGCTATGTCTCCTGTTGCAGACTGGAATGATCCGCTGGTAAAGAAATTGAGGGCAACGGTGAACTTAACTGTCACTAAGAGAGCCGTGGTCGCCCTGATCTGAGGTCTGGTTGCAGGAGGTGGCCTGTGACCAACTCTTTGCTGAAGCAGAGCCTTCTAATACACTGCTTCTCACTTAATTGGAGGTAGGAGTAGTGCTCTCAGCATACCCTCTGAGGGTAAGGCCTCCTGTTGAGAGCCCTGATGGCCCTCCTCCTCCCTCTGGGCATATGTTCCAGTCTTTCTCGCTGCTTCCGCTTCCTTTGCTTTGCCGTAGATCCTGAAGGGCGAGGTCGACTGCCAGTACAGCCCTCATTAATGGAACCAAGTGTAGCATTTGCTTTATTTAAGAATAAATGTAGCTACTTTTTAGTTACCACAACACTCCTGATACAAAATCCCTTGAAATTGCTGAATTAAACTGTTGGACAATGTGAAACTGACAAGAAACCATTGAAACTCCACTAACCTGACAGCTGCGAGTTAGTACTGATGATCACTTTAAATAATGTCCCTGGAGCCAGCTTCCTGTAGCTTCACACCAGCTCTCCCTGTCACTGTTTACTCCAGATGCTAAGGTAGGTGGTGACAATCAATTTCGCAGGTCGGGCGGTCAGTGAGCACACTCACTCTCCTAACACCTGGGCATGGTGCTGCTAATGTCTCCCATGAAATTCAGCTGGAGGTTAGCGACGGTGGTAGTTGGTAGCACCCTGCTGAGCTGCGCTGCCAGCGATGACATCATTGCTGTGTGCAGTGCCCCGCTTGCGCCCCGACCGCAAACTTCCCTTGCGCCCCCCCCAACCTATCGCTGGATGATATGTGTGACAGTGTCAGTGGGGCGTTTTTGCAGCAGCGGTGGCGCAAGTTAATGGGGCAGGTGTTGGGCAGCCATTTTCATTTTGACCGACTGCTAGCACATGCCCCCTTTCACTTTTTTATGCAGGGTGTCGACCTTGATCGCTCAGCCCAGCACTCCGCTTGAGCGCCAGACTGTTTTCACGGGAACCCACTCCCAGGTGGTCCGGCAGGGCCCCAGTGCGCGCAACGCTAGGCCACTCCCCTTCAATGAGGGGAACAGGCCGGCAATGACGCGGTGCTGCTGCATGTAGCGCTGTCAAATTCAGTAGTAGCACCCCAAGCAGGAGGTGGAGCGCTTTCTGCTTGTGGCGCTACAACTGAATTTACAGCAGAGGGGTGCAAACTTTATCGGGATGCTAGAATTAGCCCCCTGACGACATTAGCGCCCCAAAAGGGGCATCACCCAATTATTCCCCCCCTGTAAATTAAGGTAAGGTTAATTTTAGCTCCTGGAAGACATTTACATTTATTTTTCAAAAAATTAAATTTTTGTTTTAAAAGTTTAATTAAATTGTATTTTAATTAATTTTAAAGATGTAATTTTTTTTAAAATTTGTTATGTAAATGTGTTTTTTATGTGAGCCCCATTCATGCTTATGGGGAATCCCCATAAGCATGAATGGGGATCTCCTTCCTTTCATTGGTTGGGCCCGCCCATGTGATCCCAGGGTGCCTGCGATCCACCTGCGCTCCTGGGCTATGCGAGTCTCTATGCATGTGGGCCCAGGAGTGCGAGTTCCCGTGGATCCACGACCATCAGGTAGGTCCATAGATTTTTCGCCCGCGGGAAGCCTCTGACCACATATTCAGGCTCATTAAGAGGGCTGAACAGAAGCTTGATCAAAGAGGTGGGTGTTAAGGAGGTTCTTAAAGGCAAACAGGGAGGTGGAGAGGCAGATGTAATTAGGGTGAGAATTACAGGGGCCAGAATTTTGCCAGCACTGAGGGGGCAGGTTCGGAGGCGGGTCCACTTTCAACCTACCTCCATGTCAGTTTCCCAAGTGTCGGGTCTGTCTGTGCTTTACAGACCCAACACCAAGCGGCGGGTGAGCCAATTCAGATACTTAAGAGCTTGTTAAAAGATGCTTAAACACCTTTTTATGATGTACTTTCCATTTTACCAGCTTTTTCATGAGGTTCCCGGTGCTGGGGGATCACGTCAGGTAAATAGGTTGGGCTGTCAATGACTCTCCATTCCTCTGAATAGTTGACATCTGCAAAAGTGGTATAAAAGCCACCATTTCACAGCTGTTCACTTTCCAATCTGAGAAACTGGAGCCTTCTGGATTTGGAATACACTTTTCAGCTTCATGCAGTTTGGAAGTGTTTGGAGTAAACTCTCTATCCACTGTCACCTCCTTGGAGCAAGCTCTCTCACCATTGACAGATCGCTTCTGTCATCTCAACTTCAGCTGCCATCTATTCCAGCAGCATTGGTGCCCTTCAATAAATTTCACCTTGGTCCTCAGAATCCCACCACGATTAGCCCCAACACCAACATCACCGGGCACAGCAGCATCACGAACAACAACACCAACCTGCTCCACAATCACCTGATGCTGCACTGGACACAGGGCATCAGCACCTGACCACATTGCTGCCAGGGATGGCCTCACCATAGCCAGATTGACTTCACTTGATGCTGTACAGCCTGGTTGCACATTGCAGAAGAAGACACAAGCAGGGATGTGGTCAGGAGGACCTGGGTGCAGTGCTGCAAATGTTTCAATGATCTCAGTAGATCAGAAAACATTAGTGCAAAGCCACACTCAACCTCATCCTGCTGTGCCTCTCATCACATCCACACTCTGCCTTCCCTACCCTACTCCTGCACATCCTTACTCACACCAACTTACCTTACACCTCCACCCATCCCTCTCTATCTATATTATCACATCCCTATCTCACTAGCCACCCCTCACACTCACCCTCATCCTAGTGCAATCATATCAACTAACAACACACAAGGGTAGCCACTTGGGTGTTTTATGTAATGTTCATGTAAAGTTTCTGTTAATGTGGTGTCAAACATTGAAACCTTTGTTTTCAACACATTCCATTCTTGGACAGATTTGTGTGCACCTTTGGAAGTGGCTTAGTGAGTTGTAGTGAATGGTGAGACATAACGGTACCCCCTGCAATGGTGATGAGTGTGAATGGAATGGCTTGGGCATTGTAGGGATGGCTTTATGGTGTTGGTGTGGGGTGGTGCCAAACTGGCGCATCATGTGGCAGCAAGGGTGTACAGCATCAAGTGAAGTAAATCTGGCTATGGTGAGGCCATCCCTGGCGTCCCAGGCAGCAATGTGGTCGGGTGCTGATGCCCTGTGTCCTGTGCAGCATCAGTTGATTGCGGAGAAGGTTGGTGTTGTTGTTGGTGCTGCTGCTGTTGGGGCTGATTGTGGTGGGATTCTGAGGACCAAGGTGAGATAGCTTCAAGGGCACCGATGCTGATGTAATAGATGGCAGGTGAACTTGAGATGACAGAAGCGATTTGTCAATGGTGAGAGAAGTTGTTCCAATGAGGTGACACTGGATACTGCGTTTACTCCAAACACTTTCACACCCTGCATAAAGCTCAATCTGTCTTCCAAATGCAGTAAGCAACAGCTTCTAAGCTTGGAAAGTGAACAGCTGTGAGATGGGAGCTTATATAGTGTGGCGGAGCCACCAAAGGACTCAGATTGTTTGTATATAATTCCTTTAACAACATGTTAGCTACAGCCTGAGTCTGTATCTTTATTTATGCTGTTTAACTGAACAGAGTTTGGTTACATTAACAGCACGGCTAAAACGTGATGACGTCACGCCGTTCATCACGTGATTCCCCACTGGCGGGAAAACGTCATGACGTCATGACGTCAGCCACAGGACTGCAGGGGCAGACCTCGTGGAGCCTCCAGAGAGAGCAGACCTACATTCGATGTTATCCTGCAGTTTCTTGTTCAAGCCTATTTGTTTCATTAAAGTTCGTTTTGTTTGATCGCCTGAGTAGAACTCAATCTTTTAGTTAGGAACCCACATTCCTACATTGGTGACCCCGACTTTCGTGAACGGTTTTCGCGGAAGATCTTCAGCATGGACACGAACGCCGTGGCTCTGAAACTGCCACAGTTCTGGGAGCAACAACCAGCCGCGTGGTTTATCCAGGCTGAAGCCCAGTTCGCCATCAGGAACATCGTCACGGATCAGACCCGTTATTACTGCGTGGTCTCCGCCCTCATTAGCGCCAATGCCTCGCGGATCGTCAGCCTCCTCGGTAGTCCTCCTACTAACCACAAGTATGATACGTTAAAGGCGCGGTTGCTACAAGTCTTCGGGCTCTCAAAGTCAGAATGCGCTTGCCGGCTCCTCGCTATGCCCGGCCTCGGGGACTCCAAACCGTCTGAGCTCATGAGCCAAATGCTCACGCTCTTAGGTGCCGAACCGGAATGTTTCCTCTTCCAGGAGCTATTCCTCTGCCAACTGCCGGAGCAAGTGCAGGCTGTCCTAGCCAGGTCCGAGATCACAGACTGCGCCGAGCTTGCTGCCAAAGCAGATAAGGTTTTCACAGTAACCCAGCAGTGCTGCACGGCCACGAGATGCCCATCCCCCACAGGCACGGCTCCAGCTCCTCTTGCAGTGGGCTGGTGCTCCTACCATGCCCGTTTTGGCGCGAAAGCACGACGCTGCCGCTCTCCCTGCAGCTTTTCGCCCAAAGAAAAAACAAAGCTCCTGCAGCGTTCCTGGCGAAAGAGGACCGGGTCTAACGGGTGCTTCGCGGCTGTGATGGCCATCGGATCTACGGGGAAACTTCTTTACATCACCGATTCCCTATTGGGTCGACGTTTGCTTTGTGACCCCAGGGCACAGTGTAGCATCCTACCTGCGTCGAATCTCGATATGCAAGCTGGGAACCACAGCTTTTCCCTCATGGCGGCTAATGGCGCAGCCATTTGAACTTTCCGAAAGCGGCGGGTCCAAGTCTGTTTCGGCGGTCAGTGCTTCCATTGGGAATTCGTCATGGCCACAGTCTCGCAGGCCATCCTAGGGGCGGATTTTCTGTATGCCAACGGCCTCCTCGTCGATGTCCGGCACCGCCGGTTGATCAACGCGGCCACCTTCCACCCGATTCCGTGTCACCACAGTACCACCATGGCGCGCTCTATCGCCTGCGCATTCCCTTCTCTGGATGACTTCACTCGGCTCCTCGGAGAGTTCCCGGAGCTGACAAGGCCCACTTTCTCCTCTTCAACCACGAAGCATGGTGTTGAACATCATATCACTACGACTGGCTCCCCGGTTTATGCATGGACTAGAAGGCTTGAACCCGGCAAGCTAGCGGCTGCGAAAGTGGAGTTCGACATGATGGAGCGGCTGGGGATTATTTGCCAGTCAAATAGTCCCTGGTCTTCGCCTCTCCACATTGTTCCGTGCTGGCGGCCATGTGGTGACTACCTATAAAGGGTTTTCCTTGAGAGATTTCCCTGAGGTTTCTCTCTCTAAGGGCCTCTCTCTCTTGCACAGTATAACCTTGAGTGGTTCGACCCACTCGCCCCTTAGATTCTATACTCTGGACTTAGGGGCAGGAACTACAATGTAGAGAAAACTCTTGTAGACCAAGGAAAAATATCAAATCAAATGCAAGCAGATAAGGGAGTACATGGGAGGGAAAAACACACAAACAAATCATAACAACACAGTATTAACTAAGGCAAATACAGGCATCTTATACTCTACAAAGATCATCATGAAATAAGGAAACACACGGAACATCGAGGGACAACAACTCATGTTAATTGTACCCTTAAATCCACCCCCTTATTAAACCTATCTAGATCTGATTGTGAAGGGCCAGAAACATGCTCACCAATCCCAGTAGGAAGTGCAAGGTTTTGAAATCGAGTCTGTGTTTGGTCCTTTCAGGCATTTCGTCTCCACGTGGATCATGGAGCCCCTGCGAGCTGCGCCACACCTCTCTCCTGAGGTGGGGGTCGGGGGCGGCTGGACACCGGTGGGCCTGGATGTCAGCGGGGTTGAGGATCGTCGGCTCGACCCTGGCCAGAGGAGCCTTGGGCTGGCTCCCATCGCTTCTTCAGTTTATTTTTATCTCTTCTCCTTCCAACCAGGGTGGCTGGAAGGTTTCTTCTCTTGGGGTTTTTATTTTTTTGCCTCTTCTCCCAAGTTGGGTCGATGGCCTCTCGTTCCGGCAACGGTCCGGGGATGGTCAATGATATCCCAATGTGTTTCCCCGGGGCGGGACGCCGGCTTCAAGATGGCCTTCTTGATGTTGGCTTGGTTCTTCTTCCTCCTCCGAGTGCCTGCTTCTTCTTCTGAGTGTGCGGAAAAAAAAACTCGCCTCCTAACTGCCGAAAAGTCTTCCAGATATACCTTTCTCCCAAAAACTTCCGTCTACCGCCCAGTGGCATAGTGGTTAGCACTGTTGCCTCACAGCGCCAGGGACCCGGGTTCGAATCCGGCCTCGGGCGACTGTCTGTGTGGAGTTTGCACATTCTCCCCGTGTTTGCGTGGGTTTTCTCCGGGTGCTCCGGTTTCCTCCCACAGTCCAAAGATGTGCAGGTTAGGTTGATTGGCTATGATAAATTGACCCTTAGTGTTAGGGGGATTAAATACGTGGGGATAGGGTGGGATATGTGTTGGTGTAGGGGTTACGGGGATCGGGTGGGATATGTGTCGGTGCAGGTTCGATGGGCCGAAATGGCCTCTATCTGCACTGTGGGGTTTCTGTGATTCTGTGTGAAAATCAGGTTAGTCTTTGTTTAACTTTTGGCAGGCTGGGAGCACAGCGGGGTAGTTATTATATTTTAAAATGTTTTAACCGGCTGGTAAAAGCCCATCTCTGGTCTGGAATTACCTTCATTGTTTTTAATGTCCTGCTGATCTCGTTATCTAGTCCTGGGTGCTGTTCTCATGAATATGAAATTGTCCCCTTTCGTCTGGGTCAACATTTAGATGGGCTCTGTCTCCAGGTCGATCTTGACTGGATCTGCATCTAATCCATATGCATACGTGTGGGCCTGATTTCGTTCTCTCAGAAACGGCTTCCAGAAGTTGCTGTGGGTTGAATCCACAAAGCTGTCTGAGGTTGCGCAGGAACCATTTTAAAGTGTCCCAATAAGCTGGTCACATGGTATGGTGGCCATTTTGTATGCCCCTTTTTCTGGGCTACTTTTAAAACAGTCTTTAAAATCATGGCCTCTTCTGCCATTTGACCCTTATTAATACAAAGTCCAATTTTGCGAATCCTACACTCCCCCCTGATGATACTGTAACTTGCTTGAAGTATCATAATTCTGGGTGAGCAAATTTTTCTGACTTTCCACAATCAAACCATCCCTAGTATTTACCTATCTATGACCCCACGACACATGCATTTCCCATTTCAGAAAAATCTAGTGTACATTAAACATCTATAGATGGCAATACCTTGGAGTTAAAAAATCTAACAACTTTCTTCCAGGCATGGAGGGGGTCCTTATACCCCTACATCACCTAGTGTATACACATTACTTTCTAATAATAACATCACATCTAATAAAACTTCAATATTAAAATAAATTACACACACAAAAAAATCAAAATGCACATGAATACATATCAAAAATAATACAGAGGAGGGAGGGAAATCTTTAACTTGATACAAAGCAGCAAAATCTAAAAGGATGTCTCTTCTTCTACCCGCACATAATGCTCCCTCCATTCCCCTCTATTCTCATACTTTTGCAAATGTTTGACCATTTTACAGTGTATAAACGGTAAATAAACTACAATGACAACCTGGCACACTACAAGAACTTGGGAGGCTATCCTAATCCAGGAAGGGACTTCTATATGAGTGAACAGGCCTCACCACGGTGGGGTCACTATATCCAATATGTCTGCCCCTATTGCTAAAGTCTTCTGCTCCAGTGTGTAGAAGTGTTTCTGTGAAACAACAACGGCTTTTAATATCTTGGTGAGGTGTTCGGGGAGAGGGGGAATGATATATCCAAGATGTGCAACGAATCGCTTATGATCAGTGAAATTCTCTTTCACAGTGATGTGAACAGTGGAAGGTTCAGGAATGGGGACAATTCGCTCTTGGGCCACTTGAACTTCTGCCCTGGGCTTAAAACAGAAGCTGCTGTCACTAACCGGACACCAACCGTGCTGTCCATGCTGGTAGTGGGGCGCTGCAGTGGTGACACAGTATGTCCCACCCCCTATATATGCCACCTGCGGGGGCACATTGCCTTGTGCCATTGCCTCCATGGTGCAAGTTATAGGCTTCACGCCAGCAGTTCTGAACCCGCACTGTGGTTTTAAATGGGCAATCAAGTGTTGGGGACACAGGGTGATGTGTGCTCCCTGGCTCCGGCACCCCGAGAGGTCGGTACCCATCATTGCATGCTCCCATTGAATGACGTAAGGTGGGACCCCCATGTAGCGAATGTGCGCACCCCCCTGAATGACTCCAATGTTCTCCACCCTGTATACCGGGACAGATTTTGCTGTCTTTCCCATCACTGGCATTCTTACCACTATACCCATAATGGTGTGATTAGACCGTCGATAGTCCACTGGGACTGGGTAGGCCTCTGAAGCTAGTCTGAGCTGGCACGGACTCAATGTATTCTCAAAATGGTGGAGGGCTGCGAGGTGCTTGTTGCTGATCCAGGAGGGGACTAAACCTTGCTTTAAATCCTCCAGATTACTGCGGCCCTCGCCCAGTAACCACGGCCCGTATAGCACACAAGCTTCGTTCTGCGCAGCCTGATCGGACGCGTTCCGATCCTCCCTAATGAGGGCATTTACCGTTCTGGCGTGTTTCTCCAGCTCAGCTATTATCACTTTTAAGTGTAGTGTCATGGCCTGGTCCTCATGTAACTCAGAACCCACTACCTTATTCTCATCAGTCAGTGTCTTTCTTAACTGTGTTTTCAAACCATTGATCTGGGTTTGCAGCTCCACGTCATCCAGTGTGTTGCTGAAGGAAGTTCCTATTTTAAAAGCTGTGAAAATATCATTTACTGCACCCCTTCTTTGTCTCCCTACTCTGTCCAAGACCTCATGTGGTGTGGTGTACAATTCGGCTCTGTCGACATCGGCAAAGTCTCTATGATTAATTCTATCGCAGCGGGATCCATAACTGCACCAGCTCCTTGTGCTGGGGCAGGAGCTACGGCTTTGGTTTGGGCTGGTGCTGGGGCGGCGGTCTGGGCTTCGGCTTGGGCTGCGGGAAATCTCCCTTTATTATCCTTCCACAGATTTCTACAGTCCTTGCGTTAATGTCCATCCTTCCCACACCCGTAGCAATTGAGCTTGGCTTGGACAGGGCGATTCCCCTCCTGACGCCACTCCTTCTTGCTTGGGGCTGTGGGTTTTGCCTCATGCACCTTTCCTTTTTGGGGAGGTGTTTCCTGACCTCTACAATTCTTGTACGCTACATTGAGCTGACGGAGCACCATCTCCTCCGTGACACCGGGACCTTGGGGATCAAACCATGACCTGGCTAGGGCCCGTATCTCTGGCAAGCTGTTGGTAACCAAGCAACGGAGCCAATGAACCCGCTGTTCATTGCTCATTATAGCCCGTTCAGGCGTACCCGGACAGCTGCGTCGATACACTGGCCACAGCCTTTCTGCGAAAACCCGTGGGGGTTCTCCAGATAGCTGCACGGTCCCTTCTACACGGTCGAGCAGACTACCGTTGTCCACTCCCATTACTTCTAAAACTTCCTCCCGGAGATCCGCATACCCTTTCCGTCCCCTCTTACCATCCACTGAGAGGCACTGAACAATTGTGGAATCCAGGGAGAAAAGCAACAGTTTGACCTGTTCCTGATCATCACAGTCATTGATGGCTGCTGTTTCCTCTATCTCCCTGAAATGAATCGTGGGATCTCCCTTGATGGTGAGTCGTGCGAGGTGGCTCACCATGGACCTTAATTGCGGGCCAGCGTAGGGCACCATGAGTTGGTTCTGGTGGGGTCTGATACCGCCATCGGCAGCGTTGGGACCGAACCTCTGGTGCCGAGTGGGACACATTGGTGCCGGTCCCGGCTTTGCTACCAGTGGTTCTTCCTCACACTCCACCTCAGCTACCTCCTCTTTCACTACCCCCTCCTTTTCCGGCCAAGTCTCACGATAGCTCGGTGGTGCTGAGGGCTCGGTGGCTGGTACCACAATTACCTCAGCTGGAATCGGCTGTTTTGATTCCTTCAAAAAGTCCATGTGACTGGCTTTCGGGCTGATGAGACACACCATGCCTTTTGCCTTAACCAGGGCCGTTCTTAGGTCCTCTATGGTCTTTTGGCAGGGGCCGTGGTCTGTGCTCTCAAACCCATGCTCGAGGGCTAGCTTGTAAGTTGCCTTAACCTCTACTACTCTCTCCTCCTGTGCTCTTAGCTGTTGTGCGAGGCGGGTGCTTTTCTCACGTATCCTCGTTTCATTAATCTTTGCCTCAGTAACCTGGCACTCCAGGTACTCTATCCTAGCCTGATGTTGACTAGCTACCACTTGGCGTTCCTGATTCAGCGCGTGAAGCGCTGTGATGAGTTTTTCCCCACGCATGGCCTTTTCCTCTATCTCTGCTGCCTGGGTTGTGATCTTGGCTGCGTGTGCTGCAACGACCCGGTCCAAGATCTGGACCTGCTTCTTGTAACACATGCAGAGGAAGCTGATGGACGGTGGTCGAGCTGGCGGGCGGTTGTGGTTGAGCTGGCGCGGCGAGTGCGGTCGAGCTGGCGGGCGGCTTTGGTTGATCTGGCACGGCAGCTGTGGGCGGTCGGCCACGTTTCAGCGGTTGAGCGACGACGACTGGGCGGTCCAGGTCCAGGTGAGCCGGCTTCAACCGGTCCACTGAAATGTGATCCGGCTTTCCTCCAATGTCGACCGAAAAGGATTTGTCTCCTGATTCGATGACACGGAAAGGACCAGTGTAAGGGGGCTTGAGCGGATCCCGGTGAGCGTCGTGGCGGATAAATACGTACTCGGCGTTCTTCAGCTCTGCTGGCACGTGGGCGCTCTGTAAGCCGTGATTTGATGTAGGCACCAGAGCGAAGCATCTGGCCACTTCCTGGTGGCTGACGAGTTGCTGTGAGGCAGACCATGGCACTGTGGGAGAAGGGAGGAAATCCCCTGGTACTCGGAGCGGCTGGCCATAAACGAGCTCGGCCGAGGACGATTGCAGGTCTTCTTTGGGCGCCGTACGAAGACCCAAAATGACCCATGGGAGTATGTCCACCCATCCCACACCTTGAAGACTGGCCCGTAGGACGGCTTTAAGCGACCTGTGGAATTGCTCGCAAAGGCCGTTCGCCTGTGGATGATAGGCAGTGGTGCGATGAAGTTTGGTGCTGAGCCCCTGAGCTACAGCGTTCCAGAGCTCCAAGGAAAATTGTGGCGCACGATCGGAAGAGATGTCCGCTGGTACCCCGAAACGAGCAACCCAGCAGGAGATGAAAGCTCTAGCGACGTCTGCCGAAGTGGTGGAAACCAAAGGAATTGCCTCTGGCCACCTAGTGGTGCGGTCCACCATGGTGAGGAGATGCGTATAACCATGAGAAGGCGGAAGTGGCCCCACAAGGTCCACATGCACGTGGTCAAAACGACGCTCCGGAACAGCGAACGTAGCCACTGGAGCTTTTACATGACGCTGGACCTTGGCCTTCTGGCAGACCACGCAGGTGTTGGCCCAGTCACTGACATCGAGGTGCATACCCTTCCAGACAAACTTCGCCGACATTAGCCATTGTGAAGACTTCATACCAGGGTGTGACGACCCGTGTATGGCGTCAAACACCTTCTGGCGCCATGCGACTGGCATGATAGGTCGGGGAACGCCTGTGAAGACGTCGCAAAGGAGCGTGGTGCCTGCGGCCTGGAAACTGACGTCGGTCGCTTGGAAACTGGAGGGGATGGTGCTGTCTGATTGGAACTCTGGGTCTGAGGCCTGATCCGCAGCCATGAGTGCGTAGTCAATCCCCAGGTGAACCGCATGGACCGTCGCGTGGGAGAGGCAATCCGCCACCAGGTTGTATTTACCAGACACATGTTGAATGTCCGTGGTAAATTCAGAAATAAACGTCAGGTGACGTTGTTGACGAGCTGACCGCAGTTCAGTGGTCTTGGCCATGGCGAATGTTAGAGGCTTGTGGCCGACAAAAGCCATGAAGGGACGTCCTTCTAATAAGAACCAGAAATGGCGAATGGCTAGAGAAAGGGCCAGCAACTCTCGATCGAAGGTGCTGTATTTTCTTTCATTTTTCCGTAGTTGACGGCTGAAGCACGCCAGCGGTTGCCACGTGCCGTTCACCCACTGCTCCTGCACTGCGCCGATGGCGTAGTCTGACGCGTCTGTGGTAAGGGCGATGGTGGCACCTGAAAGTGGGTGCGCCAGCATGGTTGCATTGGCCAAAGCGCTCTTGGTGTTGATGAATGCCTGTTCCATCTCGGCCGTTCAGCTGATTGGATCCTTACCGGACTTGCCCTTGAGGGCCCCGTACAAAGGCTGCATTAGTTGAGCCACCTTAGGGACGAATCGGTGATAGAAATTGACAATCCCCAGGAACTCTTACAGGGCCTTGATGGCTGGCCGTCGCAGGAAAGAGGTAACAGTTTCCAGCTTCGTCAGTAAGGGGACGGCGCCGTCTGATGTTATGCGGGTCCCAAGAATTCGATCCGCTGCAGGCCGAACTGGCACTTGGCCGGGTTGATGATCAAACCGTGCTGGCTGAGGCGTGTAAAGAGGGTACACAAATGGCAGATGTGCTCTTCCTTGTTAGTGCTGGCAATGAGAATGTCATCAAGGTAGACGAAGATGAAGTTTAGGTCTCAGAGCACGGAGTCCATCAATTGCTGGAAAGCCTGTGCCGCGTTCATCAAGCCAAACGGCATCCACAGGAACTCAAAAAGGCCGAAAGGGGTGATGACTGCGGTTTTCGGGACGTCTTGCGGGTGCACGGGAACCTGGTGATACCCCTGGATGAGGTCGACTTTAGAAAAGATGGAATTTCCTGCCAAATGGGCCGAGAAATCCTGAATATGCGGGATCCGGTACCGATCAGGAGTGGTGGCATCGTTCAGGCGTCGGTATGTAGGATTCGCAAAATTGGACTTTGTATTAATAAGGGT
Organism: Somniosus microcephalus; assembly: GCF_052327205.1. NCBI lineage: Eukaryota > Metazoa > Chordata > Chondrichthyes > Squaliformes > Somniosidae > Somniosus > Somniosus microcephalus. The sequence continues at coordinate 83,609,143 of NC_141001.1, forward strand.
CAAATGGCAGAAGAGGCCATGATTTTCAAGACTGTTTTAAAAGAAGCCCAGAAAAAGGGGCATACAAAATGGCCACCAGACCATGTGACCAGCTTATTGGGACACTTTAAAATGGTTCCTGCGCAACCTCAGACAGCTTTGTGAATTCAACCCACAGCAAGTTCTGGAAGCTGTTTCTGAGAGAACGAAACCAGACCCACACGTATGCATATGGATTAGATGCAGATCCAGTCAAGATTGGCCTGGAGACAGAGGCCATCAAAATGTTGCCCCAGACAAAAGGGGACAATTTCATATTCATGAGAACAGCACCCAGGATTAGATAATGAGATCAGCAGGACATTAAAAACAATGAAGGTAATTCCAGACCAGAGATGGGCCTTTACCGGCCATTTAAAACATTAAAAAATATAATAACTACCCCGCTGTGCTCCCAGCCCGCCAAAAGTTAAACAAAGACTAACCTGATTTTGGGCGGGAGACGGAAGTTTCTGGGAGAAAGGTATATCTGGAAGACTTTTCGGCAGTTAAGCAGGTTTTTTTTGAATCTGGACACTCAGAAGAAGAAGCAGGCACTCGGAGAAGGAAGAAGAACCAAGCCAACATCGAGAAGGCCGTCTCGAAGCCGGCGTCCCACCCCGGGGAAACATATCGGGAGATCATCGACCATCCCCGGGCCGTTGCCGGAACGAGAGGCCATCGACCCAACTTGGGAGAAGAAACAAAAAAATAAAAACCCCAAGAGAAAAAACCTCCCAGCCACCCCGGTTGGAAGGAGAAGAGATAAAAATAAACTGAAGAAGCGATGGGAGCCAGCCCAAGGCTCCTCTGACCAGGGTCGAGCCGACGATCCTCGGCCCCGCCGACATCCAGGCCCGCCAGTGTCCAGCCGCCCCCGAACCCCACCTCAGGAGAGAGGTGTGGCGCAGCTCGCAGGGGCTCCATGATCCACGTGGAGACGAAACGCCTGAAAGGACCAAACACAGACTCGATTTCAAAACCTTGCACTTCCTACTGGGATTGGTGAGCATGTTTCTGGCCCTTCACAATCAGATCTAGATAGGTTTAATAAGGGGGTGGATTTAAGGGTACAATTAACATGAGTTGTTGTCCCTCGATGTTCCGTGTGTTTCCTTATTTCATAATGATCTTTGTAGAGTATAAGATGCCTGTATTTGCCTTAGTTAGTACTGTGTCATTATGATTTGTTTGTGTGTTTTTCCCTCCCATGTACTCCCTTATCTGCTTGCATTTGATTTGATATTTTTCCTTATGCAATAAAATTTCATTTTTGTTTCATCAAACTTGGTCTACAAGAGTTTTCTCTACATTGTAGTTCCTGCCCCTAAGTCCACAGTATAGAATCTAAGGGGCGAGTGGGTGAAACCACTCAAGGTTTTACTGTGCAAGAGAGCGAGGCCTCTAGAGAGAGAAACCTCAGGGAAATCTCTCAAGGAAAACCCCTTACAGAAATGGCGACCGCGGCAGGACTCTGGCAGCAGGATTGCAATGTAGTATGATAGCAAAATACTGCGGATGTTGGAAATCCGAAATAACAACAGAAAATGCTGGAAAAACTCAGCAGGTCAGGCAACATCCGTGCACAGAAATTTGAGTTGACGTTTCGGGTCGAACCCTTCTTCAAAACTGGAAAGAAAAGATAAATCGGAGGCAGGGCTGCGATCGGACAAAAGAATAAAAGAAACAAAAGAAGTAAAAAAGAGACAATAAAGGTGTTAGAAGCTAGACGAGATGGTAATAGGCTGAGATTGGGTGTAAAGTGTACTGGCAGGGCAAGGGATAGCTGGCAGGTGTGAGAGCGAAACAAAAGGAAAGGGGGGGGGAAAGGAGTGGAAAAATTACAAGAAAAAAAGAAATAGGGGCCGAGGTTATGATCTGAAATTGTTGAACTCGATATTGAGTCCGGAAGGCTGCAGAGTGCCTAATCGGAAGATGAGGTGCTGTTCCTCGAGTTTACGTTGAGCTTCCGTGGAACAATACAAGAGGCCAAGGACGGTGAGGTCCGAGTGGGAATGAAGCATTGAATTAAAATGACAGGCGACCAGAAGCTCGGGGTCACCCTTATGGACTGAACGGAGGTGTTCCGCAAAGTGGTCACCCAATCTGCGTTTGGTCCCCCCAATGTAGAGGAGACCGCACCGTGGGGTTGTGCCTGGGATCATTAGGGATTACCGCAGAAACCAACACGAGCCAGCCCTCGGGGTCTGTGAGCTGATTATGTAAAGGGCTTCTCTATTTCTCTTGTAATACAGAGTGTGAGTGGGGAAGAGAGGTAGATACTGCAACCTGAAAAGTTAAAGTCAACTGTTATGTTCTAGTTATACATTGATATTTCAAAGACCTGCTTCCCTACTATATAGATGTTTTAATGGAGAAAAAGGTCATATAAACACTCAGGCCTAGAAATTCAGTGCCCTTAGCACCGATTTTGCGGCGCTAGAGGGCCTAGCGCTGCAATTGGCGCCGGTTCCTAAATTGCCTGGCACCCTTCCGCGGCGGTAGACCGGTAGCGCTGCGCCAGCACCGATGACATCATCGGTGTGCGCAGCGTCCCGGTTGCCGTGGTAACCCGGCCCCAAGCCGAAATTCAGTTGCGGCCGCCTCGCCAGTGGCAGCCGCAACTAAGACTCCGGCAAACGAGTGTTGCCGGAGTCTGCGCTGGCGCTTTAAGGAGGCGCGGTGGCCGGCCGCTTTCCCACCGGCCGCCTGCCCGCAGCTCCCTCCCCGGACTTCTCCCCCCCCCCCGGAACAGATGCAAGCCCGGCACTTGTCCGAGGTGCCGGGCTCATTTTTGACGAGATTTGCGCGGGCCGCGGCCGGGTGCAGGCAGCTCCTCCTTAACAGAAGGAGGAGGCCTGCACTTCCCGAGCCTGCCGCACTGCAGCGGGCGCTGCAGCGCCGGAATAGCGCCGCAATGCGGCGCGTTGCGCCAGTTTTCAGGCGCTAAAACCCTTCAGTAGCGCCGGCAGCCGTTTGGGCGCGGCGCTACTGAATTTTTGGCGCGCGCAAAGGGACTTAGCGCCGGCGCTAACTTCCGGCGCTAAAGCCCTGGCGCAGCGCAAACTCAATTTCTAGGCCTCAATTTGTTAACACACTGCACCTTATTAGTCTGTTTTTGGATGCATGTTTTTCTCTTCAGTTCTGTATTCACCTCCACAGCTGTCCTAAGTCCACCCACTGTGGGGCGAGTCTGGCTTATGGACATTTCCACAGCATTTATATTTATACAGACACAATCCACAGTGCACGAATGTGCCTCTCTATTATAAACTGCAACCTCCTCCTTTTAACAAGCTTTACCATTTGTCACCTAGTTCTGCACAAAGACCCACTGAAAGAAATGAGGACCAGTCTTGTTTCCTTTTACAGTAGGAAGACCAGCTTGCAGGTTAAAAAGTCACACTACATCATTCTAGTGAGGCAAGACAAGAAAGAATGTCTCAGGCTCGTGGCTTTCTGAGACCAAACTGTACATCTATTTATATACACTATCCATCTTCATTAAAATCCTGAAGGAGGTATGTAATATTTGTAGAGAAAGGGAATTAGTGCATCTTTTGACAGAATGGTCGACATTCAATTCTAATACTCATTGCTTCCCTTCATGCTCATTAGAGAGGATCTTTTGTGACCTCATTAGTATCCCATAATGCCATAACATTAAAGAAGAATGAAAACAACCTCTGAGGATTGATAATATGGAGGCTGGTGCTGCTACAAAGAGTGAAATGTTTAGTTATGGTTATTTGCGCATTTAGGGGCAAAAACACTGAGCCACTCATGGCATGCTAGGAGCATTTATCGCAAAATGGCGCACTCCCAGTTCATTCATTCAAATGTGCGCAAAACCGCAGACTTGCAGAGCCCACATTTATGATATGTGCTCTCAGTGTACCAGGAGCGGCACAGTGGGATTTTTATCTCATAATAACTTTAACGATTCAGTACAGGTACAAATGGGGACAGGGTCGCTCTGATCACTATGTGTAGTCACAGCATCAATGCATTTCAAAAGAACATGTTCATGAAGTCACTACAAAAAATGATCAGAGCAATTATTTGCCCAGTATGTTGAATGTCAAACCCATATTAATCGTTCACACTTTATTGGATTACAAGATCTTTGCTCTAGCTCGAGCATCTTATCTCATTGTTCACTATGGAAACAACCGGTGAGGACATGGCTAGCAGTAGTGTCCATAATATTTCACTATCGCTCAGACATACTGAAAGTCTGATAGTTAAACAGGTTTGACTCCACTGGGGAAGATTTCCTCAGTTGTGGCAAAATTGTAAATGTGTTCTTTATATATGTATTTATATGATTTTGTTGCAAATGTTGAACAAAAGACATCTTCGATGATTAACAAGAGCCATTATAGATCTTTATTATCCTACATATTCAGTGATATACAAATAGTTAAATAGTGAATGGCCCCTGACATGCTCTTAAGGAAGTTTGAATATCACACCAAAATCTAAGACAAAAAGAATGGAAAAAAATGTAAGAAATACAGAAATTTGTTTGAAGATTATATTATTTTTATACTTAACAAATTCCCCTGCTGACAACTCACAAGATAACATTTTTTCATTAAGCTTTTGGATAATAATTTCATAATTAATGTTCCTTTATATAAGCAGTGCTGTAAACATTCCTTTGTAAATTCCAAGCAGCACTCCTGTGCAACCTATTTTTCTTGGAACCCTCAGGTAGGCTTTCTTCTCTAGTGCCAGTGAAGGTTCATGAGACAGAGACAGAGAAGGAGGACCAGGCAGGTAGGGCAGGACCAGGCAGGTAGGGCAGGACCAGGCAGGCAGGGCACGAATACGCAGAGGGCATCATGCTCACTAACCGGTTCACAATTCTGGAAACTGGTGGGGGTGATGGCTCCTCTGGGGAGAGCAGCCAGAGCCAAGGCTACTGCACCACAGGGAAGAGTGGAAGAGCAATGGTGATAGGGGATTCATTGGTTAGGGGGACAGATAGGCGTTTCTGTGGATGCAGGCGTGACTCCAGGATGGTATGTTGCCTCCCTGGTGTCAGGGACAAAGGATGTCACTGAACGGCTGCAGGACTCTCTGAGGGGGGAGGGTGAACAGCCAGAGGTCATTGTCCATATCGGTACCAATGACATAGGCAGAAAGAGGGATGAGATCCTGCAGGCAGACTATAGGGAACTAGGAAAGAGATTAAAAAGCAGGACCTCAAAGGTAGTAACCATCGGATTACTCCCGGTGCCACGTGCTAGTGAGTACAGGAATAGGAGGATAGAGCAGATGAATGCGTGGCTGGACAAATGGTGCAGGAGGGAGGGCTTTAGATTCCTGAGGCATTGTGACCATTTCTGGGGAAGATGGGACCTGTACAAGCCGGACGGATTACACCTCAACAGAGCCGGAACCAATATTCTCGCGGGGAGGATTGCTAGTGCTGCTTGGGAGGGTTTAAACTAGCTTGGCACGAGGATGGGCTCCAGCATATAGGAATAGAAAAGGGGAATAAGGTGCATAAAAGAGTGAGTGTGTTGGATATTACTAGAGAAGAAAGTAGTATTAGAGGCAGAATTAGTACCATATTAGGTAGGAGCAGACTAAGAAAGACAACGAAAAATTCAAAAATGGCTTTAGAATGCATGTACGTAAATGCACAAAGTGTGGTGAATAAGCTTGGTGAGCTACAAGCACGAAATTTAGATTAGCAATGGAGAGGAGCAAGGAACAATTTAGAGTGAAACTTCTAAACTGCAATCGGGCTAACATCAAAGGAATTCAAAAGGATCTAGCCAGGGTAAAACGGAAACAAAGACTGACAGGAAAAACTGTAACGGAATAATCGGTGATCTTTAAGGAGGATATGTTCCAAGCACAGGCTAGGTACATTCTACCAAGAGGGAAGGGTAAGGGAACCAAAGCAAGGGCTCCTTGGATGATGAGGGAGAAAGAGAGGATGATGAAACAAAAAAAGAGCTTGTATGATGAATGTCAGAAGAATTCTTCAAGGGAGAACCAGACCTAATACAATAAATTAAGAGGGGAAGTGAGGATGAAAATAAGATTGGCAAAGAGAGAATATGAGAGTAGAATGGTGATTAACATAAAAGGGAACCCAAAAATCTTCTACTGGCATGTAAACAGTAAGCGGGTCGTAAGAGGCGGGGTGGGGCCTATTAGGGACAAAGAAGGTGATATATACTTAGAGGCGCAGGACAAGGCTAGAATACTTAATGAGTACTTTGTATCGGTGTTTACTAAGGAGGTGGATGCTGACAAAATATCGGTAGAAGTGGAAAAGGTAGAAGCAATGGAAGGGGTGAAAATTGATACACAGAATGTACTAGAAAGGCTGGGTACGCTTAGAGTGGATAAGTCACCTGGTCCAGATACCTTGCATCCCAGGTTGCTAAGGGAATTTGGGGAGGAGATAACGGAAGGGCTTGCCATAATTTTCCAATCTTCCCTAGATGCGGGTACGGTGCCCGAGGATTGGAAAGTGGCAAATGTGACACCATTGTTCAAGAAAGGGTGTAAGGACAATTCTAGTAGCTACAGGCCAGTCAGTTTAACATCAGTGGTGGGTAAAGTTTTAGAAACAATAATCAAGGAAAAAATTAACGGGCACTTGGAGAGGTTTAAGCTAATTAAGGAGAGCCAACACGGATTTGTAAAAGGCAGATCGTGTTTGACTAATCGAATTGAATTTTTTGATGAAGTAACAGGGAGGATTAGCACGGTGGCATAGTGGTTAGCACTGTTGCCTCACAGCGCCAGGGACCCGGGTTCGAATCCGGCCTCGGGCGACTGTCTGTGTGGAGTTTGCACATTCTCCCCGTGTTTGCGTGGGTTTACTCCGGGTGCTCCGGTTTCCTCCCACAGTCCAAAGATGTGCAGGTTAGGTTGATTGGCTATGATAAATTGACCCTTAGTGTTAGGGGGATTAAATACGTGGGGTTACGGGGATAGGGTGGGATATGTGTTGGTGTAGGGGTTACGGGGATTGGGTGGGATATGTGTCGGTGCAGGCTCGATGGGCCGAAATGGCCTCTATCTGCACTGTGGGGTTTCTGTGATTCTGTGATTCTGTGATTGATGAACAGATTGCAATGGATGTTGTCTACATGGATTTTCAGAAGGCATTTGTCAAAGTACCACATAGAAGGCTGGTGAACGAAATTGAGGCTCATGGAATAGGTGGGTCACTGCCAGCTTGGATGAGGAATTGGCTTAAGGACAGAAAACAGCAAGTTGTGGTAAATGGCTTCTTTTCAGACTGGAGGATGGTAGACAGTGGTGTTTCCCAAGGGTCAGTGCTGGGGCCACTGCTTTTTCTGATATATATAAATGACCTGGATATTGGAATACAGAGTAGAATTTCTAAAGTTGTTGATGACACCAAACTTGGGGGTGTGGCAAACAGTGAGGATGATACCAATCGACTGCGACAGGACATAGAAAGGCTAGCAGAATGGGCAGACAAGTGGCAGATGGAATTTAATACAGAGAAATGTGATGTGATGCATTTTGGCAGAAAGAACAGGGAGAGGCAATATAAACTTAATGACACAGTTTTAAAGAGTGTGGAGGGACAGAGGGACCTGGGAGTTAATGTGCATAAGTCCCTGAAGCTGGCGGGACATAATGAGAGAATGGTTAGCAAAGCATATGGGATCTTGGGCTTCATAAATAGAGGTATTGAGTACAAAAGTAGAGAAGTTATGCTGAACCATTATAAAGTGCTGGTTAGGCCACAACTGGAGTATTGCCTCCAGTTCTAGTCACCACACTTTAGGAAGGATGTGAAGGCACTTGAGAGGGTGCAGAGGAGATTTACCAGAATGGTTACGGGGATGGGGGATCTTAGCTACAAGGACAGGTTGGAGAAGCTGGATTTGTTTTCATTAGAGCAAAGGAGATTGAGGGTGATAGAGGAGTACAAGATTATGATGGGTATGGATAGGCTAGATGGGGAAAGGCTGTTCCCATTAGTTGATGGCACAAGGACACAGATTTAAGGTTTTGGGCAAGAGATACAGGGGGGATGTGAGGAAAAACTTTTTTACACAGTGAGTGGTGAGTACCAGGAACTCACTGCCAATGGAAGTGGTGGAGGCGGAGACACATAATGTTCTCAAGGGGAGACTGGATAGGCACTTGAGGGAAATAAACTTGCAGGGCTATGTGGATAGAGCGGGGGAATGGGTCTGACTGGATTGCTCTACAGAGAGCCGGCACGGACTCGATGGGCCGAATGGCCTCCTTCTGTGCCGTTATGACTCTATGACCCTATGACTCTATGTGAAAAGAGGCAGAAAACTGGGACAAAGTGCTAGCAACATCAAATACAAAAGCAAATTACTACGGATGCTGGAAATCTGAAATAAAAACAGGAAATTACGCAATGGGTCAGGCAGCATCTGTGGAGAAAGAAACAGAATTAGCGTTGCAGGTTGATGACCTTTCATCAGAACTGGAAAAAGTTAGAGATGTAACAGATTTTAAATAAGGGAGGAAAGAGCAAAAGGGAAGGTCTGTGATAGAGTGGGAGGCAGGAGTGATTAAATGACAAAAGGGATGATGGTACAAAGCAAAAGGAAATGGCCATGGGACAAGTAAAGCAACATCAACTGTTGGCTTTAGTGTGTGATTAGCGCTAGCATTCTGCCACTATTTTATTCTCAGTGCTTAATAATGTCAGTTGAGGGAAGCTGCTGTTTTCCATTCAGTCCCAAAAAAATTCCACTGGCGCTCATGGATGCTGACCTGAGTTGTAGTTATTGTACAGGTAAACATACTGGTGAGCATGGAATCTATAATATATTCTATACTGCGTCACCACAGGACACAGAGTGCACACTGGCAGTGAGGACTTAATAAACAATCCCCACTAATTGCCCCTGTCAAAAGTTCCTAGGTCTTCCATCGATAACTTTGCGAGTTCAGTAGCATTAGCTGCTCCTCTGAGCAGTCTGTGCATCAACTTTTTGTTGACGCATGCTGCCATATACCTAATTGTACAATAGCAGGAACCCCTTGTGACCTGCTCTCGATATCTATGACTTTTGCATGTGTGTTTCTTCAATTGCTGTGGGAAAATGCTCAAAAAATCCAGAAATGTGACACTCCTCTTCCTCTTTTATTGTGTGTATTGGCCCAATATACAGTTACCTGCCTCTAACAAGGAAGCAGTATATAAAAAGGCAGAGGCTGCCTAGGAAAGTTCTCATCATCCTGAGTTACATGCTGAATGGCAGTCTGCAATGACCGTCTTCAGTCACTACTGCCGTCCCCGTGGCAGTTTAGGTAATGACAGATCACTGTTTATACAGCATTGCTAACCTCCAAGGCCAATAATACTCTCTCTGGTATCACTTGCAGCTCTGGCATTGTAAGACAGCTTGGCAAAATATTCCGATTTAACAAATGGGGCCAGTGCAGGAAAGTGCAAAGTGACAATATATAACATTCCTGCTCTGCTATCCCAGGTCTAGTGTCGACCTTGCAAATTCATTCATGTCATTTCAAATATAATACAAACTTACATATTTTTTACCGATATAGTACCTCCTTTCTCCATTGACAGTCACCTGCCTTTGTCAGCTAGTCTATGCTTTCCTTACAAACATGAAATTACCATAGCAGCTAGGTTTAATGTTTCCCATATGTGGGAGTCTGAACTATTTGTAGTCTATTGACATATATTCATTTTGACTGTCACATCATATTTGTATCATGTCAAAATGGAACTCTTATTTCATCTGTATGTAGGGGTTTGGCAGACAGGTTTGATCATTTCAAAACCTTTTGCCAGGGCCACTGGCACCTGGTCTTAATGTTGTTAACATCAACTGTGCCAACCAAGCCTTCCTCCTCTCTAGGACAACATCCAAATGTTTGACAGAGACCTATTTTGTTTTCTTGTGTGCAGCTGAGACATGGTAGACAAAAACAACTTACATTTATATAGCACCTTTCATGTAGTAAAACATCCCAAGGCACTTCACAGGAGCGTTATCAAACAAAGTTTGACACCGAGCCACATAAGAAGATATTAGGGCAGACGAAGAGGTAGGTTTTAAGGAACCTCTTAAAGGAGGAAAGACCTTGAATTGTTCTTGGGGGTTGAAAATGCACTGTGCCATATTAGTGAAGAACATGTTTATATAAAATTCATTTGTCTGCTACTTTAACAAAGGAGTTGAAGTAGGTAAAGTAAACAGGTTAATATCTTTGTTAAAATAGCAAAGTAATTTTATACAAACTCACTAATGTGTTTGTAACTAATATTGCCCACTGTAATTTCAACTCCAAAGTGTATGTTTTAGTAGGACTGACTACAGGTTCCTTTAGAGGATTATAGATATGTCACCTTCATTCTAACATAACCAGACAACCCCATGAGACTTGACAGCAAGGATTTATAGCATAAAGGTGATTCTTTTTCCAAGAGCAATGTCAGTAATAAAGTACGCAAGGCTATGGAACTACATTAGTCTTTTTGTCAGGCATGTCATTGGCCCTCAATATGTTCTACAATGTAATAATAACTCCTCAACAAGAACATCTTAAGAAAAAAGATCAATCTCTTGATTAGAACACTTAGGCCTAGAAATTGAGTGCCCTTAGCGCCGATTTTGCGGCGCTAGAGGGCCTAGCGCTGCATTTGGCGCCGGCGCCGAAATTGCCTGGGGCCCTTACGCCGCGGTAGACCGGTAGCGCTGCGCCGGCACCGATGACGTCATCGGTGTGCGCAGCGTCCCGGTTGCCATGCCGACGGGCCCCAGCGCCGAAATTCAGTTGCGGCCGCCTCGCCCGTGACAGCCGCAACTAAGACTCTGGCAACAGAGTCTTACGAGTCTTTGCGCCGGCGCATTAAAGGCCCCGCGGCGGCCGGCCGCTTTCCCGCCGGCCGCCTGGCCGCAGCTCCCTCCCCGGACTTCCCCCCCCCCCCCCCCCCCAGAACAGAAGCAAGCCCGGCACTTGTCCGAGGTGCCGGGCTCATTTTTTAAAAGATTTTCGCGGGCCGCGATCGGGTGCAGGCAGCTCCTCCTTAAGGGAAGGAGGAGGCCTGCACTTCCCGAGCCTGCCGCACCGCATCGGGTGCCGCAGCGCCGGAATTGCGGCGCGAAACGGCAGTTAGCGCCGATGTACCGCCGCAAAGACCCTTCAGTAGCGCCGGCAGCCGTTTGGGCGCGGCACTGCTGAATTTTTGGCGCGCGCAGGGGGACTTAGCGCCGGCACTAACTTCCGGCGCTAAAGCCCTGGCTAAGCCAAAACTCAATTTCTAGGCCTTATTTTTTAATAATGCTCGTCCATTTAAAGTCTGTAAGAGGAAAGGTGACTCAAAATGTCCAGAGTTGTTTTTGTTCTTTTTATCTGTAGTATTAACTGAACTCGATTCTTATGATCAGCTCCCGTTAGTTGTTTTATTCTGCTCATGGTTTCTAAGCTACTAAAGAGCTTGTATTTCCTTAAAGGAACCACACTGATATCGACATTTTACAGCCAAACATTTACAGAAACATCTGTGCCCAAATACAAAGTTAAATTATTCTCTCTTTATAGAAAGAAAGACTAGCACCTTTCACGACCACCGGATGTCCCAAAGTGCTTTACAGCCAATGAAGTACTTTTTGAAGTGTAATGTAGGAAATATAGGCATCAATTGCACTCTTACTTTATTCCAGGTATGAGATAGTAGGCAGGCTCACAGGCATCTGCCATCGCACATTTGAGCCAGCTGCAAGACTCTGTGACAACAGCCAGGGTGACTCGACTTTTGTTTTTCATACACTCCGGAGGATGGGGAAGGGAAAGTGACTAGTTTCTGCTTCATATCTCTTAACAGCACACATGAGACTGGCCACAGATTTTCAGGATCATGATTGCAAACTCATTTTCTATCACTTTACAACATAAAATTCTCTGAGTCAGAAAGTTATGGGTTCAAGTCCCATGCTAGGATTTGAGCATATAATCTAGGCTGACACTTCAATGCAATGCTGAGGGAGTGCTGCATTGTCAGAGGTACCGTCTTTTGGATGAGACATTAAACCGAGGTCTTTTTGCCTGTTCAGATGGATGTAGAAAGAATGATTGAAAGAAGAACAGGCGATTTCACTCGGTGTACAGGCCAATATTGATCCCTCAACTAACATTACTAAAACACATTGGCCTCGAAATTCAGTGGCCTGCACCACCAGTTTGCGCCCAAAGAGGGCTTTTGCGCCACTGTGCAAGCCTACCGCGATATTTAGCGGGGCGCTAATGGCGGCGTTAGCCATCAGCGCTGCGCCGCCACCGATGACGTCATCGGTGTGCGCAGCGCCCCGCTATCGCCCCGCTGGCCATATTTGGTTGCTGCCGCCTCCCCCGCGCTGGCCGCAAACAGCGACCGGTACACGGGGCCTACCTGTGCCGGTAGTGGGGCGATTTAAGGTGGAGGTGCGGCGGCCGCCTGCCCGCACCTCCTTCCCCGGCCTCCTACACCCCCCCCCGCGGCATTGCCGGCTGTTTCCAGAGAGCCCGGCACTTCTCCTTGGTGCCGGGCTCATTTGCCGGCACTCGCGAGCGGGGATCGCGCTGTTGCAGGCACCTCCCCCTTAAGAATTAGAGGAAGGCCTGCAGTACCGCAGGCTGCCGTGCTGCAGCGGGTAGCGCTGCGGCACTTTACACGCCGATATTCAGTTTCAGCGCCCCAAGCGGGGCGCCGAAACCCTTGTTTAGCGGCCGGCTTCAACTTGGGGCGCTGAAACTGAATTTCCCGCTGGCGCAAGTGGCTCCGCGCACAGCGGTAATTCCGGCGCCCAGGCGAGCTGGGCGCCCCTAACTGAATTTCTAGGCCATTAACTGGTCATTTATCTCATTGTTGTTTGTGGGACCATTCTGTATACAAATTGCTGCTGTGTTTACTTACAAAACAACAATGAGACTACATTCTAGAATAATTAATTGGCTGCGAAGCACTTTGGGATATTCCAAGGACATGAAAGGCGCTATATAAATGCAAGTTCTTTCTTCTTTCTATAAAATAAAATGTACTACCACACTGCAAAAATATGCAATTTCATTTTACAAATTGCTCATTTCTTTTTGTAAGGGAAACTATGTTTAGAAAATGAGACATTTCGATAGGTTATTCACCAGCACAGTCACTGTAGAGAGGGGAGGACTGCACAGATTTGACAAATGCATTGAAGCAAAAAAAGATCAGAAGAGCTTTTGACTGACAGGAGTATGAAGACCAGCTTTGGTTCTGTAAGTACAATATGATGTAGTCTATATGGATTTTAGCAAGGCTTTTGATAAGGTCCCGCATGGTAGACTGGTCACGAAAGTAAAAGCCCATGGGATCCAAGGCAAAGTGGCAAGTTGAATCCAAAATTGGCTCAGAGGCAGGAAACAACGGCCCAGAAATTCGGGTCGGGGGCTTCCCGCGGGTGTAAGCCCCCGACCTGCACTTACCTAGCGCGCCGGCTGTTGAGCTCTGGGCCCCCGTGGAATTCCGATCCTGGGCCTCCTCCAACTGCTGGCGCGCAGTGCTTGTGTATCCCAGGGGCGCAGTTAGTTCGATGCGTCCCCTGGGATCACGTGGGCCAGGGAATGCTCCATTCAAAAGTCTGACAGGAAGTGCTGTCAAGACTTATAAATACTACAGCCCCAAAACAACACTAAATCTTCAAATATTTTTTTTAAATCACATTTTTTAAATAAACTATAAATTACATGAAATAACTATTTTAAACAATAATTTAAATTTTTGAAAAAAATAATTTTATTTTCTAACGGGGCTAAAAATAAACTTACCTTGCTTTAAAGTATTTAAAAATAATAAACCTGTGGAAGAAATGTTTTAATTTTAATTAATTCACCACTTACCTTGTAAAAAGCAGGCCTTACGACTGCTTTTTAAATTTCTAACTTCCCTCCCGGGAAAACCTGTAATAAAAAAACAAAGTTCGACCTCTGAACCTTTTCGTTTAGGGAAACGGAAGTGCCGGTTTCCCGGGCATGTGCAGTGCATGCAGGGAACCGGCACTTCCATTGGGCCTACGCATGAGTACCCCGTGCGTACTCACCCGTGGAGACCCGAATTTCTGGGCCATTAATGGGTGATGGACAAAGGGTATTTTTGTGACAGGAAGACTGTTCCAGTGGGGTTCTGCAGGGTCCTCTGCTTTTTGTGGTATAAAGGAACAATTTAGAGTGGAACCTCTAAAGAGGAATAGAGCTAACTTCAATGGGATGCGAATGGATCTAGCCAGGGTAAAATGGAACCAAAGACTGAGAGGAAAAACTGTAACGGAACAATGGGTGATTTTTAAGGGGGTAATGTTCCAAGTCTAGGCTAGCTACATTCCAACAAGAGGGAAGGGTAAGGGAAACAAAGCAAGGGCCCCTTGGATGACAAGGGAGATAGAGAAGATGATAAAACAAAAAAAGAGGCTGTATGATGCATGTCAGGTGAATTCTACATGGGAGAACCAGACCAAATACAATAAGTTGAGAGGGGAAGTGAAGATGAAAATAAGATTGGCAAAGAGGGAATATGAGAGTAGAATAGTGGTTAGCATGAAAGGGAACCCAAAAATCTTCTACCGGCATGTAAACAGTAAGCGTATAGTAAGAGGCGGGGTGGGGCCTATTCGAGACAAAGAAGGTGATATATGCTTAGAGGCACAGGGCAAGGCTAGAATACTCCATGAGTACTTTGTATCAGTGTTTACTAAGGAGGTGGATGCTGACAAAATATCGGTAGAAGTGGAAAAGGTAGAAGCAATGGAAGGGGTGAAAATTGATGGACAGGATGTACTAGAAAGGCTGGGTATGCTTAGAGTGGACAAGTCACCTGGTCCAGGTGGCTTGCATCCCAGGTTGCTAAGGGAATTGGGGGATGAGATAGTGGAAGGGCTTGCCATAATTTTCCAATCTTCCCTAGATCCGGGGAAGGTGCCTGAGGATTGGAAAGTGGCAAATGTGACACCATTATTCAAGAAAGGATGTAAGGACAATCCTAGTAACTACAGGCCAGTTAGTTTAACATCATTGGTGGGTAAAGTTTTAGAAACAATAATCAAGGAAAACATTAATGGGCAGTTAGAGAGGTTTAAGCTAATTACGGAGAGCCAACACAGATTTGTAAAAGGCAGATTGTGTTTGACTAATCTAATTGAATTTTTTGATGAAGTAACAGGGAGGATTGATGAAGGGAATCCATTGGATGTTGTCTGCATGGATTTTCGGAAGGCGTTTGACAAAGTACCACATAAAAGGCTGGTTAACAAAATTGAGCCTCATGGAATAGGTGGGTCAGTGGCACATTGGATAAGGAATTAGCTTAAGGACAGAAAACAGCAAGTTGTGGTAAATGGCTGTTTTTCAGACTGGAGGATGGTAGACAGTGGTGTTCCCCAAGGGTCAGTGCTGGGGCCACTGCTTTTTTTGATATATATAAATGACCTGGATATTGGAATACATAGTAGAATTTCTAAATTTGCTGATGACACCAAACTTGAGGGGGGTGGAAACAGTGAGGATAATACCAATTGACTGAAACAGGACATAGAAAGCCTAACCAAATGAGCAGACAAGTGGCTGATGGAATTTCATACAGAGAAGTGTGAGGATCAGGGAGAGGCAATACTCACTTAATGGCACAGTTTTAAAGATTGTGGAGGGACAGAGGGACCTGGGAGTTAATGTGCATAGGTCGCTGAAGGTGGTGGGACATATTGAGAGAATGGTTAGCAAAGCATATGAGATTTTGGGCTTCATAAATAGAGGTATTGAGTACAAAAGTAGAAAAGTTATGCTGGACCTTTATAAAGTGCTGGTTAAGCCACAACTGGAGTATTGCCTCCAGTGCTGGTCACCACACTTTAGGAAGGATGTGAAGGCCCATGAGAGGGTGCAGAGGAGATTTACCAGAATGGTTCCGGGGATGGGGGATCTTAGCTACAAGGACAGGTTGGAGAAGCTGGATTTGTTTTCATTAGAGCAAAGGAGGCTGAGGGGTGATTTGATAGAGTTTGTACAAGATTATGACATGTAAGGATAGGCTAGACGGGGGAAGGCTGTTCCCACTAGTTGAAGGTACATGGACTAGGGGCCCAGATTTAAGGTTTTGGGCAAAAGATACAGTGGGGATATAAGGAAAACTTTTTTACGCAGCAAGTGGTGAGGACCTGGAATTCGCTGCCGACGGAAGTGGTGGAAGCGGAGACATTCAATGTTTTCAAGGGGAGACTGGCTGGGCACTTGAGGGAAATAAACGTGTAGGACTACGAGGATAGAGCGGGGGAAAGGGTCTGACTGGATTGCTCTACAGAGAGCCGGCATGGACTCGATGGGCTGAATGGCCTCCTTCTGTGTCATATGACTTGATGACTCTATGACTATGACTCTATATCAATGATTTGTACTTGAATGTAGGAAGTATGCTTAATAAGTTTGCAGATAATACAAAAATTGGCCGTGTGGTTGATAATGAAGAAGAAGAAGGCTGCAGAGTGCTGGAAGATATTAATGGACTAGTCAGGTGGGCAGAGCAATGGCAAATGGAATTCAAGCTGGAGAAGTGTGAGGTAATGCATTTGGGGAGGGCTAACAAGGCAAGGGAATACACTATAAATGGTAGGACACTGAGAAGTGCAGAAGATCAGAGGGACATTGGAGTGCATGTCCACAGATCCCTGAAAGTAGCAGGACAGGTAGATAAACATAGAAACATAGAAGATAGGAGCAGGAGTAGGCCATTCGGCCCTTTGAGCCCGCTCCGCCATTCAATGTGATCATGGCTGATCATCCAAATTCAGTACCCTGTCCCTGCCTTTTCCCCATATCCCTTGATCCCTTTAGCCTCAAGAAATATATCCAACTCTTTCTTGAATATATTTAATGAACTAGCCTCCACCGCCCTCTGTGGCAGAGAATTCCACAGGTTCACCACTCTCTGGGTGGAGAAATTCCTCCTCATTTCAGTCCTAAATGGCTTACCCCTTATCCTTAGACTATGACCCCTGGTTCTGGACTCCCCGGCCATCAGAAACATCCTTCCTGCATCTAGTCTGTCCAGACCTGACAGAATTTTATAGGTTTCGATGAGATCCCCTCTCAATCTTCTAGACTCCAGTGAGTATAAGCCCAATCGACACAATCTCTCCTCGTACGTCATTCCTGCCATCCCAGGTATCAGCCTGGTGAATCTTCGCTGCACTCCCTCCATGGCAAGAACGCCCTTCCTCAGGTAAGGTGAACAAAACTGCACACAATACTCAAGGTGCAGTCTCACCAAGGCCCTGTACAACTGTAGCAAGACATCCTTGTTCCTGTACTCAAACCCTCTTGCTACGAAGGCCAACATACCATTTGCCTTCTTAACCGCCTGCTGCACCTGCATGCTTACCTTCAGCGACTGGTGCACAAGGACACCCAGGTCTCTTTGCACTTCCCCTTCTCCCAATCTATTGCCATTCAAATAATAATCTGCCTTCCTGTTTTTGCCACCAAAGTGGATAACCTCACATTTATCCATATTATAGTGCATTTGCCATGTTTCTGCCCAATCACCCAACCTGTCCAAATCGTACTGGAGTTTCCCGACATCCTCCTCGCAGCTTACCCTCCCGCCCAGCTTTGTGTCGTCTGCAAATTTGGAGATATTACATCCAATTCCCTCGTCCAGATCATTAATATATATTGTGAACAGCTGGGGTCCTAGGACCGATCCTTGCGGTACCCCACTAGTCACTGCCTGCCACTCTGAAAACGACCCGTTTATTCCAACTCTTTGCCTTCTGTCCGCCAACCAGTTCTCTATCCAAGTCAATACCTTGCCCCCAATCCCATGTGCCTTAATTTTGCACGCTAATCTCTTGTGTGGGACCTTATCGAAAGCCTTCTAAAAGTCCAAATACACCACATCCACTGGTTCTCCCCTATCTATTTTACCAGTTACATCCTCAAAAAATTCCAGTAGATTAGTCAAGCATGATTTACCTTTTGTAAATCCATGTTGACTTTGTCCGATCCTGTCACTGCTTTCCAAGTGCTCTGCTATTACATCTTTTATAATAGACTCTAGCATTTTCCCCACTACCGATATCAGGCTTACCGGTCTATAATTCCCTGCTTTTTCTCTACCACCTTTTTTGAATAGTGGGGTAACATTAGCTACCCTCCAATCCATGGGTACCGTTCCAGAGTCTATCGAGTTCTGGAAGATGACCAGTAATGCATCTACTATCTCTAGGGCCACTTCCTTAAGTACCCTGGGATGTAGACCATCAGGCCCTGGGGATTTATCGGCCTTCAGTCCCATCAATTTTCCTAACACCATTTTCCTACAAATACTGATTTCTTTCAGTTCCTCTCTTTCATCAGACCCTATGTTCCCTGGCATCTCTGGGAGGTTATTTGTGTTCCCTTCTGCTAAGGGAAATACCACTCTATCTAGGCCCCTCATAATTTTATACACCTCAATTAGGTCTCCCCTCAGTCTCCTCTGTTCCAAAGAAAACAACCCCAGCCTATCCAATCTTTCCTCATAGCTAAAATTCCCCAGCCCAGACAACATCCTCGTAAATCTCCTCTTTACCCTCTCTAGGGTAAGGTGGTTAAGAAGGCATACGGGATACTTGCCTTTATTATTTGAGACATAGGACATAAGAGCAGGTTATGCTTGAACTGTATAAATCACTAGTTAGGCTGCAGCTAGTGTACTGCGTGCAGTTCTGGTCACCACATTACAGGAAGGATATAATTGCACTCGAGAGGGTACAGAGGAGATTTACGAGGATGTTGCCTGGGCTGGGGAATTTTAGCTATGAGGAAAGATTGGATAGGCTGGGGTTGTTTTCTTTGGAACAGAGGAGACTGAGGGGAGACCTAATTGAGGTCTATAAAATTATGAGGGACCTAGATAGAGTGGACAGGAAGGACCTATTTCCCTTAGCAGAAGGGTCAATAACCAGGGGGCATAGATTTAAAGTAATTGATCGGAGGTTTAGAGGGGAGTTGAGGAGAAATGTTTTCACCCAGAGGGTGGTGGGGGTCTGGAACTCACTGCCTGAAAGGGTGGTAGAGGCAGAGACCCTCATCACATTTAAGAAGTACTTGGATATGCACTTGAAGTGCCGTAACCTACAAGGCTACGGAGCAGGAGCTGGAAAGTGGGATAAGGCGGATAGCTCTTTGTCGGCCTGCGTGGACACGCTAGGCCGGATGGCCTCCTTCTGTGCTATAAATTTCTATGATATAATTTCCCTGCTCCTGCATAATTACATATCACCAAATATTTTTTTTTGCAGGATCATAAGAGACAGGGAAAAGCCGACATATCTCCAATCAGGATTTTTGGAGCACTTAAAAAAAAAAAGGAGCACATCTCCAGAGGCCTCCCACGATCTAAAGAAATACAACAACATCATGGTGTCCAGAAGCTGAAGAACAGATAAAAATAAACTAAAGAACAAACGAGGGAGAAAGACTCCATCGGGAGTTGTTCGTATTTTAAAGGCCAGGTAAAAACATTTATTAAAGTTTAAAATAACAATGTGCAATGCACACTCCTGTCTCCAAACCTCAAAAACCCTTGGCTTGATATGAAGTAGCAGTGGAGATCTGGTACTTTAAAAAGGGAGCAGAAGAAATAAAAAGGTGAGCACCAGACTGAGGAAAAAATAAAAGGGCAGCATGAGACAGAAGTAAATTTGAAAAGCTAGGGAACTGAAAAATAACAGTTAAAGGGAAGCACCTGAGTGCAGCAAAATGTTGTGATTCTTGGGGTGGTGCTGAGTCCCTCTGTAAGGAATTCCCAATGATCCATTTTGTAAGAGGGCCACTTTTAAATAATTTTTTCAGAAATTGATTTATCTTCGGATGTCCAGGATGCAATCCCAGCCTGGACCCACAGGTAGGACCGATTACCACCATTCAGCTGGTCGGTACACCGGGCGTACTGCCGCCAATGTTATGCAAGGTAAGAAGCGGGACATGGAAAACCCTGGCTCTGGGAGTCTGCATTCTACTCGGCTGTTCAGAAAACTCCAACGTAAGATCAGGATTTGGAACATCCCAGAAATTTAATTAGTGCTCTTATAAAAGGGGTCAACTATTTTTAAGAACGTCTAGTCACACCTGCCTGCACACTGAGAGGCTTGCTAGCACCACATCTTCCTCACTTGCCCAGTGGGTACCTGAGAGACTTCATAATGATGAAGGTGCCTGGTAGAAATATTTACATTCTGTGGGGTCAGGAGCGAAGGTCAAATGCGCATTTGGACCCCCTTTCTGCCACAATTATGGTAGCAGAGTAGGTCTGAGGAATTTAGGCCCCAATTAATTTAATGTAAATGAGATGGAAGTCCGAGGAAGATTAAAAGGGCTCAAAACAAATACATTTCCAGGAATATATGGTATTTACCGAAGAGTACTGAGACAGACAAGGGAGGAGATTTGTGAGGCACTGGCAGTGATCATGATGGAGTTGATGAATACTGGGGAGGTGCTTGTAGATTGAAACAGCTTAAGGTGATGTCCATTTTAAAAATGGTGACAAAGCAATTGTAAGCAATGTCTGTCTTCAATATCATGCAAATAATGCAACTGAGTATCAGATGTAAATTTGAGGATAATCTGTACAATATTAACCTCGTCAACAGCAGTCGACATGGATTCAGAAGGAAAAGATATTACTGACCAACCTCGGACTTTTTTGATGAATTGGTTTCCCAAATTAACTGTGGAATGTCCTACAATGTCATACAACCAAACTTCTACAAATCATAGAGCAGAATTACACACAAAATGCTATTAGTTATGTCAAAGCATTGAAAATTCAGGAATAAAATAAAGTTTAGATAGATAGCAATGATTTAGGGGGAGAAATTCGGTATTGCCCCGTTTGTGGCGCTAACTTTTAAAAATTAAAAAAATTAGCGCCAGGTGTTAATGTTTTTCAACTTTTAAATAATTCGGAGTTTGTGCTCCAGGAAGGAGATGGAGCGCTAAATCAAGTGCTCCATTTCCTTCCTGGATTTCAACAGGCAGCAGGCGGGGTGGTAGGTGAGCAGCGCTGCACACTGGGCCGAGCAGCACTGCCACGTTGGAAGGCTCCTTCCCTCCCTTAAAGGGAAGGGCCATCGCTGCAGGCTCTGCAAGGGCAAAACTTACCTGGTCCCCGATGGCAGCCGCGATCTGGACCGATCAGCCCGATGCACTGCAGCAGAGAGCTGGGCTGGTTGATCGCTGGTGAAGAGAAATGAAAAAAAAGATAAAGAGCATTTCAGAATTTTTTGTACTTAACTCGGCCACCTCGCCTTTAAGTATCGCCCCTGAAGCGCTCGGCCTCCCGATGAATGCCTCCTGCAGCTGCCGGTGTTTTCGCAGGGGGCAGAACCTGTTAAGTATGTGTATTGTATTGAACAATTAACACAAAGACTTAAACGTATAACTCAAACAGGTCTTTACTGGTTGGAGGTAGGGACTGCACGTAGGTCTTTACTTCATGCCCACAGGCGGGAACTGAGGGGAGATCAGTACCCACAGTACTATTTATACCCCTATGGCCAGGAGTGGTACTGCGTATCACTACGCCCTACAAGTAGTGCAGTCCTGTCAATAGGTTCAAAGTAGCACACATATTACATACACAACATTCCTCCCTTCTTAGCTTTACAGTCATCTCCCCATTTAACATAACGTAATAACATATATACATATATAACTTCAGGTTTACATAACAGAATAACATAGATACATAGATAACTTAATGTCAAAACAGATCACAGATTCAGTCTCTGCGGAAAACAGTTCACAGATTCAATCTCTGTGGTGTAGTCGGTTCACGTTGCTGGAGTGACTCATTCAATAGTCCTTCCATGGATTTAACAGTTTGAACTTCCGAACTGAATTGGCTCCTTTCGGAGGGACCACGTGTGTGATCTGGTAGAGGTAATAATGGTTCAGATGGGTCATCTTCTGTTTTGACTTTTCCTTTTCTGCTTCTTGGAGACTCTCTGGGCTCCACTGTCAGCTGCCAGCTGCATGCGCAGTTCCTCCTTCTCTTCCTCCTTTTTCCGTAGTAGAGCCACCTTCTCCCGATGTTCTGTAGACTTTCGGTGCTCCTCCATGATTTCTGTATGGTGGGCGTCGAAGTTACAAGTTGGGCAGGACAGGACATAGTAATATTCGGTGGCGTCCTGATCTAGGCCAGCGAGAGGGTCTTCTATTTCCTCCATACCCAGCTGGGCATTAGCCAGCTTTTGTTCCAAGTCCAGACATCTTTCCTGAAGAGACTTCTTCATGCGTACCTCTTCATCCAGCTTTTTCTGGGCTTTCAGCAAGTCGTTTACTAATGACCTCATTTGAGATTTTACTACTTCAACTTCTTTTGGAGATTGATTGATCGGACTATTCAATCCCTCTACCGGAGCAGCTGTTTCAGCGGTCTGTTGTTCTACGTTGACGTGAGTCAGCGTACTTTTGGCATCCAAGGGCTGCTCTGTTGCAGTCATCTCAGTCTGTGTTGCCACCTCAGCTCTTCCAATAACCTTTGAGAGCTCCGAACCCCTTTCGTTTGAATATTGAAGTTCGTGTTCAAGTTTTTCCCATTTCAGAGTCCTGTCCTTCAGCATATGCAGGAGTTGGCTGACCGTTAACTCCTCTGACATCAGACGTTTTGTGTGCTCCTGCTCCATTTTCTCCATCAGCTGCTTCTGTTGTCTTTCCAGATTCTCCAACTCTATATCCAAGAACTCTTTCGTTGCATTCAACTCTTGCTCAAAACGGCGAAGTATTTGTTCTAATTGCTGTTGTAGTTTGAAATGGAGTTGAGTTCGAGCCCGGTGTCCCTCAGAAATGGGCACATCAGTAGACTTGCCAGACTCAGAATCCACAGTTAAACTATGTTGTTGTTGCTCAGTGGAATTCTGTGCTGAAACTTTGTCTTTTGCACCTGAGTTGGGCTTACCATCATCCGTTCCAAAGTCTGGGCCGACTATCTTCACCGAGTTCTCACTCGTTATTGTTTGTAGGAAATGTCAGTCCATATTCATTTTCCTAATCCACTCCCGTCCTAGTAGTGGAGGACCTCCTTCAGATATCACATATAAGTCCATTATTTGACTGTCTTCGCCCTTGTGGACCACTGCAACCTCTATTTTCCCGATGGGGTACACTCTTTGCCCCGTGTATGTTTTCAATATAATCCCCGTATCCTGTAGGGGAATATGTTGGAATAACTTTCCGTAATCTTTCTTATTTATGACCGTCAATGCCGATCCAGTGTCCAATTCCAGTTTTACTTGGACTCCTTCTATCTGAAGAGTGACCCAAATTGTCTGGAGGTCTGCACCCTTACCAGCGTTGAGTACTCTTAAGCTAGCCAGTTCATTACTGCTAGCGTCTGAATCGGACTCCTGTTCGGTCACCTTGTGTACCTTTGCGTATTTTCCTTGCGGTGACTTCTTGTTGCTGGTCTTCTTCCCTGACCTGTATACTCTAGCTATATGTCCAAGCCTACCACAAGTTCTGCATTCTTGGTTTTTAAACCAACACTGGTTCTGATCATGCGTTGTCTTTCCACAACGATAACATTTGCCAGAACTCACACCCAATTTGTGTGCACTGAGCTCCGGTGACCGTAGCTGCATTACTGCCGTGCCTCTCGCTGCGGCTTCGTGTGCTGCTGCCATAGTGACCGCCTTCTCAAGCGTCAGCTCATTCTCCTCGAGCAGTCGCTTTTGTGTATCCTGTTTAAATAAACCACACACAAATTTGTCTCGTAGTGCATCTGTCAGTCCCGTTCCAAACTGGCAATATTTCGCTAATTTACGCAATTCCAGCAAATATTCAGCATTGCTTTCATGCTGTAGCTGCCTTCTGTCGTAAAATTTAAATCGTTCCGCTAGCATCAGCGGCGTGTGGTTTAGATGATCTTTCAGGACAGTAACAATCTCATCGAACGTCTTATCCGCCGGTTCATCTGGTGATAACAGGTGTTTCAATTGCCCGTATGTCTTCGCACCCATTAAATTTAATAATGTTAGTGCTTTATCAGCCTCACGAATTTTATTGGCCTTACAATAATTTTTAACTCGTTCAACATATATGGCCCAATCTTCGATGTCACTATCAAAGTTGCTAATATTCCCGTGTTTAGGCATTGTAGTACTTTATCAGATTTGCAATTTCTCAGATTTTTTTTTTTTACTGCTATCCAAGATGGCGGCTTCCCGCTCTTGCCGTCGTCCTCCGCCCACAAAATGGCGGTTTTCCCGTGCTTGGCAGTCTTCACCCGTCCCCCGACGCCGTCTCCCTTCAGCCCCGAGTGCGGCCCTTATCTCCGCCGCGATCGATGGCCCGCGCTTTTCACCGCGGCTCTCGCGCCTTCAGTGTCTGCCGACGCTGCGCCTTTCAGCCAGAGTGCGGCCCTTATCAGGGATTGCGATCGATGGCCCTTCTACCTCCGACTTCCCCCAGCCCTGTCTTTGCAGCCAACGCTGCTTGGCTTACCCACCACCGAGGTTGAAAAAGAAGCTGCAGGATGTCTTCTGTCCTCCAGTTTTCAGTCGCTGATGGAGGCTTCAGGGTCCTAATGCCTGTCGCTTCCAGTGGGGTGGTGAGATTTGAAACCTCTCTTCAACGTCCTGTCTGTGGACGAAGCCGCCGTGGAATAACTGCCGCAGGGTAAGAACCTGACTCGTCGCCAGTGTTAAGTATGTGTATTGTATTGAACAATTAACACAAAGACTTAAACGTATAACTCAAACAGGTCTTTACTGGTTGGAGGTAGGGACTGCACGTAGGTCTTTACTTCATGCCCACAGGCGGGAACTGAGGGGAGATCAGTACCCACAGTACTATTTATACCCCTATGGCCAGGAGTGGTACTGCGTATCACTACGCCCTACAAGTAGTGCAGTCCTGTCCATAGGTTCAAAGTAGCACACATATTACATACACAACAGAACCGAAGTTTGGGTCCGGGATGCTACCAGGGCGATGCGCATGGCAATGATGTCACGATCGCCGGGCGAAGGAGATTGGAGTGCAACACCGTACCGCTGCCGCAAACCTCCTGCCGAATATAGCGGGATTCAATCTGTTTATCGTGCCTGGTCGGTATCTGCTTAGTGTCCCGTTATCACCCCCCCCGGGGGCAATAACGGGAGGCACTAAGGAGGCCAATTTCTCGGCCTCAGACTTCAATGCAGGGGGCATGATTAAGAAGTTTGCAGATGGTACAAAAATTGGCCATGTGGTTGATAGTGAATAAGAAAGCTGTAGACTGCAGATCAGGTGGGCAGGAAAGTGGCCAATGGAATTCAATCCGGCGAAGTATGAGGTAAAAAGAAAGAAAGACTTGCATTTATATAGTGCCTTTCATGACCACCAGACGTCCCAAAGTGCTTTACAGCCAATGAAGTGCTTTTTTTTTTAAGTGTGGTCACTGTTGTAATGTAGGAAACGCGGCAGCTAATTTGCACACAGCAAACTTCCACAAACAGCAATGTGATAATGGCCAGATAATCTGTTTTAGTGATGTTGATTGAGTAATACATTTTTGGCCAGGACACCGGGGAGAACTCCCCTGCTCTTCTTCAAAATAGTGCCATGGAATCTTTTACATCCACCTGAGAGGGCAGACGAGGCCTCGGTTAAACGTCTCATCCAAAAGACTATTTTTTTCTTTTGATGGGACACTTTCCTTTATTAGCTGAGGCATAGAACATAAGAGCAGGAAGATTATGCTTGAACTGTATAAAACAATAGTTAGGCCACAGCTAGAGTACTGCGTGCAGTTCAGGTCACCACATTACAGGAAAGATGAGATTGCACTAGAGAGGGCACAGAGGAGATCTACGAGGATGTTGCCAGGACTGGAAAATGTTATCTATGAGGAAAGATTGGATAGGCTGGGGTTGTTTCCCTTGTAGCAGAGGAGGCTGAGAGGAGACTTAATTGAGGTGTATAAAATTATGAGGGACCTAGATAGAGTGGATAGGAAGGACCTATTTCCATTAGCAGAGAAGTGAATAACCAGAGGGCATAGATTTAAAGTAATTGGTAGAAAGATTAGAGGGGAGTTGAGGGGAACCTTTTTCACCCAGAGGGTGGTGGGGTCTGGAACTCACTGCCTGAAAGGGTGGTAGAGGCAGAAACCCAAATCACATTCAAAACTTACTTGGATATACATTTGAAGTGCTGCAGCCTACAGGGCTACAGACCAGGAGCTGGAAAGTGGGATTAGGCCGGCACAGACATGATGGGCTGAATCGCCTCCTTCTGTGCCATAAATTTCTATGATTCCATGATAAGAAATTGGCTGAAGGAACTACTTGTTAGAGTTATGTCGGGATGGGGTAAAGTCCTGGTATTAGCATGGTGAACACTACTGTTTCTACTTTACATCAATGACTTGGATTCAGAAGCTCAATGCTGATTGGTCAAATTTACAAACGATATCAAGCTAGGATGGGAAATTGATTGAGAAAGCACCTCCAAAACTACAAGATGAGTTTGACACAATATGTGAGTGGGCTGAACAATGGCAGATTACATTTAATATGGACAAATATAAAGTCTTGCACATAGGAATTGAAAATGAGTAACATACTTACTCCATGAATGGTGATGAAGGAGAAAAAGATGAAATTGAAAAAGATCTAGGAGTCTTCGAAACTCAACACTCAATACATGCAGCCACTGAAGAGCAGCAATTAACAAAGCAAATAGAATGCTGAACTAAATTGCCAAAACAGTAGAGTACAAGTCAGAGGAAGTCATATTCAAACTGTTCAGTGCTCTGGTCAGAACGCACTTTGTCTACTGTGTAGACTTCACAGTGGACATAAGGTAGGAATTTATGCATTGGAGTGAGTGCAGGGAAGAGCCACAAGGTTGATCCCTTTTGGTAGAGGGCTGAGTTATGAGGAAAGACTGAAGAAACTTGGGGGGTGAAATTGGGTGTCATTGTGTCTCCCGTTAGTGACCCCGGGGGCGCGAATGGGGAGCAAATGGCTTTGCGACTGGCCATATTGGGCGGGAGTTTTGCGTTGGTGGTAAGGTGTTGCGCCGCAATCTGTTTCAGTCTGAGATCGTGACGTCATCGAGTGCGGTTCTCCCCGGTAGGGCCCCAGACCCAAAATTGACTTCTGACCCCTGCAGCATTGCCAGTCAAAAATGTCAACAACTGCAGGAGGCGTGCATCGGGCAGCCGGCTGCTTTGGGGGCGATGATTAAAGGTGAGGTGGCCAAGGTAAGTGGAAAAAAAACTTACCTTTCTTTTCTAGTTTTTTTCGCGGGTTGCTGCTTGAGTGTCGGCCTGATTGCATGGGATCGCGGCTGCCTTGGTGATCCAGGTAGGTAATTTTTGTATTGCAGTGATGGCCCTTCCCTTTAAGGGAGAAAAGGAGCCTTTGAACGTGGCAGCGCTGCATGGCCCAGTGTGCAGCGCTGCTGAAGTCTCCGCCCCGCTCTCCGACGTTAGCGCTCTAAGAAGGAAGTGGAGTGCTTGATTTCACGCTCCACATCCCCCTTGGGGCGCTAAAACCCAATTTCACGGTCGCCGGTGCTAATTAACGGCAGGCGCTAAAGTTAGCGCCCAGGCGATGTTAGCGCCCCAAAATGGTCGATACCGAATTTTTCCCCCTTGGACTTCTGTCATCTGGAATGTGATCTTACAGATATCTATAAGATAGTAAATCCAGAATATTACTTCAAACTAAGTTGCGAGAGTAGGTCAAAGGGACACAGTTTCAAACTATGAAAAGGGTAAATTTAGGATTGATGTCAGGAGTTTCTTCACACAGAGTGATCAATGCATAGAAAGGACTTCCAGGTGCAGCAAAAACCATGGAATTATTTAATTGTTTAAGAATTATTTAATTATCAAGAAAAAATAGATATTGCAACAGATAAAGTGTACAGTTGTTTTCGGAATGAATGTGCTGCAGAGTTGTGCGCAGCGTAGTGGCCCTCGGATCCACGTTGAGCGTTTGTGAACCTGAGATCACGTGGAGCGGTGCTCCTTTCCCTTCCTGACTCTTAGCCAATCAGGAAACAGAGAAGATTGCTAATTTGCCTACAACTCATTTAAAATTATTTAGCAGCCAGAAATGATATTTTATTAATAAATTACAATCATTGCAATAGTATTTAATACACAAACCAAGATTTCAACATTAAGGCGAGGGAACTAGATGTAATAGCTCCAAGTTTGCAGAAGACACAAAGCTGGGTGAGCGTGTGTGCTGTGAGGAGGATGCAGAGAAACTCCAGTATGATTTGGACAAGTTGGGTGATTAGGCGGATGCATGGCAAATGCAGTATAATATGGATAAATGCGAGTTTATCCACTTCAGTGGCAAAAACAGGAAGACAGATTATTATCTGAACGGCAATAGATTGGGAAAAGGGGAAGTGCAGCGAGACCTGGGTGTCCTTGTACACCAGTCGCTGAAGGTGCAGCAGATGGTTAAGAAGGCAAATGATATGTTGGCCTTCATAGCGAGAAGATTTGAGTACAGGAACAAGGATGTCTTGCTGCAGTTGTACAGGGCCTTGGTGAAACCACATCTTGAGTATTGCGTGCAGTTTTGGTCGCCTTATCTGAGGAAGGATGTTCTTGCCATGGAGAGAGTGTAGCGAAAATTCACCAGACTGATACCTGGGATAGCAGGGATGACGTATGAGGAGAGATTGGGTCGATTAGGCTTATATTTGCTAGAGTTTAGAAGAATGAGAGGGGATCTCATTGAAACTTATAAAATTTTAACAGGACTAGACAGACTAGATGCAGGAAGGATATTCCCGATGGCGGTGGAGTCCAGAACCAGGGGTCACAGTCTAAGGATAAGGGGTAAGCCATTTAGGACTAAGATGAGGAGGAATTTCTTCACCCAGAGAGTGGTGAACCTGTGGAATTCTCTGCCACACAGGGCAGTTGAAGCCAATTCATTAAATATATTCAAGAAGGAGTTGGATATATTACTTGAAGCTGAAGGGATCAAGGGATATGGGGAGAAAGCAGGGACAGGGCACTGAATTTGGATGATCAGCCATGATCTCACTAAATGGTGGAGCGGGCTCGAGGGGCCGAATGGCCTACTCCTGCTCCTATCTTCTATGTTTTTATGTTAATACAATTCAATCAAACACTGAAAAGTCTTGAGATACTTTTTGCTGAAGTTGTCCTTAAAGCCATAAAACTCAATTAAGATGGGCTGTAGCATAAACCTAGCTCAAAATTAATACAATTATCTCATACCCCTCCCCTTACGCTGTGTCACAGGCTCCTGCACCTGTTTGCACCAGTCTGAAAAATGTTCAGGGTAATTGGTGCACAAGAGGTGGGCAATTAGCCCAACTTTTTGCCAGCACGTTGATTTCAATGGGTCGGTGAAAGATGCAGTGAAGCCGATGTGGAGTCGAAATTTGACAGATCGCAAGTTCCGGATTTAGCGCATGCGCTTGCTGAACTTGCAGTAAATTTAAAAAACGGTATGAAAATACGCCGTCACACCGACCATGAATTCAGGGCCACCATCTCAGGATTCTCTTCCAAATAAAATTATTTTTCATAAATATAAATGGATTGTCTTTAACTTCCTTCCCATTTAAAATTGCACATGTAGAGGAATGCTGGTTGTTACAAAAACTATATTGTATTAAAAAAAAAACTAACCCTTTATGGATACAGAATTTTACCTTCTTATTTTCTTCACCACTTTGAGCATTTTATGATTTATTTTCATTTCAAACCTTGATTTAAACTTTTCTAGTCATGAACGTATGTTTCTCAGAGAGAAGGGGAGAGAAATTCACATTTCCTACATTACAACAGTGACTACACTCCAAAAGTACTTAATTGACTGTAAAGCGCTTTGAGACATCTGGTGGTCGTGAAAGGCGCTATATAAACAAATCTTTCTTTCTTTAAAAGTCTGGTTTTAGCCCTCAATTTTGGGGCTAATTGGTGATTACCGTGATTTAAACGTGCCTGCAGGCGCTTCAACAGACACCTGCAGGTTTAGCGTTCAAGCGCTGATTAGGAGCAATTTTTGTGGAGCGGTTTATATACACACCCACTTCCACTGAAGGTGTGGAGTGAGCTGGCTGACACACAACGGGAAGTTTCAGGATGGCTCAGGGACCGAGGGAGAGGGTGCACAGGTTCTCCAACGTGGCACTGGAGGTGGGGGGAGGTCCAGAGGAGGAGGGATGTCCTGTACCCGCAGGGGGGAAGGAGCCCACCGCCCTCCTTGCCCTCCTGTCCCTCTCTCCTGCAGCAGCTGGTGCTGCTCTGCCTGGCTTCATATCCTCCTCCCATTCCTCCTCCAGACCAAGGGTTCACCTAGCCAGAACCCCTTCACCAAGCATTCCCTTTCTCCAATAAGGTAGAGTAGCACAGCACTCGCTCTCTTTAGGTGAAGTCCTCAGAGAATTTCCAGGAAACAGGTTGATAAAGCATTGGTGAAATCTTGACAAACTGTCCCAGAAAGTTTCCCAAAGTGACTCAAAGTCCTCTTCAAACGCAGTGTAGTCAGTTGATCTTCAGCAGCAAGTGAACAGTGGAAGCAAAATCCTCAGCAATGACTTGTTTACTCCTGCTCAGCTGGTTGCTGTTAGAAGAGGTCGCTAATTGCAGCATTAACCAGCAAAATAGCTTGCAGCCTCTTTAATGAGCGCTAGCAGGCAATTTAATTGTCAATCAGAGCCTTAATGACCCTCGAGGTGGCCGTTCCTAGCGCGCGCTTCAATGCCTTTACAAAGATGGTGTCTTCCGCTAAAGGCGGGCTAAACTGGTGTTGCAGATCAAGACCCCATCTTTGCCACCTCGGAGGCTCTTTAGCGGCCAGGGAAAATTCCCCCCAAAGAGTTTTGTTCCACCTTGGTCCTCTGCCAGTTGAAGAGATGAATGTCTAACATTGCCTAAAGCACCGTTGTTTTATGTGCTAGCCCTACTAGTACAGTCTATTGCAGTACTGGAAAGTGCCTAATGTTCCTGAGTTTCATTTGCTTTCACTTGTCTCCACTCAGCAGTGCCCATCTCAAATATATATTACTTACTCCTAAAGATTTTAAGATGCTCTCGTGTCTGCTTCTCCCTTTCTAAGTGCTGCAGAAGTCAAACCTAAAGTGAGACCATTATCAACATTACTCATGTACTTAAAAACTTCGCTTTTGGCTAAGCATTTCTCTCCCTCTGTACCATAAACTCCATCTAAAACAAACAAAAAATAAAATCTTAATTATTGATGCACTTACGCTGCAGCTACCAGTCTGAGACAGATATCTACAGTTAGGTTTCAGCCAGATGGAACCCCGTTTACATTCATTAACTCCCCTCCAGCCTGAACTTTTATCTTACTTAGGAAACAGCTCTGCGCATGACTTCTCCAAAACTTAGAAAATTAAGGCCTAGAAATTGGGTTTTGGCTTAGCCAGGGCTTTAGCGCCGGAAATTAGTGCCGGCGCTAAGTCCCCTGCGCGCGCCAAAAATTCAGTGGCGCCGCGCCCAAACGGCTGCCGGCGCTACTGAAGGGTCTTAGCGCCTGGAAAAGGGCGCTAACTGCCGTTTCGCGCCGCAATTCCGGCGCTGCGGCACCCGATGCGGTGCGGCAGGCTGGGGAAGTGCAGGCCTCCTCCTTCCGTTAAGGAGGAGCTGCCTGCACCCGGCCGCGGCCCGCGCAAATCTGCTTAAAAATGAGCCCGGCACCTCGGACAAGTGCCGGGCTTGCATCTGTTCCGGGGGGGGGCGGGGGGGAGAAGTCCGGGGAGGGAGCTGCGGGCAGGCGGCCGGCGGGAAAGCGGCCGGCCGCCGCGGGGCCTTTAATGCGCCGGCGCTAACTGCAGTAAGGCACCTCTGACAAAACGCTGGTTGCGGCTGCCACGGGCGAGGCGGCCGCAACTCAATTTCGGAGTTCGGGCGGGTTACCACGGCAACCGGGATGCTGCGCACACCGATGACGTCATCGGTGCCGGCGCAACGCTACCGGAGCAACGCCGATTTAGGGCCCCAGGGAATTTCACTACTGGCCATAACTCCGGCGCAAGGCCCTCTAGCGCCTCAAATGAGGCGCTAAGGCTACTGAATTTTCAGCCGTAAATGTTTAGAAAACAGAGAAGGGAAAATCTCTTCTCTCTAAAGATATAAATCAAGGGCAAGAAGGTTTATAAAGTGTCCAGAGAGCGCGACCCCTGTGCACTTTGCAAAAACAGGTTTGACACACACTGGATTTACACTCCATACATTGTCAAACTGAAGTGGTGCGAGACAACACCTTCCAACGAGTCTCACTCCACCTTGTTCCAGACCGGATCCGGTCAGGCCATGATTTCCATACTTTGCAAAGAAGTGGCCTGGCCCCAGGCCTCTGCTAAAGTAAACCCTGATCGAGGGTGCTGGGGATATACACAAGAATCTGATCTCTCCCTTACTCCTTCTGTGTGGGAAATGCCTGGTCTTTCTGAGAGGGGACCAGCAAAGAGGGCAACAGCAGAGAGGGCAACAGCAGAGGGATGCAGCTCACAGGAGGCACTACCCGCAAAACAGTATCTACAGGCAGAGGCTGAGTAGTTTCCTTGACATATCTGAACAGCAATGTCTCAGGAGGCTCAGGTTGTCACGTCAGGTGGTGGCAGACATATGCAGCCTCCTAGAAGAAGACCTGCTCTCTGCTGGACCTGGTGGCCATGCATTGCAGGTGGCTATCAAAGTCATCACCACCCTCAACGTTTTTGCCTCTGGATCCTTCCAGGGCTCTGCAGGAGACATATCCATGATTTCCCAGTCGGTGACTCACAAATGCATAAGACAGGTGACTGATGGCTTGTTTGCCAGGGCTGGCAATTATGTCAACTTCGCCTGTGATGATGCCAGTCAGAATGAGTGGGTGGTTGGGTTTGCGGCTTTGGCTGGCTTCCCACAGGTGCAGGGTGTCATCAACTGTACACATGTGACAGTCCGGGCACCCCCCCAGATCATCCACAAGTATTCGTCAACTGCAAGGGCTTCCCCTCCATCAACGTGCAACTGGTGTACAACCACAGAAAGATATTTATGCAGGTGCACACAAGATTCCCGGGGAGCTACAATGCTGCTTTCATCCTGTGGCAGTCCAAGCTCCCTGATGCCTTTGGCCCTGCAAACAGACTTTAAGGATGGCTGCTAGGAGACAAGGGCAACCCCCTTTAAAAGTGTCTGATACCACCTGTGAGCAACCCAACCAATGAGGCCCAAGAGCGCTACAATGAAAGCCAGATAACCACTAGATGTGTCATTGAGCAAGCGATCAGCTTGCTGAAGATGCGCTTCAGGTGCCTGGACAGATCTGGATGCGCACTTCAGTACTCACCAGCTAGGGTCTCCAGACAAGATTGTGGTATATTTTACTCTGCACAACTTTGCGCAGCAGCATGGTTTGGACCTGGAGGAGGAACAAGGTGCAGAGCACACATCATCTGCGGATGAATCTGAGGAGGAGGAGGAGGAAGGTGACGATGCCAATCCAACACCAGCTGCTCCCTTTGCTGCCCGGGATGTCCTTATTAATGCAAGGTTCAGTTAGTTGTCACCACTGGACTGATGTCAGAATGCCAACTCTTCCCTCTCCCATGGCACTGACACAAATCAGTCCTGCAAACAACCAACCACCCATTGTACATCCTCCCATTGGTCCCTGTCAATTCATGTCTTCCCATTCATCTTCAAGGAAGTGAAAAGGCAACTTGCCACCCAGCAAACAAGAATAGGCAACATGATGAGTGGTGTAAAGTAATAAATTTTATGTGATCCTACTAAAGAACGGAAGCTTCACAACATAACATTTCCCATATACCCAAGTGCATACCATTGGTGAACTACAAAGCTTTACTCCTTTTTCTACTGCTCCTACATGGTGCAACCCCTGTGGCTTGAGCAGAGGTAGAGGCAGGCTGCTCAGATCCTGGCTCTGACTGCTGAGAAGCTCTTGGCTGATGATCCCTGGGTTTTGGAGCCCATGAGGGCCCTGCCAAGGACTCCTCCACCTGCACCTGTGCAGGGGCAGACTCGGCCATTGGGACATGAGGCAGCATGGGAACATAGGAACAGGAATAGACCATTTATCCCCTCGAGCCCCTTCCACATTCAGTGAGATCATGGCTGATTTGCAACCTAACTCCATTTAGCTGCCTTTGGCCCATATCCCTTAATACTTCTGGTTAACAAAAATCTATCAATCTCAGATTTAAAATTGACAATTAATCTAGCATCAATTGCAGTTTGCAGAAGAGAGTTCCAAACTTCCACCACCCTTTGTGTGTAGAAGTGTTTCCTAATTCCACTCCTGAAAGATCTGGCTCTAATTTTTAGGCTATGCCCCCAGTCCTAGACTCCGTAACCAATGTGTTGGTTACTGACTGAGGTGGGGACAATGGGTGAGAAGCATCCCCACTTCCATATCCTCTTTTGCCATCATCTCTCTCATGAGCTAGCCTCACTTCACTCCTACCACTCTGCTGGGGAGCAGTTTGGTACAGTTCAATGATGTGCTGCAAGGCCATAGCTAAGGTATCTGTCATCTTATTTAAGACACCAGACATGATGGTATCCAGAGTCTGCACGGCCGTGGTCAAGGCCTGCATGGACCTATTTGATTGCCGCAACCGATGTTCCCCAGTGTTGGCCACTCTATCCATGCAAGAAGACATTGTTGCAATGCCCTGCTTGAGGTGGAATCCTCCATTTGCTCTGCCAAAGTGGACAGTGTGCTGGAAGACCTGTCAGTACATCGCACATTCCCTGCTGCTCCTCAATGATTATCCTTTTTAGCGACAGCCCACGAAGCACAGTATCTGTGTCCAGCTGGAGAGGGCTGCACCCTCCGACCCTCGATAGCAGTCTCCACTGCTGTCCACGCCACCATCTGCTGTTGCTCACTTGTGAAGTGTGAGTCATCAGATGAAAACCAAACTATCTGTCTAACTACTCCCACCGAAGTGTGAGTATCTGAGCTGGTGCATATTAAGCTGTGATGGTGCACCCTCAGAAGGACTCAGCTCCTTGGAGGAATCATTGGTGGCCACCTCTACCGGCTTCTTCTGCAAGTGTGAAGGTCCTGTCGGAGATAAAAGGCATAGAAACATAGAAGATAGGAGCAGGAGTAGGCCATTCGGCCCCTCGAGCCTGCTCCGCCATTCAATGAGATCATGGCTGATCATCCAAATTCAGTACCCTGTCCCTGCCTTCTCCCCATATCCCTTGATCCCTTTAGCCTTAAGAAATATATCCAACTCCTTCTTGAATATATTTAATGAACTGGCCTCCACTGCCCTCTGTGGTAGAGAATTCCACAGGTTCACCACTCTCTGGGTGAAGAAATTCCTCCTCATCCCAGTCCTAAATGGCTTACCCCTTATCTTTAGGCTGTGACCCCTGGTTCTGGACTCCCCGGCCATCGGGAACATCCTTCCTGCATCTAATCTGTCTAGTCCTGACAGGATTTTATAAGTTTCAATGAGATCACCTCTCATCTAAACTCCAGCGAGTACAAGCCCAATTGACCCAATCTCTCCTTGTACGTCATTCCTGCCATCCCAGGTATCAGCCTGGTGAATCTTCGCTGCACCCACTCCATGGCAAGAACATCCTTCCTCAGATAGGGCGACGAAAACTGCACAAAATGCTCAAGGTGTGGTCTCACCAAGGCCTTGTACAACTGCAGCAAGACATCCTTGTTCCTGTACTCGAACCCTCTCGCTACGAATTCCAACATACCATTTGCCTTCTTAACCGCCTGCTGCAGCTGCATGCTTACCTTCAGCGACTGGTGCACAAGGACACCCAGGTCTCATTGCACTTCCCTTCTCCCAATCTATTGCCATTCAGATAATAATCTGCCTTCCTGTTTTTACCACCAAAGTGGATAACCTCGCATTTATCCACATAATATTGCATCTGCCATGCTTCCGCCCAATCACCCAACCTGTCCAGATCATACTGGATTCTCAGGGCATCCTCCTCACAGCACCCTCTCCCACCCAGCTTTGTGTCGTCTGCAAATTTTGAGATATTACATCCAATTCCCTCGTCTAGATCATTAATATATATTGTGAATAGCTGGGGTCCTAGGACCGATCCCTGCGGTACCCCACTAGTCACTGCCTGCCACTCGGAGAACGACCTGTTAATTCCGACTCTTTGCTTTCTGTCTGCCAACCAGTTCTCTATCCAAGTCAATACCTTGCCTCCAATCCCATGTGCCTTAACTTTGCACGCTAGTCTCTTTTGCAGGACATGAATTAGTCCTGGCAAGGTAAGAATATGTTGCAAGTTGTCATTATGAAGATGGTCATATTTCACTGGCTGTTGAAACCATGGCAATGTGACTGAGTGTCGTATGACATGTGGATGGCTTATATTTAATTGTGTCATCAGGTAGCTGGGAGCTCCATGTTTCCCCCTCTCCGACAGCCAGGGACACTGAAACTCTACTGATCTCCAGTGTCTCCTTCTCTGCAGTTGTTAGTTGCAAAATGAATGGAGGGCCACCTCCAGTTCTCTCCCTCTCCCTCGTGTTCTGTGCTCTCTTCTCCTGCAAGGAGGGAAAGAACAGACTTTTGAATGAATGTAATGGCATGTGTTCAGCAGATGATTGGAGCGCAGTTGATGCAGGTAACTATGAGGGAGAGGCAGCACATTGCATAAGGATAAGGGTGAGAGGGAGTGGTGGATAGATAGATGGGGATGTGAGAAAGTGCATAGACTGAGAAGGATGGGTGCACCTGCAAGGTAAGTGGGTGTGAGGAGTGATGTGATAGAGTAGGCTTGAGAAGACAGAGTGAGGGGGTGTGGGGATACGCACAGCAGGATGTTGGTGAATGCACAACTGCACTCACCTTTCCTGACCTGCTTTAGTTTCCTGTGCTGAATCCAGGAGCGTGGCTCTATGCTCCTGCTACTGACCTCCTATGCCCCCTCCAACCACGCATTTTGGGTGTCAGCAACAGGATTCTTCCTCCCGTTGCTGGGGAAGAGTATCTCTCTGCAGCTCCTCACTGCCCCCAGCAGTACATCAAGGGAGGCGTCATTTAAGCGGGACGCAGCCTTTGACCATCCTGAATCCATTGCCAAAGTTCCTCCTCTCTTACTTCCAACTCCCATCTCCTTCAAATTCCATCTTTGAATTGGCCCTTTAAATACTGGAGTTGAGATCGCAATTGAGCACAATTCGCCCAAAAATGGCCAAACCAGCGGAAAAGAGCGAAGACTTTCAAGCGGAAATTACCTCCAGCGCAAATCGAGTTTCCATGATCTTTTTCGCTAGTTTAAAAAACATCGTGCGGGAAGGCAACCCTTTTCACGAAACTGGCCACGGCCCCAGATCGAATTAATCACCATGGCGAGTTTCTGCCAATTGCGCCCGTTTGTGGGCCTTCAAGGAGGCTCTTAAAATTGAGCTTTTTTTAGGCACTAACAGGCACCAGTTAAAAGCTATTCATTATTTAAAAAATAATTTACTTAAAAACTGACTACTGTGCACCAATGAAACTAGTAAATGTTTCTGTATAGATTTTTAACGTCATTTTCAGTGGTTTAAAATTGGGTTACTCACAGGTGGTGGACAAGACACTCTGGTTAAAAATGCTTATTTTTTGTGATAAATCCATTTTCAGCTGTATTAATAAGACTGCACCAGGCTACCACTCTTAAATATATCAAGGAATATTATTTAATGAATTTAAAAAATGACATCCTAAAACACTGCCCGATTGCACTGGTTCATGGCGGGTTTATGTTTGGCGATATGCAAATAAGTTTGAATGGAAATTTGAGCAAAAAAATCACTTTGGAAAATAGTGCAATTTTGAGCCCAATTTGCGCCCAGATTGTCGATCGATCGATCGTTGCAAAGCGGTAACTCTACCCCAATGACTTTAGCTTTACTGGCAGCCAATGTTCCCCCTAAGGTGCGTGACGAGGGAGAAGATTTGTGCAGTACTGGCAGTGATCATGAATGAGTCGATGAATACTGGGGAGCAACGTTCCCACAAGCTACGTGGGCGCGTGGCCGCGCATCAATCGTGAGGTCCCGCGCAGGCTGCTCACCAGCTCCTGCCACTGGAAGAGATACAATGCGTGGCCGCACAGCAACGTTAAAGGGACCGCGCACAAAAAAAATTAGAGGGAACATTGCTGGCAGCATGTCTGTAATACTGGCTTTATTTAAGACACTATGGCCTAGAAATTCAGTTGGTAGCGCCAGCCGCTAGCGCCTTAAGAGGGCGATAAGTGGGGCGCGAAGCGGCTAGCGCCCAGGCGCGGCGCAATCTGCGCCTCTCGCGAACTTGAGTGGACATTTAGCGGCAGCGCAAAACCGCAACACCCGCTCAGCTCCCTGCGCAGATCCTGATGTCATTTCATGGTGCAACGCCCTTGGTGCGCCCCGAACCGGAACTTCAGTGGCACCCCCCTTCTTTCCACCTGGCGCTCCCAGCGACTGGTTGAGTGGAACAGTTCCCAGTCGCTGTGGGGCTGGGGGGGTGCTATTTAAAGGGGGCTCTTCCTGCCTTCTTAGTGGTAGCCATTTTGGACCACTCCTTCTGTGTGAGAGAGAGAGAGATTTGCAGAGAACAAAGGGAGAGAGCTTTCTGCTTTGACTCAGTGCTCGCACAGGTACTTCTGGCTTCAGCCCAGAGCTTTGCAGTTGGATTGATTTCTCAGTGCCATAGCCTTGACTGGCCACATATAATGGGGGCTGCAATGGGTGGAAACGTTGAGTTTCACCATTGCATTGAGAGGGCTCAGAGACGCCGAGAGAGAGTGCCAATCATGGCCAGATGGAGGAGGGCCAACAGGCGTCGGCGCAGGAGGCCTTACCCTCCCAGGGTATACAGCCAGCAGTTCTCCTACCTCAACATGTCTGAGGAGCAGTGCATTCGGAGGCTTCGATTCAGAAGGGAGGTGGTCACTGAGATCTGCAGCCTCAGCTGAGGAGCAGGACGTCTCTGTCGGTGGCAGTGAAGGTGATAGTGGCTCTCAACTTCTACGCCACCGGCTCCTTCCAATCTGCTACTGGGGACATTGCCAATGTCTTCCAGTTTGCAGTGCATTGCTGCATCCGCCAAGTCACGAATGCCCTCTTCAAAAGGAGACGTCAGTACATTTCCTACCCCATGACCCTGGACAAGCAGCAGGAGCAAGCAATGGGATTTGCAAGAATAGTGGGCTTCCCCATGGTCCAGGGCGCCATTGACTGCACGCATGTGGCTTTGCAGGCGCCTCTAGAGAATGCCGAGGATTACCGCAACCGGAAGGGGTTCCATTCGTTGAACGTGCAGTTGGTGTGTGACCACAGGCAGCTGATACTAGCTGTCAATGCCCGCTTTCCAGGCAGCAGCCACGACGCCTTCATCCTGCACCAGACTTCTGTGGCAGACCTTTTTGATGCCCCGGCTCACCCAGGAGGCTGGCTTCTCGGGGACAAGGGCTATCCTTTGTGCACCTGGCTGATGACCCCGCTCCGTGCGCCCAGCACCCCTGCTGAAGAGCGATACAATGACAGCCATCAAGCGACCAGGAACATCATTGAGCACACAATCGGTGTGCTAAAGCAATGGTTCCGCTGTCTGGACCATTCCGGGGGAGCCCTTCAGTACTTGCCTGAGCGAGTCTCCCATTTCGTTGTAGTGTGCTGCATGCTGCACAACCTGGCTATCCTCAGGACTCAGCCACTGCCAGCAGACATTGGAGGACCACCAGAGGAGGAGGAGGAGGAGGAGCACCAAGACGGGAGGGAGGCACAAAGTGGAAGGGCCGTCCATCAGCGGCTTATTGCAAGTCGGTTCTAGGCCCCCTCTCAGGGAATGGCTTGTGCCATTGAAAGAACATGAATGGACCCACTCTGCAAACCTTGAGCTGGTCAAGGCAACAAATAGTTCAAAGTGCAAACATGCACAATCTGAATAAAGACTTATTTATTTAACAAACTCTGTGCCCTTCTCGCATGACAAACAAATACAGAGAAACCCCAAAAAAACAGTCAGGCACATAACTGGCTCTCACAGCCTGGAGACAATGAACAAAAGAGTTAAACAAAAATGACCATGATCCTCGGCCTTCACAAAAAAAAACATAGCATTTTGCCACACCTCCTACTTTTTGGCCTGCGAGGGTGATCTGCCTCGCTTGCGAGATTGGCCCCTTCCCACCCTGCAGCTGCTCCGCAATGGGACCCCAGTGGCTGCAGCAAGGCTGGGGGAAGGCTGCTGAGGGTCAGATAGTGAGTCGGCAGATGCCCTTGGGGGACACCCTGGACCAGCTCTGGGCCTGGAGGGCCCGGCTGCTGACTGCTCCAACTCTGCTTGGGCAGCAGCAGTCTGTCCTACGGATGGTGGCAGCTGCAGTGGAGGAGTGACAGTGTTGGCAGCAGGAATGCTGCCAACCTGACAGAGCACAGGCACTCCCTGGTCGGACGAGACACTGGCACTCGCACGGGGCAGCACTGAACCATGCGCAGCAATCTGCTGAAGCACAGAGTGCTGGCCTGCTGTGGCGCGGTGAGGGCCCCGGCGAATCCTGCCTGATCCAGCGAGGGTGGCAGCAGTTAGTGCTCATGTGGCCCTGATCTATGTCTGCATCAGACCAGCCAGTGACTGCATGGCACGACTAAGCACTTGGCTGGAAGCCGCCTGTGCTGCACTGAAGTCCTGCAGACTCCTTGCCTGTGCTGCCCCGAATTCCTGTACACACCTTGCCAGTGACTCTATGGAGTCAGGCATCCTTGCCACTGCAGCCATGAGCTCAGTGTGCCTGCGCTCCGCCTGGGTGCCCATTTCAGCAAGGAGCCGCACCTCCTCTGCGCTCACTGTAGCAGGACTGGAGGCTACACTCTCCCTCCGGGGAGAAGGCCGCCGAGCTTCCCTAACCCCCGCCCCCGGATTGCTGCAGCCCGTTGGGCCCCGGAGCTTCACCCTCCTCAGACCCTTCCCCCCTGCTGCCCTCCAGGGAAGACGTGTCCCCATTATGGCCATGGGCTGCCTCGGTCCAGAACCAGGGGTCATAGTCTAAGGATAAGGGGTAAGCCATTTAGGACAGAGATGAGGAAGAATTTTTTCACCCAGAGAGTGGTGAACCTGTGGAATTCTCTACCACAGAAGGCAGTTGAGGCCAAGTCTTTAAATATATTCAAGAAGGAGTTAGATATATTTCTTAGAGCTAAAGGTATCAAGGGATATGGGGAGAAGGCAGGTACGGGGTACTGAGTTTGGATGATCAGCCATGATCTCATCAAATGGCGGAGCAGGCTCGAGGGGCCGAATGGCCTACTCCTGCTCCTATCTTCTATGGCTGAGAGTGGCACTTCCTCTTCCTCCTCCTCGCCTTCTGAGTCACTCACAGTGGCAGCTTGAGGGCCCGCCTCCTCACCTCGCGAATCAGCATCTGAAAGCAGGGAGGTACAAGAATTGCTTTAGCATGAGGACACGGCGGCAGTGAGGGAGGCATGAGTGCTGCAATGCACTGCATTGGTTCGATAGTGGCAAAGGATGCTGGTGTGAGGCACAAGTGGAAAGAGAGGTCAAAAAGGTGATGACCTTACCATTGCTGTCCAGAATGGGGTCGGCATCTCCAGTGGTGACGGGGCCAATCAGCCGGCCTGCCATAATCCGTTACACTCACTGCTCCAGATCGCTGAGGTCTTTAAGTTCAGGACGGCCTCCCCCGGTCCGTTGCTGCTGCCTCCTATTGTGGGCCAGCTTGCCCTGCAAGAGAAAGGACGGGCTCTGAGTACAGTGTGAAGCCCTGATCTTGGCTGCACTGCCTCCCATGGTCAAATAGCCCTTACAGTGTGAAGCCCTGATCTTGGCTGCACTGCCTCCCATGGTCAAATAGCCCTTACAGTGTGAAGCCCTGATCTTGGCTGCACTGCCTCCCATGGTCAAATAGCCCTTACAGTGTGTAAAGTGTTGAATAGGCCCATAGGTGTTGGATGAGGGCTGGGCATTGGGGCTTTCAGGACCCTTTGGACATAAAGTGAGGTGCACATGCAGGGATGAAGAGGATACTGGAAAGGGTACTCGCCCTGACAACCCGAGTGAGGTCGTTGAACTTCTTCCTGCATTGCGTTGGTGTCCTAGGGACCATGCTGCTGGAGGTCACTCTGTGTGCTACCTCCCTCCAAGCTTTTCGATATTCATTGGGCAGCGGCCTCCTGCCACTGTCCGGAAAGAGGATAGGTCGCCTGCGCTCCACTGCGCCAACCAGAACCTTCAGGGCCTCCCCACTGAAGCGCTGCGCTCGCTCCCTGGCCCTCTCCATGGTCGTAGGCATAACAAAGTCGCAGCAGGTCTGCCCAGGCCTAGAATCAGGGCTCCAATGTGCAGGGCGTGGCTGCAAGCCAAATCGACCCTCCCCCTTTAAGAGGTGACCGGCGCCAGCGTGTCTGCCTGCAATCGCTAACTGGCCGCACCTGTGCTGCGCCCACCCTCGGTGGTAGTGCCTCGCCTCTCCGGCTTAGCGCCTTAGGATAGTCGTGCAGCGCCTGCTTTAGCGCAGCAAGAACCTCTTGGGGCGAAGCAACTCAATTTCGCTGAAGGTGGCGCTAAGTTACGCCGGGCGCTAAATTTAGCGCACGCTAGACTGTAGCGCCCCAAACGTGGCGATACTGAATTTCTAGGCCTATATTTCATGATGAAATTGTTTATATTCATGGAACTGTCTCATAAGAATCTGATTTCTAATTTATTTTCATCATTTTATATTCATCCTAATTTCACACAATGTCATATAATCCTGTCATTTCTTTCCTGTCAGTCTTTTTACTTATTTTACTATTTTTAATTTGTTTTGTTTGATATTCTATGACACATATTAATTTCTTTCTTTCTTCAATTTTTCCCAGCTATCATCATCCTTTTCTTATATTTCATAACTTGATTTTTTCATATTATTTGATCTTCTTCTTGCTGCGTATGTACAAACTGCTGTGAAGACGTGGTTTAAGTTGCTGCTGCCACTCATAGAATCACGGAATCATAAAGGTTTACGCACAAAAGGAGGCCATTTGGCCCATCGTGTCTGTGCCGGCCAAAAAAGAGCTAGCCAGCCTAATCCCACTTTCCAGCTCTTGGTCCATAGCCTTGTAGGTTACGGCACCTCAAGTGCATATCCAAAAATGTTATTAAAAGTTGTATTTAAAAACAATGCAGATTTCATTTTATGTAAGATAGGATTTTGTAGATGTGATTTTGTACATTTTGCTTTTGCGCCACTTCTATTTTACTGTTCTTAGGAATCAACGACACCCATTACTGGTGGAGTGGATGTAAAAGTTCAGCTGTGATCTTATTGAATGGCGGAGCAGGCTCGAGGAGCCATCTGGCCTACTCCTGCTCCTATTTCCTACATTACTAGGCAGAAGCTCCGTCACACGGAACAGTTTTGATCAGCAACTGTCACTGTTGCTCATCAGAGTGAAAAGTTCAGGTATTACTATCATGAATTTGTAAAGTCTTCAATTGAATGTGAATGAAATTGCAAAAAGGGGGACTCCTTGAAAAAGTTACATTGAAATTGTTTATATATTTGGACACTGAAATCCTGTATGATAGATAGTTTTATAGCTGCAGTGCTTTACATTAGCCCAGGAATTCCATGCAGACATGGGAGATAGGAATCAACCTTTTCAAAAATAAAGTTCCTTCATGATCAATGATATATAGGATAATTAATATTAATCATGAATTATGACTTTCATTTAATGGTTCATAAGGGTGTAATAACTCACCAGCAGTGTAACCATGAGTTTTATTAGGTATCATCAGTCACAACATAAAAGACACAATTCATCATTTCAAATGTTTTTGTTTAATGTTTTTGCGCAGGGTATAACATCTTTTAAGATAACATTTTGCTTATTATTTATGTTCGTTATCACCAAATTAATTCCTTGCTTAACAAGGGATGATACTCTTAAAGTTAAAGCTAAGCCATTTAGGAATGAAATCAGAGAGGACTTTTTCACACAAAGGTTTATGGAAATCTGGAACTCTCCTTTTAAAAGTTCTGGATGCTGGGTCAATTGAAATTTTCAAGACTAAGATGGATAGATTTTTGTGAGGTTAAGAGTATCTTGGGATATGGAGCA
The DNA here is from genome assembly GCF_052327205.1 of Somniosus microcephalus. Classification (NCBI taxonomy): domain Eukaryota; kingdom Metazoa; phylum Chordata; class Chondrichthyes; order Squaliformes; family Somniosidae; genus Somniosus; species Somniosus microcephalus. Next base: position 83,653,290 of record NC_141001.1, read on the forward strand.
AAGGCAGGCAAATGCAGTTGAGGTACAGATCAGTCATGATCCAACTGAATGAAAACAGACGAGAGGGGATGAATGGGCTACTCCTGTTCCTAAGGAGGTCATTTTAACCCAGAAAAAACAGGTGGGTTTGGGTTGAGTGGGGAGTTAAAATTTGAAAAATCTCAATCCCAAACCCAACATGCCTGCAACCCACCCATTTCCGGCTTTAACAGCGACGGGATGCGGGGTGGGGGGGGGGTGGTGGCTGGTGGGTGACCAGTCCGCTCTCAGGAGATAGGTTAGTAATTGAAAGCTTTTAAGGAGGCTGCGTGTCTCCATTTTTCCAAGCTTTCTATTTCTAACTCAAGTTGGCCAGGTTTCCCGGGCTTCGGGAAACCCGGCAGGTAAAAGGAGACCAGAAGGGCTGGATCCATAAAGTAAGTGCCTTTACAGCACTACTTGTGGGTCAGGAGGAGCTGAAGTATTTTCTCCCAGCCCAACAAGCTACCCTGTAAACCCCCACCCCCCATGATCTGTTCGACTCCCCCCACCTCCACATTCTCCAACTGCCATATCTCTCCCCCACCCCCCCATTACTGACCCACCTCCATGATCTCTGACCCCCTCGCAATCTCACCCCCGTGACCACCATCTTGCCCCCCAACCACACTCCACCCCCCACAACCACCATCTCGCCACCCTGTGGTCTCTCCCCCCGCGATGTCTCCCCCATGACCTCTCCCCACCCCCACCACTAGACCTAGCTGCTGCTCTGCTGCCTGCATGTGCTGCAGGCTTTCCTGCCCAACAGGCAGTCAGCCTATCAATCAAGCTGACTGTCGGGTGGAAAACCTTGGGAAAGAAATTAACACACGCCCTGCAGTTAAAACTGCAAGGCATTCGGGGAAACCCATACTTTCAAGTCTCCCATCCTTAACACCCCGCTCTGCTCTGAACACGCGCCTTGGTAATTATCGGGGCCTATGGGCTGGATTTTGCCAATGGGGAGCTTTTGGAGGTGGGACTCCCATTTGTTGGGCTTCAGTCCCTCCTCCATCAACTTCTGGCCAACCCATGATATTTTTCCTTGATTGACCTTGTTAAGCCTGCCCAGCGGGCTGAGCAGGCCAATTAAGGGGAAGCCGGTTACAGAGAACGTCAGCATATGACGTTTCATCTGTCAAAAAGTTTTGACAGATGAATTGTCATCGTTTGACATCTCTGCGAAGCTGTCAAACACTGACATTCTCTATAGTTTGATGAGTTCTTGAATTCAAGACTCATCAAACCTCTTTCTTTAGCAGAAATTAGATGGTTGTTGCATTGGAGAATGCAGCAGCCATCTGTCATCTCTACCGCAGAGATGTGAGACTCTCTGCATCCCCAACGATTGAAGCCTGCAGGAAGAATCAAAGCTAAGTAAACTTTTTCTAACACTTTCCACTTACCTCACATACTCACCTCTCTACACTTGCACCCATCACTTACCTTCACAGCACACTTTTGCACCCCACAGACCCCCACAGACCCACTGCTTGCCTCGGTGACCCTGGCGGGGTTTGCAGCCTTCAGGAAGCCCGCACTTGTGCGGAAAATTGGGGATAATCCTCTTATCTGCCTGTTAACTACCTGTTAACAGGCAGTTAAGTGGCTGTAATCCCCTTCCCGCCTTCAGGAGATGGGACCTGGCGTGTGTCGGCTACATGCCTCCTGGGAAGATGGCACAGAGGTGGGTTGGGGGCGGGATGGGCACCCGCCCCCAGATTCTGCCATTTTCCCAGCAGTCCTGCCTCTAAACCCACCTCCCCAGGGCTGGCAAGATCGTACCCTCAGTTTCTATCTTCTTAAACAATTAACCGCACACTTCACAGAATATTCAATAATGGCTGTGAGGTATTTTTGCAGGCCTCTTTGTGAAACAACAACAACTTGAATTTGTATAGCACCTTTAGCATAGAAAAACAACACAAGGGCCTAGAAATTGAGTTTTGGCGCAGCCAGGGCTTTAGCGCCGGAAGTTAGTGCCGGAGCTAAGTCGCGCTGGTCGGGCCCAAAATTCAATAGTTTTGCGCCCAAACGGCTGCTGGCGCTGCTGAGAGGTGTTTGCGCCTGAAAACTGGCGCTACGTGCTGAATATTGGCGCTATTCCGGCGCTGCGGCGCCCGCTGCGGTGCGGCAGGTTCGGGAAGTGCAGGCCTCCTCCTTCCCTTAAGGAGGAGCTGCCTGCACCCGGCTGCGGCCCGCGAAAATCGTTCTAAAAATGAGCCCGGCACCTCGGACAAGTGCCGGGCTTGCTTCTGTTCCGGGGGGGGGGGGAAGTCCGGGGAGGGAGCTGCGGCCAGGCGGCCGGCGGGAAGGCGGCCGGCCGCCGCGGGGCCTTTAATGCGCCGGCGCAAAGTCAGGTAAGACTCTGTTGCCAGAGTCTTAGTTGCGGCTGCCACGGGCGAGGCGGCCGCAACTGAATTTCGGCGCTGGGGCCCGTCGCCATGGCAACCGGGACGCTGCGCACACCGATGACGTCATCGGTGCCGGCGCAGCGCTACCGGTCTAGCGCGGCGGAAGGGCCCCAGGCAATTTCGGCGCCGGCGCCAATTGCAGCGCTAGGCCCTCTAGCGCCGCAAAAGCGGCGCTAAGGCAACTCAATTTCTAGGCCAAGGTGTTTCACAGAGATGTAAGGAAAATAGAGAGATTGGGATAGGTGACCAAAAGCTTGGCAAAAAAATGGATTTGACAGGGTCTTAAAAAAGAAGAGGAAAGTGGAGTACTAGATAGATTTATGGAGGAGGTTTCAGAGAGTGGAACCTAGGTAGCTGAAGGCATGACCGCCAATGGTGGTATGAAATTGGAAAGATGAACAAGAAACTGGAGTCAGAAGAACGGAGAATTGGGGGAGGCTGGTCATTGTAGGACTGGAGGAGATTAATGTTTTAGGGAATGGCACCTTCCCATGCAAGCATAGGAGATGCAACACCTGCCCTTTAACCTCCTCCCTTCCCGTTGCCCAGGGCCCCAAACACTCCTTCCAGGTGGAACAGCGATTTACTTGTACTTGCAATTTAGTATTTTGTATTCGCTGCTCATGATGCGGTCTCCTCTACACTGGGGAGACCAAATGCAGATTGGGTGACCCTCTGCTTCCGGTTGCCTGTCACTTTAATCCTCCACTCCACTCCCACTCTGACCTCTCTGTCCTTGGCCTCTTACACTGTTCCAACAAAGCTCAATGTAAGCTCGAGGAACAGCACCTCATCCTTCGATTAGGCACTTTACAGCCTTCTGGAGTCAACAGTTCCACAATTTCAGATCATAACCTCTGATCTTATTTTTTCAGATGGTAGCTGCTGATGATTCTGCCATTCCCATTTACACCTCTTCCAGACTCATCTTTTTTTCTTTACTTGTCCCATTATCATCTCCTTTTGCTTTGTACAATCATACCTTTTGTCATTTATTCACTCCTGCCCTCCACCCTATCACGGACCTTCCCTTTTGTTCTTTCCTCCCCTCCCCTCTTTCTCTGTCACTGCATTTGCTTAAAATCTGTTACATCTCTGACTTTTTCCAGTTCTGACGAAGGGTCATCAACCTTTAACGTTAACTCTGTTTCTCTCTCCACAAATGCTGCCTGGCCTGCTGAGTATTTCCAGCATTTTCTGTTTCTATTTAAGTACTTTTGAAGTGTAGTCACTGTTGCAAGGAAGAAATTGAGTGGAACAAATCTACAGGGATATGTATGTTTCAAGGATGATAAAGGAGGGAAGAAAAGGGGTTAAGTTGATACTGTTTGTCCGTGAAGTTTATATTTGCTAAGAGGAAGGAACTGGAAATTGGCAGAGAGATTATTTGGGTGAATCTGCAAGTTGGAAAGGGGAAAAGTTAGTGACAGGAATGTGTTATAGCCCATAGCTAAATTAAAAAGTGTATGACGTACTACTGTGGGATATCATAGCAAAAGATTATTATTGAGGCTGAAGTTGTGGTCATTGGGGATTTTAATGCTCTTGATTTAGACTGGAAATTACACTGGGCACAGTCTGTATGTGTAAGGGAGTGAATTTTTCCTTTGACAGCAGGTGAGGGAAACCACAAGGGGAAATACAATATTGGATTTTCTTGTAACTAATGAGGAGCGAGTCATACGGCAAATTGAAATAAGTCAGTATCTGGGATCTAGTCTTCATAATTTAAAGGTTGAGTTGTGGCCAGACAATAAAAACTATTAAGAAATTGGATTTCAGGAGTGCATATGTTGAGGAGATGAAATATTACATGAAAAGTATAAGCTGGGGAGAACTATTTAAAGGGAAGAAAGGAAGGGATAGTGCTGAGCATTTAAGGATTTTTTTCTTACATTGCAGAGGTAGCTTATCCCAGAGAAAAGTCAAGGACAAAACAGGGTGAAACGAGAAATCAAGAAGGCATCAGGGAGAAAGAGAGAGCTTTCAAAATTCTGAAATGCGCATGGAAGGAACAGGACAGGAAAAAACTATAAAGCTACGCAGAGGAACATCATAAACCTGAGACAATAAGCAAACAGGGAAACTGAGAGGAATAGAATGTAAAATATAAAGAACAATAATAAAGCATGCTTTAAGTATGTCAGGAACAAAAGAAGTGCACCGAAGGATATTGGACCATTCATCAGTGCCACTGAAGGTGTCTGAGAACAGGGAATGAGTGAATTACTAAATTATTATTTTGTGACTATTTTTACTCCTGTAAGGATGGAAGACGGATGGGTATGAGTTAGTGTGTCTACTATTGCAGGGTTATGAAGATGTATGAAGCATGCTGAGAGTAAAAAGCAAAAGGTGTAATGAAGAAGGGGGAAGTCATTGTGAGGACAGTAGCAGATGTTGAGTGCGCAAGTGGAAGCAGGAGGAGGAGCATTGAACTGTACTGCTGTGGTAGAGGCATGGGAAGTGGGGGAGTCAAGGATTGATAGTGCTGAGGCTAATGTATGGTGGTGCACAGCTGAGTACAGAGTAGGAGGGATGTGAAGTGAAGTCTTACCTTAGCAGCTGTGGTGAGGTCATTGAACTTTTTCTGGCATTGCTGCTAGGCTCTGGGAGCAATTCTGCTTGTTATGACATCGGCAGTCACCTTTTCTTCACTACTGTTGTGTTATTTGACTGGGCACCTGGTGCTGCCCACCACTGCTGTTTACCTGCTTAATAAGCACCTTCACAGCACCATCTGAAAACTGGATGACCCTGGCTGAAATCACCTCCACTGAATTTAAAAAATCAACTACAATGTTTTCTATATACAAATGTGCACCTCTGCCTTAACAGATACATAGTCTCTGCTTCCCTCCCCTCTGCTATTCTGTTGTATTTACACCTCCTCTGGACCCACCTTTGATATACCTATCAATTCGTCCAATAAAAAGCGACGAGTTAGGAACGTAACTAAAGGTTTTTATTGACTAAATAACAGAGCCCACCCTCGTGGGTGATCGGGTCCAACAAGGAGGAATACCAGCCAGTCGACTACCTTTATACCTGGGCAGGTAGGTGGAGCCATGGGCGGAGTCAGAGGTGGTCAGCCCAGGTATAACAGCGCGACAAGAAGCGACCTCGTATCGTGATACAACAGTGATAACGGTGATAACAATACAACAGTGATAACTATAGTGTAACGATAAAAGTGGTTTACCACATTCACCCCTTGTTTAGATTTGAGTCCGGCGGGTTGAAGTGTACTACCAGTTCTGGTATGTCAGTCTGTCCGGAGGCCTCGTAAGCCTCTCCGATCGTCGCAGCGGCGGTGCTGCATTATCCGGTGTTAGTGCTGGTGTCTGCGTGGTCGGCGAAGGCTCGTGGGGTTCCATGCCGTCTACCTGGGCTGGAATTGGGGGGGTGGTGGGGGGGGGTAAAGGTGGTGTCTCCGGAGTGCCCGAGGGTGCGAGGTCTCGTAAGGAGACAGTGTCCTCCCGCCCGTCTGGGTAAGCCACGTAGGCGTACTGGGGGTTGGCGTGCAGGAGGTTCACCCTTTCGACCAGGGGGTCTGTTTTATGGGCCCTCACGTGCTTTCGCAGCAAGACGGGCCCCGGAGAGGTCAGCCAGGTTGGTAGAGTGGTTCCCGTAGTCGACTTCCTGGGGAAAACAAACATTCGTTCATGGGGGGTGGCGTTAACGGCAGTGCAAAGTAGTGACCGGATGGAGTGCAGCGCTGTCGGGAGGACTTCCTGCCAGCGGGAGGTTGGGAGGCCCTTAGACTTTAAGGCTAAGAGGACGGCCTTCCATACCGTCGCGTTCTCTCTTTCCACCTGGCCGTTCCCTTGGGGGTTGTAGCTGGTGGTCCTACTTGCTGCAATACCTCTCGCTAGTAGGAACTGACGGAGTTCCTCGCTCATGAAAGAGGAGCCCCGGTCACTATGTATATAGTTTGGGAACCCGAACAAGGCGAAGAGGTCGTTCAGGCATTTAATGACCGTGGTACTGGTCATGTCTGGGCAGGGGAAGGCAAAGGGGAAACGGGAGTACTCATCAACAATGTTGAGGAAGTACACATTACGGTCAGAGGACGGGAGGGGCCCCTTAAAGTTGATGCTCAGGTGCTCGAAGGGGCGGGTGGCCTTGATCAGGCTTGCTCTGTCCGGCCTAAAGAAGTGCGGTTTGCACTCGGCGCAGGTCTGGCAGTTCCTGGTTATGGTCCTGACCTCCTCGATGGAGTAGGGCAGGTTGCGGGCCTTAATGAAGTGGTAAAGTCTGGTGACCCCGGGGTGGCAGAGGTCGTTGTGGAGGGTCTGAAGTCTATCACTTTGCGCGCTGGCGCATGTAATTCGTGACAGAGCATCGGGGGGTTCGTTCAGCTTACCTGGCCGGTACAAGATATCATAATCGTAGGTGGAGAGCTCGATTCTCCACCTCAAGATCTTGTCATTCTTGATTTTGCCCCTCAGCTTGTTATTAAACATAAAAGCGACCGAACATTGGTCGGTAAGGAGGGTAAATCGTTTGCCTGCCAGGTAGTGCCTCCAGCGTCGTACCGCCTCCACAATCGCCTGGGCCTCCTTCTCGACCGACGAGTGTCGGATCTCAGGGCCCTGTAGGGTCCTTGAGAAGAAGGCCACCGGTCTCCCCTCCTGGTTAAGGGTGGCGGCTAGGGCGAAGTCGGATGCATCGCTCTCGACTTGGAAGGGGATGGACTCATCCACTGCGTGCATAGTGGCCTTGGCAATGTCTCCCTTAATGAGGGAGAAGGCTGCGCACGCTTCCTCCGTAAGGGGGAAGGATGTGGACTTCATGAGGGGTCTGGCTTTGTCCGCATAATTGGGCACCCATTGGGCATAGTAGGCGAAGAGCCCCAGGGTTCTCTTAAGTGCCTTAGGGCAGTGGGGGAGGGGTAGCTCCATGAGGGGGCGCATTCTTTCGGGGTCGGGGCCAATGAGTCCGTTCTCTACTACACAGCCAAGGATGGCAAGGCGCGAGGTGTTAAACACACATTTCTCCTTATTGTAGGTGAGGTTCAGCCGTTGGGCTGTACGGAGGAATTTCTCCAGATTCACGTCGTGGTCCTGCCGGTCGCGGCCGCAGATGGTGACGTTATCTAGGTAGGGGAATGTGGCCTGCAGTCCGTTCTGGTCAACCATCCGGTCCATCTCCCTTTGGAAGACCGAGACCCCGTTGGTGACACCGAAGGGGACCCTAAGGAAGTGGTATAGGTGCCCATTCGCCTCGAAGGCGGTGTACTGGCGGTCCTCGGGGTGGATAGGGAGTTGGTGGTAGGCCGACTTAAGGTCGATGGTCGAGAATACGCGGTATTGTGCAATCTGATTGACCATGTCAGATATGCGGGGAAGGGGGTATGCGTCCAGCTGGGTGTATCTGTTTATGGTCTGGCTGTAGTCGATGACCAGGCGATTTTTATCGCCGGTCTTAACGACCACGACCTGGGCACGCCAGGGGCTGTTGCTCCCCTCGATGATGCCCTCCTTCAGGAGATGCTGCACCTCAGAGCTAATGAAAGCTCTGTCCCCAGCGCTGTACCGCCTGCTCTTGGTAGCGACGGGTTTGCAGTCGGGGGTGAGGTTAGCGAACAGGGAAGGTGGCGGCACCTTGAGGGTGGATAGGCTGCAGGTGTTACGCGGTGGGCGGTTTAACCTTCGCTGGTTGTCGACTGTGAGTGGGGGGAGGGGTCCACCGTATGCTAGGGTTACACTTTGGAGGTGGTATTGGAAGTCCAGCCCTAGTAGGACGGCAGCGCAGAGCTGGGGGAGGACGAGGAGTTTAAAGTTTTTATACTCTGTACCCTTAACCGACAAGGTCACAGCACAGTAGCCGTTAATGTCCGTGGCGTGGGACCTCGATGCCATCGAGATTCGGTTGCGCGTTGGCAGGACAGGGAGGGAGTAGTGGCTCACCGTGTCTGGGTGGATGAAGCTCTCCGTGCTTCCGCTGTCGAACAGGCAGGTCGTGGCGTGGCCGTTTACTTTGATGTCCATCATCGACTTGGACAGGTGGTGTGGGCGGGCTTGATCCAGAGTGACGGAGGCTAGCGTGTAGGTAAGCGAGTCGTTGTCGTCTGCGGGCGAGGCGGTCGTCGGGTCCGGGGGCCCGGTGGCAGTCGGGCGTGGTGGGTAAAATGGCGTCTCCCACGAGGTAGGACAAAATGGCGGAGAAGATGGCTGCCCCCATAACTCACATGAGGCACTATTGGGGTCGGTTGCCTTGATCAAAGATGGCCGCCACCATGACTCACGTGTGGGGATACTGGCCTCAGTTGCCGTGAAAGAAGATGGCCGCCCCCACAGTTCGCATGAGGCACTGCTGGCCTCTGAAGATCCGCTCCTGCAGGCCTTAGAGACGTGGCCTTTCTTCCTGCAGGTTGTGCAGGTAGAGTTCCTGGCTGGGCAGCGCGACCTCGGGTGCTTCTCCTGGCCGCAAAAGAAGCAGCCGGCGGCCCGATCGCGGGTGCCCGATGTCGGAGCCGGTACCGGGGGTGGCGGGCCCGGTCGGGTCCGGGACGCCGACGCTGAGGTAGGTCCCGGGGGCGGCGCTGCGAAGGGTATTGCGGTAGGGGTCGGGCCCGAGTCCCAGGGTCGCGAGCAGTACCTGGAAAACGCCTCCTGGTCCTGATGGGCCACCTCCAGGGAGAGAGCGAGGGCTTCAGCTTTGTCCAGGTCGAGGTCTTTAGCTTCAAGCAGTCTTTGCCGTGAGTAGTCGGACCGTAGGCCTTTCACAAAGGCATCGCGGATATTATCCTCCGTATTTTCAACAGCCGTCACCGCTTTAAAGTCACAGTTCCTGCCGAGTGCTCTTAGCGCCCGTAAAAATTCAGCTACAGACTCTCCTGGCTGTTGCGGGCGGGATCTTAGGAGGTGCCTGGTGTACATGTAATTTACCGGGCTGCGGTACGGCTGTTTCAGTAGGTTGATAGCGGCCTCGTACGTAGTCGTGTCCTGTATGAGTGCGTATACTCTCGGGCTCGCTTGGGCGTTCAGAAGTCTTAGTTTGGATCTCTGCGGGGCGCCGGATTCTTCCAGGTAGGATTCGAAGCAGTCCAGCCAGTGTTTGAAGTTGAGGGCTGCGTTTGCTGCCTGTGGGTTTAGATCCAGGTACGGTGGTTTGAGGGCTTGCAGCCAAGCCGGCTGGTGTGGCTGTGCTTCTGGGAGGGCTTCTGGCTGGCCAGTAGTAGACATCTTTAAAATTTAGTCAATAAAATTGATATACCTATCAATTCGTCCAATAAAAAGCGACGAGTTAGGAACGTAACCAAAGGTTTTTATTGACTAAATAACAGAGCCCACCCTCGTGGGTGATCGGGTCCAACAAGGAGGAATACCAGCCAGTCGACTACCTTTATACCTGGGCAGGTAGGTGGAGTCATGGGCGGAGTCGGAGGTGGTCAGCCCAGGTATAACAGCGCGACAAGAGGCGACCTCGTATCGTGATACAACAGTGATAACGGTGATAACAATACAACAGTGATAACTATAGTGTAACGATAAAAGTGGTTTACCACACCTTTTATTTCTTTATTTGCCACATTACCACCCCTTGTGCCTTGCACCATCATTATTTTTGTCATCTAATCACTCCTGCCCTCCACTTTATCACAAACCTTCCCCATTGCTCTTAATCTCTAACATCTTCCAGTTCTGATGAATGGTCAACAACCTGAAACGTTAACTCTGTTTCTCTCTCCACAGATGCTGCCTGGCCTACTGAGTGTTTTCCAGCATTTTTTACTTTTAGTTCAGATTTCCAACATCCACAGTATTTTGCTTTTGTTTTACCTTCAAATAATGGCAGCCCTGCTGGAATTCATGTCCACCCAATGGACAAGCTACCGTTCAACAGAGCGAATAGCTCTGGTGACTCATTATGCATGTTAAAATGAGGCTTGACTATGAAATCACCCAACGTCATTGGGCAGGCATAGCAGATGCCCCTGCTCACCACTCACCTGATATATATGGAACATGAAAATTGCTGCCAGTGAACTGGTTTTGGCCTCTGTGCAGGCAGGCTACAAAAATAAAAAAACAGCATTCCATACGTGTGCAAGTCTCTTGCACTAGCACTGTGATAATGATGGCACAGTACCACTAATGGATGCATTTCCCTCTAGAATACTTGCAATTCATTTGAAAAGATACTTGCATTTCTTTTTGAATGGGTTGATGATGTTTCTATACATAGTGACGAGAGTCAGTCAGCTAGACAAGGAAGGCTAGGTAATTTAAATGACATGATTGAGGAATACTAAGGCACTCTCTGTGCTTTTAGTAATTACCATCAGATCATAAATAAATTTCACAGATAAAAGAAAAAAGATTTTCACCCCAGACACAATTCTTTCTATTTTTTAAGATAATTAAGCATTTGTAGCAATGACTGTGATGAATCCTGCACAGTGTATGTGCAATAGTAGATTAAGTCCACTGTTTTAATATAAGTTTGGATTCTGTAACTTGCAAGATCCCAGGGTGAAAACAGAACTCAACAGCATGAGAACATGAACTACGAGTTCCTAAAAATGATTTCTCCTACAAAGGCTTAAACAGCAATGAATCAATCTCCCTGTATTCTCTTTTATAGACGTGCCTCATGTGTATGAGAATTGAAAGATGGTAATGTAGGAATTAAACAACACCAGGGTTGGGGTTATTGTCTCTGGCCAGTCAGAAGCCTCTGAGCTGCTCCAGGGACCCCCATGCGGTTTCGAATCGCTCCCCTATTCCTGGTTCTGACCGCCGGACTTATTCGGTAGCGATGTAGACAGAGAAACGTGACTCGTGGTTGGGTGCAAAACAGACCAGTAATTATTGAAACAAAAAGAAAGAAACAACTTAAAAATAATCGATACAACACACTTATGCCTGGTGCAGCACTTTTGCTTAACACAACACTGTTACTTCAATACAGCACTTTTAATACAGCACACTTGGTGTCCACTACAGCACTTTTCTGCTTAGTGCAACACTGTTACTTAAATACAGCACTTTTAATACAGCACACTTAGTGTCCACTACAGCACTTTCCTGCTTAGTGCAACACTGTTACTTAAATACAGCACTTTTAATACTGCACACTTAGTGTCCACTACAGCACTTTTCTGCTTAGTGCAACACTGTTACTTAAATAGGGGAGGAGAAAACGGATACAAGGAGGGAAAATTGACTAAAATTACAGTTTTAACAAAATTCCCCATAATTCCCATCCCTATACCTCGTTAGACCGGGGTGAATTGGTCAGGTCTTCTGAGTGGACCACCGTGCTGGAGGCTCCAGTGTCCACTGAATATCTTCCCTGCACCATCTTCACCCCCACCTCAACATAGGGCCTGTTCCCCTCAGCATTTTCGCGGGGACACAGGTCAACAGGCTGCGCTGGCTCTAGTCATTGCTGGGAGAGAGGTGGGGCAGACGGGTTCAAAGCACCGGTGGTGGCTGCTACTCTCCCCTGGCCAGTCAGAAGAGACTGTAGGGACTGTAAAAATGACTCGATTGCTGCGGGAGGGAGGTCTGGCCCTGCCTTTTGGGCTGGGGCTGTGGGATCCTTTCCCTTGTCCTTCCAAGGATTTTTACAGTCATTTCTACAGTGACCGTCTTTCCCGCACCCATAGCAATTTAACCTAGCCTGAGAGGGCCGGTTCCCCTCCTGGTGCCACTCTTTCTTACTCTGGCTCCCAGGTTTAACCTCATGGACTCTTCCCTTGGGTTGGGGCGTCTCAATACCCCTCATGTTCCTGAAGGCTACTGTGAGCCGGTGGATCACCGCTTCTTCGGTGGTCTGGGGGTTTTGGGGGTCAAACCAAGCCACGACCTGGGCTTGGATTTGGGGTAGGCTGTTTGTCATGAGACACCGGAGCCAGTGAGTCAATTGGACTGGGTCCAGTGCTGCCCACCCTGGCATTCCCGGGCATGCACTCCAGTAGACTGGTCACAGCCTGTCTGCGAATGCCTGCGGGGACTAACCTGGGAGCTGCACCGTTCTTTCCAACCGAGCGAACGGGCTACCATCATTGAGTCCCATGGCCTCCAATACCTCATTCTTGAGACCCTCATAATCCCTCTGCCCCCTTTTGCACTCACCAGATAGGGACTGGAGGAGATCACCTGCCAGGGAAAACAGCAGCATTTTTGCTTGCTCTGCATCATCGCAGTCATTTACACAAGCTGCCTGCTCTATCTCCCTGAAGTGCAGAGAGGGGTCTCCCTTTTTAGTGAGCTTGGGGATGTGGCTAACCATGTCCCTGAGCTGATGGGTGCCATACGGCACCACAAACTGATTCTGGATGGCCCCTGGGTCATCTTCATCAACGGGCGGACCGTAGCTCCGTTGTTGGAGGTGATACACTGGTCCTGGTCCTGGCCCATCTAGCGGGGCCTGCTGTGCTTCCTCTACCACCTCATCCTCCACCCCCCTTTGCTGTCAGAGCTCCTGAAAGCTCGGAGCCGTGGGTGGCGGTCGTGGGACCTCTGATTCCCTGACCAACCTTTCCCTGGGTGTTGCCTGTGGGACGGTTTTACTTGGGCTGTCAGTAAAATCCGACTGACATGCCTTTGGGCAGATCAGACATATCATCCCCTTTGCTCTCTTTAAAGCCATATTCAAGCTTTCTATCTCTGCCCTACAGGGACCATGATCTGCTTCCTCAAACCCTTGCTCGCAGGCCAGCTTATATGCTGCCTTTACCTCCCTAAACTTTTCCTCCTGCTCTTTTATTTCTTGTATGAGGTGAGCGTTCTCCTCCCACACCCTCATCTGATTGCTCTTGGCCTCTGCAACTAGGCACTTCAGATACTCTGACTCGTGCCTCGTGTGGCTTTTGCCCTCACTAAACTGAACCACCAGGCGCTCTATCTTGGCCTGGTATTCTTCAACCTGCCTTTCCCTATCCCAACTCTCTGCTCTAGATTCCCTAAGCCTGTGGGTGACTTCCCCAAGCCTGCGGGCACCTAACCATAGACAAATCAGGGGCATGAGAAAAAGAAAACCAACAACTGCTGCTCTTTCCAGATCCAAACCACCGTTTGCTACATCGCTCACCGTTGCTGACGGTCCTGCCGCGGTCGTCTTTTGTAGGAATTAAACACAACACCGGGCTTGGGGTTATTGTCTCTGGCCAGTCAGAAGCCTCTGAGCTACTCCAGGGACCCCCGTGCAGTTTCGAATCGCTCCCCTATTCCTGGATCTGACCGCCGGACTTATTCGGTAGCGATGTAGACAGAAAAACGTGACTCGTGGTTGGGTGCAAAAAAAACAGACCAGTATTTATTGAAACAAAAAGAAAGAAACAACTTAAAAATAATCGATACAACACACTTATGCCTGGTACAGCACTTTTGCTTAACACAACACTGTTACTTCAATACTGCACTTTTAATACAGCACACTTAGTGTCCACTACAGCACTTTCCTGCTTAGTGCAACACTGTTACTTAAATACAGCACTTTTAATACAGCACACTTAGTGTCCACTGCAGCACTTTTCTGCTTAGTGCAACATGGTTACTTAAATAGGGGAGGAGAAAACGGACACAATGAGGGAAAATTGACTAAAATTACAGTTTAACAAAATTCCCTATAATTCCCACCCCTATACCTATTCTAAGTTGCCTTGTAATGGGCCAGAAAATGTATGCTCACCAATGAACGCCTGCCCCATGCCCTTGCAGTCTTAGATTCTTCACCACCCCAAAATTGGAAATACCCCAGTGTTTATAAGTAACTGCTGGTATTCCACTCCCTTGGGCGGGCTCCCGAGTTGTAGATGGGGCACGGAGGTGAGGCTGCAGAGAGAGAGAGAGATGGCTTCTTGAGAAGCAATCTTATACCCCATTTGGGGCTGAAATCTTCCCGCCCAAATCCGAATGTATCTGGGCTGAACAAAAGGGATCCAAACTGTCCCCATTGACTGTGATGGGGTTTGTATGAATTACCCATTTCCCTTATGATGGGTTTTTCAATGTATGATGAGTTTTTGAATGTAACCCCATTCATCATGATGGGTTTGAATAGAGCTGTCTTGGTTTGAAAAAAACATGTCTATTTCCTTAATTGCTGAGTAAACAGCCCTTGGATGTTAGTGTAAACAATCTGATTGTCCTGTGGTCACACCTGACTGCAATTGATTGGCAGTCTGAAGTGGTTAAGCCTTTGTGTCAAGATTGTAGACTCTCTGTAAATAAACATCGATTGTCCTGCAGGGAAACTCCCCGAACTGCCTTTGATTGACAGTTTAAATACTCCATTGCTTCAGGGCTGGGGTTTTTTCTAAATCCTTTGTCAGCCATCTTTGATTTTCCCTTTTCATATGCACACAGGCTGCCTTTCAAGTCCTTTTTGTCAGCCCGTGCTTTGAACAGAGACTCTCTTTTGTCTTCTGCCACGAGGTCTGATGGCCATTTTGATCCCTGGATTTTTAAAGGTATATTCTACCATGGTATTCTTTAATCAAAAGTCAATCTTCAGAACTGTAGAAAATTTCAAAATTATTGCAAAATCTTACAGTAAAAAATAACCCAACTATGGTGTATTAAAAAATGGGGTGTTTATGGCATCATTAACTTAGCAATGTGTAATGAACAATAATGATATTTGATCAGCAAAGCACAGTGACCAACTGTAGCATTATCCACTTAGCAGCATTGAATGCTTCCTCACTGGTTTCCAAGCATGCAAATAAGACTACTGACTGACAGTGTACCAGCTACTTTTCACAAACAAATATCAAAAGGGACTGTAGGTTTTATTTTCAAATGCAGGCAAAAAATTTTACTCAACAAGAATTTAGAGATAAAAGCAATGAGATCCTATAGAATAAATGAATGCAATGGAAACCAAATGGTTTGTGTTTTCACTTCTTGTTTAATTAGTGCAAACATTTACTCATCAAGAACTCAGTGAAGTAGAAATTCCTGCACTTGTATTTTCTATTTGATTTGTTATTATTGATTAAGCGCACTTTGTATTTATTCTGCAAACAAAGTAATAAAGCCCAAAGGAAATAGACAGTGCCAGAATTGATTTTAGAAAGAGATATCCATATTGATATATATCTTGATAAAAGTAATTACATGCATATATGAGTTACACAAGTTGTTTCATTACAGCTGTAAAAAAAAATTACAGCACAGAAACAGGCCCAACTGGTCCATGGTGGTGTTTATGCTCCACATGAGCCTCCTCCCACCCCTTTTCATCTAACACCTTCAACATATCTTATTCCTTTCTCCCTCATGTGCTTATCTAGCTTCCCCTTGAATGCATCTATGCTATTCAAGGGATCCAAAAAATCAGAAAATGCTGGAAATGCTCAGCAGGCCAGGCCAGGCCAGACCTGCCAAGTATTTCCAGCATTTTCTGTTCATATTTCATATTTCCAGCATCTGCAGTATCTTGTCTTTTGTATCAAAAAATAACAGCTGAGTACAAATCCACTGAAGTATCACGCAAAATTCGCCTTGTGCTGTCACTGCTCAGTAGTCCAGACATTTTGGACTCCATATGAGATGTCAGGGGAATGCAAAGATTAAATCCATTGAGGTATGCAAGAATATACTTTGGAGGAACAGATGGAGGGCTTGCCATTTGATATTGTGTTTCGTGTTCTGTGTGAAACAGCATTTTGACTACCAAATATGCATGATTTATTAAGTAACTTTCTAAACTGCAGCAACTAATGTGTTCTTGAGATATGCTCAGGTGGCATGGAGGAAGCTGGTTTGCAGCACATTGGGCAGATTGTGTGGTGCTATAGTGTAAGAATAATACTACTTTTGTTTAATTCAATTTCTCCCTCCACCTCATTTCTTCACGTTAGTCACTATTAGAGAAGAAGAACAAGTTGCATTTATATAGCGCCTTTCCTGACTTCAGGTTGCCCCAAAGTGCTTCATAGCCAATTAATTACTTTTGATGCGCAGTCACTGCAGTAATGTAGGGGAATTAGTTTAAGTGTCTGTGGAATTGGAGTGGACAGTGTACCAGACACAGATGTGTACATTGAGCTAAAAACAGACAATGCTGGAAATACTCAGCAGGTCAGGCAGCATCTGTGGAGAGAGAAACAGAGTTAACATTTCAGGTTGATGACCCTTCGTCAGAACTGGAAAAAGCTGGAGATGGAACAGGTTTTTAAGCAAGTGCAGGGGCAGGGAAAGTGGGGAGGGGAAGAAAGAACAATAGGGAAGGTCTGTGATAGGGTGGAAGGCAGGAGAGATTAATAGACAAAAGGGATGATGGTGCAAGGCAAAAGGAGATGGTGATGGGACAAGTTAAGAAACAAAAGATGGCTCTAGATGAAGTGTAAATGGCAATGGCTGTATGATCAACAGCTGCCATGTGAGGGAGAAAAAAAATGGAAAAAATAGGATGGGGCAGAGGTTATGGTCTGATTGGTGTACATTGAGCTATCTGTTACTGACAATGATCTTACAGCACTCTCCTAAACCCTGTAACAAGAAAGGAAGCCTGCAACAGAGGCACCTGTGCCCACTCAGCACCTGTGCCCACCCTGAAGCAAAGTACACACAGAGTTTTAATGAGTCTCTGCAGTGCATTTAGCATTCACGCTCAGCCTTATTTCAGGTTTGCATAGATTATGAAACACAGCTGTAGAAGCACAGCAATGTATTACCGCAAGTACATAGGCCAGAGTAAGTTATTCACTTGTCTTTCAGAACATATGACTTGTCATGCTGCAGGCAATTAACTTTTCACCCAGCTGCGTGCATGGTTCAGCAAGACCTGATACTCATCTTCAAGCTAAGCCCAGTGCCAGCCTAATTCAAATCCAATTAATACCCCACACATGGATTCTGTAGTGCAAGATGTGCTGTCCATTCATATTCAACCGGCAGAAAATCAAGCCCACAGAGAGTTGGCCTTTTGTGTGGGAGAGTGGGAAGTGCTATATTCCTGTCAGCACTCCAATGGGCTTTTCATGAAGCTACAGACGTTGCCTTCAAAAAAGGTCAAATAAGTAAAGCCAGTCCTTTTGATTTTCAAGTTTTATTTTTTTCTTGAATCTGGGTCAAAGAAATGAGGTAAGTTTAGCTGTGAGAAAATCTGTTTGTTTTGAGTCAGAAATCAAACATAATGGGAAAACAATTTTGGAAGAAAAAATATTTTGGAAGACTAAAGAAAGATTGCTTTCAACTTCTGAGGAGAGGAAAAGTGAGCAGGAGAGGAAAATAGTCATTAGGTTTAATGCTAAAATCAGAAAAACAATTTATTTTGCTCCCATTAAGTTCCGTCAACATGGTATTTCTGATGAAGAGTCAGTACCTGAAACAAGTGTATAAAACGAGTGCAACGTGCCAGTTTTGGGGTCAACATCCGTGTCCAAAGTATGTCTCAAAGAGGTCCGACCCGGTAGTTTTAATAGTGAAGGGAGTAAATCCTTACTTTGAGAACCACTCTTTTATGCAGCTCTGCACTATAGAAATCCTGTTAGCACTTCAAAACCTCTGGTCTCCCTGTCATTTCCAACCTGACAACAATTCTCCTGATAACCCATTTCATTTCTGAACTACCTATTAACAGAGGTGTGGTGCAGGGAGAATTCTGTACTCTCCCTAGGAAAATGAAAAGTGATAATCATTTTCCACTGCCTACTCCTGTAGGAGAATCTTGAACCAGGGATCACTGTTTAAAAATAAGGGGTCACCCATTTAAGACAGAGATGAGGAGAAATTTTTTCTCAGAGGGTCGTGAGTCTTTGGAACTCTCTTCCTCAGAGGGCGGTGGAAGCAGAGTCTTTGAATATTATTACGGTAGAGGTAGATAGATTCTTGATAAGCAAGGGGGTGAAAGGTTATCGGGGGTAGGCGGGAATGTGGAGTAATCAGATCAGCCATGATCTTATTGAATGGCGGAGCAGGCTCGAGGGGCCAAGTGGCCTACTCCTGCTCCTAATTTGTGTGTTCGTGTGTATGTTCGTATGTACTACTATATACAATGCATAATAAAGATCTCTTACTAATTATTCAAATCGCCTATCTCCATCTCTGATTTAACCTTTTATTAATGTACTTTCAGGAAAGCACAATAGTACAGATATTTTATTACAGTTTATATTTAAAATGTCCTTTCTCAAAAGTATATTTGTTAACAGACCTTTCTAAGTTGCTGCATCTTCTCCTTCTTAGGCAGTCCCTCGGAACCGAGGATGAGTTAAAAATGAGTTCGCAGGTGACTGATGAGTCCAATGCGGGACCTACAGTCTCTATCACAGGTGGGGCAGACGGTGGTTGAAGGGGCGGGTGGGTGGGGTGCTTGGGTTGATGTGCGCTCCTTGTGCTGCCTGCACTTGGCTTCCGCTTGCTCTCCTGGCGAAGAGACTCGAGGTGTTCGGTGCCTTCCCGGATGCTTCTCCTCCACTTTGTGCGGTCTTGGGCCAGGGATTCCCAGGTGTCGGTGGGGATGTTGCACTTTTTCAAGGAGGCTTTGAGGGTGTCCTTGAAGCGTTTCCTCAGCCCACCTCGGGCTCTCTTGCCGTGCTGGAGCTCTGAGTAGAGCGCTTGTTTTGGGAGTCTCGTATCGGGCATGCAGACGATGTGACCCGTCCATTGGCGCTGATTGAGCGTGGTCAGAGCTTCGATGCTGGGGTTGTTGGCCTGAGCAAGAACACTGACATTGGTGCGCCTATCCTGCCAATGGATTTGCAGGATCTTGCGGAGGCAGCTTTGGTGGTACCACTCCAGTGCTTTGAGGTGCCTGCTGTACATGGTCCATGTCTCTGAGGCATACAGCAGGGCAGGTATCACTGCTGCCCTGTAGACCATGAGCTTAGTGCCGGGTTGAGGTCCTGGTCTTCAAACATTCTCTTCCTCAGGTGACCGAAGGCTGCACTGGCACACTGAAGGCAGTGTTGGAATTTGTCGTCGACGTCTGCCCTTGTTGACAGTAGGCTCCCGAGGTATGGAAAGTGGTCCAAGTTGTCCAAGGCCTCATCGTGGATTTTGATAATTGTGGGGCAGCACTGTGTGGCGGGGGCAGGTTGGTAGAGGACCTTTGTCTTACGGGTGTTTAGTGTAAGGCCCATGCTCTCGTATGCTTCGGTGAAGGTGTTTACGATGGTTTGGAGTTCGACCTCCGAGTGAGCGCAGATGCAAGCATCGTCTGCATACTGTAATTCGATGACATAGAATGTTTATTACACACAAGTTATATTTGAAAATAGGTAGCACAGGCTCTCCTCAATATAATGGGAGCAAGCCAAACCGCATATTGTAACCAAGGGCTCACTGCAGCCTTTGCTGTTTCTATTCTATAAACCCATATCTAGTGTGGCGAAAAGTATATAACGGGGCTCAAATTCTTGACAAATCACACACATTTTTAATAAATCTCGATTATGACCTGACCCTATTTTACTAAAACACCTCTTTAACAATGATTGAACTGAATACTTCTTTCTACCAGAGTGAATTTAGAATGTTTTCATTATTTCTACCTTGACTCACATAGGAACATAAGAATGTACAGGACTAGAAATGACCACTTAGCCCATCTGGCTAATTCCAGACACCATCATCTCTCAATCGCCACTCTCTCATATGTCTATACAATTCTTCCTTACATTTTTACACATTATCTGCATATAATGCAGCCCATTCCACACATTCACAGCTCTCTACATAAAGTCATTGGCCTAAAAATATGATCACACTGCACCCATTTTATAGGTGGCGAAAGACCCAATATGGCAGGAGACATGCGCGCGCTTATTCCATGGTGGAAATGCGCCTCCCACCATAGTATATTGGGCTGCTCGATACCTGTCCATGGCATATGCTGGAAACATTTAAAAGCCTCATTATAATATTTAAATGAGGGTCCTACACTTATTGTAGAGCCCTTTTGTGAAATTGGTCTGCTGAGACCTGACTCGCCACATGATAAACTGGTCGAGCAAATCATGGCGCTAACAAACATCAAGGACTCTGCAGCAACGCTATATAAAGGGCTCATCCATTCCATACAGGTTAGTTGCTGGTTTGTCCTCTTAGGCTTCTGGGTCTTTTTTTGAGCATTTTTGCCATTCCACAAGTGAATTCTGACTTCTGGGAACAACTTTTTGCTGTTGCTGGACTGCTTTTGTCTGCTTTGGAGTTGTATTGCAGTCATGAGTGGTCTGGCAAGTTCAGAATAGCTTCACAGGCTTCCCTCAGCTTATGTATGCCATAAGCTTGTATCTCATCAAAGTTAGATTTAGCTTGCTTAAAATCAAGAACAAAACTAAAACTACTGCACCTATTTGTAGTTATTATCTATCTATATATATATAAAGTGGTTGGTTTGTCTGTCTGTCTGTCTGTCTGTGTGCTTTTTTATGTCCGCCATACACTCAAAAGTTATAGAGCATACCTACACATATGTTATATCAAAAGAAAGGTTATGATCAGGGGAGTGTCATAGGCATATTCACTTTTTGGTCAGACAAAAATTGTTCGGACAGTATACAAAAAATGTTCAAAAATCCACTCATTAGCGGGGTGACCAATTCTACTGCTCATTAGCGTTGAGTGGCATGATGGTTGATCAATTGGGGGGCGTATCATGGCATTTGTGGGCAGGGCCTAATCCTTCACACTGCCAAGCGGGAGCTGAACTGAGGTGAGTGGTGGCCATTAAAGACCAGCCGGGCCTGAAGCGCTGGCGGCCGCCCTTCTTCACCCGCAAAATCTCCCTCCAGCTCTCACCTTTTAGTGGGGGAGAGGCTGCTTTAAATTAGATCGTTCATTCAGTCGTCTCTCTCTTCATCTCTTTTGTTTTTCTTCTCTCTGGCCGGCTGCGCAAGAAAACAGTGAACCATGCAGCCCGAGAGACAGCGAGCAGGGGAGCAGTGGTGAGGGCTCCGGCTCAGCGGATCGGGCGCTCATCAGGGGTCGGCCCGCAACACATCGACTGGAGGAGTGGCGGCTCTCTCTCTCCTTCCCCCCCTCTCTCTCTCTCTCCTTCCCCCCCTCTCTCTCTCTCTCTCTCTCTCCCGCCGACCTCACAAAATGTCGGCCGCCCTTCTTCACCCGCCGGGCTCTCGGACATGGGAGTCCGGAGCGAAAGGCCTTCGACTGCCGCCCAGCCAACCGGGTCCAAAGGCCCGCCTAGTTAAACATGAGGAACCCCAGGCTCGCTTCTGAGCGATGGGCACCCGGCCTCCCGGTGTCGGACTGACTCCGTTCTGGTACCGAGGTGAGTCGGAGGGAGAGGGAGAGAGAGGGAGGGAGAGAGAGAGAGAGCAGGGAGGGAGGGAGAGAGAGAGGGGGAGGGAGAGAGAGAGGGGCAGGGAGAGAGAGAGGGGCAGGGAGAGAGAGGGGGAGAGGGGCAGAGAGAGAGAGAGGGGCAGGGAGAGAGAGAGGGGCAGGGAGAGAGGGGCAGGGAGAGAGAGAGCAGCAGGGAGAGGGGGAGGGAGAGAGACAGGGTGAGGGAGGGAAAGTGTGAAGGGGTGGGAGAGGGAGGGAGAGCTCACCTTCTTCCTTCGGCCACCGCAATTCAAACTTCCCGCCGACCTCACAAAATGGCGGCTGCCCTGCTTCACCCGCCGGGCTCTGAGTCCAGCCCCTTCCCCGGGGTGTCTTCCTCTCTTCTCTATCTCTATCTCCTTCCCTCACTCTCTCCTTCCCTCTCTCTCTCTCTCTCTCTCTCTCCTTCTCTCTCTCTCTCTCTCTCTCTCTCTCCTTTCCTCTCTCTCTCTCCTTCCCTCTCTCTCTCCTTCCCTCTCTCTCTCTCTCCTTACCTCTCTCTCTCTGTCTCTCTCTCCTTCCCTCTCTCTCTCTCTCTCCTTCTCTCTCTCTCTCTCTCTCCTTCCCTCTCTCTCTCTCTCTCTCTCCTTCCCTCTCTCTCTCTCTCTCCTTCCCTCTCTCTCTCTCTCCTTCCCTCTCTCTCTCTCTCTCTCCTTCCCTCTTTCTCTCTCTCTCCTTCCCTCTCTCGCTCTCCTTCCCTCTCTCTCTCTCCTTCCCTCTCTCTCTCTCTCCTTCCTCTCTCTCTCTCTCTCCTTCCCTCTCTCTCTCTCTCTCCTTCCCTCTCTCTCTCTCTCTCTCCTTCCCTCTCTCTCTCTCCTTCCCTCTCTCTCTCTCTTTCCCTCTTTCTCTCTCTCTCCTTCCCTCTCTCTCTCCTTCCCAATTCAATTCCAATTCAAATGCTTTATTGGCATGAAAGTTTACAGAGAACCATATTGCCAAAGCTTACATAGCAAAAAGGTACAGTTTTCCAACATTCTGTAGGTGTCAATCGATTTGACATTTGTTGGGTACATACAATATTACTTTTAAACAATATTAATTTTAAACAGTCTTTCTACTTCATTTGGTACGTTCAATATTAATTTTAAACAGTCTTAATTTTAAACAGTCCTCAGGTTGTGACATGTTGTTACATATTTGGCCCCAAGGTATGGTCTGTCTCCTTCTCCCAGGACTAATCTCAATTTTGACAGGTCATCCAATTCCTTGAAATCTGGGGTTGTTTGGCTTAGCTTGTTGAATAATATGTTTCTTGATGTGTTGAATTTTTTGCATTTTAGGAGGAAATGCATTTCTGTTTCAACCTCGCCGGCCAGACATTGATCGCATATTCTATTCTCTCTAGGCTGCCAGGATTTCTTGTATCTGCCTTTTTCAATTTCCAGTTGGTGGTCGCTTAGTCTGTACCTGGTGAGGGTCTGTCTCTGTTTTGTGTCTCTGATGGTCGTGAGGTAGTCTGCCAGTTTATATTCTCTTTTTAGGGCCCGGTAACATTCTAATCTGCTTTGGCTTTCGGTTATTTTGTTCCAATGTTCCAGGTAGGTTTCTTTGCATTGTTTAATGATTTGGTTCACTCGGATTGGTGTTTGGACGGCTGTGTTGGTCTGGGGCTGGTCAGGGTCCGGCTGAGTACTTAGTTTCAGTAGCAGCTGACTCAGGGGACTCTTTTCTGGGTTTAGCTCTTGGGCCTGAAAGGCTTTGTGATGAAGGGTGTCTGGGGAGCTAGATTTGAGGTGATTTAGGAAGTTTAGTGCTCGTTTTTGGATGTTTATTATCAGTGGGTATCTGCCTAGTTCGGCTCTGCATGCATTTGTTGGCGTTTTTCTTTGGGTGCGAAGGATGCTTCGGCAGAATTCTGCATGCAGGGCTTCTATTGTGTGTTTTTCCCATTTAGTGTAGCTTTGGTGATTTAGCGGGCCCCATACTTTGCTACCGTACAGTGCAATGGGCAGGATTATGCTGTCAAATATTTTGAGCCAGATTTTGATTGGGATTTGGATGTTGTAGAATTTTCTTTTTATTGCATATAGGGCTCTTCGGGCTTTTTCTTTTAGTGCATTCACTGCTATGCTGAAGCTCCTGATGCTGTAATAGTTAGACCAAGGTAGGTGTAGCTCATAGTGTGTCCTATAGTGGTATCACTGAGGGTAAACTGGTATTTGTTTTCCTGACATCTGGGCCTTTTTTGAAAAATCATGATGTTGGTTTTCTTTAGATTTACTGTTAGAGCCCAATTTTGGCAGTATTTGTTGAGTAGGTCTAGTTGTTGCTGTAATCCCTGTTCTGTGGGAGACAGCAGAACCAGGTCGTCCGCATAGAACAGGGATTTCACTTCTCCATCCAGGAGACGGAGACCTGGTGACTCGCTTTGCTCCAGCATGTCTGCTAATTCATTTATGTATATGTTGAACAGGGTCGGGCTCAAATTGTAGCCCTGCCGGACGCCTCTTCTCTGGGTGAAGAAATCGGTGCGTTTGTCTCCAATTTTGACCCCGCATTTGTTTTTCAGATACATTGATTTAATAAGGTCATAGACTTTGCCTCTCTCTCTCTGTCTCTCTCCTTCTCTCTCTGTCTCTCTCTCCTTCCCTCTCTCTCTCTCCTTCCCTCTCTCTCCTTCCCTCTCTCTCTGTCTCCTTCCCTCCCTCTGTCTCCTTCCCTCGCTCTCTCTCTCCTTCCTTCCTTCCCCCTCTCTCCCTCCTTCCCCCTCTCTCTCTCTCTCCTTCCCTCTCTCTCTCTCTGTCTCTCTCTCCTTCCCTCTCTCTCTCCTTCCCTCTCTCTCTCTCCTTCCCTCTCTCTCTCTCTCCTTCCCTCTCTCTCTCTCCTTCCCTTTCTCTCTCTCCTTCCCTCTCTCTCTCTCTCTCCTTCCCTCTCTCTCTCTCCTTCCCTCCCTCTCTCTCCTTCCCTCGCTCTCTCTCTCTCCTTCCTTCCTTCCCCCTCTCTCCCTCCTTCCCTCTCTCTCTCTCTCTCTCTCCTTCCCTCTCTGTCTCTCTCTCTCTCCTTCCCTCTCTGTCTCTCTCTCTCCTTCCCTGTCTCTCTCTGTCCTTCCCCCTCTCTCTCTCTCTCTCCTTCCCTCTCTCTCTCTCTCTCCTTCCCTCTCTCTCTCTCTCTCTCCTTCCCTCTCTCTCTCTCCTTCCCTCTCTCTCTCTCTTTCCCTCTTTCTCTCTCTCTCCTTCCCTCTCTCTCTCTCTCCTTCCCTCTCTCTCTCTGTCTCTCTCCTTCTCTCTCTGTCTCTCTCTCCTTCCCTCTCTCTCTCTCCTTCCCTCTCTCTCCTTCCCTCTCTCTCTGTCTCCTTCCCTCCCTCTCTCTCCTTCCCTCGCTCTCTCTCTCCTTCCTTCCTTCCCCCTCTCTCCCTCCTTCCCTCTCTCTCTCTCTCTCTCCTTCCCTCTCTGTCTCTCTCTCTCTCCTTCCCTCTCTGTCTCTCTCGCTCCTTCCCTGTCTCTCTCTGTCCTTCCCCCTCTCTCTCTCTCTCTCCTTCCCTCTCTCTCTCTCTCTCCTTCCCTCTCTCTCTCTCTCCTTCCCTCTCTCTCTCTCTCCTTCCCTCTCTCTCTCTCTTCTTCCCTCTCTCTCTCTCTCCTTCCCTCTCTCTCTCTCCTTCCCTCTCTCTCTCTCTCCTTCCCTCTCTCTCTCGCTCTCTCTTTCCCCCTCTCTCTCTCTTTCCCTCTCCCTCTCTCTCTCTCTCTCCTTCCCACACAGACAGACAGACAAACTCATTTATATGCCCTCAAAAAACCCTCGGCACCGCCGGGCACTCCAGCTAGTAGAATATAAAAATGTATATAATCAAAGTTTCTCGTGAGTTGAGATTATTTTTAAATGCTTTCATTTAATTTTAAGCAAATAAGTATTTAGTAATGATACTTTGTCTTCTACTGGATATAGACTATCAAATGCACTCATTGATTTGGGCTTTCAAATAATAATTGTTTGCATTTTGATACAGCAATGGTTTGTCTGATATGGAACAGCACATATTGTTTTAAATTGATCCATTGCTCAAGTATGACCAGCAGCATTTAAAGGCAAATAAGGTGTACAAAATGGATAATTATGGAAGATTTTTGCTAGTGGGCTTTTTATTTTTGGTTTATAAAACCTTGTCTGTGTACTTCTTGTTTGTAAGTTAGGAGTGTGCAGCTTTTGTTCATTGGTTCACGATGAGACTGTAATTTCAATCTGTACCGTTGACATGTGAACACATTACAAGACAGGCCTCTCTCACAGCTACAAATAACGGGATGAAACACAAGTTGCTGTCCTTGCTCACAAATGTGAAACAATAATAAAAATGGCATTATCAGCAACACTTAGCAACAAGATGATTTTAACGTGATGTGTACTGGAGCTTCAAGTTTCATCAGATTCAACTGTCATAGCGAAGCACTGAGCGCCCAGTAATTTCCTGATTTTGACACAAACACCACGCTCACAGGGTTTGACAGAGTTTATTCTGATACTTAATAGTCTCCTGAGCCACAGACACCCTCTGGAGAGACTAAAAAGCACCCTCTGGAATTGCTTTAAGCAATGTTGACGTCCTTTACTGCAGTTAAGTGTAACTTATCTCTTTTGTGCTGCTGTACATTACCCCTGTGCTGACAGCTCTAACTATCTAATGTTCCCTCTATGGAACACCTTTGCTTAATGCCCATCTGTAAATGACTAATGTGCTTATTGTCATTTAGAGGTGAGCAATAGTTCCTGCCTTTGGTTGTCTCTAAAGACATACTGTACTATTAGTGAATAAATTAGCACTCTCACCTCTGAGTTGGAAGGTTGTGGGTTTAAGTCCCACTCCAGAAACTGGCATCTTTTGTTGCAAGGCGTTGATAGCTCTCCGTTCATCTGCTTTTTCATGCCTTTAATCAGGTCTTCCTTATCCTAATGACGTCATAGCACCCTGATTTGCATGCATTCATGAGACCACACCCCTCCCCTCCCCACCTGTTTCTGGCAGATGCCGAGACCACCTAAAAATAATGTGTGTTAAAATGATGGCCGGCAGGAAACCAAGGGGAACGGGGCAGCAAATACTTCAGAGCAATTTTAAAAGCGTGGCCATTCCATTCCTGCTGGGCAGTGTGGGTTAAAATGGTCCCATTTAATAAAAATGACTCCAAATGGTATCCTAGCCAAGGTCACTGGCCACTCTAGGCAGTCACTAGGCAGCTTTACTTTTACAGCATAAATATACAGAATATGAATTATCGCGTGGCATCATCATGGCTGCCTGATGAGTTCTGTCATTTGGAATGTGAACTCGATTGAACACCTTATAGTTTGTGAAGTACAACAAATTGATTTACAGAAGTTCAAAAGAAACCACTGGAAAAACTTTCTTATTCGGAAATACATGCAAAATAGTCAATATTAATCAACGGGAATGATTTTCTTTATAGGGGTATATCCCCAGGAGCCCATTAACTTCAAACAAATACTGCTGGGTTTTGCTTAATAAGGACAATCAGCACTGTTATTATTGACTGCGAACAGGTTGAATTGACAAAATAAGATATCACCCTTTTCATAACCTTCAGTGATAATAAGCTTGTTTTGTCAGGGACAAAAAGCGTTCGTGTCCACTCATTAAATAGGATCACATCAGGAACATGAGTTTATGGTTCCCAATGATTTAAGTGAGGAGTAGCAATGTCAGCATCCCACACAGTTGTTTCTGACTCCAGTCATTGCTTCTCAGATGTCAGCACCCATACAACAGCATTGTAGTTTAGCTCTATAAATATGAGCCCGGCCATGTTGAAAATATGGGCAGCAGAATTTAATTGGAAGTGAAGTCTTCGGAACCGCAGTGCATTGGCAGAACTCTGATGTCATCGGTATGCTTTTTATCACATTTTGCATGACATTCAGACTGCCTTATCTTTCTCCAGTGAAAACATGGCCAATTTACATAATCGCTCGCCATAATCCAATCCCTCCAGCCTTTCAATCATACTGGTTGTCCTCGTCTGTATCTTTTCAATAGCTGCAATATCCTTTTTTGTTCTGTGGTGACCATCACAACAATGATTTATAAAATGGCAGGATTACCTCACTAATTTGGCTCTATATTGACCTGTTAATACATCCCAGCATTTGGTTTGCTTTACTCACTGCTGCCGAGCATCGTTGTGATAGCTTCAATTTATTATCAATCAGGACCCCCAGATCACTTTCAATTTCCATGCACATTATTTTCTTTCCATTTAAGTAATAATCCCTTTCTAGATTTTTTGTCCCCATGTGAAGCACTTTGCATTTCTCTACATTGAATTTCATCTGCCACCTCTCTGCCCAATTCCCAAGTATAATTAAATTATCCTGCAGCTTATCCTGATGAAGGCAACATGCAAGCTGCCAGGTAACCTGACATTCACCTGCATAATTTTCTATTGGTGATCACACACATGCTGGATATTGATGGAGTAGTATCCTTTTTGATTTATTTAAGGGGCACTCCTCTCCATGGGGACACACAGCTCTGTTATAGGTCTTATCTATCATGTTCTGCTGTTTGGTCAAATTCGCAAGTCACAAGAGTCAAGGGCATGTGTTTGTTTCTTCCTGGCATCCTTGGAGAAGATGATGTACTGATTTGACCTAGCAAACAAAGGATCAGTGGCCTGTTGAATGCATTGATGCACAACTGACTTGCTTCTCCAAGCAATGCTCCCAATGGGTCCCTAAAAACCTCCAGTGGGGTAGAAATTGAATGCTGTGGTGATCTTGTGTGGCATAGAAAATGTGGTGGATGCTCTTGAATGGGGTTGCAGTTCCTCTCCCAGCAGGTGACGCAATCCTTTAGTTAACTCCTTACTAAACTGGAGCCTCTGGAGATATTGCTCATCACTTACATCTAGTAATGTCTATCAGTTTCTTTATACTTACCCAGCTAGATACCTTCAAGTTGGTGCTCTGCTGCTGTCTCATCTGACATGCATCCAACAGAGTTCTTGCTCATGCGCTTCCTCCTCCTTCAGAAAAAAGTGTAAACAAGGATTCCAGATGGGATCCTCATCATGCACCTTCCCTCGGGACTGCACCTTGACTTGGTGGGACGGCTTGTGTGCTCCTATGATCCTGAAAGCTATGCTGAGTGGAGTATAATTCATGGTAGGGCCACCCAAGGCAGACAGGTTGAGAGAGGAGCCACACTAAAAGCAATTCACCAGTCCTCCTAGTAGTGGGCTGTTAACAGACTAATGATCCATCCACATAGAAATGACATTGAATACAGAAATAACCCCGAGACAAGTCAAGTCTGTTAGAGACTTGCAACTACAAAGATCAACAGTGGAAGCCCACAATCAGCTGGATGTAAGGGAGGGTGATACACCTATGGTGTCAAATATCTTGCTCTGGACAGACAGGCTTGCCTCATTTGCCACAAGGCACAGGGAAATTTAACTAACTAATTATCTGGGGGGAATTTTAACCCCCCTGCCCCCATACACCCATGGCAGGTGGGAGATGATAGGGGGAGGGGCTTTAAATAGGTAAAAATGTGAAACCCGCTGTGAACAGACCTATTTCCGGTTTAACTGCGGCGGGTTTGGGGGCTTCCGAGTATCCCACTCTGGAGAGACGGGCCAGTGATTTTAATATGTTAATGAAGCCGTGTTCCTCAGATTTTAGCAGCCATTTGAATTTAACGGCTGTTGGCCGGGTTTCCCAGGGCCCATGAAAACCCAGCAGCTGAAGGGAGGTGGGAACAGCCAGATCCTGCAGGGAAATGCTTTTCCAGCACTGCTTACAGGCCAAGAGGAGCAGGCGTGCTATCCCCAGGCCAACCAAGCAAAGCAGCCGCGATCTCTCCCCCTGTCTCTCCTCCCCGCAATCTGACCTCTTCATCCCCGATCCCATCTCTCCTCCCTGCAATCTTTTCCCCCCAATCTCTCCGCGATCTCTCTATCCAGGGTCTCTCTCCCCCGCGATCTCTCTCTCTCCGCAATCTCTCCCCCGCGATCTCTCTCTCTCCGCAATCTCTCCCCCGTGATCTCTCTCTCTCCGCAATCTCTCCCCCGCGATCTCTCACTCTCCGCAATCTCTCCCCATGTGATCTCTCTCTCTCCGCAATCTCTCCCCCGTGATCTCTCTCTCTCCGCAATCTCTCCCCATGTGATCTCTCTCTCCGCAATCTCTCCCCATGTGATCTCTCTCTCTCCGCAATCTCTCCCCATGTGATCTCTCTCTCTCTGCAATCTCTCCCCCGCGATCTCTCTCTCTCCGCAATCTCTCCCCCGTGATCTCTCTCTCTCCGCAATCTCTCCCCCGCGATCTCTCTTTCTCCGCAATCTCTCCCCCGTGATCTCTCTCTCTCCGCAATCTCTCCCCATGCGATCTCTCTCTCTGCAATCTCTCCCCCGCGATCTCTCACTCTCCGCAATCTCTCCCCATGTGATCTCTCTCTCTCCGCAATCTCTCCCACGCGATCTCTCTCTCTCCGCAATCTCTCCCCATGTGATCTCTCTCTCTCCGCAATCTCTCCCCCGCGATCTCTCTCTCTCCGCAATCTCTCCCCATGTGATCTCTCTCCCTCCGCAATCTCTCCCACCTGATCTCTCTCTCCGCAATCTGTCCCCCGCGATCTCTCTCTCTCCGCAATCTCTCCCCATGTGATCTCTCTCTCTCCGCAATCTCTCCCCCGCGATCTCTCTCTCTCCGCAATCTCTCCCCCGCGATCTCTCTCTCTCCGCAATCTCTCCCCATGTGATCTCTCTCTCTCCGCAATCTCTCCCCCGCGATCTCTCTCTCTCCGCAATCTCTCCCCATGTGATCTCTCTCTCTCCGCAATCTCTCCCCATGTGATCTCTCTCACCGCAATCTCTCCCCCGCGATCTCTCTCTCTCCGCAATCTCTCCCCATGTGATCTCTCACTCTCCGCAATCTCTCCCCCGCGATCTCTCTCTCTCCGCAATCTCTCCCCATGTGATCTCTCTCTCTCCGCAATCTCTCCCCATGTGATCTCTCTCTCTCCGCAATCTCTCCCCATGTGATCTCTCTCTCTCCGCAATCTCTCCCCCGCGATCTCTCTCTCTCCGCTATCTCTCCCCCGCGATCTCTCTCACTCCTCTATCTCTCCCCCGCGATCTCTCTCTCTCCGCAATCTCTCCCTCGTGATCTCTCTCTCTCCGCAATCTCTCCCCCGTGATCTCTCTCTCTCCGCAATCTCTCCTCATGTGATCTCTCTCTCCGCAATCTCTCCCCATGTGATCTCTCTCTCCGCAATCTCTCCCCCGCAATCTCTCTCTCTCCGCAATCTCTCCCCATGTGATCTCTCTCTCTCCACAATCTCTCCCCATGCGATCTCTCTCTCTCCGCAATCTCTCCCCATGTGATCACTCTCTCTCCGCAATCTCTCCCCCGCGATCTCTCTCTCTCCGCAATCTCTCCCCATGTGATCTCTCTCTCTCCGCAATCTCTCCCCGTGATCTGTCTCTCTCTGTAATCTCTCCCCATGTGATCTCTCTCTCTCCGCAATCTCCCCCCATGTGATCTCTCTCTCTCGGCAATCTCTCCCCATGTAATCTCTCTCTCTCCGTAATCTCTCCCCATGTGATCTCTCTCTCTCCGCAATCTCTCTCCATGTGATCTCTCTCTCTCCGCAATCTCTCCCCATGCGATCTCTCTCTCTCCGCAATCTCTCCCCCGCGATCTCTCTCTCTCCGCAATCTCTCCCCATGTGATCTCCCTCTCCGCGATCTCTCCCCATGTGATCTCTCTCTCTCCGCAATCTCTCCCCATGCGATCTCTCTCACTCCGCAATCTCTCCCCATGCGATCTCTCTCTCCGCGATCTCTCCCCATGTGATCTCTCTCTCTCCGCAATCTCTCCCCATGTGATCTCTCTCTTCGCAATCTCTCCCCCGCGATCTCTCTCTCTCCGCAATCTCTCCCCGCGATCTCTCTCTCTCCGCAATCTCTCCCCCGCGATCTCTCTCTCTCCGCAATCTCTCCCCCGCGATCTCTCTCTCTCCGCGATCTCTCCCCCGCGATCTCTCTCTCCGCGATCTCTCCCCCGCGATATCTCTCTCTCCGCAATCTCTCCCCATGTGATCTCTCGCTCTCCGCAATCTCTCCCCGTGATCTCTCTCTCTCCGCAATCTCTCCCCATGTGATCTCTCTCTCTCCGCAATCTCTCCCCCGCGATCTCTCTCTCTCCGCAATCTCTCCCCATGTGATCTCTCGCTCTCCGCAATCTCTCCCCCGCGATCTCTCTCTCTCCGCAATCTCTCCCCATGTGATCTCTCTCTCTCCGCAATCTCTCCCCGCGATCTCTCTCTCCGCAATCTCTCCCCATGTGATCTCTCTCTCTCCGCAATCTCTCCCCATGTGATCTCTCTCTCTCCGCAATCTCTCCCACGCAATCTCTCTCTCTCTGCAATCTCTCCCCCGCGATCTCTCTCTCTCCACAATCTCTCCCCGTGATCTCTCTCTCTTCGCAATCTCTCCCCCGCAATCTCTCTCTCTCCGCAATCTCTCCCCATGTGATCTCTCTCTCCGCAATCTCTCCCCATGTGATCCAATTCCAATTTCCAATTAAAATGCTTTATTGGCATGAAAGTTTACAGAGAACCATATTGCCAAAGCTTACATAGCAAAAAGGTACAGTTTTCCAACATTCTGTAGGTGTCAATCGATTTGACATTTGTTGGGTACATACAATATTACTTTTAAACAATATTAATTTTAAACAGTCTTTGTACTTCATTTGGTACGTTCAATATTAATTTTAAACAGTCCTCAGGTTGTGACATGTTGTTACATATTTGGCCCCAAGGTATGGTCTGTCTCCTTCTCCTAGGACTAATCTCAATTTTGACAGATCATCCAATTCCTTGAAATCTGGGGTTGTTTGGCTTAGCTTGTTGAATAATATGTTTCTTGATGTGTTGAATTTTTCGCATTTTAGGAGGAAATGCATTTCTGTTTCAACCTCGCCAGCCAGACATTGATCGCATATTCTATTCTCTCTAGGCTGCCAGGATTTCTTGTATCTGCCTTTTTCAATTTCCAGTTGGTGGTCGCTTAGTCTGTACCTGGTGAGGGTCTGTCTCTGTTTTGTGTCTCTGATGGTCGTGAGGTAGTCTGCCAGTTTATATTCTCTTTTTAGGGCCCGGTAACATTCTAATCTGCTTTGGCTTTCGGTTATTTTGTTCCAATGTTCCAGGTAGGTTTCTTTGCATTTTTTAATGATTTGGTTCACTCGGATTGGTGTTTGGGCGGCTGTGTTGGTCTGGGGCTGGTCAGGGTCCGGCTGAGTACTTAGTTTCCGTAGCAGCTGACTCAGGGGACTCTTTTCTGGGTTTAGCTCTTGGGTCTGAAAGGCTTTGAAATGAAGGGTGTCTGGGGAGCTAGATTTGAGGTGATTTAGGAAGTTTAGTGCTCGTTTTTGGATGTTTATTATCAGTGGGTATCTGCCTAGTTCGGCTCTGCATGCATTTGTTGGCGTTTTCCTTTGGGTGCGAAGGATGCTTCGGCAGAATTCTGCATGTAGGGCTTCTATTGTATGTTTTTCCCATTTAGTGTAGCTTTGGTGATTTAGCGGGCCCCATACTTCACTACCGTACAGTGCAATGGGCAGGATTATGCTGTCAAATATTTTGAGCCAGATTTTGATTGGGATTTGGATGTTGTAGAATTTTCTTTTTATTGCATATAGGGCTCTTCGGGCTTTTTCTTTTAGTGCATTAGAGATCTCTCTCTCTCCGCAATCTCTCCCCATGTGATCTCTCTCTCCCGCAATCTCTCCCCATGTGACCTCTCCGCAATCTCGCCCCACGTGATCTCTCTCTCTCCGCAATCTCTACCCGCGATCTCTCTCTCTCCGTAATCTCTCCCCCGCGATCTCTCTCTCTCCGCAATCTCTCCCCATGTGATCTCTCTCTCTCCGCAATCTCTCCCCACCTGATCTCTCTCTCTCCGCAATCTCTCCCCCGCGATCTCTCTCTCTCCGCAATCTCTCCCCCGCGATCTCTCTCTCTCCGCAATCTCTCCCCCGCGATCTCTCTCTCTCCGCAATCTCTCCCCCACGATCTCTCCCTCCGCAATCTCTCCCCATGTGATCTCTCATTCCGCAATCTCTCCCCCGCAATCTCTCTCTCTCTGCAATCTCTCCCCATGTGATCTCTCCCTCTCCGCAATCTCTCCCCATGCGATCTCTCTCTCTCCGCATTCTCTCCCCATGTGATCTCTCTCTCTCCGCAATCTCTCCCCCGCGATCTCTCTCTCTCCGCAATCTCTCCCCATGTGATCTCTCTCTCTCCGCAATCTCTCTCCGCGATCTATCTCTCTCTGTAATCTCTCCCCATGTGATCTCTCTCTCTCCGCAATCTCTCCCCATGTGATCTGTCTCTCTCCGCAATCTCTCCCCATGTGAGCTCTCTCTCTCCGCAATCTCTCCCCATGTGATCTCTCTCTCGCCGCAATCTCACTCCATGTGATCTCTCTCTCTCCGCAATCTCTCCCCATGTGATCTCGCTCTCTCCGCAATCTCTCCCCATGCGATCTCTCTCTCTCCGCAATCTCTCCCCATGCGATCTCTCTCTCTCCACAATCTCTCCCCATGCGATCTCTCTCTCTCCGCAATCTCTCCCCCGCGATCTCTCTCTCTCCGCAATCTCTCCCCATGTGATCTCTCTCTCTCCGCAATCTCTCCCCATGTGATCTCTCTCACCGCAATCTCTCCCCCGCGATCTCTCTCTCTCCGCAATCTCTCCCCATGTGATCTCTCACTCTCCGCAATCTCTCCCCCGCGATCTCTCTCTCTCCGCAATCTCTCCCCATGTGATCTCTCTCTCTCCGCAATCTCTCCCCATGTGATCTCTCTCTCTCCGCAATCTCTCCCCCGCGATCTCTCTCTCTCCGCTATCTCTCCCCCGCGATCTCTCTCACTCCTCTATCTCTCCCCCGCGATCTCTCTCACTCCTCTATCTCTCCCCCACGATCTCTCTCTCTCCGCAATCTCTCCCTCGCGATCTCTCTCTCTCCGCAATCTCTCCCCCGTGATCTCTCTCTCTCCGCAATCTCTCCCCCGTGATCTCTCTCTCTCCGCAATCTCTCCCCATGTGATCTCTCCTCCCCGCAATCTCTCCCCCGCAATCTCTCTCTCTCCGCAATCTCTCCCCATGTGATCTCTCTCTCTCCGCAATCTCTCCCCATGCAATCTCTCTCTCTCCGCAATCTCTCCCCATATGATCTCTCTCTCTCCGCAATCTCTCCCCCGCGATCTCTCTCTCTCCGCAATCTCTCCCCATGTGATCTCTCTCTCTCCGCAATCTCTACCCGCGATCTGTCTCTCTCTGTAATCTCTCCCCATGTGATCTCTCTCTCTCCGCAATCTCTCCCCATGTGATCTCTCTCTCTCCGCAATCTCTCCCCATGTAATCTCTCTCTCTCCGCAATCTCTCCCCATGTGATCTCTCTCTCTCCGCAATCTCTCTCCATGTGATCTCTCTCTCTCCGCAATCTCTCCCCATGCGATCTCTCTCTCTCCGCAATCTCTCCCCCGCGATCTCTCTCTCTCCGCAATCTCTCCCCATGTGATCTCCCTTTCCGCGATCTCTCCCCATGTGATCTCTCTCTCTCCGCAATCTCTCCCCATGTGACCTCTCCGCAATCTCACCCCACGTGATCTCTCTCTCTCCGCAATCTCTCCCCGCGATCTCTCTCTCTCCGTAATCTCTCCCCCGCGATCTCTCTCTCTCCGCAATCTCTCCCCATGTGATCTCTCTCTCTCCGCAATCTCTCCCCACCTGATCTCTCTCTCTCCGCAATCTCTCCCCCGCGATCTCTCTCTCTCCGCAATCTCTCCCCCGCGATCTCTCTCTCTCCGCAATCTCTCCCCCGCGATCTCTCTCTCTCCGCAATCTCTCCCCCACGATCTCTCCCTCCGCAATCTCTCCCCATGTGATCTCTCTCTCTCCGCAATCTCTCCCCATGTGATCTCTCTCTCTCCGCAATCTCTCCCTCGCGATCTCTCTCTCTCCGCAATCTCTCCCCCGTGATCTCTCTCTCTCTGCAATCTCTCCCCATGTGATCTCTCTCTCCGCAATCTCTCCCCATGTGATCTCTCATTCCGCAATCTCTCCCCCGCAATCTCTCTCTCTCTGCAATCTCTCCCCATGTGATCTCTCCCTCTCCGCAATCTCTCCCCATGCGATCTCTCTCTCTCCGCAATCTCTCCCCATGTGATCTCTCTCTCTCCGCAATCTCTCCCCCGCGATCTCTCTCTCTCCGCAATCTCTCCCCATGTGATCTCTCTCTCTCCGCAATCTCTCTCCGCGATCTATCTCTCTCTGTAATCTCTCCCCATGTGATCTCTCTCTCTCCGCAATCTCTCCCCATGTGATCTGTCTCTCTCCGCAATCTCTCCCCATGTGAGCTCTCTCTCTCCGCAATCTCTCCCCATGTGATCTCTCTCTCTCCGCAATCTCACTCCATGTGATCTCTCTCTCTCCGCAATCTCTCCCCATGTGATCTCGCTCTC
The DNA here is from genome assembly GCF_052327205.1 of Somniosus microcephalus. Lineage (NCBI taxonomy): Eukaryota > Metazoa > Chordata > Chondrichthyes > Squaliformes > Somniosidae > Somniosus > Somniosus microcephalus. The sequence goes on from NC_141001.1 coordinate 83,689,459, forward strand.
TCCGCAATCTCTCCCCATGCGATCTCTCTCTCTCCGCAATCTCTCCCCATGCGATCTCTCTCTCTCCACAATCTCTCCCCATGCGATCTCTCTCTCTCCACAATCTCTCCCCCGCGATCTCTCTCTCTCCGCAATCTCTCCCCATGTGATCTCTCTCTCTCCGCAATCTCTCCCCATGTGATCTCTCTCACCGCAATCTCTCCCCCGCGATCTCTCTCTCTCCGCAATCTCTCCCCATGTGATCTCTCACTCTCCGCACTCTCTCCCCCGCGATCTCTCTCTCTCCGCAATCTCTCCCCATGTGATCTCTCTCTCTCCGCAATCTCTCCCCATGTGATCTCTCTCTCTCCGCAATCTCTCCCCCGCGATCTCTCTCTCTCCGCTATCTCTCCCACGCGATCTCTCTCACTCCTCTATCTCTCCCCCGCGATCTCTCTCACTCCTCTATCTCTCCCCCGCGATCTCTCTCTCTCCGCAATCTCTCCCTCGCGATCTCTCTCTCTCCGCAATCTCTCCCCCGTGATCTCTCTCTCTCCGCAATCTCACTCCATGTGATCTCTCTCTCTCCGCAATCTCTCCCCATGTGATCTCGCTCTCTCCGCAATCTCTCCCCATGCGATCTCTCTCTCTCCGCAATCTCTCCCCATGCGATCTCTCTCTCTCCGCAATCTCTCCCCATGCGATCTCTCTCTCTCCGCAATCTCTCCCCCGCGATCTCTCTCTCTCCGCAATCTCTCCCCATGTGATCTCTCTCTCTCCGCAATCTCTCCCCATGTGATCTCTCTCACCGCAATCTCTCCCCCGCGATCTCTCTCTCTCCGCAATCTCTCCCCATGTGATCTCTCACTCTCCGCAATCTCTCCCCCGCGATCTCTCTCTCTCCGCAATCTCTCCCCATGTGATCTCTCTCTCTCCGCAATCTCTCCCCATGTGATCTCTCTCTCTCCGCAATCTCTCCCCCGCGATCTCTCTCTCTCCGCTATCTCTCCCCCGCGATCTCTCTCACTCCTCTATCTCTCCCCCGCGATCTCTCTCACTCCTCTATCTCTCCCCCGCGATCTCTCTCTCTCCGCAATCTCTCCCTCGCGATCTCTCTCTCTCCGCAATCTCTCCCCCGTGATCTCTCTCTCTCCGCAATCTCTCCCCCGTGAACTCTCTCTCTCCGCAATCTCTCCCCATGTGATCTCTCTCCCCGCAATCTCTCCCCCGCAATCTCTCTCTCTCCGCAATCTCTCCCCATGCAATCTCTCTCTCTCCGCAATCTCTCCCCATGTGATCTCTCTCTCTCCGCAATCTCTCCCCCGCGATCTCTCTCTCTCCGCAATCTCTCCCCATGTGATCTCTCTCTCTCCGCAATCTCTACCCGCGATCTGTCTCTCTCTGTAATCTCTCCCCATGCGATCTCTCTCTCTCCGCAATCTCTCCCCCGCGATCTCTCTCTCTCCGCAATCTCTCCCCATGTGATCTCCCTCTCCGCGATCTCTCCCCATGTGATCTCTCTCTCTCCGCAATCTCTCCCCATGCGATCTCTCTCACTCCGCAATCTCTCCCCATGCGATCTCTCTCTCCGCGATCTCTCCCCATGTGATCTCTCTCTCTCCGCAATCTCTCCCCATGTGATCTCGCTCCTCGCAATCTCTCCCCCGCGATCTCTCTCTCTCCGCAATCTCTCCCCGCAATCTCTCTCTCTCCGCAATCTCTCCCCCGCGATCTCTCTCTCTCCGCAATCTCTCCCCCGCGATCTCTCTCTCTCCGCGATCTCTCCCCCGCGATCTCTCTCTCTCCGCGATCTCTCCCCCACGATATCTCTCTCTCCGCAATCTCTCCCCATGTGATCTCTCGCTCTCCGCAATCTCTCCCCGTGATCTCTCTCTCTCCGCAATCTCTCCCCATGTGATCTCTCTCTCTTCGCAATCTCTCCCCCGCAATCTCTCTCTCTCCGCAATCTCTCCCCATGTGATCTCTCTCTCTCCGCAATCTCTCCCCCACGATCTCTCCCTCCGCAATCTCTCCCCATGTGATCTCTCTCTCTCCGCAATCTCTCCCCATGTGATCTCTCTCTCTCCGCAATCTCTCCCCATGTGACCTCTCCGCAATCTCTCCCCACGTGATCTCTCTCTCTCCGCAATCTCTCCCCCGCGATCTCTCTCTCTCCGCAATCTCTCCCCCACGATCTCTCCCTCCGCAATCTCTCCCCATGTGATCTCTCTCTCTCCGCAATCTCTCCCCATGTGATCTCTCTCTCTCCGCAATCTCTCCCCATGTGACCTCTCCGCAATCTCTCCCCACGTGATCTCTCTCTCTCCGCAATCTCTCCCCCGCGATCTCTCTCTCTCCGCAATCTCTCCCTCGCGATCTCTCTCTCTCCGCAATCTCTCCCCCGTGATCTCTCTCTCTCTGCAATCTCTCCCCATGTGATCTCTCTCTCCGCAATCTCTCCCCATGTGATCTCTCATTCCGCAATCTCTCCCCCGCAATCTCTCTCTCTCTGCAATCTCTCCCCATGTGATCTCTCCCTCTCCGCAATCTCTCCCCTGCGATCTCTCTCTCTCCGCAATCTCTCCCCATGTGATTTCTCTCTCTCCGCAATCTCTCCCCCGCGATCTCTCTCTCTCCGCAATCTCTCCCCACGTGATCTCTCTCTCTCCGCAATCTCTCTCCGCAATCTATCTCTCTCTGTAATCTCTCATACATAGATACATAGATACATAGAAGATAGGAGCAGGAGTAGGCCATTCGGCCCTTCGTGCCTGCTCCGCCATTTAATGAGATCATGGCTGATCCTTTAATTCAGTATCCCGTCCCCGCCTTCTCTCCGTAACCCTTAACCCCTTTTGCCCGTAGAAATATATCTAATTCCCTCTTAAATATATTTAATGAGCTGGCGTACACTGCCCTCTGTGGCAATGAGTTCCACAGGTTCACCACTCTCTGAGTGAAGAAATTCCCCCTCATCTCTGTCCTAAATGGTTTAGCCCTTATCCTTAAATTATGTCCTCTAGTTCTGTTCTCACCCGCCAAGGGAAACATTCCTTCTGCATCCAGTCTGTCTAGACCTGTCAGAATTTTATACACTTCTATGAGGTCCCCTCTCAATCTTCTAAACTCCAGTGTGTACATCCCTAAACTACATAGTCTCTCCTCATAGGTCATTCCCGCCATTCCTGGTATCAGCCTGGTGAATCGCCGCTGCACCCCCTCCATGGCAAGAACATCCTTCCTCAGATGAGGCGACCAAAACTGTACACATGTGATCTCTCTCTCTCCGCAATCTCTCCCCATGTGATCTGTCTCTCTCCGCAATCTCTCCCCATGTGAGCTCTCTCTCTCCGCAATCTCTCCCCATGTGATCTCTCTCTCTCCGCAATCTCACTCCATGTGATCTCTCTCTCTCCGCAATCTCTCCCCATGTGATCTCGCTCTCTCCGCAATCTCTCCCCATGCGATCTCTCTCTCTCCGCAATCTCTCCCCATGCGATCTCTCTCTCTCCGCAATCTCTCCCCATGCGATCTCTCTCTCTCCGCAATCTCTCCCCCGCGATCTCTCTCTCTCCGCAATCTCTCCCCATGTGATCTCCCTCTCCGCGAACTCTCCCCATGTGATCTCTCTCACTCCGCAATCTCTCCCCATGCGATCTCTCTCTCTCCACAATCTCTCCCCATGCGATCTCTCTCTCCGCGATCTCTCCCCATGTGATCGCTCTCTCTCCGCAATCTCTCCCCATGTGATCTCTCTCTCTTCGCAAACTCTCCCCCGCGATCTCTCTCTCTCCGCAATCTCTCCCCGCGATCTCTCTCTCTCCGCAATCTCTCCCCCGCGATCTCTCTCTCTCCGCAATCTCTCCCCCGCGATCTCTCTCTCTCCGCGATCTCTCCCCCGTGATCTCTCTCTCCCCGCAATCTCTCCCCCGCGATCTCTCTCTCTCCGCAATCTCTCCCCATGTGATCTCTCGCTCTCCGCAATCTCTCCCCGTGATCTCTCTCTCTCCGCAATCTCTCCCCATGTGATTTCTCTCTCTCCGCAATCTCTCCCCCGTGATCTCACTCTCTCCGCAATCTCTCCCCATGTGATCTCTCGCTCTCCGCAATCTCTCCCCATGTGATCTCTCTCTCTCCGCAATCTCTCCCCATGTGATCTCTCTCTCTCCGCAATCTCTCCCCATGTGATCTCTCTCTCTCCGCAATCTCTCCCCCGCAATCTCTCTCTCTCTGCAATCTCTCCCCCGCGATCTCTCTCTCTCCACAATCTCTCCCCGTGATCTCTCTCTCTTCGCAATCTCTCCCCCGCAATCTCTCTCTCTCCGCAATCTCTCCCCATGTGATCTCTCTCTCCGCAATCTCTCCCCATGTGATCTCTCTCTCTCCGCATTCTCTCCCCATGTGACCTCTCCGCAATCTCTCCCCCGTGATCTCTCTCCGCAATCTCTCCCCCGCGATCTCTCTCTCTCCGCAATCTCTCCCCCGCGATCTCTCTCTCTCCGCAATCTCTCCCCATGTGATCTCTCTCTCTCCGCAATCTCTCCCCCACGATCTCTCTCTCTCCGCAATCTCTCCCCCGTGATCTCTCTCTCTCCGCAATCTCTCCCCCGCGATCTCTCTCTCTCCGCAATCTCTCCCCATGTGATCTCTCTCTCTCCGCAATCTCTCCCCCACGATCTCTCTCTCTCCGCAATCTCTCCCCCACGATCTCTCTCTCCGCAATCTCTCCCCATGTGATCTCTCTCTCTCCGCAATCTCTCCCCATGTGATCTCACTCTCTCCGCAATCTCTCCCCATGTGATCTCTCTCTCTCCGCAATCTCTCCCTCGCGATCTCTCTCTCTCCGCAATCTCTCCCCCGTGATCTCTCTCTCTCCGCAATCTCTCCCCATGTGATCTCTCTCTCCGCAATCTCTCCCCATGTGATCTCTCTCTCCGCAATCTCTCCCCCGCAATCTCTCTCTCTCCGCAATCTCTCCCCATGTGATCTCTCTCTCTCCGCAATCTCTCCCCATGCGATCTCTCTCTCTCCGCAATCTCTCCCCATGTGATCTCTCTCTCTCCGCAATCTCTCCCCCGCGATCTCTCTCTCTCCGCTATCTCTCCCCATGTGATCTCTCTCCGCAATCTCTCTCCGCGATCTGTCTCTCTCTGTAATCTCTCCCCATGTGATCTCTCTCTCTCCGCAATCTCTCCCCATGTGATCGCTCTCTCTCCGCAATCTCTCCCCATGTGAGCTCTCTCTCTCCGCAATCTCTCCCCATGTGATCTCTCTCTCTCCGCAATCTCACTCCATGTGATCTCTCTCTCTCCGCAATCTCTCCCCATGTGATCTCTCTCTCTCCGCAATCTCTCCCCATGCAATCTCTCTCTCTCCGCAATCTCTCCCCATGCGATCTCTCTCTCTCCGCAATCTCTCCCCATGCGATCTCTCTCTCTCCGCAATCTCTCCCCCGCGATCTCTCTCTCTCCGCAATCTCTCCCCATGTGATCTCCCTCTCCGCGATCTCTCCCCATGTGATCTCTCTCTCTCCGCAATCTCTCCCCATGCGATCTCTCTCTCTCCGCAATCTCTCCCCATGCGATCTCTCTCTCCGCGATCTCTCCCCATGTGATCTCTCTCTCTCCGCAATCTCTCCCCATGTGATCTCTCTCTCTTCGCAATCTCTCCCCCGCGATCTCTCTCTCTCCGCAATCTCTCCCCGCGATATCTCTCTCTCCGCAATCTCTCCCCCGCGATCTCTCTCTCTCCGCAATCTCTCCCCCGCGATCTCTCTCTCTCCGCAATCTCTCCCCCGCGATCTCTCTCTCTCCGCGATCTCTCCCCCGTGATCTCTCTCTCTCCGCAATCTCTCCCCCGCGATCTCTCTCTCTCCGCAATCTCTCCCCATGTGATCTCTCGCTCTCCGCAATCTCTCCCCGTGATCTCTCTCTCTCCGCAATCTCTCCCCATGTGATCTCTCTCTCTCCGCAATCTCTCCCCCGCGATCTCTCTCTCTCCGCAATCTCTCCCCATGTGATCTCTCACTCTCCGCAATCTCTCCCCCGTGATCTCTCTCTCTCCGCAATCTCTCCCCATGTGATCTCTCTCTCTCCGCAATCTCTCCCCGCGATCTCTCTCTCTCCACAATCTCTCCCCATGTGATCTCTCTCTCTCCGCAATCTCTCCCCATGTGATCTCTCTCTCTCCGCAATCTCTCCCCATGTGATATCTCTCTCTCCGCAATCACTCCCCCGCAATCTCTCTCTCTCCGCAATCTCTCCCCCGCGATCTCTCTCTCTTCACAATCTCTCCCCCGCAATCTCTCTCTCTCCGCAATCTCTCCCCATGTGATCTCTCTCTCCGCAATCTCTCCCCATGTGATCTCTCTCTCTCCGCAATCTCTCCCCATGTGATCTCTCTCTCTCCGCAATCTCTCCCCATGTGACCTCTCCGCAATCTCTCCCCACGTGATCTCTCTCTCTCCGCAATCTCTCCCCCGCGATCTCTCTCTCTCCGCAATCTCTCCCTCTCCGCAATCTCTCCCCCGCGATCTCTCTCTCTCCGCAATCTCTCCCCATGTGATCTCTCTCTCTCCGCAATCTCTCCCCACGTGATCTCTCTCTCTCCGCAATCTCTCTCCTGCGATCTCTCTCTCTCCGCAATCTCTCCCCCGTGATCTCTCTCTCTCCGCAATCTCTCCCCTGCGATCTCTCTCTCTCCACAATCTCTCCCCCGTGATCTCTCTCTCTCCGCAATCTCTCCCCCGCGATCTCTCTCTCTCCGCAATCTCTCCCCCATGATCTCTCTCTCTCCGCAATCTCTCCCCATGTGATCTCTCTCTCTCCGCAATCTCTCCCCCACGATCTCTCTCTCTCCGCAATCTCTCCCCCGTGATCTCTCTCTCTCCGCAATCTCTCCCCCGTGATCTCTCTCTCTCCGCAATCTCTCCCCATGTGATCTCTCTCTCTCCGCAATCTCTCCCCCACGATCTCTCTCTCTCTGCAATCTCTCCCCCACGATCTCTCTCTCCGCAATCTCTCCCCATGTGATCTCTCTCTCTCCGCAATCTCTCCCCATGTGATCTCTCTCTCTCCGCAATCTCTCCCCATGTGATCTCTCTCTCTCCGCCATCTCTCCCCATGTGATCTCTCTCTCTCCGCAATCTCTCCCCATGTGATCTCTCGCTCTCCGCAATCTCTCCCCATGTGATCTCTCTCTCTCCGCAATCTCTCCCCATGTGATCTCTCTCTCCGCAATCTCTCCCCATGTGATCTCTCTCTCCGCAATCTCTCCCCATGTGATCTCTCTCTCCGCAATCTCTCCCCCGCGATCTCTCTCTCTCCGCTATCTCTCCCCATGTGATCTCTCTCTCTCCGCAATCTCTCCCCCGCGATCTCTCTCTCTCCGCAATCTCTCCCCTGCGATCTCTCTCCCTCCGCGATCTCTCCCCCTGTGATCTCTCTCTCCGCGTTCTCTCTCTCCACGATATCTCCCCATGTAATCTCTGATGTGCCTCAATAAATCCGAGACTTGATGTTAGCGAAACAAAACAAGGCTTTTATTGACTTATAAGGTAACACACAGAGGAGAATGTATCTTCCATCCAGAGGTCTGCCGTACTGGATGTGCTGCAGGCTGGGCCAGCTTACATAGGAGCCAGGTATGGGCGGAGCCCTACACACAGTACAATACAATGGAAATGAAACTGAAACCAACCACAGTCACAGGCAGAGAAATACTGATGAGTGATGAATGGAATATTTCATCACATTCACCCCTTCTATAGATTTAGTCTGTTCGGGTGTTTGATAGTCCTCTGCGACCGACGTGGCTGTTGTGGTGCCACGGGTGTCGGCTGGGTGTCCCCGGTGGCCTCCTGGGTCTCTGCCGGGGGTGCCGCCAGGGTTGTTGAAGGGGTAGTTAGTGGGGGTACCGTTGGTCGATGTTCTTCCGGGGGTGATGAAAGAGTAGTGGGTGGGTAAGAGTTGCTGTGGTCGTTGTTGCTGCTGTTGTCATGGTTGTTGTCGTTCCCGGCTGGGGCGACGTCTTTTATGGACATGGTGTCCTCCCTTCCGTCGGCGTGCCGGACATACGCGTATTGGGGGTTGGCGTGGAGTAGGTGCACTGACTCCACGAGAGGGTCCGTTTTGTGGCCCCTCACATGCCTTCGCACGAATACCGGACCTGGGGTGGAGAGCCATGACGGCATGGATACGCCCGAGGTGGATTTCCGGGAAAAGACAAACATTCGCTCGTGAGGCATGGCATTAGTGGCAGTACACAATAGCGACCGTATCGAATGGAGCACATCTGGGAGGACTTCCTGCCAGCGGGAGATAGGGAGGCCTTTGGTCCTTAGAGCTAGAGTGACTGCTTTCCATACTATCCCGTTCTCTCGCTCCACTTGACCGTTACCCCGGGGGTTGTAGCTGGTGGTATGGCTCGTGGCGATCCCCCTGGACAGCATGTACTGGCGTAGCTCTTCACTCATGAAGGACGCCCCCCTATCCGTATGGATGTAGCTCGGCATACCAAACAGGCAGAACAGGCTGTTGAGGCATTTAATGACCGTGGCGCTGGTCATGTCTGGGCAGGGGAAGGCGAATGGGAAATGAGAGTATTCGTCCACAATGTTCAGGAAGTAAACATTGCGGTCGACGGACGGGAGGGGGCACTTGAAATCTAAGCTGAGCCGCTCAAAGGGCCGTGTAGCTTTGATTAAGTGGGCTCTATCTGGGCAGTAGAACCGAGGCTTGCACTCAGCGCAAGTGCGACAGTTCCTGGTCAGGGACCGAACTTCCTCAATCGAGTAGGGTAAGTTGCGGGACTTTATGAAGTGGAACAGCCGCGTGACCCCTGGGTGGCAGAGGTCATTGTGGAGGGTCTGTAGCCGATCCCCGGTGGCGCTGGCACACATCCCTCGTGAGAGGGCGTCGGGGGATTCGTTAAGGGCCCCTGGCTGGTAAATGATGTCATAATCGAAGGTGGAGAGCTCGATCCGCCACCTAAGAATCTTATCATTTTTAATCTTCCCCCTCTGTTTATTATTGAACATAAACGCTACCGACCGCTGGTCGGTAAGTAGGGTGAAGCGTTTGCCGGCTAGGTAGTGGCGCCAGTGGCGCACTGCCTCCACGATGGCTTGGGCCTCCTTTTCTACGGAGGAGTGTCTGATCTCGGGCCCTTGGAGGGTCCTCGAGAAGAAAGCTACGGGCCGCCCCGCCTGGTTGAGGGTGGCCGCCAAGGCAAAGTCAGATGCATCACTTTCCACTTGAAAGGGAGTGTTCTCGTCCACTGCTTGTAGCGTGGCCCGCTCAATATCCCGCTTAATGCTTTTGAAGGCGGCGTGGGCCTCAGCAGGGAGCGGAAAAGAGGATGCTCTCAAGAGGGGGCGGGCTTTGTCGGAGTAGTTGGGGACCCATTGGGAATCATAAGAAAATAACCCCAGGCACCTTTTCAGGGCTTTGGGAGTGTTGGGCAGGGGCAGCTCCCGTAGGGGGCGCAATCGGTCGGGGTCTGGTCCGATTTCCCCATTCTCCACCACGCTGCCTAGCATGCAGAGGCACGTGGTGTTGTAAACGCTCTTGTCCTCGTTGTAGGTGAGGTTGAGTTTTTGTGCGGTTTTCAGGAACCTCTCGAGGTTCGAGTCATGATCCTGCTGGTTGTGACCGCAGATGGTGATGTTGTCGAGGTAGGGGAAGGTTGCCTGCAAGTGGTGGTCATCGACTATGCGGTCCATCTCCCTCTGGAAGACCGAGACCCCATTTGTCACCCCAAAGGGGACTCTGAGGAATTGGTAGAGGCGTCCGTTCGCCTCGAAGGCGGTGTACGGGCGGTCCTCTGGTCTGATAGGGAGCTGGTGGTACGCTGACTTGAGGTCGATGGTGGAGAACACCCGGTATTGGGCGATTTGGTTCACCATTTCTGATATGCGGGGTAGCGGGTAGGCGTCTAGTTGGGTGTACCTGTTGATCGTTTGGCTATAGTCGATCACCATCCGTTTCTTCTCGCTACCCCTTACCACCACCACTTGGGCGCGCCACGGGCTATTGCTGCGTTCAATAATGCGCTCTTTCAGGAGCCTGTCTACCTCGGTCGCGATAAACCGCCTGTCCTCCCAGCTGTACCTCCTGCTTTTGGTCGCTATTGGCCGGCAGTTAGGGGTCAGGTTCGCGAATAGCGAAGGCGGCTTTACCTTCAGGGTAGCCAGACCGCACACTGTGAGGGGCAGCTGGGACCCACCGTAATTGAGCGTGATGCTTTGGTGGTAGCACTGGAAATCCAGGCCCAAGATCACGCTCGCACATAGATTCTTCATGATTAATACTTTAAAATTATCGTATACAGTTCCGTTAATGGACAATTGTACCGTGCAGTAACCCATAATGGTCGATGTCTGGGTTTTATCAGCCATAGAGATGGTACCCCGAGTAGGGACCACCTTTAGGGAGAGTTGTTGTACCAGTTCCGGGTGGATAAAACTCTCCGTGCTTCCACTGTCAATTAAACATTTAACCCTGCACCCGTTTACCTCGATGTCCACCATTGATTTGGATAGCGGGTGCGGCCTGGTCTGGTCCACCGTGACCGATGCCACCGTAGGGCCCTGATCGAGGCAAGATGGCATCCACGCTGTCTGCTCACAAGATGGCGGACCCCACGAGGTCGGGCAAATGGCGTCCAAGATGGCCGCTCCCACAGCGCACACGTGGCGGTGGCGGGTTTTCGGGCGGGGTTCCCTCTGCACACCTTCCCGAAGTGCCCCTTCTTACCGCATTTAAAGCAGGTGGTGCCTTTCGCCGGGCACAGGTTTCTGGTGTGCTTCGGCTGCCAGCAGAAGTAGCAGTTGGGTCCCCGACGTGTTGTGGCTGTCGTAGGGCTTCTGGGGGGAGAGCGGGGCCCCGACAGTGTCGGGCTGCCGGGCGGGGAAGATGCCTTCCAAGATAGCGGCGCCCTTGGTGCACACGTGGCGGCGTGGGCTGAAGAGTAGGCATCCGAGTTTCTCTGGGCCACATCCAGGGATCGTGCTGTGTCCGCAGCCTGTTTCAGGTCCAATCCCGTTTTTTCCAGCAGTCTCTGCCGGATGTAAGTGGAGCTGAGGCCTGTGATAAAGGCATCGCGAACAAGCTCGTTAGTGTATACTGCGGCTTTTATATCTTGGCACTTGCAGTCTTTGCCAAGCGTTTTCAGGGTGCCTAGGAACTCCTCCACCGATTCCCCAGGTCGCTGTGCGCGAGTAGCGAGCAGATGCCTAGCATACACCTCATTCGTAGGCTGCTGGTAATGCGCCTTTAAGATGTCGCAGGCGGCCGGGTACGTGTCGGCGTCTTGGATGAGGGGGTAAACCCGGTGGCTTACCCAATTCCGCAGAATTCCGAGTTTCATACTCGCAGCGTCCGTAGCGTCTTTGACGGCTGCGGAATTGTCCAGGAAGAATTCCATACACATAAACCAGTGTCCGAAACATGCCGATGCGTCCGAAGCATGCTGGTCCAAATCCAAACGTTCGGGTTTCAAGAGTTGATCCATTGTGTTGAAAATTAAGTCAATAAAATTGATGTGCTTCAATAAATCCAAGACTCAATGTTAGCGAAACAAAACAAGGCTTTTATTGACTTAGAAGGTAACACACAGAGGAGAATGTATCTTCCATCCAGAGGTCTGCCGTACTGGATGTGCTGCAGGCTGGGCCAGCTTACATAGGAGCCAGGTATGGGCGGAGCCCTACACACAGTACAATACAATGGAAATGAAACTGAAACCAACCACAGTCACAGGCAGAGAAATACTGATGAGTGATGAATGGAATATTTCATCACAATCTCTCTCTCCGTGATCTCTCTATCCGTGACCTCTCTCCCCCCGGGATCTCTCTCTCCTCGAACTCTCCCCCGCGATCTCTCTCTCCGCCGCAATCTCACTCTCTCCGCGATCTCTCCCTGGCGATCTCCCTCTCTCCGTGATCTCTCTCTCCGCAATCTCTCACCGTGATCTCTCTCTCTCTGCGATCTCTTCGTGATTTCTCTCTCTCCATGATCTCTCCCCCTTTAATCTTTCTCTGTGATCTCTCTCTCTCCGCAATATCTCTCTCCCCGTGATCTCTCTCTCTGCGATCTCTCTCTCTGCGATCTCTCTCTCCGCAATCTCTCTCTCCCCGTGATCTCTCTCCCCGTGATCTCTCTCCCTGTGATCTCTCTCTCCACGATCTCTCCCCATGTGATCTCTCTCTCCACGATCTCTCCCCATGTGATCTCTCTCTCCACGATCTCTGGTAGTGGAAAAGAGGGAAGTCATATGAAGTTAGAAATAGATGGTAGAAAGGTGAGAAGCAATAAGCAAAGGAGAGAAACACAAAGGGCCAAACTAATTCATAATGAGAGTGTGAAAAAAGCAAGCCTGAAGGCTTTGTATCTTAATGCTAGAAGCATTAGGAACAAGGTGGATGAATTAGTTGTGGAAATAGAGGTAAACAAGTATGATTTGATTGGGATTACAGAAACGTGGCTGCAGGGTGGGCAAGGCTGGGAACTTAACATCCAGGGATATACAATATTTAGGAAGGATCGGCAAAAAGGTAGGGGAGGTGGGGTAGCATTGCTGGTAAAGGAGGGGATTAATGCAATGGAAAGGAAGGATATTAACTCGGATGAAACGGAATCTGTATGGGTAGAAATGAGAAATAGCAAGGGGAGGAAAACGTTAGTGGGTGTGATATATAGGCCTCCAAATAGTAATATGGAGGTGAGGGAAGGCATAAAAAGGGAAATTAGAGAAGCGTGCGATAAGAGCACAGCTGTCATCATGGGTGACTTTAATTTACATATTGATTGGACTACCCAAATTAGTAAAAATTCTGAGGAGGAGGAATTCCTGGAATGTTTTCGGGACGGTTATCTGGACCAATATGTCGAGGAGCCGACTCGAGATCAGGCCATTTTAGACTGGGTATTGTGCAATGAGAAGGGACTTATCAGCAATCTTCTTGTACGAGGCCCCTTGGGTCAGAGCGATCATAATATGATCGAGCTCTCAGTCGAGATGGAGAGTGAGGAAATTGAATCAGAGACTAAGGTCCAGAACTTAAATAAAGGGAATTACGAGGGTATGAGACGGGAATTGGGTAAGATTGATTGGGTGGTGTTTCTGGGGGGATTGACAGTGGATAGACAATGGCAAGCATTCAAAGATAGAATGGAAGAATTCCAGAACATGTTTATACCGGTTTGGCATAAAAATAAACCTAAAAAGGTGACTCAACCGTGGATAACGAGGGAAATTAGGGACAGCATAAAATAAAAAAAAAGGGCATATCAACTGGCAAAAAAAAGCACCAGACCGGAAGATTGGGGGCAGTACAGGATACAGCAAAAGAGGACAAAGGGATTAATCAGGAAGGGGAAAATAGAATACGAAAGTAAACTTGCAGCAAACATAAAGACAGACTGCAAAAGCTTTTATCGGTATATCAGGAGGAAAAGACTGGTAAAATCCCAAGTCGGTCCCTTGCAGTCCGATTCGGGAGAATATATAATGGAGAATAAGGAAATGGCAGACCAATTAAACTCATACTTTGGTTCTGTATTCACAAAGGAGGACACAAATAACCTCCCAGGAATATCGGCAAACATAGGGACTAATGAGAGGGAGGAGCTGACAGAAATTAGTATCTCTAGGGATATGGTGTTGGGTAAGTTGAGGGGACTGAAGGCCGACAAATCCCCGGGGCCTGATAAACTACATCCTAGGGTACTTAAGGAGGTGGCCCTGGAGATAGCAGATGCTCTAAGGATCATCTTCCGGAACTCCATTGACTCGGGAACAGTACCCGTGGATTGGAGGGTAGCTAATGTTACCCCAATATTTAAAAAGGGGGGTAGAGAGAAAGCAGGGAATTATAGACCAGTAAGCCTTACATCGGTTGTGGGCAAAATGCTAGAGTCCATTATTAAGGATAAAATAGCGGAGCACTTGACAAATGGGGAAAGGATCGGACAGAGTCAACATGGATTTACAAAGGGTAAATCGTGTTTGACTAATCTGCTGGAATTTTTTGAGGAAGTAACTGGTAAAATAGATGGGGGAGAGCCAGTGGATGTGGTGTACCTTGACTTCCAGAAAGCCTTCGATAAGGTTCCACACAAAAGATTATCATGCAAAATTAAGGCTCATGGGATTGGGGGCAAAGTATTAACGTGGATAGAGAACTGGCTGGCGGATAGAAAACAGAGAGTTGGAATAAACAGCTCGTTTTCGGAGTGGCAGGCAGTGACCAGCGGGGTGCCGCAAGGATCTGTCCTGGGACCCCAGCTGTTCACAATATATATAAATGATCTGGATCAGGGAATTGGATGCAATATTTCCAAATTCGCTGACGACACTAAACTAGGAGGAGGGGTGGGCTCTGATGAGGATGTCAGGAGGCTACAGTGCGATTTGGACAGGTTGGGGGACTGGGCGGATACGTGGCAGATGCACTATAATGTGGATAAATGCGAGGTTATCCACTTTGGGGGTAAAAACAGGAGGGTGGATTATTATCTAAATGGCAATAGATTGGGAGATGGGGAAGTGCAGAGGGACCTGGGTGTTCTTGTGCACCAGTCACTGAAGGAGAGCATGCAGGTGCAACAGGCGATTAAGAAGGCAAATGGTATGTTGGCCTTCATATCAAGGGGGTTCGAGTATAGGAATAGGGATACCTTACTACAGCTGTACAAGGTGCTGGTGAGACCACATCTGGAGTATTGTGTACAGTTTTGGTCGCCCCATCTGCGGAAGGATGTTCTTGCCATGGAAAGAGTGCAGCGGCGATTCACCAGGCTGATACCTGGAATGGCGGGAATGACCTACGAGGAGAGATTGAATAGTTTGGGCTTGTACTCACTGGAGTTTAGAAGATTGAGAGGGGATCTCATCGAAACATATAAAATTATGGCAGGCCTGGACAGGCTGAATTCAGAGAGAATGTTTCCAATGGCAGGGGAGCACAGAACCAGGGGCCACAGTCTAAAAATAGCGGGCAAATCATTTAAAACAGAGATGAGGAAGAATTTCTTCACTCAAAGAGTGGTGAGCCTGTGGAATTCCCTGCCACAGAGGGCTGTGAAGGCTAATTCAATAAATATTTTCAAGAGAGAATTGGATATATTTCTGAAGGCTAAGGGGATTAAGGGTTACGGAGAAAAGGCGGGGACGGGGTACTGAACTGGTAAGATCAGCTATGATCTCAGACGAAGATCAGCCATGATCTCATTGAATGGCGGAGCAGGCTCGAAGGGCCGAATGGCCTACTCCTGTTCCTATCTCTATGTTTCTCTCTCCATGGCCTCTCTCTCCACGATCTCTCCCCATGTGATCTCTCTCTCCACGATCTCTCCCCATGTGATCTCTCTCTCTGATCTCTCCCCATGTGATCTCTCTCTCTCCACGATCTCTCCCCATGTGATCTCTCTCTCCACGATCTCTCCCCATGTGATCTCTCTCCACGATCTCTCCCCATGTGATCTCTCTCTCTACGATCTCTCCCCATGTGATCTCTCTCTCTACGATCTCTCCCCATATAGTCTCTCTCCACGATCTCGCTCCGTGATCTCTCTCTCCATGATCTCTCCCCATGTGATCTCTCTCTCCACGATCTCTCTCCCTGTGATCTCTCTCTCCATGATCTCTCCCCATATGATCTCTCTCTCTGATCTCTCTCTCCACGATCTCTCCCCATGTGATCTCTCTCTCCACGATCTCTCCCCATGTGATCTCTCTCTCTCCACGATCTTTCTTTTCACGATCCCTCTCTCCGCGATCTCTCTCTCTCCGTGATCTCTCTATTTGCGATCTCTCACCCCTGCGAACTCTCTCTTTCCGCGATCTCACCCCCCCCCCCCCCCGCGAGCACAGTCTCCCTGCAATCTCTCTCCCCCCGCTATCACTCCCCTGTGATCTCTCTGCGGTCTCTCCCCGCGATTTCTTTCCCGCAATCTCTCTCCCTTTGATCTCTCTCTCTGCGATCTCTCTCGCTGCGATATCTCCCCTGCAGTCACTTCCCCGCGATCTCTATCCCTTCAATCTCTCCCCTGCGATCTCTCTCCCCACAATCTCTCCCCTTTGATCTCTCACCCTGCGATCAGTCTCTACCCTTCAATCTCTCTCCCTGTGATCTCTCTCATTTCGAATTCTCACCGCATGATCTCTCTGAACCTTCGATCTTATCCTGTGATCTCTCCCCTGCGATCTCTCTCCGAGATCTCCCTCCGCACTCTCTCTCTCCCCTGCGATCTCTCTCCCCTGCGATCTCTCTCCCCGGCGCTCTTTCTCCCCTGCTATCTCATTCCCTACGATCTCGCTCCCTGTGATCTCTCTCCCTGCGATCTCATCCCTGTGATCTCACTCCCCGCGATCTCTCTCCCCTCCGATCTCTCTCCCCGCGATCTCTCTCCCCTGTGATCCCTCTCCCGTCGATCTCTCTCCCTGCGATCTCACTCCCTAAGATCTCTCTCCCTGCGATCTCCCTCCCTGCAGTCTCTCTCCGCCGCGATCTCTACCCCTGCGATCTCTCCGCTGCAAGCTCTGTCCCCACAGACTCCCCCCAGGCAATCTCTCTCCTCTGCTATCTCACTCCCTACGATCTCTCTCCTTGTGATCTCTCTCCCTGTGATCTCACTCCACTGCGATCTCTCTCCCCGCGATCAATCTCCCTGCGATCTCTCTCCCCCGCAATTTCCCCCTGTGATCTCTCTCCCTGCGATCTCTCTCCCCTGCGATCTCTCTCTCCGCTTTGATATCTCCCCTGCGATCTCTCTCCCCCGCGATCTCTCTCCCCTCGATTTCCCCCTGCGATCTGTCTCCCCCGCGATCTCTCTCCCCCGTGACCTCTCTCCCTGCGACCTCCCCCCTGCGATCTCTCTCCCTGCAAACTCACTCCCTGCGATCTCTCTCCCTAAGATCTCTCTCCCCCCGCTATCTCTCCCTCCGCGGTCTCTCCCTACGATATCTTACCCCGCAATCTCTCTCTCACCGCGATCTCGCCCTGTGATATCTCCCCCGTGATCTCTCTCTCCGCGGTCTCTCCCCGCGATATCTTTTCCCGCAATCGCTCTCCCTTTGATCTCTCGCCCTGCGATCAGTCTCTGCCCTTCAATCTCTCTCCGTGATCGCTATCATTTCGAATTCTCTCCCCCTGCGATCTCTCCCCGGTGTTCTCTCTCCCTGCGATCTCCCTCCTAGCGATCTCTCTCCCTGTGATGTCTCTCCCTGCGAGCTCTCTCCCCCGCTATCCCTCCCCCTGCTATCTCTCTCCACGCGATCTCTCCCCCTGCGATCTCTCTCCTTGTGATCTCTCTCTCCCTGTGATCTCTCTCCCTAAGATCTCTTCCCCCACCCCCCGCTATCTCTCTCCCTGCGATCCCTCTCCTTGCTTTCTCTCTCCCTGTGATCTCTCTTCCTAAGATCTCTCTCCCTAAGATCTCACTCCCCCCGCTATCTCTCCCCTGCGATCTCTCTCTCCACGGTCTCTCCCCGCGATATCTTGCCCCGCAATCTCTCTCCCTGTGATCTCTCTCCCCACAATCTCACTCCCTATGATCTCTCTCCCTGAGATGTCTCTCCTCCGCGATCCCTCTCCCCCGTGACCTCTCTCGCTGCGATCTCTCTCCCTGCAATCTCTCTCCCTGCAATCTCCCTGTGACCTCTCTCCCTGCAATCTCTCCCCCTGCGATCCCTCTCCCTGCTATCTCTCTCCTGTGATATCTTCCCCTCCACAATCTCTCGCCTCATGACCTCTTACCCCCGTGATCATTCCCTCCCTCTTTCCCTACCTCCTTGCTGCCACATTCCGAGCAGCCCCAGTAATGGATTGCAGGGGACCATCCCCAGCAGTCTACAGCTGCTGCCTTGGACCGCTGGCTTTCCATCTCAATCTGGCTGGCTGACATGCGGGTAACGTAGTAACAGTTCTAATGAGATCCTGCCATTAAATTCAGATGGCCTTCCGCATCCCGGTATTTCTGGGCTTCACGGCCACTGACAAGTGGCCCCATTCCCTCCCCCCGCTCCCCTGTAAATACTGGGGCCAGTAAGTAAGTAAGTAACTAACTAACTCATCATGCAGCTTAACAGGTCTTCTCACTGCAGCCAGAACTTGCAGGAAACATAATCCCTCGAATGGATAGATTAGTGAACAATTAAATTATATATGTTCCTCTACCTCAAAATTGTTCCACACTCAGACATCACAACATCCACAATGTTGCTTTTTTGATAGCGCCCTCTTTATATATCGTCAGCTTACACACGACTTGTGGCCATAGGAAAACCCAAACGTTGGCTTGCAGGTCAGCGGGAATCATCAATCCAACCCAAAGAATTGATTTAAATACCGGCACCTGCTTCTGGATGTAGGTTCAAGAAACCAAACATACGGCAAGAAATTTAAGGGCAGTCCGATCAGAGTGGAGACCCGTTGCTGTGGGGCCCCGCTCCTATTTCAGGTGTGCTGCCCTGTTTCCACCAGGATCCCATCCCCCACCCTCTATAAATGTCAACTCATTCAAAACTCTGCCGCCTGCATCCTATCAAGTCCCACTCATCCATCACTCCTGTGCTCGCTGACCTACATTGGCTCCCAGTCCCCTAATCTCTTAAATTTAAAAAACTAATTCTTGTGTTCAATTCCCTACTTGGCCTCGCAGCACTAATTATCTCTGTAACCTTCTCCAGCCCTACAACCTTACAAAAACTCTGCGTTTCCCCACACTCTGTCCACCCGTGCAACCCGAAATCCCTTCACCCAACCATTGGCGGCTGTGCCTGCAGCATCTAGACCCTAAGCTATGGAATTGCCTCTATAAACCTCGCTGCTTTGCCGCCTCCCAGGCCTGTGAACCCACTTTTTTGACCAAGTGAGCACTGAAAGCAAAAATTGTCCGTACATATTTTTCCACCGAGTTTAGCTGACATTTTCACAATGGACATCAGCCAGCAATTCTCTAGCAAAAGAGATTGGGCTGGAGCTTGCTGGAAAAGTAGCGGGGTGGTAACGACACGCGCCATTATTAATGTGCAAATCGCCCAGCAAATTCAGGGGATTAAGAGATATGCCATGAGTTGCGAATATCCAGAGCATGCTGGTCGATTTACGTGCCCACTTCTGGGTTTAATGGAGGCACGTTTGGATGCCAGTGAGTAACCTACTTGCCAAAGATGGGGCTTTAATTAGTGCAGGAGGGTGGGTAGTTATTGCTGCAATTAACGTCCTTAGGAGACATTAATGAGGTGTTTTTAAATTGAATTTAACTTTGCTCTAAATTTAACTTGTGCAACGCGGGTTTCCCGGGGCTCAGGAAACTGACCCGGGAAATGAAGGTGAGATTGAGCCACAATTTATGTGGCTATTTATACTTGCGATTGCCCCATCTGAATAAAACCTCACGTATTACAGCTGGTGTCTCAGTTCCCTCTGGCAAATATTTGGCAGAGAGTGCTTGTGTGGATACAGCATTTTTTCCAACTTTGGAGGCTTTCAAACAGACAAGATGCAGATGGAAGGAGCATTGGATGTGTTTGACAGCACATCAGAAGAGGAAGACCATCACCATCCACGGCAGTGATGGCGGGTGGTGGTGGGATCAGCACATGCACAGGAGAGAGGTGCACAGGAGAGAGGCCGAGGTCACAGGAGGCACTACCCATGTCACAGGGTGTACAGACAGAGGCTCAGCTTCCTTGACCTCTCAGAAGAGCAGTGCTTCCGCAAGCTGAGATTGTCACGTCAATTGGTGGCAGACATCCGCAGCTTCCTCGAAGAAGATCTGCTACTTGTTGGACGTGGTGGCCACGCATTACCAGTGGCTGTGAAGGCCACCACTGCCCTCAAATATTTTGCCTCTGGTTTCTTCCAGAGCGCTACTGGAGACATTGCAAGGGTCTCGCAGTCCGTTACACATAAATGCATAAAGCAGACAATGGATGGATTTTTTGCCAGGGCTGGGAGTTATGTAAACTTCCTCTGTGATGACAATAGCCAGAATGAGAGGGCACTCACATTCATCTTCTGGCTGGATTCCTACAGATACTGCGCGCCATCGATTGCACACACATGGCAATCCGAGCACCACCACAGCAATCAGGAGTTTTTATAAACATCAAGGGATATTATTCCATCAATGCGCAGCTGGTGTTTAACCACACTAAGAGATTCATGCAGGTGTACGCCAGATTCCCTGGGAGCTGTCATGATGCACTCATACTGCGGCAGTCCAACATCCCAGGCCTTTTTGCTCCAGGAAGCAGATTTAAGAGCTGGCTCATTGTGCATCTTGCACAACGTTGCACAACAGGGAAGATCATAGGTGGAGGGAGAGGAAGGGGCACTTCACTTATCTTCAGATAAGGAGAACATTGAAGAGGAGGAGGAAGAGGAAGAGGTGGATGAAGGTGGGCCACCCATTGCCAGACCAACCACTTACATTGCTGCCTGGGATGACAGGCATGCCCTAATATCGCAAAGGTTCACCTAGTGTAATGAGGGTGGAGGCTTAAACCACAGGATGCAGTTGAATCAGCAAATGTAGTTACTTCTCCTGACTTGGTTAGAGATATAGGCCTAGAAATTCAGTTGGTTGCGCCAGCCGGTAGCGCCTTAGGAGGAGTAGATGTCGGGCGCTAGGCGGCTAGCAGCTGGGCGCAGCGCGATCTGCGCCTCTCCCCAACTTCACTCACGATTTAGCGGCGGCGCAAAGTCTTTGCGCGCGCTCAGCTGCGCGCGCAGATCCTGACGTCATTTCCTCGTGCAATGCCCTTTGTGCGCCCCAAACCGGAAATTCAGTTGCGACGCCCTCTTGTGCGCCTGGCGCCCCTAGCGACTGGTAGAGTGGAACGGTGCTTAGTCGATGCGGGGCGCGGGGGGCGCAAATTAAAGGGTACTCCTCCTGCACTAGAAAAGGCTGCCATTTCGCAGCACTCCTTCTTGAGAGACGGATCTTTGCAGAGAGACCAAGGTAGAGAGCTTTCTGCTTTGGCTCAACACTCGGACAGGTACTTGTGGCTTCAGGCCACAGCTTTCCACTTGTCTTTGCCTTCATTGACATATCATTGTTTGCTAACATATAACGGGGGCTGCAATGGGTGCAAACGCTGGCCTTCTCCATTGCATCCAAAGGGCTCACAGACGCCGTGAGAGAGTGGCAGTCCTGGCTAGATGGAGAGGGGGCAACAGGCGTCGGGAACGGAGGCCTTACCCACCCAAGGTATACCGCCAGCAGTTCTCCTATCTGAACATGTCTGACGAGCAGTGTGTTCGGAGGCTGTGATTCCAAAGGGAGGTGGTCACAGAGATCTGCCACCTGCTTGGTGGTGATCTGCAGCCACATCTGAGGAGCAGGACGTCTCTGTCGGTGGCAGTGAAGGTGAGGGTGGCTCTCAACTTCTATGCCACCGGCTCCTTCCAATCCGCTACTGGGGACATTTCCAACATCTCCCAGTTCGCCGTGCATTGCTGCATCTGCCAGGTGACCAATGCCCTTTTCAAAAGGAGACGTCAGTTCATCTCCTTCTCCATGGCCCTTGCCAAGCAGCAACAGCGTGCAATGGGCTTTGCAGCATTCTGGGGCTTCCCTATGGTGCAGGGCGCCATTGACTGCACGCATGTGGCTTTGCGGGCACCTCTGGAGAATTCCGAGGATTACCGCAACCGGAAGGGCTACCATTCGCTCAATGTCCAGCTGGTGTGTGACCACAGGCAGCTCATCCTAGCTGTCAATGCTCGCTTTCCAGGCAGCAGCCACGATGCCTTCATCCTGCGCCAGACTTTTGTGGCAGACATGTTCCAGGCCCAGCCTCACCCACGAGGATGGCTTCTCGGGGACAAAGGCTATCCTTTGTGTACCTGGCTGATGACCCCGCTCCGTGCGCCCAGCACCCCTGCTGAAGAGGGATACAACGACAGCCATCAAGCGACCAGGAACATCATTGAGCAAACAATCGGCGACCTGAAGCAACGGTTCCACTGTCTGGATCGTTCCGGTGGAGCCCTACAATATTCGCCGGAGCGAGTCTCCCATTTCGTGGTCGTGTGCTGCATGCTGCACAACCTGGCTATCCGCAGGACTCAGCCACTGCCACCAGAGATTGGAGGACCACCTGAGGAGGAGGAGGAGGAGGAGGAGGAGGACCAGCACAGGAGGGAGGCAGAAAGTGCAAGGGCCGCCCGTCGCTGGCTTATTGAACGTCGGTTCTAGGCCCCCTCTCAGGGAATGGCTTGTGCCAATGTCAGCAGATGAATGTAGCCGCTCCACAAGCCCTCAGCCGAGCAGGGCAACCAGGACTTGCCAAAAAAAACATGCACAGTGCGATTTAAGAACATTAATTTATTGCAAACCTCTGCCCTTCCCACATTACAACCTCATGTTGAGAAGCCCCCTCCAAAAACACAAAACCAACAGTCTCGCCCTTACAAAAACAAAGAAAGACACCAGTCTCGGCTTTACAAAAACAAAGAAAGACACCAGTCTCGGCCTTACAAAAACACAACTACACCAGTCTCGGCCTTTCAACAACCACAAAGCATTTGTGCAGACCTTCTACTTTTTGCCCTGCGAGGGCGATGCCTTTCGCATCCTTGCCTGGCCCCTGCCCGCCCTGCAGCTCCTCCTCAATGGGAGCCCAGTGGCTGCAGCAAGGCTGGGGGAAGGCTGCTGAGGGTCAGATGGTGAGACGGCAGATGCCCTTGGGGGTCGGCCTGCACCAGCTCTGGCCCTGGAGGGGCCGGCTGCTGACTGCTCCAACTCTGCTTGGGCGGCAGCAGTCTGTCCAGCGGCTCGTGGCAGCTGCAATGGCAGAGTGGCAGTGTCGGCTGCAGGAATGGTGCCAACCTGACAGATCGCAGGTGCTCCCTGGTCGCCTGATACATTGACACTCGCACGGGCCAGCACTGCAGCATGCGCAGCAAACAGCTGAAGAACAGATTGCTGGGCTGCTGCTGCGCGGCGAGTGCCCTGGCAATGCCTGGCTGATCCAGCGAGGGTGGCAGCAGTTAGTGCCCGTGTGGCCCTGGTCTGTGTCCGCATGACAACAGCCAGTGAATGGACGGCACGACTGAGCACTTGGCTCGAAGCCGCCTGTGCTGCCGCGAAGTCTTGTAGACTCCTGGCCTGTGCTGCTCCAAATTGCTGCACACTCCTTGACAAAGACTCAATGGAGTCAGGCATCCTTGCCACTGCAGCCATGAGCTCATTGTGCCTGCGCTCAGCCTGGACGGCCATTTCCTCCAGGAGCCGCACCTCCTCTGCGCTCACCGTCGCAGGACTGGAGGCCGCACTCACCCTCTGGGGAGAAGTCCGCCGAGCTTCCCCACCCCTCCCGCGTTGCTGCAGCCCGCTGGACCCCAGAGCTTCACTCTCCTCCGACCCTTCCCCCTGGCTCCCCTCCAGGGAAGACGTGTCCCATTCATCGCCATGGGCTGGCGCGGCTGAGGGTGGCACTGATGGGCCGGCTTCCTCTTCCTCCTCCTCGAATTCGGAATCGCTGACAGTGGCAGCTTGAGGGCCCGCCTCCTCACCTGGCGATTCACCATCTGAAAGCAGGAAGGCACAAGAGTAGCTTTAGAGTGAGGACAGGGTGGCAGCAAGGGAGGCGTGAGTGCTGCCATGCACTGCATTGGTCGGACAGTGGCAAAGGATGCTGATCTGAGGCGCAAGTGGAAAGAGAGAGGTCAAAAAGGTGATGCCCTTACCATTGGAGCCCAGAACAGGGTCGGCATCTCCACTGGCGACGGGGCCAATCAGCCGGCCTGCCATAATGTGCTCCACACTCTGGTCGAGGTCAGAGAGCTCTTTGACGTCAGGACGGCCTCCCCCGGTCTCACTTAGTTTCCGCCGGTTGTGCGCCACCTTGGCCTGCAAGAGAAAGGACGGCCTCTAAGTACAGTGTGAAGCCCTGATCTTGTCTGCACTGCCTCCCATGGTCGAATAGCTTGTACAGTGTGAAGCCCTGATCTTGTCTGCAATGCCTCCCATGGTCGAATAGCTTGTATGGTGTGAAGCCCTGATCTTGTCTGCAATGCCTCCCATGGTCGAATAGCTTGTACAGTGTGTAAAGTGCTGAATGTGCAAGTGATTTTCATGAGAGTCCCATAGCTGCTGGATGAGGGCTAGCCATTAGGGCTTTCAGGTCCCTTTGCCCATAAACTGAGGTGCACATGCAGGGATGAGGAGGACACTGGAAAGGGTACTCACCCTGACAACCCGAGTGAGGTCGTTGAACTTTTTCCGGCATTGCACAGGAGTCCTGGCAACCACGCTATTGGAAGACACCCTGTTTGAGACCTCCCTCCAGGCTTTCCGGTAGGCGCTGGGCAGCGGCCTCCTGCCACCTTCTGGGAACAGAACATGGCGCCTGCGCTCCACTCCGCCAACCAGCACCCTCAGGTCACCGTCGCTGAAGCGTTGCGCTCGCTCCCTGGCCTTCTCCATAGCCCTGGGCGTTGTGCAGATGAAGCAGAAGTGGTCAGGCCTATGTTGAGGGCTGCAGTGTGCAGGGCGTGGCAGGCAAACAAATCCACCCTCCCCCTTTAAGAGCTGACCGGCGCTAGAGTGTCTGCCGTCAATCAACAACTCGCCGCACCTGCGCTGCGCCCGGCCTCGGGGGTATCGCTCAGCACCGCCGGCTTAGCGCCTAAAGATAGTCATGCATCGCCTGTTTTAGCGCAGCAGCAACCTCTTGGGGCAATGCGACTGAATATCGGCGAAGGTGGCGCGACTTTGCGCCGGGCGCAAACTTTAGCGGCTACCCAACTTTAGCGCCCCAAACGTGGCTATACTGAATTTCTAGGCCATAGAAACATAGAAGATAGGAGCAGGAGTAGGCCATTTGGCCCCTCGAGCCTGCTCCGCCATTCAATGCAATCATGGCTGATCATCCAAATTCAGTACCTGGTCCCTGCAAGCTCCCCATACCCATTGATCCCTTTAGCCTTAAGAAATATATCCAAGTCCTTCTTGAATATATTTAATGTATTGGCCTCTACTGCCTTCTGTGGTAGAGAATTCCACAGGTTAACCACTCTCTGGGTGAAGAAATTCCTCCTCATTTCTGTCCTAAATGGCCTACACCTTATGCTTAGACTGTGATCCCTGGTTCTGGACCCCCCGACCATCGGGAATATCCTTCCTGCATCTAGTCTGTCCAGTCCTGTCAGAATTTTATAAGTTTCAATGAGATCCCCTCTCATTCTTCTAAATTCCAGCGAGTGCAAGCCCAATCGTCCCAATCGCTCCTCGTACATCATTCCTGCCATCCCAGGTATCAGCCTGGTGAATCTTCGCTGAACTCCTTCCATGGCAAGAACATCCTTCCTCAGATAAGGTGATCAAAACTGCACACAATACTCAAGATGTGGTCTCACCAAGGCCATGTGCAACTGCAGCAAGACATCCTTGTTCCTGTACTCAAACCCTCTCGCTACAAAGGCCAACATACCATTTGCCTTCTTAACCGCCTGCTGCACCTGCATGCTTACCTTCAGCAACTGGTGCACAAGGACGCCCAGGTCTCGTTGCACTTCCCCTTCTCCCAATCTATTGCCGTTCAGATAATAATCTGCCTTCCTGTTTTTGCCACCAAAGTGTATAACCTCACATTTATCCACATTATATTGCATCTGCCATGCTTCTGCCCAATCACCCAACCTGTCCAAATCATCCTATAGTTTCTCGGCATCCTCCTCGCAGCACACACGCCCACCCAGCTTTGTGTCATCTGCAAATTTGGAGATATTATATCTAGTTCCCTTGTCTAGATCATTAATATATATTGTGAATAGCTGGGGTCCCCCACTAGTCACTGCCTGCCACTCAGAAAAAGACTTGTTTATTCCAACTCTTTGCTCTCTGTCTGCCAACTAGTTCTCTATCCAAGTCAATACCTTGCCCCCAACCCCATGTGCCTTAACTTTACATGCTAATCTCTTATGCGGGACCTGATCGAAAGCCTTCTGAAAGTCCAAATACACCACATCCACTGGTTCTCCCTTATCTATTTTACTAGTTACATGCTCAAAAAATTCCAGTAGCTTAGTCAAGCACGATTTACCTTTTGTAAATCCATGTTGATTTTGTCCGATCCTGTCACTGTTTTCCAAGTGCTCTGCTATTACATCTTTTATAATGGACTCTAGCATTTTCCCCACTACCGATGTCAGGCTTACCAGTCTGTAATTCCCCATTTTCTCTCTACCACCTTTTTTGAATAGTGGGGTAACATTAGCTACCCTCCAATCCATGGGTACGGTTCCAGATTTCATCGAATGCTGGAAGATGATCAGCAATGCATCTACTATTTCTAGGGCCACTTCCTTAAGTACCCTAGGATGTAGATTATCAGGCCCTGTGGATTTATCGGCCTTCAATCCCATCAATTTCCCTAACACCATTTCCCTACAAATACTGATTTATATCAGTTCCTCCCTTTCATCAGACCCTATGTTCCCTGACATCTCTGGGAGGTTATTTGTGTCATCCTTTGTGAAGACAGAACCAAAATATGTATTTAATTGGACTGCCATTTCTTTGTTCCCCATTATAAATTCCCCTGATTCTGACTGCAAGGGACCTACACTTGACTACACCAATCTTTTTACCTTCACATATCTATAAAAGCTTTTACAGTCAGTTTTTATGTTCCCTGCAAGCTTACTCTCATATTCTATTTTCCCTTTCTTAATTAATCCCTTTGTCCTCCTTTGTTGTATCCTAAACTACTCCCAATCCTCAGGTTTACTGCTTTTTCTGGCCAATTTATATGTCCTCTCCTTGGATCTTATGCTAGCTCTAATTTCCCTTTTTAGCCATGGTTGAGTCTCCTTTTTTGTTTTATTTTTATGCCAAACTGGGATGAACAAATTCTGTAGTTCATCCATGCGGTCTTTGAATGTTTGCCATTGCCTATCCACCGTCAACCCATTGAGTGACATTCCCCAATCAATCCTACCCAACTCGCGCCTCAGACCATTGTAGTTTCCTTTATTTAAATTCAGGACCCTAGTCTCTGAGTCAACTATTTCATTCTCCATCTTAATGAAGAATTCGATCATATTATGATTGCTCCGACCCAAGGGGCCTCATACAACAAGATTGCTAATTATTCCTTTCTTGTTACATAATATCCAGTCTAAGATGGCCTGATCTCTGGTTGGTTCCTCAACATATTGGTCCAAGAAACCATCCCGTAAACACTCCAGGAATTCCTCCTCCACAGTATTGTTACTAATTTGGTTAGCCCAATCTATATGTAAATTAAAGTCACCCATGTTGACAGCGGTGCCCTTATTGCACACTTCTCTAATTTCCCTTTTAATGCCATCCCCAACCTCTGCATTACTAACGTTTTCTGCCCCTTGCTATTTCTCAGTTCTACCCATAAAGATTCCACATCATCAGAGTGAATATCCTTCCTTACAATTAAGTTAATCCCTTCTTTAACCAGCAATGCTACCCCACCTCCCTTTCCTTTTTGCCTATCTTTCCTGAATATTGAATACCCCTGGATGTTGAGTTCCCAGCCTTGGCCACCCTGGAGCCATGTTTCCGTAATCCCAATCAAATCATATTCATTTACCTCTATTTGCGCAGCTAATTCATCCACTTTATTACGAATGCTCCTAGCATTAAGACACAAAGACTTCAGGCTTGTTTTTTTAAATGCTTTTAGACCTATTAGAATTATTATTTACTGTGGCTATGTTTGATTTAAAACGTAGATTTCTCTGACTGCCACTTTTGTTTTTCTCCTTCCTATCTTTTGCTTTTATCCTTGTTTCTCTTTCCTCTGTCCCCCTGCTCAGGTTCCCAACCCCCTGCCATTTTAGTTTAAACCCTCCCCCAGAGCACTAGCAAACACTCCCCCTAGGACATCAGTCCCGGCCCTGCCCAGGTGCAAAACGTCCGGTTTGAACTGGTCCCACCTCCCCCAGAACCGGTTCCAATGTCCCAGGAATTTGAATCCCTCCCCCTCGCACCATTCCTCTAGCATGTATTCATCTGAAATATCCTTCTATTTCTACTCTGACTAGCATGTGGCTCTGGTAGCAATCCTGAGATTACTACCTTTGAGGTCCTATTTTTTAATTTACCTCCTAACTCTCTATATTCAGCTTTTAGGACTGATGCGCTATCAATTACTCATAAAAGACGGAGAGTTAGGAGAGTAACTAAAAGGCTTTTATTAACAAAGAACAGAGCATGCCTCTCGTGGTTGACTGGTTTCCAAGAAGGCAGGGGGCTGCAGAGCAGTCACCTTTATACCTGGGCATGTGGGTGGAGCCAGGGGCGGAGCCAGCTGAGGCATGCATAGATACAACAGTGTGCAACAACAACAACAACGGTGAACAACAATAACAGTGGTTTACCACATTCACCCCTTGTTTAAAATTGAGTCCGGCGGGGTGAAGTGTACTAAAGGTTCGTGTAAGTAAGTCTATCAGGTGGTCTTGTATGCCGTCCTGATCGTCGTGGTGGCGGCGGTGATGGTGCAGCATCCAACGTTGAATCTGGCGTCTCATTGAGTGGTTGGGTGGTCAATGACGGGTCCTGGGGCTGCAGCATGCCGTCTACAGGGGTTGGGTTGTGGGTAGTGGTGGATGGCAATGGTAGTGTTTCAGGGGCACCCGAAGGTGCGAGGTCTCGTATGGAGACTGTGTCCTCCCGCCCGTCCGGGTACGCCACGTAAGCATACTGGGGGTTGGCGTGGAGGAGGCTCACCCTCTCGACCAGGGGGTCCATTTTATGGGACCTCACGTGCTTCCGCAGTAGGACGGGTCCTGGAGACGTCAGCCATGTCGGTAGCGAGGTCCCTGATGTGGACTTCCTGGGGAAAGTGAACATTTTTTCATGGGGGGTGGCATTGGTGGCCATACAAAGCAGTGACCGAATGGAGTGGAGCGCCGCAGGGAGGACCTCCTGCCAGCGAGAGGTCGGAAGGCCCTTAGATTTTAAGTTTAAGAGGACGGCCTTCCAAACCGTCGCGTTCTCTCTTTCCACCTGGCCGTTCCCCCGGGGGTTGTAGTTGGTGGTTCTGCTTGTAGCAATACCTCTCGTGAGCAGGTACTGACGGAGTTCGTCGCTCATAAAGGATGAGCCCCGGTCGCTATGGATATAGCTAGGGAAGCCGAACAAGGCGAAAAGGTCATTCAGACCTTTAATGACCGTGGTACTGGTCATGTCTGGGCAAGGGATGGCAAACGGGAAACGGGAGTACTCATCAATTATGTTGAGGAAGTACACGTTGCGGTCAGAGGAGGGGAGGGGACCTTTAAAATCGACGCTCAGGCGCTCAAAGGGGTGAGTGGCCTTGATCAGGCTTGCTCTGTCTGGCCTATAAAAATGCGGTTTGCACTCGGCACAGATTTGGCAGTTCCTGGTCATGGTCCTGACCTCCTCGATGGAGTAGGGCAGGTTACGGGATTTGATGAAATGGAAGAACCTGGTGACCCCTGGGTGGCAGAGGTCATTGTGGAGGGTCTGCAGTCTATCAACCTGCGCGTTGGCGCATGTACCACGTGATAGGGCATCTGGGGGCTCATTGAGTTTCCCGGGCCGGTACAAGATATCGTAATTGTAGGTGGAGAGTTCAATTCTCCACCTCAAGATCTTGTCGTTCTTGATTTTGCCCCTCTACTTATTGTTAAACATAAAAGCTACTGAACGCTGGTCAGTGAGCAGGGTAAATCATTTTCCGGCCAGGTAATGCCTCCAATGTCGCACCGCTTCCACAATGGCCTGGGCCTCCTTTTCGACAGAGGAGTGTCGAATCTCGGGGCCCTGGAGGGTCCTTGAGAAAAAGGCCACGGGTCTCCCCGCCTGGTTAAGGGTTGCAGCTAGGGCGAAGTCGGATGCGTCGCTCTCCACTTGGAAAGGGATGGACTCATCCACTGCGTGCATTGTGGCCTTCGCAATATCTCTTTTTATGAGAGTGAAGGCTGCACATGCCTCTGCTGTCAGGGGGAAGGAGGTGGACTTGATGAGGGGTCTGGCTTTGTCCGCATAGTTGGGCACCCACTGAGCATAGTAAGAGAAAAACCCTAGGCATCTCTTCAGTGCTTTTTGGCAGTGGGGGAGGGGGAGCTCCATAAGGGGGCGCATTCTGTCGGGGTCGGGGCCGATGACTCCGTTCTCCACTACGCAGCCAAGAATGGCGAGGCGCGTGGTGCGAAACATACATTTGTCCTTGTTGTATGTTAGATTCAGCCGCTGGGCCCTACGGAGGAATTTCTCTAGGTTAACGTCATGGTCCTGCTGGTCGTGGCCGCAGATGGTGACGTTGTCTAGATAGGGGAAGGTGGCCTGCAGCACGTTCTGGTCAACCATTCGGTCCATCTCCCTTTGGAAGACCGAAACCCCATTGGTGACGCCGAAGGGGACTCGGAGGAAGTGGTAGAGACGACCGTCAGCTTCAAAAGCTGTGTACTGGCGGTCCTCAGCCCTGATGGGGAGCTGGTGGTATGCCGACTTCAGATCAATCGTCGAGAACACCCGGTATTGTGCTATCTGATTGGCCATGTCAGATATGCGGGGGAGTGGGTATGCATCTAACTGGGTGTAGCGATTGATCGTCTGGCTGTAGTCAATAACTAGGCGCTGTTTTTCGCCAGTCTTCACTACCACCACTTGTGCTCGCCATGGGCTAGTGCTACCCTCAATAATCCCTTCCTTCAGGAGTCTTGCTACTTCGGATTTAATGAAGCTCCTATCCCCGGCACTGTACCGCCTGCTTTTGGTAGCGATGGGCTTACAGTCGCGGGTGAGGTTAGCGAACAAGGGGGGCGGGGGGACTTTAAGCATGGAGAGGCTGCAAATGGTGCGCGGCGGGCGATTTAAAAGCTGCTGGCTGCGGACTGTGAGTGGGGGGAGGGGTCCGCCGTACGCTAATGTGACACTTTTAAGGTGGCACTGAAAATCCAACCCCAGTAGAACGGCAGCGCAGAGATGGGGCAGGACAAGAAGTTTAAAATTTTTGTATTCTGTGCCCCTTACTGAAAGGGTCACTACACAGTAGCCACCGACGTCTGCTGAATGGGATTTGGAAGCCATAGAGATCCGATGGCGCGTTGGCAGGACCGGGAGAGAGTAACTGCTCACCGTGTCGGGGTGGATAAAGCTCTCCGTGCTCCCGCTGTCGAAAAGGCAGGTAGTGGCGCGGCCGTTTACCGTAATGTCCATCATGGACCTGGACAGTTGGTGAGGGAAGGATTGGTCCAGCGTCACGGAGGCCAGCGTATGGTCGAGCGAGTCGCT
The DNA here is from genome assembly GCF_052327205.1 of Somniosus microcephalus. Classification (NCBI taxonomy): domain Eukaryota; kingdom Metazoa; phylum Chordata; class Chondrichthyes; order Squaliformes; family Somniosidae; genus Somniosus; species Somniosus microcephalus. Next base: position 83,720,697 of record NC_141001.1, read on the forward strand.
GTGGTCATCAGACGAGGCGGAGGTTGAGTCCGGGTCACCCGCGATTGGAGTTTGAGGCGTCCAAGATGGCGGACAAAATGGCTGCGCCCATGATCCCGATCCCCACGCGGCTGGAGGTGTCCAAGATGGCGGACAAGATGGCTGCCCCCACGGTTCACACGCGGCGCTGCTGGCGTTAGCGGTTTTACCTTTGCAGGCGCTGACGTAGTGTCCTTTCTTCCCGCAGCCAGAGCAGGTAGCGTTTTTCGCCAGGCAGCGTGCTCTGGGGTGTTTTGCCTGGCCACAAAAGTAACATTTTGGGCCCTTGGACATCGCTGCAGCAGTTGGTGCCGGGGGTAGCGGTCCCATGACCCAAGGTTGCGGCGTCCACGGTGCGGAACAGTTAGGGGAGAATGCGTCCATATTCCGGTGGGTCGCGTCTAGCGAGAGCGCGAGGGACACTGCCTTCTGCAGGTCGATTTCGCCCTTCTCCAGCAGTCTCTGCCGGGAGTAGTCGGACTTGAGGCCCGCAACGAAAGCATCTCGGATAAGTCCCTCCGTGTGTGTCGCGGCCAATACCTCTTTACAATCGCAGGCTCGGCCGAGTATCTGTAGTGCCCGTAGGAATGCCTCCACCGATTCCCCGGACTGCTGTTTGCGGGATCTCAGGAGGTGTCTGGCATAAACTGTATTTACCGGGCGTGTGTATTGTCCTTTTAGCAGATCGATAGCCGTCGTGTAGGTAGTCGCGTCCTGGATGAGCGTGTAGACTTGGTGGCCCACCTTGGAGGCCAGGATTTTTAGTTTGTTTCTATCTAGTGTCACGGCTGAGGCTTCCAGGTAAGCTTCGAAGCAACGCAGCCATTGTGCGAACTTGGTAGACGAACCCGCCTCTCGAGGGTCTAGGTCCAGGCATGTTGGTCTGAGGGCATGCAGCAGCACCTGCTGCTCAGCGTTTGGTGCCGTCCTTTGCTGCAGCGCCTGCTGCTCAGCGTTTGGTGCCGACATTTTGTTTTTGTTAATAAAATTGATGCGCTATCAATTACTCATAAAAGACGGAGAGTTAGGAGAGTAACTAAAAGGCTTTTATTAACAAAGAACAGAGCATACCTCTCGTGGTTGACTGGTTTCCAAGAAGACAGGGGGCTGCAGAGCAGTCACCTTTATACCTGGGCATGTGGGTGGAGCCAGGGGCAGAGCCAGCTGAGGCATGCATAGATACAACAGTGTGCAACAACAACAACAACGGTGAACAACAATAACAGTGGTTTACCACAAGGACCTCATCCCATTTTTTACCTATATCATTGGTACCTATATGCACCACAACAACTGGCTGTTCACCCTCCCCTTCCAAGATGTTCTGCAGCCGCTCTGAGACATCCTTGACCCTTGCACCAGGGAGGCAACACACCATCCTGGAGTCTCGTTTGCGGCCGCAGAAACGCCTATCTATTCCCCTTACAATAGAATCCCCTATTACTATAGCTCTACCCCTCTTTTTCCTCCCGCCCTGTGCAGCAGAGCCACCCCTGGTGTCAGGATGTTGGCTGCTGCTGCCTTCCTCTGGTAAGCCATCCCCCCCAACAGTACTCAAAGTGGTGTATCTGTTTGAGAGGGTGATGTCCACAGGGGACCCCTGCACTACCTGCCTGTGCCTAGTACGCTGTCTGTTGGTCACCTGTTCCCTTTCTGCCTGTCCAACCTTTGCCTGCGGTGTGACCAACTGATCAAACGTGATATCCATGACGTCCTCAGCCTCGTGAATGGTCCAGTATGTATCCAATCACAGCTCCAGTGCCGCAATGCGGTCTGCCAGCAGCTGCAGCTGGACACACTTCCTGCACACAGGAAGTGTCCCTGAGTTCCCACATAGTGCAGGAGGAGCATACCACTGCATCGGGCTGTCCTGCCATGAATTACCTTTTAATTAATTGCAATTCAATTAAATCAAATGAATCCCACCAATTACACTACAGTTAAATGGTATATTTAAGGGCTCTGGTTTACAAACAGTCCCCGCGACACCACAGAGACTTTAGAAACTATAAACCACAGAGTTAAAGTTTAAAAAGAGAGAAATACTCACCAACCAATCACTTACCTGCTTTCTGGTGATGTCACACTTTGATTACTTTTTACTTCTCTCCCGCTCTCTGAGATTGGAGATTGGTAAGCCTACCTGGTCTCCACCTCGCTTTAAATACTTGCCGCTGCCGCTCCGAGATTCCTGCCGCACTGAGGCCTACCTGGTCTCCGCTGCACATTAAGTACTCGCCGCCGCTCCGAGATTCCCGCCGCCGCTCTGAGACTCCCGCCGCACTGAGGCCTACCTGGTGCCTCCGCGCTTTAAGTACTCATCACCGCTCCGAGATTCCCGCCGCACTAAGCACATGAATCAGTCATTCATGAAAGAAAGACTTATGAAATAATACTGAGCGGCCTACGGGTGGCGCTGTCCCGGGAGAGTATAAATACTCGGGCATGGGCCCAGCTTGCGCAGGACATTTTTAACAGGAACTAGTGAAGGACACAACTAGACCTCCATGTTGTAAAACAGTTGATTAAAGCTTTGTTTAACGCTTAGACCAAGTGCCTAGTAGTTTTCTTACGTCAGTTAGTATATTAAATTTTACTACATTGCACCCAAGAACTGGGCACAACGCTCCTGCTGCTCACCTCTTCAGCCACCTTCAACCACGTCTTCTTGGTGAGAGCCACAGAGCTGCAGCACTCCACTATTATTCTGGACACCCTCGCTGGCGAGTACTGAAAGGCATCGCCAGACCTACCTAAGCAGCTGAAGCGCATCTTCAATGTTCCGAAGACTTTCTCTATAATACACCTGGTGGTCGTGTGGCTCTCATTGTAGTGCCCCTGTGCCTCCTAGAAACATAGAAGATAGGAGCAGGAGTAGGCCATTCAGCCCCTCGAGCCTGTTCCGCCATTTAATAAGATCATGGCTGATCATCCAAATTCAGTACCCTGTTCCTGCTTTCTCCCCATACCCCTTGATACCTTTAGCCTGAATAAATATATCTAACTCCTTCTTGAATATATTTAATAAGTTGGCCCCAACTGCCTTCTGTGGTAGAGAATTCCACAGGTTCACCACTCTCTGGGTGAAGAAATTCCTCCTCATCTCAGTCCTAAATGGCTTACCCCTTATCCTTAGACTGTGACCCCTGGTTCTGGACTCCCCCGCCATCGGGAACATCCTTCCTGCATCTAGTCTGTCTAGTCCTGTTAGAATTTTATAAGTTTCAATGAGATCCCCTCTCATTCTTCTAAACTCCAGTGGGTATAAGCCCAATCGACCCAATCTCTCTTCATACGTCATTCCTACCATCCCAGGTATCAGTCTGGTGAATCTTCGCTGCACTCCCTCCATGGCAAGAACATCCTTCCTCAGATAAGGTGACCAAAACTGCACACAATACTCCAGGTGTGGTCTCACCAAGGCCCTGTACAACTGCAGCAAGTGGGGTTCCTCACAGGTGTCATGAGCCAGGTTTGATGATGATGTCCCTTGTCTCCCATTGTTGGGAAAAGAATGTCCCTCCTGCTCCTGACTGCACCCAGCAGTAATTCCAGTGATGCATCATTGAATCTGGGTGCTGCACTTGCTCTATGTCCACCATCCATCTTGAACACCTCCAATTTTCATCTGTACATTGTCCCTTTAAATACAGCATCACACGGGTGTGTATCACGCCCACTGTGCAGCTTGGAGACGCGAAACCCAGAAGCCATAATTAATTGCTTCAATTCAGTTGCGATAGCAGATTCTGACCCACTGACTTGACTTCCTGGTTTCACCCACCTAATTCCACACCCCCCGCCCCACTTGGAAGCTGCCTTCAGATCAATGTGGGGGCCAAACTGTCAGTTGTTGTTTTATAACGCTCCTGTGAAGTGCTTTGGGACATTTTACTATGTTAAAGCTGCTATTTAAATAGAAGTTGTTGTTGTTGTTCCCCATGGTGCAGGGTGCCATTAACTGCACACACATTGCCTTGTGTGTGCCTCATCTGAACTCGGCCATTTTCATGAATCAAAAGTGATTCCACTCCTTCAACGTGCAGTTGATGTATGACAACAGGCAGTGCATCATGCAGGTGAATGCCCGTTATCCTGGCAGTAGTCATGATACATTCATTCTACAGCAGTCCTCTCTGCCATCTGTCTTTGACCAACCATGGCAAGTCAAAGGCTGGCTACTGGGCGACAAGGGTTATCCACTGATGATACGGCTCGTAACTCTGGTCCGGAACCCATGCATGTGTGCACAGCAGGCCTACAATGAGAGCCATGCTGCCACAAGGAACACTATAGAGCACACCACCGACATCCACAAGCAACGCTTCCACTGCCTGGACCACTCTGGAGGAGCCCTGCAGTACTCTGCTGAGTAGGTAGCAAGATTTGTGGTATTTGCTGCATGCTGCACAACCTGGCCATTATGAGGGAACAGCCCTTGCCACCATCTATTAGGCAAGAAGCTGAACAGCAGGAGCACGAGGAAGAGGAGGAGGTGGAGGAGGAGGAAGACGGGAAACAGGGAGTGAAGGAACAGGAAGAGGAAGGGAGGCTACAACGTAGGCAGCCCCTTTCTGCCTTGGGCGCTACATGATGAAATAATTCATGAGTGATACCAGTAACCTCAACCACACCTCCCCATTCACCAACAGTCCCACTCTCCTTACCTTTCCTTTATCACTCACCATCACATTGTCCTCTTTCCGACAATACAAAGATAAAACCAACAGAAAATGCACATTCCAATCCAAATTTATAAATTCAATCATGACATATGCATACAAAAATAAACTAATCACCCTTGTGCATTCCCTGTCTTCCGTGTGCCTTTGCCTCTACTAATACACCTTCGAGGTGCTTCCTCAGTGGCTGCAGCATGGGTGGTGGAAGGCTGCTGACCTCCAATTGAGGAGACTGCAAATGACCTTGGAGGACGACCTTGAGCAGCTCTGGGCCTAGAAGGCCCGGCTTCAGACTGCACCATCTCAGCCTGGGCTGCAGCAGTCTGGGCTGGCTGGCTGCTAGGCAACAGCCAGGGCACTGGCAGAGTGGCAGGGGTGGGAGCAGGAATGCTGTCATCCTGAGAGAGGACAAGAGGTTCATGCTCCATGGAGCCACTGCCACTCTCCCGGGGCGGTGCCTCAGCAATCCTACTGATCTGTTGGAGAAGAGATTGATGGAAACCCCTTTGAACAGTGGTACCTATAGCCATGATGGCAGCAGTAAGGGCTAGCAAGGCAGCAGTCTGAGCATCCACTGTAGCACTCAGGCCTTTGATGGAAGCTATTTGCACTGCAATGGAAGCTGTGACATCGGCCATCAGATGCTGCATCCATGGTTTGCTGATAGAGGTGACCACCCATTCCATGTCGGAAAGGATGGGCTCCAAGCTCTGCGCAAAGACCTGTGCAAAGTTAGTGTTCAACTCTTCCATGCTCCTTGACATTGAGTGCAGGTTTTCTGGCAGGCTTCCCAGTGCACCAAGAATGTATTGGTTATTTACACCCATCAGGCTTCTTCTGTAGCCTGGCCTATCGAAGTCCTCATCTGAGTCCTCTGCAGCAGAACTAGTGTGCGACCTCGCCCTCTGGTGAGCTGGCACCTGCACTATCCTTTCCCCCTGACCTGGCTCCTGCACACTTGTGCCCGGCGTCTCACCACGTGCAGATCCCTCTTCTATCTTAGCTTCTTAAATAAGTGCAGTGTCAGTATCTAAGCTGGTAGCTGCGAGTGTAAGATCGAGTGACGCTGTCTCTTCACTGTCTTCTTCCTCGTCATCCACTGACTGGGATGGCTCCTTTCTTGGGTATCTGAAATGAAAAAGGGACAAGGGTTGGGTTGTAGTGAGGGGAGTGGAGAAAGTAAGAATTGCATGCTTACACCATCTGCAGCTTCTAAGTCAGAAGAGATTGAGGGATGAGGGAGAAGTGGGATGAGAGAAGGAGGATGAGGTATGCAGCTACCTAATCATCAATCATTTGAGCCCTACCATTGATCACGGCCTCAGTGATGCCCCTTCCCATGATGGCCAGCACTGTCTCCTCCATAGGGGTTAAAACATGCAGGCACACTAGTCCTCCTCAAATTCTTTGCTGCTGCATGTTGTCATGCGCTACCTTTCCTGCAAGAAAGAGGGAAGTGTGTTGGTGAGTGTCCTGTAATATATTTGGGCAATGTGGCTGTTATGGTTGAATAGCTGCCAGTGTGTACGAGCTGTGAGTTTTGGGTGCAAGGCTTCCAACAGTGCTAAGTGTGTAAGAGTGAGGTAAAGCATGTGCATTTTAGGGTTGAGTCCTCATTGATAAAGATTGTTGGTAGGTGGGTGATGGAGGTGTAGACAATTGAGCAGTGTATGAGGCTAGTGGTGCAGTTGGTAGGATATGCCATTTGAAGATGAACTCACTCACCTTGACAACTCATGTGAGATCGTTAAACTTCGTCTTGCACTGCATCCATGTTCTTGGAGCAATACTCCTAGCATTGACCTTCTCCATTACTTGTTCCCACTGCCTCCTGAGCATCTGTCTGGGAGCCTCCTGCCCACCTACGGATACAGGACATCTCTCCTCCTTTCCACCTCTTCCACCAAGACCTCCAATGCATTGTCTGAAAACCTTGGTGCTCCTTGACATTGAGACATCAGTGCTTGCTCTCTCGCATGTTCAGCCATTACTCAATGTATCACAGCCCAAAAAACTTTCACCACTTCTTGCAGCCACAATGCACCTCCCCTATAAGAGGTGCAGGCTGCCTTAAGTAGCGCTAGCCACTCGCGATATTGGGCCTCCATGCTGATGCATGCAGCCAATGAACAGCCCGAGTAGAGCTGGCTGAACTCAGAAATCATGTCAAAGAGCAGGCAGCACGTACCGCAATCCCCATGCCCCTTTTCAGGGGTTTGCCCATTTCTCCCCCACCAGTTCTAATTCAGTATGCTTGCTGCTGTGACAGAAGCCTGCGTCACAGGGATTTCCTCAGTTATGCTGAGTGATCTTCAAATGTTTTCGAAAGCACAACATTCTGTACCTCAGAACATTGTGTTCTCCTCAAATATGATAGAATTGAGCAAGAGTTTTATCATGGTTAATTATCCATGGTTAATACGAGCTTACCAGTATGGGGACGATTTGTTCTTCTATTTACTAATCTCCAATCCATTTAAAGAAGATCTTATAAAAATAATGTAAGAAATAAACTTACAATTTTATTTTCACCAAAACATCAACTGTTATCCGGGATTCTTGTTCTCTGCACATAACGTAAAGTAAACTGTCATCTGCCACTGTGAACGGCAATGCTAAGTTGCTTCGAACAAATTCCTTAAGGGTACTTTTTTTTTAACATTTTGATTAATTAATTGTTTTATTGCTCTCTGTGTTGCCAGTTACTAAAAGTTCTCTGAATTCCTCAGGGATGCCATTACCCTTCTGTAGTTAGGGAGGACATTATGAGAGCAGTACCTGAGTAACACTTCTCAAGGGGCCTGAAGCGAGACAGAGAACTAGACAAGAATGGTTGTTAGCCAGTGGCTGTGAATTAAAATAGATGTTTGATGTATCATACAAGCTGTTTGGATATAAGAAGAATGCCAATGTTTTAATTATTGTCTCAGTAAAAGTGTGTGTATACTTCTGCTGTGTTTCATGTACTTCCGTTTTATAGTCTAAGACACCATTGAAACATTACAACAGCAGATATTGGTTTAGCATTTTATTATTGAAGTGTAAAGTTTGACACACTAGTAAACAGGCAATATTTTTAATTATTGCTAGAGTCGGGGATATTTACACATATTGAATAAAAACTATAGTGCCCAACCTAACATGTTCTGATGTATAATGATATAAACCTGTACTATTTAAGGCTGCTTAAAGGCTTATTTAAGGCAGCACGGTGGCATAGTGGTTAGCACTGTTGCACTGTTGCCTCACAGCGCCAGGGACCCGGGTTCGAATCCGGCCTCGGGCGACTGTCTGTGTGGAGTTTGCACATTCTCCCCGTGTTTGCGTGGGTTTTCTCCGGGTGCTCCGGTTTCCTCCCACAGTCCAAAGATGTGCGGGTTAGGTTGATTGGCTATGATAAATTGACCCTTAGTGTTAGGGGGGTTACAGGGATAGGGTGGGATATGTGTTGGTGTAGGGGTTACGGTGATCGGGTGGGATATGTGTCGGTGCAGGCTCGATGGGCTGAAATGGCCTCTATCTGCACTGTGGGGTTTCTGTGATTCTGTGATTCTGTGAAGGCTCATTGAAAGAGTTCAGTTAGAACAACTGTTCATGTGTGTCCACCACTAGAACACCTATTTATGGCTTCCAAAGAAGGTATTATAGAGACAGCTTATTGCAATTAATTATGCTTACCTAGTTCCTCTTGAGTTCCTTGTAATAAAAAAATATATAAATTCAAACTGACCACCACATATTTTATTGATCTCCATTAAAAAAAACACCAGTAAATGTTGTAGCTGGATTAGTTAAACAACAAACAGGAATGCTGTGTTTAATCCCTTCTCAGAACACCATGCCGTTTGTACAACCAGACTGGTTATCTTCTTTAATGCAGGTGTGGCGGTACCACCGGTTGTCCCTTACATTGAGACACATAATTCCCTTTAACTTACTTATGTATGTATAACTTACCTGTTGGGGCTGTTGCCCTTTTAACTTACCTGTTGGGCCGTTGCCCCTTTAAGAGGCGACCTAACGCGCTGACGTCATGCATCACGTGACACATGTGCGCCGGCCGCCGGCCCGACTCGGTCTTCCAAGACGGCCGCCGGCACAGCCCGGCCTACTGCGACTTCGGCCGCATCGGCCAGCCGACGGGAGCGACGCGATCTTCCGCCCCCACGGCAAGCACCGGCACAGCCCAGCCTCGCGACCTCTGCCTCAACGGCCAGCCTCCGTACCGGGAGACGCGCTGACGCAATGACGCAGTCACGCGACGCCACAAGCGCGGGCAAACGCGGCGACGCGATCACGTGACGTCCAAAGCGCGGGAACACACAGCAGAGCGTGATGACATCATCACGCTCCCCACAGGACTGCGAACTCATTCTTCGTGGAGTCCCCGCTGGGACAAGACCTATACCACGGTGCTCCTACAGTCAGCCATCTTACCTGCCATCTTACCTGATGTAATTAGTCTGCTCCTGTAAATAAACAACTTGTTAATAGTTCGTCGAAGTCAAACTCTCTTATTTAGTGGCGATCTACACTAACCGCTACACATGTCCCTTTCAAGAAATATGACTCTAGATTCCAGGCATCACAGCAAGCTTTGAAGCCATCTTGATTTTGAAGAGAGAAACTGTTACCATGGCTGAAGAAGAACAGGTATGTGACTGGAGACCAACAGGTTGGTGCTATCACTCAAAGAATAACACTGAGTTTGTGGAGGATGTTTGACATCTTGATAACAACATCATTGGTAATAGGACCTTCAACAAAGAGACAAGAGCTACTGCAAAGCAAGTAAATAATACACTGACACTAGATGTGGTCTATAAATCTCTTTGATAGGCACATAAATAGCATGTCTTAGTGAAGGGAGAAGTGAAGCAACAGTTATTGAATATGATTGGCAACTACACATGGAACAGTATATAATGTGTATTGTTGAGATCATATTACTGGATATAACAGTGAGTATTATAATAATGGATTAGTGCAACAAGAAACAGAACTGCTTCCTACAAATAAGTACACCCATAATGTTGACATTGTATTAGTCCTATTGTACAGTGCAGAAACTTGGCTTATTGGAGAAATTAAAGAAACAAAGCCAGATTCGGCCTGTGGTGTTTGATATGTTGAATTCAGCAGTCAGTGATGTTCTGAAATGCAAGTAGCTTTTATAGTTTGCTCACACACCTGAGACAAAGTGTGTTACTGGAAGCCACTAAAAGGAAATTAACAGAGATAGGCTGGATGTATGCAGAAAAATAATGACAGAAAAAAAACGTAATGCTGAGGGAAACTAGATTAACATAGTTGATTGAACACTGGCCTTTCACCTCTAGAACACGTAAATCCAGCCCGGACTAATGGAATGAAAGTCTCCTGTGTCTGCTGGCTGTAAAGATCCAATGTGAAATACGTTGGTGCAGTCTCATTTTGGTATGGACCTACAGCACAAAGATTAGTTGGCAATGTCACTCATTCAGGCCTAATATCACTCAAACAGCACAGCCGGTGGTGTAGGAATTAAAAATGCCAGCACTTTCAGTAGTTTGATACACTTATAAAATTGGCAGCTGAAGCATATTGTTTGGGCAGACCAGGAGGTGTTTTGCTATAACCAAATGGGTTTAACTTTCACCGTCTTCACATGATATTAACAGGGTGGTAACAGCATCAGAATGGGGTCGGTATCCTTATCGCCCCTTAACAGCAACGATGCGGCCGGCTCCAGTTTGAAAGAGGCTTACCACCGGGTGTCCAAAGCGCTTGCCTGTTTCAGGCGATCGGCCCCTTTTAATATGGAAATCGGGGTCCTATGACGTAAATAGGCCCCCAATTGCCTATTCTGGTTGGAATTAGTTGGAGCCTGCGCTCCACGGGTGATGGAACTGGAGAGGCCCATCAAAGATAAATGTCAAAGTATTTTTGTGGGCTCCAGAGGTGCAGGGATGCTCCTCTGAGGCTCACAAGTGTAATCTGGGCCACTGAAGGCCCGGGAACCCCACCCTCCGCAATGGCGACCCCACCCACCTAGATCCTACCTTGCTGGCGGCTGCCCCGATCTGATCTTGAGGCCTCAATCCAGCACGCTGCATTGGGTCTGGTGGGTCACTTGCCCAAAACTCAAAATTGACCCCAGTGTTTTGAACTCTCACACTAATATGCCTCTCCAAGATGAGCACAAAATAGTTTTTTTTAAAGCCTTCAACCAACTGATTTAAATTGTAAATGTGATACTGACAGCTAAGCGATATAAATTCATAATATAGCAATGATTAATGATTAATATTAGTATTGATATTAATACATTTAAATGACAACTTTAGAAAAAAAAAACAGTGGTACAAGATTAGATGCTGAGAGGTTGTTTCCCCTGGCTGGAGTGTCTAGAACTAGGGGGCATAATCTCAGGATAAAGGGTCGGCCATTTAAGACTGTGATGAGGAGGAATTTCTTCACTCAGAGGGTTGTGAATCTTTGGAATTCTCTGCCCCAGAGGGCTGTGGATGCTGAGTCTTTGAGTATATTCAAGGCCGAGATAGATAGATTTTTGGATTCTAGGGGAATCAAGGTATATGGAGATCGGGCGGGAAAGTGAAGTTGAGGTCGATGATCAGCCGTGATCTTATTGAATGGCGGAACAGGCTCGAGGGGCCGTATGGCCTACTCCTGCTTTTACTTCTTATGTTCTTATGTACATAGATAGATTCAAGTCCCACCCTCAGCTTATATTTAAACTCAGATTTTCCCCAGATAGTGGGTTAATGGGGATTCAATTCAACTGTGTCGGGGACACAAACGGGCAGTAGCGGTAGTGAAAACTGAAATAAGGCGGGCTGTATAATGGGCGGCTGATCCACTACCGCCTGTTTGTGCCCCCACCACAGTTGAGTTTCAGCCCTGATAAACTTGGCTAGGTGATCAGGACGTCGCTAAACCAAGGCAAGATGGTGTAAGTGACAGAGGAGATAGTTAAAAAAGATCACAAGACTTCCAGCTCAGGCCGCACTTCAACAGCTGGTCTCAAAGTAGTATTGGCCGCAATTATATAGCTGGCGGCAGTTGCTCACTAATCCTCTTTACAGGCATCTGAGATGTATGGTTAAGAAGATGCAAAAATAATTCAAAGAAATTGCAGTAATTGGCACAACAATGAATGTATTTTTAAGTTTGAGAGCCTACTGTATCTCTAGAGGGAGTCTAAGCGATTGGATGTTGTCGATTATGAAGCTATGCTTGCTGTTGAAGAAAGACATGTTACCTTAAGATGACAGGCCAGACAATACAAAGATTTCTATCTCTAGGCGCTGTACGGAAGGTATGACAACATATCCAGAGTCACTTGGGAACAATTTCCTGTGAGAATCATTATTAACTAGCTGTACCTAGAGCAACCAGCAATCCTATACAGACCTTTCAAGTCACCTTATCACTGATTTTTCGGTTCAAGTCTGACAGATAGGGTCTCGTTCACTTCTACAGTGCCAAGTACTGAGTGGTTGTTCCCTAGATGGATGACATTCAGACACCTTTGATTCTAACAGAAGCTAACAGCAGCGTCTGGTGGTAATGTGCTAATGAGTAGCAGCCATGTCCCTCATGTGTAAAGTCAATCTAAGATTCAACTTCCCTCAGACTAACAGGTCACGCACGATTGCAGATCAAATTTATGGGTCATTCAGAAATCAAGGACAGGTGCAGTGGTTCATTTACACTCACAAAATCAAAAGAAAAATGTAACCTGCTTGCTGTTTGGTGTTTCAAAAGATGCTATCTATCTCATGCAGTATTTTAAATCCATTTTGAATCTCTATCAGAAATAGATAAAACTGTTAACATTGGCAGTGCAGATTTACTTTAGACTTTTTCAAGCCTTCATATTAGTATCCCTGACCTTCAAGTCTTTTACTTATATTTTCTTGTTATAGAAATGTGCTCAATAGGGAGAATATAAGTGCTTGCCAATTGTATCAAGCTTTGTCATGTTAAGATATTGCATGGATGAGATGTAATATAGGGCACCCCCCTCTAAATTGCTGCAATAACCTTCCCTTAAACTCCAGCTCGCCCTTAGAGAAAAGCATTGGGTTCTCTTACAATTTTGAAAAAGATCCTTAATCAGCTCTTCCAGGATCTGGAAGATAGAAACTGTTTAATGACTCCCTACAGCGAGAGCTTCATCTTGAAAGTGGGGATTTCTTCCATTATGTTCAGGTTTATCACTATTCCGGTGACCCTGATACACTTGACTGCAGCATTGCAGCTCCCTGTACCACTTGTACTTTTTGTGTCTCGGTCCGCTATTGGAGTAAATAGACCTATTTAAAAAAACTACAAATCCACGAAAACTATGATTAAAAACTAATGCTGCAGTCTACACAATAGCACTGTTGATCATGTTCAAAATGATTTAGCTTTTGTTTATGACATAAGATCTTCCACTAAAAACTGGTTACTTAATAATAGGCTGGCGAAGGGTCATTGACCTGAAACGTTAACTCTGTTTCTTTCTCCACAGATGCTACCTGACCTGCTGAGTACTTCCAGCATTTTCTGTTTTTATTTCAGATTTCCAATGTCCGCAGTATTTTGCTTTTGTTGAAACCATGGCCTAGATTTTGTAGTCGGCGGCGTAACTACAGAGTACGCCACCAGCATTCGAATAGAATGCGCACTTACCCGATGGGAACCCCCCTGCGCGAACTTGCTGTTTGACCCTGTGTACTAGAGGGCAGCGTGGGGACACAGCGTGTGTTAAAGCGTAACTGGGATCACGTGGGCCTGGTCCTCCAATCAGTGGAAGTGCCGAGATTTCTCTAATAGTGATGAGCTCCAGTCCTTGGAGCAAAGAAGGCTGAGGGGGGACCTCATTGAGGTGTACAAAATGATGAGGGGCATAGATAGGGTAGATAAAGAGGAACTTTTCCCCTTAGTAGGGGGGTCAATAACAAGGGGGCATAGATTCAGGGTAAGGGGCAGGAGATTTAGAGGGGATTTGAGGAGGAACTTTTTCACCCAGAGGGTGGTTGGAATCTGGAACTCACTGCCTGAAAGGGTGGTAGAGGCAGGAACCCTCACAACATTCAAGAAGCATTTGGGTGAGCACTTGAAATGCCATTGCATACAAGGCTATGGACCAAATGCTGGAAAATGGGATTAGACAGGACAGGGGTGGATGGGCGGCGCGGACACGATGGGCCGAAGGGCCTCTTTCTGTGCTGTAAAACTCTATGACTCTATGACTCTATGACAAATAGGCCCAGAGTGTTGACAGATATGTGTGAACCATTGCATCAGGCTTAGAGGAGAAAGGAGGGAGCAGGCTGGCACCTGACACACTGAATGTTGCACAGACCACTCACAGAACGGGCACGGTTAATGACAACAGCACCATACGGTGACTTTAAAAGCTTTAATGTCAGGAAATAAGATATAAATATATAGTTAGGTTCAACATTTTGTTCTTTATTTGGGATTAATATCGGTTGAATTTAATCCGTCACAACCACATGAGGTACAGAAAATTGAACAGTGGCACTCAGATTGCCCCACACAAAAAAACTGGCGAAATGACAGCACCAAGCTTCAACATCAGGATTTCAATAATATAGAGATTAAGGGAGAAAAATTGGGTTGTTTTGCGCCTCCCATGCGTGCCCCCTGACCTTCCGCCAGACGCTATGTCCGACAGGGTCAGGGTGGTGTCTTTGTGGCAGTGGTGGTGCTAATTAAAGGGCAGATGCCGGGCGACCATTTTTTGGGGGGCCGCCTGCCAGCACCTGCCACCTTTCGCCTCCTCATGCAGGGTCCCGGCCGCGATCGGTCAGCCTGGCACTCCCCTTGAGTGTCGGGCTCTTTTCCCGGTACCCCATTTCCCGGTGGTCCAGCAGGGCCCAGGTGCACGCTGTGCTAGGCCCCTCCCCTTTAGTCAGGGGAGGGAGGTCTGTGCTACGTGCCGACACACGTGGCGCTGTTGCACGTAGCGCCGCGATATTGAATGGTAACGCGCCAAGAGGGAGGGGGAGCACTTCCAGTAACACCCCGCCTCCTGCTTGGGGCGCTACCACTCAATTTACGGCGCTGGGGCGCTAACCTTTTCGTGACACTAAAAGTAGCGCCCCGGCGAAGTTAGCACCCCAAAGGGGGCGTGACCCAACCTTTCCCCCTAAATGTATAGACACTAAAACAAACTAACACAAAAAGCTCTTCTCAATTCTACAAAGCTCACGGCTAAGTTATTCAAATGGAGCTCAGGTACTTCCATCTGTTGTAATGTTCCAATTTCACTTTCATGTGAGCTAAATAATTTTAAATCATGCCCAACAATGATTTGGATCTTTTGAGGTATCCCCTTACGCTGATGCAAACAGGCCCTGTCCCGTAAAATTTTGGCACGTAATTGCTGGGCAGTTGATGGGCAATTAGCCCAAATCTGCACCAGCAATGAGGATTTCCCCATCGGTGCAGATCATGTCAAGTCAGAACTTGACAGATCGCAAGTTCAGGATTTAGCTCAAGTGCATGCAGATATCCCAATCTTGCACTCCATTTCAAAGGCAGTATGACAACATACTCTGAGTACGCTGCCATACCCACCGCAAATTCTGACCTTATGTATATTGATTTTTTGTGTACGTGCCCCTAGTTTCACTCCAGTCTTAAACAATTCCAGAATAAGTGGTTGATTGACCTTCTTTCATAACAGATCAAGTTGTGGCAGAAATCTCAATATTTGTAGGAAAACTATGGGTGTTGGACATACAGTAGGCATTCTGGGAAAACAAAAGATTAATTCTTGTATTCCGGAGTAAGGTAATCCTTTTAAAACAAATCCTAATTTCGGCAGCCGATCTGAGTCTGAAAGAACTGTGGCTCAATAGACTGGTAAACATGCTACAATTTGTGGGTAGATAAAGTTATTGACATAAGAGCTTTGAAACAACCTTGCCATCAGAGAAAAAAACAATCTTTATTATAATTTAAGAACTGGGAAATAAAAAAGTGTAACACTTAATTGGAGTCCTATCCTTCTTGAACTAATTAAGACGTGACAATTTCAGGCCGAGATTTTCCGGGAGGTCAGCGGGCGCAATCGGTGGTGGGTCGGGTGAGAAAGTATTTTTTTTCCCCCAGCGGGTCGGGATCCCGCTGTGAACCCGCCACCTCGCGCCTTTCCCCGATATCGGGTCTGTCAACGCTGAGCAGACTTGACACGCAGTGGCGGGGGACCCAATTCAGGTAATTATGTGCTTGTTTGGAAATCATTAAGAATACATTTGAACTCACCTTTTGATATTACGTGCTCGCCCACGGGATATTTGCTGCTCGGGGATCACATGTGTTAAGCTGGGGCGGGAGTTCAGTGGCCATTAAATCAGCTGTTGAGTTGACAGCTTCAAATATAAAGTAAAAGCTCCCACCTTAAAGAGATATCTTCCCTCAGCCACAAGCTCTTCCTCACTGAACTTCCAACAACAGATTCACCATGCTGCAAGTCCTTACACAAGTCTCCATCCAGTCTGACCTCATTACCTCTCTCACCATTGAC
Source organism: Somniosus microcephalus (assembly GCF_052327205.1). Classification (NCBI taxonomy): domain Eukaryota; kingdom Metazoa; phylum Chordata; class Chondrichthyes; order Squaliformes; family Somniosidae; genus Somniosus; species Somniosus microcephalus. The sequence continues at coordinate 83,736,945 of NC_141001.1, forward strand.
AGATCGCTTCTGTCATCTCTACTTCACCTGCCATCTATTCCATCAGCATGGGTGCACTTTATACTTTCTCACCTTGGTCCCCAGAATCCCACCACGATCAGCCCCAACACCAGCAGCACCAGGCACAGCAGCTGCACCAACAACAACACCATCCTTCTCCGCAATCAACTGATGCTACACAGGATGTAGGGCATTTGCACCCGACCACATTGCTGCCTGGGAGGCCAGGGATGGCCTCACCATGGCCAGCTTTATTTCACTTGACGCTGTACACCCTGGCTACCACATGATGCGCCAGGTTGGCACCACCCCACACCAACACCATAAAGCATCCCTACAATGCCATTCCTTTCACACTCATCACCATTGTGGGGGGTACCATTACGTCTCACCATTCACTGCAACTCACTAAGTCACTTCCAAAGGTGCACACAAATCTGTCCAAGAACGCAAAGTGTTGAAAATAAAGGTTTCAATTTTTGACAGCACATTAACAGAAACTTTACATGAACATTGCATAAAACACCCAAGTGCCTACCCTTGTGTGTTGTTAGTTGGTATGATTGCACTAGGATGAGGGTGAGTGTGAGGGGTGGCTAGTGAGATGGGCATGTGATATTATAGATAGAGAGGTAGAGAGGGATGGGTGGAGGTGCAAGGTGAGTTGGTGTGAGTAAGGATGTGCAGGAGTAGGTTAGGGAAGGCAGAGGGATGGGGATGTGACGAGAGGCACAGCAGGATGAGGTTGAGTGTGGCTTTGTACTAACGTTTCATGATCTACTGAGATCATTGAAACATTTGCAGCACTGCACCCAGGTCCTCCTGACCACATCCCTGCTTGTGCCCTCCTGTGCAATGTGCAACCAGGCTGTGTTGATCTCCTGGGGAGGTCTCTTCCACCCATGGGAAGGGAAGAGGATCTCCCTGCGTACTGTGCCTCCCACCATAAGCATATGGAGGGAGCCATGGGAGAGCCTGGGTGCAGCCATGTGCCTTTGTGTAGTCATTGTCAGTGTTTGCAGCACCTCAATGCTTTAGAACACTGACAGCACAAATGTCAAAATAAATTTGGACTTGGTCCCTTTAAGGAAACCGGCTGATGACACGTCATCAAATGACGTCACCAGACCTGCTTCCTCTAATTGGCCGGCAAATGTGCTGGGCCAGCTTACCGAGCCCAATCAAGGTAAATTCATTTCTGACAGCGGGTTGGAGCCAGCAGCGGGGCCAGGACCCGCCACCGATGTCGCCCGCCACAGACTCACCGAGGTCAGCAAAATCACGGCCATAGTTTTTGATGTGTGTCTGTCTAATTGAATGACACTTTGGAAAATGATTGAATTCATCATCTTAGTCACTTATGGCAATAAGTGGGGTTTCCGTGGTGAAATGACAAATATTTAAGGCCATGCTTTGTCCATCATGCCTGTGCTGGCTTATTTGAAAGAGCTACCCAATTAGTCTCACTCCCCTGCCCTTTCCACATAGCCCTGCAAATTCTTCCCCTTCAAGTATTTATCCAATTCCCCTTTGAAAGTTATTATGGAATCTGCTTCCACCACCCTTTCAGGCAGTGCATTCCAGATCACAACAACTCTTTGCATAAACATTTTTTTCTCATGTCGCCTCTGCTTCTTTTGCCAATTACCTTAAATCTGTGTCTTCTGATTACCGACTCTTCAGCCACTGCAGACGGTTTCTGCTTCTTTACTCTATCAAAACCCTTCATGATTTTGAACACCTCTATCAAAACTCCCCTTAAACTTCTCTGCACGATAGAGAACAATCCCAGCTGCTCCAGTCTCTCCACATAACTGCAGTCCTGCATCCCTGGTACCATTCTAGTAAATCTCCTCTGCACCCTGTCAAAGGTCTTGACATCCTTCCTAAAGTGTGGTGCCCAGAATTGGCCACAATAATCCAGCTGAGGCTTAACCAATGTTTTATAAAGGTTTAGCGTAACTTCCTTGCTTTAGTACTTGTCTAATGTAACCATGCAAGGCAGAAATAGGTGGAGATTCAAATCAGACCATTTTGCCATTTGCTGCCTCAGTGGATCCGATATTGGGAACTTCTTATCTCCCTGCAGTGTAACAACACCAGTCAATTAACTTCCATTGTTTCACACTCCATTTTGATTAAAACACGCTGTAAAATTCAGGGCAGATCTGAATTTACTGATGTATTGTAAATGGTATTAAATAACCATTTGTCTTAGTAATGAACTAAACACCTGCTGATAAAGCTAATATCATTCCACATCATTGCAGAGAGTGATTGCAATACTTTTAACATTAGGGAATTTTTTGAATGATTTAAATATGTTTCTTTTCCCTGTTAAATAATTATTTGAAATGTCTTTGTTTTTCCCTCACACCAACATGAGCCTCAAAGAGCTACTCCCATGCCCTACACACATTATTTGGGTCAAGTGGATTTTTACTTTCCAAGAAAAGTGTCTCTCTTCCACTGGTCATCTGAGCAGGGCGGTTCAAGAGAAAGGTCAGCTATCTGCTAAAAAATTAAGTTTTAAAGAACTGTCTTCTCACTCATCAGTCTACCCGCAGTTTCTGTGCGTGAACCTTGTCCTCTATGATCCAGAATCGGCTAGTAGAGGTGCAATCCAAGGAATAACAATAACCCAATTTGCAGTATTTGCTTACTGGCATTAATGAAGTGTTGTATGATGCTACCAAACTATCTTCACAATGGCAGACGTTACACACAGACCATGAGATTCTACAAGGAAAAATGCCTAATACATTTACTGATAGCTAAATAATAAGGTGCAGCACAACATTTTGACAAATAATACTATAACATTTTTAATCATACATGCAATGAAAAATTCCATAATGGAGCAATTTTCCTTTGTAGGAATGAATATAAAGTCCCTATTAAATAATGAACAAAGTTCTGTTTCTGAACAGCAATTTTGCAGATGACTAATAGAGCAGCCCAGCACCTGCCCGCTGTTCGATGGTGCCATGACCATTGGTCAGCAGGGGAACATGTGTGCCACAATGTGTAGCTAAGTTTCAGACTACGGGTAACCATTGGCATCACTGTATATGCCATCCCTTGACACAGGTGTCTTTGCAGAAAATGGCAGAGTACTTCATCTGCTGCTCTGCTGAACCAGACCCTGAGAAGACAGTCACCCACTGCTATTGCCAAGTAGGTGTGCCTGGGTCTGCAAACGTGGTTGAAAGAAATACTTGCAATTTTATAGCGCTTTTCATGACCTCAGGACGTCCCAAGCCAATGAAGTACTTTTGAAGTGTAGTCACTGTTATAATGTAGGAAATGCAGCAGCCAATTTGCACACAGCAAGCTCCCACAAACAGCAATGTGATAATGACCAGATAATCTGTTTTTGTTATGTTGATTGAGGGATAAATATTGGCCAGGACACTGGGGATAACTCCCCTGCTCTTCTTCAAAATAATGCCATGGGATCTTTTACATCCGCCTGAGAGAGCAGGCGAGGCCTCGGTTTAATGTCTCATCTGAAAGCCTACGCTCCCTAGGTACAGCACTGGAATGTCAGCCTAGATTTTTGTGCTCAAGTCTCTGGAGTGGGACTCTGAACCACACAACCTTCTGACTGTAAGGGGTGGTGTGTGTGGTCAGCTTTGCCTCTGACTCCCTGAGCGGTTTGAATCGCTCCCACTCCCTTGGTTCTAGACTTTGGACTTATTTGGGGGTTGTAATGAAAGTGCAACAGACACCTGAGTTGGTCAAAAGAATTGAGATTTTTATTTTTGAGACAGGAAAATATACAATACAATAAATCTTATACTCTAAAAGGGGGGGGAACACTTCGGAATATGCGAGGGAGAATGACAATAGACAAAAATACCTTACCCTCCCAATCCCACTACATTAACTAGGTTGAATTCCAGAGGACCAGGAAATGCTCACCAAATGACTTTCTTGACAGATTGTAGAGGTTCGCGATTTTGGGGTTTTCTTTAGTTGTGGCGGTTGGGGCCTGCCGTACCCCGGACGTGGTGGAAGACTGCACCTGCGTTGGGTTTTCAGTCTTCGCCTGTCCGCTGATGCGGTTGGATGCGTAGTTGGATTTATCGGGTAAGTACCCAATTTCCTTTGGTTAGGTATAGTTCTTAGAGTCTTTTGTGTCAAATATTACCCAGGGGTAAGTCAGGCTAGCTTGTAGAGTGGAAACAAACTTGCGAATTTTCAACTTCTTGTTGGTTGGTTTCTTGTTGGTCGCGGTGGCCCAATATTACCTAGTTGGTGGTAATATTGTTAGTTGTTGGTTTCTTGAGGTCTTTGGTTGCAGGAATGCTTTCTTTCATGCAATGTCCCTGAAAGGATGATGCATTTTGACTGGGAACACCACAACATCACAGTTAGCATTTCCACTGAGTCTACTGTCCCAGATTTATTTGGGAAGAAATGTCGCCATAGAAACTTACATCAACTGGCACAAAGACTCATGAGAACCAACAGGAAAAAAAATGAAGAACAGTTAAGAAATGACTAAAATATAGTAGCCATTATATTATTCTGTCCTGTCCATGAACTCCCAAGAAGTTATAATTGTGGCTACTCTAGATGCCCCTTTCAAATGGGTGTTTTTTATGTCAGCCATCCCATGATCCAGAACTATGCAAAATAATGGGCAGGATCAAAAAGTAGCCCATCCCAATTGAATATTAAAATGGTACATCCATCCGTTTGAGACGGGCAGGTATACTTCTGCTGGCCCCACTCAGTGCAGACTGTGTAGGCATGTAAACCTAGTTCTAGGTGGGGTACCACTTGCGTTGTTTTTCTGCATTCAGTCGAAAGTCTACAAGTCTGCTGCTGGTCCAGGGTTACTAATAACAGCAAAAATGTTGGGAACCAGTTCCTAGATACTGACATCCAGAGAGTCCTATATAAATGTGTCTACAGGAAACTTTCGATTAACTGGCCCCTAAATAACCGGAAATGTCGGTTAACCGGCAAAATTCAGGAGTCGGTTTCAGCTAACTTTTATAACTTTTATTACTTGCACAGCAACAAATTGAGGAAGGCAAGGGTTTGGCTGCAGCTGTTGCTAAGCTACAGAGATGCTTGCAACTTGTGGACGTTCTTCTGAAGCTGTTGCTAAGCAACAGGGTTTGTTGCTTCATATGGAGCTCTAAAGTCCGTATCTTTCACTATAGCGTTCGGTTATTCGGAATTGTTGCTGAACCGGCACCACGTCGGCCCCATCCGTGCCGGATACCAGAAAGTTTCCTGTAGTAATGTGATGATCTTTGAGTTGGTCATGACCATCATTTTATAGTACAGTGCAAATCTATTGATAGGCTTAAATGTATGAAGAATATCTGTTTAATAGGAAAATGAATCTGCATGATCATAAGAACAAAAGAAAGAAAAGGAAGACTTGCATTTATATAGCACCTTTCATGACCTCAGGATGTCCCAAAGCGCTTTACAGCCAATTAAGTACTTTTGAAGTGGTCACTGTTGTAATGTAAGAAATGCGGCAGCCAATTTGCATACAGCAAGGTCCCACAAACAGCAATGTGATAATGACCAAATAATCTGTTTTTTGTGATGTTGTTGAGGGATAAATATTGCCAGGACACCGGGGATAACTCCCCTGCTCTTCTTCGAAAAAGTGGCATGGGATCTTTAATGTCCACCTGAGAGAGCAGACAGGGCCTCGGTTTAATATCTCATCCAAAATGACACAAGAGAGAGTGAAAAACAAAAACTGGAAAGCCAACAAATAAACAGGGAAGAAAATGGAAAGAATTCGAGATAGAGATAAGAAAACAAAGAGTTACAGAGACAGACACGATTTTTCTTTGTCAATGAGCAGCACCACTGGGAGATCAACTAGTGTCCAATAATAATTTACTTATGACATCTAGAGACACTAGGGAGAGAAATAAATTACCATTCTCAGGGAAGATGATATGCCATAGTTTTACTCCACCAAGCAAAAAAGGCAGCTCTGCTATATCAATGTGGCCGGTATAATTTTGATACTTCTGACTTCGAAGAAAGGCTTCTTAATAGCAAATTCATGGCAGTTTAATACCTTGGTCTCACATTTACTGGAAATTAAATTGAGACTGTCAGTATTTATTATTCTTGTAATGCTTTTTATTAGAGGTGGACATAATACCTTCTGCCTTGGATGCAGTGAAACCTGGGTCCCAGAGGCAAACAGTTACTACAGATTGGTGTCCTAATGCATTGTGCTATCTAGTTCCTTAATGCAATGTGACATATTTTGTGAATTGGTGCACTCAGATATCTCGAAACCCTGAGGTATAATGACGATGATGATTATGTTGTTATGTTGTTTTTACTTGCAGCACTTTAAAATGTAGTGTTTATGAGCCAATTGGAATTTATATTTTTCCTGGATTATAATTAGTCAACACAAAGAAGCTTGCATCATCACTGAATTGGCAGAGCACTGATAAACAACAGGTGAAATTAAAATTAAATATATTTGATAGAAAGAACTAGTCATTTTGCCAACATTTTCTTCCAATATTTTCAGAACACATTCCCTGAATACTAAACTAAACCAACCTTGGAGGTATTCCGAGATTGTCTATTTACTCGCTTTTAGCCTTCGAAAAACTTTAAATTATCATAATTATTTAAGAGCATGCATATATTCTAATGTTGGTGACCAAGAACTCGTATCTCCTTGAACAATGCTGATATTAACCTACAACTGCCAGCTTAAATATAGGCCTAGCATTATGTGTGTACACCTGCCGTGGGTCATTTATAGCTGAGCCATCTGGGCCAAGAATGTCTCAGGTTCAATCTCCAGATTGTGCTATGTTAGCTGATCTGAGCCAGGGCTATGATAAAGGTAGCATAGTTGGCCTCAGTATCCTGGGTAAGGGAGGGGAAGTTTGGTCAGAGCATTTGCTGAAGGTTTGTGGGTCAGGACAGAATTTTACTTGACTGCGATACATCCCTTTGATGACTAGTCTGCTGACAATCTCAGTCTAGGCCCACACATAAATAATGATTACTTGGCAATCCTACATTACAACAGTGACTACAGTTCAAAAGTACGTCATTGGCTGTAAAGCGCTTTGGGAAGTCCCGGGGTCATGAAAGGCGCTATATAAATGCAAGTCTTTCTTTCTTTCAACGCACTAGAGGCTAAATGGCACTCATGACACAGGACCCAAGTAAGATGCGGAATGGTTGGAGAGGAAAGGGAAGGAAGCTGACATATAAAGGAGGAAGAATAAGAAAATTTGTCTCCGAAAAACATCTTTTGTGGTTAGTAACCAATACCTTTATTTGTTTAATGAATGTTATATTTTAGCAGTACCGCTTCTATAGGTTGGGACCTTCTTAAAATATAAAATATAAACTTATATGTGACAAAGGATGTGATTTATGCAAGACTTAATCCATTTCATTGACAATATTGTGGACTCAAATTAACTGGGCAATAAAATTCAACAGATTGCTGTATTGGCCAAGAAATGGATGCCTTGAATATAATATCTAACACCTCGAAGGAACTCATGTAAAATCCAAACACATAACAGATACATTTCAGTTCAATTATAGGGAAACATATGGACATCTTCTGGAACTTGGGCAGGCAGTAGCCATTGTTTGGGCGTTAAATAATCTCCTAAGCCTCCAATATCACAGGCAGGAAGTACATGCTCATTATGAGCTGGATGTGCGCCACCCACCATATTGGTAAAAGCCAAAAAATATTGTTTTTTAATTATTCATTTATGGGATGTGGGTGTCGCTGGCAAGGCCAGCATTTATTGCCCATCCCTAGTTGCCCTTGAGAAGGTGGTGGTGAGCCGCCTTCTTGAATCATGCAGTCCGTGTGGTGAAGGTACTCCCACAGTGCTGTTAGGGAGGGAGTTCCAGGATTTTGACCCAGCGACGATGAAGGAACAGCGCTATGCTTCCAAGTCAGGATGGTGTGTGACTTGGAGGGGAACTTGGAGGTGGTGGTGTTCCAATGAGCCTGCTGCCCTTGTCCTTCTAGGTGGAAGAGGTCGCGGATTTGGGAGGTGCTGCCGAAGAAGCCTTGGCGAGTTGTTGCAATGCATCTTGTAGATGGTACACACTGCAGCCACGGTACGCCGGTGGTGGAGCGAGTGAATGTTTAAGGTGGTTGATGGGGTACCAATCAAACGGGCTGCTTTGTCCTGGATAGTGTTGAGCTTTTTGAGTGTTGGTGGAGCTGCACTCATCCAGGCAAGTGGAGAGTATTCCATCACACTCCTTACTTGTGCCTTGTAGATGGTGGAAAGGTTTTGGGGAGTCAGGAGGTGAGACACTCGCCACAGAACATCTAGCCTCTGACCTGCTCTTGTAGGCATAGCATTTATGTGGCTGGTCCAGTTAAGTTTCTGGTCAATGGTGACCCCCAAGATGTTGATGGTGGGGGATTCGGCGATGGTAATGCCGTCGAATGTCATGGGACAGTGAGTAGGCTCTCGCTTGTTGGAGATAGTCATTGCCTGGCACTTGTGTGGCGCAAATGTTACCTGCCACTTATCAGCCCAAGCCTGAATGTCGTCCAGGTCTTGTTGCATGTGGGAATGGACTGCTTCATTATCTGAGGAGTTGTGAATGGCACTGAACACTGTGCAGTCATCAGCGAACATCCCCATTTCTGACCATATGTTGGAGGGAAGATCATTGATGAAACAGCTGAAGATGGTTGGACCTACGACACTGCCCACGCCTGTGCTTATGCAAATAACGGGCTTTACACCTATTTGAGTTCCCCACTGTACGATTGATTTGCCCTGAAGCAGCAGAAAAACTGAGCGTACATGTAGCCTAACAGGCGGTCCTTAAATGGACCATCTGTTAAGACAGAACCAACAAGGTAAAATATTCTCCGCACACACACTGAAAGAACGTGGGCCGGTGCTGGATCCCACCCCCAATCACTGCCTCCTCCACCTCCCCCCCGATTACCACATCCACTTATAGGATACTTAGATTAATAACTATATTAATAGCTGGCAGTTGTTAGAAGGCATATTCTGGGTGTTTAGATAGTGCTCTAACTGGATTATAATAATAATAACTGCATACATATATCGCATGGCATGCAGTACTCATCCACAAAATCTTACTTTCTGTAATGCTTTCCATGTCAACCTTTACAATTGAGTCTAAGTGAATGTTAATATTATGATTTACGTATGTTGGGATTTTATCATTGGAATTTGGTATGTAAACAATGGACTGTCAGGATTTACTTGGAGGCCTCCAGCCACTAGGTGGTGCTATGGTGGATGTGCCAGAGCCATTTTCTTTTTCACATGAACTCAGGTCATTTTTATTTGGCAGCTAAGCTATATTTTCACATTTTTTTAAAGTTTTTTGTCAAAGCAGTTCAGTCCCACACCTACCATATACCACAAAAATTGGGCCTTATGACCACTACACCCTTCTGAAATGTGGCCAAAAGTCAGGCCTTAGGCCCATTACTCTAAGCTCCTGTCCTGGTGGTCCTTGCTTCCAATGAAAATGTTTTATTTACTTAATAATCTTTTGCAGCTACAGCTCAGTTTCTCCAAGTTTCCATCAGCAACACGGTAGAAAATTCACGTTATATTCGTATATATAACTAATTTTAGACTGACGATTTTGTTCATTTTGTTCCATCAGTTCCTGTTCACTACAATTAGTGACTGTTAAATTAACAGAATAACCTTAACATGAAAGAAAAAATAATATGTACCTTTCCCGACCTCAGAACATCCTAAATTGCTTCATAACCAATGTACTGTGGAATTGTAGTCACTGTTGTAATGTAGAGAAATGAGACAGATAATTTGCACACAATGATGTGATACAGGAAACTTTCGATTTACCGGCACCTAAATAACCGGAAATCTCGGTTAACTGGAAAAATTCTGGAGTAGGTTCATACTTCATATTACTTGCCTTCCTCCATCTGTTGCTGTGCAAGGGTGTGGCTGCAGCTGTTGCTAAGCTACAGAGATGCTTGTAACTTGTGGCCATTGTTCTGAACCTGTTGCTAAGCAACAGGGTTTGTTGCTTTATACGGAGCTCTCAGCTCTCGTATCTTTTACTATAGCGCTCGGTGATCCGGAATTTTTGATGAACCGGCACCACGTCGGTCCCGTCGGTGCAGGATAAAAAAAAGTTTCCTGTAATGCACTGGTTAGGTTGCGGTTCAACTTTCTGCTAAAATTCATTTGCATAATCACAACTTAAAATCTTCAATGATCCAGTGCAATTGGGCAACCTAATATAACGTAATTGTTCCTATTTTTGTTCTTTCCATTAAACCGTATTCCTTGATGTATTTAAGAGTGGTAACCTGGTGCAGTTTTATTAATAAAGCTGAGAATGGGTTTATCACCAAGAATAAGCATTTTTAATAAGAGTGTCTGGGACACGTGTGAGTAACCTGATTTAAAATCACTGAAATTAACTTTAAAAAAAACTATACTGAACCATGTAATAGTTTCACTGGCATACGCTAGTCAGTTTCTTAGTAAGTTAAATATTTTTTGATATGAAAAGACTTTTAAAACCTGACTACTAAAAAAATGAGCACAATTTGAAGAGCCTTCCAGAGCCAGCACAATTGTTGGAATCTCACAATTTTGACCTGGGGGCATGCCCAGTTTTGTGGACGGGGCCTGAGTCGGGTGAATTGAATGTTGAACCAACGTGAAAGATCGCAGAAAATCGAGCGTAAGTGGTTTTGGCCGTAACTCACCTACGCATAAAATTCCCTGATCATTTGCACTGATTCGGCCGATTCCGATCGGATTGCGCTGGAATCTAGGTGCAAAACTCGCAGAAATAAACGGAATCTTCCCCCGCCCCCGCCCTGGTATCTCTATCCGTGCAGCACTGAAGTGTCAGCATAGATTATCTGCTCAAGTCCCTGGAGTAGGGCTTGAACCCACAACATTACCACTGAGCCAAGGCTGACACGTAGAAATAATCAATGGCTACCTGGAATATTTTGGCCTCGATCTTCATTGGGCCATGAGGCAGGCTTTGGGGCAGGCGGGGGGTTAAAATCGCAAAAAATGGCCGGCGGAACCCCCCCCCCGCCCCCCCCGCCTGGTTCCCAACTCCGAGCAATTTTAACTCAGGTGTGTCTGATGGTCCCGACTCCGTCCTGCATCCAACAGGCGGGACTGGTCTTTAAGCCCCTTAATTACCACTAAATGGCCTCTATAATCCTATTTTAACAGGCCCTTGCAACTTTAACCCTTTTCCCACGTAAAACACGCCTGGTGGGAATCACGAATGTGAAACCTGGTGGGAGCACTATTACATTGGTGACTATCAACTGCAGGTAAACCATTAAAGAGGAGATTTGAACAGCCATGATTTGCAGGTGGCAGGACTTAGTGGTCTCAGGTCTGCAGCAACCTTTAGAAGGCTTAACCACACCTGAGGAAGGTTGGAGCCTCACATCCATTGCCACTGTGAACTCCTGGGAAACCCCTCTTGCTGCCTTCACCCAGCGCTTCCTCAATGGAGGCATATACCAGAAGCATGGGAGCCATTTATTTCCTTCCTTTCTGGGCATTAGATGGGCTCGAACACCAGCTGCGGCACCAGCAGAACCAGGAACAACAGCAGCAGCAACAGGAGCGCCAGGCTGCTGCTCACCCAATTGAAGCTGCACAGGCCAGAAGGGCCAGCGCTTGGAAGTGGCTTGAGAGCACCTTGCTGCACATCAGGGGGCCATGGGGACCTGTTTCTGCACTGGCAGTCCTACTCAGAAGGACTTCCATGAAGGTCTGGTTTCTTTGTTCAATAGATGACCATTGCTCCTCCAGAGATGTCATTCTATTCTGAACACTCACCATGTTTTCTGCACTCTGGCAACTTATCTCCTCCATGGAGGTTGCCATCCTTTCAATGGTGATGCGTTCATGCGCCAATGACTCCACAAAGGCTCTAATCATGTTCGCTATGGACTCCTCCATTCGCTCCACAATCGCATCGACCCTGGAGACAAAACCTGCCAGAGACTCCTGCATCTGTTCCTGGAGGTCCAGCACCACTGATCTTATGGATGGACCCAGAGGCAGAGGATCGACATGCAGCTGAGCCGAGCTGACAGAGTCCTGCGCCCTCTGACTAGCACCCTCCACTGCTGTCCCTGTCTCCACAATCTGCTGATGCTCACTTGTGAACTGTGATACATCAGGTGACAACAGTACTCTATGTCCCGAAGGTCCCACCGAGGTGTGAGTGTCTGCGCTGGTGCTGGGTGTGCTGCATTCTGCTGATGCTGTGCCCTCAGAGGTTGCAGCTTCCTCTGAGGAGTCTGGATGCTCAGGCTCTTCCTCCTGGCTAGTGGGGATGGCTGTTTGCGATGGTCCTGTGGGGGAGTAAAGGAAAGCTTCAGAGATGTGCTGCCAAGGTTACATGCACATTGCATATTGCAGATGATCATAAGTCCATCTGTTAGAACTTCAGAATCATTATCAGCGACTCATGCAATGTCAATGAGAAAGATGGAAAACTATTCTGTCACCAGCTTACTGTGATGCACCCGTCTGTCCGTCCCCACTTGCGCATCTTCCTCCACTCCTACGATCTCCAGGACCACCTCCTCCTAGGGGGTGAGGTGGGCTAGTGAGGGTGGCCCTCCTCCTGTTCTCGCTCTTTCTCGCTTATTGTGAGCTCTCTTTTCCTGCAATGAGGGAGACAAGTGGAGGTTGATTGAGAATGAAGGACTGAGTGTAGAGTTTCCATAGCATAGATACTTAGAAGGAGACAAAGATGGAGTGAGGTGGCAAGACCAACAGCCCCTTCTGTGTGTTGTCAGTTGTGTTCAAAGCATCAGAGTGATAGGGAGTGTGAGGGCTGCATAGCCAAATAGTGATGTGAATGTAACCATAGAGAGAAAGGGAATGAATAAGGGTGCATGGATGTCAGTGTCAAGTGGGATGTGGAGGAAGAGACTGCTAAAGCTGAGTGCTGGTGAGGAAAGGCAATGGGGTTCAGATTGAGTGTGATGGGAAATCCATACTCAGTTTTCCAGAAGGTCATGAAATCTCTTCCTGCACTAAATCCAGGTTCTGTGGGGTACTGAAAATGAGTTGACCTCCTCAGCCACCTGGATCCACACAGCCTTGGTCTGCTGAGGAGGCTTCTTCCTCCCTGAAGAAGGGAAGAGCACCTCTTTATGATTCCTGCTCCCTCAACTAAAGCTTGCAGGGCCACATCATCAAACCTGGGAGCAGAACTAGGTCTCTCGATGGTCATTCTGCCTCCAGGTCCCTCTAGCATGAAAGGGCAAAAGGTTGGCAGTCTGCAGAAGAAGCAAGGCTTGTTGCAGACCTTAAATGCAGCAGCAATAATGACGTCATCGGAGGGGACTTTCAGTCATGAAAAATCCCTTTGCAAAGGCTTCCCGCACGTTGGAAATCAATTGGCCAATTGAGTTAAAATTGCATCAATCTCCCACATCCATTTAGATTTGTGTGGGAAACACGAAATTTGGATAACACGACACCATCCCGCACCTGAGCTAAAATCACCCCCTTTATGTTCCCTCTATTATAATATATAGCTGTAAAAGTAGATTTTTTTTTGTGTAGCATAGGCGAGGACATTGTTTGATGCCATGTCTGCCTACATCATGGTGGCAGTCAGCCAGCCAACCAACTAATTGTTGTAGTCAGGTAGTTATCTCACAAAATAACAACAGAAAACGCTGGAAAAACTCAGCAGGCCAGGCAACATCTGTGGAGAGAGAAACAGAGTTAATGTTTCAGGTCAAAACCCTTCTTCAGAACTGAGAAAAAAGCAGGAAATGAAACAGATTAATAGGCCAGTTTGGGGGCTGGGAAATGGGGAGGGGATGAAAGAACAAAAGGGAAGGTCTGAGAGGTGAAGAGACATTAAGAGATATTCAAGATGAGACGAGATGTTAATAGGACAGGTAAAGAGACAAAGGATGGCTCTAGATGAGGTGTGAAATGCGCTGGCAGAATGAGAGACAGCCGCCATGTGGGAGAGAAAAAAAGGAAAAGGCACAAACCAAAGGTGTGGATAAAAAATATATAAAAATGTAATAGGGGCCGAGATTATGATCTGAAATTGTTGAACTCGATATTGAGTCCGGAAGGTTGTAAAGTGTCTAATCGGAAGATGTTATCTCACATGTAGGGCTAGAAGTTCTATTCCTGTAAATTAAGTAGCACGCATATAAAGCAATCAAACTTCTGCTTCAAAGGTGACAGAAGAGGTGTTTCTTGGTACAAATTAAGATGCCTGGTGAAAAAGAGTTGTTAAGCTACAAAAAAAGTAATGGCCCAGAAATTCGGGCCGGGGGCTTCCCGCGGGTGCAAGCCCCCGACCTTTACTTACCTTGTGCGCCGGCCGTTGAGCTGTGGGCCCGCGTGGGATTCCGATCCTGGGCCTGCTCCAACTGCCGGCGCGCAGTGCTTGCGTATCCCAGGGGCGCAGTTAGTTCGATGCATCCCCTGGGATCACGTGGGCCATGGGGAGCCTTTCGGAGCAGGGGATGCTCCATGCATAAGTCTGACAGGAAGTGCTGTCAAACTTAGAAATATACAGGCCCCAAAAATCACTAAATCTTCAAATAAATTTTAAAAGACCATCACTTTTTTAAAATAAACTATAAATTACATGAAATAACTATTTTAAACAATAATTTAAATTTTTGAAAAAAATAATTTTATTTTCTAACGGGGCTAAAAATAAACTTACCTTTCTTTAAAGTATTTAAAAATAATAAACCTGTGGAAAAAATGTTTTAATTTTAATTAATTCACCACTTGTAAAAAGCAGGCCTTACGCCTGCTTTTCACATGTCTAACTTCTGGAGACTTACCCTCCCAGGAAAACCTGTAAAAAAAAAACGAAGTTCAATGCGCACGCACAGCCTCTCCCGTGCACGCGTTTGACCTCTGAACCCCTGCTTTCAGGGGAACGGAAGTGCCGGTTTCCCGCGCATGCGCAGTGCATGCAGGAAACCGGCACTTCCATTGGGCTTACGGGTGAGTACCCCGTGCGTACTCACCCGTGGAGACCCGAAGTTCTGGGCTAATATAATTTGTATTGCAAGCTCACTTCAGATAGGATTAACAAAGACTATTTAAGTACTTTTTTCTTTCAGTAGTGGAAAGAACAGGAACAAGATAATAATTTTGTGTCCTGCACATCAAGTAACACAGAAATTATTCTGGTTGAAAATTACCCAATCTTAACCTTAAAGCAAATACAGCAACAACTTGTATTTATATAGTGCCTTTAACGTAGTAAAACTTCCCAAGGCTCTTCACAGGAGCGTTATCAAACAAAATTTGACACTGAGACACATAAGGAGATATTAGGGCAGGCGACCAAAAGCTTAGTCAAAGAGGTAGGTTTTAAGGAGCGTCTTAAAGGAGGAAAGAGAGGTAGAGAGGAGGAGAGGTTTAGGGAGGGAATTTCAGAGTTTAGGGCCTTGGCAGCTGTAGGCATGGCCACCAATGGTTAAGAAAACAAAAAAAAGGTCACCCAGCCCACCGAAGCACATCTGTCTCATATGCTTATTCTCCCACCATGACATCCAAATTTATTTTAAATGATTTTGAAGAACCCTAATATTTTAACACTTACGACCCTCGTTGGTAGGTATTTCTTCATTCAGTATTCTCTGCGCACTACAGGATTTGTCTGATCGGTCCTGGGGAGTCATGTGCTTGACATCACAGAAGATGATATCATAAGCTTGCTTGTTGAGAACTGATTGGTTGTTTCCATCTTGTATAAAAGGTAGCCTGAGAATCAGTTCATTGCTACCCAGGTCCAAAATTGAGTCCTCACTATCTGTCATCATCCAAATTACCATGCAATTAATTCCTTCTTGATATCTGTGTTATATTTTCTTTACACCAATTACAATTTATTGACTCTTTTTTATCAATATAAAAAGTGCAGCATTGATTCACTAGGATGTTAGCAGAGATGAAGGATGACAGTTATGCACTTGAGAAATGAAGGCTTTTTTCACGAGAGCTGAGAAGGTTGAGGGGTGTCTTTATAAGTACCTTCCAGATTATGAAAGGATAGGATGAGGTAAACAGTGACCAATTGTTTCCACTATTTAAGGAGATGATAACAAAAAGTTATAATTTTGAGATAAGCACAAAA
Organism: Somniosus microcephalus; assembly: GCF_052327205.1. Lineage (NCBI taxonomy): Eukaryota > Metazoa > Chordata > Chondrichthyes > Squaliformes > Somniosidae > Somniosus > Somniosus microcephalus. The sequence goes on from NC_141001.1 coordinate 83,753,109, forward strand.
AAATTAAAGGGGAGGTTGGGAAAAATTAATTACAGGGGACGGTTACAATATGGAATTCTCTACCACAAGCCATTGTTGAAGCAAATCCATCAATTCTTTTCAAAATGAATCAGATAGTTGCGTGAAAAAGAGCAATATGACATTGAGTGTACTAACAAAATGCACCGCTTCACGCGTACCTATATTGCAATTCATTCGCCAATTACACACCCATTCTGTAAGCTGTATTTTGTCACAATTAAAGGGCATATTAAAGGGCCTATGTAGTAAGCAGGAGATTGTAAATAAACTAGGTGGCTATGGAGAAAAATACCAAACACAGACTTGATGGGATAAATGTTCTGTTTCTGTACTGTGATACTCTATTATTTCAAGCTGCTTTACATTAATTGATTAACTTCAGAACAAAACAAGCAACCTATCTCCACAGAATTTACACAAAAGGCTTGCTTTCCATTAATGAGTGTTATCCCGTCAAAGGGTTACTATGGCAATATGTTAGACATGGTTAAATGCAAATGATGTTTTCAGTAATATGCATTAGTGAGACCAAAATTCCTTGATCCTGTCCGCCACTTTAATTGCAGTGGAGCAAGAATCCCTGTGCTCTGGTGATCTCCACTTCTGACCTCAAAGGAGGATCTTGGATCAGGGAAGGATCAGCTACTTTTAGTAATTCTGACAAGTGCCTGCAGCAGTATAGTGCATCTTAGGCATCTGTAGGATGAATAAGGAGCCCACACATTCTTTGGAAAATGAGGGCGCGATCTTGCCAGCCCTGGGGAGGTGGGATTGGAGGTGGGACTGCCGGGAAAATGGCAGAATCTGGGGGCGCCCGCCCCCAAACCGCCTATGTGCCATCTTCCCAGGAGACAGGTAGCTGACCCGTGCCGGGTCCTGTCTCCTGGAGGCGGGAAGGGGATTACAGCCACTTAACTGCCTGTTAACAGGTAGGTAACAGGCAGTTAAAAGGATTATCCCCATTTTGCCACCAGAGGCACGGGCTTCCCGACGTCGGGAAACCCCGCCAGTGTCACCGAGACGAGAAGTGGGTCTGCGGGGGTCGGAGAGGTGCCAACGTGCACTGTGGTGGTGAGTGATGGGAGCAAGTGTGGAGAGATAAGTGTGTGAGGTGAGTGGAAAGTGTTAGAAAAAGTTTACTTACCTTTGTTTCTTCCTGCAGGCTTCAACGCAGTCTCGCATCTCCGCAGCAGAGATGATAGATGGCTGCTGCATTCTCCGATGCAACAACCATCTAATTTCTGCTAAAGAAAGAGGTTTGAGGAGTCATCAATACAAGGATTCATCAAACAACATAGAATGTCAGTGTTTGACAGCTTCACAGAGCTGTCAAACAATGACAACTCATCTGTCAATAATTTTTGTATTGTAACCGGCTTCCCCTTAATTGGCCTGCTAAGCCCGCTGGGCAAGTTTAACAAGGTCAATCAAGGGAAAAAAGCATGGGTTGGCCACAAGTCGATGGAGGTGGGACTAAAACCTGACAAGCAGCAGTCCCGCCTCCAATGCGCCCCCATTGACAAAATCACCCCCACAGAGTTTAAATGGGGTAGAGGAGCAAAGGGATCTAGGGGTACCGATTCACAAATCATTAAAAGTAGCAACACAGGTTGCCATTAGGTCTCCATAAAAGAGAAAGCTGAGGGGTGAACTAATAGAGGTCTTTATAATTATGAAGGGGATGCTATTAACCGGCCCGCATCCTTTCAAACACCAGACCATTTATAGGGCAGATAGAACTATAACCCGCTCCAGGCCCCCCAGCGCCAATTTTCATATGACACTTTTTTGGGGCAGGGACCTAGTCTTTTTAGGTCCCATCTAATTTCATGCCCCCACTGGTCGTTTTTCTCCAGCTCAATATTTTAATTTTTCTTTACAACACTCAGTATTAGGCAAGACGTACATTCTTGCATACATGGTATATCAATTATCATATATTAAATTCAGTACATGGGACCCATTACTCATGTAAGTAATGCTGTAACAGGTATTTTCAGTTAAAGGTGAATAGCTGCAATTTTATAGTGAGTGCGTATTAGCCAGACATTACGCAATCTGACAATCAGGTTCTCAAAAATCTCTCAAAATGCTTTCTCAAATTTTATCAGCTGCCATTTTTTTCCCTCAATAACTACAATTTCTTACATATACAGTAAGCGTTTAAACAAATTGAAAAAAAAGAAAAATATCCACATTTTAAAATAACATCATTACATTGATCCATTAAATTGTCTTTTGTGTTTTTGATTGTGTTAAGTCTGTGTGTTCTAGTTGTAATTACTAACACAGACTACAAGATTAAAGTTCAACAGGTCTTTACTGGTTGGAGGTCAGGACTATACGAAATACAATATTACTACACAGTGCTTATATACCGGTGGTCACCACCGGTATTACGTATACAGCAGCCAGAGAAAGTAGTACATCTCTTAAGGTGGAACAGGCTTAAGTTCTCTTAAGGTGGAACAGGTTACATACACCACAATCCTCCCTTTTTAGCTTAACAGTCATATCCCCATTTAACATAACAAAATAACATATATAACTTCAGGTATAAACAGTTCAAAGGTTCAGTCTCTCAGGAGGCCTTCTGATTCGGTTTGGATAATGCCTTTCAGTGGTCTCTGATTCCTGTTGCTGAGGTGACTCCTCTAGTTGGTCTCCCATGCATTGGGTGTTATCATCATCAGGTACATTCCCTGCCGAGGTAGATGCTTCAGGTTCATTAACGTCTTCCACAGTTGTCTCTGTCGCAACCCTTGCTCTCGATTCTACCAGTTGATCCGCATGACGCCTTATCACATTGTTACCAATATCTACTGTGTACATCAGAGGTCCTTGTCTGGCCCGAATTGTTCCGGACTGCCATTTTTCGTTTCCATAGCCCCTTGCCAACACTGGTTGTCCTACGTCGCAACTTTGAGTGGTCTTGTTATTAATATGCCGGAACTGTTTGTTTTCCACTTCCCTCCGCACATTTGGTTTTAACAAGTCCAACCTGGACCGCAACCTCCTGTTATAAAACATCATGGCAGGACTTTGGTTAGTCACTGCATGAGCGGCGTTTCGATATGCCATTAGGAAATTGTCCACCTTGTGCTGTAGCGGAATCTGATCATCGTTCATGGCCTTTATTGCCTTTTTGAATGTTTGGACAAATCTCTCGGCCAACCCGTTTGTCGCCGGATGATATGGGGCAGAGGTATAATGTTTCACCCCATTCTTCTTTAAGAATTTTTGGAATTCTTCCGACACGAACTGTGGTCCGTTGTCCGAACAGATCTGTTCTGGCAATCCGTTCCTTGCGAATATTGTTCTTAACACCGCAATTGTCTTTTCTGAAGTACTGGTATTCATCTTGATCACTTCTGGCCATTTGGAATGTGCGTCCACCGCAATTAGGAACATGGAGTCCATGAATGGACCAGCAAAGTCAATATGTACGCGTTGCCATGGGGCTGAAGGCCATTCCCATGGGTGTAGTGGTGCGATCGGAGGTGCATTTTGCACTTTTTGGCACCCAGCGCAGCTTTTCGTCAACTCCTCTATCTGTTGGTCAATACCCGGCCACCATACATAAGCCCTAGCAAGACTTTTCATCTTAACTCCCCCCAGATGACCTTCATGCAGTTCTTTTAGAACTCTTTCCCTTAACTTGGGAGGAATAATCACTCTTGTCCCGTACATCAAAGTACCATGGCAGACGGACAGCTGGTCTCGCCTTGCCGAGAATGCCGGTAACAGAGGATCACCACGTGTTGGCCATCCTTTCACTGTCACCTCGTAGACTCTGGACAGTGTCAGGTCGTTCCTGGTTTCTCTTTCAATACTTGCATTGGTGACTGGTAAACACTCGATGATGGTCGAATGAAATAACTCAACAGGGTCAACTTTCGTCGTTTCTTCTTCTTCAGGCAGTGGCAGGCACGACAGCCCATCAGCATTGCCATGCTGCTTCATACCTTTGAATTCTATTTGATATTGATGTGCCCCTAGGAAAAGGGACCATCTCTGGAGACGCTGTGCTGTCATCACTGAAACACCCTTCTTAGGGTTAAAAATGGATACCAACGGCTGATGGTCTGTCAGAAGTGTGAATTTTTGGCCCTGCAGGTAATGATTAAACTTCTTCACTCCCCATACAAGGCTGAGAGCCTCCCTATCGATCTGCGCATAGTTGCGTTCAGCGGAGGTCAATGATCTGGATGCAAACGCGACTGGCCTTTCCGTGCCATTTGGCAACTTGTGTGAGAGTACTGCCAAAATACCATATGGAGAAGCATCACAAGCCAACCGAATAGGCAGTGTCGGGTTGAAGTGAGCCAACACTTCCTCTGAGGTGATCAATTCTTTGCTTTTGCGAAATGCCTTCTTACAGTTTTCGCTCCATTCCCATGGTACCCCCTTCTGTAAAAGAGCGTTTAGCGGGTGCAGTACCGTGGATAGATTTGGTAGAAATTTATGGTAATAGTTAATCAATCCTAGAAACGACCTCAACTGAGAGACATTATCCGGAGCGGGAGCCTTTACAACTGCCTCTATCTTGTCAGGAGACTTATGAAGCCCCTCCCGGTCAATGACATGACCACAGTACGAGATCCGCTTCTGAAAGAACTCACATTTCTGCCGATTAACTCTAAGTCCATACTCTTTCAGTCTGTTGAGCACCAGTTCCAAGTTTGCGAGGTGTTCTTCATCACCATCACCTGTAATCAGAATATCGTCCAGGTATATTGTGTGCCTGGAATTCCCTGTAATACCTGCTCCATGGCCCTCTGCCAAATTGCTGGAGCCGATGCCACTCCAAAAACCAGCCTATTGTACCGGTACAAACCTCGATGCGTGTTGATCGTGAGGTATTGGCGTGATTCTTCTTCAACCTCCATCTGCAAGTACGCCTGCACCAGGTCTATCTTGGTGAAGTGTTTCACGCCAGGCAACGAAGCAAAAATATCCTCAATCCGCGGAAGCGGATACTGCACCGTGTGAAGCACCGGATTAACGGTGATTTTGAAATCTCCACAGATGCGAACCTTCCCTGGTTCTCCTGGCTTGTTGCTCGAAGGACGTTTCATAACGGGAACAATGGGCGTAGCCCACTCACTCCAATCTACCTTAGACAGTACACCTGAACGTTCTAGCGCTTCCAGTTCCGCTTCTACAGTAGGTCGTATTGCATAGGGTACCGGTCTGGCTTTAAAAATTTTGGGTGTGCATGTTCATCAATCTTGATGTTTGCCGTAATTCCTCTCAGTGTTCCCAGTCCCTGCTGGAACACCTCTTTAGCATCATCCAATATTTTGGACAATCGTTTAGGTTTGACATCTGTTTCCCCGGAATCTACCGTTAGTGCCTTCAAGGAGTGCCAGTCCATATTCATTTTCCTAATCCACTCCCGTCCCAGTAGTGGTGGACCTCCTTCAGGTAGCACATATAAGTCCATTACTTGGCTTTCTTCGCCCTTGTGGACCACTTTTACCTCTATCTTTCCGATGGGGTACACTCTTTGCCCCATGTATGTTTTCAATATAATCTCCGTATCCCGTAGGGGAATATGTTGGAATAACCTTTTGTAATCTTTCTTATTCATGACCGTCAATACCGATCCAGTGTCCAATTCCATCTTTACTTGGACCCCTGCTATCTGAAGGGTGACCCAAATTGTCTGGAGATCTGCATCCTTACCAACGTTGTGTACTCTTAAGCTACCCAGTTCATTACTGCTAGCGTCTGAATCTGACTTCTGTTCGGTCGAACTGTTCTTTGTCACCTTGTGTACCTTTATGTATTTTCCTTGCGGTGACTTTTTGTTGCTGGTCTTCTTTCCTGACCGGCATACTTTAGCTATGTGGCCAAGCCTGCCACACGTTCTGCATTCTTGGTTTTTAAACCAACACTGGTTCTGATCGTGCGTTGTCTTTCCACAACGATAACATTTTACAGTACTCAAACCCAATTTATTTGTACTGAGTTCCGGTGACCGTAGCTGCATTACTGCCGTGCCTCTCGCTGCGGCTTCGTGTGCTGCTGCCATAGTGACCGCTTTCTCAAGCGTCAGCTCATTCTCCTCAAGCAGTCGCTTTTGTGTATCTTCTTTTAATAAACCACACACAAATTTATCTCGTAGCGCCTCTGTCAGTCTCGTTCCAAACTGACAGTGCTTTGCTAGCTTACGCAATTCCATTAAATATTCAGCATTGCTTTCATCCTTCAGCTGCCTTCTGCTGTAAAATTTAAATCGTTCCGCTAGCATCAGCGGCGTGGGGTTTAGATGATTTTTCAGGACAGTAACAATCTCCTCGAACGTCTTATCCGCCGGTTCATCTGGTGATAAAAGGTGTTTCAATTGCCCGTATGTCTTCGCACCCATTAAGTTTAATAATGTTAGTGCTTTCTCTTCATCTGGGATTTTATTTGCTTTACAATAATTTTGTATGCGTTCTACATACATGGCCCAATCTTCGATGTCGCTATCAAAGGTATTAATGTTCCCATGTTTAGGCATCGTTGCAATTTAATTTATTTTAATTTTTATCCAAGATGGCAGCTTCCCGCTCTTGTCTTCGTCCTCCGCCTACAAAATGGCGGTTTTCCCGTGCTTGGCGGTCTTCACCCATCCCCCGACGCTGTCTCCGCTTCACCGCGGCTCTCGCGCCTTCAGTTGCCCCAGACGCTGCGCCTTTTTAGCCCGAATGCGGCCCGGCCCTTATCACCAGCCGCGATCGATGTCCCCGCGCTGCGCCTTTCGGCCCGAATGCGGCCCGGCCCTTATCTCCGGTCGCGATCGATCTCACCGCCCTTATTCCTCCGTCTTCCCTCCCCGTCTGTACAGCCAACGCGGCCGACTTTCTGGTCGCGTCGCTGCCCGGCTTACCCACCACCGAGGTAGAAAGAAGATAGCTGACAGCCGCTGATGGAGGCTTCGAGTTCAGGATGTCTTCTGCACTCTGGTTTCTCGCTGTCTGCCGCGCGACGTGTCTTCCAGCAGGGTGATGAGGGTGGAAGCCTCTCTTCGACGTCCGTTCTGTGGACGAAGCCGCCGTGGATATAAACTGCCGCAGGGTAAGAATCGGACTCATCGCCACTGTTAAGTCTGTGTGTTCTAGTTGTAATTACTAACACAGACTACAAGATTAAAGTTCAACAGGTCTTTACTGGTTGGAGGTCCGGACTATCTGAAATACATCTTACTACACAGTGCTTATATACCGGTGGTCACCTGTATTACGTATTACGTATTACGTATACAGCAGCCAGAGAAAGTAGTACATCTCTTAAGGTGGAACAGGTTACATACACCACAGGACAGCTCCCCCAATTTTGGCACAAATCCACAGATGTTAGTGAGGAGTACTTTGCAGGGTCAATTGGGCTGGGTGTTCCTCTGTTGTGTCCGAAGCCAGTACCTAGGTTGATGCCGGGTGGTCCATCTGGTTTAATTCTTGTTATTGTTTTTTGTAGCAGTTGTTACAACTGAGTGACTTGCTTGGCCATTTCAGAGGACAGTTAAAAGTCAACCACATTGCTGAGTCACATATAGGCCAGACCAGGTAAAGAAAGCAGATTTCCTTCCCTAAAGGACATTAGTGAACCAGATGGGCTTTTATGACAATCCAATAGTTTCATGGTCATCATTACTGATACTAGTTTGTTATTCTAGATTTATTTGATTAACTGAATTTATTTTCCACAGCTGCCATGGTGGGATTTAAAGTCATATCTCCATGGTCATTAGTCCAGACCTCCTGATTGCTAGTCCAGTAACATATCCACTGTGCTACTATACCCCTAGAGCTACTGCTAGAGACCGCAACCAAAACATAACCTTTTGTTTAAATTAACTTCACATGGAGCCAAGTGGAGCAGCAACACTCCATTGCAGGCCACTACTGCTGCTTTTCTAATTTAATGCTGCTTCAATTTTCAAAAAAAAAGTAGCATTTTAATGCTAATTATCTCAAGCTATGTTTTGTTGACAGTAAAATCATTCCTAATCCACACATGAGATAAAAATTCTAATATCTAATGTATAAGAGGCAGAGAGAAATACACAAAGAGAGAGAAAGGCAGACTGTTTCTTTTCTCACTCTAATTTGATTTCTTTTGTTAACTTTGGATTTTGTGAGCAAGCAAAATTACTTTGATAGGAAGGACAGGAGGGGAAGATGCAAACTGATTGAGAGCGAAAGGGCCTCTGGCCTCATGACATTCATCCTGGGGGGAGCTAGTTGGAATGGGTGGAGGGTCAAGCGTGAAGTGAGTGACAGTAGAGTAAGGGGTAGGGAAAGATATAGGGTCTGAGTGGATAATTGAAGGGAAAGAGGCAGATACAAATTAAAAATTCTTGGGTCCCTAGACACCAAGAACATTCGGGCTGCCCGTACCTCCCCTGGACAACCTACCCACACCTTACCCACTATTCCCTGCTATTGCCTCCTACATCCCCCTTCCTTGATCTATTAACCCCCTTTCTTGATCTATTAAGTACCTACTCCAATGGAGAGGGCTTGGCTGCGCTTTCAGGTGCTGGGACCCACAGGCATTGACAACGGCTTCTTATTCCAATGGAATCGGGGGCAGGGAGGCCAAGCTTCTCAGGTAGTAACAGGCAAGCTGCCTATCGGACATGAATGTCTGCACCTGGCAGGGGGCCCATATGTGGCTGAGGCCCCTGGGCATTGCATTAATGTGTCCCTGGCAAGAGGTTGAGGTAGTGATGGGAATGAGGTTGGTAGGAAGGAAATCAGATAATGTAGTGGTAGGGAATGCAATGGCGGCAATGGGGTGGAGAGAAGCATGAGTGACTGATGGAGGGAATGGGAAGGGTATCACTGAAGACCACATTTTTCCTGCAGCCAGCCCTCACCCCAAAGACAGCTTAAAAACATTGGTGGCTCTCTTCCCTGCCATGCTACCTTCCATCTCAAAAAAAGAAGAAAAGAAATAAGAACACAAGAACATAAGAAATAGGAGCAGGAGTAGACCATTTGGCCCCTCGAGCCTGCTCCACCATTCAATGAGACCATGGCTGATCTTCTGCCTCAACTCCTGTAAGGGGTTTTAGATCGCAGAGGTTTCATTCTCTAGAGGCCTCTCTCTCTTGTACAGTAAAACCGTGAATGGTTCGACCCACTCGCCCCTTAGATTCTATACTCTGGACTTTGGGGCAGGAACTACAATGTAGAGAAAACTCTTATAGACCAAGTTTGATGAAACAAAATGAAATTTTATTGCATATGGTAAAACAAATCAAATGCAAGCAAATAAGAGAGTACATGGGAGGGAAAAACACAAACAAATCATAACGACACAATACTACCTAAGGCAAATACAGGCATATTATACTCTACAAAGATCATCATGAAATAGGGAAACACACGGAACATCGAGGGACAACAACTCATGTTAATTACACCCTTAAATATCCACCCCCTTAAACCTATCTAGATCTGATTATGGAGGGCCAGAAACATGCTCACCAATCCAACTAGGAAGTGCAAGGTTTTGAAACAGGTCTGCCTTTTGGTCCCCTCAGGCGTCCTGTCTCCTCGTGAATCGTGGAGCCCCAGCGAGCTGCGCCACACCTCTCTCCTGAGGTGGGGGCCGGGGACGGCTGCTCGACCTCGGCTTCTTCTGTCGTTTTTTCTTGTCTCTTCTCCTAGGCCTGGAGTGGGTCGATGGCCTCTCGCTTCATCAACGGCCCAGGGTTGGTCGATGATCTCCCGATGTTTTACCCCAGGGCGGGACGCCGGCTCGAACGACCTTCTTGATGGCGGCTTAGTCTTCTTCTTCTTCCTCTCCGACGATGGAGAGGAGTCACGCTGATCTTCTCCCAAAGCAGCTCCTCTTTACCCAGCTCAAAAGCTGGACAAGCCTGCAAGCTGGAAAGCTGAATAACCGAATTCCAACCGTGTGTCTCGCAATTATACTTCTTATCAGAAGCCCTTATCTCGCGCCAAATCAGGTTAGTCTTTTGTTTTAATTTTTGGCGGGCTTGTTGCACAACGGGGTAGTTATTATATTTTAAAATACTTGAGATGGCCGGTAAAGGGCCATCTCTGGTCTGGAATGACCTTCATTGTTTTTAATGTCCTGGTGATGTCTTTAACGGGTCCTTGATGCTCTTCTCATGAATATGAAACTGTTCCCTTTTGTCTGGGTCAACATTTAGATGGCCTTTATCTTCAGGCCAATCTTCACTGGATCTGTATCCAATCTATATGTATATGTGGGTGTCTGGTTTCGTTCTATCAGAAACGGCTTCCAGAACTTACTTTGGGCTGAATCCACAAAGCTGTCTGAGGATTTGCAGGAGCCATTTTAAAGTGTCCCAATAAGTTGATCATGGGGTCTGGCGGCCATTTTGTATGCCCCTTTTCCTGGGCTTCTTTTAAAATAGTCTTTAAAATCATGGCCTCTTCTGCCATTCGACCCTTTATAATATAAAGTCCAATTTTGCGAATCCTACACTCCATTCACTGGCCCTATCGCCATATCCCTTGATGCCTTTACTAGTCAGAAATCTATTGACTTCTGTTTTGAATATACCCAATGACTGAGCCTCCACAGCCATCTGGGGTAGAGAATTACAAAGATTCACCACCCTCTGTGTGAAGAAATTTCTTCTCATCTCAGTCCTGAATGGCCTACCCTTTATCCTGAGGCTGTGGCCCCTGGTTCTAGACTCCCCAGCCAAGGGAAACATTCTCCCAGCATCCACCCTTTCAAGCCCTGTAATAATTTTCTATGCTTCAATGAGATCCTCTCTCATTCTTCTGAATTCAAGAGAATACAGGCCTAGCTTAGTCAATTGCTTCTCATACGACAGTCCTGCCATCACAGGAATCAATCTCGTGAACCTTTGTTGCACTCATAAAAGACTGAGAGTTAGAAGAGTAACTAAAGGCTTTTATTAACAACAGAATGGAGGTCTGCCTCGCGTGGTCGACCGGTCCAGGATACAAAGGGCTGGGGAGCAGTCACCTTTATACTAGGACCTGTGGGAGGAGTCAGCCGAGGCATGTCCAGGCATATACACAGTGGAATACAAACAGGACAAACAGGAATACAAACAGTGGTTTACCACATTCACCCCTTGTTTAAAATTGAGTCCGGCGGGGTGAAGTGTATTAAAAGTTAGTGTATTGGAGTCTCTCTGGAGGTCTTGTCTGCCGCTGTGATCGGCGTGGCGACGGCAGGGGTAGTGAAGCTTCCGGCGTCGAGTCCAGCGTAGGCTGTGGCTCAGGCGTGTCGTCCTCGTAGATGTCGAGCGGGTCGCGGGGCCCAGGCCTGCCGTCTGCTGGGGCTGGATATCGGATCATGGGGGGGGGTGGTAGTGGGTAGTGGGTTACTGCGGCCCCCGAGGGTGCAAGGTCTCTTATGGAGACTGTGTCCTCCCGCCCGTCCGGGTATGCGATGTAAGCATACTGGGGGTTGGCGTGGAGGAGGTCGACCCTCTCGACCAGGGGGTCCGTTTTATGGGTCCTCACGTGTCTTCTCAGTAGGACCGGCCCTGGGGACGTCAGCCATGGCGGTAGCGATGTCCCCGATGTGGACTTCCTTGGGAAGACAAACATTTTCTCATGAGGGGTGGCGTTAGTGGCAGTGCAGAGCAGTGACCGAATAGAGTGGAGCGCATCGGGGAGCACATCCTGCCAGCGGGAGGTTGGAAGGCCCCTAGACTTTAAGGCTAGCAGGACGGCCTTCCAAACTGTCGCATTTTCTCTTTCCACCTGTCCGTTCCCCCGGGGGTTGTAACTGGTGGTCCTGCTTGTGGCAATACCCCTAGTTAGCAGGTACTGACGGAGTTCGTCGCTCATAAACGATGAGCCCCGGTCGCTATGGATATAGCTGGGGAAGCCGAACAGGGTGAAGAGGTTGTTCAGACATTTAATGACCGTGGCACTGGTCATGTCCGGGCAGGGGAAGGCGAACGGGAAACGGGAGTACTCATCAATAATATTGAGGAAGTACACATTGTGGTCGGAGGAGGGGAGAGGCCCTTTAAAATCAACGCTCAGGCGCTCGAAGGGGCGAGTGGCTTTTATCAGGTGGGCCCTGTCTGGTCTATAAAAGTGCGGTTTGCACTCAGCGCAGACTTGGCAGTTCCAGGTCATGGTCCTGACCTCCTCAATAGAGTAAGGCAGGTTGCGGGCCTTGATGAGGTGGAAGAACCTGGTGACCCCCGGGTGGCAGAGGTCATTGTGGAGGGCCCGCAGTCTATCGATCTGCGCGCTGGCGCAGGTGCCACGCGATAGCGCATCCGGGGGTTCATTTAGCTTCCCGGGCCGGTACAAGATCTCGTAGTTGTAGGTGGAAAGTTCGATTCTCCACCTCAAGATCTTGTCATTTTTGATTTTGCCCCTCTGCTTGTTGTTAAACATAAAAGCAACTGAACGCTGGTCAGTGAGCAGGGTAAATCGTTTTCCGGCCAGGTAGTGCCTCCAATGACGCACAGCCTCCACAATCGCCTGGGCCTCCTTCTCAACAGCGGAGTGTCTGGTCTCCGGGCCTTGGAGGGTTCGTGAAAAGAAGGCCACGGGTCTCCCCGCCTGATTGAGGGTAGCGGCCAGGGCAAAGTCGGACGCGTCGCTTTCCACCTGGAAGGGGATGGATTCGTCCACTGCGTGCATGGTGGCTTTGGCAATGTCCTCCTTGATACGGTGGAAGGCTAAGCGGGCCTCTGCCGTCAAGGGAAAAGAGGTGGACTTGATCAGCGGACGGGCCTTGTCCGCATAGTAGGGGACCCACTGGGCGTAATAGGAGAAAAACCCTAGGCACCTCTTCAGGGCCTTGAGGCAGTGGGGCAGTGGAAGTTCCATAAGGGGACGCATCCGGTCGGGGTCGGGGCCGATGACCCCGTGTTCCACAACACAGCCAAGGATGGCGAGGCGGTTTGTGCGGAATATGCACTTCTCCTTGTTATATGTCAGGTTTAGGAGTTGGGCGGTGCGGAGGAATTTTTCGAGGTTTGCGTCATGGTCCTGCAAGTCACGGCCGCAGATGGTCACATTGTCCAGATATGGGAAAGTGGCCTGCAACGCATTTTGATCTACCATCCGGTCCATCTCCCTTTGGAAGACGGAGACCCCGTTGGTGACGCCAAAGGGAACCCTAAGGAAGTGATAGAGGCGGCCGTTTGCCTCAAAGGCAGTGTACTGGCGGTCCTCAGGGCGGATGGGGAGCTGGTGGTACGCTGATTTCAGGTCAATGGTCGAGAAGACGCGGTACTGCGCGATCTGGTTGACCATATCAGCTATACGGGGGAGTGGGTAGGCGTCCAGCAGGGTGTAGCGATTTATTGTCTGGCTGCAGTCGATGACCAGGCGCTGCTTCTCGCCGGTCTTAACGACCACAACCTGGGCTCGCCAGGGGCTGGTGCTGCCCTCAATAATCCCTTCTTTCAGGAGCCGCTCCACTTCGGTTTTAATGAAAACCCTGTCCCCGGCACTGTATCGCCTGCTCTTTGTGGCGATGGGCTTACAGTCGGGGGTGAGGTTAGCAAACAGTGGTGGGGGGGTGACTCTGAGTGTGGAGAGGTTGCACCTGGTGCGCGGCGGGCAATTTGGAAGCTGCTGGCTGCGGACTGTGAGTGGGGGTAGGGGTCCACCGTACGCCATCGTAACACTTTTAAGGTGGCACTGAAAATCTAACCCCAGCAGGACGGCAGCGCAGAGGTCAGGCAGGACCAGAAGTTTAAAATGATCGTACACGGTCCCGTCTACTACGAGTGTCACCACGCAGTAGCCGCCGATGTCCGCCGACTGGGACTCGGAGGCCATAGAAATCCGCTGTTGCGCAGGCAGGACTGGGAGAGAGCAACGCCGCACCGTGTCGGGGTGGATGAAGCTCTCCGTGCTCCCAGAGTCAAAAAGGCAGATTGTATCGTGACCATTTACCTTAATGTCCATTGTGGAACTGGCCAGTTGGTGCGGTCTCGCTTGGTCCAGTGTAACGGATGCCAGCGTAGGGGTCGGTGTGTCGCTGCGGGTATCAGATGAGGCGGTGTCGGGGGCCTGCTGCGTCCCGGCTGTCGTCCAAGATGGCGGCTTCCATGATCCCCATGTGGCTGGAGGCGTCCAAAATGGCTGCTGTACCGGTGATTCGCACATGGCCGGGGAGGTCCAAGATGGCGGCCCGCATGGCCCACACGCGGCGCTGCTGGGGTTCGGGGTGGCTTTGGCCCTGCAGACGCTAGCGTAGTGTCCCTTCTTCCCGCAGCCCGAGCAGATCGCGTTTTTCACCGGGCAGCGCGCTCTGGGGCGTTTTGCCTGGCCACAGAAGTAGCATTTCTGGCCTTGGGGCACTGCTGTCTGGCCTTGGGACACTGCTGCGGTAGTTGGGCCGTTGTTGGGGTGTGGCTGGGGTGGCACGGCGCTATGAGGCAGTCCTACCGTGTCCCAGGCTGTCATTCCCCGCGGCGTCCACGGTGCAGAGGAGTAGGCATCCATGCCCTGGTAGGCTGCATCCAACGATAGTGCGAGTTCAGAGGCCTTGTTGAGGTCATAGATACATAGATACATAGAAGATAGGAGCAGGAGTAGGCCATTCGGCCCTTCGTGCCTGCTCCGCCATTTAATGAGATCATGGCTGATCCTTTAATTCAGTATCCCGTCCCCGCCTTCTCTCCGTAACCCTTAACCCCTTTTGCCCGTAGAAATATATCTAATTCCCTCTTAAATATATTTAATGAGCTGGCATACACTGCCCTCTGTGGCAATGAGTTCCACAGGTTCACCACTCTCTGAGTGAAGAAATTCCCCCTCATCTCTGTCCTAAATGGTTTAGCCCTTATCCTTAAATTATGTCCTCTAGTTCTGTTCTCACCCGCCAAGGGAAACATTCCTTCTGCATCCAGTCTGTCTAGACCTGTCAGAATTTTATACACTTCTATGAGGTCCCCTCTCAATCTTCTAAACTCCAGTGTGTACATCCCTAAACTACATAGTCTCTCCTCATAGGTCATTCCCGCCATTCCTGGTATCAGCCTGGTGAATCGCCGCTGCACCCCCTCCATGGCAAGAACATCCTTCCTCAGATGAGGCGACCAAAACTGTACACAGTACTCGAGGTGTGGTCTCACCAGTGCCCTGTACAGCTGCAGCAAGGTATCCCTGTTCCTGTATTCTAACCCTTTTGCTATGAAGGCCAGCATACCGCTTGCCTTCTTGACCGCCTGTTGCACCTGCATGCTCGCCTTCAGTGACTGGTGTACAAGAACACCCAGGTCTCTCTGTACTTCCCCCTCTCCCAATCTATTGCCATTTAAATAATAATTTGCCCTCCCGTTCCTGCACCCAAGGTGGATAACTTCGCACTTGTCCACATTATAGTGCATCTGCCATTTATCCGCCCAATCGCCCAGTCTGTCCAAATCGCTCTGGAGCTTCCTGGTCTCTTCCTCTGAGCCCACCCCCCCTCCTAGTTTAGTGTCGTCTGCAAATTTGGAAATGCTGCATCCGACTCCCTGATCCAGGTCATTAATGTAAATTGTGAACAGCTGGGGGCCCAGGACAGATCCCTGTGGTACCCCACTTGTTACTGCCTGCCATTCAGAAAATGAGCCGTTTATTCCAACTCTCTGTTTTCTATCTGACAGCCAGTTCCCTATCCACGCCAAAACTTTCCCCTTTATCCCATGAGCCTCAATTTTCCATGCTAATCTTTTATGTGGGACCTTATCGAAGGCCTTTTGGAAGTCCAGGTACACCACATCTACTGGCTCTCCCCCATCTATTCTACCAGTTACTCCCTCAAAAAATTCCAATAGATTAGTCAAGCACGATTTACCCTTTGTAAATCCATGTTGACTCTGTCCTATCCTGTCCCCATTTGCTAAGTGCTCCGCTATTTCATCCTTAATGATGGACTCCAGCATTTTGCCCACAACTGATGTAAGGCTTACAGGTCTGTAATTACCTGCTTTTTCCCTACCCCCCTGCTCTGCTCCAACAGTCGCTGTCGGGTGTAATTGGATCTGTGGCCTGCTACAAAAGCGTCCCGGATAAGTTCCTCTGTGTACACGGCGGCCTTTACATCCTTACAACCACAGGCCCGGCCAAGCACAGACAGTGCCTGAAGGTATTCCACGGTCGATTCCCCAGGTTGTTGTTTACGACTCCCCAGGAGGTGCCTGGCGTACACTTCGTTCACTGGGCGCGTGTACTGGTCCTTGAGGAGCTTGATAGCGTCCGCGTACGAGGTCGCGTCTTGGATGACCGAGTACACTCGGTGGTTCACTTTGGAGGTCAGGACATCCAGTTTGTCCTCGTCCGATTTGATTGCTTCGGAGGCGGTCAGGAATTTTTCGAAACACTTAAGCCAGTGAGTAAACTTGGTGGATGAGTCCGCCTCCCGATGATCTAAGTCCAGGCATGCTGGTGTGAGGATCTTCTCCATTATAAAAATGTTGTTAATAAAATTGATGCGCTATCAATTACTCATAAAAGACTGAGAGTTAGAAGAGTAACTAAAGGCTTTTATTAACAACAGAATGGAGGTCTGCCTCGCGTGGTCGACCGGTCCAGGATACAAAGGGCTGGGGAGCAGTCACCTTTATACTAGGACCTGTGGGAGGAGTCAGCCGAGGCATGTCCAGGCATATACACAGTGGAATACAAACAGGACAAACAGGAATACAAACAGTGGTTTACCACACTCCCTCTATGGCAAGTATATCGTTGATTAGGTAAGGAGACCAAAATTGTACACAGTACTCCAGGTGTGGTCACACCAAGGCCCTATATAACTGGAGTATGACTTCTTTACTCCTGTACTCAAATCCTCTTGTGATGAAGGCCAGCATACCATTTGCCTTCCTAATGGCTTGCTGTACCTGCTCATTCACTTTCAGTGACTCATGTACAAGGACACCCAGGTCCCTTTGAGCATCTGCATTCCCCAATCTTTCACCATTTACGAAAGACAGAGAAATAAAAAGAAACATTAATAGGAAAGAAGCAGTATAGAATAGAAAGAGAAAGAAGAAAATGCATTATGCATTTGGCTATTTGTAGTGAAATTGCAAACACACGGGAGTAACTTTCAAATTCGTCAGGATGTAAACTGGCAGAATGGGATTGGCTGCCCCTTATAAACATCACTCGATTTTCCTTTCCCATGAGGCCAAGGGAAAGGAAAATCAGGCGGGGTATATACGGAATAGCCCTTTCGCTGCTGCCACATTTGCACCCCAGTCAAAGTTGAAAGTTACCCCCATGC
The DNA here is from genome assembly GCF_052327205.1 of Somniosus microcephalus. Taxonomy (NCBI): domain Eukaryota; kingdom Metazoa; phylum Chordata; class Chondrichthyes; order Squaliformes; family Somniosidae; genus Somniosus; species Somniosus microcephalus. The sequence continues at coordinate 83,770,353 of NC_141001.1, forward strand.
TTTTTAAATGCATTTATGAAACGACTATACATCACAATCAGAGGACATGTGGGGTATCGGGTGGGGCACAGAACTGAAGCCAAGCATTTCCTTACAAAGAGAGAAGAAAGGTGAGAGGTCAGGTCAGCACAAGCTGTTCTTACAGATTTCATAGTACAGAGTACTATTGACCGAGCCCTGAGAAACAATTACCTACCCATACTCTTGGCTGGTTAGAACAGTCATTTGCTTAGAAAGAGTCATTTAGCAAAAAATATATATATTTGTCAATTCAATTATATAGGGCTAGATGTTGCTGAAAAAATAATGGCGTGTGAGCAGTGCACTCTGTTAATGTGCAAATTGGCCAGCAAATTCAGGGGATTAAGAAATATGCCATGAGTTGAGAATCTGCAGAACCTGCTGATCGATTTACACTGCTCCGCGTTTGCTTTGCACAAATGGCATCTCGCCATTTGCCCGTTATTTTTAAAAACTTGCTGTATTTGCACATTAATTGCCCAATAAACGCGCCGCGGAAAGTTAAGTCAAGTAATTAAGAGCGTGAGAACACTTTTAATGACTTGGTAATTGTTAATGCAATGCCAATCAACCTCTTTGGCCCAGAAAGGGAACAATTTAAAGTGTTCAATCTCATTCCTGCAAGTAGTCAATTGTTGTTGGAGGTTTAAAAACATTTATATTGAAAATGTTTTTTTCTTGCTTTTCCTTTCTTCTTTCTCTCTGAATTCTCTCTGAATTCTATTTTTCTTTAACTCTCTTTGTTTCACTTTCTGTACCTGATTTGACTCTAATTCACCCACTCTAATTCAACTTCCTTATCCGTCGTTCCTCTGTTTCATAGAAACATAGAAAAATAGGAGCAGGACTAGGCCATTTGGACCTTCGAGCCTGCTCCGCCATTCAATATGATCATGGCTAATCCTCTATCTCAATAACATATTCCTGCTCTCTCCCCATACCCCTTAATGCCTTTAGTGACTAGAAATCTATCTATCTCCTTCTTAAATAGATTCAGTGACTTTGCCTCCACAGCCTTTTGTGGCAGAGAATTCCACAGGTTCACCACCCTCTGAGTGAAGAAATTTCTCCTCATCTCAGTCCTAAATGTCCTGAGATGGTGACCCCTCATTCTAGACCTCCCAGCTAGGGGAAGCATCCTCCATGCATCTAGTCTGTCTGACCCTGTCAGAATTGTATAGGTTTCTGTAGTGTATGTACTTTGAAGAAGGAACTATATTCTGCAGCCCCTGTATACTGCAGTACCAGTAGTGACCACCCCGGTATATAAGCCTGTGTAGTAACTTTGTATAGTAGTTCCAGTTTTGTCTCCATTCAGTAGACACCTGTTGTAACCAACTCCTGCAGTCCGTGTCTCAATTACACACGGACGTTACACTGGCGACGAACAGATCCGAACTTACCTACAGTTCTGCACCACCTCACAGGGATCCATCCCTGAAGCGAAGTTGTTAGAGGTCGAGGCCAGAAGGAAGAAATCCAAAAAGAGAAAAAAAAACAAACAGAAGAAATGGGCGTCGACCGTAGGCAACTGCCCTCTGATTCATCGAATTCGAAGATTTGCAGGAGAGGCTGTCGAGAGCTGGGCTTGGTTATCCAGTCTATGGTGTTCCAGCTAATCGGGCTGGTGGCAGGTAGTACACTGATCCTTCCTGGGCTGCGGTGGGCTAGAGCTCGATCGGGTGGCTTTTCAACGGGGCCGAGCAGCGTTGTCGGGAAGAGGAGAGAGAGAGAGAGGGTGGAGCACACAGGGCGCGGCCGGTGCTATGAAGCCGGGCAGCATACAGACCCGAGAAGAGGGAGGAAAGTGTCCCATAGGGTCTGCTCTGACGACGGGAACAGTAATTAAAATTAAAGAAATTAGAAGCGCAGAAAGCCGCGAGGAGCTGCAGTTTGCCACGGGGACTGTGGAGAGCGGCGTTGGCAGCAGCGTGGGGGGGAAGTGCGCGAAGACCATAGGGCGTCACCATCAAGGCATAAAAACGCCAGCAAAAGTGCTAGCAGCAGCAGAAAACAGAGACAGCGCGGGAGGCGCCATCTTAATCCAGCGGGGAAGAAGGCAAAGCGCGGGAGGCGCCACTTTGTTCAATCGGGGAAGAAGGCAAAGCGCGGGAGGCACCATCTTAGATCTCCAAGATGCCGAAGACTGGCAATATCACTGCCTTCAATAATGCAATAGAAGGCTGGACCACGTATGTGGAAAGAGTCGAAGTATATTGCAAGGCAAATGAAGTAGCCGATGAGAAAAAGGCATCGGTACTACTAAACTTAATGGGCGCAAGAACGTACGGCCTATTGTGGAACCTGATCACTCCAGTCAAAAAGATGGCGAAGAGTTTTAACAAAATTGTTGATAACCTACAGGAACACCTAAATCCTACACCACTGCTGATAGCAGAAAGATTTAAATTCCACAAGAGAAATCAGCATAAAGATGAGAGCAATGCTGATTACCTTACGGAACTACGCAAGCTATCAAAGCACTGCCAGTTCGGAGCAGGACTGGCAGATACCCTACGGGACAAATTTGTCTGTGGACTCCTGAGTGAAGGAGCCCAGAAGAGGTTACTCTCAGAGAAAGAGCTGACGCTAGATAAGGCTTTCAGCGTGGCAGTATCGTACGAAGCAGCAGCAAGGGGAGCTGCAGAAATACAGCAAAAGCCACAGGGATACGGCACCCATGAAATGACACAGGGATTTGAAAAATGTTATCGCTGCGGCAGAACAACCCCTGACCAGAAGGACTGCTGGTCCAAGGACAAAACATGCAGGGAATGCGGAAAGATGGGACACATTGCACGAGTTTGCAGGTCCGGGAAGAAGACTAATGACAACAAAAAGACTACTAAGGAAAAGTACAGGAAAGTACAAAAGATGACGGACAGTAGTTCCGAAGACCAGATGAGCGATAGTGAATCTGGGAACAAGAGACTAAGCTATCTCAAACTACACAACATAATCACAAAAGAGGATCACCGAACCATTTGGGTCACCCTCATGATAGCAGGGTCCCAAGTCAAAATGGAATTGGATACAGGATCAGCCCTGACCGTCATGAATTGACGAGACTACGAGCGGCTATTCTCACACATACCCTTGAAAGGCACATCCATTGTCTTGAAGACATATACGGGGCAGAAAGTATACCCCAGAGGAAAAATAAGGGTGCCTGTCGAATTCAACGGCAAGAAAATACGGAAATTGTATCTCTACATTCTGCAAGATGGTGGACCACCGTTATTGGGACGTGAATGGATCAGAAAGATAAGTTTAGACTGGCACTCCATTCAGCACTGACGGTGGCTGGTAAAAAGGATGAGGACATCACACCTGGACGATTGTCAAAAAATATTGGCTAACGCTAAAGAGGTATTTCAACAAGAACTGGGAACTCTTAAAGGCGTAACCGTCTCGATAAAAATAGAAGAGAATGCAATTCCCAAGTTTTTCAAAGCAAGACCGGTACCGTATGCAATTTGCCCAGCCGTCGAGGCAGAGCTGGAGAATCTGGAGAATGCAGGCGTGCTAACTAAGGTAGACTGGAGCGAGTGGGCGACACCCATCGTTCCTGTCATGAAGAAAACGTTAAACAATAAGTCTGAGGAGCCAAGGAAGGTTCGCATCTGTGGGGACTTCAAGGTGACTGTGAAACCAGTCCTTCACACAGTACAGTATCCTCTTCCAAGGATAGAAGATATTTTCGTCTCACTATCTGGAGGGAAATGTTTTACAAAAATTGACCTAGCGCAAGCATATTTGCAGATGGAGGTTGAAGAATCCTCTAGGAAATATCTCACGATAAACACTCACAAAGGTCTTTACCAGTATAATCGACTGGTATTCGGAGTTGCATCAGCTCTGGCTATATGGCAAAGAGCGATGGAACAAGTCCTGCAAGGGATTCCGGGGACTCAGTGTTACTTGGACGACATCCTAGTGACAGGTGAAAATGACAGTGAACACCTTGCCAACCTAGAGCAGGTGCTCACTGGACTAAGAGAACATGGGCTACGAGCCAATTGCCCCAAGTGCGAGTTTTTTAAGAAACAAATATCGTATTGTGGCCACGTGATTGATGAAGAGGGGTTACATAAGTCCCCTGACAAAATTGAAGCGGTAGTTAAGGCTCCAGCACCTGAAAATGTGTCGCAACTGAGGTCATTCCTCGGATTGGCGAATTACTACCATAAGCTTTTGCCAAATTTGTCCACAATTCTGCACCCACTGAATGCCCTGCTACAAACTGGAGTAGCATGGAAATGGAGCGATGAATGTAAGCGGGCCTTTCAGAAGTGTAAAGGCCTGATCACTTCAAGAGAAGTATTGGCTCACTACAACCCATCGCTAGCGATAAGACTGGCGTGTGATGCGTCTCCCTATGGCGTTGGAGCGGTACTGTCACATAAATCCCTTGATGGTTCAGAGAGGCCGATAGCTTTTGCGTCACGCTCGTTAACTGCAGCCGAGCATAACTATGCCCAGATTGACAGAGAGGCCCTCAGACTGGTGTGGGGGGTGAAGAAGTTCAATCACTACCTGCACGGACAGAAATTTACTCTACTAACTGATCATCAACCTCTTGTCTCCATTTTCAACCCTAAGAAGGGCGTCCCGATAATGACAGCACAACGGCTACAGAGGTGGTCTCCTTTCCTAGGGGCACACCAATATGACATCGAGTACAAAGGAACTAAACAGCATGGGAATGCTGATGGATTGTCGTGCCTACCATTGCCGACGGTGGAAGAAGCACCTGCAGTGCATCCTGTGGAGATATTCCACTCGACCATAGTCGAATGTCTACCTGTGACAAATGCAAACATAGAAAAGGAAACACGAAATGACCCGACACTCCCCAGGGTCTATGATTTAACGGTGAAGGGATGGCCAACACATGGCGAACCACTGTTGCCAGCATTCTCGCCGAGAAGAGAACAGCTGTCAGTGTGCCGAGGAACCTTGATGTGTGGATCCAGAGTAGTAATTCCACCCAAATTGAAGGATAGAGTGCTCAATGAGCTTCATGAGGGTCATCTGGGAGGGGTAAAAATGAAGAACTTAGCCAGAGCATTTGTGTGGTGGCCGGGAATCGATAGAGAAATCGAAGAGATGACCAAGAGCTGTACAGGATGCCAGAAGGTCCAAAACGCCCCACCACAAGCCCCTCTACATCCATGGGAGTGGCCCTCATCTCCATGGCAAAGGGTACACATTGATTTTGCTGGTCCATTTATGGACTCGATGTTTTTAATTGCGGTGGATGCACATTCAAAGTAGCCAGAGGTAATAAAAATGTCCTCAACCACCACAGAAAAACCATCACAGTCTTACGAACCATATTCGCCAGAAATGGGCTGCCTGAACAGATTTGCTCCGACAATGGACCACAGTTTGTGTCTGAAGAGTTCCGGAGGTTCTTAAAGAACAATGGTGTTAAGCATTACACATCTGCCCGATATCATCCAGCCACCAATGGATTGGCTGAGAGGTTCGTTCAAACATTCAAGAAGGCTATCAAGGCAATGTGTAATGAAGACATACCCCTACAACACAAGGTGGATAACTTCTTGTTTGCCTACCGGAATTCGACACATGCGGTTACCAACCAAACTCCAGCCATGATGTTCTTCAATCAAAGACTAAGATGCCGCTTGGATTTGGTTAAGCCAAACATCAGAAGAGATGTGGAGAACAGGCAGTTTCAGAATATGAATGAAAGGCCAACCAGGAGTTTTAAGATAGGTCAACCAGTTTTGGCCTGGGACTACCGCACAGAGAAATGGCAGCCAGGAACGATCTGCACACGGCAAGGACCTCTAATGTATACCGTGGACGTTGGAGAGAGCATTGTAAGACGCCATGCTGACCAGATTCTAGAGTCACTGGAAAACGTCAAATCCACACCACGATCCGATACACCTGGTGATGAAACCGAAGTACCAATTGCATCTACCTCAGATTCGGTGATATTGGAAGCAGACGAACCAAACAATGACGTTGATCCCGAATCAACTTTGCCAGAAGAACCTGATATCCCAAAGAGGCGTTATCCGGACAGAATCAGGAAGCCTCCTCAAAGACTGAATTTATAATTGCTTAACTTCAGCTAATGTATATAGCAACTGTAATTGTAAATATGTTATTTAATTATTCATCGAATGTTATGTACTGTTTAGCTAAAAGGGGAGGAATTGTAGTGTATGTACTTTGAAGAAGGAACTATATTCTGCAGCCCCTGTATACTGCAGTACCAGTAGTGACCACCCTGGTATATAAGCCTGTGCAGTAACTTTGTATAGTAGTTCCAGTTTTGTCTCCATTCAGTAAACACCTGTTATAACCAACTCCTGCAGTCCATGTCTCAATTACACACGGACGTTACAGTTTCAATCCCCTCTCATTCTTCTACACACTAGTGAATACAAGCCTAATCGACCAAATCTCTCCTCATATGTCAGTCCTGTCATCCCAGGAATCAGTCTGGTGAACCTTCGCTGCACTCTCTCTATGGCAAGTATATCCTTTCTTAGGTAAGGAGACCAAAACTGCACACAGTACTCCAGATGTGGTCACACCAAGGCCCTGTATAACTGTAGTAAGACATCCTTGCTCTTGTACTAATATCCTCTTGCAAAGAAGGGCAACTTACCATTTCTCCCGCTTTCAGAATTCTCGTTCTACCTGGACCCCTTCCCCTGGCCTCTTACCCTCTCTAGATCTTTCATCGCTAACTGCCGCCATGACATCGTCCGTCTCCATTTCTCTGCTCCCCTCACTCACTCCAACCTACCTCCCTCTGAACTTGCAGCACTCCATTCTCTCAGATCCAACCCTGACATTGTCATTAAACCTGCTTACAAGGGTGGTGCTGTTGTTGTTTGGCGAACCAACCTCTACCTAGCGGAAGCTGAACGCCAACTCTCCGACACCTCCTCCGACCTCCAGCTGGACCATGACCCCACTACCGAACATCAAACCACCGTTTCCACGATTGTCACTGACCTCATCTCCTCTGGAGATCTTCCCCCTGCGGCCACCAACCTCATAGTGCCCCAATCCCGCACAGCCCGCTTCTACCTCCTTCCCAAGATCCACAAAAAGGACTGCCCTGGTAGACCCATCGTTTCAGCCTGTTCTTGCCCCATGGAACTTATCTCTTCCTATCTTGGCTCTATCTTTTCTCCCCTTGTCCAGTCTCTTCCCACCTACATCCGCGACTCTTCCGATGCCCTCCGCCACTTTAACAGTTTCCAGTTTCCTGGCCCCAACCGCCTCCTTTTCACCATGAACGTACAATCCCTGTACACCTCCATCACCCACCAGGATGGCCCGAGGGCGCTCTGCTTCTTCCTTGAACAGAGGCCCGACCAGTCCCCATCCACCACTACCCTCCTCCGCCTGGCTGAACTTGTTCTCACATTGAACAACTTCTCCTTTGACTCCACTCATTTCCTCCAAATCAAAGCTGTTGCTATGGGTACCCGCATGGGTCCTAGCTATGCCTGCCATTTGGTGGGGTATGTGGAACACTCTTTGTTCCAGTCCTACTTGGGTCCCCTCCCTCACCTCTTTTTCCGGTACATTGATGACTGTATCAGTACCGTTTCCTGCTCTCACCCTGAACTAGACAATTTCATTCACTTTGCCTCCAATTTCCACCCTTTCCTCACCTTCACATGGTCCATCTCCGACTCTTCCCTTCCCTTCCTCGACTTTTCCGTCTCCATCTCTGGGGATAGGTTATTGACCAACATTCACTACAAGCCCACTGACTCCCACAGCTACCTGGACTACACTTCCTCCCACCTCGCCTCCTGTAAGGACTCTATTCCATTGTCCCAGTTTCTCCGTCTTTGCCGCATCTGCTCCGATGATGCCACCTTCCACACCAGTGCTTCCGACATGTCTTCCTTTTTCCTCAACCGAGGATTCCCCTCTACCATGGTTGACACGGCCCTCAACCATATCCGTTCTGTCTTCACAAAGGAGGACACAAATAACCTCCCAGAGATGCCGGGGAACATAGCGTCTGATGAAAGTGTGGAACTGAAAGAAATCAGTATTTGTAGGGAAATGGTGTTAGGAAAATTGATGGGACTGAAGGCCGATAAATCCCCAGGGCCTGATAATCTACATCCCAGGGTACTTAAGGAAGTGGCCCTAGAAATAGTAGATGCATTGCTGGTCATCTTCCAGAACTCGATAGACTCTGGAACGGTACCCATGGATTGGCGGGCAGCTAATGTTACCCCACTATTCAAAAAAGGTGGTAGAGAAAATGCGGGGAATTATAGACCGGTAAGCTTGACATCGGTAGTGGGGAAAATGCTAGAGTCTATTATAAAAGATGTTATAGCAGAGCACTTGGAAAGCAGTGACTGGATCGGACAAAGTCAACATGGATTTACAAAAGGTAAATCATGCTTGACTAATCTACTGGAATTTTTTGAGGATGTAACTGGTAAAATAGATAAGGGAGAACCAGTGGATGTGGTGTATTTGGACTTTCAGAAGGCTTTCGATAAGGTCCCGCATAAGAGATTAGCGTGCAAAATTAAGGCACATGGGATTGGGGGCAAGGTATTGACTTGGATAGAGAACTGGTTGGCGGACAGGAAGCAAAGAGTTGGAATAAACGGGTCGTTTTCCGAGTGGCAGGCAGTGACTAGTGGGGTACCGCAAGGATCGGTCCTAGGACCCCAGCTGTTCACAGTATATATTAATGATCTGGACGAGGGAATTGGATGTAATATCTCCAAATTTGCAGACGACACAAAGCTGGGTGGGAGGGTATGCTGTGAGGAGGATGTCGTGAAACTCCAGCACGATTTGGACAGGTTGGGTGATTGGGCAGAAACATGGCAAATGCACTATAATGTGGATAAATGTGAGGTTATCCACTTTGGTGGCAAAAACAGGAAGGCAGATTATTATTTGAAAGGTAATAGATTGGGAGGAGGGGAAGTGCAAAGAGACCTGGGTGTTCTTGTACACCAGTCGTTGAAGGTAAGCATGCAGGTGCAGCAGGCGGTTAAGAAGGCAAATGGTATGTTGGCCTTCGTAGCAAGAGGGTTTGAGTACAAGAACAAGGATGTCTTGCTGCAGTTGTATAGGGCCTTGGTGAGACCACACCTTGAGTATTGTGTGCAGTTTTGGTCACCTTACCTGAGGAAGGATATTCTTGCCATGGAAGGAGTGCAGCGAAGATTCACCAGGCTGATACCTGGGGTGGCAGGAATGACGTATGAGGAGAGATTGTGTCGATTGGGCTTATACTCACTGGAGTTTAGAAGATTGAGAGGGGATCTCATCGAAACCTATAAAATTCTGTCAGGCCAGGACAGACTAGATGCAGAAAGGATGTTTCTGATGGCCGGGGAGTCCAGAACCAGGGGTCATATTCTAAGGATAAAGGTAAGCCATTTAGGACTGAAATGAGGAGGAATTTCTTCACCCAGAGAGTGGTGAACCTGTGGAATTCTCTGCCACAGAGGGCGGTGGAGGCCAGTTCATTAAGTATATTCAAGAAAGAGTTGGATATATTTCTTAAGGCTAAAGGGATCATGGGATATGGGGAGAAGGCAGGGACCGGGTACTGAATTTGGATGATCAGCCATGATCTCATTGAATGGCGGAGCAGGCTCGAAGGGCCGAATGGCCTACTCCTGCTCCTATCTTCTATGTTTCTATGTTTCTATGTTTTCTCCCGCACTTCTGCCCTCACCCCTGCCCCTCCCTCCCGGAACAACGATAGGGTTCCCCTTGTCCTCACCTTTCACCCCACCAGCCTCCACATTCAATGGATCATCCTCCACCATTTCCGCCACCTCCAACGTGATCCCACCACCAAATGCATCTTCCCCTCCCCTTTCAGCATTCCGTAGGGACCGCTCCCCCAAGACACCCTAGTCCACTCCTCTATCACCCCCAGCACCCCTTCCCCCGGCACCTTCCCGTGCAAATGCAGGAGATGCAACACCTGCCCTTATACCTCCCCCCTTCCCACTGTCCAGGACCCCAAACACCCCTTCCAGGTGAAACAGCGATTTACTTGTACTTCTTGCAATCTAGAATACTGTATTCGCTGCTCATGATGTGGTCTCCCCTACATTGCGGAGACCAAACGCAGATTGGGTGACCGCTTTGCGGAACACCTCCATTCAGTCTGTAAGGGTGACCCCGAGCTTCCGGTTGCCTGTCATTTGAATTCACCACCCCATTCCCACTCAGGCCTCACCGTCCTCGGCCTCTTGCATTGTTCCATGGAAGTTCAGCATAAGCTCGAGGAACACCACCTCATCTTCCGATTAGGCACTTTACAGCCTTCCGGACTCAATAAGAACATAATAACATAAGAAGTAGGAGCAGGAGTAGGCCATACGGCCCCTCGGGCCTGCTCCGCCATTCAATAGGATCATGGCTGATCCGAACCTAGACTCACGTCCACTTCCCTGCCCTTTCCCCGTAACCCCTAATTCCCTTATCTGCTAGGAAACTGTCTATCACCGTTTTAAATCTATTTAATGTCGCAGCTTCCACAGCTCTCTGGGGTAGCAAATTCCATAGATTTACTACCCTCTGAGTAAAGAAGTTTCTCCTCATCTCAGTTTTGAAAGGGCAGCCCCTTATTCTAAGATTATGCCCCCTAATTCGAGTCTCACCCATCAGTGGAAACATCCTCACCGCATCCACCCGATCAATCCCCCTCATAATCTTATATGTTTCGATAAGATCGCCTCTCATTCTTCTGAACTCCAATGAGTAGAGGCCCAACCTACTCAACCTTTCCTCATACGTCAACCCCCTCATCTCTGGAATCAACCGAGTGAACCTTCTCTGAACCGCCTCGAGAGCAAGTATATCTTTTCTTAAATATGGAAACCAAAACTGCACGCAGTATTCCAGGTGTGGCCTCACCAATACCCTGTATAACTGCAGCAAGACTTCCCTGTTTTTATACTCCATCCCCCTTGCAATAAAAGCCAAGATTCCATTGGCCTTCCTGATCACCTGCTGCACCTGCATACTAACTTTTTGTGTTTCATGCACCAGGACCCCCAGATCCCTTTGTACTGTAGCAGTTTGCACTTTCTCTCCATTTAGATAATAACTTGCTCTTTGATTTTTTCTGCCAAAGTGCCTAACCTCACACTTTCCAATATTATATTCCATCTGCCAAATCTCTGCCCACTCACTTAGCCTGTCTATGTCCTTTTGCAGGTTTTTTATGTCCTCCTCACTCACTGCTTTCCCTCCCATCTTTGTATTGTCGGCAAACTTGGATACGTTGCACTCGGTCCCTTCCTCCAAATCATTAATATAAATTGTAAAGAGTTGGGGTCCCAGCACTGACCCCTGCGGAACACCACTAGTTACTGATTGCCCGCCCGAGAATGAACCATTTATCCCAACTCTTTGTTTTCTGTTAGATAGTCAATCTTCCACCCATGCCAGTATATTACCCCCAATCCTGTGATTTTTTATCTTGATCAGTAATCTTTTGTGTGGCACCTTGTCAAATGCCTTTTGGAAGTCCAAATACACTACATCCACTGGTTCCCCTTTATCCACCCTGTATGTTACGTCCTCAAAGAATTCGAGCAAATTTGTCAAACATGACTTCCCCTTCATAAAACCATGCTGACTCTGTCCTATTAAATTATGTTTATCCAAATGCTCTGTTACTGTTTCCTTAATAATGGACTCCAACATTTTACCAACCACAGATGTTAGGCTAACTGGTCTATAGTTTCCAGCTTTTTGTCTACTTCCCTTCTTAAATAAGGGTGTTACATTAGCAGTTTTCCAATCTGCCGGGACCTTTCCTGAGTCCAGGGAGTTTTGGAAATTAATCACCAATGCATCCACAATCCCTACCGTTACTTCTCTCAAGACCCTAGGATGTAGGCCATCAGGTCCAGGGGATTTATCCGCCTTAAGTCCCATTATTTTACCGAGTACCACCTCCTTAGTGATTTTAATCATGTTTAGCTCCTCCTCCCCCCATTGCCCCCTGTTTATCCAGTGTTGGGATATTTTTAGCGTCCTCTGCTGTAAAGACTGATACAAAATATTTGTTCAGCGTCTTTGCCATCTCCATGTTCTCCACCACTAGTTTCCCGGTCTCATCCTCTAAGGGACCAACGTTCACTTTAGCCACCCTTTTTCTTTTTATATAGCTGTAGAAACTCTTGCTATCTGTTTTTATATTTTTTGCTAGTGTACTTACATAATCTATCTTCCCTTTCTTAATTAATCTTTTAGTTATTCTTTGCTGGCTTTTAAATGCTTCCCAATCTTCTATCCTCCCACTAGATTTGGCTGCTTTATATGCCCTTGTTTTCAGTCGGATACTATCCTTTATTACTTTACTAAGCCACGGATGGCTGTCTTTTCTTTTACTCCCCTTTTTTCCTCAGTGGAATATATTTTTCTTGAAAGATCTGAAATATCTCCTTGAATGTAGACCACTGCTCTTGTACCGTCTTACACTTTAATCTGTTTTCCCAGTCCACTTTAGTCAATTCTACTCTCATACCTTCATAGTCTCCTTTATTTAAGCTCAGTACGCTGGTTTGAGATCCAACTCTCTCACCCTCAAACTAAATTTGGAATTCAACCATATTATGATCACTCATTCCAAGGGGATCCTTTACTAGGACATTTTTTATTAATCCTGTCTCATTACACAGGACCAGATCTAAGATTGCCTGCCCCCTGGTTGGTTCAGTTATATACTGCTCAAGGAACCCGTCCCTAATACACTCTATGAACTCTTCCCCAAGGCTGCCATGCCCAATTTGATTAGTCCAGTCAATATGAAAGTTACAATCCCCCATGATTATAGCTGTTCCCTTATTACAAGCCCCAACTATTTCTTGATTTATACTCCGACCAACAGAGTTGCAACTGTTAGGAGGCCTATAGACTATGCCCACTAGTGACTTTTTCCCCTTATTATTCCTTATCTCCACCCAAACCGTTTCACTATCCTGATCCTTTCTGACTATTGCAGTGATTCCATCCTTGATTAACATATCGAGTTCAACAATTTCAGATCATAACCTCGGCACCCATTACATTTTTACTTATATTTTTTATCCAGACCTTTGTTTTGGCCCTCGCCCCCCCCTTTTTTTCTCTCCCACATGGCAGCTGTCTCCCATTCTGCCAGCGTATTTCACAGCTAATCTAGAGCAGTCTTTTGTCTCCACTAGTCCTATCACCATCTCGTCTCGTTTTGAATACCCCTTAATGTCTCTTCACTTCTCTTTTGTTCTCTCCCAGACTGGCATTTTAATCTGTTTCATTTCCAGTGCTTTTTCAGTCTTGACAAAGGGCTTCGACCTGAAACGTTGACTCTATTTCTCTCTCCATGGATGTTGCCTGGCCTGCTGTGTTTTTCCAGGATTTTCTGTTGTTATACCATTTGCCTTCCTAACTGCTTGCTGCACCTGCATGTTTGCTTTCAGTGACTGGCGTACAAGGACACCCAGGTCCTTCTGTACATCAACATTTCCTAATTTATCACCATTTAAATAATACTCTGCCTTTCTGTTTTTCCTATCGAAGTGGATAACTTCACATGTATTTGCCCACTCACTCAACTTGTCTAAATCACCTTGAAGACTCTTTGCAGCCTCCTCACAACTCACAATCCCACCTAGTTTTATGTCATCAGCAAACTTGGAAATATTACATTTGGTTCCCTCATCGAAATCATTGATATATATTGTGAATAGCTGGGGCCCAAGCACTGATCCCTGTGGTAACCCACTAGTCACCGCCTGTCAGCCGAAAAAGACCCATTTATTCCTACTCTCTGTTTCCTGTCTGTTAACCAATTTTTAATCCATGCCAGTATATTACCCCCATGTGCTTTAATTTGGCACACTAACCTCTTATGTGGGACTTTATCAAAGGCCTTCTGAAAATCCAAATAGACCACATGCGCTGGTTCTCCCTTATCTATTCTACCAGTTACATCCTCAAAAAACTCCAGTAGGTTTGTCAAACACAATTTACCTTTCATAAACCAATGTTGACTTTGTCTAATCCCGTTGATATTTTCTAAGTATCCTGTTATCACATTCTTTATACTAGACTCTAGCATTTTCCCTACTATTGATGTTAGGCTAACCGGTCTGTAGTTCCCTGTTTTCTCTCTCCCTCCTTTTTTAAATAGTGTGGTTACATTTGCCACCCTCCAATCTGCAGGAATGGTTCCATAATCTATAGAATTTTGGAAGATGAGAACCAATGCATCCACTATTTCCATGATTACCTCTTTTAGTACTCTGAGATGCAGATTAGCAGGCCCTGGGGATCTATGAGCTTTCATTCCCATTAATTTCTCCAGCACTATTTTTTTACTAATACTAATTTCCTTTAATTCCTCCTTCTCACTAGACCCTTGGTTTATTAGTATTCATGGAAATGTATTTGTGTCCTCTTCCTTGAAGACAGAACCAAAGTATTTGTTTAATTGCCCTTCCATTTCCTTTTTCCCCATTATAAATTCCCCTGTTTCTGACTGTAAGGGACATACATTTGTCTTCACTAATCTTTTTCTTTTTACATACTTGTAGAAGCTTTTACAGTCCGCTTTTATGTTCCTAAAAGTTTACTCTCCTACTCTATTTTTCCCCTCCTAATCAATCTCTTGGTCCTTTTTTGCTGAACCCTAAACTGCTCCCAATCCTCAGGCTAGCTACTTTTTCTGGCAACTTTATATGACTCGTCTTTGGATCTAATACTATCCTTAATTTCTTTTGTTAGCCATGGTTGGGCCGCTTTTCCTTTTGTGTTTTTGGGCCAGAAAGGAATGTATAACTGTTGTAATTCATGCATTCGTTCCTTCAATGTTAGCCATTGCCTATCTACCGTCATGCCTTTTAATGAAGCTCCCCAATCTATCACAGCCAACTCACTCCTCATACCTTCGTAGTTTCCTTTTTTAAATTTAGGACCCTTGTTTCGGATTGGACTTCTTCACTTTCCATCTTAATGAAGAATTCTATCATGTTATGGTCACTCTTCCCTAAAGGATCCCGCACAACAAGATTATTAATTAACCCCTTCTCATTGCACAATACCCAATCTAGGATAGCCTGTTCCCTAGTTGGCTCCTCAACATACTGGTCTAAAAAAACATCTCGTACACACTCCAGGAATTCATCCTCCACAGTATTATTGCTAATTTGGTTTGGCTAGTCTATATTATGTAGATTAAAGTCACCCATGATTACTGTAGTATCCTTGTTACATGCATCTCTAATTTCCTGTTTGATGCCATCCCCTACATTACCACTACTGTTAGGAGGCCTATAGACAACTGCCACCAATGTTTTCTGCACTTTGGTGCTTCTTAGCTCCACCCAGACTGATTCTACATCTTGATTTTCTGAGCCAATAACCTTTCTCACTCGTGCACTGATTTCATCCTTTACTAACAATGCCACCCCACCTCCTTTTCCTTTTTGCCTGTCCTTCCTAAATTTCGAATATCCTTGGATATTCAGCTCCCAGCTTTGGTTACCCTGCGGCCGTGTCTCCATAATCGCAATTATATCGTATCCGTTTACATCTATTTGCACTGTTGATTCATCTACCTTATTATGAATGCTTCGTGCATTCAGATACAGTGCCTTTAGATTTGTCTTTTTAACATTTTTAGACATCTGAACATTTTTTGTACTATGGCCATTGTATTATTACCATTTTTTCTTACCGGACCCTATTTGTTAGTGCACTCTTTTGTTTGTATGCTCTGTCCCTTCCTGACACAATCTGGTTATCCTTACCACAATCACTTTCCTGCACCGCTTCCTTGTCTTTTCTCTTTAGCATTCTAGATTTCTCTCCACTGGGACCCTCCCCCCCACCTTATTTAGCTTAAAGCCCTATCTACCTCCCTAGTTATTCGATTCGCTAGAACGCTGGTCCCAGCATGGTCCAAGTATAGTCTGTCCCAACGGAACAGCTCTCTCTTTCCCCAGTACTGGTGCCAGTGCCCCACAAATCGAAACCCACTTCTCCCACACCAAGCTTTGAGCCACGCATTCATCTCGCTGATCCTATTGACCCTATGCCAATTTGCTCGTGGCTCAGGTAGTAATCCAGAGATTATGACCTTTGTGGTTCTGCTTTTTAATTTAGTCCCTAGCTGCTCAAACTCTCTCAGCAGAACCTCTTTCTTTGTCCTACCTATGTCATTGGTACCTACGTGGACAATGACAACTGGATCCTCCCCCTCCCACTCTAAGTTCTTCTCCAGCCCGGAGGAGATGTCCTTTACCCTGGCACCGGGTAGGCAACATAGACTTCGGGACTCACGCTCCTGGCTACAGAGAACAGCATCTATCCCCCTAACTATACTGTCGCCTACTACAACCACCTTTATTTTTACTCCCCCCACTTGAACAGCTTCTTGTACCATGGTGCCATGGTCAGTTTGTGCATCCTCCCTGCAGTCCCCACACTCATCCACAAGGGTTGCAAGAACCTCAGATCTATTGGACAAGTGCAGGGACTGAGGCTCCTGCAATACTATCTCTTGGATCCCCGTACCTGCCGTACACGCAGTCACAACCTCCTGTCTCTGACCACGTGTCAATTCTAAAGTATTTATTCTAAGGGGTGTGGCTGCCTCCTGGAGCAAAAGGTCCAGGTAACTTTCTCCCTCCCTGATGTCTCCCAAAGTCTGTAGCTCAGACTCCAGCTCCTAAACTCGGAGCAGAAGTTCCTCGAGCCGCAGACACTTACCACAGATGTAGTCACCCTGGTCAAAAATGCCCACAAGCTCCCATATATTGCAGCAGCAACACATCTCCTGTTCTCCCATTATTTTATTTATTTTATTAATTTAGTGTTAATCAAATTATTTACCTCATTTAGTTTATTAAATTAATTAAAGTTTAGTTTTTAAAGTTTAGTTATACGTTATGTTAACTTAAAACTTAGCCCACAGTTACTACCAATCACTTACCTGCCTTACCTGTGATGTCACACTGCCATTTTCTCTTGTTGATGCAGGTCTGCTCCTGCTATTAACCCAGCTCTCAGGCCTCGGTCTGCTCCCACTCAGGTCCGCCACCACTCTGTGGGAGAAGTTATGAAAAGCAAGCACCTCCTTCCCCCACTTCACCAAACTCCCATACTTACCAAACTCCCAGTTGTTCACTCTGTGCTCACTACACTCAGTCTTTCTCAATCCGTAAATCTCATTGTCTAATGAGATACACTGGTTATCCCACTGGTCACTGAGATATCAGATGCCCTGTTATTCTCACCGCACCATGATAGGCTCACACTTCCAGCAAGTTATGGTGCAAAGAAATTTTGAACTGAAGGGGGCAGGAAAAAGTGTAACTAATGGTATATACCATGAGATGCCCCACTCCAGCAAGATCCAGCCCAATGAAAGAGATTCGAGTGTAACTGAAACATATCGGTTCACCAAGAAATTCAGTTCACAAAAGATTAATTGGCAGAGACAACCTCAAATCAAAAGGAGTTGCAATGGATTGTCATGCAATCTAAATTCAGTGTGAAAAATGCTGAAGCATTTATTCCTTATTTGAATGAATAAGGTCCTTGGGAGTCATTACTAATACCACATAGTGCTGCCCTTCAACCCCCTCAATTGATGGCAAAAAATCAACCTCAGGCCTCCTTTAAAGTTTTTCACATGCTCAGCAATGTTTTAAACATTTCTCAGGTACTTTAACTACTTTTTGACTGAATAAGGAGTGCATTTGAATATGTATGTTCATACTTATATTCTCCTGGGTTTTGTTTCAAGTGTTGTATAAACCAATATCAGTTTACATGGTTGCAAAGCCTGATTATGTTACTCAATGACCTTTAAAAGCTTTGCAACCCATTCAGCACCTGCGACTAAATGCATAAACATGTTTATATTTGGTACAAATAGATCAATTTGATTATACTCGGCAGTTCTATTTCCTTTCAAAGAAATACTTTGGAGGGAATCAGATAAAATAGGTTATTGAGTAATAAAATCCTTTAGACTTACCTTATTACATCGCACCCTTCCTCAAACACTGTGATATACTGATATCTGATATTTTTAACATACAAAAACAACAAGCTGGTCCCTCAAGCCTGTCCTATACCGTAATGGTGTAACTTCTGCACACCAACACCCACCTCCGCCTCTGTCCACTCACCTGCCACACAATCTCCTAGGAGAGGCAAAGAAAAACAAAGAAAATCTTAGACTAATTTCATGAAAAAAAACCTCTGGGAAACCCCCCAAAATCAATCAGACAAGTTTCAGGTGACCAGGCTGACTGGGAGACAAATCCCCGAATGACCCATCGATCTTCCACGTGCAGTTATGTTGGCCACACTCAGGAACTTGCCCAGCTCCCTTTTGAATGCTTGCAGCCAATATGCACTCCCTGCACATGCCAGTCGATGACTCTCTGCAAACAGAAGTGTCTCCTAACATCTTATCTAGTTCTATGCTTATGTAACTTATTCCTATGTCCCTTAATCCTCCCTAATATACATAGAAACATAGAAAAATAGGAGCAGGAGTAGGCCATTCAGCCCTTCGAGCTTGCTCCGCCATTCAATATGATCATGGCTGATCCTCTATCTCAATACCATATTCCCGCTCTCTCCCCATACCACTTGACGCCTTTTGTGTCTAGAAATCTATCTATCTCCTTCTTACATATATTCAGAGACTTGGCCACCACAGCCTTCTGTGGTAGAATATTCCACAGGTCCACCACCCTCTGAGTGAAGAAATTTCTCCTCATCTCAGTCCTAAATGTCCTACCCCTTATCCTGAGACTGTGACCCCTCATTCTAGATCCCCCCCCCTAGCCAGGGGAAACATCCTCCCTGCCTCCAGTCTGTCTAGCCCTGTCAGAATTTTATATGTTTCAATGAGATCCCCTCTCATTCTTCTAAACTCTAGTGAATACAGGTCTAGTCGACCCAATCTCTCCTCATACGACAGTCCTGCCATCCCAGGAATCAGTCTGGTGAACCTTCGCTGCACTCCCTCTATGGCAAATATATCCTTTCCTATGTAAGGAGAGCAAAACTGCACACAGTACTCCAGGTGTGGTCTCACCAAGGCCCTGTATAAGTGTAGTAAGACATCCTTGCTCCTGTACTCAAATCCTCTTGCAAAGAAGGCCAACATACCATTTGCCTTCCTAACTGCTTGCTGCAATTACATGTTTGCTTTCAGTGACTGGTATACAAGGACACCCAGGTGCCTTTGTACATCAACATTTCACAATCTATCTCCATTTAAATAATACTCTGCCTTTCTGTTTTTCCTACTGAAGTGGAAAACTTCACATTTATCCACATTATACTGCATCTGCCATGTACTTTCCCACTCACTCAACTTGTCTAAATCACCTTGAAGACTCTTTGCAGCCTCCTCACAATCCCGCCTAGTTTTGTGTCGTCAGCATACTTGGAAATGTTACATTTGGTTCCCGAATCCAAATCATTGCTATATACAGGTAGACTACCCTTTATCCGGACTTCCGAAAACCAAAACCCTCTAAAAACCGAAGGTTTTTTCGTTCAGCGTAAGTCGTGCGTACGACTTACGCTGAACGAAAAAACCTTCGGTTTTTAGAGGGTTCCGGTTGCGGAAGTTCGGATAAAGGGTAAGTCGTGCGCACGACCCCCCGCCGATCCCCCCGCCAACCCCGCCAGCCCCGACAACCGCCGACCCCGCCAGCCCCGACAACCGCCGACCCCGCCAGCCCCAACAACCGCCGACCCCGCCAGCCCCGACAACCGCCAACCCCGCCAGCCCC
Source organism: Somniosus microcephalus (assembly GCF_052327205.1). Lineage (NCBI taxonomy): Eukaryota > Metazoa > Chordata > Chondrichthyes > Squaliformes > Somniosidae > Somniosus > Somniosus microcephalus. The sequence goes on from NC_141001.1 coordinate 83,790,191, forward strand.
GACAACCGCCGACCCCCCCGCGGACCCCGCCGGCCCCGACAACCGCCGACCCCGCCAGCCCCGACAACCGCCGACCCCCCCGCGGACCCCGCTAGCCCCAACAACCGCCGACCCCGCCAGCCCCGACAACCGCCGACCCCCCCGCGGACCCCGCCAGCCCCGACAACCGCCGACCCCCCCCGCGTACCCCGCCGGCCCCGACCCCCGCCGACCCCGACTGACTTACGCTGAGCATCAGCGTAAGTCGTGCACACGACCCCCCGCCGACCCCCCCGCGGACCCCCGCCGACCCACCTTCCGAAATCCGAAATTCTCCTTTATCCGAAACTCGGCTGGTCCCGAGGTTTTCGGATAAAGGATAGTCTACCTGTATTGTTAATAACTGGGGCCCAAGCACTGATCCTTGTGGTGCCCCAGTAGTCACCGCCTGCCACCCTGAAAAAGACCCATTTATTCCTTCTCTCTGTTTCCTGTCTGTTAACTAATTTTCAACCCAAGCCAGTATATTACTCCCCAATCACATGTGCTTTAATTTTGCACACTAACCTCTTATGTGGGACTTTATCAAAGGCCTTCTGAAAATCCAAATACACCACATCCACTAATTATCCTTTATCTATTCTACAAGTTACATCCTCAAAAAACTCCAGTAACTTTGTCAAACATGATTTCCCTTTCATAAATCCATGTTGATTTTGTCTAATCCCGTTGATATTTTCTAAGTGTCCTATTATCACATCCTTTATACTAGACTCTAGCATTTTCCCTACTACTGATGTGAGGCTAACTGGTCTGTAGTTCCCTGTTTTCTCTCTCCCTCCTTTTTTAAATAGTGGGGTTATATTTGCCACCCTCCAATCTGCAGGAACTGTTCCATAATATATAGAATTTTGGAAGATGACAACCAATGCATCCATTATTTCCATGGCTACCTCTTTAATACTCTGGGATGCAGATTATCATGAATGGATAATTACTATTCCTAGCCCCTTTACGGCTACCCCAGATCAGGCATATTCCTCAGACGTTCACCTTCAACTTAAGTTTGAGGTAGCCGAATCCTAAAGACGCTTAATTGGGTCTAAAGGTCCGGACTATCTCTCCCTAATGGAAAGGAACAACCCGAAAATGTTACCGTCCTCCACATGGCACTTTTAATAGGTTTAGCTAGACTATAACGTTCCGGATATTATGAGGGTCTGGAAAACTCCCCGAGAATTCTGCAATTCCTCACCAAAGAGTGTACAGAGATTGAGTTTGTGAGTTATTGATACAGAAGTATTATGTGAGACAATTCTAAAAATATTTAGATTTATTAAAGAACCGACATATAATTTACAGTTGGTGAGTCAATTGCAACATTAACAGTTCCAAAAAGAAAAGGCTTACAATTCTATTATCAGAGAACCTACTCTCAAATCTTAACTTCGCTACAGTTTTACAGTTCTCAGTTTTCTACAGGATATCCACCAAAATCAAATACCTTTAACACCCGAAGTACAAAGAGTTGGAAACTTACAGAGCTGCCTCTGAAGCTGAGAATTGCCTTGCCCCTTTAAAGCAAGTCTACTATCCCATTTGAGAGTTCAATATTTATACCCTTTTCCAGTGGTATTTCTTTTAAGGTTTTCTGCTGATGGAAGCTAATTATCTCTCATCATTTTTCTGCTGACCCCTGCAATTCTTACAATCACCTCAGTTGGTAGCATTACAGAATTTTGGGCTAGATTTTCAGTTGCTTGCGCCAGCAGTTAGCGCCTTAAGAGAAGTGATTTTCGGGCGCTATGCGTGTAGCGCCCGGGCGCAGCGCAGTTTGCGCCCCGCCCCAAATTAAGTTGCCCGTTAGCGCCGGCGCAAAGTTTAGCGGCCGCCCGGATGCGCGCGCAGAAAATGACGTCACATCCTCGTGCAACGCCCTTTGGCCAGCCCGATTCCAAACTTCAGTCGGACCGCCCCATTGTGCGCCTGGCGTCCAGTGCGTTTGTAAAATGGAACGCAACACACCCTGGGGAGCGCAAATTAAAGGGCCCTCCTCCTGCACTATAATGGAAGGAACCAGTGTGTTGTGAATGGTGTATTTATGTTTCCCTCCTCCTCCTCCTCCTCCTCCTCCTCCTCCTCCTCCTCCTCCCCCTCCTCCTCCTCCTCCTCCTCCTCCTCCTCCTCCTCCTCCGTCTTTTCCCCCCCAGACTCTGCCTTTGCAAAAAACACATGCACCCTTCCCCTTTAAGAGGTCACTGGCACCAGAGTGTCTGCCGTGCGCAGCGCTCTGCACCGCCGGCTTAGCGCCTAAAGATAGTAGTGGAACGCCTCTTTTAGCGCTCCACCAACCTCTTAGGGCGAAGCCACTGAATTTCCGGCAACGGGGCGCTACTTTGGGGCGGGCGCTAACTTTGGGCGGGCGCTAAGGTTAGCGCCCCAAAACTGTCTATACTGAAAATCTAGCCCCTGGTTCCTTAGTATTTCTGGGAAGCTATTTGTGTCCTATACCATGAAGACAGAAACAGAGGGCTAGATTTTCAGTATAGACAGTTTTGGGGCGCTAACCTTAGCGCCCGCCCGAAGTTAGCGCCCGCCCCAAAGTAGCGCCCCGTTGCCGGAAATTCAGTGGCTTCGCCCTAAGAGGTTGGTGGAGCGCTAAAAGAGGCGTTCCACTACTATCTTTAGGCGCTAAGCCGGCGGTGCAGAGCGCTGCGCCCAAGCTCGGGCGCAGTGCACCGCAGACACTCTGGTGCCAGTGAGCTCTTAAAGGGGAAGGGTGCATGTGTTTTTTTCAAAGGCAGAGTCTGGGGGGGAAAACATCATCATCATGATGATGAGACGAGGAGGAGGAGGAGGAGGAGGAGGAGGAGGAGGACGGAAACATAAATACACCGTTCACAACAACACACTGGATCCGTCCACACAACACATGCAGACTGCCTTTTATAGTGCAGGAGGAGTGCCCTTTAATTTGCGCTCCCCAGGGTGTGTTGCGTTCCATTTTACAAACGCTCTGGACGCCAGCCGCACAATGGGGCGGTCCGACTGAAGTTTGGATTCGGGGCGGCCAAAGGGCGTTGCACGAGGATGCGACGTCATTTTCTGCGCGCGCATCCGGGCGGCCGCTAAACTTTGCGCCGGCGCTAACGGGCAACTTAATTTGGGGCGGGGCGCAAACTGCGCTGCGCCCGGGCGCTACACACATGGCGCCCGAAAATCACTTCTCTTAAGGCGCTAACTGCTGGCGCAAGCAACTGAAAATCTAGCCCAAAGTATTTGTTTAACAACAGAAAATGCTGGAAAAACTCAGCAGGCCAGGCAACATCCATGGAGAGTGAAATAGAGTCAATGTTTCAGGTCGAAGCCCTTTGTAAGGACTGAGAAAAAACACAGGAAATGAAACAGATTAAAAGGCCAGTTTGGGGGCTGGGTAATGGGGATGAAAGAACAAAAGAGAAGTGAAGAGACATTGGGCTAGATTTTCAGTATAGACAGTTTTGGGGCGCTAACCTTAGCACCCGCCCAAAGTTAGCGCCCGCCCCAAAGTAGCGCCCCGTTGCCGGAAATTCAGTGGCTTCGCCCTAAGAGATTGGTGGAGCGCTAAAATAGGTGTTCCACTCCTATCTTTAGGCGCTAAGCCGGCGGTCCAGAGGGATAGCGCCCAGGCGGGGTGCAGCGTGGGTGCGGTCATTTTTGGACTGACAGCAGACCCCGTGGCGCCGACCAGCTCTTAAAGGGGGAAGGGACGAATTGGTCTGCTGCCACGCCCTGCACACTGCAGCCTTGCAAAGAGGCCTCAACACTGCTGCTCAGCCCCAGGGAGTCATGGCAACGCCAGAGAAGGCCCGTCAGCGTGCCCTGCGCTTCTCAGAGGGTGATCTGGAAATAATGGTCACAGCTCTGGAGGTGAGGCGCAAGATCTTGTTCCCAGAGAGTGGGAGGAATCCAACCCACCACGACTACACCAAAGCCTGGAAGCAGATCGCCCAGAGGGTGACGTTCACCGACGATGCCCCCAGGACCCACAAACAATGTTGTAAAAAATACAACGATCTGACCAGGATTGTGAAGGTGAGTAGCCTTTCCAGTCTCCTCCTCATTCTTGCATGTACACCTGACATGTTGGGCAAAGGGAGCTGAAAGTCCTATTGGCCAGCCCTGAGCCAGCAGCATTGGGACAGTCATGAGAATCACATGGCCATTCGGCACTCTACACTTTGTCCAAGCTGTTCCACCATGGGAGGCAGTGCACACTACATCAGGGCTTCACTCTGTCCACGCTATTCCACCATGGGAGGCAGTGCACACTACAGCAGGGCTTCACTCTGTCCACGCTATTCCACCATGGGAGGCAGTGCACACTACATCAGGGCTTCACTCTGTCCACGCTATTCCACCATGGGAGGCAGTGCACACTACATCAGGGCTTCACTCTGTCCACGCTATTCCACCATGGGAGGCAGTGCACACTACATCAGGGCTTCACTGCGCACTTACAGCCCGTCCTTTCTCTTGCAGGCTAAAGTAGCGTTTAATCACCAGGCGCGTGCCAGGGGTGGCCGCGCCAAGCTGCAGAAGCTCACTCGGCTGGAGGAGCGCGTGTGTGTGCTCATGGGAGCCCGTGTGATTGTCCCCACAGCGTGCGGAATATCCGACCCTCCACTGCCCGGCAATGGTAAGGACCTCGCCTTTTGGCCCTCTCGCGTCGCACTGGCCCATCCGAGCTACCTCCTTTGCCACTGTCCCACCAATGCGCTGAATGCCACCAGTCCTAACTCCCTCGCTGACGCCGTCTCCTCACTCTGAAGCTACTCTTGTGCATTCCTGCTTTCAGCTGGTGACGACCAGGACCCTGAAGCTGCCAGTGACAGCACCTCCGACCAGGAGGAGGAGGAGGAGCAAGCCGGACCTTCGGGGGAACAGTCACGTCCCGCAGGAGAGGAGGAAATGCTTGACACCTCCTCACTGGACGAGTGCCTGGAGGAACTGTCGCAGGGCAATGCAGCTTCTGGGACCAGTGGCGTCCAGCCACCCAGGAGCCGTGCGCGTGGCCCGCGGCCTTCCCCCCAAAGGGGGGAAGGATCAGAGGGGAGTGCTGCTGTTCGGCACACTCGCCGTCACCAACGCGGCAAGGGTCCCCTAGTTCGGCCCCCTCCTCCCCAGCGGGAGAGTCGCGACTCCAGTCCGGACACCTTCACCTCGGAGGAGGTGCGGAAGCTGGATAAGATGGCCGAGGATTCGGACCGGTGCCACACGGAGCTCATGAGCGTGGTGGGGCGCATGCCTGAGGCCATCGAGTCGCTGGCGACCAGTGTGCGCGAGTTCGGGGCAGCAACTGCCGCGAGTGGCCGCATGCTGACTGATGCCGTCAAGACCCTGACGGCTGTGATGCGCGCGCACACCAGGACCACAGGGGCACTCACTGCTGCCACACGCGCTGTCTCAGGCAGGCATCGCCAGGGCAGCCGCCGCGCTGGACCATCCCAGCAAGCCGCCCCTCGGCTGATTGTTGCGGATCCTGCAGTGCGGGCCCGGCCGAGTGCCACCGCGCCACAGCACCAGCCAGCGCATCCCACACGCCAGCTGGCCCACATTGCGCCATCCGTCGCCGCCATTCCCCCACTGGGGCGTCAAGGGCAAGCGGCTGCAGCTGATGGTGGCCAGGCTCAGGTGCGCCACTCAGCAGACGGCCCCTCGAGGCCCAAACGCCGTGTAGGCCGCCCCCCAGCGGCATCTGGCGGAAGGGCATCTGAGCCTCAGGCACCTTCCCCCAGCCTCGCAGCAGCCACTGGGCAGAGCTTGCGAAGGAGCAGCAGGCCGGGCAGGGGAGGCAAAAGGCTGGGCAAGGTCTCGCCCTCGCGGGCCACTCAGTAGAGGGTGTGCGCAGCTTTCCTTTTATATGGCGGTGGCCATCTTTATTTTGCCCATGGTTGTGTTGTTGGAGGGCTTATTTTTTGCGTTAGGCCGACGTTGAGGCCCGGTTTGAAGAAAGGTGGAGTGACTCCTCCCCAGTTTGTGGGAGTGAGTCGTTTGTTGGGCTTTTTGTGGGGCCCGTTTATTGTTTTTGGGGATTCATGTGGGAAGGGCTTTTCATTTTTGTGTAATAAAAAATTATCTTTATTCATGCAGTCTCCATGGTTGTTCTTCTTAGTGTTTGTTGGCTTCGCCGGCTGAGGGGTTGCGGAGCGGCTGCATTCATCTTCCCTCATGGCCCCTGGCCATTCCCTGACAGGGGGCTTAGAAGTACCGTGTAATAAGGTGGCGTCGTGCGGCCCTTGGCCCTGGTCGCTCCCTCCTGGGAACGTACTCCTGCTCCTCCTCCTCCTCCTCCTCCTCCTCATGCTCCTCCTGCTCCTCCTCCTGAGGTGCTGGTCCAACGTCAGGTGGCAGTGCCTGAGTCCTGCGGATAGCCAGGTTGTGTAGCATGCTGCAAACCACCACAAATTGGGAGACCCGGTCCGGCGAATACTGGAGAGCTCCTCCGGAGCGATCAAGGCAGCGGAACCGCTGCTTGAGGACCCCAATAGTTAGCTCGATGATGTTGCGGGTGGTTTGATGGCTCTCGTTGTAGGCCTCTTCAGCAGCGGTCCTGGGCGCGCGGAGCGGGGTCATGAGCCAGGTGCACAAAGGATAGCCTTTGTCCCCGAGTAGCCATCCTCTTGGGGGAGGCTGTGCCTGGAACATGTCATGCACAGTACTCTGCCGCAGGATAAAGGCATCGTGGCTGCTGCCTGAGAAGCTGGCATTGACTGCCATGATGCGCTGCTTGTGGTCACAGACCAGCTGCACATTCAGAGAATGGTAGCCCTTCCTGTTGCGATACTGCTCGCCATGCTCCAGAGGGGCCCGCAAAGCCACATGCGTACAGTCAATGGCGCCCTGCACCAAGGGGAATTCCCCGAGTCTGGAAAATCCCAATGCGCGCTGATGCTGGCTCTCCAGGGCCATGGGGAAGGAGATGAATTGGCTTCTCCTTCTGAACAGTGCTTCGGTCACCTGGCGGATGCAGCGATGCGCGCCGTACTGGGAGATGTTTGCTATGTCCCCAGCAGCGTATTGGAAGGAGCCGGTGGCATAGAAGTTCAATGCCACCGTCACCTTCACTTTCCACCGACAGAGACGTCCTGCACCTGAGCTTTGGCCGCAGATCTCGGCGAAGCAGGTGGCAGATCTCTGCAATCACCTCCTTTCGGAATCGGAGCCTTTTAACACATCGCGCGGCACTCATGTTTAGGTAGGAGCGCTGCTGGCGGTATAGCCTGACTGGGTAAGGCCTACGTGACCGACGCTTGTAGCCCCCTCTGCCTCTAGCCAGGGCTGCCCCTCTCACAATGCGTCTGCGAGCCCTACGGACATGGAGCTGCAGCTCCGCGTTGGCACCCCATGCAACCCCCATCAAATCCTGGCAAACACTCTAATTTCCAAAAGGCCACTTGCAGCGCTCTGGCCTGAGTCCAAAAATACCTGGCTCTTGCTGCTTGAAACCAGTTAGCTATCCTCCTTGTTGTGTCTCCAGAAATGCGTTGCACAAGACTGTTTTCTGAAAAAAGGCTGGCCTTTATACTGGAGAGTACGTCCCCTTTAATTTGCGCCCCCCGGGGCCCGCGTTGGTTGTGTTGCGTTCCTTTTTCCAAACGCTCTGGCCACCAGCCGCACAATGGGGCGGTCCGACTGAAGTTTGGAATCGGGGCGCACAAAAGGCGTTGCACGAGGATGTGACGTCATTTTCTGCGCGCGCATCCGGGCGGGCGCTAAACTTTGCGCCGGCGCTAACGGGCAACTTAATTTGGGGCGGGGCGCAAACTGCACTGCGCCCGGGCGCTACACGCATAGCGCCCGAAAAACACTTCTCTTAAGGCGCTAACTGCTGGCGCAAGCGACTGAAAATCTAGCCCATTAAGAGGTATTCAAAATGTGACGAGATGGTGATAGGACTAGTAAAGAGACAAAATACGGCTCTAGATGAGATGTGAAATGCGCTGGCAGAATGAGAGACAGCTGCCATGTGGGAGAGAAAAAAAGGGGGAAGGGCACAAAACAAAGGTTGGGATAAAAAATATATATAAAAATGTAATAGGGGCTGAGGTTATGATCTGAAATTGTTGAACTCAATATTGAGTCCGGAAGGCTGTAAAGTGCCTAATCGGAAGTATGATTTTAAAAAGAAAATGTTTGTTGCTGTATCCATGTATGTGTTTGTGTTTTTCTCTCATATCATATTTAGCAATGATGTGACCTTGGTAACTTTGGAAATACTATTTCTCCTTGACAGGTGAACCTTGACAGATTGCAAGTTCCGGGTTTTCACGCATACGCATTGTCATAAATCGCAACTTCTACAAGAAGTAACTCAGGAAGTACCACTGAACGGCCAGCTGAGGGCGCTGCCCAAGGAGTATAAATACTCAGGCGTGGGCTCAACTTGCCAGAGACAGTCTGGAAACAGGAAGCTAGTGACTACTAACTAGACCTCCATGTTTTGTTACAAGTCGATTAAAGCCTTGCTTTATGTACAACCAAGTGCGTAGTGAGTCTTTATTACGTCACGCATCGCATGCGGATACCCAGAACTTGCGGGGCAGTCGTGCTGACATACACTGTGCATATGCCATTGTAGAGCCCATAACATCCAGCCCATTATCCAGATGAATTCTAAGTGTGATACCAAATTCTACATAATTCTTAGAACTGAGTGTTGTCCATTAATTACTCCCACATGCATGTCAGTCATTTCATATAAAGTATTTGGGGGATTGAAAAGAACTTAAGAAATAGGAGCAAGAGTAGGCCATTTGGTCCCTCAACCCTGCTTCGTCATTCAATAAGATCATGGCTGATCTTCTACCTCATCTCTACTTTCCTGGACTATCCCCATATCCCTTGATTCCATTAATATAAAAAAATCTATCGATTTCTGCCTTGAATATACTCAACAACTGAGAATCCACAGCCCTCTGGGGCAGAGAATTCCAAAGATTCACTACCCTCTGAGTGAAGAAATTTCTCCTCATCTCAGTCCTAAATGGCTGACCCCTTATTTTGAGATTGTCATAGAGTCATAGGCCTAGAAATTCAGTGCCCTTAGCACCGATTTTGCGGCGCTAGAGGGCCTAGCGCTGCAATTGGCGCCGGTTCCTAAATTGCCTGGGGCCCTTCCGCGGCGGTAGACCGGTAGCGCTGCGCCGGCACCGATGACGTCATCGGTGTGCGCAGCGTCCCGGTTGCCGTGGTAACCCGGCCCCAAGCCGAAATTTAGTTGCGGCCGCCTCGCCAGTGGCAGCCGCAACTAAGACTCCGGCAAACGAGTGTTGCCGGAGTCTGCGCCGGCGCTTTAAGGAGGCGCGGCGGCCGGCCGCTTTCCCGCCGGCCGCCTGCCCGCAGCTCCCTCCCCGGACTTCTCCCCCCCCCCCCCCCGGAACAGATGCAAGCCCGGCACTTGTCCGAGGTGCCGGGCTCATTTTTGCAGAGATTTGCGCGGGCCGCGGCCGGGTGCAGGCAGCTCCTCCTTAACGGAAGGAAGAGGCCTGCACTTCCCGAGCCTGCCGCACCACAGCGGGCACCGCAGCGCCGGAATAGCGCCGCAATGCGGCGCGTTGTGCCAGTTTTCAGGCGCTAAAACCCTTCAATAGCGCCGGCAGCCGTTTGGGCGCGGCGCTACTGAATTTTTGGCGCGCGCAAAGGGACTTAGCGCCGGCGCTAACTTCCGGCGCTAAAGCCCTGGCGCAGCGCAAACTCAATTTCTAGGCCATAGAGTTTTAGAGTCATGGGGCTAGATTTTCAGTATAGACAGTTTTGGGGTGCTAACCTTAGCGCCCGCCCGAAGTTAGCGCCCGCCCCAAAGTAGCGCCCCGTTGCCGGAAATTCAGTGGCTTCGCCCTAAGAGGTTGGTGGAGCGCTAAAAGAGGCGTTCCGCTACTATCTTTAGGCGCTAAGCCGGCGGTGCAGAGCGCAACACCCGAGCTCGGGCGCAGCGCACGGCAGACACTCTGGTGCCAGTGAGCTCTTAAAGGGGAAGGGTGCATGTGTTTTTTTCAAAGGCAGAGTCTGGGGGGGAAAACAGCAGGAGGATGATGAGGATGATGATGATGATGATGAGGAGGAGGAGGAGGAGGATGGTGATGATGATGATGATGATGATGATGATGATGAGGAGGAGGAGGAGGAGGAGGAGGAGGAGGTGGTGGTGGTGGTGGTGGTGGTGGTGGCCGGAAACATAAATACACCGTTCACAACAACACACTGGATCCTTCCACACAATACATGCAGACTGCCTTTTATAGTGCCGGAGGAGTGCCCTTTAATTTGCGCTCCCCAGGGTGTGTTGCGTTCCATTTTACAAACGCTCTGGACGCCAGCCGCACAATGGGGCGGTCCGACTGAAGTTTGGATTCGGGGCGGCCAAAGGGCGTTGCACGAGGATGTGACGTCATTTTCTGCGCGCGCATCCGGGCGGCCACTAAACTTTGCGCCGGCACTAACGGGCAACTTAATTTGGGGCGGGGCGTAAACTGCGCTGCGCCCGGGCGCTACACGCATAGCGCCCGAAAATCACTTCTCTTAAGGCGCTAACTGCTGGCGCAAGCAACTGAAAATCTAGCCCATAGAGTTTTACAGCACAGAAAGAGGCCCTTCGGCCCATCGTGTCTGCGCCGCCCATCCATCCCTGTCCAGTCTAATCCCATTTTCCAGCATTTGGTCCATAGCCTTGTATGCAATGGCATTTCAAGTGCTCATCCAAATGCTTCTTGAATGTTGTGAGGGTTCCTGCCTCCACCACCCTTTCAGGCATTGAGTTCCACATTCCAACCACCCTCTGGGTGAAAAAGTTCCTCCTCAAATCCCCTCTAAATCTCCTGCCCCTTACCCTGAATCTATGCCCCCTTGTTATTGACCCCCCCACTAAGGGGAAAAGTTCCTCTTTATCTACCCTATCTATGCCCCTCATTATTTTGTACACCTCAATCAGGTCCCCCCTCAGCCTTCTCTGCTCCAAGGAAAACAACTCCAGCCTGTCCAGCCTCTCTTCATAGCTGAGGCGCTCCATCCCAGGTAACATCCTGGTGAATCTTCTCTGCACCCTCTCCAAAGCAATCACATCCTTCCTATAGTGAGGCGACCAGAACTGCACACAATACTCCAGCTGTGGCCTCACCAGCGTTTTGTACAGCTCCATCATAACCTCCCTGCTCTTATATTCTATGCCTCGGTTAATGAAGGCAAGTATCCCATATGCCTTTTTAACCACCTTATCTACCTGCTCCGCTGCCTTCAGGGATCTATGTACATGTACACCAAGGTCCCTCTGACCCTCTGTACTTCCTAGGGTCCTACCACTCATTGTGTATTCCCTTGCCTTATTTGTCCGTCCAAAATGCATCACCTCGCACTTTTCAGGGTTAAATTCCATTTGCCACTTTTCCGCCCATCTGACCAACCCGTTTATATCGTCCTGTAGCCGGAGGCTTTCCTCCTCGCAATTTACCACCCCACCAATTTTCGTGTCATCTGCGAACTTACTGATCATACCTTTTACATTCTCATCCAAATCATTTATGTAGATCACAAACAATAAGGGACCCAGCACCGATCCCTGAGGTACCCCACTGGACACAGGCTTCCAGTCACAAAAGCAACCTTCGACCATCACCCTCTGCCTCCTGCCACTCAGCCAGTTTAGGATCCAACGCGCCAAGGCACCCTGGATCCCATGGGCTCTTACCTTCTTGACCAGTCTCCTATGCGGGACTTTGTCAAAAGCTTTACTGAAGTCCATGTAAACCACATCCACAGCATTTCCCTCATCCACCCCACTAGTCACCCCCTCAAAAAATTCGATCAGATTTGTTAGACATGATTTACCCTTGACAAAGCCATGCTGACTATCCCCGATTAATCCTTGCCTCTCCAAGTGGAGATTAATTTTGTCCCTCAGAATTTTTTCCAATAATTTCCCCACCACAGATTGTGACCCCTGGTTCTAGACTCCCCAGCCAGGGGAAACATCCTCCCTGCATCTACCCTGTCAAGCCCTGTAAGAATTTTGCATGTTTCAATGAGATCACCTCTCATTCATCTAAACTCTAGAGAATATAAGCATAGTCTACTCAATCTCTCCCCATAGGACAATCCCCCCATCCCAGGAACCAATCTGGTGAACCTTCATTGTACTCTCTCTATGACAAGTATATCCTTCCTTAGGTATGGAGACCAAAACTGTACACAATATTCCAAGTGTGGTCTCACCAAAGCCCTATATAATTGCAGTAAAATGTCTTTACTCTTATACTCAAATCCTTTTATAATAAAGGCCAACATAGCATTTGCTTTACTAATTGCTTGTGGTACCTTCATACTAACTTTCAGCGATTCGTGGACAAGGACACCCAGGTCACTCTGAACACCAACATTTCCCAATCTCTCACCATTTAAAAAATACTCTGCTTTTCTATTTTTCCTACCAAAGTGGGTAACTTCACCTTTCTCCACATTATATTCCATTTGCCATGTTCTTGCCAACTCGCTTAAATGGTCTATATCCACTTGCAGCCTCTTTGCATTCTCCTCACAACTTAAATTCCCACCTAGCTTTGTATCATCAGCAAACTTGGATATATTACATTTGGTTCCTTCATCCAAATCTTTGCAATAGATTGTGAATAGCTGAGGCCCAAGCACTGATCCTTGTAGTACCCCACTACATACAGCCTGCCAACCTGAAAATGACCCGTTTATTCCTACTCTCTGCTTTCTGTCCATTAACCAATCCTTAATCCATTCTAGTATATAACCCCCAATCCCATGAGCCCTAATTTTGTATAATAACCTCTTGTGTGGCACCTTATCGAATGCCTTCTGAAAATCCAAATACACTACATCCACTGGTTCCACCTTACCTATCCTGCTAGTTACAACCTCAAAAATCTCTAACAGATTTGTCAAATACGATTTCCCTTTCATAAATCCATGTTGATTCTGCCCAATCCTATTATTACTTTCTGTTACCACGCCCTTAATAATAGTTTCTAGCATTTTCCCTACTACTGATGTCAGGCTAACTGATCTACAGTTCCCCGTTTTCTTTCTCCCTCCTTTCTTAAATGGTGGGGTTACATTTGCTACCTTCCAATCCGTGGGAACCATTCCAGAATCTATGGAATTTTGAAAGATGATGTTGTTTTTGTACAGTTTTTCAGCAAGACTGTTAAGCATGGCAGCAAAATAAAGGTGATAACCAATCAGTAGAAAGGTAGCAAGACTGATTTTAACATTTGGACTGAAGTTTTGAGCATCACATGAAGTTAGTTTAATAGAAGTTAAAGCGATTTTTTTTGTCAAAAGTAGACTACTGCCCTGTATACATTGTGTTGGAATTTTAACTGAACTTGATTAAAATCCTATAGCCTTGAAGAGGGTGCAGGGAAGATTTACTGTAATGGTATCAGGGATGAGGGATTTCAGTTATGTGGCGAGACTGGAGAAGCTGAGATTATTCTCTTTAGAGCAGGGAAAGTTAGGGAAGATTTAATAAAGGTGTTTAAAATTATGAGGGGGTTTGAGAGTGTAGATAGAGAAAAAGTGCAGGAGGGTTGGTAACCAGAGGACACAGATTTAAGATAATTGTCAAAAAAATCCAGGTGCAAATTGAGGATACATTTTTTTATGCTTTGAGTTGTTACAATCTGGAATGCACTACCTGAAAGAGTGGTGGAAGCAGATTCAACAGTAATTTTGAAAGGAGAATTGGATATATACTTGAAAATGAGAAATTTGCAGCGTTTTGGGGAAAGGGCAGGCGTGTGGACCTAATTGGATAGCTCTTTCAAAGCGCTGACACAGGCATAATGGGCTGAATGGCTTCCTTCTGTGCTGTATGACTCCATGATATTATTGGCAGTTTAAAACCTTCTACACTGTACCACTATCCTGATCGCTGATAGAACTAATGTATTAGTGTAGGTAATAAATTCTATGTATAAAATAAGAGTTATATCATTAGACTGCATTACTATTGAAGAGCTGTCAGTGGATTATAAGTGTCAGCCGTGGCTCAGTGGGTAGCACTCTCGCCTCTGAGTCAGAAGGTTGTGGGTTTATAGTCCCACTCCAGAGACTTGAGCACAAAAATCTAGGCTGACACTCCAGCGCAGTGCTGAAGGAGTGCTGCCCTGTCGGAAGTGCTGTCTTTCAGATGAGACGTTAAATCGAGGCCCCGTCTTCTCTCTCAAGTGCATGTTAAAGATCCCTTGGCATTATTTCGAAGAAGAGCAGAAGAGTTATACCCAGTGTCCTGGCCAATATTTATCCCTCAATCAACATAACAAAAACAGATTATCTGGTCATTATCACATTGCTATTTGTGGGAGATTGCTGTGTGCAAATTGGCTGCCATGTTTCCCATACTACAACAGTGACTACACTTCAAAAATACTTCACTGGCTGTAAAGCGCTTTGGGACGTCCAGTGGTCATGAAAGGCGCTATATGCAAGTCTCTCTTTCTATAAATCACAAGACCAAATATTATGGGGGAAAAATTCGGTTGGTTTGTGCCTCCCGTTAGCGCCTTAAGAGGGTGCTAATGGAACGCAAAGCAACTAGCGCCTAGACGTGGCGATGTTTGCGCCGCTCGTGAAATTGACCAGACAGTTTGTGGTGGTGCTAAACACTACTGCCCCGATCTTCTGCGCCCGCAGATCTTGACGTCAGTCGAGCGTGCAATGCCCTTGTGGTACCCCAGACCGGATATTGAGTGGCGCCCCCCCCTCCTTTCCGCCTGGCGCAAGCAACGGCAGGGAGACTGGAACGTTTCCCAGTTGGTGTGGAGCTGGGGGGAGCTATTTAAAGGCGGTCTCTTCCTGGCTTTTTCTGTGGTAGACATTTTTGCACCACTCAGTGTGACAGAGAGAGAGATTCTGAGAGAGAGGAGAGACTTCTGCATAGAGTCAACGCTGTGTAAAGTAGTTTTGACTACTGAGCATCACTTTGCAGGTGCTTTTGGATTTGACCTTCATTACTTCGATTACCAAGAGACTGTGGGGGCTGCACTGATTCGGGGCATTGTCCTGCGCCTGCAGAATCGGAGGCAACAGAGACGCAGAGAGAGAGTGGCAATCATGGCCAGATGGAGGAGGGCCAACAGACCTCTGTACAGGAGACCTTAGCCTCCCAGGGTATTTCAGCGACAATTCTCCTACATTAATTTGTCTGAGGAGCAGTGTTTGCGCAGGCTGCGCTTCAGCAAGGAAGTGGTCACTAAACTTTGCCACCTGCTGCAGCCAGACTTGCAGTCTCTACTGAGGACCAGGATATCTCTGTCGGTGGCAGTGAAGGTCACAGTGGCTCTGAACTTTTATGCTACCGGCTCCTTTCAAGCAGCTACTGGGGACATCGCCAATATCTCCCAGTTCACGGTCCATTGCTGTATCCGGCAGGTCACAAATGCCCTCTATAAAAGGAGACGCGAGTACATCTCTTTCCCGATGACCCGGGCCAAACAGCATGAATGCGCATTGGGCTTTGCGAGGATAGCGGGCTTCCCCATGGTGCAGGGCGCCATTGACTGCATGCATGTGGCATTACGTGCACCACATGAGAATGCAGAGGATTTCCGCAACCGCAAGGGGTTCCACTCCTTAAACGTCCAGTTGGTCGGTGACCACAGACAGCTGATACTCACTGTCAATGCCTGCTATCCAGGCAGCAGCCACGATGCTTTCATCCTGCACCAGACTGCTGTACCAGAACTTTTCCAGGCACCGCTTCAGCCAAGTGGTTGGCTCCTCGGGGACAAGGGTTATCCACTGTGCACCTGGCTGATGACACCGCTCCGTAACCCCAACACCCCTGCTGAGCTGCGGTACAACAAGAGCCATCTCACCACCAGGAACATCATTGAGCAGATGATCAGCATGCTCAAGCAACGGTTCCACTGTCTGGACCACTCAGGAGGAGCCCTGCAGTACTCGCCTGAGCGAGTCTCCCTCTTCATAGTTGTGTGCTGCTTGCTGCATAACCTGGCAATCCTCAGGACCCAGCCAATGCCACCAGGCCTTGGAGCACCACCGGAGGAGGAGGAGGAAGAGGTGGAGGAAGAGGAGGAGGATGATCATCAGCAGCACCAAGGCGGGAGGGAGGCCACAATGTTGAAACTGCAAGGGCCATCCATCAACGGCAGATAGCAAGCCGCTTCTAGGCCCCTACTGATGAAATGTCTTCTGCCATGGAGAACTACATGAATGAAACCAAACCACAAACCCCTAAGCCGGCCAAGGCAGCAATGATTCCAAAGACCAAACCTGTACATTTTGAATACAAAAACTTTTTTATTTTACAAACTCTGTGTGTGTCATTTCTTCATGACAAACTAATAGAAACAAACACAAAAAATCATTCATTAACATAACTGGTTCTCACAACCTAGAGATAATGTCCAAAACACTAAACAAAAGGTTGAACATGCACCTCGGCCTTTAATAAAAAATTGACCAACATTTCGTCTCCCCTCCTAATTTTTGCCCATCGAGGGTGATCTCCTTCCCTTGCGCACTTCCCCCCTTGCCACACTACTGCTCCTCTGTAATGGGGCCCCAGTGGCTGCAGCAAAGCTGGTGGAAGGCTGCTGATTGTCACGACCTGAGACTGCAGATGCCCTTGAAGGATGGCCTCGACCAGCTCTGGGCCTGGAGGGCCCGGCTGCAGACTGCACCAACTCTGCATGGGCGGCAGCAGTCTGGGCTACAGGCAGTGGCAAGTGAAATGGGGAAGTGCCAGTGGTGGCAGCAGGAATGCTGTCATCTTGAGAGAGGACTGCAACTCCCTGCTCGACCGACACACTGGCACTCCCATGGGGCAGCACATCAGCATCCGGAGCAATCTGCTGGAGCACAGATTGCTGGCCTGCTGCGGCACCGTGGTAGCCCAGGGGAAATGTGTCCGAACCAGCGACAACAGCAGCAGTCAGTGCTTGCGTGGCCTCAATCTGAATCTGCATGAGAGCAGTCCGAGATGGGATCATGGCAGCCAGTGACTGAATTACAGCACTAAGCATTTGTGTGGCATCCACCTGTGCTACAGTGAAGTGCTCCTTGCCAGTGCATCAGTGCATTTGGGCGCCCTTCCCACTGCACCCATGAGCTGAGTGTTGTAGGGGTTTGCAAAATTCCCCTATTTTCCCTGAAGATTGGGAAATATTGGCCCACATCGTGGATGAAGAATTATGTGTTTTGAATTGCCTCTGGGTTGGATCAATGTTTTTAAAGCATACTCAGAACCATGAAAGACTGCTCTGAGCTGGGCTGCGCATGGACAACACCGGAATCGAGGAAATTCGTGGAAATTAAGACAGTACTTTTGATTAAAATTTGTGCCCTTGAGCCTGGTCAATCACAAAAGGTTTTAAAATGGCCGTCAGAAAGCATGGCCAAAAGACAAAAGCAGCTCGCAGCTCATGGAGTATGTCTGTGAAAAAGTGGGAGGATCAAATACAGTGGCAGTCAGACCTGCCAATCAAAGGGAGTTCCCTTCTCAGAAGCAATCGATGTTTGTTTATTGACTTAAGGGATTAACCCACTTGAACTAAACCACAGAACAATTGGCTCTGTTTACACAGCAATCTAGCCCCATTTCAACACCACTTACACGCAATGGATACATCTAAACCCCAGAAAAAGGATTTGATAGGGGACAGATCAGTATGAATGGGTTTGAATCACCCATTACTCAGAACAATAGGGCAGTTGGATTACCTTTTGTTTTAGCCCAGGTGAACTCCGGATGTGGGCGGGTACACTTCGGCCCCAGAGTGCAGACACATTAAACCACTCCAACCACTTTGAATCAGCCAATCACAGTCCTTCTCTTGTATATTGGAACTTTTGGGCGTGAGTTTTGCACACAGACTTTTTCAGCGCCAAACAGGAGTTGGCAGGCTATAAAAGATAGCTCCTGAGAAGCTATCTCTCTCTTACTTCGCTGGACCACAGGTGAGCAGGTTTTCTGACTGCTCAGCAAGGCAACCTAGAAAGGAGTGAGGGGTGGTAAATAAGGGGAAATTGCTAAGATTGTTTAATCAACATTGTAGCCATTAATCCCTCATTTTTGCCATCTGCCTTCCCCCATTTAAGCAATTTTACTGTAATTACTGTGTTTGTGTGGTATAGTTTAAAATTTGATTATAGTTTCTTTAGTTTAAATAAAGTTGACTTTCTCACATCAAAACCACTTGTCCATTTTTAATATATCATTAATTATAAGTTCCTCCAATCAGAACTGGAAGGTGGGGTAGCGATTTGAAACCACTGTTTGGAAATTGGTTTACAGTGTAGCAGCAAAAAGGCTGCCTGACCAGGTGAATTACCGTAAACCAGGTAAAAGGTTGGAATTGGTCAGAGTGCAGGCAAAGGCTGCTGACCAGGTAAATTACCATAAACCAGTTAAAAGATGCCCCCCTACAGTGTGCATGTCCACCGCCTGGGCGTTCATTTCAGCGATGAGCCGCTCCTCCTCTGCATCCAGTGCAGTAGGACTCGCTGGCCTACTCTCCCTCCGGGGAGAAGGCCCCCAAGCTTCCCTACCCCCATCGCATTGCTGCAGCCCGCTGGGTCCTGGAGCTTCACCCTCATCAGACCCTTCCCCCCTGCTCCCCTCCAGGGAAGACGTGGTCCCAGTGTGGGCATGGGCTTCCTCGGGAGATGGTGGTGCTGATGCTCTGGCTTCCTCTTCCTCCTCACCTGCAGCTTCACTTCCACTGGCAGTTTAAGGGCCCGCCTCCTCAGCTGGTGAATCACCATCTGAAAGCAGGGAGGTACAAGAGTGGCTTTAGCGTGAGGACAGGGGGGCAGTAAGGGAGGAAGGAGTGCAGCGATTTAGTAAGTTGCATTTAAAATGTCAAAGGCTGGTGTTGTGAGGGACAAGTGGAATGAAAGAGGAGAGAAAGCTGATGACCTTACCATTGCTGTCCCGAACGGGGTCGGTTTCTCCAGGGGTGACGGGATCGATCACCTGGCTTGCCACAATCCTGTGGACACGGGCCTAAAGATTGCTGAGTGGTTGCAGCTGAGGCCGCCCTCCACCCACCCGTTGCTGCTGTCTCCAACTATGAGATAGCTTGGCCTGCAAGAAAAAGGGCGGCGTCTGAGTAAATATACAGCCATGGTCTTGCCTGATGTGCCTCCCATAATTGAATAGCCCTTAATGTATGCAGCCATGGTCTTGCATGATGTGCCTCCTGTTGTGTATGTACCTTTAAGGGAATAACTGGTCTCAGACTGCAGTACCGGCAGTGACCACCCCTGTATAAAAGGCGCTAGCAACCTTCTGTAGCTTCAGTTTCCCGATTGTCTCCATTCAGTAAAGACTTGTTATAATCAACTCCTGCTGTCCGTGTCTCAATTATACACGGACATAATATTGGCGACGAGCAGATACGAACTTACCTACAGTCTGCACCACCTCATGGGATCCGTTCCTGAAGCGAAGTGAGCAGAGGTCGAGGTCAGAAGGAAGAAAGAAGCAGTAGAAACGGGCGTTGACCGTGGGCATCCGCCCCTGAGTCAGCGGAGTTGAAGATTACAGGAGAAGCTGTCGAGAGCGGGGCTTGGTTCCTGTCGACAGTGCTTCAGCTAATCTTGCTGGTGGCAAGTAGTACACTGATCCTTCCTGGGCTGCGGCGGTCGAGAACTCGAGCGGGTGGCTTGCAACGGGGCCGAGCAGCGTTGTCGGGAAGAGGAGAGAGAAAGAGCGATGGAACAAGTCCTGCAAGGGATTCCGGGGACTCAGTGTTACTTGGACGACATCCTAGTGACAGGTGAAGATGACAGTGAACACCTTAAC
This sequence comes from Somniosus microcephalus, assembly GCF_052327205.1. NCBI lineage: Eukaryota > Metazoa > Chordata > Chondrichthyes > Squaliformes > Somniosidae > Somniosus > Somniosus microcephalus. Next base: position 83,810,001 of record NC_141001.1, read on the forward strand.
AACCTAGAACAGGAGCTCACTAGACTACGGGAACATGGGCTACGAGCTAACCGCCCCAAGTGCGAGTTTTTTAAGAAACAGATATCGTATTGTGGCCACGTGATTGATGAAGAGGGGTTACATAAGTCCCCTGACAAAATTGAAGCGGTTGTTAAGGCCCCAGCGCCTGAAAATGTGTCGCAACTGAGGTCATTCCTCGGATTGGTGAATTACTACCATAAGTTTTTATCGAATTTGTCCACAATTCTGCACCCACTGAACGCCCTACTACGAACGGGAGTAGCATGGAAATGGAGCAATGACTGTAAGCGGGCCTTTTAGAAGAGTAAGGACTTAATCATTTCAAGAGAAGTATTGGCTCACTACAACCCATCACAACCGATAAGACTGGCGTGTGATGCGTCTCCCTACGGCATTGGGGCGGTACTGTCACATAAATTCCTTGATGGTTTAGAGAGGCCGATAGCTTTTGCGTCACGCTCGTTAACTTCAGCCGAGCGTAACTATGCCCAGATTGACAGAGAGGCCCTCAGCCTAGTGTGGGGGGTGAAGAAGTTCAATCACTACCTGCACGGTCAAAAATTTACTCTACTAACTGATCATCAACCTCTTGTCTCCATTTTCAACCCTCAGAAGGGCGTACCGATAATGACAGCACAACGGCTACAGAGGTGGTCCCTTTTCCTAGGGGCACACCAATATGACATCGAGTACAAAGGAACTAAACAGCATGGGAATGCTGATGGATTGTCGCGCCTACCGTTGCCGACGGTGGAAGAAGAAATTGCAGTGGATCCAATGGAGATATTCCACTCGACCATAGTCGAATGTCTCCCTGTGACGAATGCAAACATAGAAAAGGAAACACGAAATGACGCGACGCTATCCCGGGTCTATGATTTAATGGTGAAGGGATGGCCAGCACATGGCGAACCACTGCTGCCAGCATTCTCGCCGAGAAGAGAACAGCTGTCAGTGTGCAGAGGAACCTTGATGTGTGGATCCAGAGTAGTAATTCCAACCAAATTGAAGGATAGAGTGCTCAATGAGCTTCATGAGGGTCATCTGGGAGGGGTAAAAATGAAGAACTTAGCCAGAGCATTTGTGTGGTGGCCGGGAATCGATAGAGAAATCGAAGAGATGACCAAGAGCTGTACAGGATGCCAGAAGGTCCAAAACACCCCACCACAAGCCCCTCTACATCCATGGGAGAGGCCCTCATCTCCATGGCAAAGGGTGCACATTGATTTTGCTGGTCCCTTCATGGACTCGATGTTTTTAATTGCGCTGGATGCACATTCAAAGTGGCCAGAGGTAATAAAAATGTCCTCAACCACCACAGAAAAAACTATTACAGTCTTACGAACCATATTCGCCAGGAATGGGCTGCCTGAACAGATTTGCTCTGACAATGGACCACAGTTTGTGTCTGAAGAGTTACGGAGGTTCTTAAAGAACAATGGTGTTAAGCATTACACATCTGTCCCATATCATCCAGCCACTAATGGATTGTCCGAGAGGTTTGTTCAAACATTCAAGAAGGCTATCAAGGCAATGTGTAATGAAGGTATACCCCTACAACACAAGGTGGACAACTTCTTGTTTGCCTACCGGAATGCAACACATGCGGTTACCAACCAAACTCCAGCCATGATGTTCTTCAATCGAAGACTACGATGCCGCTTGGATTTGGTTAAGCCAAACGTCCGAAGAGATGTGGAGAACAGGCAGTTTCAGAATATGAATGAAAGGCCGACCAGGAGTTTTAAGATAGGTCAACCAGTTTTGGCCCGGGACTACCGCACAGAGAAATGGCAGCCAGGAACGATTTGTACACGGCAAGGACCTCTCATGTATACCATGGACGTTGGAGAGAGCATTGTAAGATGCCATGCTGACCAGATTCTAGGGTCACTGGAAAACGTCAACTCCACACCATGATCTGATGCACCTGGCGATGAAACCGACGTACCAATTGCATCTACCGCAGAATCGGTGATATTGGAAGCAGCTGAACCAAACAACGACATTGATCCCGACTCAACCTTGCCAGAAGAACCTGATACCCCAAAGAGGCGTTATCCAGACAGAATCAGGAAGCCTCCTCAAAGACTGAACTTATAAATGTTAACCTCAACCAATGTATCTAGCAACCGTAATTGTGATTGTAATTAGTTATCATTTAGTTGTTAAATGAATGTTATGTACTGTTTATCTAAAAGGGGAGGCATTGTTGTGTATGTACCTTCAAGGGAATAACTGGTCTCAGACTGCAGTACCGGCAGTGACCACCCCTGTATAAAAGGCGCTAGCAACCTTCTGTAGTTTCAGTTTCCCGATTGTCTCCATTCAGTAAAGACTTGTTATAATCAACTCCTGCTGTCCGTGTCTCAATTATACACGGGCATAATACCTCCCATAATTGAATAGCCCTTACTGAATGCAAAGTGTGGAATGTGTGTTGGTGTTTCATGAGAGGGCCATAGGTGTTGGATGAGTGTTGGGCATTGGCATTTTAAGGCCCTCTGATCAAAGAGTGAGGTTGAGATTGAGGAATGGAGAGGTATTGAAAAAAAGCCACTCACCCTGACGACCCGAGTGAGGTCGTTGAACTTTTTGCGACATTGAGTATGGGTCCTGGGCATCATGCTCCTGGAGGAGACGCGCTGAGCCACCTCCCTCCACACTCTTCTGTAGTCGCGCGGCAAAGGCCTCCTGCCACGCTCAGGGAAGAATATAGATCTTCTGTGCTCCACCGCGCCAACCAGAGCCTCCAAGGCCCGCTCGCTGCAGCGCTGAGCTCGTTCTCTCACCCTCTCCATAGTCCTTGGCTGGAAAATGTAGTCACAGGTCTCTCCAGGCCGAGATTCAAGGCTCCAATGAGCAGGGTGTGGCCGGAGAGCAAGATCGACCCTCCCCTTTAATAACTGTCCGGCGCCAGTGTGTCTGTGTTTTATCGCTAACTGTGGTGTGGAGATGCCGGTGTTGGACTGGGGTGGACAAATGTAAGAAATCACACAACACCAGGTTATAGTCCAACAGCTTTATTTGAAATTATAAGCTTTCGGAGCGCTGCTCCTTCGTCAGGTGAAGTGGAGAGATGCATAAAAACACAGCTTATATAGTCAGAGATTAATGTCAGATGTTTACAGGTAATCTTTCTAACTGCCATTTATCACACCTCAGCAGAGAGTTAATCACAGCAATCAAAGGTGTAAATGGTGTCCAAACAGGTTAGTCAGGAAAACATTACATCAATGAACAATGAGGTGGGGTCACAAGGGGTCAAATGTTGCAGATGCTGGGGTCTGTATGAAAAACAAAAAAACAGACAAAAAACATTTTTTTTTGCTGGAAATCACAGCAGGTCCGGCCGCATCTGTGTGGAGAGAACAAGCCAATGACGACTCGAGTCTGGATGACCCTACGTCAGGTGGGGTTACATGTAGCGTGACATGAACCCAAGATCCCGGTTCAGGCCGTCCTCATGGGTGCGGAACTTGGCTATCAGTTTCTGCTCGATGATTTTGCAAATTACCCAGCTTTCAGGAGAACAGCGAGCACGACACCACACAACCCTGCCACAGCAACCTCTGCAAGACATGCCAGATCATCAACACAGATACCATCATCACACATGAGGACACCACCCACCAGGTACATGGTACATACTCATGTGACTCGGCCAATGTTGTCTACCTCATACGTAGCAGGAAAAGATGCCCCGGAGCATGGTACTTCGGCGAGACCATGCAGACACTGCGACAACGGATGAACGGACACCGCGCAACAATCACCAGGCAGGAGTGTTCCCTCCCAGTCGGGGAACACTTCAGCAGTGAAGGACATTCAGCCTCCGAGCTTCGGGTAAGCATTCTCCAAGGTGGCCTTCGAGATACACGACAATGCAAAATCATCGAGCAGAAACTGATAGCCAAGTTCCGCACCCATGAGGACGGCCTGAACCGGGATCTTGGGTTCATGTCACGCTACGTGTAACCCCACCTGACGTAGGGTCATCCAGACTCGAGTCGTCATTGGCTTGTTCTCTCCACACAGATGCGGCTGGACCTGTTGTGATTTCCAGCAAACAAAAATGTTTTTGTCTGTTTTTTTTGTTTGTCATACAGACCCCAGCATCTGCAACATTTGACCCCTTGTGACCCCACCTCATTGTTCGTTGATGTAATGTTTTCCTGACTAACCTGTTTGGACACCATTTACACCTTTGATTGCTGTGATTAACTCTCTGCTGAGGTGTGATAAATGGCAGTTAGAAAGATTACCTGTAAACATCTGACATTATTCTCTGACTATATAAGCTGTGTTTTTATGCATCTCTCCACTTCACCTGACGAAGGAGCAGCGCTCCGAAAGCTTGTGATTTCAAATAAAGCTGTTGGACTATAACCTGGTGTTGTGTGATTTCTTACATTTATCGCTAACTGACATTACCTGCACTGCACCCGCGCTCTGAGTTAGCGCCTCGCTCCTCTGCCTTTCCACCTTAAGGCAGGTGTGTTGCGCCTGATGTAGTGCTCCAATCACATCCAGGGGCGATAAAAGCCAAGTTTGTAGTCGGAGGTGATAATTAGCGTCAGGCACTAAACTTTGCACCCGGCCGATAATCACGCCCCAAACGGGGCGATACTGAATTTCTCCCCATATATTTATTAAACCCTTAGGGACAGAGAGGCAAAGCTTGCAATCATTAAAACTGCAATAAAACATGTGTAGCAATCCGGTAGTAAATGATACATAATGGCCCAGAAATTCGGGTCGGGGGCTTCCCGCGGGTGCAAGCCCCCGACCTGCACTTACCTAGTGCGCCGGCCATTGAGCTGTGGGCCCGCATGGGATTCCAATCCTGGGCCTCCTCCAACTGCCGGCACACAGTGCTTGCGTATCCCAGGGGCACAGTTAGTTTGATGCATCCCCTGGGATCATGTGGGCCATGGAGAGCCAGTGGTAGCAGGGAATGCTTCACTGATATGCTTGACAGGAAGAGCTGTCAAACCTATAAATATTATAAGCCCCAAAACATCACTAAAACGTCAAATAATTTTTTTTTAAATCACATTTTGAAAATAACTATAAATTACATGAAATAACTATTTTAAACAATAATTTAAATTTTTGAAAAAGTTAATTACAATTTCTAACGAATCTAAAAATAAACTTACCTTTCTTTAAAGTATTTAAAAATAATAAACCTGTGGGAAAAATGCTTTAATTTTAATTAATTCACCACCTACCTTGTTAAAAGCAGGCCTTGCGCCTGCTTTTTAAAAGTGTAACTGCTGGAGACTTACCCTCCTGGAGAAACCTGCAAAAAAAAACGCAAGTTCGATGCGCACGCGCTGCCTCTCCGGCGCACATGTTCCACCTGTCAACCCCTTCTTTCAGGGGAATGGAAGTGCCGGTTTCCCGCGCATGTGCAGTGCATGCACGAAACCAGCACTTTCGTTGGGCCTACAGGTGAGTACCCCGTGCGTACTCACACGTTGGGACCCGAATTTTTGGGACAATGTATTTTTTTACACTGCTGATTTTCCAGCTTACGGTTAGAATGTCCATTATGTATACCAATTATTCTGGTTTCAATGCCAAAAAAGCTCAGCAAATACTCAAATGGATATCAAGGGCAATTGATTGTATGCCAAAATAAGTTATTGCAACCTTGGGTAGATTGCTGGTAAGGCCAAATTTCAAATTGTGTATGCAATTTTGGGCAGCGTGCCTTCAGAAGTACACTGGTGTGTTGGGGCTAGTTCGGAGAAGGAAGATAAGTGGGTTTGTGAAATTTAGAGCTTCAGGTTATAAAAGGCTCACAGAACTGAATTTATTCTGGTTAGTAAAAAGAAAATTTAGGGAGAATATGATCTAGACCTTTTAAACAAAAAGAGATGGTATGAATGTAGCTGTTGGCATGCTGTTTAACATGGACTGTAAACCCAGGACAGATTCAAAATCAGTGAGCCTTAAGGAAGACTACAGACCAGTTATTTTATCTTCTCTACAAGGTAGCGAATATGTGGCAGGACAAGTTGAGAAAGCTGTTAAAAACGCATAGGGGATCCTTGGCTTTATTAATAGAGGCACAGACTAGAAAGACAAGAAAGTTATGTTAAACCTTTATAAATCACTGGTCAGGCCTCAGCAGGAGTATTGTGTTCAAATCTGGGCACCAAACTTTAGGAAGGATGTCCAGGCCTTAGAGAGGGTGCAGAAGAGATTTACTAGAATGGTACCAGGGATGAGGGACTTCAGTTATGTGGAGAGACTGGAGGAGCTGGGATTGTTCTCCTTGGAGTAGAGAAGTTTCAGAGGAGATTTGATAAAGTTGTTCAAAATCATGAACAAGTCTGATAGAGTAAATAGGAGAAACTGTTTCCAGTGGCAGAAGGGTCGGTAACCAGAGGACACAGATTTAAGGAGATTGCTAAAAGAACCTGGCACGAGGAAACATTTTTTTATGCAATGATCTGGAATGCACTGCCTTAAAGGGTGGTCGAAGCAGATGCGGGAAACAGTGATTCTAAACGCTAGTCAGGCCCTGCTGTTAAATTCCATTCTCCCGGGTTTCCCGACCACTTTCCAGCCCCCTCCTGCTACCTACCCACCTCCAAATTAAAATTCCGGCCATTAACGCTGTATCTCTCTCCACAGATGCTGCCTGACCTGCTGCGTATTTACAGCATTTTCTGTTTTTATTTCAGATTTCCAGCATCCGCAATGTTTTGCTTTTGTTCTAGAATCATAATTGTTGCTCCTGTAAATTTCCTCCTCAGTGTGGCACATTCTTGCAATCATAAAAATAAAACTAAAAGATAAACATGGTTTTATGAAAGGGAAATCATGTTTGACAAATTTGCTAGAGTTCTTTGAGGATGTAATGAACAGGGTGGATAAAGGGGAACCAGTAGATATAGTGGGCTAGATTTTCAGTTGCTTGCGCCAGCAGTTAGCGCCTTAAGAGAAGTGATTTTCGGGCGCTATGCGTGTAGCGCCTGGGCGCAGCGCAGTTTGCGCCCCGCCCCAAATTAAGTTGCCTGTTAGCGCCGGCGCAAAGTTTAGCGGCCGCCCGGATGCGCGCGCAGAAAATGACGTCACATCCTCGTGCAACGCCCTTTGGCCGCCCCGAATCCAAACTTCAGTCGGACCGCCCCATTGTGCGCCTGGCGTCCAGAGCGTTTGTAAAATGGAACGCAACACACCCTGGGGAGCGCAAATTAAAGGGCACTCGTACAAAAGGCACTCTGCATGTGTTGTGTGGAAGTAAGCTGTGTGTTGTTCTGAACGGTGTATTTATGTTTCCGGCTACCAATTCCTCCTCCTCCTCCTCCTCCTCCTCCTCCTCCTCCTCCTCCTCCTCCTCCTCCTCCTCCTCCTCCTCCTCCTCCTCCTCCTCCTCCTCCTCCTCCTCCTCCTCCTCCTCCTCCTCCTCCTCCTCCTCCTCCTCCTCCTCCTCCTCCTCCTCCTCCTCCTCCTCCTCCTCCTCCTCCTCCTCCCGTTTTACCCCAGACTTTGCATTTGAAAAAAATACATGCACCCTTCCCCTTTAAGAGCTCACTGGCACCAGAGTGTCTGTCGTGCGCTGCGCCCGAGCTCGGGTGTTGCGCTCTCCACCGCCGGCTTAGCGCCTAAAGATACTAGTGGAACGCCTCTTTTAGCGCTCCACCAACCTCTTAGGGCGAAGCCACTGAATTTCCGGCAACGGGGCGCTACTTTGGGGCGGGCGATAACTTCGGGCGGGCGCTAAGCTTAGCGCCCCAAAACTGTCGATACTGAAAATCTAGCCCAGTGTATTTGGATATCCAGAAGGCATTCGATAAGGTGCCACATAAAAGGTTACTGCACAAGATAAGAGCACATGGGGTTGGGGGTAATATATTAGCATGGCTAGGGGATTGGCTAACTAACAGAAAACAGAGAGTCGGGATAAATGGGTCATTTTCCGGTTGGCAATCAGTAACTTGTAGGGTGCCACAAGGATCAGTGCTGGGGACGCAACTATTTACAATCTATATTAATGACTTGAATGAAGGGACCTAGTGTACTGTAGCCAAATTTGCTGATGATATAAAGATAGGTGGGTTAGCAAGTTGTGAAGAGGACACAAAGAATCTGCAAAGAGATATAGATAGGTTAAGTAAGTGGGCAAAAATTTGGTAGATGGAGTATAATGTGGGAAAATGTGAGGTTATCCACTTTGGAAGGAAGAATGAAAAAGCAAATTATTATTTAAATGGAGTGAGACTACAAAATGCTGCGGTACAAAGGGATCTGGAGGTCCGAGTACATGAAACACAAAAAGTTAGCATGCACGTACAGCAAGTAATTAGGAAGGCTAATGAAATGTTGGCCTTTATTGCAAGGGGTATGGAGTATAAAAGTAGGGAGGTTTTGATGCAACTTTACAGGGATCTGGTGAGACCGCACCTGCAGTACTGCTAGTTTTGGTCTCCATATTTAAGGAAGGATATACAGGTCAACTATCCCTTATCCGCAATTCCGAAATTCGAAAAGCTCTGAAAACCGAATTTTTTTTTGTGGAGCGTCACTCAGTGGGGAGATACTTAAACGGATAGGAAAATGGTTGAGATTTCCTGTGCTTTAAAAAAACTGACCCTTAAATGTTCACAATACTTGTATTCATACTTTGTATAAATTGTTGCACTGAAATATTGTATATTTTTGATGAGTAAATTAGGTAAACAGTAAATTTGACTTTACAACGTTCCCCGTGGGCTGCATTGTTCGATTTGGCTTGTTTCTTTTAATGCACGGTATTTCCAGTGTAAAAGCTTGAGCAGCTTGCACGGGAGTTTGCAGATTACTGCGTGGCCATGTGCAACTTTGAGGAAACATTGCTGTTAACTATTTCTTTATAGTAATCTGGTTACCTAGCCAGGTTTGCATCCATCACTAGTGGTGTAGTTGTAGGGTAAACCCGACGGCTGCCTTTTGTCCATTTATAAGCATCATCCGTTCTGAAATCCGAAAAATTCCGAATTCCGAAACACAGCTGGCCCCAAGGGTTTCGGATAAGGGATCGTGCACCTGTACTTGCATTGGAGGCAGTGCAGAGAAGGTTCACGAGGTTGATTCCTGGGATGAAGGGGTTGACGTATGACGAAAGGTTGAGCAGGTTGGGCCTATACTCATTGGAGTTTAGAAGAATGAGAGGTGAACTTATTGAAACATATAAGATTCTGAGGGGGATTGACAGGGTGGATGCTGTGAGGATGTTTCCCCTACTGGGGGAATCTAGAACGAGGGGGCATAGTTTCAGAATAAGGGGTTGCCCATTTAAGACAAAGATGAGGAGGAATTTCTTCTCTCAGAGGGTCATGAAGCTTTGGAATTTTCTACCCCAGAGAGCTGTGGAGGCGGGATCATTGAATATATTCAAGGCAGAGATTGAACTACAAGGGAGTCAAGGAGTATGGGGAGAGAGCAGGAAAGTGGAGTTGAGGCCAAGATTGGATCAGCCATGATCTTATTGAATAGCGGAGCAGGCTCGAGGGGCCGATTGGCCTACTCCTGCTCCTATTTCTTATGTTTCTTATGTTTCTTAAAATCACAATTGTATGTAGCTCCAAAAAATAATGGCCCAGAAATTTGGGGGCTTCCCGTGAGTGTAAGCCCCCGACCTGCATTTACCTAGCGCGCCGGCCATTGAGCTGTGGGCCCCCGTGGAATTCCGATCCGGGGCCTGGTCCAGCTGCCGGCGCACAGTGCTTGCGTATCTCAGGGGCACAGTTAGTTCGATGCTTCCCCTGGGATCACGTGGGCCATGGAGAGCCAATCGGAGCAGGGAATGCTCCATTCCTAAGTTTGACAGGAAGAGCTGTCAAAACTTATAAATACTATGGGCCCCAAAACATCACTAAATCTTCAAATAAATTTTTTAAAAACATCACATTTTTAAATAAACTATAAATTACATGAAATAACTATTTTAAACAATCATTTAAATTTTTGAAAAAAATAATTTTATTTTCTAGCAGGGCTAAAAATAAACTTACCTTGCTTTAAAGTATTTAAAAATAATAAACCTGTGGAAAAAATGTTTTAATTTTAATTAATTCACCATTTACCATATAAAAAGCAGGCCTTACACCTGCTTTTTAAATGTGTAACTTCTGGAGAACCTGAAACCTCCTGGGAAAACCTGGAAAAAAAACGTAAGTTCGATGCGCACGCACAGCCTCTCCTGTGCACGCGTTCGACCTCTTAACCCCTGCTTTCAGGGGAACGGAAATGCCGGTTTCCCGCGCATGCGCAGTGCATGCAGGAAACTGGCACTTCCATTGGGCCTATGGGTGAGTACCCCGTGCGTGCTCAACTGTGGAGACCCGAATTTCTGGGCCATTGAAAAACTCATGACAGGCTATCATCAAACCACTGATAGTAATTATGTCACCAACAGTACAATTTTCCAGGCACTATTTTATCTAATTTAATTTGTACTTGAAATTACATTAGTCATATCATATACTGTTGAAAAATATGGGATTACTTTAAGGCTGTCACTGAGCATGACTAAATCTTGTAATGCTGCTTAAAATGCTCTGAAATCCAAATGAAAGCACGAGAATTGCAGCAAGCCAAAAAGCGATAAGTAAATTCATACATTGATTTCCAGACTAGTGTCATACAGATTAGTCATAGAGTCATAGGGCTAGATTTTCAGTTGCTTGCGCCAGCAGTTAGCGCCTTAAGAGAAGTGATTTCCGGGCGCTATGCGTGTAGCGCCCGGGCGCAGCGCAGTTTGCGCCCCGCCCCAAATTAAGTTGCCCGTTAGCGCCGGCGCAAAGTTTAGCGCCCGCCCGGATGCGCGCGCAGAAAATGACGTCACATCCTCGTGCAACGCCCTTTGGCCGCCCCGATTGCAAACTTCAGTCGGACCGCCCCATTGTGCGGCGGGCGGCCGGAGCGTTTGGAAAAAGGAACGCAACACAACCAGCGCGGGCCCCGGGGGGCGCTAATTAAAGGGAACGTCCTCTCCAGTATAAAGGCCATCCATTATTTCAGAAAACAGTCTTGTGCAACGCATTTCTGGAGACACAACAAGGAGGATAGCTAACTGGTTTCAAGCAGCAAGAGCCAGGTATTTTTGGACTCAGGCAACAGCGCTGCAAGTGGCCATTTGGAAATTAGAGTGTTTGCCAGGATTTGATGGGGGTTGCATGGGGTGCCAACGCGGAGCTGCAGCTCCATGTCCGTAGGGCTCGCAGACGTATTGTGAGAGGGGCAGCCCTGGCTAGAGGCAGAGGGGGCTACAGGCGTCGGCCACGTAGGCCTTACCCAGTCAGGCTATACCGCCAGCAGCGCTCCTACCTAAACATGAGTGCCGCGCGATGTGTTAAAAGGCTCCGATTCCGGAAGGGGGTGATTGCAGAGATCTGCCACCTGCTTCGCCGAGATCTGCGGCCAAAGCTCAGGTGCAGGACGTCTCTGTCGGTGGAAGTGAAGGTGACAGTGGCATTGAACTTCTATGCCACCGGCTCCTTCCAATACGCTGCTGGGGACATAGCAAACATCTCCCAGTACGGCGCGCATCGCTGCATCCGCCAGGTGACCGAAGCACTGTTCAGAAGGAGAAGCCAATTCATCTCCTTCCCCATGGCCCTGGAGAGCCAGCATCAGCGCGCATTGGGATTTTCCAGACTCGGGGAATTCCCCTTGGTGCAGGGCGCCATTGACTGTACGCATGTGGCTTTGCGGGCCCCTCTGGAGCATGGCGAGCAGTATCGCAACAGGAAGGGCTACCATTCTCTGAATGTGCAGCTGGTCTGTGACCACAAGCAGCGCATCATGGCAGTCAATGCCAGCTTCCCAGGCAGCAGCCACGATGCCTTTATCCTGCGGCAGAGTACTGTGCATGACATGTTCCAGGCACAGCCTCCCCCAAGAGGATGGCTACTCGGGGACAAAGGCTATCCTTTGTGCACCTGGCTCATGACCCCGCTCCGCGCGCCCAGGACCGCTGCTGAAGAGGCCTACAACGAGAGCCATCAAACCACCCGCAACATCATCGAGCTAACTATTGGGGTCCTCAAGCAGCGGTTCCGCTGCCTTGATCGCTCCGGAGGAGCTCTCCAGTATTCGCCGGACCGGGTCTCCCAATTTGTGGTGGTTTGCTGCATGCTACACAACCTGGCTATCCGCAGGACTCAGGCACTGCCACCTGACGTTGGACCAGCACCTCAGGAGGAGGAGCAGGAGGAGCATGAGGAGGAGGAGGAGGAGGAGGAGGAGGAGCAGGAGTACGTTCCCAGGAGGGAGCGACCAGGGCCAAGGGCCGCACGACGCCACCTTATTACACGGTACTTCTAAGCCCCCTGTCAGGGAATGGCCAGGGGCCATGAGGGAAGATGAATGCAGCCGCTCCGCAAGCCCTCAGCCGGCGAAGCCAACAAACACTAAGAAGAACAACCATGGAGACTGCATGAATAAAGATAATTTTTTATTAAACAAAAATGAAAAGCCCTTCCCACATGAATCCCCAAAAACAATAAACGGGCCCCACAAAAAGCCCAACAAACGACTCACTCCCACAAACTGGGGAGGAGCCACTCCACCTTTATTGAAACCGGGCCTCAACGTCGGCCTAACGCAAAAAAAAAGCCCTCCAAAAGCACAACCATGGGCAAAATAAAGATGGCCACCGCCATATTAAAGGAAAGCTGGCCACACCCTCTACTGAGTGGCCCGCGAGGGCGAGACCTTGGCCAGCATTTTGCCTCCCCTGCCCTGCCTGCTGCTCCTTCGCAAGCTCTGCCCAGTGGCTGCTGCGAGGCTGGGGGAAGGCGCCTGAGGCTCAGATGCCCTTCCGCCAGATGCCGCTGGGGGGCGGCCTACACGGCGTTTGGGCCTCGAGGGGCCGTCTCCTGAGTGGCGCGCCTGAGCCTGGCCACCATCAGCTGCAGCCGCTTGCCCTTGACGCCCCAGAGGGGGAATGGCGGCGACGGATGGTGCAATGTGGGCCAGCTGGCGTCTGGGATGCGCTGGCTGGTGCTGTGGCGCGGTGGCACTCGGCCGGGCCCGCACTGCAGGATCCGCAGCAATCAGCCGACGGCCGGCTTGCTGGGATGGTCCAGCGCGGCGCCTGCCCTGGCGATGCCTGCCTGAGACAGCGCGTGTGGCAGCAGTGAGTGGCCCTCTGGTCCTGGTGTGCGCGCGCATCACATCCGCCAGGGTCTTGACGGCATCAGTTAGCATGCGGCCAGTCGCGGCAGTTGCTGCCCCGAACTCGCGCACACTGGTCGCCAGCGACTCGATGGCCTCAGGCATGCGCCCCACCACGCTCATGAGCTCCGTGTGGCGCCGGTCCGAGTCGTCGGCCATCTGATCGAGCTTCCGCACCTCCTCCGAAGTGAAGGTGTCCGGACTGGAGTCGCGACTCTCCCGCTGGGGAGGAGGGGGCCGAACTAGGGGACCCTTGCCGCGTTGGTGACGGCGAGTGTGCCGAGCAGCAGCACTCCCCTCTGATCCTTCCCCCCTTTGGGGGGAAGGCCGCGGGCCACGCGCACGGCTGCTGGGTGGCTGGACGCCACTGGTCCCAGAAGCTGCATTGCCCTGCGACAGTTCCTCCAGGCACTCGTCCAGTGAGGAGGTGTCGAGCATTTCCTCCTCTCCTGCGGGACGTGACTGTTCCCCCGAAGGTCCGGCTTGCTCCTCCTCCTCCTCCTGGTTGGAGGTGCTGTCACTGGCAGCCTCAGGGTCCTGGTCGTCACCAGCTGAAAGCAGGAATGCACAAGAGTAGCTTCAGAGTGAGGAGACGGCGTCAGCGAGGGAGTTAGGACTGGTGGGATTCAGCGCATTGGTGGGACAGTGGCAAAGGAGGTAGCTCGGATGGGCCAGTGCGACGCGAGAGGGCCAAAAGGCGAGGTCCTTACCATTGCCGGGCAGTGGAGGGTCGGATACACCGCACGCTGTGGGGACAATCACACGTGCTCCCATGAGCACACACACGCGCTCCTCCAGCCGAGTGAGCTTCTGCAGCTTGGCGCGGCCACCCCTGGCACGGGCCTGGCGATTAAACGCTACTTTAGCCTGCAAGAGAAAGGACGGGCTGTAAGGGCGCAGTGAAGCCCTGATGTAGTGTGCACTGCCTCCCATGGTGGAATAGCTTGGACAGAGTGAAGCCCTGATGTAGTGTGCACTGCCTCCCATGGTGGAATAGCTTGGACAGAGTGAAGCCCTGATGTAGTGTGCACTGCCTCCCATGGTGGAATAGCTTGGACAGAGTGAAGCCCTGATGTAGTGTGCACTGCCTCCCATGGTGGAATAGCTTGGACAGAGTGAAGCCCTGATGTAGTGTGCACTGCCTACCATGGTGGAATAGCTTGGACAGAGTGAAGCCCTGATGTAGTGTGCACTGCCTCCCATGGTGGAATAGCTTGGACAGAGTGAAGCCCTGATGTAGTGTGCACTGCCTCCCATGGTGGAATAGCTTGGCCAAAGTGTAGAGTGCCGAATGGCCATTTGATGCTCATGACTGTCCCAATGCTGCTGGCTGAGGGCTGGCCAAAAGGACTTTCAGGTCCCTTTGCCCATCATGTCAGGTGTACATGCAAGAATGAGGAGGAGACTGGAAAGGCTACTCACCCTCACAATCCTGGTCAGATCGTTGTACTTCTTACGGCATTGTGTGTGGGTCCTGGGGGCCTCGCCGGTGAATGTCACCCTCTGGGCGATCTGCTTCCAGGCTTTGGTGTAGTCGTGGTGGGTTGGATTCCTCCCACTGTCTGGAAACAAGATCTTGCGCCTCACCTCCAGAGCTGTGAGCATGATGTCCAGATCACCCTCTGAGAAGCGCAGGGCACGCTGACGGGCCTTCTCTGGCGTTGCCATGACTCCCTGGGGCTGAGCAGTAGTGTTGAGGCCTCTTTGCAAGGCTGCAGTGTGCAGGGCGTGGCAGCAGACTAATTCGTCCCTTCCCCCTTTAAGAGCTGGTCGGCACCACGGGGTCTGCTGTCAGTGCAAAAATGACCGCACCCGTGCTGCGCCCCGCCTGGGCGCTATCCCTCTGGACCGCCGGCTTAGCGCCTAAAGAGAGTAGTGGAACGCCTCTTTTAGCGCTCCACCAACCTCTTAGGGCGAAGCCACTGAATTCCCGGCAACGGGGCGCTACTTTGGGGCGGGCGCTAACTTCGGGCGGGCGCTAAAGCTAGCGCCCCAAAACTGCCTAAACTGAAAATCTAGCCCCTAGAGTTATACAGCACAGAAAGAGGCCCTTCAGGCCATCGTGTCCGTGCCGGCCATCAAGCCCTGTCTATTCTAATCCCATTTTCCAGCACTTGGTCCATAGCCTTGTTTGCTATGGCGTTTCAAGTGCTCATCTAAATGCTTCTTGAATGTTGTGAGGGTTCCTGCCTCTACCACACTTTCAGGCAGTGAGTTCCAGATTCCAAGCACCCTCTGGGTGAAAACGTTTTTCCTCAAATCCCCCCTAAACCTCCTTCCCCTTATCTTGAAACTATGCCCCCTGGTTATTGACCCCCTTACTAAGGGGAAAAGTTCCTTTCTATCTACCCTATCTATGCCCCTCATAATTTTGTACACCTCAATCAGGTCCTCCCTCCGCCTTCGCTGCTCCAAGGAAAACAACCCCAGCCTGTCCAGTCTCTCTTCATAGCTGAAGCGCTCCAGCCAAGGTAACATCCTGGTGAATCTCCTCTGCACCCTCTCCAATGCAATCACATCCCTCCTATAGTGTGGCGACCAGAACTGCACACAGTATTCCAGCTGTGGCCTAACTAGCCTTTTGTACAGCTCCATCATAACCTCCCTGCTCTTATATTCTATGCCTCGGCTAATTAAGGCAAGTATCTCATATGCCTTTTTGACCACCTTATCTAACTGTCCTGCTGCCTTCAGGGATCTATGTACATGAACCCCAGGTCCCTCTGATCCTCTGTCCTTCCTAGGATCCTACCATTCATTGTGTATTCCCTTGCCTTGTATGTCCTCCCAAAATGCTTCACCTCACATTTTTCAGGGTTAAATTCCATTTGCCATTGTTCTGCCCATCTAACCATCCTGTCTATATCGTCCTGTAGCCGGAGACTTCCCTCCTCGCTATTTACCACTCCACCAATTGTCATGTCATCTGCGAACTTACTGATCATACCTCCTACATTCATATCTAAATCATTAATGTAAACTACAAACAGCAAAGGACCCAGCACCGATGCCTGTGGTACACCACGGGACACAGGCATCCAGTCACAAAAACAACCTTCGACCATCACTCTCTGCCTCCTGCCACTAAGCCAATTTTGGATCCAATGTGCCAAATTACCCTGCATCCCATGGGCTCTTACCTTCTTGACCAGTCTCCCATGTGCGACTTTGTCAAAAGCCTTACTGAAGTCCATGTAGCCTACATCAACTGCACTATCCTCATCCACACACCTAGTCACCCCCTCGAAAAATTCAACCAAATTGCTCAGACATTATCCCCCACTGACAAAGCCATGCTGACTATCCCTGATTAATCCCTGCCTCTCCAAGTGGAGACTCATTCTGTCCCTCAGAATTTTTTCCAATAATTTCCCTACCACTGATGTTAGGCTCACTGGCCTGTAATTCCCTGGTTTATCCCTACTAACCTTCTTGAACAATGATACTACATTAGCTGTTCTCCAGTCCTCTGGCACCTCCCCCGTGGCCAGAGCGGTTCTGAAAATTTGTACCAGAGCCCTTGCAATCTCCTTCCTTGCCTCACACAGCAGCGTTGGATACATCCCGTCAGGTCCTGGGGGTTTATCCACTTTTAAGCCCGCTAAAACCGCTAGCACCTCCTCCCTCTCAATACTAATTTGTTCAAGTATACCACAATCCCCCTGCCTGATTTCTATGCCTACATCACCCTTCTACATAGTGAACACAGATGCAAAATATTCATTTAAAACCTCACCTACATCTTCCAGCTCTACACACAGATTGCCATTTTGGTCCCTAATGGGCCCTACTCTTTCCCTGGTTATCCTCTTGCCCTTAATATACTTATAAAACACTTTGGAATTTTCCTTTATTTTGCCCGCCAGTGTTTTTTCATGCCCCCCTCTTCGCTCTCCTAATTTCTTTTTTAAGTACCCCCCTGCACTTGCTATACTCCTCTAGGGCTTCCACTGCTTTTAGTCCTCTGTATCTGCCAAAAGTCTCCCTTTTTTCCCTAATCCATTCTTGTATATCCCTTGACTTCCAGGGTTCCCTGGGCTTGTTGGTCCCACCCTTGACCTTTACAGGAATATGTTGGCGTTGTACTCGCTCTATTTCCTTTCTGAAAGACTCCCATTGCTCCGATGTGGATTTTCCTACAAGTAGTTGATCCCAGTCCATTTTGGCCAGATCCTGCCTTATCATATTAAAATCGGCCTTCCCCCAATTTAGAACCTTTATTTCCGGTCCATCTTTGTCCTTTTCCATGACTACCTTAAATCTCACCGAATTATTGTCACTGTCACCAAAATGCCCTCCTACTGACACATCTACCTTTTCCCGGCTATATTCCCTAGAATTAGATCCAGTACCACCTCCTCTCTTGTAGGACTTTCTACATGCTGGCTCAAAAAGCTCTCCTGGATGCACTTTAAGAATTCCACACCCTCTAAGCCTTTCACACTCTGACTATCCCAGTTAATATTGGGGAAGTTGAAATTCCCTACTATTATTACCCTATTATTTCTACACTTCTGTGAGATTTGCCTACATATCTGTTCCTCTATCTCCCCCTGACTGTTTGGGGGCCTATAGTACACTCCCAGCAAAGTGCTTGCCCCCTTTTTCTTTTTAAGTTATACCCATATGGCCTCATTAGAGGAACCTGCTAAGATATCATCCCTCCTTACAGCAGTAATTGACTCCTTGATTAATATTGTGACACCCCTTCCTGTTTTACACCCACCTCTGCCTCGCCTGAAGATTCTATACCCTGGAATATTGAGCTGCCAGTCCTGCCCCTCCCTCAACCATGTCTCTGTGATAGCAACAATAAAATACTCCCATGTGTTCATCAACACCGTCAATTCATCTGCCTTACTCCCAAGACTCCTTGCATTAAAATAAATGCCATCCAGCCTTGCCATTTTCCCTTGTGCCATTACATATTTGCTCTGCCTTCCAGGCTGACTTGTTTTTTCATCTATATTTGGCTGTGCATCACCCCCTACTATAGTTCCACTCTGTATCTCATCCCCCTGCCAAGTTAGTTTAAACCCCCCCAACAGTACAAGCAAACCTCCCCGCAAGGATATTGGTCCCATTCTGGTTCAGGTGCAATCCGTCCAACTTGTACAAGTCCCACTTTCCCCAGAAGCAGACCCAGTGATCCAGGAAACTAATGTCCTCCCTCCTGCACCAACTCTTTCACCACGCATTCATTTGCTCTATCCTCCTATTCCTATACTCACTAGCACGTGGCACCGGGAGTAATCCAGAGATTACAACCTTTGAGGTCCTGCTTTTTAATCTGCTACCTAGCTCCCTAAATTCTTGTTGCAGGATCTCATCCCTCTTTCTACCCACGTCGTTGGTACCAATGTGAACCACGACCTCTGACTGTTCGCCCTCCCCCTTCAGAATGCCCTGCAGCCGTTCAGTGACATCCTTGACCCTGGCACCAGGGAGGCAACATACCATCCCGGAGTCATGTCTGCGGCCACAGAAATGTCTATCTGTTCCCGTTATGATAGAATCCCCTATCACTATTGCTCTCCCACTCTTTTTCCTCCCCTCCTGTGCAGCTGAGCCACTCGTAGTACCATGGACTTGGCACTTGCTGCATTCCCCTGAGAAACCATCTCCTCCATCAGTATCCAAAACAGAAAATCTGTTGGAAAGGGAGATGGACCCAGGGGACTCCTGCACCACCTTCCTAGTTTTTTACTCTGTCACTCTTTACCTGCGGTGTGACCACCTCGCTAAATGTGCTATCCACGAAGATCTCAGCTTCGCAGATGCTCCACAGTGACTCCAGCTCCAAAACGCGGATTTCGAGTAGCTGCAGCTGGAGACACTTCCTGCACATGTGTTCGCCCTGGACACCTAAAGTGTCCCTGACTTCCCACATAGTACAGGAGGAGCTCTCCACGCAGCCGAGCTGCCCTGCCATGTCCTACCCTTAATTTCTCCCTTTACTTCCTTTAAATTAAGGAATATTAAATACACTAGGGACCTTGCTTCACTTTACACACTACCTACTCTAAACTTACATTTGAAAATTCGAATGTAACAGGCAGAGAAGAATCACTGCATCAGAAATGAGAATCCATCAAGCAGCCATTCAAACAATTTGAATCTGTTCTAAAAACACCACTCGCGAGATCTGCCACCACTTAGTACTAAATTCTCATGGGGTTATAATGTGTTGTACTTGTCCTTATGAGCTGCAGTGATATCAGGATGAACATATGCACATACATTGCATTTCAACTACAGCTAGAGTAGAAAATGTCATTTGTGAAGGGAATTGAAAGGCGAAAGAGTCATAAAGAGGTGGAAAACATGTTGTCCTGAGAAACAATGGCTGTTGTGTCTCCTTGTGTTCTTATCTATATCTATACTAGCTCGGGGTGCCCGGCGGTGCTGAGGCTTTTTTGAGGGCATGTTGTTGTTGGAAGAGAGAGAGGGAGCGACTGGGGGGAAGAGAGAGGGGGAGTGACTGGGGGGAAGAGAGAGAGGGAGCGACTGGGGGGGAAGAGAGAGAGGAGGCGACTGGGGGCAAGAGAGAGAGAGCGACTGGGGGGAAGAGAGAGAGAAAGCGACGGGGGGAAGAGGAGAGAGAAAGCGACGGTGGGGGGAAGAGAGAGAGGGAGCGACTGGGGGGAAGAGAGAGAGGGAGCGACTGGGGGGAAGAGAGAGAGAGAGGGAGTGGGGGGGAAGAGAGAGAGCGACTGGGGGGGAAGAGAGAGAGCGACTGGGGGGAAGAGAGAGAGCGACTGGGGGGAAGAGAGAGAGCGACTGGGGGGGAAGAGAGAGAGCGACTGGGGGGGAAGAGAGAGAGTGACTGGGGGGGAAGAGAGAGAGTGACTGGGGGGAAGAGAGAGAGCGACTGTGGGGAAGAGAGAGAGCGATGGGGGAAGAGAGAAAGTGACTGGGGGAAGAGAGAGAGAAAGCGACGGGGGGAAGAGAGAGAGGGAGCGACTGGGGGGAAGAGAGAGAGGGAGCGACTGGGGGGGAAGAGAGAGAGCGACTGGGGGGGAAGAGAGAGAACGACTGGAGGGGGAAGAGAGAGAGCGACTGGGGGGGAAGAGAGAGAGCGACTGGGGGGGAAGAGATGAGAGCGACTGGGGGGGAAGAGAGAGAGCGACTGGGGGGAAGAGAGAGAGCGACTGGGGGGGAAGAGAGAGAGCGACTGGGGGAAGAGAGAGAGCGACTGGGGGGGAAGAGAGAGAGCGACTGGGGGGGGAAGAGAGAGAGCGACTGGGGGGGAAGAGAGAGAGCGACTGGGGGGAAGAGAGAGAGCGACTGGGGGGGATAAGACCTCTTCTGTCTGTCTGTCTGTCTGTCCATTCTCTATACGTTTCAAAGTTATAGAGCGTACCTACACGCACGTCACGTCAAAAGAAAGCTTACGATTACGGACCGGTCATAGGCGTATTTACGTTTCGGCCGGACAAAAATCGTGCCCGCGGTATCCCAAAAACATTCAAAATTCCGCTCATTAAATGGCAAACGTTCCGCTCATTTGCTCATTAGCATTGAGTGACGTGAACGTTGACCAATCGTGCGGTCGAGCCACCTGACAGTTGACCGACGGTTGACCAATCGCTGCGTCTCGGGGGCGGGTTCATTACGCGTGCGGGCCATCCGACAGTTGAGTGTTGAGTGACAGGACGATTGACCAATCCTACAGTTCAGTGACCTGATGGTTGACCAATCGGTGCGTGTGTGGGCGGGCCTTATCATTCTGAACCGAGGTGAGTGGCCGCCATCTTGATTCTTCACGATTTTTTTCCCACACTTCTGCTGTGTGTTAGGGAACTAAGGTAAATATTTGAATTATGTGTTAGGGAATTAAATAACAATTTATTTGAGTAGGAAATGAAGTGATCCCCTGCCCTTCGCCCAGAGGCTCGCCTACTTTGACGGCTGTTTCGAGCGGCTGTGCCGGCGCCGGGCGCGGCCTAGCAGCCCGGGAAGCCTGGGCCTTGAGTTCAGCGCACCACTCTAACCGTCGCCGTCCCCCCCCTCCTCCTCACCCTCGCGCAGGGGGGACTCGGGGCTGCTCTCCGCCCGCTGCAGGCAGGCCTGAAGCTCAAAAAATTTCTCTCTCTCTCTCTCTCCTCTTCCCTCTCTCTCTCTCCTTCTCCTCTTCCCTCTCTCCCTCTCCTTCTCTCTCTCCTGTTCCCTCTCTCTCTCCTTCTCTCTCTCTCCTTCTCTCTCTCTACTTCCCCCTCTCTACTTCCCCCTCTCTCTCTACTTCCCCCTCTCTCTCTTGCCGTGAGAGCGGGACCGGCAAAGCCGGCGCCTTTGAAACAGCTGTCCCCGATCGCAATCGGACACGGGAGTCTGCAGCCCGGCCAACCAGGTCCAAAGGCCCGCCGCGTTCACCAGCAGGAACACTGGGCTCGCTTTGGAGCACTGGGCACCCGGCCTCCCGTTGTGGGACTGACTCCGTTCTGCTACTGAGGTGAGTCCGGCTGGGCCTGAGGCGCTAGCGAGGGAGAGGGGAGGCAGAGAGAGAAAGGAAAGGAGGGAGAGGAGAGGGGGAGAGGGAGAGTGTGGGAGGGAGAGTGTGTGAGGGAGAGGGGGTGAGTGTGTGTGTGTGAGGGAGAGGGGGGTGTGTGTGAGGGAGAGGGGGGGAGGGTGTGTGTGTGAGGGAGAGGGGGTGTGTGTGAGGGAAAGGGGGGGAGTGTGTGAGGGAGGGGGGGTGTGTGTGAGGGGAGAGGGGGGTGTGAGGGAGGGGGGGAGTGTGTGTGTGAGGGAGAGGGGGGGAGTGTGCGTGTGAGGGAGGGGGGGGTGTGTGTGAGGGAAAGGGGGGGAGTGTGTGAGGGAGAGGGGGGGGGTGTGAGGGAGAGGGGGGGTGTGAGGGAGGGGGGAGTGTGTGTGTGAGGGAGAGGGGGGGAGTGTGCGTGTGAGGGAGGGGAGGGAGTGTGTGTGTGAGGGAGAGGGGGGGAGTGTGTGTGTGAGGGAGAGGGGGGAGTGTGTGTGTGAGGGAGGGGGGTGAGTGTGTGTGTGAGGGAGGGGGGAGTGTGTGTGTGAGGGAGAGGGGGGAGTGTGTGTGTGAGGGAGAGGGGGGAGTGTGTGTGTGAGGGAGAGGGGGAGTGTGTGTGTGAGGGAGGGGGGGAGTGTGTGTGTGAGGGAGAGGGGGGGAGTGTGCGTGTGTGAGGGAGGGGGGGAGTGTGTGTGTGAGGGAGAGGGGGGGAGTGTGTGTGTGAGGGAGAGGGGGGAGTGTGTGTTTAAGGGAGAGGGGGGAGTGTGTGTGTGAGGGAGGGGGGAGTGTGTGTGTGAGGAGAGGGGGAGTGTGTGTGTGAGGGAGGGGGGGAGTGTGTGTGTGAGGGAGAGGGGGGGAGTGTGTGTGTGAGGGAGGGGGGGAGTGTGTGTGTGAGGGAGGGGGGAGTGTGTGTGAGGGAGGGGGGCAGTGTGTGTGTGAGGGAGAGGGGGGGAGTGTGTGTGTGAGGGAGGGGGGGGAGTGTGTGTGTGAGGGAGGGGGGGAGTGTGTGTGTGAAGGAGAGGGGGGGAGTGTGTGTGTGAGGAGGGGGAGTGTGTGTGAGGGAGGGGGGGGGAGTGTGTGTGTGAGGGAGGGGGGAGAGTGTCTGTGAGGGAGGGGGGGAGTGTGTGTGTGAGGGAGGGGGGAGTGTGTGTGTAAGGGAGGGGGGAGTGTGTGTGTGAGGGAGGGGGGAGTGTGTGTGTGAGGGAGGGGGGAGTGTGTGTGTGAGGGAGGGGGGGAGTGTGTGTGTGAGGAGAGGGGGGGAGTGTGTGTGTGAGGGAGAGGGGGGGAGTGTGTGTGTGAGGGAGAGGGGGAGTGTGTGTGTGAGGGAGGGGGGGAGTGTGTGTGTGAGGGAGAGGGGGGGAGTGTGTGTGTGAGGGAGGGGGGAGTGTGTGTGTGAGGGAGGGGGGGAGTGTGTGTGTGAGGGAGAGGGGGGGAGTGTGTGTAGTGAGGGAGGGGGGGAGTGTGTGTGTGAGGAGAGGGGGAGTGTGTGTGTTGAGGGAGGGGGGGAGTGTGTGTGTGAGGGAGGGGAGTGTGTGTGTGAGGAGAGGGGGGGAGTGTGTGTGTGAGGGAGAGGGGGGAGTGTGTGTGTGAGGGAGAGGGGGGAGTGTGTGTGTGAGGGAGAGGGGGGAGTGTGTGTGTGAGGGAGAGGGGGGAGTGTGTGTGTGAGGGAGAGGGGGGGAGTGTGTGTGTGAGGGAGGGGGGAGTTGTGTGTGTGAGGGGGGGGAGTGTGTGTGTGAGGGAGAGGGGGAGTGTGTGTGTGAGGGGGGGAGTGTGTGTGTGAGGGAGAGGGGGGGAGTGTGTGTGTGAGGGGGGGAGTGTGTGTGTGAGGGAGGGGGGAGTGTGTGTGTGAGGGAGGGGGGAGTGTGTGTGAGGGAGGGGGGGAGTGTGTGTGGGGGGAATGTGTGTGTGAGGGAGGGGGGAGTGTGTGTGTGAGGGAGGGGAGTGTGTGTGTGAGGGAGGGGGGAGTGTGAGTGGGGAGGGGGGAGTGTGTGTTGAGGGAGGGGGGGGTGTGTGTGTGAGGGGGGGGGGGAGTGTGTGTGTGAGGGAGGGGGGTGTGTGTGTGTGGGAGGGGGGGGAGTGTGTTGTGAGGGAGGGAGGGAGTGTGTGTGTGAGGGAGGGGGGAGTGTGTGTGTGAGGGAGAGGGGGGAGTGTGTGGTGAGGGAGGGGAGGGTTGTGGTGTGTGGGGGGGGGGGAGTGTGTGGTGAGGGGGGGTGGTGTGTGAGGGAGGGGGGAGTGTGTGTGTGTGGGAGAGGGGGGAGTGTGTGTGTGATGGAGGGGGGGAGTGTGTGTGTGGGAGGGGGGGTGGTGTGTGTGTGAGGGGAGGGGGGAGGTGTGTGTGAGGTGGGAGGGGGGGGTGAGTGTGTGTGTGGGAGGGAGTGTGTGTGTGAGGGGGGGGGGGGAGTGTGTGTGAGGGAGGGGGGATGTGTGTGTGTGAGGGAGGGGGGGAGTGTGTGTGTGAGGGAGGGGGGAGTCTGTGTGTGAGGGAGGGGGGAGTGTGTGTGAGGAGGGGGGAGTGTGTGTGTGAGGGAGGGGGGGAGTGTGTGTGTGGAGGGAGGGGAGTGTGTGTGTGAGGGAGGGGGGAGTGTGTGTGAGGGAGGGGGGAGTGTGTGTGGTGAGGGAGGGGGGGAGTGTGTGTGAGGGGAGGGGTGGAGTGTATGTGTGAGGCTGGGGGGGGAGTGTGTGTGTGAGGGAGGGGGGGGAGGGTGTGTGTGTGAGGGAGGGGGAGGAGTGTGTGTGAGGGAGGGGGGGAGTGTGTGGTGAGGGAGGGGGGGGAGTGTGTGTGTGAGGGAGGGGGGGAGTGTGGTGTGAGGGAGGGGAGTGTGTGTGTGAGGGAGGGGGGGCGTGTGTGTGTGAGGGGGGGGGAGTGTGGTGTGAGGGAGGGTGGGAGTGTGTGTGTGAGGAGGGGAGTGTGTGTGTGAGGGAGGGGGGGAGTGTGTGTGGGGGGGGGGGTGTGTTGAGGGAGGGGGGTGTGGTTGTGAGGAAGGGGGAGTGGTGTGTGAGGGGGGGGTGTGTGAGGGAGGGGGGGGTGTGTGTGGGAGGGGGGGAGTGTGTGAGGGAGGGGGGGGGTGTGTGTGTGAGGGAGGGGAGTGTGTGAGGAAGGGGGGGGAGTGTGTGTGTGGGTGGGGAGTGTGTGAGTGAGGGGGGGAGTGTGTGGAGGGAGGGGTGTGTGAGGGAGGGGGGGTGGTGTGTGTGAGGTGGGGAGTGTGTGAGGGAGGGGGGGTGTGTGTGGGTGGGGGGGGAGTGTGTGTGTGAGGGGGGAGTGTGTGTGTGAGGGAGGGGGGGTGTGTGTGTGTGGAGGGGGGGAGTGGGTGTGTGTGAGGGAGGGGAGTGTGTGAGGGAGGAGGGGAGTGTGTGTGAGGTGGGAGTGTGTGAGGGAGGGGGGAGGTGTGTGTGTGGGGGGGGAGTGTTGTGTGTGAGGGGGGAGTGTGTGTGTGTGAGGGAGGGGGGGGTGTGGTGTGGTGAGGGGGGGAGTGTGTGTGTGAGGGAGGGGGGGAGTGTGTGTGTGTGAGGGAGGAGGGGAATGTGTGTGTGAAGGGGGGGGAGTGTTATAGGCGTGTTTAGTTTAAAAAAATCGTTCTAAAAAAACTGACTAAATAACCTCATTAGCCTCTCTTCCCCCTCCAGTCACTCTCTCTCTTCCCCCCCAGTCGCTCTCTCTCTTCCACCCCCAGTCGTTCTCTCTCTTCCCCCCCCAAGTCGCTCTCTCTCTTCCCCCCCAGTCGCTCTCTCTCTTCCCCCCCCAGTCGCTCTCTCTCTTCCCCCCCCCAGTCGCTCTCTCTCTCTTCCCCCCCCCCAGTCGCTCTCTCTCTCTTCCCCCCCAGTCGCTCTCTCTCTTCCCCCCCCAGTCGCTCTCTCTCTTCCCCCCCAGTCGCTCTCTCTCTTCCCCCCAGTCGCTCTCTCTCTCTTCCCCCCCAGTCGCTCTCTCTCTTCCCCCCCAGTCGCTCTCTCTCTTCCCCCCCAGTCGCTCTCTCTCTTCCCCCCCAGTCGCTCTCTCTCTTCCCCCCAGTCGCTCTCTCTCTTCCCCCAGTCGCTCTCTCTCTTCCCCCCCAGTCGCTCTCTCTCTTCCCCCCCAGTCGCTCTCTCTCTTCCCCCCCTGTCGCTCTCTCTCTTCCCCCCCAGTCGCTCTCTCTCTTCCCCCAAGTCGCTCTCTCTCTTCCCCCCCCAGTCGCGCTCTCTCTTCCCCCCCAGTCGCTCTCTCTCTTTCCCCCCCCAGTCGCTCTCTCTCTTCCCCCCCCCCCAGTCGCTCTCTTTCTCTCTCTTCCAACAACAACATGCCCTCGAAAAAGCCTCGGCACCGCCGGGCACTCCAGCTAGTACTATATATATTACAGACACTTTTAGTTCATTTTAGTTAGTGCTTTTACTTAGCTCTATTTTTGCTTTGTTGCAGTGCTGCCGCATGGTGTGGAGTGATACAAGATGTCCGATGCTGCACTGTGCACTGCCCGTGCACAGTGTGCCACATAGCAATATAACTACACATACCAAAGTAGTTCCATACCAAAGTAGTTCCATTTAACGATGTGATACTATAACAATGTAACATCCCTCTTTCTCAAAAAACGAAAACATGAAATTTAACAATTTAAATTAACAAATATTATATCTAAACTATTATTATCAGCTCCAAAGAGTCATGAGTTTTTTTTAATTCGCGATATCGCTCAGGTGGTTGGATGTTGTCCCTCCATCTTGTGGATTTGGTGGTGACTATTCCTCTCTGCGGTGTTTTGGTGTGTTCCACTCTCGTTGTTGTTGTTGTTGTCACCTTTGGAGTTGGAGTGTGCATGCTCGTGGTTGTTTGATTTGTAGCGCTTGTTTCTGGTGTTGTACTGCTTGTGGTAGCTGGTGTTGTCAATGTTGCTGATGTTGTCTGCTGCTTATCCAGTTCAGGTGAAGGTCTGATGTGGAGTCTGTTCCATCTGTATTGGTTACCAGGTTCAGTCTCTACGAAGTAGGATCTTGGAGTATCAGCTTTTCCAATGACCTTGGCTGGATTCCAGGTTTTCAACACTGGGTCTTGCACATGCACTGATTGTCCATTCAGCAATTCTGGTAGCGTCTTTGCATGTTTATCGTAATGTTTGCTTCCTACGATTTGTGCTTCTGCCAGCTTTTGTCTGAAGTCCTCCTGGTCCTGGGGAGGATGTCTTTTTGCTGGTAGTGTAGTCTTAAACTTCCTCCCATTCAGCAATTCCGCAGGTGATTTCATGTCTGCTTTCAGTGATGTTGATCTGAGTGATAGGAAGGCAAGGTCTTGGTCTTCCCCATCTCACTACTTTTGATGAGAGTTCTCTTCACAATCTGGATCTGTCTTTCGATGAACCCGTGTCCCCTTGGGAAATGTGAGGATGAGGTTACTATTTTGAACCCATACTTTTCTGCCAGAGCTCTGAATTCACTCGATGTGAACTGGGTTCCATTGTCACAGATTACCTTTTCCGGGATTCCTTGTTCAGCAAACAAGCCCTTTGCAATCCTGGTAGTGGTTGTGGCTCTCAAGGCTTTCATCCTTCTCACAAAAGGAAACTTGGAATAGTAATCTGCCACTATGAGATACCATTCTTGATTGCACATGAAGAGATCTGCCCCAACAGTGTGCCATGGTCTTGACGGTATTTCACTAGGTATCATCTCCTCTTTTTGTTGTGCATTTCTGTATTTCTGGCATATACCACATGCAGAGACCATCTGTTCGATATTTTTGTACATGCCTATCCAGTATACAGCTGATCTGCTCTCAGCTTGCATTTCTCCATTCCCATGTGGCATTCATGTACGAGATGGAGAAGTTGTGTCTGCATCGTCTTTGGCACGATGATCCTCGATCCAGCAAGGAGAATACCGTCTTCTACTGCAAGATTGTCTTTAATCGTCCAGTATTGACGAATTGTCACCTGAACCTGCTGGATTCTCTCCGGCCACCCCTGTATTACTTGTTGTGTGAGTAGTTGCAACTCCTCATCTTTGCTAGTCTCATCTCTGATTTGACTTAGCTTTGTAGGGGTAACATTCACTAGGTGGTGGATTTTTACTGTTAGGCCCTCCACCTCGTGTTTCCCATATGGTGACAATCGAGACAATGCATCTGCTGGCACCATTTCCTTTCCTGGCTTATATTTAAGCGTGAAGTCATAGCTTTGGATCCTTAGAAGTAGTCTTTGCAGTCTTGCAGGCGCTTTGCACAGATTCTTCTTATAGATCTGTTCTAGTGGACGATGGTCACTCTCTATTGCAAATCGCCTGCCATATAGGTATGTATGGAATTTCTCGCATCCATACACTACTGCTAATAGTTCTCTTTCTATGTTGGCATATCTCGTCTCAGCTGATGTCAAGGCCTTTGATGCGAAAGCTATCGGCTTTCCTTCCTGCACCAGAGCTGCCCCTAGCCCTCTGGTAGAAGCGTCTACTTGCAGAGTGACTGGTTTTCTTCTGTCATAATATGACAGACTTGTTTCTTTGCACAACAGTTCTTTAAGTTGTTTGAAATTCCTT
The DNA here is from genome assembly GCF_052327205.1 of Somniosus microcephalus. NCBI lineage: Eukaryota > Metazoa > Chordata > Chondrichthyes > Squaliformes > Somniosidae > Somniosus > Somniosus microcephalus. The sequence continues at coordinate 83,838,172 of NC_141001.1, forward strand.
TCGTGTGATTCAGACCACTGGTATTCAGCGTCTTCTTTCAATAGCTCTCTGAGATTTGTTGTATGTTCCGACATGTGTGGGATGAAAGAACTCATGTATTGGAGCAAGCCAAGGTAACTCCTCAGCTCTTTCTTGTCTTTGGGTGGTTTCATTTCAGCAATCGCCATAATCTTCTCTGGATTTGGCTTGACTCCCTCTGGTGTATAAATCATACTGAAGAATTGGCATTCCTTGACTTTAACTATGCACTTATCTGCATTTAACTTGATGCCAGCCTTCCTGGTACTCTCCATGGCCTCATGTAGGTGCATGTCATGGTCTCTTTCATCTGCTCCATAGATCTGAATATCATCAGCTATTCCTATAGCTCCTTCACAGCCTCTGTATGTCTCGTCTATTTTCTGTTGAAAGATATCTTGACTGACCTTTAGCCCGAATGGTAGCCGCAGGAATTTGTAATGCCCAAATGGTGTGTTGAATGTTGTCAGTGTTGTTGATTCCTCATCCAACTTCACGTTCCAATATCCATTTTTGGCATCTAGTTTTGAGAAAACCTTGGCTCCTGCCAGTGATGGCGTAATCTCCTCTAGCGTTGGGGTGGGATAGTGATCCCTCTTTATCGCCTGGTTTAGATCTTTGGGGTCCAAACATATTCTGAGACGCCCGTTTGGCTTTTCTCGTACCATAATTGAGTTTACCCAGTCTGTGGGTTCAGTGACCTTTACGATCACTCCCTTTTCTTCCATCTCCTTTAGCTCTCTTTCAAGCTTTGTCTTCAGCTCGATGGGTACTTTTCATGGAGCATGGATAACGGGCTTTACCTCTGGATCGATGGTGATCTGGTATTGGAAATCTCCAAAACATCCCACTGTATCATCGAAACATTCCGGATACATGTCTCTCAAGTCTTTTTTACTCTTGATTTGTGGGTGGTTCTCCAGTGGGGTGTTGTTGTCTATCTTCAGTGGCGTTTCCGTCAGCTCGTGATGCACTGAGATCAATCTCAACTTCTCGCAGCTGTTTAATCCCAGGATCGCTGGCCCCTCAGTGTCGGTGACATAGAACATGTAGTTGATGTTCTTTCTTTTATGTGTCCCTTTGATAAAGGTTATTCCGAGTTGTTTAATCTCACTTCCCCGTATGCTGTCAGCGTGACATTACTTGCCTTTAAACAACCATTTTTCGGGTAGCCATCTTCTCTCAGGTTTTCGGGAAAGATCTGCTGGTACAGTCTCAATGGGAGAATGTTGCTCTGAGCCCCTGTGTCCAGCTTCAACTTTAAGTTGATAGTTATGGGCCGACCTTTGACCTTTTTTTTGATTTGGATGATGGTGTGCAATTCTTTCCTCGGAGTATTTTCCGCTCTGGACATCTCGTGAAGCTGTATCTTTATGGTTTCGATGTTTAGTGCATTGTCGTGATCATCATCATCATCCTGCTCGCCCATGGCATAGTTATTGTGTTTCTTTCTCTGGTTCTGCTGTCCGCCTTTGTTTTTGATGTACGTTCCTTCTTTCTTCGTTCTACACCTCTTTTCCCAGTGGTTTAGTTTGCCACATGCATTGCAGCTTGTTCCATATGCTGGACATTTCCTCTTGTCTGTGTAATCGTGCGGTCTTCCACAATTTCTGCACATGTTTCCCCCGTTGTCATGTGCATGTCTTTGTGTGTTGTATTTTTCTCTCACTGCATCCACTCTGCTGTCTGTCTCAGAAGCCGCCCGCATGTCAGCCGTTTGATAAATCAGCGTTTTCATTTGCTGCTTCATGGCTTCATGAGCTCTCGCAGTATCTATAGCCTCTGTTATTCCGAGCTTTTCTTTTCCTATCAGGGCTTTTTGTACCTCTACATGCACTGACCCGCATATTAGCTGGTCCACAAGCCTTTCCTCCATTTCCTTAAATTTACACTTGCTGGCTTCATTTCTCAGCCTTGTCAGGAAATTGTCAGCTGTTTCACCGGGTTCCTGTCTTAGACTCTGGAATTTGTATCTGTGTATACAGTGATTGGATTTAGGCTCTAGATGGTTGCTGAATTTATCAAAAATTGTCGCAGGGTTTTCCATTTCCTCTTCAGTCAAACTCCAGCTATTATACAAATCTAGACCTTTTTCTCCTGTCCACAACAGAATGTAACTAACCTTTTCCTCATTGGTAGTACCCTTCAGGAAGCTTTTGAATGTAAGCTCACATTTCTGTTTGAACTTGTGGAATGCTTCTACTATATCGTCGGCTTCCCAGTTCATGAGGGGCTGCATCTGCACAGTCAGTGCAGCGGCAGCCATCATTTTAGTTTCCCGTACGATTCACTTTCAATCACTGCAGACACCGGCACTCACAATCAGCTCATAAAATCACTTTTCGTCTTATTCGTAGTTCGTATAGCACAATTTTGTACTCCCTTATACCGCTGCCACCGTGTTGTGTCTCCTTGTGTTCTTATACTATGGGGGAGAAATTGGGTATAGCCCCGTTTGGGGCGCTAGTTCTGGCGAAGCACAAAGCCTAGCGCCAGTTGCGATTTAGCACCACCTGGCGCGATATTGGGTTGCAGCACTCCTAAAGGTGATTGTGGCGCTAAATCAGGTGCTGCACGCTACTCTTAAGGTGCTAACCCGGCGGCGCAACACAATTTCGTGGTGGCGGGGTGCAGTGAGGGTGCTGTCAATAATCACTTTCCCTGAGACACAGTGGCGCCGGCCAGCTCTTAAAGGGGCAGATCAATTGGCATCACCAGACACACTCACTGCCTTGTAGGCCTTCAAAGTGGTGGGAGCCTACCTGTGGCGCACCAGCCTAGCAAGACATGGAAAGGGTGAGGCAGAGGGCGGAACGACTCACTGATGGGGCGTTGGATGCTTTGGTTGGCGCAGTGGAATCAAGGCCAAGGAAGATGGTCGGAATGTGATTTATGTTTTGGACAGTCTCCCGGGTGTGAGATGCAGTTATGTGTCAGTGTATTAGTTTTGCTTTCTGTTGCCATAGCTTTCTCATGTTTGAAGGAACCACATTTTGTTTAATGAAACACTTTCTTCATTTACAATGGCCATGCCTGCTATTTACATGCATTTTGCCCATCACAGGCTTGGGGGTATCAGACCGGTTCCATTCCTGTTCTTGGAATGGCAGCAAGCATTCCGTGAGAGGGGCCCAGAAGCTACTTCTGATCAGCCTCTGATGCGCAGCCTGAGAAGAGCTGCTCGCGTAGAGGCTCATGCCAGCAGGCCTCTTCTCAGCCACCGACAGAGATGTCCTGCACCTTATCTGAGGCTGCAGATCTGGCTGAAGCAGCTGGCACAGCTCAGTCACCACCTCCTTTCTAAATCGCAGCCTTCTGACACACTGCTCCTCCGGCATGATCATGTAGGAAAACTGCTGGCGGAAAACCCTGCCAGCGTAAGGTTTGCTGTGACGACGTCTGTTGGCCCTCCTCCATCTGGCCATGTCCGCCCCCCTCTCCCAGTGTCTCAGTGCCCTTTTCAGATGATTCAGCAGCAGAACGTTCCCCTCCAATGCAGCCCCCATAATAAGTGCCCACAGGAAGGTTCCCCATTGTCAAGGCTCACCAACAGCAAGGTGATGGTCAGAAGGCTGAAGATCGTCTGTCTGCTCTGGCTCAGTGGTCAAATGGCTCTCAGTGTGCAGCTCAGCAACTCTTTGTAGCTCTCGAGGAAGTTGTGCTCCAGAAATGGCTGTCGCTTTTAAACCACACCAGTCCCCTTTAAATAACGCTCCTCTAGCCCGAGAGCGACTTGGTAAGGTCCAGGTAAGCTGTCACTATTAGTGCCAGGTGCTACGGAGGGGGGCGCCAATGAATTTCCGGTCCGGGGCGCCCAAAAGGCGTTGCACACTCAAATGACGTCATAATCAGCCTGTGCCCATGAGCGGGCGCTAAGATTTAGCGCCGGCGCTAAATGCATGCTCAATATGGGGCGAGGCGCTAGGCCCCTTGCCTCTGCCCGGAAATTGGCTAGCGCCCCACTTCTCGGCCTCTTTACGCGTTAATTGGTGGCGCTAACAACCGAATTGCTCCCCCTATATATATTACAGGCACTTTTAGTTCATTTTAGTTAGTGCTTTTACTTAGCTGTATTTTTGTTTTGTTACCGTGCTGCTGCATGGTGCGGAGTGATACAAGATGTCCGATGCTGCACTGTGCTCTGCCCGTGCACAGTGTGACACATAGCAATATAACTACACCATACCAAAGTAGTTCCATACCAAAGTAGTTCCATTTAACGATGTGATACTATTACAATGTAACAATGGCCCCGATATTTACTGCAGTGGGATTTCCAAGCTGGTGGGAGGAGTTCTGGTTGCTGTAGAGTTTTAACTCCAGGGCGTGTGTCTTTTTTTTTAGCAGGTTTCCTGCCCGGAAGCCTGCCTGATTGACAGCCTTTGCTCCCTGTCGGTCGGTAACGCTGCAGAAGAGGCTGTAGCCCAGGAGCAGGTAGGTTTCATGCTCCTCAGGAAAGAGATCGCGGGTGGGGGAGGGGGTGGGTACAGCAGGGTTTGGAGTGTCGGGGGGTGATCGCAGGCAGTTGAAGTGAGATCGGGGGTGAAAATGGGGGAACGGTGTGTGTGTGTGGGGGGATCGGTGATCGAGAGGGGGGGGATTCGATTGCGGGGTGGGGGGGCGTCAGTGATCACGGGGTGTGGGGGTCCAATTGCTGGGAGTGAAGCAGGCTAGCTTGGGGCGGGGGGGGTCAGGAGGAAGCACTCCTGCTCCTCCTGGCCCACAAGCAGTGCTGGAAAAGCACTTACCACTTCCATGCAGCTGTCCTCACCTCACTTTCTGCTGCCGGAACCCTGCTGGCCATTGTTAAAGCTGGAAGAGATAAAATCTGAAGCATTCAGCCTCATTAAAATATTGAAATGAACGGCCCGCCTCCTGGGAATGGATTAGTTACCCACCCCCTGTCCCACATCTGTTAAAACCAGAAGTGGGTGATTTTGAGGCAGGCTAGGTTGGGGTTTGAGATTTTTAAAATCATCCCACCCGACTCAAACCCACCAATTTCTGGGGGTTCAAATTACCCTCATATAACGGGTCAGGGTTGGATGACTGCAGATGGAAATAGACAGAGTGTATTGGGCTCCAGCACTGAATAAAGCTAGCTGTAAGAATTACTAGTATAAAGTTACAGAATAAACTATACATTTGCAAGGGTTAATTAGGAATATTTAAAAGGCACTTGTTAACAGATTAGATGACTATAGGAGCGCATGTGGTTTATTTAGTTGCTTAAGGCTGTAACTCTTATCTGGGGCCTAGTCGTCCCCTTTCATCCCATTGATTCATAATCGACAGCCGTCTGAAGCTAAGAAAGAGGGAACACTAGGATATAATGAGCCTGACAATATCTTGGTTGTGCTTCAACTGCACTCAAGAACTAATCAGGTCACATTTATTGAACACCTGCCCGCATTGCTGGTCATCTTCCAAAATTCTATAGACTCTGGAACAGTTCCCATGGATTGGCGGGTAGCTAATGTTACCCCACTATTCAAAAAAGGTGGTAGAGAGAAAACGGGGAATTATAGACCGGTAACCCTGACATCGGTAGTGGGGAAAATGCTGGAGTCCATTATAAAAGATGTAATAGCAGAGCACTTGGAAAACAGTGACAGGATCGGACAAAGTCAACATGGATTTACAAAAGGTAAATCGTGCTTGACTAATCTACTGGAATTTTTTGAGGATGTAACTGGTAGAATAGATAAGGGAGAACCAGTGGATGTGATGCATTTGGACTTTCAGAAGGCTTTCGATAAGGTCCCGCATAAGGGATTAGCGTGGAAAGTTAAAGCACATGGGATTGGGGGCAAGGTACTGACTTGGATAGAGAACTGGCTGGCAGACAGGAAGCAAAGAGTTGGAATAAATGGCTCTTTTTCCGAGTGGCAGGCAGTGACTAGTGGGGTACCACAGGGATCAGTGCTAGGACCCCAGCTATTCACAATATATATTAATGACCTAGACGAGGGAACTAGATGTAATATCTCCAAGTTTGCAGATGACACAAAGCTGGGTGGGCGTGTGTGCTGTGAGGAGGATGCCGAGAAACTCCAGTGTGATTTGGACAGGTTGGGTGATTGGGCAGATGTATGGCAGATGCAGTATAATGTGAATAAATGCGAGGTTATCCACTTTGGTGGCAAAAACAAGAAGGCAGATTATTATCTGAATGGCAATAGATGGGAGAAGGGGAAGTGCAACGAGACCTGTGTGTCCTTGTGCACCAGTCACTGAAGGTAAGCATGCAGGTGCAGCAGGCAGTTAAGAAGGCAAATGGTATGTTGGCCTTCGTAGCGAGAGGATTCAAGTACAGGAACAAGGATGTCTTGCTGCAGTTGTACAGGGCCTTGGTGAGACCAGACCTTGAGTATTGTGTGCAGTTTTGGTTGCCTTATCTGAGGAAGGATGTTCTTGCCATGGAGGGAGTGCAGCGAAGATTCACCAAACTGATACCTGGGATGGCAGGAATAACGTATGAGGAGAGATTGGGTCGATTGGGCTTATAATCGCTGGAGTTTAGAAGAGTGAGCGGGGATCTCATTGAAACTTATAAAATTCTAACAGGACTAGACAGACTAGATGCAGGATGGATGTTCCCGATGGCGGGGGAGTCCAGAACCAGGGGTCACAGTCTAAAGATAAGGGGTAAGCCATTTAGGACAGAGGTGAAGAGGAATTTCTTCACAGAGAGTGGTGAACCTGTGGAATTCTCTACACAGAAGGCAGTTGAGGCCAATTCATTAAATATCTTCAAGAAGGAGTTAGATATATTTCTTAAGGCTAAAGGGATCAAGGGATATGGGGAGAAGTCAGGGACAAGGTACTGAGTTTGGATGATCAGCCATGATCTCATTGAATGGCAGAGCAGGCTCGAAGGGCCGAACGGCCTACTCCTGCTCCTATCTTCTATGTTTCTATGTTTTTATATTACCTTTCTTCATCTGCACCTTGTCATTTCTTTTGAAGAAAGCATGTTACATATCTTCAGAAAACTTTCTTCCCTTTAACATTTTATGTTACCCCCTAGATAATATATAATATGAAATGTTATATCAAATCAGCACAAAGAATAAAGTCAAGCTCAATTTCACAGGCTAAAGAGACTTTGGCAACAGACAAAAACACCCACATCTATTTTTAACTAAAAACTTGGAATGATGTGTTCTTGACAATCACTGGCATTATGCCACTGACACAAGTACATCACTTCAACTTGCTTATGCTCTGTCCTTACATAATGACAACAGACTTCACTACCAGCTGCCAGATTATATGGGTTATTGTTACAGGGTATAGATGCCTTGACCTAAAAGGTTGGATTTGTTGGAAGTACATACTAAAGTCCAAGTCACCTGGAAATCTGCACTTAAAGACCCTAGAATTTTGACCCTGATATAGAATTCAAGTCCATGTAAACTGTTGCATAATGAACTAATTTCCTACATTACTGCAGTGACTATGGGGGTAATTTTAACCACCAAAAAATGGGTGGGTTGGGGTCGGGTGGGAAACTAAAGTGTGAAAAATCTGAATCTTGACCCCAAACCACCTCCAAGCCACCCACTTCCTGTTTTAGTGGATGCAGAATGGGGGTTGGGCAGCCAACCTGCTCCCAGGAGACAGGTTGGCACTTTAAATATGATAATGAGGCTGCAAGCCTTGGAATTAACCCGCTTTGCAGGTTTAACTGTGGCCGGCTGGGGTTCCCGGGCCTCGGGAATCTTGGCAGCTGCAGCAAGGTGAGGACAGCCTTGGGGAGAGCTCCTAATGGACCAGGAGTGCTTCCCACAGCCCCAAAATTCCTCCACCATTAGCCCCCCACCCCACACAAACCTCACCCCCGGATCGGACTCCCTCCCCCGGGGTCGGGGTTCGGACACCCCCCTCCCCGTTTTCGGGGAACAGACCCCCCAGGGATTGGACACCCGCCCAGGATCGGAACCCCCCCGGGTCGGGGCTCACACCCACCTGAGGCTGAGGCCACTTCTCCAGTGTTACCCACCCAACTGGAAGCCAGCCTATCAATCAGGCTGACTTCTGGGTGAGGAACCTGTCAGTGACATCACACACACACAAACTCCACAGCGTGCAAAGAATTCCAGGTTTCCCGTGCACTACTGGGCTGCCCCCACTCCCAGCACATCAGAACATTAAAATTCCCCCCTACACTTCAAATATGCTTCATTGGCTGTTAAGGGCTTTGGGAAGTCCAGAGGCCGTGAATGGCACTACATAAATGCAAGTCTTTCTTTCTTTTAATATTGCAAGCAGACAAAGATTTAATTATTCCCACCACCAGGTAAGATGGGACTGCTTAGCAAGTTGTACAAACCATAATTTGTCAAACTGGAGAACACAATGCTACTAAATTTAATTCCTGCCCCTGGAGCTCTGTAGAACAAAAAAGAGGTTAATTTTGAAAAAAATGTAAATGGGAAAATTATACTTTTAACCTTCTACAGTAATATAAAACTAGCAGGCCACAGAAAAGAATGCTTCTTCTGAATATTCACTAATATACCTCTTGCTGAAAGACCAATACAATTATCTGTTGAATCTGTTGACTTCCTACATTACAACAGTGACTACACTTCAAAAAGTACATCATTGGCTGTAAAGTGCTTTGGGATGTCCTGAGGTTGTGAAAGGCACTATATATTGCAAGTCTTCTTTCTTTTAGGAGCTAAATATGAAAAGATATAGGCAAAAATCTTTGAGGTGAGGGAAACCTTCAGATATTTGCAGCTACGTTAATTGTTTTTACCTTTTATGCTGGGTCTCACCTCATCAACCACTCCACTAACTAAAAGGTTGGTCTCAGGACATCTGCCTTCAGCCGAAAAGATACAGCATCTTCTTTTAGTGGTGGATGGAAGAAATCTTCTTTTTAGTGCTTCTCTGTGAAAATCTAGCCCTCGTCCCAGAACAATGCTGAATATTTTCATTTCAAAAGCAGCAGCTAATAAAATATTTTGACTTTATACTCAGATCTCAGTTGTAAGCAACTCCAACTTGCTCACAGAAAACCTTGTGCCTGCGTGGGATTGATTGTCCTAGTAAAGTCTTACGCTTACTTTGCTTCTGCTAGCATTTCCTTCATCAATTTATTCTGCCAACTTGCTTCTGCATGCGATTGATGCTTTTCCACATGCCTCAGGTAAGGGAGAGTCAGGGTTCCATGTGGGAGTTGGAGTTACTGGTACTCATATGGTTTAACCATAACTGCTACATTAGGAATGGTTTTCATTCCATATGTAAACACAATGTAAAAATATTTCTATGTACTTTGTTACCTGCATCCCTTTGTACAGGTGAAATGACTAACGTCAGCAAACAGTTTCACACTGGAAGGTAATCGTACCCCGTGCTCCTTTGGTAGCAGAATCAATTCAACAATGATAAGGAACATAGGTACTAATGTCTCCCACTGCATTATACTGAGTCTTTTGTGCTTCTTTCTCTGAAGACATGGAGAACATAAAAATATAGAATGTAAATAGACCATTCAGTCCACTGTGCTAACAATAATCATTGTACATTTTTAACTATAATGGTCCCTTCTTAACTACTTTACCTCATAAAGGACCTGAAAAACCACTGGTGAAACTCCGGGGGAAAAAAAATAATTTTCTCCTTGACTAATGAAAGCAATTAAGGCCAAAAAAACCCGCTCCATGATGTCAATCCAACACTCTTCAACACTGGCTGGTTACATTCACAATTTTGTAACCACAGTTTAACACAGCTCATGGTAAGCTTCAGCAACAGTCTCTCATGTTGTTCCTGGGCACCCTGCAGCCCTCTGGTCTGATCATTGACTTTAACCAATTCAGAGTGGGGTAGGAGGTGGAGAGAAAGAGTGAGGAAGGGGCAGAGTACATAGGAGACTGCTCCACTATACATGGCCTCTTCTAGAGGCAGTAACATAAGATATTGGGGGTAAAATTGGTCTTGGCGGTAGCTCAAACCAAGCAAAGGGGAATCTATAGGCTTTTACACGCTGCCCGATTTTCTTTTCGAGAATTCAGTTGGTGTAAAACAGGCTGCCGATTCGTTATGGCCTATTATGCACTACCACCAAAGGCCAGTTTCACCCCCATTTATTCAGGGTGCTTTCTATATAGCACAAAATCTAGGCTCATACCCCATTGTAGTACTGAGGACATTTTGCACTCTCAGGGATGTCGTCTTTCGGATGCAGCATTAAGCCAAAGCCACGTCTGCCCTCTCAGGTGGACGTAAAAGATGCAATGACACTATTTCAAAGAAGAGCAGTGTCCTGGCCAATATTTATCCCTCAACCAACATCATTAAAATAAACTACAGATTATTTGGTCATTATCATATTGCTGTTTGTGGGACCTTGCCATGTGCAAATTGGCTGCCGCGTTTCCTAACTTACAAGAGTGACTACACTTCAAAAGGTACTTCATCGGTTTAAAGCACTTTGGAATGGCCTCAGATTGTGAAAGGCGCTATATAAATGCAAGTCTTTCTTTTTCCCTTTTAATGATTTTCATCTGAATTTTTAGTTTGCTGGGTCTTCATACATAAAAAGTTGGGGTCTGTACACTGAATGCTTTTTCCGATGACATGAAAGGGAAAGGTCAGTACAGTGGGCCTGTAATGCATCATTAGCGGAGCTGCAGTGTATTTAATGAGTCACGTAACTTGAGCCTCACAGTCATAGAGTCATAGAATCATAGAGTTACACAGCAAAGAAAGAGGCCCTTCGGTCCATCGTGTCTGCGCCGGCCATCAAGCCCTGTCTATTCTAATCCCATTTTCCAGCACTTGGTCCATAGCCTTGTATGCTATGGGGTTTCAAGTGCTCATCTAAATGTTTCTTGAATGTTGTGAGGGTTCCTGCCTCTACCACCCTTTCAGGCAGTGAGTTCCAGATTTCAACCACCCTCTGGGTGAAAAAGTTTTTCCTCAAATCCCCTCTAAACCTCCTTTCCCTTACCTTGAAATTATGCCCCCTGGTTATTGACCCATCTACTAAGGGGAAAAGTTCCCTTCTATCTACCTTATCTATGCCCCTCATAATTTTGTACACCTCAATCAGAGACCCCCTCAGCCTTCTCTGCTCTAAGGAAAACAACCCCAGCCTGTCCAGTCTCTCTTCATAGCTGAAGCGCACCAGCCCAGGTAACATCCTGGTGAATCTCCTCTGTAAGAGCCATAAAAGCTTAAGGAAATACTCTAAAATAGTGGCTAAATGGCATAATACAGTTAATTTACCTGACCGACTTATTGTATTAAGAAACCCCCTATTTTCTTGCTCCAGTAGTATAGTCCGACACCCCCTTCATTCTTGCCACAATGGAACAGTCCCTAAGCCACACATGGGTGCAGCCATTTTACAGTTTAAACTGCACGTGGTGAAAGAGGCAGAAGCTGTGGGGTTTGGAGCAGTACAGTTTTTGACCGTGTTCGTTTATACGTGCTTGCTTTGTAATTCCGTTTGTTAAGTGTTATAGTAAACAGTTTAAAAGACAAAGCTACGTTTGGGAACGTTTTATTTCGACACGCGTCTACTCGTTGTTAAAAGCCCCACAGCCCAGTGGCCTGCCTGTTTGGAAACTAAGAAGCGCCACTACATTAGTCAAAAACTTGCTCCCTAAGAAGGAAGGGACGGAATCGTCGGCGAACGTATACATGAATGGTCACGGAGCCAGACGACAATATAAGAAAGCGAAGGTACAGTGACTGTTACTTGCTTTGTTCATTCTATTGAGAAGCTAAATAAGAGCTGCGGGTAAAATGGCCGAGGCCTTGCGGAGCCAGGAGCTTCCCTCAGCCAGAAGGATTGCTAGCCAAAAGAGGGAAATAAAGCTCACCCCAAAGGCAATGGAAGAGAAGTTACATAGAAGCATAGGTGCAAGGAAGGCTAAATTAGCTCAGATAACTGGAAAAATGAAGATAATTGATCGCCTCATGGAAGATAATGCTAATATTAAGAAAGCTGAAGACATAATGTATTACGATTTCTCCAAGCTGCATGAAGAATTTAATGTACTCAATGAAGATGTATTAGCACTTCTGTCTGAAGAAGAGGGAAACGATGATCAGCACAACTGGTTTGATCTTAAATCAACCAGCATTAAGGACTATATCAAGGCCACGGAACAGTGGATTTTAAAGATTCGTCAAGATGCTGATACAGCAGAGAAAGATAAAGTTGACGATGAAGTCGGACCAGACGATAGCATTTCAGAGACTTCCGCCAGACCGAGCAAAAATCGAAAAGAAGGTAGCTCTGTTTCTGGACGCAGGTCAGTCGCTTCCACCACAAGCTCGTCGCGACGCATGAGAGCGGAGGCTGAACGGGCGGCGTTGATAGCGCGCGCAGCATCTTTAGCGGAGAAGCAAGCTCTTGAATGGGAAGAGGCCCGACTGCAGGTCCAAGAGGCCCAACTGCAGGCCCAACGGGCCCAGGTGCAGGCAAAGAAAGAACAGCTGGAGATAAAAACAGCTATCGAGGTCTCAGACGCCAGGTTGAGTGCGTACGAAGATTATGAAGGCTCACGGGATGACGGGAGCCACTGCCAGTCAACGTTGTCACATAGAGTTGGATCCAGGGCACCTTCAAGAGTTACAACAGAGCCCGAAGGCAATCCCCTGGCATTACAGCGTGGAAGAGTGGCCTCCCCACTAACAGGAGCACGTGATGCTACCCCAGACGTCAGACGGTCTAGACTAGACCCTGCTGATGACCACCAGAGGCCTGAAGACACAGGGAGAAGCCTATACCGAGTGATGCAACGTCAGAACGAAATTACAGAGATGCTTGTAAAACAACAGAATCTGTTTCGACTCCCTCAAAGAGACATACCAGTGTTCCAAGGCGACCCACTCAAGTATAAGCCCTTCATCAGATCCTTTGAACAAGCCATTGACTCCAAAACAGAGAGCAGCAGTGATAAGTTGTACTACCTGGGACAGTACACCAGTGGTAAACCACAAGACCTGGTCAGAAGCTGTGAACACATGAGACCGGACCAGGGATACGTAGAAGCCAGGAAGTTGCTGCAGGAGCACTATGGTAACGAGCTGAAGATAGCCACTGCATATATTGAAAAGGCTACCAAGTGGCCACAGATCAGATCGGAGGACGGAGAGGCATTGAACGCATATGTTCTTTTCCTCATAGGATGTCGCAACACCATGGAGGATGTTGAATTCATGGAAGAGATGGACAATCCTACGACTATGAGAATCATCATCTCTAAGCTTCCTTACAGGATGAGAGAACAATGGAGAAGAACAGCCTTTGAGATAATGGAGAGACGGAAAAGTAGAGCCAGGTTTGCAGACTTAGTGAATTTCATAGACAAACAGGCTAAAATTGCTAGGGACCCATTGTTTGGAAACATCCAGGATGTCAGCCCGACTACTGATGGAAGAGTGAAAGCCAAGCCTGTCGAATCAAAGACTCTCAGGAAAGGTGGTTCCAGGGGAAGCAACTTTGCAACTATCGTCACTCAGGCCGAGGAAGAAAGGCCCCAGAACTCCTCTACCAAAAGGAGCAGCACAGGGACGTCTGCTGATGCCTTTCAGAAGCCATGCTTATTCTGCCAGAAGAATCATACATTGGATTTCTGCAGCGACATCAAAGCACAGCCACATAAGGACAGAATCGAATTCCTGAAGTGCAACGGCCTATGTTTTGGATGTCTCTCTCAGGGGCACCTGAGTAGAAACTGTAAGCAAAGAACAACATGCAGAGAGTGCACTCGGAAACATCCCAGTCTGCTGCATATCCATAAAGAAGAACAAGTCCCTAAGAAGAGTGAAGAAAACAATACCGACGAGACGGTTGTTTCAAGTGCTCTGGTGTCGCTAGAACCAGAGACTTGTGGACTTACTGGGGCCGGTGACAGTGATTGTATTCTTGCCATCGTACCAGTAAGGATCAAGTCTAAGAGGAGTGAGAAGGTTGTGGAGACTTACGCCTTCATGGATCCAGGTAGTTCAGCAACGTTCTGCACAGAATCACTCATGCGACAGCTGAATGTTAGAGGCAGAAGAACAGAAATCCTATTACGCACCATGGGTCATGAGAAGGCAATGCAAAGTTATATCCTGTCAGACCTAGAAGTGTGTGGACTTGAAGAGAAGGACTTCATAGACCTGCCTAATGTTTTCACACAGAGGGAGATTCCTGTTAGAATAGGGAACCTAGCCCTGCAGAAGGATGTGGATAGATGGCCTTACCTAGAAAAGGTGCGTCTCCCATACATTGAAGCAGAAATTGGCCTATTAATTGGAACCAATGCCTACAAAACTATGGAGCCATGGCAGGTGATAAACAGCAAGGATGACGGACCCTACGCCGTCAGGACAGCCCTTGGATGGGTAGTCAATGGACCGGTAAGGAGAGATGATGGCAACAAGTCGAACAAGGAGGAACGACAAAATGTCACAGTTAATCGCATCTCGATCGCAAGCATCGAAGAGCTGTTGATACAGCAGTTCAACGCAGACTTCTCAGAACGCAGCTGTGAGGAAAAGACAGAGATGTCACAAGAAGACCATCAGTTCATGGATTTGATGACAAGGTCTACACAGTTCATTGATGGCCACTATCACATTGGTTTGCCACTGAGAAGACAGACCGCGAAGATGCCGAACAATCGCTGCATAGCAGAGCAACGCGCCATCAGTCTAAAGAGAAAGCTGAACAAGAACCCTGACTTTCACGAAGACTACAAAGACTTCATGAGAAACATCATAGCGAAAGGCTATGCTGTAAAAGTGCCCGAAGAACAGTTGAACAGAGACGATGGAAGGGTCTGGTACATTCCTCATCACGGGGTGTATCACCCAAAGAAGAAAAAGATCCGTGTAGTGTTTGACTGCGCCGCCTCATTCAAAGGAACTTCACTGAATGACCAGCTGCTTCAAGGTCCTGATCTTACTAATACCCTCATTGGCGTCTTGACTAGGTTTAGACAAGAGCTCGTTGCCATGATGGCAGACATAGAATCAATGTTCTACCAAGTTAGAATCCCTGATGAAGATGCTGATCTTCTGCGTTTCCTTTGGTGGCCAGATGGCGACGTTAGTCAAGCGATGGTGGAATGTAGAATGGCCGTACACTTGTTTGGAGCCACATCATCTCCCAGCTGTGCAAGCTACGCTCTCAGAAAAACTGCAGAAGATGGCAAAGGCAAAGCACCATCAGAGGCTGTGGAGACAATCTTCAGAAACTTTTATGTCGATGACTGTCTGAAGTCCGTGTCAACAGAAGACGATGCCATCGCACTGTCAAGAGACCTTAGAACTCTGTGTTCGAATGGAGGATTCCATCTGACTAAGTGGATAAGCAACAGCAGAGCAGTTCTAGCTTCTATCCCAGAAAAGGAAAGAGCCACTGAAGTCAAAGATCTGGACCTGAGCCACGATGTCCTTCCTATCGAGAGAGATCTTGGTGTACAATGGTGCATTGAGTCAGACACGTTCAACTTCAGGATAATGGTGAACGAAAGACCATCCACAAGATGAGGGATTCTCTCCGTGGTCAGTTCCATCTACGACCCTCTCGGATTCCTGGCACCACTCATTCTGCCGGTGAAGCTGATGCTACGAGAGCTGTGTAGAGACAAGAGAGGATGGGATGAAGATATCCCAGAAGGTCAAGCTCAGAGATGGCACAGATGGCTGACAGATTTGCAACAACTTTCTAGCTTCAACGTCAGTAGATGCATCAAGCCCGCGAGTTTTGGAGTTACAAGGACAGCTCAACTACATCATTTCTCGGACGCCAGTGAGGACGGCTATGGCACGGCTACTTACCTCTTGCTGACAAATCAACAGGGCCAGAAACATTGTGCCTTCCTCATGGGGAAATCCAGGGTGGCTCCGCTGAAGCAGGTCACCATCCCGAGACTGGAATTGACGGCAGCGGTTGTTGCAGTTAAAGTTGACCAGGTGATGCGTAAAGAGTTACAGCTCCCATTGGAAGAATCTGTCTTCTGGACGGATAGCACGACGGTGCTGAAGTATATAGAGAATGAGAAGATACGCTTCAAGACCTTCGTAGCAAACAGAATCTCATCCATTAGAGAAGCTACACAACCATCTCAATGGAGGTATGTAAACACCTCATTAAACCCAGCAGATCAAGCCTCACGGGGATTGAAGGCTGAAAACTTCACGAGGAGCGAAACTTGGATACAAGGCCCAAGTTATCTGCTGGAAACAGAGAGATCATGGCCAGAAAGACCAGATATGCCAAGTCAGATTGCTGAAGACGACGTCGAAGTCAAGAGATCAGTCACAGTAAATCTCATAAATACGAAAGAGAACTTCGACACAGTGAACAAGCTTGTTAACCATTTCTCAGGATGGCACCAGTTGAGGAAAGCAGTTGCATGGTTCCTAAGGTTGAAAGAGTTGCTGCTACACCGGAGCGGTAAGAGAAAAGAGTACCGAGCCACTATCAGTCAGTCTGAAAGTAACCCTGATAAGCAGAGAATGCTTCTACAGCAGTACATGCATCAGCACAAGACCACATTGGGCAAGAATTCATTGACCGTGGAGGATTTGGCCAAGGCTGAGAAGGAGATAGTTCGCTTCAGTCAAAGACAAAGATACCCAGAAGAAATCGAAGCTCTACAGCGAAATACTCCAATCAAGAAAGGTAGTCATATCTACAAGCTGGACCCTACACTGCAAGATGGAGTACTGAGGGTGGGAGGGAGACTAAACAAATCTGCTATGCCAGAGGAGGCCAAGCATCCTGCTATCCTTTCTAAGGACCTCCGGGTTGCTACCCTCATTCTTCAGCATATACACCAGAGTATTGGACACAGTGGGAGGAATCACGTGCTTGCGAAGCTAAGACAAAGATACTGGATTCCAGGAGCTAATTCCGTAATAAGAAAAATACTCTCTGAATGCATTGTTTGCAGACGGTTACACGACCCTGGAAAGACCGATCACAAAGCTCTGCCTGCTACAAGAAGTAGCGTGAAAGGTTCCTGAACAAAAAAAGTGGACATTTATATTGTAAATATGTTGAACTCATTAGTTTATGACTCTTAAGAATGTTTGAGTAATTGATATGCTTCATGTGCCTAGTCAATTAGGGGCCGGAATGTAAGAGCCATAAAAGCTTAAGGAAATACTCTAAAATAGTGGCTAAATGGCATAATACAGTTAATTTACCTGACCGACTTATTGTATTAAGAAACCCCCTATTTTCTTGCTCCAGTAGTATAGTCCGACACCCCCTTCATTCTTGCCACAATGGAACAGTCCCTAAGCCACACATGGGTGCAGCCATTTTACAGTTTAAACTGCACGTGGTGAAAGAGGCAGAAGCTGTGGGGTTTGGAGCAGTACAGTTTTTGACCGTATTCGTTTATACGTGCTTGCTTTGTAATTCCGTTTGTTAAGTGTTATAGTAAACAGTTTAAAAGACAAAGCTACGTTTGGGAACGTTTTATTTCGACACGCGTCTACTCGTTGTTAAAGGCCCCACAGCTCAGTGGCCTGCCTGTTTGGAAACTAAGAAGCGCCACTGCATCCTCTGCACCCTCTCCAAAGCAATTACATCCTTCCTATAGTGTGGTGACCAGAACTGCACACAGTATTCCAGCTGTGGCCTAACTAGCATTTTGTACAGCTCCATCATAACCTCCCTGCTCTTATATTCTATGCCTCAGCTAATGAAGACAAGTATCCCATATGCCTTTTTAACCACCTTATCTACCTGTCCTGCTGCCTTCAGGGATCTATGTACATGCACACCAAGGTCCCTCTGATCCTCTGTACTTCCTAGGGTCCTACCATTCATTGTGTATTCCCTTGCCTTGTTAGTCCTCCCAAAATGCATCACCTCACACTTTTCAGGGTTAAATTCCATTTGCCACTGTTCTGCCCATCTAACCAATCCATCAATATAGTCCTGTAGCCTGAGGCTTCCCTCCTCGTTATTTACCACTGCACCAATTTTCGTGTCATCTGCAAACTTACTGATCATACCTCCTACATTCATATCTAAATCATTAATGTACACTACAAACAGCAAAGGACCCAGCACCGATGTCTATGGTACACCACTGGACACAGGCTTCCAGTCACAAAACCACCCTTTAACCATCACCCTCTGCCTCCTGCCACTAAGCCAATTTTGGATCCAATGTGCCAAATTGCCCTGCATCCCATGGGCTCTTACCTTCTTGACCAGTCTCCCATACGGGACTTTGTCAAAAGCCTTACTGAAGTCCATGTAGATTACATCAACTGCACTACCCTCATTCACACACCTAGTCACCTCCTCAAAAAATTCAATCAAATTGGTTAGACATGATCTCCCCCTGACAAAGCCATGCTGACTATCCTTGATTAATCCTTGCCTCTCCAAGTGGAGACTAATTCTGTCCCTCAGAATTTTTTCCAATAATTTCCCTACCACTGATGTTAGGCTCACTGGCCTGTAATTCCCTGGTTTATCCCTACTACCCTTCTTGAATAATGGTACTATGTTAGTAGTCCTCCAGTCCTCTGGCACCTCCCCTGTGGCTGGAGAGGTTCTGAAAATTTGTGTCAGAGCCCCTGCAATCTCTTCCCTTGCCTCACATAGCAGCCTGGGATGCATCTTGTCTGGGCCTGGGGATTTGTCGACTTTTACACCCACTAAAACCGATAGTACATTCTCCTTCTCAATACTGATTTATTCAAGTATATCACAATCCCCCTGCCTGATTTCTATGCCTACATCGTACTTCTCCATAGTAAACAGAGATGCGAAATATCCATTTAAAACCGTACCTACATCTTCCGGCTCTACACAAAGATTGCCATTTTGGTCACTAATGGGCTCTACTCTTTCCCTGGTTATCCTCTTGCCCTTAATATACTTATAAAACACCTTGGGATTTTCCTTTATTTTGCCCACCAGTGCTTTTTCATGATCCCTCTTCGCTCTCCTAATTTCTTTTTTAAGTACTCCCTTGCACTTTCTATACTCCTCTAGGGCTTCCACTGTTTTTAGTCCTTTGTATCTGCCAAAAGCCTCCCTTTTTTTTCTAATCCATTCTTGTATATCCCTTGAAATCCAGGGTTCCCTGGGCTTGTTGTTCCCACCCCTGACCTTTACAGGAACATGTTGGAGTTGTACTCTCTCTATTTCATTTCTGAAAGACTCCCACTGCTCTGATGTGGATTTTCCTACAAGTAGCTGATCCCAGTCCACTTTGGCCATATCCTTCCTTATCATATTAAAATCGGCCAAACTGCATCAACTAAAAGTGTAATACAAATACAGTGTTGTGGCCACTCACTAACATATAATAGATAGTAATAGTAAGAAAGTATTGTATGTAATTAATGTTATGCTTGGGGGAATTGTAGTATGTAAACATTTATAAATCTGTAAAATTACCAATTAAATTGAACAACTCTACCCTGATTATATTTGTCATCAATTAGAAAGATTAATTCTATTTAGTTCAAAAGCTCATCCACTCGATAAAGCCCATATGGGGGAGGTGAACAGCCAGTTGTCGTGGTGCGTATAGGTACCAACGATATAGGTAAAAACCGGGATAAGGTCCTAAAAGCTGAATATAGGGAGTTAGGAGGTAAATTTAAAAATAGGACCTCAAACGTTGTAATCTCAAGATTGCTACCAGTGCCACGTGCTAGTCAGAGTAGAAATAGAAGGATATTTCAGATGAATATGTGGCTAGAGGAATGGTGCAAGGGGGAGGGATTCAAATTCTTGGGACATTGGAACCAGTTCTGGGGGAGGTGGGACCAATACAAACATACTGTTTGCACCTGGACAGGACCGGGACCGATGTCCTAGGGGGAGTGTTTGCTAGTGCTGTTGGGGAGGGTTTAAACTAAAATGGCAGGGTGTTGGGAACCTGTGCATAGAAACATAGAAACATAGAAGATAGGAGCAGGAGTAGGCCATTCGGCCCCTCAAGCCTGCTCCGCCATTCAATGAGATCATGGCTGATCATCCAAATTCAGTACCCGGTCCCTGCAAGCTCCCCATATCCCTTGATCCCTTTAACCTTAAGAAATATATCTAACTCCTTCTTGAATATATTTAATGAATTGGCCTCCACTGCCTTCTGTGGTGGAGAATTCCATAGGTTCACCACTCCCTGGGTGAAGAAATTCCTCCTCATCTCTGTCCTAAATGGCTTACCCCTTATCCTTAGACTGTAACCCCTGGTTCTGGACTCCCTGGCCATCATGAACATCCTTCCTGCATCTAGTCTGTCTAGTCCTGTTAGAATTTTATAAGTTTCAATGAGATCCCCTCTCATTCTTCTAAACTCCAGCGAGTATAAGCCCAATCGACCCAATCTCTCCTCATACGTCATTCCTTCCATTCCAGGTATCAGTCTGGTGAATCTACGCTGCACTCCCTCCATGGCAAGAACATCCTTCCTCAGATAAGGCGACCAAAACTGCACACAATACTCAAGATGTGGTCTCACCAAGGCCCTGTACAACTGCAGCAAGACATCCTTGTTCCTGTACTTAAACCCTCTCGCTACGAAGGCCAACATACCATTTGCCTTCTTAACCACCTGCTGCACCTGCATGCTTATCTTCAGCAACTGGTGCACAAGGACAACCAGGTCTCATTGCACTTCCCCTTCTCCCAATCTATTGCCATTCAGATAATAATCTGCCTTCCTGTTTTTGCCACCAAAGTGGATAACCTCGCATTTATCCACATTATATTGCATCTGCCATGATTCTGCCCAACCACCCAATCTGTCCAAATCATACTAGAGTTTCTCGTCATCCTCCTCACAGCACACACGCCCACCCAGCTTTGTGTCATCTGCAAATTTTGAGATATTACATCTAGTTTCCTTGTCTAGATCATTTATATATATTGTGAATAGTTGGGGTCCTATGACCGATCCCTGCGGTACCCCACTAGTCACTGCCTGCCACTCGGAAAAAGACCCATTTCTTCCAAATCTTTGCTTCCTGTCTGCCAACCAGTTCTCTATCCAAGTCAGTACCTTGCCCCCAATCCCATGTGCCTTAACTTTACACGCTAATCTCTTATGCGGGACCTTATCGAAAGCCTTCTGAAAGTCCAAATACACCAAATCCACTTGTTCTCCCTTATCTATTCTACCAGTTACATCCTCAAAATGTTCCAGTAGATTAATCAAGCACAATTTACCTTTTGTAAATCCATGTTGACTTTGTCCGATCCTGTCATTGTTTTCCAAATGCTCTGCTATTACATCTTTTATAAAGAACACTAGCATTTTCCCCACTACCGATGTCAGGCTTCCCCGTTTTCTCTCTACCACCTTTTTTGAATAGTGAGGTAACATTAGCTACCCTCCAATCCATCGGAACTGTTCCAGAGTCTATCAAATTTTGTGCAGGGAGTCAGAGGAAAGGAAAACAAGGATAGATGCAAAAGATAGGAAGGAGAAAAGCAAAAGTGGCAGTCAGAGAAATCAAGGGCATAAATCACAGTAAATAATAATTCTAAAATGTCTAAGAGTGTTTAAAAAACAAGCCTGAAGGCTTTGTGTCTTAATGCGAGGAGCATTCGTAATAAGGTGGAAGAATTAGCTGCGCAAATAGATGTAAATGGATATGATATGTTTGGGATTACGGAAACATGGCTCCACGGTGACCAAGGCCGGGAACTCAACATCCATGGGTATTCAATATTCAGGAAAGACAGGCACAAAGGAAAAGGTGGTGGGGTAGCATTGCTGGTTAAAGAGGAGATTAACACAATAGTAAGGAAGGATATTAGCTCTGATGATGTGGAATCTGTATGGGTAGAACTGAGAAATAACAAGGGGCACAAAACGTTAGTGGGAGTTGTATACAGATGCCCAAACAGTAATGCTGAGATTGGTGATGGCATTAAAGGGGAAATAAGAGACTCGTGCAATAAGGGCACAGCAGTTATCATGGGTAACTTTAAGCTACATATAGATTGGCCTAACCAAATTAGTAACAATACTGTGAAGGAGGAATTCCTGGAGTGTATATGGGATGGTTTCCTGGACCAATATGTCGAGGAACCAACTAGAGATCAGGCCATCTTAGACTGGATTCAGTCATTAGTTTCATAAACAAGTGCATAGATGACATTGTTCTGAGGATTGTTGTACGAACATTTCCCAACCAGAAACCATGGGTAAATGGCGATATCCGTGCTATGCTAAAAGCACGGTCCATCGCATTCAACTCTGGGGACATAGATGAGTACAAGAAATCAAAGTACAAGCTAAGAAAAACCATCAAAAATGCAAAAAAAATACACGGATAAAGTGGAGTCACACTATCATAGCTCAGGTTCACGAAGGATGTGGAGTGGACTACAATCTGTTATGGACTACAAAGGGAAACCCAGCTGTGTCATGCCCAGCAATGCCTCTCTCCCGGACGAGGTTAACACTTTTTACGCCCGGTTTGAGGCCAACAACAACTGGCCTGTTACAAGGGCGCCCGCGTCTTAGGACAACCGGGTCTTCTCAATCAATTCAATTCAATTTTATTTGTCATATATGCAGCAGACGTGTGTACTGCACAATGAAATGTTGATTTTTACGAGTCCTCCCAACATTGGAATAAATATGGCATAACAATGATAAAAATACTAATAGAAATACTAATAGAAAGACAGTAATAATAAATAAAACAGCAGTAATAAATAGTAATAAATTAATCGTTCATGAGTCTTATGGCCTGGGGGTAGAAGCTGTTTCGAAACCTGTTGGTACGAGACCGTATGCTTCGGTATCTCTTACCGGACGGGAGCAGGGCGAAGAGGTTGTGGCTGGGGTGACTCGCGTCTTTAATGATTCTCAGGGCCTTCCCCCGGCACCTCTCGGGGTAGATATCCTGGACAGCAGGTAGGTTAATTCCTATGGTATGTTGTGCAGCTTTCACCACCATCTGTAGAGCCTTGCGGTCTGTGGCGGTGCAGTTGCCATACCAGGTAGTGATGCAGCCGGACAGGATACTCTCGATGGTGCACCGGTAGAAGTTGGTTAGAATCTGGGGGGCCATTCCAAATTTCTTCAGTCTCCTGAGGAAGAACAGGCATTGGCATGCCTTCTTGGTTACAACGTCGATGTGATGACTCCACTTTGTCCGTGTATTGTCTTTTTGCATTTTTGATTGTTTTTCTGAGGTCGTACCTTGATTTCTTGTACTCATCCATGTCCTTGTACTTGCCGTGGCTGACGTGAGCAAGACCTTTAAGAGAGTGAACACCCACAAAGCACCCGGTCCAGATGGAATCCCTGGGCGTGTCCTGAGAGCATGCGCTGACCAGATGGCAGCCATGTTTACGGATATATTCAACCGTTCACTGTACCAGTCTGTAGTCCCCACCCGCTTCAAGATGACATCGGTTATTCCAGTCCCCAAAAAAACAGAAGTAACCTGTTTAAATGACTACCGCCCCATAGCACTCACTTCTGTCATCATGACGTGCTTTGAGAGGCTGGTCAAAACCCACATCAACTCCTTACTAACTGACACACTGGACCCACTCCAATTTGCTTACTGCCCAAAAAAATCTAGGGATGATGCCATCGCCACTGTACTGCACACTGCCTTATCACACCTGGATAAAAGGAACACCTATGTGAGAATGTTGTTCATTGATTATAGTTCAGCATTCAATACCATTACCCCTCCAAGCTTGTCAACAAGCTCAGTGAGCTAGGACTTAACACCTCCCTATGCAACTGGATCCTGGACTTCCTGACGGGCAGACCCCAGGTGGTGAAAATAGGCAGAAACACCTCCTCAACACTGATCCTGAACACGGGAGCTCCCCAGGGTTGTGTGCTCAGCCCCCTTCTGTACTCCCTGTTTACTCACGATTGTGTGGCCACGCACAACTCCAACTCCATCATCAAGTTTGCTGATGACACTACCGTTGTAGGCCTGATCACAGATGACGATGAGACAGGCTACAGGGAGGAGGTAAGAGCTCTAGCAGAATGGTGCAAGTACAACAACCTCTCCCTCAACATCAGCAAAACAAAGGAGATGATCGTGGACTACAGGAAGTGGCAGGGGGAGGGACACACCCCAATCTACATCGAAGGGGCTGAGGTGGAGAGGGTCAGCAGCTTCAAATTCCTGGGTGTATTCATTACGGAGGACTTAACATGGTCACATCACATCGACATCGTAACGAAGAAGGCATGCCAACGCCTGTTCTTCCTCAGGAGACTGAAGAAATTTGGAATGGCCCCCCAGATTCTCACCAACTTCTACCGGTGCACCATCAAGAGTATCCTGTCCGGCCGCATCACTACCTGGTATGGCAACTGCACCGCCACAGACCGCAAGGCTCTACAGATGGTGGTGAAAGCTGCACAACACACTATAGGAATTAAACTACCTGCTGTCCAGGATATCTACCCCGAGAGGTGCCGGGTGAAGGCCCTGAGAATCATTAAAGATGCGAGCCACCCCAGCCACAACCTCTTCACCCTGCTCCCGTCCGGTAAGAGATACTAAGGCATACAGTCTCGTACCAGCAGGTTTCGAAACAGCTTCTACCCGCAGGCCATAAGACTCATGAACATATAATTTATTATTATTTATTACTGTTGTTTTATTTATTATTACTGTATTTCGATTAGTATTTTATCATTGTTATGCCATATTTATGCCAATGTTGGGAGGACTCGTAAAAATCAACATTTCATTGTGCAGTACACACGTCTGCTGCATATATGACAAATCAAATTTTTTTAAATTGAATTGGGTATTATGTAATGAGAAAGGATTAATTAGCAATCTTGTTGTGTGAGGCCCCTTGGGGCGGAGCAATCATAATATGATAGAATTCCTCATTAAGATGGAGAGTGAAGTATTTAACTCAGAGACTAGTGTCCTGAATTTAAATAAAGGAAACTACGATGGTATGAGGCGCGAGTTGGGTAGGATGGATTGGGGAACGTTACTTAAAGGGTTGACGGTGGATAGGCAATGGCAAACATTTAAAGATTGCATGGATTAACTACAGAATTGTTCATCCCTGTTTGGCATAAAAATAAAACAAATAAGATGACTCAACCGTGGCTAACAAGGGAAATTAGGGATAGCATAAGATCCAAGGAGAGGACATATAAATTGGCCAGAAAAAGCAGCAAACCTGAAGATTGGGAGCAGTTTAGGATTCAGCAAAGGAGGACAAAGGGATTAATTAAGAGGGGGAAAATAGAGTATGAGAGTAAGCTTCCAGGGAACGTAAAAACTGAATGTAAAAGCTTCTATAGATATGTGAAGAGAAAAAGATTGGTGAAGGCAAGTGTAGGTCCCTTGCAGTCAGAATCAGGGGAATTTATAATGGGGAACAAAGAAATGGCAGTCCAATTAAATACAAACTTTGGTTCTGTCTTCACAATGGAGGACACAAATAACCTCCCAAAGATGTTGGGGAACATAGGCCTAGAAATTCAGTGGGCCTTGCGCCCACTTAGCACCTAAAGAGGTCTTCTGCGCCGGCGGGGTTGGTAGCGCGGAAATTGAGTGCAGCGTTAATGGTGGCGGTAGCCGGTAGCACTGCGCCGGCACCGATGACGTCATTGGTGTGCGCAGCACCCCGGTTCCGCCCCGATGCCGGCCCGACGCCCATATTCAGTTGCAGCTGCCTCTTCCGCAGCGGCCGCAAACAACGTTCGTGAAACACGGCCTTCATGCAGCGTTAGTGGGGCGCATAAAGGTGGAGGTGCGGCTGGCCGCTTTTTCAGCGGCCGCCTGCCCGCACCTCCCTCCCCGGCCTCCTACACCACCCCCCCCGCGGCATTGGTGGCTGATTCCCGCGAGCCCGCCACTTCTCCGTGGTGCCGGGCTCATTTGCCGCCAGAATCCAGCGGCGATCTCACGGCTGCAGGCAGCTCCTCCTTAAGAGAAGGAGGAGGCCTGCAGTACCCCAGCCTGCCGCACCGCATCGGGTGGCGCAGCGGCAGCTGGAGCGCTGAAATTCACTTTCAGCGCCCCAAGCGGAGGCGGGCACACCCTGGAACAGCGCCCGGTTCCGACTTGGGGCGCTAAAAGTGAATTTCTGGCGGGCGCAACGGGCTCCGGGCGCTGCGCAAACTTTTGGGCGCAACTGAGCTGGCGGGGGCCATACCTAATTTCTAGGCCATAGGGTCTAATGAGAGGGAGGAACTGAATGAAATCAGTATTTGTAGGGGAATGGTGTTAGCGAAATTGATGGGATTGAAGGCCGATAAATCCCCAGGGCCTGATAATCTACATCCTATGGTACTTAAGGAAGTGTCCCTAGAAATAGTAGATGCATTGCTGGTCATCTTCCAAAATTCGATAGACTCTGGAAGAGTTCCCATGGATTGGAGGGCAGCTAATGTTACCACCCTATTCAAAAAAGGTGGTAAAGAGAAAACGGGGAATTATAGACCGGTAAGCCTGACATCAGCAGTGGGGAAAATGCTAGAGTCCATTATTAAAGATGCAACAGCAGAGCGCTTGGAAAACAGTGACAGGATCAGACAAAGTCAACATGGATTTACAAAAGGTAAATCGTGCTTGACTAATCTACTGGAATTTTTTGAGGATGTAACTGGTAGAATATATAAGGGAGAATCAGTGGATGTGGTTTATTTGGACTTTCAGAAGGCTTTCGATAAGGTCCCGCATAAGAGATTAGCATGTAAAGTTAAAGCACATCGGATTGGGGGCAGTGTACTGACTTGGAGAGAGAACTGGTTGGCAGACAGGAAGCAAAGAGTTGGAAGAAAGGGGTCTTTTTTCGAGTGGCAGGCAGTGACTAGTGGGGTACCACAGGGATCGGTGCTAGGACCCCACCTATTCACAATATATATAAATGATGATCTAGATGAGGGAACTAGATGTAATATCTCCAAGTTTGCAGATGACACAAAACTGGGTGGGCGTGTGTGCTGTGAGGAGGATGCCGAGAAACTCCAGTATGATTTGGACAGGTTGGGTGATTGGGCAGATGCATGGCAAATGCAGTATAATGTGGATAAACGCGAGGTTATCCACTTTGGTGGCAAAAACAGGAAGGCAGATTATTATCTGAATGGCAATAGATTTGGATAAGGGGAAGTGCGACGAGTCCTGTTTGTCCTTTTGCACCAGTCGCTGAAGGTAAGCATGCAAGTGCAGCAGGTGGTTAAGAAGGCAAATGGTATGTTGGCCTTCGTAGTGAGGGGATTCGAGTACAGGAGCAAGGATGTCTTGCTGGAGTTGTACAGGGCCTTGGTGAGACTACATCTTGAGTATTGTGTGCAGTTTTGATCACCTTATCTGAGGAAGGATGTTCTTGCCATGGAGGGAGTGCAGCGAAGATCCACCAGGCTGATACCTGGGATAGCAGGAATGACGTATGAGGAGAGATTGGGTTGATTGGGCTTATACTCGCTAGAGTTTTGAAGAATGAGAGGGGATCTCATTGAAACTTATAAAATTCTAACAGGACTAGACTGACTAGATGCAGGAAGGATGTTCCCGATGGCGGGGGAGTCCAGAACCAGGGGTCACAGTCTAAGGATAAGGGGTAAGCCATTTAAGGCAGAGATGAGGAGGAATTTCTTCACCCAGAGAGTGGTGAACCTGTGGAATTCTTTAGCACAGAAGGCAGTTGAGGCCAATTCATTAAATATATTCAAGAAGGAGTTAGATATATTTCTTAAGGCTAAAGGGATCAAGGGATATGGGGAGAAAGCAGGGACAGGGTACTGAATTTGGATGATCAGCCATGATCTCATTAAATGGCGGAGCAGGCTCGAGGGGCCGAATGGCCTACTCCTGCTCCTATCTTCTATGTTTCTATGTTTCTATGTAATCCTGTCTCTGTGGTGGTGAAAATAAACAAATCTCAAATGGCAAACCAGAGAATTAAATAGGGCCATATTCATACTGATTAGAAAACCATATTTTGCATTAAAAAAAAATGATCATCCTTTGTTTCCAAAGCAGTGAGTTTTACATTATTCATAGATAAGGCTCTGGAAATGATGCACGGTTCATGACATAGTTAATGCCCCAGAACACCATATTACATAGTACTCAGTTCAAGTTCAACAATCTCTAGATCTAGTTTGAAAGCAGTAATTTGGTACAAAGACTAATAATTAAAGCTCCATTTAAAAACTCTGCATCCAGGAAACACATTCTGCCTATCCTCAAAAGACTACAGCAACTAGATACCTATTATCAAATGAAAGAAACTGCAAATGCTGGAAATCTGAAATAGTAACAAAGCAAGTGCCAGTCTGTCAGCATCTGTAAAACAGAATGGCAGTTTCCCGTTCTAAACAAAACATCTACTACAGAAACAGTAGCCTTTTTTTGTACGGATGCTGATTGACATGCTAGAATCGATTTCCATGTGAGGCGGGCAATGGGCGGGGCACCCACAACGCCAGGCCAATGGCATCGGCGATGGCCCGATCATCTTTCACGATCAGGCCTCATTTAAGATTGAGTGGTACATTGCCATTTGGAAGGCTGGGAAATCCAGCCGGCCTGCCCACTTCTTAAAGGCACCTCTTCATAAAGATGATGTGGCATTTTCAGTGGTTGTGTGGGGAAACTGTGGCCGCTATTTTGTCACCGTTCAGAGGGCGGGTTTGGAGGCAGGTCAGCTGTTAAAGTCGCAATGATTGATGGAGGGTTAGAAACCCGCTGCCAACCTGCCTCCGTGTGAGTTTCAAGAGTGTGGGGTGTGTGATTTCACAACAGACCCAATACCAAGCGGCGGGTAAGGGATTGAAGGCACTTCACTCCTTGTTAAGTGCTTGTTAACTGCTATTTTGACAGCCTTTTGCAATTTTCCAAAATTTTCAACTGGTTTCACGACGTTTGGATATCACGCCAAGTAATGTATGTCGGGAGGACCAACGAGCTGGATACTTCACAGCTGCAATTGCAGTATAAAAGCTGCACTCTCACATCTGCTCAATTTCAAATGTCAGAGGTTGCTGATTTATCGATTTGGGAGACCCATTCTGTCTTGAGGCTGTATGTATGTGGTGTTAAATCTATATCCACTGTCACCTGCATTGCTGGACATAAAAGGTGACCTCACCCTTCACTGTGCCACCTCAAAGTGTGAGCATGTGGCAGAGCCACTAAAGGACTCAGATCATTTGTATATAATTCCCTTTAACAACATGTTTGCTACAGCCTGAGTCTGTATCTTTATTTATACTGTTTACTTGTACAGAGCGTGATTACTTTAACAGCGCAGGTAAACGCGATGACGTCATGCCGTGCATCACGTGATCCCCCACTGGCGGGAAGAACGTGATGACATCATGACGTCAACCACGGGACCGCCCGAGCAGCCCTCGTGGAGCCTCTGAACTGAGCAGACCTACACTCGATGTTCTCCTGTAGTTACTTGTTTAAACCTGTTAGTTTCCATTAAACTTTGTTTTGTTTGATCGCCTTAGTGGACCTCAGTCTTTGGATAGGAACTAGACATTCCTACATTGGTGACCCCGACTTTTGCGAACGGTTTTCGCAGAAGATACTCAACATGGAAACAAATGCCGTTACCTTGAAGCTACCGCAGTTCTGGGAGCAACAACCAGCCGCATGGTTCATCCAGGCTGAAGCCCAGTTCGTCATCAGGGACCTCGTTGCGGATCAGACCCGTTATTATTACATGGTCTCTGCCCTCGACAACGCCACAGCCTCACGGATCGTCAGCCTACTTGGTAGTCCGTCTACTGATCGCAAGCATGACACGTTAAAGGCACGGTTGCTACAGGTCTTCGGGCTCACGAAGTTGGAGCGCGCCCGCCGGCTGCTCGCTATGCCCGGCCTCGGGGACTCCAAGCCGTTCAAGCTCATGAGCCAAAGGCTCACGCTCCTCGGTTCTGAACCGGAATGCTTCCTCTTCAGGGAGCTATTCCTCAGCCAACTACTGGAGCAAGTTCAGGCTGCCCTAGCCAGGTCCGAAGTCACAGACTGCGCGGAGCTTGCTGCCGAAGTGGACAAGATTTTCACGGTGACACAGCAGCACAGCGCTGCCACGAGGTGCCCCTCCCCCACAGATGCTGCTCCAGCTCCTCAATCAGCGGGGTTGTGCTTCTACCACGCCCGTTTTGGTGCGAAAGCAAGATGCTGCTGCCCTCCCTGCAGCTTTTCGCTCAAAAAAAACCATCTACAGCAACCCTGGCGAAAGAGGACCGGGTTTAACGAGCGCCTCGCGGCTGCGATGGCCATCGGAGATTTGGGAAAGTTTCTCTTCATCACCGACTCCCTATCTGGTGGACGTTTCCTTTGCGACACCGGGGCGCAGTGTAGCATCCTACCTGCGTCAAATCTCGATATACAAGCTGGGGGCCATGGCCCCTCCCTCGTGGCGGCTAATGGCGCGGACATTCGGACCTTCAGAAGGCGGCAGGTTCGGGTGTGTTTCAGCGGCCAGCGCTTCCACTGGGAATTCATCACGGCCAAAGTCTCGCAGGCCATCCTCGGGGCGCATTTTTTGTGCGCCAACGGCCTCCTGGTCGATGTCAGGCACCGCCGGTTGATCAATGCGGCCGCGTTCCACTCCATCCCGTGCCACCGCGGTAATGCCGTGCCGCGCACCGTCTCCTGTGTGTTCCCACCTCCAGATGACTTCACTCGCCTCCTCGGAGAGTTCCCAGATCTGACTAGGCCCAATTTCTCCTCCTCGGCCACGAAACATGGTGTAGAACATCACATTACCACTACTGGCCCCCCGGTTTACGCAAGGGCCCAACGACTCGAACCCGGCAAGCTCGCGGCTGTGAAAGCGGAGTTCGACACGATGGAGTGGCTGGGGATTAGTCCCTGGTCTTCGCCTCTCCACATTGTTTCAAAGCCCGGCGGCGGCTGGCGGCCATGTGGCGACAACCGACGCCTGAACGACGCCACTACTCCTGATTGGTACCCGATCCCGCATATTCAAGATTTCTCGGCCCATTTGGCGGGAAATACTTTTTTTTCAAAAGTCGATCTCGTCCGTGGTCACCACCAGGTCCCCGTGCACCCGCAAGATGTCCCGAAGACCGCAGTCATCGCCCCATTCGGCCTGTTTGAATTTCTGCGGATGCCGTTTGGCTTGAAGAACGCTGCACAGACTTTCCAGCGCTTGATGGACTCCATGCTTCGGGACCTAAAATTCCTCTTCGTCTACCTCGACGACATCCTCATCGCCAGCCCTAGCAAAGAGGAGCACTTCTGCCATTTGTGCACCCTCTTTACACGCCTCAGTCAACGCGGTTTGATTATCAACCCGGCCAAGTGCCAGTTCGGCCTGCAGCGGATTGATTTCTTGGGCCACCGCATCACATCAGATGGCGCAATTCCCTTACAGACGAAGGTTGAGGCGGTTACATCGTTCCCGCGCCTGCAGACCGTCAAGGCCCTACAAGAGTTCCTCGGGATGGTCAATTTTTATCACCGGTTCGTCCCTAAGGCGGCCCTGCTTATGCAGCCCTTGTACGAGGCCCGCAAGGCCAAGTCCGGTAAGGATCCGATCAGCGGGACGGCCGAGATGGACTGGGCATTCGTCAACACCAAAGGCACCTTGGCCAACGCAACCATGCTGGTGCACCCACTTCCAGGTGCCACCATCGCCCTTACCACCGACGTGTCAGACTACGCAATCGGCGCAGTACAGGAACAGTGGGTGAATGGGACATGGCAACCGCTGGCATTTTTCAGCCGTCAACTACAGTGAAACGAAAGAAAGTACAGCACTTTCGACCGGGAGTTGCTGGCCCTTTTTCTAGCCATCCGCCATTTCCGGTTCTTACTAGAGGGACGTCCGTTCACGGCTTTTGTAGACCACAAGCCACTAACGTTCGCTATGGCCAAGACCGCCGAACCATGGTCAGCTCGGCAACAACGTCACCTGATGTTCATTTCAGAATTCACCATGGACACTCAGCATTTGTCCGGTAAGGACAACCTGGTGGCGGATTGCCTCTCCCGCGCGACTGTTCATGCAGTCCAATTCGGAATCGACTATGCCCTAATGGTTGCGGATCAAGCCTCGGACCCACAGGTCCAATCATACAGAACCAGCCCCTCTAGCTTCCAAGCGGCCGACGTCAAATTCCATGCCGTAGGCACCACGCTACTTTGCGACGTCTCCATGGGAGATCCCCGCCCTATCGCACCAGTCGCCTGGCGCCGAAAAGTGTTCGACGCCATACACGGGTTGTCACACCCTGGCATGAAGGCCTCGCAAAGGCTGATGTCGTCAAAATTCGTCTGGAGGGATATGGACATGGATGTCCGCGACTGAGCCAACACCTGCGTGGTCTGCCAAAAGGCCACGGTACAGCGTCATGTAAAAGCTCCATTGGCCACTTTCGTTGTTCCCGAGCGTTGGTTCAACCAGGTGAATGTGGACCTCGTGGGGCCGCTTCCACCTTCTCAAGGTTTTACACACATCCTCACAATGGTAGACCACACCACTAGATGGCCAGAGGCAGTTCCTTTGGTTTTCACCACTTCGGCAGACGTAGCAAGAGCTTTCATCTCCTCTTGGGTTGCTTGTTTCGGGGTACCGGCGGACATCTCTTCCGATCGTGGACCGCAGTTTTCCTCTGAGCTCTGGAATGCTGTGGCTCAGAGGCTCGGCACCAAACTACATCGTACCACCGCCTATCATCCACAGGCGAACGGCCTGTGCGAACGATTCCACAGGTCACTCAAAGCCGCTCTACGGGCCAGTCTTCAAGGCGCGGGATGGGTGGACAGACTTCCATGGGTCCTTTTAGGTCTTCGTACGGCGCCCAAAGAAGATTTGCAATCGTCCTCGGCGGAACTCGTATATGGCCAGCCACTCCGAGTACCACGGGATTTCATCCCGTCTCCAACAGAGCCATGGTCCGCATCCCAGCAACTCGTCAGCCACTAGGAGGCAGCCAGATGTTTCGCTCCAGTGCCTATGTCGCATCACGGCTTACAGAGCTCCCATGTTCCAGCTGAGCTGAAGAACGCCGAGTACGTGTTTATCCGCCACGATGTTCACCGGGATCCGCTCAAGCCCACTTACACTGGTCCCTTCCGCGTCATAGAACTGGGAGACAAAACCTTTTCGATCGATATCGAAGGTAAACCGGACCACATTTCAGTTGACCGGTTGAAGCCGGCACACTTAGAACTGGACCGCCCAGTCGCGATCGCTCAACCGTCAAAACATGGCCGACCGCCGACAGTCGCCGTGCCAGATCCACCACAACCACCCGCCAGCTTGACCACCGCCCATCAACTTCCACTTCAGGGTTACAGAAGTCGCTCGGACAGGCTTGTCAGGCCTCCTCGCCATCTCACTTTTGCTGTTAAAGACAATTCTGGGGGAACGCATGTGGCGGAGCCACTAAAGGACTCAGATCGTTTATATATAATTCCCTTTGACAACATGTTAGCTACAGCCTGAGTCTGTATCTTTATTTATACTGTTTACTTGTACAGAGCGTGATTACTTTAACAGCGCGGGTAAACGCGATGATGTCACGCCGTTCATCACGTGATCCCCCACTGGCGGGAAGAATGTGATGACGTCATGACATCAACCACGGGACCGCCCGAGCAGTCCTCATGGAGCCCCTGAACTGAGCAGACCTACACTCGATGTTCTCCTGTAGTTACTTGTTTAAACCTGTTAGTTTCCATTAAACTTCGTTTTGTTTGATCGCCTGAGTGGACCTCAGTCTTTGGATAGGAACTAGGCATTCCTACAAGCACACATATGGCAACGATGTCAAACATTCATACAACATTAATTTATTCCAACAGAATAAAAGAACAGAAACTTAATATTGAATTCTAGTAGAAGACCCAAGTGAGAACCCTTGTAATTATTTTTATGTCAGCTTTCACTTACGTGTGCTTCTACATGGTGCTACCCCATGTGGCTTCAGCAAATGTAGACACAGCCTGCTCACTTCCCTGCTGTGCATGCTTAGACACCTTTGGCTGTCGTCCTCTGGGTTTTGGCGCCTGTGAAGGCCCCGCCAAAGTCTGCTCCTCCTGCGGCTGCACAGGGGCAGACTCGACCATCACTGACCATCTATTTAGAAGAGTCACCATGTTGTTTTGAGTTTGGCGATTTATGTCCTCCATGGAGGTTGCTATCCTTTCCATGGCGGGACCTACATTCGCCATTGCGTGCACCACAGCATTGCTCATGTTTGAGATGGACTTCTCCATTCTCTGCACACTCACAGTCACCATGGTTCCAAACCCAATCAAAGCCTCCTGCACTTGTTCCTGAAACTCCAGCACCGCTCTCTTTCTGGATGGTCCCCGAGGCTCAACGTCTACATGCAGCTGAGCAGAGCTGGGAGCCCCTTGCGGCCTCCGAAAAGGACTCTCCACTGCTGTCCCTGTCTCCACCATCTGCTCTTGTTCACTTGTGAGTTGTGATACACCAGGTGACAACACTACTCAATTTCTCAAATGACCCACCGAGGTGTGCGTCTCTGCGCTGGTGCTGGATGCGCTCATTGCTGCTGATGCTGCTCCCTCAGAGGGTGCAGCATCCTCTGAGGAGTCCTCCTGCTCTTCCTCCTGGACAGTAGGGAGGGGGGCTCTTTCTGGTCCTGTGGGAGAGTGAAGACATGAGTTAGACATGTGATATGTAGATTGCAGACAAATCCCATTGTGCACACAATGAGCATTCAATTTCTGTTGACATCAGATCCCATGTGTGTCACTCATGAAAGCCAAATAAGATGGATGGAGAAGCATTCTGTCACCAGGTTGTTCTACTGAACCTGTCTCTCTGTCCTCCACTTCGAGCTGTTCCACTGATCCCACAATTTCGAGAGTGGCCTTCTCAGCGTGGGTGAGCTGTGAGAATGATGATGGTCCTCCTCCTCTTCTCTGCCTCTCCCTCTTATTGTGGACTCTCTTTTCCGGCAATGAGGGAAAGAAGTGGAGCTTCAGTGAAAGTGATAGATTATGTGTAAAGAATGGATAGGATAGATGTTTGGAGGGAGACTATGATGGAGTGGGTTCCCATTAACAAGTTCCCTCCTTTTGAGTTGTTAGTTGAGGGTGGGTGTGAGGGGTGCATAGTAAGATGGGAAAGTGATTCGGTACATAGGGAGCGAGGGATGTGTGATGGTGCAAAGGATGTTGGGGTGAGTTAGGGTGTGCAGGAGTAGGGTTGGCAATGCAGAGTGATGGGGATGTGATGACAGGCACAGCAGAATTAAGGTAAGGTAACTTTTATACTCACTTTTCCAGAGCGCAGGAGATCATTGAACCTTTTCCTGCATTGGACCCAGGTGCGTCTGGCCATGGGCCTGGCACTGACCTTCTCAGCTATTCGCAGCCAGGCTGCCTTTGTCTGCTGAGGAGGTTTCCTTCTTCCATCACCTGGGTATAGGACCTCCCGACGTCCTCTGACTCCCTCCACAAGAACATGGAGGGATTCTTCGTTAAATCGGGAAGCTGCCTTTTGTCTCTCTGTAGACATCGTGGAGAGCAGCAGCAGTCAGAAGCATCAGAAACGACATGAGATCTAATTGGGAAATGGCCCCCTTAAATACAACGGCAGCAAACGCGTCAGCAGAGCAGCTCAGCAGACCTGCACCTTGCGATCAGGACGGGTAACGCACACGGTGGGCGTAACTAGCCCAATTAATGTAAAGTTGTGTCAGCAGGCCAGCTGCAGCTGGCAGTGGGACCGGAACCCGCCGAGCTAACGTTCCCGACGCCAACCCGCCTCCAAGTAGAAAATTGTGGCCTGTGCTTCTAGAGCAGCAGGCACGATGTCAAAAGCCAGTGCACCCTGGTTTTTGGATACTACCGTTGAGGCCAGGGAGGAGCTCCTGTTTCCCTCAGACGATAGACAGGTGCCTTGCCAAATAAGTCAGCGGGCATGCAGAGAGGTGGCTGAGCAGGTCAGTGGCAGTAGCATCATTCCCAGGACCTGGCTGCAAAAAACTTAATAACCTTACTGTTAGATTCGTGATTCTGAGAGCATGATGTTTTTCAATAACCACACGGATGCTGTAACTTAACAATCAACAGGTATTTACTGGAGTAGGGTAGTCTCAAGACTGGGGTATGGAGGCATGCTCAAGGCTTATATACAGGTGTGGTCACTGCCGGTACTACAGTATACAGGAGCTGTAAAAGTAGTTCTCTCTTAAAGGTACATACATTACAATTCCTCCCCTTTTTGATTAGTAGTACCCATAATATTCAAATAACAATCAACACTTTAACATGTACATTAAACAACAATAGTCCATTTATAGATTCAGTCTTTGGGGCGGCTTCCTGATCCTTTCGGGATAGCGCCTTTCCTGAGGTTCTTGTTCTTGGTGCGGAGGCGATTCTGGCCCCTTTTCATCGGTTAGTTCATCGGGTTCCACTGCTACTGGTTCGGAGGTAGATGCTACCGGTATGTCGGGTTCATCCCCAGGTACGCAAGACATGGGGTTGACTCGTTCCTGTGACGCTAAGATCTGATCAACGTGGCGTCTCACAATGTTCTCCCCGACATCCACTGTGTACATTAATGGCCCCTGCCGTGTGCATATCGTTCCGGGTTGCCATTTCTCTGTTTGGTAGTCACGGGCCAAGACTGGTTGTCCTACATTGAAGCTCCTTGTCGACTTCTCATTGGTGTGCTGGAATTGTTTATCCTCAACATTTCTTCGCACATTTGGTCTAAGCAAGTCCAGACGAGATCGCAACCTTCGGTTAAAGAACATCATGGCTGGGGTCTGGTTGGTAACTGCATGTGTCGCGTTTCGGTAGGCTAATAAGAAGTTGTCCACCTTATGCTGTAGTGGAATTTCATCGTCGCACATGGCCTTTATCGCCTTCTTAAATGTTTGTACGAAATTTTTGAAACTCTTCAGACACAAACTGTCATCCATTATCAGAGCAAATCTGCTCTGGCAAACCGTTTCTGGCAAATATGGTCCGTAGGACTGCAATCATTTTCTCTGTAGCGGTTGAGGACATTTTTATCACCTCAGGCCACTTCGAATGAGCATCCACTGCTATTAAGAACATTGAGTCCATGAATGGACCAGCAAAATCAATATGCACCCATTGCCATGGAGAGGAAGGCCACTCCCATGGGTGTAGAGGGGCATGTGGTGGTGCATTTTGGACTTTCTGGCATCCTGAGCAGCTCTTGGTTAGGTCTTCGATTTGTTGATCGATTCCCAGCCACCACACAGAAGCCCTAGCAAGGCTTTTCATTTTCACTCCCCCCAGATGACCTTTATGTAGCTCATTTAGCACTCTCTCCCTTAACTTGGGTGGAATCACCACTCTGGATCCACACATCACTGTCCCCTGGCATACTGACAGCTGTTCTCTTCTGGATGAGAATGCTGGCAACAGTGAGTCGCCATGTGTTGGCCATCCCCTCACCATCAAATCATATACCCGAGACAGCGCCGGATCATTGCGGGTCTCCTTCACTATATCCGCGTTCGTTACTGGCAATCGTTCAATTATTGACGAATAAAATATCTTGATAGGGTCCACTGCTGGTGCTTCCTCCACAGTAGGCAGTGGCAGGCGCGATAGCCCATCAGCGTTTCCATGCTGTTTCGTGCCTTTTAGTGTTCCGAGTCCCTCCTGGAACACTTCTTTTGCGTCAGTTAGCATTTTTGACAGTCGTCCAGGTGTGACGTCGTCATCCTTTTTGGCCTCAACCTTCAGTGCCTGTATGGGATGCCAATCTAATTGTATCTTCCAGATCCATTCACGTCTTAGCATTGGTGGTCCTCCATCTGGCAATACATATATATCCATTTTAGGTATTTCCTGGCCTTTATATATCACTTTCACCCTTATTTTTCCTTTGGGGTAGACTTTTTGCCCCGTGTACATCTTCAAGACAATCTCTGTAGCTTTCAAGGGTATATGTGAAAATAGCCGCTTGTAGTCCCTTTGGTTTATGACTGTTAGGGCTGATCCTGTGTCCAATTCCATTTTCACTTGGACTCCGTCTATCTTGAGTGTAACCCAGATAGTCTGGTGATCCTCCATTTTGGTTACCTTATGTAATTTCAGACAACCCAGCTCCTTGCTTCCGGAGTCTGTGTCACTTTTCTGTTCGTCTGAACTACTGTCCATCACCTGGTGACCTTTTTGTACTTCTCCTGTGGAGGTTTCTTACTGTTGGTTTTCTTCCCAGACCTGCAGACTCTTGCTATGTGTCCTGCTTTTCCACACTGTCTGCACACTTGGTCCTTGAACCAACAATTCTTCTGGTCATGTGTTGTTCTGCCACAGTGATAGCACTTCCCTGTTCCATAGGACATTTCATTGGTGCCATATTCTTGCGGTCTCCGTTGTATCTCTGCAGCGCCCCTTGCGGCTGCTTCGTGTGATACTGCCATATTGAAAGCCTTGTCCAGCGTAAGATCCTTTTCTGATAGAAGCCGTTTCTGGGTTCCTTCACTTTGCAGCCCACACACAAACTTGTCCCTTAACGTATCTGCTAGTCCCGCTCCAAACTGGCAGTGTTTCGATAGCTTGCGCAGTTCCGTTAGGTACTCAGCATTGCTTTCGTCTTTGTGTTGGTTCCTTTTATGGAACTTAAATCGTTCTGCTATCAGCAGCGGTGTGGGGTTTAAGTGGTCCTGTAGGATTTCTACTATGCTTTCGAAATTCTTGTTCACAGGCTTCTCTGGGGTTATTAGGTTTCACAGTAACCCATAAGTTTTTGCACCCATGGAATTTAACAAAACCAGTGCTTTCCTAGCATCTGGCACTTCATTTGCCCTGCAGTACACCTCAATACGTTCCACATATGTCGCCCAATCTTCAACTTCATTGTCGAACTTAGAGATACTGCCACTCTTCTGCATCCCTGGGTGTGATTTAACTGTCAAAAATGGCGTCTCCCGCGCTTCCCCTTCTTCTCCGCTGGCACAAAATGGCGTCTCCCGCGCTTTCCTTCCTTCCCGCGCTCGCCCTTCTTCTCTGCTGCGGCTTCTAAAAATGACGTCTCCAGCGCTCTTCCTTCTTCTCCGCGGCTCAATGGCGTCTCCCGCGCTCTCCCTTCCTCTCCCCATGGACACTGTTCAGCCCTTGAGCCCTGGCTGTGTTCTGCGCGTTCTTTTTTTTTTGTGCCTTTCCCGTTTCCGCCGCTCAGTCCTGAACCCGGCTGTTGCTTTACCCTCTCTCTCTCTCCGTTTTGTTTTTCCTCGACGCCGCTCGGTTTTCAACCCCCGGCTGCGCCCTGTGCGCTTCACCCTCTGCCTTACCCCGTCGACGCTGCTCGGCATTCTCTCCGCCGTTGTTCGGCTCCAGCCGCCGCTGTCCGGGAAGGGTCTGCGCTGTACCTGTCGTCAGTCTATTGCTGATCGTCGCGGCTGGGGAACCAAGCCCGGTTCTCCACAGCCTCCCCTGTGATGTTCACTCTCTGCCGGACGACTGGGCGGTTGCTCGTGGTCGACGCGGCGGTTGCTCGTGGTCGACGCCCATGCTTCTGGCCTCGACTTTCTTCCACCGTCCTCCCGGAGCGAATCCTCGAAGGGAAATGCAGAGTTGCAGGTAGATTCGAATCGACACTCGTCGCCACTGTTAGATCCGTGATTCTGAGAGTATGATGTTTTTCAATAACCACATGGACGCTGTAACTTAACAATCAACAGGTATTTACTGGAGTAGGGTAGTCTCAAGACTGGGGTACAGAGGCATGCTCAAGGCTTATATACAGGTGTGGTCACTGCCAGTACTACAGTATACAGGAGCTGTAAAAGTAGTTCTGTCTTAAAGGTACATACACTACACTTACCAGAGCTGCCAAGGTCAGGCACCTCTTTGCATCTCTCGCTTACTCTGATTACAGTCCTGCAACATCACACTTTTCCCCCAGTGCTGCCAATCCTTCCCCTTACACACACTCAACATGTGCTACTTCTCTCAAAACTGGCACAAACAATATTCTGCTTTTAGTTTGTTTGAACTTGGATTAATTCTCACATTTCATTCATTGGCCCATATTTTCCATCCCCCATGGGTGTGTACGAGCTGTGTACGCATCCATAGGGGCCTCGCAAGTGCCGGTTTCAGGCATGCAAAGTGCATGTGCTGAAAACCGGCACTTCGATCTGTCAAGAATCCTCTTGACAGATCCTCCACCTGCCCTGGAGAAGGGCCTCCGCGGGCAGCGAGTTCCGCTTTCTGCAGAACCTCCACCCACTGAAAACCTTTAAAAATCTTACGCCTGGTAAAAGCCTGCATAAGGCCTGCTTTTACCAGCATAAGAGCTTAAAAAAGTAAAGAAATAATTTTTTTCACTCATTTATAATTTAAAAATACTTTTTAAAAAGGTAAGTTTATTTTTAGCCCCATAAAAAACTTTAATTACTTTTTCAAAAATTTTTTTTTTTTTTTAATGTTTTATTTAATGTAATTTTAACTAATTTTAAATACGTGATTAAAAAAAATGTATTTAATGTGTTAGTTTGTTTTTTGAGCGATCCCCATTCATACTTTTGACAGGTCTACGCGAAGAGACCTGTCAAAAGTGTGAAGGGGGATTCCCTTCTTTCATTGGTTCCCCATGGCCCATGTGATCCCAGGGACGCTTGCGAACCGCCTGCGCCCCTGGGATACCTGGGCCTCTGCGTGGGTGCACCAGGAAAGGCCCAGGATCGGAACTGTTGGGACCTACGGTGCCAGCAGGTAAGTTCGTCGATCTTTTCCAGATCGGAGAAATCCACATGCAGGAAGCCGCCGATCAGAAAATCCGGTCCAATTAATTTCTTTGATATTTTGCACCATATTTGCTTTCTTTCATCTATCGACTTCCCCCCCTTGCACACACTTGCTGCTTCTTCCTCTCAGCATGCACACTGTGCTGAGCTGACTCACACGTCTTCACAACCCTTTCACAAGCCAGACACTGACTTATTCTCACTCTTCTTGCTGGACAAGCTGGCACACAACAGAAAACAGACTGATCAATGATAGAAACTTGTGAGAAAAAACAAATATTTGTTACATTGTTTGGTGATTAGTGACCTTACATCTTATTTTAGGTATGGTAAAATGTCAAAAAACTGCACTGTAATGCAACAATTTTACATAATCATTACATCATTAGCATAGATTATTGACATTTTGTGCCTCTTTAAAAACTGAGAATTTGTCTGTTTAGTTTTATACACTTGCAGCCATAATGGATCCTACAATTCTAACTATGGATATCATCACGATAGAGCATCATATTCCTATTGAAGATAGGTGGTTATTTATGAAAATATTATCATACATCACAATTCATCTGAAATGGCAAGAAGCTGAAGTTAGCACAATGGGGAAGTTAGTGATGATATTAATTGTCTTGTTATAGTTAACAGATTAACATTTTTGTGCTCCTTGTATTAGATAGATTCAATAAATAGAGTTCATAAATACCAGAGTAATATCTACTGCCAGACAAGTTAACCTGGTTGCATTTCACCTGTACAATATTAACAGCCCTCATTGGCCAATGATATTTGTTGTGTCATTTTGCTTTACAGTACAATCAATTAAGAAAACAATCCACATTGCACCCACTCGAAATCAATAACATTTTGATCATATTACTGACCAATAGCCTTCTGAACTAAAATGTTAAATCTTCAAAATCAGCTAACGGAACCACGTTCTCCCCTCTTGATGCTGAACCTCTGAAGCTCAGCCGAGTGACCAGTGCGCATGTGAGTGTAGACAATGAATAATGGAAGACTATTCCACAGTGGCAATCACTCTTGCCCTCACCTGTTGTCTATCCATGCTTACTTTCTGGCAAGAGTCACTGAATAATGATCAAAAACAGGAACCTGAGCTGCTTCTAATCCCCTCCCACATAGCAGAGGTGCTTTAAGGCCAACTGTAGTGGTGCTGCCACCAGCACTTCAGCTGGGATTGTCTGATTACTTAGTCACAGGCTAGGAACTGAACTTAGGTGTTCCTTATCTGTATGACTCATTAGCATTAACAAAAACAACAACTTGAACTCCATGTGATTAGATATAGGCATATACTACCTTACTGTAAACAGCTTGCAAGCAATTAATTTAAAATCAGTTAAATGTACTCTATATAAATCAATGAAGTTATCAAGCTGAAGTGCATATTCTGTCTCTGGTTTATTATACAATCTGGTTTTGTTATTTAGATTATATTCTGCCAAGGAATAAAAC
Source organism: Somniosus microcephalus (assembly GCF_052327205.1). Lineage (NCBI taxonomy): Eukaryota > Metazoa > Chordata > Chondrichthyes > Squaliformes > Somniosidae > Somniosus > Somniosus microcephalus. The sequence continues at coordinate 83,880,348 of NC_141001.1, forward strand.
TATTGTTATTATAAGAAATTGTGTTATGTGTTGAGACCTGCAGTTAGTAACTACAGGTCTGAGCTTCCTTTGCAGCACTCCGATGTTGGGTGGCTTATAAGAAAATAAGAACATAATGGGACTAAAAGCCAACAAATCACCTGGGCCTGATGGCCTTCATCCGAGGGTCCTTAGTTTGGTGTCAGGCAACAGTAAGGGCACTGGCAGAGTGGCAGTGGTGAGAGGATGAATGCTGTCATCCTGAGAGAGGACATCAGGGTCGTTCTCCACAGATCCATTGCCACCCACCCCCAGGGCAGAGACTCAGCAATCCTAGTACAGAATGATTTTGATTCCTTAGTTTTGTGTCAGGCAACAGCAAGAGCACTGGCAGAGTGGCAGTGCTGGGATTATGAATGCTGTCCTCCTGAGAGAGGACAGCATGGTCGTCCTTCACGGACCCATTGCTACCAGCATCCCCCGCAGGGCAGCGCCTCAGCAATCCTAGTAATCTGCTGGAGTACAGACTGCTGTGACATCCTGCAAGCTCCTTTCAACACTTTCACTCAGTCATGATGGCAGCAGTCTGTGCTTGCGTGGCAGCAAGCTGAGCTTGCAGGACTTCAGTCTGAGCTTCCATTGCAGCAATCCGACTTTGAGTGGCTTCTAAGAAAATAAGAACATAATGGGACTAAAAGCCTACAAATCCCCTGGACCTGATGGCCTACATCCTAGGGTTCTAAAAGAGGTGACTGCATAGATAGAGGAAGCATTGGTTGTGATCTTCCAAAATTCCCTGGATTCTAGAATGGTCCCAGCAGGTTGGAAGGTAACAAATGTAACCCCGCTATTCAAGAAAGGAGGAAGAGAGAAAACAAGGAACTGCAGGCCAGTTAGCCTGACATCAGTCGTCAGGAAAATGCTGGAATCCATTATTATGGAAGTGGTAACAGGGCACTTAGAAAATCTAATATGATTGTGCAGAGTCCACATGGTTGTATGAAAGGGAAATCAGGCTTAACAAATTTATTAGAGTTTTTTGAGGATGTAACTAGCAGGGTAGATAAAGGGGAACCAGTGGACGTAACATATTTGGATTTCCACAAGGCATTCGATAAGGTGCCACATAAAAGGTTATTACACAAGATTAGGGCTCATGGCATTGAGGGGCAATATATTAGCGCGGATAGAGGATTGGTTAACGGACAGAAAACAGAGAGTAGGGATAAATGGGTCATTTTCCGGTTGGCAGGCTGTAACTGGTGGGGTGCCACAAGGATCAGTGTTTGGGCTTCAGCAATTTACAATCTATATTAATGACTTAGATGAAGGGACTAAGTGTAATGTATCTAAGTTTGCTGATGGGAAACTAGGTGGGAAACTAAGCGGTGAGGAGAACGCAATGAGCCTGCACAGGTTAAGTGGGTGGGCAGTAAGGTGGCAGATGGAGTAAAATGTGGGGAAACATGAGGGCCTAGAAATTGGGTACAGCCCCGCTTGAGACATTAGAACTGGCGCTGCGCAAAGTTTATAGCCAGACGAAACTTATCGCCGCCTGGCGCGATATTGGGTTGCATCGCCCCTAAAGGGGATTGAGGCGCGAATACAGGCATTACACGGGTCTCCTAAGGCGCTAAACTTCCGGCGCAACCCAATATCGGAGCGGACGGGCGCAGCGCAGGTGCTCTCAATTACTGATGACCACGAGACTTCCAGGCGCCGGCCAGCTCTTAAAGGGGTGGGTCAGTCAGCTTCAGCATCCACACTCTGCGCCTTGCAGGCCTCAGAATCGGTGCAGGCCCTTCTCTGGCGCTAAAAACTTGGACCAGATGGAAAAGGTGAGACAGAGAGCAGAGCGCTTCACCAATGAGGCTCTGGAGCAATTGGTGTCCGCAGTGGAGCGCCGGCGAGATGTTCTCTACCCAGACAATGGCACGAGGCCGAATCATAAGGACTACCAACGAGCTTGGAGGGATGTATGCCAGAGGGTCAACTCCAGCAGCATGGTGACCAGGAGCCCTGTCCAATGCAGAAAGAAATTCAACGACCTCACTCGGGTCGTGAGGGTGAGTGTTGTTTCTGCAAACTTCTGCATCCCTTCATTTGCACCTGACTTTATGGCTACAGGGTGGGCTGTGCCCCATTGGCCATCTGCCAGCAAGCACCCATGGCCCTTTCTGGGCACACACATGCACATTTGACTCAAGGCGTCATGTAAGGGCTCTTGCACCATGGGGGGCATGAGATGATCACTCAGGGCATCATGTAACATAACTTCCCCTTCCATTCCCCTGCAGTCGAGGCTGACGAGGATTGGCAAAGACCAGCTTCGCACCGGTGGAGGACCTCCACAAGTGGTCACTCTCACGGATCTCGAGGAGAGAGTCCACCAGATTCTTGGAGGACGTTTGAGTGGTCCTGTAACCACTGCAGCTGCCGACCCCATTGTCCACAGCGATGGTAAGGTTCACACCTTTAACAACTGTCTCCTTCCACTTGTTCCCCCCGCCAGCATGCTTTCTCACTGTGGACCCATGTCATAGCCTTGTCGCAATCTGGCATCCCTTGCTGCCAAGCTGTCCTTTTGCTAAAGCCACTCTTCCACCTCCCTGCTTTCAGATGCTGCATCACCAGCTCAGGAGCCGGGCCCTCAAGCTGCCAGTGCCAGTGCCTCCGAAGGCTCAATGAGAAAATTACTGTCCAACAGAAGGTCAGCAACTCCCTCCAGCAACGATCAGAATGGCCAGCCCAAATGGCTGCAGCTTTTATACTAGTGCTGTCCCCTTTAAATAGCGCCCCCCGAGTCCGAGAAGGGCCTGGGAACGCTCCATCCAACTGTCACTAATAGCGCCAGGCGAAAAGGTTGCGGGCGCCACTGAATATCCGGTCAGGGGCGCCAAAAAGGCGTTGCACACTGAAATGACGTCATGATCTGCCTGCGCCCGCGGGCGAGCAAAAAGAGTTAGCGCCGACGCTAAAAGGATACTCAATATGGGAGGTGGCGCTATATTCACTGCGCCCGCCCGAAAATTGGGTAACGCCCCAATTCTCGGGCTCTTTAGGCGCTAATCGCTGGCGCTACCAACCGAATTTCTAGGCCTCGGTTATTCACTTTGGTAGGAAGAATAGAAAAACAGAATATTTTTTAACTGGTGAGAAGCTATTAAATGTTGGTGTTGGTGTTCAGAGAGATTTTGGTGTCCTCATACAGGAAACACAGAGGGGGAAAAATTTGGTATTGCCCCGTTTGGGGTGCAATTATTGGCTGGGTGCAAAGTTTAGCGCCTGGCGCTAGTTATTGCCTCCGACTGCAAACTTGGCTTCTATTGCCCCTGGAGGTGATTGGAGCGCTAAATCAGGCACTACACACCTCTCTTAAGGCGCTAATGCCGAGGAGCGTGGTGCTACCTCAGAGCGCTGGCGAAGCTTATGTGATGTCAGTCAGCAATGGAACACAGACACACTGGCGCCAGCCAGTTCTTAAAGGGGAGGGTCGATCTTGCTCTCCATCAACACCCTGCTCGTTGCAGCCTTGAATCTCGGCCTGGAGAGACCTGTACATCAAAACAGCTGGAAAGAACAATGGAGAGGCCCAGGGAAAGAGCTCAGGGTGCAGCCCCCACAATCTCTTCTAAATCGATGCAAGCAAGATCAAGTCAAAATGAACCTGCAAAATGCTGCTCAGTACCCAAAACTCCTCAACACAGCGTTGAATATCTCCAGAAGTCTCTCTCTCTCACTCAGAATGCGTGGTGCAAAGATGTCGCCGACAAAAAAAGGCAGAAAGCGGTCGCCTTTAAATAGCGCTCCCCCAGTCCTTTCCTGACTGCAAAACGCTCCTCTCAACCTGTTGTTGCTAGCGGCAGGCGGTAAGGCAGGGGACGCCACTCAATATCCGGTCGGGGCACTACCGGGGCATTGCGCGCTCGACTGATGTCACGATCTGCGGGCGCAGGAGATCGTGGTGGTAGTGTTTAGCGCCACCGCAAAATGTCTGGTCAATTTCGCGAGCAGCGCAAACATCACCACGCCCGGGCGCTAGTTGCTTTGTGCCCAATTAGCGCCCTCTTAAGGCACTAACAGGAGGCGCAAACCAACCAAATTTTTCCCCCAGAGAGTTAGCATGCAGGTACAGTAAGCAATTAGGAAGGCAAATGGCATGTTGGTCTACTGTTTTTAGCACCTGCGACCCTGGTTGGTAGATATTTCTTCATTCAGTATTCTCTACGCACTGCAGGATTTGTCTGATCGGTCCTGGGGAGTCATGTGCTTGACATCACAGAAGATGATATCATAAGCTTGCTTGTTGAGAACTGATTGGTTGCTTCCATCTTGTATAAAAGGAAGCCTGAGAATCAGCTCATTGCTACCCAGGTCCAAAATTGAGTCCTCACTATCTGTCATCATCCAAATTACCATGCAATTAATTCCTTCTTGATATCTGTTTTACATTTTCTTTACACTAATTCATTGACTCTTTTATCAATGGAAAAAGTGCAGCATTGATTCACTAGGATGTTAACAGAGATGAGGGATGACAGTTATGCCGGGGGACTTGATAAGTTAGGGCTTTTTTCACGAGAGCTGAGAAGGTTGAGGGGTGTCTTTATAAGTACCTTCCAGATTATTAAAGGATATGATGAGGTAAACAGTGACCAATTGTTTCCACTATTTAAGGAGATGATAACAAAAAGTTATAAATTTAAGATAAGCACAAAAAAATTAAAGGGGAAGTTGGGAAAAATTAATTACAGGGGACGGTTAGAATACAGAATTCTCTACCACAAGCCATTGTTGAAGCCAATCCATCAATTCTTTTCAAAATGAATCAGATAGTTGCTTGAAAAAGAGCAATATGACATCGAGTCACATCGAGTGTACTACCAAAATGCACCCCTTCACACGTACCTATATTGAAATTCATTATAAGACAAAAAAATTTGACACCGAGCCATATAAGGAGAAATTAAGGCAGATGACCAAAAACTTGGTCAAAGAGGCATCTTAAAGGAGAAAAGAGAGGCGGAGAGATTTAGGTAGGGAATTCTAGAGCTTAAGGCATAGGCAACAGAAGGCACAGCCACCAAAGGTTGAGCGATTATAATCAGGGATGCTCAAGAGGGCAGAATTAGAGGAGCACAGATATCTCAGGGGGTTGTGGGGCTGGAGGAGATTACAGAGATCAGGAAGGGCGAGGCCATGGAGAGATTTGTAAACAATGATGAGAATTTTGAAATCAAGGCGTTGGTTAACCAGGAGCCGATGTAGGTCAGCGAGCAAAGGGTGATGGGTGAACGGGACTTGGTGCGAGTTAGGACACGGGCAGCCGAGTTTTGGATGACCTCAAGTTTAAATAGGGTAGAACGTGGGAGGCCAGCCAGGAGTGTGTTGGAATAGGGTGAAATATGACACCAAGGTTGCGAATAATGTGGTTCAGCCTCAGACAAATCTTAGGGAGAGGGTTGGAGTCAGTGGATAGGGAACGGAGTTTGTGGCGGGGACCGAAAACAATGGTTTCAGTCTTCCCAATATTTAGTTGGAGAAAATTTCTGCTCATCCAGTACTGGATGTCGGACAAGCAGTCTGACAATTTAGAGACTGTGGGGGGGTCGAGAGAAGTGGTGGTGAGGTAGAGAATTTTGAAATTTTGGGTGTCATCGGCGTACATATGGAAACTGACGCTGTGTTTTCGGATGATGTCGCCAAGGTGCAGCATGTAGATGAGAAATAGGAGGGGGCCAAAGATAGATTATTAGGGGACACCAGAGGTAACAATGTGGGAGTGGGAAGAGAAGCCATTGCAGGTTATTCTCTGGCTACAATTAGATAGATAAGAATGGAACCAGGCGAGTGCAGCCCCACCCAGCTGGACGACGGTGGAGCGGCGTTGGAGGAGGATGGCGTGGTCAACCATGTCAAAGGCTGCAGACAAGTCAAGAAGAATGAGGTGGGATAGTTTACCTTTGTTACAGTCGCAAAGGATGTCATTTGTGACTTTGATGAGAGCCTTTTCGGTACTGTGACAGGAGCGTAAACCTGATTGGAGGGATTCAAACATGAAGTTGCGGGAAAAATGGGCACGGATTTGGGAAGCAACAACACGTTCAAGGACTTTGGAGAGGAAAGGGAGGTTGGAGATGAGGCGGTAATTTGCAAGGACAGAGCGGTCAAGGGTTTTTTTTGAGGAGAGTGATGATGACGGCAGATTTGAGGAAGAGGGGGACAGTACCTGAGAAGAGAGAACTGTTAACAATGTCAGCTAACATGGGAGCCAGAAAAGGAAGTTGGGTGGTCAGCAGTTTGGTGGGAATAGGGTCAAGGGAGGAGGAATTGAGTCTCATGGACAAGATGAACGCAGAGAGGTCATGAGGGGAGATTGCAGAGAAACTGGAGAAAGATGTGAGTTCAGGGCTAGGGCAGGGGGGATCCTTAAAGTTTGCGCCAGTGGGCCAGGGGAAGGAAGGGAAGTGGCAGAGGAAGCTGAATGGATGGTCTCAATCTTAGAGACAAATAAGCCCATGAGCTCCTCACATTTGTTGTCGGAGGTGAGGGTGGAGGAGACAGGGGAGAGGGGAACTGGGGACTCTTCCGCGGATGTTGTTTGCCCAGGGACACAGTGCCTCATCTAGGGACAGTCCCCAGAAAACGTAGACGTCTGGTCACCCTAAAGTAGCCTCTGTGCTGCTTGTTAAAATGGAACTCTTTTAAAAATAACTTTTTCCTCCACGATTGGGGTGCTGAAGCAATGGTTCTGCTGTCTGAACCGCTCTGGAGCAGCCATTCAGTACTCACTGGAGCATGTGTCCCAATTTGTGGTGGTCTGCTGTATCCTCCAGAACCTGGCCATCATGAGGGCACAGCCCTTGCCACCAGGGATAGGGCCACCAGCTCTGGAGCAGGAGCAGGAAGAGGAGGAGGAGGAAGAGGAGAAGGAGGAGAAGAAGGAAGAGGAGGAAGTGGAAGGAAGGAGGCAACCCAGACAGCCCCTTCCTGGCCGGGATATCCCGGATCGAATCATCCGCCTGCGGTACCAGTGAACACAACCCCAATTCCCCTTTCAACATTTGTCCCACACCTTACCGTCCCTCTGTTACTGACCATCACAGCACCCTCTTGGCCACAATACTGAAATAAAAGCCATCACAAAGCAAACATTCCAATCTAACTTTATATATTTATCCATCCAATATTACATCAAAAAATCAACTAATCACCTTTGTGCATTCCCTTAGTGACTGTCTTGCGTGTGCCTTTGCCTATCCTAGTGCTCCTACGCAGTGCTACCCCAGTGGCTGCAGCATGGCTAGTGGAAGGCTGCTGACTTTCAGTGAGGGAAGCAGATGGCCTTGCAGGATGTAAGATTCTAAAAACCATAATAAAACTGCTGCTACCATGTGGACATCGAAGTTCAGAACAAATTGTGAAATGGTTATGGAATACTAGGAAGTCAGCATGTTCTTTTGTTTGTAAAGACAATAATTGGCGGAAATCAGCAGGGGGTCCATTGCCTGGTGGTCAGCATGGTCCTTTGTTTGTGAGACCACATGGACAGGAAGGAGAAACACAAGTGACGAGGATGTCCCGCCCCCACACACCTCACAGGAAAATGAACGTGTCTTGTGGAAGGAACGCCAATCAGGGAAGGTTTGGAGTGAAACTGACCTATCAGATGGGGCAGACAGTGATAAATGAGGGAGGCTGGCAGAAAGGCCCTATAAAGAGATAACCCAGAGGTGGGAAATTCAGAAAGAAAGAAGACAGAAGTGGAAGAATAGAGGTACAAAGAAAGCTATGTTTTCGATTGACAACTTTTCCTGGACCGATCACCCAGAGATAAAGGAGTATGTATAAAAGTCGGACATAGAGCTTAGATATTATTAATGGGTACTTTTATGTATGGTTGACTTGGGATATAAATCGCCAGGAGGTAGCGTATGAGTTGCTGGGGGTACTTTTATGTACGGGTAAATTGGGTGCATATTGATTGCGATGTACACTTGAATTTTGAACTGTAGTGTGAATAAAGACCAATTTTATTGATCACATACTTGTCTGTCATTGTTGCGCGTATTCATAATTCTCGAAGTCCAAACAGTAGTAAGAGAAAGGCCTACAAGGATGACCTTGAGGAGCTCTGGCCTTGTAGACCCGGCTTCGGCACCACCTCGGCATTGGCGGCAGTAGTCTGGGCTGGCTGACAGGCAACTGGCGGAGTGGCAGTGGTGGAAGTACGAATGCTATCATCCTGAGAGAGGATGGCAGGGTCGTCCTCCATGGATCCATTGCCACCCCGGGGCAGCAATCCTAGTAATCTGCTGGAGTACAGACTGCTGGACTGCTGTAACACCCTGAAAGCCCTTTTCAACACTCGTAAACTCAGCCATGGCAGCAGCAGTCTGTGCTTGTGTGGCAGCAAGCTGAGCTTGCATGACTTCAGTCTGAACTTCCACGGTAGCACTCAGACATTGGTGGTTTCTGCCTGTGTTGCAATGGAAGCTCAGATTTCAGCCATCAGATGTGGCATGATGCTTGGATCCACAAGTGCATTAATGAGCCTGCCCACCCCTTCCACACTGGAAAGGATGGGCTCCAAGCTCTGCCCAAAGCCTTGTACAAGGCTGGAGCTGGACTCCTCCACGCACCTTGACATTGCATTCAGGCTTTCTGGCAGGATTGTAGGCCGCCCCATTCGAGGTCTTCATCTGAGCCCTCTGCAGCAGAACTCGTGTGCGACCTCGCCCTCCGGGGATCTGGCAACAGCGCTACTCTTTCTCCCTGCCCTGGCTACAGCCCATTCGTGCCCAATGTCTCACCACATACAGATCCCGCTTCTGACCTATCCTCTAAAGTAGGCAGAGTGCCAGTATCTGAGCTGGTGGCTGGGAGTGTGAAATCAAGTGATGGTGTTTAGTCTTCTCCTTCTTCACTCTGCTCTCCCTCTTCTTGTTGAAGCCATGGCTGGGCAGGCCGGATTTCATGGCTGCATTAAATCAGAGAGGCACAGTAGTAGAGTTGTGGTGATGGGAGGGAGGGTGCGGGGAGAAAGCAAGAAGTGTTTGCTTACACCATGTGCGAATTGTAAATCAGAGAGATTGTGGGATAAGGGGGAGTGGGATGTGAGAAGGAGGATAATGTATGATGATACTGGAATCTTGGATTCTTTCAGCCCCGCCGCTGGCCATGGGTTTAGCCATGCTTCTGCCAAGAATAGCCAGCACTGTCTCCTCCATGGGGTTGAGGTCATGCAGGCGAGCCTGTCCCCTGCCAGTTAAATTCTGGTGGCACCAGTTATGTGCCACCTTTTCCTGCAAGAGAAAGGGAAGTGTGTCAGTGAGTGTGGTGTAATGTGTTTGGGTGATGTGCATGTCATGTGCATGTCAAGTTGCGAGATGTGAGTGTGAGGCTTGCAGCAGTGATAAGTGTGCGGGTGAGATGAAGCTATGAATGTGAGGTGTGAGTCATGCTTGGTGGAGATTGTTGGTAGGGGTGTGGTGCATTGAGCATGGTGAGAGGCTAGTGCTGCAGCTGGTGGGGTATGGCATTTGAAAATGCATTCACTGGCCTTGACCACTCGTGTGAGGACATTAAACTTCTTCCTGCACTGAGTACAGGTCCTCGGGGCTACACTCGAGGCATTTACCACTGTGGCTATCAGCTCCCACTAAAATCTGGTCTGTTACCTGGAGGGCCTCCTGGCCCTCTGTGGATAGACGATCTCTCTCCTGGAGTTAACCTCCAGGACCAAGGCTGTCGGGTTCTCAAAATTCCCACATTCCCCAAAGTTAGTAACAAAGGGACCCTGAAGGACAAAGTTATTAATAAGGGTACCCTAAAGAAAATGGCTTCCGGACCTCGTGGCAGAAGCCTGCAAGATTGGAAAGCAGGACCCTGCAAAAACGGCAGGTCAGATGACATGCCTGGGTCTGTGAGAAACTTGTTATTGCTGAAGCCAGACAAATAGATAATGCAGAATAAGCATTCTTCATTTTGAAACAGATCAACTCAGGAAAGACTTAATCTTCAACCCATCAAACCTTTGCATAAATAATCGGTTACAATTCGAAGTAGCTATCAAGCCAGGAAGACGCCGATTAAACCTTATGCATAACAAACACCGAGACATTAAAGATCGTTTAGCAACGGGGCAACCACCCAAAAAGCAGTTAAGGTGAATGACTATAATCACCTTAGACGAGCCCACCAAAATTAGACAAAGAACTAACCCTGATTTGGCACGCAGATAACGAACTCCAAAAGAGTATAATTGTAGGCCCACCGGTAACCGACTCACGCATGTACAGCAAGCAGGCAGGCGAGGCAAGATGAACGGCAAGGCTGGCAAGCAGAGAAGGGCAGTGTGGAGAAGCATCGGGGGACGAGCAGGCACACGCCGTGGTCCAGGAATACTCAAAACTCAACGAAGCAGAACGACCACGAGCACCATGGTAACAAAGGGCCAGGTAAACCATACCTTCAGATCATTACCACTGCGCAGGTAGTGATCTAGGCCACCGCGACCGAGCTAACACCAAAGACCGCCAACCGAACCCCAACCGCAACAAAACTTCGACAACCAGACCACCACCAGAAGAACAAAACCTGAAGTTTTCCACTCTACAAGGTAAAGTACCAAACAAAGACTTTACTCCCTATCTCTAGCAGACAAAAGAGGGTACTTTACTCAGACGACTCCACCACCATGCCCTGGGACCACGTGATGATGGCAGGCCCCAAAGGACACAAAGAGCGAACCCCAAAACCGCAACCGGCTTAATCGACAGGGTTCGACCTGTCCAGAACCCCTCATTGGTGAGCATAATCCATGGCCCCTCACAGCACAATTTAGTTAGATATTGGGGGTGGGACAAGGGTAGGGGGATTATTAACGTGATGTGCCGTGTGTTCCCCATTCCTAATTAAGTGTACTCTTGTATGCCTGTAACTATTCCGGTAATTTCCAGTGTTGTAATTTTATTGTGCCTTTTTAATAAAATACAGTTTTCTTGTACCAAACCAGTTGTCTACTCCAATTCTGTATCGCCGCCTGTACCTAAGTCCAGTGTCTGGAACCCAGGGGTGTGAGAGCGATTCGAACCGCTCAAAACAGTCAGGGGCAGAGCTGATTGCACACACACCACCCCCTACAAGTCCTCCAGTGCTACATCGGTGAACCTAGGTGCACGCTCTCTCCTCTGTCGTGTCATTATTACAACTTTGTTGGCCACTCTCTTCCTAGCCACTTCAATCATCTGTTGCAGGCAGTGGCTCCTTCCCTTTAAGAGGTGCAGACTGCCTTTAAGTAGTGCAGGCTAGCTTTAATTGGAGCTAGCCTCGCACAACGACAGGCCCCCGGCTGAGCGTTCAACCACTCAGCTGAATGGTACAATCATTCTAATCAGCAGGCAGCACAAAGTTTACGTGCTGCCTGCAGTCTTCCGAACGGGCGTGGGTTGATCACGCAACACAATCCCCGCGCCTGTTTTTGGGCCTTATCCAACTTCGAGGACTTAGTTTCTTTGGGATGTTATGAACTGTCAGCCCAAATTTGGGGTAATCATGTAGCCTGAAGATATGCTAAGTTCCCTGACAAAAACAAATAACTTTAATAATTGTTCTCAGGTATTAAGATCTTGAAACTCATGATTACCTCTGTAACAGCGAAAGTAACATCAACTTTAAATTAGAAAAAGTGGTCCTTGATTGACAATTGAGCTGACCATGTAGAAACTTCAATGAAATTATCTGTTGAATTGCTGTATAGCAGCACGAGGTGAACAGAATTTAAAATTATTTGGGGAAAATGGCCTGAAGCTGGATAAATAAGGACTTGTCATAATGAATTTGCATACGATTGAGTGAGGCAAGGAACATGTTCCACCATTCGACCTGAGCAGTCAAACTGGCTGAATAAAAAGTATTTCTAAGCCATACAATTAATAGTTAAGGGCAATACGTGTCAAGGTGCTTGATATAAATTAACCACATTCGTTTCAAATGTTGCACTTTAGCTCAGTTCAATCTGATCTACTCCAAATTCACTGGTAATCAGAATCTATTACCTTTCTGCAAGTGCAATGCCATCTTTCAATACATTTTAATCACTACAAAATTGTATTTTTTCCCCAGACTGAATTTACAATAGACTTTATACCGAGAAAGTGATTAGAGCAGATATTCAGAATATCATTAATTTTACCATCAAAGTGGAAGAATGTAGTCAGGACACTAAAGGTACTTATACAGATTTTAACACCCCTGCACAGATTCCAATATAAGTTTGACATAGCAGATAATGATGACTGAAAACTAACCACACCAATCTCTTTAATTATCAATGCCAGATCCATTTAAAGGTAAAGTCACTGGCCACTTTCCACTTTCCCAGCCATGTTTAAAAGATGTAAGTATCAAACTGGCAGGGTAATTCTTTAAATATGCAGATCGGGCTGAAATGACCTCATCGGGGCCTGACTGCTATTTTAATCAGTGGTCAGAGTGGGGTAGCAATTGTGTCTTTCCCGCCAGGTCACCCTATTGGGAACATGATTCAGGGCCAGAAAACATGTAATCGCTGTTACAAACCCCAATTTTAACTCGGGGCAGGCATCGGGCGGGCAATGGTCCGAGGCGGGCGGAAATTCGTCCTCACTTCGGCAGTGTGAGGTCCGGGTGACTTTAAATTCCGGGCCTTATCCACATGCCCCCAGTCAGTGCCTTGCCGGAAAACGGCGAGGAAACCGCTGCAGAAGGGTGGGCAGGAGCAGAATGCTGGGCAGCAGGTTGCTGCCACCAGGGACCAAAGTAACTGTCTCAGGCACTCAGGTAAGTCACAGGCAGGGGATTTTGGGATGGGCAGGTGATCAAGAAAGCCAGGGTAAGCTGAGGGCAGGGGAGGCCTAACCTTTCCTTGTGGCCCTACAAGGCAAGTTAAATATAAGCTTAACCACCTCTTCCCACAATACTCTGGGAAAACAACCACCTCATGACATCTAGCCTAGGGTGATTTGGCATGAAAGCCACGATTGCTTCACTACTCAGACCAACTGTTAAAATAGCAGCTGGCCTCCTATGAGGTCATTGGAGCCCAATTTACATATTTAAAGAAGGACCCCGCCAGTTTGATAATTACTTTCAAAGACAGAAGGATTTGATTATTCTGGGAACAGGAACTATGGTAGTCTTAGACCAATTAGTGTTACAGCCAGATTTCAGACTAGATGCGTCATAATTCCAAAGAGGTAAACTGAGTTAGATGGATTATTCATGAGAAGCAGAATATCAGATACATACACAGCTTGCTTATATTCTTTTCCCTGTAGATGTTGGCTATTTGAAACATCGAATTGTTAATGACTGCATCCAATTGCAAGCATTCTCATTAGCAGCAAAGGGAAAGGCAGGTTCAGTTAAAATTAATGTAACCCATCCACTTGATTGTTACAGATAATGCTTCTAGAGACTCCCTGTGGATACTTTTTGATATATTAATAAGCCCTTCCTGATCCTTTATATAAAAAATACCAAGGAAATTATATCTACCATTAAAATCACTCATTCTTTATCCTAGCTGTGACCAAGCAGACCTTATTCTGTGTTTCAAAGCATCACATCCTATTCAAGCAGCTGCATACTGCATTAGCTTAAAACCCTAGTAGATGGAAGAGATATTCCAACCAATTTTTAAAAATTAATTCACGGGATGTGGGCATCACTGGCAATTCCAGCATTTATTGTCCATCCCTAATTGCCCTTGAGAAGGAGGTGGTGAGCTGCCCTCTTGAACCGCTGCAGTCCGTGTGGCAAAGGTACTCCCACAGTGCTGTTAGGGAGGGAGTTCCAGGATTTTGACCCAGCGATGATGAAGGAACAGTGATATGTTTCCAAATCAGGATGGTGAGTGACTTGGAGGGGAACTTGGAGGTGGTGGTGTTCCCATGCGCCTGCTGCCTTTGTCCTAGGTGGTAGAGGTCGCAGGTCTGGGAGGTGCTGTCGAAGAAGCCTTGGTGAGTTGCTGCAGTGCATCTTTTAGAAGGTGCACACTACAGATATATGTGTCTCCATGTCAAAAGTGTAAGTCTGAGATCAGATCCAAATTGCATGAAGCCATATTTTCTTTTGTTTGGTCATTTGCACAAAAAAAAGTGAGTATAAGGTTGTGCAATAGCTGTAGAAAGCACAAATGAACTATTTGACTTTGAGTTTACCTACTCTTCAGAATGCAGCTACCCCTCCAAAAATGTAATGATAACAGCATCAGGGAAAAGTTCTGAAGAAAGCCTTTTCCCGCTTATGATGGGTTTTAAGCTCAATAATAAGATCAATAAGTAAGTGAGTTTGGAAGACAGAGGAAACAAAGGCTAGAAAATAGACAACAAAGGGGACTGGCAATGCTTAATGGTATACACTCCAATGCAAGGAGTACAGTGAATAATAGTGAATAAGGGAGATGAGCTGAGGTCACAGATAGACATATGGAAGTATGATATCATAGCTATTACTGAAACATGGCTGAAAGAAGGGCAGGAATGGCAGCTCCGCATTCCTGGATACAGGGTTTTCAGACGAGAAAGATAGGGGGATAAAAAAGGAAGGGGTCACAATATTGGTTAAAGAAACAATTACAGCTGTGATGAGAGATGATATGTTAGAAGGATCATCAAATGAGGCCACATAGATAGAACTGAAGAACAAAAAAGGGGCGATCACACTGCTGGGAGTGTACTATAGACTCCCAAATAGTCATGGGGAGATAGAAGAGCAAATATGTAGGCAAATTTCTGACAAGTGCAAAAACGATAGGGCAGTAATAGTATGGGATTTCAACAATCCTAATATTAACTGAAATAGAATCAGTGTAAAGCATATAGAGGGCACAGAATTCTTAAAATACATTCAGAAGAACTGTTTTAGCCCATACGTAGCAAGCCCAACAAGAGAGGGGGCGGTTCTGTTCTTAGTTTTAGGGAATGAAGCTGGGCAGGTGTAAGGGGTATCAGTGGGAGAGCATTTTGGTGGTAGTGATCATAATTCAGTTAGATCTAGCATAGTCATGGAAATCATGTTTGACAAACCTACTGAAGTTTTTTGAAGAGGTAACTGGTAGAATAGATAAGGGAGACCTGTAGGAACGTGGATCCCTAACTAAAAGACTGAGTTCTACTCAGGCGATTAAACAAAATGAACTTTAATGAAACAAACAGGCTTTAACAAGAAATTGCAGGATAACATCGAATGTAGATCTGCCCCTGCAGTCCCGTGGCTGATGTCATGACGTCATCACGTTTTCCCGCCAGTGGGGGATCACGTGATGAACGACGTGATGTCATCGCATTTTAGCCACGCTGTTAAAGTAACCACACTCTGTACAGTTAAACAGCATAAATAAAGATACAGACTCAGACTGTAGCTAACATGTTGTTAAAGGAATTATATACAAACGATCTGAGTCCTTTGGTGGCTCCGCCACATGCGCCCCCCGAGAATTGTCTTTAACAGCAAAAGTGAGACGTCGAGGAGGCCTGACAAGTCTGTCCGAGCGACTTCGGTAACCCTGCAGAGGAAGCTGATGGACGGTGGTCGAGCTGGCAGGCAGTTGTGGTTGAGCTGGCGCGGCAAGTGTGGTCGAGCTGGCTGGCGGCTGTGGTTGATCTGGCACGGCGGCTGTGGGCAGTCGGCCACGTTTCGGCAGTTGAGCGACGACGACTGTGTGGTCCAGGTCCAGGTGAGCTGGCTTCAACCGGTCCACCGAAATGTGATCCGGCTTTCCTCCAATGTCGACCGAAAAGGATTTGTCTCCTGATTCGATGACGCGGAAAGGACCAGTGTAAGGGGGTTTGAGCGGATCCCGGTGAGCGTTGTGGCAGATAAATACGTACTCGGCGTTCTTCAGCTCCGCTGGCACGTGGGAGCGCTGTAGGCCGTGATTTGATGTAGGCACCGGAGCGAAGCATCTGGCCGCTTCTTGGTGGCTGACGAGTTGCTGGGAGGTGGACCATGGCTCTGTGGGAGAAGGGAGGAAATCTCCTGGTACTCGGAGCGGCTGGCCATAAACAAGTTCGGTCGAGGATGATTGCAGGTCTTCTTTGGGCGCCGTACGAAGACCCAAAAGGACTCATGGGAGTCTGTCCACCCATCCTGCACCTTGAAGACTGGCCCGTAGGGTGGCTTTAAGTGACCTGTGGAATCGCTCGCAAAGGCCGTTCGACTGTGGATGATAGGTGGTGGTGCAATGAAGTTTGGTGCCGAGCCCCTGAGCTACAGCGTTCCAGAGCTCCGAGGAAAATTGTGGCCCACGATCGGAAGAGGTGTCCGCTGGTACCCCGAAACGAGCAACCCAACAGGAGATGAAAGCTCTAGCGACGTCTGCCGAAGTGGTGGAAACCAAAGGAATTGCATCTGGCCGCCTAGTGGTGCGGTCCACCATGGCGAGGAGATGCGTATAACCTTGAGAAGGCGGAAGTGGCCCCACAAGGTCCACGTGCACGTGGTCGAAACGATGCTCCGGAACAGCAAACATAGCCACTGGAGCTTTTACATGACGCTGGACCTTGGCCTTCTGGCAGACCACGCAGGTGTTGGCCCAGTCACGGACATCGAGGTGCATACCCTTCCAGACGAGCTTCGCCGACATTAGCCGTTGTGAAGCCTTCATACCAGGGTGTGACAACCCGTGTATGGCGTCAAAAACCTTCCGGCGCCATGCGACTGGCACGATAGGTCGGGGTTCGCCCATGGAGACGTCGCAAAGGAGCATGGTGCCTGCAGCCTGGAAACTGATGTCGGTCGCTTGGAAACTAGAGGGGACGGTTCTGTATGATTGGACCTCTGGGTCCGAGGCCTGATCCGCAGCCATGAGGGCGTAGTCAATCCCCAGGTGAACCGTATGGACTGTCGCATGGGAGAGGCAATCCACCACCAGGTTGTCTTTACCAGACACATGTTGAATGTCTGTGGTAAATTCAGAAATAAATGTCAGGTGATGTTGGTGACGAGCGGACCACGGTTCGGTGGTCTTGGCCATGGCGAACGTTAGAGGCTTGTGGTCGACAAAAGCCGTGAAGGGACGTCCTTCTAATAAGAACCGGAAATGGCGAATGGCTAGGAAAAGGGCCAGTAACTCTCGACCGAAGGTGCTGTATTTTCTTTCAAGCCAAACGGCATCCGCAGGAACTCAAAAAGGCCGAAAGGGGTGATGACTGCAGTTTTTGGGACATCTTGCGGGTGCACGGGAACCTGGTGATACCCCCGGACGAGGTTGACCTTAGAAAAGATAGAATTTCCCGCCAAATGGGCTGAGAAATCCTGAATATGCGGGATCGGGTACCGATCAGGAGTAGTGGCATCGTTCAGGCGTCGGTAGTCACCGCATGGCCGCCCGGTTTCAGAACAATGTGGAGAGGCGAAGACCAGGGACTATTCGACCGGTGAATAATCCCCAGCCGCTCCATCGTGTCGAACTCCACTTTCGCAGCCGTGAGCTTGCCGGGTTCGATCCTTCTAGCCCGTGCATAAACTGGGGAGCCAGTAGTGGTGATATGATGTTCAACACCATGCTTCATGGCCGAGGAGGAGAAAGTGGGCCTTGTCAGCTCCGGGAACTCTCCGAGGAGCCGAGTGAAGTCATCTGGAGAGGGGAAAGTGCATGCGATAGAGCGCGCCATGGTGGTACCGTGGTGGCACGGGATCGAGTGGAAGGCGGCCGCGTTGATCAACCGGCAGTGCCGGACACCGACGAGGAGGCCGTTGGCACACAGAAAATCCGCCCCTAGGATGGCCTGCGAGACTGTAGCCGTGACGAATTCCCAATGGAAGCGCTGACCGCCGAAACAGACTTGGACCTGCCGCTTTCGGAAAGTTCGAATGGCTGCGCCATTAGCCACCACGAGGGAAAAACCGTGGTTCCCAGCTTGCATATCGAGATTGGACGCAGGTAGGATGCTACACTGCACCCCGGTGTCACAAAGGAAGCGTCGACCCGATAGGGAATTGGTGATGTAAAGAAGTTTCCCCGTCGATCCGATGGCCATCGCAGCCGCGGAGCGCCCGTTAGACCCGGTCCTCCTTCGCCAGGAACGCTGCAGGAGCTTTGTTTTTTTGGGGGGCGAAAAACTGCAGGGAGAGCGGTAGCGTCGTGCTTTCGCGCCAAAACGGGCATGGTAGGAGCACCAGCCCGCTGCAGGAGGAGCTGGAGCCGCATCTGTGGGGGATGGGCGCCTCGTGGCCACACAGCACTGCTGGGTTACTGTGAAAATCTTATCTGCTTCGGCAGCAAGCTCGGCGCAGTCTGTAATCTCAGATCTGGCTACGGCAGCCTGCACCTGCTCCGGCAGTTGGCAGAGGAATAGCTCCCGGAAGAGGACGCATTCCGGTTCGGCACCTAAGAGCATGAGCATTTGGCTCATGAGCTTGGACGGTTTGGAGTCCCCGAGGCCGGGCATAGCGAGGAGCCGGCGAGCGCATTCTGACTTCGAGAGCCCGAAGACCTGTAGCAACCGCGCTTTTAACGTATCATACTTGCTGTCAGTAGGAGGACTACCTAATGGGTCTTTTTCGGGGTGGCAGGCGGTGGGTGACTACTGGGGTACCGCAGAGATCAGTGCTTGGGCCCCAGCTATTCATAATATATATCAACGATTTGGATGAGGGAACCAAATGTAATATTTCCAAGTTTGCTGATGACACAAAACTAGGTGGGATTGTGAGTTGTGAGGAGGATGCAAGATGCCTCAAGGCGATTTAGACAAGTTGAGTGAGTGGGCAAATACATGGCAGATGCAGTATAACGTGGATAAATGTGAAGTTATCCACTTCGGTAGGAAAAACAGAAAGGCAAAGTATTGTTTAAATGGTGATAGATTGGGAAATGTTGATATACAAAGGGACCTGGGTGTCCTTGTACACCAGTCACTGAAAGCAAACATGGAGGTGCAGCAAGCAGTTAGGAAGGCAAATGGTATGTTGGCCTTCATTGCAAGAGGATTTGAGTACAGGAGCAAGGATGTCTTACTACAGTTATACAGGGCCTTGGTGAGACCATACCTGGAATACCGTGCACAGTTTTGTTCTCCTTACTTAAGAAAGGCTATACTTGCCATAGAGGGAGTGCAGTGAAGGTTCACCAGGCTAATTCCTGGGATGACAGGACTGTCGTATGCGGAGAGATTGGGTCGACTAGGCCTGTATTCACTAGAGTTTAGAAGAATGAGAGGGGATCTTATTGAAACATATAAAATTCTGACGGGGCTAGACAGACTGGAGGCAGGGAGGATGTTTCCCCTGACTGGGGGTGTCTGGAATGGGGGGTCACAGTCTTAGGATACGGGGTAGGACATTTAGGACTGAGATGAGGAGAAATTTCTTCACTCAGAGGGTGGTGAACCTGTGGAATTCTCTACCACAGAAGGCTGTGGAGGCCAAGTCACTGAATATATTTAAGAAGGAGATAGATAGATTTCTAGACACAAAAGGCATCAAGTGGTATGGGGAGAGAGTGGGAATATGGTATTGAGATATAGGGTCAGCTGTGACCATATTGAATGGCGGAGCAGGCTCGAAGGGCTGAATGTCCTTCTCCTGCTCCTATTTTTCTATGTTTCTATGTAAATAGACCATTCAGCCCACTGTGCTAACAATAATCATTGTACATTTTTAACTATAATGGTCCCTTCTTAATTACTTTACCTCATAAAGGAACTGAAAAGCCACTGGTGAAACGCTGGGAAAAAAAATAATTTTCTCCTTGACTAATGAAAGCAATTAAGGCCAAAAAACCTGCTCCAGGATATCAATCCAACACTCTTCAACGCTGGCTGGTTACATTCCCAATTTTGCAACAAGGAGGGTCAATGAGGGTAATGAGTTTAATGTAGTCTGCATAAATTTTAGCAAGGCTTTTGACAAGGTCCCACATGGCAGTCTGGTCAGAAAAGTAAAAGCCCATAGGATCCAAGGGAAAGTGGCAAATTGGATCCAAAATTGGCTCAGTGACAGGAAGCAAATGGTAATGGTCGACAGGTGTTTTTGTGACTGGAAGGCCGTTTCCAATGGGGTTCTGCAGGAGGGAGTGGTCCCTTCAGAATGCTGAAAGGTGAGTGGAGGGGAAGATGTGTTTGGTGGTGGGATCCCACTGGAGGTGGCAGAAATGACGTAGGATGATACGTTGAATGTGAAGACTGGTGGGGTGAAAGGTGAGGACAAGGGGAACCCTATCATGATTCTGGGTCCCTTGCTTTTTGTGGTATGCATCAAAGATTTCAACTTTAATGTAGGGGGTGTGGCGGAGCCACCAAAGGACTCAGAGTGGTTGTACATAATTCCTTTAACAGCAATGTAGTTACTGTCTGTGCCTGTACCTTTAATTACACTGTTTGACTGTACAATGTCTAGTTACCTTTACAGCACGGTTTCAACGTGATGACGTCATGCCATTAGTCACGTGATACCCCAATGGCGGGAAGAACGTGATGACATCATGACGTCAGTCTTCTGACCAGAGGATCAGTCCTCATGGAGCCCTCAAGTAGAGTAGACCTGTTATTGATGTGTTCTAGCAGTTTCCAGTTTAAACTTGTTTGGTTTCATTAAAGTTCATTATTTTAATTGCCTGAGTTGAACTCAGTCTTTTTGATAGGAACCTCCATTCCTACATTGGTAACCTCGACTTCTACGAACGATTTTCGTGGCAGATTCGACATGGACACGAACGCCGTCACGCTGAAACTGCCACAGTTCTGGGAGCAACAACCAGACGCCTGGTTCATCCAGGCTGAAGCCCAGTTCGCCATTCGGAAGATCATCGCGGATCAGACCCGTTATTATTATGTGGTCTCTGCCCTCGACAGCGCAACTGCATCTCGGATCATCAGCCTCATCGGTAGTCCTCCTACTGACAGCAAGTATGATGCAATTAAGGCACGGTTGCTTCAGGTTTTCGGGCTATTAAAGTCGGATCGTGCTCGCCGGCTCATCATGCTGCCCGGCCTCGGGGACTCCAAACCGTCCGAGCTCATGAGCCAAATGCTCACGCTCTTGGGTGCTGAACCGGAATGTTTCCTCTTCCGGGAGCTTTTCCTCTATCAACTGCCTGAACAGGTTCAGGCTGCCCTAGCCAGATCCGACACTACAGACTGCACCAAGTTGCGGCCGAAGCCGATAAGATTTTCACGGTTACCCAGCAGTGCTGTGCGGCCACGAGGCGCCCACCCCCCACAGACGCGGTCCCAGCTTCTACAGTGGGCTGGTGCTCCTACCACACCCGTTTTGGTGCGAAAGCACGATGCTGCCATTCCCCCTGCAGTTTTTCACCCCCCAAAAAAACAAGAAGGCGCAGGCGGCGTCCCTGGTGACGGATGACCAAGTCTAACGGGCATTCCGCAGTGGCGATGGCCATCGGTTCTACGGGGAAACTCCTCTATATCACCGATTCCCTCTCGGGCCGCCGTTTTCTTTGTGACACCGGGGCGCAGTGTAGCATTCTACCTGCGTCGAAGCTCGACATACAGACTGGGAACCTCGGTTTTTCCCTCATAGTGGCTAATGGCGCAGCTATTCGAATGTTCCGAAAGTGGCGGGTCGAAGTCTGTTTCGGCGGTCAGCGCTTCTTTTGGGAATTTGTCACAGCCACAGTCTCACAGGCTATCCTAGGGGCAGATTTTCTGTGTGCCAACAGCCTACTAGTCGATGTCCGGCACCGCCGGCTGATCAACGTGGCCACCTTCCACTCGATTCCGTGGTACCTCCGTGGCGCGCTCCATTGCCTGTGCTTTCCCTCCTCCAGATGACTTCACGCGGCTCCTCGGGGAGTTTCCGGAGCTGACAATGCCCACCTTCTCCTCTTCGGCGATGAAACATGGTGTTGAACATCACATCACCACTACTGGCTCCGTCGTTTATGCGCGGGCTAGAAGGCTCGAACCCGGCAAGCTCGCAGCTGCGAAGGCGGAGTTCACCACGATGGAGCAGCTCGGGATCATTAGGCAATCGAAGAGTCCCTGGTCCTCGCCTCTCCACATCGTGCCGAAACAAGGCGGTGGCTGGCGGCCATGCGGTGACTGCCGACGCCTCAACGACGCCACCACTCCGGATCGGTACCCAATCCCGCATATCCAGGACTTCTCGGCCCACTTGGCGGGAAATTCTATCTTCTCTAAAGTCGACCTCGTCCGTGGATATCACCAGGTTCCAGTGCACCCACAAGACGTCCCGAAAACCGCAGTCATCACCCCTTTTGTCCTCTTTGAGTTCCTGTGGATGCCGTTTGGCTTAAAGAACACAGCACAGGCGTTCCAGCGTTTAATGGACTCCGTTCTTCAAGACCTGCGTTTCATTTTCGTCTACCTTGACGACATACTCATCGCCAGTGCCAGCAAGGAGGATCACATCTCCCATTTGCGTTCCCTCTTTACGTGCCTCAGCCAACACGGCTTAATCATCAACCCGGCCAAGTGCCAGTTCGGCCTGCAACAAATCGACTTCCTGGGACATCGCAGAGCATCGGACGGCGCCGTCCCTTTGTCGACAAAGGTTGAGGTGGTTACTTCTTTCCCGCGGCCGTCGACAGTCAAGGCCTTGCAGGAGTTCCTGGGGATGGTCAACTTCTACCACCGTTTCATCCCCAAGGCGGCTCAACTCATGCAACCCTTGTTCGGGGCCCTCAAGGGCAAGTCCGGTAAAGATCCAATCAGCTGGACAGCTGAAATGGTCCAGGCATTCAGCGACACCAAGAACGCTTTGGCCAACGCAACCATGCTGGCACACCCACTTCCAGGTGCTACTATCGCCCTTACCACCGACGCGTCAGACTACACCATCGGTGCAGTGCAAGAACAGTGGGTCAACAGCATGTGGCAACCGCTGGCATTTTTCAGCCGTCAATTACGAAAGAATGAAAAAAAGTACAGCATCTTCGATAGGGAGCTACTGGCCCTTTTCCTCGCCATTCGCCATTTCCGGTTTTTATTGGAGGGGCGCCCCTTCACGGCTTTTGTCGACCACAAACCCCTTACGCTCGCCATGGCCAAGACCGCCGAACCGTGGTCTGCTCGTCAACAACGTCACTTGACGTTCATTTCCGAATTTACCATGGACATTCAACATGTGTCTGGTAAGTACAACCTGGTGGCAGATTGCCTCTCCCATGCGACGGTCCACGCGGTGCACCTGGGAATTGACTACGCCCTCATTGCGGCAGATCAGGCTTCGGACTCGGAGGTCCAATCATATAGAACCATTCCCTCTAGCTTCCA
Source organism: Somniosus microcephalus (assembly GCF_052327205.1). Classification (NCBI taxonomy): domain Eukaryota; kingdom Metazoa; phylum Chordata; class Chondrichthyes; order Squaliformes; family Somniosidae; genus Somniosus; species Somniosus microcephalus. Next base: position 83,903,570 of record NC_141001.1, read on the forward strand.
AGCGACCGATGTCATCTTCCAGGCCGCAGGTGCCACGCTCCTTTGCAACGTTTCCATGGGAGTTCCTCGACCTATCGTGCCAGTCGCATGGCGCCAGAAGCTTTTTGATGCCATACACGGATTGTCACACCCGGTGATGAAGGCTTTGCAATGGCTTATGTCGGCCAAGTTCGTCTGGAAAGGTATGCACATCGATGTCCGTGACTGGGCTAATACCTGCGTCGTATGCCAGAAGGTCAAAGTCCAGCGTCATGTCAAGGCTCCAGTTCCGGTGCATCGTTTTGACCACGTGCATGTGGACCTCGTGGGGCCGCTTCCGCCTTCTCAGGGTTATACTCATCTCCTCATCATAGTGGACCACCCCACTAGGTGGCCAGAGGCAATTCCTTTGGTTTCCACCACGTCGGCAGACGTCACTAGAGCTTTCATCTCCTGTTGGGTTGCCCGTTTTGGGGTACCGGCGGACATCTCTTCTGACCGCGGGCCACAATTTTCCTCGGATCTTTGGAATGCTGTGGCTCAGGGGCTCAGTACCAAACTTCATCGCACCACCACCTATCATCCACAGGCAAATGGCCTTTGTGAGCAATTCCACAGGTCGCTTAAAGCCTCTCTTCGGGCCAGTCTTCAAGGCGCAGGATGGGTGGACAGACTCCCATGGGTCCTGTTGGGTCTTCGTACGGCGCCCAAAGACGACCTACAATCATCTTCAGCTGAACTCGCCTATGGCCAGCCGCTCCGTGTACCAGGAGATTTCCTCCCTTCTCCCACAGAGCCATGGTCCGCCTCCCGGCAACTCGTTCGCCACCAAGAAGCGGCCAGATGCTTTGCTCCGATACCTACGTCCAATCACAGTTTGCAGCACTCATACGTGCCACCGGGAGTGAAGAATGCGGAGTATGTCTTCATCCGCCATGACGCTCACTGGGATCCGCCCAAGCCCCCTTACACTGGTCCTTTCCGCGCCATCGAACCAGGAGACAAATCCTTTTCGGTCGACGTCAGAGGGAAGCCGGATCACATCTCGGTGGACCACTTGAAGCCGGCTCACCTGGACCTGGACCACCCTGTTGTAGTCGCTCAACCACCCAAACATGGCCGACCGCCCGTTGCCGCCGCACCAGATCAACCACAGCCACCTGCCAACTCAACCGCACTCGCCGCGCCTGCTCAGCCACAACCGACTGCCAACTCGACCACCGGTCATCAACTTCCTCCATCAGGGTATCGAAGTCGATTGGACAGGCTCATCAGGCCTCCTCCTCGCCTCACCTTTTCTGTTAAAGACAATTCTGGGGGGGCGCATGTGGCGGAGCCACCAAAGGACTCAGAGCGGTTGTACATAATTCCTTTAACAGCAATGTAGTTACTGTCTGTGCCTGTACCTTTAATTACACTGTGTGACTGTACAATGTCTAGTTACCATTACAGCACGGTTTCAATGTGATGACGTCATGCCGTTAGTCACGTGATGCCCCAATGGTGGGAAGAACGTCAGTCTTCTTACCAGAGGATCAGTCCTCGTGGAGCCCTCCAGGAGAGTAGACCTGTTATTGATGTGTTCTAGCAGTTTCCAGTTTAAACTCATTTGGTTTCATTAAAGTTCATTATTTTAATTGTCTGAGTCGAACTCAGTCTTTTTGATAGGAACCTCCGTTCCTACAGGGGCATGATTAAAAGTTTACAGATGATACAAAAATTGGCCATGTGGTTGATAGTGAGGAAGAAAGCTGTAGCTGCAGGAAGATATCAGTGGACAAGTCAGGTGGACAGAAAAGTGGCAAATGGAATTCAATCTGGAGAAGTGTGAGGTAATGCATTTGGGGAGGGCTAACAAGACAAGGGAATACACGATAAATGGTAGGATACTGAGAAGTGTAGAGGAACAGAGGGACCTTGGAGTGCATGTCCACAGATTCCTGAAGGTAGCAGGACAGGTAGATAAGATGGTTAAGAAGGCATATGGGATGCTTTCCATTGTTAGCCAAGGCATAGAATATAATAGCAGGGAGGTTATGCTTGAACTGTATAAAACTCTAGTTAGGCCACAGCTAGAGTACTGCATACAGTCCTGGTCACCACATTACAGGAAAGATGTGATTGCACTGGAGAAGTTACAGAGGAGGTTTACGCGGATGTTGCCAGGACTGGAGACTTTTAGCTATGAGGAAAGATTGGATAGGCTGGGACAAAAGCAAAATACCGGGGATACTGGAAATCTGAAATGAAAACAGAAAATGCTGGAAATACTCAGCAGGTCAGGCAGCATCTGTGGAGAGAAAAACAGAGTTAACGTTTCAGGTCGATGACCCTTCATCAGAACTGGAAAAAGTTAGAGATGTAACAGATTTTTAAGCTAGTGTAGGGGCAGGGAAATGAGGGAGGGGAGAAAAGGACAAAAGGGAAGGTCTGTGATAGGAAGGAAGGCAGGAGAGATTAAAAGACAAAAGGGATGATGGTGCAAGGCAAAAGGAGATGGTATTGGGACAAGTTAAGAAACAAAAGATGAGTCTAGATGAGGTGTGAATGAGAATGGCAGAATCATCAACAGCTGCCATGTGAAAAAAAATTAGGGGCTGAGGTTATGGGTGTTGCTATGGGAACCCACATGGGTCTCGCTATGCCTGCCTTTTCGTGGGATATGTGGAACACTCTTTGTTCCAGTCCTACTCAGGTCAGCTCCATCACCTCTTTTTCTGGTACATTGATGACTGTATCGGTGCCATTTCCTGCTCTCGCCCTGAACTAGAAAATTTCACTCTCTTTGCTTCCAATTTCCACCCTTCCCTCACCTTCACACAGTCCATCTCTGACTCTTCCCTTCCCTTCCTCCGCTTCTCTGTCTCCATTTCTGGGGATAGACTATTGACAAACATCCACTATAAGCCCACTGACTCCCACAGCTACCTGGACTACACTTCTTCCCACCCCACTTCCTGTAAGGACTCTATTCAACTCTCCCAGTTTCTCCATCTCCGTCGCATCTGCTCTGTCGATGCCACCAGCCATACTAGTGCTTCCGATATGTCTTCCTTTTTCCTCAACCGAGGATTCCCCTCTACCGTGGTTGACATGGCCCTCAACCCTTGACCGTGTCCATTCTATTTCCTGCACTTCTGCTCTTACCCCTACCCCTCCCTCCCAGAACCACGATAGGGTTCCCCTTGTCCTCACCTTTCACCCCACCAGCCTCCAAATTGAACACATCATCCTCCGCCATTTCCGCCACCTCCAGTGGGATCCCACCACCAAACACATCTTCCCCTCACCTCCCCTTTCAGCATTCTGAAGGGACCATTCCCTGGTCCACTCCTCTATCGCCCCCAACACCCCTTCCCCTTCCCACGGCACGTTCCTGTGCAAGCGCAGGAGATGCAACACCTGCCCTTTAACCTCCTCCCTTCCCACTGTCCCGGGCCCCAAACACTCCTTCCAGGTGAAACAGCGATTTACTTGTGCTTCTTGCAATTTAGTATTCTGTATTCACTGCTCACGATGCGGTCTCCTCTCCACTGGGGAGGTCAAATGCAGATTGGGTGAGCCCGAGCTTCAGGTCACCTGTCACTTCAATTCTCCACTCCGACTTCTGATCTCTCTGTCCTTGGCCTCTTACACTGTTCCAATGAAGCTCAACGTTAGCTGGAGGAACAGCACCTCATCTTTCAATTCAGCAGTTTACAGCCTTCTGGACTCAACATCGAGTTCAACAATTTCAGACCATAACCTTTACCCCTATCTTTTTTTCACATGGCAGCTGTTGATGATTCTGCCATTCCCATTTGCACCTCATCTAGAGTCATCTTTTGTTTCTTAACTTGTCCCATTACCATCTCCTTTTGCCATGCACCATCATCCCTTTTGTCTTTTAATCTCTCCTGCCTTCCATCTTATCACAGACCTTCCCTTTTGCTCTTTCCTCCCCTCCCTCCTTTCTCTGTCGCTGCACTTGCTTAAAAATCTGTTACATCTCTAACTTTTTCCAGTTCTGACGAAGGGTCATCAACCTGAAACGTTAACTCTGTTTCTCTCTCCACAGATGCTGCCTGACCTGCTGAGTGTTTCCAGCATTTTCTGTTTTTATTTTGGATAGGCTGGGATTGTTTTCTTTGGAACAGAGGAGGCTGAAGGGAGACTTAATTGAAGCATATAAATTATGAGGGCCTGGATAGAATGGATAGGAAAGACCTATTTCCCTTAGCAGAGAGGTCAATAACCAATGGCATAGATTTAAAATAATTGGGAGAAGGACTAGAGAGGAGTTGAGGAGAAAATTTTTCAGCCAAAGGTGGTGGGGGTCTGGAACTCACTGCCTGAAAGGGAGGTAGAGGCAGAAACTCTCATTGCATTAAAAGCACTTGGATATGCACTTGAAGTGCCAACCTGCAGGGCTATGGACACCATCCTCATTTAGAAGTATATCACTGATCCTTCATCGTCGCTGGGTCAAAATCCTAGAACTCCCTACCTGGCAGCACTGTGGGAGTAACTTCACCACATGGACTGCAGCGGTTGAAGAAGGCAGCTCACCACCACCTTCTCAAGGGCAACTAGGGATGGGCAATAAACGCTGTCCTTGCCTGCGACACCCACATCCATAAACGAATTTTTAAAAAGTGGGATTAGGCTGGATAGCTCATTTTCAGCCGGCACAGACACGATGGGAGGAATTATGCCGGCGCTCAGGGGGCGGATTTGTAGGCAGGACTGCTGGTCAAATTGCAAAGATTGACAGCAGGTCCCGAACCCGCTGTCAACCCACCTCCATACAATCTTCCCAAGTGTTGGGTCCCCGATTTGCGCAGGGTCCCAACACCTAGCGGCAGGAAGGTAGTTAACAGGCAGTTAAGAGGCTTTTTCAATTTTGACAGGTCGACTGCGGGCTTCCCGATGTCCGGACACCATGCCAAGGTAAGTGTGGCATACTGTCGGTCTACTGTAAGGTTTGTGCATTGATGACAGCTGCAGAAGTGGTGTGAAAGATGCAATGGTACACTGGTGAGTTTCAGAGGTAAGAAAATGTTGGGAAAATCATTTTTAATGTATTTCAACTTTTCTGTAGGTAACAAGGTTTAAAGTGTTTGTGTAGTCCCACCTCATTGGGAGAATCTCTCTCACCAGTGACAGATCGCTTCTGTAACCTCACCTGCAGCTGCCATCTGCTTTATCCTAAGGAAAGAGTCACTGGAGAGCCTGGGTGCAAGGGCTCACAGTGATTGGCAATGTTTGCAGCATCTCAATGTTGTCAAACACTGAAAAATCATCTGTCAAAAAAAATGTGCATGTTCCTTTTAAGAAAACCGGCAGACGACGTGTCATCAACTGATGTCATCTGACACCAGCTTTCTCTTAATTGGCCGGCAAGCCCGCAGAGTGGGCTTATCAAGGCCAATTGACGTAAAATTATGTCTGTGTGTCGGGCGTCGTTGAGGGGCAGGATTGGAACCCAGAAGGCAGTTGACCCACTCCGAACTCGCACGAAAAGGTAAGATCGCGGCCAATGGGTTGAATGGCCTCCTTCTGTGCTGTGCTGAGCTCAACACAGACAAATGTGAGGTTTTACATTTTGGTAGGAAGAATAGGGAGATCACTTATCACTTGGAGGGTGGGATTCTAGGTGGGGTAGAGGAATAAAGGGAACTTGGAGTACAAATACACTAATCACTAAAAGTTGTGCCACAGGTTAGCAAGGCCATTAAAAATGCAAACTAGGGTTTATTTCCAGAGGGCTAGAATTAAAAAGTAGGGAAGTTATGCTAAACCTGTATCAAACCTTGGTTAGGCTACACTTGGAGTACTACATGCAATTCTGGTCGCCATATTATAAAAAGGATGTAGAGGCACTGGAGAGGGTGCAGAGAAGATTTACAAGGATGGTACCAGAAATGCGAGGGTATACATATCAGGAAAAGATGGACAGGCTGGGTCTCTTTTCTCTTGAAAAAAGAAGGCTGAGGGGTGACCTAATAGAGGTCTATAAAATGATGAAAGGTTTTGATAGAATGGATACAGAGGGAATGTTTCCACTTGTGGGGCAGAGCATAACTAGAGGCCATCAATATAAGATAGTCACCAAGAAATCCAATAGGGAATTCAGAAGAAACTTCTTTACCCAATGTGTGGTGAGAATGTGGAACTTGCTACCACAGGGAGTGGTTGAAGCAAATAGTATCGATGCATTTAAGGGGAGGCTGGACCAACATATGAGGGAGAAGAGAATAGAGGGTTATGTTAATAGATTTAGATGAGGAAAGACGGGAAGAGGCTCGAGTGGAGCATTAACACCGGCATGGACTAGTTGGGCCAAGTGGCCTGTTTCTGTGCCGTATATCCTATGTAATCCGATGTAAATTTCTATGATTGTATAAGAAACATATACAACATTCCACAGCTCTTCGCTCAAATTGAAAACAATATTTTACTCTAGGCCACAGCTGGCAATGATGAGAAAGAGAACAGGAAGATTTCTAAGCATCACTGCAGGAGTGAGACCCATATAGAGGGCGGGCTGGTAACTCCAACACCCCATTTATAGTATATTAAACATTTTGGCCTAGAAATTGAGTTTTGGCGCAGCCAGGGCTTTAGCGCTGGAAGTTAGTGCCGGAGCTAAGTCGCGCTGGTCGGGCCCAAAATTCAATAGTTCTGCGCCCAAACGGCTGCCGGCGCTGCTGAGAGCTGTTTGCGCCTGAAAACTGGCGCTACGCGCTGAATATCGGCGCTATTCCGGCGCTGCGGCGCCCGCTGCGGTGCGGTAGGTTCGGGAAGTGCAGGCCTCCTCCTTCCCTTAAGGAGGAGCTGCCTGCACCCGGCCGCGGCCCGCGAAAATCTTTTTAAAAATGAGCCCGGCACCTCGGACAAGTGCCGGGCTTGCTTCTGTTCCGGGGGGGGGGGGGGGGGGGAAGTCCGGGGAGGGAGCTGCGGCCAGGCGGCCGGCGGGAAAGCGGCCGGCCGCCGCGGGGCCTTTAATGCGCCGGCGCAAAGTCATGTAAGACTCTGTTGCCAGAGTCTTAGTTGCGGCTGCCACGGGCGAGGCGGCCGCAACTGAATTTCGGCGCTGGGGCCCGTCGGCATGGCAACCGGGACGCTGCGCACACCGATGACGTCATCGGTGCCGCCGCAGCGCTACCGGTCTACCGCGGCGGAAGGGCCCCAGGCAATTTCGGCGCCGGCGCCAATTGCAGCGCTAGGCCCTCTAGCGCCGCAAAATCGGCGCTAAGGGCACTGAATTTCTAGGCCTTTACATTTCTACACACATTATAAATTCCTATGTCCACATTTATAGTGGAACCTACAGATTAAAATGTTACACCGTAATTACACTCTCCTGCCAATGGATTGTGCCATCATGGACAAGACGATGGCAAGCATGACAACTTTACATAGGAACTTTTCATTATAAATGGAAATATAAAAATAAAACTTTAAACAGGGAGATGAATTATGTCTGGGTGTCCAATTATTCTCCCCATCCTCTAATCTCTATTCACCTAGAGATTACACTTGATCTTGACTTGCTTTGTATAATGCCACAGAAAATCGACTAGGAAATCAAGAGCACGCCACACAGAGAAGCAAAGCCAGAGCAAAGGAAGCAGTGGGAGCTGTGGGACTTTTATTTTTCCTCTTAATTAGGATCCATATTCAATCAGAGCAGCTCTAGAGACCTGGCTGAAGGACTGAGCCCCATTCAATAGAGCACAAGGTTGAAAACAAGAAGCGAGCAGTAAACCTTTATCAATATAATGAAAAGTTGTATTTAGGTAATGCCAGGTTTCAGTTTAAGACGTTATGCAATGGATTTCAAAAGCCTGTAAACTTCCATTCGGCTCTTTATCAATGGTATGGCCAATGTTGTCAAGTGGTAATTGTCTTTGCTAATGTTATTGCTCTCCACAGGCTGATTAGTGCTGCATCGAAAAGCCTAGCAGTGACTGAATCACTGCAGGCAGTTATAGACAGATTTAGACAGTGGGAAGATAAATGGTGCCTTATCGTAAGTGCTGAGAAAACTGTCAATAACCCTGAGAAAACTGACTTTGATGTTATCTGCTTGTATCCACTTTAAAAAGATACCAAACTCTTGCTTGTGTCTGTCCTATAAGATGCCAAGCCACTGCTCATGTTTACTCTATGAAGGTGCTGAACTCTCTTTAATAGTAAGCATTGCATTCTTGGATTGGTAACCACCTTCTAACTAGGCTGAAGGAAACAGTAGGAGCAGGTCAGGCTTCTTAAGAGTGTCACACAATGCCACAAAGTGTTCCTAAAATTCAGAAACTAGCAGCAGAAATTTTACTTTTTATGTGATTGAAAAAAATGGATTTTAAGTGTCAGGAATGATTACTGAAATCTATTTATCCAACAAGGAAATCTTAAATGAGCAGGCAAATATTAAATTAAAAAATGGTGAAAATACTTAAAAAACGTTCCTATATGTTTACATCGTCCTTGAGAAAACTAAATGAAGGGCCAAGGTCCAAAGTTCAAAACATTTGGAGAGAAAGAATACAGCCCCAATTTTGAGGAGGGGGGCGCGGTGGGGGTTGGCGAACCGATTGCCAACCACTCCCTGATCTTGGTAGAATGAAACCAGAGCAATTTTAACTCTTGGGCCTCATCTGTATGCCACCAGTCAGCTGCCCACCCGAAATGGGCAGGAAGCAGCAGCTAGCCAGCGAGCAGGAGCCCAGGTTCAGGCAGGAGGAAGCTGCTAGTTGGCACCAAAGGGAGGCTCACCAGCAAGAAGATAAACGATGGTGAAGGGGGTTTCTATTTAAAATATCTTCACTGAAGTTAATAAATATTTTTAAAAAATCAGGGGTCCTGGCTGGGGTTAATCTCTAAGTGACTCTACCTATGATGACTAAGAATTTGAATTATTACCATTATTAAGGATCACCGTCTGTTGTCAATGTTTTTGCCAATTAGTAACCACAATTGCAGCTTCAGATTTGATCCCATAAGCATTTACTTTATCCCAAGGGTTAGTGAGGAGACCTTATCAAATGCTTTCAGAAAAGCAGACGTTGCAAAGCTGAGCTTGCCACTGGTATTTTCTATGTATTTTAGTGGCTCCCATCATCAATCTGAGCATTTTACTTTTGAGGGAGTTGACTCACACTTTCCTGTATCTAGTTGTATGGTTTCATAACCCAGGGGTGTAACAATAGGAGCCCCTTGTGACCTGAACCAGATATCGGTGTCTTTTCCACGTGTATTGCCTCACTTTATTTGAGTAAACATTTGACAAGACAAGGTTTGATATGAATCGATAAGCTGCTTAATTTCACAGGAAGGTGAAAGTATAGAATGGCAGTCATGATCAGATTCATTTAATTCAAGCACTGCAACTTGTCTATGAGGAGAGATTGAGTAGACTAGGCCTATATTCTCTAGCGTTTAGAAGAATGAGAGGTGATCTCATTGAAACACACAAAATTCTTACAGGACTTGACAGGGTAGAAGCAGGGAGGATATTCCCCCTGGCTGGGGAGTCTAGAATCAGGGGTCACAGTCTCAAAATAAGGGGTCGGCCATTTAGGACTGAGATGAGGAGAAATTTTGGAATTCTCTAACCCAGAAGGCTGTGGAGGCTTAGTCGTTGAGTATATTCAAGACAGAGATCGACAGATTTTTGAAAATTAAGGGAATCAAGGGATATGGGGATAGTGCAGGAAAGTGGAGTTCAGGTATAAGATCAGCCATGATAATGGGCTAGATATTCCGACCACCACGGGTGTGTAAGAGGTGTGTATGCAAACGTGGGGGCCTCGCAAATGCTGGTTTCAGGCATGCGAAACGCACGCGCTAAAACCCGGCACTTCCGATCTGTCAAGATCATCCGCCTATCCTGGAGAAGGGCCTCTGCGGGTGGAGAGTTCCGCTTTCTGCTCAACCTCCACCCGCTGAAAACCTCTAATAATCTTATGCCTGGTAAATGCCTCTGCGTGCGTGGACCAGAAGAGGCCTGGGATCGGAAGTCTCAGGACCTAGGGAGCCAACAGGTAAGTGCACCGCACGCAGGAAGCCTCTGATCAGAAAATCCGGCCCCTTATTGAATGGCGGAGGGCCAAATGGCCTACTCCTGCTCCTATTTCTTATGTTCTTATGTTTTTATGTTTTGAAAACCTGTCACTGTTCACAGCCAAAAAGGGAAATTCTGTCAGGTCTCCTGCCAAGCACCTGGGACCAGTGATTCCCCGGCACAATGGTTGTGAGGTGTTTACCGATTACAAAGACAAACTAACACATTGCTTACTATTTACAGTCTATGAGGAAGCTATATCAAAGCTAATTCATTAGCATCTTAACTAGCTATTATATAAGACCCTTTTTAAAATATGATTACACCATGCTTTAAAATAAATTTAAAACAATTTTTTTTTCTAAATTTGTTCTATTAGAAAATGGTCAAAAGATCCTGAAATATGACATCAGGATATGGGATCTTTATTTCTTTGCCTTCCATAATTCTATTACATTCTCAAAAAATGTTTTTATTAAACAATTACCTGTTTTTCATAAAATATTTTTCACTTGGATGTATTGCTTTTACTCTCACTAGCTGGTTTTGACTGCCTGGTTTATAATTTACTCCGGTTATTTCTTGTATAGCAGTCATGGTAATAGGCCTATAGTTCCCAGGATCTTGCAGCTGAGATTGTTTGAAGACTGGAATAATAGCAATCCTAAAAAAAGTTTTATTTCTGTTGACAATGGTGTCTTATTTTGCACACCTTGTACAAAAATAATAAATTGCAAGACAATGGAGTATTACAGTTTAAACTCTTTTATGAAGCATCAGGTCTGTGATCTCAATCATACAGCACAGTGGGGACAAGATGGAGTTAGGACCCCTAGCCTGGGTCTTCTAAACAATAGCAGTCCTTACAGATGCCTGCAGGCCAATGACAACTCAGCATGTGATCACATGTGAATATAATAGGTATTCCTTACAGATGCCTGCGGGCCAATGATAATTCAATATGCAAATGTTACATCCCCTTTATTTTAAAAGAAAAATGTTATGCATTACTTTTAAACCTTTCTTCTACCTAATGTTCTCGGTAGCATAAACATATAAGTAAACTCAGCATTTAACTAGCGCTGGAAACATCTCAACGTTTCAATAACGATGTACAGTTTTGTTTTAGGGCAGTGATCCGCCTACACCCTTTGACAGTTCACAAGTCAAGGATAACTCTAGGCTTGACCTCTCGTCCCGACCTTGTGTGGTATGGAACTGAGCATGCTCCTGAATCGGTCAACAAATCAGCTTCAGGTTTAGGTTCAGGTAAGTATGATGTGCTTTGTGTATTGCTCTGTTCATCACACTCTGTTGAACTGATCCTCTCGTCGGAATGATGGTGTTGTTCTTTGGCGTTCAGGAGGTGCCTGCGATTGCGGTGGTACACCTGTCCTTCTGGGGTGCAGACGTGATACAATCGCTCAGTGTCAACTGGCTGGCTGATGACTGCTGGCTTCCAGTAGTCATGCTCTTGGACTCTGACGGATTCTCCATTGTGCATCGGCGGCAGTAGTCTAGCTGACCTGTCATAGTATCTCTTTTGGTGTTGCTGTCTCTGTACACATTTTGCATGCACTTGCTTGCAGCTGATGACCTCTGGTTGCAGCTGCTGGTTGGTGCTTGGAAGGATTGAGCGAAGTCTGCGGCTCATCAACAGCTGTGCTGGTGACTTGAAGTTGTCAACCGGAGTGTTGCATTACTCAAGGAGACTGATGTAGGGGTCTCTTTTGTCCGCTTTGGCTTTGTCCATGAGTGTTTTTGCAATCTGGACAGTTTTTTCAGCAAGGCCATTACTTTGAGGGTAATGTGGGCTTGATGTGACATGTGTGAAATCCCATGCCTTGGCAAACGACTTGAACTCTTTTGATTTGTATTGGGGACCATTGTCTGAGACTAAAGTCTCCACCATGCCATTCCTGGCAAAGGCTGCCTTTAGCTTGTGGATCACAGCTGCAGATGTGGTGCTGTGAAGCTTGTCCAGTTCAAAAAATCTGCTGTAGTAATCAACAGTCACTTTGTAGTCCTCGTTGTTCCATGTGAACAGATCCATTGCCGCAACCTGTCAGGGCCTGTCTGGGATATGGTGAGGTATCATTGGCTCTTTGACATTTGATGGGTGGCATTCTAGACAAATGGAACATTTTCTGACAATGTCCTCAATGTGTTTGCACATTCCGGGGCAAAACATAATGTCACGTGCTCTTTGTTTGCATTTTTCCATGCCCATATGTCCAGCATGAATTTTTGTCAACATCTCTTCTCTGAGACTGGTAGGAATGATGATTTTCTCCCCTTTGAAGACGATTCCGTTGATTTGTGACAGTTCGTCTCTGTGGTTCCAGAATTCAGATATGCTCTGAGGGCATTTCCGCCTTTCCTCAGGCCATCCTTCATGTATGACTTTGCTCAGCAGTGTGAGTTGTGCATCTTTCTCTGTTCCTGCTCGGATCTCCTTCAGTTTTGAGTCACTCACAGGTAAGCTGTTGTACAACATGTGCACCTGCACATCCATGCCTTCACTGAGGTTGCTGTCCTGGTAGCTAAGAGACTTTCTGGAGAGCGTGTCTGCAACAGGAATGTCTTTGCCTGGACGGTGAATGATTGTGAAGTCATACTTCTGTAGCTGAAGGATCATTCTCTGTAGCCTTGGTGGGGCTGCAGCTAGTGGTTTCCTCATGATTGACTCGAGGGGCTTGTGGTCAGATTCCACAATTACTTGTCGGCCATAGACGTACTGGTGGAAACGCTTACATCCAAACAGAATTGCATATAGCTCTTTCTCGATTTGAGCATAGTTGATTTCACTGTCTGAGAGAGATCTGGAAGCGTAGCCGATGGGTTTTACTTCTTGCAGTAATACTGCACCTAGTCCGTACTTTGATGCGTGCACTTGTAGTCTGAGCTCTTTGTTGGGGTCGAAGTAGGCAAGAACTGGTCCTGGTTCTCTGGTGATTAGGCCTTTCATTTTCTGATATGCTGTGTCATGTTGTTTGTCCCACAGGACTCATTGGATTGTTTGAGCAACTGACGCATGGGTGTGTTGATTTCGGAGAGGCTCGGGGCAAACTTGGCTAAGTAGTTAACCATGCCAATACTGTCTCTAGCTCTGCGCGGTTCTTCGGCGGCTCCATCTTCTTGATGGCAGAGATTTTCTCTGGGTCCGGCTTAATGCCATCAGTTGAGAAGCGATGCCTGAAATAACTGATCTCGGTGGATCCGATTATGCTTTTCTCGGGGTTGAGCCGGATACCTTTCTCCCGTGATCTTTGTAGCATCGCACGAAGGTTCCTGTCATGTTCCTCTCTATTCCTGCCATAGATGAGGAAGTTGTCTACGATTGCGACTACTCCGTCGAGGCCTTCATAGGTTTCATCGATCTTCCACTGGAATTCATCCTGAGCTGAGATAAGACCAAATGGCAAACGCAGAAATCGGTAGCGTCCAAATGGTGTGTTGAACATTGTTAGCTTAGATGACTCTTCCGTGAGCTTGATAGTCCAGTATCCTGATCGTGCATCCTTTACACTGAAGTGACGTGCTCCCACTAGCTTGGGTGTGATGTCGTCTAGCGTTGGTAGAGGGTAGTGAGGGCGTTTGATAGCCTTGTTCAAATCTCTGGGGTCGAGACAGAATCTGAGCTGGCCTGTACGTGATTTCTCAACCACTACTAACGCGTTGACCCACTCTGTCAGTTCTGTTTCCTGGACGATGATTTCTGTATTCTCCATGCTCTACAGCTCCTCCTTCAGGTGACTACGTAGAGCAAGGGGTATCCTTCTCAGTGGGCAAACCACAGGGATTGCTGCTGGGTCAAGGTGAATAGTGCATTCACCTGGGAATAGTCCGATTCCTTTGCAAACGTCAGCAAACTCCTCCATGACTGTCTGCTTCTCAACTGGTGCTGTCAATGATAGCACTAGCTTGATGAGGCCCATGTCTAAACATGCCTTTAGACCTAGCACTGGAGGTGCTCAAGTGTCAACAATGTAAAAGTCCAACATCATGTCGCTTTCTTTGTACTTGCATTTCATCACGCATGTGCCTTTTACAATGAGCTGCTCACTCCCATAGCCGGTCAGTCTGCATGAGGTGGGCTGTAGCTCACACTCGTCCTTCAAGCTGTGATACTCACTCAACGGAATTACATTAACCTGAGCTCCAGTGTCTAGTTTAAACTTAAGCTCTGTGCCCTGTTCTCCTATCTCAATATCTGCAAAGGCTTGCTCAGTCTCTGAAATCTGTTTGTTCTGTGACACAGAATCAATAAACAGTTCCTCTGCATTTGGCTCGCTATCTGGCATTTGGCTGTCACTCACTGTGTGTACTGCTTTCCGAAAACATTCCTGCAAACTTTAGCAAAGTGGCTCCATTTACCACATTTAGCACATTGCCTTCCTTTGACGGGGCATTGCACCTTTTTTCCATGCATCTTGTTTCCACAATATCCACAGTTTTTGAAGCGTTTTATGTCTGTGTCGCTCATTTTTAGAACTGTCTCTGTTCTTTTTGTTCTGAAACACGCTCTCTGGTTGGTGTTCTTTGGTGTGTGTCTATTAACTGCGTGCACTGTCTGTTCAAGCGAGCTGCTCGTGGCGCCGGTTATGGCTTTCAACTGTGCTTGGGCTATCTCGTGCAATCTAGCTATGTCCATAGCTTTGTCCAGCGTTAGCCCGGACCCAACATTCAAAAGTTTCTCTCTCACTGTAGCTGAATGTATTCCAAACACGATGTGGTCTCTGACCATCTCATCTTTATCTGCATATTCACAGTCTCTTACCAGCAGTTTTAACTCAGTCATGAACTGTTCAAACGACTCACTAGCTCCTTGTACTTTCTCCTGAAACTTGTACCTAGCGAATGTCGTACTTGTCTTGGGCATCACATATGATTCAAAATGGTCAAAATAACGTTTCAGTACCCTTGCTTCATCCGCGGTGAGAGACCATGTGTTAAAAATGTCTCTCCCTTTTTCTCCGATCCACAGGAGTAGGTAGCTGCATCTTTCTTCCTCCCCTTTGCTTTTCAATGGTCCCGAAAACATCAACTGCACGTGTTGCTTGAACTTGCGCCATTGTCTATGTAAGTTCAAAGATTCCCAATCAATTCGAGGCAAGGAAGCTCCAACGATGTCCATTTCAAATCCCTGTTCTGACACCATGTCTTGTTTTGCACACTTTGTACAAAAATAATAAATTGCAGGACAACGGAGTATTACAGTTTAACTCTTTATTGAAGCATTAGGTCTGATGATTTTACTCATACAGCACAGTGGGGACAAGATGGAATTAGGACCCCTAGCCTGGGTCTTCTAAACAATAGCAGTCCTTACAGATGCCTGCAGGCCAATGACAACTCAGCATGTGATCACATGTGAATATAATAGGTATTCCTTACAGATGCCTGCGGGCCAATGATAATTCAATATGCAAATGTTACAAATGGGTTTCACAAAAATTCTACCATTGTACTCTCCTACTCTTATATTTTCCACTCAGAAGCCTTGGTGTTGTGTGATTTTTAAAACATTCCAGTTTCTTGAAGATTATCCAATGGCTTATGTTTCATTGATGAATTTGGATATATCTCTCGCCAGTTTGTGATTTATTTTTTGTCAGGGTATGAGTCACTCAATTTTTCTCCCCAGTCGTTCTGTCTCACCAATCTATGGACAATTTGCAGCCACAATGGTGGGTAAGCAAAATGGTCTAAAGTCTTTGTCCAATGCTACTCTAACTCAGTCACAAGGAGTGTACAGCTTTTGTATGATGCTTCAATTATCGCTTCTCATTGGAAAGTTGTCTGCTTTCAGGGTATGAGTCACTCAATTTTTCTCCCCAGTCGTTCTGTCTCACCAATCTATGGACAATTTGCAGCCACAATGGTGGGTAAGCAAAATGGTCTAAAGTCTTTGTCCAATGCTACTCTAACTCAGTCACAAGGAGTGTACAGCTTTTGTATGATGCTTCAATTATCGCTTCTCATTGGAAAGTTGTCTGCTGCCCATTTGGTACCTCTCCACGGCACAAAGCACTATTGAATTTGGAAACTCAGTAGCATGAAGATCATACCCCATAATTTGGCACACCGAAGCACTTCACTACCTGCTGCTGACACTTATTATGTAAATCTTTTTGACGAATACGTTTTAACAGCTTCACACCAACATTAACTCACCTGTCTAATCCTTAAAGGGCCCTATTTGACCTTTAGATTTTGCCTGATACTAATATAACCAAATCTATTACATTATCCTAATGTCCAATGCTTTTACTTTTTTTTTATCCATGAGTATTATTTTATCATCTCTTAATTTAGTTTTGTACATTTTGTACTTTTTCCTCCATTGCCATTTTGTGAAAAATGTTTCTAATGATTTATTTCCTTTTGTTTACCCAAACTTCTCAATTTAACTATTTTGCTCTAGATGTAACCGCTAGACTCGACTATTCCAATGTGGTCCTTGCACCCTCCGTAAACTTGAGCTCATCCAAAATTCTGCTGCCTGTATCCTAACTCGCACCAAGTTCCATTCATCCATCACCCCTGTGCTTGCTGACCTACATTGGCTCCCAGTCCGGCAATACCTTGATTTTAAAATTCTCATCCTTGTTTTTAAATCCCTCCATGGTCTCGCCCCTCTCTATCTCAGTAACCTCCTCCAGCCCCACAATCCCCCGAGATTTCTGCGCTCCTCCAATTCTGGCCTCTTGCGCATCCCTGATTTTCTTCACTCTACCATGGGCGTCCATACTATCTCAGGCCAACATCCCCAGAGAATTTTAAAATCAAGGTATTGCCGGACCGGGAGCCAATGTAGGTCAGCGAGCCCAGGGGTGATGGATGAATGGAACTTGGTGCGAGTTAGGATACATGCAGCAGAGTCCATACTATCAGCTGTCTAGGCCCTAAGCTCTGGAATTCCGTCCTTAAACCTTTCCGCCTCTCTACTTCTCTCTCCTCCTTTAAGATGCTCCCTTAAACAAACATCTTTGAGTAAGCTTTTGTTCACCTGTCCTAATATTTCCTTCTGTGGCTTGATATTCAGATGTTTTATTGCGTTAAAGTCACTATATAAATGCAAATTGTTCTTGTTGTGGATAAGAACCTTCAACTTCTGTATGGTATATTAGAGTTCTCTTAATTCTGTTTTTAATCAGTGTTTGCTCTGTCTTTATTTTTCAACTAAATACAACATGAAAACTTGGTCTTTTCCCTTGCATCCATTTTACATGTGGTACCAAGAAGCACTCTACTTCAGCTACAAAAATGTACCTCCACTTTTGAAAGATCCAACCGTTATCCAGCTTTATTTCTCATTAATTATGACATCCCAAAATTAAGACCCTCCCTTTCCTTAATATTTTTATGGTATGCTTCAATAATTACATCTCAGTTTTTTTCCCATTTGCATGCATAGTTGATAATTCATAATTATTAACTATTTGTCTTCATGACACTTGCTCCTATAATAAAATGACTCAGTCCTTCCCTTGCCTGAGAATAAATGATCTAGTTTGATGGATGGCAGGTTCTCTCTTATTATCAAAGCTGCCCCTTTCCAATTTATTTTTCCTGCGCTTCTAATTTCAATCGCATAACACCCAAATAGCTCTGCGTTAGACTAATTGTATCTACTTTTTCTTCTACACCTGCTTCAGTACCTTATTTTCTGTTATCCTTATGTTCATGTAAAACACTTAACAATTCTGGCAGTAGAAATCATTATAAAATGGATAAACCTGTTCATCGATTTTTAGTTCCTAGAGGGAGAAGTTCATTATAGCCCAGGAAGGGGCGGTAACTTTTGAAAAGTTTGAGAGTGAGCGCCAGGTTCTAATGAATTATGCTGCATGCAAAATTGAGTCTCATCGCTCAAAGAAAGGATTGGAGCGCTAAATCAAGCACCAATGGCCTAGCTCAGTGGCGCTACACTCAAAGTGCTAACCAATATCAGGTGCGGTTTATTCACAAGTCATCATTGCCACAGGTTCTTTCCAGTTCTTAAAGGGGAGGTTCATTGATGCTGCAGAAACTCATTCTCAGCATTGCTGGCTGTGAACCTGTGTCAGCAAGCAGGAGCAGGCCAAGCCTAAGGAGCCAGACGACTCAAGCAAGTGTCATGATGGCAGGTCCATGCCCCAGGGAGCGAGCCCACAGATTTTCGGATCAAGCATTGGAGGAGTTAGTGTCCGCTGTGGAGAGACGGAGGGCGGTGCTCTACCCGACAATTGGCAGGAGGCCCTCGCCGCAAGTCTTCCGTGCCATGTGGAGGGAGGTTGCCCAGCATGTCTTGGGCAGCACTGTGGTCCCCAAGACTCACATACCGTGCAGGAAGAAATTTAACGACCTCACTCGGGTGGTCAGGGTGAGTCAATGCCTCAACAAATGCTACAAACCACCATCTGAACCACAGTCTGCACACACTGGTCAAAGCACCACAGCCCTAGTACTCACCCACCAACAATCTCTACCTACCAACACGCACACCCACATCTCACACCTTGCACACAATGACAGCTATTCAAACACGGCAGGCACATTACCCAAACACATTGCTCCACACTCACTCACATACTATCGTTTCTCTTGCAGGCCAAGATGGCTCACAACAGGAGGGTGCAGGAGCACACAGGCGGGGACAAGCTGACATCCAACCACTGTCTGCGCTGGAGAATAGAGTGCTGCAGATTATTGGGCGCCAGGTGGTGGGCGCCGTGACCACTGGTGATGTTGACCCCCTTGTGACAACAGCGGTATGTTCATCCCTACTCCTTCTTCTCACATCCCACTTCCCCCTCATCTCACATGCCTTTCGCACTTTCCAGCTAATCATGCTGTATGCATGCATTTTTCCCTTCCTGCCTCCCTCCCCTCACCTTAACCCGAATCTTGTGCCTTCATGCTTTCAGATAATCAGCAAGCACCTGAGCAGCCTGTCCTGAGGGCACTGTAGAGAGTGAGGTGGGAGAAGAGGAGGAGAAAGAACACACCGTGTCACTGCATGTCTCACCCGCAGGCACCAGCTCAGATACTGGCTCTCCGCGTTCTTTAGAGGCAAGTATAGTAGTGGGATCTGCACAGGGTGATGCACTGGGGATGAGTGGGCTGCAGCAAGGCCAGGGGGAAAGAGTAGCTCGGGGGCCAGCTCCCTGGAGGGCAAGTTCTGCTGCACAGGTCTCAGATGAGGACCTCGATGGGGAGGCCTTTAGTAGAAGGGTGATGGGCATGCACACGGAGATGATAGGTGCAATGGCAAGGGTGCCCGAGAGCCTGTCGGCAATGGTAAAGAGCGTGAAGAAGTCCACCTCCAACATTGCACAGAGCTCTGTGCACACCATGGAACCCATCATTTCCAGTCTGCAAAGGATGGTCGACTCCAAGAGAGACCGTGGCAACTCAGACCTGATGCCGCATGTGATGGGCGACCTGGCAGCTTCCATTGCAGCACAAGCAGAAGCGACACAATGTCTTAGTGCTGTAATGCAGTCTATGGTTGGTGCCATTCAATCTCAGATTGCTCTCATGCAGTCTCAGCTTGATGCCACGCAAGATCTGACTGCTGCCATCATGGCTGGGTCGACCGGGTCTATCACGGTGTCGCAGCAGGCCAGCAATCTGTGCAGCAACAGATTGCCAGGGATGCTGAGGTGCTGTCCCGGGGGAGTGGCAGTGGGTCAGTGGAGCAGGAAGCTGCTGTCCTCTCTCAGGATGACAGCATTTCTGCACCCACCACTGTCACTCCGCCATTAGCCTTGTCATTGCTTGTCACCCAGCCATCCCAGACTGCCGCCGCCCATGCCGAGGTGGTGCAGTCTACAGCTGGGCCTTCCAGGCCCAGAGCAGGTTGAGGGCATCCTGTAAGACCATCTGAAGTCTCCCGCATGGACACTCAGCAGCCTTCCACCAGCCCTGCTGCAGCCACTGGGCCAACACTTCGTAGGAGCACTAGAGTAGGCAAAGGGATTGCACAAGGGTGAATAGCTAATATTATTGTTGTAAATATGTGTTAACTGATTATTGATAAATGTATTAATTTAGTGTAATAACAACAGAAAATGCTGGAAATACTCAGCAGGCCAGGCAGCATCCGTGGAGAGAGAAACAGAGTTAACGCTTCAGGTCTGGGACCCTTCATCGTTCATTCGCAGTATGATGAGGCGATCACAGACCGCCTTTCCAGAAGGCCAATTGAGTGGCTGCCTCCTCCCTTGCTCCTGTTCCTTCTCCTCCTCCTCTCCCTCTCCCTCCTCCTGAGGTGGTCCCACAATCCCTGGTGGCAAGGGCTGGGCCCTCATGATGGCCAATTTGTGGAGCATGCAGCAGACCACCAGGAAATGGGACACCTGCTCAGCCGAATACTGGAGGGCTCCTCCCGAGCGGTCAAGGCAGCGGAACCATTCCTTGAGCACCCTGATGGTCTACTCGATGATGTTCCTGGTGGCAGCATGGCTCTCATTATATGAGTGCTGGGCAGGAGTGTTGGGGTTACAGAGGGGAGCCAGGTGGAGAGCGGATAGCCCTTGTCTCCGACCAGCCAGCCGCAAGCTTGATGTGGTGGCTGGAAGAGTGCTGGCACACCGGTCTGGCACAGGATGAAGGCATCGTGAAAGCTGCCAGGATAGCGGGCATTCACATTGAGGATTCGCTGTGTGTGGTCGCACACCAACTGCACATTAAGTGAGTGGTAACCTTTTCGGTTACGGAAGATGTCAGGATTTTTATGCGGTGCTCACAAAGCAACGTGGATGCAGTCAATGGCGCCCTGCACCATGGGGAATCCCGCTATCCTGGCAAAGCCACGTGCACGCTCGTCCTGCTTCTCTCTGGTGATGGGGAAGGAAATGTAGTCCCTTCTCCTACTGTAGAGAGCCACTGTGACCACCCGGATGCAGTGATGGACGGCAAACTGCGAGATGTTACCTATATCTCCTGTTGCAGACTGGAAGGATCCGCTGGTGAAGAAATTGAGGGCGACGGTGACCTTGACTGCCACTGAGAGAGCCGTGGTTGTCCTGATCTGAGGCTCGAGGTCTGGTTGCAGGAGATGGCAGAGTTCTGTGATCATCTCCTTGCTGAAGCGAAGCCTTCTAATGCACTGCTCCTCACTTAATTGGAGGTAGGTGAAGAGCTCTCAGAATACCCTCGGAGGGTAAGACCTCTTGTTGAGAGCCCTGATGGCCCTTCTCCTCCCTCTGGCCACATGTTCCAATCTTTCTCGCTGCCTGCGCTCCCTCCGCCGTAGATCCTGGAGGACGAGGTCAACTGCCAGTACAGCCCCCATTAATGTGACCAAGTGTAGCACTTTCATATGTTGTGAGAATAAATGTAACTAATTCTTAGTAGCCACAACACTCCGGAGACTAAACAACCTTTAAATGTCTGAATTAAACTGTTGCACAATGTGAAACTGACAAGGAAGCAGTGAAACAGCACTAACATGTGAGCTGCTACTCATTACTCATGATCCCTTTAAGTAGCGCCCCTGGAGCCGGCTACCGACTGCTACACACCTCCTCTCCCTGCTGCTGTCGGGGTGAGGCGCTAAGGCAGGGGCCGACAATGAATTTTGCAGATCGGGCATCCAGTGAGTTGCACGCTCACTGACGTGACAATCTGCCTGGTGCTGGAGTTCCCAGTACTAACTCGTAGTGGCGCTATGGGGGGGGCCCGGATTTGGCGTGCGTCGCTGGATTCACCTCGCCGCCGCACTGCTGCCTCAGCGCCCCGTTAGCGCCCCTACCAGGCGCTAACTGGAGGCACTAATGTACCGAATTTCTTCCCCTTAGTTTCTTAATGCATCACTTCTCTTTCATGACTATTTATTTGTTTTTAATCCATTTAATGCTTTTCTAGTTGTGATGGCATATGGTGCTGCAGAGGTCAAATCCAAGGATCAGTTGTTCCCATATTCTTATCTCACAAACATTGCCAACCCATTTTTTGGGTGGTGTTGGCTCATTGCTAAATTATAACCAGGAATGTGATATTTTTATGATACATCGTTATCAGCAACATGAGTCTTTTATAGCACGAGAGCATCAGTCTTCAGTTTATATAGCAACTTGGTCAGGTAGTTGCATTCTGCAGATGGAAGGCATTACAAGTTGAGGTGACAGATACGTAGATGTAGGTTTGTTTCTCTCGTTTGATGTTGGCCCCGAAGAGGAGGATTTTGGCTAAGAACAAGTGTGGTGCTTTTTTGGACCGGGAGGCCATCCATTAGTGTTCAGTCACCTTGTTGATGGCGTTAGTCAGGCTGGAGCAGTTGGCTCTCAAAACGTCAGAACTCTCACCGAACGAACAAGTGGTGAAGAATGTGGGATATCCACGGGGTCAAGAATCAGGACCTGATCATGGAACCTGCAGATCTACCACCCAGCTTCACCATGCCACATAAAATCTGGGTCACTGCAAAACGCATCCAAACTTCATATGGGTGCTGCAATCGCCTGCTACATAAATGAAAGATGAAGCATAGCCCGATGCATGATTGTGGAGAGGCTATCCAAACCATGGAGCATCTTGTGAACCATTGCACCCTAAGATCCTGCCCTGGAGAATAGCTTCTATTCACTTTATACAATCAGATGGCTTAGAATGTCTGATGCACTTGGACATCTAATGTTACTTTACAAGCTGCCGTACAAAAAAAAAAGAATGCTTTGCCGTTTCCCTCCAGCATTCATTCTTGCCTAAATATTTCCCAATTGAAGTGAGTGACTTCTGGTTCAACATACTAGCCATTGTCTACCTTGTTTTAAAATTGAGAAACTTAAGGTGAAAGGTCAAGGTTGATAGTGGAGATACCATCAACGTTAATAGCAAAAAAGAAGGCAAGGTATTGGATAGAATGACATAGAAATTACAACAGGAAAACAGGCCCTTCAGCCCAGCCCAGCAATGCTGGAGTTTATCCTTCATGTGAGTAGAAGTTCTAGTTCCATGAACCCACCCTGTTCCCATATCCCTTATCCCCCTTTCCTTCAACCTCCGTGCTTATCCCTTCTTAAAAGTTGATGTGTTGTCTCCTTCAATCACTAGCTCCATAAGTGCATTGCATAACTTCACAATTCTCTGTAAAAATGTTTCTCCTGTTCAAGAAGTAGCAATTTGTGATGCCATGCTTGGGTTTAAAAAGCTAGAAAATTGTAGGTGGAAGAGAAGGCCAAAGGAGATGAAGATGTAGAAGAAAGCTAGATAACTGTTAACGTCTTCTCTCTTTACAAAAACCGACAGACTTGGTGCGAATTTCCAATATTTTCTGTTTTTATTTCACCCTTTCATTTAGAGATTTGTCCTCTGTGACTGCACTTCAAAAGGAAGCACTTTTTGGCTGTAAAGTACTTTGGGACATTCTGAAGTTTTGAAAGGTGCTGTATAAATGTAAACTATTTGGGCTAGAATTTGGCCTCCTTAGCGCCTCCCGTTGTTGTCTCCGGGGGCCGATAACGGGGCGCTAATCACTTACTGACTGGGCGCGGCAAGAAGATCGACTCCCACTGTATTTGGCAGGAGGTTTGCAGTGGCGATATGGCGATGTGCCCCGATCTCCTTCGCCCGGAGATCATGATGTCGTCGTTGTGCGCATCGCCCGGGAAGCGCCCCGGACCCGAACTTTGGTTCCACCTCCTGCAGCATCGCCGGGCAAAAACACCGGCAGCTGCAGGAGGCATTCATCGGGAGGCCGGGCGCTTCAGGGGTAATACTTAAAGGGAAGGTGGCCGAGCTAAGGGAAGAAAATTGTGAAATGTTATTTCTGCTTTTTTTCATTTTTCTTCACCAGCGATTGATCAGCCTGGCTGTCTGCTGCAGTGCATCAGACTGATCGGGCCGGATCGCGGCTGCCATCAGGGAACAGGTAAGTTTTGCCCTTGTGGAGCCTGCAGCGATGGCCCTTCCCTTTAAGGGAGGGAAGGAGCCTTCCAATGTGGCCCATTGTGCAGCGCTGCTCACCAACGCCCCGGCTGCTGCCTGTTGCTCTCCAGGAAGAAAATGGAGCACTTGATTCAGTGCTCCACTTCCTTCCTGGAGCACAAATCTCCAATTTTTTAAAAGTTGAAAAACATTAATGCCTGGGGCTAATTTTTTCAACTTTTAAAATTTAGCGCCCCCAAACGGGGCGATACCGAATTTCACCCCCTTGCTTTTTTCTTTTTAGCCGTCCATGGATTCAACAGTTCTCTCCCCCTTAACATGCTACAAAGTGTTAAATCTATTAGCATTTTCTGGTAACTAAATTTGATTGTACACTTTTTATAATGTGGCCTATTCTTAACTTGAGTACTGAACAGAGGAGAAGAAATAAAAAGGTGTTCAAATGAATCAATAACACATATACTTGTGTATTTTCATACTAAATCGAGTTGGTTGAATGGCTGAAGAGATAATTGCTTAACCCCAATTCAATGTAACTATTGGGAACTTTCAATCTTATGGCTTTCAAAATCTTTATTTTGTCATGAAATGTCAAATTGCAGGTAAAAATGCATAAATGAAATGAAAGTTAGCAAATTTTTTATATCAGATTTACATGTAGTACATCCATAAGTATTATACATAATTATGTACATTATCAAAATATCTACTGGTCATTTGCATTAAGGAGAAGAAAATCACTTTTAAAAATCAAATATTATGTAATAATGGCAACAACAATGCAATTATTGGCAGGGAGTTTTCTCTAAAGAATCCTTTCTGCCAATTAGTTTTTAATATTCAAATAAAATATGTCGCAAATCTAATATTCATTCTTACGGTAAAGTGTGTTCTGTGGCAATACATTAAAAAAGTAGTTAAAGTGCCTGACTAAAGATTGTAAATAACAAAGATTTTAACAAATCGCAATAGAATTAGCAACCCAGAGATCCAGTGATTTAACTTCTGCATACTCTGATCTAGTGGTAGGTTAGCTGGAGGCATTTGAGACTGCAGCTATGTAATGTAGTGACAGGCAATATCACGACAAAGATCAATATTTGATTATGTTTTCTTCTCCTGTTTGGCAGAGTTTGCCATTTCCTTTGGCGAGTAGCCCAGGACAATCAAATATCGCATGGTGACAACTTAAAGTGCTGAAAGCTGGGATTATATGGTACTGCTCAGAACAAATTTGAAATTGCTCATGCTGACCAAATTATACTAAGCCTCATAAAAACAATGTAGACAGCAGCTTTTCCAATCGCATTATGTAGTTGTCTGTTAATACTTGGCAATAATTGCTGAAAGGGCTATTGAACTATAAATTTCACGTTTTCATCTGACCCTCTTTCAACTTCAAGGCCTAGAAATTCGATAATGCTGCATTCGTTCTACAGGCATAAAATGGCCACACAATCATTCAGTATGGCAGGTGGTGTGCACAAGCACAACCTCAGCTGGAAGTGAGCCATTTTGGTATAGGCATCAAAAGAGGCACCCAGAACCCATGCCTCGGACAGGCGTTAGGGCCGTTGCATATGTAAATAAGGGGCCTAACGTCTGTTGAACACCCCCTTTACCAAATTGGTTTGCCCTGAATGCAGCTGGCACTGAACCGCCTGCATTCAGTAGAACGAGGCCTACATACAGCCTAACCAGTGGTCCTTAAAGGGACTGCTGTCGGCTGGCATAAAAAAGATCAGTCTTGTAAACCTGAATATGGAGTTTGGAGGAGGAGGAGTGCTTCTCCTGACACCCTCCCCATTGCTCCCCCGCCTCCCAATCACCCCTTACCTCTCGATTCCCTTCCTCCCTCTCGATCATTTCCACTCTCCTCTCGCAGGACCTACCTGAGACCTGCTGCCGGCCATCCAGTGACCCGAAATTGTAATTCTGTTTGCCAGCGAGCTGCCTGGTGACACCCAGCAGGTGTGTACAACCTCGCTGGTCTCATGTAAGTGAGGCCCGAGGCCCAATACTGGGTGGGTCTTGGGCCTACTCGTTCTGGAGCAGGGATCATTCCCTGCACTCAGTTCGTGACAGCCCAGTTCCAAGTACAAATGTCCAAAGTTTTAAGGCACAAACGGACTTCAGTCTGCACAGTTCAGCATCTGTTATGTCTCTGGGCCCAAGACGATTTCATACTGTGTTGCCTATATGGGAATTCCTCTGGGAATTGCTCTGTGTTTGTATGTTTCAGAGGCAGAGGAGCAGAGGAGTAATGATGCACAGCTACCTTCTGTGTTTTTTCAGGATCACCCAACAGTATAGGGACAAATATTTGTACCTGCATGTGCAGGAACACACCTACATATGGTGACAATATTGCCCCAAGAAGGTGACACCGAATTAGGCGCAAACCTGCAGCCACACTTGCAATCTATTTCATGATAGGAAGAGCTCTATCAGTAGCCTTCTTAGTAACCACTACCTTGAACTTTGACTTAACAGCCACATTAAATGTATGCCAGATCTCACAACCTGCAATGCTTGTTTGCACAGGATATTTAATTCTTCGATTTCCCCATGAAAAATACAGAGTATGACGACTTCGCTCAGCAAAGTTAACTTGCCTTGGATCAGGCATGAGAAGACAGGTTGCATTAAATATTGCCACAGTATGGCTGGCAGCATGAAGCAGAAACAACCAAAGCAACAGTGTAAAGGCCAGCTGCAATAAAAGACATAGGCCTAGAAATTCATTAAGGCGCTGCCAGCTTTGCGCCCAGTTAACGCCTAAAGGGTGATTTTGCGCCAAAAATGAGTTTGCGCAGATATTCAGCGCAGCGGTATTGGCGGCGGTAGCCATTAGCACTGCGCCGGCACCGATGACGTCATCGGTGTGCGCAGTGCCCCGGTTCCGCCCCGAAACCGCGCCGATCCCCATATTTAGTTGCGGCCGCCTCCTCCGAAGCGGCCGCAAACAGCGACCAGAAAACAGAGTCGTCCTGCTGCCTTAGTGGGGCGCTTTAAAGCGGAAGGTGCGGCCGGCCGCTTTTGCGGCGGCCGCCCGCCCGCACCTCCTTCCCCGGCCTCCTCCACCCCCCCCCCCCGTGGCATTGCCAGCTGCTTTCCGCGAGCCCGGCACTTCTCCGTGGTGCCGGGCTCTTTTGCCGGCACTATCCAGCGGCGATCTCCCCGTTGCAGGCAGCTCCCCCTTAAGAGGAGGGGGTCTGCAGTACCGCAGCCTGCCGCTGCGCAGCGCCTGGCACAGCGGCGCCAAGAGCGCTGATATTCAGTGTCAGCGCACCAAGCGGAGGCGGGCACACCCTGGTATAGCGGCCGCTTCCGAATTGGGGCGCTAACAATGAATATCTGACGATCGCTATAGGCTTCCCGCCCAGCGCTAACTTTTGGGCGCTAGCCAGCTGGCGGGGCCATAGTGAATTTCTAGGCCATATTTCCTTAAATGTTTTGCCCAGCACCTTCCCGTGCAAGCGCAGGAGATGCAACACATGCCCTTATACCTCCTCCCTTCCCACTGTCCAGGGCCCCAAACACCCCTTCCAGGTGAAACAGCGATTTACTTGTACTTCTTGCAATTTAGTATACTGTATTCGCTGCCCACAATGTGGTCTCCTCTACATTGGGGAGACCAAACGCAGATTGGGTGACCGCTTTGCGGAACACTTCCGTTCAGTCCGTAAGGGGGACCCCGAGCTTCCGGTCACCTGTCACTTTAATTCACCACTCCACTCCCACTCAGACCTCACCGTCCTCGGCATCTTCCACTGTTCCACTGAAGCTCAGCGTAAGCTCGAGGAACAGCACCTCATCTTTCGATTAGGCACTTTACAGCCTTCTGGACTCAACATAGAGTTCAACAATTTCAGATCATAACCTTGGCCCCTATCCTACATATATATTTTATCCACATCTTTTGTTTGTGTCTTTTCTTCTCTCCCACATGGCAGCTGTCTTTCATTCTGCCAGCGCAATTTACACTTCATCTAGAGCCATCCTTTGTTTCTTAACCTGTCCCATCACCATCTCCTTTTGCCTTGAATATCTCTTAATGTCTCTTAACCTCTCCTGCCTTCTATCCTATCACAGACCTTCCCTTTTGTTCTTTCATCCCCTCGCCCCTTTCCCAGCCCCTACACTTGCTTAAAAATCTGTTCCATTTCCTGCTTTTTTCCAGTTCTGACGAAAGGTCATCGACCTGAAACGTTAACTCTGTTTCTCTCTTCACAGATTCTGCCTGACCTGCTGAGTATCTCCAGCACTTTCTGTTTTTATTTGAGATTTCCCGCATCTGCATTGTTTTCTTTTTGTATTCCCTTAAATGCTTGAATCCTCCAGTAGACAACAGTCTTCTTTATCTGAGCCAAGTGAACCATCATGGCCACAGCTTTAATCAAAATTCTTGAAAGCAAAAGCCTTTCTTCTCAATGTTGTTATTGTACCCCATCTCAAATGCAGTACAGGATAGATTACAGTTCCAACTATGGCAAATGTAATTAACCCTAAGAGTGTATTTGACCTCAGTGTCTCCCCTTTCTGAGAATGCATTCTGAAAATCTTCTACTTTTGGGTTGTGGGCTCCTATTAAGTTTCTTTCTCAGTGGGAGCAGGAAATGAGGTGGACAGCTTCTGCCTGGAAGTGCCTACTGTAGGGATGGAAGTGGTCCAGTACCTTCTTTAACTAGAGTAATTGCTGGTTCTACAATAACAGGTGCAATAGGTTTAGAGATGGTGGCTGGTGGACGAGAGCCTGAATGCTTGCTGCTACTCCTGGAGTCAATCGAGTGGGATGACTGTTTGTTATAGATGTTGCATGCCAGCTGTTGCTATTCCCCTACTGTTGGGCACCTAGGAATAAAATAAGATGTTTCAGTGCTTTAACAATAAGACCCTCCCTGAAACCAAGCTTACATGGAAAGACATCTCAGTGTGCTATGCTGCAGCACTGAATTGTATGCATGTGATTGAATAACGTGAGACAGTATGAGGTTCCTAGAAAGATACTAGCCTTGAGCTTGGAAGAGGTCTCTGATGATTTCCTCTCTTATGCTTTCTACCCTCTGCATACCCAGAATCTCCAGAGCTCTCCCCTTATAAATAGTAAATGTTCTCTGATTGGTTTTAACCACTTACCTCTACCATGTGTTGTTCTTCTGTTATGTGGAGACTTTTCCTGTAAAGAGATATAAAAAGGATGTTGGAAAGAGGAATATGAGAGATGGTGAGTTACCCAAGTGTTCAGAACATGAGCTACCTTATGTAAATGTATGGATATATACCATAAAGAAACCTTCTTCAGCCATGCTACATTTATTAGGTGGTTTGGTCACCACTTTGATATGGCAAGATTAAAAATTCCTTGGAAGAAAATGAGAATACTCATGCATTTAGAAAGATCAACCGCTTACAAAGTTTGCTGAATTCTCCCTCTCCGATGGAACACCAAATTTACACTGCCGAGCAAGAATGATGCTTTGCAAGGCAACATATTAAAGTGCATCCACATTTTTACCCTCTTACCTTAGCTACCTGGTAAAGCATAGCAAATATCTTCCACAACTGCTCCTAGGCTTGGTCCACAGATAAGACTGTATTTGTATGCTCTGTTACCCCCGTCAGCGTTGTGCTGAAATTCTGCTGGATTGCAGGGTGGCCCTCTCCTCCCAACAGAGCACCCTCTGCTGCAGGGCCTCCTGCCTCACGAACTCTGAACCATTTACGCACCAGCCGTTATTAGAAAACATGGAGCACTGCAGCTTTTAGGATTGCCAGAAAGCCTTCAAGAGTTGCTGTCGCTGGACATCCTGCCCCTACCCCGATCTCCGAGTGTTCCTAGCATGTCACGTGTTAAGCTCTGGGAGCATTGACAAAATATTTAAAGTAGCCGATCACGAATTATTCGACCAGGCTAGCTTGTTGCCCAACATGGTCGTGCAGCACCCGATATGCATGATCGGTCCTTATAAGTTTTGCACCACCTCAGATGTTGTACATTAGAAACAACAGCACTAATATGAAAACAACAATTAATTTGTGGGCACTCACCTTATTAGTGAGCCTTGCAGGACACCCCAGGCATCCAGGCAAACTTGTTAGTTTGATTTTAAAGATTGGTATTGCGCGTGTAACAAATGGACACATGATAAAATTTTTAATTTAAACGTTCTGATATTAGAAATTAGGGATTGATGAACTTTGGCACAATTAAATTTGTTCATCTGTACAGGCAGGTCGGAGAGCTGTCAAAAATCTGCTTTCATTTAAAGTAGTGAAACACTGATGAAGAGAACAAGGCTGGAAACTCACCAATTTGGTCAATGTTTATGGAGTTCTGGAATGCCAAGAAGGACATTTAGCCACTCAAGCTCATTCCATTTAATGGATTGGTGCTGCAGGCAATTGCAGTCGCAATTTGTTGTAGATGTTTAAGTTCAAAGCACTCAGAGTGTTGTCATTATATGTCAAGATAAAGCACAGATCACACAGCTGAGGAAAGAAAAACTGCCTCCTACCCCGCCTGGCCTGTACGCAACTCCAGTCCCACACCAATGTGGCTGACTCTTAACTTCCCTCGAATGTGGTCTAGCAAGCGACTTAGTTGTATCAAACCACTACAGACCCTGACTGCAGTGGTTCAAGAAGAAGGCCCACCACCATCTTCTCGGGTCAACTAGGGAAGGACAATAATTGCTGGCCTTGCCAGCGATGCCCAGATCCCAAGATGAATTAAAAAAAATAAAGGTGATTGCAACTAAATGAAATGGTGAGCAGCTGGACAAAAATATTGCATTTGAGTTCAAGAAATTCTGCCATTCCCGATTCTTACATGTTTAATTGTAATATTTGTAAGCCTTCTTAAGAAAACACAAGCACAAAGACCTGAACGATAAACAACCTGAAGCTAAGGAGGGCATAGTTGAAGCATACCACAGTTGTGAAAATTGTTTTTTCAGTACTGTTGGAGTCTTGATTCAATTAATTTCTTTGGATGAACATTTGATTTTATAAGTACACACCTGATTTTCTATTAAACAGTTTGCAGGACATTTAACACACGGATTGCCTCCCGAAATTGGTGTATCTGTTAGTTCTGCCTCTCCCCTCCCCTCTTTTTCTCTGTATTTTTTTCAATCCCACTAAAATGCCTGTTTATCTTTCGGTTTTCAGTTCTGATGAAGGCTACACACTCGATACATTATAAGTGGTCTTTTTTCTTTACAATTGCTGACAGGGCTGCTGTGTATTTACAACATTATCTGTTTTAATATCTGATTGAAAAAGCTGGCGTAACATTTCTTCAAATTCACTCGAGTGGATGAGACTCACAAATACTTAAAACAAATTCCTGCCACAGAAATCTGATGATAAGGTTAAAAAAAAATCTGTAGACTCAATATTATCTGTGTTAGGTGCAAGCTTAAATCAAATGGAGAAAAATATCTCATCTTCATATGGTTTATTTATTTCATGGTTTTTAACAGAAAAATACAATCTCACTCATTTTTTCTTGGTTTAAAGATAACCTTAATTATGTTAGTCCAGCAATATCATATTTCAGTGTGGGTGTTTGGAGTTTCAGCTATTGCAATACAAAAAGGTCAAACAATCCACACGCCCACCACTAAACTGCTAAGTACTTGAGCCAGTCATCATTCTCCCTACTCTCAAGCCAAGAGCCATCAGAAAATATGCCCATCTATAAACCATCTATGAATCAGACACAGGGCACTTCTAACCTGCCATCAGTCACTAGACTGACAGAATTAAACAAGAAATATTCAACCTTGTCACTGTACACAGATGGTAGCTACTTACTCACCAACCACCATGGTAACTACGGTCTCTTCACCACCCTGTTTGTGCTCAAATATAAGGCGGTAGCGGGTGAAAAATAAACGGTTGTCTTTCCCATGCATTCTTTGCTGCTTTAAGAGCTGGACAGATTTACCAGGGACAGGTGGAGATAGAGGAACAGATAAGCAGGCAAATCTCAGAGAAGTGTAGAAATAATAGGGTAATAATAGTAGGGGATTTCAACTTCCCCAATATTAACTGGGAAAGTCAGAGTGTGAAAGGCTTAGAGGGTGCGGAATTCTTAAAGTGCATCCAGGAGAGCTTTTTGAGCCGGCATGCAGAAAGTCCTACAAGAGAGGGGGCGGTACTGGACCTAATTCTAGGGAATTTAGCCGGGCAAGTGGTAGATGTGTCAGTAGGAGAGCATTTTGGTGAGAGTGACCATAATTCGGTGAGATTTAAGGTAGTCATGGAAAAGGACAAAGATGGACCGGAAATAAAGGTTCTAAATTGGGGGAAGGCCGATTTTAATATGATAAGGCAGTATTGTAAGGGGTTTTCCTCTCTGAGACCACAGAGGTTTCTCTCGCCAGAGGCCTCTCTCTCTCTTTTGCACAGTAAAACCTTGAGTGGTTCGACCCACTCGCCCCTTAGGTTCTAGACACTGGACTTAGGTGCAGGAACTACAATGCAGAGAAGACTCTTATGGACCAAGTTTAATGAATCGAAATGGAATTTTATTGCATATGGAAAAACAAATCAAATGCAAGCAAATAAGAGGGTACATGGGAGGGAAAAACAAATCATAACAATACAATACTAGCTAAAATAGATACAGGCATATTATACCTTACAACAGTCATCATGAAATGGGGAAACACACGGAACACCAAGGGACAACAACTCATGTTAATTATACCCAAAATGACCACCCCCTTTAACCTATCTAGATCCGATTATGAAGGGCCAGAAACATGCTCACCAATCCGGTTGGAAAAGTATAGAGTTTTGAAACAGGTCTGCGTTTTGATCCCCTCAGGCGTCCTGTTTCCTCGTGGTCAGTGGAGCCACTGCAGGCTGCGCCACACCTCTCTCTCTCTCTCTCTCTCTCTCTCTCGAGGTGAAAGTCACGGACAGGCTGGACACAGACGGGCCTGGATGTCGGTGGAGATCATCTGCTTGACCACGGTTGGAAGCCCCTAGCCGGCTTTCATGTAGGTTTCTTCGGTAGTTTTTCTACCCTCTCATTTTGTCAATGGCCCGGGGTTGGTCGATGATCTCCCGATGTTTTACCCCGGGGCGGGACGACGACGCGAACCGTCTTCTTCTCCGATCGCCACGATGGCCACGATGGCGCTCTGTGATGGCTCTGATGGCTTTCTGATCGCTACGATGGCCCTATGGTCCCGATGGCTACCTCCTTCGCTACCCCTGGGTGTCTCCAATTATACTTCTCAGAAGAAGCCTCTATCTCCCGCCAAATCAAGCTTAGTCTTTGTTTAACTTTTGGCGGGCTTATAGCACAGCGGGGTAGTTATTATATTAAAACTGCTTTTGGGATGGCTGGTGATGGCCATCTCTGATCTGGAATGACCTGGTAATGTTTTAATGTCTCCTTGATGTCTTTAACGGGTTTTTGATGCGTTCTTCATGAATATGGAACTGTTCCCCTTTGTCTGGGTAAATATTTAGATGGCCTTTATCTACAGGCCGATCTGACTGGATCTGCATCCAATCTTTATGTATGTGTTAAAATCTGGTTTCTTTTTCTCAGAAACGGCTTCCAGAACTTACTGTGGGTTGAATCCACAAAGGCTGTCTGGGGACTGCAGGAACCATTTTAAATTGTCCCAATAAGTCGGTCATGGAGATCATCTGCTTGACCACGGTTGGAAGCCCCTAGCCGGCTTTCATGTAGGTTTCTTCGGTAGTTTTTCTACCCTCTCATTTTGTCAACGGCCCGGGATTTAGATATGGATGTTGGAGATATGATCAGTAAGTTCGCAGATGACACGAAAATTGGTGGAGTGGTAAATAGCGAGGAGGGAAGCCTCAGGCTACAGGACGATATAGGCTGGATGGTTAGATGGGCAGAACAGTGGCAAATGGAATTTAACCCTGAAAAATGTGAGGTGATCCATTTTGGGAGGGCAAAGAAGGCAAGGGAATACACAATAAATGGTAGGATCCTAGGAAGGACAGAGGATCAGAGGGACCTTGGTGTGCATGTACATAGATCCCTGAAGGCAGCAGGACAGGTAGATAAGGTGGTTAAAAAGGCATATGGGATACATGCTTTCATTAGCCGAGACATAGCATATAAGAGCAGGAAGGTTATGATGGAGCTGTACAAAATGCTAGTTAGGCCACAGCTGGAATACTGTGTGCAGTTCTGGTCACCACACTATAGGAGGGATGTGATTGCATTGGAGAGGGTGCAGAGGAGATTCACCAGGATGTTAGCTGGGCTGGAGCGCTTCAGAAATGAAGAGAGACTGGACAGGCTGGGGTTGTTTTCCTTAGAGCAGAGAAGGCTGAGGGGGGACCTGATTGAGGTGTACACAATTATGAGGGGCATAGATAGGGTAGATAGAAAGGAACTTTTCCCCTTAGCAGAGGGGTCAATAACCAGGGGGCATAGTTTCAAGATAAAGGGCAGGAAGTTTAGAGGGGATTTGAGGAAAAACTTTTTCACCCAGAGGGTGGTTGGAATCTGGAACTCACTGGCTGAAAGGGTGGTAAAGGTCGGAACCCTCACAACATTCAAGAAGCATTTAGATGAGCACTTGAAATGCCATAGCATACAAGGCTACGGACCAAGTGCTGGAAAATGGGATTAGAATAGACAGGGCTTGATGGCCGGCGTGGACACGATGGGTCGAAGGGCCTCTTTCAGTGCTGTATAACTCTATGACTCTATGACATTAATTTTGGAAGCCAGAGCTCCCATCTGAAGCAAGCTAAAGCCTCCTGAATAAATTCAAATTGGGGTCAAGCAACTTAAATAGTCGCCAACAGCATTTTCCAATCTCACCGCCAATTCTTGCTCCTCCCCACCAACCATGGGCGGTACAAGTCCTGAGACGACTGTTTCAAATGCTATTTAATGGGACCGGGAACGGTAGCATAGTGGTTATGTTACTGGACTATTAACCCACAGCCCTAGACTAATGATCCAGAGACTTGAGTTAAAATCCCACCACGGCAGCTGGGGAATTTAAATTCAGTTATATTCAGTAAATCTGGAATAAATGCTGGTATCAATAAAGGTGACCACGAAACTATCAGATTGTCATAAAAACCCATCTGGTTCACTAATGCCCTCTAGGGAATGAAATCTGCTGTCCAGACCCAGCAATGTGGTTGACTCTTAGCTGTCCTCTGAAATGGCCCAGTAAGCCATTCATTTGTACACAACCGCTACAAAAAACAATAATAAGAATAAAACCAGACGGTCCACCCGGCATTAACCTCGGCACCAACAATGGCTCACCCAGCCCAGTTGATCCTGGAAAATCCTCCTCACCACCAAAGGGGGACTTGTGCCAAAATTGGGAGAGCTGTCTCACAGACTAGTCAAGCAACAGCCTGACATAGTCATACTCACAGAATTATACCTTTCAGCCAATGTCCCAGATTCCTCCATCGCCATCCCTGGGTATGTCCTGCCCCACCAGCAGGACAGACCCACCAGAGGTGGCGGCACAGTGGTAAACAGCCTGGGCATCCTCAACATTGACTCCAGACCCCATGAAGTCTCATGGCTTCAGGTCAAAGCATGGGCAAGGAAACTTCCTGCTGATTACCACCTACCGCCCTCCCTCAGCTGATGAATCAGTACTCCTCCATGTTGAACACCACTTGGAAGAAGCACTGAGGGAAACAAGGGCACAGAATGTACTCTGGATCGAACACTTCAATGTCCATCACCAAGAGTGTCTCGGTAGTACCACTAGTGACTGAGCTAGCCGAGTCCTGAAGGACATAACTGCCAGTCTGGGCCTGCGACAGGTGGTGAGTGAACCAACGCGAGTGAAAATCCTACTTGCCCTTATCCTCACCAATCTACCTGTCGCAGATGCATTTGTCCATGACAGCAATGGTAGCAGTGACCACCGCACAGACCTTGTGGAGACAAAATCTCATCTTCACACTGAGGACACTCTCCATTGTGTTGTATGGCACTACCACCATGCTAAATGGGATAGATTCAGAACAGACCTATCAGCTCAAAACTGGGCATCCATGAGGTGCTATGGGCCATCTGCATCAGCAGAATTGTATTCCACTGTCAATACATCCACCACAATCTGTAACCTCATGGCCCGGCGTATCCCTCACTCCACCATTAGGATCGAGCCAGGGAGCCAACCCTGGTTCAATTAGGAGTGCAGAAAAGCTTGCCAGGAGTAGCACCAGACGTACCTAAAAATGAGGTGCCAACCTGGGGAAGCTGCAACACAGGACTACATGCATGCTAAACAGCGGGAGCAGCATATTATAGACAGAGCTAAGCGATTCCACCATCAAAGGATCAGATCAAAGCTCTGCAGTCCTGCCACATTCAGTCATGAATGGTGGTGGACCATTAAAAAACTAATGGGAGGAGGAGACTCCATGAATATCCCCATCCTCAATGATGATGGAGCCCAGCACGTGAGTGCAAAAGACAAGGCTGAAGTGTTTGCCACTATCTTCAGCCAGAGGTGCCGAGTGGATGATCCATATCGGCCTCCTCCTGAGGTCCCCACCATCACAGAAGCCAGTCTTTAGCCAATTCGATTCACTACAACTGATAACAAGAAACAGCTGAGCGCACTGGATACAGCAAAGGCTATGGGCCCTGATAACATCCCGGCTGTTGTGCTGAAGACTGTGCTCCAGAACTGGCCGCGCCTCTAGCCAAGCTGTTCCAGTACAGCTACAACACTGGCATCTACCCAACAATGTGGAAAACTGCCCAGGTATGTCCTGTCCACAAAATGCAGGACAAATTCAACCTGGCCAATTTCCGCCCCATCAGTCTACACTCAATCATCAGCAAAGTGATGGAAGGTGTCAATGACAGTGCTATCAAGCAGCACTTACTCACCAATAACTGATGCTCAGTTTGGGTTCTGTCAGGACCACTCAGCTCCTGACCTCATTACAGCCTTGGTCCAAACATGGACAAAAGAGCTGAATTCCAGAGGAGAGGGGAGAGTGACTGCCCTAGACATCAATGCAGCATTTGACTGAGTGTGGCATCAAAGAGCTCCAGTAAAACAGATGTCAATGGGAGTCAGGGGGAAAACTCCCCACTGGCTGGAGTCATACCTAGCAC
The DNA here is from genome assembly GCF_052327205.1 of Somniosus microcephalus. Taxonomy (NCBI): domain Eukaryota; kingdom Metazoa; phylum Chordata; class Chondrichthyes; order Squaliformes; family Somniosidae; genus Somniosus; species Somniosus microcephalus. Next base: position 83,940,595 of record NC_141001.1, read on the forward strand.
AAAGGAAGATAGTTGTAGTTGTTGGAGGTCAATCATCTCAGCCCCAGGACATCACTGCAGGAGTTCTTCAGGGCAGTGTCCTAGGCCCAACCATCTCCAGCTGCTTCATCAACGACCTTCCCTCCATCATAAGGTCAGAAGTGGGGATGTTTGCTGATGACTGCACAGTGTTCATTTCCATCCGCAACTCCTCAGATAATGAAGCAGTTCATGCCTGAATGCAACAAGACCTGGATGACATTCAGACTTGGGCTGATAAGTGGCAAGTAACATTCATGCCACACAAGTGCCAGTCAATGACTATCTACAACAAGCAAGAGTCTAACCACCACCCCTTGACATTCAGCGGCATTACCATGGCCAAATCCCCGACCATCAACATATTGGGGGTCACCATTGACCAGAAACTTAACTGGACCAGCCATATCAATACTGTGGCTACAAGAGCAGGTCAGAGGCTAGGTATTCTGCGGCGAGTGTCTCACCTCCTGACTTCCCAAAGCCTTTCCACCATCTACAAGGCACAAGTCAGGGGTGTGATGGAATACTCTCCACTTGCCTGGATGAGTTCAGCTCCAACAACACTCAAGAAACTCGACATCATCCAGGACAAAGCAGCCCGCTTGATTGGCACCCCATCCACCATCTTAAACATTCAATCCCTTCACCACCAGCGTACTGTGGCTGCAGTGTGTATCATCTACCAGATGCACTGATGTGCCTCAATGAATCCGAGACTCAACGTTAACGGAGCAAAGCAAGGCTTTTATTAACTCAGAAAGTAATACACAGTGGAGAAGTGTCTCTCATCCAGAGATCTGCTGTACTGCCTGTGAGACACGCTGGGGCCTGCTTAAGTAGGGGCCAGGTATGGGCGGAGCCCTACACACAATACAATACAGGTAAGGAAATGAAACTGAAACTAAACTAAACACAGAGAATACAGTGCCTGAGAACACAGAGAATACAGTGCCTGATGAATGGCATATTTCATCACATGCACTGCAGCAACTTGTCAAGGCTTCTTTCGCAGCACCTCCCAAACCCGCAATCTCTACCACCTAGAAGGACAAGGGCAGCAGGCGCATGGGAATACCACCACCTGAAGTTCCCCTCCACGTTACACACCATCCTGATTTGGAAATATATCACTCTTCCTTCATCGGCCCTGGGTCAAAATCCTGGAACTCCCTCCCTAACAGTACTCATAGAGTCATAGGGCTAGAAATTCAGTATAGCCACTTTTGGGGCGGTAAAGTCAGGCGGCCGCTAAAGTTTGCGCTCGGCGCAAAGTCGAGGCCACTTCGCCGATATTCAGTAGCATCGCCCTAACAGGTTGCTGGAGCGCAAAAACTGGCGATGCACGACTATCTTTAGGCGCTAAGCCGGCGGTGCTGAGCGATACCGCCGAGGCCGGGCGCAGCGCAGGTGCGGTCATTTCTTGCTTGACGGCAGACACGCTGGCGCCGGCCACCTCTTAAAGGGGGAAGGGTCGATTTGTTTTGCTGCCACGCCCTGGACACTGCAGCCCTCCAGCTAGGCCTGAGAACTGCTGCTGCACGCAATTAGCGCCCAAAACAATGCAGAAGGCCCAGGAAAGAGCGCAGCGATTCTCAGAACATGATCTGAGGGTGCTGGTTGGCGCTGTGGAACGAAGACGCAACATTCTGTTCCCTGAGAATGGAAAGAAGCCGCCGACCACTGTCTACCGCAAAGCCTGGAGGGATGTCTCCAACAGGGTGACATCCAACAGTGTGGTGCCCAGGAACCCTGTTCAATGCCGCAAGAAGTTCAATGACCTCACCAGGATTGTCAGGGTGTGTACCCTTTCCAGTGTCCTCCTCATCCTTGCATGTGCACCTCACATTATGGGCAAAGGGACCTGAAAGCCCTAATGGCCAGCCCTGATCCAGCAGCTATGGGACTGGCATGAACATCAATTGCACATTCTGCACTTTACACACTGGCCAGGCTATTCGACCATGGGAGGCAGTGCACACAAGATCAGGGCGACACACTGGCCAAGCTATTCCACCATGGGAGGCAGTGCACACAAGATCAGGGCGACACACTGGCCAAGCTATTCCACCATGGGAGGCAGTGCACACAAGATCAGGGCGACACACTGGCCAAGCTATTCCACCATGGAAGGCAGTGCACACAAGATCAGGGCGACACACTGTACTTAGAGGCCGTCCTTTCTCTTGCAGGCAAAGGTGGCGACCAACAAGCGCAGCCGGACTGAGACCGGGGGAGGCAGCCCTCAGATCCAGGAGCTCACCGACCTGGACCAGCGCGTGGAGCGCATCATGGGTGGCCGGCTGATTGGCCCTGTCACCAGTGGAGATGCCGACCCTGTTCTGGGCACCAATGGTAAGGACATCACCTTTTGGACCTCTCTCGTTCCACTTGCGCATCAGATCTACATCCTTTGCCACTGTCCGACCAATGCGCTGAATGCCACCACTCATGCCTCCCTCGCTGACGCCCTATCCTCACTCTAAAGCTACTCTTGTGCCTTCCTGCTTTCAGATGGTGAGGAGGAGGTCCCTGAAGCTGCCAGTGACAGCCCCTCGGAAGAGGAGGAGGAGGAGGAAGAGGAAGGCGGCCCATCAGTGGAACCCTCAGCCGCGGCAGCCCATGCCGATGTAGGGGACATGTCTTCCCTGGAGGGGAGCCAGGGGGAAGGGTCGGAGGGGAGTGTAGCTCCTGGGACCAGCGGCCTGCAGCAACGCGGGAGGGGTCGGGAAGCTCAGCGGCCTTCTCGCCAGAGGGGGGAAGGGTCAGAGGGGACTCCAATTGCTGGGCCCAGTGGAGTGCAGCAACGCGGGAGGGGTCGGGAAGCTCGGCGGCCTTCTCCCCAGAGGGAGAGTGCGGCCTCCAGTCCGGCGACGGTCAGCGCCGGGGAGGTACGCCTCCTCGAGGAAATGGCCGTGGACTCGGAGCGCCGTCACACGGAGCTCATGGGGGTAGTGGCACGGAAGCCTGAGGCCATCGAGTCCCTGGCCAGGAGTGTCACTGAATTCGGGGCATCACAGGCCAGGAGTCTGGGTGAATTTGGGGCATTACAGGCCAGGAGTCTTGTGGAATTCGGGGCAGCTCAGGCAGCTACTGGCCAGATGATCACTGGTGCCGTCCAGTCACTGGCTGGTCTGATGCGGTCGCAGACCAGGGCAGCACAGGCACTAACTGCTGCCACACTCGCTGCGTCAGCCAGGCATCGCCAGGGCACCCGCCGCGCTGCAGCAGCACAGCGGTCTGTCCCTCGGCAGATTGCTGCGCATGCTGCAGTGCTGGCCCGGCTGAGTGCCAGTGTGTCAGGCGACCAGCGAGCGCCTGCCATCAGCCAGCTTGCCCCCATTCCTCCAGCCGCCAATGCCACTCCCCCAGTGGAGCTGACACGAGCTGCTGGTCAGACTGATGCTGGCCAGCCACAGCTGCAGCAGTCAGCAGCCGGCCCCTCGAGGGCCAGACCTCGTCTAGGCCGACCCCCAAGGGCATCTGCCGTCACGCCATGTGCCCCTCAGGAGCCTTCCCCCAGCCTTGCAGCAGCCACTGGGCTCACCTTGAGGAGGAACAGCAGGCCGGGCAGGGGCCGCACAAGTGTGCACAAGGCATCGGCCTCGCGGGACAAGAAGTAGAAGGCGTGGTCAAATGTTTTGTTTTTTTGAAGGCCGAGGATGAAGGCCATTTTTGTTTAACTGATTTGTTAATCCTCTCCAGGTTGTGGGAGCGAGTAATGTGTTTGACTGTTTTTTGGGGGTTTCTTCTTTGTTTTTGTTTTTCATGTGGGAAGGGCCCTGAGTTTGTTCAATAAACAATTTTCTTTATTCAGATTGTCCATGTTTGATCTTTGAAGTGTTTGTTGCCTTAACCGGCTGAGGGCTTGCGGAGCGGCTGCATTCATGTTCTTTCATTGGCACAAGCCATTCCCTGACAGGGGGCCTAGAACCTACGTTCAATAAGCCGCCGACGGGCGGCCCTTGCACCTTCTGCCTCCCTCCTGGGCTCGTACTCCTCGTCCTCCTCCTCATGCTCCTCCTCCTGAGGTGGTGCTCCAACCTGAGGTGGCAGTGCCTGAGTCCTGCGGATAGCCAGGTTGTGAAGCATGCAGCAGACGACAACGAAATGGGAGACTCGCTCCGGCGAATACTGCAGGGCCCCACCGGAGCGATCCAGGCAGCGGAACCGCTGCTTCAGGACGCCGATTGTTTGTTCTATGATGTTCCTAGTCGCTTGATGGCTCTTATTGTATGCCTCTTCAGCAGGGGTCCTGGGCGCGCGGAGCGGGGTCATGAGCCAGGTACACAAAGGATAGCCTTTGTCCCCGATAAGCCATCCTCTTGGGTGAGGCTGTGCCTGGAACATGTCAGCCACAGTTGTCTGTCGCAGGATAAAGGCATCGTGGCTGCTGCCTGGAAAGCGGGCATTGACAGCTAGGATGCGCTGCCTGTGGTCACACACCAGCTGTACGTTGAGGGAATAGTAGCCCTTCCGGTTGCGGTAATCCTCGGCATGCTCCAGAGGTGCCCGCAAAGCCACATGCGTGAAGTCAATGGCGCCCTGCACCATGGGGAAGCCCGCTATTCTTGCAAATCCCACTGCACGCTGCTGCTGCTTCTCCAGGGTCATGGGGAAGGAGATGAATTGACGTCTCCTTCTGAAAAGGGCATTGGTCACCTGGCGGATGCAGCAATGCACAGCGAACTGGGAGATGTTAGCAATGTCCCCAGCAGCAGATTGGAAGGAGCCGGTGGCATAGAAATTCAGAGCCACTGTCACCTTCACTGCCACCGACAGAGACGTCCTGCACCTCAGCTGTGGACGCAGATCTCTGTGAAGCAGCTGGCAGATCTCTGTGACCACCTCCTTTCTGAATCGCAGCCTCCTAACACACTGCGCGGCAGACAGGTTGAGATAGGAGAACTGCTGCCAGTATACCCTGAGTGGGTAAGGCCTCCCTTGCCGATGCCTGTTGCCCCCTCTGCGTCTAGCCAGGGCTGCCACTCTCTCACGGCGTCTGTGAGCCCTTCCTACGTAAGGCTGAAAGCCAGCGTTGACAGCCCCCATAATATGCTGGCAAACAATGAGATATCAATGAAGGCAAAGAGAATTGCAAAGCTGTGGCCTGAAGCCAGAAATACCTGTGCTAGTGTTGGGCCAAAGCAGTAAGCTCTCTACCTTGGTCTCTCTCCAAAAATCCGTTTCACAAGAGTGAGTGCTGCAAAATGGCTGCCCTTTATAGTGCAGGGTAAGTGCCCTTTAATTTGCGCTCCCCGCGGCCCGCATCGGCTGTGAACCGTTCCACTTCACAGTCCTTAGGGCCGCCACGCCCACATTGGGCGGGCGTGACTGAAGTTCCGGATTGGGGTGCACAAAGGGCGTTGCATGAGGAAATGATGTCATGATCTGCGCGCGCTCAGCTGAGCGCGCGCAAATACTCTGCGCCGGCACTAAATGTCTACTGAAGTTGGGGGCAGGTGCAGATCGCGCTGCGCCCGGGCGCTAAGCGCCTAGCGCTTGACATCTACTCCTCTTTAGGCACTAACGGCTGGCGCACGCAACTGAATTTCTAGGCCTTAGAGTCATAGAGCTTTACAGCACAGAAAGAGGCCCTTCGGCCCATCGTGTCTGCGCCGTCCATCAATCCCTGTCCAGTCTAATCCCATTTTCCAGCATTTGGTCCATAGCCTTGTATGCAATGGCATTTCAAGTGCTCATCCAAATGCTTCTTGAATGTTGTGAGGGTTCCTGCCTCTACCACCCTTTCAGGCAGTGAGTTCCAGATTCCAACCACCCTCTGGGTGAAAAAGTTCCTCCTCAAATCCCCTCTAAATCTCCTGCCCCTTACCCTGAATCTATGCCCCCTTGTTATTGACCCCCCTACTAAGGGGAAAAGTTCCTCTTTATCAACCCTATCTATGCCCCTCATCATTTTGTACAACTCAATCAGGTCCCCCCTCAGCCTTCTTTGCTCCAAGGAAAACAACCCCAGCCTGTTTAGTCTTTCTTCATAGCTGAGGCGCTCCATCCCAGGTAACATCCTGGTGAATCTTCTCTGCACCCTCTCCAAAGCAATCACATCCTTCCTATAGTGAGGCGACCAGAGCTGCACACAGTACTCCAGCTGTGGCCTCACCAGCGTTTTGTACAGCTCCATCATAACCTCCCTGCTCTTATATTCTATGCCTCGGCTAATGAAGGCAAGTATCCCATATGCCTTTTTAACCACCTTATCTACCTGTTCCGCTGCCTTCAGGGATCTATGTACATGTACACCAAGGTCCCGCTGACCCTCTGTACTTCCTAGGGTCCTACCACTCATTGTGTATTCCCTTGCCTTATTTGCCCGTCCAAAATGCATCACCTCGCACTTTTCAGGGTTAAATTCCATTTGCCACTTTTCCGCCCATCTGACCAATCCGTTTATATCGTCCTGTAGCCTGAGGCTTTCCTCCTCGCAATTTACCACCCCACCAATTTTCGTGTCATCTGCGAACTTACTGATCATACCTTTTACATTCTCATCCAAATCATTTATGTCGATCACAAACAGCAAGGGACCCAGCACCGATCCCTGAGGTAACCCACTGGACACAGGCTTCCAGTCACAAAAGCAACCTTCGACCATCACCCTCTGCCTCCTGCCACTCAGCCAGTTTAGGATCCAACGCGCCAAGGCACCCTGGATCCCATGGGCTCTTACCTTCTTGACCAGTCTCCTATGCGGGACTTTGTCAAAAGCTTTACTGAAGTCCATGTAAATCACATCCACAGCATTTCCCTCATCCACACACCTAGTCACTCCCTCGAAAAATTCAATCAGATTTGTCAGACATGATTTTCCCTTGACAAAGCCATGCTGACTATCCCCGATTAATCCTTGCCTCTCCAAGTGGAGACTAATTTTGTCCCTCAGAATTTTTTCCAATAATTTCCCTACCACAGATGTTAGGCTCACTGGCTTGTAATTCCCTGGTTTATCCCTGCTACCCTTCTTGTATAATGGTACTACGTTAGCTGTTCTCCAGTCCTCTGGTGCATCCCCTGTGGCCAGAGAGGTTCTGAAAATTTGTGTCAGAGCCCCTGCAATCTCCTCCTTTGCCTCCCACAGCAGCCTGGGATACATCTCGTCCGGGCCTGGGGATTTATCCACTTTTTGGCCTGCTAAAACCGCTTAGTACCTCCTCCCTCTCGATGCTAATATGTTCAAGTATGTCACAGTCCCCCTGCCCGATTTCTATGTCTACATCGTCTTTCTCCATAGTGAACACAGATGCAAAAAATTCATTTAAAACCCCGCCTACATCATCTGGCTCTACACACAGATTGCCACTTTGGTCCCTAATGGGCCCTACCCTTTCCCTGGTTATCCTCTTGCCCTTAATATACTTATAAAACACCTTAGGATTTTCCTTTATTTTGCTCGCCAGTGTTATTTCATGGCCCCTCCTCGCCCTCCTAATTTCTTTTTTAAGTATGCCCCTGCATCTTTTATACTCCTCTAGGGCTTCCTCCGTCATTAGTCTTTTGTAACTGCCAAAAGCCCCCCTTTTTTTCCCAATGCATTTTTGTATATCCCTTGTCATCCAAGGTTCCCTTTGCTTGTTGGTCCCACCCTTGACCTTTACAGGAACATGTTGGTGTTGTACTCTCTCTATTTCCCTTCTGAAAGTCTCCCACTGTTTTGATGTGGATTTTCCTATCAGTAGCTGCTCCCAGTCCACTTTGGCCAGATCCTGCCTTATCATATTAAAATCGGCCTTCCCCCAATTTAGAACCCTTATTTCCGGGCCTTCTTTGTCTTTTTCCATGACCACCTTAAATCTCACCGAATTATGGTCACTGTCGGCAAAATGCTCTCCTACTGACACTTCCACCACTTGCCCGGCTACATTCCCTAGAATTAGGTCCAGTACCGCCCCCTCTCTTGTAGGAATTTCTACATGTTGGCTCAAAAAGCTCTCCTGGATGCACTTTAAGAATTCTGCACCCTCTAAGCCTTTCACACTCTGACTATCCCAATTTATATTGGGGAAGTTGAAATCACCCACTATTATTACCCTATTATTTTCGCACTTCTCTGAGATTTGCCTACATATCTGTTCCTCTATCTCCCCCTGACTGTTTGGGGGCCTATAGTACACTCCCAGCAAAGTGCTTGCCCCCTTTTTGTTTTTAAGTTCTACCCATATGGCCTCATTAGACGAACCCGCTAATATATCCCTCCTTACAGCAGTAATTGACTCCTTAATTAATATTGCAACACCCCCTCCCCTTTTACACCCCCCTCTGTCTCGCCTGAAGATTCTATACCCCGGAATATTCAACACACGGACTGCAGCAGTTCAAGAAGGCGGCTCACCACCACTTTCTCAAAGGCAATTAGGGATGGGCAATAAATGCTGGCCTTGCCAGCGACACCCACATCCCAGGAATGGATTTTTAAAAACCCTCAGCTACTCTCAGTTAAAGCTGTATGGAGCTTTAGGAAATATTTTTCTTGCAGTAGATTGTGCATTTTTAACCTTAAAGGATTTGAATGTGCTTTTAGTTGCTACTGTTAGCTCTCTACTGTTAAGGGCTTCTGGCATTAAGTTGTTTCTTGATTAGGGTCCTTCTAGGAATCCTATGCTGGGAGGAGGAAGGAGCTGGAAATGCAGGGAAACCAAATAGAAGAAGGTGTGCTTGGAGGTCTTCTTACCCTGCTAACAGAGTTGATAGACCCAGAACAACATACTTACTGTTCTCTGAGGAGCAGTGCATAAGAAGGCTTCGATTCTCTAGGGAGACAATGATAGAGTTGTGCCATATCCTGCAAGACTTGTAGCCAACTGTTGCAGCTAGCAAAGCAAGAAGTGCCTTGGGACGTTTTACTATGTTAAAGACACTATATAAATGCAAATTGTTGTTGTTGTTGATGTTGCCTGTTACAGTGAAGGCCACTGCAGCTATGAAAATCTTTGCTTCCTGCTCCTTCCAGGATACCACAAGGGATATCAACAACATCAATCAGTCTGCAGTCCATGGTTGCATTAAACAGGTGACTAATGCCTTGTTTGATAGAGAAAACACAGTCATCACTTTCCCTGTGGACATCCGTAAGCAACAATATTGGGTTCTAGGGTTTGCACAGATTGTAGGTTTACCCCCAACTCCAGGGAGTCATTAACTGCACCCATGTCACCCTGTGTGTTCCTTCACACAATATGACAGCCTTCATGAATAACAAGACCTCTATTCTATTTATGTGCAACTGGTACGTGATCACCAGCATTGCACCATGCAGATCTGTGCCCTCTTTCCTAGCAGCTGCCATGGTGCTTTTATCTTACATCAATTGTTCACCCCCACCCCCCCACACACTGTTTTCCCCTACGCAGCAAGTTATATATCAGCTGCTTGGAAGCAAGAGCTATCCTCTATACACTTGGCTCATGACACCTCTTAGGAACCTATGCTCGGTAGCAGATCTCCGCTACAATCAGATCAACGGGCTAGCTCGAGCTCTTATTGAGCAGACCATTGGCCTTCTGAAATGGCCCTAATTTTAACTCCTCCCCACCCTGCCTGACAGACACCATATGGGAGGGCAGTTAAAATGAGGCCAATCACATGCCCCCTTCAATCACACTGCCTTCCCACCATGTCCCGATCTTAACCTGCTCCTTTTAAGCAGGTGAGTGGGACACCCATAAGAAGGAAGTGAGGTCCTTCTGTAAATATGCAGATCATATCTGATGATTTCATTGGGACCTGGTCTGTAATTTTCGTTGGAAGCCTGAACGGGGGAGCAGTGACAGCTTTAGTAGATGTAAAAGTTCCCATGACACTATTCGAAGAAGAGCTGGGGAATTCTACTGGTGTCCTGGCCAATATTATCCCTCAACCAATATCATTGGTCATTATCTCATTGCTGTTTGTGGGACCTTGCTGTGCGTAAGTTGGCTACAGTGTTTCCCTACATTACAACAGTGATTACACTCTCGGAGCTCGAGCCTGAGAGGGCCCAGCTGCAGATTGCAACAACTCAGCAGCTTGGTATTCTAGATCCAAGGTTATCATTAGTTCAGGAGGACGTAAGAGTCCGGAGGTGTTGTTATTGTTGTGTATGTACCTTTAAGAGAATAACTGGTCTCAGACTGCAGTACCGGCAGTGACCACCCCTGTATAAAAGGCGCTAGAGAGCCTCTGTTTTGTTAGATTCGTTATGGACTTCCACCAGTAAACATCTGTTTGTTTCTCTCCTGCTAGTCCGTGTCTCAATCATTCACGGACTTAACACTGGCGACGAGTAAAGAAACGAACTTATCTGCAACTCAGCAACAGCTCTGACGACGTTGTTGAAGGTCGGAGCCAGAAGAAAAAAAAAAAAGAGGCCATTGAAACTCGAGCAACGGGCGTCGACCGTCAATCATCAGGTTCAAGGCTTTGCAGGAGAGACTGTCCAGAGCCAGGCTGGGTTCCTCGGTCCGTGGTTTCCCAGCTAATCGGGCTGGTGGCAGGTAGTGCTCTGATCCTTCCTGGGCTGCGGCGGGCTGAAGCTCGATCGGGTGGCCTTTCAACGGGGCCGGGCAGCGAGTCGGGTAGCAAGGAGAGAGAGAGAGAGAGAGGGTGGAGCATACAGGGCGCGGCCGGTGTTTCAAAGCTGGGCAGCGTTCGGAGCTCAGAAGAGGGAGGGAAGTGTCCCAGAGGGTCCGCTCCATGATGGGAAGATAATAAAAGAAAACGAATTAATATTTAACGCGCAGGAAACCGTGGAAAGCAGCGCTAACAACAGCGGGGAAGAAGACAAAGCGCGGGAGGCGCCATTTTGTTAAATCGGAGAAGAAGGCAAAGCGCGGGAGGTGCCATTTTAGATTTTCAAGATGCCGAAGACTGGCTGTATCACTGCTTTTGATAATACATTGAGGACTGGACCACGTATGTGGAAAGAATAGAGGTATATTTCGAGGCAAACAATATAGCGGAGGGGAAAAAGGCATCGATATTGTTAAACTTAATGGGCGCTAGAATGTACGGCCTATTGCGGGATCTGATTACTCCAGCCAAACCGAAGGCGAAGAGTTTTAACGAAATTGTTGCTGTTCTACAGGAGCACTTAAACCCTGCACCGCTGTTGATAGCAGAAAGATTTAAATTCCACAGGAGAACTCAGCACAAAGATGAGAGCAATGCTGAGTATCTTACGGAACTGCGCAAGCTATCAAAGCACTGCCAGTTCGGAGCAGGACTGGCAGATACCCTACGGGACAAATTTGTCTGTGGACTCCTGAGTGCAGGAACACAGAAGAAGTTACTCGCAGAAAAAGAGCTGACGCTAGATCAGGCTTTCAGCGTGGCAGTATCGTATGAAGCAGCAGCCAGGGAAGCTGCAGAAATTCAACAAAAACCACAGGAATACGGCACCCACAAAATGACACGGGGATTTGCAAAATGTTATCGCTGCGGCAGAACTAACCATGACCAGAAGGACTGCTGGTCCAAAGACAAAATATGCAGACAATGCGGGAAGATTGGACACATTGCACGAGTTTGTAGGTCTGGGAAGAAGACCAGCAACAACAAAAAGGCTACTAAGGAACCGTACAAGAAAGTACAAAAGATGACAGACAGTAGTTCCAAAGACCAGATGAGCGATAGTGAATCCGGAAACAGGAGACTAAGCTGTCTCAAACTTCACAATGTAATCACAAAAGAGGATCACCGAACCATTTGGGTCACTCTCACAATAGCTGGGTCCCAAGTTAAAATGGAATTGGATACAGGATCAGCGCTAACCGTCATGATTCGACGAGACTACGAGCGGCTATTTTCACACATACCCTTGAGAGAGACATCCATCGTCTTGACGATGTATACGGGGCAAAAAGTATACCCCAGAGGGAAAATAAGGGTGCCTGTCGAATACAATGGCAAGAAAATATGGAAATTGTATCTCTACATACTGCCAAATGGTGGACCTCTGTTATTGGGATGGGAATGGATCAGGAAGATAAACTTGGATTGGCATTCCTTTCATGCAATGACGGTGGACGGTAAAAAAGATGACGATGTCACTCCTGGACGATTGTCAACAATCTTAGCTAACGCCAAAGAGGTATTTCAACAAGAACTGGGCACGCTTAAAGGCGTAACCGCCTCGTTAAAAATAGAAGAGAATGCAGTTCCCAAGTTTTTCAAAGCGAGACCGGTACCATATGCAATTCGCCCAGCCGTCGAGGCAGAGCTGGAGAATCTGGAGAAGGCAGGTGTGTTGTCTAAGGTCGACTGGAGCGAGTGGGCGACACCCATCGTTCCTGTCAGGAAGAAAACGCTAAGCAATAAGTCCGGAGAGCCAAGGAAGATTCGCATCTGTGGGGATTTCAAGGTGACGGTGAACCCTGTCCTTCACACAGTACAATATCCTTTTCCAAGGATAGAAGACATCTTCACCTCACTGTCTGGAGGAAAGCGTTTTACAAAAATTGAGCTAGCACAAGCATATTTGCAGATGGAGGTTGAAGAGTCCTCCAGGAAGTATCTCACGATAAACACTCACAAAGGTCTTTACCAGTATCATCGATTGGTATTCGGAGTAGCATCGGCTCCGGTGATATGGCAAAGAGCGATGGAACAAGTCCTGCAAGGGATTCCGGGGACTCAGTGTTACTTGGACGACATCCTTGTAACAGGTGAAGATGACAGTGAACACCTTAACAACCTAGAACAGGTGCTCACTAGACTACGGGAACATGGGTTGCGAGTCAACCGCCCCAAGTGCGAATTTTTTAAGAAACAGATATCGTATTGTGGCCACGTGATTGATGAAGAGGGGTTACATAAGTACCCTGACAAAATTGAAGCGATTGTGAAGGCCCCAGCGCCTGAAAATGTGTTGCAACTGAGGTCATTCCTTGGGTTGGTGAATTACTATCATAAGTTTTTGCCGAATTTGTCGACAATTCTGCACCCACTGAACGCCCTGCTACGAACGGGGGTAGCATGGAAATGGAGCGATGATTGTAAATGTGCTTTTCAGAAGAGTAAGGACTTAATCACTTCGAAGGAAGTGTTGGCTCACTACAACCCAGCACTGCCAATCAGGCTGGCGTGTGATGCGTCTCCCTACGGCATTGGGGCGGTACTTTCACATAAATTCCTTGATGGTTTGGAGAGGCCGATAGCTTTTGCATCACGCTCGTTAACTTCTGCCGAGCGTAACTACGCCCAGATTGACAGAGAGGCCCTCAGCCTAGTGTGGGGGGTGAAGAAGTTCAATCACTATCTGCACAGTCAAAAATTTACTCTACTAACCGATCATCAACCTCTTGTCTCCATTTTCAACCCTCAGAAGGGCGTACCGATAATGACAGCACAACGGCTGCAGAGATGGTCCCTTTACCTAGGGGCACACCAATATGACATCGAGTACAAAGGAACTAAACAGCATGGAAATGCTGATGGATTGTCACATCTACCGTTGCCGACGGTGGAAGAAGAAGACCTTGCAGTGGATCCAATGGAGTTATTCCACTCGACCATAGTCGAATGTCTCCCTGTGACGAATGCAAACATAGAAAAGGAAACACGGAATGACCCGACACTATCACGGGTCTATGATTTAACGGTGAAGGGATGGCCAGCACATGGTGAACCACTGCTGCCAGCATTCTCGCCGAGAAGAGAACAGCTGTCAGTGTGCAGAGGAACCTTGATGTGTGGATCCAGAGTAGTCATTCCACCTAAGTTGACGGATAGAGTGCTCAATTAGCTTCATGAGGGTCATCTGGGTGGGGTAAAAATGAAGAGCTTAGCCAGAGCGTTTGTGTGGTGGCCGGGAATCGATAAAGAATTCGAAGAGATGACCAAGAGCTGTGCAGGATGCCAGAAGGTCCAAAACGCCCCACCACAAGCTCCTCTGCATCCATGGGAGTGGCCCTCATCTCCATGGCAAAGGGTGCACATTGATTTTGCTGGTCCCTTCATGGACTCGATGTTTTTAATTGCGGTGGATGCACATTCAAAGTGGCCAGAGGTAATAAAAATGTCCTCAACCACCACGGAAAAAACTATCACAGTTTTACGAACAATATTCGCCAGGAATGGGCTGCCTGAACAGGTTTGCTCTGACAATGGACCACAGTTTGTGTCTGAAGAGTTCCGGAGGTTCTTAAAGAACAATGGTGTTAAGCATTACACATCTGCCCCATATCATCCAGCCACTAATGGATTGGCCGAGAGGTTTGTCCAAACATTCAAGAAGGCTATCAAGGCAATGTGTAATGAAGATATACCCCTACAACACAAGGTGGACAACTTCTTGTTTGCCTACCGGAATGCGACACATGCGGTTACCAACCAAACTCCAGCCATCATGTTCTTCAATCGAAGACTACGATGCCGCTTGGATTTGGTTAAGCCAAACGTCCGAAGAGATGTGGAGAACAGGCAGTTTCAGAATATGAATGAAAGGCCGACCAGGAGTTTTAAGATAGGTCAACCAGTTTTGGCCCGGGACTACCGCACTGAGAAATGGCAGCCAGGAACAATTTGTACACGACAAGGACCTCTCATGTATACCGTGGACGTTGGGGAGAGCATTGTAAGACGCCATGCTGACCAGATTCTAGAGTCACTGGAAAACGTCAACTCCACACCACGATCTGATACACCTGGTAATGAAATCGACGTTCCAATTGCAGCTACCGCAGAACCGGTAATATTGGAAGCAGATGAACCAAACAACGACATTGATTCTGACTCAACATTGCCAGAAGAACCTGTTACCCCACAGAGGCGTTATCCAGACAGAATCAGGAAGCCTCCTCAAAGACTGAACTTATAATTGCTTAAACTTAACCACTGTATCTAGTAACCGTAATTGTGATTGTAATTCGTTATCATTTAGTTGTTAAATGAATGTTATGTACTGTTTATCTAAAAGGGGAGGAATTGTTGTGTATGTACCTTTAAGAGAATAACTGGTCTCAGACTGCAGTACCGGTAGTGACCACCCCTGTATAAAAGGCGCTAGAGAGCCTCTGTTTTGTTAGATTCGTTATGGACTTCCACCAGTAAACATCTGTTTGTTTCTCTCCTGCTAGTCCGTGTCTCAATCATTCACGGACTTAACAGTTATCATTAAAGGTGGCATCATGTTCTATTTGCATTGCATGACTGCTCCTGCAACTAGGCAGCAGCTCAGCACATCTACTGATTTGTAGGAGGACAGAGTCTAGGAGATCCATAGTCTTCTGGAAGCCCCTATCCATTTGCTCCCTCAACCTGTCCAAAGCGAGGAGATGGTTGAGCCCAAAGCCTGCATGGCCCCAGTATGCACTGGGTTGGGGCTCAGCTATAGCAGCTATTGAGGTGTCCACATGCTCCATGGTTGACTGCAGAGTGTCAGTACAATGCATGAGAATTCCACACAAGTTGATAATGGACCCAGCCATATGATCAAAAGTGCTCTGGAACCTATCTGGCAGGTCGTCCAATGCTTTCAGCAATTGCTGGTGCACAGAAATCATCTTACTGTTCAAGGCTGAGCCCCTGAAGTCTGCATCTCTGTCATGACAGTTCTGATGGCAGTAGCATGCTGTGCCACCTCTTCGCATGCCCGTTCACCAATTTGCCACTGTATTTGTATACTATCTACTATTGTTGTTGTCATGGATTCACTCCAACCCATTCAATCTACTGAGGAAGGTAACCAGAAAGAGAGTATTTGCATTTATATAGCACCTAGCACAGCCTCAGGGTGTCTCAAAGCATTTTACAGCCAAATTAATTACTTTTGAAATGTGCATTCACTTGTTTTGTAGGAAAGCACACAGCCTATTTATACACAACACAGTCCCACAAATAGCAAACAAGATAAATGACCTGTTTTGGTGGTGTTGGCTGAGAGCTGAATATAAGAACATAAGAAATAGGAGCAGGAGTAGGCCAATCGGCCCCTCGAGCCTGCTCCACCATTCAATAAGATCATGGCTGATCTGATCCTAACCTCAAATCTTCTATCACTCTGCATCCACCCGAACCCATGTGATCTCCCGGGAGAGGCGAAAAACCAGATAAAGACCCAATGGCCAATTTGGGAGAAAAAAATCTGGGAAATTCCTCTCCGACCCATCTAGGCGATCGAAATTCTTCCAGGAGATCACTCTGTCCCTATATTTTCTACAGTACTTACCTTCTGTAAAGGCGATCTCCACCCCAGTCAGGAACAGGAATAAAACCATCTCCTGAAATCTAACAGAATTAGAACACAGTAGGAGCAGAACAAGGCTACGCGGCCCCTGGGCCCGCTCCACTACCCACAGGGCCATGACCATTCCGAACCCAGACTCATGTCCAATTTCCTGCCCGCTCCCCGTAACCCTTTATTCCCTTTACTTCTAGGAAACTATCTATTTCTGTTTTAAATTTATTTAATGATGTAGCTTCCACAGCTTTCTGGGGCAGCAAATTCCACAAACCTACCACCCTCTGAGTGAAGAAGTTTCTCCTCATCTCAGTTTTGAATGAGCAGCCCCTTATTTTAAGATTATGCCCCCTAGTTCTAGTTTCACCCATCATTGGGAACATCCTCACCGCATCCACCCGATCAAGCCCCTTCACAATCTTATATGTTTCAATAAGATCGCCTCTCATTCTTCTGAACTCCAATGAGTAGAGTCCCAATCTACTCAACCTCTCCTCATATGACCACCCCCTCATCCCCGGGATTAACCGAGTGAACCTTCTTTGTACTGACTCGAGAGCAAGTATGTCTTTTCTTAAGTATGGACACCAAAACTGTATGCAGTATTCCAGGTGCGGCCTCACCAATACCTTGTACAACTGCAGCAATACCTCCCTGTTTTTATATTCCAACCCCCTAGCAATAAAAGCCAACATTCCATTGGCCTTCTTAATCACTTGCTGCACCTGCATACTAACTTTTTGAGTTTCGTGCACCAGGACCCCCAGATCCCTTTGTACTACAGTACTTTCCAGTTTCTTGCCATTAAGATAATAACTTGCTCTATGATTTTTCCTGCCAAAGTGCATAACCTCACACTTTCCAGTATTGTATTCCATCTGCCAAATCTCTGCCCACTTACTTAGCCTGTCTATGTCCCTTTGCAGGTTTTTTATGTCCTCCTCACTCACTACTTTCCCTCCCATCTTTGTATCATCTGCAAACTTTGATATGTTACACTCGGTCCCCTCCTCCAAATCGTTAATATAGATTGTAAAGAGTTGGGGACCCAGCACTGACCCCTGCGGAACACCGCTAGTTACTGGTTGCCAATCTGAGAACGAACCATTTATCCCAACTCTCTGCTTTCTGTTAGAGAGCCAATCCTCCACCCACGCCAGAATATTACCCCCAATCCCGTGATTTTTTATCTTGAGCAATAATCTTTTGTGTGGCACCTTGTCAAATGCCTTTTGGAAGTCTAAATACACTACGTCCACTGGTTCCCCTTTATCCACCCTGTATGTTACTTCCTCAAAAAACTCAAGCAAATTTGTTAAACATGACTTCCCCTTCATGAAACCATGCTGAGTTTGCCCTATTAAATTATGTTTATCCAAATGTCCCGTTACTGTCTCCTTAATAATGGACTCTAACATTTTACCAACCACAGATGTTAGGCTAACAGGTCTATAGTTTCCAGCCTTCTGCCTACTACCCTTTTTAAATAAGGGTGTTACATTAGCAGTTTTCCAATCTGCCGGGACCTTTGCTGAGTCCAGTGAGTTTTGGAAAATTATTACCAATGCATCCACAATCCCTACCGCTACTTCCCTCAAGACCCTGGGATGCAAGCCATCAGGTCCAGGGGATTTATCCGCCTTGAGTCCCATTATTTTACCAAGTACCACTTCCTTAGTGATTTTAATCGTATTTAGTTCCTCCCCCCCTAGAGCCCCCTGTTTGTCCAGTGTTGGGATATTCTTAGTGTCCTCTACTGTAAAGACTGATACAAAATAATTGTTCAGTGTTTTTGCCATCTCCATGTTTCCCACCATTAATTTCCCGGTCTCATCCTCTAAGGGACCAACATTTACTTTAGCCACCCTTTTTCTTTTTATATAACTATAGAAACTTTTACTGTCTGTTTTTATATTTTTTGCTAATTTACTTTCATAATCTATCTTCCCTTTCTTAATCAATCTTTTTGTTATTTTTTGCTGTCTTTTAAAGACTTCCCAATCTTCCATCCTCCCACTAGATTTGGCTACCTTATATGCCCTTGTTTTTAGTCGGATACTATCCTTAATTACTTTACTTAGCCACGGATGGCTATCTTTTCTTTTACACCCTTTTTTCCTCAGTGGAATATATTTTTTTTGGAAGTTGTAAAATAACTCCTTAAATGTACACCACTGGTCATGTACCGTCTTACCCTTTAATCTATTTTCCCAGTCCACTCTAATTAATTCCGCTCTCATACCTTCATAGTCTCCTTTATTCAAGCTCAGCACGCTTGTTTGAGATCCAACCTTCTCACCCTCTAATTGAATATGGAACTCAACCATGTTATGGTCACTCATTCCAAGGGGATCCTTTACTAGGACATTTTTAATTAATCCTGTCTCATTACACAGGACCAAATCTAAGGTTGCTTGCCCCCTGGTCGGTTCAGTTACATACTGCTCAAGAAACCCATCCCTAATACACTCAATGAACTCTTCCTCAAGGCTGCTCTGCCCAATTTGATTTGTCCAGTTAATATGATAATTAAAATCCCCCATAATTATAGCTGTTCCCTTATTACAAGCCTCAACTATTTCCTGATTAATACTCCGTCCAACAGAGTTGCAACTGTTCGGAGGCCTATAGACTACACCCACTAGTGTTTTTTTCCCCTTATTATTCCTTACCTCCACCCAAACTGTTTCACTATCCTGCTCCTTTGACCCAATATCATTTCTCTGTATTATAGTGATTCCTTCCTTTATTAACATAGCCACCCCACCTCCTCTCCCTTCCTGCCTGTCCTTCCTGATTGTTAAATAACCTGGTATGTTTAATTCCCAGTCATGGTCACCCTGCAGCCATGTTTCTGTAATGGCCACAAGATCATACCCATATGTCATTATTTGTGCCGTTAACTCATTCATTTTGTTACGAATGCTACGTGCATTCAGATAAAGAACTTTCAAATATGTTTTGTAACACTTAGTTCCTGTTTTTTCCCTTTTTAGTACTTTACTTTTTACTCCATACCTTCTGTCCCTTCCTGACACATTCTGTTTTTTAATTCCCCCACTGCTACCTAAGTCTATGACCTTCTCTGTTGTCATTTCTATTATTTGCTCTCTAGAAACCTCCCCCCCACTAATTAGTTTAAAGCCCTCTCTACGGCCCTAGTTATATGATTCGCCAGGACTCTAGTCCCAGCACTGGCCAAGTGGAGTCCGTCCCAACAGAACAGCTCCCTCCTGTCCCAGTACTGGTGCCAGTGTCCCAAGAAGCAAAACCCATTTCTCCCACACCAGTCTTTGAGCCACGCATTTAACTCTTTAATTTTATTTATCCTAGCCAAATTCGCTCGTGGCTCAGGTAATAACCCAGAGATTATTACCCTTGAGGTTCTGTTTTTTAATTTGACCCCTAGCTGCTCATACTCCTTTAACAGAACCGTCTTCCTTGTCCTATCTACGTCGTTTGTACCAACATGGACCATGACAACTGGATCCTCCCCCTCCCACTGCAAGTTTCTTTCCAGCCCAGAAGAGATGTCCTTAACCCTGGCACCAGGCAGGCAACACAGCCTTCGGGACTCCCGCTCTTGACTGCAGAGAACCCTATCTATCCCCCTAATGATACTATCCCCTACCACTACAACATTTCTTTTTACTCCCTCCACTTGAATGGCCCCCTGTACCACGGTGCTGTGGCCAGGTTGCTCATCCTCCCTGCAGTCCCCGCTCCCGCCCTCACAGGGAGTAAGAACCTCGATCCTGCTGGACAAGAACAAGGGCTGCGTCTCCTTCAACACTACATCCTGGATCCCTGTACCTTCCTCACTCATAGTCACACCGTCCTGTCCCTGACCACGGACTACATCTGCAGTAATTAACTTCATAGGTGTGACCATCTCCTGAAACATAGAGTCCAGGAACTTCTCCCCCTCCCTGATGTGTCGCAGTGTCCGAAGCTCGGCCTCAAGCTCCATAACATGGAACTTGAGTTCCTCTAGCAGCAAACACTTGTCGCAGATGTAATCACCGTTAGCCTCAATGGGGTTCACCGGCTCCCACATCTCGCAACAGTAACACATCACCTGCTCCATTCTATATAATTAATTAAATTTCTTATTATTAGTTATGAAGACCCTGCCCGGATATATATGATAATATCACACCACTATTCAATAGGACTTACCAACTTAAAGGTATGAAAGAGAAGAGAAGGAAGAAAACCAACCAACCAGCTGATCACCAACCTCCTCCTTGAATACTGTCTGTGGAGCCTGTTTGGTTGACTCGTCTCGCTGCTCCGCCTCCGCAGTGCTGTCTAAGCCTGGGAGTGGGGAATAAAACAGAGCAAAAAACACACCCTCACCTCCCACTTATCCGAACTCTCCCACTTAGCAAAACTCCAGCAGCACTCAATGCACAAAGCACTCCGTGCACCGCACTAGCCCCTCCCCTTTTATACCTGGATTCTACTTCCTGTTTAAACTGCCCAAGTATTGACAAGGACACCAGAAGAATAACCTACTGTTCTACATGTAGTGCTAAAAGATCTCTTCCATCTTCTTGTACAGTGTTTTGGTTGTGTTAGGTAAGAGCTGTTGGTCAAAATGCATAGATTACGTGCTCAATTGGAGTGAGTCGTGAACCCACAGCCCGAGAGTAATATTTGAGGCAAGTTTACACCTTAATAAAGCTTTCAAGAGATAAAGCTCGGTGACATTTCTTCCTAAGACTTGAAGTAATCAACCAAAATCTATAGGATGTTAATCCGATCTTACAACCTTCCCAATGTGACTCTAATCAGTTGCACTCCACAAATTATTCAACAGTTTGGGAGGCACAGGAACTCTTAAATGCTGTGAGATTTTTATGTCTGTCCTTACCATGCAACCTTCAATTCCCATTCTTCACCAGATAATTATTCAACTATTCTTTTTGATGCAGTTAATAGATATAGCATTCACTCCATTATCAAAGAGCTGGCTAAGTATCTGCCTAAGAATAAGTTGCATTGATCACCAGTGTAGAACGATGCACAGTTACCCATTCATTTCCAACATGCTTACAGTAATGAATTAAGTTCAAACCCCATGAAAAGTAGCAGCAATAAGTGAAACAATGTGAATATCTCTGTATTATTTCAGAAAGGTAGCTGGGAGATCAGAGCTACCCAACCAGGAAGGCCAGAGTTGGAGAGAAATAATGAAAATCAGAAAGTGAGAATAAGGGAGAGAAAAATAAATCATAATAAATGGGAACGCAGAGACAGGGCTCCCTGTAGACGTGTGCTCATTCACCATTTTTGTTTACTCAATGGGGGTGGGGAATAAGTATGGAGAGGAATTAGTTCTGAAACCTGTTGTGCAGGTGAAATAGCTTGGTACAGTATATTGTATTAGTATTAGTGTTAGGAACCTAAGTGTATTAAGAGCTTTAGAATGGTGGTGATGCTGAGGGATAGAGGATTCTCAAAGCAGCCTAATGCCAGTATGCTCATCTCCAGTGTACAGCCTTGAGCTTTGAGTTCATCCCTTAATCCTTCTTGTCTGATCATAACATTTCCATCTCCCTCATTCTCAGTTCTTTATTTTATCTCTCTAAAGTGCCACCTGTGTCTCCTTTCATTCTTGGATTGCTATGCATTTACTTAATGTTTTGGTTGTGCTTCTCTCCTACTGTTTTAAACTAACTTGTCATAACCTGCATATCATAAATTTGGCTGACAAAGCAGATATGATAATCAGCTTCTGCTGTGTCTCATATTACTTGAAAAGTAGACAATGAGATATACTATGGAGGAAAAGTTTGGTTGGTTAGTGCCTCCCGTTAGCGCCTCGGGGGGGGTGCTAATGGGCGCTAACAATTAAGAACCTGAGCGCGGCAATTTTAGCACCGCTCGTGAAATTGGCCAGTCGTTTTGCACTGGCACTAAACACTACTGCCACGATCTCCTGCGCCTGCAGATCATGGCGTCATGCAAGCGTGCAATGCCCCGGTAGTGCCCCAGACTGAAAATTGAGTCATGCCCCCTGCCGCTAGGAATGACAGTTAGAGGGGAATGTTTTCTAGTCGGGAAGGGGCTGGGGGAGCGCTATTTAAAGGCGGGTGCTTCCTGCCTTTTCTTGTCGACAACATTTTTGGTACATGCAGGTTGAGAGGGAGAGAGATGTCTGGAGAGATTTAAAGCTGTCCTAAGAAGTTTTAGGTCCTCAGCACCACTTTTGAAGTTCCTATTTATTTGACCTTCATATTTACCATATTTAGAAGTTTCTATGGGGGCTGCACTAAGTCGGAGCGTTGTCCTCCAGCTTGATCTTCAGAGGCAGCAGAGGCGCAGAGATAGAGTGGCAAATGTGGCTAGAGGGAGGAGGGCCAAAAGGCCTCTGCACAGGAGACCTTACCCTCCCAGGCTATTCCGGGAGCAATTCTCCTACATTCATTTGTCTGAAGATCAGTGTTTCAGAAGGCTGCGCTTCAGCAAGGAGGTGGTCACTGAGCTCTGCCACCTCCTGCAGCCAGAGCTCCAGCCTCAGCTCAGGACCAGGACGTCTCTGTCGGTGGCAGTGAAGGTGATGGTGGCTCTGAATTTCTATGCCAGCAGCTCCTTTCAGGCTTCTACAGGGGACATAGCGAATATCTCCCAGTTCGCTGTTCATTGTTGCATCCGGGAGGTAACAAATGCCCTGTATAAAAGGAGACGCCTGTACACCTCATTCCCCATGACCTGAGACAAACAGCGTGAATGAGCATGTGGCTTTGCTAGGATAGCAGGCTTCCCCATGGTTCAGGGCGTCATTGACTGCACGCATGTGGCATTGTGGGCACCTCATGAGAATGCAGAGGTGTTCCAAAACCACATGGACTTCCACTCTCTGAACGTCCAGTTGGTCTGTGACCACAGACAGCTGATACTCACCGTCAATGCCCACTATCCTGGCAGCAGCCATGATGCTTTTTATCTTGTGCCAGACTGGTGTCCCGTGTCAACCTAGTGGATGGCTCCTCGGGGACAAGGGTTATCCACACTGCACCTGGCTGATGACCCTGCTCTGTAACCCCAACACCCCTGCCTAGCTGCAATACAATGAGAGCCATAGCGCCACCAGGAACCTCATAGAGCAGATGAAACAACGGTTCCAATGTCTGGCCCACTCAGTAGGAGCCCTGCAGTGCTCTCCTGAGCGAGTCTCACTTTTCATTGTTGTGTGCTTCATAACATTGCAATCATGAGGACCCAGCCATTGCCACCAGGGATTGGTGCACCACCTGAGGAGGAGGAAGAGGGAGAGGAGGAGGAGGAGGCAGAGGAGGAGGATGAAGAGGAGGATCAGTAGCGCCAATGTGGGAGGGAGGCGCACAATGTTGCCACTGCAAGGGCCGTTCGCGAATGGCTCATAAGACACCACTTCTGACCATTTACAGAGAAGATGGCTTCTGGGATGAAGAAGCACATCATCGCAATCATCCTGTACCCCCTATTGCCGGGCAAAGCTGCAATGGGTCAAATCAGCAAAGATGTAAAGTAACAATAAAATGTTTTATTTATATTACAAACTCTGTGTCATTTATTCAGGACAAACAATTAGAAACAAATCCAACAATTCATGAACTAACAAAACTCGTTCTCACAACATGGAGATAAATGGCAAAACAGTAAACAAATATAATAACATCAAGATCGAACTTTCCCACAAACATTCCCCCCACTGGGTGATTTCCATCCCCTGCGCACTTCCCCCCTTCCCACCCTACTACTCCTCTGTAATGTGGCACCAGTGGCTGCAGCAAAGCTGGCGGAAGGCTGCTGAATGCTGGATCCAGAGACTTGAAGGACACCCTCAACCAGCTCTGGGCCTGGAGGGCCCGGCTGCAGACTGCACCAACTTTGCATAGGCGGTAGCAGTCTGGGCTGGCTGTGTTGCAGGCCGTGGCAAGTGCAATGGCGGAGTGGCAGTGGTGGGAGCAGGAATGCTGTCATCCTGGGAGAGGACAGCACCTTCCTGCTCGACCGACACACTGCCATTACCCCGGGGCAGTACCACAGCATCCGGAGCAATCTGCTCGTGCACAGATTGCTGGCCTGCTGCAGCACCATCAAATCCCCGGTGGACAGTGGGCGACCCAGCGAGGATGGCAACAGTCAGCACTTGCGTGACATCAATCTGACACTGCATGCGAGCAGTCTGAGACTGGATGGCACCAACCAATTACTCAATTGCAGCACTAAGCCATTGTGTTGCATCGGCCTGTGCTGCAATAGATCCTGCCACCTCACCCATTACACGCGACATGGACTCTGGTTCACCATGGTCTCCCTGCAATTCAACCATCCTCTGCAACAAGGCAGGGATGAGTTCAAGGGTTTGCACACAGATGACAGCTGTGTTGGCGGCAGACTCCTCCACTCTGCTAGCCAGTGCATTCATGCTGCCGGGCACCCTTGCCACATGCACCCACCCATAAGCTCAGTTAGCATGCTCAAGGCCTGGGTATTCATCGCCGCGATATCGAGGTCTGAGTCCGAGTCCTGTGCAGCAGAGCTCGCGCGCCTACTCACTCTCCGGGGAGATGGCCTCTGAGCTTCCCTTCCCCCATGGTGTTGCTGCAGCCTGCTGAGTCCAGGAACTTCACCTACATCAGATCCTAACCCCCTGCTCCCCTCCAGGGAATGCGTGGCCCCAGTGTCAGAAGTGTCACCCTCGGGAGATGCAGGTGGTGAGGCTCCGGCTTCCTCTTCCTCCTCCTCTGGCATGTCGCTGCCACTGGCAGGCTGAGGGACAGGCTGGTCAGCTGGTGGTTCACCATCTGAAAGCAGGAAGGTACAAGAGTGGCTTTAGCATGAGGTCAGGGGTCAGGAAGGGAGCAAAGACTGGAGACAGTTAGTTGGATTCAAAGTGTAAAAGGCTGGTGATGTGAGGGGGAAGTGGTATGAGAGAGGAGAGAAAGTTGATGAACATACCACTGCTCTCTCCAAGGGGGTCGCCCTCTCCAGCGGCCACGGCACCTACGACCTGGCTGGCAACGATCCTGCACACTCTGTCCTCCAACTCAGTCAGGGGGTGTAGGACCGCCGGTCCTCCTCCCATGTGCTGTTGCTCCCTCCGGTTATGTGAAAGCTTGGCCTGCAAGAAAAAGGACAGCGTGTGAGTGAGTGTGCAGCCATGTGTTTGGCAGACGTGCCTACCATAGTTGAATAGCCGTTAATGTGTGCAAGGTGTGGAATGTGCATGTGAGTTTTATGAGATGGTCATAGTTCTTGGGTGAGTGTTGGGCATTTGGGTATTTACACCATCTGTGCACAGTGAAGTTGAGATGGAGGGATGAAGTGGTATTGAAAAGCAGGTACTCACCCTGACCACCCGAGTGAGGTCATTGAACTTCCATTGGTTGTGGGTCCTTGGCACCAGGAAGACATGCTGAGCTATCTCCCTCCACACCCTTCTAAACTACCGGGGCAATGGCCTCCTGCCACTCTCAGGGAACAGCACTACCCGTCGCCGTTCCACTGCGCCAACCAGAGCCACCAATGCCTCGTCACTGAAGCGCCGAGCTCTTTCTCTGGGCCTCTCCATTACTGCTTCAAAGACAAAAATTTAAACAGAAGTCTCTCCAGGTCGAGATTCAAAGCTGCAATGAGCAGGGTGTAGCTGGCCAGCAAGTTGGCCCCTCCCCTTTAAGAACGGAATGGTGCCTGTCTGTTAGGCTTCCATGGTAACTGACATTACCCGAGCTTCGGTAGCGTTCTGAGGTAGCGCCTCGCTCCCCGACGTTTGCACCTTAAGAGGTTTGTAGCGCCCGATTTACCGCCCAAATCACTTCCAGGGGCAGTAGAGGCAAATTTTGCAGTCGGAGGTAATAATTAGCGCCGGGCACTAAACTTTGCGCCCGGCCGATATTAGCGCCCCAAAATGGGCAATACCCAATTTTTCCCCCTATGAATTTAATGAAAGAGTAACATTACCGACTAATTCTACAAGGTTTGAAATCAGATTCACAAATTGCCAGGTCTGTCATTGTCCATGTATTAAAATTCCCACCCCTGTCTGTACCTGATCTTTCATTCACATGGTGAGGTTGTACAGTAAACTGCAGTAATCATCTAACCTCTAGGGACAACATTTTCTCATGATTTTTTTAAAAACTACATTAAGGCTCATTTCATATAATGTAGTAAATATGGAAAGAATGTTAATGATCTGCTGATGCTTGTGTATGTATGCAATGACTGTACAAATAAGGGAAATGAAACTACAGAAGAAGGGAAATGAAATCCACTGTGATAGATTTGGACTGGAATTTTTCATCTATCCAGACACTTTGGGCTGGATTTTTTCAGCCCCGAGGAGGCGGGCATGGGGGCGGAACTGCCGGTAAAGTAGCCGAAAATGGGGACGGATGACAAACCCACCCCCATCCCACCTCCGTGCCCTTTTGCCAAGAGGCAGGAAGATGTGGTGCTTTGGGTTCCGTCTCCTGGAGGCGGGAAAGGCAGTTAACAGGCAGAAAAATGCATTAGTCCCATTTTACCTTCACAGTGAAGGCTTCCTGACCTTGGAGAACCCCATCGGGTTAGAGGAGACGTGAAGGAGGTCTGCAGCAGTCGGAAGCACCTGGAAGTAAAATGTAGAGGTGAGTGAGTGATGGGTGCAAGTGTGGAGTGGTAAGTATGGAAGGTGAGTGATAAGTTTAAAAAAATGTTCACTTAACTTGTTTTCTTCCTACAGCCTCCAGCTGCGCTGGATTGGGAGACCCGACATCCTCCTTGTCGATTTCACAGACTAGCTGTTGGATCCTCTGAACCAACAGCCATGTGAAATTTACAAAGTTGAAAGGTTTGATGAGTCCTGAACACAAGGCCTCATCAAACTACAGAGAATGTCAGTGTTTGACAGCTTCACAGAGCTGTCAAACGCTGGCATTTCTCCTTCCAAGAAGTCTTGATAGATAGCACGTCTGACGTTGACATGCTCTGTCAGTGACTTCCTCCCTAATTGGCCTGCTGAGCCCACAGGGCGGGCTTAACAAGGTCAATCTGGGGAAAATCCCTCCGGTTGGTCAGATGAGGATGGAGGTGGGACATTGACACGACAAGCAGCAGTCCCGCCTCAAACTCACCTCCATTCACAAAATCCAGCCCTTCGTTGACACTAATCAGACTCATTTCATATCAGAACTTTACAACTAGCAGAGGGAGGAGGTTTTCCTGACATCATTCTGAGCTGGATTTAGATCCTGGTCCAAGACATGGAAGGATTGTTTGGTGTTCCAAGGCACTGCCCACTCCCCTCCTCTAATTGGCTTCCTATTGTTTCCTCAAACTATAACCCAGAGTGCAATGTAATCAGTAGAAAGTGGTCATTAGTTGCTCCAAATGGAGATGAACTGTTCAAATTATTTAATGCCCCTTCCCATTCCTCATTTGTTAAAGCAACAAGGCAGTAGTCACTTGCCTTGTAGAATTCTACTGAAATCTGTTGCGAGGAGAATCCATGAGAGTGTGTCCAGTGTTTCAACCTTAAGTTACCTCACCCAAAGCAGTATATAAAGCTAGTAATTGGGTGAATAAGTTCCTGTTACTTTCTTTTTTTGCTAACAGTGCCAAAGAAAAACATACATAGCCAGTGTGAAGTTCTATATCAAAAAAAAATCCCACTGTACCAGTGCAGGTATAAGAAGGATAGCAACAGAAAATGCTGACACACAATTCAAAGGCTGCTCAACTAATACAGAGTGAAGGCTAGTTTGTATAAAGTTCTGCATTAAGTATAGGTCAAGCTATGTATGAGGGCTCAAGAACAATTTGCGATGCAAGTGCATGAAACGTATGTGCAGGACTGCTGACAGTGACTAATTTAATTGCTCTGCCTCCAGTCTGTGAATGCACACTGCCTAAGGGCAGCTTTGACTGTTGTATTACCAATAGCAGTAACTGCTAGGGGTTCCAACTCAATGCACAGCAGAGATTGGAGAGGTTATTCGGAACTCACTGTTACTCTACAGAGAATTGTGTAGGTGCCAGTTGGGAATTCAGAGAGCACCCTTTTTCTTCAGGTTGTAAGAGTCTTTCTTGACATTAATTTGCCCCATTTCAGCCCAGTCTGTAGTTCACAAGCAATACTGCCCATAACTTGGTACAAATTGGGTTTGAAATGGCAATCTTATTTAGAAAGGTTAGAAGAATGGCTGGCCTGGGAAATGGAAAGAATTCACATTGATTCAGTTAAGGACAGTCACCTAAGACTAGTGTGAAGGCACATTCTTAGGTCCAAGTTAGCTTTTATCTGGCTGTCTTCACCCAGGTGTATTTAATACTGACAATAGGCACCAAAATAGCAAAAAATATTCCATTCCTATCAAGAATATCACTCACCTGATGAGTATAAAATAACTAAACACACAAGCCCTGAAATTAGGGTTAGCGATATTAGTGAACAAGTACTTGACACATTCATATGATATTCACTTTTTTGTCATTTTAACACAGCTGTTAATCCACTTCAAATAAATGGTTTAATTCCTGAATTAAAATAAAGGACAGAGAATGTCTTACGGACATGTTGTTTTAATCCACTAATATTGTCAACAGTAACCTTTAGGTTATTTTAAAACATATAAGCTTAGAAATTCAGTTGGGCGCGCCAGCCGTTAGCGCCTTAGGAGGAGTAGATCTCGAGCGCTAGGCGCTTAGCGCCCGGGCGCAGCACGATCTGCGCCTCGCCCCAACTTCAGTACACATTTAGCGCCGGCGCAAAGTCTTAGCGCGCGCCCTGCTGCGCGCGCAGATCATGACGTCATTTCGTCGTGCAACGCCCTTTGTGCGCCCCGAACCGGAACTTCACTCGCGCCGGCCCATTGTGCGCCGGGCGGCCCTAACGACTGTGAAGTGGAACGGTACACAGCCGAGGCGGGCCGCGGGGAACGCTAATTAAAGGGCACTTACCCTGCACTATAAAGGCCAGCCATTTTGCAGCATTCACTCTTGTGCAACAGTTTTTTGGAGAGAGACCAAGGAGGAGAGCTTACTGGTTTGGACCAACACTAGGACAGGTATTTTTGGCTCAGGCCAGAGCTTAGCAATTATCTTTGCCTTCATTGAGAGCTCAGTGTTTGCCAGCATATAATGGGGGCTGCATTGGGTGCCAACGCTGACTTTCAGCCTTATGCCAGAAGGGCTTACAGACGCCGTGAGAGAGTGGCAGCCCTGGCTAGACGCAGAGGGGGCAACAGGCGTCGCCAACTGAGGCCTTACCCACCCAGGGTATACCGCCAGCAGTCCTACTATCTGACCATGTCTGCCGCGAAGTGTGTTAGGAGGCTGCGATTCAGAAGGGAGGTGGTTGCAGACATCTGCCAGCTGCTTCACAGAGATCTGCAGCCACAGCTGATGCGCAGGACGTTTCTGTCGGTGGCAGTGAAGGTGACGGTGGCTCTCAACTTCTATGCCACCGGCTCCTTCCAATCCGCTGCTGGGGACATCACTAACATCTCCCAGTTCGCCGTGCATTGCTGCATCCGCCAGGTGACCGATGCCCTTTTCAGAAGGAGACATCAATTCATCTCCTTCCCCATGACCCTGGACAAGCAGCAGCAGCGTGCAGTGGGATTTGCAAGAATAGCGGGCTTCCCCATGGTGCAGGGCGCCATTGACTGCACGCATGTGGCTTTGCGGGCACCTCTGGAGCATGCCGAGGATTACCGCAACCGGAAGGGCTACCATTCCCTCAACGTACAGCTGGTGTGTGACCACAGGCAGCGCATCCTAGCTGTCAATGCCCGCTTTCCAGGCAGCAGCCACGATGCCTTTATCCTGCGACAGACAACTGTGGCTGACATGTTCCAGGCACAGCCTCACCCAAGAGGATGGCTTATCAGAGACAAAGGCTATCCTTTGTGTACCTGGCTCATGACCCCGCTCCACGCGCCCACGACCCCTGCTGAAGAGGCATACAACGAGAGCCATCAAGCGACTAGGAACATTATAGAACAAACAATCAGCGTCCTCAAGCAACGGTTCCGCTTTCTCGATCGCTCCGGGGGAGCTCTCCAGTATTCGCAGGAGCGAGTCTCCCAATTCGTCGTCGTTTGCTGCATGCTGCACAACCTGGCTATCCGCAGGACTCAGGCACTGCCACCTCACGTTGGACCACCACCGCAGGAGGAGGAGCAGGAGGAGCATGAGGGGGAGGAGGACGAGGAGTACCAGCCCAGGAGGGAGGCAGAAGGTCCAAGGGCCGCCCGTCGGCGGCATATTGAACATCACTTCTAGGCCCCCTGTCAGGGAATGGCTTGTGCCAATGAAAGAACATGATTGCAGCCACTCCGCAAGCCCTCAGCCGGTTAAGGCAACAAACACTTCAAAGATCAAACATGGACAATGTTAATAAATAAAATGCTTTATTGTACAAACTCAGGGCCCTTCCCACATGAAAACCAAAAACAGACGAAACCCCCAAAAAACACTCAAACACATTACTCGCTCCCACAACCTGGAGAGGATTAACAAAACAGTGCAACTAAAATGGCCGTCATCCTCGGCCTTCGTAAAAAACAAACATCACATCCTCGGCCTTCAAAAAACAAACATCCAATTCTCGGCCTCAAAAAACAAACACAACTGGCCACACATTCGACTTTTTGGCCCGCTAGGGCGATGCCTTGGCCATCTTTGTGTGGCCCCTGCCCGCCCTGCTGCTCCTCCTCAAAGTAAGGCCATTGGCTGCTGCAAGGCTGGGGGCAGGGTCCTGAGGGGCACATGTCGTGACGGCAGATGCCCTTGGGGGTCGGCCTAGTCGAGGTCTGGCCGTCGAGCGGGCGGCTGTTGAATGCTGCAGCTGTGGCTGGCCAGCATCAGTCACTGCAGCAGCTCCTGGCAGCTCCACTGGGGGAGTGGCAGTGGCGGCTGGAGGAATGGGGGCAAGCTGGCGGATGGCAGGCGCTCGCTGGTCGCCTGAGACACTGGCACTCGCCCGGGCCAGCACTGCAGCATGCGCACCAATCTGCCGAGGGACAGACCGCTGTGCTGCTGCAGCGCGCCGGGTGCCCTGGCGATGCCTGGCTGACACAGCGAGTGTGGCAGCAGTGAGTGCCCGTGTTGCCCTGTTCAGTGACCTCATCAGAGCACCCAGTGACTGCACGGCACCACTGATCAGCTGCCCACTCGCTGCCTAAGCTGCCCCGAATGCCGCCCGACTCGCTGCCTGCTCTGCCCCGGATTCCGCCAAACTGATGGCCTGTGAGGCCTCGACGTCGGTCACACTCCGAGAGAGGGACTCGATGGCCTAAGGCAACCGTGCCACTACCCCCATGAGCTCCGTGTGCCGGCGCTCCGAGTCCGCGGACAAGTCCTCGAGGCGTCCCATCTCCTCGGCGAAGACCATCTCTGGACTGGAGGTCGGACTCTCCCTCTGGGGAGAAGGCCGCCGAGCTGGCTGACCCTTCCTGCATTGCTGGACGCCGCTGGGCCCAGCAATTGGACTCCCCTCCAACCCTTCCCCCCTCTGGGGAGAAGGCCGCCGAGCTGCCCGACCTTTCCTGCGTTGCTGGACGCCACTGGGCCCAGCAATTGGACTCCCCGCCGACCCTTCCCCCCTCTGGGGAGAAGGCCGCTGAGCTTCCACCCCCCTCCCGCGTTTCTGCAGGCCGCAGGTCCCATGAGCTCCCGTCCCCTCCGACACTTCCGCCACGCTCCCCTCCAGGGAAGACGTGTCCCCTACATTGGCATGGGTTGCCGCGGCTGAGGGTTCCCCTGATGGGCCGCCTTCCTCTTGCTCCTCCTCCTCCTCCTCTTCTGAGGGGCTGTCACTGGCAAGTTCAGGGTCCTCCTCCTCACCATCTGAAAGCAGGAAGGCACAAGAGTAGCTTTAGAGTGAGGAGAGGGCGTCAGCGAGGGAGGCATGAGTTGTGGCATTCAGCGCATTGGTCGGACAGTGGCAAAGGATGTAGATCTGATGCGCAAGTGGGACGAGAGAGGTCCAAAAGGTGATGTCCTTACCATTGGTGCCCAGAACAGGGTCGGCATCTCCAGATGCAACGGGGCCAATCACCCGGCCACCCATGATGCGCTCCACGCGATGTTGCAGCTCGGTGAGCGGCTGGATCTGGGGTCGGCCTCCCCCGGTCGCAGTCCGGCTCTTCTTATTATTGGCCAGCTTGGCCTGCAAGAGAAAGGATGGCCTCTAAGTACAGTGTGTAGCCCTGATCTTGTGTGCACTGCCTCCCATGGTCGAATAGCCTGGCCAGTGTGTCGCCCTGATCTTGTGTGCACTGCCTCCCATGGTGGAATAGCCTGGCCAGTGTGTCGCCCTGATCTTGTGTGCACTGCCTCCCATGGTCGAATAGCCTGGCCAGTGTGTCGCCCTGATCTTGTGTGCACTGCCTCCCATGGTGGAATAGCCTGGCCAGTGTGTAGCCCTGATCTTGTGCGCACTGCCTCCCATGGTCGAATAGCCTGGCCAGTGTGTCGCCCTGATCTTGCGTGCACTGCCTCCCATGGTC
Organism: Somniosus microcephalus; assembly: GCF_052327205.1. NCBI lineage: Eukaryota > Metazoa > Chordata > Chondrichthyes > Squaliformes > Somniosidae > Somniosus > Somniosus microcephalus. The sequence goes on from NC_141001.1 coordinate 83,973,271, forward strand.
GAATAGCCTGGCCAGTGTGTAGCCCTGATCTTGTGTGCACTGCCTCCCATGGTCGAATAGCCTGGCCAGTGTGTAGCCCTGATCTTGTGTGCACTGCCTCCCATGGAGGAATAGCTTGGCCAGTGTGTTAATTGCAGAATGTGCAATTGATGTTCATGCCTGTCCCATAGCTGCTGCATGAGGGCTGGCCATTAGGGCTTTCAGGTCCCTTTGCCCATAATGTGAGGTGCACATGCAAGAATGAGGAGGACACTGGAAAGGGTACTCACCCTGACAATCCGAGTGAGGTCATTAAACTTTTTGCGGCATTGGACACCGCTCCTGGGGACCTCGCTGTTGGCTGACACCTTGCTGGCGACATGCCTCCAGGCTCTCCGGTAGACGCGGCCCGGCGCCTTCCTGCCATTGTCCGGGTACAAAATATGGCACCTCTTCTCCACAGCACCAACCAGCACACTCAGATCAAGCTCTGAGAAGCGCTGCGCTCGTTCATGGGCCTTCTGCATGGCTTCAGGCGCTATTTGGGTCCAGCAGCAGTGTTCAGGCCTAGCTGGAGGGCTCCACTATCCAGGGCGTGGCAGCAGACCAAGTCGATCCTTCCCCCTTAAGAGCTGGCTGGCGCCAGGGTGTCTGCTGTCAATCACGAGATGGCCGCACCTGCGCTGCGCCCGGCCTCGGTGCTCTCGCTCAGCACCTCCGGCTTAGCGCCTAAAGAGAGGCGTGCAGCGCCAGTTTTAGCGCTCGAGCAAACTCTTAGGGCGAAGCTAATGAACATCGAAGAAATGGCCTCGATTTTGCGCCGGGCGCAAACTTTAGCGGCCGCCCGACTTTACCGCCCCAAAAGTGGCTACAATGAATTTCTAGGCCATACTGTATAAATAATAGCTCTATAACTGCCATTGCACTAAAATAAATGAGCCTGCCACTAACTCCTGGGAATCTGAAGACATTTAGCAATAGCCACAGGGATTTTAGCGTTGCATTCCGGGATTGATATTCTTCCAGTCAAACACAAGGGAAGTTTTTATCGATCAAAAACAATACATTTCTGGTCTATCATTATTGTTGTGTTGCTATTACTTGCAAACAGTGCAATAAAATTTGTAATAAATTAGTAAAATGTAAAACACAGCAGAAATATAGGAAAATCAGAATATTAAAATTGTTCTAGAATTTATTAGATGTAATTGTTTAAAATGTACATATAGTAAGTATCATGTTCGAGGATCTAACACTTTAAGAATGAGTACACCTGGCATATTCACCGCAGAGGGAGTTTAAAGGAGAGAGAAGGCGCAGGATGGAGTTAAATGACTGCAGTAGTCAGCTGGTACAAAGGTTTTAAGCCAAGGAATTACTGCTGGTGATATTAGCATAATGGGGGTGAAATTATACATTGGCAGTGATACAAAACAGACAGGATCGCTTTTGCCAAATGTTATACGACACGCCCGATATTCAGTTCTATTGAAGTCAGTGTAAGTGAATATCAGGCGACCAATGTAATCCCGCCTGTCTTGCGCCCCATCCAGCTCTAATTTCACCTCCAATGTGTTTATCGGACATTCATCTGTCCGTTAGTTTAATGGAGGATGCTAGCCCATTTATTCTAAATGGGTTAATGGCTTTGCTAAACTAATAGACAGATGTCCCAAAAGCATTAAGCAATCTTCCATTAATTTTGCCAACAGTAATTTCTAGGCTTTAGGGTTATTAGCCTTTACAAACTTAATAAATTGATTGCCACTCTCCAATTTCATCCACAGTACTGCGAAAGACATTGTAGTATAAGAAGCAATACTAAATGTTAAATTGGTTGGAAAGAAAAATAGTAAAGCCTGTCTAAAATTCACTGCAAATAACACCTGAGGAAATTGTTCAGTCAATACAATTTCAGTCATCCTTGGGGGCAGAAATTCGGTGGCACCCCTGTTTGGGGGTTTCAGCGCCCTGAAATAGTTAGCGCCCCTGCGCTGTAAATTCAGTGATAGCGCCCCAAGCAGGAGGCGGGGTGCTACTGGAAGCACTCCCCCTCCTTCTTGGGGCATTACCAGTGAATTCCGCGGCACTATGTGCAGCAGCACCACGCACCTCGGCACGTAGCGTCGTGTCATTGCAGGCCTCCCTCCCCTGATTAAAGGGGAGGGGCCTTGTGCTGTGCGCACTGGGGCCCTGCTGGACCACCAGGGAGCGGGGTGCCAGGAAAGCAGCCCAGCACTCAAGTGGAGCACCGGGCTGAGCGATCATGGCAGGCACCCCGAAGAAAAAAGGGAAAGGGAAAGGCGCTGGCAGTCAGCCAGAAAAAAAAATGGCCACCTGACACCTACCCTTTAACTTGCGCCACCGCAGCTGCAAAGCCATCACTCTGACCCTGTCAGACATATAGTCCGTCGATAGGTCAGGGGGCGCAACCGAAGTTTGTGGCCAGGGCGTGAGCGGCGTGCTGTGCACAGCGATGACATCATCGCCGGTGGCGCAGCGCCGTGGGGCGCTACCGGCTACCGCTGCCACTAACCTCCCAGGAATTCCCCTGGGGACGCTATCGGGAAGCACAAAGCAACCCAATTTCCCCCCACCCCCTTATTTCTTCACATGGTAGTTATTGAACAACACATAGTGTCGGCAATTAAGAAGGGGCAATGAAACAATATGCTCAATGTTCTGGTCGCCATGGTCCATGTCACCAGAAATGCTGCAAAGTTGGCCTGTTGTGATGTTGGTGAATACTAAGTGCTGAGATGAATTTTTTTTATCATGTTTTAGAATCCCTCCTTAAAAATGATGAAAAATGCTGGTTTATTGGAGAAACCAGCCACGGGGAATAAATAAGTATAAGGCTGCAAATAATTCAGAATGCCTCAAGGCTTTATTCTGGAAATGTCATTAGATAATGGGCCCTTTCAAAAAAATCGTGACATTAAAATTAGGGAATGATTTGTGAAAAGCACCAACACTCGGGCTGTGTTTTTCTCTTATTTAGCAAATAACAGATTTACCTCTGGTTGTGATGGAAATACTGTTTCCTAAAGATTGCATTTTGCCCTTAGTAGTTCTGTGCCAGCGTTTGAGGATGTGCTGAGTGGTTTTTCTCCCTTCGAGCGAACCATTTTATCTGACTCCTTCTGAGATCAACGGAGAGCAGTAGGTGATATTTCCGCCCGTGAGCTTCTAAAGCCATTTAAAAAGGGGGAAAAGAAGAGTCTGCCATAGATGAGTGGAGTCCTGCTGATATATATTAATTGATTCACTGGCCCAGGAGCAAAATTTTCTTTGGTGGCAGCAGATAAAAGTCCAACTTCTGCCCATTCTTATTAAAATATGACAGGAACCCACAACAATAAAAGAGAGAAATTATGCATCAAGTTTGCAGTGCTGAAGACCCAAATATTCTCTTGTCCCTGAGCCCCGACTGTAGTCCCTGCTGCCAGTCCGCAGAGATAAGAAAGAAACATGCACTGCAGCTGAATTGTTGCTGGAAAAATAAGAAATAATTTACATATGACTGACAATAGAACTGTGCAGATGTTGTTGTGTCCAGAAAGAAAAAAGTCACGCTGCAAACCATTAACTTCAGCTCTGCGATTTTGATTAAAACCTCATGATACCAGTGTGAAATATTTTGGAGTATTATGCTAATCCCCAAACACAGAGTTGTCCTAAGGGACACTAGGCAACTTGAAAGAGCTTCAATGGCATAAATAACATGTCATACAGAATGAAACAGCTGTCCCAGTACTGTCAACAATTCCAGGCTGAACACTTGTTGAAACCGCACAATTTATGGTCGCTGTCCACACGCACAATGTAATGTTTATTTTTACTTTTGTCTGGACATCCTGTAGATAGTTTTAAACATTCTCTTACGTGTGATGAGAAATAGCTTTGAGGAAATTACAATTTTCAGTTTACAACACTGGTGCTTTCTTCTTACCACATTTGGAATAATTTCCCCAATCTTCAATTGAAACATATAAGATACTGAGGGGGCTCGACGGGGTAGATGCAGAGAGGATGTTTCCCCTCGTGGGGAAATCTAGAACTCGGGGGCATAGTTTCAGAATAAAGGTTCGCCCTTTTAGGACTGAGATGAGGAGGAATCTCTTCTCTCAGAGGGTCGTAAATCTGTGGAATTCTCTGCCCCAGAGAGCCGTGGAGGCTGGGTCATTAAATACATGCACGGTGGAGATAGACAGATTTTTGCAAGATGAGGGAGTGAAGGGTTATGGGGAGCGAGCAGGGAAGTGGCTTTGGGCCCAAGGTCAGCCATGATCTTATTGAATGGCGGAGCAGGCTTGAGGGGCCAAGTGGCCTATTCCTGCTCCTATTTCTTATGTCCTTATGTTCTCTATCTTTTCTCAAGGATATTACAGTGCATTGTTTGCTCCGTGGTTCATTTGCTATACTATTTTGAAGAAGGAAAAGCAATTTAGCTTCAAGGAACGTCCATGTTGCTGTACTAGAACAGGCGCCAGACCCTCTTCATATGCCAAAAAAGAGGCCCGAGTTGTCATGGTGTATTCTGGGCATTGTGGTACTACAGGAGGATTTGAAAAACACAATTCCCATGGTTTATCTCACCTTGGGGAAAAAAAAATAGCAACGTGATTGATTGTGTGGTGGTTGTTGATTGTTGATCTGCCTAGTGAATTAAACTTAGCAAATAGGCTATTTGAGCCAATCACTATGTTTTGCCCAAATACATTTTTGAGGTGTGACACCTTTGACATTTGTGACATCAGAGTCATGGTAGATGGCAAACTTTTAATTATATAGATAGGAGTTATTATTCTCCTCAATTTCAACATATGAATAGCAAATTTTGTCCCCCATTTCAATTTTCTCCTCAATCAGATTCCACTGAAAATATTCCACTCAATTATGCTGCAGTTAAAAAAAAAGGTTCTCTACGATACAGCTGCCATGACTCTCCCTATTAGACTCAGAATGAGAGGAAAGGGTTAATAATGTTTTAAACATGGTGAATTCTGAGTTGAGTGGATTGTAATATGCTCCAAGGAATAAACTAACACAAAGGCCGGAATTTTCCCATTGCCGCACATGTGGGTTTGGGGGCGGGTCGGCAGTAAAAATGCCGGAAGTAGAGTGCGCGTCAGAAACCCGCCATCATCCCGCTACCTCGAGCATTTAACTAGGGTGGCTTTGAAGACGTGATATGGAGCCAATCCGCAGAGGAGAGTGACCTCATTGAAATCTTTAAGTGCTTGATTACAGACGCTTAAGAGTGATTTTAAAGCCAACTTCTGAGTTTTACTGCATGAGCACGGGATTCACGGCAGTCCAGTGCCTTGCCTGTGAAGGGAAGGCGGAAGCTCAGTAGCCATTGGCAAGTTTATTCATTGATAGCTGGGAGAAGCACGTAAAAACTGCAACATTACACCTCATTAATACAAAAGCTAAATACTGTGGATGCTGGAAATCTGAAATAAAAACAGAAAATGCAGGAAATACTCAGCAGGTCAGGCAGCATCTGTGGAGAGAGAAACAGAGTTAACGTTTCAGGTCGATGACCTTTTGTCAGAACTGTCAGGCGATTCCCCCAACACAGGGTATACAGGCAGAGGATGAGCTTCCTCAACATGACTGAGCAGCAGTGCCAAAGGAGGCTCAGGCTATTGAGCCAGGTTATCACAGACACTTGTAGCTTGCTGGAACAAGACCTGTTGCCCAAAGGTCCTGGTGGAAACGCTTTACCAGTGGCTGTCAAAGTCACCAGCACCCTCAACTTCTTCGCCTCAGGCTCCTTCCAGGGATCTAAAGCAGACATTTGCGGGATCTTGCAGTCGGCCACCCACAGATGCATCATCCAGGTGACTGATGCCATGTTTCACAAGTCAGACAATTTTATCAACTTTGCCACTGATGAAGCCAGTGTTACTGAGTGGGCGCTCGGCTTTGCAGCTCTGACTGACTTCTCTCAGGTGTAGGGCGTCATCGACTGCACGCATGTGGCCATGAAGGCACCCCATCATCACCCAGGAGGGTTTGTGAACCGCAAGGGCTTCCACTCCCTCAATGTGCAGCTTGTCTGCAACCATAAAAAGATCATGCATGTGTTCGCCAGATTCCCTGGCAGCTGTCATGACTCTTTCATGCTGGGCCAGTCCACCCTCCCACAGCTCTTTGCACCTCCAAACAGACTTATCGGCTGGCTGCTTGGAGACAAGGGCTACCCACTGAAGACTTGGCTGATGACACCCCTGAGGAGGCCAAGTGCTGAGGCCGAGGAGCGCTACAATGAGCGCTACATCTCCACCAGATGTGTCATAGAACAAGCAATAGGCATGCTGAAGGTGCGCTTCAGATGCCTTGGCAGATCTGGAGGAGCCCTTCAGTATGCAGCAGCCAGGGTCTCCAGAACCATCGTCATCCGCTGCGTACTGCACAACAGAGTGCAGCAGTGAGGATTGGAGCTGCAGGAGGAGCAAGGCACAGAGTGCACAGCCTCTTCAGAGGAGAAGACAAGGAGGAGGAGGAGGAGGAACCTGAGGTGGAGATGGCACCAGCAGCGGTGCACATTGCTGCCCGGGAGGCCCAGGATGGCTTCATCATGGCCAGATTTACTTAACTTGCTCCAATGCAGCCACATCAGTGCCACATGCTGTACTAAGTCCCACCCTGCCACCTACAACACCATAAAGCATCCCTACAATGACCAAGCCATTCCTCTCAAACAAAGCCCCAATGTTCGAGGTTAAGTAATATCTTATCAGTCACTCCAAATGACAAAACCTCTTCCAAGGTTTGAGGCAAAAATAGACAAGACCCAGAAGTGGTGCAAACAAAAATATTTATGTGCATCATAAAAATAACTGAAATTTCGCACTAACATTTTTCATACACCCATGTGCATACCCTTGCGCATCTACTTTTGTGTTCTTTTACTTTTCCGAGTGCTTCTATGAGGTGCAATCCCCATGGCTTGAGCAGAGGTAGAGTTAGGCTGCTCACTTTTGTGACTCGTCAGACACTTTTGGCGGATGTCCACGGGGTTTTGGAGCCTGTGAGGGCCCTGCCAAAGTCTGCTCCTCCTGCAACTGTGCAGGGGCAGACTTGGCCATCGGGATCCGAGGAAGCATGTGGGGCTCTGACTGAGAGGGAGGCAATGGGAGAGAAGTGGGAATGCTTTGAGAAGAATCCCAATTCCATGTTCCCTCTCACCATCATCCCTCTCATGGGCCACCCGCACTTCACTGCTAGAAAGGAGCTGGTGAGCACCTTGCTGCACATCAGTGGGGCGATGAACGCCCAAGTCTATGTTCCATCTGTTAAGTCTGTGTGTTCCAGTTGTATTAAGATTAATTACTGACACAGGCTACAAGAATAAAGTTCAACAGGTCTTTACTAGTTGGAGGTCAGGACTATACTAAATACAATATCACTACACAGTACTTATATACCGGTGGTCACCACCGGTATTACGTATACAGCAGCCAGAGAAAGTAGTACATCTCTTAAGGTGGAACAGGCTTAAGTTCTCTTAAGGTGGAACAGGTTACATACACCACAATCCTCCCTTTTTAGCTTAACAGTCATATCCCCATTTAACATAACATAATAACATATATACATATATAACTTCAGGTATAAACAGTTCAAAGGTTCAGTCTCTCAGGAGGCCTTCTGATTCGGTTTGGATAACGCCTTTCAGTGGTCTCTGATTCTTGTTGCTGAGGTGACTCTTCTTGTAGGTTTCCTATGTATTGGACGTCATCATCAGGTACAGTCCCTGCCGAGGTAGATGCTTCAGGTTCATTAACGTCTTCCCCAGTTGTCTCTGTCGCAACCATGGGTTCGACCCTTGCTCTTGATTCTACCAGTTGATCCGCATGACGCCTTATCACATTGTTACCAATATCTACTGTGTACATCAGAGGTCCTTGTCTGGCCCGAATTGTTCCGGGCTGCCATTTTTCGTTTCCATAGCCCCTTGCCAACACTGGTTGTCCTACGTCGAAACTTCGAGTGGACTTGTTATTAATATGCCGGAACTGTTTGTTTTCCACTTCCCTCCGCACATTTGGTTTTAACAAGTCCAACCTGGACCGCAACCTCCTGTTATAAAACATCATGGCAGGACTTTGGTTAGTCACTGCATGAGCGGCGTTTCGATATGCCATTAGGAAATTGTCCACCTTGTGTTGTAACGGAATCTGATCATCGTTCATGGCCTTTATTGCCTTTTTGAATGTTTGGACAAATCTCTCGGCCAACCCGTTTGTCGCCGGATGATATGGGGCAGAGGTATAATGTTTCACCCCATTCTTCTTTAAGAATTTTTGGAATTCTTCCAACACGAACTGTGGTCCGTTGTCCGAACATATCTGTTCTGGCAATCCGTTCCTTGCGAATATTGTTCTTAACACCGCAATTGTCTTTTCTGAAGTAGTGGTATTCATCTTGATCACTTCTGGCCATTTGGAATGTGCGTCCACCGCAATTAGGAACATGGAGTCCATGAATGGACCAGCAAAGTCAATATGTACGCATTGCCATGGGGCTGAAGGCCATTCCCATGGGTGTAGCGGTGCGATCGGAGGTGCATTTTGCACTTTTTGTCAACTCCTCTATCTGTTGGTCAATGCCCGGCCACCATACATAAGCCCTAGCAAGACTTTTCATCTTAACTCCCCCCAGATGACCTTCATGCAGTTCCTTTAGAACTCCTTCCCGTAACTTGGGAGGAATAATCACTCTTGTCCCGTACATCAAAGTACCATGGCAGACGGACAGCTGGTCTCGCCTTGCCGAGAATGCCGGTAACAGAGGATCACCATGTGTTGGCCATCCCTTCACTGTCACCTCGTAAACTCGGGGCAGTGTCAGGTCATTCCTGGTTTCTCTTTCAATACTTGCATTGGTGACTGGTAAACACTCGATGATGGTCGAATGAAATAACTCAGCAGGGTCAACTTTCGTCGTCTCTTCTGCTTCAGGTAGTGGCAGGCGCGACAGCCCATCAGCATTGCCATGCTGCTTTGTACCTTTGAATTCTATTTGATATTGATGTGCCCCTAGGAAAAGGGACCATCTCTGGAGTTGCTATGCTGTCATCACCGAAACACCCTTCTTAGGGTTAAAAGTGGATACCAACGGCTGATGGTCTGTCAGAAGTGTGAATTTTTGGCCCTGCAGGTAATGATTAAACTTCTTCACTCCCCATACAAGGCTGAGAGCCTCCCTATCGATCTGCGCATAGTTGCGCTCAGCGGAGGTCAATGATCTGGATGCAAACGCGACTGGCCTTTCCGTGCCATTTGGCAACTTGTGTGAGAGTACTGCCTCAATAGCATATGGAGAAGCATCACAAGCCAACCGAATAGGCAGTGTCGGGTTGAAGTGAGCCAACACTTCCTCTGAGGTGATCAATTCTTTGCTTTTGCGAAATGCCTTCTTACAGTTTTTGTTCCATTCCCATGGTACCCCCTTCTGTAAAAGAGCGTTCAGCGGGTGCAGTACCGTGGATAGATTTGGTAGAAACTTATGGTAATAGTTAATCAATCCCAGAAACGACCTCAACTGAGAGACATTATCCAGAGCGGGAGCCTTTACAACTGCCTCTATCTTGTCAGGAGACTTATGAAGCCCCTCCCGGTCAATGACATGACCACAGTACGAGATCCGCTTCTGAAAGAACTCACATTTCTGCCGATTAACTCTAAGTCCATACTCTTTCAGTCTGTTGAGCACCAGTTCCAAGTTTGCGAGGTGTTCTTTATCACCATCACCTGTAATCAGAATATCGTCCAGGTAACATTGTGTGCCTGGAATTCCCTGTAATACCTGCCCCATGGCCCTCTGCCAAATTGCCGGAACCGATGCCACTCCAAAAACCAGCCTATTATACCGGTACAAACCTCTATGCGTGTTGATCGTGAGGTACTGGCGTTACTCTTCTTCAACCTCCATCTGCAAGTACGCCTGCACCAGGTCTATCTTGGTGAAGTGTTTCCCACCAGACAACGAAGCAAAAATATCCTCAATCCGCGGAAGCGGATACTGCACCGTGTGAAGCACCGGATTAACGGTGATCTTGAAATCTCCACAGATGCGAACCTTCCCTGGTTCTCCTGGCTTGTTGCTCGAAGGACGTTTCATAACGGGAACAATGGGCGTAGCCCACTCACTCCAATCTACCTTAGACAGTACACCTGAACGTTCTAGCGCTTCCAGTTCCGCTTCTACAGTAGGTCATATTGCATAGGGTACCAGTCTGGCTTTGAAAAATTTTGGTTGTGCATGTTCATCAATCTTGATGTTTGCTGTAATTCCTTTCAGTGTTCCCAGTCCTCGCTGGAACACCTCTTTAGCATCATCCAATATTTTGGACAATCGTTTAGGTTTGACATCTGTTTCCCCGGAATCTACCGTTAGTGCTTTTAAGGAGTGCCAGTCCATATTCATTTTCCTAATCCACTCCCGTCCCAGTAGTGGTGGACCTCCTTCAGGTAGCACATATAAGTCCATTACTTGGCTTTCTTCACCCTTGTGGACCACTTTTACCTCTATCTTTCCGATGGGGTACACTCTTTGCCCCGTGTATGTTTTCAATATAATCTCTGTATCCCGTAGGGGAATATGTTGGAATAACCTTTTGTAATCTTTCTTATTCATGACCGTCAATGCCGATCCAGTGTCCAATTCCATCTTTACTTGGACTCCTGCTATCTGAAGAGTGACCCAAATAGTCTGGAGATCTGCATCCTTACCAACGTTGTGTACTCTTAAGCTACCCAGTTCATTACTGCTAGCATCTGAATCTGACTTCTGTTCGTTCGAACTGGTCTTTGTCACCTTGTGCACCTTTATGTATTTTCCTTGCGGTGACTTTTTGTTGCTGGTCTTCTTTCCTGACCGGCATACTTTAGCTATGTGGCCAAGCCTGCCACACGTTCTGCATTCTTGGTTTTTAAACCAACACTGGTTCTGATTGTGTGTTGTCTTTCCACAACGATAACATTTTACAGTACTCAAACCCAATTTATTTGTACTGAGTTCCGGTGACCATAGTTGCATTACTGCCGCGCCTCTCGCTGCGGCTTCGTGTACTGCTGCCATAGTGACCGCTTTCTCAAGCGTCAGCTCATTCTCCTCGAGCAGTCGCTTTTGTGTATCTTCTTTTAATAATCCACACACAAATTTATCTCTTAGCGCTCTGTCAGTCCCGTTCCAAACTGACAGTACCTTGCCAGCTTATGCAATTCCATTAAATATTCAGCATTGCTTTCATCCTTCAGCTGCCTTCTGCTGTAAAATTTAAATCGTTCCGCTAGCATCAGCGACGTGGGGTTTAGATGATTTTTCAGGACAGTAACAATCTCCTCGAACGTCTTATCCGTCGGTTCATCTGGTGATAAAAGGTGTTTCAATTGCCCGTATGTCTTTGCCCCCATTAAGTTTAATAAAGTTAGTGCTTTCTCTGCATCTGGGATTTTATTTGCTTTACAATAATTTTGTATGCATTCTACATACATGGCCCAATCTTCGATGTCGCTATCAAAGGTATTAATGTTCCCATGTTTAGGCATCATTGCAATTTATTTTATCCCAAGATGGCGGCTTCCCGCTCTTGTCTTCGTCCTCCGCCTACAAAATGGCGGTTTTCCCACGCTTGGTGGTTTTCACCCACTGGCTGCAATGGCGTTTGGCGTGCCCCTGCTGCTCCCCTTTCCCAGCGGTTAGTAACTCCCCCGACGCTGTCTCCGCTTCACCGCGGCTCCCTCGGGCATTCACGCTTCCCCGATGTCGCGCCTCGCAGCCCTTCTTGCAGCCCGGTTATTAGCACCGGCTGCGTTCGCCTTCACCGCGGCTCTCGCGCCTTCAGTCGCCCCAGACGCTGCGCCTTTTTGGCCCGAATGCGGCCCGGCCCTTATCTCCGGTCGCGATCGATCTCACCGCCCTTATTCCTCCGTCTTCCTCCCCCCGTCTGTACAGCCAACGCGGCTGACTTTCTGCTCGTGTCGCTGACCGGCTTACCCACCACCGAGGTAGAAAGAAGATAGCTGACTGCCGCTGATGGAGGCTTCGAGTTCAGGATGTCTTCTGCACGCCGGGTTCTCGATGCCTGCCATGCGACGTGTCTTCCAGCAGGGTGATGAGGGTGGATGCCTCTCTTCGACGCCCGTTCTGTGGACGAAGCCGCCGTGGATATAAACTGCCGCAGGGTAAGAATCGGACTCGTCGCCACTGTTAAGTCTGTGTGTTCCAGTTGTATTAAGATTAATTACTGACACAGACTACAAGAATAAAGTTCAACAGGTCTTTACTAGTTGGAGGTCAGGACTATACTAAATACAATATCACTACACAGTACTTATATACTGGCGGTCACCACCGGTATTACGTATACAGCAGCCAGAGAAAGTAGTACATCTCTTAAGGTGGAACAGGCTTAAGTTCTCTTAAGGTGGAACAGGTTACATACACCACACCATCCCTCCTTGAATGGAAGTCTATGAGCCTCTACGATCTATTGCCACAGCTAGCATATGCTCATGTGACTGATGCATTTGCTGCTCCATGCAGGTGACCATCCTTTCCATGGAACAGCACATCGTCATCGCCTGTGATATGGTGCTGCTCATGTTGGAGATGGACTCCTCCATTCTCTGAACATTTGCAAACATCGCGGCTGCAAAGGATGCTGGAACCTCATGCAGTTGTTGCTGCCTCTCCAGGATCACCCTCTTTCTCAATGGTCCCCGAGGCTCAGCGTCTGCATATAGCTCAGCAGAGCTTGGAGCATCCTGCACCCTCCGGCGAGGAGTCTCCACTGCTCTCCCGGCCAACACTACCGGCCCTTGCTCACTTGTGAATTTTGAGACACCAGGTGACAACTCTACTCTATGGCACAAAGGAAATACCGAGGTCTGCGTATCTGCACTGGTGCTGGGTGCGCTTGGGTCTGCTGATGCTGCACCCTCAGAGGCTGGAGACTGTAAGATTCGAAATTTTCAGCAATAATCACGCAAGAAAACAGGATAAAATAAGACAGTTTATTGACCAAAGTAAGCTTGCACAGAAAAACCTTTGATAAAAGGGCATACAAAATGGCCGCCGGGCCTCATGATCAGTTTTCTGGACCGTTTGATTTCTGTTACTGCAAGCCAGACAGGCTTGCGGATTGAAGACAGTAAGCTCGCGAAAGCCAGTATCTGGGAACCGAAACTCAGGGAAACAGCATACATATTCAATGGATTCTAAGTACAGGATGGGGCCCATCAAGATATGGGCGGACAATGCAAAAACACTTATACCCATTTATTGTACAAAGGAGAAACCGTTTAACAGCCATCAAGGAAAATCTCCGGACCGATCAATATGCGAACCGAGTCGCGATGACAATGTAAAAGACATTAAAAGACATTATCGGCCAGGAAGGCCAGTTAAGTTATCACCGGCTCCCGTTACAAGACAAAGCGCCCCTGCAGAGATTTCTGCCCGCCAAAATTAATACAAAGACAGGACTATGATTTGGCGGGAGATAAGACTGTCCCAAAAGAGTATAACTATGGATTGAAAGTCCATCAAAAGTTACGGAGCGAATCGGAGAACGATCGGAGTCATCGATGGAACGAACGAAGGACGGACGGTGACACCGATCCAGGATCGGCGCCTCTTCTACCTCGGTAGCTTTGGAATCGATGAAGACGCTTCGGACGGACAATTTCGGCGAAAAGACAACGTGGTCGGTGTCCAGCCAGACAAGGCTCGGTGACGACGAGGGTGGCCCGGGTACTGGGGTCGGGAGATCATCGACGACCCAGGCCAAAGGAGAAGACACCCTCAGGAAAACCGCCGATCCAGGCCGGAGAGAAAGGACATTCCGGGCCTGACACTTCCGCGTCTCAACATCCCATTGGGTTGTTGTTCTGCTCCATAAACAAAAATCGACAACAGACTTAGGTGATCTTCAACCTTGACGAGCGCTCATCGAGGCTGTGTCTACCCCGCCGCCTCGAGAGAGAGAGAATATCGACTGCGCCAGAAGTTTCCAAATCCACGTGACGACGGAAAGCGGTGCCAAAAGGCTGCGAACCCCCTTTTTCGCGATTTTGAGAGTGGTGAGCATGATCCCAAGTTCCTCAGGTCGAAACTTAGTTTAGGTATAGGGGAGGGAGTTAAGGGTAATCGAAATGTGTTTTCCCTTTTTCGATGTGCCGTGTGTTCCCCATTTCCATAGAGTCAAGTTCATAAATTTGTGCATGATTGTAGTTACTTTAATCTGTGCCTATGACATGTATTTTGTAATGCTTCAAACTGTTTAAAATAAAAGCAGCCATTTCGTGCTATTCAACCTGGTCTATTGAGTCCTTTCTCTGCACTACAGTTCTCTGCATCTAAGTCCAAGGTCTAGAACCGTAGGGGGAGTGGGTCGAACCACTCAAGGGTAATTATTGCACAAAGCCTGGCAGGAGACCAGAACGAGCAAGAGAAACCCCCTACAAGACTCCTCCTGAGGAGTCGTCTTCCTTCTCCCGTTGGACAGTGGTGGGTGGGGGGGATGTTGGTGCAGTTGATGAACCTGTTGGAGAGTAAAGAAATTAATTAGAAGTGCTATAATAAGAATGGGTAATGTTACCATTATGCACTTGATGACATTTCACTGGCTGCTGACCTCAGTCAGGATATGAGTGACTGCTGTATGCCATGTGGTTGTATGAGATGTGATTCTGTCACCAGGTTGCTGGGATGTCCCCCTTTCTCCATTTCGCATCACCAGCGTCACTCGAGCTCCCGAAATCTCCAGAGCCCTTTCCTCTGCTGCTGCTTGGTGTGCGAAGACTGGAGGGCCACCTCCGGTTCTCTCCCTCTCTCATTGTGAGCTTTTTTCTCCTGCAAGGAGGGAAAGAAGGGAAGTTTGAGTGAGAGTGATGGAATGAGTGTAAGGAATGGATGGGTTACATCTGTAGAGGGAGATTATGAGGGAGTGGGGTGCCAATGCCAAATGGCCTGCTTCTATGGTGTTACTTGATATGATTGCATTCGGGTGAGGATGAGTGTGAGATGTGGTTAGTCAGATGGGGATGTGGGGAAGTACATAGAGAGGGATGGGTGGAAGTGCAAGGTATGTTGGTGTGAGTAATGATGTGCAGGATTAGGCTTGGGAAGGAAGAGTGATGGGGATGTGGTAACAGGCACAGCAGGATGAAGGTGTGTGCCGGGCTGAGCGATCGTGGCGGCACCCTGAAGAAAAAAGGGGAAGGCGGCAGGTGTGTAAGATTCGCAAAATTGAATATTGTATTATAAGGGTCGAATGGCAGAAGAGGCCATGATTTTAAAGACTGTTTTAAAAGAAGCCCAGAAAAAGGGGCATTCAAAATGGCCGCCAGACCCCGTGACCAACCTATTGGGACATTTTAAAATGGTTCCTGCAGTCCTCAGACAGCTTTGTGGATTCAGCCCAAAGTAAGTTCTGGAAGCCGTTTCTGAGAAAACGAAACCAGACATGAACACATATACATATGCATTGGATGCAGATCCAACCAGATCAGCCTGTAGATAAAGGCCATCTAAATGTTTACCCAGACAAAGGAAAACAGCTACACATTCATGAGAGGAGCATCAAGGACCCGTTAAGGACATCACCAGGACATTAAAAACAATGAATGTCATTCCAGACCAGAGATGGCCCTTTACCGGCCATCCCGAATGTACTTTAAATATAATAACTACCCCGTTGTGCAACCAGCCCGCCAAAATTAAAACAAAAGACTAACCTGATTTAGCAGGAGATAATGTCTCGATTGAGAAGTATAACTGGGAGACACCCAGGGTAGAGAAGGAGAGGAGAGAAAACACGTAGCTTCTTGAACTTGACAGAGAGGTGCTGCTTTGAGGAGATCAGCGTGGCTCCATCATCGGAGAGGAAGAAGAAGAAAACAAGGCAGCCATCAAGAAGGTAGCCCAGATCCTGGCCCGGGGTAATCGTCGGGAGATCATCGACCAACCCCGGACTGTTGAAGAGACAATAAAAACCTACAGAAGAAACCTTTTAAAATGGGGGCCAGCCCGAGGCTCCTCTAACCGGGGTCGAGCAGACGATCCCCGACCCCGCCGACATCCAGGCCAGCCGGCATCCAGCCGTCCCCGACCTCCACCTCAGGAGAGAGGTGTGGCGCAGCTCGCTGGGGCTCCACGAACCACGTGGAGACAGGACACCTGAAAGGATCAAAACACAAGACTTCAAAACTCTATACGTTTCCAATTGGGCTGGTGAGCATGTTTCTGGCCCTTCACAATCAGATCTAGATAGGATTAAGGGGGTGGGCATTTTGGGTATAATTAACATGAGTTGTTGTCCCTCGATGTTCCTTGTGTTTCCCCATTTCTTGATGACTCTTGTAAAGTATAAAATGCCTGTATCCATTGTAGCTAGTACTGTATTGTTATGATTTGTTTTTCCCTCCCATGTACCCTCTTATTTGCTTGCATTTGATTTGTTTTTCCTTATGCAATAAAATATCATTTCATTTTCATTAAACCTGGTCTATAAGAGTATTCTCTACATTGTAGTTCCTGCACCTAAGTCCAGTGTCTAGAATCTAAGGGGCGAGTGGGTCGAACCACTCATGGTTTTACTGTGCAAAAGTGAGAGAGAGAGAGAGAGAGAGGCCTCTGAGAGAGAGAAACCTCTGCGATCTGCGAATCTCTAGAGAGAGAGAAAACCCCTTACAGGTGTTGGCATTCGGCCAAAAGAAAATGACAGCCCAACACCTGCCCTTATAGTGCCGCTGCGGCTGCAAAAACGGCACCCTGACCCTGTTGGACATATTGTCCGGCGATACGTCAGAGGGTGCAACACAAGCTTGCGACTGAGGCATGAGCAGGGCGCTGTGCACGGCGATGATGTCATCGCCGGCGATGCTGTCATCGCCGGCGATGCAGCACCATGGGGCACTATTGGCTACCGCCGCCACTAACCTCCTGCTGAATTTCGCGGGAGGCGCTAGCGACGCTGCACCCAGGCGCTAGGGGATTTGCTGGGGGTGCTAACGAGAGGCACAAATCAACCCAATTTCTCCCCCTTTCTAACTTGTCAGTATTAGCCTTGGCTCAGTGTCACCACGCTTATCTCCTGATCAGATAGCTTTGGGTTCAAACCCCACTCCAGAGACTTGAGCACGTTGTCCGGGCAGGCATTTCAGTGCATTACTGAGGGAATGCTCCACTATTTAAGTTGTTGTCTATTGGATGATGTTTTAAACCGAGGCCCTCTCAGTTTATTATAAAGACCCTATGGCTGGCACTACTTAAAGAACAAGGGAGTTCTCCCAGTGTCCTGAACAACACCATCAACAACAGATAATCTGGTTATTATCTCACAGCTGTTTGTGAGACCTATATAAATGCAATTTCTTTCTTTCTCTCTTTCTCACTAAATTCTAGACTAGATAAGATTAAAAATCACCTATCATTAAAGTTCATTGTTATTTGTGTCCAAAAGAACAAAATTATTAATATCAGGCAATGTAACAAGTTTACTGCACTTTATCAATGCTCAGAGGATGCAAACTGTTTTTTTTTCTCAAGAAGAGATGTTGCAATGTTTAAGTTGTTGAGATAGCCTCACTCTGCATGTAAAAAATTGTGATTTAGGGCAGAACCGCGCATGGCTTTTGCTCCTCCAAACTTGGGCTCTAATAATCCAACTCCATCCAAGTACCAGGTCAGATGTTGTCCCACGCACTCCTTCTCACTGCAGCAACAACTTTGAGCCTCACACTCTGGTTTCTCCTACCTTTGGGCATGGATACCCTGCTCCCTCCCAACTGCAGGGTTGCCCAACAACCTCCCGGATGAGTTCTGACTTCTTCCTTAGGCACTCTGTCACTGACTCTGGCATTGTCCATAATCTCAATCCAAGTCCTTAGTTACAGTTTCACCAACATGTGCTGTCATAGCTCACCACCAATACCATTAGGGACGCAGATCTATATCTAGTGCAATAGCAACAAAGAGAGCATCCAGCCTGATGTACAGCTATATTCTAGCCTAAGCTCTGGCCCCCAATCCCTACCTGCCTGAGTCTGCCTTAGACATTCCTTCTTTCCGGATTCAGGTTCAGGCCATCCTGTTCGATTCCAACTTCCACCATTTCTAGGGATAAATAATAACATTTTTGCTTCTATCAGAGCCCTAAATCTCACTCCAGGGCTTTATGTGAGGTAAAGGAAAAGAAAAGTATAATGAAATATACAGAAATAAATAGAGAAAAGAGAGAAAAACTGTATGAGAGTTAGAGAGTGGAAGATATAAAGAGGAAGCAGAGGGAAGTGCAGAAGGAGGGACAGGAAAAGTGTTAGGAAAAAGGCAGAGTCAGAGATATACAAAGGCGAAGGGAAAGTGTATGAGATGCATAGGGATGGAGAGAGAGAAAAATAGGGAGACAGAAAGAGTTAAAACAAATAAAAATACAGAAAGAGAGAGCAAGATAATGAATTAGGAAGTGGGAAAGAGACGGGAATAGAGCATGACAGGAAAAGAGAGATCAAAGTGTGTTTTTTATTTTTGTCCATCAGGGATGCCATGGGGATCAACTGTTAATGATAAAAGTGATGATTTTCATCAGTGAGGTAATATTTGTGAGAAATATGAAATAGCATGTTAAAGTATTAAAAACACACGTATTAACAGTCCTGATGCTGAAGAAGACTTTGCTACTTGTTTGCCTTTAGGATGATGAAATCACATGATTCTTTATTTTGGAAACCAATCCCAAGCATTATGTAGTGGTGTCACTCTTCCTGGAGCAACTGTTTGTAAGGTTCTCAAAATTCCAACATTCCCCGAAGTTATTAATCAAAAGGGACCCTGGATGGACTTGATTTTAAAACCAGGGTACCCAAAATGGCTGCGGTAAACCTGGTGACCAGGCCAAATGGGATTATAAAACAAAGGTTCTGCAAAACAAGCAGGTCAAGGAGTTCAAGTTTTAAACTAATTAAAGACTTTGTAAGGACTGATAAAATGAACAAAAGACTGTACATTCCAGTCATTAAGTTGGAATGGGCTCCATCAAGCCATTAGGCTTTCTGCATTTTAAATCGGGAACCGCTCACCAGAGACATTAAGCCTGAATGGGAGCAATTCACAACTTGTCTTTAACAATGGCCAGGGTTTCGAGGCTACTTTAGACATAATGACTATCACTCTACAGGTCATTTTTATAAACATTTTTAAACATTTAAACGAGCTCACCCAAATCAGACAAAGGACTGAACTGATTTGCCACGCAGATAAGAACTCCCGATGGGGGTATAACTATGGGCCCATCAGGAAGCCACACTCTCTCTCTTGCCTCTTCCCTCCTGCCTCCTGCCTCTCAACTCGCTGCCAGATTACAACCAGGACGGGTTGTATGAAGAAGACTGCGTGGGGCTTCGAATAAACGGGCCCTCAGTCCAGCTCATTCAACCCAACAGGATCAACCAAGGAAGAACATCAACTGAAGAAAAGCCCATCCTGCAAGGTAAAATACCCAGGCAGAGACTTTAATATTGGGGTATTTTACCTGGATGGCACCCTTGCAGCGCACTGGAACCACGTGACATCGGCAGGCCCAGAGTGCACAAGGAGTGAACCCAAAACCTTCAGCTGTTTTTTTTTAAACGTAACAAGTTCTTGGATTGGTGAGCATGAAGTTCTGGCCCCTCATAGTCTAATCTAGTTAGGTATAGTGGGTGGGAATTAAGGGGATTGCTAATATAGTTGTTTTCCCTCGATTGTGCTGTGTGTTCCCCATTCCCTTTAAGTATAAGCATTTTATGTCTGTAGTGTGCTGCACCAGTAATTTTCTCATGCAAGATCGTTATAATTTTTCAGTTCAATAAAATCTTGGTTCTTTTACACCAAACCACTTGTCCACTCAATTTTCTGTATCGCTGCCTGTATCTAAGTCCGGTGTCCAGAACCCAGGGGGCGAGCGATTCGAACCGCTCAAAGAAGGTAGTCAGGGGCAAAGCTGACTGACCAAACACACCTGTGCAAACCCCCTACAGTTACATCTTAAATTTTATTAACCTCCTCCTCCGATATCACCAAGAGTGCAGTAGCTTACAAACCATCCTCACAGCTGGTGCACTCCTGACAGCGTCTTCATTTGGGAATGTATTTCATCATTTCATTATTCCCAGTTTGTCTCCGAGATAGAAAATACATGGCTATTTACGGATTAATTAACAATGAATGATTTGCCATGTTTAATGATAAATATGTTTAGAATTATTTGTAAAATGAAATATGTGCAGATCTTCCCCAAGGTTTGTTCACAAAGCTCGGTAAATTAGGTCATCGTGTAATATTTCATTTTTATAGAATTTTTATTCACTTTTGATTGAAGCCTCCACTCCAGGCTTTAAGAGAGTATTTCTTTGTTTATTGTCTCTGTGGATGTTTACATGTTCAGTAAATCCAAGCTCAATTCAATGGTATCTTAATTACAATGTGATTAAATTTCAATGTATTATTTGGTGGCAATTAGAGCTTCTTAAGTAGTTGTACATGAGCCCTGCTCCTAGACCCAGAAGATCACTTGTATGCACTTGCCTCAGTCAGATGACAGTTCTCATTTC
The DNA here is from genome assembly GCF_052327205.1 of Somniosus microcephalus. Classification (NCBI taxonomy): domain Eukaryota; kingdom Metazoa; phylum Chordata; class Chondrichthyes; order Squaliformes; family Somniosidae; genus Somniosus; species Somniosus microcephalus. The sequence goes on from NC_141001.1 coordinate 83,993,862, forward strand.
TCTGCAGAGCCATTAGATGGAGTGTCACATAGAGGTGAAGCATTTGTACCAATTGCTCCTACCATAGAAGTATAGACCAGCACGATTTCATAGAAAAGTTAACAGCGTAGACTTACCCACCTTTCCAATTGGAGAATGATTCTACTACACTGTGAGGAGATAGGTCAGAAAATGTTTTCGACGAATCTAAGTGGTGGCCCAGCAGCTCTAATAGTACAAAATTAGTACAGCGGGATAGTCTGCACTCAATCACCTGTTGAAGGACCCCTGTACAAAATTTGTTCCGGATGTGCGGGGCAGGCACCTGGCCAGGCATGCTCAGGATTCGTCAGCGGCCACCGTGACCACAGATAATTAATTTTTTAAATTTTTTAACAATAAACCTTTCTGTAGAGCCAGGAGGAGCAGGAGTATCCATCCCCCCCCCCTCCCACAACCCGACCTGACTGCACATTCCTGGCGATCAGCCCCGTACCACTCCTCCACCACCCACCCCCTCCACCTGATCCAAACCCAGGAACTTACCATTCGGCTGATGTTTATTTTTCTCGCCCCAAATATGTAAATGAGGCTTGAGGCTCAATTTTGGGGTGGCCTCGAGCCACACTGTTTTGGATGGCGCGCGTCGCTCGCCAGGGCCGTGTCTGGGCCCGAAAGCAGGCCCAAATTAATTTCTGCCCCATAGACTCCAAATCGCAGATATTGAATGCAAATCAAATATAAGTTACATTTCGCTAACTTTAAATGGGTACGTTTTGCCAAATCATATCCAGGTGGTCAGATATAGTGCTGGGCCATTACAAGGTGTTCCATCTGGGACTCATAGAGAGAGGCAAACAAGTGAGTGGACCAGTTCAAACCTATAAACTGCAATTTTGCAGCATGGACAATGACTCTGCAGAAGATTAAAAAAGAATTAAAAGGGTATGGGGAAAGGAAAGAGGAATGGGACTACATGGACTGTTGTTTCAGAGAGCTGACACAGGCGTGATGGGCCAAATGGCCTTCTTTTGTACAATTAAACTCCATAGAGCTGATTAAAACTTTCAGCAGTGGTGGGATCGGCTGCCCATTAAACACCCAAACATTTTCCTTCCAATTAATGTCAATGGATAGGAAAATTGGCCAGAATGTATGATGAACGACCGATCTGCTGCCACCCGTTTACCATCACCACTGAAAGTTAAAATCAGCCCTTATGGATCTATTCTATGATTACAATAAAGTGCATCTTTACATAGGATTACATAGGATATACGGCACAGAAACAGGCCATTTGGCCCAACCAGTCCATGCCGGCATTTATGCTCCACTCGCGCCTCCTCCCGTCTTTCCTCATCTAACTCTATCAGCATAACCCTCTATTCCCTTCTCCCTCATATGCTTATCTAACCAGCCCTTAAATGCATCTATACTATTCGCTTCAACCACTCCCTGTGGTAGCGAGTTCCACATTCTCACCACTCTCTGGGTAAAGAAGTTTCTTCTGAATTCCCTATTGGATTTCTTGATGACTATCTTATATTGATGGCCTCTTGTTATGCTCTTCCCCACAAGTGGAAACATCCTCTATCAAAACCTTTCAGAACTTTAAAGACCTCAATTGGGTCACCTCTCAGCCTTCTTTTTTCAAGCGAAAAGAGACCCAGCCTGTTCATCCTTTCCTGATAGGTATACCCTCGCATTTCTGGTATCATCCTTGTAAATCTTCTCTGCACCCTCTCCAGTGCCTCTATATCGTTCTATAAATCTTGTTTTCATGGCTGAAAAGTGCAATCTGCAGGAAGAGGGGTTTACAATGGGAACATAACTTTTAGAAAAAGAAAGGTTGCAACATTTTAAGAAATAAAAGACAGTGTCCAAAAAGGAGCATAAACTTTAACAAATCCATTTTTCAGTTGGGAGAAGTCCTCAGCAGAGCTGTACAACTTCATTTACAGAGCAGTCAGGCATAGTAATTATAGTCTAACGAGGCACAGTGGACATTTTTGGAGAAAAATAACACATCGTGTGATTTAATTCACTGAATATTTACTTGTACGTATGCCTTCTTGCTAAGTAGCTGCTTGATTCCGTGACCAGTTGCACCAAGTGTTGCAAGTTACGTAAAAGAATTATACAGTATTTGCTTCATCGACTTTCAAGTCCAATCATCCAGCACAAATGCCCAGGGTCTCCCCAGGTCATTGTTGTACTTACAAATTACATTTTGGGTTTTTATTTTGTACTATAAACAACATATTCAATCAAACTGACATGTATTTTTGTTAAACTGCAACCTCGATAAATGCTACGCATCACATCACTGGAATTTGTCTTTTTTTACTAAAATAGGCATTTACAAGTAACAGACGCCAATTCGGCCATATTGAATTTTTTATGTTTTTATGCATCAAGTCGGAATTCTGCAGCGTTAAGTTCACTGATGGGTTCTTAAGGGTAGTGTGGAAATAAAATGGTTAAAAAATTAATAAAAATGTATGTGGGATGCTCCAAACACAATTTAAAATGGTTATTGTGGGTTACGTGAGGCAATTAAAAAATTTTCAAAAAGCCACCATATCAGAAATATATCAGTGGGATTCTTTCCTTAAAGGCACACACTAATTATATATTATCAGCAGTATTTTATTAGGTATGTTAGCGTATAAGATGACTTTTAATGCATATTTCCCTCAAGTGGAGCAAACTACATTATTGCTTAAAGTAAATCCGAACTTAACAGCATTTATTATACAATTTACCAAGTAATTAATATATTATTAGAGATCAGTGGCCTAGAAATAAGATTGCATTCCAATTGGATTGCGATCCCAGTGCAATGCATGTTACACATGCCTGATTAGGCCAGCGGCAGGACCACAACAAATTGGCCAGTCAATTAGGATAGAACCAACAAGATGCAAGTGCCAACCATGGCCCCAGAGGCAACTCGCCAGTCACCGGTGTGGGGCAGCAAGAGTCTGGGGGGAAGGAAGCCAGGCAATTACTATCTCCAGCAATAGAAGGCAAAACCTTAACTCTCAAAAAGGGGTGGGTTGGGGTTGGGTGAAATGTTAAAACCTTAAAAATATCAAATCTGATTCCAACCCGCCCACTTCCAGGTTTAATGGGGGCGGGACAATTGGCGAGCAGCGAACCCACTCCCAGGAGGTGGGTTGGCCAATTAAATATTTTAATAAGGGTGGCAGCCTCTGATTTAACCTGCTTTGCATGTTTAACTTTGGCCAGCCAAGTTTCCCAGGCCTCGGGAAACCTGGCAGCTGATAGGAGGTGAGGACAGCTTTTGGGAGAAGGTAAATACTTCCCCCCTGCCCCCCAAGCTCCCCCCCCCATCAAACTGCCTGTCCCCCATACATCTGCCTGCCCCCCAGGTCGGGGATTGGACCACCCCAAGGGTTGAGGATCGGACCATCCCCGGGATCGGAACTCCCCCCTCCACCGGGGTCGCACCACCCGCTGGGGTCAGAGATCGGACCCTCCGCTCACACACTCCCACTAGCAGCAGCAGGTGACTTACCTGTGGCTGCGGCCTGCACTGGAGTGCTCCCCACCCAACTGGAAGCCAAGCCTGTCAATCAGGCTGACCTCTGGGTGGGGAACCTGTCAAACCAAAACTACGCACGGCATGTGGGGAAACCTGAACTTTCGGGTTTCCCAAGAGAAACTCTGCCGCCCCTCCCAAACTGCCTAAGCAGCTTGCCCCTGTCAAGATTCAGCCCAGAGAGCCCAACCATCTTCCCTTGGCTTTCAATAGCTCATAGGAACATAGGAACAAGAGGAGGCCATTGAGCCCCTCGAGCCTGTTCTGCCATTCAATGAGATCATGGCTGATCTGTGACCTAACTCCATATACCCGCCTTTGGCCCACATCCATTAATACCTTTGGTTAACAAAGTCATCAACACCTTCTCAGGATAATTAGGGATGGGCAATAAATGCCAGCCTTGCTAGCAATGCCCACATCCCAGGAATAGCTATATTTTAATTACATTATACTTTTGTCTAGTATAATTGGATATTATTGTGAATTCAGCAAATAATTCTAGGAGCAAGGTTGAGGTTCAGTTTGGACCACATCTTTGGTAAAACATCACTGAGAATAGGGGGAGAAACACACATCTCACAATAACGCTTACGGTACATATTTACAATTTTGAAAGCTGCAATTTTAACTATGGATCCATCACGTGTCAGTGTTTAAACATTTAGCATTGTTAATGTATATTGAAGATTTAATTTAAACACCAAAGCTAATCATGATTTTTTTTGCAACAGCAATAATCTTGGAAGTTGCTTTTTTCTGAGCATTGCGATTTAAAAAAAATAACATTATTTGGTTGACTCAGCATTCAACTGTGTCTACCAACAAATTCTCCCAGGTGAGTCCCTGTGAGCACGTTTGAAGAGATTATTGAATTTTTGCTTACTTTTATCCCCCAATTCAAATTTCAATGATCTTGGTAAAACAACTTTCATTACTCCATTTTGTTTGATCGTTATGACTGGCATTAAGTTTTACCCCAGCATATCTGCCAGATCTTGCAGTCCTGATAGAAACATAGAAGATAGGGCAGCACGGTGGCATAGTGGTTAGCACTGTTGCCTCACAGCGCCAGGGACCCGGGTTCGAATCCGGCCTCGGGTGACTGTCTGTGTGGAGTTTGCACATTCTCCCCGTGTTTGCGTGGGTTTCCTCCGGGTGCTCTGGTTTCCTCCCACAGTCCAAAGATGTGCGGGTTAGGATGATTGGCTATGATAAATTGACCCTTAGTGTTAGGGGGATTAAATACGTGGGGTTACGGGGATAGGGTGGGATATGTGTTGGTGTAGGGGTTACGGGGATCGGGTGGGATATGTGTCGGTGCAGGCTCGATGGGCCGAAATGGCCTCTATCTGCACTGTGGGGTTTCTGTGATTCTGTGATAGGAGCAGGAGTAGGTTGATCATCCAAATTCAGTACCCTGTCCCTGCCTTCTCCCCATATCCCTTGATCCCTTTAGCCTTCAGAAATATATCTAACTCCTTCTTGAATATATTTAATGAATTGGCCTCAACTGCGTTCTGTGGTAGAGAATTCCACAGGTTCACCACTCTCTGGGTGAAGAAATTCCTCCTCATCTCTGTCCTAAATGGCTTACCCCTTATCTTTAGACTGTGACCCCTGGTTCTGGACTCCCCTGCCATTGGGAACATCATTCCTGATGATGTCTCTCCCATTATCCTCAAGATGTGTGGCTCTGAAATTTCCCATGTTCTGTCATTTCTTCAAGTCCTCTGTCAGTTCAGATGTTAGCTACCTCCTCCATGATCTGATGAAAGGTCATCAACCTGAAATGTTAACTCTGTTTCTCTCTCTGCAGATGCTGCCTGATCTGCCAAGTATTTCCAGCATTTTCTGCTTTAATTTCAGATTTCCAGCATCATAAGTATTTTGTTTTTGTCCTCCATGTTCTTCCCTGTTTCTCCTAACTAGCTTTCACTGCATACCCCTCCATTTTGGAAGGTTTTTTTGTGCATCTTTCCCATCCCTTAGTTAGATATTTTTAGTCCATTTTAAATGCCTTTTCACTGTCTCACTGAGGTGATGTTTGTGTATCCAGCAGATTTCTCCTTTTAACAAAAGATAACAGTCTCCATGGCCGCGATTTCGCCTACCTAGGCAGGTTCAAGGCAGGAGAGGTCGGTGGTGTAGGCGACCCCGCTGCTGCGGGATCACATTAGTAAAATCGAATCTTGCCGTTAGGCCCATCCTGCGCGTTTCACGGCCTTATTAAAAGGTGCGGGTCTGGCGATGTCACCAGATGATGCAATTATTGCTGGTTTATTTAAAGGGGCCATGGCCCCAGTTACTGTCAGTTGCAAATTGATAGCATTCAGTTCTGTCAGTGTTTGAGTCTCTGCACTATGAGCTTGCAACGCCAATGACCAGCACCTCGCTTCACAGATGAGTCCCTCCATCATCTTGTGGAGGGAGTGAGAACATGTAAGGAGGTTCTCTTCCCTGCGGACGGCAGGAAGAGTGTAAGATCCGCAAAATTAATATTGTACTATAAGGGTCCTTTGGCAGAAGAGGCCTTGATTTTAAAAGACTGTTTTAAAAGAAGCCCAGAAAAAGGGGCATATAAAATGACCGCCAGACCCCATGACCGACTTATTGGGACACTTTAAAATGGTTCCTGTAGTCCCCAGACAGCCTTTGTGGATTCAACCCACAGTAAGTTCTGGAAGCCGTTTCTGAGAAAACAAAACCAGACACTAACACATACATAAAGATTGGATGCAGATCCAGTCAGATCGGCCTGTAGATAAAGGCCATCTAAATGTTTACCCAGACAAAGGGAAACAGTTTCATGTTCATAAGGGGAGCATCAAAGACCCATTAAAGATATTAAGAAAACATTCGAAACAATGCAGGTCATTCCAGACCAGCGATGGCCATCACCGGCCATCCCGAGAGCCGTTTAAATATAATAACTACCCCGCTGTGCTACAAGCCCGCCAAAAGTAAAACAAAGACAAACCTTGATTTGGCGGGAGATAAAGGCCTCATCTGAGAAGTATAATTGGAGACACCCGGGGTAGCAATCGGTAGCCATCGTAGCCATCAGCAGCGAGTAGCCATCAGCAGCGATTAGCCATCAGCAGAGAGATCAGCGATTAACCGTTGAAGAAGATGAAGCAGCCATCAAGAAGGCAATTCGAGCCTGCGTCCCGCCCCAGGGTAACCATCGGGAAATCGTCGACCAACCCCGGGCCATTGACGAGACAAGAGGGCAGCAGCCCTACAGAGAAAACCTATGTGAAAATGGTAACTGGCTAGAAGAGACCTCTTGAAAGTGGTCAAACAGTTGACCTTCCCTCATGTCGACATCCAGGCCCGCTGAGATCCAGCCTGTCTGTGATCTTCACCTCGAGGAAGAGAAGGCGTGTCGCAGCTCGCAGCCCGCAGCGCTGACCACGAGGAGACAGGACGCCTGAAAGGATCAAAACGCAGACCTGTTTCAAAACCTTGCAATTCCTAGTTGGAATGGTGAGCATGTTTCTGGCCCTACATAATCGGATCTAGATAGGTTAAAGGGGGTGGACACTTTGGGTATAATTAACATGAGTTGTTGTCCCTCGATGTTCCGTGTGTTTCCCCATTTCATGATGACTTTTGTAATGTATAATATGCCTGTATCTATTTTAGTCAGTACTGTAGTGTTATGATTTGCTTGCATTTGATTTGTTTTTCCTTATGCAATAACATTTCATTTTGTTTCATTGAACTTGATCTATAAGAGTATTCTCTGCATTGTAGTTCCTGCACCTAAGTCCAGTGTCTAGAACCTAAGAGGCGAGTGGGTCGAACCACTCAAGGTTTTACTGTGCAAGAGAGCGAGGCCTCTGGCGAGAGAAACCTCCGCAACCTCGGAGAGAAAACCCCTTACAGAGGACTCCCCAGCAGACAAAGGCAACATGGCTGCAAATATCGCAGGAGGTTACGGGGCTGTCAGTGGTGGTTTGCACCTGCGTGCAGTGCCACAAGAGGTTCAATGATCTTGTAAGATCAGGAAAAGGGAGTATTAAGCCACAATGACCTTAATGCTGCTGTGCGTCTCATCACATTCGCACCACTCTACATTGTCACCCCTACTCCTGCGCAATGCTACACAGCCCAACATCCCTTGTACCTTCATCCATCCCTCGAACTCTATCTACATTTTCAGGTCACCATCTTACCATGCAGCCCTCACACTGAGCCTCATCATTATGCAATGACAGCAACTAACAACACAAAAGGAGGCAACTTGGTATTGCCAACCCATTCCATCAAATTGTCAGTGTAAAGCTCTATGCCATTCCATTCCCTACACTCGTAACATCATTCTCACTGAACCTTCTCTTCTTTCCCTCCTTGCAGGAAAAGATAGCCCACAAGAGGGAGAGAACAGGAGGAGGGCCTCCACAAACCATATCATATCTGACGAGTGCAGAGGAGGCAGCACTGGAGATTGCTGGAGTGATGGACGTTCCGGAAGTGAGGGACAGGGAGAGAGGCTCAGTAGAAGAAGCTGGTGACAGAATTAATTTCCATACAATTGCATGCCTTTCATCAGTCCCTCATATGGGGTGTGATGTCAAGACAAGATGAATGCTCATCATGTGGATAATGGTATGAGTCTGCAGTAGACATCCTGTATATCTAACTGATGTCTTCACTCTCCCACAGGTCCATCAAGAGCCTCCCCCCAATGTCCAGGAGCAACAGGAACAAGACACCTCAGAGGAGCCTCCTGCCTCTGACAGCGCAGCGTCACCTCAGACAAAGCAACCCAGCACCAGTGCAGAGTCGCACACCTCAGTGGGTATGTCATGAGATAGGGTAGTGTTGTCACCTGGTGTCTCACAGATCAGCAGCAGATGGTGGAGACATTGACAGCAGTAGAGACTCCTCGTCGGAGGGCGCAGGAGTCTCCTAGTTCTGCTCAGCTGCATGCAGACGCTGAGCCTCGGGGGCCATCCAAGAAGAGGGCGATCCTGGAACTGTGGGAACAAGCGCAGGAGGCTCTGACTGGTTTTGCGACCGCGGTGACTGCGAGTGTGCAGAGAATGGAGGAGTCCATCTCCAGCATGAGCAACACCATGGCGCACTCATTGGCAACTATAGCTTCCTCCATGGATAGGATGGCCACCTGCATGGAGGAGACACAGCGCCAGTCGCATGAGAACATGGTTTCTCTTCAAAATAGATGCTCATCTATGCAGGAGAGTTCGGCATCAATGGAGGAAAGATGGGCATCTATGGAGGAGAGAAAACAAAGGCTCATAGACATACTTTGTAGGAGAGATGTCAGCATAGAGGTGGGTCCTTATGATCCCACTGAAGTGCAGCAAGGTGCTCTCCAGCTGCTTGCTAGCAGGTAATTGCGGGTGGTGTACCTTTCAAAAGCTCTTATAATAATTTGTCCGTGACTACACAAACCACTCTGGGTCCAGGTATATTGTGCATCAGTAAAACAGTCCGTGACTACACAAACCACTCTGGGTCCAGGTATATTGTGTATAAGTAAAACAGGTTTATTAAGCATTAAACATCCAGTACAAGGAAGTAATATTTAACAAGAAGATAGTCACAGTCTATTCGTTCGAACCCCGGCATTCCTTCCGAGTGACCGCGGTGCCACTCTCCTGATGTGTCTTGCTGAGTTCTGTTGACTGAAGCGCGCTTCTCTGGGTTTTTGCAGTGTTCTGTTGACTGAAGCTTCTCAAACTCTGGTTACGTGGTGCGCTACTTTCAATGTTCAAAACCTGTATCTTTATACCCTTTTCCCTCTCGTTTTGCCTATGTAGCAGTAATTAACCCTCTGACACCTGGTAAAATCTTGCTTCCCTCATTAGCCATCTTATGACCTTGTTAATCCCACTAGGTCTCTTTCTGTGCACAACAAAGAACCATTATCTTAGATGTTCGCTTTTCACAGAACATTTCTTAAAATGTTTTCTAAATAGTCTGTCCATCCTATAGCTGTACCAATGAAGGATCTCTCTCTCTAGTTCTTGTCTCTTTAAACAAAATATTACCGAATTCCTTGCCAGTCTCCATGTTGATCCAGCACAACATTCCATTACTTCAGTAATCTAAAACAGAGGTTTTTAGTCAGGTTGGCATAATATCCCATCCTGCTTTGCTCTCAGCCATTCACCATTTTATACAGGCTTTTAGGTTTTTAACATACAATTTCACGTATTATAGTTATACAAAAATGGTTATAGAATCTTAATGATGTTTACTATATCCTACAGGTACACCTCTATCCTACAGTGGCCCATGAGAGGGTTGATGGTGGGAGGGGACATGGAAGTGGGGGCTCCACTCCAAGCGCTCTGACTTCCTTCCCCTTTCCAACCCCTCGGTCAGAGCCCCAGATGCCTTCCTGGACAGTGATGGCTGAGTCTACGTTTACACAGTTGCAGGAGGAACAAACTTTGGCGGAGCCATCAGTGGCTCCAATACCCAGAGGACGACCGCCAAAGGCATCTAAGCAGGCACAGCATGGAGATGAGAAGACTGCCACTACCTCTGCTGAAGCTGCAGTGGTAGCACGATGTAGAAGCACCCGGAAAAGAAAGATCCCACACAAATAGTCACAAGGGTAGTCAGTTGGGTGTGTCTTTCGTTATCAATGTCATGTTAGTATTCTATGAAGTGCGGTTAATAAATCATGTAATTGTCACAATTAGAGGTCGCTGGCAAATTTGTGTGATGAAATGGAAATGGCAAAGGGTCAGGGCTCATTTCACACCCAGCAATGGTGGAGAGAGTAACAACAAGGGACGAATCATTGTGTGACTGCTGCATGGTGTTGGTGTTGGGTGATGCAAACCTGCGTACGTGGGTGGCAGCTACATGTTGAAGCTGCATGAAATCTGTCATTGATAAGGGTTTCCCTGGCATGATGGGAAGCAACGTGCTCGCGTACTGGTCTCAATGGGACTGCCGGCTCGTCCAGGTGTTCCTCATCCTCATAACCAACCTCATGGTGAGCCTCCTCATCCTCATCTTCCTCATCCTCCGATGAGGCTCTGCGCTCAGCGCTGTCTTCCTCATAAAGTATTAATCCTCGCTGCTGTTCTATGTTGTGCAGGGCACAGTACACCATGATTATTCGGGAGACCCTGGCTGGTGCATACTGAAGGGCTCCTCCAGATCTGTCGAGGCATCTGAAGCACATTTTGATTAAGCCTATTGTCTGCTCGATGACATTTCTCGTGTAGATGTGGCTTTGATTATAACATCCCTCAGGCTCGTTAGTTGGCCTCCTCAAAGGTGTCATGAGCCATGTTTTCAGAGGATAGCCCTTGTCTCCAAGCAGCCAGCTGGCAAGACTGTTTGATGGTGCGAAGAGCTGAGGGACGGTGGACTGGCACAGGATGTACGAGTCATGGCAGCTGCCAGGGAACTTGCCGCAAACATGGGTGATAATCTTCCTATGGTTGCAGACCAGCTGAACATTGAGGGAGTGGAAGCCCTTGCAGTTAACAAATGCTACTGGGTTGTGATGGGGTGCCCTGATGGCCACATGTGTGCAGTCGATGACTCCCTGCACCCGTGGGAAGCCAGCTAGAGCACCAAAGCCAAGCGCACATTCATTGACACTGGCTTCATCAGTGGCAAAATGAATATAATTTGCGGACTTGTTAAAGAGGGCATTGGTTACCTCATTCCATTGATTTCTTGGGGAGCAGGGGGGAAAGCAGTTAGCTTGTACTTCTTGCAATCTAGTATACTGTATTCGCTGCTCACAATGTGGTCTCCTCTACATTGGGGAGACCAAACGCAGATTGGGTGACCGCTTTGCAGAACACCTCCATTCAGTCCGTAAGGGTGACCCTGAGCTTCTGGTCGCCTGCCATTTCAATTCACCGCTCCATTCCCACTCAGACCTCACCGTCCGCGGGCTCTTGCATTGTTCCATGGAAGCTCAGCGTAAGCTCGAGGAACAGCACCTCATCTTCCGATTAGGCACGTTACAGCCTTCCGGAATCAATATCAAGTTCAACAATTTCAGATCATAACCTCGGCCCCTATTATATTTTTATATATTTTTTATCCATACCTTTGGTTTGTGCCTTTTCCTTTTTTCTCTCCCACATGGCAGCTGTCTCTCATTCTGCCAGCGCATTTAGCACTTCATCTAGAGCCATCTTTTGTCTCTTTACCTGTCCTATTAACATCTCGTCTCATCTTGAATATCTCTTAATGTCTCTTCAACTCTCAGACCTTCCCTTTTGTTCTTTCATCCCCCACCCCCATTTCCCAGCTCCCAAACTGGCCTTTTAATCTGTTTCATTTCCTGCTTTTTTCTCAGTTCTGAAGAAGGGTTTCGACCTGAAACGTTAACTCTGTTTCTCTCTCCATGGATGTTGCCTGGCCTACTGAGTTTTTCTGGTGTTTTCTGTTGTTATTTTAGCTTTTCCATGAAGCTGTCCTCTTGGTTCTTGGTTTCCCGGGCAGGACGAAACAATCCAAGACTGCCAGCCTCATTAAAATATTTAATTGGCCAGCCCACCTCCCGGGAGCGGTTGGCTGCCCGCCCCTTGTCCTGCGTCCGTTAAATCCGGAATTGGTTGGGTTGGAGTCGGGTTTGAGATTTTTGGGCCGCGATTTCGCCTACCTGGGCTGCTTCATGGCGGGAGAGGGTGGTGGCGGGGGTAACCCCACGGCTGCGTTGATCCCGCTGAAAAAAAGATCTTCCCGTAATGGGCCTTGTTAAGACCGCCCTGCACATTTCCTGGCCAAATCAAAAGGTGCGGGTCTGGTGACGTCAGTGAATGGCACAATTCTTGCCAGTATATTTAAAAGGAGCGATGGCCCTATTTGCTGTTAGTTGTAATTTCACAGAATTCAATGTTGGGAGTGTCTGTAGGTGTGCACAATGTGCTTCCAGCACCAAACAGCTGCACCTCGGTTCAGTGATGAGTCCCTCCATAATCTTGTGGAGGGAGTGAGAGCATGTAGGGAGGTTTCTATTCCCAGGAGACGAAGGCAGCGTGGCTGCAGATATCGCAGAAGGTGACAGGCATGTCAGTGATCGTTCGGACCTGGGTGCAGTGTCGCAAGCATTTTAATGATCTTCTAAGATCAGGAAAAGTGAGTATAATACCACACTTACCTTGATGCTGCGGTGCCTGTCATCACATCCCCACCACTCTGCTTTGCCAACCCTCCTCCTGCACAACGTTACTCACCCCAACATCCCTTGGACCTTCAACCATCCCTCTCTCTCCATATACATTATCAGGTCCCCATCTTACTGTGCATCCCTCACACTCAGCCTCATAGTAAAGCAAAGACATCAACTAACAACACAAAAGGATGCTACTTGGTATTGGCACCCCACTGCATCATAGTCTCCCTCTAAAGATCTATCTCATTCCATTCCTTACACTCATTCCATCACTCTCACTCAACCTTCTCTTCACAGAATCACAGAAACCCCACAGTGCAGATAGAGGCCATTTTGGCCCATCGAGCCTGCACCGACACATATCCCACCCGATCCCTGTAACCCCCCGTATTTAATCCCCCTAACACTAAGGGTCAACTTATCATAGCCAATCAACCTAACCTGCACATCTTTGGACTGTGGGAGGAAACCGGAGCACCCGGAGAAAACCCACGCAAACACGGGGAGAATGTGCAAACTCCACACAGACAGTCGCCCGAGGCCGGATTCGAACCCGGGTCCCTGGCGCTGTGAGGCAACAGTGCTAACCACTATGCCACCGTTCTTTCCCTCCTTGCAGGAAAAGTGAGCCCACAATAAGAGGGAGAGGGAGAGAACTGGAGGAGGACCGCAAGCCATGGCCTTTCTGACTACTGCAGAGGAGGCAGCACTGGATATTGCTGGAATGGTCGACCAGCCGGAAGTGGGGGACGGAGAGAGGGGCGCATTAGAAGAACACGGTGACAGAATTATTTTCCATACACTTCAATGGCTTTCATCAATCACTCATACGGGGTCTGATTTTAACAGAAAATGAATGCTCATCATGTGGATAATGGTATGTGTCTGCAGTCAACATCTCATATGTCTAACTGATGTCTTTACTCTCCCTCAGGTCCATCAAGAGCCCTCCCTCCTCCTCCCCCCCCTCCCCTCCCTCTCCCCTCCCTCCTCCTCCTCCCCCCTCTCCCCTCCCTCCCCTCCTCCCCCCCTCTCCCCTCCCTCCCCTCCTCCCCCCTCTCCCCCCCCTCCCTCCTCCCCCCCTCTTCCCCCCCTCTTCCCCTCCCTCCCCTCCCCCCCCTCCCCTCCCCCCTCCTCCCCCCCTCCTCCCCCCTCCTCCTCCCCCCCCCCTCCCCTCCCCCCCTCCCCCCTTCCCCCCCCCTCCCCTCCCCCCCCTCCCCCCTTCCCCCCCCTCCCCTCCCCCCCTCCCCCCTTCCCCCCCTCCTCCCCCCCCCCCGACTGTCCAGGAGGAAGAGCAAGAAGTCTCCTCAGAGGAGCCTTCTGCCTCTCAGGGTGCAGCATCACCTCATACAAGGCAAGCCAGCACCAGCACAGAGATGCACACCTCGGTGGGTCCAGGTGAGCAAGAGTAGATGGTGGAGACATTGACAGCAATGGAAACTCCTTGTCGGAGGCCGCAGAGTCTCCTAGCTCTGCTCAGCTGCATGTAGACGCTGCACCTCGGGGACCATCCAGAAAGAGGGTGATCCTGGAGCTGTGAGAACAAGTGCAGGAGGCTCTGACTGGGTTCTTGACAACGGTGACTGCGAGTGTGCAGAGAATGGAGGAGTCCATCTCCAGCATGAGCACCACCGTGGCGTACTCACTGGCAGCTTTAAGTTCCTCCATGGATAGGACGGCCACCTGCATGGAGGACATAATGCGCCAGTCTCATGAGAACATGGTTTTACATCAAAGTAGTTGGGCATCTATGGAGGAGAGAAACCAAAGGCTCAAAGATGTCCTTTCTAGGAGGGGTGTCAGTATAGGTGTGGGTCCTCATGGCCCCACTGAAGTGCAGCAAGGTGCTCTCCAGCTACTTGCTAGCAGGGAAGTGCAGATGATGGTGGGTGGGTACATGGAAGTGGGGGCTCCTCTCCAAGTGCTCAGACTTCCACCACCTTACAAACCCCTCGCTCAGAGCCCCAGATGCCTCCCAGACAGTGATGTCCAAGTCTGCCCCTGCACAGTTGCAGGAGGAGCAGAATTTTGCAAGGCACTCACAGGCTCCAAAACTCAGAGGACGACTGCCAAAGGTGTCTAGGCAGGCGCAGCAGGGAGGCGATGATGCTGCATCTACCTCTGCTGAAGTCACAGGGATAGCACCACATAGAAGCACCCAGAAAAGAAAGATTCCACACAAATAGTCACAAGGGTAGTCACGCGGGTGTGCTTTTCAATATATTTGTGATGGTTAAATTCTATGAATTAGCTGTAATAAATCATTTATTTGTCACACTTTGCAGTCCTTGCCAAATGTGTGCGCTCAAATGGAAGTGGCAGAGTGAACGGTCAGGGCTCAATCGACTTCCAGCAATGGTGGTGAGAGTGAAAAGAATGGAATGGTCATGGCTGGACTGCTATCTTAGGCAGTTCCTCGGAATCGAGGATGACTTGCTTCCACACTAAGAATGAGTTCTCAGGTGACTGATGAGTCCAATGCGGGACCTACAGTCTCTGTCACAGGTGGGGCAGATGGGGGTTGAAGGGGCGGGTGGGTGGGGTGTTTGGGTTGACGTGCGCTCCTTCCGCTGTTTGTGCTTGACTTCCGCTTGTTCCCGGAGAAGAGACTCAAGGTGTTCAGCACCTTCCCGGATGCTTCTCCTCCACTTTGTGCAGTCTTGGGCCAGGGATTCCCAGATGTCGGTGGGGATGTTGCACTTTTTCAAGGAGGCTTTGCGGGTGTCCTTGAAGCATTTCCTCTGCCCACCTGGGGCTCTCTTGCTGTGTCGGAGCTCCGAGTACTGCGCTTGTTTTGGGAGTCTCATATCGGGCATGCTGACGATGTGACCCATCCATTGGAGCTGATCGAGCGTAGTCAAAGCTTCGATGCTGGGGATGTTGGCCTGATTGAGAACACTGATGTTGGTGCACCTATCCTGCCAACAGATTTGCAGGATCTTGCGGAGGCAGCGTTGGTGGTACCTCTCCAGTGCTTTGAGGTGCCTGCTGTACATGGTCCATGTCTCTGAAGCATACAGGAGGGTGGGTCTCTCTACTGCTCTGTAGACCATGAGCTTGGTGCTGGGCTTGAGGGCCTGGTCTTCAAACACTCTCTTCCTCAGGCAACCGAAGGCTGCACTGGCACACAGAAGGCGGTGTTGGACTTCGTCATCGACGTCTGCCCTTGTTGACAGTAGGCTCCCGAGGTATGGAAAGTGGTCCACGTTGTCCAAGGCCTCATTGTGGATTTTGATCATTGGGGAGCAGTACTGTGTGGTGGGGGCAGTTTGGTAGAGGACTTTTGTCTTACAGATTTTTAGTGTAAGGCCTATGCTCTTGTACACTTCAGTGAAGGTTTTGATGATGGTTTGGAGTTTGACCTCAGAGTGTGTGCAGATGGAAGCGTCGTCTGCATACTGTAATTCGATGGCAGAGAATGGGACGATCTTGGATCTGGACTGGAGGCGACGGAGGTTGAACAGTTTCCCGTTTGTTCTGTAGATTAGCTCCACTCCAGTGGGGAGCTTACTAAGAGTGAGATGGAGCATTGCAGGCAGGAATATCGAGAAGAGCGTTGGTGCGATGACACAGCCTTGCTTGACCCCGGTCTGTACATGAATTGGGTCTGTGGTGGATCCGTTGGTCAGGATCACGGCTTTCATGTCATCGTGAAGCAGGCGGAGGATGGTGACAAACTTTTGAGGGCAGCCAAATTTGAGGAGGACACTCCATAATCCCACACGGTTGACGGTGTCGAAGGCCTTTGTGAGGTCAAAGAAGGCCATGTACAGCGGTTGATGCTGTTCCCTGCATTTCTCTTGTAGTTGACGCGCGATGAAGGTCATGTCGATTGTGCCCCTTAGTGGGCGGAATCCGCATTGCAGCTCTGGGATGAGCTCTTCAGCCACTGGGAGCAGCAATTGAGGAGGATTCTTGTGATGACTTTCCCTGTGGCAGACAGCAGGGAGACTTCTCTGTAATTACCGCAATCAGACTTGTCACCTTTCTTGAAGATGGTCACGATTATGGCAACTCTGAGATCCCCTGGCATGCTCTCCTCCTTCCAAATAAGAGAAATGAGTCCATGTATTCGCACCAATAGTGCTTCTCCACCATGTTTTAGCGCCTCGGTGGGGATTCCATCTGCTCGAGGCCTTGTTGGTCTTCAGTTGTCAGATGGCCTTTTCAATCTCATGCCGGGCTGGGGTTGTGCTGAGGTGGTGGCAGGTAGCATGCAGCGGGATGGAGCTGAGGACACTCGTGTCAAAGATAGAGTCTTGGATGAGGAGATCTTCGAAGTGCTCCTTCCAGCAGGCACTGACTGCCTCTCTGTCCTTGATCAGTACCTCTCCGTTCGTGGCCCACAGTGGGGTAGGACCTTGGGTGCTTGGGTCATAGGTGGTCTTGACTGCGCTAAAGAATCCACGCATGTCGTGGTTGTCGACTAGCTGGTGGATCTCCTGCGCTTTCTCCACCCACCATCTGTTCTTTAGGTCGCAAGTTTTTTGTTGGCCCTTGGCCTTCAGGCATCTGTAGAGCAGCTTTCTTGCTCTAGAGTACTGTTGCTTTTTTCAGATCAGGAATGCCTTGTGCTTGCGGTTTATTAGCTCCTGGATCTCCTGGTCGTTCTCGTCGAACCAGTCTTGGTGTTTCCTGTTCAAGTTGTTAAGTCTGTGTGTTATAGTGATAATTACTACACAGACTACAAGAGTAAATTCAACAGGTCTTTACTGGTTGGAGGTAGGGACTATACTGAATACAATATTACTACACAGTGCTTATATACCGGTGTGGTCATCACCGGTATTACGTATACAGCAGCCAGAGAAAGTAGTACATCTCTTAAGGTGGAACAGGCTTAAGTTGTCTTAAGGTGGAACAGGTTACATACACCACAATCCTCCCTTTTTAGCTTAACAGTCATATCCCCATTTAACATAACATAATAACATATATACATATATAACTTCAGGTATAACAGTTCAAAGGTTCAGTCTCTCAGGAGGCTTTCTGATGCGGCTTGGATAACGCCTCTCAGTAGTCTCTGATTCTTGTTGTTGAGGTGCCTCCTCTAATTGGTTTCCAATGTATTGGGTGTCATCATCATCAAGTACATTCCCTGCCGAGGTAGATGCTTCAGGTTCATTAACGTCTTCCACAGTTGTCTCTGTCACAACCATGGGTTCAACCCTTGCTCTCGACTCTACCAGTTGATCCGCATGACGCCTTATCACATTATGACCAATATCTACTGTGTACATCAGAGGTCCTTGTCTGGCCCGAATTGTTCCGGACTGCCATTTTTCGTTTCCATAGCCCCTTGCCAACACTGGTTGTCCTACGTCGAAAGTTCGAGTGGTCTTGTTGTTAATATGCCGAAACTGTTTCTTTTCCACTTCCCTCCGCACATTTGGTTTTAACAAGTCCAACTTGGACCGCAACCTCCTGTTATAAAACATCATGGCAGGACTTTGGTTAGTCACTGCATGATCAGCGTTTCGATATGACATCAGGAACTTGTCGACCTTGTGTTGCAGCGGAATCTGATCATCGTTCATGGCCTTAATTGCCTTTTTGAATGTCTGGACAAATCTTTCAGCCAACCCGTTTGTCGCCGGATGATATGGGGCAGAGGTATAATGTTTTACTCCATTCTTCTTTAAGAATTGTCGGAATTCTTCCGATACAAACTGTGGTCCGTTGTCCGAACAGATCTGTTCTGGCAATCCGTTCCTTGCGAATATTGTTCTTAACACCGCAATTATCTTTTCTGAAGTAGTGGTATTCATCTTGATGACTTCTGGCCATTTGGAATGTGCGTCCACCGCGATTAGGAACATGGAGTCCATGAATGGACCAGCAAAGTCAATGTGTACGCGTTGCCATGGGGCTGAAGGCCATTCCCATGGGTGTAGCGGTGCTATCGGAGGTGCATTATGCACTTTTTTGGCACCCAGCGCAGCTTTTCGTTAACTCCTCAATCTGTTGGTCAATACCCGGCCACCATACATAAGCCCTAGCAAGACTTTTCATTTTAACTCCCCCCAGATGACCTTCATGCAGTTCGTTTAAAACTCTTTCCCTTAACTTGGGAGGAATAATCACTCTTGTCCCGTACATCAAGGTACCATGGCAGACGGACAGCTGGTCTCGCCTTGCCGAAAATGCCGGTAACAGAGGATCACCCCGTGTTGGCCATCCTTTCACTGTCACCTCGTAGACTCTGGACAGTGTCGGGTCGTTCCTGGTTTCTCTTTCAATACTTGCATTGGTGACTGGTAAACACTCGATGATGGTCGAATGAAATAACTCAACAGGGTCAACTTTCATCGTGTCTTCTTCTTCAGGTAGTGGCAGGCGCGACAGCCCATCAGCATTGCCATGCTGTTTCGTACCTTTGAATTCTATTTGATATTGATGTGCCCCTAGGAAAAGAGACCATCTCTGGAGACGCTGCGCTGTCATCACCGAAACACCCTTCTTAGGGTTAAAAATGGATACCAACGGCTGATGGTCTGTCAGAAGTGTGAATTTTTGGCCCTGCAGGTAATGATTAAACTTCTTCACTCCCCATACAAGGCTGAGAGCCTCCCTATCGATCTGCGCATAGTTGCGCTCAGCGGAGGTCAATGATCTGGATGCAAACGCGACTGGCCTTTCCGTGCCATTTGGCAACTTGTGAGAGAGTACTGCCTCAATACCATATGGAGAAGCATCACAAGCCAACCGAATAGGCAGTGTCGAGTTGAAGTGAGCCAACACTTCCTCTGAGGTGATCAATTATTTGCTTTTGCGAAATGCTTTCTTACAGTTTTCGCCCCATTCCCATGGTACCCCTTTCTGTAAAAGAGCGTTTAACGGGTGCAGTACCGTGGATAGATTTGGCAGAAATTTATGGTAATAGTTAATTAATCCTAGAAACGACCTCAACTGAGAGACATTCTCCAGAGCGGGAGCCTTTACAACTGCCTCAATCTTGTCAGGAGACTTATGAAGCCCCTCCCGGTCAATGACATGGCCACAGTACGAGATCCGCTTCTGGAAGAACTCACATTTCTGCCGATTAACTCTAAGTCCATACTCTTTCAGTCTGTTGAGCACCAGTTCCAAGTTTGCGAGATGTCGTTCATCACCATCACCTGTGATCAGAATATCGTCCAGGTAACATTGTGTGCCTGGAATTCCCTGTAATACCTGCTCCATGGCCCTCTGCCAAATTGCTGGAGCCGATGCCACTCCAAAAACCAGCCTATTGTACCGGTACAACCCTCGATGCGTGTTGATCGTGAGGTATTGGCGTGACTCTTCCTCAACCTCCATCTGCAAGTACGCCTGCGCCAGGTCTATCTTGGTGAAGTGTTTCCCGCCAGACAATGAAGCAAAAATATCCTCAATCCGTGGAAGCGGATACTGCGCCGTGTGAAGCAGCGGATTAACGGTGATTTTGAAATCTCCACAGATGCGAACCTTCCCCGGATCTCCTGGCTTGTTGCTCGCAGGACGTTTCATAACGGGAACAATGGGCGTAGCTCACTCACTCCAATCTACCTTAGACAGTACACCTGAACGTTCTAGTGCTTCCAGTTCCGCTTCAACCGTAGGTCGTATTGCATAGGGTACCGGTCTGGCTTTAAAAAACTTTGGTTGTGCATGTTCATCAATCTTGATGTTTGCCGTAATTCCTCTCAGTGTTCCCAGTCCCTGCTGGAACACCTCTTTAGCATCATCCAATATTCTGGACAATCGTTTAGGTTTGACATCTGTTTCCCCGGAATCTACCGTTAGTGCCTTCAAGGAGTGCCAGTCCATATTCATTTTCCTAATCCACTCCCGTCCTAGTAGTGGTGGACCTCCTTCAGGTAGCACATATAAGTCCATTACTTGGCTTTCTTCGCCCTTGTGGACCACTTCTACCTCTATCTTTCCGATGGGGTACACTCTTTGCCCCGTGTATGTTTTCAATATAATCTCCGTATCCTGTAGGGGAATATGTTGGAATAACCTTCTGTAATCTTTCTTATTCATGACCGCCAATGCCGATCCAGTGTCCAATTCCATTTTTACTTGGACTCCTGCTATCTGAAGAGTGACCCAAATTGTCTGGAGATCTGCATCCTTACCAACGTTGTGTACTCTTAAGCTATCCAGTTCATTACTGCTAGCGTCTGAATCTGACTTCTGTTCGGTCAAACTGTTCTTTGTCACCCTGTGTACCTTTGCGTATTTTCCTTGCGGTGACTTTTTGTTGCTGGTCTTCTTTCCTGACCGGCATACTTTAGCTATGTGGCCAAGCCTGCCACACGTTCTGCATTCTTGGTTTTTAAACCAACACTGGTTCTGATCGTGCGTTGTCTTTCCACAACGATAACATTTGACAGAACTCAAACCCAATTCTTTTGTACCGAGTTCCGGTGACCGTAGCTGCATTACTGCCGTGCCTCTCGCTGCGGCTTCGTGTGCTGCTGCCATAGTGACCGCCTTCTCAAGCGTCAGCTCATTCTCCTCGAGCAGTCGTTTTTGTGTATCCTGTTTAAATAAACCACACACAAATTTATCTCGTAGTGCCTCTGTCAGTCCCGTTCCAAACTGACAATATTTTGCTAGCTTACGTAATTCCATCAAATACTCAGCATTGCTTTCATTCTGCAGCTGCCTTCTGTCGTAAAATTTAAATCGTTCCGCTAGCATCAGCGGCGTGGGGTTTAGATGATTTTTCAGGACAGTAACAAGCTCATCGAACGTCTTATCCGTCGGTTCATCTGGTGATAACAGGTGTTTCAATTGCCCGTATGTCTTCGCACCCATTAAATTTAATAATGTTAGTGCTTTATCTGCATCAGGAATTTTATTTGCCTTACAATAATTTTGTATGCGTTCTACATACATGGCCCAATCTTCGATGTCACTATCAAAGGTATTAATGTTCCCATGTTTACGCATCGTTGCAATTTATAGTATTTTTATGTTATCCAAGATGGCGGCTTCCCACACTTGTCGTCGTCCTCCGCCCACAAAATGGCGGTTTTCCCGCGCTTGGCGGTCTTCAACCGTCCCCCGACGCTGTCTCCGCTTCACCGCGGCTCTCGCGCCTTCAGTTTCCCCAGACGCTGCGCCTTTTAGCCCGAATGCGGCCCTTATCTCCGGTCGCGATTGATGTCCCCGCGCTGCGCCTCTCGCTCGAAAGCGGCCCGGCCCTTATCTCCGGTCGCGATCGATCTCACCGCCCTTATTCCTCCGTCTTCCCAGCCCCGTCTGTACAGCCAACGCGGTTGACTTTCTGTCGCGTCGCTGCCCGGCTTACCCACCACCGAGGTAGAAAGAAGAAAGCTGACAGCCGCTGATGGAGGCTTCGAGGTCAGGATGTCTTCTGCACTCCGGTTTCTCGATGCCTGCCGCTCGACGTGTCTTCCAGTAGGGTGATGAGGGTGGAAACCTCTCTTCGACGTCCTGTCTGTGGACGAAGCCGCCGTGGAAATAACTGCCGCAGGGTAAGAATCGGACTCGTCGCCACTGTTAAGTCTGTGTGTTATAGTGATAATTACTACACAGACTACAAGAGTAAATTCAACAGGTCTTTACTGGTTGGAGGTAGGGACTATACTGAATACAATATTACTACACAGTGCTTATATACCGGTGTGGTCACCACCGGTATTACGTATACAGCAGCCAGAGAAAGTAGTACATCTCTTAAGGTGGAACAGGCTTAAGTTCTCTTAAGGTGGAACAGGTTACATACACCACACAAGTGACTGAGTGTCTCTTCACAGGTGCTGATTACGGAGGCCTTAAGTGATGACCAGGCGCTGTGGACATTCTGGGATCGAATTTCCAAGCCCGAAGGAGGTGGGTTTGGAGGTGGGAGTGGTGGGAAAATTGCAGAATCGGGGGGCAGGAACCATCCGGCCCCCAACCCGCCTCTGTGCCAATGTCCCAGGAGGCGGGTATCTGACCTGTGCTGGGAGCTGCCTCCCCGAGGCGGGAAGGGGATTAGTGCCAATTAACTGCCTGTTAACAGGTGGTTAACAGGCAGCTTTTTGCCTAATCCCTATTTTTAGCCCTGAAATGTGGGCTTCCCGACGGCTCCGAACCACGCCAAGTTAGCGAGGCGGACCGTCGGTCTGCAGGGATTGGAGGGGTCGAGATGTCTGGTGTGCAGGTGAGTGATGGGTGCATGTGTGCAGAGGTAAGAGTGTGAGGTAAGTGTAAAGTGTTTTAATAAGTTTAACTTACCTTTACTTTCTCCTGCAGGCTTCCTTCCTTCAGGTCTCGGGAGTCCCTCAGTTCACTGGCACAGAAAGCAGAATGGCCGCTGAACTGTCAAAAGCTGCAGCCTCTGCTTTCTGGTCTGGAGAGCTCTCTAACTGAGTCGGAGTAGAAGGACTCAAGTTAGAAGACAGATTGTCAGTGTTTGACAGCTTCACAGAGCTGTCAAATGCTGATTTTTCATCTGTCAAAAGCTCTTGACAGATGAAATGTCAATCGCTGACATCACCAGTAACCAGGTGTCCCTTAATTGGCCTGCTGAGCGCGCTGGGCAGGCTTAACAAGGTCAATCAAGGGAAAATAGCGTGGGTTGGCCACAAGTCGATGGAGGCAGGACTACAACCCAAAAAGTGGGAGTCCTGCCTCCAAAAGTTCCCCATTGACAAAATCGAGCCCTATGAGTTTTAGGGCCTCATTAGCTGAAGGCATGGTCGCCAATGGTGGAGCATTGAAAATCGGATATGCGCAAGAGGCCAGAATTGGAGGAGCGCAGAGATTTCAGCGGATTGTAGAGCTGGAGAAGTTTACAAAGTTAGGGAGGGCGAGGCCATGGAGACCATGCCTTTTGTGTACAGGACAAGCCATAAACCACTAGTGCTTATAAACTCAGAAAAACATAGCGTGGCTTTCTCCAGGGTTTCTTGCACTTTATCCCTTTGGATTGTTTGACTTATTTCACTTTAGACAGGCTTCTGTAGTACTTAAAAGAGCAGCACAATCTTGACATCTGTCAGACTTAAAACTTTGTTTATATTGGTGGCTCTTCTGCTGTTTGTGAGATTGGTTCTGCAGTAAACGTTGTAAGGTTCAAAAATTTCTGCACAACCCCAGAACAGAAGGAAAGTCATTTTTAAAATGATTTTGGATGGAAAAGGGGCAAAAGTGTGGTTGGGCAAAACAGAAGGATTTCAAGGAGTTTGATTCAAGGAAGAGACTTTTTGGACTGTTTTCAAGGTTATTGGGCAAAAGGGGTTTAAAATAAAAATCCCAGGAAGATTTGGCTGGTTTAAAAAGGCATGTTCAGGCTTGCAAAAGGTTGGAACAACAGAAAGGCGGGGTGGCCCCTGAAGTTCGGATATTGGACTGTCTGAGGAATGTCCAGGCCACCCCTGTTTTACATAAGGACCATGAAGCCTGTTTTCCCGCCAAGCCAGGTATCAGGTAAACAAGACATGTCCCCAGCCATACAAAAGAAAGAACATCAGCCCTACAGTTACTATAAACAAACCACAGTCCAAAGTCAATTTAAAAGGATTGACAAACGTTTAGCATTTTAAATTGGTTTCAGGGCAATCCCGAAACCAGTTAAAAGCCGATTAAGTTTGGGTGAGCCATCCCCTAAATTTGTTAAGTCTGGATGGGCCATCCCCGAAGCTCGTTAGAGTTTTAAAGGACATTAAAAATAACGAGCCCGCCAAATCTTACAAAGGAAACAGAGATTTGGCAGTTAGATAAGCCAGGCCCCAAATTATTATAACTGAGGCCTGCCTTTTCAGTTCAGTAGTACAGTTCGGAGCACAGTACAGTCGAGACAACGCAACACAGTCAGTCCGAGACAGCTGAGAAGTCCGAGTTCAAGTTCAGCCAACCAGCTCAAGAGAAAGACAATCACCGGAGACTCGAAGGAAGAAAGAAGAAATAGAGATCACGGCAACCAAAGGCCTACAGAAACAAACACCAGCCAATATTACCACCAACCAGGTAATATTGGGCCACTGCGACCAACAAGAAAACCAACCGCCGAAAAAACTCACGAACCAAAGACTTGTTTCCACTCTACAGGCTAATCTGACTTACCCCTGGGTAAGATTTGGACAAAAAAGACTCTAAAACTAGCCCTAACCAAAGAAAATTGGGTACTTACCCGATAAGATCCAACAGAGCAACTAACCGCATCAGCGGACTCAACCCAACTGAAGACCCAACGCAGGTGCAGTCTTCTACCACGTCCAAGGTACGGCAGACCCCAACCGCCACAACTAAAGAGAACCCCGAAATTGCGAACCTCCACAACTGTCAAGAAAGTTGTTTTGGTGAGCATTTCCTGGTCCTCTGGATTCCAGCCTAGCTAGTGTAGTGGGGTTGGGAGGGAAAGGGATTTTGTACAATGTAATTCTCCCTCGCTTATTCCATGTGTTCCCCACCCTTTTAAGGTGTAAGTTTTATTGTATTGTATATTTTCCTGTCTCAAAATAAAGATCTGAATTCTTTTGACTAACCCAGGTGTCTGTTGCAAGTTTATTACGACCCCCAAATAAGTCCAAAGTCTAGAACAAAAGGGAGTGGGAGCGATTCGAACTGCTCAAAGGAGTCAGAGGTGAAGCTGACAAACAACACACACCCCACCCCCTACAACATTAAAAAAAATGCTCCAAAATGATAACTCTTCCTACTTCAAACCCAGACACAAGTCCTCAAAGTAAAACAAAAGGCAATTAAATCACCAAAATATTGTGTTAAAGCATTGATTTAATTAAATCAAAGAGGCAGTGAACAGTATGTGCTGAATAATTGAAATATTGATTAAAGCAGTCTGGAAAACTGTCTGTAAAGTAAACCTGTCAAGGCTCACTTATTTCCAGTGACAGTTACTGTTTTCTCTGAAGGTAAAAACGATAACCACTCTGTAAATGTCTTTAAAGCTCTATTCATTTAAATCAGTGTTGCCACTGCTTTATTTTTAAAAAAAGCATGTTTGTATTTCCAATGACCCTGGTAATATTGCATAAACAGGCTTAGAGCAACTGCACAATGAATTTGGCCAATCTCCTCATATTAAAAACATGAGGGTGAAAACCATTTGTTTTCTCTTACACTCTGAGGAGTCAGAGGTGAAAACAGGATAATTATCAAGACTCTTTTTATAAGGTTGAACAAATGAAGATTGAAGGGAACAATAGGAGATGCAAGTCGTGATTCATGAATGCGGTGCCCTGACTCAAAGAGTTGAATTTTGCCCGCGCTGAGAGGGCGGGTTTGGAGACGGATCCACTGTCAAAATCAAAAAGGTTGACAGCGGGCCGGTATCCCGCTCTGAACCCGCCTCCTTCTGAGTTTCCTTAGTGCCAGTTCTGCCTGCGCTTTGCAGACATGGCACTAAGTGACGGGTCATTCAATTGTGCTCGTTAGCAGGGTGTTTAAAGTAATTAAATCAGCATTTTACCAGTTACAAAGCATTTTGCCAAGTTTTCCATGAGGTTCCCATCGCTCGGGGATCGCGCCAGGTAGATATGATGGGTTCTGAACAACTCGCCATTTCATTCAATAGGTGACAGCTGCAAAAGTGGTTTAAAACCTGCCATTTTACAGCTGGTCACTTTCCAATCTCAGAAGCTTCAGCTTTCAGTATATGGAAAAGATTTTTAAACTTTATGCAGTTGCGAAGTGTTTGCAGTAAACTCTCTATTCACTGTCACCTCATATCTCACCCTTGATAGATTGCTTCTGTCATCTGAACTTCACCTGCCATATGAAACATCAGAACGGGCACAATTTACGCTCTCTCACCTTGGTCCTCAGAATCTGATGATGATCACCTGCAGCAGCAGCAGAACCAACCACACCAGCAGCAGCAACAAGAGGAGCGGCAACTTGCTCCTCAACCACCTGATGCTGTACAGAGCATAGGACATCAGTGCAGGGCTGCACCGTGCCGGAGGTCACCCCCCCAAAACAGGGTATACAAGCAGAGGATGAGCTTCCTCAACATGATGGAGCAGCAGTGCCATCACACCAGGTCGTTGCCGACATTTGCACTTTGCTGGAGCAAGACCTGCAGCCCAGAGGAAGGGGTGTACACTCCTTACCAGTGGCTGACAAACTCACCCTTGCCCTCAACTTCTTCACCTCAGGCTCCTTCCAGGCATCTGCAGCAGACCTTTGCAGCATCTCGCAGTCTGCCACACACAGCTGAATCGGGAGTCCCAGCTTGAAAAATGCCAGGCGGAGGTAGAAAGCGTCAGAGAGGTGTATGAGGCCAGAGCTAGTGGAATGAGGGTGCGGGAGCATGCACGCCTCACACTAGAGGTCACGAAATGCCAGGCATTTATAGAGCGCCTTGTGCAGGAAGTCACAGAGGCAAGGGACTGTGAGATGAGGCTACAGGAGGAAATCGCACACCTCACCCAAGAAGTTAGCGAGGGAAAAAGCCATGCAAGGAATGAGATAGAATTCCTAAAGTACCAAATCATAGAAGCAAAGAGGAGTGAGATTAGACTGCGGGAAGAGAATGCCCGCCTCACCTCAGAAGTAACAGAGCAGGAGGAGAAGGTTAGGGAGGTAAAGGCAGGTTATAAGCTGGCCTGGGACCTAAGGATTGAGGAAGTAGATCATGGCCCCTGTAGAGCATGTCCAGTAGCAGAAATCCGGGACAAGGGAGGCACACAGGGGATAGTTTTGGCCCCAGACCAAAGGCAGGTCCAAGTCCAAAATTCCCCATTTAAAGCCACCCGGGTAAGAGAATATGAGTTTACCCACCAGACAAGTTCAAGTTCACCGCCTGTAAAGACAGGCACTGTGGCTTGTTTTAAGGGTAAAGTTGTCCAGCCCACAAATTGGGACACTTCCCTACCCCAGTGGGACCCTAGTTTTGCCCAAAGTTTAAATTTGGAAAGGTTATGTGGCTTAGAAATGGAGAAACAGCAGCCTGGGATCAGAAATCAGCAGGCTGCTGCCCATCCATTCACAGATCGCTTGGAGACTGCCCGCGCATGCGCAGTCGCTGGTCTGGAGACGGGAATCCCCCAGTCATCTGAGCAGAAGGTTCGCTCAGGCGCAGACGTGCGCCTGAGGGGAGAGTTTTGCAGGATCAGGTTCGCGCAGGCGCGGTTCCACAGCACGTACTCCCAGCGGATTTTCTTAACTTTTCCCGCACAGGCGCAGTCGAGCGCCTGAGGGAAAAGGTTCCCCAACACTGGGTTCGCGCAGGCGCAGTCGCGGACCCGGAACTCCGAGAGGCCCTTACTCAGTTTTCCCGCGCAGGCGCGGTCGCGCGCCCGAGGGGTGAGTTTTGCGAACAGGAGGTTCGCGCAGGCACAGTCGTGAACCCGGAACACCCAGCGACTCCTTTCCTCTGCGAGGCCGAGCGCGCAAGCGCAGTCGGCCGTTTAAAGATCCCCGCTTCCCAGAATAGATGCGCAGGCGCAGAAGCCTGCTTGGAAGACCCAGCGGTTCTTCCAACCTTTTTTAAAAAGACTGAACGCGCAGGCGCGGTTGCCTGCACTAGTGTAGCAGTTCCCCAGCCCTGTAAAGTGCTTGTTCGCGCAGGCGCAGTCGCCTGCAGCAACCCAGCGGCTCTTCCTAAGTTTTCCCACGCAGGCGCAGACACCTGTTTGAAGCCAGAGGCTTCACAGCCTCTGCAGCGGGACTCCGAGGAGGAGGTCTGTGCATGCGCAGTTGCCGGCGGGACCACAGCGGCTCTTTTTCAGGAGGTTTGCGCAGGCGCACTCGCCTGTTTAAAGGGACCAGCTTCCCAGCCAGCCTCTAGAATTGTTTTCCCCATGATGTGGGACCCTGGGGGGGCAGGGATAGCAATTCCTCTTGCAGGAGAGCTGGTAATGGGTTTTGGACATGGGGGAGAAGGTTCCCAGTCAGCTAGGGCTGCGACCCTGACTCAGGGTCCGCCAGCTAAAGTTTCCCCCACTGAGACGCCCCTCAGAAGGTCTCAGCGGGCCCGCAAGCCCATGAAAAGGTGATCACCAGGGTACCTGCCACACAGAGCAATCTCCCAAACCGGGGAGAAGCCAAAGGGCAGAGGTCCCCAATCAACAGCCATAAGGTGCGAGGGACCAGAGACAGGAGGCAGTCCAGCTTCGCTGCAGCCAGCAGCAATCTGCGACAGTGCCAGAGATTAGCCTGGCCGTCCGGAGACGGGCGGCACTTGTATTATAGCTATGTGTGAATATAGCGTGCTTTTAAGGTGTATTTTAAGTCACATATAGGCCAGACTGTTAAGTCTGTGTGTTATATTGAGAATTACTACACAGACCACAAGAGTAAATTTAACAGGTCTTTACTCGTCGAAGGTCAGGGTGGAACTGCCCAATAAATCATTACACAGCACTTATATACCGGTGTGGTCACCACCGGTATTACAGTATACAGCAGCCAAGATAAAGTAGTGCAACTCTTAAAATAGTTCTCTTAAAGGTGGAACGGTTACATACACCACAATCCTCCCTTTTTAGCTTAACAGTATATGTTCCCCATTAACATAACATAATAACATATATACACAACTTTATGCAAAAACAGTTCACAGATTCAGTCTCTCTGGAGGCTTCCTGACTCGGTCCGGATAACGCCTCGGTGGTGTAGTAGTTTTCGGTGGTGTAGTAGGTTCTTTTGGCAAGGTCGATTCGGCTTGAATGCCAGTGTCGGGTTCATCTGATTCTAGTATCACCGGATCGGAGGTAGATCCCATGGGCATCTCCGCTTCGTCATTAGGCGTATAGAGTTGTGGAGTAGGTTGTCCCTTTTCGGATGACTCTATGATCTGGTCAACGTGGCGCCTTATTATGCTTTCACCAATGTCCACGGTATACATCAGCGGTCCTAGTCGTGTGCAAATAGTTCCAGGCTGCCATTTCTCGGTACGGTAGTCCCGGGCCAAAACTTGTTGACCTATCTGGAAGGTTCTAGTTGGCCTTTCATTCATGCCTTGAAATTGCCGGTTCTCTACGTCCCTTCTGATGTTTGGCTTGATCAAATCCAGCCGACATCTTAGTCTTCTATTGAAAAACATCATGGCGGGAGTTTGGTTTGTAACCGCATGTGTTGCATTCCTGTACGCCAACAAGAAGTTATCTACCTTATGTTGTAGATTTATGTCTTCCTTACCCATGGCCTTTATGGCCTTCTTGAAGGTCTGGACAAACCTTTCAGCTAATCCATTGGTGGCGGGATGGTATGGGGCGGACGTGTAGTGCTTAACCCCATTGTTTTTTTAAGAACTTCCTGAATTCTTCGGACACAAATTGCGGTCCATTATCAGAACAGATCTGTTCCGGCAGCCCATTCCTGGCAAATATGGTCCTTAATACTGTGATGGTTTTTTCCGTGGTGGTGGAGGACATCTTTATTACCTCCGGCCACTTGGAGTGTGCATCCACCGCGATTAAGAACATTGAGTCCATAAATGGACCAGCAAAGTCGATGTGTACCCTTTGCCATGGAGATGAGGGCCACTCCCATGGATGTAGAGGAGCTTGTGGTGGGGCGTTTTGGACCTTCTGGCATCCTAGACAGCTCTTGGTCATTTCTTCGATGTCTCCATCGATACCTGGCCACCACACAAACGCTCTGGCTAGGTTCTTCATTTTCACTCCACCCAGATGCCCCTCGTGAAGCTCCTTTAGCACTTTATGCTGGAGTTTGAGTGGAATCACCACTCTGGACCCACACATCAAAGTTCCTCGGCACACTGACAGCTGTTCTCTTCTTTGCGAAAATGCTGGCAACAGTGGTTCGCCATGTGCTGGCCATCCCTTCACCGTTAAATCGTAGACTCGTGAGAGAGTCGGGTCATTTCTTGTTTCCTTTTCGATCGTAGAATTTGTTACTGGTGGACATTCCACTATGGTTGAGTGGAACATCTCCACTGGGTCCACTGTAGGCGCCTCTTCTACCGTTGGCAACGGTAGGTGCGATAACCCGTCAGCATTCCCATGCTGTTTTGATCCTTTGTATTCTATGTCATATTGGTGTGCCCCTAGGAAAAGGGACCACCTCTGTAGCCTTTGCGCTGTCATAATGGAAACGCCCTTTTTAGGGTTGAATATGGATACCAACAGCTGGTGGTCTGTCAGCAGTGTAAACTTCTGGCCCTGCAGGTAATGATTAAACTTCTTTACTCCCCACACCAGGCTGAGAGCCTCCCTATCTATCTGAGCATAGTTGCGCTCAGCGGAGGCCAATGATCTGGATGCAAATGCGACTGGCCTTTCCGAGCCATTTGGCAACTTGTGTGAGAGTACTACTCCAATACCATAAGGAGAAGCATCACAAGCTAAACGAATAGGTAGCGTTGGGTTGAAGTGAGCCAACACTTCCTCTGAGGTGATCAATGCCTTGCTTTTGCGAAAGGCCTTCTTACAGTCCTCGCTCCACTTCCATGGTACTTCTTTCTGCAAAAGAGCATTCAGCGGGTGCAGCACCATGGATAGATTTGGCAGAAACTTATGGTAATAGTTAATCAACCCTAGGAACGACCTCAACTGGGATACATTTTCCGGAGCGGGAGCCTTCACAACAGCTTCGATCTTGTCAGGTGACTTGTGCAGCCCCTCCTGATCAATGACATGACCACAGTACGAGATCCGTTTCTGAAAGAACTCACATTTCTGGCGATTAACTCGAAGGCCATATTCCTTCAACCTGGTGAGCACCAGTTTCAAATTTGCAAGGTGTTCCTCATCGTCATCTCCTGTAATCAGAATATCGTCCAAGTAACATTGAGTGCTTGGAATTCCCTGTAATACCTGCTCCATGGCCCTCTGCCAAATTGCTGGAGCCGAAGCCACTCCAAAAACCAGTCTATTATATCGATACAAGCCTCTGTGCGTGTTGATTGTGAGATACTGGCACGACTCTTCCTCAACTTCCATCTGTAAGTAAGCTTGCGCCAGGTCTATCTGGGTGAAGCGTTTCCCGCCAGACAATGAAGCAAAGATATCCTCAATCCGCGGAAGCGGATATTGCACCGTGTGAAGCACCGGATTAACTGTGATCTTGAAGTCTCCACAGATGCGAACCTTCCCCGGTTCCCCAGGCTTGTTACTCGATGAACGCTTCATGACGGGAACAATGGGCGTGGCCCACTCACTCCAGTCCACTTTAGACAGTACTCCTGAATGTTCTAGCCCTTCCAGCTCAGCTTCCACAGCAGGTCGTATCGCATAAGGTACCGGTCTGGCTTTGAAAAATTTTGGGTTTGCATGTTCTGCAATCTTGATTTCTGCCTTAATTCCTCTCAGTGTTCCCAGTCCCTGTTGGAACACCTCTTTAGCCTCATCCAATATTCTGGACAATCGTTCAGGTTTGACATCTTTTTTTCCGGAATCTACCGTTATTGCGTTTAGGGAGTGCCAGTCCATATTTATTTTCCTGATCCACTCCCATCCCAGAAGTGGTGGACCTCCCTCAGGTAGTACATATAAGTTCATTCCTTGGTGTTCTTTGCCCTTGTGTACCACCTTGACTTTTATCTTTCCGATGGGGTATACTCTTTGCCCCGTGTATGTCTGCAATACTATCTCCGTATCCCGTAGGGGAATATGTTTGAATAACTTTTTGTAATCTTGCTTATTCATGACCGTCAACGCCGATCCGGTGTCCAATTCCATCTTCACTTGGACTCCTGCTATCTGCAGTGTGACCCAGATAGTTTGTCGGTCAGCTTCCTTATTCACAGTGAATTCTCAGACTACCCAGTTCCTGGCTGTTGGAGTCTGAATCCGAATTCTGTTCGTCCGAACTCTTCTCAGTCACCTTATGTACCTTTCTGCACTTTTCCTGCGGTGACTTTTTGTTGCTGGTCTTCTTTCCTGACCGGCATACTTTAGCTATGTGACCAAGCTTGCCACATTTTCTACATTCCTGGTTTTTAAACCAGCATTGGTTCTGATCGTGTGTTGTCTTTCCACAACGATAACATTTCGTTGTACCCGAAGCCATTTGATCTACGCTGAGTACCGCTGCCTTCAGCTGCATTTCCGCAGTGCCTCTCGCTGCGGCTTCGTGCGATGCTGCAATAGTGACAGCCTTATCAAGTGTAAGATCATTTTCTTCAAGCAGCCGCTTTTGTGTTCCTTCTTTCGACAATCCACACACGGATTTGTCTCTCAGTGCCTCTGTCAGACTTTCCCCAAACTGACAGTATTTTGCTAGCTTCCGCAGTTCAATTAAATACTCCGCGTTGCTTTCCTCTTTCAGTTGCGTTCTCGCATAAAATTTAAATCGTTCCACTAACATCAGCGGTGCGGGGGTCAAATGATTTTTCAGGACAGCAACAATTTTAGCGAAAGTCTGATCCGCCGGTTTAGCTGGTGATAGAAGATGCTTCAATAGCCCGTATGTCTTCGCACCCATTGAGTTTAGTAAGGTTAGTGCTTTATCTTCATCTGTTATTTTATTTGTCTTACAATATATCTCTATGCGTTCTACATACGTGGCCCAATCTTCAACATCGGGATCGAAATTGTTGATGTTACCACGCTTAGGCATCCTCGCAATCTTCTTGAGAAACAAAAAGAAATTTTTCTTTAACTTTTTTTTTTAAATGGCGGTTTCCCGCGCTTGTCTTCTTCCCCGCCTCCGAAAATGGCGGCTTCCCGCGTTTGCCTTTCTCCCCCGCTGGCTGTAACGGCGATTGCCGTATTGCTGCGTTCGCCCTCCCCAGCGGTTTTCAAATCGTGCCTCCCAGCCCCTCTTGCAGTCCAGTCCTTTCCCCCGGCTGCGGCTGAGTTCTCCGCGGTTTTTTTTTATTTTCTCCGCGCCTTACGCTGTCCCGGTCGCTGTGCTTCGCGGCCTCGGTAGCTGCCCGGCCTTTCTCACCGGTCGCGGTCGAGCTCTCTCTCGACGCTGTTGCGTCTCCCAGCCCGCTTGCAGCCCAGTCTTTCGCACCGGCTGCGTTTGCATTCACCGCGGCTCCCGTGCCTTACGCTGCCCCAGTCTCAGCGCCTCTGGCCCCGACTTCTGTCTGGCTCTTTTCCCCAGCCGTAGTCGAGTTCTCCGCCCTTATATCCTCCGTTTTTCCCTCCCCTATTTCACAGCCAACGTGGCCGACTTGCTGCTCGTCGCTGATCGGCTTACCCACCACCGTGATAGAAGGGATGATCACTGCCTGTTGCTGATGGAAGGCTTCGTGTCAGAATTCTTCCTTTGCTCTGCAGACCCGAGTCTTCTCTCGGCAGAATGATGAGGGCGGATGCCTCCTCTCGACGCCCGTTAAACTGCCTTGGATGTATCTCTGCCGCAGGGTAAGATCGTACTCATCGCCACTGTTAAGTCTGTGTGTTATATTGAGAATTACTACACAGGCCACAAGAGTAAATTTAACAGGTCTTTACTAGTCGAAGGTCAGGGCGGAACTGCCCAATAAATCATTACACAGCACTTATATACCGGTGTGGTCACCACCGGTATTACAGTATACAGCAGCCAAGATAAAGTAGTGCAACTCTTAAAATAGTTCTCTTAAAGGTGGAACGGTTGCATACACCACACAGACCAGGTAAGGACGGCAGATTTCCTTCCCTAAAAGACATTGGTGAACCAGATGGGTTTTTACGACAATCCAATAGTTTCATGGTCACCATTACTGATACTAGCTTTTTATTCCAGATTTATTTAATTAACTGAATTTAAATTCCCCAGCTGCCGTGGTGGGATTTGAACTCACGTCTCTGGATCTTTGGTCCAGGCCTCATGGATTACTAGTCCAGTGACATAACCACTAAGAATGAAAATGTCTTAGCTATGTAATATATTTTTGCAAATTATTTTCTTCTGCATCCATGGAGGAAATTTTAACCCCAAGCACGACAGGCAAGGGAGAGGGTTGGGTGAGAGTTAAATTGGTAAAAATGTGAAACACGAGCCCAACCTGTAATGAAGGCACCTACTTCCAGTTTAACCGCGCCGGGTTAGCGGGCATCCGAGTAACCCGCTCTGGGGAGAGGGGTCACTAATTATAATATTTAAATGAGGCTTCGTTCCTCAGATTTGAATTCAACGGCTGCAGGCTGGGTTTCTCAGGGCTCGGGAAACCCGGCAGCTGAAGGGAGACGGGAGCTGCCAGATCCAGCAGGTAGGTGCTTTTCCAGCACTGCTTGTGGGCCAGGAGGATCAGGAGTGCTTCCCCCCGGCCCTTCAAACATCAACTGCCGCAACCTCTGCTTCCCCAGGATACGCCGAATCCCCCCACAATCTCTCACCGTCCCTGCCATCAGCCGACCCCACCCCACCTCCCCCCCCCGCCCCATTACTTCTTCCCCGCAATCTCTCCGTCCCTCCCATCTCACTATCGAGCATCCCCATCATGCCCCAATTTTCTCCGATTGTCTGACTGTCGCTGGCTGCTGCCTTCTACCACTGGTTTTCCCGCCCAGCAGCCGGCCAGGCTCTCCATCTGGCTGGCTGCTGGTCGGGAAATGGAGTAAAAAAAATGCTAATGAGATCCTGCCATGAAATTCAGCAGGATCTCCGTGTCCCCATCATTTCCAGGTTTCCTCCCCGCCTTCCCATAAATATCGGCACTCTGCAGCGGAGAGAATGGGAAGGAGAGCTGTTCTGTATAAGAGGCGTAACCTTGGCATGCCTTCTTATTTTTTGACCGGTTGCTCCCACAGTAGAAGTGCTTCATCCACTACACAGTGTTTTCTCCATTCGACTTGCTACCATCAGTAATTCACCAAAGAGGTAAAACTACTCTTTGCAAACAGATGATATATTAAATAGGAGTTAAAGTTTGCACCTTTTGCATGCACGTACGAGAATGCCGAACTTTATTCGGTGTGTTTTCTGGAAGCTCAGGTATGTTAGGATGAAATAAATATAATGCATTGCTGAATGGCCAATTAGAAAGGTTCGGTAACATAGAAACATAGAAGATAGGAGCAGGAGTAGGTGATTCGGCCACTTGAGCCTGTTCCGTCATTTAATGAGATCATGGCTGATCATCCAAATTCAATACCCTGTCCCTGGTTCTCCCCATATCCCTTGATCCCTTTAGTCTTAAGAAATATATCTAACTCCTTCTTGAATATATTTAATAAGTTGGCCTCAACTGCCTTCTGTGGTAGAGAATTTCACAGGTTCACCACTCTCTGGGTGAAGAAATTCCACCTCATCTCAGTCCTAAATGGCTTACCCCTTATCCTTAGACTGTGACCCCTGGTTCTGGACTCCCCCGCCATCGGGAACATCCTGCATCTATTCTGTCTAGTCCTGTTAGAATTTTGTAAGTTTCAATGAGATCCCCTCTCATTCTTCTAAACTTTAGCGAATATAATCCTAATCAACCCAATCTCTCTTCATATGTCATTCCTGCCATCCCAGGTGTCAGTCTGGTGAATCTTCGCTGCACTCCTTCCATGGCAAGAACATCCTTCCTCAGATAAGGCGACCAAAACTGCACACAATACTCAAGGTGTGGTCTCACCAAGGCCCTGTACAACTGCAGCAAGACATCCTTGCTCCTGTACTCGAATCCTCTCGCAATGAAGGCCAGCATACCATTTGCCTTCTTAACCGCCTGCTGCACCTGCATGCTTACCTTCAGCGACTGGTGCACAAGGACACCCAGGTCTCGTTGTACTTCCCCTTCTCCCAATCTATTGCCGTTCAGATAATAATCTGCCTTCCTGTTTTTGCCACCAAAGTGGATAACCTCGCATTTATCCACATTACAGGTAGACTACCCTTTATCCGGACTTCCGAATACCGAAACCCTCTAAAAACCGAAGGTTTTTTCGTTCAGCGTAAGTCGTGCGTACGACTTACGCTGAACGAAAAAACCTTCGGTTTTTAGAGGGTTACGGTTGCGGAAGTTCGGATAAAGGGTAAGTCATGCGCACGACCCCCCGCCGACCCCCCCGCCGACCCTGCCAGCCCCGACAACCGCCGACCCCGCCAGCCCCGACAACCGCCGACCCCGCCAGCCCCGACAACCGCCGACCCCGCCAGCCCCGACAACCGCCGACCCCGACAACCGCCGACCCCCCCGCGTACCCCGCCGGCCCCGACCCCGACTGACTTACGCTGAGCGTCAGCGTAAGTCGTGCGCACGACCCCCCGCCGACCCCCCCGCGGACCCCCGCTGACCCACCTTCCGAAATCCAAAATTCTTCTTTATCCGAAACTCGGCTGGTCCCGAGGTTTTCGGATAAAGGATAGTCTACCTGTATACTGCATCTGCCATGCATCTGCCCAATCACCCAACCTGTCCAAATCATACTGGAGTTTCTCTGCATTCTCCTCACAGCACACACGCCCACCCAGCTTTGTGTCATCAGCAAACTTGGAGATAGTACATCTAGTTCTCTCGCCTGGATCATTAATATATATTGTGAATAACTGGGGTCCTAGCACCGATCCCTGCGGTACTCCACTAGTCACTGCCTTCCACTCGGAAAAAGACCCGTTTATTCCAACTCTTTGCTTCCTGTCTGCCAACCAGTTCTCTATCCAAGTCAGTACCTTACCCCCAATCCCATGTGCTTTAACTTTGCAAGCTAGTCTCTTATGCGGGACCTTATAGAAAGCCTTCTGAAATTCCAAATACACCATATCCACTGGTTCTCCCTTATCTATTCTACCAGTTACATCCTCAAAAAATTCCAGTAGATTAGTCAAGCATGATTTACCTTTTGTAAATCCATGTTGACTTTGTCCGATCCTGTCACTGTTTTCCAAGTGCTCTGCTATTACATCTTTTATAATGGACTCTAGCATTTTCCCCACTACCAATGTCAGGCTATAATTCCTCGTTTTCTCTCTAGCACTTTTTTTAAATAGTGGGGTTACATTAGCTACCCTCCAATCCATGGGAACTGTTCCAGAGTCTATAGAATTTTGGAAGATGACCAGCAATGCATCTATTATTTCTAGTGCCACTTCCTTAAGTACCCTAGGATGTAGATTATCAGGCCCTGGAGATTATTGGCCTTCAATCCCGTCAATTTCCCTAACACCATTTCCCTACAAATACTGATTTCATTCGTTTCCTCCCTCTCATTAGACCCTATGCTCCACGACATCTCTGGGAGTTTATTTGTATCCTCCTTTGTGAAGACAGAACCAAAGTATGTATTTAATTGTTCTGCCATGCCTTTGTTCACCATTATAAATTCCCCTGATTCTGACTGCAAGGGACCTATGCTTGACTTTACCAATCTTTTTCTCTTCACATATCTATAGAAGCTTTTACAGTCAGTTTTTATGTTCCCTGCAAGCTTACTCTCATACTCTATTTTCCCCCTCTTTATTATTCCCTTTGTCCTCTTTTGCTGAATCATAAACTGCTCCCAATCCTCAGGTTTGCTGCTTTTTCTGGCCAATTTATATGTCCTCTCCTAGGATCTTATGCTATCGCTAATTTCCCTTGTTAGCCAATGTTGAGTCTCTTTTTTGTTTTATTTTTACGCCAAACACGGATGAACAAATTCTATAGTTCATCCATGCGATCTTTAAGTGTTTGCCATTGCCTATTCACCATCAACCCTTTAAGAAACATTCCCCAATCCATCCTAGCCAACTCGCACCTCATCCCATCGTAGTTTTCTTCATTTAAATTTAGTACCCAAGTCTCTGAATCAACTACTTCACTCTCCATCTTAATGAAGAATTCTATCATATTATGATCGCTCCTCCCCAAGGGGCCTCACACAACAAGATTGCTAATTAATCCTTTCTCATTACATAATACCCAGTCTAAGATGGCCCGATCTCCAGTTGGTTCCTCAACATATTGTTCCAGGAAACTAACCCGTATACACTCTAGGAATTCCTCCTCCACAGTATTGCTACTAATTTGGTTAGACCAATCTATATGTAGATTAAAGTCACCCATGATAACTGCTGTGCCCTTATTGCACGCATCTCTAATTTCCCATTTAGTGCCCTCCTCAACCTCAGCATTACTGTTTGGGGGTCTGTATACAACTCCCACTAATGTTTTCTGCCCCAAAGGTATTTCTCAGCTCTACCCATACAGATTCCATATCATCAGAGCTAATATCCTTCCTTACTATTGTGTTAATCTCCTCTTTAACCAGCAATGATACCCCACCTCCTTTTCCTTTTTGCCTGTCCTTCCTGAATATTGAACACCCCTGGATGTTGAATTCCCAGCCTTGGTAATCCTGGAGCCATATCTCCGTAATTCCAATTACATCATATCCATTTACATCTACTTGCACAGCTAATTCATCCACCTTATTATGAATGCTCCTCGCATTAAGACACAAAGCCTCCAGGTTTTTTTTTTAACAATCTTAGTCCTTTTAGAATTATTAGTTACTGTAGCCCTGTTTGATTTACACCCTTGATTTCTCTGCCTTCCACTTTTGTTTTTCTCCTTCCTGGCTTTTGTTTATATCCTTGCTTCCCTTTCCTCTGTCTCCCTGCACAGGTTCCCAACCCCCTGCCATTTTAGTTTAAACCCTCCCCAACAGCACTAGCAAACACTCCCCCTAGGACATCAGTCCCGGTCCCACCCAGGTGCAATCCGTTCAGTTTGTACTGGTATAACATCCCCTAGAACTGGTTCCAATGTTCCAGGAATTTGAATCCCTCCCCCTTGCACCATTCCTCTAGCCACGTATTCATCTGAAATATCCTTCTATTTCTACTCTGACTAGCACGTGGCACTGGTAGCAATCCTGAGATTACTACCTTTGAGGTCCTATTTTTTAATTTACCTCCTAACTCCCTATATTCAGCTTTTACAACCTCATCCTGTTTTTTACCTTTATCATTGGTACCTATGTGCACCACGACAATTGTTTGTTCACCCTCCCCTTCCAGAATGCCCTGCAGCCGCCCCGAGACATCCTTGACCCTTGCACCAGGGAGGCAACATACCATCCTGGAGTCTCGTTTGCGGCCACAGAAACACCTATCCATTCCTCTTACAATAGAACCCCCTATCTCTACAGCTCTCCCACTCTTTTTCCTCCTGTCCTGTGCAGCAGAACCAGGAATTTGGCTGCTGCTGCCTTCCCCCGATAAGCTATCTCCCTCAACAATATCCAAAGTGGTATATCTGTTTGAGAGGGGGATAGCCACAGGGGACCCCTGCACTACCTGCCTGTGCCTACTACTCTGCCTGGTGATCACCCATTCCCTTCCTGCCTGTGCAGCCTTTACCTGTGGTGTGACCAACTCCTTAAACATGCTATCCATGATGTCCACAGCATCATGAATGCTCCAGTATGTATCCATTTGCAACTCCAGCGCCGCAATGCAGTCTGTCAGTAGCTGCAGCTGGATACACTTCCTGCATACATGGTCATCAGGGACACAGGAAGTGTCCCTGATTTCCCACATAGCGCAGGAGGAGCATGCCACGGGGCCGAGCTGTCCTTTCATGACTTACCCTTTAATTAATTTACATTAACTTAAATCAAATCAATACCACTAATTACACTACAATTAAACGATATACTCAAGGGCCTTTGGTTACTAGCACTCCCCGATATACAACAGAGACCTTAGAAACTATAACCACAAAAATTAAGACCTTCTAAATTTTATAAACTATTAATGTTAATTGTCAAACTATAGAGTAGTATAAATACTCACCTGGCCATACTCACCCAATCAGCTGCTTCCTCTTGCCTGCTTCACTTTTTGAATTGTGACATGGCTCCGGAACGCCACCGCCGGTCGGTGAGTTTGGTAAGCCTCTGTAAAAAAGCCCACGAAAGTGAGTTTAAGTACTCACTGTACCGCCGCTCTCTGCTCCTCCCAACACTAGCCTCTCTAAGAATTGTAAAGAGCCACTTCACTGTAGCACACCATGGGACCAATCTTACTGTGAAGTGTTTATGTGAGAAATGGATGAAGAATGCAGAAAGCACAAATTAATATTTACAGATCAAGATCTGCATCTCATAGTAGACAGCAGGTGTAAATAGTGACGTGACGTCTATCGAAGTCACCAATACTCAGAGGGTGAGGTAGGCATGGGAAGCCATCATACAGCAGGTCAACGCAGTGTCACGTAACAAGAGGCAGCAGAATATCTGGAAGGTGTTAGACTAGAAGCAAAATGCCACGGTGCGAAAGGAGAGAGGGTAAATGCCTGTAACCACTCACATACATATATATATCATGAGAAATACCTTATCCAAAATTGATTCGGTAACCTACTACAAATGCAAAACAAAGGGAAGAAATGAACATCATTGAGAACTACATAGCAGAGAGAATGAGAAGTTAGTGATTCAAATGAGAAAGATCGGAAGGATTGTCAAAATTATTCACTCATCTGCCTGAAAATTACAATGGGTTATTTGGTGCTCAAACATTCTCCAGTGTTTCTGTTGGCAAAGTACTTTGCATTCAGGGAAATTCTTCTGCTGCCTAAAATACACAGTACAAAATATTTGCTCATTCAATGCATATTTGTTTCTCCTTACAGTAAAAGGTTGTGGATGGGATGAAGACATTATCATAGAAGTAATCCATTGGGGATTTATACTCGGCACGGGTAATGCATATCCTGGGAGAACATATGTTTCAGGATTTCATAAGGATTATCAGGAACCTTCACCGAGCAAGTACATTGCAAGAGTGACTGTATTACACTACAAAATGGGTAATACCTTCTGCAAATAACAACATGCCCAATTAGGTGCTTTGGCTCATCATGTGTGTTTTTTTCTCCAGAACCTCAAGACCCCAAGGGTGCTCTCAGCAACAAGTCTTACTATAGTATTTGATGGCATCTCCATTTGAAGCCCAGAGTCACATAGTTGGGAGCGATTTAGAAGAGGAAGGAAAAGGGGAATCACTTCTCACAGGTGAGGAAGGGGCAGAAGGAGGTTTGGCTGTTGCCGAGCTGAGGTCTGGCAGCATCATAGATTCTGCTGAGTCACTGAACTGAAACTTGGGGGTGGGGTGGGGGCGGGGGGATTAAATCCAGCAAAAACGCAAGCTTCAACCCGCCGACTTCTGCGCTTAATTCGAACGCGTTAGGCTAGTTGCGCGCACCCCCCTTGGAAGAGGGGTGTTGCCTATTGATATGTGGTAATTGCTCCATTGGAGTGATATTCCAACACAGTTATAAGTTTAACGCCGCATCCACGAGTTTCCCGGGCTTCCTGAAACTCGCCATTGAAAGCAAGGATTGGCCCTTTAAATACAGGAGTTGAGATTGCGTCATGCGGGCCCTCATCACGCCCACTGCCATGCAATCGACACCAAACTCGGAAGTAAAATGATAATGAGCTGGCTGCATGAAAATGCCACTGACAGACACGCTGAACTTACTTCCGGGTTTTCCACATGATGTCGGACGCCCCCATCCCCTGCACTCCCAATGCGCCTCCGAGTTAATATCGGGGCCTTGTTATTGGAACAGGCCCTGCTGAGTCAGTAAGGCCTCTTGCCTGGCAGAAATGGGATGGTGGCACCCTGAAAAACTTACATTCCCATTCCCATTGACAGTGTGGTTGTCGCTATGTATCCAAGGGCCTACCACTGGGCAGCAGGAACGCCCACCTGAGGCAAGGGGTAGGCCTTTTTATCATGTAAATCGGGTTCTATTGCATACACAGGACCTCGAATTCCATTATAGGCTTTCAACTGGGTGGAGTGAGCACTGTGCACATTCCGCATATCCTCAGCTGGTGGTGTAGCCGAACAGGAGCCCAGAAGATAAGAATTTATTTTTGTGGGGCTGGAAGGAGCAGGAGTTCCTCTAATTTAACACTCAAGGGGTAATTTTATCCTAACCTGCCCAGGCAGTTGGGTTAAAATTCCCCCCACAGTGTGCGCTGGAGTTACTTTCCTGCCCCCATATCATATAAAAGAATTTCAAGCCATATGAACAGTGTCAAC
Organism: Somniosus microcephalus; assembly: GCF_052327205.1. Classification (NCBI taxonomy): domain Eukaryota; kingdom Metazoa; phylum Chordata; class Chondrichthyes; order Squaliformes; family Somniosidae; genus Somniosus; species Somniosus microcephalus. The sequence goes on from NC_141001.1 coordinate 84,036,347, forward strand.
AGGGCTAAAAGAAACTATGGGGATAATTTTAACCTCACTTGCTGATGGGAAACCCACAGGATCAGGTGGGATGCTGGTTTTACGCCCCATGCAATATTACACTCCATTGGTTTCAATTAAAATTGGGCGGGGTGTAAATACCAGTATTGCACCCAATTCTATCAGTTTCTTAACTGGCCAGTCAGGTTAAAAGTGCCCCATTATGAGCATAATAAAGTATGTTTACACTGATTCATAGATTGATAATAATGTCAGTTCATTATAACAACTGCTTACACATTTTACAGTTTCTCCTTGTATGGGTCCTGTTGCACATGCCCAGATTCGAAGGATTCTGAAAGAACAGAATGCTGGTAACCCCAAAACTACAGATAAGAAACTGGAAATTGGCTATATTGTGTTTGTGGATGCACATTTAACACATTCTTATGGCTTTCCTCTGTCCACTATTTCAATGGAGATGTTAACCCATTTCAAATAAATGGGTTAACGCCTCGGTTACAATAGCAGACAGAGGAATGTCTTAGGGACGGGCTAAGCATTTGTCTGCTAATACTGCCAACAGCAATTTCTAGGTTATGATAACAAGAGCAGTTGCACTTTTTTCAGTGAAGACGATTTTAGTAAAAGCTGCGGTATAGCTGAAAAAATATATGACAGGTAAAGAATAACTGACCAGCTACATTAATGAGATCCCGGGAAGTGTTTTCATTTTGTTGTACATGCTGATATTGAATATCTATGTTCCAAGGTGTTAGTAACTCCACTAGAGACATCAGTTAGATTGGAGTTATCACGGCAGTATTTCCCTGAACCCTTTAAGTATTATGAGAGGGACTTGCAGCATATTTCTCAGTGAGGCAAACAAACTGCCACTGGACTGAAGATGTTCTTATTTGGCAGCCTATGGGGGAGAAATTCAGTATCGCCCCATTTGGGGCGCAATTATCGGCCGGGCGCAACGATTAGCGCCTGGCACTAATTATCGCCTCCGACTGCAAACTTGGCTTTTATCGCCCCGGAGGTGATTGGAGCGCTAAATCAGGTGCTTCACAACTGTCTTAAGGCGCAAAGGCTGAGGAGTGAGGCGCTACCTCAGAGCGCTGGTGAAGCTCATGTGATGTCAGTCAGCAATGGAACACAGACACACTGGCGTCTGCCAGTTCTTAAAGGGGAGCTCTGACGAAAGGTCATCGACCTGAAACATCAACTCTGTTTCTCGCTTCACATATGCTGCCTGACCTGCTGAGTTTCTCCAGCATTTTCTGTTTTTATCTTAAAGGGGAGGGTTGATCTTGCTCTCCATCCACATCCTGCTCATTGCAGCCTTGAATCTCAGCCTGGAGAGACCTGTACATCAAATCTGCTGGAAAGAACAATGGAGATACCCAGGGAAAGAGCTCAGAGCGCAGCCCCCACAGTCTCTTCTAAATCTACACAAGGAAGGGCAAATCAAAATGAACCTGCAAAGTGCTGCTCAGTACCCAAAACTCCTTCACACAGCGTTGAATCTCTCCAGAAGTCTCTCTCTCTCTTTCCCTCAGAATGCGTGGTGCAAAAATGTCACCAACTTAAAAAAGGCAGGAAGCGGTCGCCTTTAAATAGCGCTCCCCCAGTCCCTTCCTGACTGCAAAATGCTCCCCTCAACCTGTCATTGCTAGCGGCAGGCGGTAAGGCAGGGGGCACCACTCAATATCCGGTCTGGGGCGCTACCGGGGCGTTGCACACTCGACTGACACCACGATCTGCCGGCACAGGAGATCGTGGCAGTAGTGTTTAGCGCTGCCGCAAAATGTCTAGTTAATTTCATGAGCGGCGCAAACATCGCCACGCATGGGCGCTAGTTGCTTTGCGCCCCATTAGCGCCCTCTTAATGCGCTAACGGGAGGCGCAAACCAACTGAATTTTTTCCCCCTATGAATCTTAACTCACTTTGCAGCCAGCTATGTGGCATAATGACTTTCATTCTATGTAGATGAATTCTTAGTTGACATCCCTGAACTGCTTTGAAGAGTAGAGAAAAGTCAAAGCTCTAAATGACTAGTTATGAAGCTGCACCTTTTATTTGAACTGCTATCCACCTTTCATAGCGCTACTCACAGGTGGAAGAACAGAAGTTGAAGAGCAAACATGAATAGAAAGATGAGATTCAAAAAAAAACTAATGTTAAAAAATATTTAGTGGAAATTAATGCAGGAGAAATATTGTAATAAGCCATTAAATTATTTGACCATGTTCTTGATTTTGCCCTTACCAGCTCTACTTATCAGGTGGCAGGTTTCGACTCTCATTTCTCTCCACGGATATTGCCTGGCCTGCTGAGTTTTTCCAGCATTTTCTGTTATTTCGGATTTCCAGCATCTGCAGTATTTTGCTATCGTATCGGCAGGTTTAATGTGACTGGGTGGTCTTTTATTTCCCTGTATAATTGTCTCATCTTTACTCCCTTCTGCTTGGTAAGGTCAGGGCTCGACAATTTCCCTTTTTAAAGTAGGTTACCCCGCTCTGTAGCTGCAAATCCCATGCTACAGCTATACCTCAGGTCTGCTCTCTGATTCAGGCTGAAAGAGCACCAAAGGCTTTGGCATCCTACCAAGACATTACTGAGAACAAGGCCCCATACAGCAAGGGATGAAAGTACAGCTACAGCAGTAGTGTTTAGAGGAGGATGCCTCTGCCAGGAAGAACCGTGGGTCAGAACAACTATCAGCTCCATTTGTAACCTAGCAGCGCGGAGGTTTGGGGTGGGACTTGGATTGCCTGGGTTAGGGCTACCCTGCATGACTGAGGCTAAGACTGGGGTTGGGTTCAGTGTCTTGTAGACTTCCATCAATAGCCATGGCCCTGTCCATATTCCTGGCTGCGCATCACTGCTTCTCAGAGTAATTGCAACCTGGTTTACAGCCCGCCTAATGCTCCGTATTGTGCATCGACATTTACACAGGATCAGATGAGCCTGTGAAACAAAACCCAGGGGAAAGGATATAGCTGCAGGCAAAGAAGAAAAGCAAGTTGCAGGTCCTGAAGACATGGTAGTGTAGGAATACAAAATATTATGGAGACTAATATATGGTAACATTCATGATTTGAGGGGGAACTATCACATTTTTTCTGGGCTTATCTTAGAAATTATACTTAAATAGCTAAATATTTAGTTGAGTTAAAAATAAAAATGATAGCTGGAACCTCTTTGGATAATTATTGGCAGCAGTGTGTTAACATAGAAACATAGAAGATAGGAGCAGGAGTAGGCCATTCGGCCCTTCGAGCCTGCTCCGCCATTCAACGAGATCATGGCTGATCATCCAAACCCTAGCACCCGGTCCCTACACCGACAGCCATCCCACCCAAGCCCTATCCCTGTAACCCCACGTATTTAATCCCCCCTAACACTAAGGGTCAATTTTTATCATGGCCAATCAACCTAACCCACACATCTTTGGACTGAAATTGTAGTTTTGTGAGTGATTGTTTCTCAGCCCCCTTACACAGGAAGCAGAAGGAAACATGGCCTGGGTTGGGGAAGGAAAAGGATCCCGATAATCCCCTCCCCAGACACAGCAGTTTCCAGTCACATGCAGCATGCAGGCACCAGAGATGTGCCGTATCGAGGCTTGCCCCTGCCTACCCCAAGCAGGATCAGCGCTGGAGGGCACAACCCTGACATAACCTCTGGGATCGCACTCTGAGGAATTTTGACCCCATTATTCCAAAACCTGATCCCATTTTATTAATCCAATGTTGCTTTGAAGTAGGGGAAATGTCAATGCAGTGTGATTTGTTGTTTCTGAATGCTCATCACATAATTTATGAGTAATTATTACCAGATAAGCTTGTGATAGCTAATGACAAAACATCACTGCTCACCTTCAATAAGGTGCAGACTATTTAATTTGGACCAGTGTTTAATTAAATGTTGGGTGATTGAATTAATATTTGAAGCACTTCATGAAATCTGTGGTATAGGCACATTTGTTATTAGACCAACCAACCGTAATTTTCTTCATAACATTCAGTATGAGATTATTGAATGGTAGACACAAATTCACATGCTGAACTGTACGTTCTACAATTCTTTAAAGGCATTTCGGAAATGTTAGCCAGCACAGCTCTATTTAATATTCCATTTGTAAAACATTACCTTATCCTTTTATTGTTTTTTTTTTTGTTTTGCTTCAACTGTAACTGCTATTTGCAATCTAAAATTGTGGCAACTTTTCCTTCAATTTCTTTGCTACAAGTACTGAGCAACTAGTAGGGTTTTTGCTTTTATAATAAATGGGAATATTTTTCCCCAATGTCCAGTTATAGTAATGCTTGCATTTATACACTTCATTATATCAAAGCATCTCAAACTGCATCACTATTTACTAAGTGCTCTAGGTAAGGAACGCTGCTGGTGGGGAATGGAAATCTTCCCATTTTGGGCAACCAGTGTCAGTATCAAGCACTCGCAAATCAGGTAATGCTCCTTCTACTCTGCCCCAAAAGCATGTCTGATGACCAAGCTCAGAAGAGCAACTCCTCCTCTACCTGTGTGACACTTTCCCCATTTTCCACACTTGGCATGCTGTGGTCTTTCTAAGTGAGATTGCCAATTAGTCGCAAGTTGGGGGCAGCATTGTACCCTCTAAGAACTGGATTGAGAATGGCACAAACCCATTTTGCATAACGCCCTTACAGTTGGCAGACAGAGGAAACTTCTACCCCAAAAGTCTGGGCTAGAATTGAACCCAGGTAAAAGGCCAGTGCTGAAGACTTGCACTCTAAAACTAGCTGCACCTCTAGCCAAGCTGTTCCAGTACAGCTACAACACTGGCATTTACCCGACAAAGTGGAAATTTGCCCAGGTATGTCCTGTTCACAAAAAGGACAAATCCAATCTTGCCAATTGCCATCCCATCAGCCTACTTTCAGTCATCATCAAAGTGATGGAAGGTGTCGTCGACAGTGCAATCAAGCGACACTCACCAATAACCTGCTCACTGATGCTCAGTCTGGGTTCCGCCATGACCACTCGGTTCCAGACCTCATTAGAGTCTTGGTCCAAACATGGACAAAAGAGCTGAATTTCAGAGGTGAGGTGAGAGTGACTGCCTGCATGCAGCAAGACCTGGATAACATCCAAGCATGGACTGATAGGTGGCAAATAGTATTCGCGCCACACAAGTGCCAGGCAATGTTGGTTTCCTACATTACAACAGTGACTACACTTCAAAAGTACTTAATTGGCTGTAAAGCGCTTTGGGACAGCCTGAGGTCGTGAAAGGCACTATATAAATACAATTTTTTCTTTCTATTCTTTCTTTCAATGGCATTACCATCACAGAGTTTCCCACCATCAGCAACCTGGGAGTCACCATTGACCAGAAACTTAACTGACATACCAGGGCAAATTTTCACTTTGTCGGATAGATGGGTATTCTGCAGCGAGTGACTCACTTCCTGACTCCCCAGAGCCTTTCCACCACCTACAAGGCACAAGTCAGGAGTGTGATGAAATACTCTCCACTTGCCTGAATGTGTGCAGCTCCAACAATACTCAAAAAGCTCGACAACATCTAGGATAAACCAGCCCACTTGAATAGGCACCCCATCCACCACCTTAAACATTCACTCCCTCCATGGCTGCAGTGTGTACCATCTACAAGATGCACTGCAGCAACTCACCAAGGCTTCTTCGACAGCACCTCCAAAAACCCTTGACCTCATCCACCTAGAAGGACAAGGGCAGCAGGTGCATTGCGACACCAACACCTCCAAGTTCCCCTCCAAGTCAGACACCATCCTGACTTAGAAATATATCACTGTTCCTTTATTGTCGCTGGGTCAAAATCCTGGAACTCCCTACCTAACAGCACTGTGGGAGTACCTTCACCACATGGACTGCAGCAGTTCAAAAAAGCGCTCACCACCTTCTCAAGGGCAATAAGGGATGGGCAATAAATGCTGGCCTTGCCAGCATCGTCCACATCCTGTGAATGAATAAATTAAAAAATAAGGTGGCAGGAGCACCTTCCTGAATAAGGCTGTAGGCCCATTTAATATGCAAATCAGATCCTATGACATATGTGTTCTAATGTTTGCCTGGCCATTTCAGTGACTGAGTCTACTACTGTCCATGGAAGCACCTTCACCACACGGACTGCAGCAGTTCAAGAAGAAGGCCCACCATCACCTTCTTAAGGGGTCTTAAGAGCACTTACCAAACCAGTGACCTCCACCACCTAGAAGGACAAGGACAGCAGAACATCATCACCGCCAAGTGTCCCTCCAAATATGCCTCCAAGTAACACATCATCTTGACTTGGATTATATACTGCTGTTCTTTCATCATTGCTGGGTCAAAATCCTGTAATTCCCTACCTAACAGGACTGTGGGAGTACCCTCATCACATGGACTGCAACGGTTCACCACCACCTTCTCAAGGGCAACTAGGGAAGTGTTATGTCTGACATTGGTGATAGGTACTCGATTGCCTTGGCCTGAGCACATGGAGTTTGATAGTGCTGTTATCGTTGTATTGTGTCTGACATTGGATATAGGTATTCGATTGCTTTTGCCTGGAAGTGTGTGTTTGGATCAGCCATTAAAAGCAACATGAACTTGTAGTGTATGTACTTTGCAGAAGGAACTATATTCTGCAGCCCCTGTATACTGCAGTACCAGTAGTGACCACCCCTGTATATAAGCCTGTGTAGTAACTTTGCACAGTTAGTTCCAGTTTGTCTCCACTCAGTAAAGACCTGTTATAATCAACTCCTGCAGTCCGTGTCTCAATTACACACGGACATAATAGAACTGAGCTCTCCATACAGCCTCTGGGTTATCTTTGCAAACGCAACATTTGGCGATGAGGATGGCTGAATCTCTCTTCCACCACCTCCTCCCTTCCTTGCACTACCCGGTGAGCCCCTGATCCCATGGGTTCACTGGTTACAGTCCTTTGAAATCTACCCCACCGCTCTCGGACTAGAAAATGTGAGTACAGCATGGAAAAAGGCACTGTTATCCCATTGCTTGGGAGTGGAGGGCCAGCGTGTTCTTGGGACATTAGGCACAGCAGACTCAATTCAAACATATGATGTGGCTGTGGCTCTGTTAAGCACACACTTCTCTGCCCCACAAAGTGCCCTCCTGTGGCGAGTCATTTTTAGACAGTGTCACCAACTTCCCGGCGAGTCTGTGCATCAATACATGGCGAATTTGAGGGGGTTAGCTAGCTCGTGCAAGTTCAGTGCACTACAAGACGAGATGGTGCATGATCAACTAATAGAGCACACCAACAATGTGAGAGTGCGTGAAAGACTGTTACTCGAGTCCGACGATCTGTCGTTGTCACAGGCAGTTAACATTGCCTTTCAAGTGGAGTCTGCAGCCGAATGTGCAGCGAAACTAGCACACACACCCAGTGACGGCGCCCTCAGCCCCGACAGCCCTGACACTGTAATGCTCGCGCGACGGCAGCAACGCGCACTACCACGGCAACAGTGTGGAAACTGTGGATCTCGTTCACATGCTACCAGAGTGCAGAATTGCCCCGCGCGCGGCCAAGCCTGTCGCAATTGTGGAAAACAAAATCACTTTGCCAATGTCTGCCACTCTGCCCCGGTTGCTACAAATGAACACTCTCAGTCCTCAAGCACTATAATTCACAACGTGAGCTCTGGGCCAGTAGTGGCTTTCAAGTCATGCACAATTAACGTGAATGATGTGTGCATCCCTCTGTTGTTGGACACCGGCGCCAGCGTCTCACTGCTGAATGTGGACACATTCAAATGTTTTTTCAGCTCCCTGCCACTCTCTACGCCCTCCACTGCCCTTTGCGGGTATGGTAATTCGAAAATTGGACTAGTGGGCTCAGTCAACCTCACTGTACGCTATGGAACAAAAGTTTTGCCAGATTTTAGTTTTCATGTGGCACGCCAAGGAGCTAACCTGATGGGACTGGATCTTTTCACTGACCTGGGTTTTTCTCTCTTGGACACCGGCGGGTCTGCAATTCTGCACATCGCCTCACCGTGGCACCAAACATGGCCAGCACCCTTCGAGGGTCTGGGCTGCCTGACTGCCTTCACCCACCAGCCCATGGTTGACTCCACCGTTACCCCGTCATTCAGCCACTGCGCTGCATCCCGCTTGCTCTCTGTGACGGGGTCACAGCTGAACTAAAGCAGCTACTGGAAGCTGGCATCATCGAACCAGTTGATGCCTCCCCATGGGTCTCCAACCTGGTGGTCACAATGAAAAAGTCAGGTGGTCTACGCGTCTGTGTCGATCTTCGAGCAGAGAATAAGGCCGTAATCCCTGACAAGTATCCACTGCCCATGTCAGAGGAACTCACAGCGCAGTTCTATGGTTCCATCCTGTTCTCGAAACTGGACCTTCGACAGGGCTATCTACAGGTTCCCCTCCACCCCAGCAGCAGGGACCTCACTGCTTTTGTGACACATGCTGGCATCTTTCGGTACACCAGGATGCCATTTGGACTTAGCTCTGCACCCAGCTGCTTCCAAAAGGTGATGTCCTCTGTGCTCGCGGGCATTCCTGGGGTGGCCATCTACCTGGATGACATCGTCATGCATGGGCCCTCGACCTCCACTCACGACGAACACCTTCACAGAGTTTTCACGGCTCTAGCAAAACACAAGCTCACACTGAATGGCGAAAAGTGTGTCTTTGTTGTTTCAGAGATCGAATTTGTGGGGTTTCGGTTGTTGGCTGATGGTATATCCTCACTCCAGTCAAACGTGGATGCCATTCACAGTATCCCAGAACCCAGCTCTGCAGCACAGGTTGCCTCCTTCCTTGGCATGACTAGGTACTACCTGAAGTTTTTGCCCCAGTACTCAGCCACCACAGCCCCACTGCACCAGCTCCTGCGAAAGGATGAGCCCTGGGTGTGGTCACAAGCCTGTATGGAAGCTGTTCGCCTCCTCAAATCGCAGCTCACATCGCCGCCAGTGTTGGCTCACTTTGATGTCGCCAGCCCCACCCTCGTCACCTGCGACGCGTCCGCTGCAGCTGTGGGGGCAGTGTTATCGCAGATACAGAATGGAGTGGAGAAACCAATCGCCTTTGCCTCCCGAGCCCTTAGCCCCACTGAACAGAAGTACTCAGTAGGCGAACGTGAGGCGCTGGCGTGCGTCTAGGCATGTGAGCGGTGGCACCTGTACACGTATGGCCGTGCCTTCACCCTGCGAATCGATCACCAGGCTCTCACTACCCTGCTGTCGACATCCGGCACGGGCCACAGACCACTGCGTCTACACCGCTGGTCTGACCGCCTCCGCCAATACAATTTCACTCTCCAGTTCACACCAGGATGTGACAATGTTGTTGCAGATCTGCTCTCCCGCACTGTCTCTGCCCCAGCCCTACTCGTCGGGTCTGAACATGTGGAACAGGATATCGTCCAGATGCTGCACACGCCTCTCCAAACCACAGTCTCTCTCCAGGAGCTCAAAGAGGCCTCTGAACAGGACCCGGCCCTCTCCCAGCTGTGCACCTTCATCAGAGATGGCTGGCCTCACAAGGTGCCTGAGGAACTGTCTGCCTACTCCAGAGTTAAAGAGGAGCTCTCCTGCTGGAATGACTCCCGTGTTGCACGTGGGCTCTGCACTGTGGTCCCAAGTGCCCTTCGTGCGCATTTTTTATCCATGGCGCACGAGGGCCACTTGAGCATAGTGAAGCTCAAACAACAATGCCGAGACCTAGTGTGGTGGCCGGGTATCGACAGGGAAATCGAGGCCCTGGTCAAGGACTGTGCAGCCTGCCTTTTAAGTGGCAAGACTGGCCACCAAGCTCCTCCACCCCTGCTACCCCTTGCCTAGCCCTCTCAGCCCTGGGAGCACCTGCAGCTGGACGTCTGCGGGGAGATCCATGGTGTCCCCCACCATCAACGGTTGCTAGTGGTGACCTATGACCTGCACTCAAAATGGCCAGAGGTCACTGCCATGGGCTCCGTCACCTCTCGGGTCATCATCGATATCCTTGAGTCCCTCTTCTCCCGCTGGGGGCATCCAAAGACCATCACCACAGACAATGGCCCCCAAATGGTCTCTTCGGAACTCTCCTCTTACCTTGAGAGCAAGGGCATCCGTCACATACAGCGTACTACCACCCAGAGTCAAATGGGGGGGGGTGGAGCGTTTTAACCAGACACTGAAAAATGGCCTCAGAGCACACCTATCCCAGGGGTGTGCATTTGACAAGGCCCTCCTCCACACACTGCTGCACTACTGAGCCTCCCAGCATTCCACTACAGGGGTCTCACCCGCATCCCTCATGCTAGGCCATGAGCTCATGCTGCCCCTTGGCAGGCTCCGCCCCTCGCTAGCTCAGAGCCCTGCTCCACCGGCTCAAGCCAGTCGCTAGACAGCAGGAGAAGATGAAACTCCGCTTCGACCAGTCGAAGAGGGCCAAGGCGCCCATCATCTCAGTCTCCGATTGGGTCAGAGTCCGCAGGCCTCACCGCAACAATAAGATGGCCTCATTCTGGTACTCCCCTCTCCAAATCAGCCGTCAGCTTGGACCAGCCACTTTCTGCCTCACTGGCAGCTCTCGGTGGCATGCCAGCCGCCTTCGGAAGGTGCCAGCTCCCCCTAATGTGGGATTATACGGACCTAATCCCCAAGCCTTACCCCCAGAGTGGCGGGATGCACATGTTTTTCTATGTTTCTATGTAGCGAGTTTCACATTCTCACCACTCTCTGGTTAAAGAAGTTTCTTCGGAATTCCATATTTGATTTTTTGGTGACTATCTTATATTGATTTCTATCAGTTTAAGAAGTTTCTGTTATCGAATCAGCAAGCTGTATTCCCTTGAACCTGCCAAATTGGTATTTGACAGATGTTTCATGCAATCTCTTCCCTTGCTTTCAGTCACACTCCCATGGGCATGTTCTCACTGGAAAAGAGAAGGTTGAGAGTTAGAAACATAGAAACATAGAGATAGGAACAGGAGTAGGCCATTCGGCCCTTCGAGCCTGCTCCGCCATTCAATGAGATCATGGCTGATCTTTGTCTGAGATCATAGCTGATCTTACCAGTTCAGTACCCCGTCCCCGCCTTTTCTCCGTAACCCTTAATCCCCTTAGCCTTCAGAAATATATCCAATTCTCTCTTGAAAATATTTATTGAATTAGCCTTCACAGCCCTCTGTGGCAGGGAATTCCACAGGCTCACCACTCTTTGAGTGAAGAAATTCTTCCTCATCTCTGTTTTAAATGATTTGCCCGCTATTTTTAGACTGTGGCCCCTGGTTCTGTGCTCCCCGGCCATTGGAAACATTCTCTCTGAATTCAGCCTGTCCAGGCCTGCCATAATTTTATATGTTTCGATGAGATCCCCTCTCAATCTTCTAAACTCCAGTGAGTACAAGCCCAAACTATTTAATCTCTCTTCGTAGGTCATTCCCGCCATTCCAGGTATCAGCCTGGTGAATCGCCGTTGCACTCTTTCCATGGCAAGAACATCCTTCCGCAGATGGGGCGACCAAAACTGTACACAATACTCCAGATGCGGTCTCACCAGCACCTTGTACAGCTGTAGTAAGGTATCCCTATTCCTATACTCGAACCCCCTTGATATGAAGGCCAACATACCATTTGCCTTCTTAATCGCCTGTTGCACCTGCATGCTCTCCTTCAGTGACTGGTGCACAAGAACACCCAGGTCCCTCTGCACTTCCCCATCTCCCAATCTATTGCCATTTAGATAATAATCTACCCTCCTGTTTTTACCCCCAAAGTGGATAACCTCGCATTTATCCACATTATAGTGCATCTGCCACGTATCCGCCCATTCCCCCAACCTGTCCAAATCGCACTGTAGCCTCCTGACATCCTCATCAGAGCCCACCCCTCCTCCTAGTTTAGTGTCGTCAGCGAATTTGGAAATATTGCATCCAATTCCCTGATCCAGATCATTTATATATATTGTGAACAGCTGGGGTCCCAGGACAGATCCTTGCGGCACCCCGCTGGTCACTGCCTGCCACTCCGAAAATGAGCCGTTTATTCCAACTCTCTGTTTTCTATCCGCCAGCCAGTTCTCTATCCACGTTAATACTTTGCCCCCAATCCCATGAGCCTTAATTTTGCATGATAATCTTTTGTGTGGAACCTTATCGAAGGCTTTCTGGAAGTCAAGGTACACCACATCCACTGGCTCTCCCCCATCTATTTTACCAGTTACTTCCTCAAAAAATTCCAGCAGATTAGTCAAACACGATTTACCCTTTGTAAATCCATGTTGACTCTGTCCGATCCTTTCCCCATTTGTCAAGTGCTCCGCTATTTTATCCTTAATAATGGACTCTAGCATTTTGCCCACAACCGATGTAAGGCTTACTGGTCTATAATTCCCTGCTTTCTCTCTACCCCCCTTTTTAAATATTGGGGTAACATTAGCTACCCTCCAATCCACGGGTACTGTTCCCGAGTCAATGGAGTTCCGGAAGATGATCCTTAGAGCATCTGCTATCTCCAGGGCCACCTCCTTAAGTACCCTAGGATGTAGTTTATCAGGCCCCGGGGATTTGTCGGCCTTCAGTCCCCTCAACTTACCCAACACCATATCCCTAGAGATACTAATTTCTGTCAGCTCCTCCCTCTCATCAGTCCCTATGTTTGCCGATATTCCTGGGAGGTTATTTGTGTCCTCCTTTGTGAATACAGAACCAAAGTATGAGTTTAATTGGTCTGCCATTTCCTTATTCTCCATTATATATTCTCCCGAATCGGACTGTAAGGGACCGACTTGGGATTTTACCAGTCTTTTCCTCCTGATATACCGATAAAAGCTTTTGCAGTCTGTCTTTATGTTTGCTGCAAGTTTACTTTCGTATTCTATTTTCCCCTTCCTGATTAATCCCTTTGTCCTCTTTTGCTGTATCCTGTACTGCCCCCAATCTTCCGGTCTGGTGCTTTTTTTTGCCAGTTGATATGCCCTTTTTTTTGATTTTATGCTGTCCCTAATTTCCCTCGTTATCCACGGTTGAGTCACCTTTTTAGGTTTATTTTTATGCCAAACCGGTATAAACATGTTCTGGAATTCTTCCATTCTATCTTTGAATGCTTGCCATTGTCTATCCACTGTCAATCCCCCCAGAAACACCACCCAATCAATCTTACCCAATTCCCGTCTCATACCCTCGTAATTCCCTTTATTTAAGTTCTGGACCTTAGTCTCTGATTCAATTTCCTCACTCTCCATCTCGACTGAGAGCTCGATCATATTATGATCGCTCTGACCCAAGGGGCCTCGTACAAGAAGATTGCTGATAAGTCCCTTCTCATTGCACAATACCCAGTCTAAAATGGCCTGATCTCGAGTCGGCTCCTCGACATATTGGTCCAGATAACCGTCCCGAAAACATTCCAGGAATTCCTCCTCCTCAGAATTTTTACTAATTTGGGTAGTCCAATCAATATGTAAATTAAAGTCACCCATGATGACAGCTGTGCTCTTATCGCACGCTTCTCTAATTTCCCTTTTTATGCCTTCCCTCACCTCCATATTACTATTTGGAGGCCTATATATCACACCCACTAACGTTTTCCTCCCCTTGCTATTTCTCATTTCTACCCATACAGATTCCGTTTCATCCGAGTTAATATCCTTCCTTTCCATTGCATTAATCCCCTCCTTTACCAGCAATGCTACCCCACCTCCCCTACCTTTTTGCCGATCCTTCCTAAATATTGTATATCCCTGGATGTTAAGTTCCCAGCCTTGCCCACCCTGCAGCCACGTTTCTGTAATCCCAATCAAATCATACTTGTTTACCTCTATTTCCACAACTAATTCATCCACCTTGTTCCTAATGCTTCTAGCATTAAGATACAAAGCCTTCAGGCTTGCTTTTTTCACACTCTCATTATGAATTAGTTTGGCCCTTTGTGTTTCTCTCCTTTGCTTATTGCTTCTCACCTTTCTACCATCTATTTCTGACTTCATATGACTTCCCTCTTTTCCACTACCTAGGTTCCCATCCCCCTGCCAAATTAGTTTAAATCCTCCCGAACCGCCCTAGAAAATATTACCCCGAGGACATCGGCTCCCTCACAGTTCAGGTGTAGACCGTCCCCTTGGTACAGGTCACTCCTCCCCAAGAACTGGTTCCAATGCCTCAAGAATTTAAATCCCTCTCCCTTGCACCACTGCTCAAGCCACGTATTTAGCTTATCTATCTTACTCTCTCTAAACTTATTAGCTCGTGGCACTGGTAGCAATCCAGAGATTACTACCTTTGAGGTCCTACTTTTCAATTTAGCTCCTAACTCCCTAAATTCAGCTTGTAGGACCTCCTCCCTCTTTTTACCTACATCGTTGGTACCTACATGTACCACGACAACTGGCTGATCCCCCTCCCCCTTCATGCAATCTCTTCCCTTGCTTTCAGTCACACTCCCATGGGCATGTTCTCACTGGAAAAGAGAAGGTTGAGAGTTGATATGTTTGCTGTTTTTAGGATTATAAGGGACTAGATAATGTAGACCATGACAAGCTATTTCACCTTGTCCAGAAGAGTAGATCCAGAGGACACGGCCTGCCCTTGAAGGGGGATAAATTTAAAACTAATCTGCGGAAATAATATTTCAGTGAGCGAGTGGTCAATCAGTAGAACAGGCTCCCTAGGGAGACAGTGGAAGCAGTTAGTATTGATTCATTCAAATGCAAATTAAATACATTTCTTTCAGAAAATAACATTTTATACAGTACATGAGCAATTTGAGACATGACGTAGTAACTGTAGCATGCTTGGGAGGAAAAAGGTGCCTTTGGCTCTATTTGGACCCAAGCTCTCCACCACTGAGCTTTTCCTTGTGCTGTTTCTGGGTCTGGATCGAAATTGATTGCTATGAATGGTCAACAACTCCATTAGCCTTGTACAATGCGACAACCAGGATGGTAGAAGGTAAACTGAATGGACCTTGGTCTTTTTTTGCTTAGCGATTCCTATGTTCCTATTATCAGACCTCCTAATCTTTTGTGATGGTCATATTGTAAATAAATATGATTAATTTTGGGATGCAGGTTACACTGTGCAACCATCAAATCTTATTTTTTTTTACATTTATTTTCATTATTTTGTTTCCTTACATCCCCACTCATAAAGTTTATTTTTCATTTTAGAAATTGATGAACAAAAAAACACAATGACAAAGAAATTAATGTATAGCCTTCCCTTGATAATGATGACACCACAACTAGCTGTAGTGGGTCAGCTTATGAATCGGCATGTGGCATGCAAACCGGAGGAAGGTAACAAGTACCTGATACTGGCTGCACAACAGCAATGGCAATTAACGTGGAAACTTTGATCAGATTTCAAGATCTATAACCTTTCTTAAACAATGACATCTCAAAGCTTCAGGCCAATATATTCACACATTCACGGATCCACTCATATAAGTGTAGCTGCTTTAATAGTACAAATTATTGCAAGGATGATGCTTTAGTGTTGAAATAAAGTTGCTACAGGTTTTATTATTAACAATAGTAATCAGGTGGCTGAACATCTGCAGTGGTCTATTTGTTGCTTAATAATTGACAATTTGCATTCAACAATTTAGTTGAAAATTAAACCAGTGCAAGATATTGCATTAGGTCTCAGCAGAAACAAGATACTGTACAGTATTTTATGATCTCCAATATTACAAAAGTACAATTGATTTATAGAAAAAGTCTTTAACATTTAATTTTTTCCTTTGATATAGTTATTCTGTTACTGTTATAACCTATACACACCTCCATTCTATTTATATTCCGTGGCAGTTTTCCTGAAAGTTTTTAAGCATTTAGGACACTTTACCATATGACTGATGATATGCATGACTGATGTCAGAGGACAATGGTATTTAAAAAATCAATCAATCAGATGAACCTTTGTAAGTCCTTGTTAGCCAAAACTCAGGAGAGAACAGTCATGTTTTTTGCTGGTAAGCCGTTAAACCAGTGCCAGTAAGAGAATTAATGCTAATATCACCAGGCAAAACTTACACAAAGTCAAATGGTGTTACTCACTGATTAAAAGAAGAACGAACGAACCGGCATTTATATAGCACCTTTCACAACCTCGGGATATCCCAAAGCACTTTACAATCAACAAAGTATGTTTTATTTGAAGTGTAGTCACTGTTGTAATGTAGGAAATGCAGCAGCCAATTTGCACACAGCAAGCTCCCAGATTATGTGCTCAAGTCTCCAGAGTGGGACTTGAACCCACAACTTTCTGACTCAGAAGTGAGAGTACTAGCACCGAGCCAAAGGCTAACACCATGGCTAGCTGGTGATTCCTAAATAAGCTTAATGTTAAAACATTATTTTCAGACAATAACTAGAAAATAACATTATATCCAGAATACTGTTACAACAGTATTGCTTGTGGGAGCATTTTTCTTTGGAAAACAGAAAGTTTTCAAATTAGGGATTCACAGTACATCAATGCCGAGCACTCTGGAGTGATGTTCACATTTTTAAATAAGATCACATTGAACTTGAAGTGTCGTAATGTGATCTCCCCATGTGCTGTCCAAAGCCATCATTTCAGTGTTCAAGTACTGTGTTGCAAAAGTAATCAGCTTTTAATGTATCATCAAAGTTAGCCACCCATTACCTGACTTAAGTGTCACAGCCAATTAACTACTCAGGAAAACCCATTAAAGTGATTCATATATCTAAATCTTTCCTGTGAAAAAATGATCAAAGAATCTTGAAATGTGACAAATTGGTGTCCAAAATCTTGTGCCAATAGGAGGCTAAGAATTTGTACCAAAAAATGAAGAGAATGATAATTTGAATGTCTTATGGGATGATTGGATAGAAGCCAGATTTTGAAATGTTCTTCTATGAGTTTCTTAAGCTTTCAGAATAAATAATTGCATTGTGGCAAAGCCACCAGGGGACTCTGATCTAATGTACATAATTATCTTTAACAAATTATTAGCTACAGAATGAATCTGTATCTTTGTTCATATTATTGCATGTACATAGCGCGGTCCCTTTAAGAATGAGACCAAACGCGATGACGTCATCACGTTGATCATGTGATCCTCCAGCGGCGGGAAAATGTGATGACGTCATGACGTCAGGCTGGGGAGCCGCCCTAGTCAGTCCTCATGGAGCCAGCAAAGAGTACAGACCTGTAATTTAGTTCTCCTGTGTTTTCGTGTTAAACTCTGTCGAATAGTAATAAACATTGTTTGTTTGATAGACTGACTCAACCTCAGTCCTTTAGTTAAGAATCTTGCCATTCCTACAGTGGTGACCCCGAATTTTCGTGAACAATTTTCGCGGAAGAAGCGAAGCGAAACAAAACATGGCAGCGATCTCCGTGGCTTTGAAGCTCCCACAGTTTTGGGAACAACAGGCGGCCTCCTGGTTTGTACAAGCAGAAGCACAATTCGAACCCCGAAACATCGTTGCGGATCAGACCCGTTACCTTTACGTGGTCTCCGCACTCGACAGCTCCACGGCCTCATGGGTCATCAGCCTGCTAGAAAACCCCCCGGTTGACAGCAAGTATGATACTTTTAAAGCACGGTTAATACAGGTCTTCGGGCTCACAAAGGCGGAGCGAGCCAGCTGACTGCTCGCTATGCCCGGGCTTGGCGATGCCAAGCCATCTGAGTTAATGAGCCAGATGCTCGCGCTCCTTGGCTCCGAACCACAATGTTTCCTCTTTTGGGAGTTATTCCTGAGTCAACTACCCGAGCAGGTTCAGGCTGCCCTCGCCAGAACGGAAGCCACAGATTGTGCAGCACTTGCTGCAGAAGCAGATACAATTTATGCGGTCATGCAGCATACTGCGCTGCCACGAGGCACCCCTCCCCTGCGAACGCTGCCCCGACGCCTCCATCCCCCGGCTTGTGCTTTTACCACGCCCGTTTTGGCGCGAAAGCCAGAGGCTGCCGCCCTCCCTGCAGTTTCGCGCCTAAAAAAGAAAACCAACATCAACACCAGCAGCAACTCCAGAAAAGGAGGACCAAGTCTGAGGGACGTTCCGCGGCCGCGATGGTGATTGGAAATTGCAGGAAGCTCCTCTACATTACAGATTCCCTCTCCGGCCGGCGCTTTTTATGCGACACCGGGGCACAGTGTAGCATCCTTCCTGCCTCAGCACTCGATATTCAGTCTGGGAGGCACGGCCTCTTCCTCGAGGCAGCTAATGGCGGGGCCATTTGTACCTTTGGCAACCGGCTTCAGCAGGCAACGGTTTCAGTGGGAATTCATCACAGCCAAGGTTTTGCAAGCCATCATCGGCGCGGATTTCTTATGCGCCAACAGCCTCTTGGTGGATGTAAGAAATCGTCGATTGGTTAATGCGGCCACCTTCCACTCCATCCCTTGCTTCCACAGTTCCGCAACGTCGCACACTGTCTCCTGCGCGTTGCCCTCACCGGACGAGTTCACTCGCCTATTAGGTGAATTCCTGGAGCTGACCAAGCCCACTCTCTCCTCCTCGGCCACTAAGCATGGTGTCGAACACCACATTACTACGACTGGCTCTCCAGTTTACGCATGAGCTCGGCGCCTGGAACCCGGCAAGCTCGCGGCTGCGAAGGCAGAGTTTGCCACGATGGAACGGCTGGGGATTATTCGCTGGTCAAATAGTCCCTGGTCCTCGCCTCTCCACATCGTCCCGAAGCCCGGCGGCGGATGGCGGCCATGCGGGGACTACCGACGCCTTAATGACGCCACTACTCCCGATCGGTACCCGATCCCGCATATTCAGGATTTCTCCGCCCACTTGGCGGGAAACTCAATCTTCTCCAAGGTCGACCTCATCCGTGGCTACCACTAAGTTCCCGTACACCCGCAGGACGTCCAGAAAACGGCTGTCATCACTCCCTTTAGACTGTTCGAGTTTCTACGGATGCCATTTGGGCTCAAGAACGCTGCACAGGCTTTTCAGCGACTAATGGACTCGGTCCTGCGGGATCTTAAGTTTTTATTTGTCTACCTCGACGACATCCTGATAGCCAGCTCTACCAAAGAGGAACACGCCTCCCATCTACGCACCCTCTTTCGGCGCCTCAGCCAACATGGCCTCATAATCAACCCGGCCAAGTGTCAGTTCGGCCTACAGCAGGTTGACTTCTTGGGCCACCGCATTACTTCGGAGGGCGCAATTCCACTGCAATCAAAGGTCGAAGCAATTACGGCATTCCCAAGGCCACAGTCCACCAAGGCTCTTCAAGAATTCCTGGGCATGGTGAATTTCTACCACCACTTTGTACCGAAGGCAGCACAACTCATGCAGCCCCTCTACGAGGCCCTCAAAGACAAGGCTGGAAAGGATACAATAGCCTGGACAGTTGAAATGGGCAACGCTTTCAACAACACAAAAACCGCTCTAGCCAATGCAACTATGTTGGCGCACCCTCTGCCAGGTGCCACCATCGCTCTTACCACCAACGCTTCCGAATATGCCATAGGCGCTGTACAGGAACAGTGGGTCAACGGGACATGGCAACCACTGGCGTTTTTCAGCCGCCAACTCCGGCGCAATGAACGCAAATACAGCACTTTTGACCGGGAGTTGCTGGCGCTGTTCCTGGCTATCCACCATTTCTGTTTTTTATTAGAAGGACGTCCCTTCACTGCGTTTGTAGATCACAAACCACTGACCTTCGCCATGGCCAAGACCGCCGAACCGTGGTCGGCTCAACAGCAGCGACAGCTAACTTTCATTTCAGAATTCACGATAGACATCCAACACATAGCTGGCAAGGACAACTTGGTAGCTGATTGCCTTTCTCGCGCGACCGTACGGGCGGTCCAGCTGGGCATCGATTATGCCCTCATGGCCACCGATCAGGCATCGGACCCTGAAACACAGGCGTATCGCACCGACACCTCTAGCCTCCAACCGGCCGATGTGCAATTCCACGCAGCAGGCACCTTGTTACTCTGCGATGTCTCCATGGGAGATCCCCGCCCGATCGTTCCAGTTGCCTGGCGCTGCAAAGTTTTTGACGCCATACATGGGCTTTCCCATCCTGGCGTGAAGGCATCTCAAAAATTAATGTCGGCTAAGTTCGCCTGGAAAGGAATGCGTAAGGATATCCACGACTGGGCTAACACCTGCATCGTCTGTCAAAAGTCTAAGGTGCAACGTCACCGTCAAGGCCCCATTGGCCACGTTCACAGTACCAGAACGTCGATTCGACCATGTCAACGTGGACCTCGTCGGGCCACTTCCACTGTCACAGGGGTTCACACACATCCTCACCATGGTTGATCGTACTACTAGATGGCCAGAGGCAGTTCCTTTGGCATCTACTACGTCCGCTGATGTCGCCAGAGCATTCCTCTCCTCGTGGGTCGCACGTTTCGGCATTCCGGCGGACATTTCTTCAGGTCCACAGTTCTCTTCTGAGCTCTGGAACGCTGTGGCCCAGGGTCTCGACACCAAGCTTCACCGCATCACGGCCTATCACCCGCAGGCAAACGGTTTGTGTGAACGTTTCCACAGATCGTTAAAGGCATTGCTGAAGGCCAGCCTCCAAGGCGCCGGATGGGTGGATAAGCTTCTGTGGGTCATGTTGGGTCTTCGCACGACACCCAAAGAGGACCTGCAATTGTCCGTCGTGGAGCTCGTGTACGGCCAGCCACTCTGCGTACCGGGAGATTTCCTGCTGCTTCCAACTGAGCCATGGTCCGCAGCCGACCAACACAGCAACCACTGGGAAACAGCCAAGGCTTTTGCGCCTATCCCAACTTCGCTTCACGGCCTTCCATCTTCACACGTACCAGCGGAGCTAAAGACTGCTGAATTTGTATTCATTTGTCATGATTCCCATAGGGATCCGCTCAAGGCCCCTTACACAGGCCCTTTCCGCGTACTGGAGACAGGCGACAAGAGTTTCTCCGTAGACATCGGTGGTAAACCCGACCACATATCCATTGACTGTCTCCAACCGGCACACCTGGATATCGACCGGCCAGTGGAGACCGCACAGCCACCGCGACGTGGTCGACCTCCCGCTGCATCCACGCCAGACCCAAGGCTTCCATCCGCCAGCCCGCCAGCTGTTCAACAACGTCCACTCCAAGAATACAGGAGTCGCTCTGACAGGCTTGTCAGAACTCCTAGTCGATTGACTTTTACTGTTAAAGACAATTCTGGGGGGGGGGGGCGCATGTGGCAGAGCCACCAGGGGACTCTGATCTAATGTACATAATTATCTTTAACAAATTATTAGCTACAGAATGAAGCTGTATCTTTGTTCATATTATTGCATGTACAAAGCCCGGTCCCTTTAAGAATGAGACCAAACGCGATGACATCATCACGTTGATCACGTGATCCTCCAGCGGCGGGAAAATGTGATGATGTCATGACATCAGGCTGGGGAGCCACCCTAGCCAGTCCTCGTGGAGCCAGCAAAGAGTACAGACCTGTAATTTAGTTCTCCTGTGTTTTCGTGTTAAACTCTGTCGAATAGTATTAAACATCGTTTGTTTGATAGACTGACTTGACCTCAGTCCTTTAGTTACGAATCTAGCCATTCCTACAGCATATCATTTTATTTGCCATCCTGTTTATTTTCACATGGAAAATCTACTGTGTATAAAATTTTAATTTCCCATATGATAAATGAACAAGCTATTGCGTTGGTAGTGGGACATGACTTGATTTAATTGAAAATATGAAAACCCATAATTCACATGCACGGCAGACACAAATGAATAATGACTTCAATGAGTGAAATAAACCCAGAAATGCACCATTACTGGTGCAATATGCCATCGATTACGTGTCAGTTACAGTTTAACTGTGGAAACATAATGGCCTGGATTTGCCGGGGCCTATGACCGCATGCGCACAGCTTATACGGTCGTAAGTGCCCCGCAAGTTTCAGGTTTCCACGCGTTCGATGCGCCTGTGCGAAAACCCGGAATTTGCAATCTGTCAAGATTCGGCTTGTCAGATCATACTCATTAACAGGAAATGGGCATTCGCTGCCCCAGAGCTGGGTTATTTGCCCAACTCCTGCCCAACGAATGCCCACGAAACCTTTATGTAAGGCTTTCTTTTACCAGCGTAATGGTTGAAGTAAATATTAAAATAACATTTTTTAAATGATTAAACATTCAAAAACCTTTAAAATTTGTTTAGGCTATTTTTGGCCCCTTTAAAAATGTTTAAATTTATTTTTCAAAAAATTACATTTTTGTTTTAAATGTTTAATTAAATTGTATTTTAATTCATTTTGAACATGTGGTGATTTATTTTTATTTAAGTGGGGTGAAAGTGTGCTTTTTAGGGGATTCCTGTTCTGCTTATGGGGATTCCTACGTAAAATGGAATCCCCATAAGCATAATGGGGATCCCCTTTTTGATTGGTTGGGCTGGCCCACGTGATCTCAGGGAGGCTTGCGAACCGCCTGCCCCCCTGGGATACGTGGGCCTCTGTGCAGGCGTAGGCCTGCAGGCCCAGGAGCGTGAGTCTTCGAAGGTCTGAAGCAATCAGGTAGGTGCGTACTTTTCTTGCGGTTCGAGGGCGTTCGCCTGCGGCAAGCCTCCGACCGCAATTTCCACCCCAATATTTAAAGTTTGGGAACATAAGAGTCATAGAGTTATACAGCACAGAAAGAGGCCCTTCGGCCCATCGTGTCTGCGCCGTCCATCAAGCCCTGTCCAACCTAATCCCATTTTCCAGCATTTGGTCCATAGCCTTGTATGCAATGGCATTTCAAGTGCTCATCCAAATGCTTCTTGAATGTTGTGAGGGTTCCTGCCTCTACCACCCTTTCAGGCAGTGAGTTCCAGACTCCAACCGCCCTCTGGGTGAAAAAGTTCCTCCTCAAATCCCCTCTAAACCTCCTGCCCCTTACCTTGAATCTATGCCCCCTTGTTATTGACCCCCCTACTAAGGGGAAAAGTTCCTCTTTATCTACCCTATCTATGCCCCTCATCATTTTGTACACCTCAATCAGGTCCCCCCTCAGCCTTCTTTGCTCCAAGGAAAACAACCCCAGCCTGTTTAGTCTTTCTTCATAGCTGAGGCGCTCCATCCCAGGTAACATCCTGGTGAATCTTCTCTGCACCCTCTCCAAAGCAATCACATCCTTCCTATAGTGAGGCGACCAGAACTGCACACAGTACTCCAGCTGTGGCCTTACCAGCGTTTTGTACAGCTCCATCATAACCTCCCTGCTCTTATATTCTATGCCTCGGCTAATGAAGGCAAGTATCCCATATGCCTTTTTAACCACCTTATCTACCTGTTCCGCTGCCTTCAGGGATCTATGTACATGTACACCAAGGTCCCTCTGACCCTCTGTACTTCCTAGGGTCCTACCACTCATTGTGTATTCCCTTGCCTTATTGGTCCGTCCAAAATGCATCGCCTCGCACTTTTCAGGGTTAAATTCCATTTGCCACTTTTCCGCCCATCTGACCAACTCGTTTATATCGTCCTGTAGCCTGAGGCTTTCCTCCTCGCAATTTACCACCCCACCAATTTTCGTGTCATCTGCGAACTTACTGATCATACCTTTTACATTCTCATCCAAATCATTTATGTAGATCACAAACAGCAAGGGACCCAGCACCGATCCCTGAGGTACCCCACTGGACACAGGCTTCCAGTCACAAAAACAACCTTCGACCATCACCCTCTGCCTCCTGCCACTCAGCCAGTTTAGGATCCAACGTGCCAAGGCACCCTGGATCCCATGGGCTCTTACCTTCTTGACCAGTCTCCTATGCGGGACTTTGTCAAAAGCCTTACTGAAGTCCATGTATACCACATCCACAGCATTTCCCTCATCCACACACCTAGTCACCCCCTCGAAAAATTCAATCAGCTTGGTCAGACATGATTTACCCTTGACAAAGCCATGCTGACTATCCCCGATTAATCCTTGCCTCTCCAAGTGGAGACTAATTTTGTCCCTCAGAATTTTTTCCAATAATTTCCCTACCACAGATGTTAGGCTCACTGGCCTGTAATTCCCTGGTTTATCCCTGCTACCCTTCTTGAATAATGGTACTACATTAGCTGTTCTCCAGTCCTCTGGTACATCCCCTGTGGCCAGAGAGGTTCTGAAAATTTGTGTCAGAGCCCCTGCAATCTCCTCCTTTGCCTCACACAGCAGCCTGGGATACATCTCGTCCGGGCCTGGGGATTTATCCACTTTTTGGCCTGCTAAAACCGCTAGTACCTCCTCCCTCTCGATGCTAATATGTTCAAGTATATCACAGTCCCCTTGCCCGATTTCTATGTCTACATCGTCTTTCTCCATAGTGAACACAGATGCAAAAAATTCATTTAAAACCCCGCCTACATCATCTGGCTCTACACACAGATTGCCACTTTGGTCCCTAATGGGCCCTACCCTTTCCCTGGTTATCCTCTTGCCCTTAATATACTTATAAAACACCTTAGGATTTTCCTTTATTTTGCTCGCCAGTGTTATTTCATGGCCCCTCCTCGCCCTCCTAATTTCTTTTTTAAGTATGCCCCTGCATCTTTTATACTCCTCTAGGGCTTCCTCCGTCATTAGTCTTTTGTAACTGCCAAAAGCCCCCCTTTTTTTCCCAATGCATTTTTGTATATCCCTTGTCATCCAAGGTTCCCTTTGCTTGTTGGTCCCACCCTTGACCTTTACAGGAACATGTTGGTGTTGTACTCTCTCTATTTCCCTTCTGAAAGTCTCCCACTGTTTTGATGTGGATTTTCCTATCAGTAGCTGCTCCCAGTCCACTTTGGCCAGATCCTGCCTTATCATATTAAAATCGGCCTTCCCCCAATTTAGAACCCTTATTTCCGGGCCGTCTTTGTCTTTTTCCATGACCACCTTAAATCTCACCGAATTATGGTCACTGTCGCCAAAATGCTCTCCTATTGACACTTCCACCACTTGCCCGGCTACATTCCCTAGAATTAGGTCCAGTACCGCCCCCTCTCTTGTAAGACTTTCTACATGTTGACTCAAAAAGCTCTCCTGGATGCACTTTAAGAATTCTGCACCCTC
Source organism: Somniosus microcephalus (assembly GCF_052327205.1). Classification (NCBI taxonomy): domain Eukaryota; kingdom Metazoa; phylum Chordata; class Chondrichthyes; order Squaliformes; family Somniosidae; genus Somniosus; species Somniosus microcephalus. Next base: position 84,061,344 of record NC_141001.1, read on the forward strand.
TAAGCCTTTCACACTCTGACTATCCCAATTTATATTGGGGAAGTTGAAATCCCCCACTATTATTACCCTATTATTTTCGCACTTCTCTGAGATTTGCCTACATATCTGTTCCTCTATCTCCCCCTGACTGTTTGGGGGCCTATAGTACACTCCCAGCAAAGTGCTTGCCCCCTTTTTGTTTTTAAGTTCTACCCATATGGCCTCATTAGAGGAACCCGCTAATATATCATCCCTCCTTACAGCAGTAATTGACTCCTTAATTAATATTGCAACACCTCCTCCCCTTTTACACCCCCCTCTGTCTCGCCTGAAGATTCTATACCCCGGAATATTGAGCTGCCAGTCCTGACCCTCCCTCAACCATGTCTCCGTGATAGCAACAATATCGTACTCCCATGTGTTCAACAACAACTTCAGTTCATCCACCTTATTTGGAAGACTACTTGCATTAAAATAAATGCCTTCCAGCCTTGCCATATTCCCTTTTGCCTTCACATATTTGCTCTGCCTTCCCAGCGGACTTGTTTTTTCCTCCGTATTTGGCTGTAAATCACCCCCTACTATAGCTCCACTCTGTATCCCATCCCCCTGCCAAGTTAGTTTAAACCCCCCCCAAACAGTGCTAGCAAACCTCCCCGCAAGGATATTGGTCCCCCTCTTGTTCAGGTGTATACCGTCCAACTTGTACAAGTCCCACCTTTCCCAGAAGCAGACCCAGTGATCCAGGAAACTAAAGCCCTCCCTCCTGCACCATCCCTTTAGCCACGCATTCATCTGTTCTATCTTCCTATTTCTATACTCACTAGCACGTGGCACCGGGAGTAATCCAGAGATTACAACCTTTGAGGTCCTGCTCTTTAATCTTCTACCTAGCTCCCTAAATTCTTGCTGCAGGACCTCATCCCTCTTTTTACCTATGTCGTTGGTACCAATGTGGACCACGACCTCTGGCTGTTCGCCCTCCCCCTCCAGAATGCCCTGCAGCCGCTCAGTGACATCCTTGACCCTGGCACCAGGGAGGCAACAAACCATCCTGGATTCACGTCTACGGCCACAGAAACGCTTATCTGTTCCCCTTACTATAGAATCCCCTACCACTATTGCTCTCCCAATCTTTTTCCTCCCTTCCTGGGCAGCAGGAGCACCCCCAGTGCCAAGAAGTTGGCTGCTGCTGCCTTCCCCTGGTAAGTCATGCCCCCCAACAGTATCCAAAGCGGTATACATGGTTGAAAGGGGGATGGCCACAGGGGTCCCCTGCACTACCTGACTGCTTCTATTGTTCCGCCTGGTGGTCACCCATTTCCCTTCTGCCTGTGCAGCCCTACCCTGCGGTGTGACCAACTCACTGTATGAGTAATTCGCGACCCTCTCAGCATCGTGAATGCTCCACAACCCATCCACCCGCAGCTCCAGCGCCCCAAGACGGCCCGTTAGTAGCTGCAGCTGGATGCATTTCTGGCACACGTGTTGGTCAGGGGCACTGGCAGCGTCCCTGAATTCCCACATAGAGCAAGAGTAGCATATCACGGGGCTGGGCTCTCCTGGCATGACCTACCCCTTTAATCAATTTAAATTAAATTAATGCAATACCACCAGTAAAGTAAGCCTTACCTGGTCTCTGGAGCCCTTTGTAGGCCCGCTCTGCCGCTGATGCACCCGCCGAAGCTCTGAGGCCTTGCCTCACCTAACTCCCTGACTCACCCAACTCTCAGCACTCTGTTGAAAACTGCACTCAGTGCAAAATCGCACTTCAAAGCCTGTTTTTATAGGCCCTGAAACAAAGACTTGCTGAGCCCAGCTACAGGAGAACCAGGTTAACCAGATTACTCCAGTTTCCCTTGTTAACTGCCTTCAGCTGCTCTGAGTTGTAGGACTTGTTTATCCCTTTTTAACCCTGCTTAAAGCTGGGAAATTTAGATTTTAAACAGTAAACAGTACACAGTAAATGTGAAACAAACAAAAGTTTGATTTCAGCAACCAGTTAAGACTCCCTGACTCACCCAACTCTCAGCACTCTGTTGAAAACCACACTCAGAAGTGAGAAAGATTTCATAGAGATTACGATGAGATTCGAATTGTGTTGGCAGTTACACGATGGGGCTGATAATGAGGTCCCAAAGCAGAGGGAGCAAGGCGGCTGCCCCGCAGGCTCTCCACATCGATTTCATCTGACATTTCATTCTTCTTCCTTCGGATCTACTCATGATCGCTGATGACTTCATAAAATCTAAAGTTACTCTGAGTGTTTCATGCAATCTACCCTGTCTCCCACCTGCTGTGGGTGTAGCATTGCGTGTCTGCTATCGTGCATAATTGCATGAATATTTGTTGTACCGATGGAAACAAACAACTCTGATCATACCTATACCCGTTGTGGAATGAAGCAGTTTAAAAAAAAAATAATTTTCAAGTCGTTGAAGGTGGCAGGTCAAGTTGAGAAGGCTGTTAAAAAGGCATACTGGATCCTTGGTGTTATTAATAGAGGCATAACGTGCAAAAGCCAGAAAGTTATGCTAAGTTAGCATTGCTTAGGCCTCAGATGGAGTTATGATCTAGAATGCACTGCCTGAAAGGGTGGTGGAAGCAGATTAAATAAAACTTTCAAAGGGAATTGGATAAATACTTGACAAGGAAAAATTTGCTGGGCTATGGGGAAAGGGCAGGGGAGTGGGACTAATTGGATAGCTCTTTCAAAGAGCCGGCACAGGCACGATGGGCCGTATAGCCTCATTCTGTATGTATTATTCTATGATGTGGGTATTTATTGCTCATCTCCAGTTACTGTGAGAAGGTGGTGGTAAGAGGTTTCAGATACAACTGTGTGGCTTTCTTAGCCACTTCAGAAAACCACATTGGTGTTGGACTGAAGTCATATATAAGCCAAACCCAGCAAGTTTCTTTCCCTAAAACACATTAGTGAACCAGATGGATTTTTACAGCAAATCCACAGCTTCATAGTCACTTTTTCCTGATAGTTTACTGTTTTTTAAAAACTGAATTTAAATTCTTATATTGCTACAGTGAGATTTGAATATACAACCTCTATTATTAATCCAAGCTTTTGGATTACTACGATAGCAAAATACTGCAGATGCTGGAAATCCGAAATAACAACAGAAAATGCTGGAAAAACTCAGCAGGCCAGGCAACATCCGTGGAGAGAAATTAGAGTCAACGTTTCGGGTCAAAACCCTTTATCAAGACTAAAGAGGCACAGGAAATGAAATAGATTGAGAGGCCGGGCTGGGAGAGAACAAAAGAGAAGAGACATTAAGAGGTATTCAAAACGAGACGAGATGGTGATAGGACTAGTGGAGACAAAAGACAGCTCTAGATTAGGATTTTGGATTACTAGTCCGGTAACATAACCACTACACTACCGTACCCTTTGAGGAATTGAATCAAGCTTTGCCTGGACTGATTGGTCTGCCTTCGGAGAAACTGAATAAATATACATGTAACAAGGCCGAATATTTGGTTCAGATTGCACGGGGATGCTATTGTTACATCCTCAAGATATCGTAGAAGTAGATACAGTGGCAGTGTAAGTCAACTAACATAAAAGTAAGACTGCTTGGGGGAGTGACCACCATGATGTTACATTTTGGGCTCCCTCTACAAACTTTTAATGCTGGTCACTGGAGCCTAACATGCAGCCCAACCATTCAAACAGGGCAAATAGCAGAAAATATGATGGCGGTTATGTTTCCTCCATTTCCAAGTAATTTTCATGGGCGTGTCCACACATGGGCGTGTATTTAGGACAGATATCATGACATTTTTCTTCATGCAAATAGTGATTGGGGTAGAAATTATGCACGGTCGCATATGTTTTCTGGATGGAAAACGAGGGCAAAAAATGATAATTTTGCAGGGCTGAAAAACATCCAATGCCATATTAACCTCGTACGGTTTTCAGGCATCCAGGGAGATAGCTAAAACAGATGTTAAAGGGGCAGGTATTATGCGTGATTATGGTAATGAGGAGCCTAACGCCTGTTTTAGGGCCCTTGAAATTGGCCAGCACCGGAACGGTAAGTCAAGTTCACAACGCTCCCAACTGCCCTGCCAGTAGTTGCCTTCAGCGCCTCCACCCCCCTGATGCCCATACTCATCTGAGAGCTGTCTGAAATTCATCAGCTGAAATAGGCGAGCTGCTTGTGGAGGCACAACAGGCATTGGCGGCTTGCCTAAATTACTGAAATGAGGCCCGAGGCCTATTTTCAAGCCAGCCAGAAGCCTCTTGGTTAGAACAAAAGAACATAAGAAATAGGAGCAGGAGTAGGCCACACGGCCCCTCGAGCCTGCTCCACCATTCAATAAGATCATGGCTGATCTGATCTTGGCCTCAACTCCACTTTCCTGCCCGCTCCCCATAACCCTCGACTCCCCTGTAGCTCAAATATCTGTCTATCTCCGCCTTGAATATATTCAATGACTCCGCCTCCACAGCTCTCTGGGAGTAGAGAATTCCAAAGATTCACGACCCTCTGAGAGAAGAAATTCCTCCTCATCTCCGTTTTAAATGGGCGACCCCTTATTCTGAATTTATGCCCCCTAGTTCTAGATTCCCCCATGAGGGGAAACATCCTCCCTGCAATTACCCTGTCAAGCCCCCTCAGAACCTTATATGTTTCAATAAGATCACCTCTCATTCTTCTAAACTCCAATGAGTATAGGCCCAACCCTTTTTTTTATTCATTCATTGGATGTGAGCGTCGCTTACAAGGCCAGCATTTATTGCCCATCCCTAGTTGCCCTTGAGAAGGTGGTGGTGAGCCACCTTCTTGAAACACTGCAGTCCGTGTGGTGAAGGTAGTCCCACAGTGCTGTTCTGGAGGGAGTTCCAGGATTTTAACCCAGCGATTATGAAGGAATGGCGATATACTTCCAAGTCAGGATGGTGTGTGACTTGGAGGGGAACTTGGAGGTGGTGGTGTTCCCGTGCGCCTGCTGCCATTGTCCTTCTAGGTGGAAGAGGTCATGGGTTTGGGAGGTGCTGCTGAAGAAGCTTTGGCGAGTTGCTCCAGTACATCTTGTAGATGGTACACACTTCAGCCACGGTATGTCGATGGTGGAGGGAGTGCATGTTTAAGGTGGTAGATGGCGTGCCAATCAAGCGGGCTGCTTTGTCTTGGACGGTATCGAGCTTCTTGAGAGTTGTTGGAGCTGCACTCATCCAAGCAAGTGGAGAGTATTCCATCACACTCTTGACTTGTGCCTTGTAGATGGTGGAAAGGCTTTGGGGAGTCAGGAGGTGAAACATTCACTGCAGAATATCCAGCCTCTGACCTGCTCTTGTTGCCACAGTATTTATGTGGCTGGTCCAGTTAATTTTCTGGTCAATGGTGGCTCCCAGGATATTGATGGTGGGAGATTTGGTGATGGTAATGCCGTTGAATGCCAAGGGGCGGTGGTTAGACGCTCGCTTGTTGGCGATAGTCATTGCTTGGCACTTGTGTGGCGCGAATGCTACCTGCCACTTATCAGCCCAAGCCTGAATGTCATCCAGGTCTTGCTGCATGTGGGCATGGACCGCTTCATTATCTGAGGAGTTGCGAATGGAAATGAACACTGTGTAGTCATCAGCGAACCTTCCCATTTCTGACCTTATGATGGAGGGAAGATCATTGATGAAGCAGCTGAAGATGGTTGGGCCTAGGACACTGCCCTGAGGAACTCCTGCAGCGATGTCCTGGGGCTGTGATGATTGACCTCCAACCAGCTCCCTTTGTGCTAGGTATGACTCCAACCAGTGGAGCGATTTCCTCCGCAATTCCCATTTACTTCAGTTTTACTAGGGCTCCTTGATGCCACACTCAGTCAAATGCTGCCTTGATGTCAAGGGCAGTCACTCTCAGCTTGGAATTCAGCTCTTTTGTCCATATTTGGACCAAGGCTGTAATGAGGTCTGGAGCTGAGTGCTCCTTGCAGAACCCAAACTGGGCATCAGTGAGCAAGTTATTGGTGAGTAAGTGCTGCTTAATAGCATTGTCGATGACACCTTCCATCACTTTGCTGATGATTAAGAGTAGACGGATAGGGCGGTAATTGGTTGGATTGGATTTGTCCTGCTTTTTGTGGACAGGACATACCTGGGCAGTTTTCCACATTGTCGGGTAGATAAGGGTGTTGTAGCTGTACTGGAACAGCTTGGCTAGAGGTGCGGCTAGTTCTCAACCTTTCTTCATAAGACAACCCCTTCATCTCAGGAATCAACCTAGTGAACCTTCTCTGGACTGCCTCCAATGCAAGTGTATCCCTCCTTAAATAAGGAGACCAAAACTGCACGCAGTACTCCAGATGTGGTCTCACCAGCACCCTGTACAGTTGTAGCAAGACTTCCCTACTTGTACATTCCATCCCCCTTGCAATAAGTGCCAACATTCCATTTGTCTTCCTAATTACTTGCTGTACCTGCATATTAACTTTTAGTGTTTCATGTACAAGGACCCCCAGATCCCTCTGTACCGCAGCATTTTGTAGTCTCTCTCCATTTAATTAATAATTTGCTTTTTTATTCTTCATACCAAAGTGGATAACCTCACATTTTCCCACATTATACGCCATCTGCCAAATTTTTGCACATTCACTTAACCTATCTATATCCCTTTGCAGACTCTGTGTCCTCTTCACAATTTGCTTTCCCACCTATCTTTGTATTATCAGCAAGTTTGGCTACAGTACACTCGATCCCTTCATCCAGGTCATTAATATAGATTGTAAATAGTTGAGGCCCTAGCACTGATCCCTGTGGCACCCTACTAGTTACAGTTTGCCAACCTGAAAATGACCCATTGATCCCGACTCTCTGTTTTCTGTTAGTTAGCCAACCCCCAACCCCGTGAGCTCTTATCTTGTGCAGTAATCTTTTATGTGGCTCCTTATCGAATGCCTTCTAGAAATCCAAATGCACTACATCTACTGGTTCCCCTTTATCCACCCTGCTTGTTACATCCTCAAAGAACTCTAGTACATTTGTCAAACACGATTTCCCTTTCATAAAACCATGTTGACTCTGCTTGATTGTATTATGATTTTCTAAATGTTCTGCTATTACTTCCTTAATAATGGATTCCAGCATTTTCCCAATGACAGAGGTTAGGTAACTGGCCTATAGTTTCCTGCTTTCTGTCTCCCTCCTTTCTTGAATAAGGGTATTACATTTGCAGTTTACCAATCCGCTGGGACCTCTCCAGAATCCAGGGAATTTTGGTAGATTACAACCAACACATCCACTAATTTTGCAGGCATTTCTTTCAAGACCCTAGGATGCAGGCCATCATGTCCAGGGGACTTGTCAGCCTTTAGTCCCATTAGTTTGCCTAGTACTTTGTCTCTAGTGATGGTGATTGTTTTAAGTTCCTCCCTCCCTATAACCCCTTGATTATCAATTATTATTGGGATGTTTTTAGTGTCTTCTACTGTGAAGACCGATACAAAATATTTGTTCAAAGTCTCTGCCATTTCCCCGTTTCCCATTATTAATTCCCCAGTCTCATCCGTTAAGGTTTACTTTAGCTACTCTCTTCATTTTTATATACCTGTAGAAGCTCTTCTTTGTTTTTATATATTTTGCTAGTTTACTCTCATAATCTATCTTCTCCCTCTTTATTATTTATTTGGTCATCCTTTGCTGGTTTCTAAATATTTCCCAATCTCTGGCCTACCACTAATCTTCACAACATTGTATGCCTTTTCTTTCAATTTGATACCATCCTTAATTTCCTTAGTTAGCCACTAATGGTTCATCCTTCTCGTAGAGTCTTTCTTTCTCACTGGAATATACCTTTGCTGAAAGTTATGCATAATCTCCTTAAATGTGTGCCATTGCTTATCTACCATCTTAACCTTTAATCTATTTTCCCAGTCCACTTTAGCCAACTCTGTCTTCATACCTTTGTAATTGCCTTTATTTAAGTTTAGGACATTAGTTTCAGACCCAAGTTTCTCACCAACAAACTGAATTTGAAATTCTAACATGCTACGATCGCTCTTCTTTAGAGGATCCTTTACTATGAGATCATTAATTAATCCTGTCTCATTACACATTACCAGATCTAAAATAGCCTGCTCCCTGGTTGGTTCCACAACGTATTGCTCTAAGAAACCATCCTGAATACACTCTATGAACTCGTCCTCAAGGCTACCCTTGCCAATTTGATTTGTCCAATCTCTATGAAGATTAAAATTGCCCACGATTATTGCAGTACCTTTCTTACAAGCCCCCATTATTTCTTGATTTATACTCTGTCCCATAGTGTAGCTACTTTTAGGGGGGCCTATAGACTACTCCCACCAGTGACTTTTTCCCTTACTATTTCTTATCTCCACCCAAACTGATTCTACATCTTGATCTTCTGAGCCAATATAATTTCTCACCACTGCACTGATCTCATCCTTTATTAACAGAGCTACCCCACCTCCTTTTCCTTTCTGCCGATCCTTCTGAAATGTCAAATACCCCTGAATACTCAGTTCCCAGCCTTGGTCACCTTGCAACTACGTCTCTGTATTGGCTATCAGATAGGTCATGTGCTGCCCAGACAAATGACTACCCCATCAGCATGTGGAATTCGCTTCCTAATAGAGTAGTGGAGGCAAGAAGCCTGGAATTGTTAAGAAACAATTGGATGCCAAAATGGGATGATGTTGGGATCTCTTTGGATGGATAAATGAAAATGGGACAAATGACTCTCATCTGTAATTACCTTGCGATTTTGAGAATTACCTATAAAGAAGTTGCCTCTTTAAATGTGAATCACTGGCAGAGGGAAACAAGTCTGTCATTTGTCTCCTATTCAAAACTATGGAAGCACTGTACCCATATTACATAGAAACATAGAGATAGGAACAGGAGTAGGCCATTCGGCCCTTCGAGCCTGCTCCGCCATTCAATGAGATCATGGCTGATCTTCATCTGAGATCTTAGCTGATCTTACCAGTTCAGTACCCCGTCCCCGCCTTTTCTCCGTAACCCTTAATCCCCTTAGCCTTCAGAAATATATCCAATTCTCTCTTGAAAATATTTATTGAATTAGCCTTCACAGCCCTCTGTGGCAGGGAATTCCACAGGCTCACCACTCTTTGAGTGAAGAAATTCTTCCTCATCTCTGTTTTAAATGATTTGCCCGCTATTTTTAGACTGTGGCCCCTGGTTCTGTGCTCCCCTGCCATTGGAAACATTCTCTCTGAATTCAGCCTGTCCAGGCCTGCCATAATTTTATATGTTTCGATGAGATCCCCTCTCAATCTTCTAAACTCCAGTGAGTACAAGCCCAAACTATTCAATCTCTCCTCGTAGGTCATTCCCGCCATTCCAGGTATCAGCCTGGTGAATCGCCGCTGCACTCTTTCCATGGCAAGAACATCCTTCCGCAGATGGGGCGACCAAAACTGTACACAATACTCCAGATGCGGTCTCACCAGCACCTTGTACAGCTGTAGTAAGGTATCCCTATTCCTATACTCGAACCCCCTTGATATGAAGGCCAACATACCATTTGCCTTCTTAATCGCCTGTTGCACCTGCATGCTCTCCTTCAGTGACTGGTGCACAAGAACACCCAGGTCCCTCTGCACTTCCCCATCTCCCAATCTATTGCCATTTAGATAATAATCTACCCTCCTGTTTTTACCCCCAAAGTGGATAACCTCGCATTTATCCACATTATAGTGCATCTGCCACGTATCCGCCCATTCCCCCAACCTGTCCAAATCGCACTGTAGCCTCCTGACATCCTCATCAGAGCCCACCCCTCCTCCTAGTTTAGTGTCGTCAGCGAATTTGGAAATATTGCATCCAATTCCCTGATCCAGATCATTTATATATATTGTGAACAGCTGGGGTCCCAGGACAGATCCTTGCGGCACCCCGCTGGTCACTGCCTGCCACTCCGAAAACGAGCCGTTTATTCCAACTCTCTGTTTTCTATCCGCCAGCCAGTTCTCTATCCACGTTAATACTTTGCCCCCAATCCCATGAGCCTTAATTTTGCATGATAATCTTTTGTGTGGAACCTTATCGAAGGCTTTCTGGAAGTCAAGGTACACCACATCCACTGGCTCTCCCCCATCTATTTTACCAGTTACTTCCTCAAAAAATTCCAGCAGATTAGTCAAACACGATTTACCCTTTGTAAATCCATGTTGACTCTGTCCGATCCTTTCCCCATTTGTCAAGTGCTCCGCTATCTTATCCTTAATAATGGACTCTAGCATTTTGCCCACAACCGATGTAAGGCTTACTGGTCTATAATTCCCTGCTTTCTCTCTACCCCCCTTTTTAAATATTGGGGTAACATTAGCTACCCTCCAATCCACGGGTACTGTTCCCGAGTCAATGGAGTTCCGGAAGATGATCCTTAGAGCATCTGCTATCTCCAGGGCCACCTCCTTAAGTACCCTAGGATGTAGTTTATCAGGCCCCGGGGATTTGTCGGCCTTCAGTCCCCTCAACTTACCCAACACCATATCCCTAGAGATACTAATTTCTGTCAGCTCCTCCCTCTCATTAGTCCCTATATTTGCCGATATTCCTGGGAGGTTATTTGTGTCCTCCTTTGTGAATACAGAACCAAAGTATGAGTTTAATTGGTCTGCCATTTCCTTATTCTCCATTATATATTCTCCCGAATCGGACTGCAAGGGACCGACTTGGGATTTTACCAGTCTTTTCCTCCTGATATACCGATAAAAGCTTTTGCAGTCTGTCTTTATGTTTGCTGCAAGTTTACTTTCGTATTCTATTTTCCCCTTCCTGATTAATCCCTTTGTCCTCTTTTGCTGTATCCTGTACTGCCCCCAATCTTCCGGTCTGGTGCTTTTTTTTGCCAGTTGATATGCCCTTTTTTTTGATTTTATGCTGTCCCTAATTTCCCTCGTTATCCACGGTTGAGCCACCTTTTTAGGTTTATTTTTATGCCAAACCGGTATAAACATGTTCTGGAATTCTTCCATTCTATCTTTGAATGCTTGCCATTGTCTATCCACTGTCAATCCCCCCAGAAACACCACCCAATCAATCTTACCCAATTCCCGTCTCATACCCTCGTAATTCCCTTTATTTAAGTTCTGGACCTTAGTCTCTGATTCAATTTCCTCACTCTCCATCTCGACTGAGAGCTCGATCATATTATGATCGCTCTGACCCAAGGGGCCTCGTACAAGAAGATTGTTGATAAGTCCCTTCTCATTGCACAATACCCAGTCTAAAATGGCCTGATCTCGAGTCGGCTCCTCGACATATTGGTCCAGATAACCGTCCCGAAAACATTCCAGGAATTCCTCCTCCTCAGAATTTTTACTAATTTGGGTCATTCTGGTATATTAAAGGTCATTCTGGTCTATCAGTGTCCCATTGTTTTCAGTGAGGTAATAACAGGGAGGATGTAATAAACTAGGTTCAGTTTACTAAAATTAAATTACTTTTACATTGATTGGAATTCTTTTATAAAAAAGCCAAAAATGAATACTTAAATCATTTCTATTAATAGGAGTCTATCCTAAAGTTACACTTGGCAGATTCGTCCTTTTAAAAAAAAAACATTAGGTGATGACATGTTAAAAAATATATGGCATACTATTTAAATCATTTTTATTGCTAGTGTTCTCCAAATATGCCTAAAAGTGCATTCCTTGCCATCGACAGCAGTGAGCACTGGTATTTATGGAGTTAGGAATGTAATTTAGAGGTTTATAAATTGAAGCCATCAATGCTGTAGCATAAAATTGAATAGGGTATAGACAGAGTGTCCATTACAAAGTGGTTAATGTATAATATGAAAAACTTTTGTTCGTACCATAATCAACTTAAATCAAATTATTGAATGATGTATAGCCCACCCTGACTAATTCATTCCTTTTACCTACACATCCAAGAGTAGTCTTCAAGTGGAATCCCAAAGGACAGCTATCATATCATTCATCTAAATGAAAGGGAGAATTGTCCTCTGGAGCTCTTAAAAAGCCAAAAGTGCCTTCTCAATTCAGATTTTAAAATTCTATCCATGGTGTTTGAAAAGCATCTGGGGAGTTGTTGGCAGCTTTCATCACTACAGGACTAAATACATTTTCTGTAAAAAAAAATTATAAGCGGAATTCTTTGATAACCTTGAAGAAGATACTAGCTCTGATAATGATCCTTGATAACTGAGTGGGCTACCAAAATGACCTTGCTGGCTATGTTGCACTGGTAGCATTTTTGAATTGCAATTTTTGGAATGAGCAAAATTACTGCCTAATTTACATGTATTAGAAATGGGATTTCAGCTGGTAAGGTTAATTTTAGCACAACTATCAGCAAGCTACCAATTTCAATAAGGTATAGAACTGCACTAACGGGCACGTGATCCTTAGCTAAAACACTGCTCAAGCTAATTGTTGAGCATGGATCTCATTAGCATTAACCAGTCTACCATTTTCTAAGCATCGAAACCCTTTACTCCAGCGGTTCTGTAAGTCTGCTCCCAGCCACGATTTACTGTCACCTACAGCATTAATCCAGCATCTTTTCAATTTATATTCTTTGATTTGACAGCCTTATCAACATAAAATAATTCTTTAAACTTCAGTTATACATTATGGCCTGAAAATTACTTCTGGCATTAGCTGTAATACTTGTGGTGCTTGAGGGTTACAGATCATTAATTTCAGGAATGTGATGTAGCACATGGTGCCGAGCCATTAATCGCACACGGCCAGATTTCTGCTCAAAGGCAGTGAGTTCAGTGCACTAGTACGCTGAGGATGCGTGCTAGGGTAGTTAACCTTATTGCAGGAATAATAGGTACTTGTGGTAAACCACTGTTATTGTTGTTCACCGTTGTTGTTGTTGCACACTGTTGTATCTATGCATGCCTCAGCATGCCTCTGCTGGCTCCGCCCCTGGCTCCACCCACAGGCCCAGGTATAAAGGTGACTGCTCTGCAGCCCCCTGGCTTCTTGGAACCCAGTCAACCACGAGAGGCATGCTCTGTTCTTTGCTAATAAAAGCCTTTTAGTTACTCTCCTAACTCTCCGTCTTTTATGAGTAATTGATAGCGCATCAGTACTTAAGTGAAAAGTGCAACATATTGCAAGGCTACCACAATGTACTGAGGTTGCTTGGCTTCATATGAGGTTTTAGTCTGTTTTCTTGTTTACTGACGAGTGATCAGCTATATATCTTGAGCTGGATACTATTGGATTTCGATATAGTGCTTCACGAGTACTACAATTGGGGACCAAAACCAACAATAGCAGGAAAAGGGCTCAGAATTTTTTTTCATGTCGGCCAGCCGCCGTGCCTTTAAATGGTGCCCGATGAGCAGCCGGCTTCACTGTTCGCGACCCCCGCAGCAGTCGGTAACACCGCCCGGCGCTGCTGCGGGGCGCGAGGGGCAGTTTTTCTCCCGAGATGCTACCGGGGCACTGCGCCCGGAGATGACATCATGATCTCCGGGCGCAGAAGATCGGGGCGATTCCCGGTAGCGCCGCCACTAACCTGCCATGGGATTTTGCGGAAGCCGCGGAGATTGCCTGGGGGGGGGGGTGGGTGAAAAGCCATTTTTGCCCTGTTAGCGCCACCCACTGGCGGCACAAACAAGGGGAATTTTGCCCCCAATGCCTTCAGAACTAATAAGAATTAAAATGAACTGAAAAAACGCAGTTTTCAGCCCTTACTGCCTTTTAAAAGTAATTAACATTATAAAGAAATCCCAAATGGGAGTCTTCAGCACTTAAAACTGAATTCCCTTCCGAACCTCAAAAAATGGGATAAGTGCTTCAGCACTGACGCAAATGGCTTAGCAATTAGCAGGGAAGGGGCACCCAGAGTCTCACATGCAGCACTCCAGCTTTGTGCAGGGGATCAACACTGAAAGAGAGGTCCTCTACCCACAAGGGCCAGGAGGTCCTCCAGAAAGTACGACTTGGGACCAGATCACCGAGGCCATCACTGCAAGTCGTGTCACCCCCCACTACCTGGCTCCAGTGCCCAAAGAAGCTTCATGACCCCAGACCACTGGTAAAGGTCAGTGAATGCATCTTCAAAAGCTGTTTCCTACCAACTGCACCACTAGCCTCACACACTGCTCAATGCACAACTCCCCCCCCACCCACTCAACCACTGGCCATCACTCACCTACCAACAATCTATTGGGAGCAGCAGTGAGAGTGGACCGACCGGTGAGGGAACAGGCAAAGGAGGAGTGAGGAAATAAAGCCCGAGGCTCGAGGCCCAGACCGAGCTATTGGGAGCAGCAGCCAGAGCAGGCCGACCTGTGAGGGAACAGGTGAAGGAGGAGCGAGGAAATAAAGCCCGAGGCTCGAGGCCCAGACCGAGCTATTGGGAGCAGCAGCCAGAGCGGGCCGACCTGTGAGGGAACAGGCGAAGGAGGAGCGAGGAAATAAAGCCCAAGGCTCGAGGCCCAGACCGAGCTATTGGGAGCAGCAGCCAGAGCGGACCTCAACAGGCAACATTCGAAAGTGATGTCAGAGATTAAAAGTGATGTCGGCACAAGGGAAGGAGCTGATTGGTAAGTAGGACCTGGTGTGTATTTCTGTAGTTGTGTCGTTAAAGTAAAAGTAAGGTCTCTAGTTTAGAGTAAGTAGTGTTTGAAGTGAAGTAAGGTCCCTAGTGTATTTAATATTCTTTAATTTCAAGGAAGTAAAGGGAGTAAATTAAGGGTAGGACATGGCAGGGCAGCTCAGCAGCATGGAGTGCTCCTCCTGTGCTATGTGGGAAGTCAGGGACACTTTCAGTGTCCAGGGCGAACACAGGTGCAGGAAGTGTCTCCAGCTGCAGCTACTCGAAATCTGCATTTCAGAGCTGGAGCTGCGGCTGGAGTCACTGTGGAGCATCCACGAGGCTGAGATCTTCGCGGATAGCATGTTTAACGAGGTGATCACACCACAGGTAAAGAGTGCACAGGCAGACAGGGAATGGGTGACCGCCAGACAGAGTCAAAGTACTAGGAAGGTAGTGCAGGAGTCCCCTGGATCCATCTCCCTCTCCAACAGATTTTCCATTTTGGATACTGCTGGGGGAGATGGTTTCTCAGGGGAATGCAGCAAGAGCCAAGTCTGTGGCACTACGAGTGGCTCAGCTGCACAGGAGGGGAGGAAAAAGAGTGGGAGAGCAATAGTGATAGGGGATTCTATTGTAAGGGGAACAGATAGACATTTCTGTGGCCGCATATGTGACTCCAGGATGGTATGTTGCCTCCTTGGTGCCAGGGTCAAGGATGTCACTGAGTGGCTGCAGGACATTCTGAAAGGGGAGGGTGAACAGCCAGAGGTCGTGGTCCATATCGGTACCAATGACATAGGTAGAAATAGGGACGAGTTCCTGCAAGCAGATTTTAGGGAGCTAGGAAATAAATTAAAAAGGAGGACCACAAAGTTAGTAATCTCAGGATTACTCCCAGTGCCACATGCTAGCGAGAGCAGAAATAGGAGAATAGACCAGATGAATGCATGGCTGGAGAGATGGTGTAGGAGGGAGGGATTTAAATTCCTGAGGCATTGGGACCGATTCTGGGGAAGGTGGGACCTGTACAAGCTGGACAGGTTACACCTCGGCAGAAACGGGACCAACATCCTCGCAGGGGGGGTTTGCTGGTGCTGTTGGGAAGGATTTAAACTCATTTATCAGGGGGCAGGGAACCTAAGTGTGGGCCAAGAATGGAGAGAAACAAAGCTGGAAGTGCAAGTTAGAAAAGTAGTCAGCAAAACTAGTAGGGAGCAGAAACAAAGGCCAACAGTAAAGAGGGTCAACGTGCAGAAAAATATTAAGCAGGCAAAGTTGAAGGCATTGTATCAAAATGCACATAGCATTCACAACAAGGTGGATTAATTAATGGCACTAATAGACGTAAATGGGTATGATGTGATTGCCATTACAGAGACATGGTTGCAGGGTAGCCAAAGCTGGGAACTGAATGTTCCAGGGTACTCAACATTTAGGAAGGACAGACAAAAAGGAAAAGGAGGTGGCGTAGTGCTGTTAATAAGGGATGAGATCGGTACGGTAGAGATAAAAGATCTTGGCTCGGCAGATCGTGATGTAGAACTGGAATCAGTTTGGGTGGAGCTAAGAAACAGCAAAGGGCGGAAAACATTGGTGGGAGTTGTGTATAGGCCACCAAACAGTAATGGTAATGTAGGGAAGAGTATCAATCAAGAGATTAG
Organism: Somniosus microcephalus; assembly: GCF_052327205.1. Classification (NCBI taxonomy): domain Eukaryota; kingdom Metazoa; phylum Chordata; class Chondrichthyes; order Squaliformes; family Somniosidae; genus Somniosus; species Somniosus microcephalus. Next base: position 84,077,514 of record NC_141001.1, read on the forward strand.
AAGTGGATGTAACAAGGGCAATACGGTAATCATGGGGGACTTTCATCTACATATTGACTGGGCAAATCAAATTACCACTAATGGTGTGGAGGACAAATTCTTGGAATGCATGTGAGATGGTTTCCTGGATCAGTATGTGAAGGGCCCAACCAGGGAACAGGCTATTCGAGATCTGGTACTATGTAATGAGAAAGGGCTAATCAATAATCTTGTGGTAAAGGGGCCTTTAGGGACAAGTGACCATAATATGATTGAATTTTACATTAAGTTTGAGAGTGATGTAGTCCAATCTGATACTAAGGTCTTCAATCTAAACAGGAAACTACAAGGGTATGAGGGACAAGTTGGCCATGGTAGATTGGGAGACTACACTAAAAGGTATGAAGGTGGACATACAATGGCTAACATTCAAGGCTAACATTCAAGGAAATAATGCATAATTTGCAACAAACATAAATTCCTCTAGGGCATAAAAACCCAAAAGGAAAAGTGATCCAACCATGGATAACAAAAGCAATTAAAGCTAGTATTAAGTCAAAGGAGGAAGCTTATAAAGTTGCCAGAAAAAGCGGTCAGCCTGAGGATTGGGATCTTTTTAGAAATCAGCAAAGGGGGACCAAGAAATTGATAAAGAAAGGGAAAATGGAATATGAGCACAAACTCGTGAAACATATAAAAATGGATTGTAAATGCTTCTATAGGTATGTGAAAAGGAGAAGACTGGCGAAGGTCAATGTAGGTCCTTTACAGTCAGAGATGGGAGAATTTATAATGGGAATGAGGAAATGGCAGAGAAATTAAATAAATACTTTGTTTCTGTCTTCAAGGAGGAAGACAGAAAAAACCTCCCAGAAATACAAGAAAACCAAGGGTGTGACGAGAATGAGGAACTTAATGAAATTATTATTAGTAAAAAAAACAGTACTAGCTAAATTAATGAGACTAAAAGTCAATAAATCCCAAGGACTAGATGACCTACATCCTAGGGTTTTGAAAGAGCTGGCCATTGGAATAGTGGATGCATTGGTTGTCATCTTCCAAAATTCTATAGATTCTAGAATGGTTCCTGCAGATTGGTGGAGAGCAAATGTAACCTCGCTATTTACAAAGGAGGGAGAGAGAAAACGGGGAACTATAGACCTGTTAGCCTCACATCAGAAAATGCTGGGATCTATTATAAAGGATGCAATAACTGGGCACTTAGAAACTAATAGTAAGATTGGGCAGAGTTAACATGGATTTATGAAAGGGAAATCCTGTTTGACAAACCTATTGGAGTTCTTTGAAGATGTAACTAGTGGAGTAGACAAAGGGGAACCGGTGGATGTGGTGTATTTGGATTTTCAGAAGGCCTTCAATAAGGTCCTACACAAGAGGTTGGCGAACAAAATTAGGGCACATGGAATTGGGGGTAATATACTAGCATGGATTGAGAATAGGTTAACAGACAGAAAACAAAGAGTAGGGATAAACGGGTCTTTTTCAGGATGGCAGGCTGTGACTAGTGGAGTACCGCAAGGATCGGTGCTTGGGCACCAGCTATTCACAATCTATATCAATGGTTTGGATGAGGGGACTAAATGTAATATTTCCAAATTTGCCGATGATACAAAGCTAGGTGGCAGTGTCAGTTGTGAAGAGAATGCGAAGAGGCTTCAAGGGGATCTCGACAGGCTCAGTGAGTAGGCGAGAACATGGCAGATGGAATATAATGTGGATAAATGTGAAGTTATCCACTTTGGTAGAAAAAACAGAAAGTCAGAGTATTTCCTAAATGGTGAAAGATTGGGGAATGCAGATGCTCAAAGGGATCTGGGTGTCCTTGTACATGAGTCACTGAAAGTGAATGTGCAGGCACAGCAAGTCATTAGGAAGGCAAATGGTATGCTGGCCTTCATTACAAGAAGATTTGAGTACAGGAGTAAAGGAGTCTTACTCCAATTATATAGGGCCTTGGTGAGACCACACCTGGAGTACGGTGTACAATTTTGGTCTCCTTACCTAAGGAAGGATATACTTGCCATAGACGGAGTGCAACGAAGGTTCACGAGATTGATTCCTGGGATGGCGGAACTGTCGTATGAGAAGAGATTGAGTAAGCTAGGCCTGTATTCTCTTGAATTCAGAAGAATGAGAGGGGATCACATTGAAGCATAGAAAATTATTACAGGGCTTGATAGGGTGGATGCTGGGAGAATGTTTCCCTTGGCTGGGGAGTCTAGAACCAGGGGCCACAGCCTCAAGATAAAGGGTAGGCCATTCAGGGCTGAGATGAGAAGACATTTCTTCACACAGAGGGTGGTGAATCTTTGGAATTCTCTACCCCAGAGGGCTGTGGAGGCTCAGTCATTGGGTATATTCAAAACAGAAGTCGATAGATTTCTGACTAGTAAGGGCATCAAGGGATATGGCGATAGGGCCGGTGAATGAAGTTGAGGCAGAAGATCAGCCATGAGCTCATTGGATGACGGAGCAGGCTTGAAGGGCCGAATGGCCTCCTCCTGCTCCTATTTATTACGTTCTTATGTTCTAATCTCTACCAATCACAAAGCACATCTTCCATTCCTAGCCTCACCTCACCCCCTGGGAGGAGATGGTGCAGACCATTCTTGGCAGGGGCATGGCTGAGCCCTTGGCCAGCAGCAGGGCAGAAAGGATACAAGGTGCTGCTATCCTCAAACATTATGCTCCTTCTGGCATGCACCTCTTGCTTTTCTGCTCTCCCCTCACCACAATCCTACCCTCATGCCTTCCTCATTTCACACACCCAAGAAAGGCAGCCTTCCCACCCAGTGGTTGGCCAAGAAGAGGGAGAAGAGAGTGAAGAAGAAGACGATAAAACATCGTCATTCAATTTCACACTCCCAGCCACCAGCTCCTCAGTCTCCTCCACTGAACGTCAGCAGCCTTCCACCAGCCATGCTGCAGCTACTGGGGTAGCACTGTGTGACATCAGTAGGATAAGCTGAGGCACACACAAGACAGTCACTAAGCGAATGCATAAGGGTGATGGTATCATAGTGGTTATGTTACTGGACTAGTAATCCACAGGTCTTGATTTGTGATTTGGAGTTAAGAGTTCAAATCCCACCACAAGCTGATAGGGAATTTAAGTTCAGTTAATTAAATAAATCTGGAATTAAAAACTAATATCATGAAACTACTGGATTGTCATAAAAACCCATCTGGTTCAATAATGTCCTTTAGGGAAGGAAATCTGCTGTCCTTACCTGGTCTGGCCTATATGTGACTCTTCAACCCACAGCAATGTGGGTGACTCTTAATTGCCCTCTGTGATTCAAGAAGATGATTTATCACCACCTTCTCAAGGGCAATTACGGATTGGGCAATCAATGTTGGCCTTGCCAGCGACACCCACATCCAAGAAGTAAAAGAAAAGTTGATCTTGATGTCATATTGGATGTATAAAGTTGGATTGGAAAATTTGCTTTGTGGTGGTATTTATTTCAGCATTGTGGCCAAGAGGATGCTGTGATGGTCAGGAAGGAAGGTAAAGTGTGGGACAAATGTTGAAAGGGGAATTGGGGTTGTGGTCACTGGGGCCGCAGGCGGGTGATACCATCCCGGATATCCCAGCCAGAAAGGGGCTGTCTGGGTTGTATCTTTTTGGCTTCTTCCTCTTCCCTCTGTGAGTGGATGCTGTAAACCTGAAATAACAGCATAAAATGCTGAAAATACTCAGCAGGTCAGGCAGCAACTTGACCTGAGACGTGAACTATGTTTATCTCTCCACAGATGTTGCCTGATCTGAGTATTTGCAGCTTTGTCTGTCTTCTCAGAGGCCTTCCTTTACAATCCAAGGCCTTGCACGCATCCAACAGCATTCCTTGCACACTTAAAAACTTTTAACATCTATTGCAGCAAGCCACTACTTCGGTAAAATCAAAAAAAACCCAGTCCAAAAGCTGAAAGGCAAACTTACCCGAAAGATAAGTGGCAGGAAACATTCGCGCCACAGAAGTGCCAGGCAATGACTATCTCCAACAAGGGAGATCCTAATCATATCCCCTTGACATTCAATGGCATTACCATTGCCAAAACCCTCACTATCAACATCCTGGGGGTCACCATTAACCAGAAACTTAACTGGACCAGCCACATAAATACTGTGGCAACAAGAGCAGGTCAGAGGCTAGGTATTTTGTGGCGAGTGTCTCACCTCCTGACTCCCCAAAGCCTTTCCACCATCTACAAGGCTCAAGTAAGGAGTGTGATGGAACACACTCCACTTGCCTGGATGAGTGCAGCTCCAACAACACTCAGGAAGCTCGACACCATCCAGGACAAAACAGCCTGCTTGATTGGCACCCCATCCACCACCTTAAACATGCACTCCCTCTACCACCGGTGTACCGTGGCTGCAGTGTGTACTATCTACAAGATGCATTGCAGCAACTCGCCAAGGCTTCTTCGGCAGCACCTCCCAAACCCGCGACCTCTTCCACCTAGAAGGACAAGGGCAGCAGGTGCATGAGAACACCACCACCTCCAAGTTGGTTGGAGGTAGGGACTATACATAGGTCTTTACTTCATGCCCACAGGCGGGAACTGAGGGGGATCAGTACCCACAGTACTATTTATACCCCTATGGCCAGGAGTGGTACTGCGTATCACTACGCCCAACAAGTAGTGCAGTCCTGTCCATAGGTTCAAAGTAGCACACATATTACATACACAACATTCCTCCCTTCCTAGCTTTACAGTCATCTCCCCATTTAACATAACGTAATAACATATATACATATATAACTTCAGGTTTACATAACAGAATAACATAGATACATAGATAACTTCATGTCAAAACAGATCACAGATTCAGTCTCTGCGGAAAACAGTTTGAACTTCCGAACTGAATTGGCTCCGTTCGGAGGGACCATGTGTGTGATCTGGTAGAGGTGATAATGGTTCAGATGGGTCATCTTCTGTTTTTACTTTTCCTTTTCTGCTTCTTGGAGACTCTCTGGGCTCCATTGTCAGCTGCCACAGCTGCCAGCTGCATGCGCAGTTCCTCCTTCTCTTCCTCCTGTTTCCGTCGTAGAGCCAGCTTCTCCCGATGTTCCGTAGACTTTTGGTGCTCCTCCATGATTTCTGCACTTTGGGAGTCGAAGTTACAAGCTGGGCAGGACAGGACATCGTAATATTCGGTGTCGTCCTGAGCTAGACCAGTGAGAGGGTCGTCTATTTCCTCCATACCCACAAAATGGCGGTTTTCCCGCTTCTGCCTTCTTCCCCAGCGGTTTTCCCGCGAAAAATGGCAGCTTTCCCGCGCTTCTCGCTCTCCCCGCCCACTTCAATGGTGGTTTTCCCGCGCTTCTCGTCGCTGACTTTCAGCCCGACTGCGGCTCTTATCTCCTGTGCGATCGCTGGTGCGCCGCCCGCCCGAAACGGTTCTCAGCCCTTATCACCGGTGCGATCGCTGGCCCGCTAAGCGCCTCCCGCTTGAAGCGGCTCCCGGCCTCTGGCTCACCCGCTCGGCGGCTCTTGCTCGCTCCCTCCCGGGCTCTGGCTTACCCGCTCGTGCCCTCCCGGGCTCTGGCTTACCCACGAGGTTATGGAGGCTTCAGGGTCCTAATGCCTGTCGCTTCCAGTCGCTGGAAGCTGTCAGGATTTCTGCTGCCCTTCAGTTTTCAGTGGGGTGTTGAGGATTGGAACCTCTCTTCAACGTCCTGTCTTTGGACGAAGCCGCTGTGGAATAACTGCCGCAGGGTTCGAACCGACTCGTCGCCAGTGTTAAGTATGTGTATTGTATTGAACAATTAACACAAAGACTTAAACGTATAACTCAAACAGGTCTTTACTGGTTGGAGGTAGGGACTATACATAGGTCTTTACTTCATGCCCACAGGCGGGAACTGAGGGGGATCAGTACCCACAGTACTATTTATACCCCTATGGCCAGGAGTGGTACTGCGTATCACTACGCCCAACAAGTAGTGCAGTCCTGTCCATAGGTTCAAAGTAGCACACATATTACATACACAACATTCCCCTCCAAGTCACACACCATCCTGACTTAGAAGTATATTGCCGATCTTTCATCATCGCTAGGTCAAAATCCTGTAACTCCCTCCCTATCAGCACTGTTGGAGTACCATCACCAAACGGACTGTAGCGGTTCAAGAAGGCAGCTCAACACCAACTTCTCAAGGGCAATTAGGGATGGGCAATAAATGCTGGCATTGCCAGCGACTCCCGGATCCCATAAACGAACAAAAAAAAATGTGTCCCTTTAAGAGGTACTGACAGTGCCCCTGAGAGTCTGCTTACATGCTGGGTTTAGCTGGCGAGCTTAGGACCCAGCGCTGAACTCAGCGCAAATGTCCAAATTCGCTGTGATGACGTTAAGTCGGCATTGCACGCCGACTGGCGTCACCAATCCTTCATTTTGCTTTGCAGGCCAATTCATCTTAACAGCTGCGCTGCTGGGCCTGGGAAAATGGAGGATGCCGCGGGACCTGCCACCAGTGGCGGACGCCCTCTTTTTGTGATTTTTTGACAGTAACATGGCGTAAAGCCCCTGAATTTGTAGCCCTAAGGTGGTGAAATTGGGTGCCTTTGTGCCTCCCATTTGCGCCCCCCGGCTGACATCGACTCTCGACATATTCGGCGGGAGTTTTGCGGTGGGGCTACGGCATTGCACCCTGATCTCCTTCGCCCGGAGATCGTGACGTCATCGCCGTGCGCATTGCCCCAGTAGCACCCCAAAATTGACTTCCGACCCCTGCATCAGCGCCGATCGAAAACACCGACAGCTGCAGGAGGCATGCATTGAGCGCTTGGCCGCTTTGGGGGTGATGATTAAAGGCGAGGTGGCTGAGGTAAGTGGAAATAAAACTTACCTTTCCTGTTCTAGTTTTTTTCGTGGGTTCCTGCCTACAATCGATCAGCCCGGCACTCTGCTTGAGTGTCGGGCTGATCGCACGGGATCGCGGCTGCCTTGGTGGTCCAAGTAGGTACTTTTTAAATTGCAGGGCCTGCAACGATGGTCCTTCCCTTTAAGGGAGGGAAGGAGCCTTTGAACACGGCAGCGCTGCTGAAGTCTCCGCCCCGCTCTCCGACGTTAGTGCCCTAAGAAGGAAGTGGAGTGTTTGATTTAGTTAATGCCCAGGCAATGTTAGATCCCCAAAATGGTCGATACCGAATTTTTCCCCCTTAGTGTCTAGCTGGCTTTAAAAGTGCCTTACTTTTAAATTCTCCAACTTGCCACCCTTATTTGAAGAGGAAGGATGAGTGTAAGTATGGTTGCTATGAGACCAAGCTTCCCTTTAAAGTTCTGACACATGGTCCTTGCGATAACCATAGAGTGAAGCACAGGCGCAATGATCAGAATCTCTCAACATCTCTCTAATAATTGTCATCTGCTGCATTCTCCAAAGCTTCGTCCTACAAAGTGACCTTCTCATGGAAGCTGGAGGACAAGATGGCTTAACCATAGCAGAGAAAGTGGGTAAAAGTGACAACAAGGAATTATCTGCCAAATCACCAATGCAACAAGGAAGGCACATGCAACAGACTGTCACATTATGCTATTATGCTATGTTGCAAACATAAACCATACATCTTAATTCTTCCCTCTGATCTATTATGCCACTTTTGCATCTAGAAAACCTGTTATTATCCCTTAGCTTCTTCCAGCATGAAAGGAATAAAGGGTTGGATTTTTTGGGGGGTCAGCGGGCACGTTCGGTGGCGGGTCGGGAGGGAAAGTGTTTTTTTCCCCCAGCGGGTCAGGACCCCGCTGTCAACCCACCACCACACACCTTTCCCCGATGTCGGGTCTGTCAGCGCTAAGCAGACCCAACATGCAGCGGTGAGTTCACAGCGGGGGCCCCAATTCAGGTAATTAGTGGCTTGTTTTGAGCCACATAAGAATGAATTTAAGCTCACCTTCTGCATTTGTCAGCTCACCCATGGGGTCCCCGCTGGTCGTGGACTACGTCTGTCAAGCTGAGGTGGGAGTTCAGTGGCCATTGAATCAGCTGTTGAGTTGACAGTTTCAAATGTACAGTAAAAGCTCCCACCTTACAGAGATATCTTCCCTCAGCCGCAAGCTGTTCCTCACTGCATTTCCACAGCAGATTCACCATGCTGCAAGTCTTTACATAAGTCTCCATCCAGTCTGACCTCAATACTTCTCTCACCATTGACATCGCTTCTGTCATCTCTACTACACCTACCATCTATTCCATCAGCATGGGTGCCCCTCACACTCTATCACCTTGGTCCTCATAATCCCACCACGATCAGCCCCAACACCAGCAGCACCAGGCACACCAGCAGCACCAACAACAACATCAACCTTCTCCACAAACAAATGATGCTGCACAGGAGGCCAGGGATGGCCTCATCATGGTCAGATTTGCTTCACTTGATGCTGTACACCCTGACTGCACCAGCTTAGCACCACCCCACACCAACACCATAAAGCATCCCTACAATGCCCAAGCCATTCCTTTCACATTCATTACCATTGCGGGGGTACGGTTATATTTCACCATTCACTGCAATTCATTGAGCCACTTCCAAAGGTGCACACAAATCTGTCCAACACAAGAAAATAAAGGTTTCAATGTTTGACACCACGTTAACAGAAACTTTACATGAACATTTCATAAAACACCCAAGTGCCTACCCTTGTGTGTTGTTAGTTGGTATGATTGAACTAGGATGAGGGTGAGTGTGAGGGGTGGCTAGTGAGATAGGGATGTGATAATGTAGATTGAGAGGGATGGGTGGAGGTGCAAGGTAAGTTGGTGTGAGTAAGGATGTGCAGGAGCAGGCTAGGGAAGGCAGAGTGATGGCAATGTGATGAGTGGCGCAGCAGGATGTGGTTGAGTGTGGCTTTGTATTATTGAGTACAATGATCTACTGAGATCATTGAAACATTTGCAGCACTGCACCCAGGTCCTCCTGACCACATCCCTGCTTGTGCTCTCCTCTGTAATGTGCAAACAGGCTGTGTTGCTCTCCTAGGAAGGTCTCCTCCACCTATGGGAAGGGAAGAGGACCTCCCTGCGTGCTGTGACTCTCTCCATAAGCAGATGGAGGGAGTCATGGGAGAGCCTGGGTGCAGCCATGCACCTTTGTGCAGTGCTCGTCAGTGTTTGCAGCACCTCAATGCTGTAGAACACTGACAGTACAAATGTCAAAATAAATTTGGACCAGCCCCTTTTAGGAAATTGGCTGATGACACGTCATCAAATGACGTCACCAGAACCGCTTCCTCTAATTGGCCAGGAAACGTGCTGGGCAGGCTTAACAAGCCCAATCAAGGGAAAGTTATTCTTCAGAGTGGGCTGGAGCCAGCAGCGGGGTCAGAACCCGCCACTGACACCTCGCCCGCCACGGACCCGCCAAGGTCAGCAAAATCACGGCCCAAGTGTTAGTTGAGATTAATTTCTTGCCTGTGTTTACGGCAGGTGCTGTTCATGCATAATGGCATTGTTGGCTTTCCTTTGGGCAGGGTGTAAAATGGGCTGTTGATTCACTATCGCCCATTTTGCGCTACCACCTAATACCAATTTCACCCCCCTATGTGTTTTACCTCATATCCTACTAGCTCCTGCAATTACAGCATTTATCCTTTTGGGTAGCTTCTCCTATTTCTGCCACACCGGACAGTTCTACAGAACTGGGGCAGGGGGGCAGGGTGGGGAGGGGGGAAGACACCTGCACAGTCAATCTCTCTGCTCCCTGACTCCTTCCAGTGTTTAGTCAGTAAACCAAGCTTTTCTTTATCTGAAACTTACCATTCTTCAGAAAAATTGTTAAATTGACAGCTGTCCTCTGCTGCACTGCATTACTTCAGTATCACAATTGCTGTTGACAGCTGATTGTCTGAATTATTGATTCTGTCACTGCAATATATGGTTTGCTGTGTGTGTGTTAACGTGCATGTTTCAACACAAGTGCAAGAAACTGTAAATTGGGTGGGGGGGGTGCGGAGGGAGTTAACCAGTGTGCTTTCTAACTCTTAGAAACATTAAGTAACACTCAATCAACCCCTTGAAAATGCTGAAACAGGAATTTCTAGATCAATGATTCATTCTGATGCAATCCGACTGGTACTTTGCTATATTTCTGTATCCAATAGTTATCAAAAATCTATTACCGCTACATTAGAAGACTGCATTATTCTCAATGAATGCTTGGGGTACAATTTGCATTTGCAAAACGTCTGTTAAGCAGATATATTTGTATTTCAACTGACACAAGCCCATAGGATAAAAGCACTACCGTAACAAATAGTGGCGAGCAACACACAATGCATAAAATTGAAGTCAATTGAATTTTTGTATTAAAATTGCTTTTTATATTAAAATATAAATTTTCCATTTTTTGTATTCATTCACGGGTTGCTGGCAATGCCGGCATTTATTGCCAATCCCTAATTGCCCTTTGATACAACTGAATGGCTTGCTAGGCCATTTCAGAGGACAGTTAAGAGTCAGCCACATTGCTGTGGTTGTTTGGAGTCACATGTAGGCCAGACCAGGTAAGGATGGCAGATTTCCTTCCCTAAAGGACATTAGTGAACCAAATGGATTTTTATAACAATCTGGTAGTTTCATAGTCACCATTACTGATACTAGCTTTTTATTCCAGATTTATTTAATTAACTGAATTTAAATTTCCCAGCTGCTGTGATGGAATTTGAACTCATGTCTCTCAGATTATTAGTCCAGGCCTACTAGTTTACCTGTCCAGTAACATAACCACCATGCTACCATACCCATAAATGTTACATCATTCACTCCAAAATCACTAAGCCACTTCGAAAGGTGCACACCAATTTGTCTATGACCATGACCATGAAAGTGGTGAAAATAAAGATTTTTATGTGCGACATTACAGTAACAAAAACTTTACAGAATCATTTAACAAAACACCCAAGTGGCTACCCTTGTGAATCTACTTGTGTTTCATCTTGCTCTTACGCGTGCGACTATGAAGTGCTACCCTTGTGGCTTCAGCAGAGGAAGAGGCAGGCTGCTCACTTCCATGCTGCGACTGCTTAGATGCTTTTGGCGGACGTCCTCTTGGTTTTGGAGCCTTTGATGGCCCCGCCAAAGTCTGCTCCTCTTGTGACTGCATGGGCAAACTCGGCCTTCACTATCCGAGGAGTTTTATTTGTTTTGTCAAATAAGCTGCAGTTATGCTTACTGCTAAACATCCAAAAATTGAAAATAAATTAAATAATATTAAAACTCACATGCAGAACTTCTAGTTCTATCATTTGAAAGACCCTTCCCTTGATTATGAGAGTGAATGCAATGGTACAGCATCTACTGTTGAGTTTGATGATGTCCTGAGAATGGTGGAAACTTAACTTTGACTACATTCACACTGCCACTCCCCCCACCCCCCAGGTTTGAGACTGAAATAATGGGCCGGATCTTGCTGTAAAGATAACGGCATTTTAATGATGCATGTCATTATTAATGTGCAAATCGGCCAGAAGGTTCAGGGGATTAAGAAATACACTGTGAATTGCAAATCCCCAGAACGTGCTAGTCGAGTTACACCACTCCACCGTTTGCTTCGTACAAATGGCATCTCGCCCTTAGCCTCACCATTATCTTGAAGAACTTGTTGGACTTGCACATTAGTTGCCCATTAAACTCACCACAATAAGTTAAATCTGGTAATTAACAGCGTAACAACATGATCATTGTTAATGCAATGCCAATCAATCTCTCTGGCTCAGAAATTGAACAATCCTTCAGGTGATATATTGTTCTTAGAGATTTTTTTAATGTATTTTCCTTTCTGTCTCTTTTTACTCTCTCTTAATCTGTTCTTTCTTTCCTTCTCTTTATTTTTCATTCTGTACCTGATTTGATTCTAATTCACCCGCCTTCTCAGTCCATCCTCTGTTTCTTTCTCAATCCTTAAATCTCATTGGTTGAGGAGATATACTGTTGGTCCCACCGTTCACTAAGGTCCTAGGCATCCTGTTGCAATCGCACTTCCAGCAAGTGGCGGCGCAAACAATATTTGAGCTGAAGGACGCAGGAAAAAGTTTAACAGAGCACGCCACGAGATGGCACGGAGCAGCAAGATCTGACCCTATAACCTTATTCATGAGCTCTCGATTTTTATGGTATTGGTCTAAAGATGAAAGTTTTCTCTTGCGGCATTATATTCCCAATGGTAAATGTGCTAGGGCTATATAAAAAATTTTTGCTGTGAAGCTACACAATCTAACATATAAGAATATTCAAGAATAAATCCCAACAATGCCATTATATGATATTTCAACATTATGGAACAGTGGCAGCTTTAATTGGAAGGTCAATCAGCATGGTAGATTTTTACAAAAAATTATTTAAGGGTATTTATTTACAAAGTTTACAAACATCTGAGCACCAAAGGGAAATCAGAAAGTGGATCGTTATCATAACAACTTACCCCTCCATCCAACCCTATTAGCAGCTATACTGGCAGTGCTGGATGCAGGTGGGAGGATGGAGCATATTGCAAGAAATCTGGTCGCATGTGGCAGAACCACTGAATGACTCTAGCTAACTGTACATAATTCTCTTTAACGATGTTCTAACACCAGCCTAAGCCTGTACCATTGTGTTAGGCATTACTGTGTTTTGTATATAGAGTTTGCATGTACGGGGCGTGGCCCCTTTAAGAGCGTGGGCAAACGCGATGACGTCACGTCGCAAACCACGTGACTGCCCAGGCAGTCCTCATGGTATCTCCGTTGAGTAAAGGCCTGTTTCATTGTTCTCCTGTGTCGATCTCAATTATTCGTAGGAATTCGGCAATTCCTACATTGGTGACCCCGTTTTTGTGAACGTTTTCACAGAAGAGCACAGCATGGAGGCAAATGCCGTTTCGCTAAAGCTACCGCAGTTCTGGGAGCGGCAAGCGCCCTCGTGGTTTATTCAGATCGAGGCCCAGTTCGCCCTGAGGAACATCGATGCGGATCAGACCAAGTACCTTCATGTGATCTCCGCACTCGATAGCTCTACTGCCTCTCGGATCGTCAGCCTCCTCGAAAACCCCCCAACGGAGCGCAAGTATGAAACCCTCAAAGCGCTGTTACTGCAAGTTTTCGGGCTCACAAAATCGGAGCGCGCCCGTCGATTACTCGCTATGCCCGAGCTCGGGGACGCCAAGCCTTCAGAGTTGATGAGCCAAATGCTCACACTCCTGGGCTCAGAACGAGAATGTTTCCTATTCCGCGAAATTTTCCTCAGCCAACTGCCTGAACAGATACAAACTGCCCTGGCCAGATCTGAAGCTGAAGACCACTGCGAGTGTTGCGCAGAGGCTGACAAAATTTTCGCTGTAACTCGACAGTACTGCGCCGCCACGAGGCACCCATCCCCCACAGAGGCCGCCCCAGCTCGTCAGCCTGCTGGGCTGTGTTTCTGCCACGCGCAGTTCGGCGTGAAGGCGCAGCGTTGCCGCCCTCCCTGCAGTTTTCCTCAAAAAAAAACCCAGCATCATCTGACACTGCGGCCACCGAGGAATGGGTCTAACGGGCACCCCGCGGCCGCAATGGCGATCGGCAACACGGGAAAATTGCTGTTCATCACAGATACCCTCTCCAGTCGTCGTTTTCTGTGCGACACCGGAGCACAGTGCAGCATTTTACCCGCGTCCGCCCTCGATGTGCAGACGGGGAATCACGGTCCCGCCCTTGAAGCGGCCAATGGCGGCACAATTCGGACCTTTGGCAGACGGCGAGTGGAGTTGTGCCTCGGGGGGCAACGTTTTCCCTGGGAGTTTGCTACGGCCAAAGTTTCCCAGCCCCTCCTCGGCGTGGATTTCCTGTGCGCCAACAGCCTCCTGGTCGACGTTCGGAACCAACGGCTGATCAACGCAGGCACTTTTAATTCTCTTCCGTGTTATCGCAGTAACACTACGTCACGCACCGTCTCCTGTGCGTTCCCGACTCCTGATGAGTTCGCTCACCTGCTCAGCGAATTCCCCGACCTGACATGACCCACGTTCTCCTCCACAGCCACGAAACATGATGTGGAACACCACATCACCACAACGGCTCCCCGGTCTACGTGTGGGCCCGGTGCCTGGAACCTGGCAAGCTGGCAGTCGCAAAGGCGGTGTTCGCTATCATGGAACAGTTAGAGATTATTCGCCGGTCTTCACCCCTCCATATCGTCCCGAAGCCTGGCGGCGGACGGCGGCCTTGCGGCGATTATCGACGACTAAACGACGCCACCACTCCTGATCGGTACCCGATTCCCCACATCCAGGATTTCTCTGCCCATTTGGCAGGGAATGCCATTTTCTCAAAAGTCGATCTCATCCGAGGCTACCACCAGGTCCCAGTTCATCCACAGGATGTCCAGAAAACCACAGTCATCATCCCATTCAGCCTCTTCGAGTTTTTACGGATGCCGTTTGGGTTAAAGAATGCCGCCCAGGCTTTCCAACGCCTGATGGACTCAGTACTGCGGGACCTCAAGTTCCTCTTCGTCTACCTGGACGATATTCTAATTGCCAGTCCTACCAAGGAAGAACATACCTGTCACCTACGCACCCTTTTTCCCTTTTACGACGCCTCAGCCAACATGGCCTGATTATCAACCCGGCCAAGTGTCAGTTTGGCCTGCACCAAATTGACTTCCTGGGGCATCGCATCACCTCAGAGGGAGTGGTTCCTTTACCTTCGAAGGTAGAGGCGGTGACATCCTTTCCGTGCCCGCAGAACATAAAAGCCCTGCAGGAATTCCTAGGCATGGTAAAATTTTACCACCGTTTCGTGCCTAAGGCGGCACTATTCATGCGGCCCCTGTACGAGGCCCTCAAGGGCAAGACTGGCAAGAACCCGGTAGACTGGATGGACGACATGGCCCGAGCGTTCACTGACACCAAAAGCACCTTAGCCAACGCGACTATGCTGGTGCACCCGCTGCCAGGAGTCACCATCGCCCTCACCACCGACGCGTCAGACTACGCAGTCGGTGCCGTGCAACAGCAGTGGGTGAACGGGACGTGGCAGCCGTTGGCATTCTTCAACCGTCAACTACGGCAGAACGAGAGAGCATACAGCACGTTCGACCGGGAGTTGCTCGCCCTTTTTCTGGCCATCCGCCATTTTCAGTTCCTTCTGGAAGGATGTCCTTTCACTGCCTTTGTGGACCATAAGCCGCTGACCTTTGCATTGTCCAAGTCCGCCAAACCGTGGTCAGCCCGACAGCAGCGTCAACTGACCTACATATCCGAATTCACCACGGATATGCGGCGCGTGGTCGTCAATACAGTTCATTTGGGCATCGACTACGCCCTCATGGCAGCGGACCAAGCCTCAGACCCGGAAGTCCAAGCTTACAGAACGGCCACCACCGGCCTCCAGTTGGCCGACGTCAAGTTCCATTCGGCAGGTACCACGCTGTTGTGTGACGTCTCCGTACAGGATCCTCGCCCTGTCGTGCCGGTCGTCTGGCGCCACAAAGTTTTTGACGCCATACATGGGTTGTCACACCCAGGAATGAAGGCCTCGCAGAACTGATGTCCGCGAAATTTGTATGGCATGGCATGCATAAAGATGTCCGCGACTGGGCCAACACCTGTGTGGTCTGCCAAAAGGCACAGGTACAGCGCCACATCAAAGCTCCATTGGCCACCTTCACAGTTCCGGAGCGACGGTTTGACCATGTCAACGTGGGCCTGGTAGGACCACGCCCACCCTCACATGGTTTTTCATACATCCTGACCATGGTTGACCGCACCACCAGATGGCCAGAGGCAGTTCCCCTGTCATCCACTACTTGGGTGAACATGGCCAAGGCGTTCATTTCCTCCTGGATCACCCGTTTCGGAGTGCCCGCAGATATTTCGTCGGACAAGTGACCGCAGTTTTCCTCCGAACTCTGGAATGCAGTGGCCCAAGGACTCTGTGTCAAATTACACCACACCACAGCCTACCACCCACAGGCGAATGGCCTCTGTGAACGCTTCCACCGCTCAATGAAAGCCGCCCCGAGGGCCAGCCTCCAGAACGCTGGATGGGCAGACAAGCTACCGTGGGTCCTGTTGGGCCTTCGCACGGCCCCCAAAGAAGACCTTCACTCTTCATCTGCGGAACTCATTTACGGTCAGCCACTGCGAGTCCCAGGGGACTTCCTACCAATATCGACGGAGCCATGGTCCGCGTCTGCCCAGCTTGCTAGTCACCAAGAGGCGGCCAGATGTTTCGCACCGGTGCCCACTTCGCACCACGGGCTGCAGAGGTCACATGTTCCCACGGAGCTTCACAAGGCTGAGTACGTTTTTATTTGCCATGACGCACATAGTGATCCGCTCAAGGCCCCATATACCGGTCCCTTCTGCATGTTGGAAGCAGGGGACTAAACCTTCACGGTAGATGTTGGTGGTAAACCGGACCACATTTCAGTCGATCGCTTAAAGCCAGCACATTTGGACCTCGACCGCCCCGTCGAGACAGCACAACCGCCGAGACGGGGTCGGCCACCCATCGTCGTTACGGCAGACCAAGTGCGGCCGCCCGCCAGCCGCCCTGCAGCCTCTGCCTCGAGAGTACAGGAGTCGTTCTGACAGGCTCGTCAGACCCCCCTCACCGTTTGACTTTGTCCGTTAAAGCGAATTCTGGGGGCGCGCATGTGGCAGAACCACTGAATGACTCTGGCTAACTGTACATAATTCTCTTTAACGATGTTCTAATACCAGCCTAAGCCTGTACCATTGTGTTAGGCATTACTATGTTTTGTATATAGAGTTTGCATGTACGGGGCGTGGCCCCTTTAAGAGCACGGGAAAACACGGGCAAACGCGATGACGTCACGTCGCAAACCACGGGACTGCCCAGGCAGTCCTCGTCGCATCTCTGTTGAGTAAAGACCTGTTTCATTGTTCTCCTGTGTCGATCTCAATTATTCGTAGGAATTCGGCAAATCCTACACGCATATGTTTTATGCTACAATCAGGATAGAATATGTATCAACAAGTGCTGCAATGGGACAATTTCAATCAATCTCTTTAATGCTAATTTATTTTTCTTTTGCTGTTGAAAATGAGTCAAATAGCCGTCCTTTATGAAAGTTCCTCCTTCAAATGTCAATAGGGTCCATTTTGACTTTTTGGTGACCAACCCTGGCCGACAAGCTGTGGGGCGGCAAACAGGATTGAGGCCTCAAATCAGGCCGGTTAGTGTTGTCACAGGCTAATTAATATTCGTTAGTATTTCTGTAAATCTATTGATTTTTATACAAATCTCTTACTCATAAATATATCAAGGCCATAGAATTACTACTGTCTGTAGTTTTAGGTCAGTTTTTTGTCTTTCTGCCACTCCTATCTTTGTTGCATTGTCAATGGTTGGAGATTGTGGAAGACAGGGAGGGAATAGAAGCCAAAAAAGTGCTTGATCTTCTTAGATCACCTATTCCAAGTAAAATGCCAGGAGTTAGGAGGCTGGGCTGCTTTAGGTGGACTATGGAATCTCCATAACAACTGATTGTCATAAAATATTACAACATTGGTACTCCTAACATCTACAACTCCTTATGAGGAAAGTACTCTGAAGGGAGCTTTTCTCCAATAAAAGCCTATTGTAAATTTTCTTGGATTAAAGTCCTGAGGTTAAGTGAATTTTGAGGAACTGTAGAAAACAACTACTACTTTGCTCATGGAGTAAAATGCAGTCGTATTTTAAAATACATTGGCACAGACCTGGTGTGCTAAACAGTCTTCTTCTGTGCTGTAATTCCTATGATTCTATGAAAATAATTTAGTCATTTTAGTTAACAGTGGAGCTGCCATATACTTGTATCCAAAGCTTAAGAGAAACCTTAGCTTGCTAAAAAGACACAAGCATCAACACCGACAGACTTCATTTATATCATGACAGATAATCTGCAGTTGGATTCCATTTGCTATTTTTTTTTTAATCAAGATGGGGATAGTGCCTAGAGAAGCATTAATCAAAAGTTTCACCAGCCTGAGATTTCCACTTGCTCTTAAATAAATCAAGCATTTCCCAATAGAAGCTGCAGCTATTTTAAAATCACTAATGAAAGTAGGTTCCCAAAGCGATTGACAAAGTTGTTTTTCTTAGAACAGCAACAGGAGTATGTAGCAATCCTTGACTTTCTGAAATTGTTAGAAGACTAAAAATCATCTTATCCATTCGGAGAAAAGTAGAATATTTTAAGTAAAATATTTTTTCTTGCTCAAGCAAGAAAACAAAATATATACATTAATATATAGGACAAAAGATCAGTGCAACCTTTCAGTCATACTGTGAAAACAGGAGAGGTATTCACTAGTACTGGAGGGGGTGAAAAATCCCTGCTGCAGGACTTTGGCACCTGCAGTGGCTTAAAGGAGCAGTCTTCCTCCAGGCTGGGTAAAAGAGTGAATATTATAAAAATGGAAAAGATTGACAACTCCCAGTGTAGGGATGTACAATAAAAAGTGCAGCAATATGTTGGTGGTTCTCAGTCATTTTTATTCTGGTATATGTGAAACAATTCACGCATGCCTTAAAATAAACCACACATCAGTATATGAATTGGTAACAGCACTTGAGAATTACAGCACTATACAGAATGCAAACTTCTCCAGAATTGCAGCAATCAACACTGGTAAACAGCGAAACACTTGCCACAAAGTAAAAAAAAAAGCAGAGGCAAAACTACAAATAAAGATAAAGACTACAACATGGATCAGACATCACAATTACCACAAACACTGGAGAGAAAAGTTGACCAAGTTGCCTGCAAAATAAAAGAAGTTAGTATACCAGGAATCTTCCCCAGTAATAAATTCATTGCTCGTCACAAGTCCTTTGCCTGAAACTTCCTTGGGGGTTCTCCTAATCTCCCACTAAAAATTTGGTGAAAGATCAGTGGAGATGCTGCAGAAATTATGTAAATAGTCTAACTTCAGCAGAGGATCAGCAGAAATTCTGGAGAAACAGTGTAAACACCATTTCTACAGGGTTTCCACCGGTCTTCCATGTACATTATATAGTGGGAGATCAGAAAAATCTACTCCAGGTCATCATCCAAGAAGTCAACAGCTGCAACAACTAACATGAAGTTATGGAAATGCATCTACAATTTTTTTAAATATTCGTTCATGGGATGTGGGTGTCGCTGGCAAAGCCAGCATTTATTGACCATCCCTAATTGCCCTTGACAAGGTGATGGTGAGACACCTTCTTGAACCGCTGCATGTTCGATATGGATCATCCACTCGGCACTTCTGGCTGAAGATGGTTGCAAACGCTTCAGCCTTGTCTTTTGCACTTACGTGCTGGGCTCCACCATCATTGAGGATGGGGATATTCATGGAGCCTCCTCCTCCCATTAGTTGTTTAATGGTCCACTACCATTCACGACTGGATGTGGCAGGACGGCAGAGCTTTGATCTGATCCGTTGATTGTGGGATCTTTTAACCCTGTCTATTGCATGCTGCTTCCGCTTTTTAGCATGCATGTAGTCCTGTGTTGCAGCTTCCCCAGGTTGGCAGCTCATTTTTAGGTACGCCTGGTGCTGGTCTGGGCATGCTCTTCTACATTCCTTATTGAACCAGGGTTGGTCCCCTGGCTTGATGGTAATGGGAGAGTGAGGGATATGCTAGGCCATGAGGTTACAGATTGTGGTGGAATACAATTCTGCTGCTGCTGATGGCCCATAGTGCCTCATGAATGCCCAGTTTTGAGCTGCTAGATCTGTTCTCAATCTATCCCATTTAGCACGGTGGTAGTGCCACACAACACGATGGAGGGTGTCCTCAGTGTGAAGACGGGACTTCGTCTCCACAATGTCTGTGCGGTGGTCACTGCTGCCAATGCTGTCATTGGACAGATGCATCTGTGACAGGTAGATTGATGAGGACAAGGTCAAGTAGGTTTTTCCCTCATGTTGGTTCTCTCACCACCTGTCGCAGGCCTAGACTGGCAGCTATGTCCTTCAGGACTCGGCCAGCTCGGTCAGTAGTGGTGCTCCCGAGCCACTCTTGGTGATGGGCATTGAAGTCCCCCACCCAGAGTACATTCTGTGCCATTGCTACTCTCAGTGCTTCTTCCAAGTGGTGTTCATCATGGAGGAGTACTGATTCATCAGCTGAGGGAGGGCGGCAGGTGGTAATCAACAGGAGATTTCCTTGCCCATGCTTGACCTGAAGCCATGAGACTTCATGGGGTCTGGAGTCATTGTTGAGGAATCCCAGGCCATTCCTTCCCGACTGTATACCACTGTGCCACCACCCCTGGTGGGTCTGTCCTGCTGGTGGGACAGGACATACCCAGGGATGGTGATGGAGGAGCTTGGGTCATTGGCTGAAA
Source organism: Somniosus microcephalus (assembly GCF_052327205.1). Lineage (NCBI taxonomy): Eukaryota > Metazoa > Chordata > Chondrichthyes > Squaliformes > Somniosidae > Somniosus > Somniosus microcephalus. The sequence goes on from NC_141001.1 coordinate 84,097,832, forward strand.
GGTATGAATCTGTGAGTATGACTGTGTTGCTTAACTAGTCTGTGGGACAGCTCTCCCAATTTTGGCTCAAGTCTCCAGATGTTGGTGAGGAGGACTTTGCAGGGTCGACTGGGCTGGTTGTGCCGTTGTCATGTCCATAGCCGGTGCCGAGGTCGAAGCCGGGTGATCCGTCTGGTTTTATTCTTAATATTGTGTTTCTTAGCTGTTTGTTACAACTGAGTGGTTTGTTAGACCATTTCAGAGGGCGTTTAAGAGTCAACCACATACAGGCCAGACCATGTAAGGACAGCAGATTTCCTTCCCTAAAGGACATTAGTGAACCAGATGGGTTTTTACGACAATCCGATAGTTTCATGGCTACCATTTTATTATTCCAGATTTATTTAATTAACTGAATTTAAATTCCACAGCTGCCGTGGTGGGATTTGAATTCACGTCTCTGGATCATTAGTCCAGCCCTCTGGATTACTCGCCCAGTAACATTACTACTATGCTACCATCCCCACTGGTATATATAGAAAAGCTCCTCGGCAACTGAAACATTTAGATATTGATACGGTTGATGAGAATTCAAGATAGCGGATCACAATTTATTAAGCAAATTAACCTTAAGCAGTACCCAAGACAAGAAGTACTCTGCAATCATATGTCTCACATTAGGGCAAAAAGTATTAGTGAACATGCAACTCAGTGAGAGAAATGGAAAATTTTCTATAAAGTATGAATTTCTCTCTTCTGAATGCTGGGGTTAACCAGCACAACATGCTGCAGATGAAGGTTTGATATTTCAAGGGCTCCTTGTTATTTTGGCTTTAGAAGTACAGTGTCATCTGATGTTTAGTAGACATAGGGCTAGATTTTCAGTTTAGGCAGTTTTGGGGCGCTAGCTTTAGCGCCCGCCCGAAGTTAGCGCCCGCCCCAAAGTAGCGCCCCGTTGCCGGGAATTCAGTGGCTTCGCCCTAAGAGGTTGGTGGAGCGCTAAAAGAGGCGTTCCACTACTCTCTTTAGGCGCTAAGCCGGCGGTCCAGAGGGATAGCGCCCAGGCGGGGCGCAGCACGGGTGCGGTCATTTTTGCACTGACAGCAGACCCCGTGGTGCCGACCAGCTCTTAAAGGGGGAAGGGACGAATTAGTCTGCTGCCACGCCCTGCACACTGCAGCCTTGCAAAGAGGCCTCAACACTACTGCTCAGCCCCAGGGAGTCATGGCAACGCCAGAGAAGGCCCGTCAGCGTGCCCTGCGCTTCTCAGAGGGTGATCTGGACATCATGCTCACAGCTCTGGAGGTGAGGCGCAAGATCTTGTTTCCAGACAGTGGGAGGAATCCAACCCACCACGACTACACCAAAGCCTGGAAGCAGATCGCCCAGAGGGTGACATTCACCGGCGAGGCCCCCAGGACCCACACACAATGCCGTAAGAAGTACAACGATCTGACCAGGATTGTGAGGGTGAGTAGCCTTTCCAGTCTCCTCCTCATTCTTGCATGTACACCTGACATGATGGGCAAAGGGACCTGAAAGTCCTTTTGGCCAGCCCTCAGCCAGCAGCATTGGGACAGTCATGAGCATCAAATGGCCATTCGGCACTCTACACTTTGGCCAAGCTATTCCACCATGGGAGGCAGTGCACACTACATCAGGGCTTCACTCTGTCCAAGCTATTCCACCATGGGAGGCAGTGCACACTACATCAGGGCTTCACTCTGTCCAAGCTATTCCACCATGGGAGGCAGTGCACACTACATCAGGGCTTCACTCTGTCCAAGCTATTCCACCATGGGAGGCAGTGCACACTACATCAGGGCTTCACTCTGTCCAAGCTATTCCACCATGGGAGGCAGTGCACACTACATCAGGGCTTCACTCTGTCCAAGCTATTCCACCATGGGAGGCAGTGCACACTACATCAGGGCTTCACTCTGTCCAAGCTATTCCACCATGGGAGGCAGTGCACACTACATCAGGGCTTCACTCTGTCCAAGCTATTCCACCATGGGAGGCAGTGCACACTACATCAGGGCTTCACTGCGCCCTTACAGCCCGTCCTTTCTCTTGCAGGCTAAAGTAGCGTTTAATCGCCAGGCCCGTGCCAGGGGTGGCCGCGCCAAGCTGCAGGAGCTCACTCGGCTGGAGGAGCGCGTGTGTGTGCTCATGGGAGCACGTGTGATTGTCCCCACAGCGTGCGGTGTATCCGACCCTCCACTGCCCGGCAATGGTAAGGACCTCGCCTTTTGGCCCTCTCGCGTCGCACTGGCCCATCCGAGCTATCTCCTTTGCCACTGTCCCACCAATGCGCTGAATCCCACCAGTCCTAACTCCCTCGCTGACGCCGTCTCCTCACTCTGAAGCTACTCTTGTGCATTCCTGCTTTCAGCTGGTGACGACCAGGACCCTGAGGCTGCCAGTGACAGCACCTCCAACCAGGAGGAGGAGGAGGAGCAAGCCGGACCTTCGGGGGAACAGTCACGTCCCGCAGGAGAGGAGGAAATGCTCGACACCTCCTCACTGGACGAGTGCCTGGAGGAACTGTCGCAGGGCAATGCAGCTTCTGGGACCAGTGGCGTCCAGCCACCCAGCAGCCGTGCGCGTGGCCCGCGGCCTTCCCCCCAAAGGGGGGAAGGATCAGAGGGGAGTGCTGCTGCTCGGCAAACTCGCCGTCACCAACGCGGCAAGGGTCCCCTAGTTCGGCCCCCTCCTCCCCAGCGGGAGAGTCGCGACTCCAGTCCGGACACCTTCACTTCGGAGGAGGTGCGGAAGCTCGATCAGATGGCCGACGACTCGGACCGGCGCCACACGGAGCTCATGAGCGTGGTGGGGCGCATGCCTGAGGCCATCGAGTCGCTGGCGACCAGTGTGCGCGAGTTCGGGGCAGCAACTGCCGCGACTGGCCGCATGCTAACTGATGCCGTCAAGACCCTGGCGGATGTGATGCGCGCGCACACCAGGACCAGAGGGCCACTCACTGCTGCCACACGCGCTGTCTCAGGCAGGCATCGCCAGGGCAGGCGCCGCGCTGGACCATCCCAGCAAGCCGGCCGTCGGCTGATTGCTGCGGATCCTGCAGTGCGGGCCCGGCCGAGTGCCACCGCGCCACAGCACCAGCCAGCGCATCCCAGACGCCAGCTGGCCCACATTGCACCATCCGTCGCCGCCATTCCCCCTCTGGGGCGTCAAGGGCAAGCGGCTGCAGCTGATGGTGGCCAGGCTCAGGCGCGCCACTCAGGAGACGGCCCCTCGAGGCCCAAACGCCGTGTAGGCCGCCCCCCAGTGGCATCTGGCGGAAGGGCATCTGAGCCTCAGGCGCCTTCCCCCAGCCTCGCAGCAGCCACTGGGCAGAGCTTGCGAAGGAGCAGCAGGCAGGGCAGGGGAGGCAAAATGCTGGGCAAGGTCTCGCCCTCGCGGGCCACTCAGTAGAGGGTGTGGCCAGCTTTCCTTTAATATGGCGGTGGCCATCTTTATTTTGCCCATGGTTGTGCTTTTGGAGGGCTTTTTTTTTGCGTTAGGCCGACGTTGAGGCCCGGTTTCAATAAAGGTGGAGTGGCTCCTCCCCAGTTTGTGGGAGTGAGTCGTTTGTTGGGCTTTTTGTGGGGCCCGTTTATTGTTTTTGGGGATTCATGTGGGAAGGGCTTTTCATTTTTGTTTAATAAAAAATTATCTTTATTCATGCAGTCTCCATGGTTGTTCTTCTTAGTGTTTGTTGGCTTCGCCGGCTGAGGGCTTGCGGAGCGGCTGCATTCATCTTCCCTCATGGCCCCTGGCCATTCCCTGACAGGGGGCTTAGAAGTACCGTGTAATAAGGTGGCGTCGTGCGGCCCTTGGCCCTGGTCGCTCCCTCCTGGGAACGTACTCCTGCTCCTCCTCCTCCTCCTCCTCCTCCTCCTCATGCTCCTCCTGCTCCTCCTCCTGAGGTGCTGGTCCAACGTCAGGTGGCAGTGCCTGAGTCCTGCGGATAGCCAGGTTGTGTAGCATGCAGCAAACCACCACAAATTGGGAGACCCGGTCCGGCGAATACTGGAGAGCTCCTCCGGAGCGATCAAGGCAGCGGAACCGCTGCTTGAGGACCCCAATAGTTAGCTCGATGATGTTGCGGGTGGTTTGATGGCTCTCGTTGTAGGCCTCTTCAGCAGCGGTCCTGGGCGCGCGGAGCGGGGTCATGAGCCAGGTGCACAAAGGATAGCCTTTGTCCCCGAGTAGCCATCCTCTTGGGGGAGGCTGTGCCTGGAACATGTCATGCACAGTACTCTGCCGCAGGATAAAGGCATCGTGGCTGCTGCCTGGGAAGCTGGCATTGACTGCCATGATGCGCTGCTTGTGGTCACAGACCAGCTGCACATTCAGAGAATGGTAGCCCTTCCTGTTGCGATACTGCTCGCCATGCTCCAGAGGGGCCCGCAAAGCCACATGCGTACAGTCAATGGCGCCCTGCACCAAGGGGAATTCCCCGAGTCTGGAAAATCCCAATGCGCGCTGATGCTGGCTCTCCAGGGCCATGGGGAAGGAGATGAATTGGCTTCTCCTTCTGAACAGTGCTTCGGTCACCTGGCGGATGCAGCGATGCACGCCGTACTGGGAGATGTTTGCTATGTCCCCAGCAGCGTATTGGAAGGAGCCGGTGGCATAGAAGTTCAATGCCACTGTCACCTTCACTTCCACCGACAGAGACGTCCTGCACCTGAGCTTTGGCCGCAGATCTCGGCGAAGCAGGTGGCAGATCTCTGCAATCACCCCCTTCCGGAATCGGAGCCTTTTAACACATCGCGCGGCACTCATGTTTAGGTAGGAGCGCTGCTGGCGGTATAGCCTGACTGGGTAAGGCCTACGTGGCCGACGCCTGTAGCCCCCTCTGCCTCTAGCCAGGGCTGCCCCTCTCACAATACGTCTGCGAGCCCTACGGACATGGAGCTGCAGCTCCGCGTTGGCACCCCATGCAACCCCCATCAAATCCTGGCAAACACTCTAATTTCCAAATGGCCACTTGCAGCGCTGTTGCCTGAGTCCAAAAATACCTGGCTCTTGCTGCTTGAAACCAGTTAGCTATCCTCCTTGTTGTGTCTCCAGAAATGCGTTGCACAAGACTGTTTTCTGAAATAATGGATGGCCTTTATACTGGAGAGGACGTTCCCTTTAATTAGCGCCCCCCGGGGCCCGCGCTGGTTGTGTTGCGTTCCTTTTTCCAAACGCTCCGGCCGCCCGCCGCACAATGGGGCGGTCCGACTGAAGTTTGCAATCGGGGCGGCCAAAGGGCGTTGCACGAGGATGTGACGTCATTTTCTGCGCGCGCATCCGGGCGGGCGCTAAACTTTGCGCCGGCGCTAACGGGCAACTTAATTTGGGGCGGGGCGCAAACTGCGCTGCGCCCGGGCGCTACACGCATAGCGCCCGGAAATCACTTCTCTTAAGGCGCTAACTGCTGGCGCAAGCAACTGAAAATCTAGCCCATAGTTTTTTGTTGAAGCAGGGAGAAAAATGTGCAAGCCAGTTTTGAATGTATAAGAACAAGTCCACAGGGCATGATTGACCTATTGGAAAGCTCGAAATAAACACTCAGATACACCTTTGTAAAAAATGAAGCAACTTCTAGGGATTTTTTTTAAATTAGCCTTACCAGTGCCAAAAGTGTGCTTAAAGGCACTGATTCCACTGACAGAGATGCATGGAAAAGAAACCAGCAGCATTGCTAACACATTGGCCCGTAATTTCTGATAGGAGGCTTCCTGCGTGCGGCTACCTCCTATTGGAAAAAAAAATCTACGCTCTTACCTGAAGGCTCCCGAGGTCTGGACACTTCCGCTCCTGGGCTTCTCCACAGTCGAAATCCGCAAGGCCCACGTATCCCAGGAGCGCAGGCAGTTCGCAAGCATCCCTGGGATCACGTGGGCCAGGCCAGCCAATAGGAGAGTGGAACCTCCCTTCATACTTTAGACATATAGACCTGTCAAAAGTATGAATGGAGATCACCCCAAAAACACATCAAAATATTAAATAAATTTAAAAAAAAATGTTTTTAAAATGAGTTAAAATTACATTAAATTAAATATTTTAAACAGAAATGTTATTTTTTGCAAAAAATAATTAAAGATTTTTACTGGACTCAAAATAAACTTACCTTTTTTAAATTATAAATGAGTGAAAATAATTTTTTAAAAACTTTTTTCAACCCTTATGCTGGTAAAAGCAGGCCTTATGCTTTTACCAGGCGTAAGATTTTGAAGTGTTTTCAGCAGGCGGAGGTTCTGCAGAAAGTGGAACTCTCCGCCCGCAGAGGCCCTTCTCCAGGGCAAGCATCCAATCTGTCAATAGCATTCTTGACAGATCGGAAATGCCGGTTTTCAGCGCTTGCGCTTCGCATGCCTGAAACCGGCATTTCCGATGTCCCTACGGGTGTGTACACAGCCCGTACATGCCCGTAGACATTGGAAAATATGGCCCATTAAGCATTTCTTGATATCATTTACACAGGCAATAGTTACAGTGAAACCTGGATTATTAAATGGCCTTGGGACAAAATAGCTCATTATGAAGCAGGTGGTTCTTGAATGTAGGTGAAAGATATTTCACCCATCTTGCCTTAACATTAAATGATTATTATGCATCAATTGCCAAGAAACTGAAACCACAGATAAACCAGAGACAACCTGCACAGAATCAAGAATGTAGACAGCAGGAGAGTCTTCTCCAAATGAACCAATTAAATGTTTTGTGAGTGAATAAGAATCTGATAAGTTACTTCAAAAATATATACTTTGCACTCGGGAAAGGAAAAGTCTTAAGAGGATTGGCAATTGTCCAGTGCCAATGTAAGATACTTTTTGAATACATCATAACCTATGGCATGCTAATGTGAAAAATCAGCTTGCCTCAGTTTAAACCTGGAGGCTCAGTCCAGGTACTCTCCATTTAGTTATATAGAGCGCTTGTCATATTCACTCATGGCTGAGCATGGTGCATACTGCTTAAAAGCTGACTGACACCGTACATACATCATATGTGTGTTTATATAGGAGTTCTACAGGATTTACACAGAAAGTGTATGCTATTATGAGACTGCTGACTCTTTTGAAATGCTGGACAAATGATTCCCAGCAGGAGTTGGCGTGGGTTGAATGATACTGCAGTCTGACCTTATCAGGATCCCTTTTTATAAACCAGAATAAATTATAAATCTCTTGCTTCTGATGTCAAAACTGACCACTTAAGATATAGCGGTTTAATTAAATTAGGTTTTTCTGTGCATTGTTAGGGTTTTACAGGTTACAGTACTATTAATTTAAGATAAGAATGGAAGAGTGTGAACTAGAGCTGCAGAAACTGCTAAATATAACTATTAATTATGGAAGTGGCACTCGCCTCTGATATATTTTGCTTGATAATTTTATAATGGGTATTACTCAAAATTCCCCAGTTGTGCCTCCAGCTTGATGAAGTTAGTAAGCAGTATATCGGCTGTCATTTATTATATGCTATTTTATCAATAAGTTTCATTTCAGCTTAAATCACTGCCTTAACGTGAAGGCCATTCATGATACCATGCAATCTACAGTATTTTATTTCTTTGATATTAAATTGTTTTCATTATTTCAAAGCACTAAAGAGCCAATTCTAACTCTAAACAGGTGGTAGTGGAATTAAAATCAAGGTGGTCAACTTCCCAATTTGCTGCCATTTTACCTCAGGCCTTCCACTGGGCAGCCCAAGCAATTGCCTGAATCAGGTGAGAGCCTCGTTAACCTATGCAAATCTGTTAGTGACCAGTGGTGTCCAAATGTATATGTTTATGTGGATAAAATTATGACGCGAATAATGCTGTGTTTACATGATGGTATCAGAACTGGAGACAAAAAGTCTCTTCAGACTAGTATTAGAATAACCAGATAGATGCTTAGGGCAGTATCTTATCTTTCGGTGCGAGTTGGGAGCGGGTCAGCTGACTCGCGGGTTCCGATCCCGCCCCCAATGACGCCCGACGCGCGGGACACACTCACTGGAAGGAGATACCGCGGGACACACTCACTGGAAGGAGACACCGCAGGACACACTCACTGGAAGGAGACACTGCGGGACACATTCACTGGAAGGAAACACTGCGGGACATACTCCCTGGAAGGAGACACTGCGGGACACACTCCCTGGAAGGAGACACCGCAGGACACACTCCCTGGAAGGAGACACCGCAGGACACACTCCCTGGAAGGAGACACCGCGGGACACACTCCCTGGAAGGAGACACCGCGGGACACACTCCCTGGAAGGAGACACCGCGGGACACACTCCCTGGAAGGAGACACCGCGGGACACACTCCCTGGAAGGAGATACCGCGGGACACACTCGCCTGAAGGAGACACCGCGGGACACACTCACTGGAAGGAGACACCACGGGACACATTCACCTGAAGGAGATACCGCGGGACACACTCGCCTGAAGGAGACACCGGGGGCACACTCACTGGAAGGAGACACCGCGGGACACACTCACTGGAAGGAGACACCGCGGGACACACTCACTGGAAGGAGACACCGCGGGACACACTCACTGGAAGGAAACACACCGCGGGACACACTCACTGGAAGGAAACACACCGAGGGACACACTCACTGGAAGGAGACACCGCGAGACACACTCCCTGGAATGAGACACCGCGGGACACACTCACTGGAAGGAGACACCGCGGGACACACTCACTGGAAGGAAACACCGCGGGACACACTCACTGGATGGAGACACCGCAGGACACACTCACTGGAAGGAAACACACCGCAGGACACACTCACTGGAAGGAGACACCGCGGGACACACTCCCTGGAATGAGACTCTGCGGGACACACTCCCTGGACGGAGACACCGTGGGACACACTCCCTGGAAGGAGACACCGCGGGACACACTCCCTGGAAGGAGACACCACGGGACACACTCCCTGGAAGGAGATACCGCGGGACACACTCGCCTGAAGGAGACACCGCGGGACACACTCACTGGAAGGAGACACCACGGGACACATTCACCTGAAGGAGATACCGCGGGACACACTCGCCTGAAGGAGACACCGGGGGCACACTCACTGGAAGGAGACACCGAGGGACACACTCACTGAAAGGAGACACCGCGGGACACACTCACTGGAAGGAGACACCGCGGGACACACTCACTGGAAGGAAACACACCGCGGGACACACTCACTGGAAGGAGACACCGCGAGACACACTCCCTGGAATGAGACACCGCGGGACACACTCACTGGAAGGAAACACACTGCAGGACACACTCCCTGGAATGAGACACCGCGGGACACACTCACTGGAAGGAGACACCGCGGGACACACTCACTGGAAGGAGACACCGCGGGACACACTCACTGGAAGGAAACACACTGCAGGACACACTCACTGGAAGGAGACACCGCGGGACACACTCCCTGGAATGAGACTCTGCGGGACACACTCACTGGAAAGAGACACCGCGGGACAAGTCCCAGGGGTGAGGACGAGGCCTAGGAGTGGCGCAGCGTGGACCAGCAGTGAGGTCGGGAGGACCACACAGCAGCCTATGAAACCCAGGCAGTGAGGAACTGCGGGAAGGAGGGAGGAGGACAGTAGGAGTATGTTTGTGCATGTGTGCTAGGCCGATGTAGCAGAGCCTGGTCCCCAATCATCTTGGATCCCCTTGCCATTGGACCAAGACCTTGCTCTATCAAGCCCGTGTGGTAGCTGGTATGCAGCGGCCACCCCACGTTAAAAGAATTCATGCACAGGCATCTTCCACCCTTTAAAATGAAGTTCGAGACCTGCAACATCAGGACCCTCATGTACAACCCCAACAGCGACAGACCGGAATGCCATACTGCTATTGTTGCCCAGGATCTCAGACGTTTCGACATAGATATCGTCACCTTCTACGAGACCCGGCAGGCAGGGGAAGGCCAGCTCAAGGAGTAAGGCGGTGGTTACACCACCTTCTGGAAGGGCAAACCTGAAGAAGAATGCCACCTCCATGGGGTAGGTTTCGCCATAAAAAATGAGCTAGTTGAGCGTCTGAGAGACTCCCCTTGTGGAATAAACAAACACCTCATGACTCTATGGCTCACCCTAGCCCAGTGTGCTACAGTCATCAATGCTTACGCTCCAACATTGGAAGCCACAGACGAGACCAAAGAGGAATTCTACTCCAGCCTCGAACAATCCCTGTCCCGAGTCTCAACGGGCGACAAGCTGATCCTCCTTGGTGACTTCAATGCCAGAGTTGGAAAGGACACAGACCTCTGGGGAGGTGTGATCGGCAGAGCGGGTGTAGGGAAAGCCAAATCCAATGGTACCCTCCTCCTGACGAAATGCTTAGAACACGGCCTTCTCATAACCAACAGCTTGTTCTGTCAGAGAGACAAGTACAAGGCTTCATGGCAACACCCTTGCTCCACGCACTGGCATCTGCTGGACAACGTCATCGTCTGAGCGAGGGACCGCAAACACGTCCGCATCACCCGCGCCATGACAGGAGCTGACGACTGCTGGACAGACCACCGCCTAATCCGCTCTGTCATCTCCATCAACGTAGCCCTAAAACAGCGGCGGCAACAGAAGCAATGCCGCAGGAAAATCAACGCTCGAGCACTCAAAGACCCTGCTAAGAAAGCCCTATTCAGCCTGCGCCTCACAACCAACCTGACGACTCCCAGTGATTCAGAGACACAGAGTGTCCACAAAGGCTGATCTGCACTCAAGGCCTCCATAATCAGCACCTGTGAAGTGACGCTCGGGTACTCGACCAGGAAACACCAAGACTGGTTCGACGAGAATGTCCAGGAGATCCAGGAGATAATAAGCTGCAAGCGCAAGGCATTCTTGATCTGGAAACAGCAACAGAACTCGAGAGCAAGAAAGCAGCTTTACAGATGCCTGAAGGCCAAGGTCCAACAAAAAACTTGCGACCTAAAGAACAAATGGTGGGTGGAGAAAGTGCAGGAGATCCAGCAGCTAGCCGACAACCATGATGTGCGTGGATTCTTTAGCGCAGTCAAGACCACCTACGGCCCAAGCACCCAAGGTCCTACCCCAATGTGGGCCAAGAACGGAGAGGTACTCATCAAGGACAGAGAGGCAGTCAGTGCCCGCTAGAAGAAGCACTTCAAAGATCTCCTTAACCAAGACTCTGTCTTCAACGCGAGTGTACTCAACTCCATCCCGCAGCATGCCACCCGCCACCACCTCAGCACAACCCCAGCCCGGCATGAGGTTGAAAAGGCCATCTGACAACTGAAGAACAACAAGGCCTCAGGAGCAGTTGGAATCCCAGCCGAGGCGCTTAAACACGGCGGAGAAGCACTATTGGAGCGAATACATGAACTCATTTCTCTTATTTGGAAGGAGGAGAACATGCCAGGGGATCTCAGAGACACCGTAATCGTGACCATCTTCAAGAAAGCTGACAAGTCCGATTGCGGTAATTAAAGAGAAGTCTCCCTGCTGTCTGCCACAGGAAAAGTCATCACAAGAATCCTCCTCAATCGCCTTCTCCCAGTGGCTGCAGAGCTCCTCCTAGAGTGCCACACAAAAGATTATTGCTTAAGATAAAAAATCACGGGATTGGGGGTAATATTCTGGCATGGATAGAGGATTGGCTATCTAACAGAAGGCAGAGAGTTGGGATAAATGGTTCATTCTCAGACTGGCAATCAGTAACTAGTGGTGTTCCACAGGGGTCAGTGCTGGGTCCCCAACTCTTTACAATCTATATTAACGATTTGGAGGAGGGGACCGAGTGTAACATATCAAAGTTTGCAGATGATACTAAGATGGGAGGGAAAGTAGTGAGTGAGGAGGACATAAAAAACCTGCAAGGGGACATAGACAGGCTAGGTCAGTGGGCAGAGATTTGGCAGATGGAATACAATACTGGAAAGTGTGAGGTTATGCACTTTGGCAGGAAAAATCATAGAGCAAGTTATTATCTTAATGGCAAGAAACTGGAAAGTACTGAAGTACAAAGGGATCTGGGGGTCCTGGTGCACGAAACTCAAAAGGTTAGTATTCAGGTGCAGCAAGTGATTAAGAAGGCCAATGGAATGTTGGCTTTCATTGCTAGGGGGATAGAATATAAAAATAGGGAGGTATTGCTTCAGTTGTACAAGGTATTGGTGAGACCGCACCTGGAATACTGCATACAGTTTTGGTGTCCATACTTAAGAAAAGACATACTTGCTCTCGAGTCAGTACAAAGAAGGTTCACTCGGTTAATCCCGGGGATGAGGGGATGGACATATGAGGAGAGGTTGAGTAGATTGGGACTCTACTCATTGGAGTAGAGAAGAATGAGAGGCGATCTTATTGAAACATATAAGATTGTGAAGGGGTTGGATCGGGTGGATGCGGGGAGGATGTTCCCGATGATGGGTGAAACTAGAACTAGGGGGCATAGTCTTAGAATAAGGGGCTGCTCTTTCAAAACTGAGATGAGGAGGAACTACTTCACTCAGAGGGTGGTAGGTCCATGGAATATGCTGCCCCAAAAAGCTGTAGAAGCTACATCATTACATAAATTTAAACCAGAAATAGACAGTTTCCTAGAAGTAAAGGGAATTAAGGGTTACGGGGAGCGAGCAGGAATTTGGACATGAGTCTAGGTTCGGATCGGTCATGGCCCTGTGGGTAGCGGAACGGGCCCAGGGGCCGTGTAGCCTGATCCTGCTCCTATTTCGTGTGTCTAATTCTGTTAGATTCAGGAGATGGTTCTGTGATAGTAGATTGGCGGTTAGGATCAGATCAGCCATGATCTTATTGAATGGCGGAGCAGGCTCAAGGGGCTGATTGGCCTACTCCTGCTCCTATTTCTTATGTTCTTATGTTCTAAGTTGCAATGCAGATTCCACCCACTGAGCGGCACAATGGACATGATCTTCATCGCGCGTCAACTACAAGAGAAATGCAGGGAACAGCACCAACCGCTGTACATGGCCTTCTTTGACCTCACAAAGGCCCTCGACACGGTCAACCTTGAGGGATTATGGAGTGTCCTCCTCAAATTCGGTTGCCCTCAAAAGTTTGTCACCATCCTCCGTCTGCTTCACGATGACATGCAAGCCGCTATCCTGACCAATAGATCCACCACAGACCCAATTCACGTATGGACCAGTGTCAAGCAAGGCTGTGTCATCGCACCAATGCTCTTCTCGATCTTCCTGCCTGCAATGCTCCATCTCACCCTTAGTAAGCTCCCTGCTGGAGTGGAGCTAATCTACAGAACAAACGGGAAACTGTTCAACCTCCGTCGCCTCCAGTCCAGTGCAAAGGTCGTCCCATCCTCTGGCATCCGGGAAGGCGCTGAACACCTAGAGTCTCTTCGCCGGGAGCAAGCGCAAGGAGTGTACGTCAACCCAAGCACCCCACCCACCCGCCCCTTCAACCACCGTCTGCCCCACTTCTAACAAATACTGTAGGTCCCGCATTGGACTCATCAGTCACCTGAGAACTCATTTTTAGTGTGGAAGCAAGTCATCCTCGGTTCCAAGGGACTGCCTAAGAAGAAGAATTTTGCATCAATTGGCCTTGTTAAGCCTGCCCTGCGGCCTTGGCGACCAATTAAGAGACAGCCGGTGTCAGATGACGTCAGTTGATGATGCGTCATCTGCCGGTTTTCTTAAAGGGGCACGCTCATTTTTGGTTGACAGATGATTTTTCAATGTTTGACAGCATTGAGGTGCTGCAAACACTGCCAATCACTGTACAAAGGTGAGCCCTTGCACCCAGGCTCTCCAGAGACTCTCTCCTTAGGATAAAACAGATGACAGCTGCACGTGAGGGTACAGAAGTAATATGTCACTCGTGAGAGAGGTTCTCCCAATGAGTTGGGACTACACAAACACTTCAAACCTTATTACCTACAGAAAAGTCTAAATACATTGGCCCAGATATTCCAATCACAGGCCTCCCGCAGGCGGAAGGCTGCCATCTGGAAAAATCTGTGCCCTTACCTGAGGGCTTCCAGGAACGCACACAATTCCGATGCTGGGCTTCTCCAAACTGCAAGTGCGCAGGGCCCACGTACCCCAGAGGCGCATGCAGTTTGCAGCATCCCTGGGATCACGTGGGCCATGGGGAGCCAATCACAGAAGGGAATCTCCCTTCATACACTTGACAAGAAGATCTGTCGAATGTATGAATGGAGATCACCCCCAAAACATGGTAAAACTTTAAATATATATTTTTTTAAATCACATTTTCAAAATGAGTTGAAATTACAATAAATTAACTACTTTAAACAAAAATTTAAATTTTTGAAAAAAATAATTAAAGTTTTTACGGGGCTAAAAATAAACTTACATTTTTTAAAGTATTTTTAAATGATAAATCAGTGAACTTTTTTTTAAACTTTTTTCAACTCTTTTCCTGGTAAAAGCAGGCCTTACACTGGCTTTTACCAGGTGCAAGAATTGTACAGGTTTTCTGCGGGCGAAGGGTCTCCAAAAAGCGAAACTATCCGCCCGCAGAGGCCCTTCTCCAGGGCAGCCAGAGGACCTGTCAAGACCATTCTTGACAGATCAGAAATGCCGGTTTCCAGTGCATGCGCTGTGCATGCCTGAAACCAGCATTTCCGATGTTCCTATGGGTGAGTACACAGCGCGTACACACCCATATGGATTGGAATATCCGGCCCATTAAAAATGGTTTTTGCAGCATTTCCTTACCTCTGAAACTGTAGAAATGGGGTTATAACTGGGGTTATAGTCTCTGGCCAGTCAGAAGTATCTGAGCTGCTCCAGAGCTCCGTGCAGTTTTGAATCGCTCCCCTTTTCTGGTTCTGACTGCCGGACTTATTCAGTAGCGATGTAGACAAAATGAGACTCGTGGTTGGGTGCAAAGAAGACCAGTATTTATATTGAAATAAAAGGAAATAAATTGAAAACAATCAATACAGCACACCTATGCTTAATACAGCACTATTTTGCTTAATACTGTACACTTATGCTTACTACAGCACTCTTTTGCTTAGTAGAACACTCTATTACTTAATAGGGGAGAAGAAACGGACACATTGAGGGAAAATTGACTAAAATTACAATTTTAACAAAATTCCCCTTAATTCCCACCCCTAATACCTATCTAAGTTGCCTTGTAATGGGCCAGAAAATCTATGCTCACCAGTGAAACGCCTGCTCCGTGCCCCTGTGGTCTGTATTCTTCACTGCCCCGAAGTAGAGATACCTCAGTATTTAAATGTAACTGCTGGTATTCCACTTCTTTTGGGCGAGCTTGCTGAGCTGTTCTTCTGTAGGCAGAGCACGGAGGCGAGGTGGCAGAGAGAGAGCGATGGCTTCCTGAGAGGCCAATTTATACCCATTGGGAGCCATAATCTTCGCGCCCAAATCTGGATGTATCTGGGCTATACAAAAGGGAATCGATCTGTCCCCATTGACTGTGATGGGTTGAATGTATTCCCCATTCATTGACTGGTTTGAATAAAGCTGTCTTAGTTTGAACAAAAAATGTCTGTTTCCTTAAGTGCTGAGTAAACAGCCCTTGGATGTTAGTGTAAACAAATCCATTGTCCTGCGGTCACCGCCCAACCACAATTGATTGACAGTCTCAAGTACTTAATCTCTTGAGTCAACATTGTAGAGAGTTTGTGTAAACAAACATCCATTGTCCTGTGGTGAAACTTCCTAAACTGCAGTTGATTGACAGTTTAAATACCTCATTACTTCAGAGGCTGGCTTTTTTTTTTCAAATCCTTTATCAGCCATCTTTGATTTTCCTTCCACATACACACAGGCTGTGTTGTGTCTTTTTCCACGAGGCCGGACAGCCATCTTTGATTTTCCTTTTCACATACACACAGGCTGCCTTGTTTCTTTTACCACGAGGCCTGACAGCCATTTTTTGATGCCCTAGATTTTTAAGGTATATTCTACCCAGGTTTTCTTTAATCAAAAATATAATCTTCGGGGCTGTAGAAATTTTGGAAATTCTTGCGAAACCTTGCAACTCATTAGTGTACCATTGGATCCTTCACACCACTTGTGCAGCTGTCCTCAATGAAGAAACATTACAATAGACTCACAACACGCCACACTTACCTGGCGTGGTGTCCGGATGTCGGGAAGCCCGCAGTCGACCTGGCAAAATTTTAAAAAGCCTTCTAACCGCCTGTTAACTATCTGTTAACAGGCAGTTAAGTGGCTATAATCCTCTTCCCACCGTTAGGTCTCGGGTCCATGCGCAAATCGGGGACCCAACACTTGGGAAGATTAAATGGAGGTGGGTTGACAGCGGGTTCAGGACCCGCTGTCAATCTTTGCAATTTTGCCAGCAGACCCGCCTCCAAACCCGCCCCTTGGGTGGCGACAAAATTCCCCCCTTAGAACCTGCTTGTGTTTTAGTTCTCTGCGGATGTTATAGCATTCTGTACTGTGACGGTCATAAATAATCTTGCTTTCAAGTTAGCTATCTGCTGTTCTCCAGTTAGGATTTCAACTTTGTTTATGTATCTCTAAATTAACCAACTAAGGCCCAATGCCTACGTTTCTTCTATCATTACTAATAACCATGTTATAATACTGAGGTAGGAATCAGAGTTAGTTTAATAGAACTGCTTGCGAAGATAATTAAAAGTTAATTAGTATAAAAGACAAAGAATAAAAGGAATTCCAATGGAGGAACCTTCAAAATGTAAAAACAAGAAGGATAAATTGGCAAAGGACATGAGACCCCTTTGAGGGAGGGTTTTCACCTAGGAATTGAGACAAAGAACTCGACATGCCATTGGGCACTGAGATTTTAGGGGAACCTCTATAGGTTAAATGGCCTTGTCAATAATTTGACCCCAGGCCTACCCTAAAAAGAGAATAAAATAAACACCACGAGGGCTCATTCACACAGACAGTGAAGGGGAGAACCATAAAAGAGTGAACTGGTCGAACACTCTTTCGAGAGTAGACCCACGCTCATCGAAGTCGAACACTCTTGAGGGTCCTAGACGAGGGGAAGAAAGGCCATGAGCCAGATAACTGTTCACGCATGCCAGCCGTCTGTCCAATCAGGACTGGTACCAGCTGCTGGTCACAGTCGTTTGTTTTTGCTATATAACTAATGTATTACATTCTGTCTTAAACTCTGATTAAACACAATGGCCTAGAAATTCAGTTGGTTGCGCCAGCCGTTAGTGCCTTAGGAGGAGTAGATGTCGGGCGCTAGGCGGGTAGCGCCCGGGCGCAGCGAGAACAGCGCCTCGCCCCAACTTCACTCGAGATTTAGTGCCGGCGCAAAGTCTTTGCGCGCGCTCAGCTGCGCGCGCAGATCATGACGTCATTTCCTCGTGCAACGCCCTTTGTGCGCCCCCAACCGTAACTTCAGTGGCAACGCCCCATTGTGCGCCTGGCGCCCCTAGCGACTGTTAAGTGGAACGGTGCTCAGCCAATGCGGGGCGCGGGGGGGCGCAAATTAAAGGGCACTCCTCCTGCAATATAAAAGGCTGCCATTTCGCAGCACTCCCTCTTGCGAAACGGACCTTTGGAGAGAGACCAAGGTAGATAGCTTTCTGTTCTGGCCCAACACTCGGACAGGTACTTCTGGCTTCAGGCCACAGATTTCCACTAGTCTTTGCCTTCATTGACATCTCATTGTTTGCCAGCATATTATGGGGGCTGCAATGGGTGTCAACGCAGGCTTTCTCAATTACATCCAAAGGGCTCACAGACGCCGTGAGAGAGTGGCAGCCCTGGCTAGACGGAGAGGGGGCAACAGGCATCGGCAAAGGAGGCCTTACCCACCCAGGGTATACCGCCAGCAGTTCTCCTATCTCAACATGTCTGAGGAGCAGTGTGTTCGGAGGCTGTGATTCAGAAGGGACGTGGTCACAGCGATCTGCCAGCTGCTTGGCGGTGATCTGCAGCCACAGCTGAGGAGCAGGACGTCTCTGTCGGTGGCAGTGAAGGTGACGGTGGCTCTCAACTTCTATGCCACCGGCTCCTTCCAATCCGCTACTGGGGACATTGCCAACATCTCCCAGTTCGCCGTGCATTGCTGCATCCGCCAGGTGACCAATGCCCTTTTCAAAAGGAGACGTCAGTTCATCTCCTTCTCCATGGCCCTTGACAAGCAGCAACAGCGTGCAATGGGCTTTGCAGCATTCGCGGGCTTCCCCATGGTGCAGGGCGCCATTGACTGCACGCATGTGGCTTTGCGGGCACCTCTGGAGAATGCTGAGGATTACCGCAACCGGAAGGGCTACCATTCGCTGAACGTACAGCTGGTGTGTGACCACAGGCAGCTCATCCTAGCTGTCAATGCCCGCTTTCCAGGCAGCAGCCACGATGCCTTCATCCTGCGACAGACTTCTGTGGCAGACATGTTCCAGGCCCAGCCTCACCCACGCGGATGGCTTATCGGGGACAAAGGCTATTCTTTGTGTACCTGGCTGATGACCCCGCTCCGTGCGCCCAGCACCCCTGCTGAAGAGAGATACAACGAGAGCCATCAAGCGACCAGGAACATCATCGAACAAACAATCGGCATCCTGAAGCAACGGTTCCGCTGTCTGGATCGTTCTGGTGGAGCCCTACAGTATTCGCCGGAGCGAGTCTCCCATTTCGTGGTCGTTTGCTGCATGCTGCACAACCTGGCTATCCGCAGGACTCAGCCACTGCCACCACAGATTGGAGGACCACCTGAGGAGGAGGAGGAGGAGGACCAGCACAGGAGGGAGGCACAAAGTGCAAGGGCCGCCCGTCGCCGGCTTATTGAACGTCGGTTCTAGGCCCCCTCTCAGGGACTGGCTTGTGCCAATGTCAGCAGATGAATGTAGCCGCTCCACAAGCCCTCAGCTGAGCAGGGCAACCAGGACTTAACCAAAAAACCATGCACACTGCAATTTAACAACAATAATTTATTGAAAACCTCTGCCCTTCCCACATTACATGCTCATGTGGAGAAGCCCCCTCCAAAAACACAAAACTACCAGTCTCGGCCTTACAAAAATAAATAAAGACACCAGTCTCGGCCTTACATAAAGAAATATTGACACCAGTCTCGGCCTTACAAAAAGAAATAAAGACACCAGTCTCGGCCTTACACAAAAACAACTGCACCAGTGTCGGCCTTACAACAAGCACCAGGCATTTGTGCATACCTCTACTTTTTGCCCTGCGAGGGCGATGCCTTGCGCATCCTTGCCTGGCCCCTGCCCGCCCTGCTGCTCCTCCTCAATGGGAGCCCAGTGGCTGCAGCAAGGCTGGGGGAAGGCTGCTGAGGGGCAGATGGCGAGACAGCAGATGCCCTTGGGGGTCAGCCTGCACCAGCTCTGGCCTTGGAGTGGCCGGCTGCTGACTGCTCCAACTCTGGCTGGGCGGCAGCAGTCTGTCCAGCAGCTCGTGGCAGCTGCAATGGCGGAGTGGCAGTGTCGGCTGCAGGAATGGTGGCACCTGGCAGATCGCAGGTGCTCGCTGGTCGCCTGACACATTGGCACTCGCACGGGCCAGCACTGCAGCATGCGCAGCAAACAGCTGAAGGACAGACTGCTGGGCTGCTGCTGCGCGGCGAGTGCCCTGGCGATGCCTGGCTGATCCAGCGAGGGTGGCAGCAGTTAGTGCCCGTGTGGCACCAGCCAGTGAATGGACGGCACGACTGAGCACTTGGCTAGAAGCCGACTGTGCTGCCGCGAAGTCCTGCAGACTCCTGGCCTGTGCTGCCGCGATGTCCTGCAGACTCCTGGCCTGTGCTGCATTGAATTGTTCCAGACTCCTGGCCTGTGCTGCACTGAATTGTTGCAGACTCCTGGCCTGTGCTGCCCCGAATTCCTGCACACTGCTTGCCAGTGACTCTATGGAGTGGCATCCTTGCCACTGCAGCCATGAGCTCAGTGTGCCTGCGCTCAGCCTGGACGGCCATTTCCTCTAGGAGGCGCACCTCCTCTGCGCTCACCGTCGCAGGACTGGAGGCTGCACTCACCCTCTGGGGAGAAGTCCACCGAGCTTCCCCAGCCCTCCCGCGTTGCTGCAGGCCGCTGGGCCCCGGAGCTTCACTCTCCTCCGACCCTTCCCCCCGGCTCCCCTCCAGGGAAGACGTGTCCCCTACATCGCCATGGGCTGGCGCGGCTGAGGGTGGCACTGATGGGCCGGCTTCCTCTTCCTCCTCCTCGTCTTCTGAAGGGCTGACAGTGGCAGCTTGAGGGCCCGCCTCCTCACCTGGCGATTCACCATCTGAAAGCAGGAAGGCACAAGAGTAGCTTTAGAGTGAGGACAGGGCAGCAGCGAGGGAGGCATGAGTGGTGCCATTCACCGCATTGGTCGGACAGTGGCAAAGGATGCTGATCTGATACGCAAGTGGAACGAGAGAGGTCCAAAAGGTGATGCCCTTACCATTGGTGCCCAGAACAGGGTCGGCATCTCCACTGGCGACGGGGCCAATCAGCCGGCCTCCCATAATGCGCTCCACACGCTGGTCGAGGTCGGAGAGCTCTTTGAGGTCAGGACGGCCTCCGCCGGTGTCAGTTCGGTTGCGCCGGTTGCGCGCAACCTTGGCCTGCAAGAGAAAGGACAGCCTCTAAGTACAGTGTGTAGCCCTGATCTTGTCTGCACTGCCTCCCATGGTCGAATAGCTTGGACAGTGTGTAGCCCTGATCTTGTTTGCAATGCCTCCCATGGTCGAATAGCTTGGACAGCGTGTAAAGTGCTGAATGTGCAATTGATTTTCATGCCAGTCCCATAGCTGCTGGATGGGGGCTGGCCATTAGGGCTTTCAGGTCCCTTTGCCCATAATGTGAGGTGCACATGCAAGGATGAGGAGGACACTGGAAAGGGTACTCACCCTGACAACCCGAGTGAGGTCGTTGAACTTCTTCCGGCATTGCACAGGAGTCCTGGCAACCACGCTGTTGGAAGACACCCTGTTGGACACCTCCCTCCAGGCTTTCCGGTAGGCGCTGGGCAGCGGCCTCTTGCCACCTTCTGGGAACAAAACATGGCGCCTGCGCTCCACTCCGCCAACCAGCACCCTCAGCTCTCCGTCGCTGAAGCGCTGCGCTCTCTCCCTGGCCTTCTCCATAGTCCTGGGCATTGTACAGGTGAAGCTGAAGTGGTCAGGCCTAGGTTGAGGGCTGCAGTGTGCAGGGTGTGGCAGGCAAACAAATCCACCCTCCCCCTTTAAGAGATGACCGGCGCCAGAGTGTCTGCCGTCAATCAAGAACTCGCCGCACCTGCGCTGCGCCCGGCCTCGGGGGTATCGCTCAGCACCGCCGGCTTAGCGCCTAAAGATAGTCGTGCATCACCTGTTTTAGCGCAGCAGCAACCTCTTGGGGCGTTGCGACTGAATATCGGCGAAGGGGGTGCGACTTTGCGCCGGGCGCAAAATTTAGCGGCCGCCCGACTTTACCGCCCCATAAGTGGCTATACTGAATTTCTAGGCCAATATTCCCAGCATATTGGTTTGCAGTCGATCCTGATAATTTGAAAGAGATTGCTGTTATAAATCTCATCATCATGAAGAAACAACTCATGAAATAACACTGGACGGCCAGCTGGTGGTGCCGTCCAAGGAGTATAAATACTTGGACGTGGGCCCAGCTTGCCCAGGGACATTTTGTAAGACAGGAACTAGTGAAGTACAACTAGACCTCCATGTTTTGAAACAAGTTGATTAAAGCCTTGCTTTATGCTCGAACCAAGTGCATAGTGAGTTTTATTACGTCAATTGGTAATCTCTACAAGTGAACCAATCGAGGTTCTATGATGTACATAGGACCCTGATGCAATTTAAAGGTCCAGCTGGGTGGCCCGTGAGCTGCGGGTGCTGGATTCAGTAAAACCTGGCGGTCAGGAGGAAGAGGCCCCAAGTAGGTAAGACTAAAATTATTCTTGTGGGGCCAGGAGAAGCAGGAGTGCTCCTCCAGGCTCTAAAAGAATAATGTGGGCCAGTGCCACCTCAGAGTCCCTCTCCACCATTCCCGGCCCGGCCCGGCCCTACCTTTCTGTGCCCGATATTGCGCTAGCCTGGAGCTGGGGACCTACAGCAGGACACCCATTCGCCATGATAATGAGGCCCAGCACTTAAAATGGACAAGGCCTCCCACCGGAGGAATTGGGCAGCCGGACCCTGCGGTCAGCCGGCTGACTGCCCGATGGTTAAAATCAGCCCTTTATTTACTCTGGTCTGGACTAATTACAACCGTATTCCCAATACAATTTAAATTACAGGAATAAATGACTGCAAGTCAACAAGTACAGGACAATTTGCTAATGAATTATGTAAAGGTAAGGAAGCCTTGAGAGGTATTTATTAAATCGATGTAGTATAAGGAAGAAGGGTCTTTTGTCACGTAATCAATTTGTTTATAAAAAGGATCCTTCCATTCATCCGAGAAAAAATGGCAATACTGGACAAAATTTCTTTATTTACCAAATCTATATGTGGATATTCCTCCTTATACTTGTGGAAAATTATAATCATGTACTGCCAATTGTTACTGAATGAACTTATTTTATTACTCAACTGGTGTATAACTGGGTATACACACATACACACACAATCCTGGGAGGGTACAAGATTCGACTAAATTTTGAGGATTTTGGAGTTAAGACCTTTGCACAGATAGTTTATTCTTTTGAGCATCTGTTAAGTTCGGGTTAGTGATAATGACAATATACAGACAGATTCATCATTACTTTCATTTTCGATACATCATAATATTTTTATTTCTTTCCCATGGAATGTACTGTGTTTCGAGCCAGAAGGGTTCCCTGCAATGAGACACATACTGCTCTTTGTATTGAGGTCACAGAGATGCGCAATGTGGCTTAATTCAAAATCACATGGCAAAATATATCTTTGTAGGGTTTGTTTTAACCTGTTCCCCCCCTCCCCTGATTTCAGGTTTTAAGAGACTGTGGGTCACAATGCAAAGTTTTAATTTATAGTATTTTTTGCTGGAGCTGATTATTCTGTGTTTTCAGGCATATTGTGCCCCATGCTTCTGCATTTCCATGTCATTGTTTATGGTCCTGCATAGTCATAGAGTCATAGAAGGAGGCCATTGGGCTTATCGAGTCCGTGCCGGCACTCTGTGGAGTAAACCAGTCATTCCCATTCCAACGCTCTATCCCCATAGCCATGCAATTTATTTCCTTCAAGTGCCTATCCAGTCTCCCCTTAAAAACATTGAGGCCCCGATTTTCTCCCAGCCGTCGGGCGGGTTTTCAGGGGGGCGGGGGCTGAAAATCGCAGAAATAGGGAGTCACGACCCCCCCCCGCCCGATTCCCCACCCCGCCCGACTTTCGCCCCCGTGTTTCAGCGCGACCCGAATCAGTCCCGCCCGCAGCAGGCGGGAATGGTCGGCGGGAGCCTAATGATCAATTATTGGCATGTTTAATCCTATTTTCAGGGTCCCTTGCAACTTTCAGCCTTTCCCCACGTAAACCACGCCTGGTGGGAACACCGCTGATGAAACCTGGCGTGAACAGAGTTGGCTTGCTTGCTTTCAGCTGCAGGTCAATCAGGACTGAGGAGATTTAAACAGACAGCATTTGCAGGCTGCAGGACCTTGTTGCTGAATGTTGTATCTATGCTTTAATACGTTCAATCAAGCATGTAGATATGTCGAATTAAATCAGAGTCAGGCAGACAGGCTTCTAACTGTGATCTTTACTTTACTGGTAAAATGGCTGACTGCTGCTTTCCCGGGTAATTCCCATAATGCATTGCACATTACATTACCGTATTAACTGGTGTTAAACTCACACATTACATTACCGTATTGACTGGTGTCAAACTCGC
The DNA here is from genome assembly GCF_052327205.1 of Somniosus microcephalus. Classification (NCBI taxonomy): domain Eukaryota; kingdom Metazoa; phylum Chordata; class Chondrichthyes; order Squaliformes; family Somniosidae; genus Somniosus; species Somniosus microcephalus. The sequence goes on from NC_141001.1 coordinate 84,121,583, forward strand.
AATCAATACACGACATCCCCCTTTTCCTTGGAAACAAACTTGCAGTTTACAAACAGTTGCTTACTGTAAAGTCTGTGGGTTGTGCAGTTAATAAATACACAGACTTCAGAAGTAACAAACAAACAGGTCTTTACTATTCAAAGGTCCGGGCGAATCTGCCCAATAACTCCTGGCACAACACTTATATACTGGTGTGGTCACTATCGGTATTACAGTATACAGAAGCCAAACAAATAGTGCCACACCTAAAGTAGTTCCCTTAAAGGTGAACGGTTACATTCAATAGTTCTCTTAAAGATAGACGGGTACATACACTACACTTACAATAACACTGCATAACTTATTTGGTTTATAAACTTTTTACAAACTTGTGTCTTACCACACAACTAAATAATTCTCAGGTTTAAACATTTAACATCACCCATTCAGTTCTCGCACAGTTTATGTTGTGACATAATCAGACAGTCTTTGGGGTTTTCTTTTAACCCTTTGAGGTCTGGCTGTATTGGGTATGTCTGACATGTTGGTGTCAGTGGGTATTGCCTGTGTCACAGTGGTATGTGTGTCAGGGTCTACTATACTGTCCTCAGTCCCTTGTGTTTCCTCCTGCTCATGGAGTGTCTCCTTTGGTCCATTGGTTCTGTATTTCTTCACAAATGTAGTGTTTCTCGAGTAGTGTGCTCCTTCTGGAGATTCCACTACTACTTGACTCCCTGTTTTACTCAAAACTTTGTGCAGTGTGGCATTAAAAGGAATGGTGAACTTGTCCACTTTGTCCTGCCGTACCAGCACCGTGTCGCCAACTTCCACCTTTGAGTATTGTGTTCTCCGCTGTTCATCTGCGTACAGTTTGGACTTGCCTTTTTGTTCTGCGTCCCAGTCACGTACTTCCATGTCTGCACACGACTCTGTGATGTCTGGCAGCTTTCCTCTCATTTTCCGTTTAAAGAGCAGCTCTGCCGGGCTCTTTCCTGTCATGGCATGGTCAATGCTCCTGTACACAATCACATAATTTCTAAGTTCACGTTTCCAATCTAGTCCTTCTGACTGAGCAATTCTGATTCTCTTCATCAGCGATGCATTCTGGCGCTCGACTTCTCCGTTAGCCTGAGCCCATTTTGCTGTCGTTTTCAGGTGTTTGATCCTGTTGTTTTCACAGTATTCTTTGAATAATTCAGATCTGAATTGGGGACCATTATCAGATTCGCAGGTGATTGGCAAACCATGACGGCTGAAGATTGACTCTAAACTATCAATAACCTTCTCTGTTGTTGTGGAGGTCATGATGTCGTATTCATAGTAGTGACTATAATAATCAACTACCACAAGAATGGAGTGGTTGGATGGCAAGGGTCCCAGTAAGTCTATAGCTACATCCTGCCAGAGGCCCGCCGGTAATGGTGTTGGTCTCAACGGTTCCGGTGGGTCGGGTCTGGCTACTATCTGACAGCCGTGGCACGCTTTACAGTGTTTTTCAGCTGCCTTGTCCATGCCAGGCCACCAAACCTTAGTTCTGAGATGTTGCTTTGTTCCAACTATTCCCAAGTGTCCTTCATGTGCTAACACCAGGGCTCGTGCGTGTAACACTGTGGGTAGCACGATGCGTGTTCCCCGAAGAACTAGGTACCCCACTACGCACAGCTCATTTGCAATTGCTGCATAAGCTTTACAGTTCTCAAAATGTCCGTTTGTGATTGCCCTCCATACCTCAACCAACTCTGGGTCGGTAGCAGAGGCTTCCTCCACCTCTCTAGTAGTGAGTGCCTTTGGTGTCGCACTCACAGCTACAAATCTCACGTATTCATCTGAGCCATGAGAATGTCTCTCCTGTTTTGCTGTCTCCCCCAGCAATCGTGACAGTGGGTCTGCAATGTTTTGCTTGCCTGGAATGTGTATCACCTTAAAATCGTACGGCTGTAATCAAAGTACCCATCTCTCTATACGGGCACAGGGTTTAGAGTGTGGGCCGTATATCACTTGTAATGGCTTATGGTCAGTTACCAAGTTAAATTTTCGGCCATACACATATGGATGCAGCCTCTCACAAGCCCATACAAGAGCTAAGGGCTCTCTCTCTGTTTGAGAGTATTTCCTCTCACAGCCTGTTAAACTACGACTTACATAGCATATTGGCACCTCTTGTCCCTGTTGGTTCTGAACTAGTACTGCGCCTAAACCTACAGGACTGGCGTCTGCTATCACCTTGGTTGGTGCGTCCTTATCAAAATATGCTAAAGTGCTGGCTCTGGCCAACTCTTCCTTGAGTGCACTGAATGACTGTCTCTGCTGTGATCCAAATTTAAATGGTGTGTCTTTTCTCGTCAGGCGTTGCAGTGGCTCTGATAGCGTTGCAAACTGCGGGATGAATCTGCTACTGTACCCAACAAGTCCCAAGAAACTCCTCACCTCTGTAGCATTCTCTGGTTCCCGAGCTTCTGCCACCACTCGCACTCTCTCTGCTGTTGGTCCGATGCCCTTGTCAGACAACAGGATTCCCATGAAAATCAATCGGTCCATGTTGAATTGGCACTTCTCTGAGTTTAGTGTCAGTCCACTTTCCATTAGTCTGGTCATGACAGCGTGCAGGTGTCTGTCGTGTGTTTCCTGGTCATGTGCATGCACGATAATGTCGTCTGAGATGTTTTCAACACCCTCTATTCCAGCTAAGGCATTAGCTATCTCGTGCTGATGTTGCTCACTAGCTGAAGATACACCGAATATCAGCCTCTTGTACCTGTATACTCCGTTATGTACTGCAAACGTTGTGATTTCTCGTGACTCAGGGGTCAGTTCTAGCTGGTGATAACCCCACTTCAGGTCTAGCTTACTAAACACCGCCAAGCCGTTCATACCTTGGAGTATCTCATCAACGGTGGGGATTGGATATCGTTCCCTTACTATTGCCTGGTTTGCTCGTCTCATGTCTAGGCATAACCTTACATCCTTATCCGCTTTTGGTACAATAACCACAGGATTTACCCATGGGGTGGAACCAGTTACCGGTTCGATAATGTGCATGTCCCTCAATTGTTTAATTTTGGCCTCTACTGCCCCCCTTAAGCTGAATGGTATACGCCTGAGTGGCTGGGCCACAGGCTTCACTTGTGGGTCGATATACAAACTGATCTGTTTTGTGTTCAGCAGTCCTACTCCCTGGAACACCTTTGGATACCGCTGTTCTAGTAGCTGTCTTACATCTACCACAGCTGAGACATCTGCGCCTATTTTTAAAACTCCCAGTTTCATGGCTGTCTCCCTTCCTAGCAACGGCTCTCCATGGCCTTTAACCACAATGAACTCCACCTGCTCAGTTCTCTTACCTGTTGTAATCCCATATGTGAATACACCTTTAACTGACAGTGGTCGGCTAGAAGCATAAGAGAATAACTTTCTCTCTGTCTTAGGGACGTGACTGAAACTTAATGTGTTCTGACTTTAATCTCTCCCATGTATTCTCATCTATCACATTATTAGTTGCACCTGAATCAATTAACGTTCTCGGGTTTACTCCCCCCACACAAAAGGTAAGTCTCTCTGTCACGTTATTTCCAGTAACAGCAAATGCACAGTTATTTTGTTCCTCTACATTGTTCACACTGTGTTTCTTTGTACCCTTCATGAGGCATACTTTGGAGAAATGATCCTTTCCCTTGCACTTATGACACGTTTGTCCGCGTGCTGGGCATTTCGGATCTCTGCCCATGTGGTCTGTGTGTCCACATCTGTAACATTTCCTTTCATTCCTATCGCCATTTCCTTTTGGTTTCACTGTCGAGCTTTTCACATAATACCCTCTTTTCTGTGTAACACGATGAACAGTATCTGTCTCCGCCTTCTCTGTACATGACATGGCTGACATCTGCTCCTCGACGTTTTCACATAGTGAGGCCAATTGTAACGTGCGGGCGAGCGTTAGACCTTGCCCTTCCTCTAGCAATTTCCTCCGCACATAGGCTGACGTGCACCTACTCAGGATAGCGTCTCTTATTTGATTATCCGCAACCCCCCCAAAAGCACAGTCTTTAGCAGCCTGCCGCAAGTGAGTAGCAAATTGTTGCACAGTCTCACCTGCCTTCTGGGACAACTTATGAAAAGTCTGTCTAGCAAATGCTGCATTGACCTGGGGCACGATGTAGTGATTCAAAGCACTAACCGCTGCCGTGTAGTCTGCTGGCGCTCCTGTGTCCGGTAGAGTCGAAAAGATATCCTGGACATCTGGACCTGCTAGGTGTAGAAGTAAAGCTCTTCTCCTCTGCTTTGTGGCAGCTGTAGAGGTATCGTCGATAATGAGTCCTTTGCCGTCGGCATTAAGCTCAAAAGACGTTAACCACCTCGTCCATCTTGGACCCAACGTGGCTGGCTCGGCGAAACATGCAAAATTTTGAATGCCAGTCTTCTCCATCCTAGCTAACTAAAACTTGGGCAACTACCTTTTAAAAAAGATTCTGTCCATTATCCTCATCGCCAATGTTGTATCTTTGCTTTAATGGCCCTGAAATTAGGATCGGGAGCTTGCCGCGCGTGCAAGCCCCCGATGTTCACTTACCCGGCGCGCTGACATTTTAATCCTGGCCCGCATTGCATTTCCTCTCACTGGCCCGCTTGAGGTCCTGCCGCACTGTGCGTGCGTGACCCAGCGGCGTACTTAGTGCAATGAGCCGGCTGGGATCACGTGAGCACAGGGCAACCAGTGGGAGGTTACAAAAGTTCATTCATGAGTTTGACAGTAAGAGCTGTCAAACCCATGAAAACTCCTGGCCCCAAAACACTACTTAAACCTGAAAGAAAATTTAAAAAAAAACATTGCACTACTTAAGTGAACCATAAAGAACTCTGAAAAACTATTTTAAACAATAATTTTAAAATTAGAAAAAAAAATTATATAAAAAATTGGGGCTAAAACTAAACTTACCTTACTGTAAATTCTTTAAAAATAACAAACCTGTAGTGCATGTGCCTTTAAGAGCCCCCCTGTGCACTGTAATGCCGGTAATGGCCACTCGTGCTATATAAGCCTGTATATTGTGTTGTATCAGTTAGTTCCCCTCCAGACTTGGTTCAGTAAACACCTGTGAAACCAACTCCTGTCTTCAGTGTCTCTATTAACACACGGAGAGAACAGTGGCGACGAATTGGAAACGGACTTACCTGCAATTCGGCAGCACCTCAAGGACATCGATTTCTCTGGCGTCCAAAGTCGAAGAAAAGCAAGAAAAAGAAAAAGCTGTGGTTTCACCAGCAAGCCGAGCTGGTGGCAGGTACTGCAATAATCCTTCCTGGGCGTCGGGCTGGGGCTCCAGTGGCTGGTTCTGCAGCGAGGCCAAGCAGCGAAGGCAGAAGCAAGCAGTAACAGACGGGAAGGGAGCACTCGGGAGACAGCCGGCGCTGGAAGCAGGTCGGCGTTCAGACCTAGAGAGAGAGTCCGGCGGGAACAAGTCTCCACCTGTAAATAAATAAATAAAAAGAAGGGAAACCCGCGCAAAACAGCGTTGTCATCGGCAGCAGCGGCGGGGAAGCGCGGGAAGCGCCATATCTTTTCTGCAGAAAAGAAAGGAAAGCGCGGGAAGCGCCATTTTTTTTCCAGGATGCCTAAGGCTGGCAATATTGATGCTTTTGATAACGATATAGAGGATTGGACCACATATGTGGAAAGAGTGGAGGTATATTGCACCGCAAATGGAATAGAAAATGAAAAAAAAGCGTCAGTACGTCTAAATCTAATGGGCGCAAAGACATACGGGCTGTTACGAAACTTAATCACTCCAGCCAAACCAAAGGACAAGAATTTTAAAGAAATTGTTGATACCCTACAGGAGCACTTAAACCCAACACCGCTGCTGATAGCGGAACAATTCAAATTCTTCAAGAGGAATCAACACAAGAATGAAAGTAACGCTGATTACCTCACCGAATTAAGAAAGCTATCAAAGCACTGCCAATTCGGGGCAGGACTTGCAGATTATCTTCGAGACAAATTCATCTGCGGTCTCCTAAGTGAAGGAACACAGAAAAGGCTGCTTTCTGAGAAAGATTTAACACTGGACAATGCTTTCAGTATGGCTGTATCATACGAAGCAGCCGCAAGAGGAGCTGCAGAGATACAACAAAAGACACAGGACTTCGGCACCCATGAAATGACACAGGGTTTCGAGAGATGTTATCGCTGCGGCAGATCCACCCATGACCAGAGGGACTGCTGGTTCAAGGACAAAGCATGCAGGCAATGCGGAAAGATTGGACATATTGCACGGGTATGCCGATCTGGAAAAAAAAAATCCACGGACAGGAAAAAAAAAATCAATAAAGAAAAGTACAGAACGGTACAAATGATGACGGACAGTAGCTCCGAAGACCAGAAGAGCGATAGCGACTCCGAAAACAAGAGACTAAGCTGTCTCAAATTACATAATGTAATTGCCAAAGAAGATTACCAGACCATTTGGGTTACCCTCATGATAGCAGGGTCCCCAGTTAAAATGGAGCTAGATACAGGATCAGCTCTGACCGTCATAAATCGACGGGATTACGAGTGGCTATTTCCGCATATACCTTTAAAAGACACATCCATTATCTTGAAAACATATACGGGGCAGAAAGTATACCCCAAAGGAAAAATAAGGGTGCCTGTTATATACAACAGCAAGGAAATACAAAAGTTGTATTTATACGTTCTACAAGATGGTGGTCCACCGCTGTTGGGACGTGAATGGATCAGGAAAATACGTTTAGACTGGCACTCCATTCAGGCACTGATGGTGATCAGTAAGGAAAAAAATGATGATGACGTCATACCTGAACGATTAAAAGACATCTTGGCCAACGCCAAAGAAGTGTTTCAAGAGAAACTAGGAACCTTGAAAGGCATCACCGCCTCAATAAAAGTGGAAGATGCGGAAATTCCCAAGTTTTTTAAGGCAAGACCGGTGCCATACGCAATTCGTCCAGCAGTCGAGGCAGAGCTGGAGAATTTGGAAAAGGCAGGCGTATTATCCAAAATAGACTGGAGTGAGTGGGCAATACCCATCGTCCCAGTCATGAAGAAAACGTTGAATAATGATAAACCTGAAGAACAGAGAAAAATTCGCATCTGTGGAGACTTCAAGGTGACTGTAAACCCAGTCCTTCACACGATACAGTATCCTCTTCCGAGGATAGAAGATATTTTCGCCTCACTATCCGGAGGGAAACGTTTCACCAAAATTGACTTGGCACAGACATATATCTACAAATGGAGGTTGAAGAGGCCTCTAAAAAGTATCTCACGATAAATACACACAAAGGCCTGTACCAGTACAATCGACTGGTTTTCGGAGTAGCATCCGCTCCAGCTATCTGGCAAAGAGCTATGGAGCAAGTCCTCCAAGGGATTCCGGGGACTCAATGCTACCGAGACGACATCCTTGTAACAGGAGAAAACGACAACGAGCACCTTGCCAATTTGGAGCAGGTGCTCACTAGACTGAGAGAACGGGGCCTACGAGCAAATCGCCCCAAGTGCAAATTTTTCCAGAATCAAATATCATATTGTGGCCACATAATTAATAAGGAAGGGTTGCATAAGTCACCTGAAAAATTGAAGCGGTCATAAAAGCCCCAGCACCTGAAAATGTTTCACAATTAAGGTCGTTCCTGGGATTAATAAATTACTATCATAAATTTTTACCGAACTTATCAACTCTTCTGCACTCTCTTAATGAACTGCTACAAACAGGAGTAATTTGGAAATGGAGCGAAGACTGTAAACGTGCCTTCCATAAATGCAAAGACTTAATCACGTCCAAAGAAGTTTTGGCTCATTACAACCCATCACTGCCAATCAGACTGGCGTGCGATGCATCCCCTTACGGCGTAGGAGCGGTATTATCGCATAAATTCCCTGATGGCTCGGAACGGCCGATAGCTTTTGCGTCACGCTCATTGAACTCAGCTGAGCGTAACTATGCCCAAATCGACAGGGAAGCACTCAGCCTGGTATGGGGAGTGAAGAAATTCAACCATTACCTACACGGACAAAAATTTACCTTGTTGACTGACCATCAACCTCTCATCTCCATATTCAACCCTAAAAAGGGTGTTCCCATTATGACAGCACAAAAGCTACAGAGGTGGTCCCTTTTTCTAGGGGCACACCAATATATCATAGAATACAAAGGATCAAAACAGCATGGGAATGCTGACGGTTTATCGCGCCTACCATTGCCAACGGTAGAAGAGACACCTACCGTAGACCCAGTGGAGATTTTCCACTCTACCATAGTCGAATGTCTACCAGTAACAAATTCTGCCATTGAAAGGGAAACTAGAAATAACCCGACTCTCTCACGAGTCTACGATTTAACAGTGAAGGGATGGCCAGCACATGGTGAACCACTGTTGCCAGCATTCTCGCAAAGAAGAGAACAGCTGTCAGTGTGCCGAGGAACCTTGATGTGTGGATCCAGAGTGGTGATTCCACCCAAACTCCAGGATAAAGTTCTAAAGGAGCTTCACGAGGGGCATCTGGGTGGAGTGAAAATGAAGAACCTAGCCAGGGCGTTTGTATGGTGGCCAGGTAACGATGGAGACATCGAAGAAATTACCAAGAGCTGCCTAGGATGCCAGAAGGTCCAAAACGCTCCACCACAAGCCCCTCTACATCCATGGGAGTGGCCCTCATCTCCCTGGCAAAGGGTACACATCGACTTTGCTGGTCCATTTATGGACTCAATGTTCTTAATCACGGTTGATGCACACTCCAAGTGGCCGGAGGTAATAAAGATGTCCTCCACCACCACGGAAAAAACCATCACAGTATTAAGGGCCATATTTGCCAGGAATGGGCTGCCTGAACAGATCTGTTCTGATAATGGACCACAATTTGTGTCCGAAGAATTCAGGAAGTTCTTAAAAAACAATGGGGTTAAGCACTACACGTCCGCCCCATACCATCCCGCCACCAATGGATTGGCTGAAAGGTTTGTCCAGACCTTCAAGAAGTCCATAAAGGCCATGGGTAATGAAGACATAAAACTTCAGCATCACAGAAATCACAGAAACCCCACAGTGCAGATAGAGGCCATTTCGACCCATCGAGCCTGCACCGACACATATCCCACCCGATCCCCATAACCCCTACACCAACACATATCCCACCCTATCCCCGTAACCCCACGTATTTAATCCCCCTAACACTAAGGGTCAATTTATCATAGCCAATCAACCTAACCCACACATCTTTGGACTGTGGGAGGAAACCGGAGCACCCAGAGGAAACCCACGCAAACACGGGGAGAATGTGCAAACTCCACACAGACAGTCACCCGAGGCCGGATTCGAACCTGGGTCCCTGGCGCTGTGAGGCAACAGTGCTAACCACTATGCCACCGTGCTCCCCTACTATGCCACTGTGCTCCCTTGTTTGCATACAGGAATGCAACACATATGGTTACAAACCAAACTCCCGCCATGATGTTCTTCAATAGAAGCCTAAGATGCCGGCTGGATTTGATCAAGCCAAACATCAGAAGGGACGTGGAGAACCGGCAATTTCAAGGCATGAATGAAAGGCCAACTAGAACCTTCCAGATAGGTCAACAAGTTTTGGCCCGGGACTACCGTACCGAGAAATGGCAGCCTGGAACTATCTGCACACGACTAGGACCACTGGTGTATACCGTGGACATCGGAGAAAGCATAATAAGGCGCCATGCTGACCAAATCATAGAGTCATCCGAAAAGGGACAACCTACACCACAACTCTATACGCCTAATGATGAAGTAGAGATACCCCTAGTATCTACCTCCGATCCGGTGATACTGGAACCCGATGAACCCGACACTGGCATTCAAGCCAAATCAGCCTTGCCAAAAGAACCTACTACACCACCAGAAACTACTACACCACCGAGGCATTATCCGGACTGAGTCAGGAAGCCTCCAGAGAGACTGACTTATAATTGATTAACTGCAGCAATGTGTAGATTATTTTTCTTGTAACATGTAATTAATGATTACTTAAAATATTATGCACTGGTTGGCTAAAAGGGGAGGAATTGTAGTGTATGTGCCTTTAAGAGCCCCCTGTGTACTGTAATGCCGGTAATGGCCACTCGGGCTATATAAGCCTGTATATTGTGTTGTATCAGTTAGTTCCCCTCCAGACTTGGTTTAGTAAACACCTGTGAAACCAACTCCTGTCTTCAGTGTCTCTATTAACACACGGACACAACAAAACCTGTGGAAAAAAAAATTCTCAATTGTATTAATAGACCACTTACCTGTAAAACTAAGTACTTACGTGTGGTTTTTCAATGCGTAAATACAGGAGGCCTTTACACACGCGCAACTCTCTAAAAATAGAGGAAATCCAAGTCGTACGCACTGCCCGATACCGCGCACGCGTTCAGCCACTTAACCCCTTGGGTCAGAGGACAGGAAATGCCGGTTTTCAGCGCATGCGCTGTGCATGCTGAAAACCGGCAATTCCTCCGGGAACACGCGTGAGTACCCCGTCCTTACTCACGCATTGGGCCCGGAATTACTGGGCCAATATGTTCAATCAAGCATGTAGATACGTCGAATTAAATCAGTGTCAGGCAGACAGGCTCCTAACTGTGATCTTTACTTTATTGGTAAAATGGCTGACTGCTGCTTTCCTGGGTAATTCCCATAATGCATTGCACATTACATTACCGTATTAACTGGTGTTAAACTCATACATTACATTACCGTATTGACTGGTGTCAAACTCGCAATCAATACACGACACTGAAGGCTTGGGGCAACTTGTTGAAGGCTAAGGCACAGCTGTGGAAGGTTGGATCCTCACACACTTCTCCAGTGTGAGCTCCTGGGAAGCCCCTCTCACCACCCTAACTCAGCGCCTCCTCAACGGAGGCATCTGCCAGAAGCATGGGAGGCCTTTTGTTCCTTCCCTTCCTGGCATTAGAGGATCTCCAACAGCAGAGGAGGCTGCAGCAACTCCAGCACTAGCATCAACAGCAGCACCAGCAGGAGCGGCAGGCTGCGGCTCACCCACCTGAGGCAGCACAGGCCAGAAGGGGTCAGCGCATGGAAGGTCATCGGCGCAGGAGATACCCCCCAAACAGGGTCTACAGACACAGGGTCAGCTACCTCAACATGACTGAGCAGCAGTGCCAGAGGTGGCTCCGACTTTCGCGAGAGGTTGTGACTGACATCTGCGCAATGCTGCAGCAAGACCTGGAGCCCAGAGCACCAGGTCCACACTCCTAACCAGTGGCCATCAAAGTCACCACCGCACTCAACTTTTATGCCTCAGGCTCCTTCCAGGGATCAGCAGCAGACATCAGCGGCATCTCCCAGGCGGCCGCACACACTTGCATCAAACAGGTAACCAATGCCCTCTTTGCCCTCGCGCACAATCACATCCATTTCACCAGGGATCGCGCAAGTGTGAGGGTGCGAGCGCTTGGATTAGCTCAGCTGGCAGACTTTGCAAGGGTGCAGGGCATCATTGACTGCATACATGTGGCCCTTAGTGCACCCCATCACAATCCAGGAGTTTTTGTCAACTGCAAGGGCTTCCACTCCCTTAACGTTCAGCTGGTGTGTGACCACAAGAAGGTGATTTTGCATGTTTGTGCCAGGTACCCTGGCAGCTGCCATGACTCCTTCATACTGCGCCAGCCTACTGTGCCTCCACTTTTCAGTCCACCAAATGAACTTCAAGGATGGCTACTTGGAGACAAGGGATATCCCCTGCGCTCTTAGCTAATGACGCCGTTGAGGAGACCAGCCAGCGAAGCTGAGGAGCACTACAACTCCAGCCACATTACCACCAGATGCATTATCGAGCAAACCATCAGATTGCTGAAGATGCGCTTCAGATGCCTGGATAGATCAGGTGGAGCCCTACAGTACTCATCAGTCAGGGTCTCCAAAATTGTCGTGGTATGCTGTGTGCTTCACAACATGGCACAGCATCGTGGCTTGCTGATTCTGCAGGACCAAGAGGCTCCTCACAGAGCCGCCTTGGATGAGAATGATGCTGAGGATGATGCTGAGGAGGAGGAGGAGGAGGAGGAGGAGGACGGAAACGAGCATCCTGCAGAGGCCTGCCAACCAGCGGCACCAGTGCGCGAGAACATTGCTGGGCGGAATGCAAGGAACGCACTCATCCTGGGCAGATTTGCGTAGCCTGGTACATCAAACACTGCAGCCTCACTGCTTCTTAACTGACCATGGACAGTGGCCCATGCCTACACATTCCTACCTATTTGACCAGCTTGCTGACATCTACAAGTTATCCTAAGGCCTCTATGTGATATCCCTATTTGCCAAATGACAGATGCCATAACTGCAGCAGTTGCCACCAGATTTTTTATGTACAGGAAAATGATGGCATTCAAACTATTGTAAGAATTCGCAATAATTTACAGTTCTGAAGTTTGATTAAAGAATCCCTGGGCGTTGTGCTTTTAAATTTCCAGGGATAAAAATGGCTGTCACACCACATGGCCGAAGACAAAGGACTTGGAAAGCAGCTTTCTGTGTTTGGAAGTAAGGTTCAATGGAGCTGCCAATCAAAGGGGAGTCCCCACCCCCCCTGCAGCAGGACAATCGATGCCTGTTTACAAAACGTTCTACAATGCTGACTCTTAAGATCAAGTGCTTGAAATTGCCAGCATGAACAAAGGAACTTTGTTTGCTAAGCACTCAAGACTGTCAATCAATTGTGGTTCCAGATGACCACAGGACAATGCTTTGTTTACAAAGCAATCGAATGCTATTAGCATTTGTTTGTATATCGAGTGGATACATCTAAACTGCAGAAGAGACTTTTGGACTGAGGAAGGGAACAGTTTTAAGGAATGAATGAGTTTTAAATCACCCATCATTCCCTTTTGTTTCAGCCCAGGGAGCTCCGGAAGACACATTAACCCAGTCCAACCACTCTGAGTTAGCCAGTCACAGCTTTCTCTTGTGTATTGGACCCTTTGGGCGGGAATTTTGCACACAGCCCTTGCAGGGCAGAACGGCAGGACCTCACCAGGTATATAAGATAGCTGCTGAGAAGCTATCACTCTCTCTTTACTTCGCTGGACCAGAGGTGAGCAGGGTGTTCTGACTCCTCGGCAAGGCAACCTAGCAGGAGTTTGGGGTGGTGATTTAAGGGAATTGCTAAGATTGTTTAAGTAACATTGGAGCCATTTTATCCCTCGTTTTCGCCGTCTGCAACCCCCTGTTATATAGTTTTACTGTAATTACTGTGTTCGTGTGGTATAGTTTATTCTTTTGATTGTAGTTTATTTAGATAATAAAACTTGATTTTTCTCTCATCTAAACCACTTGTCCATTTTAATATCATTAATTATAAGTTCCTCCACTCAGAACTGAAGGAGGGGTAGCGATTCGAAACCGCTGTTTGTAAATTGGTTTAGAGTGCAGCAGCAAAAGGCTGCTGACCAGGTGAATTACTGTAAACCAGGTAAAAGGTTGGAATTGGTCAGAGCTCAGAGGCAAAGGCTGCTGGCCAGGTAAATTACCATAAACCAGTTAAAAAGATGCCCCCCATACAAATGGCAAGCCAGGTAGGAGTGGAGGCAGTTTTTGATTTAATAAGTGGTCTGGATCTGGAGAAAGCATCAGCTATAGTTTCTCTCGTTTTCAGTATGTGGGTAGCCCTGCGGATGTTAGCAGCAGCGTGTAGGCTGACCTATCAGGGTATAGGTGGCTGGGTTAGGATGGGTGAGATGAGCGTGCAGGAGGAGGTTAAAGAGGCCAAGAATCGGGAGTCCCAGTGTGAAAAATGCCAGGCGGAGGTAGTACGCCTCATAAGAGAGGTGGATGAGGCCAGAGCTAGTGGGATGAGGGTGCAGGAAGAAAATGCACGCCTCACACTAGAGGTCACGAAATGCCAGGCATTTATAGAGCGCCTTGTGCAGGAAGTAGCAGAGGCTAGGGACAATGAGATGAGGCTACAAGAGGAGAATGCACACCTCACCCAAGAAGCTAGCGAGGGAGAGAGCCATGCGAGAAACAAGACAGAGTTCCTAAGGTATCAAATCATAAAAGCAAAGAGGAGCGAGATGAGACTGCGGGAAGAGAATGCCCGCCTCACCTCAGAAGTGACAGAGCAGGAGGAGAAGTTTAGGGAAGTAAAGGCAGCTTATAAGCTGGCCTGCGCCCTAAGGTTTGAGGAAGCAGATCATGGCCCCTGTAGGGAAGAGATAGAAAGCCTTAACATGGCTTTAAAGGCATCAAAGGGGATGATTTGTCTGATCAGCCCGAAGGCTGTGAGAGCCAGTTATGTTAATTACTTTTATTTTGTGTTTCTTTCTATTAGTTTGTCATGCGGAAATGACACACACAGAGTTTGTAAAATAAAAACGTTTCTGTTTTCAAAATGTACATGTTTGATCTTTGCAATCATTGTTGCCTTGACCGGCTTAGGTGTTGCGGGTTGGTTTCATTCAGGTTGTTCTCAATGGCAGAAGCCATTTCCTCAGAAGGGGCCTAGAAGTGGCTTGCTATCAGCCTTTGACGGACAGCCCTTCCAGTTTCTACATTGTGTGCCTCCCTCCCACCTTGGAGCTGCTGATGATCATCCTCCTCATCTTCCTCCTCCTCTTCCTCCTCCTCTGGTGGTGCTCCAAAGCCTGGTGGCATTGGCTGGATCCTGAGGATTGTAAGGTTATGCAGCATGCAGCACACAACAATGAAGTGGAAGACTCGCTCAGGCGAGTACTTCAGGGCTCCTCCAGAATGGTCCAGACAGCGGAACCATTGCTTGAGCACACCGATTGTGTGCTCAACGATGTTCCTGGTAGCTAGATGGCTCTCATTGTATCGCAGCTCAGCAGGGGTGTTGGGCGAACGGAGTGGTGTCATCAGCCAGGTGCACAGAGGATATCCCTTGTCCCCGAGAAGCCAACCCCCTGGGTGATACGGTGCCTGGAAAAGTTCTGCCACAGTAGTCTGGTGCTGCCAGGATAGTGGGCATTGACAGCGAGTATCAGCTGTCTGTGGTCAAAGACCAACTGAATGTTTAAGGAATGGAAGCCCTTTTGGTTGCAGAAATCCTCGGCATTCTCATGCGGAGCATGCAAAGCCACATGCGTGCAGTCAATGGCGCCCTGCACCATGGGGAAGCCCATTGCACATTCTTGCTGCTTGTCCAGGGTCATGGGGAAAGAGAGGTACTCTTGTCTCCTTTTAAAGAGAGCATTTGTGACCTGACGGATGCAGCAATGCACCACGAACTGGGAGATATTGGCAATGTCCCCAGTAGCTGATTGAAATGAGCCGGTGGCATAAAAGTTGAGAGCCACTGTTATCTTCAGTGCCACTGACA
The DNA here is from genome assembly GCF_052327205.1 of Somniosus microcephalus. Lineage (NCBI taxonomy): Eukaryota > Metazoa > Chordata > Chondrichthyes > Squaliformes > Somniosidae > Somniosus > Somniosus microcephalus. The sequence goes on from NC_141001.1 coordinate 84,136,896, forward strand.
GAGACATCCTGCTCCTCAGTTGAGGTTGCAGATCTGGCTGCAGCAGCTGGCAGAGCTCAGTGACCACCTCCTTGATATATTAATGTAGGAGAATTGTTGGCGAAACACCCTGGGAGAGTAATGTCTCCTGTACAGAGGCCTGTTGGCCCTCCTCCGTCTGGCCATGATTGCCAATCTCTCTCTGCGTCTCTGTGCCCTCTGAATGTGATGGCGCAGCATGATGCCCCCATTCATTGTAGCCCCCATAGTATCTTGGCAATCAAAATATTGAAGGTCAAAAACCAAAGTACCTGCAAAGTTATGGTTAGAAGCCAAAACTACTTCAGACAGCGTTGACTCAATGCAGAAGTCTCTTTCTCGCTTTGTCTCTCTCAAAATCTCTCCCTCTCTCTCAGAACGAGTGGTGCAAAATTGGCTACCACAGAAAAAGTCAGGAAGAGGCCCCCTTTAAATAGTGCCCCCCCCCCAGCCCCACAGCGACTGGGTAGCATTCCAGTCTACCTGCTGTTGGTACCGCCAGGCGGAAAGGAGGGGGGCACCACTCAATTTCCATTCCGGGGTGCCCCAAGGGCGTTGCATGCTCGAATGATGTCAAGATCTGCGTGCACAGGAGATCGGGCGGTATTGTTTAGTGCCAGCGCAAAATGTCTGGTCAATTCCGCGAGAGGCGCAGATATCGCCTCGCCCGGGCGCTAGTTGCTTTGCACTCCATTAGCGCCCTCTTAAGGTGCTAACGGGAGACGCAAACCAACTGAATTTTTCCCCCACAGTGTGGTTCTGAAGCCGAGAATTGCTTTGCCCCTTCCAGCGACTTCTGTCTTCTTGTTGGAAAGTTCTATTTTCTCAGTGGTATATCCTTTGAAGTTTTCTGCTGATGTAAGCTAATTATCTCTAGTAATTTTTCTGTTGACTTCTTTCAATTCTTACTGTTAATTCAGCTATTAGCTTGCAGAATTCTGTCTGCTGTGTAGGTGTTCAAAACATATCATAAAAACAATGTGATTGCTTGGCGCATCTATTGATGTCATATTTACAAAGTCTTCTGTTTGTATCTTTTACAACATGTAAATTAAAAACACTTCAACCGAGTACATGATTGTCTTCCTAGCTACCTTAGTTGGTTGTATTACAGACTTATGTCTCCTGTCTTTCATTTGATGTCATATTTATGAAAGCATATGTTTCTTTAATGTTCTGTGTTTCTGTTTCCCGAAGTGTTGGTTTATGACACCTTAACATTATACCATTGTGCTCTTTCATGTGCCTGTTTACAAAGTGTTGGTTTAAAACAATTTAACTGGTTATATCTTATTGTGTTCTTTCCAAAGCTCAGACTTTCTGGAAGCTCCAACCTGCTGCTTCAATAGGGCTATTGTTTCAGTGTCAACAACTGATTCTTATCTCAAAAGGCTGTATGGTGTTTACAGCTTTGTGTTAACAACTTATCTCAAAAGCCTGTATTCTGTTTACAGCTTTGTGTCATTGAGACTTTTAGATTTTTAAACCGAGTTTGTCATGTTTTAATAAAGTCAGGATTCTGTTCATAGGATGGTGTATTTTTCTAAATAGGTATGGCTCATTCCTTCACAGGTTGACCTGGCCCACCTCATTCCCCAGCACCAGATCCAGCAATGTCTCCTTCCTCGTGGGGCCAAGAACATACTGGTCAAGGAAATTTTCCTGAACACACTTCAGAAATTCCTCCCCCTCCTTTCCCTTTACCCTAGCATTATCCCAATCGATATTTTGGTAATTAATATCACCACTCTATAGCTCTTGCATATCTCTATAATTTCTCTGCAGATTTGCTCCTCTACCCCCCTCTCTCTATTTGGAGGTCTATAGAATACCCCCAATAGCGTGATCTTACCATTTTTGCTCCTCAACTCTAACCAAATGGATTCTGTTCTTGTCCCCTCAAGAACATCCTCCCTTTCCAACACTACAATGTCTTCCTTAATCAGCACTGCCACCCCCCTCCCTTTTTCCCTTCCTATCTTTTCTGAACACCTTGTACCCTTGAATATTAAGTGCCCAGTCCTCACTATTTTTAAGCCACATTTCCGTTATTGCCACAACATCATATTGCCACACGGCTAATTGTGCTTATTGCTCACCAACCTTATTCACCACACTTTGTGCATCTACGTATATGCTTTCTGACGTAATAAAGACTCACTACGCACTTGGTTGTACATAAAGCAAGGCTTTAATCGACTTGTAACAAAACATGGAGGTCTAGTTAGTAGCCACTAGCTTCCTGTTTCCAGACTGTCTTTGGCCAAGCTGGGCCCACGCCCTAGTATTTATACTCCTCGGGCGGCGCCCTCAGATGGCCGTTCAGTCGTACTTCCTTGTAGAAGTTGCGATTTATGACACTTTCTAAACCCATTTTTGAATTTTTCGTACTTTTTCTTAGTCTGCTCCTATCTAATATTGTACTACTTTCACCTCTAATACTACTTTCTTCTCTATTGCTATCCAACACACTCACTCTTTTATGCACCATATTCTTCTTTTCTACTCCTATATGCTGGTGCCCATCCCCCTGTCAAGCTAGTTTAAACCCGCCCCAACAGCACTAGCAAACTTCCCGCGAGAATATTGGTCCTGGCTCTGTTGAGGTGTAACCCATCTGGCTTGTACAGGTCCCACCTCCCCCAGAAACAGTCCCAATACCTCAGGAATCTAAAACCCTCCCTCCTGCACCATCTCTGCAGCCACGCATTTATCTGTTCTATCCTCCTATTCCTGTACTCACTAGCACGTGGCACTGGGAGTAATCAGGAGATTACTACTACCTTTGAGGTCCGGCTTTTCAATCTCTTTCCTAGCTCCCTATAGTCTGCCTGCAGGACCTCATCCCTCTTTCTGCCTATGTCGTTGGTACCACTATGGACAATGAACTCTGGTTGTTCACCCTCCCCCCTCAGTGTGTCCCGCAGGCACACAGTGACATCCTTGACCCTGGCACCATACCATCTTGGAGTCACGCCTGCATCCACAGAAACGCCTGTCTGTTCCCCTAACTAATGAATCCCCTATCACTATTGTTCTTCCACTCTTCTTCCTCCCCCTCTGTGCAACTGAGCCATCCATGGTGCCGTGGCCTTGGCTCTGGCTGCTCTCCCCAGAGGAGCCATCACCCCCACCAGTTTCCAGAACGGTTAGTGAGCAAGATGCACTCTGGGGATTCCTGCCCTACCTGCCTGGTCCTCCTTCTCTGTCTGGTGGTCACCCATTCCTTCTCTGCCTGCACATTCTGAGGCTGCGGTGTGACCACTTCTAGAAATGTGCTTTCCAAGTATTTCTCAGCCTCGCGGATGCAGTGTAGTGACTCCAGCTGCCGCTCAAGCTCCGAAACCCGGAGCTCGAGCTGCTGTAGCTGGCGACACTTCCTGCACACGTGGTTGTCCAGTGTTCCAAATATGATAGAGTTGAGTGGCTGATTTTCTGATTAGGGTGCAGTGTTGGTACATCTAGAAATGTACATCTTGATTCAAACAGATGTGGCGAGGACCTCATGGGATTTTGTAAGGTACATTTAGCTAAAAGAGTTGTTCATTGCTCCCAGCACAAATTGACTGAGAATGTACAGGTCATGGAGCAGGACATCTGCACTACAGTTCTAAAGAACTACTGCTGTACCTTAGAGGGACAGCAACGATTGCAAGCAGTGCAGGTTAGCTGCAATCAAAAATAAAATTTGTTGCTTGGAAAGATATGAACTGAAGGCACTACCAGAAGGCAGGGAGGATGGATGACTGCTCTTTTACTGAAAGCCCTGGGGGTCATGCTGAGGGTGGTGCAGCAAATAATGATTCCCATCTTTGTGTCCTGGGCCACCCTTCTCATAAGTCATCTACTCAGTCTTCCTGGGAAGAGGTTATAGCAGGAGAACAATGAGCTGAATTTTAACTCCAAAAAATGGGTGAGTTGGAGTCGTGTCAGGGTTAAAATGCAAAAAATCTGGAACGGGAACCGAACCCGCCTCAAACACGCCCACTCTCGGATTTAACGGAAGCGGGGCGAGTAATCCACTCGCGGGAATTGGGTTAGCTATTTAAATATTATAATGAAAAGCTGCCTGCCTTAATTTTAACAGACATTCTATTTTTAACCACAGGCAGCCAGGTTTCACAGGCCTTGAGAAACCTGGCAGCTTAAAGGAGGTGAGAAGGGCTGAATCCATAAGGTGAGTTCCTTCACAGGACTGCTTGTTGGCCAGGAGGAGCAGGCGTATTTCCTCTAGGCCCAGCAACCTACCTAGTAAATCACCCTCCCACGATCTGTCTGCCCCTCCTCCCGGACCACCAACTGCCCCCCCAGCCACCATCGGACCCCCCCAGACCACCATCAGACCCACCCCTGCAATCTGGACCACCGCCGTGATCAGGACCCCCGCCGTGATCCAGTGCGCCCCCATCATGCTCTCTCTCACTCCCCCAATACACCTACCTGCTCTCGTAGACTTGTGAAACAGGCTTCCCGCCCGAAAGGTCACCAACCTGTCAATCAGGCTGCCTGTAGGTGGGAACCCCACTTAAAGGGGCCCTGCAGTTAAATTCTGCAGGACCTCGGGAAACTCGTTCTTACAGGTTTCACAACAGCCCCCTCAAACCGCAACACCCCCCACCCCGCCGCCGCCACCCCCGCAAGAACTCGCCTCCAGGCTAAAATCCAGGCCAATGTGTCACGTGTGAGGAGGTAATCGGTACAGGTTTTGAACGCTGTAAGCTAAGTGCTTTTTAGGATAAAGCTTCCATTTTAGACTAAGGCTTTCTATATAAACATTGTAGTTTAATTGGGCAGCTAAAGATTGAAACCTTGTCTCGTCAAGCATGTCTTTGGAGCATTCCAAGTAAAGGAAGCATTCTTGTTATCTTGTTATGTTTTATAGGATGGTTTTAGGGAGGATTAGGAAGTCAGATACTGTGTGTGTTATCTCAGTTGAGGTAATAGAACAGATGGCTGTTATGCTGAGGCAAAGAAAACGATTGATGGAATGTTCTGAAATAAGGGTGCTTTTAACAGTATATAAGTCTGGACTTAGAGAATAGATATTCGAACATTCTCAGAGTGAAACTTGATACGCTCAAGGCAAGGCCGTTCAAGATCACTCACTTTGAAACCCGATGTTAACAGGTTGTATCTGTCTTTAACTGACTATGCCATAAGTATAACCTTTGCATTTTAACTTCTTTACTTCTTGAATTGCAGCTTCTTTTGTAACTATAATAAGCATATATACTTTGGAACAAGGCCCACTTTAATCTCTGTGTATCACAGACCGAATCTAATATAAATCACTTACAAACACATGTATCCTTAATATAGCTTCCATTAGGGTAACATATACAAGAAGCACTTGATTAGATAGTAGGATGCACTCACAAAGAATTACATAGAAATAACAAGATGGATACAGATCATTTGGCCCAGCAAGTCCGTGTTGGTGTTTATCTTCCACACGAGCAGTAGTTCTAATCCCATATGCTTATCCTACTGCCATATCGCTTTATCCACCCAATCATTCAATCACTTACTTAGCCTATTCTTAAATGTTGACATGATCTTTGCTTCAGTCATTAACTCTGGTAGTGTATTTCACAGACTCATAGGCTCCGATATTAATAGAGAGATGCACTCGGAGTTGTGGGGGGGGCGGTGGGGTCCGATTTCGTACAGGAAACCCAGAAGTATGTTCAGCGCATCTGTCAGTGGCTTTTTAACTCAGCCACCTCATCATCATTTTACTTCCGGGTTTGCCGTCCAATCCGTGGGAATGGGTGTGATGAGGACCCGCATGATGCGACCTCAACTCCAGCACTTAAAGGACCAATGCAAAGACGCAATTTGGAAGAGCTGGAGCTGAGAAGAAGAGAGTGTAGTGTCCGAGTATAAATAATACACGGACTGCAGGAAAACAATAATAACAGGTATTTACTGAACAGAGGGTAACTTAAGACTGAAGTACAGAAGCCTGCTATGGCTTTATATACAGGGGTGGTCACTGCCGGTACTGCAGTATAGAATCAGTTCTTCTCTTAAAGGTACATACACAACAATTCCTCCCCTTTTAGATAAACAGTACATAACATTCATTTAACAACTAAATAATAACTAATTACAATTACAATTTTCTCTGTAATATATATATCAACTGAAATAATCATTTATAAGTTCAGTCTTTGAGGAGGCTTCCTGATCCTGACTGGATAGCGTCTTTCTCGAGTATCCTGTTCTTGCGGCGGAGTTGATTCTGGCTCATTGTCATTGGTTGATTCGTCAGTTTCCAATACCACTGCTTCTGAGGTAGACGCAATCTGTACTTCGGGTTGATTACCAGGTGCACCTGCTCGTGGTATGGGTTTGGCTTGTTCCTGTGACTCTAGAATCTGGTCAGCATGGCGTCTCACGATGCTCTCTCCAATGTCCACTGTGTACATTAGTGGTCCCTGCTGTGTGCATATCGTTCCTGGCTGGCATTTTTCTGTTCGGTAGTCGCGGGCCAAGACTGGTTGCCCTATCTTGAAGCTCCTGGTTGGCTTCTCATTTATGTGCTGGAATTGCTTATCCTCAACATCTCGTCTTATGTTTGGTTTGAGCAAATCCAGGCGACATCTTAGCCTTCGCTGAAGAACATTATGGCTGGAGCTTGGTTGGTGACTGCATGTGTCGCATTCCGGTAAGCAAACAAGAAATTATCCACCTTGTGTTGTAGTGGTATGTCGTCATTATACATTGCCTTTATTGCCTTTTTAAAGGTCTGAACAAACCTCTCAGCCAATCCATTTGTGGCTGGATGATATGGGGCAGATGTGTAATGTTTCACCCCATTATTCCTCAGAAATCTCCGGAAATCCTCGGACACAAACTGTGGGCCATTGTCGGAGCAAATCTGTTCTGGCAAGCCATTCCTGGCGAAGATGGTCCATAGGACTTCAATAGTTTTCTCCGTGGTGGTGCAGGACATTTTGATGACCTCTGGCCATTTCGAATGGGCGCCCACAGCGATTAGGAACATTGAGTTCATAAATGGACCAGCAAAATCAATGTGTACCCGTTGCCATGGAGATGAGGGCCACTCCCATGGATGTAACGGGGCCTGTGGTGGAGCGTTTTGGACCTTCTGGCATCCTGTGAATCTCTTGGTCATATCCTCGATTTCTTTATCGATTCCCGGCCACCACACAAACGCCCTGACTAGGCTCTTCATTTTTACCCCTCCCAGATGACCCTCATGAAGCTCATTGAGCACTCTATCTCTCAACTTGGGTGGAATTACCACTCGGGATCCACACATCAAGGTCCCCCGGCACACTGACAGCTGTTCTCTCCTTGGCGAGAATACTGGCAGCAGTGAGTCGCCATGTGCTGGCCATCCCTTCACCGTCAAATCATAGACCCGAGAGAGTGTCGGGTCATTTCGGGTTTCCTTCTCTATACTTGAGTTTGTAACAGGTAGACATTCGACTATGGCCGCATGGAATATCTCAACAGGGTCCACTGCAGGTGCTTCCTCTACCGTAGGCAACGGTAGGCGCGACAGCCCATCAGCGTTTCCATGCTGTTTCATACCCTTGTACTCTATGTCATACTGATGTGCCCCTAGAAAAAGTGACCATCTTTGCAGCCGTTGCGCCGTCATCACCGGAACGCCCTTCTTTGGGCTAAAAATGGAGACCAGGGGCTGATGATCAGTCAGTAGGGTGAATTTCTGCCCGTGCAGATAGTGATTGAACTTCTTCACCCCCCATACCAGGCTGAGGGCCTCCCTGTCAATCTGGGCGTAGTTACGCTTGGCTGAGGTTAACGAGCGCGACGCAAAGGCTATTGGCCTCTCTGAACCGTCAAGGAATTTGTGTGACAGCACCGCTCCGATGCCGTAGGGAGACGCATCACATGCTAACCGAATCGGTAGTGTTGGATTGTAGTGGGCCAATACTTCTTTTGAAGTGATTAGGCATTTACATTTCTGAAAGGCATGCTTACACTCATCACTCCATTTCCATGTTACTCCAGTTTGCAGTAGGGCGTTCAGTGGGTGTAGAATTGTAGATAAATTCGGCAAGAACTTATGGTAATAGTTCACCAACCCGAGGAACGACCTCAGTTGCGACACATTTTCCGGTGCTGGAGCCTTGACTACAGCCTCAATCTTGTCCGACGACTTATGCAACCCTTCCTCATCAATCATGTGGCCACAATACGAGATTTGTCTCCTGAAGAACTCGCATTTGGGGCAGTTGGCTCGTAGCCCATATTCCTGTAATCTCGTGAGCACCTGCTCCAGGTTGGCAAGGTGTTTAGTGTCATTTTCGCCCGTAACCAGGATGTCGTCCAAATAACACTGGGTCCCCGGGATCCCTTGCAGGACTTGTTCCATCGCCCTCTGCCAAATAGCCGGGGCTGATGCTACCCCGAATACCAGTCGATTGTACTGGTAAAGGCCTTTGTGAGTGTTTATCGTGAGGTATTTCCTAGATGCTTCTTCCACCTCCATTTGTAGCTACGCTTGGGCCAGATCAATCTTTGTAAAGCGTTTCCCTCCAGATAGTGAGGCGAAAATATCTTCTATCCGTGGAAGTGGATATTGTACTGTGTGCAGGACTGGGTTCACAGTTACCTTGAAGTCCCCACAGATGCGAACCTTCTTCGGTTCCCCAGGCATGCTGCTCAATGATTTCTTCATTACAGGAACGATGGGTGTAGCCCACTCGCTCCAGTCCACCTTGGACAGCACACCTGAATGCTCCAGACTCTCCAGCTCTGCTTCAACGGCTGGGCGGATCGCGTAAGGTACCGGTCTGGCCTTAAAAATTTTTGGGTTTGCGTTATCTTCGATTTTTATCATTGCCGTTACTCCTTTTAGAGTCCCAAGTCCTTGTTGGAACACCTCTTTCGCGTCAGTTAGAATTTTTGACAGTCGGCCAGGTGTGACGTCATCATCCTTTTTATCAGTCACAGTTAGCGCCTGAATGGAATGCCAATCCAATTGTATGTTTCGGATCCATTCACATCCCAATAATGGTGGTCCTCCATCTGGTAGTATATATAGATACAGTTTCTGTGTTTCCTTGCCGTTGTATTCAACTGGCACCCTTATTTTTCCTCTGAGGTAGACTTTTTGCCCCGTGTATGTCTTCAATACAATGGACGTGTCCTCCAAGGGTATGTGTAAGAATAGCCGCTCATAGTCTCGTCGATTCACGACAGTTAGGGCTGATACTGTGTCCAATTCCATCTTTACTGGGGACCCTGCTATCATGAGGGTGACCCAAATGGTTCGGTGATCCTCCTTTGCGATCACGTTGTGTAACCTTAGACAACTTAGTCTCCTGCTCCCAGAGTCCTTATCACTCTCCTGATCTTCCGAACTACTGTCTGTCAATTTCTTTACTTTCTTGTACTTTTCCATAGTAGTTCTTGTCGTGTTGGTTTTCTTTCCCGACCTGCAGACTCTTGCTATGTGTCCCATCTTCCCACATTGCCTGCATACTTTGTCCTTAAACCAGCAGTCCTTCTGATCATGGGTTGTTCTGCCGCAGCGATAGCACTTTTCTGCTCCATACGCCATTTCGTTAGCGCTGTATTCTTGTGGTTTCTGTTGTATTTCCGCAGCTCCCCATGCTGCTGCTTCGTAGGATACTGCCACACTGAAAGCATGTTCTAGCGTCAGGTCCTTTTCCGAAAGTAGTCGTTTCTGGGTTCCTTCACTCTGGAGCCCGCAGACAAACTTATCCCGTAAGGTGTCTGCCAGTCCTGCTCCGAACTGGCAGTGCTTCGATAACTTGTGTAGTTTCGTAAGATATTCAGCATTGCTCTCTTCTTTGTGCTGGTTTCTTTTATGGAACTTGAATCTTTCTGCTATCAGCAGCGGTGTAGGGTTTAGGTGTTCCTGTAAGGTATTAACAATCTCTTTAAAACTTTTCTCCATTGGTTTAGCTGGGGTAATTAAATTCCGCAATAGGCCGTACGTTCTCGCGCCCATCAAATTTAATAATACCGACGCCTTCTTTCCATTGGCCACCTCATTTGCCTTGCAGTACGCTTCAATTCTTTCCACATACGTGGTCCAGTCTTCTACCTCGTTGTCAAAAGCAGTGACACTGCCACTTTTCAGCATCTTGGGTGATTTAAAATGGCGCCTCCCGCGCTTTTTCTTCTTCACCAATGGATTATAATGGCACCTCCCGCGCTTTTCCTTCTTCCCCAATGGAATAAAATGCCGCCTCCCATGCTTTTCCTTCTTCCCCTTGCTGCCACGCTGCTCCTAGTGTTCTGCAGGGTAATGGCGGCGACCCGCGGCTTCAGCGCGTCTCACTTTTCCTTCCCCTTGTTTTATTTTCGCTACGCTGCCCGGTTCTTGAGCACCGACCGCGCCCTGTGCGCTCCACCCTCTCTCTCTCTCTTTTCCTCCTGACGACGCTGCACGGCCCCTTTGCAGAGCCGCTCGATCGAGCTCGAGCCTGCCGCAGTCCGGAAGGGTCAGCGCACTAACTGCTGCCAGCACGATTTGCTCGAACACCTTGACTGGGGAGCCAAGCCCAGCTCTCCACAGCCTCTCCTTCAACTCTCCGAACTCCGATGGATCCTTGGGCGGTTGCCCGCGGTCGACGCCTGTTGTTCTGACTTCGAACTCCAAAAGCTTCTTCTCAGGGAAAGATCCCCGTGAGGTGATGCAGTACTGCAGGTGAGTTCGAACCTGTTCGTCGCCAATGTAGTGTCCGAGTATAAATAATACACGGACTGCAGGAGAACAATAATAACAGGTATTTACTGAACAGAGGGTAACTTAATACTGAAGTACAGAAGCCTGCTATGGCTTTATATACAGGGGTTGTCACTGCCGGTACTGCAGTATAGAATCAGTTCTTCTCTTAAAGGTACATACACAACAGAGAGGAGCAGCTTCAACAGCGGATTCAAGATATTTAAAGGCTGCGCCCTGGTTCACTTCCCTTGATGTGCTGCTGGGGGGCTGTGAGGAGCCGGAGGGACAGACTAATTCCCAGCAATGGGAGGAGAAAACCTGCCACAGAAACAAAGAAGGTGTGGTTGGAGTTTGCACAGGAGTGAGCAGCAGGCGCGTAGAGCCATGCTCCTGGATGCAGTGCAGGAAGCGGTTTAATGACCCAGCCAGATTACGAAAGGTGAGTACAGTGGCACATTCACCTACATCCTGCTGTGCGCATCACCCCAACCCCTCACTCTGCCTTCCCAAGCCTACTCCATCACATCGTTCCCCACACTCACTTACCTTGGAGGTACACCTATCCTTCTCTGTCTATGCACTTCCACACACCCAATCTATCTATCCACCACTACCACTCTCCCTCATCCTTAGGCAGTTTTATGCTTTTCCTTGGTTGTCACCTTCACCAAATGCACTCCATCCATCGGGTGAACATATGCCATTACACTCACTCATAGGTCTATTCCTTCTCCCGTTGCAGGAGAACAGAACACAAGGGAGAGGAAGAGAACCGGAGATGGTCCTGTAGGGGGTGGCCTGTGGTGGTGTTGTTTGGCGCGAACGCCCAGTCAGTTATGCCGCTGACTGTTTGAGTGATTCGAATCGCTCTCACGCCCCTGGGTTCTAGACACCGGACTTAGGTACAAGGCGGCGGTACAGAGTAGACTCGGGTAGACAGGTGGTTGGATGTAAACAAAAACCAAGATTTTATTGAAGAGGAAAAATTGATACAATCTTATGGAAAATTACTAGTGTACACTTCTACAGGCAAAATACAAAAGAATAACTATACTTATACAGGGAATGAGGAACACACGGCACATCGAGTGAAAACAACTATCTTAACAATCCCCTTATCCTTATCCCACCCCCTATACCTAACTAGGTTAAGCTATGAGGGGTCAGAACTTCATGCTCACCAATCAAAAGGGGTCTGCTGTACTCAAAACAGCGGTTGGGTTCGGGGTTCGCTCTTGGTGCTCTCTGAAGCCTGCCGTCGTCACGTGGTCTCCGAGTGCTGCAAGGGCATAGTCCAGGTTCGAGTACCCCAAAGTTAAAGTCTCTGTTTGGGTACTTTACCTTGCAGGGATGGTTCTTCGTCATCGGCCGACAGTTTGACTTTGTGTGAAGATAGTCGCAGGTTGGCTGAGGCTGAAGGCCCGATGATACGAAGCCTCCCCTCAGTTCATCTCCTCAGTTGGTCTTCTTCGGTCGGTCTTCCCTCCTCCCCTCATCGCGTCCCGCCTTGCCTGGCCTGAATTGTCTGTGTCCGCCCGATGCAGTGCCTGGGCGAGTTCCAGATGGATTGGGGAAAAGGCACGTGCAAAGGCCAGGGGGTAAGCGCAGGATGGGGAAAGAGCAACAGCCACAAGGGCGAGGGGTGGAAGAGCCGAGCAGAGCAGAGAGAGAGAGCGAGATTGCTACCCGGGGCCTTCAATTATACTCTTTTCAAAAACCCTTATCTGCGCGTCAAATCAGGTTAGTTCTTTGTCTTAATCTTGGCGGACTTTTTAAAATAATGGTAGCAATCCATACTAACTGTTTTTAGATGGCCCTATAATTGACTTGTTTTGTCACGAATGTTCCTTGATGGGCCTGTCCAACCTCGATGGCTTCCTTAATCTGTTGTCGATTATATATGTAAACTGCTTGATGGCCTTAACTATAGGCTTAACTGAATTTAGATTTGTCTCCAATCCGGTCTAATACATAATTCAAAGACCTGTCTGGTTTCAAAATACAAAGTCTCTCTTCACAGAAACTGCAGCCTTGGTTTTGATCCACAAGCTGTCTGCGTTGCAGAGTCCAAGTTTTAAAATCTCACAGGCTTTCTGCCACGAGGCACGGACGCCATTTTGGGTACCACTTTTCATTAAAAATGTCCATGCAGGGTCCCTTTTCTTATTAATAACCTTCGGGAAGATGTAGAAATTTTGCGAATCTTACATTCCCCCCTGTGATACTAAAACTTGCTTGAAGTATCATACTTTCAGGGTGAGCAAAATTTTTCTGACCCTCCGTAGTCAACCTTCCCCTGTAATTAGCTTTCTAATATACCCACGACACATGCACTTCCCATTCCGCGAAAATGTAGTGTACATAAGCATACAGAGAGTAAAATTACAAACCTTACACACTTCCAAGCATGGAGGGGTCCAACACCCCTGCACTACTTGGTACACATACATCTTTATTAACCGCATCGCAAAAAAAACAACAGGAAAACCTTTATTAAAAATAACAAACACAAAAAACAACAGTCTTTAATCAAAATACAAAGAAAAGGACTCAAACAGCCGTATCTCCTTCCACCTTTACATAATGTTCCTTCCAGATCCTCTGGTTTCGGAATTCTGACCACTGACCCTTTCCCTTACACTGAATACAAACTAAATACAACACTATCCCTAACTGGCAAACCACGAGAATGTGGGAAGCCTGTCTGATCCATGAAGGGACCTCTATATTATTGAAAATGTCCCACCAGGGTGGAATCACAATATCCAATATCTTAGTCCATATCTCTACTGTTTTCTGCTCGAGAGTGTAAAAATGTTTCTGCGAAACTATAACGGCTTTTAGTATTTTGGTAAGGTGTTCAGGAAGAGGGGGAATTTCGTAGCCAAAGTGGGCTACATACTTTTGCAAATCCGTAAAATTCTCCTTCACAGTGAGGTGAACAGTGGAGGGTTCAGGAATGGGGACAATTCACTCCTGGGCCACTTGACCTTCTGCCTCAGGTTTAAAACAGAAGCTGCTTTCACTGACCGGACACCAGCTATGCTGTCCATGCTGGTAGTGGGATGCACCGGTGGTGACGCAATATGTCCCACCTCCTATATATGCTACCTGCGGGGGAACATGGCCTTGTGCCATTGCCTCCATGGTGCAATTCATAGGCTTCGCGCCAGCAGCTCTGAACCCACACTGCGGTTTTGAAAAGGCATTCAAGTGCTGGGGACACAGGATTAAGTGTGCTCCCCGGCTCCGGCATCCTGAGAGGTCAGTACCTGTCATAGCGTGCTCCCACTTAATGACGTAAGGCGGGACCGCTGTGAAACGAATGTGTGCACCCCCTTGAATGGCTCCAATGTTCTCCACCCTGCATACTGGTGCAGGTTGGGCTGTCCTACCCATAACCGGCATCCTAACGACTACTCCCATGATTGTGTGGTTGGACCGCCCACAATCCATGGGGACTGGATAGGCTTCGGAGGCTAGCTGGAGTTGGCATGGGCTTAATGCATTCTCAAAAGGGTGGAGGGCTGCGAGGTGCTTGTTGCTAATCCAGGAGGGGACCAAACCCTGTTTTAAATCCTCCAGATTACTGCGGCCCTCGCCCAGTAACCACGCCCTGTATAACATGCACACCTCCTTCTGCGCAGCCTGGTCAGAAGCATTTCTGTCCTCCCTTATGAGAGCATTTACCGTCTTTGCGTGCTTTTCCAACTCGGCTATGATCTCCTTTAAATGGACCGTGATGGCCTGGTCCTCATGCAACTCTGAGCCCACTACCCTGTTCTCATCCAGTAATATGTTCTTTAACTGTGTTTTTAAACCGCTTATCTGGATCTGCAGCTCTATGTCATCCAAGCTGTTGATGACAGAGGACCCAGTCTTAAACGCAGTAAAAACATCATTCAATACTCCCCTTCTTTGCCTCCCTGCATTACCCAAAAACTCCCGGTGTGTGGTGTACAGTTCGGTCTTGTCCACGTGGGCAAAATCGAACTCGTAAAACTTCTTGAACATGTCCTTTAATAGGGCCTGGTATAGCTCCTCTGTTTCCTTGGGGCACCATTCCGGCAAATGTACCTCGGTGAGATTTAAAATCATGGAGGCTACCGTGTAGTGTACCCCCTGGTACAGCATCTGACCGGTGGGGACTAGTGCCAACCCATTCCCTAGACCCTTGGTGACGGTGGGGCAACCTTCACTGGGTAACCTCGCCGCCTGCGCCGTGGGCAGGGGCTTATGGGGGCGGGTTACCTGCTCAGTGGCATTGACTGGGATCTGGGAGTACGGGACCGCACACACCTTCCGGCTGGCATCCCACCTTATCCCCTTCCCAGTGTCATGCCACTGCCAGTGGAACATAATGGATATGCCTGCGGGGCAGACCTTCTCTGACCCCCACATACAGATGTAAATCCCTTGATCCGGTTCCCACCACTTGTCCCAACGCACGCTTAGTCCTCCATGAGTCCCGGTAATCGTCCGATGGGTGTTGTTTCCCAACCGTTCCCACTCGACTTCGAGGTTCCTCATGTCCTTGCTCAACTTCCTGAGCCACCACCATCTATCCAGTGGAATGTGTCCTTTACACATCAAACATATTCGATTTCCAACGGTGACGCTGACCCTCGTGGTAACGACTCGTACCCTGGGGCACAGGAGGGAGGCTTCCCCGTACGTGAATCCGGTTTGGCTGGAGTACTGAGACGAATTGGACCCCAACCATCCTGGCTACCTTCCCTCATGGAAGTAAACGGCGGTCTCCTCCGCATCCCGCTCACCGCCCCCATCGGTCACTGTGGGCACTTTGTCTCCCGAGCACCCGTAGATGTGGGAGTCCTGGACGTTGCCCCTCCTCTCTACACTCATCCCGAAAAGGGCGAATAGTATCACGATCCATTCCATCCCGAAAAGCTTTCTGCAAAAGATACAAAAACATGCAGCCAGTTCCCCAAGAGATTCTCTGGCTTGGTGAAGCATGGTCGGGTCCCGCGACCTCAACCCCAAATATGCGCTCTCTTAGCAGATTACTTACTTAAAACTACCCATCACCTTATTTAACTTAAATCAAAAACACCTAAACTTAAGCTAAATAATTACTCAACAATAAACACAAACTTAAACTAAAACTATATACATCCGCCGCCCATCTCCGGGCGGCCAGGCTAATCCCTGGTTGGACTGCGGCCCGCCGCTACCCCCGGTGTGACTGCACCATCCTTCACTGTTGGTCCCTCGCAGCCCGTGGCTACTGGCTGAGGACCTCTGTCCTTGGACCCTTCCCTGACTCGAGGGACGGCCCTTGGTAACTGGAGGGCGGGTGACCATGGCTTTCTCGGCTGGGGCGTCCATGGGGACCTTCTGGGGGCCTTGACGGGTGGGGCTTTCTTGGCTGCTGGGCCTTTAACCCGAACCGCTGCTCCCTCAGGCTTGACCCCTCCCGAACCTGGGCTGGGGGCAGGTAACTTTTCGCAGCCTGCTGCTGCGAGCTGAGAGTCTCCGCTCCCAGGTCCCATGGCTGGGTCTGGGGCGGGGTCGTTTGACCTCAGGTCCCTCCCTTTGTACACCTGGGTTAGGGGCGGGGTTTCTGCCCTCAGGTCCCTCCCCCTCGTCTGGATCCCAGAAGAGTGGGGGAGTGTCCCAATCGATGGGCGGGATGGTCCCTCCCTTCAAGCAAGCCACAGCGCCTGCCTGTGCAGTCTGTGAACTCGCTCCTGCTGCAGGCTGAGGATCTTTAACCTCAGACCTTACCCCAACTTGCTGCTTTCCCCTTTCAGGTGTGAACAGCTTACACTGGTTGATATAACCAGCGGCCTGCCTCAGAGTCTGTCCTAAAGGTTAGTCCGCTGCCCTGAACGGACCTCCTAGGGACTCCCCACACTCTTTCCTTACCGGGATGGCCTCACAGACGGGATCCTGGGCCTGGACCTGCTTTAGGTCCGGGGCCAAAGCTACCCCCTGTGTGCCTCCCTTGTCCCGGATTGCGGCTACCGGGCCTGCTCTACAGGGATCCCAGAACTCTCCTTCCCTGGCCCCCTGTTTGGCCACCTCATTGGTCCTTTGGTTACCCTCCCACATGGTAGAGCCCTGTCCTGCTGCTAGTTGTTTTCATTCATTATGACTTTGGCTGTAGCTATGGTCACAAACGACATCCTCAGGTCCTTCCTTGACCTCTTTGTAACATTTGCACAATTGACCAAGCCATTCTCCTCCATTGCCTCTCCTCCATTATCCAGCTCCTTAGGACTGCCCTTGCATGGTTCCCCTCTACCTATTAATCATAGCCAGCTCAAAGGAAACAAAATTGAGCAATGCTATCTCAGTGCACTTTACCTCCTTCCTGGAATTCCCCACCCTATGTGCCAGGCATGCATATCAGCCACCAGCTCAGGTAAGTGGAAAATTTACTATTAAGTATCTTTCATTACAATACAGAATGGAAATGATTTACCCTGTACATAGTTTAGCCATACAAAATGGAGTTTTTTACAGTGCTTCCTGTTGGAGAATGGATTTTATTTATGATTCGATGTTCTATCTATTCCTAAAAATGAATAAGGTTCTTGAAACATTGAGGTCAAGCATTCATAGAATGATTAATAGTATTAAAACATACACGTAAAAAATAGTCCTTAGTACCACACCTTATAGTTTGGGGACTCAAACGCATTACAGTTTTGAGCTCAGTATTTTCAGCTGACAAATCCAAATGCTCATTACAAACTGCCACGTTTTATACATTTCTATCACCCCTAACTACGTGACAATTTACAGGTTTCTGTATTACGTGGTTACATCAAAAGTTGACTTTGATTATGTATCATTCAACACTGATTTGATTATGTTCTGTCCGTGCACCTACAGCTCCACTACAATGATTGACACGGGTGAGAATAACTCAACCTTGAAAACACCTCTGTTTCCAACTCCCTTAACTTGACAATGTTATTGTTGTCCATCAGGGTTAGGAGAAGTGGAACATTTTCCACTTGTACTCATTGAGGAATGTACCCATGTAAGGTACGGAATGGGACAAATGTAAATCAATTCTCCTTGTACATGCAATAAAATCCTGAACACAGTACTGTTAACATCAACGGTCCTTAAAATATCCTATTACTATTAGTCCAGCAATATAAGACATCTTTTGATTTGGCAGAGGTAGTTAGGAAGGAATTTCACTAATGTTGTACCTTGGACTGTTTTTGACTTTCCTTACAGAAGATTCATTGAACTTTCATATCTTTCCTCCTCTTGCAGAATCAGCAGCTTTGACAATCTTACTGTACATGAACACAGTGAACTGAATAGGATTTTGTGTAATACGTTATATATTTTTTTCCAATTAGTAGCGTGCCACTGTAAACAACAAACAGAATTAAGATCCTATGTATTTCAAGGACATGCATTTGCAAGACAGAGTAAACTCTATAAAATCAGTAATAAGTTTATATTTGTAAAGAGCATGACCAATGAAAATTTGAAGAACTTTTGGTTACATTACATAGATTGCACAGAAACAGGCCATTCGACCCAACCAGTCCATGCCGGCGTTTATGCTCCGCTAGAACCTTCTTCCATCCTTCCTCATCTAACTCTAGCAGCCTAACTCTCTATTCCCTCCTCCTCATGTGCTTATCTAGCTTCCCCTTAAATGCATCTATACTATTCACTTCAACCACTCCCTGTGGTAGTGAATTCCACATTCTCACCACTCTCTGGGTAAAGAAGTTTCTTCTGAATTCCCTATTTGATTTCTTGGTGACTATCTTATATTGATGGCCTCTAGTTATGCTCTGCCCCACAAGTGGAAACATTCTCTCTCTGTCTATCTATCAAAACTTTTCATAATTTTAAAGACCTCTATTAGGTCAGCCCTCATCCATCTCTTTTCAAGAGAAAAGAGACCCAGCCTGTTCATCCTTTCCTGATAGGTGTATCCTCGCATTTCTGGTATCATCCTTGTAAATCTTTTTTGCACCCTCTCCAGTGCTTCTATATCCTTTTCATAATATGGCAACCAGAATTGTACGCAGTACTCCAAGTGTGGTCTAACCAAGGTTCGATACAAGTTTAACATAACTTCTCTACTTTTCAATTCTATCCCTCTAGAAATAAACCCTAGTGCTTGATTTGCTTTTTTATGGCTTTATTAAGCTGTGTCGCTATTTTTAGTGAGTTTGCTTGTTTGCCATGGATTACATTGCAGTAATCAAATATAATTGACGCAATAAATAGATTTTCATAACCCATGCACTGACCTGGGAAGAGATTCAGCATCAATTAGAAATCTGAATCAATCCATGTACAGGCAATTCAAATTTCTCTGTTTCTGAGCTGTTTTCCCTTCACAGTCAGGAGTTGATCAGGAAGAAACCGTGTTAATGGTATATATAGTTTATGCAATTAGTGAGAGATGGGGTGCTTAAAGGAATTTTGAAATTGTAAGTGGCTGAATCTGAATTGAAATAATATTGTTCATTCGTGCGAGTGGCTATCAAATTAGGCCATTTAGTTTGTAATACAAAAGTTATTTAACTTGTTTAAACTACACTGCTACCTACTCACCCACATTGACATCCTGGAGTTCTGGAAGGAGTCCAGCACAACCCCTGGGAAAACGGCAGCGGTCCAGTTGCTCCTGGCCTCTGGGGTCCAGTCCAAGCAAGCAACCTGGACTCCCAAAGAACTGTAAATGTTTGTAAAAATAGCTTGAATAGCCCACTTGCTAAGGGCCAAATTGGAGAGGGGGATGCTTAGGCATTTTCCTTACTATGGGCAGGCAAGTTCCAGAGTGTCTGACAGGTATGGATTCATAAACCTCTTATAATACTGGAAGAATTTCTTACTGTCACATTTGGCTTCAACAGCTATGCTCATTTCCAGTTCCCACTTTACCCATCTGATACCTTTTAAAATATTTTGAGTGTGTCTTGTTGTTCTGCTTCTCTTTCCACCCAGCGTTCCCAGTGCAAAATCCTATCAGGAGTCGGCCTGTGCTTTGGGGATTCCCAGGATTCAAATAGCCCACGCCTGAAAAATTAGATGCATTGCTTCCACAACAAGTGCAGATTACATGCTGTGCTTGTCTTGTGCCTAGTGGGGGGCTGCAAGAGAAATATTGGCCCAGAAATTCGGGTTGGGGGCTTCCCGCGGGTGCAAGGCCCCGACCTGCACTTACCTTGGGTGCCGGCAGTTGAGCTGTAGGGCCCCGTGGAATTCCGATCCGGGGCCTGGCCCAGCTGCCGGCCTGCAGTGCTTGCGTGTCCCAGGGGCGCAGTTAGTTCGATGCGTCCCCTGGAATCACATGGACCATGGGCAGCCAATCGGAGCAGGGAATGCTCCATTCATAAGTCTTGACAGGAAGTGCTGTCAAGACTTATAAATACTACGGCCCCAAAATAGCAGTAAACCTTCAAATAATTTTTTTTTAAATCACCTTTTTTAAATAAACAATAAATTACATTAAAGAACTATTTTAAACAATAATTTAAATATTTGAAAAAAAAAATTATATTCTAACGGGGCTAAAAATAAACTTACCTTGCTTTAAAGTATTTAAATATAATAAACCTGTGAAAAAAATGTTTTAATTTTAATTAATTGACCACTTACCTTGTAAAAAGCAGGCCTTATGCCTGCTTTTTACATTTCTAAATTCTAAAGACTTACCCTCACGGAAAAACCTGTAAAAAAAACGTAATTTCAAAGCGCACGCACAGAATCCCCCGCGCACGCGTTCGACCTCTTAACCCCTGCTTTCAGGGGAACGGAAGTGCCGGTTTCCCGCGCATGCGCAGTGCATGCAGGAAACCGGCACTTCCATCGGGCCTACGGGTGAGTACCCCGTGCGTACTCACCCGTGGAGACCCGAATTTCTGGGCCGATCATCTCTTATAATTATAATGGTGAGAGGTCAAAGCTATTTCATATTAAAGCTAAATTAGGAGTGGAAATCAGATGTGAAGGCCCGAACTGACGGCGAAACGAAGCAAGATGAGATTCCTTCTGCTGGGGCGTTTCATTTTGTTTCATTCCAGTGTCAGGTCAGGTCCTGAAATCAGATTCCGGCTACATTCACAATATGTGTGGGTGCATAGCTAAACAATTGTAGTGTAAAAGCACCCTTAATGTACAACTTTAACATGCCCTTTTAAATGTCTTTATTTCACTATAATACCATCTTTAAAACTAACTGATATACTGGTATTAAAAGTTGTACTGGTCTCACTAGATGTGCTCCTATCTAGTTATCCAGCCAGCTAAACACTCATTCAAATAATTCCTCCGAGAAGCAGTTTGCTGTTTTGAAGCTTTACTTGAACAAATTTGTGAAACTGTAAACAAAGACAAAATGTTTTGTACATAGAACTGAGTACTATACATTAGATGTTACATAAGATATAAACATGTTTATGACAACAGAATAGACTAATTGTATAACTAAATAGCACTGAAGCTAAACCTCGGTAACTAACAGTTAATAACTTCTTATAGACAAAGTATTATCAAAATACTACACTGACAAGGTTGTTATCATGTTACTAAACAAGGATACTCACAGACTTTGTGCCTTGCCTAGCGTATGAGAAGGGATGCAACAGGATTGAGAATCCCTCATGTCAGCTTCTTCATAGCTCAGCAGGTTCTTCCTGGAATACCACTTCTGGGTCAAACAGGAAGAAGATCAAATAACATACTGCTATATACTAACACTGCCATACACTAACTACCACTAGAGGGTGCTATCTGCATGTAATAAGTCCAGAACACTCCCCGTCTGGGGTCGTTAACGACTCCACATAATCCTAACTCTACTTGTCACTGGAGTTCTCCGGCGACAAAAGAAGGACCACCTCAGAGAAGTCCGTCGGTGTCGATGATAGGATGCAGCTTCTGTAGACTGCTGTGAGGGGGTAGGTTGCATTCTGCTGCTATGCACTTCAACTCTTCTGAGTAACACTCATGTTGGACGCTCTTCATCACAAGGATTTTGGCTCTCTTGAGCTCCTTTTCAGAGGGACTCTTACGACAGATGTGCCACCAATGGCAGCTACTCTCTTGTGTAGGCTGGGAGAAGGTATGAGCTATGTGGGTTAGGCGTGCTACTGTCTTTATGAGAGTGTTCCATTTGGAGAAACGCTCGAAGCGTTTGGTGCTCATCAGGTCCTTAGAGATTTGAGTAACGTTTGCTGTGACTTGTGGCCGTATCTCGGAGTCAGAAACAGGGTTGAGGAGGTTGAATGACTCATTGAGTTCAGAGGAGTGCAGGGACTGATTCTGAAGAAAAGCAGGTCCTGACAGCCAAGTCGTGCTGCTGAGAAGGGACGCTGTTACAGATCTAGACCCATGGTCAGCTGGGTTCAGGTCTGTGGGGATGTACCTCCACTGGTCGGGGGATGCGGACTGTCGAATATGTTGGACCCTGTTGTTCACGTATACGTAGAACCATCTACTTTGGTTATGGATGTATCCAAGCACCACTTTGCTGTCTATATAATACGTGATGCTGTCGAACTTCAGATGAATCTCCTCTACTATGAACTCTGCAATCTCAACTGCTAATACTGCTGTTCACAGTTCCAATTTGGGTATGGTGAGGTCTGGCTGGGGTGCCAACTTGGCCTTACCAAAGGCGAAGCCGGCTTTGCTTTGTCCATCTTGAGTGGTGACCTTCAGATAAGCCACACCTGCAATGGCCTTAGCGGATGCATCTGCAAAGACACAAAGTTCTTTGAATTGGGCATTTGAGCGAGAGAAGGACGTATAGGAGCGAGGTATTCGGATCTCCTGTAAGTCTTGAAGTGAGTCTCTCCATCTGTCCCACTCTGCTTCCATCTCTTCAGGGAGGGGTGAATCCCACTCTTCAGCGCATGTGGAGAGTTCCCTGAGGAGCAGCCTCCCTTGTATCATGACAGGGGATAAGAAGCCGAGAGAGTCGTATAGGCTGTTGACTGTAGAGAGCACTCCTCTACGTGTGAAGGGTTTCTTGTCATCTAAGGCTTGGAACGTGAACGTGTCTGTTGCTATGTTCCAAGACACTCCTAGGCTACGCTGGAGGGGGAGGTCATCAGCGAAGAGGTCTAGATCCTTGACGTCCTTAGCACGATCTTCGGGGGGAATGCCTCCATCACTGCTGGTCTGTTAGAGGCTATCTTGTGTAGCCTGAGGCTGGATAGTACAAGTAGTTCCTGAGCTCGTCCAAGGGTACTGATGGCCTCTGCTTCGGTCGGGAATGACTTCAGTGCATCGTCGACGTAGAACTCTCGCTCGATGAACCCTCTCACATCACTGCCAAAGTGGTCCTCTTCTTCCTTGGCAGCCTTCCTTAGTCTGTATATGGTGACAGCAGGGGACGGGCTATTCCCGAAGACATGGACACGCATTCTGTAGTCCACAATATCTCTGCTGGGGTCGTTGTTGCGATACTACAGGAAGCGGAGGAAGTATCTGTGGTCTTCTCTCACCACAAAGCAGTTAAACATGTGCTGGATATCGGCAGTGATGGCGATGGGCTCTTTCCTGAATCTCATGAGCACTCCCAAGAGGCTGTTGTTCAGACCGGGCCCTGTGAGGAGTACATTGTTGAGAGAGACTCCTTGATATGGTGCACTGGAATCAAACACCACGCGGATTTTTTCCAACTTTTTGGGGTGATAGACTCTGAAGGAGGGGAGGTACCAACACTCTTGGCCTTCCTGGAGTGGAGGAGTTAGCTCTGCATGATCATTGACAAGCATTTTCTTGACAAATTCTAGGAAGTGTGCTTTCATCTTTGGCTTCTTCTCTAGTGTGCGACGGAGTGAGTTAAGACGATTATAGGCATACTCCCTGTTGTTCGGCAGCAGTTGTCTGGGGTTCTGGAAGGGTAAAGGTGCAACCCAGCTGTTAGAGCTGTCACGAGAGACCTCATTGTCCATAATCTGGAGGAATCTCATGTCGTCGATCGATGGAGCAAGTTTGTAGTCATTGGCAGTGCGACAGAAGACTGACTGACCCGGGTTCTCTCCAGTGAGCATCATCTGTGTGCTGTTTGTGGCGATCAGCGCTGGGGGGTTCTGAGGCTGGGCCGTATGACTGAACTTCTCTGTCACTCGGATCTGACTACTGCATGGGGTAAGGTAGCTTGGACGACCATTCTCCAAGATGGAAGTCTTGAGTGTGCTCACCTGAGATGGCTTGTGAGCACCCCTGAGGCACACGTCTCCAACAACGACCCAGCCGAGGTCTAGCCTTTGGGCGAAAGGGGCATCATGTGAACCTTATGTACCCTCAGGACGTCCCTTCCCAACAACAGGAGTATGTCTGCATCTGGATCAAGAGGTGGGATCTCGTCTGCAATGTGTCTCAGATGACGGTGGTGATGAGCTGCATTCGGAGTGGGAATCTCAGAACGGTTGTTGGGGACTTGATTACATTCGATGAGTGTAGGAAGGGGGAGACTAATCTTCCCGTCGGCTGACTCAACAACTTAACCACAGGCCCTCCTGCTGGCTGTCTCTAAAAGTCCAGCACATATCTTCAGCGTGTAAGGCGACGGACTTCCTTTGACCTTGAAGATGTTGAAGAACTCGGATCTTGCTAGAGAACGATTGCTTTGTTCGTCTAGTATGGCATACATCTTTTCAGATTCCTGACGATGTCCTACTGGGTACACATTAACGAGGCATATCTTGGAGCATGCTCTTGCGCTCACTCCTTCTCCAGACACCTCGGTGCACTTGGATGTAATCTCCGGACCGGCAGCTCCCTCTCTCTCCCCGCCATGCTCTGAGGCGGGAGGAGACGACTCTGACTTCCAAGGAGCTGGGCCTGGGTGGAGTGCTGAAATGTGCCGATCACTTTCACATTCTGTGCATTTTGCATCTACCTTGCAGTTCTTCGCGAGATGGTTCGTGGAAGAGCAGCACTTGAAACATATAGAGTTCTCTTTGAGATACTGTTTGCGGTCTTCCAGGGACATCTCTCTGAAGCCTCTGCACTTCTTTAATGGATGGGGCTTGTTGTGGATGGGGCATTGTTTGCTCATATCCTCAGATTTCTTCTGATCCCTTGTGCTCTCGGTTGAAGACACTTGCATTTTGTGGACAGATATTGGTGTCTTTCCATGTCTGTCAAACTTGTCTCTTCTGGCAAGTGCTGTGTGGGAGGAGAAGAGGTTGAAGCTGGGGTCGGTCCTGGCTTTGGCTTCTTTACGGATGAAGTTGGCAAACAGAGAATGGAGGGAAGGTAATGTTGTGCTTTAGCTTGAACTCTGACCCGAATGATATCCACTTCTCCTGCAGATTGAATGGAAGCTTCTCAATGATGGGACTTACCCCTCTGGAAGTGTCTAAGTACGATAGGCTGGGTAGGTAGCCATCCTGCTTTGCGGCTTTGAGTTCCAACAGCAGATCTCCAAGGTCGCAGAGCTTCTGGGGTTCCTTATTTGTCAACTTCAGAAAGATCTCCAATCTGGCAAAAGGAGCCCTTTCAATGGCTTCAGGTGAGCCGTAGCTTTCTTCCAGCCTCGCCCAAGCCATCTTCAACCCAGCTGGCGGATGTCCCACATTGACCGCTTTTAATCCTGCATGCCTGTCCGGCGGACTCTGGGCCGAGCCATTTGATAAGGAGGTCGCGCTCTTCTCCTGCCGACAGGTCTAAGCCCAATATGGCACTGTGGAAGGAGGACTTCCACGCCCGATAATTCTCTGGTCTATCATCAAACGTACTTAACCCTGTAGTCACCAGCTGGCTGCGTGCAAGGTATTTGGCAAGGTCGTAGGTGGTGGGACCTGTGCCAGGGTTGCCTTGAGTAGGGGCTCTGTTGGGGGTCTCAAGGAAATGAGAGGGGGTTTGCTGCAGACTTTCTCTCTTCAACACTCCATTCCTCTGCACCGTGTCCTCTGTTTTGCAGGGGAGGATCCTGTGACTTGAGGCACGCTGTCCATTTTGACCTTGATTGGTGACATGGGGCATGTTATATGAAGTGCTTGAGTCTGTAGAGATGAGCGGGTCTTCATCTCTCTCTCTCATAAACTGTGTGTCGGCTTGGTCGCTCACGTAATCTCTGGTGCGCTGTAGTCGACTCTGTCGCGGAACGGGAATTAAAAGTTTGTTAGCTGTCTCAGGATCAGCTTCCACCAAAACTGCCTCCATTATTTGTGCCTCAGCTAATGCAGCATCTATCTCTTTTTCTTCCTGCAGAGCATCTAATGTGGCTTGGAGACGGACCTGTTCAACTTGGAGTCCAACTTGGAGACGGGCCTGTTCAACTTTTACTTCTATTTCTTTGTTGGCACAAGCAGCTCTGGCTTCGGCTGCTTCTAGCCTAGCCCGTGCTTTGGCAATGGCCATGCTTACCCTAGAACCAGCTGATGACCGTGAACCGGCTGATGACCTAGAACCAGCTGACGATCTAGAACCAGCTGGCGATCTGTAGTAACGAGAGCTTATAGACAGATTGTCACATTCTTCATTTTCGTCTAACTGTTTAAAGTCTTCTACTCGCTGAGTAGTGTTTTAAGTATTACCTTCTGCCATGCTGATGTGAGGTAAGTGTGGTGTACAAGGTGAAGACTTAAGCTGGCTCTGTCGTGATGGCCTACTCTGAGTCCTTGCTGCTCCACGTGGAGGATCTCCTCTCTTCACAGCTAGCCGTAATGCTGTCTTTTCACTGTACTGGTCTCGCTAGACGTGCTCCTATCTAGTTATCCAGCCAACTAAATACTCATTCAAATAATTCCTCCGAGAAGCAGTTTGCTGTTTTGAAGCTTTACTTGAACAAATTTGTGAAACTGTAAACAAAGACAAAATATGTTCTGTACATAGAACTGAGTACTATACATTAGATGTTACATAAGATATAAACATGTTTATGACAACAGAATAGACTAATTGTATAACTAAATAGCACTGAAGCTAAACCTCGGTAACTAACAGCTAATAACTTCTTATAGACAAAGTATTGTCAAAATACTACACTGGCAAGGTTGTTCTCATGTTATTAAACAAGGATACTCACAGACATTGCGTCTTGCCTAGCGTATGAGAAGGGATGAAACATGATTGAGAATCCCTCATGTGAGCTTTTTCATAACTCAGCAGGTTCTTCCTGGAATACTACTTCCGGGTCAAACAGGAAGGTCAAATAACATACTGCTATATACTAACACTGCTATACACTAACTACCACTAGAGGGTGCTATCTGCATGTAATAAGTCCAGAACAAAAGTAGTATTTCCAGAAGCGTCATCCCGATCTCCCGCCATGACTACAGCAAAAGATTGCTGTAAAACCTGGAGAAACAGCGTAAACGACAGGGTTTATGCCGATCTTCTGCTGAAGTTCCAACAGGATAGCGGGAAAACACCACAGAAATTTCATCTCTTGCACCTTTAAAGAAAAAAAAAGACTTGCATTTATATAGCGCCTTTCACAACCACCAGACGTCTCAAAGCGCTTTATGGCCAATGAAGTACTTTTGGAGTGTAGTCACTGCTGTAATGTGGGAAATGCGGCAGCCAATTTGCGCTCAGCAAGCTCCCACAAACAGCAATGTGATAATGATCAGATAATCTGTTTCTTTTGTTATGTTGGTTGAGGGATAAATATTGGCCCCAGGACGAACTCCCCTGCTCTTCTTTGAAATAGTGAAACGGGACTTTTTACATCCACTTGAGAGAGCAGATGGGGCCTCAGTTTAATGTCTCATCTGAAAGACGGCACCTTTGATAGTGCAGCACTCCCTCAGCACTGCACTGGAATGTCAGCCTAGCCTTATGTGCTCAAGTCCCTGGAGTGGAACTTGAACCCACAACCTTTTGAGTCAGAGGCGAGTGTGCTACCCACTTTTTTTTTTAAATTATATTTTATTGAACATTAAGAACATTTACAACA
Organism: Somniosus microcephalus; assembly: GCF_052327205.1. Taxonomy (NCBI): domain Eukaryota; kingdom Metazoa; phylum Chordata; class Chondrichthyes; order Squaliformes; family Somniosidae; genus Somniosus; species Somniosus microcephalus. The sequence goes on from NC_141001.1 coordinate 84,164,489, forward strand.
TCGTGATCATTACATTGTATGATACAAATCAATTCCACCGCTCTGCACAGCCATTCCGCCACCACCTTTTAACATCAAAACCTGAAGTTTAATTTGTCACCTGCAACATATATTAATCGATTGTACTTTAAAAATTGGTTGTAAAATACTGTCCTTAAATTTTTTTCTGAATAAAACATCCACAGAGCCTTATAATGATCTTTTAGCTTATATTTAAAATACTCTTTTAGATTGATTCTCCTCCCCTTAAAAAACAGAGCATTCATTCTTTGCACAATCACGAATCTAGCCAAACTGAACATTAAATTAATTGCCGCTCCGCTAGACTCTGGCAGACTCTCCTGCAATCCCCATCTTAAAATTGAGTCCCATGGAATTCCCATTCTCGCTCTTCGGTCCCCACTCAGCAAAAAAGATTCACACAACTGTCGAACATAGTATTAAAGTCATTTAACTGCGGACATAACACCAGTAAATGGGACAGAGTCTCATCCTGTGTCCCACACATTGGGCAAGTTGCCGCCTCCACTCGTCCAATCTTGCACAAGACCGTCATGGTAAAAATCCGGTTATGAGCCAATTTGAAATCCAGTTCAATCCATTCTGGACATTTAAAATTCGCCCACACTCCCTTCCAAATCCTGTTGAAGTCCAGCTGTGGGTATATACTCTGCCAAAACTCCTGACCAGCAGGTGTCTTGAATCTCCATTCTCTGAATACCTCATAGAAATCTCAAGTATTACAGTTGTCAAATTGGACCAACTCTCCCCCTTTCTCCACTACAAAGCTTGGAAAAGCAGGACGCATTTTACTTCCTTTGGAGATTTCGGCATTTATTTCTTCCATCCAATCCTGTGGCATTGCCCTCACAATCTTCTCATACATGATTCCTATTGCTTTTCCTTCTTCCTCCTGATCGTCCTCCCACACCATGTCCCTCACTATCGCTTCCGGCAACCAACCTGGAATCACCTCGTATAATACATCTTTCACAGATATAATCCCAGCTTTTATAAAAGCTTGATTAAATAAAACCTCTCCTTCGATGTTGACCCACCTATTCAAAAATAAGGGCTGTTCTAAAAATTCCTCAGCCCCCTTGGGCATAAACTGCACACTTTTTAAAAATTGAGCCCAAGTCTCTACAACCCCCTTATAAAAGCTAGGGAGAAGTTTAATCGATTTCAAAAACATATTATCGTATTCCATATACAATATCTCCTGCCCTCCTATCCCAGTTCATTTAAAAAAATGCTCAAAACAACTCTTCCAAAAACTTGTATTTGACTTCTGAAGAAATCTCTTCACCCATTTGATTCTAAAGGATTTTTTATTCATATCAATATCTGGGAAATTGAGTCCTCCCTGATTTCTCTGTCCAATGATGGTATTGTAAACCACCAAGGCTGGTTTCCCTTCCCATAAAAGCCTCACACAAGCCTCTCGGATGGACTTTTCTGCCCACTCAGGAATATCCTCCATCGTCAATAAGTACCATAGCTTAGAGAGCAGGTGAGCAGACACCACTGTCGCTTTTCCTTGCACTTTCAACCACCTTCTTCCCCATCTTCCCAAAATCTTTTTAATTTTCATAACCTTCGGTTCCCAATTTAATCGATCCACTTCTTCCCTGTCTTTCTTGCACCCCATATACACCCCCAGAACTTCCAAAACCTCCACCACCTTAAAGGGATATACCCCCAACCATTCCCCCCTACCCCTCCCTGCAACCAGGCATTGGGACTTACTATAATTCACTCTGGCACCTGAAGCTCTACAATATTCCTCCTCTACCTCCATAGCTTTCCTCACTGACTCCCCATTTCTCAATGTTAAGGTTGTGTCATCTGCATATTGGTGTATCACCGAGACCAGCCCAGAACTGGGTACCACAATCCCAACTACACCTTGTTTCTTTCGCATCATGGAACCTAATGGTTCTCCTACCAATGTGTACAGCAATGGGGACAGGGGACAACCCTGTCTCACTGATCTCTGTATCGGAAAATACTTAGATAAAAAACTGTTGAGTCTGTGTGTCCCAGTTATGCTTATTATAAATCACTGGACACAGACAACAAGAATAAATTTAACAGGTCTTTACTATTCGGAGGTCAGGGCTGAACTGCCCAGCAAATCACTACACAACGTTTATATACCGGTGTGGTCACCACCGGTATTACAGTATACAGCAGCCAAGAGAAAGTAGTACATCTCTTAAGGTAGTACTCTTAAGGTGGAACAGGTGACATACACCACAATCCTCCCTTTTTAGCTTAACAGTGTATATCCCCATTTAACGTAACATAATAACATATATATATATATACAACTTCATGCAAAACAGTTCAAAGATTCAGTCTCTGAGGAGGCCTCCTGATCCGAGTTGGATAACGCCTTTCAGGGGTCTCTGATTCTCGTTGCTGGGGTGACTCATCTAGTTGATCTCTTATGGATTGGACATCATCATCAGGTACATTCACTTCTAAGGTAGATGCTTCAGGTTCACTAACTTCTTCCACGGTTGTCTCTGCCGTAACCATGGGTTCGACCCTTGTTCTCGATTCTACCAGTTGGTCAGCATGACGTCGTATTACATTTTCACCAATATCTACCGTGTACATCAGGGGTCCTTGTCTGGCCCGAATTGTTCCAGATTGCCATTTCTCATTTTTATAGTCCCGGGCTAACACTGGTTGTCCTATTTCAAAACTCCGAGTGGTCTTGTTATTTATATGCTGGAACTGTTTGTTTTCGACTTCCCTCCACACATTTGGTTTTAACAAGTCCAACCTGGACCACAACCTCCTGTTATAGAACATCATGGCAGGACTTTGGTTTGTCACTGCATGCGTGGCGTTTCGATATGCCAGTAGGAAATTGTCCACCTTGTGTTGTAGTGGAATCTGATCTTCGCTCATGGCCTTTATTGCTTTTTGGAACGTTTGTACAAATCTCTCGGCTAACCCGTTTGTAGCCGGATGATATGGGGCCCCGTATAATGTTTCACCCCATTCATCTTCATGAATTTCTGGAATTCTTCTGACACGAACTGCGGTCCGTTGTCTGAACATATTTGTTCTGGCAATCCATTTCTTGCAAATATCGTTCTTAGCACCGCGATCGTCTTTTCCGAGGTAGTGGTAGTCATCTTAATCACTTCTGGCCATTTAGAATGTGCGTCCACCGCAATTAAAAACATGGAGTCCATGAATGGACCAGCAAAGTCAATATGTACACGTTGCCATGGGGTTGAAGGCCATTCCCATGGATGCAGCGGTGCAATCGGAGGTGCATTTTGAACTTTTTGGCACCCTGAGCAGCTTTTCGTCAGATCCTCTATCTGTTGGTCGATACCCGGCCACCACACATAAGCCCTAGCAAGGCTTTTCATCTTGACTCCCCCCAGATGACCTTCATGCAGTTCCTTTAGAACTCTCTCTCTTAACTTAGGAGGAATAATCACCCTTGTTCCATACATCAATGTTCCTTGACAGACGGACAGCTGTTCTCGTCTTGCTGAGAATGCCGGTAACAGTGGATCACCATGTGCTGGCCATCCCTTCACTGTCAATTCGTAGACCCGGGACAGTGTCGGGTCATTCCTGGTTTCTCTTTCAATACTTGCATTGGTGACTGGTAAACATTCGATGATGGTCGAGTGAAATAACTCAACAGGGTCAACCGTCAGTGCCTCCTCCACTGTAGGTAGTGGCAGGCGCGACAGCCCATCAGCATTACCATGCTGCTTTGTACCTTTGAATTCAATCTGATATTGATGTGCCCCTAGGAAAAGGGACCATCTCTGGAGCCTCTGTGCTGTCATCACCGAAACACCCTTCTTAGGGTTAAAAATGGATACCAATGGCTGGTGGTCTGTCAGTAGCGTAAACTTTTGGCCCTGCAGGTAATGATTAAACTTCTTTACTCCCCACACAAGGCTGAGAGCCTCCTTATCTATCTGAGCATAGTTGCGCTCAGCGGAGGTCAATGATCTGGATGCGAACGCGACTGGCCTCTCCAAGCCATTTGGCAACTTGTGTGAGAGTACTGCCCCAATACAATATGGAGAAGCATCACAAGCCAAACGAATAGGCAGCGTTGGGTTGAAGTGAGCCAACACTTCCTCTGAGGTGATCAATGCCTTGCTTTTGCGAAAGGCCCTCTTACAGTCCTCGCTCCACTTCCATGGTACTCCCTTCTGCAAAAGAGCGTTCAGCGGGTGCAGCACCGTGGATAAATTTGGCAGAAACTTATGGTAATAGTTAATCAACCCTAGGAACGACCTCAACTGGGATACATTATCCGGAGCGGGAGCCTTCACAACAGCTTTGATCTTGTCAGGAGACTTATGAAGCCCCTCCTGGTCAATGACATGACCACAGTACGAGGTCCGCTTCTGAAAGAACTCACATTTCTGGCGATTAACTCGAAGTCCATATTCTTTCAATCTGGTGAGCACCTGTTCCAAATTTGCAAGGTGTTCCTCATCATCATCTCCTGTAATCAGAATATCGTCCAGGTAACATTGTGTGCCTGGAATTCCCTGTAATACCTGCTCCATGGCCCTCTGCCAAATTGCTGGAGCCGATGCCACTCCAAAAACCAGTCTATTATACCGATACAAGCCTCTATGCGTGTTGATCGTGAGATACTGGCGTGACTCTTCCTCAACTTCCATCTGTAAGTACGCCTGCGCCAGGTCTATCTTGGTGAAGTGTTTCCCGCCAGACAACGAAGCGAAGATATCCTCAATCCACGGAAGCGGATATTGCACCGTGTGAAGCACCGGATTAACAGTGATCTTGAAATCTCCACAGATGCGAACCTTCCCCGGTTCCCCCGGCTTGTTGCTCGATGAACGCTTCATGACGGGAACAATGGGCATGGCCCACTCACTCCAGTCCACCTTAGACAGTACTCCTGAACGTTCTAGCCCTTCCAGCTCAGCTTCCACAGCAGGTCGTATTGCATAAGGTACCGGTCTGGCTTTGAAAAATTTCGGGTTTGCATGTTCTTCAACCTTGATGTTTGCCGTAATTCCTCTCAGTGTTCCCAGTCCCTGTTGGAACACCTCTTTAGCATCGTCCAATATTCTGGACAATCGTTTAGGTTTGACATCTTCTTTTTTACCGGAATCTACCGTTAGTGCTTTTAAGGAATGCCAGTCCATATTTATTCTCCTGATCCACTCCCGTCCCAGTAGTGGTGGACCTCCCTCAGGTAGCACATATAAGTCCATTCCTCGGCTTTCTTTGCCCTTGTGGACCACCTTTACCTTTATCTTTCCGATGGGGTATACTCTTTGCCCCGTGTATGTTTTCAATACAATCTCCGTATCCCGTAGGGGAATATGTGGGAATAACCTTTTGTAGTCTTGCTTATTCATGACCGTCAATGCCGATCCAGTGTCCAATTCCATCTTCACTTGGACTCCTGCTATCTGAAGTGTGACCCAGATAGTTTGGAGGTCTGCTTCATTACCCACATTGTGTACTCTTAGACAACCCAGTTCCTTACTGCTGGAGTCTGAATCTGACTTCTGTTCATCCGAACTGTTCTCTGTCACCTTGTGTACCTTTCTGCACTTTTCCTGCGGTGACTTTTTGTTGCTGGTCTTCTTTCCTGACCGGCATACTTTAGCTATGTGACCAAGCCTGCCACATTTTCTGCATTCCTGATTTTTGAACCAGCACTGGTTCTGATCGTGCGTTGTCTTTCCACAACGATAACACTTTACTGCACCCAAGGCCATTTGATTGGTGCTGAGTTCCGATGACCTTAGCTGCATTTCCGCAGTGCCTCTCGCTGCGGCTTCGTGCGATGCCGCAATAGTGACAGCTTTATCAAGCGTAAGATCATTCTCCTCTAGCAGTCGCTTTTGTGTTCCTTCTTTTAACAATCCACACACAAATTTATCTCTCAGCGCATCTGCTAGTCCTGTTCCAAACTGACAGTACTTTGATAGCTTACGCAGTTCAATTAAGAATTCAGCGTTGCTTTCTTCTTTCAGCTGCGTTCTTCTGTAAAATTTAAATCGTTCCGCTATCAGCAGCGGCGTGGGGTTTAAATGATTTTTCAGGACAGTAACAATATTCGCGAAAGTCTGATCCGCCGGTTTATCTGGTGATACAAGGTGCTTCAATAGCCCGTATGTCTTCGCACCCATTGAGTTTAATAATGTTAGTGCTTTCTTATCATCTGGTACCTCATTTGCTTTACAATAAACTTCCATGCGTTCTACATACGTGGCCCAATCTTCGACATCGCTATCAAAAGCATTGATGTTACCATGTTTAGGCATCCTTGCAAGTTTCTTTAAATTTTCTTTTTCCCAAAATGGCGGCTTCCCGCGCTTGTCTTCTTCCCCTGCCTACTAAAATGGCGGCTTCCCGCACTTGGCGGTTTTTCCCGCGCTCGTCTTCTTCCCCCGCTGACTACAATGGCGGTTTCCCGCATTTGCCTTCTTCCCCCGCTGGCTGCAATGGCGATTGCCGTGCTGCTGCCGTTCTCGCCTCCCCAGCGGTTCTCAATTCCCCGACGCTGCTTTTTTTGCTCCCCCGCGGTTCCCGTGGGCATTCACGCTTCCCCTGCTGTTGCGCCTCTCAGCCCCGCTTGCAGGCCGGTCCTTTACACCGGCTGCGGTTGAGTTCTCCGCGGTTCTCGTGGCCTTAACGCTGCACCAGCCGCTGAGCCTCTCGGCCCTGATTGCAGCCCGGCCCTTTTCACCGGCCGCGGTTGAGTTCTCCACCCTTTTTCCTCTGTTTTCCCTCCCCTACTCCACAGCCAACGCGGCCGACTTTCTGCTCGTGTCGCTGATCGGCTTACCCACCACCGTGGTAGAAGGGATGATCACTGCCTGTCGCTGATGGAGGGCTTCGTGGTCAGAATTTTTCTTTTTTTATTTCCGGGTTCTCGATGCCTCCCGTGCGATGTGGTGCTCAGCAGGATGATGAGGGCGGATGCCTCTTCTCGACGCCCGTTCTGAGGACGAAGCTGCCTTGGATGTAAAACTGCCGCAGGGTAAGATTGGACTCGTCGCCACTGTTGAGTCTGTGTGTCCCAGTTATGCTTATTATAAATCACTGGACACAGACAACAAGAATAACTTTAACAGGTCTTTACTATTCGGAGGTCAGAGCTGAACTGCCCAGCAATTCACTACACAACGTTTATATACCGGTGTGGTCACCACCGGTATTACAGTATACAGCAGCCAAGAGAAAGTAGTACATCTCTTAAGGTAGTTCTCTTAAGGTGGAACAGGTTACATACACCACAAAAACCATTACATTTAACACAGCTAAATATGTTTGAATAAAAAATCCTTATCCACTGAATGAAATTTTCCTTGAAACCAAATGCTTCCAAAACCTTCAATAAAAACTCATGAGAGACCCTATCAAAGGCTTTCTCTTGATCTATCTTTAATACATAAGCCTCCCTCCCACTCTCTCCCATGAGCTCTATCGCATCTCGGATTGAGGCCACAGAGTCTGCGATGTCCCGGCCTATGACTCCATAGGACTGAGAGGGCCAAACTATCTCCGGTAACACCTCCTTCAAATGATTTGCCATAACCCTCGCCAAGATCTTATAATCCACATTTAATAGTGTGATGGGCCTCCAATTCTTCAGATCCCATCTATCCCCTTTATTTTTATATAAGCTAAGCTTATGATACCTCTCCTCATAGATGGGGCCAGGCTTCCCTCAATACTAATTTCCTTAAAAACTCCTAAGAGCAATGGACTTAAAATCTCGAAAAATTCCTTATAAAATTTTGCACTTAGTCCATCGGACCCTGGGCTTTTCCTCCCCTTCATTCCACTTATTGCTATTTTTATTTCCGCTAATCCCACTTCTTTATCACACATGCTTCTCTCATCCTCCTTTAAACCCTTTTCAATAAAAGCAGTAACCTTCTCCATCTCCAAATTGGAAATGTCTTCTTTTGTATATAGCTCTTGATAAAAGCTGCTAGCTGCCTCCAAAATCTCCTCACTTTCATGAATGATCTTCTCCCCAACCTTCAACTCTTCAATTAACGATAATCTCTGTCGCAGCTTCTCTTGCTCCAGAAAATATCCAGTGCATCTTTCGCCCTCCAATGCATCTCTAACCTTTGCATGGAGAATGGCCCCCTTGCATTTTTCAGCTTGCAATAATTCCCACTCTTCCTTTAGCACCCGGAACTTAGTCTCAGCTCCCTTATCCCCTCCGTCAACTGCTTTACAGACATCCGTAAACCTTTTGTTTATATTCTCTTCTCGATGCTGGTTAGCTGCCGCCCTCTTTTTCCCATAACGTACCGAAAAAACTTTGAAATTGTCCCACCAAACTCTTCTTTCTTTCAAGAACAAAAGTTCCTTCCGAGCATTCTTTATTATATTTATAATCCCTTCTTTATAAGCATTTTCTTTCAGGTATTGATTGTTTAAAATCCACATCCCTGAACCGATCTTAACTCTGCTGTTCCTAATTCTAAGAACCAAAGCTGAGTGATCACTAAAAAATACTTTTTTATAATAAATCTCCATCACCTCCGAACTTAACCCTTCCCGCATTAACACAAAATCTATTCAGCTCTGTTTTAAAACATCACCCACCCAACCTGCTCTGGAGAACTCCCTTTTTATTGGGTTCCGGTCCCTCCATAAGTCTCTCAAATTTAAATTTGCCATCATTTTTACAATCATCCCTCTGGAGTTACCATCTTTAAAGGTCATCTGGGCTGAAATGTCCATCCAAGATAAAAATACATTAAAATCCCCCACTATACAAGGATTTTCCACCTCTGCCACTTCAGTGAATAACCCCCGAAAAAACTCGCGACGCTTGCAATGGTCATTCGGTGCATAGATATTAAAGAGATCACAATTAAATCCCTCCAATTTTACCCTTAGCCGTAAAAATCTCCCCTCAGTGTCCTTGTCCACCAAGGCAACGTTCTCTTCTATGGACGGACTCACCAAAACAGCCACCCCTCTACGGTTATTGTTTGCACAACTTGCAAACACCTCTCCCTTCCAAACCTTCTGAACTCTTTCTGGAATATCCTCATCCCAAAAGGTTTCTTGCAGACACAACGGGCTGGATTTTGCTACGGGGGCGGGTTGGGGTCGTGTTCCCCACATTTCGTGTTTCCCACACGAATCCTGAACGATGTGGGAAATTGATGCAATTTTGATTTTATAGCCCAATTGATTCCCCACGTGTGGGAACCCCTAGCCAGTGAGCTTTTCAGGTGGGAAGCTCGCCTCTGATGACATCATCACTGCTGCTTCATTTAAGGGCTTCCACAAGCCTTGCTCACTTCAGCAGACTGCCAAGCTTCTGGCCCTGGCAGCTGCTGCTACCATCATCAATCATGGCGACACATCGGAGTAAGGCATCCCCCAGATTTGACGAGGCAGCCCTCCAGGCATTGGTGGAGGGAGCGACAGAGAGCAGGGAGGTGCTCTTCCCCTCCTCGGGGAGGAAGAAGCCACCCCAGCAAACCAAGGCTGTGTGGCTGAGGGTGGCAGAGCAGGTGAACGCCAGCTCGAATACCAGCAGAACATGGATCCAGTGTCGGAAACGCTTCCATGACCTTCTACGCACTGGAAAAGTGAGTATGATGTTCCCATCACTCTTAATCTGATCCCCATTGCCTTTCCTCACCAGCTCTCAGCTTTACCAATCTCTTCCTCCACATCCCACTTGACACTGACATCCATGCACCCTTTCCCACTCCCTCTCTCTCTATGGTCACATTCACCTAACTAATGGACTATGCAGTCCTCACACTCCCTGTCACTGTCATGCTATGAAAACAACTTACATCACATAGGGAGGGCCCTTGGTCTTGCCATCTCACTCCATCTTCCTCTCCTTCTAAGCATCTATGCCATCGATTCTCTACACTCACTCCTTCATTCTCGCTCAAACTCCACTTGTCTCCCCCATTGCAGGAAAAGAGAGCTCACAACTGAAGAGAGCGAGCCAGGACAGGGGGAGGGGCAGCCTCCTTAGCCCAGCTGACCCCATGGGAGGAGGCGATCCTGGAGATCGTCAGCATCCAGGACGACACACAAGTGGGGGACGGAGAGACCGGTGCAGCAGAGCAAGCTGGTGACAGAAGAGTTTTCCAACTCTCTCAATTGCATTGCATGACTCGCTGATAATGACTTGGAAGCTCTAGCAGATGGACCTCTGATCATCTGCAATAAGCACTGTGCAGGTAACCCTGGCCTCTCATCTCTGACACTTTCCTTTACTCCCCCACAGGACCATCGCAAGTTCCCATCTCCAGGACGCAGGAGGAGGTTCAGCCTCAGCATCCAGACTCCTCAGAGGAAGCTGCAACCTCTGAGGGCGCAGCGTCAGCAGAAGGCAACGCACCCAGCACCAGCGCAGACACTCACACCTCGGTGGGACCTTCGGGACATAGAGTAGTGTTGTCACCTGGTGTATCACAGCTCACAAGTGAGCCTTAGCAGATGGTGGAGACAGGGACAGCAGTGGAGAGTCCTAGTCGGAGGGCGCAGCACTCTCCCAGCTCGGCTCAGCTGCATGTCGACCCTCTGCCTCTGGGTCCATCCACAGTATCAGCGGTGATGGCACTCCAGGAAAATATGCAGGAGTCTCTAGCAGGTTTTGTCTCCAGGGTTGCTGCGAGTGTGGCGCGAAAGTCGGAGCCGCCTTTGGCACTGCTGCTCAGACATGTTGAGGTAGCTGACCCTGCGTCTGTAGACCCTGTTTGGGGGGTATCTCCTGCGCCGACGGCCTTCCATGTGCTGGCCCTTTCTGGCCTGTGCATCCTCAGATGGGGCAGCAGCAGCTTGGCGCAACTGTTGTTGCTGCTGCTGTTGGGCGGCCTCATGTAATATCCAGAAGGGCAGGACAAAAATGGCTCCCATGCTTCTGGTAGATGCCTCAGTTGAGGAAGTGCTCAGTGAAGGTGGCGAGAGGGGTTTCCCAGGAGGTCACACTGGAGATGGTTGTCAGGCTGCAAACTTCCAGAGCTGTGGGTATGCCTTCTGAAAGATCCCCCAGACCTGAGAGAGCAAAGTTATGCCACCTGCAATTAAAGCCTGTTCAAATCTGCCATTTAATGGTTGAGCTGCAGCTGCTACTCCGCAAGCCAGTTGTGCTCCCGCCAGGTTTCAGATGTGTGTTTCCCACCAGGCGTGTTTCACGTGGGAAAACGAGTAAACTTGCAAGTGGTTAGGAAAATGGGATTATAGAGCCAATTGAGGGCTTGTTAAGGGCCTTAAGGGCCTATCCCGCCTCCTGGAGGCGGGACGGAGTCAGGACCAGCAGACACGAATTTAGGAAAATTGCGTGGAGGCGGGATGAAGGCGGGTTTGGGCCCGCACGCCAGTTTTGCGATTTTTATCCCCCACACGCCTCCAATCCCGCCTCCCCGGCCCTAGCAAAATCCAGCCCAATGAGTCCATGCCTTTAAAACCCTGCAGCAACTGCTGCAATTTCTTCTCACCCCTCAGTCCTTTCACATTAATCGAGACAAATGTAATCATGGCTCCAAAGAAGGGAAGTATGCCCAATAATCTCCCCATCATTTAATCTCTGGCCCTTCCCCCCTCTCATGCTCCTTCTCAACTTTTCGGGCAGCTGTTGCTTTTTCCTGCAGCCTCCGGCTCTTTTTCACCTCCTGTTTGACCCCTCCCTGCTGTTTCAGCCTCTTCCTTGCCTTAAGTTTGGACCCAGGAGCTGCCCTTTCACCCTCCTTCTGCCCCTCACTAACCTTTCCCTTTCCACATGATGCCACCCCATCCCTGACTTCCATGTCTCTGTCCCCCTCTAATTCCTCACACTCAAGCTCTTCTGCAACCCCCTGTGCCTGCTCCCCATCAGACACATAATCCTGCTCCCCGTCAGATACTTCATCTCCCATAGAGAGTCTTCCTGCTATCGCAGTTTCTCCCACTGTGCCGCCCCCTTCGACCACGTCTCCACCTCTGACCCTTGCACCTTGTTCCCTCACTCCATGGGACAATGGCACACCTAAATTGTTCCCTTCTGACGTCTCTATCTCGCCGATCCCATCCTGCTGTCCCTTTAAGGCTCCTGCCTCTTGCACCCTCTCCCCGCCCTGCCCCCTTCCCGCTCACCAAAATATCCGACTCCCCGCCTCTCCCCCCGCAGACACCAGACTCCCCAGGGGGAGCCGAACTGCACTAAGGCTTGAGTCTGCACTCGACCCTCGCTGTCCGCTGCTGTCTTTGTTCCCCTCCACAACCCTCGCCGTGTTTTCCGCCATCTCCATCTCGATCTCCGCTCCGCCATCCTCTGCCTCTTCCTGTGCTCCTTTTTCCTTCATTTTACCGGCTGTGTCCTCCGACTGCACCGCACCTCCAGCCATTCCACACTCCTCTCCTGCTCCTTCTCCCATCTCCTCATCACTCATTTCGCTCCCTTCTGCCACACACTCACAGCGGGTGGGGCCTTTACGACACACCCCACAGCTCTCCGCCTTGCAGCTCCGCGCGATATGTCCCGACTCACCGCAATTGTAACAATACAAATCAGGACAGTTTCTTACGAGATGGTCATGTCCCAGACAATAGTAACACACCTTTACTTGGTTATCGTGCAGCACACAAAAGTACTGCACTCCTCCCAGTGTCTCAAACTTCATACTGTACGGCAAAGACCTCACCCCCTCTGGGAACCGCACCTTTACATACCGGGTTCCGTCTGCTACCCGTGTTCCTGGATAGTACCTCCTCTTTATTTCAGAACAGATTTTAATGTCCCACGACTCCAACTTTTTGCTCAGCACTTCGTCCTCGATGTACACAGGCAAGTTCAAAAATGAAACCACCACCTCCTCTGAATATAGCAGAGTCACCTCCAAGAATTTCTCCCCAACTTTCAGACTGAGCAGCAGTTTTTCCACCTCCTCACGGCCACTGACCATCACCTCAAATCCCACATTTGGTTTTGGTCGGCAGGCAAAACAGCTTCCCTCACCACAGTCCTCATGAACCGCCTGAATTATATCCCAGGCTCGAATCTTCTTATTTTCACATTGCACCACCACCATATTTTCTTTACCAAACCTCCTGAGGTCCCGGCCCAAATCTTTGGGCCTTTTTTTCCCCCTTCCCACCACAGTTTCTTCCCTAATAAAATTCCTCTTGGGAATATTGTCCTCTGAGGGGCCCGGCACTCCGGACCCCTCAGCAGCCATCTGGCTATTTTTTGTGGGCCAAAAAGGCCCTAAAACCTGAAAACAACACCCCAAAACCCTTCACCAACTTTTGACAAAACTCCCTCCAACACTCAGCTGCAATTAGGCAACCAGTCTCACCTGGCTCACTCCTAGCCCCTCCCACCTAGAGAGTGCTGCCCACTGAGCCACAGCTGACAGTTTTACAAAAGTAGGATTTTTTTTCTGTTTAATTATGGGCATACAGATGCCAACCTGCAGCCCTACGTGTTAATAGCGTGCCATACCTCATAATATGACTGCCTTGGTATCACAGGCTTTCACCAGATGCCCATGGTGTAACAAGTCTATCTCTTCTGCAGAGAATGGTAAGTGTTACATTGTTGACTTAATGATATGCACTTTGTTCAGGGAGATTCACGAAGGAGCAAGCAATCACAATCATTCATCTGTGAACTATACGTTTACTGTAGATGCATGCATGGATTTCTCTCTATTTGCTACTCACAAGTGATCCAATGCGTTAAGGTGCAGGAAAATTTCCCCCTTTCTGGGTTCTGTAATGCTTTTTAAAAGTGTTCTCTATATTCTTTATCAGTAAAGAAAATCTGACTGCAACGGTGGGTGGTGATGCTGGTTGTATCAGTTGAAGACGGATTACCATTTCCACTGCTGTAGCATCTTGCTGTAATTACAAAGTTTGGAGCCTATCAAGGAGCCTTGAACCGCTTTGCTGTCAGCAGGAGTAATGTGAAAAATGTTCCATTCTGCAGTCGTTCATTCTCCTACCTTGATGAGTGGCACACATATACATATCACAAAAACACTGTACATCTACTAATGAGAAAGGGCTCCAATTAATCATTTTCCACTTCACTGCTTGTGGAATATGACAGGTTCAGGGTCCACAGCATAGGATCCGAACAGTTTGAAATAAAATGGGCAACATTATTGAGCCACATGTAATTTCAATGCTGAAGTGTGCATCGAATTATCGATTTAGTTCGAACAAAAACAAATTATAGACGAACAGTTTATCATGAAATCACAGCATATGCAACAGGTTAGGACTGAAATTGTTAGATCCGTGGTTCAGTGGATAAATAATTACATGGATGCTGTACATAAACAAATAACAGGTCTTTACTGGAGGAGGGTCATCTCTAGACTGGGGTACAGAGGCATGCGCACAGCTTATATACCGGTGTGGTCACTGCCGGTACTACAGTATACAGGAGCTGTAAAAAGTAGTTCTGACTTAAAGCACATACACCACAATTCCTCCCTTTTTAGATTAATAATACCCCCTTAATATTCAAATAACAATTACATTTTTACATGTACATTCAATAACAAAAGTCCATTTATAGATTCAGTCTTTGGGGCGGCTTCCTGACCCTTTCGGGATAGCGCCTTTCCGGAGGTTCTTGTTCTTGGTGCAGAGGCGATTCTGACCCCTTTTCATCGGGTAGTTCATCGGGTTCCACTGCTACTGGGTTTGAAGTATGTCGGGTTCATCCCCAGGTACTCGAGACATGGGGTTGATGCCTTCCTGTGACACTAAGATCTGATCGACGTGGCGTCTCACAATGTTCTCCCCGACATCCACTGTGTACATTAATGGCCCCTGCCTTGTACATATCGTTCCAGGTTGCCACTTCTCTGTTCGATAGTCATGGGCCAAGACTGGTTGCCCTACATTGAAGCTCCTTGTCGGCTTCTCATTGATGTGCTGGTATTGTTTGTCCTCAACATTTCTTCGCACATTTGGTCTGAGCAAGTCCAGACGAGATCTCAACCTTCTGTTAAAGAACATCATGGCCGGGGTCTGGTTGGTAACTGCATGTGTCGCGTTTCGGTAGGCTAATAAGAAATTGTCCATCTTATGCTGTAGTGGAATTTCCTCATCGCACATGGCCTTTATCGCCTTCTTAAAGGTTTGTACGAACCTCTCAGCCAATCCATTGGTGGCTGGATGATACGGGGCGGATGTGTAATGCCTTACCTCATTCCTTTTCATGAATTTTTGGAACTCGTCGGACACAAACTGTGGTCCATTATCAGAGAAGATCTGCTCTGGCAACCCGTTTCTGGCAAATATGGTCCGTAGGACTGCAATCATTTTCTCTGTAGTGGTTGAAGACATCTTTATCACCTCAGGCCACTTTGAATGAGCATCCACTGCTATTAAGAACATTGAGTCCATGAATGGACTAGCGAAATCAATGTGCACCCGTTGCCATGGAGAGGAGGGCCACTCCCATGGGTGTAGAGGTGCATGTGGTGGTGCATTTTGGACCTTCTGGCATCCTAAGCAGCTCTTAGTTAGGTCTTCGATTTGTTGATCGATTCCCGGCCACCACACATAGCCCTAGCAAGGCTTTTCATTTTCACTCCCCCCAGATGACCTTCATGTAGCTCCTTTAGCACTCTCTCCCTTAACTTGGGTGGAATCACCACTCTGGATCCACACATCACTGTCCCCTGGCATACTGACAGCTGTTCTCTTCTGGATGAGAATGCTGGCAACAGTGAGTCACCATGTGTTGGCCATCCCCTCACCGTCAATTCATATACCCGTGACAGCGTCGGATCATTGCGGGTCTCCTTCTCTATATCCGCGTTTGTTACTGGCAATCGTTCAATTATCGACGAATAAAATATCTCGATAGGGTCCACTGCTGGTGCTTCCTCCACCGTAGGCAGTGGCAGGCGCAATAGCCCATCAGCGTTCCCATGCTGTTTTGTGCCTTTATATTCTATTTCATATTGATTCGCCCCTAGAAACAGGGACCATCTTTGTAACCGCTGTGCAGTCATTACTGGCACGCCCTTCTTAGGATTAAAGATGGAGACAAGTGATTGGTGGTCAGTCAGCAAGGTGAACTTCTGCCCATGCAGATAATGGTTGAATTTTTTTACTCCCCATACTAGGCTGAGGGCCTCCCTGTCAATCTGGGCGTAGTTGCGCTCGGCTGAGGTTAGTGACCAAGACGCAAAGGCTACTGGCCTCTCCAACCCGTCTGGGAATTTGTGCGACAGCACCGCTCCAATGCCGTAGGGTGATGCATCATATGCCAAACGAATTGGTAGTGCTGGGTTGAAATGGGCCAACACCTCTTTTGATGTGATCAATTCTTTACACTTCTGGAAAGCTCGTCTACGTTCGTCATCCCACTTCCATGGTACCCCTGTTTGCAGTGGGGTGTTCAGCGGGTGTAATACCGTAGACAAATTTGGTAAGAACTTGTGGTAGTAGTTTACCAGCCCGAGGAACAACCTCAGTTGTGACACATTTTCCGGTGCTGGAGCCTTGACTACTGCCTCAATCTTGTCAGGGGACTTATGTAACCCCTCTTCATCGATGACGTGGCCGCAATACGAGATCTGTTTCTGGAAAAACTCGCACTTGTGGCGATTAGCTCGTAGCCCATATTCCTTTAATCTGACGAGCACCTTCTCCAAGTTAGCGAGGTGATCACCATCATTTTCGCCCATGACCAAGATGTCGTCCAAATAACACTGGGTCCCTGGAATCCCTTGCAGGAGCTGATCCATTGCCCTTTGCCAGATAGCCGGAGCCGAGGCTACTCCAAACACCAGCCGGTTGTATTGATAGAGACCTTTATGGGTGTTGATCGTAAGGTAATGTTTCGAAGCTTCTTCTACCTCCATTTGCAAGTACGCCTGGGCTAGATCAATTTTGGTGAAGCGTTTACCACCAGATAGCGAGGCGAAAATATCCTCAATTCGTGGAAGCGGATATTGCACCATGTGAAGGACTGGGTTCACTGTCACCTTAAAATCCCCACAGATGCGGACCTTCTTTGGTTCAGCAGGCGTATTACTCAACGACCTCTTCATTACAGGAACGATGGGTGTAGCCCACTCGCTCCAGTCCACTTTGCACAGTACTCCTGAACGTTCCAACCCTTCCAGCTCTGCTTCGACCGCTGGTCTGATCACATAAGGCACTTGTCTGGCCTTCAGAAACTTTGGGCTTGCATTATCCTCTATTTTAATTGTTGCTGTTATTCCTTTTAGTTTTCCTAGTCCCTCCTGGAACACTTCTTTTGCGTCAGTTAGCATTTTTGACAGTCGTCCAGGTGTGACGTCGTCATCCTTTTTGGCCTCCACCTTCAGTGCCTGTATGGAATGCCAATCTAAATGTATCTTCCGGATCCATTCACGTCCTAGCAGTGGTGGTCCTCCATTTGGCAATACATATATATATCCATTTTAGGTATTTCCTGACCTTTATATGTCACTTTCACCCTTATTTTTCCTTTGGGGTAGACTTTTTGCCCCGTATACGTCTTCAAGACAATCTCTGTAGCTTTCAAGCGTATGTGTGAAAATAGCCGCTTGTAGTCTCTTTGATTTATAACTGTTAGAGCTGACCCTGTGTCCAATTCCATTTCCACTTGGACTCCGTCTATCTTGAGCGTAAGCCAGGTAGTCTGGTGATCCTCCATTTCGGTTACATTATGTAGTTTCAGACAACCCATCTCCTTGCTTCCGGAGTCTGTGTCACTTTTCTGTTCGTCTGAACCACTGTCCATCACCTGGTGTACCTGTTTGTACTTCTCCTGTGGAGATTTCTTACTGTTGGTTTTCTTTCCAGACCTGCAGACTCTTGCTATGTGTCCTGCTTTCCCACACTGTCTGCACGCTTGGTCCTTGAACCAACAATCTTTCTGGTCATGTGTTGCTCTGCCGCAGCGATAGCACTTCCCTGTTCCATAGGTCATTTCGTTGGTGCCATATTCTTGCGGACTCCGTTGTATCTCTGCAGCGCCCCTTGCGGCTGCTTCATGTGATACTGCCATATTGAAAGCTTTGTCCAGCGTAAGGTCCTTTTCTGATAGAAGCCGTTTCTGGGTTCCTTCACTTTGTAGCCCACACACAAACTTGTCCCTTAACGTGTCTGCTAGTCCCGCTCCAAACTGGCAGTATTTCGATAGCTTGCGCAGTTCCGTTAGGTACTCAGCATTGCTTTTGTCTTTGTGTTGGTTCCTTTTATGGAACTTAAATTGTTCTGCTATCAGCAGCGGTGTGGGGTTTAAGTGGTCCTGTAGGATTTCTACTATGCTTTCAAAATTCTTGTGTACCAGCTTCTCTGAGGTTATTAGATTTCGCAGTAACCCATAAGTTTTTGCACCCATGGAATTTAACAGAACCAGTGCTTTATTAGCATCTGGCACTTCATTCGCCCTGCAGTACACCTAAATACGTTCCACATATGTCACCCAATCTTCGACTTCATTGTCGAATGTAGAGATACTGCCACTCTTCGGCATCCTTGGTTGTGCGTTAACTATCCCCAATGGTGCCTCCCGCGCTTCCCCTTCTTCTCCGCTGGCACAAAATGGCGTCTCCCGCGCTTTCCTTCCTTCCCGCGTTCGCCCGTCTTCTCCGCTGCGGCTTTGCAAAATGGCATCTCCCACGCTCTTCCTTCTTCTCCGCGGCTCAATGGCACCTCCCGTGCTCTCCCTGCTTCTCCGCGGCTCAATGGCATCTCCCCTTGCTTCGCCCCGCCGACCCAGATCAGCCCGTGATCCCTGGCTGTGCTCTGCGCGTTCTTCTCTTGATATTTGTCGACGCCGCTCAGTCTAGAACCCGGCTGTTTCTTACCCACTCTCTCTCCGGTTTGCAGTATTTTTCCTCGACGCCGCTCGGTGATCAACCCCTGGCTGTGCCCTGCTCTCTTCACCCTCTTTCTTACCCCGTCGACGCTGCCCGGCTCTCTCTCTCCGCCATCGGTCGGCTCCAGCCGCCGCTGCTCGGGAAGGGTCTGCTCTGGACCTGTCGTCGGTCTCTTACTGATCGTTGTGGCTGGGGAACCAAGCCTGGCTCTCCATAGCCTCCCCAGCGAAGTTGGATCTCTGCCTGACTGCTGGGCGGTTGCTCGCGGTCGACGCCCGTGTTCCTGGACTCGACTATTTTTTTTTTTATGTTGCAGGTAGATTCGCATCAACACTCGTCGCCACTGTTAGATCCGTGGTTCAGTGGATAAATAATTACACGGATGCTGTACATAAACAAGTAACAGGTCTTTACTGGAGGAGGGTCATCTCTAGACTGGGGTACAGAGGCATGCGCACAGGTGTGGTCACTGCCGGTACTACAGTATACAGGAGCTGTAAAAAGTAGTTCTGACTTAAAGCACATACACTACAGAAATAAATCAAACTTGAATACAAAAGGAATGGTTACCAGGCATGTTATATCAAACAGTCAAATAAAAATGATATCATTACAGTTTTGATCTTGAAATATCAAATCATTTTAGCTTACGTGGTGATTTCCATGTGATATCCAAGCAAAGAATCACAGAAAATATAGCAGAGAAGAAGGCCATTCAGCCCTTTGTAGCTTTGCTGATGCCAGCTCTTTAAAGTAAGCCACAGTATATAAATGAATTTCATTTGCCCAATCTTGTTATATTGTTCCTTTTTTAATCTGCCATAAGGGTAAATTTTACGAGACTCCACAACAGCAGCAGCCCCTCACTGGGAGCCGGAATGAATTGAAAAATTGGGCCTGAAGACCTGTACATCGGCGGCAAAACCGTACCATGTTTGGCGGTGAAGAAATTTCAGGGTGTATGGGAAGTTACCTTGCAGGCTTAAAAATGCTTTATTAGAGGTTCCACAGTGAATGTAAAAAGAAAACTTACCTATTTGGGCCTGTATTGGTCCCAGAGTATCTTATCGCTGCCTTTACCTTGTGGGAAAGCCACAGAGGGTTTCCTGCTCAGACCACAGTTAAAAGTACATTCAGGGCCCGATGACATTGTCAGCCATCGACTTGCATATTTAAAGCAGGACCCCATCGCTTTCGGGCAGATTGGCCCAGAAGAGCAGCTTAAAATTGAAGACGGCAGGACATCATCCGGTAAGTCACATGGCTGATTTTGACTGCCTGCCCGCTCAGTTTCCATCGGGCGGGTAAAGTCAAAATTGTCACTAGAACCTGAGCTACCTGGTTGTAGCCTTATCTCCAACCTGTGCTTGTGTTTAGTGAGACTCTGCACCACTACCGAATCCTCACAATTTCAGCCCTTTTCCTCATGCCAGGGTGAAGCTTGCATCAGGTTTTCTAAAAAGTGCAGAATAAAGTTACTAATTTACAAATCTTTGCAACATAATCCGATCAATCATTCATCCGGCAATTCAGTCTAAACAGAAACAATAGAACACGCTTAAACAAGACACATATTTTACAAGAAGAGAACTGATTGCTGCTGTCTGAAGGCGATATTTAACAGTGCATTGAATATGTTGCTATACATTGCAAAACATTTTCTGCTTGCATGAAGATAACGAGCCAGAAATTCGGATCGGAGGCTTCCCGTGGTTGCAAGCCCCCGAACTGCACTTACCTAGCGCGCCGGCCGTTGTGCTGTGGGCCCGCGTGGAATTCCGATCCTGGGCCTGCTCCAACTGCCGGCGCGCAGAGCTTGCGTATCCCAGGGGCGCAGTTAGTTCAAAGTGTCCCCTGGGATCACGTGGGCCATGGAGAGCCAATCGTAGCAGGGAATCTCTATTCATAGATTTGACAGGAAGACATGTCAAATCTATGAATAGAAATCGGCCCCAAAACACAACTAAAACTTCAAATAATTTTTTTTTTAAAACATCACATTTTTTAAATAACTATAAATTACATAAAATAATTATTTTAAACAATTTAAATTTTTGAAAAAATTAATTACAGTTTTTAACAGGGCTAAAAATAAACTCACCTTTCTTTAAAGTATTTAAAAATAATAAACCTGTAGAAAAAATGTTTTAATTTTACTTAATTCACCACTTACCTTGTTAAAAGCAGGCCTTGCGACTGCTTTTTAAAAGCGTAACTGCTGGAGACTTACCCTCCCGGAGAAACCTGTAAAAAAAACGGAAGTTCAATGCGCACGTGCTGCCTCTCCAGCGCACGCGTTCGACCTGTGAACCCCATCTTTCAAGGGAATGGAAGTCCCGGTTTCCCGCGCATGCGCAGTGCATGCACGAAACCGGCACTTTCATTGGCCTTACGCATGAGTTCACAGTGCATACTCACCCGTGGGGACCCGAATTTCTGTCCCATTATGTTTTAGTGTTGAACCTGGATCAGGAAAAGGATAGAAGAGATTTCAAAATCTGAAATTCTATTCCATTCTAGGATTAGGTAAGTGTTATCTGAAGTGTCCATAATAGAGATTTATGTGGGGACCACCATTTTATTGGGAAAGAAAAATAAACACCTTTTCACCTGAACTTATGTGCTTCAGTATAATAACCATAGCACTCATCATCAGTGCTGTTGTCATATATAGACTATCGCTCTCTTCTCTGCAAACACTTTAGTCAAGTTAAACTTCAGTAACAGATCAGGGTCATCTTATATTTGTTGGCAAGGCTGGTCATCACTGATTTATTAAATGAGAAGCTCACTTTACAATATTACAAAAAAGAATTTGAGCACAATATTCACTTCTGGCGCATTTTTATTGTTGTCGGTGTTAGGCATTATTCCAACTGAGGAATACATTTTTCTTAAAGCTTGAAAACGTGTTTTAATGTAATGTTGAAGTAGGTGTAAAGCTCTCTGATCCTTTCCCACAGCTCAATTATTTGAGCACCTGGTGATGTAAGAAAAAGGAGTCTCACACGTCAAGTAACTTTAAAGTAAGCTTTAAGCAACTTATAATCACACTATATACAAGAGAGGTCTTCACCATGCCTCTGGTAGAAGCCCCCTTTACAATGCTGAGCAGTTCAGTATTTATACCAGTCCAACAGGAAGTGACGTATGACAGGAAGTGATGTATGTACAAAGTTCACAGTTCACAGTTCACAGGAAGTGACACATAACTTCCTGGAAGTTATTATTATTATCACATTCTTCCCTCCTGCAGGATTAGAAGGCTGTGGTCTTCCTTTTGTTCCGCAGCCGCCGAACGAGGAAGAGTCGCACCCGTTTGGGTTCCCGTCGTAGAGGGTCGCTGGTCCGCTTACATGCGGTTGGCCATTGGTTAGAGTCTGTGTGGCCTGGATTGCCCTGTGACGGGTCGGGGAGATCATGGCTTCGTGTACGAGCCCCAATAGGTTCAAAGTCGGTCTGCCTCTGTTCAGAGGGAGGTGCAGAGCTGGTCTGTGGTGGATCAGTACTTTCGTACGCGGTACTGGGAGGGTCGCAACTTTGAGTACGGGGTTCTATCGGCACCAAGCTAGTTGGTGTCCGATCAGGATCCTGGAGAGGGGTACCCGATAGGTTCCAAGAGTTTCCTGGTAAAATACCATCACCCGATGTCCCACTAGGTCCTGGTGGGCAGGGAGCCAGATCCCGTAATGATACGGTAGATTCTCAGCCGTCGGGATATCGTATAGGTGCATAGGTGGGGTTGGCATCGGTTAATTCGACCTCGTCTACGAGAGGGTCATTTTTAGACGTCCGAACGTATCTTCGGAGTAGAACAGGTCCAGGAGTAGTTAGCCATGACGGGAGTGATGTCCCATGAGATGAGCGACGCTCGAATCCAAAGGACCGCTCATGAGGTGTAGTATTTGTGGCTGTAGAAAGAAGGGACCGTATAGAGTGCAATGCATCCGGAAGCACTGCTTCCCATTGCTGGTCTGGTAGGCCCCGAGATCTTAAAGCAAGACATACGGAATTCCAGATGATACCGTTATACCCCTCTACCTGCCCATTTCCGATGGGATGGTATGGTGTTGTTTTGCTTGTAGCAACTCCCCGTTCTGAGAGGTAGTCCTTGAGTTCCCTTGACATAAAGGATGGACCCTAATCTGAGTGAATATAAGCCGGCATGCCACAGAGAGAAAATACCTGCTCAAGGCAGCAGATTACTGTGGGCACCAGCATATTGGAGCAGGGGAAGGCAAATGGAAAATGTGAATATTCATCAATCATGGTGAGCAAATATGTGTTCCGAGTGGAAGAGGGCACTGGGCCCTTAAAATCGATGCTAAGTCGTTGCATCGGTTGGGTTGCATGTATGAGCATACCATCTGAGGGGCGGAAGAACTGAGGTTTTAATTCCGCACAAAGCCGGCATTCTGAGCATATTTTCTTTACATCTCCAGTAGAAAAAGGGAGATTCCGTGATTGTACGAAATGTAGCATGCGCGTAACGCCAGGATGACACAATCCATTATGGACATCTATGAGAGTAGAGGACGACATAGCGGAGCAGAATGCCCGTGTGAGGGTGTCCGGGGCCACATTCTCCTTGCCAGGTCGATAGTGAATGGTATAACCAAAAGAGGCCAGTTCCATCCTCCAAAGTTGTATTTTATTATTCTTAATTTTGGTTCGTTTTCGATTGTCGAGCATGAAGGCGGCTGATCGCTGGTCCGTGATTAATGTAAAGTGCTGGCGAGCTAGAAAATGGTTCCACTTCCGTACTGCCTCTATGATGGCTGTGGCTTCCTTCTCAACCGGAGGATAATGTAGCTCGGCACCTTGTAAGGTCCTGGACATAAATGCTACAGGACGACCTTCCTGATTTAGAGTAGCTGAGATCGCCACCTCCGAGGCATCACATTCGGCTATGAAAGGGAGATTCTCATCGATGGAGTGAAGAGCCGCTTTCTCCAACTGTTTTTTGAGAAGGTTAAAGGCTGCAACAGCCGCTGTTTCCAATGGAAATGATCTAGCATGCAGCAAGGGTTGGATTTTGTCTGAAAAATGAGGAATCCATTTAGCGTAGTATGCAAACAGACCGAGAGCCCGACGTAAAGAAGCCGGATTCTTAGGTGACGGGAACTCTTGGAGCAGGCGAAGTCTTTCTGGGTCTGGCTTAATGATACCATTGCCTACGCAGTAGCCAAGGATGTTGATGGTCGGTTGCGACTCAACAGACTTAGATTCATTCAAGGTTAAGTTATGGCGATGGAGGGCATCCCGAAATTTTTGGAGGTTGACGTCGTGTTCCTGTTGATCGTGACCTGCAATAGTAATGTTATCAAGATAGGGAAAAGTGTCCCTTAGGTTTTCCTGTTTAACCAGGCCATCCATTGCCCGTTGGAAGACAGCCACTCCATTAGTAACCCCGAAAGGGAGGCGACGAAATTGGTACAGCCGTCCATTAGCCTCAAAGGCCGTGTACTGCTTATCTGAGACCTTCAAGGGTACCTGATGATAGGTACTTTTTAAATCGTAAGTTGCTTAAATTGATGTAAGAAAAAGGAGTCTCACACGTCAAGTAACTTTAAAGTAAGCTTTAAGCAACTTATAATCACACTATATACAAGAGAGGTCTTCACCATGCCTCTGGTAGAAGCCCCCTTTACAATACTGAGCAGTTCAGTATTTATACCAGTCCAACAGGAAGTGACGTATGACAGGAAGTGATGTATGTACAAAGTTCACAGTTCACAGTTCACAGGAAGTGA
Organism: Somniosus microcephalus; assembly: GCF_052327205.1. Taxonomy (NCBI): domain Eukaryota; kingdom Metazoa; phylum Chordata; class Chondrichthyes; order Squaliformes; family Somniosidae; genus Somniosus; species Somniosus microcephalus. The sequence goes on from NC_141001.1 coordinate 84,189,066, forward strand.
CACATAACTTCCCGGAAGTTATTGTTATTATCACACCTGGTATTTTCCAAAAGCTCAGAGATTTTTATTAATTGGTTAATTTTGTTCATTTAGGTCAGTACTGGGGAATTAACCATTTTCCATTTTCACCACAAGATGCACAGTAAAGCTATCCTGACTCTGCCCAAAACGTGTCTTAGCCCCAACCTCAGAACAGCACCTCTAATTGTCACTTCTTGCCTAACCATCCAGGCAAGACTACTCAGCCACCGCAGTATGGGATGTGGTTGACTCAGATGCAAAGCTAAGTAGACCTAGGGCCACCACAGCCCCAGCAGGTGGTCAGTGACACTCTGCAGCTACCCAGCACACATACTGCTTGCACAAGGGAATCACTTAGAGGAAGTAATAGGTTAAATGTCTCACATCTGTAACAAAACCCAAGCACACTGGGGCAGCAAAGAGCCAACTCAAGTTAGCATTGTTTACACCACAAAATGGATTAGATAGATGTACTATACAGTAAGGCACCTTCCGATTAATTGAGACAACTGAGGCACTGGTTCAAGATTCCAGTGGTATGTTCGATAATAATTCTGATTATAGAATCAGCTTTATCTGAGCTCTGCTTTTGTCCGATCTTGGTGCTCAGTGATATGAACCTGCAGAGGTTAGGCTTACTCTCCCATAAACCAGTCTTCCTTTCCATTCAAATAATGGTAGCATAGAGGAAAACATTGTGAGTCCTCCCAGGAAAGGAGGCATTCATCTGCATGACTGTGCTAGTGGTCACATAGTAGCTAGGCACTGAAGGAATAGAAATCCTTTTGGTTCATATAGCATTGTGTGCATAGGTTCGAATGACAACGTAAGTTCAATCGATGATCCTCAGACTCTAAGAAAGGTGAAAGACCTGTAGAATTTTATTTTCCTGTCACGATGCTGCTGTTGGTCAGTGGCACAAGTAATGATATTGTTAGCCATGTTGAATAACACATCTGTGACCCTCATTACATCTGTGCACAGAATACTGTCTAACACCGCAGATGTCCCCAAGGATCCCAACGTATTGAAGGCCAAGGTGATTTTGATGGTAACTGACAGTGCCTTACAGATGTTAGAACCTGTCTGGAGATCTTTCTGAAGGAATGACAAAAGGTCCATCAATGCCTCCTTGCAAAACCTCAGTTTCATTAGACAAATTCCTTTTTTCGTTCTCAGGTAGTTGCACCTGGAATGGGATCTGACAGCCCAGCCCGCATGACACTTGACATCACGAGCAGCCGTTTCCTGCTCTTACACAATAGCAAAATACTGCGGATGCTGGAAATGTGAAATAACAACAGAAAACGCTGGAAAAACTCAGCAGGCCAGGCAGCATCCATGGAGAGAGAAACAGAGTTAACCTTTCAGGTCGAAGACCTTTTGTCAGAACAGTTCTGACGAACATTCTTCTGTTATGTTCATTAATAACTAGACATTCTTATTATGAACACAGCTAGCTTCTAGCTAGTTATTTATTCAGTACACGTTCTCTAGGTACAGTATCTGTAGAGGCTTCCATGTGTGCTTCTGTGTGCAGGCTGCCATCTTGACTGTTGCCTTCTGGGTAGCCTAGTGCCTCATGGGTAATGTAGTCTTAAACATACAGCTATATACAGCTCTACACAGCTCCACCTAGTGTCCACTATAGAATGACATGCTATTGAACACTACATCCCCCTTTCTTTGAGGTTTAACAAAATCAATATCAATCAACTTTCAAGAAAACAACAAAGATAATATTAGTAAGACTTTTGTTAGTGCTCTCTAAATATAAACATTTTCAAAACAGTCAACACATTTTCAAAGCTTTACATTGTACTCAAAGATTAAGTCTATCAGGCTCTTTTACTTCACGTGTGGATCTTCTCAACACGGGTAAGTCTGATGTGTCTTCATGAGATTGTTCTGGCGGTGAATGACAAGATGCAGTTGCGGCATTGTCATCAATCTGGTCTTGAATAGTCTCTTGTGTTTTTAGGAGGGAACGGCAGTTCCTCCTGAGAATCTGTCCTTCCTCAGTTCTAACAGTGTATGACCTTGGTCCTACTTCCTCAAGAACTGTAGCTTTCCTGTTCCATGCATCTGGATCCTCAATCCTGACAACATCATCCTTTGTCAATGGTTTTAGAGTTTTGGATGACTTGTCATAGTATGATTTCTGTTTCAGCTTTAACAGTTGAAGTCTCTGTCTCAGTTCCTCACTTTGCTGTTCTTTTGCACAGCAGGGTAGCGTGGTGTGCAACTTGCGACCCATTAGTAGTTCAGCAGGTGAAGAACCACAGTCTAAAGGTGAGGCTCGGTAGCTCAGCAGGGCGAGATAAGGATCAGACTTGCTTTCTGTCGCTTTCTTCAGTAGCTGCTTGAGAACTTGAACACCTTTCTCTGCCTTACCATTTGACTGAGCATACAAAGGACTGGATGTGATGTGCTGAAAGTCATAATGTGCTGCAAACTGTTGCCACTCCTTACAGTTGAAGCACGGACCATTGTCGCTAACGGCAATCCTGGGAATTCCATGTCTGGCGAAAATGGATTTCACATGCATTATGACACTGCTTGCTGTGGTGCTTGAGAGCAGCGCCATCTCAGGATAGTTAGAATAGTAGTCAATCACTAGTCTTTACCATTTAAATGAAAAAGGTCCATACCAACCTTTTGCCATGCTGCTGTTGGTATGTCAGCTACTATCATTGGTTCCTTTGCTTGTTTGCTTTGGTGTTTCTGACATGTCTCACATTTGCCTATCATGTTCTCAATGTCCTTATTTATGCCAGGCCAATAAACAGTGTCTCTTGCTCTCCTTTTGCATTTTTCAATTCCGAGGTGTCCCTCATGAATCCTTTTGAGCATGTCTTGATGTAGAGCCTGTGGAATGACTATTCTGTTCTGTTTTAGTAATAGTCCACTTGCGACACTCAATTCTGACCTTATGTGAAAATATTTTGGACAGGAACCTTTTGGCCAACCATGATGAATGTTCTCTATTACTGTTTGTAATACTGTATCTTTTACTGTTTCTTCTGCTATTTGCTTTGATTTTGTGTCTGACACGGGCAGCGCAGCAGTGACCATACTCACATGAACATCCACGTCTTCTTCAGTAGAGCTCACATGACTCATTGTGGGTGCTCGGGATAGTGCATCTGCTAACACTATGTATTTGCCTGGTGTGTAGGTCAGTTCAAAGTCATATCTTTGCAGCTTCATCATGAGTCGTTGAATCCTTGGCGACATCTCATTCAGGTTTTTTTTTATGATGGCAACCAGAGGGCTGTGGTCTGTCTCAACTGTGAAGGTGGGAAGTCCATATATGTAGCCATGAAACTTTTCTAGTCCAACTACCAAGTCTAGACATTCCTTTTCAATCTGGGCGTATCGACACTCAGTATTGTAGGATTCACAAAATCCAGAAAATACAGTCTAGATTGGTAAAACCCCTGAAATGGCCACATTGTGAGAACACAAGATGGAGTTGGCAGTTCTCATGGCTCAGTTTCAAAAGGACACACCAGCAGTATCTTACAGCAGCCTGAGTCATCACCGATTAGAAGATTCCAGAACTTACTGCTATTAATATGATAATATGGTTACAGCAGTAACAAACTCGTAAACAAAAGTATTTGCACCTGGAGGTGCACTAATTGCTAGCAAAACGCAAACCCATCTCTGAAATCGCTGAGCACAGGAAAAAAAACATTATCTGTACCAAACTCAGAGGGACACAGGACAGATCCCATCAGTTTCATTTACAAGACATTAAAATAAAGTACTTGCTTTTGTCAAAGCAGCCTGCCCATTACCTTGACAAAAGAAAACCCCTGATTTGGCGCCAAGATAAGGGCTAGAAAACAGTATAACTGGTTGAGGGAAATTCTAACAGGCTAGATTCATTCAGTGAGATTCAGACAGATCCATCATAGATTCACACAGACACAAGGTCAAGGACAGAGCGAGGAGGACCCACAAGATTGTGCAGGAGAGCAGATTCAGAAGTTCAGTCCAGATCCAAGACCATCAGGAGTTCGAAGGCCGAGTAGAGAGGAGACGGTTCGAGGAGTTCGGAGGACTTTCAAGATTGTGCAGGAGAGAGATTCAGCCAGACTCAGACAGATCCACAAGATTCACCAGAAGCAGTGAAGTCCAAGTCCAGATACCATCAGGAGTTCGAAGACCGTGCGGAAGAGGAGACAGCTCGAGGAGTTCGGAGGACTTCCAAGTTTGTGCAGGAGAGCTGGTCCAGAAGTTGGTCCCATAAGGAAGATTGGAGATCCCGGATGTAACAAGGAGTACCAAAGTCCAGGAGGGTTTTAAAATTCTGGTGAGCATAAAGGCCCAACTCTACCTAACTGACATAGTTGAGGTATATTTTAGCAACGGGAGGGTTTGTAACATTAAAGGTTTTGTAATTCAGGAGTGTGATTTATCCCTCGATGTGTCCGTGCGCTTTTCCCACCCCCGTTTTAGTATATCGCTGATTAAGAATTGTTGTATGATTTAAGATAGTCAAAGTTATTCCTTGTGTGTTAAATTTTAGTTCCCATTGGGAGACGTGCTAATGATTTTTGTCTAAATTGATTCTTCATTCTCTATGTTTTATTCTCCTTAAAATTAAAGATACCTTTGATTTAAAACTTACCTTGTCTCACCTGATCCATTTGTCTTCCGAGTCACAAGTTGGGCCACACATCAAGGTTGTCTGGCAATAAGCCCAGTGTCTAGAACCGGTGAGGGGGGAGCGTTTCGGAACCGCTCACGAGCAGTGCGAAATCAAAACCGATCTAGCACACCATAAGCTCGTTAAAATGACCCCTTACAGTATCAGTCATAGACCTGGAGGCATAGGCAACAGGCTTCCAATCTTCACCATCTGCTTGTAGCAAGACCGCACCTAGGCCATCTTTTGATGCATCCGTTGACACTTTGATTCTTTTGGTTGGGTCAAAGAAGGTGAGTACAGGTGTGGTTGTCAGCACTGTTTTGAGGTTTATCCACTCTTGTTCATGTCTTTCTGTCCATGCAAACTCATTTGTTTTATGTAGCAGGTCTCGCAGACAGGCTGTCTTGGCTGACAAGTTAGGAATGAACTTTCCAATGAAGTTTATCATCCCCATGATGCATAGCACTCCTTTTTTGTCAGTGGGTCGGGGCATTTTGAGTATGGCGTTTACTTTTTCCATATCTGGCTCTATTCCTTTACCAGATAGATTATCTCCTAGGAAAGTGACTTCCTGGACGCCAAAATGACACTTGGCTTTGTTGAGCTTCAGTCCATTCTGGCGTATGCTCTGTAGCACTTTAGTCAGTCTCTCATTGTGTTCTTTCAGTGTGGAGCCCCAGATGATGATGTCATCAACATAGACCCGAACTCCTTCCAGACCTTCAATTATGTGTTCCATCGCTCTATGAAAGATTTCAGATGCAGGTATTATCCCGAAAGGCATTCTGAGGAAACAATACCTGCCAAATGGTGTGTTAAAGGTACAGTATTTGGTGCTCTCTTCATCCAGTTTTAGTTGCCAAAATCCTTGTGAGGCATCGAGCTTTGTAAAGTATCTGGCACCTGACATTTCACTGGCGATTTCTTCTCGCTTGGGAATCTGGTAGTGTTCACGTTTTATGTTTGCATTTAAGTCCTTTGGATCCATGCATATTCTTAGATCATTGTTCTTTTTCTTTACACATACCATGGAGTTAACCCAGTCTGTTGGCTCTTCGACTTTCCTGATGACTCCTAGTGTGGCCATTCTGTCCAGTTCATTCTTGAGCCGGTCACGCAGGGGTGCTGGAACTCTTCGTGGAGCATGTACCACTGGCTGAGCATCCTGCTTTTGCTGGATCTTGTAAGTGAATGGTAGAACTCCAAATCCTTTGAACACATCCTGGAAATTATTCACTACAGAATCCACCGAGTCATCTGGTCTGCTTATGGCACAGTTTATACGGTAGACTCTTTTGACCAGTTCTAAGTCCTCACAAGCTTTGTCACCCAGTAGTGAATCAAGCCTTTCAGCCACAACAGAAAACATGAGATGATGCACTTTGTCTTTGACTGTCACTTTAAGTCTGCATACACCTAAACTATCTATTATCTGTCCATTATAGTCCTTCAGTAGTACTGACTTTTTCTGTATTTTGGGCTTTTCTTTCATATTGTTAATGTCACTCATACTGATTAAATTTGCTTTTGCCCCAGTGTCCAGTTTCAATGTAACTAATGCTCCATTTATCTGCAGTGGGATCATCCATTTGTCCTCTTTTACTGCATTAACTTTATGTTCAGCATTGTCTATTTCTGAGGGCTGCACATTTTCTGTATCTTTTTTGATATCGTCACATGACACCATTCCTACAAAAAATGTCTCACTTACATCAGTGTCCTCAATCACATTAACTCGTTGCCCTTTCATCGTTTTTACTTTTGAAAAGCATTGTTTGGCAAAGTGATTCTTTCCATTACACTTTGTGCACATTTTTCCAAATGCTGGGCATTGTCTTAACTGGTGTTTGTAACCATAGCGTTTACAATTAAAAATGTCATCCTCCGATTGCTTTTCATTTCTGTTCTGCCCACGTTTCTTCCCCTTGTAGGACACAGCACCGACAGCAGCATTATCACTCATTACATTCGCATCATTATTGATTTCACTGAAAGTCTTCACGTGATTTTGAGCTAGCTCGCTGGCTTTGCATATTTTCACTGCATTTTCCAAATTTAGTTCGGTTTCTCTCAACAGACGTTCCCTGACTTTTTTATCATGAATACCAAACACAATCTGGTCACGAATCATGGATGCTTTGAGCTCAGAGAAATTACATGTCTGTGCTTTCAGTTTCAGATCAGTTATAAAGCTAACAAAAGTCTCATTTTGTGGCTGTGTCCGAGAACGGAAGATGTATCTTTCATACGTCTCATTCTTTTTGGGAGAGCAATGTGCATCAAATTTTTTTAGCACATCTTCTAATTTTTCTCTGTTCTCCTCTGGATTAAATACAAATGTATTAAATACCTCTATTGCCTGTGGGCCTGCAACCGTAAGCAGCAACGCTATCTTCCTTGCGTCTGGCTTCGTACCGAATCCGATGGCTGCAATGTAGAGTTCGAATTGTTGTTTAAAAATCCGCCAATTGTAGTCGACATTTCCCTCGAGATTCAAACCTCCTGGTGGCTTCAAATTCTCCATGTCGCTTTTCACAATTTTCAGCAGATCTTCACCACCCTGGTACCATGTTGTGTTCATTAATAACTAGACATTCTCATTATGAACACAGCTAGCTTCTAGCTAGTTATTTATTCAGTACACGTTCTCTAGGTACAGTATCTGTAGAGGCTTCCATGTGTGCTCCTGTGTGCAGGCTGCCATCTTGACTGTTGCCTTCTGGGTAGCCTAGTGCCTCATGGGTAATGTAGTCTTAAACATACAGCTATATACAGCTCTACACAGCTCCACCTAGTGTCCACTATAGAATGACATGCTATTGATCACTACATCTTCGACCTGAAACGTTAACTCTGGCCCCGATTTTCTGCCAGCCGTCGGGCGGGTTTTCGTGCGGGAGGGGGCCAAATATCGCCGAAATAGGGGGTCGTGACCCCGCCCCCCCCGCCTGATTCCCCACCCCGTCCGACTTTCGGACCGCCGTTTCTGCGCGACCCGAATCAGTCCTGCCCGCCGCTGGCGGGACTGGCCGTTGGAACTCTGATCACCAATTATTGGCATGTTTAATGCCATTTTAGGGTGCCCTTGCGATTTTCAGGGGTTCCCCATGCTAAACACGCCTGAGGGGAACCCCGCTGGTGAAACCTGGCGTGAAGCTTGCCGGCTTGCTTGCTCTCAGCTGCAGGTCATTCGGGAAAGCTGCGATTTAAAGGGACAGCATTTGTATTTTGAAGGACCTTGTTGTTGCAGGCTTGGGGCCACTTCTTCAAGGCTTAGGCACAGCTGTGGAAAGTTGGAGCCTCACACACTTCTCCAATGTGATCTCCTGGGAAGCACCGCTCGGCACCCTCACTCAGCGCTTCCTCAGCGGAGGCATCTACCAGAAGCATGGGACGCCTTTTTTTTCTTCCCTTCTTGCCATTAGAGGATCTCCAGCAGCAGAGGCGGCAGCAGCAGAACCAGGAACAGCAGGATGAGCACCAGGAGCACCAGGCTGCTGCTCACTCACCTGAAGCTGCACAGGCCAGAAGGGGCCAGTGCTTGGAAGTGGCTTGAGAGCACCTTGCTGCACTTTAGGGGGACATGGGGACCCGTATCTGCACTGGCAGTCCTACTCAGAAGGACTTCCATGAAGGTCTGGTTTCTCTGTTCAATAGATGGTCAACGCTCCTCAAAATATGTTATTCTCTTATGAGCACTCACCATGTTTTCCGTACCCTGATGAGTTATCGCCTCCATGGAGGTTGCCAACCTTTCCATGGTGATGCGTTCCTGCGCCAATGACTCCACAAAGGCTCTGCTCATGGCCGCTATGGACTCCTCCATTCGCTCCACACTCGCAGCGACCCTGGAGACAAAACCTGCCAGAGACTCCTGCATCTGTGCATAGAGATCCATCACCTCTTCTCTTGCGGATGGACCCAGAGGCAGAGGGTCGACATGCAGCGCAGCTGAGCTGAGCTGGCAGAGTCCTGCGCCCTCTGACGAGGACGCTCCACTGCTGTCCCTGTCTCCAGAATCTGCTGAGGCACACTTGTGAGCTGTGAAACACCAGGTGACAACACTACTCTATGTCCCGAAGGTCCCCCCGAAGTGTGAGTGTCTGCGCTGGTGCTGGATGCGCTTACTTCTGCTGATGCTGCGCCCTCAGAGGAGTCTGGCTGCACAGCCTCTTCCTCCTCCACAGTGGGGACGGGGGCTCTGGATGGTTCAGTGGAGGAGTAGAGGAAGGAGTTAGAGATGTGATGCCAAAGTTACATGCACATTCGAGTTGACATCTGCTGACACCTGCATCCATGCAGCTTTGGTCTCAGTGGGAGGCCTCTTCCTGCCTGACCTAGGGAAGAGGACCTCCCTGTGGGCCCTAACCCCATCCAATAATGCCTGCAGTGAAGCTTCGTCGAATTTGAAGGCAGTTCGGGGTCTGGCACTGGCCACAGCTGCTTCAGGCTCCTCTGCCATCCTGTATGGTTTGTTTGGCAGCCAACAGAGGAAGCAATGCTTGGTGTGGACCTTGAATGCACCACAAATGATGACATTATACTGTGGGGCTTCCTGACTGGAAATGGACAATTAGCGAGGCTGCCCACACACTGGAAATTAATTGGCCACTTGAGGGAAAATTGTGTGCAGCTGGCTGACCCATTTTTCTGTGTGTAAGAACCCCACATTCGGGGGAATCCGACCATTTCCCACACAATCCACAAAATTGGGCCCTCTGTTTCTCTCTCCACGGATGCTGCCTGGCCTGCTGAGTTTTTCCAGCATTTTCTGTTGTTATTTCGCATTTCCTGCTCTTGTTAGTCCTCCTCTGCTAAGTTGAGCACTGGTATGCAAAAAACTTGGAAACTTTAACTAAAGTAAGCAGCAGTTCACCTTTAACTAAAGACCTCAGGTCACTGATTCAGCCTTTACAGCCACGCCGGATCGATATGAGGCAAGCAATACAGTTCTACTAACAAACCGCAGTGAGGTTAATAGCTATCACTCGTGTCTTTACTGTGGGTGTTTACTATAGACCCCCAAATAGTGAGAAGGAGATAGAGAAGAAAATTTGTAGGCAAATTTCAGCGAAATGTCAAAATAATACAGCAAACATAGTAGGGCACTTCAACTACCCTAATATAGACTGGGAGGGAAAACAGTGTAAAGGGCAAGGACGGTGAAGAATTCCTAAAATGTGAACAGGAGAACTTTCTTAATCAGTATGTTTCTCGAGCAGCAAGGAAGGAAGCAGTGCTGGATTTAGTTCTAGGAAATGAAGTAGAGTGTGTTTCAGTGGGAGAACATCTGGGTAACAGTGATCATAATATAATTAGGTTTAAAGTAGTTATGGAAAGGGACAAAGAAAAGTCAAAGGTGAAAATACTGGAAAAGAGCCAAATTCATTGATCTGAGTAGGGATCTAGCGCAGGTGAACTGGAAACAAAGATTGGCCAAAGAATCAGTAAATAAGCAATGGTAGGCTGTCAAGGTGGAGAGAGGTCGGGTACAAATCAAGAATATTCTTGTAAGGAGGAAAGATAGATAACAAAGGAAATAGAGATTATAATAAAACAGAAAAAAGAGGTTAATGACAAATGTCAGGTATAGAATCATAGAAAGTTACAGCACGGAAGGAGGCCATTTCAGCCCATTGTGTCCGCGCCGGCCAACAAAGCGTTATCCAGCCTAATCCCACTTCCCAGCTCTTGGTCCATAGCTCTGCAGGTTAGAGCATCCCAAGTGCACATCCAAGTACTTTTTAAATGTTGTTAGGGTTCCTGTCTCGACCACCCTTTCAGGCAGTGAGTTCCAGACCTCCACAACCTTCTGGGTGAAGAAATTTCCCCTCAAATCCCTCTAAACCTTCCCCCAATTACTTTAAATCTGTGCCCCCAGGGTTTTCACCCCTCTGCTAAGGGAATAGGTCCTCTGTATCCACTTTATCTATGCCCCTCATTATTTAATGCACCTCAATAAGGTCTCCCCTCAGCCTCCTCTGTTCCAAGGAAAACAGACCCAGTCTATCCAGTCTTTCCTCATAGCTAAGATTCTCTTCTCCCGGCAACATCCTTGTAAATCTCCTCTGTACCCTCTCTAGTGCAATCACATCTTTCCTGTAATGTGGTGACCAGAACTGCACACAGTACTCTAGCTGAGGCCTAACTAGTGTTTTATACAGTTGAAGCATAACCCCCCTGCTCTTGTATTCTATGCCACGGCTAATAAAGGCAAGCATTCCGTATGCCTTCTTAATCACCTTATCTACTTGGCCTGCTACCTTTAGGTATCTGTGGACATGCACTACAAGGTCCCTTTGTTCCTGTACACGACTCAGTGTCATACCATTTAATGTGTATTCCCTTTGCTTGATAGCCCTCCCCAAATGCATTACCTCACACTTCTCCGGATTGAATTCCATTTGCCACTGTTCTGCCCACATGACCAATTTATTGATATATTCCTGTAGTCTACAGCTTCCTCCTTCAGTATCAACAACACAGCCGATTTTAGAATCATCTGCAAACTTCTTAATCATACCCCCTATATTCAAATGAAGGTCATTGATATATACAACAAAAAGCAGGGGACTTAATACTGAGCCCTGCGGAACCCCACTGGAAACAGCCTTCCAATCACAAAAACACCCATCAACCATTACCCTCTGCTTCCTGTCTCCGAGCCAGTTTTGAATCCAACTTGACACTTTGGCCGTGGAGGCGTGGTTGGAGGCATGTGGGGGGTTAAAATTGAGAAAACTGGCGGTCGGGACCCCCGCCCCCCCGGCCTGGTTCCCGACTCCGAGCAACTTTAACTCAGTCATGTCTAATGGTCCCGACTCCGTCCCGCCTCCATCAGGCGGGATAGGTCGTTAAAGCCTTGGAAAGTGGTGCACAAAACTCAAAAAGTTAGTATGCAGGTGCAGCAGGTGATCAAGAAGGCCAATGGAATGTTGGCTTTTATTGTTAGGGGGATAGAATATAAAAACAGGGAGGTATTGCTGCAGTTATACAAGTTATTGGTGAGACCGCATCTGGAATACTGCATACAGTTATGGTGTCCATACTTAAGAAAAGACACACTTGCTCTCGAGGCAGTACAAAGAAGATTCACTCGGTTAATCCCGGGGATGAGGGGGTGGACATATGAAGAGAGGTTGAGTAGATTGGGACTCTACTCATTGGAGTTCAGAAGAATGAGAGGCGATCTTATTGAATCATATAAGATTGTGAAGGGGCTTGATCGGGTGGATGCGGTGAGGATGTTCCCAATGATGGGTGAAACGAGAACTAGGGGGCATAATCTTAGAATAAGGGGCTGCTCATTCAAAACTGAGATGAGGAGAAACTCCTTCACTCAGAGGGTAGTAGTTCTGTGGAATTTGCTGCCCCAGAAAGCTGTGGAAGCTACATCATTAAATAAATTTAAAACAGAAATAGACAGTTTCCTAGAAGTAAAGTGAATTAGGGGTTATGGGGAGCAGGCAGGAAATTGGACATGAGTCTAGGTTTGGATTGGTCATGGCCCTGTGGGTGGTGGAGTGGGCCCAGGGGCCGTGTAGCCTGGTCCTGCTCCTACTTCTTGTGTTCTAATTCTGTGTTTGATTTCAGGAGATGGTTCCATTCACAGGGATTAGTGGAGACCTTGGGAACAGGCTGCCAGCTAGAAGTCCTTCAAGAGTAAATTGGGCCTGTTCCTGGCTGGGGTGGAGATCACCTTTTACAGAAGGTAAGCACTGCAGGAAATACAGGGACAGAGTGATCTCCTGGACGAGTTTCGATCGCCTAGATGTGTCGGAGAGGAATTTCCCAGATTTTTTCTCCCAAATTGGCCATTGGGTTTTTTATCTGGTTTTTCGCCTCTCCCGGGAGATCACATGGGTTCGGGTGGGATGGAGAGTGGAAGTAGATTTGAGGTTAGGATCAGATCAGCCATGATCTTATTGAATGGCGGAGCAGGCTCGAGGGGCCGATTGGCCCACTCCTGCTCCTATTTCTTATGTTCTTATGTTCTTATAACAAGCATTAAATAGCCTCTATAATCCTATTTTGAAAGGCCCTTGCGAATTTAAACATTTTCCCATTTGAAACACGCCTGGTGGGAAACACAATGGTGAAACCTGACGGGAGCACTATTGGATTGCTGACTATCCGCTGCAGGTCAACCATTAAAGAGGAGATTTGATCAGCCATCATTTGCAGGTGGCAGGACTTTGTTGTCTCAGGTCTGGGGGAACTTTTAGAAGGCATAACCATAGCTGTGAAAGTTTGGAGCCTGACACCCATCTCCAGTGTGACCTCCTGGGAAACCCCTCTCACCACCCTCACTGACCGCTTCCTCAACTGAGGCATATACCAGAAGCATGGGAGCCATTTATTTCCTTCCCTTCTGGGCATTAGATGAGCTTGAGCACCAGCCGCAGCACCAGCAGAACCAGGAACAACAGCAGCACCAACAGCAGCAGCAGCAACAGGAGCGCCAGACTGCTGCTCACACACCTGAAGCTGCACAGGCCAGAAGGGGCCAGCGCTTGGAAGCCCGTCGGCGCAGGAGATACCCCCCAAACAGGGTCGACAGACATAGGGTCAGCTACCTCAACATGTCTGAGCAGCAGTGCCAAAGGCGGCTCCGACTTTCGCGAGAGGTAGTGAGTGACATCTGCACAATGCTGCAACAAAGTGAGAATGAAGGAGTGAGTGTAGAGATTCCATAGCATCGATATTTAGAAGGAGACAAAGATGGAGTGAGGTGGCAAGACCAAGGGCCCTCCCTGTGTGTTGTCAGTTGTTTGCAAAGCATCAGAGTGATAGGGATTGTGAGGGCTGCATAGTCGAATAGTTACGTGAATGTGACCATAGAGAGAAAGGAAATGGGTAAGGGTGCATGGATGTCAGTGTCAAGTAGGATGTGGAGGAAGAGATTGCTGAAGCTGAGTGCTGGTGAGGAAAGGCAATGGGGTTCAGATTGAGGGTGATGGGAAAATCATACTCACTTTTCCAGTGCGGAGAAGGTCATGAAATCTCTTGCGACACTGAATCCAAGTTCTGCGGGTGACTTCCAAGGAGTTGACCTCCTCAGCCACCTGTATCCACACTGCCTTGGTTTGCTTGGGAGGCCTCTTCCTCCCTGTAGAAGGGAAGAGCACCTCTCTGTTGGCTGCAGCACCATCTACTAAAGCCTGCAAGGCCACCTCGTCAAAACGAGGAGCTGATCTGGGTCTCCTGCTGCTCATGGTGCCTCCAGGTCCCTCTCACTCCACAGTCAAAAAGTTTGGCAGTCTGCAGAAGAAGCAAGGCTTGCTATAGACCTTAAATGCAGCAGCAATGATGACGTCATCGGAGGCAACTTTCAGTCAGGAGAAACTAATTTGCCAAGGGTTCCCGCACATTGGAAATAAATTGGACAATTAAGTTAAAATTGCATCAATCTCCCACATCCATTTACATTCGTGTGGATAACACGAAATGCGGATTACACAACACCAACCCGCACCTGAATGAAAATCCAGCCCATTGTCTTGGATCCCATGGGCTTTTAACTTCGAGACCATTCTGCCATGAGGAACCTTATCAAAAGTCTTGCTAAAGTCCATTTACACTACATCAAACGCACTGCTCTCATCTAGCCTCCTTGGTTGCCTCCTCAAAAAATTCAATCAAGTTTGTCAGACAAGACCTTCCCTTAATAGAATACAGGAGAAAACCAGGCAGAATATAGAGAGTGCCGGGGGAAATTGAAAATGGATATAGGGAGGGCAAAGGGACACAATGAGAAAGATTAGCGGGTAACATAAAAGGAACCCCAAAATCTTTTGTAAACATAAGGAAAGATGGGGCCAATTAGGGAGAGAAAAAGGAAATGCGGAGGCAGAGGGCATGACTGAGATACTGAATGAGTACTTTGCATCTGTCTTCACAAAAGCAGAGGATGAAGATAATGGGGTCAATTTTCTGGCCGCCGTCGGACGGCTTTTCAGGCGGCCGGGGGCCGAAAATCACTGAAAAAGCGGGTCGGGACCCCCCCACCACCTGATTCCCCTCCCCGTCCGACTTTCGGACCGCCGTTTCTCCGTGAACTGCTTCAGTCCCGGCCGCCGCTGGCAGGGCTGGTCGTCGACACACTAATGACCAATAATTATCTTGTTGAAGATTTTCCAGGGCCGTTGCTGTTAGATCCGTGATTCTGAGAGTATGATGTTTTTCAATAACCACACGGATGCTGTAACTTAACAATCAACAGGTATTTACTGGAGTAGGGTAGTCTCAAGACTGGGGGTACAGAGGCATGCTCAAGGCTTATATACAGGTGTGGTCACTGCCGGTACTACAGTATATAGGAGCTGTAAAAGTAGTTCTCTCTTAAAGGTACATACACTACAATTCCTCCCCTTTTAGATTAGCAGTACCCATAATATTCAAATAACAATTAACACTTTAACATGTACATTAAACAATAATAGTCCATTTATAGATTCAGTCTTTGGGGCGGCTTCCTGATCCTTTCGGGATAGCGCCTTTCCTGAGGTTCTTGTTCTTGGTGCAGAGGCGATTCTGGCCCATTTTCGTCGGTTAGTTCATCGGTTTCCACTGCTATTGGTTCGGAGGTAGATGCTAGCGGTATGTCGGGTTCATCCCCAGGTACGCGAGACATGGGGTTGATTGGTTCCTGTGACGCTAAGATCTGATCGACATGGCGTCTCACAATGTTCTCCCCGACATCCACTGTGTACATTAATGGCCCCTGCCTTGTGCATATCGTTCCGGGTTGCCATTTCTCTGTTTGGTAGTCACGGGCCAAAAATGTTGTCCTACGTTGAAGCTCCTTGTCGGCTTCTCATTGATGTGCTGGAATTGTTTATCCTCAACATTTCTTCGCACATTTGGTCTGAGCAAGTCCAGAGGAGATCTCAACCTTCGGTTAAAGAACATCATGGCCGGGGTCTGGTTGGTAACTGCATGTGTCGCGTTTCGGTAGGCTAATAAGAAATTGTCCACCTTATGCTGTAGTGGAATTTCATCATCGCACATGGCCTTTATCGCCTTCTTAAAGGTTTGTACGAACCTCTCAGCCAATCCATTTGTGGCTGGATGATACGGGGCGGATGTGTAATGCCTTACCCCATTCCTTCTCATAAACATTCGAAACTCTTCGGACACAAACTGTGGTCCATTATCAGAGCAAATCTGCTCTGGCAAGCCGTTCCTGGCAAATATGGTCCGTAGGACTGCAATCGTTTTCTCTGTAGTGGTTGAGGACATTTTTATCACCTCAGGCCATTTCGAATGAGCATCCACTGCTATTAAGAACATTGAGTCCATGAATGGACCAGCAAAATCAATATGCACCCATTGCCATGGAGAGGAGGGCCACTCCCATGGGTGTAGAGGGGCATGTGGTGGTGCATTTTGGACCTTCTGGCATCCTGAGCAGCTCTTGGTTAGGTCTTCGAGTTGTTGATCGATTCCCGGCCACCACACATAAGCCCTAGCAAGGCTTTTCATTTTCACTCCCCCCAGATGACCTTCATGAAGCTCATTTAGCACTCTCTCCCTTAACTTGGGTGGAATCACCATTCTGGATCCACACATCACTGTCCCCTGGCATACTGACAGCTGTTCTCTTCTGGATGAGAATGCTGGCAACAGTGAGTCGCCATGTGTTGGCCATCCCCTCACTGTCAAATCATATACCCGAGACAGCGTCGGATCATTGCGGGTCTCCTTCTCTATATCCGCGTTCGTTACTGGCAATCGTTCAATTATTGACGAATAAAATATCTCGATAGGGTCCACTGCTGGTGCTTCCTCCACAGTAGGCAGTGGCAGGCGCGATAGCACATCAGCGTTCCCATGCTGTTTCGTGCCTTTATATTCAATTTCATATTGATTCGCCCTTAGAACCAGGGACCATCTTTGTAATCGTTGTGCCGTCATCACTGGAACGCCCTTCTTTGGATTAAAGATGGAGACAAGTGGTTGGTGGTCAGTCAGCAAGGTGAACTTCTGCCCATGCAGATAGTGGTTGAATTTTTTTACTCCACATACTAGGCTGAGGGCCTCCCTGTCGATTTGGGCGTAGTTGCGCTCGGCTGAGGTTAGTGACCGAGACGCAAAGGCTACAGGCCTCTCCAACCCGTCTGGGAATTTGTGCGACAGCACCGCTCCAATACCATAGGGTGATGCATCACATGCCAAATGAATTGGTAGTGCTGGGTTGAAATGGGCCAACACCTCTTTTGATGTGATCAATTCTTTACACTTCTGGAAAGCTCGTCTACTTTCGTCATTCCACTTCCATGGTACCCCTGTTTGCAGTAGGGTGTTCAGTGGGTGTAATACCGTGGACAAATTTGGTAAGAACTTATGGTAGTAGTTTACCAGCCCAAGGAATGACCTCAGTTGTGACACATTTTCCGGTGCTGGAGCCTTGACTACTGCCTCAATCTTTTCAGTGGCCTTATGTAACCCCTCTTCATCGATGACGTGGCCACAATATGAGATCTGCTTCTGGAAAAACTCGCACTTGTGGCGATTAGCTCGTAGCCCATATTCCTTTAATCTGGTGAGCACCTTCTCCAAGTTGGCGAGGTGATCACTGTCATTTTCGCCCCTGACCAGGATGTCGTCCAAATAACACTGGGTCCCTGGAATCCCTTGCAGGACTTGATCCATTGCCCTTTGCCAAATAGCCGGAGCCGATGCTACCCCGAACACCAGCCGGCTGTATTGATAGAGACCTTTATGACTGTTGATTGTAAGGTATTGTTTCGAGGCTTCTTCTACCTCCATTTGCAAGTACGCCTGGGCTAGATCAATTTTGGTGAAGCGTTTACCTCCAGATAGCGAGGCGAAAATATCCTCAATTCGTGGAAGCGGATATTGTACCGTGTGAAGGACTGGGTTCACTGTCACCTTAAAATCCCCACGGATGCGGGCCTTCTTTGGTTCCCCAGGCGTATTACTCAACGACCCCTTCATTACAAGAACGATGGGTGTAGCCCACTCGCTCCAGTCTGCTTTGGACAGTACTCCTGAACGTTCCAACCCTTCCAGCTCTGCTTCGACGGCTGGTCTGATCACATAAGGCACTTGTCTGGCCTTGAGAAACTTTGGGCTTGCATTTTCCTCTATTTTAATCGTTGCTGTTATGCCTTTTAGTGTTCCGAGTCCCTCCTGGAACATTTCTTTTGCATCAGTTAGCATTTTTCACAGTCATCCAGGTGTGACGTCGTCATCCTTTTTGGCCTCAAACTTCAGTGCCTGTACGGAATTCCAATCTAATTGTTTCTTCCGGATCCATTCACGTCCGAGCAGTGGTGGTCCTCCATCTGGCAATACATCTATGTCCATTTTAGATATTTCCTGGCCGTTGTATATCACTTTCACCCTTATTTTCCCTTTGGGGTAGACTTTTTGCCCCGTGTACGTCTTCAAGACAATCTCTGTAGCTTTCATGGGTATATGTGAAAATAGCCGCTTGTAGTCCCTTTGGTTTATGACTGTTAGGGCTGATCCTGTGTCCAATTCCATTTTCACTTGGACTCCGTCTATCTTGAGTGTAACCCAGATAGTCTGGTGATCCTCCATTTTGGTTACCTTACGGAGTTTCAGACAACCCAGCTCCTTGCTTCCGGAGTCTGTGTCACTTTTCTGTTCGTCTGAACTACTGTCCATCACCTTGTGTACCTTTTTGTACTTCTCCTGTGGAGATTTCTTGCTGTTGGTTTTCTTCCCAGACCTGCAGACTCTTGCATGTGTCCTGCTTTTCCACACTGTCTGCACACTTGGTCCTTGAACCAACAATCCTTCTGGTCATGTGTTGTTCTGCCGCAGCGATAACACTTCACTGTTCCATAGGACATTTCATTGGTGCCATATTCTTGCGGTCTCCGTTGTATCTCTGCAGTGCCCCTTGTGGCTGCTTCGTGTGATACTGCCATATTGAAAGCCTTGTCCAGCGTAAGATCCTTTTCTGATAGAAGCCGTTTCTGGGTTCCTTCACTTTGCAGCCCACACACAAACTTGTCCCTTAACGTATCTGCTAGTCCCACTCCAAACTGGCAGTGTTTCGATAGCTTGCGCAGTTCCGTTAAGTACTCAGCATTGCTTTCGTCTTTGTGTTGGTTGCTTTTATGGAACTTAAATCATTCTGCTATCAGCAGCGGTGTGGGGTTTAAGTGGTCCTATAGGATTTCTACTATGCTTTTGAAATTCTTGTCCACAGGCTTCTCTGAGGTTATTAGGTTTCGCAGTAACCCATAAGTTTTTGCACCCATGGAATTTAACAAAACCAGTGCTTTCCTAGCATCTGACACTTCATTCGCCCTGCAGTACACCTCAATATATTCCACATATGTCGCCCAACCTTTGACTTCATTGTCGAACGTAGAGATACTGCCACTCTTTGGCATCCCTGGGTGTGATTTAACTGTCAAAAATAGTGTCTCCCGCGCTTTCCCTTCTTCTCCGCTAGCACAAAATGGCGTCTCCTGCGCTTTCCTTTCTTCCCGCGCTCGCCCTTCTTCTCCGCTGCGGCTTCTAAAAATGGCGTCTCCCGCACTCTCCCTTCTTCTCCGTGGCTCAATGGCGTCTCCCGCGCTCTCCCTTCTTCTCCCCGCGGACACTGTTCAGCCCTTGAGCCCTGGCTGTGCTCTGCGCGTTTTTTTTTATCTGTGCGCCTTTCCCGTATCCGCCGCTCAGTCCTGAGCCCAGCTGCTGCTTTACCCTCTCTCTCTCCGTTTTGTTTTTCCTCGACGCCGCTCGGTTTTCAACCCCCGGCTGCGCCCTGTGCGCTTCACCCTCTATCTTACCCCGTCGATGCTGCTCGGCTTTTTCTCCACCGTCGGTTGGCTCCAGCTGCCGCTGTCCGGGAAGGGTCTGCGCTTTACCTGTCGTCAGTCTGTTGCTGATCGTCGTGGCTGGGGAACCAAGCCCGTCTCTCCACAGCCTCCCCTGCGATCTTCACTCTCTGCCGGACGACTGGGCGGTTGCTCGTGGTCGACGCCCGTGCTTCTGGCCTCGACTTTCTTCCACCGCCCTCCCGGAGCGAATCTTCGAAGGGAAATGCAGAGTTGCAGGTAGATTCGAATCGACAGTCGTCGCCACTGTTAGATCCGTGATTCTGAGAGTATGATGTTTTTCAATAACCACATGGATGTTGTAACTTAACAATCAACAGGTATTTACTGGAGTAGGGTAGTCTCAAGACTGGGGGTACAGAGGCATGCTCAAGGCTTATATACAGGTGTGGTCACTGCCGGTACTACAGTATATAGGAGCTGTAAAAGTAGTTCTCTCTTAAAGGTACATACACTACAGTTGCGACTTTGGGGCTTTCCCCACATCAAACACGCCTGTGGGGAACCCCGCTGATGAGACCTGGCGTGAATCTTGCCGGCTTGCTTGCTGTCAGCTGTAGGTCAGGGAAAGCTGCGATTTAAAGGGACAGCACTTGTATGTTGAAGGACCTTGTTGTTGCAGGTTTGGGGCTACTTCTTCAAGACTTAGGCACAGCTGTGGAAGGTTGGAGCCTCACACACTTCTCCAATGTGATCTCCTGGGAAGCCCCTCTCGCCACCCTCACTCAGCGCTTCCTCAGCGGAGGCACCTGCGAGAAGCATGGGACGCCTTTTCTTCCTTCCCTTCTTGCCATTACAGGATCTCCAGCAGCAGAGGCGGTAGCAGCAGAACCAGGAACAGCAGGATGAGCACCAGGAGCACCAGGCTGCTGCTCACTCACCTGAAGCTGCACAACCCAGAAGGGGCCAGCGCTTGGAATTGGCTTGAGAGCACCTTGCTGCGCTTTAGGGGGCCATGGGGACCCGTTTCTGCACTGGCAGTCCTACTCAGAAGGACTTCCATGAAGATCTGGTTTCTCTGTTCAACAGATGGCCTACGCTCCTCAAGAGATGTCATTCTCTTATGAGCACTCACCATGTTTTCCGTACCCTGGCGAGTTATCTCCTCCATGGAGGTTGCCAACCTTTCCATGGTGTTGCGTTCATGCGCCAATGACTCCACAAAGGCTCTGCTCATGGTCGCTATGGACTCCTCCATTCGCTCCACACTCGCAGCGACCCTGGAGACAAAACCTGCCAGAGACTCCTGCATCTGTGCATGGAGATCCATCACCTCTTCTCTTGCGGATGGACCCAGAGGCAGAGGGTCGACATGCAGCGCAGCTGAGCTGAGCTGGCAGAGTCCTGCGCCCTCCGATGAGGACTCCCCACTGATGTCCCTGTCTCCAGAATCTGCTGAGGCTCACTTGTGAGCTGTGAAACACCAGGTGACAACACTACTCTATGTCCCGAAGGTCCCCCCGAGGTGTGAGTGTCTGCACTGGTGCTGGGTGCGCTCAGAGGTTGGAGCTTCCTCTGAGGAGTCTGGATGCACAGCCTCTTCCCCCTCAATAGTGAGGACGGGGGCTCTGGATGGTACTGTGGGGGAGTAAAAGAAGGAGTTAGAGATGTAATGCCAAGGTTCTTCTGGTGACTCCCAGCGAGTTGCCATCTGCTGACACCTGCATCCATGCAGCATTGGTCTCAGTGGGAGGCCTCTTCCTCCCTGACCTAGGGAAGAGGACCTCCCTGTGGGCCCTAACCCCATCCAATAATGTCTGCAGTGAAGCCTCATCGAATTTGAAGGCAGCTCGTGGTCTGGCACTGGCCACAGCTGCTGCAGGCTCCTCTGCCATCCTGTATGGTTCGTTTGGAAGCCTTCAGAGGATGCAATGCTTGCTATGGACCTTGAAAGCACCACGAATGATGACATCATACTGTGGAGATTTCTGACTCGAATTGAACAATTAGCAAGGCTTCCCACATGTTGGGAATTAGTTGGCCAATTGAGGGAAAATTGAGTGGAGCTGGCTGACACTTTTCTATGTGTGTCAGAAACCCCACATTCGGGGAAACCCGACCATTTCCCACACAAGCCAAAAATCGGGGCCAATGTGTAGGGGGTGGTGGTGTGTGGTTGGCGCGTGCGCCCAGTCAGTTATGCCCCTGACTGCTTGTGAGCGGTTCGAATCGCTCCCACGCCCCTGGGTTCTGGACACCGGACTTAGGTACAGGCGGCGATACAGAAAAGACTCGAGTAGACAAGTGGTTTGGATGTAAGAAAACCAAGATTTTATTAAAATAGAAATTAACACAGTCTTATGAGAAGTTACTAGTATAAAATTACAGGCAAATACAAAATAATATATACTTATAAAGGGAATGGGGAACACACGGCACGTCAAGGGAAAACAACTATCTTAACAATCCCCTTATCCTTATCCCACCCCCGATACCTAACTAGATTAAGCTATGAGGGGCCAGAATTCATGCTCACCAATCCAAAATCTGCTGAATTCAAACAGCGGTGGGGCTTGGGGTTCGCTCTTTGTGCTCGCTGGAGCCTGCCGTCATCACGTGGTCTCGGGGTGCTGCAAGGGCGTCGTCCAGGTACCAGTACCCCAAGGTTAAAGTCTTTGCTTGGGTACTTCACCTCGCAGGGATGATGGTTCCTCTTCCTCGGGCGGCAGTTGGAGTTTGCATGAAGATAGTCGAAGGTCGGCTGGATTGAAGGCCCAACTATTCGAAGCATTCTTCAATCGTCTCCCAATTCGTCTCATCTCACCACCTCGCCTCATCTCGTCCCGCCTTGCCTGGCCTGGCAGCACGGTGGCATAGTGGTTAGCACTGTTGCCTCACAGCGCCAGGGACTCGGGTTCAAATCTGGCCTCGGGTGACTGTCTGTGTGGAGTTTGCACATTCTCCCCGTGTTTGCGTGGGTTTTCTCCGGGTGCTCCGGTTTCCTCCCACAGTCCAAAGATGTGCGGGTTAGGTTGATTGGCCATGACAAAAATTGGCCCTTAGTGTTAGGGGGGGATTAAATACGTGGGGTTATGGGGTTACGGGGATAGGGCTTGTGTGGGATGGCTGTCGGTGTAGGGACTGGGTGCTAGGGTTTGGATGATCAGCCATGATCTCGTTGAATGGCGGAGCAGGCTCGAAGGGCCGAATGGCCTACTCCTGCTCCTATCTTCTATGTTTCTATGTTTCTATGTTTGTCTGTGTCCGCCTGGTGCAATGCTGGGCGTTCCTGATGGGATGGGGAAAGGCACGGGCAGTGGCCAGGCGGCAAGCGCGGGAGGGGGAAAGTACAACAGCCACGAGGGCGGGGAGCAGGAGGCAAGAGCAAGAGAGCGTCGGTTGTCGGTGGGCCTACAATTATACTCCTTCGGATGGCCCTTATCTGCACGCCAAATCAGGTTAGTTCATTGTCCCAATCTTGGCGGGCTAATTTAAATAATTGTAGCAATCCAAACTAACTGTTTTTAGATGGCCGGTGATCGCATCTACTGGCCTGATGTCTGAGCTGTATTGTTATTAATGCATCTTAATCGGCCTGTCCAGCCTCGATGGCTTCCTTAAGCTGTTTCTGATTATTTATGCAAACAACTTGATGGCCTCAAGTATAGGCCTAACTGGTTTTGGTCTGTCTATGATTTGGCTTAATGCATATTCAAAGTTCTGTCTGCTTTCCAAAATACAAAGTCCTTCTTCACAGAAACTGCATTTTAGGTTTCGATTTCCCCAAAAGCTGCTTGTGCCACAGAGTCCAAGCTTTTAAATCTTGCAGGCTTTCGGCCACGAGGTGCGGACGCCATCTTTGGGTACCCTTTTTTTAAAATGTCCATGCAGGGTACCTTTTATTAATAGTAACCTTTGGGGAAATGTGGAAATTTTGCGAATCCTACACTCCCCGCTGTGATACTAAAACTTGCTTGAAGTATCATTCTTACAAGGTGAGCAAACTTTTTCTGACCCTCCATAGTCAACCTTCCCCTGTAATTACCTATCTAATATACCCACAACACATGCACTTCCCATTCCGCGAAAATGTAGTGTACATAAGCATACATAGGATAAATTACAGCTTTTACACACATCCAAGCACGGAGGGGGTCCGACGCCCCTGCAACACTTGGTACACATACATCTTTATTAAATGCATCGCAAAAAACAACAGAAAAACCTTTAATAAAAACATCAAACACAAAAAACAACAATCTTTAATCAAAATACAAGGAAAAAGACTTAAACAGGCGTATCTCCCTCCACCTTTACATAATGTTCCTTCCAGATATTCTGGTTTCAGAATTCTTACAACTGACCTTTTCCCTTACATTGAATGCAAACTGGATACAACACTATCCCTAACTGGCAAACCACGAGAATGTGGGAAGCCAGTCACGAAGGGACCTCTATGTTATTGAAAATGTCCCACCAGGGTGGAATCACAATATCCAATATCTTAGTCCCTATCTCTACTGTTTTCTGCTCTAGAGTGTAAAAATGTTTCTGCAAAACTACAACAGCTTTGAATATTTTGGTAAGGTGTTCAGGGAGAGGGGGAATTTCGTAGCCAAAGTGCGCTACGTACTTCTGCAAATTTGTAAAATTCTCCTTCACAGTGAGGTGAACAGTGGAGGGTTCAGGAATGGGGACAATTCATTCCTGGGCCACTTGAACTTCTGCCTCGGGTTTAAAACAGAAACTGCTGTCACTGACCGGACACCAGCTATGCTGTCCATGCTGGTAGTGGGACACGCTGGTGGTGACACAATATGTCCCACCTCCTATATATGCTACCTGCGGGGGAACATGGCCTTGTGCCATTGCCTCCATGGTACAATTTATAGGTTTCGCGCCAGCAGCTCTGAACACACACTACGGTTTTGAATAGGCATTCACATGCTGGGGACACAGGATTATGTGTGCTCCCCGGTTCCGGCACCCTGAGAGGTCAATACCTGTCATAGCGTGCTCCCACTTTATGACAGAAGGCAGGACCGTTGTGAAATGAATGTGTGCACGCCTTTGAATGACTCCAATGTTCTCAACCCTGTATACCGGCGCGGGTCGGGCTGTCCTACCCATGACCGGCATCCTAACTACTACTCCCATGATTGTGTAGTTGGACCACCCACAATCCATGGGGACTGGGTAGGCTTCGGAGCCTAGCCAGAGTTGGCATGGGCTTAATGCATTCTCAAATGGGTGGAGGGCTGCGAGGTGCTTGTTGCTAATTCAGGAGGGGACTAAACCCTGTTTTAAATCCTCCAGATTACTGCGGCCTTCGCCCAGTAACCACGCCCCGTATAGCACACACACCTCATTCTGCGCAGCCTGGTCAGAAGCGTTTCTGTCCTCCCTTATGAGGGCATTTACCATCTTTGCGTGCTTTTCCAACTCCGCTATGATTTCTTTTAAATGGACCATCATGGCCTGGTCCTCATGCAACTCCGAGCCCACTACTTTGTCCTTATCCATTAATATTTTCTTTAACTGTGTTTTTAAGCCGTTTATCTGGGTCTGCAGCTCTATGTCACCTAAACTGTTGATGACAGAGGACCCAGTATTAAATGCAGTAAAAACATCCTTCCATACTCCCCTTCTTTGCCTCCCTACATTACCCAAAAATTCTCGGTGTGTGGTGTACAGTTCAGTTTTGTCCACGTGGGCGAAATCGAACTCATAGAACTTCTTGAACATGTCCTTTAATAGGGCCTGGTATAGCTGCTCTGTTTCTTTGGGACACCACTTTGGTAAATGTACCTCGGTGAGATTTAAAATCACGGAGGCTACTGCGTAGTGTACCCCCTGGTACAGCACCTGATCGGTAGGTACTAGTACCAACCCATTCCCTGGTCCCTTGGTGGTGGTGGGGCAACCTTCCCTGGATAACCTCGCCACCTGCTCTGTGGGTGGGGGCTTATGGGGGTGGGTTACAAGCTCAGTGACATTGACTGGGATTGGGGAGAATGGGACTGTGCACGCCTTCAGGCTGGTATCCCACCTCATCCCCTCCCCGGCGTCTTGCCACTGCCGGTGGAAAATAATGGATATGCCTGCGGGGCAGACCTTCTCTGACCCCCACATACAGATATAAATCCCTTGGTCCGGTTCCCATCACTTGTCCCAACACACACTTAATCCTCCATGAGTCCCTGTAATCGTCCGGTGGGTATTGTTCACCAACCGTTCCCACTCGACTTCGGGGTTCCTCATATCTTTGCTCAGCTTTCTGAGCCACCACCACCTATCCAGAGGAATGTGTCCTTTACACGTTAAACATATTCGGTTTCCAGCGGTGACGCTGACCCTCGTGGTAACGACCCGTACCCTGGGGCACAGGAGGGAGGCCTCCCCATACGTGAATCCGGTTTGGCTGGAGTACTGAGATGAATTGGACCCCAGCCATCCTGGCCACCTTCCCTCGTGGATGTAGACGGCGGTCTCCTCTGCATCCCGTTCACCGCTTCCGTCAGTCGCTATAGGCGCCTTGTCTCCCGAGCACGCATAGATGTGGGAATCCTGTACATCGCCCCGCCTTCCCAGGCTCAGTCCCATCAGGGCGAGTAGGATCACGATCCCCTTCATCCTGAAAGTCTTTCTGCAAAAAGTTACAAAAACATGCAGCCAGGTCCCCAAGAGATTCTCTGGCTTGGTAAAGCATGGTCGGGTCCCGCGACCTCGACCCAAATATATACACTCTTAGCAGATTACTTACTTAAAACTACCCTTCATCTTATTTAACATAAACTAAAACACCCAAACTTAAGCTAAATACTTAAACTAACAATAACCAAAACTTAAACTAAACTATATACATCCGCTGCCCGTCTCCGGGCGGCCAGGCTAATCCCTGGTTGGACTGCGGTTCACCGCTACCCCCGGCATGACCGCACTGTCCTGCACTGTCGGTCCCTCGCAGCCCATGGCTGCTGGCTGAGGACCTCTGTCCTTGGACCTCTCCCTGACTCGAGGGGTGGCCCTTGGTAACTGGAGGGCTGGTGACCATTGTAAAGTCTGTGGGTTGTGCAGTTAATAAATACACAGACTTCAGAAGTAACAAACAAAACAGGTCTTTACTATTCGAAGGTCCGGGCGAATCTGCCCAATAACTCCTGGCACAACACTTATATACTGGTGTGGTCACTATCGGTATTACAGTATACAGAAGCCAAACAAATAGTGCCACACCTAAAGTAGTTCCCTTAAAGGTGAACGGTTACATTCAATAGTTCCCTTAAAGATAGACGGGTACATACACTACAATCCTCCCTTTTTAGCTTATTACTTACAGAGTCCCCGCTAAACATACATATCTTCAACTTCCTATAAAACAAATTACAGATATAATCTCGGTTGAGTCAATGTCATATAAAACAATCTACAAATATAATCTCGGTGGAAACAGTTCACAGGTTCAGTCTCTGCGGAAACAGTTCATAGATTCAGTCTCTGATCTTGACTCGTTCCGAACAACATTTCTTTGGCGTAGCCGGATTACCTGGCTAGCGTGACTCCTCCATAGCCTTTTTCTTGACGTAACAGCTTGAACCTTCGTCCTGTTGAACCAGCAGTGCGGACTTTTACAACCAACTGGCTGTCTTGACATTTTCCAGTTTTTCAACTAATTTAGCTCCTTTCGTAATGTCCCGCCTGGAATGGTAGAAGTGCTAATATTTTAGACAGTTATTATCTTCTGCTTCTTCTTTTTCTTTTCTGCCTTTCTGAAACTCTCGGAGCTCCTTTCTCGGCTGCCAGCTGTAGCACCACCAACTCTCTATGTTCCTTAGACCTTAAGTGCTTCCTCCGGATTTCAGCACTTTGAGAGTTCTCATCACAAGCTGGGCAGACCACATCCTCGTAATATTCAGTGTCACTCAACAGGTCATGGTAATATTCGGGTTCGTCCTGAGTTAGGCCAGCGAGAGAGACTTCTTCTTCCTCCTCACCCGTCTGGACGTTAGCTGACGGTGGTTCCTTCCCTAAACATCTTTCTTGAAAAGCCTTCTTCATGCATTCATATTCATCCCGCTCTTCCTGGGTTATCTGCCATTCCTTCACGACGGACCTCATTTGTGAGTTCAATACCTTTCTTTCCATCGGTAATTGCGTTATCAGGCTATTTAACCCTTCTACTGAAGTAACGGTTTCCACATTCTTCTGTTCACCTTGACGTGATTCAACGTACTTTTGGCATCCTTGTAAAATTTGTGTTGCCACCTCAGCTATCTCCGTGACTTTTGAGAGCTCCGAACTCGTTCCCCCTGAAGATTGAAGCTCGTGTTCAGATTGTTCCCCTTGCAGAGTCTTGTCCTTCAGCATATGAAGGAGTTGGCTGACCGTTAACTCTTCCCTGGGAACACGGTGGATCAGAGTCTTCTCCATTTCCTCCACCTCTTTCTCCAATACTTCCACCTTACGTTCCTCTTGAACTTTGGCTTTCAGCGCTCGGAAAAGTTGCGCCCTGATGCTCTCTAGTTCATGTTCAGGGACCATTCTTACAGTGTCCTGTTCTTCCACTGAAAGGATTCCCAGTTGAATCTCTTCTTCAAGTTGTTGAACCTCGGTCATTGCCGCCTCATATTTGTCTTGGGTGTCCTTCAATGTTTTTATAAGTTCTTGGACATCCTGGCCTAGAAATTGAGTTGGCGCCGCGCCAGGGCTTTAGCGCCGGAAATTTAGCGCCGGCGCTAAGTCCCCCTGCGCGCGCCAAAAATTCAGTAGCGCCGCGCCCAGACGGCTGCCGGCGCTACTGGCGGGCGTGAGCGCCTCCCAATGGGCGCTGACTGCCGCATTGCGGCGCTAATCCGGCGCTGCGGGACCCGATGCGGTGCGGCAGGCTGGGGAAGTGCAGGCCTCCTCCTTCAGTTAAGGAGGAGCTGCCTGCACCCGCCCGCTGTCCGTTCAAATATTGAAAAAAATGAGCCCGGCACCTCGGACAAGTGCCGGGCTTGCAGGCCAGACGCATCTGTTCCGCGGCGGGGGGGTGGAGGAGTCCGGGGAAGGCGGCCGGCGGGAAAGCGGCCGGCCGCCGCGCGACCTTAATGCACCGGCGCTAACTCGGGGAAGACTCGGTTGAAAAAATCTTACTTGCGGCTGCCACGGGCGAGGCGGCCGCAACTCAATTTCGGCGCTGGGGCCCGTCACCACGGCAACCGGGACGCTGCGCACACCGATGACGTCATTGGTGCCGGCGCAGCGCTACCGGTCAACCGCCGATTCTAGGGCCCCAGGGAATTTCTAAACTGGCCATAACTCCGGCGCTAGGCCCTCTAGCGCCTCAAATGCGGCGCTAAGGCTACTCAATTTCTAGGCCCCTGTCTTTCATGCTCTGTCATGATTTTCACCTCTAATTTCTCATCTATGGATGGATCTCCTACCGATGAGTCTGTCTTGGCCTTGAGCTCATCAAGAATTTCCTGCAGCCTTTGGACTTCTTGCTCATGTTCAACCTTTAGTTGTTCATATGCTTCTACTGAAACTAGCTTTTCGGAGGCTGCCGAGTTAACCCCCTCCAGAATTGTAGCCTGGGCCTGTTCATACTGTTCTTTCAACTTCTCACACTCTGCTTGTAAGGAGTCGTAGAGAAGAACTGGAATAAAATCCTGGCTCCCTGAAGATTCCTCTTCCTTTGGTTCATTCTGTAAATATTCTAGTTCCTGAACAGCATCAGGGGAATGTGATTGGTATTTGACCACAATGGCTCTATGGTCGCTCTCTGCTTGAGCTAGCTGTCTCTGTAGTCTTTCCAGGTTCTCCCATTCGGTGTCCCAGAACCTTTCCATATTTTTCATCTCTTGTACGATACGGTCACTCAACTGTTCTAATTGTTGTCGTACTTTGACATAAGTTTGCGTCCGAGCTCGGTGTTCTTCCGTCATGGATGAATCCTTTGCTTGAACAGGCTCAGAATTCTCTGTCAACCTGGAGTTCTGCTCTGCAGCTTTATTCTTCTTGGTACCATAAGTCCTTCTGCATGTCTTCGTTTTCTTTCCCATCGTCGGCAAGTCCCTTTTAGCCTTGTCTTCCATATTCGACTTGGTCTTATCATCATCCATTTCAGAATCTGAGCTAATAGCTTGCACCGAGTCCTCCCTCATTATGGCTTTTAGGTAATGCCATTCCATGTCTATTTTCTTAATCCACTCCCGTCCTAGAAGTGGTGGTCCTCCCTCAGGTAATACGTACAAGTTCATTCTTGGGTGTTCTTTACCCCTATCTCTCACCTTGACTCTTATTTTCCCCACGGGGTATACGTTATGCCCCGTGTATGTCTGTAATACGAACTTGGTATTTCTTAAAGGTATGTGAGAGAATAGCCGGTGGTAGTCCCTTCAGTTGATGACTGATAGAGCTGATCCAGTGTCCAGCTCCATTCTTACTTGGACTCCAGCTATTTTTAGTATGACCCAGATGGCCTGTAGATCCGTTTCTTTACCCACATTGTGGATTCTCAGCCTACCGAGCTCCTGGTTGTTTGGGTCTGAGTCTGAATTCTGTTCGTCTGAACTCTTCTCAGCCACCTTGTGTACCTTGTTGTACTTTTCTTGTGGTGGCTTCCTTTGATTATTGGTCTTTTTCCCGGACCGGCATACCTTCGCGATGTGACCCAGTTTGCCACATTTCCTACACTCTTGGTTCTTAAACCAGCATTGATTCTGGTCATGCGTGATCTTCCCACAACGGTAGCATTTTGTTGTGCTTGAAGTAATTTGGTCCACCCCAAGTGCCGCCGCCTTTAGTTGCATTTCCGCCGTTCCTTTCACTGCGGCTTCGTGCGATGCAGCTATAAGGACAGCCCTGTCCAGTGTGAGGTCGTTCTCTTCCAGTAGTCGCTTCTGCGTCCCTTCTTTGGACAATCCGCATATGAACTTGTCCCGCAGCGCTTCTGTCAGATTCCCTCCGAACTGGCAGTATTTCGCTAGCCTACGCAGTTCGACCAAGTATTCCGCATTGCTTTCGTCTTTCTTCTGCGTTCTTGCGTAGAATTTGAATCGTTCAGCCAGCATCAGCGGTGTGGGGTTCAAATGGTCCTTCAGCACAGCCACAATCTCTTCGAAGGTCTGATCCGCTGGTTTATTTGGTGCTATTAGATGCTTCAAGAGCCCGTATGTTTTTGCCCCCATCGAGTTTAGCAATGTTATCGCCTTGTCGTCTTCCTCTATTTTGTTGGCTTCGCAATAGATCTCTATGCGTTCCACGTACGTGGCCCAGTCTTCTATTTCCGAATTAAAGTCGTTAATATTCCCTCGCTTAGGCATTTTTCTTCCCTTGGGAGCAGCACCAGTATTTCTTTAAGTGTTCTTATTTATTTGTTTGTTTCTAAGATGGCGGTTTTCCCACGAAATCGGCGGTTTCCCGCTCTTTCCTTCTCTCCCCGCCCACTTCAATGGCGGTATGTCAATCAAGATGGCGGTTTTCCCGAGAAAATGGCGGTTTCCCGCTCTTCCTTTCTCGCCCCGCCCACTTCAATGGCGGTTTCCCGCTTCTGGCGTCTTCTCTGCCTAATGGCGGCTTCCCGCGTTTCTTCCCGGTGGAAGGGGTACGCTTCCCCCACAGCGGACAGGTTCAGCCGCTGGCTGGCTTCCGCACAGCTCCCCTTACTCGGCTATGTCTTTTCCTCCCGCCCGCACGGCCCAACCGGCGCTGGGTACACCCCGTTAACGGAGGACAGTTCAGCCGCTGGACTGGCTCTCGCGCAGTCTCTCTCTCCATACCCGGCTCTGTCGCTCTCTCACCCACACGTTCGGTGCTACCGGCCCTGGGTACCCCGTTGGTGGAGAACAGTTCAGCCGCTGGACTGGCTCTCGCGCAGTCTCTCACCCCGTTTTCGGCTGTGTCTCTCACCCACTCCCGCACGTTCGGTTTTGCCGGCTCTGAGTACCCCGTTGGTGGAGAACAGCTCAGCCGCTGGACTGGCTCCTCGCAGTCTCTCTCTCCGCACCCGGCTCTCACCTGCACGGTTCCCGTTCACCTCCCCAGCCCTCTCGCAGACCGGTGTTTCCCTCCCCGGCTGCGGCTGGGTTTCTCTTCCCGCGCCTACTCGCAGGCTCAGCGCTTCGTGGCTGCGGTCGCTGCCCGGATTTTTCCCGCCGATCGCGGTCCGGCTGTCACCCGACGCCGTTGGACCCGACTTTTGGCCAGCACAGCTCCCCCTCGACCGAGGTCGAGTGCTCTGCCCTTATCCTCCGGATACTTCTACACCTTCCCCTACTCACAGCCTCTTCGGCCGCCTTGTTCCCTGCTGATCGGCTCACTCCGCACCGTGGTAGAAGGGTAGTCAGTGCCTGTTGCAGACGGAAGCTTTTGTTGCTAAAGTCTTCCACCTTCTTCCTGCTGCAGCCTCGTGTTTTCTTCCAGCAGCACGACGAGGGCGGTTGCCTCTCTTCGACGCTCTTCTTGCTTTGGTAATCTTGCCGCAGGGTACGATCGGACTCGTCGCCACTGTAAAGTCTGTGGGTTGTGCAGTTAATAAATACACAGACTTCAGAAGTAACAAACAAAACAGGTCTTTACTATTCGAAGGTCCGGGCGAATCTGCCCAATAACTCCTGGCACAACACTTATATACTGGTGTGGTCACTATCGGTATTACAGTATACAGAAGCCAAACAAATAGTGCCACACCTAAAGTAGTTCCCTTAAAGGTGAACGGTTACATTCAATAGTTCCCTTAAAGATAGACGGGTACATACACTACAACCATGGCTTTCTCAGCTGGGGCATCCGTGGGGACCTTCTAGGGACTTTGGCGGGTGGGGCTTTCTTGGCCGATAGGCCTTTAACCCGAACCGCTGCTCCCTCAGGCTTGACCTCTCCCAAACCTGGGCTAGGGGCAGGTAACTCTTCGCAGCCTACTGCTGCGAGCTGAGAGTCTCCGCCCCCAGGTACCATGGCTGGTTCCGGGGCGGGGTTTTCGACCTCAGGTCCCTCCCTCTCTACACCTGGGTTAGGGGCGGGGTTTTTGCCCTCAGGTCCCTCCCCCTTGTCTGGGTCCCAGAAGAGTGGGGGAGTGTCCCAATCGATGGGCAGGAGGGCAGGATGGCCCCTCCCTTCAAGCAAGCCACAGCGCCTGCCTGTGCAGTCTGTGAACTCGCTCCTGCTGCAGGCTGAGGATCTTTATCCTCAGACCTTACCCCAGCTGGCTGTTTTCCCCTTTCAGGTGTGAACAACTTACACTGGTTGATGTGAAACGATTTTGTAGGCCGGGGCATCTTCATGGCGTATACCATGGGGCTGGCTTTATCTACAATGCTGTAGGGCCCCATGTACATTGGTTCCAAACTTCCTACTCGGGCATAGTTTCTTACCATAACCTGATATCCTTTCTCCCACTCGTGGTGCTTTCTCGGTTCGAGCAGCAATCGGTTACTCCGATGCTGCCTTCCCATGTTCCCAGCCGCCTGCTCATGGACCTGCTTCAGGTGCTCAAAGAGGTTTTGGGTGAACCTGTCCCGGTTGACCTCTCTGAGCTGACCCTCCGTGAGCACCGGGGCTAGTACGTGGGTGGGGGTCCGCATAACCCTGTCATTAGCTCGTACGGGGAAAACCCCGTGCTTTTAGACTGGCTGGCCCGGCTCCCCATCAAAACCAATGGTAGGACTTCAGCCCATTTACGGGGCGAGTCCACCGTCTCCTTCCTTACCCTTTCTTTCAGGGTCTGATTCATACGTTCCACAATCCCTGATGACTGCGGGTTGTGGGCCATGTGCCATTTCCCTTCAATGCCTAACAGCATAAGGGTGTTCTGCATCACCTGTCCGGTGAAGTGGCTCCCTTGGTCGGACTCCACATACTATGGTAGTACCCACCTCGAGAACACTTCCCAGACCAGGATCCTGGCAGTACCCATAGCTGTGGCTGTTCTGCAGGGAAAGGCCTCTACCCATTTGGTAAACACGTCCACCAGGACTAGGCAGTACTTGTAGCCTCCCTGGGTGGTGGGCAGGGGCCCAATGTAATCGACTTGTATTGACTGCCATGGTCCCTCTACCTGCCTGATGTGTCCCATAGGTACCTTCCTTTTGTGGGGGTCGGGGTTATTTGCAGCGCACACAAGACAGCCTGCACAGAACTCGCAGACATCGTCCCTGAGTCCCGGCCACCATACCGCAAGTTCCAGCAGTTGCCAGGTGGTCTCAGGCCCGGGGTGTCCCGCTCCTGGACCCTCATGGTCCAGTTGAAGGAATTCCCTCTGATGCTGCTCCGGCACAACCCACTGTTCCCCCCGGAACAGCATACCCTCTTTAATGGAGAGGGTCGCTGTGCCGTACGGACCCTCTACTCCCTTTCCCTCAGGTACAGCGCTGAGGACTGCTTTGAGGACGGGGTCTTGGGCTTGGACCGTCTTAAGGTCCGGGGCTAACGCTACCCCAACACTCCCTTGGGTCCCGTCCCTACCTCTTGTAATGTATGTACCTTTAAGGGGGGAGCTACTTTCTACAGCTCATGTATACTGTAGTACCGGCAGTGACCACACCTGTATATAACGTTGAGTAGTAATCTGTTGTTTCAGTTGCAGTTTGAACCACGTTGAGTAAACACCTGTTGTACCGTTCTCTGCAGTCCTATTCTTATTATTACACAGACGTAACAGTGGTGACGAGCAAGTTCGAACCTACCTGAAACTCTGCATCACCTCCCAGGGATTCGCTCCTGGAGAACTGTGGAAGAAGGTCGAGTCCAGAAGCACAGGCGTCGACCACGGGCAACCGCCCAGTCATCCAGTGGAGATTTGAGCATCGCAGGGGAGGCTGTCGAGAGCCAGGCTTGGCTTTCCAGTCAAGGTGGTCCAGCAAAACGGGCTGGCAACAGGTACTGCACAGACACTTCCCGGACAGCGACGAGCTAGAGCCCGACCGAGCGGCACAGAAAAAGGCCGAGCAGCGTCGATGGGGGAGAGAGAGAGGGCAGGACGCACAGGGCGCAGCCGGTGTTCAGGACCGAGCGGCGTCAATGGGGGAGAGAGGCGAGAGAGAGCAGAGCGCAGCCGGTGGTCAAGGGCCGAGCAGCATCAACGGGGGAGAGAGGCGCGCAGGAAAACGCGAGGCGCTGCCATTGCCATGAGGACCGCAGAGAGCGGCGTTGGCAGCAGTGCAGGAGCAGTGCGTGAAACCCACAGGGCATCGCCATTTGCCACGAGGACCGCCGAGAGCGGCGTTGGCAGCAGCGCGGGAGATGCCATTTTAAGCTGCAGTGGGGAAGAAAGGAAAGCGCGGGAGACGCCATTTTAAGCCAGTCTAACCACACCCAAAAATGCCGAAGTGTGGC
Organism: Somniosus microcephalus; assembly: GCF_052327205.1. Classification (NCBI taxonomy): domain Eukaryota; kingdom Metazoa; phylum Chordata; class Chondrichthyes; order Squaliformes; family Somniosidae; genus Somniosus; species Somniosus microcephalus. Next base: position 84,223,842 of record NC_141001.1, read on the forward strand.
AGTATTACAGCTTTTGACAGTGAAGTCGAAGATTGGATGACATATGTCGAACGCATAGAAGTATACTGCAAGGCGAATTAAGTGCCAGATGACAAGAAAGCGCTGGTATTGTTGAATTCAATGGGTGCAAAAACGTATGGCTTACTACGAAACCTAGTAACCCCAGAGAAGCCGGTAGAAAAGGATTTTGAAAACATAGTGTCAATCCTACAGGACCACTTAAACCCCACACTGCTGCTGATAGCAGAAAGATTTAAGTTTCACAAAAGGAACCAGCATAAAGATGAAACTAATGCTGAGTATTTAACGGAACTGCGCAAGCTATCGAAACACTGCCAGTTTGGAACGGGACTAGCAGATACTTTAAGGGACAAGTTTGTGTGTGGACTTCAAAGTGAAGGAACCCAGAAACGGCTTCTATCAGAAAAGGATCTTACGCTGGACAAGGCTTTCAGCATGGCAGTATCACACGAAGCAGCAGCACGGGGCACTGCAGAGGTACAACGGAGACCGCAAGAATATGGCACAAATGAAATGTCATACGGAACAGTGAAGTGCTATCACTGCGGCAGAACAACACACGACCATAATGATTGCTGGGTCAAGGGCAAAGTGTGCAGACAGTGTGGAAAAGTAGAACACATAGCAAGAGTCTGCAGGTCGGGAAAGAAAACCAGCAGCAAGAAATCTCCACAGGAGAAGTACAAGAAGGTACATAAGGTGACGGAGAGTAGTTCAGATGAGCAGAAGAGTGATACAGACTCCGGAAGCAAGGAGCTGGGTTGTCTGAAACTACATAATGTGATCAAAATGGAGGATCACCAAACTATCTGGGTCACGCTCAAGATAGCAGGAGTCCAAGTGAAAATGGAATTGGACACAGGATCAGCCCTAACAGTCATAAACCGAAGGGACTACAAGCGGCTATTCTCACATATACCCTTGAGAGATACAAAGATTGTCTTGAAGACGTACACGGGGCAAAAAGTCTACCCCAAAGAAAAAATAAGGGTGAATGTTATATATAACGGCAAGGAAACACCAAAAATGGACCTATATGTATTGCCAGATGGAGGACCACCACTACTAGGACGTGAATGGATCCGGAAGATACAGCTAGATTGGCATTCCATACAAGCACTGACTGTAGATGCCAAAAAGGATGACGACGTCACACCTGGGCGCCTGTCAAAAATGCTAACTGACGCACAAGAAGTGTTCCAGCAGGGACTCAGAACACTAAAAGGCATAACAGCGATGATCAAAATAGAGGAAAATGCAAGCCCAAAGTTTTTTAAGGCCAGACCGGTACCTTATGCGACCCGCCCAGCCGTCGAAGCAGAGCTGGAAGGTTTGGAACGTTCAGGAGTACTGTCCAAAGTGGACTGGAGCGAGTGGGCTACACCCATCGTTCCTGTAATGAAGAGGTCATTGAGTAATACGCCTGGGGAACCAAAGAAGGTTTGCATCTGTGGGGACATTAAGGTGACAGTGAACCCATTCCTTCACACTGTACAATATCCGCTTCCGCGGATTGAAGATATTTTTGCCTCGCTATCTGGAGGGAAACGCTTCACTAAGATTGACCTGGCCCAGGCGTACCTGCAAATGGAGGTAGAAGAAGCCTCGAAACAGTACCTCACGATCAACACTCATAAAGGTCTCTACCAATACAATCGGCTGGTGTTCGGGGTAGCATCAGCTCCGGCTATTTGGCAAAGGGCAATGGAACAAGTCCTGCAAGGGATTCCAGGGACCCAGTGTTATTTGGACGACATCCTGGTCACGGGCGAAAATGACAGTGATCACCTCGCCAACCTGGAGCAGGTGCTCACTAGATTGAAGGAATATGGGCTCCGAGCTAATCGCCACAAATGCGAGTTTTTCCAGAAGCAGATCTCATATTGTGGCCACGTTATTGATAAAGAGGGGTTACATAAGTCCCCTGAAAAGATTGAGGCAGTAGTCCAGGCTCCAGCACCGGAATATGTGTCACAACTGAGGTCGTTCCTCGGGCTGGTGAACTACTACCACAAGTTCTTGCCGAATTTGTCTACCGTACCACACCCACTGAACGCCCTACTGAAAACGGGGGTACCATGGAAGTGGAATGACGAATGTAAACGAGCTTTCCAGAAGAGCAAAGCATTGATCACATCAAAAGAAGTGTTGGCTCATTTCAACCCAGCACTACCAATTCGGTTGGCGTGTGATGCATCACCCTATGGCATTGGAGCGGTGCTGTCGCACAAATTCCCGGACGGCTCGGAGAGGCCAGTAGCCTTTGCGTCTCGGTCACTAACCTCAGCCGAGCGTAATTACACCCAGATTGACAGGGAGGCCCTCAGCCTAATGTGGGGAGTGAAAAAGTACAATCACTATCTGCATGGGCAGAAGTTCACCTTGCTGACTGACCACCAACCACTTGTCTCCATCTTTAATCCAAAGAAGGGCGTTCCGGTGATGACTGCACAACAGCTACAAAGATGGTCCCTTTTTCTAGGGGTGCACCAATATGAAACCGAGTATAAGGGCACGAAACGGCATGGAAACGCTGATGGGCTATCACGCCTGCCACTGCCTACTGCGGAGGAAGCACCAGCAGTGGATCCTGTCGAAATATTTCATTCGACTATAATTGAATGCTTGCCAGTAACTAACGCTGGTATAGAGAAGGAGACCCGAAATGACCCGACACTGTCTCGGGTATATGATTTGACGGTGAAGGGATGGCCAACACATGGCGACTCACTGTTGCCAGTATTCTCATCCAGAAGAGAATAGCTGTCAGTATGCCAGGGGACCTTGATGTGTGGATCCCGAGTGGTAATTCCACCCAAGTTAAGGGAGAGAATGCTCAATGAGCTTCACGAAGGTCATCTGGGAGGGGTGAAAATGTAAAGCCTTGCTAGGGCTTATGTGTGGTGGCCGGGGATTGATCAGCAAATCGAGGACCTGACAAAGAGCTGCTCAGGATGCCAGAAGGTCCAAAATGCACCACCACATGCCCCTCTACACCCATGGGAGTGGCCCTCATCTCCATGGCAACGGGTGCATATTGATTTTGCTGGTCCATTCATGGACTCAATGTTTTTAATAGCCGTGGATGCGCACTCGAAATGGCCTGAGGTGATCAAAATGTCCTTCACCACCACGGAGAAAACAATTGCAGTCCTACGGACCATTTTTGCCAGGAACGGCTTGCCAGAGCAGATTTGCTCTGATAACGGACCACAGTTTGTGTCCGAAGAGTTTCGAAGATTTATGAAAAGGATCCGCATCCGCCCCGTATCATCCAGCCACAAATGGATTGGCTGAGAGAACATAAGAACATAAGAAATAGGAGCAGGAGTAGGCCAATCGGCCCCTCGAGCCTGCTCCGCCATTCAATAAGATCATGGCTGATCTGATCCTAACCGCCAATCCACTTTCACAGAACCATCTCCTGAATCTAACAGAATTAGACACACGAAATAGGAGCAGGATCAGGCTACACGGCCCCTGGGCCCGCTCTGCTACCCACAGGGCCATGACTGATCCGAACCTAGACTCATGTCCAAATTCCTGCCCGCTCCCCGTAACCCTTAATTCCCTTTACTTCTAGGAAACTGTCTATTTCTGTTTTAAATTTATTTAATGATGTAGCTTCTACAGCTTTTTGGGGCAGCATATTCCATGGACCTATCACCCTCTGAGTGAAGTAGTTCCTCCTCATCTCAGTTTTGAAAGAGCAGCCCCTTATTCTAAGACTATGCCCCCTAGTTCTAGTTTCACCCATCATCAGGAACATCTTCCCCGCATCCACCCGATCCAACCCCTTCACAATCTTATATGTTTCAATAAGATCGCCTCTCATTCTTCTGAACTCTAATGAGTAGAGTCCCAATCTACTCAACCTCTCCTCATATGTCCATCCCCTCATCCCTGGGATTAACCGAGTGAACCTCCTTTGTACTGACTCGAGAGCAAGTATGTCCTTTCTTAAGTATGGACACCAAAACTGTACGCAGTATTCCAGGTGCGGTCTCACCAATACCTTGTACAACTGAAGCAATACCTCCCTATTTTTATATTCTATCCCCCTAGCAATGAAAGCCAACATTCCATTGGCCTTCTTAATCACTTGCTGCACCTGCATACTAACCTTTTGAGTTTCGTGCACCAGGACCCCCAGATCCCTTTGTACTTCAGTACTTTCCAGTTTCTTGCCATTAAGATAATAACTTGCTCTATGATTTTTCCTGCCAAAGTGCATAACCTCACACTTTCCAGTATTGTATTCCATCTGCCAAATCTCTGCCCACTTACTTAGCCTGTCGATGTCCCTTTGCAGGTTTTTTATGCCCTCCTCACTCATTACTTTCCCTCCCATCTTAGTATCATCTGCAAACTTTGATATGTTACACTCGGTCCCCTCCTCCAAATCGTTAATATAGATTGTAAAGAGTTGGGGACCCAGCACTGGCCCCTGCAGAACACCACTAGTTAGTGATTGCCAGTCTGAGAATGAACCATTTATCCCAACACTCTGCCTTCTGTTAGATAGCCAATCCTCTATCCATGCCAGAATATTACCCCCAATCCCGTGATTTTTTATCTTAAGCAATAATCTTTTGTGTGGCACCTTGTCAAATGCCTTTTGGAAGTCTAAATACACTATGTCCACTGGTTCCCCTTTATCCACCCTATACGTTACTTCCTCAAAGAACTCCAGCAAATTTGTCAAACATGACTTCCCCTTCATAAAACCATGCTGACTTTGTCCTATTAAATTATGATTATCCAAATGCCCTGTTACTGTCTCCTTAATAATGGACTCCAAAATTTTACCCACCACAGATGTTAGGCTAACCGGTCTATAGTTTCCAGCCTTTTGTCTACTGCCCTTTTTAAATAAGGGTGTTACATTAGCAGTTTTCCAGTCTGCCGGGACCTTTGCCGAGTCCAGGGAGTTTTGGAAAATTATTACCAATGCATCCACAATCCCTACCGCCACTTCCCTCAAGACCCTAGGATGTAAGCCATCAGGTCCAGGTGATTTATCCGCCTTGAGTCCCATTATTTTACCGAGTACCACTTCCATGGTGATTTTGATCGTGTTTAGCTCCTCCCCCCTTTTAGCCCCCTGTTTGTCCAGTGTTGGGATATTCTTAGTGTCTTCTACTGTAAAGACTGATGTAAAATATTCATTCAGTGTTTTTGCCATCTCCATATTTCCCACCATTAATTTCCCGGTCTCATCCTCTAAGGGACCAACATTTACTTTAGCCACCCTTTTTCTTTTTATATAACTATAAAAACTCTTACTATCTGTTTTTATATTTTTTGCTAATTTACTTTCATAATCTATCTTCCCTTTCTTAATCAATCTTTTTGTTATTTTTTGCTGTCTTTTAAAGTTTTCCCAATCCTCTATCCTCCCACTGGATTTGGCTACCTTATATGCCCTTGTTTTTAGTCGAATACTATCCTTAATTTCTTTACTTAGCCACGGATGGCTGTCTTTGCTTTTACACCCTTTTCTTCTCAGTGGAATATATTTTTTTTGGAAGTTGTAAAATAACTCCTTAAATGTACACCACTGATCATGTATCGTCTTACCCTTTAATCTATTTTCCCAATCCACTCTACTCAATTCCGCTCTCATACCTTCATAGTCTCCTTTATTCAAGCTTAGCATGCTTGTTTGAGATCCAACCTTCTCACCCTCTAATTGAATATGGAATTCAACCATGTTATGGTCACTCATTCCAAGGGGATCCTTTACTAGGACATTTTTAATTAATCCCGTCTCGTTACACAGGACCAGATCTAAGGTTGCTTGCCCCCTGGTCGGTTCAGTTACATACTGCTCAAGAAACCCATCCCGAATACACTCAATGAACTCATCCGCAAGGCTGCCCTGCCCAATTTGATTTGTCCAATTAATATGATAGTTAAAATCCCCCATAATTATAGATGTTCCCTTATTACAAGCCTCAACTATTTCCTGATTGACACTCCGTCCAACAGAGTTGCCACTGTTCGGAGGCCTATAGACTACGCCCACTAGTGTTTTTTTCCCCTTATTATTCCTTACCTCCACTCAAACTGTTTCATTATCCTGATCTTTTGACCCAATATCATTTCTCTGTATTACAGTGATTCCTTCCTTTATTAACATAGCCACCCCACCTCCCCTTCCTTCCTGCCTGTCCTTCCTGATCGTTAAATAACCTGGTATGTTTAATTCCCAGGCATTGTCACCCTGCAGCCATGTTTCTGTAATGGCCACAAGATCATACCCATATGTAATTATTTGTGCCATTAACTTGTCTATTTTGTTACGAATGCTACGTGCATTCAGATAGAGAACTTTCAAAGATGTTTTGTGACACTTAGTTCCTGCTTTTGCCCTTTTTATTACTTTACCTTTTACTTCATACCTTCTGCCCCTTCCTGACACGCTCTGGTTTTTAATTTCCCCACTGCTACCTAAGTCTATGACCTTCTCTGTTGTCATTTTTATTATTTGCTCTCTAGGAACCTCCCCCCCACTGGTTAGTTTAAAGCCCTCTCTACAGCCCTAGTTATATGATCCGCCAGGACTCTAGTCCCAGCACTGGCCAAGTGAAGCCCGTCCCAACGGAACAGCTCCCTCCTGCCCCAGTACTGGTGCCAGTGTCCCAGGAAGCAAAACCGATTTCTCCCACACCAGTCTTTGAGCCACGCATTTAACTCTCTAATTTTATTTGTCCTAGCCAAATTCGCTCATGGCTCAGGTAATAATCCAGAGATTATTACCCTTGTGGTTCTGCTTTTTAATTTGGCCCCTAGCTGCTCAAACTCCCTCAGCAGAACCTCCTTCCTTGTCCTATCTATGTCGTTGGTACCAACATGGACCACGACAACTGGATCCTCCCCCTCCCACTCCAAGTTTCTTTCCAGTCCAGAGGAGATGTCCTTAACCCTGGCACCGGGCAGGCAACACAGCCTTCGGGACTCTCGCTCTCGGCTGCAAAGAACTCTATCTATCCCCCTAACGATACTATCCCCTACCACTACAACATTTCTTTCAACTCCCCCCACTTGAATGGCCCCCTGCTCCACGGTGCTGTGGCCAGGTTGCTCATCCTCCCTGCAGTCCCTGCTCCTGTCCCCACAGGGAGTAAGTGCCTCGAACCTGTTGGACAAGTGCAAGGGCTGCGGCTCCTCCAACACTACCTCCTGGATCCCCGTACCTGCCTCACTTCTAGTCACACCATCCTGACCCTGGCCACGGACTACATCTGAATTAATTAATCTAATTGGTGTGACTACCTCGTGATACACAGAGTCCAGGTAACTCTCCCCCTCCCTGATGTTTCTCAGTGTTTGAAGCTCGGACTCCAGCTCTTCAACACGGAGCCGGAGTTCCTCGAGCAGCCAACACTTACTGCAAATGTGATCACCGTGAGCATCAATGGTGTTCACCAGCTCCCACATATTGCAGCAGCAACACATCACCTGATCTCCCATTCTATGTAATTAATTAAATTTATTAATATTATTCTTAAATATCCTCTGCCCCGATTCTAGATGGTGAATATCACACCTTAGAACTATAAACCAAAGAGATTTAAGCTTAAAAGGGAGAAATACTCACCAACCAATCACTTACCCGCTTTCTGATGACGTCACACTTGGATTACTTTTTACCTCTCTCCTTCCAGACTGAAGACTGGTAAACCTTACCTGGTCTCTGGGACTTTTATAGCCCCGCTCTGCCGCTCAGGTTTCCCGCCGACGCTGTGAGGCATTACCTGGCCTCTGGGGACTTTTATAGCCCCGCTCTGCCGCTCAGGATTCCCGCCGACGCTGTGAGGCCTTACCTGGCCTCTGGGGACTTTTATACCCCGCTCTGCCGCTCAGGTTTCCCGCCGACGCTGTGAGGCATTACCTGGTCTCTGGGGACTTTTATACCCCGCTCTGCCGCTCAGGTTTCCCGCCGACGCTGTGAGGCCTTACCTGGTCTCTGGGGACTTTTATACCCCGCTCTGCCGCTCAGGTTTCCCGCCAACGCTGTGAGGCCTTACCTGGTCTCTGGAGTCTTTTATACATACCTTTAAAAAAGCAGTAAAGGCCATGTGCGATGACGACATTCCACTGCAGCATAAGGTGGACAATTTCCTGTTAGACTACAGAAATGAGACACATGCAGTCACCAACCAGGCCCCGGCCATGATGTTCTTTAACCGAAGGTTGAGATCTCGTATGGATTTGCTCAGACCAAATGTACGAAGAGATGTTGAGAGTAAGCAATTCCAGCACATTAATGAGAAGCCGACAAGGAGCTTCAATGTAGGGCAACCAGTCTTGGCCCGCGACTACCGAACAGAGAAATGGCAACCAGGAACGATATGCACATGGCAGGGGCCACTAATGTACACAGTGGACGTTGGGGAGAGCATCGTGAGACGCCATGCTGACCAGATCCTAGAGTCACGGGAAAAAGTCAACCCCATGCCTCGCCCATACGTACCTGGTGAGGAACCCGACGTACAGGTCGCATCTACCCCAGAAACAGTGGCATCGGAAGCTGATGAACCAACCGACGACAGGGGGCCAGAATCGCCTCCGCACCAAGAGCAAGACACTTGGGAAAGGCGCTATCCAGAAAGGATCAGGAAGCCTCCCCAAAGACTGAATTTATAAATAGACTATTTTCAGCTAATGTTGCATGTTAAAAGTGTTAATTGTAATTAGTTTTGTTGTGTATGTACCTTTAAGAGAATAACTGGTCTCAGACTGCAGTACCGGCAGTGACCACCCCTGTATAAAAGGCGCTAGTAAGCATCTGTAGTTTCAGTTTCCCGATTGACTCCTTTCAGTAAAGACTTGTTTTGTTCAACTCCTGCTGTCCATGTCTCAATCATACACGGATATAATACTGGCGACGAGCAGATACGAACTTACCTACAGTCTGCACCACCTCCTGGGATCCATTCCTGCAGCGAAGTGCGCAGAGGTCGAGGCCAGAAGGAAGAAAGAAGCAGTAGAAACGGGCGTCGACCGTGGGCATCCGCCCCTGTGTTAGCGGAGTTGAAGATTGCTGGAGAAGCTGTCGAAAGCGGGGCCTGGTTCCTGTTGACGGTACTTCAGCTAATCGGGCTGGTGGCAGGGAGTACACTGATCCTTCCTGGGCTGCGGCGGTCGCGAACTCGAGCGGGTTGCTTGCAACGGGGCCGAGCAGCGTTGTCAGGAAGAGGAGAGAGAGAGGGTGGAGCACACAGGGCGCGGCCGGTGCTACGAAGCCGGGCTGCGTATAGACCCGAGAAGAGGGAGGCAAGAGTCCCACAGGGTTGTTCCACGACGGGAAAATAATAAAAAAAGAAATATTAAACGCGCAGGAAACCGCGAGGAGCTGCAGGTTGCAATGGAAACCACGGAAAGCAGCGCTAGCAACAGTGGGGCAGAAGGCAAAAGCGCGGGAGGCGCCATCTTAATCAGCGGGGAAGAAGGCAAAGCGCGGGAGGCACCATTTTAGATTTTCAAGATACCGAAGATTGGCTGTATCACTGCCTTTGATAATACAATAGAGGACTGGACCACGTATGTGGAAAGAGTCGAGGTATATTGCGAGGCAAACGAAGTAGCCGATAAGAAAAAGGCATCGGTATTGCTAAACTTAATGGCCGCTAGAACGCACGGCCTATTGCGGGACCTGATAACTCCAGCCAAACCGAAGGCGAAGAGTTTTAATGAAATTGTTGCTGTCCTACAGGAACACCTAAACCCTGCACCGCTGTTGATAGCCGAAAGATTTAAATTCCACAGGAGAACTCAGCATAAAAATGAGAGCAATGCTGAGTACCTTACAGAACTACGCAAGCTATCAAAGCACTGCCAGTTCGGAGCAGGACTGGCAGATACACTACGGGACAAATTTGTCTGTGGACTCCTGAGTGAAGGAACACAGAAGAAGTTACTCTCAGAGAAAGAGCTGATGCTAGATAAGGCTTTCAGCGTGGCAGTATCATACAAAGCAGCAGCCAGGGGAGCTGCGGAAATTCAACAAAAGCCACAGGAATACGGCACCCACGAAATGACACGGGGATTTGCAAAATGTTATCGCTGCGGCAGAACTAACCATGACCAGAAGGACTGCTGGTCCAAGGACAAAATATGCAGGCAATGCGGAAAGATGGGACACATTGCACGAGTTTGCAGGTCTGGGGAGAAGACCAGCGACAACAAAAATGCTACTAAGGAACCGTACAAGAAAGTACAAAAGATGACGGACGGTAGTTCCGAAGACCAGATGAGTGATAGTGAATCCGGGAACAGGAGACTAAGCTGTCTCAAACTTCACAATTTAATCGCAAAAGAGGATCACCGAACCATTTGGGTCACCCTCACGATAGCAGGGTCCCAAGTTAAAATGGAATTGGATACAGGATCAGTGCTAACCGTCATGAATCGACGAGACTACGAGCGGCTATTCTCACACATACACTTGAGAGAGACATCCATCGTCTTGACGACGTATACAGGGCAAAAATTATACCCCAGAGGAAAAATAAGGGTGCCTGTCGAATACAACGGCAAGAAAATACGGAAATTGTATCTCTACATACTGCAAAATCGTGGACCACCGTTATTGGGCCGTGAATGGATCAGGAAGATAAGCTTATATTGGCACTCCATGCATGCAATGATGGTGGACGGTAAAAAAGATGAAGACGTCACTCCTGGACGATTGTCAACAATCTTAGCTAACGCCAAAGAGGTACTTCAACAAGAACTGGGCACTCTTAAAGGCGTAACCGCCTCGATAAAAATAGAAGAGAATGCAATTCCCAAGTTTTTCAAAGCAAGACCGGTACCATATGCAATTCGCCCAGCCGTCGAGGCAGAGCTGAATAATCTGGAGAAGGCAGGCGTGTTGTCTAAGGTCGACTGGAGCGAGTGGGCGACACCCATCGTTCCTGTCATGAAGAAAACGTTAAGCAATAAGTCTGAGGAGCCAAGGAAGGTTCGCATCTGTAGGGATTTCAAGGTGACGGTGAACCCAGTCCCTCACACAGTACAATATCCTCTTCCAAGGATAGAAGACATCTTCGCCTCACTGTCTGGAGGGAAGCATTTTACAAAAATTGACCTAGCACAAGCATATTTGCAGATGGAGGTTGAAGAATCCTCTAGGAAGTACCTCACGATAAACACTCACAAAGGTCTTTACCAGTATCATCGATTGGTATTCGGAGTAGCATCAGCTCCGGCGATATGGCAAAGAGTGATGGAACAAGTCCTGCAAGGGATTCCGGGGACTCAGTGTTACTTGGACGACATCCTTGTGACAGGTGAAGATGACAGTGAACACCTTAACAACCTAGAACAGGTGCTCACTAGACTACGGGAACATGGGCTACGAGCCAACCGCCCCAAGTGCGAGTTTTTTAAGAAACAGATATCGTATTGTGGCCACGTGATTGATGAAGAGGGGTTACATAAGTCCCCTGACAAAATTGAAGCAGTTGTTAAGGCCCCAGCGCCTGAAAATGTGTCGCAACTGAGGTCATTCCTCGGATTGGTGAATTACTACCATAAGTTTTTGCCGAATTTGTCGACAATCCTGCACCCACTGAATGCCCTGCTACGAACGGGAGTAGCATGGAAATGGAGCAATGACTGTAAGCGGGGCTTTCAGAAGAGCAAGGACTTAATCACTTCAAGAGAAGTATTGCCTCACTACAACCCAGCACTGCCGATCAGACTGGCGTGTGATGCATCTCCCTACGGCATCGGGGCGGTACTGTCACATAAATTCCTTGATGGTTTAGAGAGGCCGATAGCTTTTGTGTCACGCTCGTTAACTTCTGCCGAACGTAACTACGCCCAGATTGACAGAGAGGCCCTCAGCCTAGTGTGGGGGGTGAAGAAGTTCAATCACTACCTGCACGGTCAAAAATTTACTCTACTAACCGATCATCAACCTCTTGTCTCCATTTTCAACCCTCAGAAGGGCGTACCAATAATGACAGCGCAACGGCTGCAGAGGTGGTCCCTTTTCCTAGGGGCACACCAATATGACATCGAGTACAAAGGAACTAAACAGCATGGGAATGCTGATGGATTGTCACACCTACCGTTGCCGACGGTGGAAGAAGAAGACCTTGCAGTGGATCCAATGGAGTTATTCCACTCGACCATAGTCGAATGTCTCCCTGTGACGAATGCAAACATAGAAAAGGAAACACGGAATGACCCGACACTATCACGGGTCTATGATTTAACGGTGAAGGGTTGGCCAGCACATGGCGAACCACTGCTGCCAGCATTCTCGCTGAGAAGAGAACAGCTGTCAGTGTGCAGAGGAACCTTGATGTGTGGATCCAGAGTAGTAATTCCACCTAAGTTGACGGATAGAGTGCTCCATGAGCTTCATGAGGGTCATCTGGGTGGGGTAAAAATGAAAAACTTAGCCAGAGCGTTTGTGTGGTGGCCGGGAATCGATAGAGAAATCGAAGAGATGACCAAGAGCTGTGCAGGATGCCAGAAGGTCCAAAACGCCCCACCACAAGCTCCTCTACATCCATGGGAGTGGCCCTCATCTCCATGGCAAAGGATGCACGTTGATTTTGCTGGTCCCTTCATGGACTCGATGTTTTTAATTGCGGTGGATGCACATTCAAAGTGGCCAGAGGTAATAAAAATGTCCTCAACCACCATGGAAAAAACTATCACAGTTTTACGAACCATATTCGCCAGGAATGGGCTGCCTGAACAGATTTGCTCTGACAATGGACCACAGTTTGTGTCTGAAGAGTTCCGGAGGTCCTTAAAGAACAATGGTGTTAAGCATTACACATCTGCCCCATATCATCCAGCCACTAATGGATTGGCTGAGAGGTTTGTTCAAACATTCAAGAAGGCTATCAAGGCAATGTGTCATGAAGATATACCCCTACAACAGAAGGTGGACAACTTCTTGTTTGCCTACCGGAATGCGACACATGTGGTTACCAACCAAACTCCAGCCATGATGTTCTTCAATCGAAGACTACGATGCCGCTTGGATTTGGTTAAGCCAAACGTCCGAAGAGATGTGGAGAACAGGCAGTTTCAGAATATGAATGAAAGGCCGACCAGGAGTTTTAAGATAGGTCAACCAGTTTTGGCCCGAGACTACCGCACTGAGAAATGGCAGCCAGGAACGATTTGTACATGGCAAGGACCTCTCATGTATACCGTGGACGTTGGAGAGAGCATTGTAAGACGTCATGCTGACCAGATTCTAGAGTCACTGGAAAACGTCAACTCCACACCACGATCTGATACACCTGGTAATGAAATCGACGTACCAATTGCAGCTACCGCAGAATCGGTGATATTGGAAGCAGGTGAACCAAACAACGACATTGATCCCGACTCAACCTTGCCAGAGGAACCTGATACCCCAAAGAGGCGTTATCCAGACAGAATCAGGAAGCCTCCTCAAAGACTGAACTTATAATTGCTTAAACTTAACCAATGTATCTAGCAACCGTAATTGTGATTGTAATTAGTTATCATTTAGTTGTTAAATGAATGTTATGTACTGTTTATCTAAAAGGGGAGGAATTGTTGTGTATGTACCTTTAAGAGAATAACTGGTCTCAGACTGCAGTACCGGCAGTGACCACCCCTGTATAAAAGGCGCTAGTAAGCATCTGTAGTTTCAGTTTCCTGATTGACTCCTTTCAGTAAAGACTTTTTTTGTTCAACTCCTGCTGTCCGTGTCTTAATGATACACGGACATAATAAGTTTGATATTTAATTGTTAAATGAGTGTTATGTTACTGTTAATCTAAAACGGGAGGAATTGTAATGTATGTACCTTTAAGGGGGGAACTACTTTCTACAGCTCATGTATACTGTAGTATCGGCAGTGACCACACCTGTATATAACGCTGAGTAGTAATCTGTTGTTTCAGTTGCAGTTTGAACCACGTTGATTAAACACCTGTTGTACCGTTCTCTGCAGTCCTTTTCTTATTATTACACGGACGTAACACCTCTGACCATCGCCATGGGCCCCAGAAAATGCCTGTGCGGGCACCCTCCTTGGCGAGCAAGTCAGCCTGCTGGTTGCCTTGGCTGCGGGGTTCTGTGGAGGAATGGGCTTTCACCTTGTGGATGAAAACCTCCCCTTCCTCCCCCACTGCTGCCAGGATCTTTTCCAGCAGGGGTTTTACTGTGAGGGGCCTCCTGTCGTCGGAGGTGTATCCGCGGTGGGACCAGATGGCCAGGTACTACGTACATGAATTGCACGTGAACCTGCTGTCCGAGCAAATCGTGTAGGGGGTGGGGAAGATTTCGGGGTGTGTAACGACGTACACTACCGCGGACAGTTCAGCCTGCTGGGCGCTCATGGTGCTGGGGAGCTTAATCGCCAGGGCAGTGTTTGCCGCTGGGTCGTAAACTCCACACCCCGTGAGACGCTCACCAGCAGGTACCGTGCTGGAACTGTCTACATAGATCTTGCGGCCTGTGGGATGTATCCCGGCCCGTAAACCTATGTTTACTTCCCAAACCCTTTCTATGGAACACCGGTGGGCTGTTCCAGGATATACCAAGTTGGCTGCGAGCTTTGGCTCACAGAGATCCTTCACCTTCAGATCCATCTGTGAGAGGAGCAGGGTCCAGCGAACAATGCGGGCACTGCTCACTGTTCCATCATTGATCCTCCCGTCCAGAAGCATCTGGGTGGGTGTGTGATGGGTGAGGAGGGTGATGGGAGAGGTGCCTGTGAAGATCAATGATCTTTTCACAGCTCAATGTGTGGCCAAAAGGTGCCGCTTACAGTTGGAATAGCTTCTTTCCACATCTGTGAGTATCCTGGAGGAGTAGACCACCGGCCGCAGCCGGCCGTGCTGCTCTTGGAGCAGCACAGCACTCAGGCTGTCCCCGCTGGCTGCTACCTCCAGGAAAAACTCTTTCCCCCCATCTATAGCCCCTAGAGCTGGTGCGGTCTGCAAGTCCTTCTTGAGCCTGACGAATGCTGCCTGGCAACCCTCATCCCAAAGCCACTCCACTCCCTTGTGTAGGAGTCGGAGCAGAGGGGCTGCAGTGGCTGCATAGTCCTCAATAAAGTCTCTACAATACCCAGTCAGCCCTAGAAACGACCTCACACCCGTTACTGTGTTAGGGACCGATAGTTCTTGTACCACCTCCCTCCTAGCCTTATCTATGGCTCTTTCTCCAGCGCGCACGGTCAGGCCAAGGAATTTCACCTCTTGCTGGCCGATCTGCGCTTTCTTGGGATTCACTTTGAAACCCTTCTGCCCTAGCAGCTCCAGCAGTTTGGCCAATAGTGGGGCACGCTCCTCTTTCGAATCAGTGAACAGGAGCAGGTCATCCACATATTGGACCAACTGTCTGGGCTGGCTAAAATCCTTCAAACTGTTTGCCATGCACTGATGGAAAATGTTGGGGCTGTTGTGGAAGCCCTGCGGCAAGCAGTTCCACGAGTACTGTTGCCCTTTAAACGTAAAGGCAAACTTGTACTGATCCTCCCTCCTTACAGGGATGGACCAAAACCCATTGTAAATATCCAGCACCGTGAAAGTGGTCGCGGATGCTGGAATACTCCCTATGAGGTCAGCAACTGCTGCTACTGTGGGTGCACAGGCTGGGATGTTACTATTGAGCACCCGATAGTTCACCGTGGCCCTCCAGGAATTGTCCGGCTTTCTGACCGGCCATAAAGGAGAATTCACGTGAGTAGCTATCGGTCTTGGAACTCCCTGCTGCACTAACGAGGACATGGCTGCTTCCATGTCTGGCTCTGCTTCCCTGGGGAATTTATACTGTTTCTGTGGTCGGGCCATGGTCCCCGTCTACGCTGACCTCAAACCCTGTGGCCCTCCCGCGGTCGTGTTTGTGAGTGGCAAATGTGGCCAGGTGGGCCTGCACAAATGCCTGGAACTCTGGTGGGGTGTTGCTGACCATGAGCCCGAGGTTATAATCCTCTTTGGGCTTCATGGTGCAGAGGGACCTCTTCCCTTCCTTTCCTGGGATTACTACGATCTCACCGTTCTTTACTTTACCTGCCCCCCAAAGGCAGTGATTCCTCAAATCCACTAGGATCCCGTGGCCTACAATAAAGTCGGCCCCCAGGACCCCTCTTCCACCCTCCACTTCCCATTTCATCAGGACACAGGTCCACTTGGAGCGGAGTGGTCCTAACCGAATGGCGAGCGGGATGGAAAATGAGCCAGCCTGTTCTTTACCCGTGAACCCCGATAGACTGTATGGGACCCCGTTAGAGAGAGGTGAGGTGATGGGGTTAGCTGAGTAGACCACGGTGCATGATGCCCCCGTGTCTAACAGATAGGTCCCTGTCATCTTTTCTACCTCCATCTCCAAGAGGGGTCTTTTCCACTCATCATACCAGAGAGAACACAGATAAACAGGCTGTGCTGGCTCTAGTCACGGCTGTGGGTTGGATGGGGCTGACGGGGTGAGAGCACCGGTGGCGGCTGCTACTCTCCCCTGGCCAATCAATAAGGACCTCATGGTGTCCAAAAGTGACTCGACCTCTGTGGAAGGGATCCCTGCCCCCGCCTTTTGGGCTGGGGCTGTGGGATTCTTTCCCTTGTTATCTTTCCAAGGGTTTTTGCACTCCTTCCGCCAGTGACCATCCTTCCCACACCCGTAACAATTGGTCTTGTTGTTGGGGGGGTTACTCCCTTCCTGGTGCCACTCTTTCCTACCCGGTCCGGGTTTTACCTCATGCACCTTTCCCTTGGGTGGGTGTGCATCGGCTCCCCCACCATTTTTATAGGCCAGAGTGAGCTGCCTAATCACCGTAAGTTCGGTGGTCTGGGGATTTTTGGGGTCGAACCAGGCTTTTGCCTTGGCCCGGACCTGTGGCAAGCTGTTCGCCACCAGGCAACGGAGCCAATGGGCCAGGAGATCCCCGTTCAGGAACACTCGGTCCAGCGTCCCCAGACAGGCCCTCCTGTACACCGGCCACAGCCGGTCCGCAAAAGCCTGCGGGGTTTCCCCTGGGAGCTGGATCGTCTTCTCCACACGGGAGAAAGGACTTCCCTCATTCATCCCCATGGCCTCCGGAACTGCATCTCTAAGCTCCTCGTACCCGCTCTGCCCCCTTTTACACTCGTCAGAGAGGGATTGGAGGAGACTACTCTCCAGGGAGAATAGCAGCATCTTGGCCTTCTCAGCGTCATCGCAGTCGTTGACGCTGGCTGCCTGCTCTATTTCCCTGAAGTGGATCGAGGGGTCTCCTTTTTCGGAGAGCCTCGGGATAGGGTTGACCATGGCCCTAAGCTGTTGGGTGTTAAAGGGTAATACGAACTGGTTTTGGAGGGGTCCCTCATTGTCGCCATTAGCGGGTGGGCCGAACCTCCGATGCCGTGCTGGGCACATTGGTCCCGGCTCTGACCTCTCTGGCGTGGGTTGCTCCACCTCCGCCTCCACCTCCACGAGGTGCGGATGCCATCTTTGGTTACCCTTTATTTTAAATGTCCACGCAGGGTCCCTTTTATTAATAGTAACCTTTGGGGAAATGTGGAAATTTTGTGAATCCTACAAATGTCACACTAGAGGAGGAGGGAGTAGAGATATTGGAAAAGATAAAAATAGGTAGAAAGGTGGTGCTAAATAGGTTGGCATTAATCAAAGTTAACAAGTCACTCAGTTCAGATGGGATGCATCCTATTGCTGAGGGAAGCTAGGTCGACCTGAAACATTGACTCTATTTCTCTCTCTGCGGATGTTGCCTGGCCTGCTGAGTTTTTCCAGCGTTTTTGGTTGTTATTTCTCTTTAATTACTTGTCCAATTGCCTTTTGAAAGTTCCTATGGAATCTGCTTCCATCACACTTTCAGGTGGTGCATTCCAGATCTTAACAGCTCTCTGTATGAAAAAAATGTCTCCTCATTTCCCCTCTAGTTCTTTTGCCAATTATTTTAAATCTATCACCTTTGGTTACTGACCCACTTGCCAGAGGAAACAGTTTCTCCCTACTTGCTCTATCAAAACCGCTCGTAATTTTGAATACCTCTGTTAGGTCTCCCCTTAACCTTTTCTGCTCTAAGGAGAACAATCTCAGCTTCTCCTAATCTTGCCACATAACTGAAGTCTCTCAACCCTGGTATCATCCTGGTAAACTTTGTCTGTACCCTCTCCAAATCCTTGACATCCTTCCTAAAGTATAGTGCTCAGAATTGTACACAATACTCCAGCTGAAAACTAACCAGTGATTTGTAAAAGTTTTGCATGACTTCCTTGTTTTTGTATTCAATGTCCTTCTTTACAAAGCTAAGTATCCCATATGCTTTCTTAATGATCTTACCCACTTGCCTTGCCACCTTCAAAGATTTGTGAATATGAATCCCCCATGTTCCTCTGCTCTTGCACCTCCCTCAAAATAGTACCATTTAGATTATACTACCCATCCATGTTCTTCCTCCCAAAATGCTTTACTTCGCACTTATCTGTATTAAATTGCATCTGCCATGTGTCTGCCCATTTCACCAGTCTGTATATGTCCTCCTGAGTCTTCTACTATCTTACTCACTATTTACTATGTTGTCAAGTTGTGCATCATCTGAAAACTTCAAAATTGTATTCCTACACCCAACTCCAGGTCATTTATATATAACAAGAAAAGCAATGGTCGTAATACTGACCTATGGGGGAACATCACTGCATACTTCTCTCAAGTCATCCCTTCAAAACATCCATTCAACAATATGCTCTGCTTCCTATCCCTTAGCCAATTATTAACCCAAATTACCACTGCCCCTGTAATACCATGTGCTTCTATTTTTCAAATAAGTCTGTTATGTGGTACTTTATCAAATGCGATTTGGAAACATAGAAACATAAAAACATAGAAGATAGGCGCAGGAGTAGGCCATTCGGCCCCTCGAGCCTGCTCCGCCATTCAATGCTATCATGGCTGATCATCCAAATTCAGTACCCGGTCCCTGCTTTCTCCCCATACCCCTTGATCCCTTTAGCCTTGAGAAATATATCCAACTCCTTCTTGAATATATTTAATGAATTGGCCTCTACTGCCTTCTGTGGTAGAAAATGCTACAGGTTCACCACTCTCTGGGTGAAGAAATTCCTCCTCATTTCTGTCCTAAATGGCCTACCCCTTATCCTTAGACTGTGACCCCTGGTTCTGGACTCCCCGACCATCGGGAACATCCTTCCAGCATCTAATCTGTCTAGTCCTGTTAGAATTTTATAAGTTTCGATGAGATCCCCTCTCCTTCTTCTAAACTCCAGCGAGTACAAGCCCAATCGATCCAATCTCTCCTCATACGTCATTCCTGCCATCCCAGGTATCAGCCTGCTGAATCGTCACTGAACTCCTTCCATGGCAAGAACATCCTTCCTCAGATAAGGCGACCAAAACTGCACACAATACTCAAGATGTGGTCTCACCAAGGCCCTGTACAACTGCAGCAAGACATCCTTGTTCCTGTACTCAAACCCTCTCGCTACGAAGGCCAACATACCATTTGCCTTCTTAATCGCCTGCATGCATGCTTACCTTCAGCGACTGGTGCACAAGGACACCCAGGTCTCATTGCACTTCCCCTTCTCCCAATCTATTGCCATTCAGATAATAATCTGCCTTCCTGTTTTTGCTACCAAAGTGGATAACCTCACATTTATCCACATTATATTGCATCTGCCATGCTTCTGCCCAATCACCCAACCTGTCCAAATCATCCTGGAGTTTCTCGGCATCCTCCTCACAGCACACACGCCCACCCAGCTTTGTGTCGTCTGCAAATTTGGAGATATTACATCTAGTTCCCTTGTCTAGATCATTAATATATATTGTGAATAGCTGGGGTCCAAGGACCGATCCCTGCGGTACCCCACTAGTCACTGCCTGCCACTCGGAAAAAGACCTGTTTATTCCAACTCTTTGCTTTCTGTCTGCCAACCAGTTCTCTATCCAAGTCAGTACCTTGCCCCCAATCCCATGTGCCTTAACTTTACATGCTTATCTCTTATGCGGGACCTTATCAAAAGCCTTCTGAAAGTCCAAATACACCACATCCACTGGTTCTCCCTTATCTATTTTACCAGTTACATCCTCAAAAAATTCCAGTAGATTAGTCAAGCACGATTTACCCTTTGTAAATCCATGTTGACTTTGTCTGATCCTGTCACTGTTTTCCAAGTGCTCTGCTATTACATCTTTTATAATGGACTCCAGCATCTTCCCCACCACCGATGTCAGGAAGTCCACACATACAATAGCTACTGCACTACCTTCATCAACCCTCCCTGTTACTTCATCAAAGAACTCCATCAGGTTAGTCAGACAGTATTTGCCTTTAACAAATCTGTGCTGGTTGTCCTTTATTAACCCAGACTTCTCTAAGTAAGGATTAATTTTTTCCTTGACAATGGTGTCTGGTAGTTTTCCCATCACTGATGTTAAACAGACTAGCATGTAGTTACCAGGTTTATCCCTCTCCCCTTTTTTGAACATGGGTGTAACATTTGCAATCCTGTAGTCCTCTGGCCCCATTTCCATATCCAGGGAGGATTGAAAGATTGTGGTCAGGGCTTCTGTTATATCCACCCCAGCTTCCCTCAGCAAAAGGATGCATCCCATCTGGACTAAGTGACTTGTCAACTTTGATTATTGCCAAACTATTTAGCACCTCCTTTCTACCTATTTTTATCTTTTCCAATAACTCTACTCCCTCCTCCTCTAGTGTGACATTGTCTTCATCCTCTTCTTTTGTGAAGACAGATGCAAAGTACTCATTCAGTATCTCAGTCATGCCCTCTGACTCCACATTTCCTTTTTCTCTCCCTAATTGGCCCCATCTTTCCTTATGTTTATAAAAGATTTTGGGGTTCCTTTTATGTTACCCGCTAATCTTTCTCATCGTGTCTCTTTGCCCTCCCTCTATCCATTTTCAATTTCCCCCTACACTCTCTGTATTCTGCCTGGTTTTCTCCTGTATTCTATTAAGGGAAGGTCTTGTCTGACAAACTTGATTGAATTTTTTGAGGAGGTAACAAGGAGGGTAGATGAGAGTAGTGCATTTGATGTAGTGTATATAGACTTTAGCAAGGCCTTTGATAAGGTTCCTCATGATAGACTGGTCACAAAGTTAAAAGCCTATGGGATCCAAGGCACAGTTTCAAGTTGGATTCAAAACTGGCTTGGAGACAGGAAGCAGAGGGTAATGGTCGATGGGTGTTTTTGTGACTGGAAGGCTGTTTCCAGTGGGGTTCCGCAGGGCTCAGTATTAAGTCCCTTGCTTTTTGTGGTATATAGATCAATGATCTTGATTTGAATATAGGGGGTATGATTAAGAAGTTTGCAGATGTTTCTAAAATTGGCTGTGTGGTTGATACTGAAGGAGGAAGCTGTAGACTGCAGGAAGACATCAATAAATTGGTCAGGTGGGCAGAAGAGTGGCGAATGGAATTCAATCCGGAGAAGTGTGAGGTAATGCATTTGGGGAGGGCTAACAAGGAAAGGGAATTCACATTGGCCCAGAAATTTGGCTCTCCACGATTGAGTATGCACGGAGTACTCACCCGTAGGCCGAATGGAAATTCCGGTTTCCTGCATGCACTGTGCTTGCGCGGGAAACCGGCACTTCCGATCCTCTGAACGAAGGGGTTCAGAGGTCGAACGCACGCGCAGGGGAGGCTGCGCGTGCACTTTGAACTTAGTTTTTTTTTGCAGGTTTTCACGCGAGGCCGTGTAGCCTTGTTCTGCTCCTACTGTGTTCTAATTCTGTGTTAGATTTCAGGAGATGGTTTTATTCCTGTTCCTGGCTGGGGTGGAGATCGCCTTTACAGAAGGTAAGTACTGTAGAAAATATTGGGACAGAGTGATCTCCTGGAAGAATTTCGATCGCCTAGATGGGTCGGAGAGGAATTTCCCAGATTTTTTTCTCCCAAATTGGCCATTGGGTCTTTATCTGGTTTTTCGCCTCTCCCGGGAGATCACATGGGTTCGGGTGGATGCAGAGTGATAGAAGATTTGAGGTTAGGATCAGATCAGCCATGATCTTATTGAATGGTGGAGCAGGCTCGAGGGGCCGATTGGCCTACTCCTGCTCCTATTTCTTAAGTTCTTATGTTCTTATGTTCTTATTTACACATTTAAAAAGCAGGCGTAAGGCTTGCTTTTTACAAGGTAAGAGGTCAATTAATTAAAATTAAAACATTTTTTCCACAGGTTTATTATTTTTAAATACTTTAAAGCAAGGTAAGTTTATTTTTAGCCCTGTTTTTTTATAAAATTATTTTTTTCAAAAATTTAAATTATTGTTTAAAATAGTTATTTAATGTAATTTATAGTTTATTTAAAAAGTGTGATTTTTAAAAAAATTTATTTGAAGGTTTACTGCTATTTTGGGGCCCATAGTATTCATAAGTTTTCACAGGTCTTCCTGTCAATCTTATGAATGGGCTTTTCCGTCCTCCGATTGGCTGCCCATGGCTCACGTGATCCCAGGGGACACATCACACTAACTACGCCCCTGGGACACGCAAGCACAGTGCGCCGGCAGCTGGGCCAGGCCCCGGAGCGGAATTCCACGGGGCCCTACAGCTCAACAGCCGGCACGCAAGGTAAGTGTAGGTCGGGGGCTTACACCCGCGGGAAGCCCCCGACCCAAATTTCTGGGCCATTAAATGGTAGGACACTGAGTAGTGTAGAGGAACAAAGGGAATTGGAGTGCATGTCCACAGATACTGAAGGTAGCAGGCCAAGTAGATAAGGTGGTTAAAAAGGCATATGGAATGCTTGCCTTTATTAGCCGTGGCATAGAATACAAGAGCAGGGGGGTTATGCTTCGACTGTATAGAACACTAGTTAGGCCTCAGCTAGAGTACTGTGTGCAGTTCTGGTCATCACATTACAGGCAAGATGTGATTGCACTGGAGAGGATACAGAGGAGATTTACAAGGATGTTGCCAGGAGAAGAGAATCTTAGCTATGAGGAAAGACTGGATAGACTGGGTCTGTTTTTCTTGGAACAGAGGAGGCTGAGGGGAGACCTTATTGAGGTGCATAAAATAATGAGGGGCATAGATAAAGTGGATACAAAGGAACTATTTCCCTTAGCAGAGGGGTCAAAACCCTGGGGGCACAGATTTAAAGTAATTGGGGGAAGGTTTAGAGGGGATTTGAGGGGAAATTTCTTCACCCAGAGGGTTGTGGAGGTCTGGAACTCACTGCCTGAAAGGATGGTAGAGGCAGGAACCCTAGCAACATTTAAAAAGTACTTGGATGTGCACTTGGGATGCTCTAACCTGCAGGGCTATGGGCCAAGAGCTGGGAAGTAGGATTAGGCTGGATAGCTCTTTGTTGGCCGGCGCAGACACAATGGGCTGAAATGGCCTCCTTCCGTGCTGTAACTTTCTATGATTCTATACCTGACATTTGTCATTAACCCCTTTTTTCTGTTTTATTATAATCTCTATTTCCTTTGTTATCTATCTTTCCTCCTTACAAGAATATTCTTGATTTGTACCCGATCTCTCTCCACCTTGACAGCCTACCATTGCTTATTTACTGATTCTTTGGCCAATCTGTGTTTCCAGTTCACCTGCGCTAGCTCCCTACTCAAATCAATGAATTTGGCTCTTTTCCAGTATTTTCACCTTTGACTTTTCTTTGTCCCTTTCCATAACTACTTTAAACCTAATTATATTATGATCACTGTTACCCAGATGTTCTCCCACTGAAACACACTCTACTTCATTTCCTAGAACTAGATCCAGCACTGCTTCCTTCCTTGCTGCTTGAGAAACATACTGATTAAGAAAGTTCTCCTGTTCACATTTTAGGAATTCTTCACCGTCCTTGCCCTTTGCACTGTTTTTCCTCCCAGTCTATATTAGGGTAGTTGAAGTGCCCTACTATTGTTGCTGTATTATTTTGACATTTCTTTGAAATTTGCCTACAAATTTTCTTCTCTGTCTCCTTCTCACTATTTGGGGGTCTATAGTAAACATCCACAGTAACAGTTCCTTATCTGTTCCTTAACTGTAACCAAATAGTTTCAGTCTTTGGCTCAAATATTATTACTGTCTGTATTGTTTTCCCCATGGGCAACCATATGCTCCTCACTGCCTTGTAGTCACTCATGGATACCCTCCTTTGTGGCATCCTTCTTTATCAGTGTTACTGAGCAGTAACTTAGTGAATGCTGGGTAGATCCCACTTACCCCACCCTATTTTACAAATGCTACCAAATTCCAGTGGGGTGAAAGTTGAGCACTGCAGCATGAAAGACACAAGTGATAGCTGTTAACCTCACTGCGGTTTGTTAGTAGAACTGTATTGTTTGCCTCATATTGATCCGGCGTGGCTGTAAAGGCTGAATCAGTGACCTGAGGTCTTTAGTTAAAGGTGAACTGCTGCTTACTTTAGTTAAAGCTTCCAAGTTTTTTGCATACTAGTACTCAACTTAGCAAAGGAGGACTAACAAGAGCAGGAAATGCGAAATAACAACAGAAAACGCTGGAAAACTCAACAAGCCAGGCAGCATCTGTGGAGAGAGAAACAGAGTTAACATTTCAGGTCGAAGACCTTTTGTCAGAACTGTTCACCCTAAATCAGCCAGCCAGCGCAAACGATTGCGGAATTTTAAGTGCAAGTTACGTCCAGCTCAAATCAGGTTTCCACGATCTTTTGTGCTGGTTTAAAAAACATTGTGCTGAAGCCGGCCTCGCCCACAAAACTGGCTCCCTCCCAGATCCAATTAATCACCATGGCGAGTTTCCATAAATTGTGCCAGTTTGCAAGCCTTCAGGGAGGCTCATAAAATTAAGCTGCTTTTTTTTTAGGAACAAGGACACTAATAAACACCTTTTAAAAGCTTTTAAATATTAAAAAATATTCAGTTTACTAAGAAACTGACGACTGTACACCAATGTAATTAGTAAATGGTTCTGTATAGTTTCATAAAGTAATTTTCTATTATTTAAAAATTGGTTACTCAGAGTTAATGGACAAGACACTCTGATTAAAAATGCTTATTTTATGCAATAAACCCATTTTCAACTGTATTAATAAAACTACACCAGGTTACCACCCTTAAATATATCAAGGAATATTTTTAATGCAAAAAACATCAAAGCAATTATGTTAAAAATGTTAATGGGGAAAATAATGGGACTTAAAACAGACAAATCTCCAGGACCTGATAGTTTTCACCCCAAAGTATTAAACAAAATAGGTGAGGAAATTGCAAATGAGTTAGTTAAAGTTTCCCAAAGCTTTCTTGACTCAGAAATTGTGGGGGAAATGCCAAGGATGCCCTTATTGATGCAAGGTTCACCTAGGTTGCACCAGTGGACCGATATCAGAAACACATGCAATGGCCACTCTTCCTGTTCCCCCCAATGCCACTGACACAAAGCTGTATTGCAACCAACCAACCACCCCTTGCATATCCCCCCATTGGTCCCTGTCAAGTCATGTAAGAATAAGCCATTTGCTGTAATTTTTGCTGTAGCTTGACCAAACTTAAAAAGTTGACCACATTTTAATATACCAGCATGCTTTGGGAAGCTGAGAAGCTGGTTCCTGTGAAAACTCTTATACAAAAACCAATGATAGATTAGGAAGACCTTGGGCAGAAGCAGAGACTTTTTTCTGCTAAAAAATGTAAAATGAACTGTTACGGTTGTAAGCTGTGAAAGACTGCCAGCTGCCTTTTACCAAGATAAAAAAAGCATGCTTTGAGAGTCCTGTGGGAACAGACTATTGAACTGTGGAAACATCTTCAGACTATGGAATGTAACCGGCCTTGAAGGCCCACGGATGCTTAACAAACTATTGATAAGAAGAACTGAAAAACAACTGATGACATTGTCCGTATAGTTAGAGACACGTACACATTGGGAGGGTTGCCAAGTTTTAGGGTGTAAGAGATGCTGTTTCAAGACATTCGAAGCTGCTGCAGTCGGGGGCAACTTGGTCAGTTGCCAATTAAAGTCGTACGTCTAGTCATCGCTGAATTGACCACTCACTGGTGTTAATACGTATGTATTGTTGACTTATTGGCCCAGAAATTCGGGTCCCAACGCATGAGTACGGACGGAGTACTCACGCGTGGACCCGATGGAAGTGCCGGAATCTTGCATGCACTACGCATGCGCGGGAAACCGGCATTTCCAATCCTCTGAACCAAGGGGTTCAGAGGTCGAACGCGTGCGCGCAGGAGTCTGTGCGTGCGCGTTGAACTTCCTTTTTTTTTCCAGGTTTGCCCGTGCGCGAAGGCCTCCACTTTTTACACTTGAAAAAAGCAGACGTAAGGACTTAATTTTAAAAGGTAAGTGGTCTAATAATTAAAATTAGAATTGTTTTCCACGGGTTTATTATTTTTAAAGACTTTACAGTAAGGTAAGTGTATTTTTAGCCCTGATTTTTTATAAAATTACTTTTTTCAAAAATTTAATTTATTGTTTAAGACAGTTATTTAAAGTTATTTATAGTTCATTTAAATAGTGTGATGTTTTTTTAAATTTTATTTCAAGTTTAAGTACTGTTTTGGGCGCCCGGAGTTTTCATGAGTTTGACAGTTCTTACTGTCAAACTCATGAATAAACTTTTGCATCCTCCGATTGGTTGCCCAGTGCTCACGTGATCCCAGCCGATGCATCGCACTAAGTACGCCACTGGGTCACGCAAGCACAGCGCGCCGGGAGCTGAACCGGGCCACAGACAGGAAATCCACGCAGGCCCAGGCTTCAACTGTCAGCACGCTATGTAAGTGTAGGTCGGGGGCTTGCACCCGCGGGAAGCCCCCGACACGAATTCCTGGGCCATTATCACTTGATCTTAAAGTAAGGGAATAAATCTATGGGTGCTTAGATATTATCAGGAGTATTATATGCAGCAGTTTTGTGTGAACTTACTTGTAACCTCTTGCTGATTTTAATTAAAGGAATTTATTCCTGAATCCTTGGGTTTTGTGTTGTTTGCTCGACGGGTCTGGACTTTGGAAACTGTTTGACAGATTGGAGGACAAGGGTGAATCTAAATATCTTTCAGTCATGTCTTCCCATTCATCATCAAGCAAGTTAAAAGGCAAATTGCCACCCAGAAACCAAGAATGGGCAAGACGGGAAAGTGGTGAAAAAAATAACATTTTTGTGATTCTACTAAGAACTGAAACTTCACAACATAAAATGTTCTCAAACACCCATGTGCATATGCTTGTGCAACTACAAAGCTTTACTTTTCCTTTTCCTATCGCTCCAGTCTGAAGCAACCCCTGTGGCTTTAGCAGAGGTAGAGGCAGTCTGCTCAGATCCTTGCTCTGATTGCTGAGATACACGTGGCCGACATTCTCTGGGTTTTGGAGCCTGTAAGGCCCCACCAAAGATTGCTCCACCTGCACCTATGCACTTATAGAATGGAATGGTTACAGCACAGAAAAAGGCCATTCAGCCCGTCGAGCTCGTGCCGAGTTTCTGCAAGAGCACTTCAACTAGTCCCACTCCCCCGCCCTTTTCCTGTAGCCCTGCAAATTTTTTTCCTTCAGGTACTTATCCAATTTCCTTTTGAAAGCCATGATTGAGTCTGCTGCCACCACCCTTTCAGGCAGTGCATTCCAGATCCTAACCACTCGCTGAGTAAAAAAGTTTTTCCTGATGTCGCCTTTGGTTCTTCTGCCAATCACCTTAAATCTGTGTCCTCTGGTTCTCAACCCTTCCACCAATGGGAACAGTTTCTCTCTATTTACTCTGTCTAGAACCCTCATGATTTTGAACACCTCTATCAAATCTCCTCTCAATCTTTGCTGCTCTAAGAAGAACAACCCCAGCTTCTCCAGTCTATCCACGTAACTGAAGTCCCTCATCCCTGGAACCATTCTTGTAAATCTTTTCTGTACCCTCTCTAAGGCCTTCACATCCTTCCTAAAGTGCGGTGCCCAGAATTGGACACAATACTCCAGTTGAGGCCGAACCAGTGTTTTATAAAGGTTCATCATAATTTCCTTGCTTTTGTACTCTATGCCTCTATTTATGAAGCCCAGGATCCCATATGCTTTTTTAACCACTTTCTCAACCTGCCCTGCCACATTCAATGATTTCTGCACATATACCCCCAGGTCTCTCTGTTTATGCACCCCCTTTAGAATTGTACCCTTTAGTTTATATTGCCTTGCCTCGTTCTTCCCAACAAAAGGTATCACTTTATCACTATACACTAAATTATTTAAGACAGGACAGAGGGAGACACCGGGTAACCACAGATCTGTCAGTTTAACATCAGGATCATTGACTGAGCCCTTCAATAAGTATCAGCTGATCCAAGAGAGTCAACATGGATTTGTGACGGGTAACTCATGTTTGACTAATCTAGTTGAATTCTTTGAGGGGGTCACTAGTATGATGGATAGGCAGTGTCTGTTCAGTCCGTAAGTGTGACCCCGAGCTTCCGGTTGCCTGTCATTTTAATTCACCGCACCATTCCCACTCGGACCTCACTGTCCTCGGCCTCTTGCCTTGTTCCACAGAAGCTCACCGTAAATTCGAGGAACAGCACCTCATCTTCCGATTAGGCAATTTACAGCCTTCTGGACTCAATATCGAGTTCAACAATTTCAGATCATAACCTCGGCCCCTATTACATTTTTACTTATATTTTTAATCCACACCTTTGTTTTGGCCTTCCCCCCCCCCCTTTCTTTTTTTTTCTCTCTCTCACATGGCAGCTGTCTCCCATTCTGCCAGCGCATTTCACACCTAATCTAGAGCCGTCTTTTGTCTCCACTAGTCCTATCACCATCTCATCTCGTTTTGAATACCTCTTAATGTCTCTTCTCTTTTGTTCTCTCCCAGCCTGGCCTCTTAATCTATTTCATTTCCTGTGCCTCTTTAGTCTTGACAAAGGGTTCTCCCGAAATGTTGACTCTATTTTCTCTCCATGGATGTTGCCTGGCCTGCTGAGTTTTTCCAGCATTTTCTGTTGTTATTTCAGATTTCCAGCATCTGCAGTATTTTGCTATCGTACTAGTGTCTATAGATGTTGTCTATATGGACTTCCAGAAGGCATTTGTTTAGGTTCCACACAAGACATTATGAGCAAAAATAAAAGCGCACAGAATTGGAGCTTGTGACATGGATTGATAATTGATTGAGAGGCAGGAGACACAGAGTAGGGATAAAGGAAATGCTCTCTGCTTGCAGGATGTGTCTAGTGGTGTCTTCCAAGATCATTACTGAGGTCTCACATTTTTATCATATATATTAATAATTTGGACGAAGGAATAGAGAGTTGTATATCCAAGTTTGCAGATGACACTAAGTTAGGAGGCACAGTAAGTTGTGCAAATGGGAGCAGGAAGATAAAAAGGGACATAGGCAGACTAAGTGAGTGGGCAAAACTATAGCAGATGGAGTACAAGGTGGAGAAGTGTGAAGTTATTCACTTGGCATCTGAGAATGTCAAATTGGAATACTTTCGTAATGGTGAGATACTAAGAGCAGCGGAGGAGCAAAGGGAGTTGAGTGTCTGTGCACAGGCAATGTTCCCGCTAAGGTGTGCGTGTGGCTGCACAGTAATCTGAAAGATCCCGCGCAGGCTGCTCACCGGCTTTTACATTGTAAATATTGCGCATGTGCAGAAATTTAAAGGAAATTTTTTTTAAAAGGCCGCGCTGAACAAAGCACAGCATACAGGAAACTTTAAGCACAGGTACAAAAAATAACTAAAAAGGTTAATGAAATGTTGGCCTTGATCTCAAGGGGGTTGGAACACAAAAGTGAGGAAGTGATGCTTTAGTTGCATAGAGCCTTAGTCAGATCCCATCTAGAGTACCGTGTCAGTTTTGAGCACCACAGCTCAGGAAAGTTAATTTGGTCTTGGAAGGAGTACAGCGCAGTTTCCCCAGAATGATACCAGGGCTTAAAGAGCTAAATTATGAGGGCAGGTTGCATAAATCTGGTTTGTATTCCCTTGAGTTTACAAGGTTGATGGGTTATTTAATTGACGTGTTTAAAATAAAGGGATTCTAAAGAGTAGATAGAAACTATTTCCTCTGTTGGGGGAATCCAGAATGAGGGGGCATAAATGTAAAATTAGAGCAAGACCATTTAGGAGTGAAATCAGTGTGCACTTTTTCACGCAAAGGGTCGTGGAAATCCCAAATCCCAAAAAGCTGTGGATGCTGGGTCAATTGAAATTTTCAAGACTGAGATCAATAGATTTTTGTTTGGTAAGAGTAGCAAGTAATATGGGGAAAGGCAGGTTAATGGAGTTGAGGTAAAGATCAGCCATGATCTGCTTGAATGGCGGAACTGGCTAGAGGGGCTGAATGACCTACTCCTGTTCCTGCGTTCCTCTATTGCTATGACAGCAACATCTATGCTTATACCTTATTAAAATAAACGATCAGCAGTAGGTATTTGCCATCCAACATAATGGGCTGAACTTTACAGTCAGAGGCGTACCTCCAGAGTACGTTTCTGACTCCCCAAAAAATACAAACTTACCTGCTGCCTCCCGGGCTTCGGAGTCTTCGGCTGGAATTTTGCCGGTGCTCAGGGGGTGGGTTTGGAGGCAGGACCACTGGCAAAATCGCAAAGATTGACAGCGGGCAGGAAACCCACTGTCAACCTACCTCCAATCAATCTTCCTAAGTGTCGGGTCCCCGCTTTGCACATGGGCCCAACACCTAGTGGCGGGAAGAGGATTATAGCCACTTAACTACCAGCTAACAGGGTCTTTTTTCAATTTTGACACTTCTACTTCGGGCTTCCAGGTAAGTGTGGCGTGTCATGAGTCTGCTGTAATGTTTCTGCATTGATGACAGCTGCAGAAGTGGTGTGAAGGATCCAATGGTGCACTGGTGAGTTTCAGAGGTAAGAAAATATTGGAAATTCATTTTTAATGCATTTAGACTTTTCTGCAGGTAACAAGTTTTGAATTGTATGTGTAGTCCCACCTCATTGGGAGAACCTCTCTCACCAGTGACAGATCATTTCTGTAACCTCACCTGCAGCTGTCATCTGCTCTAGCCTAAGGAGGGAGTCACTGGAGAGCCTGGGTGCAAGAGCTCACCTGTGAACAGTCATTGTCAGTGTTTGCAGCACCTCAATGCTGTCAAACACTCAGAAATGAGCTGTCAAAAAAAATTGTGCATGGTCCCTTTAAGAAAACCGGCAGATGACATATCATCAAATGATGTTATCTGACCGGCTTCCTCTTAATTTGTCAGCAAGCCCACAGGGCGGGCTTAACAAGGCCAATCGATGTAAAATCACGTCTGTGGGCCGGATGTAGTTGGAGGCGGGACTGGAACCCGGAAACCAGCTGACCTGCTCCCAAACTGCATCGATTGAGAAAATCGCTGCTTCCGGGTCCTGGGTCTGCAGGCATTCGCCTGCGTAAAGGCCCATGGATCCCGGACGCAGGCGGTTTGGAAGCATCCCTGTGATCACCTATTAGAAAGCAGGATTCCCCATAAACTTATGAGAAATCTCCAAATAAATAAATAATTAACACAACTCTAATAAAAACAAATATTCCCACAATAAAAATTAATTAAAAGTCCCTTTGATTAAGCATTTAAAATAAAAATGTAATTTTTTGAAAAATAATGTTAGACATTTTAATCCTGGCCAAAATTTACATAAACTCATTTTAAATGATTTTATGTTTTAATCATTTTTAAAATGTTAATTTCACCTTTATTTTAACCCTTACATGGGTGTAAGGGTTTTGTGGGCATTTGTTGGGCAAATAGCCCAACTCTGCGCCAGCGAAAGTGTTTTTGGAGCACATGCGGACGATCTGTCAAGGAGAAACTTTGCACTGCGCATGCGGTTACTCGGAACTTGCGGGGCCATTCTGATGACTTATGACGGCGTACGCTGTGCGTACTGCATCATCGGCCCCGCAAAATCCAGGCCATTGATGTGAAAACTTATGCAGTGTAGAGAAAAATTCACCACAGGTACATGGAACGGTCTGTTGTGTCTCTTTGCATGACAGATTTAGGACTACCCAATCCAACATGACCTGAAATGACCAAAGTTCAGGTCTTTGCAAATTAATCTGAAATTGCCTTACTCGGGTCACTTCAGTTTGGATCCCAGCTCTCTCTGGGCCATGTCAACAAGCATTATAACTGGTCTTGAAGCATCAAAATAATGAATTGATAACCAACTAAATAATTTAAGTATTTCATGAAAGACAAACATGACTTGCTACAGAATAAATAAAGTTTGATTTATAGCCGGTGATTAACAATAATGAAATATTAATTTTGTTCAACATATGGTCAAAAGCACATTCTGAGTGCTTTCAGCGATACTTATAAATGAATCCAGCTGTTAATAATTTGGTCTTTAATTCTCTGGGAATTTTATTTTTATTTTGTTGCGGGGCATACAGTTTACATCTATGTGGAAATGGCTCAATATGAGGTATTGAAGAATAAACCATGATTGCAAGAAAATATCTAATCACGGCACATTGAAAGGATAATAAGATGCAAATTACATAGCAGCAAGCAGGGGAAGTATAATATCTATTGCCTCCATGGATTTCCATCCATCACAACCTAATAGGATAGAAGTTTGCTTTCTCATTTTGCTATAATATTCTATAAGCTTTAAGGTGAAGTAAGTTTGGGCAGAGTCAACTCAGATCCTGTTAGATGTGAATAACTTGTAACTACTTATAGTTCCAAACTAATTAGCACTACATTTACTATCTGACCCCCAGGTAGATGACAGGTTGTGGGAAGTTACACACTGGAACAATACATGATGCTCTATAGTAGTTGGGCTGAAGCTGCATTAATTGGATAGATAAGATGGGGGTATCCAGCATACACTTCACCTAACTTGAATTGCTTGGTCTTGATCAGTATAGAAATTAGAGCCCCTCCATTAATGACCACAAATTTGTTCAAAGGGGAAAGGAAAGATGTTTTTAAGTCTAATTTATGTTCAGTTCAGGATCACTTAAAGCTGAATCCTTCCATTTATGTAGCAGTCACCAAAATTAGTAACAGCTTTGACTTTTTAGGGTTTTTAAAAAAGATATTAAAATAGCAATTTGTAGAGCTGCATTGAATACTGATAGAAGTCTGTCCTTTCCCGTCTGGGGATTGGGTTTCATTGAATAAAACTCTTCTGTGGCAGTTGTTGGAGATCCTAAAAATCAGGGGGAAATTTTCTGGGGGGTCAGTGGGTGCGATCAGTGGCAGGTTGGGTGGGAAAATGTTTTTTTTGACAGTGGATCGGGACCCCGCTGTCAATTCGCTGCCACGTGCCTTTCCCAAATTTGGGGTCTGTCAGCGCTGAGCAGGCCCGACACACAATGGCAGGGGAGGCAATTTAGGTCATTATGACCTTGTCAACAGAGCATTAAGAACTATTTTCAGCTCACCTTCAGTTTACCAGGTTGGCCACAGGGTCCACGCTACTCGGGGATCACGTCAGGTAAGCCGGGTGGGGGTTGAATGGCCATGGAATCATCTCATTACTTGACAGTTGCAAATTCGCTATAAAAGTTCCCATCGCACAGCTGTTCACTTTCCAAGCTCAGAATCTGTTGCTTACTGCATTTGGAAGACAAGTTTTATGCAGGTTGCAAGTGTTGGGAGCAAACGCTCATTACAGCAACTTCTCTCACCATTGTCAGATTGCTTCTGTCATCTCAAATTCACCTGCCATCTATTCCATCAGAATGGGTACCGTTCATACTATTTCAACTTGGTCCTCAGAATCCCACCACGATCAGCCCCAACACCAGCAGCACCAGGCACACCAGCAGTGCAAATAACAACACCAATCTTCTCCGCAATCAACTGATGCCACACAGGACACAGGGCATCAGCACCCGACCACATTGCTGCCCGCGAGGCCAAGGATGGCCTCACCATGGCCAGATTTACTTCACTTGATGCTGTACACCCTGGCTGCCACATGATGTGCCAGGTTGGCACCACCCCACACCAACACCATAAAGCATCCCTACAATGCCTTTCATACTCATCACCATTGTGGGGGGTACCGTTATGTCTCACCATCTACTGCAACTCACTATGCCACTTCCAAAGGTGCACACAAATCTATCCAAGAACGCAAAGTGTTGAAAATAAAGCTTTCAATGTTTGACACCACATTAACAGAAACTTTACATGAACATTGCATAAAACACCCAAGAGCCTACCCTTGTGTGTTGTTAGTTGGTATGATTGCACAAGGATGAGGGTGACTGTGAGGGGCAGCTAGTGAGATGGGGAAGTGATAATGTAGAGAGAGAGGGATGGGCGGAGATGCAAGGTAAGTTGGTGTGAGTAAGGATGTGCAGGAGTAGGGTAGGGAAGGCAGAGTGATGGGGATGTGATGAGTGGCACAGCAAAATGAGGTTGAGTGTGGCTTTGCAGTAACATTTTGTGATCTACTGAGATCATTGAAAGGTTTGCACCACTGCAGCCTGATCCTCCTGATGACATCCCTGCTTGTGTCCTCCTTTGCAATGTGCAACCAGGCTACATTGATCTCCTTGGGAGGTCTCTTCCGCCCATTGGAATGGAAGAGTACCTCCCTGCTTGCTGTGACTCACTCCATAAGCAAATGGAGGGAGTCATGGGAGAGCCTGTGTGTAGCCGTGCACCTCTGTGCAGTGCTTGTCAGTGTTTGCAGCACCTCAATGCTCTGGAACACTGACAGCACAACTTTCAAAATCAATTTGTGCATGGTCTGCTTAAGGGAACCAGCAGATGACGTGTCATCAAATGACATCATCAGACCTGCTTCCTTCAATTGGCTGGCAAACACGCTGGGTGGGCTTAACAAGTCCAATCAGGTGAAAATCATTTTGGACAGTGGGCTGGAGCGATGTCAAGAACCACGGAATCACCGAGGTTGATAAAATCCAGCCCCCAGTGTCTATTTGGCTTGTTTGGCAGCATTTTCATCTCAGGGTTAGAAGATTTTGGGTTCAAGCTCCACTTCAGGACTTCAGCTGTTGTCCTAAGTTAAGAGGATATTGACAAATTATCAACATGGTCAGATTTAATACAAGAAGTGTAAGGTAGCATATTAGGGAGGATAAACAAGAAATGAATGTATACACCCAATGGAAAGAGGCTGAAGGATGTGAATAGAGAGACTTGGGGATTCAAATACACAATTACTTGAAAGTTGCAGGTAGATAAAGCTGCAAAAAAAGGTCGATAGTATTTTGGGCTTTATAAATATGAAGATAGAGTACAAGAGCAAAGAGATAACAGTAAATTTGAACAAGACAGTGGTTATAGAAAGGATATTAAAGCAATGAGAAATTATAGTTGTGAGGAGAGACTTGAGATACTATTTTCACTGGAACACGAAGATCTAATAGAGGTATTTTAAAATGATCAATGGTTTAATAGGATGAATAAAAGAAGACTATTTCCTCTGGTTGGAAAAGTCAATGACAAGGAGTTATCAATGTATAATTGTCACTCAGAGAGTGAGGAGAAAATTTAAGGGAATTTTTTTATACAGAGGGTTATTGCAGGATGGAATGCTTTGCCAGAGGGAATCATTAAGGGAAAGTTGGATACATATTTAAAGCAGAGAAAGATACAGTCTATGGGGATAAAGTGGTGCAATGGGATTAGTTTTGGATTGCTCTAGCAAAGAGTAAATATGGACATTGGGTTGAACGTCATCTATGCTGATATCTTCTATGGTTCTAAGCTGCCAATATTGGCAGTATGGTATTGAATGATTGCTACATTGATAGCCAAATGACCAAAACAATCACACATTATTTGTCATTCATTTTATAGCTTCTTGACATCTTCCTGTTTGCAAAATGGCTAAGATGTTTGCCTACATATCAACAATCAGTGCACTCCAATGTAATTCACTGTAGGTGAAATGCTTTGAAATGTTTCTTTGGATTGAGCTTTCATTTCTACAATATCAAATATTCATTAAGCCAAAGTGATTCCACATGGCTAAATCATCAATAACATCATAATTGCTCTTTATAATGAAATTTGGAGTGCCTTACTACAACACAAGGTGCAAAAGACTTGATATAGCCGCATGGAACATTACTTGTACATGTCAGAAAATATAATGCACTTTTTAAAGAAGAGACTTTTTTTAAATCTATCCCAAATTCCATTCTTTAGTAATTTATCTTGTAACATATATGATGCACAAAATTCTATGTAAACCTTTATATTAAAAATTTTAAGTCTGTGAGCACTGCCTGTCAACATTTTCCATATCTAAATTCTTATATCTGTACTTATATAGAAACTTCCTATGGAAGCCTGTCACACTATAATTGCACTCTCCTGCCAATGAAACCGCAGCAATATCATCACTGGCAGGATAATATAATTACAGCATGACAATTTACATCGACACATTCTAAATGTGAACATAGGAATTTATGGGAAATATAAAAATAAGGACAGAATGTATGACTTTAAAATTGGAATTGAATTAAATCCGTGTGCCCTGGTTCAATTACTCCCCTGCCTTCTAACTCTGCTTCACCTGGAGACTACACTTGACGTCTTGCTTCTCCATGTGCAATGTCATGTGGGATCGACTAGTATATAAATAGTAATTAATGATAATGCTAGGATTGAGTATCTCATTTTCCTTGGGACTTCTGAGATTTATAAAAACTTGATGGTACAATCTACCTGTGGGAAGCAGCCATGACTTTAGGATGTGCAAAATAAAATGCATTACTTTTCAATGCACGTTGCTTCAGAATTTAATTTATACCGCTTCCCCTTAGACTGATGCTGTACTCTACAGCCACTATCAATATGTCTTCTGTTACCTTCAGGTGGCTTGTGCCGCAACTTCTGTTTGCAGTATTGACCCTGCGAGCAGTCCAGCACCAATGTATCAAGAGTACAAGATAATAACTCATTCCAGGAATATGACAAGAACCCAAAACACTGAAGCTCAAAATCTCAAACTTGACTTAAAACTTAACTTTGCAACTTTACGGAGGATACGTTTTAGAGAAAAAAACATTTTGAAAACTGCAGAGATCTTTCAGTAGTTGAAGGATTTGTTTATTTATCAAAACTTGCATACAGTAAGAATATCACAAAAGTCACACTACAAAGTCCATCGACAAAGTTGCACCCCACTGATTTCTCATTTTGAAATTTGGCGTAAAACTGAAGTTTGTAAACCTTAGTAATATATATACATATTCATTATGAATATTAATTGAGAACATTTTATTCAATTTTGGGTCCTCTTATGTGCTGGCAGCAGCTGTTGGTGCAAAGATTAACCATCAGAGCTCTGTGCCATTGATGCATTATAATCTTCGCTTTTGAGGATTAATAATTATTACTGCAAGCTTATTAATAAATGATTTGCCATTGTTACTGGAAAACTTTATGCCCAATACAAGTTTTACTCCATCACCTTGTGTTCAATATAAAAAATCATCTTAGCACTTAAAATTGAAGTTATACTATTTGCTGCACCATGCAAATTTTACTTTCATATTTCAAAGCTGTTTTCTTTCCTCTAAAAATAAATCAGCTGGAAATTAACTGTATCGCAATTAGCTGTAAATGGAATGCAGTAATGTATATATAAATATAATATACATACAAGTAAAATATTTTGTGTTGCGAGAGTTTCTATTTGTATATGCTGAGGTCACTCAATCTTCTGGAACATAGTTGTTAGTAGAAAATCTGGAGTAGAAATTAAAGTTTACCAATGGGAAGGCCCATGGTTGGGCCACTGTTACATTTTTGTTACAACACTGTTACTTTTATTAGGTGGCTGAGCACAGGCCTCATTTCAATATTGAAATGAGGCACCTGCGCCCATTTCAGGCTCTACAGCAGCTCAGAAGAAGCCTGCAGGTAACTTACCTTAATGTGGACTCAGGGGGAGCAAGGCTGCTCTTCCTGTTTCCACTTTAAGACTGCGGCCACTGCTGGCCTGTGCTCACCACCCCCTCTCGATCGCCTCCTTTCCACCAGAACTCGTGTCTGGCCTCGGCCGGCATCTGAGCTGGCAAAAATTGGTCACGCCCCCACTAGACTTATGATGATGAGGCCTGAGGACCAATTTAGGACAGTTCTCAGGCCCCTCTGTTCTGGCTCGCCTTGGGTGTGCGCAGCATGAACCACGCCAGGTTTGGGAAGTAATGAATTTCGGCCCCTGTGTATCATCCCAAACATTCTTATGAAATAACTGACAAAGAAGAAAGTTGTGTTATAAAATTCAAAGGTTTTCACTTTACAAATGAAACTCTAGTTCATTGATAATGTGCTATCTTTGCAAACTTTGATATAATTCACCACGTTCTTTAATAATCAGTTTTCATTTCTCTCCACCCGCTGTGATTATTTCAGATGTCCACATCACCACTCTGATTCTTGGTACGTTAGTACTTTATTGTTCTGCCACTTGATTTTCTCATCAGATTTGTAAATTGGCCCTTGCTTTTCACAATGTCGTTTGATTAGCAAAAGACTGACATATGCCGTCTGACTGTCATGTGTTCCTAGACCTGCTTTTCCCTGTTCATTATGGAATTAAATTTAATTTTTAAACTTTTTTTTTGTTTCACTGTTCTCCCTGGCCTCAGTATGGTTGGGAGGTGTATATACTCTATAGATTTTAAATATAGGACTAACAGTCAACAAATTCAGACCAATACCTCACTGAGAAAGTGGTTCATTTCAGAAAGATTTCTGGATCAATTAAGTTGTTTGAACACATGCTGATCACTTCTTTCCCTAAATATAATCACCTCTGAAATTATACATGCAGCAAACAAACATGTAACAGTGCATTATAACTGTCTGTTTCTAGTCAAATATGAATACATTAATATAACATTGCGAGATTAAACACAAAAAAAAATATTTGATGTTACAAGCTCAAATCCCAATCTTGCCATATCTGGTTGTGTATGTGTATCATGTGTATCTAGTTGGAATCCATTAATCCAAAGGAGACATTTTGAGAGAGTGAGCTCTTGAGAGACCCTGGGACAAAAATGCTAAGAGAGAGATCTCATGAGAGACCACTCCCCACCCACCCCACTAATCCTTGGGGATGTATCCAGGAGATGCATTTTCATCCTATGTTGGTAACATGCCGACAACTCCACAATAAACACCAAGATAGTGATGAAGAGACTCCAAGAGCAAATCTGATATTAAAAAATTGCACTGGCATTGTAGTGTATGTACCTTTAAGAGAGAACTACTTTTACAGCTCCTGTATACTGTAGTACCGGCAGTGACCACACCTGTATATAAGCCTTGAGCATGCCTCTGTACCCCCAGTCTTGAGACTACCCTACTCCAGTAAACACCTGTTGATTGTTAAGTTACAGCATCCGTGTAGTTATTTGAAAACATCATACTCTCAGAATCACGGATCTAACAGGCATAAGGGTATCTGCTGCCCTATCACGACAATGTGAAAGGAATTTGTATTTACAAACTGAACATTTGAAGCATACATGTATATCTGTGAATAAGAGGATTTGCAGAGTAATTTTGACAAATGTTATCGCAGTAAATAAACAGTCAGAGTGTTTTTTTTAGAAAATTATAAGATGTTGTTTGAATTTGGTATTTGAGCAATGAGTATAAAGGTTATTGGTTGTCTACCACTTGTTAACAAATGACACTTTAACTGTTGGTTCACAGCATCTTGTAATATATTATGAGGGCTGCGGTTTTTCTTATATTTGTTCATGGGATGTGGGCGTCGATGGCAAGGCCAGCATTTATTGCCCATCCCTAATTGCCCTTGAAAAGGTGGTGGTGAGCCGTCTTCTTGAACCGTACTACATTGTTGCTAAGAAAACCCTGCTACCTATAAGTTTCAGAAATAGCACAATTTAAAAGATTCTGAGGGCCTGATTTACTTTGAGTAGCAGAGCTAAGTTGCTAACCATGATTCACAGAGAGAAAAAACAGGACAAATAAAGCAATTTATCAAGGTACAGGCAGCATAAAACTGATGTCAAACAGTGATTATGATTACAAAGTTAGAAAATATGCAGACATATTCCTCTCAGGGACAACTTATATAATTTACAGTATTCATCAAGCAAAAGATTTGTTGGTTTTATTTAATAGAGCAGATGCTCACTATAAAGCAGTTTTTTTTTTAAATGTCTTATCTCTTGATATAATGTGCAGTGTTTAAGTTGATCTTATTAATAGAGGAACAAGCAAAAGGGAGAGCCACACCATACAAACATACATTCTGGTTGGCAGACCAAAGAGTGGCATTGACAGTATCCATGGAGATATTTGTGACCTTTTTACGAAGGAGTAGATCAGAGATGCTTGAAGTAGAAAATGGTAACAGATTTGTGTAAAAAAAAAATCAAAAAATTTGCACACAAAACCGACATTACCATCATGACCAGGAAAAACAGAAATTATTTTTTAAAGCATGATGTACTTAAGCCTGTCTCTAAATGAAGTTAACATTCACATTAATATATTAATGGTGACAGCTCACTGGTTGCTTTTACCTAAAAGCATTGTTTGTGTGTGAGCTCACGCTACCTTGTGTCAATTTATAGCTTGCTTTGTTTACTATTATATATTTCTTGTGAAGTGAAATGGTGCAATTTAATTGACTGGCTCATAATGCTGTCAATTAATTTATTTTACTCATACCTGGATTTTGACAACTTGTAAGATGTTATTAAAGAATAACTATTACTGTTCACCACCCAGATACCATCTCCGAAAGACCAATTTACAGACATACACAAATTTTTGTCTGGCAAGGTAGAAATCGCTGAAGCAGCCCAGATTTTGCATGGAGAGTAACGGTGAGGATATCAGCGCTCACTGTTGTTGCAGAGAAAATTGGACATCAACTTCCATCATCCGCAAATGTGCATTTAAACACGGAAATCGGATGTTGCTGTCAGAGATACCCCGCTCCTTCACAGGGTACGCTATAACAGTCCTCGCCGATAGACTTGGCATTGAAAGACTAGAACTTGGGGTATTAGTTCCCCACTAAAGATGCCATAAAAAGTTAGGGCTGTGCATTCAGGAGTAAGTGACTTTTTAATGGCATGATAATTGATAATTACTGCCAAACAACCTCTCTGGCCCTGAAAATTAAATTTTACAAGTCTTATTCCTTCAGAAGGTAATTAGTGTTGGAGACTTTTTTTTAAATACAATTTTTCTATCTGTCTCTTTTATCTCTATCTTTTAAACAATGGCTCAGTTGGTAGCACCGTCTGCTTCTGAGCCAGAAGGCTTGTGGGTTCAAGGCCCACTTGAGGCAACTTGAGCACATAAATCCTGGCTGACACTCCAGTGCAGTACTGAGGGAGTGCTGCACTGTCAGAGGTGCAGTCTTTCAGATGAGATGTTAAATCAAGGCCTTGTCTGCTCTCTCAGGTGGATGCAAAAAATCCTATGGCAGTATTTGAAGGAAGAGCAGGGGAGTTATCCCCACTGTCCTGACCAATATTTATCCCTCAATCAACAGAACAAAAACAGATTATCTGGTTATTTTCAGTTTGCTGTTTGTGGAAGCTTGCTGTGCACAAATTGGCTGCTGCCTTTCCTACATTACAACTGTGACTATGCTTCAAAAGTACTTCATTGGCTGTAAAGTGCTTTGGGATGTCCGGTGGTCATGAAAGTCGCATATAAATGCGAGTCTTTCTTTATACTAAATTACAAAAGGAAACGCTGGAAAAACTCAGCAGGCCAGGCAGCATCGGTGGAGACAGAAACAGAGTTAACGTTTCAGGTCGATGACCTTTCGTCAGAACTTTCTTTATACTTCCTGGTTTAGCCTCTGCGTGTTTCAGTGAGGATTGTTCAATCTTATTGGTTGAAGAGCCATGCTGTTTCTTGATCTGCTCACAGATGCCACAGATGCCAAATCCAATAGGGAATTCAGGAGAAGCTTCTTTACCCAGAGAGTGGTGAGAATGTGGAGCTCGATACCACAGGGAGTAGTTGAAGCGAATAATATAGATGCATTTAAGGGGAGGCTAGATAAACACACGAGAGAGAAGGGAATAGAGGGTTATGCCAATAGAGTTAGATGAGGAAAGATGGGGGAAGCTCTAGTGGAGCATAAATGCTGGCATGGTCTGCTTGGGCCGAATGGCCTGTTTCTGTGCTGTATATCCTATGTAATCCTATGTAGATGCCCTGTTGAGGGCACAGCACCAGATTTGAGCAAGTATGTGTTCAAAAGCCCACAAAAACTTTGTGGGAAGCTATCAACGTAGTGAGCAGCACTTCGCCCCGACCGCAAAGTCCAGGCCAGTACCTTTGTATGACCAGTTTCCGATGAATGAACCCAAAACCTGTTGGCCTAGAAATTCAGTGAGTTGCGCCAGCCGCTAACGCCATAAAAGGGCTATATTTCCGGCGCTAGACACTTAGCGCCTGAACGCAGTCCGATCTGCGCCGACGCCCAAATTCAGTTGACATTTAGCGCCGGTGCAAAGTGTTTGCGCCCGCTCAGGTGCGCGCGCAGCTTATGATGTCATATCGTCGCGCAACGCTGTTTGTGCGCCCCAAACCGGAAATTCAGTGGCGCCCGCCCAATGTGGGCGTGGCGCTGCTAAGAACTGTGAGGTGGAACGCAAAAGAGGCCCTGTGGGCCTCGGGGAGCGCAAATTAAAGGGCACTTACACTGACCTATAAAGCCCAGCCATTTTGCTGCAATGACTTTACTGCTTTGGATTTCTGGACAGAGACCAAGGGACAGAGGTTACTGATTTGGGACAACATAGGAGAGGTATTTTTGGCTTCTGGCCAGTGCTTTGACATTTGATTCATTGTGATTTATCTGTTCTCAACTTTATTATGGGGGCTGTATGGGGGGCCAACCCTCAGTTGCAGCATTATGTGCGAAGGGCTCGCAGACGCTGTGAGAGAGGGCCAGCCATGCCTAGACGCAGAGGGGCCATCAGGCGTCGGCAACGTAGGCCTTACCCACTCAGGCAATACCGGCAGCAGGTGTCCTATCTCACCATGACTGCGGCGCATTGTGTGAAGAGGCTGCGCTTCAGAAGGGAGGTGGTTGCAGAGATCTGCCAGCTGCTTCACACAGATCTGCGTCCACAGCTGACGTGCAGGACGTCTCTCTCGGTGGAAGTGAAGGTCACGGTGGCTCTGAACTTTTATGCAAGTGGCTCCTTCCAAGCCGCTGCTGCGGACATAGCGAACATCTCCCAGTTCGTCGCGCATCGCTGCATCCGGCAGGTCACCGATGCACTTTACGCGAGGAGACACCAATTCATCTCCTTCCCCATGACCCGACAGAGGCAGGAGCAGCGTGCAGTCGGATTTGGCAGGATTGCGGGCTTCCCCATGGTGCAGGGCACCATTGACTGCACGCATGTGGCTATGCGGGCACCTATCCACAATGCCGAGGATTACCGCAACCGGAAGGGCTACCATTCCCTAAATGTACAGCTGGTGTGTGACCACAGGCAGCGCATCCTAGCTGTCAATGCCCGCTTCCCAGGAAGCAGCCACGATGCATTTATCCTGCGCCAGACTACTGTGGCTGACATGTTCGAGGCACAGCCTCCACCAAGGGGATGGCTTATCGGGGACAAGGGCTACCCTTTGTGTACATGGCTCATGACCCTCATCCGCGCGCCCAGGACCCCAGCGGAGGAGGCATACAACGAAAGCCATCAAGCCACAAGGAACATCATAGAGCAAACAATAGGCGTCCTCAAGCAACGGTTCCGCTGCCTGGATCATTCCGACGGATCTCTACAGTATTCGCCGGATAGAGTCTCCCAGTTCGTCGTCGTGTGCTGCATGCTGCACAACCTGGCTATCCACAGGACTCAGGCACTGCCACCTGGCATTGCACCACCACCTCAGGAGGACGAGCAGGAGGAGGAGGAGGAGGAGGAGGAGGAGGACCAGCCCAGGAGGGAGCGACAAGGGCCAAGGGCCGTCCGCCGGGGGCTTATTGATCTACACTTCTAGGCCCCCTGTCAGGGAATGGCCTGTGGCAATGAACGCACCTGAGGCAGCCGCTCCGCAAGCCGGTTAACGCAACAACCACTTCAAACATGACACCTGGACATGCTGAATAAATCAAAAGCTTTATTTCACAAACTCAGGGCCCTTCCCACATGAAACAGAAAAACAGACAAGACCCCCAAAAAACAGTCAAAAACATCTGTCACTCCCAAAACCTGGGGAGGACTAACAAAACTTGCCCATCCAAAAGGCCTTCAACAGCGGCCTTACAAAAATAAGCCCCCCCCCACAACAGAGACACCCCCATGAGAACAAAAAATGCCTTGATCCTCGGCCTTAACAAAATAATGCCCCCCACAACACAAGCCCCCCAATATAAAAGAAACCGCTCTCACCACACTCTAATGGGTGTGCCGAGAGGGCGAGTCCTTAGACAGGCTTCTCCGGCCCCTGGCCGACCTGCTGCTCCGCCTCAACCTGGGCCCTGCGGGTGTGGCGAGGCTGGGGGAAGGCTCATGAGGGCCACAAAGCGTGTCGGCAGATGCCCTTGGGGGTCGGCCTAGACGAGTCCTGGCCCGGGAGGGGCCGCCTCCTGACTGCTGCAGCTGTGGCTGGGCAGCATCAGTCTTAGCAGCAGCTCGTCGCACCTTGGCTGGGGGAGTGGCAGTGTCGGCAGCACCATTGGGGGCAAGCTGGCTGATGGAAGGTGCGCGCTGCT
Source organism: Somniosus microcephalus (assembly GCF_052327205.1). Classification (NCBI taxonomy): domain Eukaryota; kingdom Metazoa; phylum Chordata; class Chondrichthyes; order Squaliformes; family Somniosidae; genus Somniosus; species Somniosus microcephalus. Next base: position 84,268,526 of record NC_141001.1, read on the forward strand.
CGCCAGAGACACTGGCACTCGGCCGGGCTGGCAGTGTAGCAAGCGCAGCAATCTGGGGGAGGCCAGACCGCTGTGCTGCAGCAGGGCGGCGGGTGCCATGGCGATGCCTCCGTGCCACAGCGAGTGTGGCAGAAGTGAGTGCCCGAACTGCCCTGGTATGTGCCCGCATCAGCTCTGCCAGTGTGTGGACGGCACCACTCATCTCGCGAGTCGCGTCCTGCGCTGCCGCCAGTTGCTGCACACCCGCGTCCTGCGCTGCCGCCAGTTGCTGCACACCCGCGTCCTGCGCTGCCGCGAGTTGCTGCACACCCCTGTCGTGCGCTGCGGCCAGTTGCTGGACACCCCTGTCGTGCGCTGCCGTGAGTTGTTCGAACCCCCTGGCCTGTGATTCCCCGAAAGCCACCACACTCTGAGCCAAGGACTCAATGGCGTGAGGCATCTGTTCAACCACCCCCATGAACTCTTGGTGGCGCCGCTCAGACGCCGCCGACATCTCATCGAGGACGCGCACCTCCTGGGCGAGGACCGTGTCCGGACTGGAGGGCGGACTCTCCCTCCGGGGAGAAGGCCGCCGAGCTGGCCGACCCTTCCTGCGTGCGTCGACCCCACTTGGGCCAGGTTCTGCCCTCCCCTCCAACACCTCCCCCCTCTGGGCAGAAGGCCGGCGTGCTGCCGGAGCCTTCCCGCGTGCGTCCACCCTATTGGGACCAGCTTCGGCCCTCCCCTCCAACACCTCCCCCTGGCTCTCCTGCAGGCCAGACGTCTCCCCTCCATTGCCATCCCCTGGCGCGGAGGAGGGTTCCCCCGATGTGCCGCCTTCCTCCTGGTCCTCGACGTCCTCCTCCTCCAAGGGCCTGGCTCTCTGTGCTTCAGGGACCACCTCCTCCTCACCAGCTGAAAGCAGGAAGGCACAAGAGTAGCTTTAGAGTGAGGACAGGCCGTCAGCGAGGGAGGCCTGAGTGGTGCATTATGCGCATTTGTCGGTCAGTGGGAAAGGATGTAGATCTGAAGCGCGAGGGCAACGAGAGAGGTGCAACCGGTCATGTCCTTACCAGTGGGTACCAGTACAGGGTCCGCCTCGCCGATCGCGACAGGGCCAGTCACCCGGCCACGCATGAGTCGTGCCACGCTCTCCTCCAGATCAGTGAGCGCCTGGTACTCGGGACGGCCTCCACCAGTGACAGCCTGGCTCCTTACATTGCTCGCCAGCTTGGCCTGCAAGAGAAAGGACGGCCTCTAAGTACAGTGTGGTGCCCTGTTGCTGGGTGCACTGCCTCCCATGGTGGAATAGCTTGGCCAGTGTGGTGCCCTGTTGCTGGGTGCACTGCCTCCCATGGTCGAATAGCTTGGCCAGTGTGGTGCCCTGTTGCTGGGTGCACTGCCTCCCATGGTCGAATAGCTTGGCCAGTGTGTTAAGTGCAGAAAGTGCTATTGATGAACATGCAAGTGCCATTGCTGCGGGAGGAGGGCTGCCCATTAGGCCTTTGAGGTCCCTTTGCCCATAATGTGAGGTGCACATGCAAGGATGAGGGGGACACTGGAAAGGGTACTCACCTTCACCATCCGAGTGAGGTCGTTGAACTTCTTGCGGCATTGGTCCGCACTCCTGGGGACATCACAGGTGGATGACACCCTGCGGGCGATTTTGCCCCAGGCTCTCCTGTACTGGCTCCTGGGAGCCTTCCTGCCACTGTCCGGGCACAGGATCTCTCTTCTCTTCTCCACACCATGAATGAGCACACTCAGAGCATGCTCTGAGAAGCGCTACGCTCGCTCACGGGCCCTCTCCATTGCTCCAGGTGCTATTTTGGCACACCAGTAGTGCTGAGGCCTAGCTGCAGGGCTCCAGTATGCAGGGCGTGGCAGCAGTCAAAGTTGACCCTTCCCCCTTTAAGAGCTGGCCGGCGTCAGGGTGTCTGCTGTCAATCAAAACATGACCACACCTGCGCTGCGCCCGGCTTCGGCGTTATTAGGCCGCATCGCCGGCTTAGCGCCGGAACACAGCATTTCAACGCCAGTTTCAGCGCTCGGCCAAACTTAGGGCCAACTCTACTGAATTTCGGCGATGTGGCCTACACTTTCCGGCGGGCGCTAACTTTAGCGAGCGCCCGACTTTAGCGCCCCAAAAGTGTCCAGACTGAATTTCTAGGCCGTTATGTTTTGCTTTTGGTGCAGAATCTTAGGGTTAAACAATTACAGCAGAAATCATGTAATATCATGTAATATTCATCTACAGTTGTATTGGAGTGTGAGAAAAATGAAAAGTTGGACATTAATATGTCATGATAGTTATTGCATTTAGTAGCATAAAGTTTGGAATGAAACAAGAATGTATATTAAATTATATTAGTTAAATGAAATTCTTTGAATGAAAAGTATTTGATTTAATATTATATCTATCAGCATTAGAAGAACATCTAATTGGAAAGTCTTCTAACCATGGGCATAGATAATATCAATTCTTAATACATCCATTCAAAACAGATAATTCATCTGCATGAAAATCTATTCAGAAATGAAACAATACATTTATGGTTAATGAATTTTACATAACATATCAATCTATCATTTTGTAAAAATGGTACATTTGCACATACTTCCTGTCAAGTGACCATCACATGTCAGATGTCCCAATTGTGTCACAACATCAACAGATCAGAACTGAGGAGGTAGGGAATGTGTAAATGAAAACTAAGGAGAGTGATGAGAAAACTACAAATGAGAACTTACAAAGGATCTATGCAAATAAACAATCCTAAATGACCAATCAGGAGAATCTATGATTAAAATAAAGGAAAAGGCAAACTAATCAAATCACTCCAAACACTCTTGGGGGTTGTGGGGGGGGGTGCTGCGGGTGAGTGGGGGGGGCTGCGGGTGAGTGGGGGGGGCTGTGGGTGAGTGGGGGGGGCTGCGGGTGAGTGGGGGGGCTGCGGGTGAGTGGGGGGCTGTGGGTGAGTGGGGGGGTCTGCTGGTGAGTGGGGGGGGCTGCGGGTGAGTGGGGGGGCTGCGGGTGAGTGGGGGGCTGCGGGTGAGTGGGGGGGCTGCGGGTGAGTGGGGGGGCCGCGGGTGAGTGGGGGGGCCGCGGGTGAGTGGGGGGGCCGCGGGTGAGTGGGGGGCTGCGGGTGAGTGGAGGGCTGTGGGTGAGTGGGGGGCTTTGGGTGAGCGGGGGGCCGCGGGTGAGTGGGGGGCCGTGGGTGAGTGGGGGGCTGTGGGTGAGTGGGGGGCTGTGGGTGAGTGGGGGGTTGTGGGTGAGTGGGGGGGCTTTGGGTGAGTGGGGGGCCGCGGTTGAGTGGGGGGCTGTGGGTGAGTGGGGGGGCTGTGGGTGAGTGGGGGGCTGTGGGTGAGTGGGGGGCTGCGGGTGAGTGGGGGGCTGTGGGTGAGTGGGGGGCTGCGGGTGAGTGGGGGGCCGTGGGTGAGTGGGGGGCTGTGGGTGAGTGGGGGGCTGCGGGTGAGTGGGGGGCTGTGGGTGAGAGGGGGGCTGTGGGTGAGTGGGGGGCTGCGGGTGAGTGGGGGGCTGCGGATGAGTGGGGGGGCTGCGGGTGACTGGGGGGGCTGTGGGTGAGTGGGGGGCTGTGGGTGAGTGGGGGGTTGTGGGTGAGTGGGGGGGCTTTGGGTGAGTGGGGGGCCGCGGTTGAGTAGGGGGCTGTGGGTGAGTGGGGGGGCTGTGGGTGAGTGGGGGGCTGTGGGTGAGTGGGGGGCTGCGGGTGAGTGGGGGGCTGTGGGTGAGTGGGGGGCCGCGGGTGAGTGGGGGGCCGTGAGTGAGTGGGGGGCTGTGGGTGAGTGGGGGGCTGCGGGTGAGTGGGGGGCTGTGGGTGAGAGGGGGGCTGTGGGTGAGTGGGGGGCTGCGGGTGAGTGGGGGGCTGCGGATGAGTGGGGGGGCTGCGGATGACTGGGGGGGCTGTGGGTGAGTGGGGGGGGCTGCGGGTGAGTGGGGGGCCACGGGTGAGTGGGGGGGCTGCGGGTGAGTGGGGGGCCGCGGGTGAGTGGGGGGGCTGCGAGTGAGTGGGGGGCTGCGGGTGAGTGGGGGGCTGCGGGTGAGTGGGGAGGCTGCGGGTGAGTGGGGGGGGTGCTGTGGGTGAGTGGGGGGGCCGCGGGTGAGTGGGGGGGGCTGCGGGTGAGTGGGGTGGCTGTGGGTGACTGGGGGGCTGTGGGTGAGTGGGGGGGGGCTGTGGGTGAGTGGGGGGCTGCAGGTGAGTGGGGGGGCTGTGGGTGAGTGGGGGGGGCTGTGGGTGAGTGGGGGGGCTGCGGGTGAGTGGAGGGGGCTGCGAGTGAGTGGGGGGGCTGCAAGTGAGTGGGGGGCTGCGGGTGAGTGGGGGGGCTGCGGGTAAGTGGGAGGGCTGCAAGTGAGTGGGGGGGGCTGCGAGTGAGTGGGGGGGCTGCGGGTGAGTGGGGGGGCTGTGGTTGAGTGGGGGGGGCCGCAGGTGAGTGGGGGGGTGGCTGCGGGTGAGTGGGGGGGGCTGCGGTTGAGTGGGGGGGCCGCAGGTGAGTGGGGAGGCCGCAGGTGAGTGGGGAGGTGGCTGCGCGTGAGTGGGGGGGCTGCGGGTGAGTGGGGGGAGAATCATCTGTCATTTTGTTTTTGTCCTCAATCTGGCAAGTATAGGCTAAAATTAGGTTATTGAAAATAATAAAGGTACAAAAAAAAACAATATTCCATGGTAATGTAATTTAACATATATACTTGGCCACTCAGCCGTTTGTGAGGGCCGGCCTAATGGGTTCTGACATTATAAAGTCTGTAACCTTGTTTGAAAGGATGTCATGGAAAGAATGCTGGATGCCAGCGAGAGCTTATTTCTCAGATAATTAGATTTAAATCATGTACAGAAAGCGGAAGAAATTCTCCCGGTGGAAATGAGCTAGTATAGGGAGTCCGCTTTCACTGACCATCATAAGCTGCTCCTTGTTGTACTTGAAGGCTCTCTTAATCCACAGCCTCTATTATTTAGCCACTTTGCAGCACACAACAGCAATCCTTGACGCCTTGGCTGAGTTGCATTGCAGGATGCTCCAAGAGCTTTCCAGGTATCTAATGTGCTGCCAATGGTGTTCTTGATACCCTGTAATTGCTCTGGTTGGTGCTAGCATCTGATTACGTCTTTGCTCAGCTGGTGTCTTGAATACCACATAAGTATCATAACTATCATTGCAGATGGCAGCCTTCATTGCCCGGGAGCTATCCTGAGAATTGCCCGTGTGGATGAAATATTGATGGGATGATGAACTGTCTTAAAGCAAAAGCATCATGACAGCAGTCTGAAAAGTGAACATTGAGTTGCATAAACAAGTGATAATAGTTAGCAAAAGCAAAATACTGTGGATGCTGGAAATCTGAAATAAATACAGAAAATGCTGGAAATGCTCAGCAGGCCAGGCAGCTTCTGTGGAGAGAGAAACAGAGTTAACGTTTCAGGTTGATGACCTTTTGTTAGAACTTAGTTGCAGGAATTTGTAAGATAATAGTTGCAAATGAGCTGAACATAGAGAGTGTAATAATTTCTGTTTGATGTATGTAATGACATTATGTAATAGAATATGTAGGGCCTTGGTGGTACAATCTATAATCCCTAGACATTCCAGAATCCTGTCATTCTATAAAATCATTATCAATTCATCTACAAGAGATCCAAACATGAGGGAAGAAAAACCCACCAGTGATGGAAAGCTTTGGGAACAATGGGCTAGAAATTCCATAGTGCCCCTAACTTCTGAAAAGTAGAAAAATTAGCGCCAGGTGCTAATGATTCTCTCCTGCCGGGAAATTCAGCTTTAGTGCTCCAAGAGGGAAGTGGAGCACTAAATCAAGCGCTAACCACTTCTCTTAGGGCGCTAATGTCTGAGAGTGGGGCGGTGGCGGCAGAGAGCTGAATAGTTTGGAGCGTATTGCTAACAGCATCAGAGGTGTAGGATTCTCAGAATTCCCACATTTCCCAAGTTATTAAATAAGGGACCCTGAAGGACAAGTTATTAAATAAGGGAACCCTGAAGAACAAGTTATTAAATAAGGGAACCCTGAAGGACAATGGCTTCTGGACTTTATGGCAAAGACTGCAAGGTTAAAGCAGGGCCCTGCACAGCATGTCAAGTTCAAAACTCAAAACCTGACATGCCCGGACCTGTGGGAGACAGCTTTGATTTGTGATTTAGAACCAGACAGCTGAAGGAGACAGAACACGCATTCTTCCCTTTAAAACAAATCAACTCAGGAAGAGGCTTAATCTTGCACAAACTTAAAACCCATCAAGACTATACATATATAATCGCCTACAGTTCAAACTAACTACCAAGCCAGGAAGACACCGATTTACATTGTGCATAAACAAACACCAAGACATTAAAAACCATTTAACAACAGGACAACCACCCAAAAAACAGTTAAGGTGAATGGCTACAATCACCTTAACGAGCTCGCCAAAAATCAGACGAAGAACTAGCCCTGATTTGGCGCGCAGATAACGAACTCAAAACCAGTATAATTATAGGCCCACTGGTAACCAAGCACATACACACAAGCAGGCACATGCTCGGGTCCAGGGATACTCGAAACTCAAAGAAGCGGGGAGATGGCAGGTACGCTGACAATACTCACAGGAACCTTCAGGCCACAGGGGCATCCAACCGGAAGGCTCACGGAACATCACGGCGAGGAGGCACGGTGGGGCAGGCTCGACCGAAGACGACTAGGCCGCAACCGCAGCCTTACACAGAGACTGACCACGAGCACCGCGGTAACAAAGGACCGGGTAAACCATACCTTCAGATCATTACCACTGCACAGGTAATGATCTAGGCCACCGCGACCGAGCCGACACCGAAGACCGCCAACTGAACCCCAACCGCAACAAAACTCGACGACCAGACCACCACCGGAGGAACAAAACCCGAAGTTTTCCACTCTACAAGCTAAAGTACCCAACAAAGACTTTACTCCATATTTCTAACGAAGGAAAGAAGGTACTTACCCAGACAAATCCACAACCGCGCCCTTACCGCATCTGTGTATTCCACCCAACTGAAGAATCTTCGCAGATTCTAGGACTGGGGCCATGTGGCGACGGCAGGCCCCAAAGGACACAAAGAGCGAACCCCAAAATGCAACCGGCTTAATTGACAGGATTCGAACTGTCAAGAAACCCCTATTGGTGAGCATAATCCCTGGCTCTTGTAGTGCAATTTAGTTAAGTATTGGGGGTGGGACAAGGGTAGGGGGATTATTAATGTGATTTTCCCTTGTTGTGCCGTGTGTTCCCCATTCTTAATTAAGTGTATTCTTGAATGTCTGTAACTACTCCAGTAATTTAAGTGTGTAATTTTATTGTGACTCTAATAAAAATACAGTTTTCTTGTACCAAACCAGTTGTCTACTCAAATTCTGTATCGCAGCCTGTACCTAAGTCCGGTGTCTAGAACCAAGGGGTGTGGGAGCGATTCGAACCGCTCAAAAACCAATCAGGAGCAAAGCTGACTGTACACACCACTCACTAAAGAGGCTGCTTCCCGCGCTTAAAGGGAAGGGCCAATGATGGTGCACAACCTACTTGTCAGCAGTTCTGCATTGCAAGGTGACCAGTGCGACTGCCATTACAGCCCCAAACACTCTCACAAAGTGGAAGGCTTGAACATCTTGCAGCAATGAAACCTCAAAAATTTTGAGCAGGCACCAGACTGGTGCAAATAATAAAGGTTGGCCTACCTTTAATTAGCACTCCCCAGCCGGCCAGCTGAGTTGGCAACGCCTCCTCTTACTGCCGTTGTTCACGCCCGGCGATACGGCAGGGGGCAGGAGGCAATTTCACATCCGGGGCGATAACGGGGCACTGTGCACTTTATGATGTCACGATCTGCGAGGTACTAGCGGCCCAGGCGGTAAGAGATAGCGCCAGCGCTAAACCAGCACTGAAGTTCGCGGGCGTCGCTGCATTCGCTAACCGCTTAGCGCCCCATTAGCACCCACCCAGGCGCTAACGGGAGGTGCTAACCAACCAAATTTCTCCCCCCATATGTCCAAAGTCACCTCCCAAGTTCCTCCCAGGCTTGCTACACTTACGTTATGTACTGTTAGTTTCTATTCCTTAAAAGGGAGTCTGTTAAGGAGTTGCGTCAAGTAGCAGCATTTTTACCTAACAGTTCCTCTGTTTATTTCTTGGCATCCTTGGTTTCACTATTACAGCTGTTCACATCATCTTAAAGCAGCATTCACTCTACCATCTGAGGATATTAGCCAAAGGAACTGTAATTGAGCTCTGCCTAATAAATTCGGGAATCTTAAGGTATGGTGTTCTTCAATAAATAGACGGAGACTGCAGATCAACAATCAACAGGTGTTTACTGGATGAGGGTAGTCTAAAAACTAACAGTACAGATGCCTGCTCAGGGCTTATATACAGGTGTGGTCACTGCCGGTACTACAGTATACAGGAGCTGTAAAAGTAGTTCTCTCTTAAAGGTAAATACACTACAATTCCTCCCCTTTTAGATTAACAGTACCATAACATTCAAATAACAGTTAACACTTTTAACATGCACATTAACTGAAATAGTCCATTTATAGATTCAGTCTTTGGGGTGGCTTCCTGATCCTTTCTGGATAGCGCCTTTCCTGAGTGTCTTGTTCTTGGTGCGGAGGCGATTCTGGCCCCCTGTCGTCGGTTAGTTCATCAGTTTCCAATGCTACTGTTTCTGGGGTAGATGCTACCAGTATGTCGGGTTCATCACCAGGTACGCGAGACATGGGGTTGACTCATTCCTGTGAAGCTAGGATCTGGTCGACATGGCGTCTCACAATGTTCTCCCCGACATCGACTGTGTACATTAGTGGCCCCTGCCGTGTGCATATCGTTCCGGGTTGCCATTTCTCTGTTCGGTAGTCGCGGGCCAAGACTGGTTGTCCTACATTGAAGCTCCTTGTCGGCTTCTCATTGATGTGCTGGAATTGCTTATTCTCAACATTTCTTCGCACATTTGGTCTGAGCAAATCCAGACGAGATCTCAACCTTCGGTTAAAGAACATCATAGCCGAGGTCTGGTTGGTAACTGCATGTGTCGCATTTCTGTAGGCCAACAGGAAATTGTCCACCTTATGCTGCAGTGGAATGTCGTCATCGCACATGGCCCTTACTGCCTTTTTAAAGGTTTGTACGAACCTCTCAGCCAATCCATTTGTGGCTGGATGATACGGGGCGGGTGTGTAATGCCTTACCCCATTCCTTCTCATAAATTTCCGAAACTCTTCGGACACAAACTGTGGTCCGTTATCAGAGCAAATCTGCTCTGGCAAGCCGTTCCTGGCAAATATGGTCCGTAGGACTGCAATCGTTTTCTCCGTAGTGGTGGAGGACATTTTGATCACCTCAGGCCATTTCGAGTGCGCATCCACAGCTATTAAGAACATTGAGTCCATGAATGGACCAGCAAAATCAATATGCACCCGTTGCCATGGAGAGAGGGCCACTCCCATGGGTGTAGACATAGAAACATAGAAACTAGGAGCAGGAGTAGGCCATTCGGCCCTTCGAGCCTGCTCCGCCATTCAACGAGATCATGGCTGATCATCCAAAACATAGCACCCGGTCCCTACACTGACAGCCATCCCACCCAAGCCCTATCCCCGTAACCCCACGTAGTTAATCCCCCCTAACACTAAGGGCCAATTTTTATCATGGCCAATCAACCTAACCCACACATCTTTGGACTGTGGGAGGAAACCGGAGCACCCGGAGGAAACCCACGCAAACACGGGGAGAATGTGCAAACTCCACACAGACAGTCACCCAAGGCCGGATTTGAACCCAGGTCCCTGGTGCTGTGAGGCAACAGTGCTAACCACTATGCCACCGTGCTGCAGAGGGGCATGTGGTGGTGCATTTTGGACTTTCTGGCATCCTGAGCAGCTCTTTGTTAGGTCCTCGATTTGTTGATCGATTCCCGGCCACCACACATAAGCCCTAGCAAGACTTTTCATTTTCACCCCTCCCAGATGGCCTTAGTGAAGCTCATTGCGCACTCTCTCCCTTAACTTGGGTGGAATTACCACTCGGGGTCCACACATCACTGTCCCCTGGCATACTGACAGCTGTTCTCTTCTGGATGAGAATGCTGGCAACAGTGAGTCGCTATGTGTTGGCCATCCCTTCACCGTCAACTCATATACCCAAGACAGTGTCGGATCATTTCGGGTCTCCTTCTCTATATCCGCGTTAGTTACTGGCAAGCATTCAATTATCGACGAATAAAATATTTTGACAGGGTCCACTGCTGGTGCTTCCTCCGCAGTAGGCAGTGGCAGGCGAGATAGCCCATCAGCATTTCCATGCTGTATCGTGCCCTTATACTCTATTTCATATAGGTTCGCCCCTAGAAAAAGGGACCATCTTTGTAGCCGGTGCGCAGTCATCACCGGAACGCCCTTCTTTGGATTAAAGATGGAGACAAGTGGTTGGTGGTCAGTCAGCAAGGTGAACTTCTGCCCGTGCAGATAGTGGTTGAACTTTTTTACTCCCCATACTAGGCTGAGGGCCTCCCTGTCAATCTGGGCATAGTTGCGCTCAGCTGAGGTTAGTGACCGAGGAGCAAAGGCTACTGGCCTCTCCAACCCATCTGGGAATTTGTGCAACAGCACCGCTCCAATACCATAGGGTGATGCATCACATGCCAACCGAATTGGTAGTGCTGGGTTGAAATGGGCCAACACCTCTTTTGATGTGATCAATTCTTTGCACTTCTGGAAAGCTCGTTTACATTCGTCATTCCACTTCCATGGTACCCCCGTCTGCAGTAGGGTGTTCAGTGGGTGTAATACTGTAGACAAATTTGGTAAGAACTTATGGTAGTAGTTCACCAGCCCGAGGAACGACCTCAGTTGTGACACATTTTCCGGTGCTGGAGCCTTGACTACTGCCTCAATCTTTTCAGGGGACTTATGTAACCCCTCTTCATCAATAACGTGGCCACAATACGAGATCTGCTTCTGGAAAAACTCGCATTTGTGGCGATTAGCTTGTAGCCCATATCCCTTCAATCTAGTGAGCACCTGCTCCAGGTTGGCGAGGTGATCACTGTCATTTTTGCCCGTGACCAGGATGTCGTCCAAATAACACTGGGTCCCTGGAATCCCTTGCAGGACTTGATCCATTGCCCTTTGCCAAATAGCCGGAGCCGATGCTACCCCGAACACCAGCCGGTTGTATTGGTAGAGACCTTTGTGAGTATTGATCGTGAGGTATTGTTTCGAGGCTTCTTCTACCTCCATTTGCAGGCACGCCTGGGCCAGATCAATCTTAGTGAAGCGTTTTCCTCCAGATAGTGAGGCGAAAATATCTTCATACCGCGGAAGCGGATATTGTACCGTGTGAAGGACTGGGTTCACTGTCACCTTAAAGTCCCCACAGATGCGAACCTTCTTTGGTTCCCCAGGCGTATTACTCAACGACCTCTTCATTACAGGAACGATGGGTGTAGCCCAGTCGCTCCAGTCTACTTTGGACAGTACCCCTGAACGTTCCAAACCTTCCAGCTCTGCTTCGATGGCTGGGCGGATCGCATAAGGCACCGGTCTGCCTTTTAAAAACTTTGGGCTTGCATTTTCCTCTATTTTGATCGTCGCTGTTATGCCGTTTAGTGTTCCGAGTTCCTCCTCGAACAATTCTTGTGTGTCAATTAGCATTTTTGACAGTCGTCCAGGTGTGACGTCATCATTCTTTTTGGCCTCTACCGTCAGTGCCTGTATGGAATGCCAATCTAATTGTATCTTCCAGATCCATTCACGTGCTAGTAGTGGTGGTCCTCCATCTGGCAATATATATAGGTCCATTTTTGGTATTTCCTGGCCGTTGTATATCACTTTCACCCTTATTTTTCCTTTGGGGTAGACTTTTTGCCCCGTGTACATCTTCAAGACAACCTCTGTAGCTCTCAAGGGTATATGTGAGAATAGCCGTTTGTAGTCCCTTCGGTTTATGACTGTTAGGGCTGATCCTGTGTCCAATTCCATTTTCACTTGGACTCCATCTATCTTGAGCGTGACCCAGATAGTCTGGTGATCCTCCATTTTGATTACATTATGTAGTTTCAGACAACCCAGCTCCTTGCTTCCAGAGTCTGTATCACTTTTCTGTTCGTCTGAACTACTCTCCGTCAGCTTATGTACCTTTTTGTACTTCTCCTGTGGAGATTTCTTGCTGCTGGTTTTCTTCCCCGACCTGCAGACTCTTGCGATGTGTCCTGCTTTTCCACACTGTCTGCACACTTGGTCCTTGAACCAACAATCCTTCTGGTCATGTGTTGTTCTGCCGCAGTGATAACACTTCCCTGCTCCATATGACATTTCATTGGTGCCATATTCTTGCGGTCTCCGTTGTATCTCTGCAGCGCCCCGTGCGGCTGCTTCGTGTGATACTGCCATGCTGAAAGCCTTGTCCAGCGTAAGATCCTTTTCTGATAGAAGCCGTTTCTGGGTTCCTTCACTTTGAAGCCCACACACAAACTTGTCCCTTAACGTATCTGCTAGTCCCATTCCAAACTGGCAGTGTTTCGTTAGCTTGCGCAGTTCCGTTAAATACTCAGCATTACTTTCATCTTTATGCTGGTTCCTTTTGTGAAACTTAAATCTTTCTGCTATCAGCAGCGATGTGGGGTTTAAGTAGTCCTGTAGGATTTCCACTATGTTTTCGAAATCCTTATCCACTGGCTTCTCTGGGGTTATTAGGTTTCGCAGTAAGCCATAGGATTTTGCACCCATGGAATTCAACAAAACCAGTGCTTTCTTGGCATCTGGCACTTCATTCGCCTTGCAGTACACCTCAATGCATTCCACATATGTCGCCCAATCTTCGACTTCATTGTTGAACGCTGTGACACTGCCACTCTTCCGCATCCCTGGGTGAGGTTAGACTGGCTAAAATGGCGTCTCCCACGCTCGCCCTTCTTCTCCGCTGGCTCAAAATGGCGTCTCCTGCGCTTCCCTTTCTTCCCGCGCTCGCTCTTCTTCTCCGCTGCGGCTTCAAAAATGGCGCCTCCCGCGCTCTCCCTTCTTCTCCGCGGCTCAAATGGCGTCTCCCGCGCTTCCTTTCTTCCCCGCGGACGCTGCTCAGCCCTTGAGCCCTGGCTGCGCTCTGCGCCTTTTCCTGTGCGCCTCTCTCGTTGCCGCCGCTCGGTCTTGAACCCCAGCTGTGCTTTACCCTCTCTCTCTTTTTGTTTTCCGTCGACGCTGCTCGGTCTTCAACCCCCGGCTGCGCCCTGTGCGCTTTACCCTCTCTCTTACCCTGTCGACGCTGCTCGGCCTTTTCTGTTCCGTCGGTCGGCTCCAGCCGCCGCTGTCCGGGAAGAGCCTGCGCTGTACCTGTTGCCAGTCTGGTGCTGGATCATCGCGGCTGGAGAACCAAGCCCAGCTCTCAACAGCCTCCCCTGCGATGCTCACTCTCTGCCAGATGACTGGGCAGTTGCTCGTGGTCGACGCCCGTGCTTCTGGCCTCGACTTTCTTCCACTGTCCTCCAGGAGCGAATCCTTGGGAGGAAATGCAGAGTTGCAGGTAGGTTCGAATCGACCTCGTCGCCACTATTAAATCCGGGAATCTTAAGGTATGGTGTTCTTCAATAAATAGACGGAGACTGCAGATCAACAATCAACAGGTGTTTACTGGATGAGGGTAGTCTAAAAACTAACAGTACAGATGCCTGCTCAGGGCTTATATACAGGTGTGGTCACTGCCGGTACTACAGTATACAGGAGCTGTAAAAGTAGTTCTCTCTTAAAGGTACATACACTACACTACCCACTCCAGGACTTGAGCACATAGTCTAGGCTGGCATTTTAGTGCAGCATTGAGAGACTACTGCATTGCTAAGTTAATGTCTTTTAGATGTGATGTTAAACTAGGCTGCCTGCCTGTTTCTGCGCACTTTAAAGATTCCACGGCATTTTTCAAAGAAGTGCAAAGAATCCTCCCAAAGTCTTGCCCAACACTGATCCCTCAATCAATACTACCAAACCAGATTAACTGGTCATTAATCTCATTGCTCTTTGTCCTGCCTTGCCTTCTATAAATTGGTTGTAGTGACTATATTATTCAAAAGTAAGTCGTTGGCTGTGAGTGGCTTTGGGATGATCTGAGAATTTGAAAAGTTAATGCAAATTAATTTGTTCATACCAATCTGCTGGTTGTAGAATAGGAAAAACAGGATCAGAAGAAGCATGCTAGTCAAGGTATTCAAGATAATTGCAATCTGTTGTGTCTTACACAATCTTGCCCTGCAAAGAGCCATTGTTATGGGACAGGTGGAAAAGAAGAAATACAGCCTCCAGACAGGATCCTGGTCATTAACCACTTTATTCGAGTCTGTGAACATGCAGAATGCAAGTAACTTGTATGGATTGAGTGCCTATTGTTAGCTCCTTGATAAATTTCATGAGCCACAAATGCCCTTTTACTGCCTGCGACATGTACTCGCAACTGACTGTGTGTTAGAGTGCAAGGTCTGTTCATAGCATTTCATTCATACATAGCGCCCAAAGAACAGGACTTCCGCTGCTACGGCATCGGACCTGCATTTTGGGCTCTGTTATCTCTAATTATTTCTATAGGCAATGAATGGATTAAACAAAATGAGTGTTAAAATTAGCTAAGGTAAAAGTCATTAATTTGTGATTCCTGGATTCCTAAAATGGCCCAATACCTACTAATGATAGTAGCGAACATCCCAACATGTTTTATGTTAGAATAAAAGTCTTTGAACTGATTAAAGCATTTGGCTGCACCTTGTGCTTTAATCCGTTTTCAGAGTCATTGAAACATTCATTATTATCATATCATGTTGCAATTTCAATTGTGCATTACTATAATATCATTAGCATCAATGTGGGACATCATTGAGCTTTCTGCATACTCTGGTAACTGGGAAGCCAGATTGGAAAATGGCTAATAGGATGAACATTACATTTGAATGATTTTCAATGTGCATTTATGATTCAAAGAAATGTTAATTTATTATGAAGCTATTAATTTTTGTGACTAAGTTCCAAAGAAAGATGCAAAAAAAAAACAAGGTTTGTATGCACTTCAACTCATTGTATAGTGAGATAGTAAAGAATTAATGATCTCGTAACTGAAGACTTGTGCAATCTCCATGCAAAATATTCCCTGTATGCATTGGCATCTGTGTTGGGTTGAATTGTGTGTGACCTTTAAAGATGGGAGTCCAATTTCCCTGCTACGTCCTAACCTATCACTCATCCATGTCTTTACTATTGGATTATTTGTCCAAGATATGGTTAGTAACTCAAGAGTTACTTGTATTTATATAGTGCTTTTAACATTTGTTCCAAGTCGCTTCTCTTGCTCCAATTCATCAACGCAGGGTGTTCCTCATCCCCCTTCTTTCATTCTATTATTCCTCAACCAATTCATTTCCAGTATTTCTGATCCAAACATAATTCTTATCCAGTGAATTCTGGTGCATCAATTCCTACCCCAAGTGTAAACGATTCCATAATTGCATCAATATCAATTATTTTAAACGTTCAGCACTACCATTAATAGAAAGGCTAATCCAAGCAAAGAACAATTGAAATATTCCAAAATCCTCTTGGGAAGGTGGGGTTATATATTCACTGAAGATCAATCCCAATAACTGAATCCCTCCTACCTAAACCACCAGAGAAGATGGCCGGGAGCTTCCTCGGAGCTGCTCCCGCTCTACCACTGGAACTTTGCCGAAATTCACAGCGTAAACACCATTTACCCATGTTCCAGCTCCACTGCTGCAACTCTAGCAAAGTTCCAGTGGTGGAGCTGGAAGAGCACCGAGGACGTTCCGAGGCGATGGGTGCACCTCTCCTCTGCCCCTTCAGGTACCTCCCACCTCCACACTCCACTAGAATACAGAGAGCAAACGCACTCTGTCATTGGATCACCAACAGGGGATCCTAGCATCTACACATTTTGTGCAGGAGGGGAAGAATTTGCTTATTTTAGGAAACAGCAAACAAAACTGATTGAGAAACAGGATTTGGGTACCAACCATTAAAATGCAATAAAAGTGAGGATCAGTACAGGTCTACTACGGTCATGAAGAAGGGTAAATTTTCCGATTGCACATTTGCAGTGCAGAGCCTTGCCCACTGGGAGTGCACGTTGGGAAATTGCAGGTGCATAGCCATCGATTTTCCATTCATTAATAAAAATTGTGTGATGTCCTCACTTTAAATAAAAATCGTGAGAGATGTAAAATGGGCTGCCGACTTGCTATTGCACAAGTCAAAATCTACCCCACTGTATATTGCATTCTCATGGCACAAAAATCAAGAGTCAATTGTAACTCATTACAACTGCTTTTAATTTAATATTACAGAGATTAATCCCCCCTCCCCCCCAAAAAATAAACTGGGTGGGATGTTTTCTGGGAAAGGAGGATAAAGCAATTGAGGTTGCTGCTCTCGGGAAACAGTGGGTGCCGCAGTGGATGTACTGGCGGCTGCTTAGAATGCAGCAGTGGTAAGGCTGAGCATGTCCTGGAGGATTTTGAGCATGGAGCAGCGATAGGAGAAGAGGCCAGAAGGGGTAATATTGAGTGGGGAACTGAGAAGGGCCATCAATCCCAGCATCAGCTGAGCATTTAATACCATGCATTCGAAGCTGACACGAAAGATTTCTGGGACAGGTTAGCACTGTGGGAATACCTGTTGGTCAGTGGTCCAGGACTGATTGGGACTATCTGGAGGTCAATCGTTTAGAACTATTTAGAGATAGAGGCCGGAATTTTCCGTACCTGTGTGGGTCGGGCACGGGCGGTCGCTGTGGCAGGTCGTGACCCCGTTCTTGATTCTATGCTGCTGCTCAGATCGAATTTGCGTTAATGGGGACTTTTAATGCCGCCTTGCGTGTTTCCCAGCCCTATTAAATGGTGCAGGTCTGATGACATCATCGATGATGTGTTTTCAGCCGGGATACATAAAGGAGCCATGGCCACATTGCAATTGAAGGCTCATCTAGGAGTGTGCAGGCAGCACACTGCACAATTGGACTGCTGGAAAGAGTGACAAATATGACTGCACTGAGACCGAGGGCTACACCCAGGTGCTCCAATGACTTGTGGAGGAAGTCACAGCACGCAGGGAGGTCCTCTTCTCTTCTAATGTGCCGAAGAAACCTCCCTAGGAGACCAAAAGAGCCTGGCTCCAAATAGCAGATGAGGTAAACAGCAGGGATGTTGTGAGGAGGACCTGGGTGCAGTGCCGCAAACATTTCAATGATCTCATTAGATCAGGAAAGGTGAGTACAAAGCCACACTCAACTTCATCCTGCTGTGCCTCTCATCACATCCCCATCACTCTGCCTTCCCAACCCTGCTGCTGCACATCCTTACTCACACCAACAGAGCTTACATGTCCACCTATTCCTCTCTATCTATCTACATTATCACATCCCCATCTGACTAACCATCCCTCACACTCACCCTCATCCTAGTGCAATCATACCAACTAACAACACACAAGAAGGCCACATGGCTTTGGCACCCCACTCCATCATAGTCTCCCTCTAAAGATCGAACCCATCCATTCCTTACTCATTCCATCACTCTCACTCAACCTTCTCTTCTTTCTCTCCTAGTAGGAAAAGAGAGCCCAAAATAAGAGGGAGAGGGAGAGAACGAGGTGGCACGTCATCATTGGTGACCCTAACAAAAGCAGAGGAGGCTGCCTTGGAAGTTTCTGGAGTCGCCGAGCAGCTGGACGGGGGAGATGGAGAGAGGGGGATATCGCAGCAACCTGGTGACAGAATTACGTATCATACAGCCACATGGCATACATCAGTCACTCATATGGGGACTGATGTCAGCAGCCAGTGAATGGTCATCATGTGCAGAATGGTATCTGTACCCATTCTTTATCTGACATATCTAACTCATATCTTTACTCTCCCACAGGCCCATCAAGAGCCCTCGCAATTATCCAGTAGGAAGTGGAAGATGACTCCTCAGAGGAGCCTCCAGCCTCTGAGGACACACCATCACCAGACATAAGCACAACCAGCACCAGCGCAGAGACGCACACCTCGATGGGTCCCACGCGAGATAGAGTCGTGTTGTCACCTGGTGTCTCACAAGTCACAAGTGAGCAAGAACAGATGGGGGAGACAGGGATAGCAGCGGAGAGTCTTTGCCGGAGGGCACAGGACGCCCCCAGCTCTGCTCAGCTTGATGCAGACGCTGATCCTCGGGGGCTATCCAGAAAGAGGGCGATTCTGGAGGTGCAGCAAGAAGTGCAAGAGGCTTTAACAGGTTTTGTGACCATGATGTCTGTAAATGTGCAGAGAATGGAGGAGTACATCTCCAACATGAGCACCACTGTGTCGCAGGCGATGGCGACTGTAGGCTCTTCAATGGATATTATGGCCACCTGCATGGAGCAGCTATGTGCCACTCACAGGAGCACATGGAATCTATGGAGAGTAGATGGCTATTTACAGAGAATAGATGGCTATTTATGGAGAATAGATGGCAGAGGTTCATAGACTTCCTCTCTAGGAGGGATGTCAATGCAGAAATGGGTCCTCATGGCCCCACTGCTGTGCAGCAAGGTGCTCTCCAGCTTCTTGCTAACAGGGAAGTGCGGGTGGCCCATGAGAGGGATGATGGTGAGAGAGGACATGAAAGTGGGGGCTACTCTCAAGGCACTCACACTTCTCCCCCGTTGCCATCCACTCATTCAGAGGCCCAGATGCCTCCTCGGATCGCGAGGGCCGAGTCTACCCCTGCACAGTCGCAGGAGGAGCAGACTTTGGCGGGGCCATCACAGGCTCCAAAACCCAGAGGACGTCCGCCAAAAGCACCTAAGTAGTCGCAGCAGGGAAGTAAAGCAGGCTGCCTACCTCTGCTGAAGCCACACTGGTAGCACCTCGTAGAAGCACATGCAAGAGAAAAATGACACCCAAATATATTCACAAGGGTAGCCACTTGGGTGTTTTGTTAAATGATTCTGTAAAGTTTCCATTACTGTAATGTCACACATGAAAATCTTTATTTTCACCACTTTCCGGTCATGGACAAATTTGTGTGCACCTTTGGAAGTGGCTTAGTGAGTTGGAGTGAATGGTGCGACATAACATTACCTCCAGCAATGGTAGTCAGTGTAAAAGGAATGACTTGGGCATTGCAGGGATGCTTTATGGTGCTGTTGGGGTGGTGCCAACCTGGTGCAGCATGTGGCAGCTATGTGGGTGTACTGCGTAAAGTTAAGTGAAATTTGAAAGGTAGGGTTTAAAAGACACTTAAGGCTCTGAGAAATACCTAATAATGATTTAAATTAGCTAGCCCACCTCTGTCGTTCGGGTCACTGCCGCGCTGGCAAATGCGCCAGAGGGAAAGGTGCGTGGGGACAGAATGACGGTGGGTTCCTGACCCGCTGTACGATATTTCAAAAATCCCACTCGGCCCGCCTCCGATTGCACCCGCATGGACCCCCGAAAATTCTGGCCAGAGGTTCAGAACCTGCTGTTTGCTGCAGGGTTTCAGGTTGTGTGAAGACCATCAGCAGTGGAGTTCCTTTGGAGTGGCTTGGCCCTTCACTGCAGGTGGCTTATTAAAGGGAGCAACAGCTGGAGGTATCTGGGAAGCTGGCCTTTGGAGGGACGGAGGTCAGCAAGAGAATGCCCTGCCTCCATGGTGCCAGGATGATTGGCTTCATTTGACCCTAATATAGGACCATTTGATTCTGCTTATGATACAGTAGGGGGAATGATGGTCACATATCATAAGGGCTTCAGAATTGTTTTCATCGGATAGTAGAATCAGAGTGATTTCACCAAAAAAAGATTGAGCAGCCCTTATGATTCAGAGTTTATCCTGGGAGTAGCTAAGCCACACAGACACAGATGGTCCCAAGTTTGATCTCCAATCTGTGGAAGTTAACTGATCTCAGATGAGTTGGAGGTGGTACTAAAATGACCTCTGTGCTATTGTTGTAGGGAAGAGAAACCAGCCAGGGTTCCCACCACTGAATGATTGCTATCCAGCTACTCCGGTTGGCATTGGACATTGAATAAGGACAAGATCAGGCTCAGCCCTGATATCCCATGGGTAAATAACCTACTGACACTTGTTGTCAAGACTCACATTAGAATCATGGCCATTTGTTGGAGCTCCTAGAGTGTGACATGGAACTGTATCCCAGTGGAGTCAATGCTTTCACAAAAGGTCAGAAAAATGGCCAGAAAGGAAAAAAAAAGTTTTTAAAAAAGCTTTAAAAATGAATCTGTTAGCTTACCCAAGCACAATTTTGCAGCGAACAAATACTGTACTGCGACAGGTTTTGTTAATACCTTGAGGAAAGCCCGAGTCTTCCCTACAGAGAGCAGACATCAGGCAGAGAAGAATGATCTTGCACACAAATTGTGCGAAATTGTTGGTATTACTAGGTCAGGGGAACAGGCTAATAATTAGTCATGCAGGAGCATGATTTATAACAATTTAAAATATTGCCTAGCAACCAACATGAAATATGTCTGAGCTTGCCACTTGTAAAAATTGGGAGGATGGATCAACGACTGTAAAGTAAAGTTTGCACTTCATAAATATGGGGTTGACAGCACAGACAAGATACTTAATAGAGATTTTATTAGCCACAATAAATCTTCCAGATTTGGCTCAGTTTGATGAATATTTTTGTCTTTAGGATTGTTTTAGGATGCAATACCTATTTGTGATAGATAGTATAAACTGGATTTCATTAACAATTGTATTTAGCTCTTATAGCTCTCACTGAGAGTAATTTTACTGTTCAATCTAGTATCCATGTTTAGAAGCATTATTAGATCTTCAATGTTATCTGTTTCCATATAGATCATTCATGTTGCTTGTATTCAAGGTGTATATTTTAATATAGAACATGTGCTTAATTGTGAAGTACACCGAGGATCATTCGTATTATTACAATTATTCATTTCAGTTGTTAACTGTATCGTTTTGCTATAAGTTTATTCTGAATTGTTCTTTAGCTTTTGGTGCTGATAGTGCTTCCTATGGCAGTCACTCTTGGCTTGATCCTCAATCATTAACATTGCAACAGCTTATCAAGCACTCCTTCATATGTTTATAAAAATATTATTGTTATTTTGCTCCCCTCTTTTAAGTCCCTCTTGCTGCATGAGTAAGGCCCAGGGGTAGACAAATTACTTGTTATCAGGCTTCTTTAAGCATTGCTTTTGAAATCACTGCTGGGAGGTCTAGAGCATTCCACTGAAGAAGCATTAACACTCTAATCAGTACCTTACCACCTACTACCCCATCGCATCTAGCAAAGTAATGGCTCATGTTGGAAATCTTTGGGGAGCACTCAATGGGATGAGCTGGTCAGATGTCCACTCGAAATGGGTGGAAAGCTATCAGCCCATTTTGCACTACTGGCATTGACAAATTTCACCCCCTGTGTTTCTGAAAGGAAAATTTAGGGGCTAGATTTTCAGTTGCTTGCGCCAGCAGTTAGCGCCTTAAGAGAAGTGATTTTCGGGCGCTATGCGTGTAGCGCCCGGGCGCAGCGCAGTTTGCGCCCCGCCCCAAATTAAGTTGCCCGTTAGCGCCGGCGCAAAGTTTAGCGGCCGCCCGGATGCGCGCGCAGAAAATGACGTCACATCCTCGTGCAACGCCCTTTGGCCGCCCCGAATCCAAACTTCAGTCGGACCGCCCCATTGTGCGGCTGGCGTCCAGAGCGTTTGTAAAATGGAACGCAACACACCCTGGGGAGCGCAAATTAAAGGGCACTCCTCCTGCACTATAAAAGGCAGTCTGCATGTGTTGTGTGGAAGGATCCAGTGTGTTGTTGTGAACGGTGTATTTATGTTTTCCTCCTCCTCCTCCTCTTCCTCCTCCTCCTCCTCATCATCATCATCATCCTCCTCCTCCTCCTCCTCCTCCTCCTCATCATCATCCTCATCCTCATCCTCATCCTCATTTCCCCCCCAGACTCTGCCTTTGAACAAAACAGATGCACCCTTCCCCTTTAAGAGCTCACTGGCACCAGAGTGTCTGCCGTGCGCTGCACCCGAGCTCGGGTGTTGCGCTCTGCACAGCCGGCTTAGCGCCTAAAGATAGTAGTGGAACGCCTCTTTTAGCGCTCCACCAACCTCTTAGGGCGAAGCCACTGAATTTCCGGCAACGGGGCGCTACTTTGGGGCGGGCGCTAACTTCGGGCGGGCGCTAAGGTTAGCGCCCCAAAACTGTCCATACTGAAAATCTAGCCCCTGGTCTTTTAAGTTGATGCAACAAATATAAGAACATAAGAACATAAGAAGTAAGAGCAGGAGTAGGCCATACGGCCCCTCGGGCCTGCTCCGCCACTCAATAGGATCATGGCTGATCTGAATCTAGACTCACGTCCACTTCCCTGCCCTCTACCCGTAGCCCCTAATTCCCTTATCTGCTAGGAAACTGTCTATCTCCGTTTTAAATTAGTTTAATGTTGCAGCTTCCACAGCTCTCTGGGGTAGCAAATTCCATAGATTTACTACCCTCTGAGTGAAGAAGTTTCTCCTCATCTCAGTTTTGAAAGAGCAGCCCCTTATTCTAAGATTATGCCCCCTAGTTCTAGTCTCACCCATCAGTGGAAACATCCTCACCGCATCCACCCGATCAAGCCCCCTCACAATCTTATATGTTTCGATAAGATCGCCTCTCATTCTTCTGAACTCCAATGAGTAGAGGCCCAACCTACTCAACCTTTCCTCATACGTCAACCCCCTCATCTCCGGAATCAACCGAGTGAACCTTCTCTGAACCGCCTTGAGAGCAAGTATATCTTTTCTTAAATATGGAACCCAAAACTGCACGCAGTATTCCAGGTGTGGCCTTACCAATACCCTGTATAACTGCAGCAAGACTTCCCTGTTTTTATACTCCATCCCCCTTGCAATAAAAGCCAAGATTCCATTGGCCTTCCTGATCACCTGTTGCACCTGCATACTAACTTTTTGTGTTTCATGCACCAGGACCCCCAGATCCCTTTGTACTGTAGAACTTTGCAGGTTCTCTCCATTTAGATAATAACTTGCTCTTTGATTTTTTCTGCCAAAGTGCATAACCTCACACTTTCCAATATTATATTCCATCTGCCAAATCTTTGCCCACTCACTTAGCCTGTCTATGTCCTTTTGCAGGTTTTTTATGTCCTCCTCACTCACTGCTTTCCCTCCCATCTTTGTATTGTCGGCAAACTTGTTGCACTCGGTCCCTTCCTCCAAATTGTTAATATAGATTGTAAAGAGTTGGGGTCCCAGCACTGACCCCTGCGGAACACCACTAGTTACTGATTGCCAGCCCGAGAACGAACCATTTATCCCAACTCTTTGTTTTCTGTTAGATAGCCAACCTTCCACCCATGCCAATATATTACCCCCAATCCCATGATTTTTTATCTTGATCAGTAATCTTTTGTGTGGAACCTTGTCAAATGCCTTTTGGAAGTCCAAATACACTACATCCACTGGTTCCCCTTTATCCACCCTGTATGTTACGTCCTCAAAGAATTCGAGCAAATTTGTCAAACATGACTTTCCCTTCATAAAACCATGCTGACTCTGTCCCAATAAATTATGTTTATCCAAATGCTCTGTTACTGTTTCCTTAATAATGGACTCCAACATTTTGCCAACCACAGATGTTAGGCTAACTGGTCTATAGTTTCCAGCTTTTTGTCTACTTCCCTTCTTAAATAAGGGTGTTACATTAGCAGTTTTCCAATCTGCTGGGACCTTTCCTGAGCCCAGGGAGTTTTGGAAAATAATCACCAATGCATCCACAATCCCTACCGCCACTTCTCTCAAGACCCTAGGATGTAGGCCATCAGGTCCGGGGGATTTATCCGCCTTAAGTCCCATTATTTTACCGAGTACCATCTCCTTAGTGATTTTAATCATGTTTAGCTCCTCCCCCCCCCTTGCCCCCTGTTTGTCCAGTGTTGGGATATTTTTAGTGTCCTCTACTGTAAAGACTGATACAAAATATTTGTTCAGCGTCTTTGCCATCTCCATGTACCCCACCACTAGTTTCCCGGTCTCATCCTCTAAAGGACCAATGTTCACTTTAGCCACCCTTTTTCTTTTTATATAGCTGTAGAAACTCTTGCTATCTGTTTTTATATTTTTTGCTAGTTTACTTTCATAATCTATCCTCCCTTTCTTAATTAATCTTTTAGTTATTGTTTGCTGGCTTTTAAATGCTTCCCAATCTTCTGTCCTCCCACTAGATTTGACTACTTTATATGCCCTTGTTTTCAGTCGGATACTATCCTTTATACTTTACTAAGCCATGGATGGCTGTCTTTTCTTTTACTCCCCTTTTTCCTCAGTGGAATATATTTATCTTGAAAGATGTGAAATATCTCCTTGAATGTAAACCACTGCTCTTGTACCGTCTTACACTTCAATCTGTTTTCCCAGTTCACTTCAGTCAATTCTACTCTCATACCTTCATATTCTCCTTTATTTAAGCTCAGTACGCTGGTTTGAGATCCAACCCTCTCACCTTCAAACTGAATTTGGAATTCAACCATATTATAGTCACTCATTCCAAGGGGATCCTTTACTAGGACATTTTTTATTAATCCTGTCTCATTACACAGGACCAGATCTAAGATTGCCTGCCCCCTGGTTGGTTCAGTTACATACTGCTCAAGGAACCCATCCCTAATACACTCTATGAACTCTTCCTCAAGGCTGCCATGCCCAATTTGATTAGTCCAGTCAATATGAAAGTTAAAATCCCCCATGATTATAGCTGTTCCCTTATTACAAGCCCCAACTATTTCCTGATATATACTCCGACCAACAGAGTTGCAATTATTAGGAGGCCTATAGACTATGCCAACGAGTGACTTTTTCCCCTTATTATTCCTTATCTCCACCCAAACTGTTTCACTATCCTGATCCTTTGACTTGTTTTGCACTTTCTACTCCCCTCTGCATAAATTTTCTGGACAAGGTAGAAGAAAGAGTGAATGCTAGAGAGAGGCACTGGCATCGGAGGTAGTCTGACCACATGCATCCTTACCCACGGAGTCATACGAACATACAAAAATGCGTGGACAGGAAAAGACGTACAGGTTCACCAAGCCTGTCCCACACAGTTGTGATGCCTTATGCATCACAATAGCTACAAGCCCCATCCACCCAGAACCATGTAATCTCCTGGGAGAGGCCAAAAACATAAAAACCCAAGCTAAAAAGGGGGGAAAAAACTGGACAATTCCTCTCCGACCCCCTTAGGTGATCAAAACTAGGCCAGGAGATCACATTGGTCCTCATTTATATTACAGGACACCTGTCTCTTGTACAAGGTGATCTCCACCCCAGTCAGAAACAGGGCCAGCTTTTGCTTTAAGGAATACAGTGAATCAGCATTCACCGCACTAGCTGGCAACCTGTTCCAAAGGTCCACTATTCTCTGGAAAAAGAAGAACCATCTAACATTCATCCTAGTCCTGCCCTTACATAACTTGTAAGCATAACTCCTGGTCCTCCTTAACCTATCCAGTTGAAATAATTGGTCTACATAAACACAATCATTTGTTTATTAGCCTTGATCAAGTCACCCTGAAGTTTACGCTTCTCTAAAGTATAGAGATCCAGCTTGTTGAGCCTCTCTGGATAACTAAGGTGTTTTAGTTGGGAATGAATCTTGTGGCCCTCCTCTGCTTCCTTTTCAAACCTTTAATTTCCCCCACCATGTGAGCAGACCAAAACTGGAAACAGTATTCTAACTGAAGCATAACCAAGGTCTTGTCCAAGGACAAAATGGTATGCTTTGTTTTATAACGAATTGTCCTGTAAATACACCCTAGAACCCTGTTTTCTTTAGCTATAGCTTCATGGCATTGGTTACAAACAATCAGAGATTGATATACTAAAACACCTAGGGCTAGATTTTCAGTTGCTTGCGCCAGCAGTTAGCGCCTTAAGAGAAGTGATTTCCGGGCGCTATGCGTGTAGCGCCCGGGCGCAGCGCAGTTTGCGCCCCGCCCCAAATTAAGTTGCCCGTTAGCGCCGGCGCAAAGTTTAGCGCCCGCCCGGATGCGCGCGCAGAAAATGACGTCACATCCTCGTGCAACGCCCTTTGGCCGCCCCGATTGCAAACTTCAGTCGGACCGCCCCATTGTGCGGCGGGCGGCCGGAGCATTTGGAAAAAGGAACGCAACACAACCAGCGCGGGCCCCGGGGGGCGCTAATTAAAGGGAACGTCCTCTCCAGTATAAAGGCCATCCTTTTTTCTGAAAACAGTCTTGTGCAACGCATTTCTGGAGACACAACAAGGAGGATAGCTAACTGGTTTCAAGCAGCAAGAGCCAGGTATTTTTGGACTCAGGCAATAGCGCTGCAAGTGGCCATTTGGAAATTAGACTGTTTGCCAGGATTTGATGGGGGTTGCATGGGGTGCCAACGCGGAGCTGCAGCTCCATGTCCGTAGGGCTCGCAGACGCATTGTGAGAGGGGCAGCCCTGGCTAGAGGCAGAGGGGGCTACAGGCGTCGGCCACGTAGGCCTTACCCAGTCAGGCTATACCGCCAGCAGCACTCCTACCTAAACATGAGTGCCGCGCGATGTGTTAAAAGGCTCCGATTCCGAAAGGGGGTGATTGCAGAGATCTGCCACCTGCTTCGCCGAGATCTGCGGCCAAAGCTCAGGTGCAGGACGTCTCTGTCGGTGGAAGTGAAGGTGACGGTGGCATTGAACTTCTATGCCACCGGCTCCTTCCAATACGCTGCTGGGGACATAGCAAACATCTCCCAGTACGGCGCGCATCGCTGCATCCGCCAGGTGACCGAAGCACTGTTCAGAAGGAGAAGCCAATTCATCTCCTTCCCCATGGCCCTGGAGAGCCAGCATCAGCGCGCATTGGGATTTTCCAGACTCGGGGAATTCCCCTTGGTGCAGGGCGCCATTGACTGTACGCATGTGGCTTTGCGGGCCCCTCTGGAGCATGGCGAGCAGTATCGCAACAGGAAGGGCTACCATTCTCTGAATGTGCAGCTGGTCTGTGACCACAAGCAGCGCATCATGGCAGTCAATGCCAGCTTCCCAGGCAGCAGCCACGATGCCTTTATCCTGCGGCAGAGTACTGTGCATGACATGTTCCAGGCACAGCCTCCCCCAAGAGGATGGCTACTCGGGGACAAAGGCTATCCTTTGTGCACCTGGCTCATGACCCCGCTCCGCGCGCCCAGGACCGCTGCTGAAGAGGCCTACAACGAGAGCCATCAAACCACCCGCAACATCATCGAGCTAACTATTGGGGTCCTCAAGCAGCGGTTCCGCTGCCTTGATCGCTCCGGAGGAGCTCTCCAGTATTCGCCGGACCGGGTCTCCCAATTTGTGGTGGTTTGCTGCATGCTACACAACCTGGCTATCCGCAGGACTCAGGCACTGCCACCTGACGTTGGACCAGCACCTCAGGAGGAGGAGCAGGAGGAGCATGAGGAGGAGGAGGAGGAGGAGGAGGAGGAGCAGGAGTACGTTCCCAGGAGGGAGCGACCAGGGCCAAGGGCCGCACGACGCCACCTTATTACACGGTACTTCTAAGCCCCCTGTCAGGGAATGGCCAGGGGCCATGAGGGAAGATGAATGCAGCCGCTCCGCAAGCCCTCAGCCAGCGAAGCCAACAAACACTAAGAAGAACAACCATGGAGACTGCATGAATAAAGATAATTTTTTATTAAACAAAAATGAAAAGCCCTTCCCACATGAATCCCCAAAAACAATAAACGGGCCCCACAAAAAGCCCAACAAACGACTCACTCCCACAAACTGGGGAGGAGCCACTCCACCTTTATTGAAACCGGGCCTCAACGTCGGCCTAACGCAAAAAAAAAGCCCTCCAAAAGCACAACCATGGGCAAAATAAAGATGGCCACCGCCATATTAAAGGAAAGCTGGCCACACCCTCTACTGAGTGGCCCGCGAGGGCGAGACCTTGGCCAGCATTTTGCCTCCCCTGCCCTGCCTGCTGCTCCTTCGCAAGCTCTGCCCAGTGGCTGCTGCGAGGCTGGGGGAAGGCGCCTGAGGCTCAGATGCCCTTCCGCCAGATGCCGCTGGGGGGCGGCCTACACGGCGTTTGGGCCTCGAGGGGCCGTCTCCTGAGTGGCGCACCTGAGCCTGGCCACCATCAGCTGCAGCCGCTTGCCCTTGATGCCCCAGAGGGGGAATGGCGGTGACGGATGGCGCAATGTGGGCCAGCTGGCGTCTGGGATGCGCTGGCTGGTGCTGTGGCGCGGTGGCACTCGGCCGGGCCCGCACTGCAGGATCCGCAGCAATCAGCCGACGGCCGGCTTGCTGGGATGGTCCAGCGCGGCGCCTGCCCTGGCGATGCCTGCCTGAGACAGCGCGTGTGGCAGCAGTGAGTGGCCCTGTGGTCCTGGTGTGCGCGCGCATCACATCCGCCAGGGTCTTGACGGCATCAGTTAGCATGCGGCCAGTCGCGGCAGTTGCTGCCCCGAACTCGCGCACACTGGTCGCCAGCGACTCGATGGCCTCAGGCATGCGCCCCACCACGCTCATGAGCTCCGTGTGGCACCGGTCCGAGTCGTCGGCCATCTGATCGAGCTTCCGCACCTCCTCCGAAGTGAAGGTGTCCGGACTGGAGTCGCGACTCTCCCGCTGGGGAGGAGGGGGCCGAACTAGGGGACCCTTGCCGCGTTGGTGACGGCGAGTGTGCCGAGCAGCAGCACTCCCCTCTGATCCTTCCCCCCTTTGGGGGGAAGGCCGCGGGCCACGCGCACGGCTGCTGGGTGGCTGGACGCCACTGGTCCCAGAAGCTGCATTGCCCTGCGACAGTTCCTCCAGGCACTCGTCCAGTGAGGAGGTGTCGAGCATTTCCTCCTCTCCTGCGGGACGTGACTGTTCCCCCGAAGGTCCGGCTTGCTCCTCCTCCTCCTCCTGGTTGGAGGTGCTGTCACTGGCAGCCTCAGGGTCCTGGTCGTCACCAGCTGAAAGCAGGAATGCACAAGAGTAGCTTCAGAGTGAGGAGACGGCGTCAGCGAGGGAGTTAGGACTGGTGGGATTCAGCGCATTGGTGGGACAGTGGCAAAGGAGGTAGCTCGGATGGGCCAGTGCGACGCGAGAGGGCCAAAAGGCGAGGTCCTTACCATTGCCGGGCAGTGGAGGGTCGGATACACCGCACGCTGTGGGGACAATCACACGTGCTCCCATGAGCACACACACGCGCTCCTCCAGCCGAGTGAGCTTCTGCAGCTTGGCGCGGCCACCCCTGGCACGGGCCTGGCGATTAAACGCTACTTTAGCCTGCAAGAGAAAGGACGGGCTGTAAGTGCGCAGTGAAGCCCTGATGTAGTGTGCACTGCCTCCCATGGTGGAATAGCTTGGACAGAGTGAAGCCCTGATGGAGTGTGCACTGCCTCCCATGGTGGAATAGCTTGGACAGAGTGAAGCCCTGATGTACTGTCCACTGCCTCCCATGGTGGAATAGCTTGGCCAAAGTGTAGAGTGCCGAATGGCCATTTGATGCTCATGACTGTCCCAATGCTGCTGGCTGAGGGCTGGCCAAAAGGACTTTCAGGTCCCTTTGCCCATCATGTCAGGTGTACATGCAAGAATGAGGAGGAGACTGGAAAGGCTACTCACCCTCACAATCCTGGTCAGATCGTTGTATTTCTTACGGCATTGTGTGTGGGTCCTGGGGGCCTCGCCGGTGAACGTCACCCTCTGGGCGATCTGCTTCCAGGCTTTGGTGTAGTCGTGGTGGGTTGGATTCCTCCCACTCTCTGGAAACAAGATCTTGCGCCTCACCTCCAGAGCTGTGACCATTATGTCCAGATCACCCTCTGAGAAGCGCAGGGCACGCTGACGGGCCTTCTCTGGCGTTGCCATGACTCCCTGGGGCTGAGCAGTAGTGTTGAGGCCTCTTTGCAAGGCTGCAGTGTGCAGGGCGTGGCAGCAGACCAATTCGTCCCTTCCCCCTTTAAGAGCTGGTCGGCACCACGGGGTCTGCTGTCAGTGCAAAAATGACCGCACCCGTGCTGCGCCCCGCCTGGGCGCTATCCCTCTGGACCGCCGGCTTAGCGCCTAAAGAGAGTAGTGGAACGCCTCTTTTAGCGCTCCACCAACCTCTTAGGGCGAAGCCACTGAATTCCCGGCAACGGGGCGCTACTTTGGGGCGGGCGCTAACTTCGGGCGGGCGCTAAGGTTAGCGCCCCAAAACTGCCTATACTGAAAATCTAGCCCCTAGATCTCTTTCTTTCACCACTGGCTTTAATTCTTCTCATTGTAGGATGTAGGGGCTCACTGTGTATGCAAAATGGGGTCTGACACAGAAATAATCATGAAAATGATTATTTGTAACTCGGTTGTGCACAAAGCCTATTTCCCCACCACTGTACGCTCACTGTACTTGAAATCATCACAAAAACATTTGCAAACTAACAAGGAGGCATTGCAACTAAACTATTTCTGAAAAGGACTACATAACCTCTCCTCGGTTCTCTTCATTACCTTTTGGTAGATTGCTGTCTCTGGAATTAAGAGATAGACTGCTGAAGTAGTTACATCAGATAGATAAAAACAGACAATTAATAAAGAAGTATGTAATAAAACGGAAGAAATAAATTATAAAAGCAATTAAGGAAGATTAAGTTGGCAGGAGAGTACTGTATTCCCTGAATAGGATCAATAATTATTTTTAAATGACCCCATTATCTCCTTCATGTCTGCAAATTGTGCTTCCATTTAAATCCCTGATTCTCCTGAAGTATATGTAATCAGAGAAGCTGGCCTTTAGGAGTAACAGTATCTATTGGTAGGCGTTGGGATTCCTGTTTTTTTCTGTATTTTCTGTCTTTTGAACTCAACTCAACTCTTCAAGTCATGCATTTTAACTAAGTGGAAAATTCAAATACGGTGTGGGCAAATTGCATATACCAGTGGATTTCATGTGGCATTGCTCATGGTGAGGCTGGGGACATATTGGTCTAAACATGGGCCTGCCAAGTACCAACAGGAAGCCTACCTCATATTCCCATCAGATGAGTGAGGTGAGAATTAAGAAAAAGCACTCGCCTCAAAAAGAACCTGCCAGCAGAAACAGTTTGTTTGCTAATCGGGAACAAATTAAACAAACAGAAAGCATCACCACATCTCAGTGGGAGTGAACATCCCATTTCCAGCAGTACTGCTTTGCTCTGCTCTGCTCTTATAGCCAGGAATCAGAACCTGGGTTTTAAAGCACGAATATTTCAAATATTTCAAATCAGTATCAACATCGGTGAGTGTACTAGCCATTTTCTGTTTTATGGTTTACAATCTGGCCGTAACTGCAGTTATTAAAGACCAATCAGATAGTCAGGAGGAACTCTACATTCATCCTTGGGGGAGAAATTCATTATAGCCCCGTTTGGGGCGCTAACTTTTAAAAGTTGAGAAAATTAGCGCCAGGCGCTAATGTTTCTAAACTTTTAAAAAATGTGGTTTTGCGCTCCAAGAAGGAAGTGGAGCATTAAATCAAGCGTTCCACTTCCTTCTTGGAATGCAATCAGCAGCAGGCGGGGCGGAGGCTTCAGCAGCACTGCACACTGGGCCGTGCAGCACTGTCACGTTCAAAGGCTCCTTCCCTCCCTTAAAGGGAAGAGCCATCGCTGCAGGCTCCGTAATATAAAAAGTACCTACCTGGACCACCAAGGCAGCGTGCCGGTATAATCAATCGATTGCGGCAGGAACCCGCGAAAAAAACTGGAACAAGAAAGGTAAGTTTTTTTTACTTACCTTGGCCGCCTCGCCTTTAATCATCACCCCCGAAGCAGCCAGCCGCCCAATGCACGCCTCCTGCAGCTGTCGGTGTTTTTGATCGGCGCTGCTGCAGGGGGCAGAAGTCAATTCCAGGTCCGGGGCACGACTGGGGCGATGCACACAGCGATGATGTCACGATCACTGGGCGAATGAGACCGGGGTGCAACACCATAGCGCCGCCGTAAAACTCCCACCGAATATGGCAGGAGTCGATGTCAGCGCCGCGCCTGGTCACAAAGCAATTTGCGCCCTGTTAGCTCCCGTTAGCCCCCAAAACTTTTTCATAAAATTTGCAAAAGTTCAAGTTTATTTCAATTCAGATTCTGATGTGCCTGTTTCACATTGTTTCTAAATACAATTCTGATCTATCAGCATCTCTAGATGTTTGTTGAACACAGCAAGTACTTTTTATTCAACATGAGCAATGGCATAAAAAGTTGAAGAAGAATAGCAGAACATCATTGATCAGGAGATGATCTGAGAGAAAGAAATGACACAGATTGAGCAAGTCAGATGGTAACCAAGGAAGATCCAAGAGGTGTGAAAGAAAGAAAGAACTTGCATTTATAGCATCTTTCACGATCTCAGGATAGTGCAAAGCACTTTACAGCCAATAAAGTACTTTTGAAGTGTAGCCACTGTTGTAATGCAGGAATTGTAGATGTCTGAAGAGTAGAGGCAATTGTCTGAAAGCTACTGAAGATCATGGTAAAATAAATGAAAGATAACAGAGATTCACAAGAGGTAGCTGTTGTGTATGTAACCGTTTACCTTTAAGGGAACTATAGAATGTGACCGTTCGCCTTTAAGAGCACTACTTCAGGGTGGCACTATTTATTGGCTCATGTATACTGTAATACCGATAGTGACCACACCAGTATATAAGGGTTGTGATACGTTAACTAGGGCGGAAATCGCCCAGACCTCTGAATAGTAAAGACCTGTTTTGTTTGTACTTCTAAAGTCTCTGAAGTTATTTACTGCACAACTTACAGACTTTACAATGGCGACGAGGCCGATCGTACCCTGCGGCAACAGTAGTTCCTAAGCAACTAAGGAGCGTCGAAGTGAGGCACCCGCCCTCGTCGTTCTGCTGGGTGAAAACTCGAGGCTGCAGCGATAGCAAAGAGGAAGATTTTGGCATTGAAAACTTCCATCTGCAACAGGCACTGACGGTCCCTTCTGCCACAGTGAGGAGCGAGCCGATCGACAAGAGAGGCAAGGCTGCCACGGACTGTGAGTAAGGGAACAGTAAAAGAAAATAAGGAAGGAGTAAAACCAGAGGATAAGGGCGGTACACTCGACCATGGTCGAGGGGGAAAGGAGCCAGACAAAGTCGGGTCCAGAGGCGCTGAGACCGGGAGCAGGCCGGGTGAGACAGAGCCGAGAAATCGGGAATTGGCCGAGAGCCAGTTCAGAGGCTGTAACTGTCCGCCGTCATCGGGGGTACCCGGAGCCGGTTGCCTGCCGCGGGAAGGAGAGCGCTGAAGCCGACGCACGGGCTGGGGATCTGAAAGCCAGCGGAGAGCGCTGAAGCCGACGCGCGGGCTGGGGATCTGAAAACCAGCGGAGAGCGCTGAAGCCGACGCGCGGGCTGGGGGTCTGAAAGCCAGCGGAGAGCGCTGAAGCCGACGCACAGGCTGGGGACCGGTAGCCAGCGGCCGTCGCCCGCGGGGGAAAGTGTACCCCTCCCGCCAGGGGAAGAAGCGGGAAACCGCCATTGCCGTGGGCGGGGAGAACAGAAAAGCGCGGGGAAAACCGCCATTAAAGTGGGCGGGGAGAGCCGAGAAGCGCGGGAAAGCCGCCATTTTTCGCGGGAAAACCGCCGAAGAAGAAGGAAGAAGCGGGAAACCGCCATCTTGGAAATTATTAAGAATTTCAGAAAAGTAATAAGATTTTTCAGAAAGGCTGGTGTGTTCTCAAGAAGAGAGAAGAAAATTAATAATAAGTAAAGTAATACTTGTACTGTTCTCAAAAAGAGAAGAAGATGCCTAAGCGAGGAAATATTAATGACTTTAATGCAGAAATAGAAGACTGGGCCACGTATGTGGAACGCATAGAAATATATTGCGTAGCCAACGAAATTGAGGATGACAACAAGGCAATAACTTTGTTAAATTCGATGGGAGCAAAAACATACGGGCTTTTGAAACATCTAATAGCACCAGTTAAACCAGTGGACCAGACCTTCGAAGAGATCGTAACAGTGTTGAAGGATCACTTGAACCCCACACCGTTGATGCTGGCTGAACGATTTAAATTTTACGCCAGAACCCAGAGGCAAGATGAAAGCAATGCGGAATACTTAGTCGAACTGCGTAAGCTAGCGAAATACTGCCAGTTGGAGGGAATTTGACAGAGGCGCTGCGGGACAAGTTCGTATGCGGCTTGGCCAAAGAAGGAACGCAGAAGCGACTTCTGGAAGAAAACGACCTCACACTGGACAGGGCTGTCCTCATAGCTTCATCGCACGAAGCCGCAGCGAAAGGGACGGCGGAAATGCAGCTAAAGGCGGCGGCACTCGGGGTGGACCAAATTACAACAAGCACTCCCAAATGCTACCATTGTGGAAAGACAACGCACGACCAGAATCAGTGCTGGTTTAAGAACCAAGAGTGCAGGAAATGTGGCAAACTGGGTCACATCGCGAAGGTATGCAGGTCCGGAAAGAAGACCAACAAGCAAAGGAAGCCACCACCACAAGGAAAGTACAACAAGGTGCATCAGGTGGCTGAAAAGAGTTCAGACGAACAAAATTCAGACTCAGACCCAAACAGCCAGGAGCTGGATAGTCTGAGAATCCACCATGTGGGTAAAGTAACTGATCTACAGTTGATCTGGGTCACACTAAAAATAGCGGGAGTCCAAGTACGAATGGAGCTGGACACGGGATCAGCTGTATCCGTCATCAACCAAAAGGACTATCACCGGCTATTCTCTCACATACCCTTAAGAAATACAAAATTCGTATTACAGACATACACGGGGCATCATGTATACCCCCTAGGAAAAATACGAGTCAAGGTGAGAGATAGGGGTAAAGAACACCCACGAATGTATCTGTACGTACTACCTGAGGGAGGACCACCACTTCTGGGACGGGAGTGGATCAAGAAAATAGACATGGAATGGCACTACCGACAAGCAATGACGAGTGAGGACTCGGTGCAGACAAGCAGCTCAGACTCCGAGCCGGAAGACGATAAGTCCAGCTTATGTATGAAAAACAAGATTAACATGAACTCACGGACTAAGGTTGGGAAATCGATGGCGTGCATAAAGACAGAGAATTCTGAGTCTGTTCAAGCTACAGACAGATGCATTACGGAGGAACACTGGGCTAGAACTCAACGTTATGTCAAAGTACAACGACAATTAGAACAGTTGAGTGCCCGTCTCCTACAAGAGATGGAAAAGGTGAAAAAGTTCTGGGACACCGAATGGGAGTCCCTGGAAAGACAACAGAGACAGCCCGCTCAAGCAGAGAGCGACCATAGAGCCATCGTGGTCAAGTACCAATCACATCTCCCTGAGGCTGTTCAGGAACTAGAATATACACAGAACGATCCAAAGGAAGAGGAATCTTCAGGAAGTCAGGATGGTATTCCAGTTCACCTCTACGACTTGTTGCAAGCAGAGTGTAACGAGTTGAAAGAACAGTATGAACAGGCTCGGACTACAATCCTGGAAGGGGTTAACTTGGCAACTTCCGAAAAGCTCGTGTTAGTGAAAGAACATGAACGACTAAAGGTTGACCATAAGCAAGAATTACAAAGTCTGCAGGAAATGTTTGATGAGCTTCAGGCCAAGGCTGACTCATCGTTAGGGATTCAATCCATAGGAAAAAAATTAGTGGTGGAAGACATACCAGAACAGGGAATTCAGGATGTCCAAGAACTCGTTAAATTATTAAAGGAAACACAAAATAAATATGAAGCGGCAATGGCCGAGGTCCAACGACTTGAAGAACAGATGCAACTGGAAATCTTTTCAGTGGAAGAAAAGGGAACTGTAAGAAACACAGAGACCGTAAGAATGGGCCATGAACATGAGCTTAAATCGTCAGAGGAGAAGGGTTTGGAGCTCTCAAAAGTTATTGAAATAGCCGAGGTTGCAACACAGACGGAGAAGATGGCAGCAGAGCAACCCTTAGATACCAAAAGTACGCTGACTCATGTCAAGGTTGAACAACAGAACGCTGAAACAACTGCTCCGGTAGAGGGATTGAATAGTCCGATCAATCAATCTCCAAAGGAAGTTGAAGTATTAAAATCACAAATGAGGTCATTAGTAAACAACTTGCTGAAAGCCCAGAAAAAGTTAGAGGAAGCGGAACACGTGAAGAAGTCTCTTCAGGAAAGATGTCTGGATTTGGAACAAAAATTGGCTGACGTCCAGCTGGGTAGGGAGGATATAGAAGACCCTCTCGCTGGCCTAGCTCAGGACGACTCCGAATATTACTATGTCCTGTCCTGCCCAACTTGTAACTTCGACTCCCACCATACAGAAATCATGGAGGAGCACCGAAAGTCTACGGAACATCGGGAGAAGGTGGCTCTACTACGGAAAAAGGAGGAAGAGAAGGAGGAACTGCGCATACAGCTGGCAGCTGACAGTGGAGCCCAGAGAGTCTCCAAGAAGCAGAAAAGGAAAAGTCAAAACAGAAGATGACCCATCTGAACCATGATTACCTCTACCAGATCACACACGTGGTCGTCCCTCCGAACGGAGCCAATTCAGTTCGGAAGTTCAAACTGTTAAACCCATGGAAGGACTTTTGAATGAGTCACTCCAGCAATGTGAACCGACTACACCACAGAGACTGAATCTATGAACTGTTTTCCACAGAGACTGAATCTGTGATCTGTTTTGACATGAAGATATATATGTTATTATGTTATGTTAAACATGAAGTTATATGACGTTGACTCCATCGAGAGTATATCTGTAAATTGTTATATGACGTTGACTCCATCGAGAGTATATCTGCAACCTGTTTATATAAAATTGAAGATTGTATGTTTAACGGGATTCTGTAAGTAATAAGCTAGGAAGGGAGGAGTGTTGTGTATGTAACCGTTTACCTTTAAGGGAACTATAGAATGTGACCGTTCGCCTTTAAGAGCACTACTTCAGGGTGGCACTATTTATTGGCTCATGTATACTGTAATACCGATAGTGACCACACCAGTATATAAGGGTTGTGATACGTTAACTAGGGCGGAAATCGCCCAGACCTCTGAATAGTAAAGACCTGTTTTGTTTGTACTTCTAAAGTCTCTGAAGTTATTTACTGCACAACTTACAGACTTTACAGTAGCAATGATAGATTCCAGTATAACAAAATGAAGGAGAAACAAGGCGACAGCGTCGGTGTGAGAAAAAAGATTTTACAAAAGAACAGAAGGGAAAATCAGGGAAATGAGGCTGCTGTTATATTATACTACTAGTCTGATGCTGGTAGCAAGTCCCATGTTATATGGTGAGCTGTGCCTGGCTGGTAATCGTAATCTGCACACCATAATATAACTCCACATATATGTATGTGCTTATCTGCTTCCCAAATAGTAAATTTTTCGGCAAAGAAGAATCTGCAGGTGTGTACGTCCTGGTGTATGTACGGAGATGTACTGGCCTGGGACTTCCGCCACTGA
Source organism: Somniosus microcephalus (assembly GCF_052327205.1). NCBI lineage: Eukaryota > Metazoa > Chordata > Chondrichthyes > Squaliformes > Somniosidae > Somniosus > Somniosus microcephalus. The sequence continues at coordinate 84,305,951 of NC_141001.1, forward strand.
CCCTGCCAAATTTGGCACGGTCAGGGGGTTAAGTCCCTTTTTTCAGTCACAATGATGGGCAACTGTGCCACTAAGAGTGCATCTCGGATGTCTGCCAGCAGAAGAAGATTGCAAGTCCAGTCGGTCAGTGAGTGGTCTCTCGGAAATAGCTATAAGCTGCCCCTTTGTAACGGTCCTATTTTAAAAGGTTTTTAAAATGACAAATTTCTTCCATGTGGGTCCCACTTCTGCTGCTGCCTCGTCTTACCAGACGTACCTCCGCTGATCCTACCAAGTCAACCTGAAGATCAGGAAAGTGGTAACTCCTGACCTCACCCTCCCCTTTATGTTGATGGACTTATTTGGGCAAGTTCGAGGCTTGGCCCCCAAAAGGCCATTTAGAAATTGTGTAGGTCATTACCCGGCATATCTGAATCCAGGACTAATTTAAAGCCCTTTCATTGGACTCCAACCAACATTATGTTCTGGAAGGACCACAGATTTTTGGCCCTCTAATGTTTCTCAAAAGGTTTCAAAAAAAATTCAGCAGCAAGTTTTTTAAACCCTGCTTCAGACAGCACTGGAGATATACCTCAAACAGTACCATGCCCAAACATTCTGAATGGCTATAATGCTTTCTGTAGTCAGATGGGGACCTGACTCATTCAAAGGTCCTCTGTATCTTGTAAAAGTGGCAGTGTAACTGCAATCTAAAACTCACACAGTGATGTGGCTGGACCAGATGCTGCAGTGGAACAACATTTTAAAAAATTTAAATGAAAGATTATGCGCTGAATTTTAATGGGGAAGGTGAGTTGGGGCAGGAGGGGTCTCCGAGGCGGTTGGGAAACCTGGGAGAACAGGTTTCCCACAGGCCCTTCCGAATTTAATGGCAAGCCCTGATTTGAATGGGAAGCATCTGTGTCCCACCCACAGCCAGCCAGATTGAGTGGCTGGCTGGCTCTGGGCAGATAGGCCTGCGGGACTAGGCCGCACAGAGGAGGGAGGGAGGGATCGTTTAGGGGCCGGGAGTGCAGCCGGAGGAGCACTGGCGGGGGGGGGTGGTCTGCCGAAGATCGTGGACAATGGAGAGGCCAGAAAAGTGATGGGAAGGGAGGAATCATGAAAACCAGGGGCCGGGAGTGCGGCCAGAGGAGCACTGCGGGGTGCAGGGTGTCTGACGAAGATCACAGGCTGTGGAGAGGCCAGAAAAGCGATGGGAGGGGAGGAATCACGAAGACCAGGGGCCGGGGAGTAGACGGAGGAGCGGTGTGGGGAAGGGGGGAAATTGCGAGGATCGCAGGCTGGGAGTGGGGGGGTGGTCCAACAAAGATCTCGGGCTGTGGAGCGGCCAGATAAGCGACGGGAGGGGAGGAATCATGAAGACCAGGGGCCGGGGAGCAGCCAGAGTAGCGGGGGGGGGGCGAAGGGGGGAAATCATGAGGATCGCAGGCTGGGAGGAGCACTGGGGGGGGAGAGGGATGGGGGGGTGTAAAGGAAAAAGCCAAATTCCAAGCGATACAACACAGATTTCTGATATTATTAAAACATGACATGCTGGGTTTAAAAGTCTGGAAAGCCTCGGCGACATGGGCTGTGTCAATACAGGCTTCTGAGATAAGATGAAGTGTTAACACACAAGCTTTTGAAATGGGAATTGGTTAAAAATACTAAAACAATGGCCCTATTGAAATAGCAGTTTGCCGCTTCCAGAAGGTCTGGAGTTTGGGAGAAACACAATGGAATGACCCAAGTAAAGTGTTAAAAACTAACACTTTGAACAGGAACACAGAATATTAAAAAAACATGTGCCTTTGTAAAAGTAACATCAAATGAAACAGGAAACATGATTATAATATAAACAACTAAGATGGCTAGGAAAACAAACACCCTAGTTGAAGTGTCTTTAATTTAGATGTTGTAAATATGATACCAACAGAACACTTTGAAGATATGACTTCAATAGATGACACCAAGCAATCACATGGTTTTTGTATTGAAAATGGAATAGTTAGTAGACACAACGTCTGCTTTCAAACATTTAAGCCAATATTAAGAATTGAATGGAAGACGTTCGATAAGAATGACATCAAAGAGATTAATCTGTTGTAGCCATGTTATGATAAGTTTGGAACACCTAAACAACAGACAGAAGTCTGCAAGCTAACAGTTGAATTGGCAGTAAGTATAGAGAAAATTCAACAGGAAGATGACTAGAGATAATTAGCTTACATCAGCAGAAAACTTCAAAGGATAAACCACTAAAAAAAGGTATAAAAATAGAGCTTTTCAGATAGACAGTCAGAAGTCGCTGGAAAGGGGTGAGCGACTCTTAACTTCAGAGGCATGCTCTGTAAGTTTTTAATTCTTTGAGTCTCGGGGATCAAAGGGTACTTTTAATTTGACTTTGGTGGATATTCTGGATTAGAAATAATAAGAAATGTAAGCTATTTGTTTTTGAACCGTTAAAGTTGTGATTGACTCACAGCTATCAACTGTATGTCGGCTCTTAAATAAATCTATATATTTTTAGAATTGTCTCAAATAGTATTTCTGTATCAAACTTGTGAACTCAATTTCTGTACACTCTTTTGTAAGGAGTTGCAGAATTCTGGGGGGTTTTCCAGACGCTCATAATATCCGGAAGGTTACAGTCTAGTTAAACTTATTAAAAGTGCTGTCCGGAGGACGGTAACATCTTCATGTCATTCCTTTCCTTTAGCAAGAGATAGTCTGAGCCTTTAGACCCATTTAAGCGTCTTATAGAATTCGGCTACCTCTAACTTTAGTTGAAGGTGAACGTCTGGGGAATACGCCTGATCTGGGGTAGCCCGAAAAGGGCTAGGACTAGTAATTATCCCTTCAGGGGGTCCGACGAAGATTGTGGGCCATGGAGTGGCCAGATAACCGGGGGGAGAGGGGGAAATCACAAAGATTGGGGGTCGTGGAGCAGCCAGAGGAGCTGGATGGGGAGGGAGAAATCGCGAGGATTGCAGGCCGGGAGGAGCACGGGAGGTGGGTGTAGAGATCGTGGGCCGGGAGGAGCGTGGATGTGGGGAGTGTTGTTGCGACCACAGGCTGGGAAAAGCACGGGTGGTCGTGGTGTCAGCAAAGATCGACGGCCAGCGGAGCAGTAGTGGGGGTGGTGGGATTGTTGACCTGTCGGGGGGGGGGGGGGGATCGGAGGCCTTGTGGGGGGGGTCTCCGATTGCGGGGGTGGGTTAGACAGGGACCCTGGGTCCAGGAGGTAAGTGTAAAGGCACTTACCTCCTGGATCCAACAGTCTTCACCTTGCATTAGCTGGCGGTTTCCACAAGGTGTGCACAACCTGACCAGCTAAAGTTAAATACAAAATGGAGGTGAAAGCAGATGCTTCCAAACTCATTGTAATATTTAAATAGATGACCCACCTCTTGGGAGCGGGTTGGCTGTCAGCCCCTCCGTCCTGCCTCAGAATCCTGACCTAAACCCGCCTCCAACCTGCCCCTGGAAGTGGGCTGGTTGGAGGCGGGTTCAGGTCGGGATTCAGATTCTTACCACTTTAGCTAACCACACGCCCCCCAACCCACCTGTATTTTTAGGTTAAAATTATCGCCTTTTTATTAGAATTGTAGTTAACCTTGGATATTCCAATTTTTACTGATGACTTATGTGATTAAAAAAAGCTGTTACTCAACTTTTAATAATCATTTAAATTGTAGTTAAGTGATGCACCCAGCTTCATAGAATTTAATTAGATGATCAATAATGTTATTAATAATTTGTTTTTAAACACATGGATGTTGTGTGCTTTATGTTAGTAATGGTAGACTGGATGTTAATTAAATTTCATTGCAAGTAGTCAAGCGCTGTGTGCAAAGTCTCAACATAAATCAAGGCTGTTTAATTGCACCTTCATCATACTGTTATATGCATCGTTGTTGGGCCCTGGCAAAATTTTGCTCAGAATAACTAGGAGCTAATGTATATCTGGCTGTAAGTATAATGCAATGACTGCTTGCAATTCTTCCCCGATCAGCTCATTTCCATAATTAGTTACAACTCCAAATGCAGCTTTTTCGTTGGGCAGGGAGCAAGCTTAATGGCGTGGGGGTAGGGGGGCAGTGGAGGCGGGGGGGAGATGGAGAGGGAATGACCATAAAATTGCAGTGTAGGTGAAATGATCCATAGGAGGAAATAATTCCTACAGCATTTAGGAAGGGTTAAAAAACATTTCAATCTGGTGGAACCCGTAGGTTGAAGGAGGAGAGGGTGAAAAGATAAAAGGATGAAGTGAAAGGAACCCCAAGGTGGAGCAAGAATGCAGGATCTATGGGAAAGTGAAGGAGCAGCCAGGACCCAACCTGTGTTTCATACCTGGCAAAGGTGCATGAGGACCCATTAAATCTTCACTTCTGAATTGAACAGCTACCCAGTGACACCTACTGTGCCTGGGCGAGTAGGTGTCAGAGTCTAGATCTGGTGAAAACACAAGAGCCTGGAATTTCCTCCAACAGCGCCACCCAGAAGTTAGACCCGAAAATTCGCCAATTCCCGGGCCCATTCTGCCGTGTCACATTACCCTCAAATTTCCTGCCAATCTCAGTAGAATGTAAAAATAGAAACATAGAAACATAGAAGATAGGAGCAGGAGTAGGCCATTCTGTAGGATTCGCAAAATTGGACTTTGTATTAATAAGGGTCAAATGGCAGAAGAGGCCATGATTTTAAAGACTGTTTTAAAAGTAGCCCAGAAAAAGGGGCATACAAAATGGCACCATACCATGTGACCAGCTTATTGGGACACTTTAAAATGGTTCCTGCGCAACCTCAGACAGCTTTGTGGATTCAACCTACAGCAAGTTCTGGAAGCCGTTTCTGAGAGAACGAAACCAGACCCACACGTATGCATATGGATTAGATGCAGATCCAGTCGAGATCGGCCTGGAGACAGAGGCCATCAAAATGTTGACCCAGACAAAAGGGGACAATTTCATATTCATGAGAACAGCACCCAGGACTAGATAACGAGATCAGCAGGACATTAAAAACAATGAAGGTCATTCCAGACCAGAGATGGGCCTTTACCAGCCGTTTAAGACATTTTAAAATATAATAACTACCCCGCTGTGCTCCCAGCCCGCCAAAAATAAAACAAAGACTAACCTGATTTTGGGCGGAAAGTAAAGCCTCTGAAGAAAAGGTATAACTGGAGTTACAGTTGGAGGGGGGTTAGGGTGGAAAGCTGGAACACAGTTGCAAGCTTGGAGACAGTTGCAGCTTGTGTCGAGTTTGAATCCGAACACTCAGAAGAAGAAGCAGGCACTCGCAGGAGGAAGAAGAAAGCCAACATCGAGAAGGCCGTCTCGAAGCCGGCGTCCCGCCCCGGGGAAACACATTGGGAGATCATCGACCATCCCCGGGCCGTTGCCGGAACGAGAGGCCATCGACCCAACTTGGGAGAAGAGACAAAAAAAATAAAGGTCCCAAGCGAAGAAACCTTCCAGCCACCCCGGCTCGGGAGAAGAGAGAAAAGGAACCTGAAGAAGCGATGGGAGCCAGCCCAAGGCTCCTCTAACCAGGGTCGAGCCGACGATCCTCGACCCCGTCGACATCCAGGCCCGCTGGTATCCAGCCGCCCCCGACCCCCACCTCAGGAGAGAGGTGTGGCGCAGCTCGCAGGGGCTCCACGATCCATGTGGAGACGAAACGCCTGAAAGGACCAAACACAGACTCGATTTCAAAACCTTGCACTTCCTAGTGGGATTGGTGAGCATGTTTCTGGCCCTTCACAATCAGATCTAGATAGGTTTAATTAGGGGGTGGATTTAAGGGTACAATTAACATGCGTTGTTGTCCCTCGATGTTCCGTGTGTTTCCTTATTTCATGATGATCTTTGTAGAGTATAAGATGCCTGTATTTGCTTTAGTTAGTACTGTGTCATTATGATTCGTTTGTGTGTTTTTCCCTCCCATGTACTCCCTTATCTGCTTGCATTTGATTTGATATTTTTCCTTATGCAATAAAATTTCATTTTGTTTCATCAAACTTGGTCTACAAGAGTTTTCTCTACATTGTAGTTCCTGCCCCAAGTCCAGAGTACAGAATCTAAGGGGTGAGTGGGTCGAACCACTCAAGGTTTACTGTGCAAGAGAGAGAGGCCTCTAGAGAGAGAAACCTCAGGGAAACCTCTCGAGGAAAACCCCTTACAATTCGGCCCCTCAAGTCTGCTCCACCATTCAATGAGATCATGGCTGATCATCCAAACTCAGTACCCTGTCCCTGCTTTCTCCCCATATCCCTTGATCCCTTTAGCCTCAATAGAAAAAAATGAACATAAATGGCATATGTCAGCCTTAACAATCGGGGCTCCAACTTACACCATATATTCCTTCGTTAAGTATGCAAATTAAAGTTTCAGCTCATTTAACCATCATTCATGCACATCCGGCACAGCATGTTTAAGAACCTGCAATCGGGGAAGCTTTTCAATTTTTAATGTAACTTATACTTATGCCATAAAAATGTATTAAAAGAAACAGAAAATACGGCGCAGGTCTCAGCGAGGATAAATTTTTTAAAACGCTTAAAAGAATTGCAACAAAATACCAGAAAAATAGACTTTGTTTCCTGCTGTGCCTGAAAATCAGGTTGTAATTTTGGGCAAGCTCAACAGCAGGAAACTCGATCTGGGCGTATTATAGTTACGTATATAACTCATGCCCAAAATTCCACTATCTTTTCAGCCAAGTAATTGTTATGTGCCCAAATTAGGCGTGTTAATGGGCACAAACACTGAAGAAATTCAAGGCTCAGGAAATAAGGAGGGATGACATCCCCCCACAACCCATTAAAATATAAATCCCACCTCTCCTTGGTGGGAGCTTCCTGCACTGTTGAACACAACTAGAAATTAATATGATGCACCTTATGGGCAGACATCGAGTGCAACTGATCGCCACCCACATTTCTGCTACTCCTCTTCTTCTTCTTAGGCAGTTCCTCGGAACTGGGGATGACTTGCTTTCACATTAAAAATGAGTTTTCAGGTGACTGATGAGTCTAATGCGGGACCTACAGGGCTCGATTTTGCCAGGCCCGAGGAGATGGGAATGGAGGCGTGTGGGGTGTTAAAATTGCAAAAAATGGCGGACGGGCCCAACCTCGCCTCCATCCCGCCTCCAAGCAATTTTCCCAAATGCGTGGTTTCTGATCCCGTCTCCGTCCCTACTCCAAGAGGCGGGATAGGCCTTTAACACCCTTAACAACCACTGAATTGCCTCTATAATCCCATTTTGAAAGGCCTTTCTGATTTTAACACTTTTCCCACGTGATGCACGTCTCCTCTGAAACATGACAGTGAAACCTGGTGGTAGCACAATTGGATTGCTGACTATCAGCTGCAGCTCCACCATTAAATAGAAGATTTGATCAGTCATCATTTGCAGGTGGCAGGACTTTGTTGTCTCAGGTCTGGGGGAACTTTTAGAAGGCATAACCATAGCTGTGGAAGTTTGGAGCCTGACACCCATCTCCAGTGTGACCTCCTGGGAAACCCCTCTCGCCACCTTGACTGAGCGCTTCCTCAACTGAGGCATCTACCAGAAGCATGGGAACAATTTATTTCCTTTCCTCCTGGACATCAGATTCGGATGAAGACCAGCCGCGGCAGCAGCAGAACCATGAACAACAGCAGCACCAACAGCAGCACCAACAACAGGAGCGCCAGGCTGCTGCTCACTCACCTGAAGCTGCACAGGCCAGAAGGCACCAGCGCATGGAAGCCCGTCAGCGCAGGAGATACTTCCCAAACAGAGTCTACAGACAGAGGATCAGCTACCTCAACATGACTGAGCAGCAGTGCCAAAGGTGGCTCCGACATTCGCGAGAGGTAGTGGGTGACATCTGTGCAATGGTGCAACAAGACCTGGAGCCCAGAGGAGCAGGTGGACACCCCTTACCAGTGGCCATCAAAGTCACCACTGCACTCAACCTTTCTGCTTCAGGCTCATTCCAGGGAACAGCAGCAGACATCAGCGGCATCTCCCAGGCAGCCGCACACACTTGCATCACGCAGGTAACCGATGCCCTCTTTGCCATCGCGCACAATCACATCCATTTCTCCAAGGATCAAGCAAGTGTCATGGCGCATGCAGTTGGATTAGCTAATCTGGCAGGCTTTCCAAGGGTGCAGGACGTCGTTGACTGCACACATATGGCCCTTAAGGCCCCCCATCGCAATCCAGGTATTTTTGTCAACTGCAAAGGCTTCCACTCCCTCAAAGTGCAGCTGGTGTGTGACCACAAGAAGGAAATTTTGCATGTTGGTGCCAAGTACCCTGGCAGTTGCCATGACTCCTTCATACTGCACCAGCCTAGTGTGCCTCCACTCTTCAGTCTGCCAGACCAACTTAACAGATGGCTACTTGGAGACAAGGGCTATCCCCTGAAGACGTGGCTAATGACGCCGTTGAAGAGCCCATCCAACGAATCTGAGGAGAGCTACAACTCCAGCCACATGTCCACCAGAGCCATAATTGAGCAAACCATCGGCTTGCTGAAGATGCGCTTCAGTTGCCTGGATAGATCAGGTGCAGCCCTGCAGTACTGAGCAGCTAGGGACTCCAGAATCGTCGTGGTTTGCTGTGCACTTCACAACATGGCACAGCGTCGTGGCTTGCAGATTCCTGAGGACCAAATGGCTCCTCACATATCCTCCTCAGATGAGGAGGAGGAGGCAGAAGAGGAGAGCGAAAACGAACATCCTGCAGAGGCCCACCAACCAGTGGCAGCAGTACGCGAAAACATTGCTGCCTGGGATGCAAGGAATGCACTCATCTTGGCCAGATTTGCTTAGCCTAGCCAATCAAACACTTTAGCCTCACAGCTTCTTACCAGAGCATCGACAATGGCCAAGAGCCAGCGGATTCCTAACACTCTGCCCACCATCCTGACAATTGCAAGTAATCCTAAGCCCTCAATGTGGAAGTCCCATTAGCAAAATGACACACACCACAACTGCAACAGTTGCCATCAGAATTTTTATTTACAATAAGCAACTGATGGCTTTTCAACATTAAACATCACATTTCACCCAAGTGACTACCCTTGTGACTATTTGTGCAGTATCTTTCTCATACGCATGCTCCTACGTGATGGTTCCCCTGTGGCATCAGCAGATGTGGAGGCCCCCTTGCTCACTTCCTTGCTGCTCGTATTTTGACACCTTTGGTGGGCATCCTCTGGGGTTGCAAACCTGTGAGGGCTCGGCAACAGTCTGCTGCTCCTGTGGCTATGCAGGGGTTGAGACGCTGATCTCAGTTGGGTGGGGACTCTGGTGGGACTCTGACCGAGGGCTTTGCAGTGGTATGGTCGTGTGAGCGCTTGGAGAGTAGCCCCCACTTCCTTATTCTCTGCCACCAACATCCCTCTCATGGGTCATGTAGGGGGAGGCGGGTGGCGTGTGCGCCCAGTCAGTTATGCCCCTGACTGTCTGTGAGCGGTTCGAATCACTCCCACGCCCCTGGGCTCTAGACACCGGACTTAGGTACAGGCGGCGATACAGAAAATCGAGTAGACAAGTGGTTTAGTTTAAGAAAACCAAGATTTTATTAAAACAGAAATAAAACACAGTCTTAGGAGAAGTCACTAGTATAAAATACAGGCAAATACAAAAATTATACTTATACAGGGAATGGGGAACACACGGCACATCGAGGGAAAAACAATTACATTAACAATCCCCTTATCCTTAATCCACCCCTATACCTAACTAGATTAAGCTATGAGGGGCCAGAATTCATGCTCACCAATCCAAAGGCCTGTTGCTTTAACAGATGCGAGTTTTGAGGTTTGGTCTTCTGTTCTTTGGGGTACTCCATCACCACGTGGTCTCAGGGCACGGCGCTGGAGCTGCTGCTGCGACACACCTTCCCTCTCCTCAGCTACCGTTGTCGTCTCGTCGCGATGGGTTCTCTTCTTCTTTTCCCTCGGGCGGTCGGCGGCGGTAACGTTGCGTTTATGGGATGGTTGGCAGTCTTTACTTCTTAGATTTTACTACCCAAGCGTCAAACGGCAGTATATTTGTTGTGGCGTGGACACCTGTGTTTAACGCCAGCTCATTCGCAGTCTTCAATAGCCAACTTATTGTCACTGTCCATACATTTCTTCCCCAAGCGCCAGCTTATAACTAGGCGCCCGGTCTTTATCAATGCGTCTTTCGCTGCCCTTCTCTGCTCTTATCGGGTTGTTACCTTCTTCTTCGTCTCTCCTTGTCTCGTCTCATTTCGTCTCGCCCCTTTTGCAGCCTGTGTGTCCTGTATGGCTTTGGACTCGGGTCTCGTTCCCCTCTCTGTAGTTGGTATGGATGTCCTTGGTTGCTCACACAATGTGGGGAGTGAGAAGAAAACCCGCCACGAGGCCAGGGCACAAGTATGAGCGACAGCAGCCCCAAGAGGCCGGAGCCACGAGAGCAAGAGTAAGGGGCAAGAGTAAGAGAATGATAGCTACAGAGGGCCTACAATTATACCCGTTCCTTCGTCTCCTATCTGCACGCCAAATCAGGTCAGTCCATTTTTTAACTTTTGGCGGGCTGTACTAAATGATTATACCAATCTAAGTTAACTGATTTTAATGGCTGTTTATTGCACTTGATGGCCTCAATGTCCGGATTGTATTGTCATTAATGCATTTTAATCGGCCTGTCCAGCCTTGGTGGCTCCCTTGAGCTGTTTCCGATTATTTATGCGGACAAACTGATGGCCTCATGTATAGGCCTAACTGGGTTTGATCTGACGCAATGCATATTCAGTGTTTGCCTAACTGTCTGGTTTTTCAAACACAAAGTACTTTTTCACAGAAATGCATTTTAAGTTTCGATTTCCCAAAGCTGCCTGTGCTGCTGCAGAGTCAAAGCTTTTAAAATCTTACAGGCTTTTGGTCACGAGGTGCGGATGCCATCTTTTGGGTACCCTTTTTAAATTGTCCATGCAGGGTTCCTTTTATTAATAACCTTGGGGGAATGTGGGAATTTTGAGAACTTTACAGTTAGGTCCACCTCAGCGCTTGCAAATGGCTAGAGATCACCTTGCTGCATATCAGGGGGGCCATGGGTACCCATATCTGCACTGGCAGTCCTACTCAGAAGGACTTCCATGAAGGACTGGTTTCTCTGTTCAATAGCTGACCATCGCTCCTCCAAAGATGTCAGTCTATTCTGAACACTCACCATGTTTTCTATACTCTGGCGACTTAGCTCCTCCATGGACATAGCCATCCTCTCGTCTACTGTAGCCATCCTTTCCACGGAGGTTGCCATCGTTTCCGTGGTGCTGCGTTCATGCGCCAATGAGTCCACAAAGGCTCTGCTCATGTTCGCGATGGACTCCTCCATTCGCTCCACACTCGCAGCGACCCTGGAGACAAAACCTGCCAGAGACTCCTGCATCTATTCCTGGAGTTCCAGCACCGCTGTTCTTCTGGATGGACCCAGAGGCAGAGGGTCGACATGCAGCTGAGCTGAGCTGGGAGTGTCCTGCGCCCTCCGACTAGTACTCTCCACTGCTTTCCCTGTCTCCACAATCTGCTGATGCTCACTTGTGAGCTGTGATACACCAGGTGACAACTCTACTCTATCTCGCGATGGTCCCACCGAGGTGTGAGTGTCTGCGCTGGTGCTGTGTTGGCTGAATTCTGCTGACACTGCGCCCTCAGAGGTTGTAGCTTCCTCTGAGGAGTCTGGAGGCTCATGCTGTTCCTCCGTGATAGTTGGGACAGGTGCTTGCGATGGTCCTGTGTGGGAGTAAAGGAAAGAGTCAGAGATGTGAGGCCAAGGTTACATGCACATTGCATATTGCAGATGATCGTAAGTCCATCTGTTAGAGCTTTAGAACCATTATCAGCAACTCATGAAATGTCAATGAGAGAAATGAAAAACTATTCTGTCACCAGCTTGCTGTGATGCACCTGTCTGTCCATCCCCCACTTGCGCATCATCCTCGAGTCCCACAATCTCCAGGGCCACCTCCTCCCAAGGGGTGAGGTGGGCTACTGAGGGTGGCCCTCCTCCTGTCCTCACTCTTTCCCTCTTATTGTGAGCTCTCTTTTCCTGCAATGAGGGAGACAAGTGGAGTTTGAGTGAGAATGAAGGAGTGAGTGTAGAGAATCCATAGCATAGATGCTTAGAAGGAGACAAAGAAGGAGTGAGGTGGCAAGACCAAGGGCCCTCCCTGTGTTTTGTAAGTTGTTTTCATAGCATCACAGTGATAGGGAGTGTGAGGGCAGTATAGTCGAATAGTTAGGTGAATGTGACCATAGAGAGAGAGAGGGGATGGGTAAGGGTGCAGGGATGTCAGTGTCAAGTGGGATGTGGAGGAAGAGGCTGCTAAAGCTGAGTGCTGGTGAGGAGAGGCAAAGGGGATCAGATTGAGAGTGATGGGAAAGTCATACTCACTTTTCCAGTGTGCAGAAGGTCATGAAACCTTTTCCTGCACTGAAGCCAGGTTCTGCGGATCAGCGACAATGAGTTGACCTCCTGGGCCACCTGGATCCACACAGCCTTCGTCTGCTGGGGAGGCTTCTTCCTCCCTTAAAAGGGAAGAGCACCTCTTTATTAGCTCTTGCTCCCTCCACTAAAGCTTACAGGATGACATCATCAAATCTGGGAGCAGACTTAGGTTTCCCGCTGCTCATTTTCCCTCCAGGTCCCTCTCACAGCAAAGGCCAAAAGGTTGGCAGGCTGCAGAAGAAGCAAGGCTTCTTGCAGATCTTAAATGCAGCAGCAATGATGACGTCATCGGTGGCAAGTTTCAGACTGAAAAAACTAATTGGGGCATGGGTTCCCACGAGCTGGAACTCAATTGCCCAATGAGAAAATCACATCATTCTCCCACATCAATTTGGAATCGGGTGGGTAACACGAAAAGCGGATGACAAGTCCCCAGCCCATGCCATGACAAAAATCGAGCCTACAGTCTCTGTCACATGTGGGGCAGGCGGTGGTTGAAGGGGCGGGTGGGTGGGGTGCTTGGGTTGATGTGCACACCTTGCGCTGCCTGCGCTTGGCTTCCGCTTGCTCGAAGAGACTCGAAGTGTTCGGCACCTTCCCGGATGCTTCTCCTCCACTTTGTGCAGTCTTGGGCCAGGGATTCCCAGGTGTCGGTGGGGATGTTGCACTTTTTCAAGAAGGCTTTGAGGGTGTCCTTGAAGCGTTTCCTCTGCCCACCTGGGCCTCTCTTGCCATGTCGGAGCTCCGAGTAGAGAGCTTGTTTTGGGAGTCTCGTATCGGGCATGCTGACGATGTGACCCTTCCATCGGAGCTGATCAAGTGTGGTCAGAGCTTCAATGCTGGGGATGTTGACCTGAGCGAGAACACTGCCGTTGGTGCGTCTAAACTGCCAACGGATTTACAGGATCTTGCGGAGGCAGCATTGGTGGTATCTCTCCAGTGCTTTGAGGTGCCTACTGTGCATGGTCCATGTCTCTGAGGCATACAGGAGGGCAGGTATCACTACTGCTCTGTAGACCATGAGCTACAGTATGCCCCACGTGTACCCATTTATGGAACCCAAAATTAGGGCAGTACTGTATAGTCACACCACTTTTGAAGAATTACAGATTGATCTCCGCCCAGCCTCCTGACACAACCCCCGAGAGCCTGTTTACAATCCAGGACCAGCATCAATGATGACCAGAAAATACAGCCTCACATTTTTCTATGCAACAGCTAAAGATAAACCTACTTCAAGGATTGGCATTTGAAGAAGCTTTCACTGTTTGTATGTTAATCAGTCAGCCTGTCAAAATTAGGTTGCCACAAAATCTTTTAACATTTCAATTGCCTTACATAAGCTCGACAGTTAGGTAGTAGCTCCTACTCCTGAGAAGTCAGGCAGCTCTTTGAAGAACTTCCATTTAATTCTGACTCGCTCTTTCAGTCTCCCTGCTTTGTTTTCTGTTTTCCTTTCCTCTCCTGTTCTTTCGCGACGACGATATTGGCATTGAATGCCATAAATTAAACCATTGTGCTCACCGATCTGCACATTTTGCTGGAAAAATAATGAGAATATGCCGCAGCGAGCATAGTCATGGACAGGGAGTGACCCTGCCAATGGATTGCTAAGAATTCATTTTGCTATTGATTTCTGCGAGAATTTTAACCTAATTTACGTATGTCTGACAGCAAGATATGAACAGGAATATGTTTTAATTTATCTAAGCAGGCAAAACCACATTCACTCCCAGTGGTAGGAATAAGTGACATGGCTGGCTTATGGTGTCAGTGGGGGCCAGTTGCAATTGCAGCGAGCATCTGCCTCCTTGTGCTGCATCAAGTGGTAGCCCTGCCCAGCCCTCCTCACTTTCAACTATAATTAGAGGGGGTTGACTGGAGAGGCCAGGTGTGGCATGGCACTGAGAGGCAACAACCTACTCCAGCCATCTCTCTGCTACTGGGCACTGTTTCGTCATGCTCACTGATCTGTGCGAGAGCAAGGTAGCTTTTTGGAAATGGCAAAGCAAAGAAGAGTCATAGAGTCATAGGGCTGGATTTTGCCAGGCCCGAGGAGACGGGAATGGAGGCGTGTGGGGTGTTAAAATTGCAAAAAGTGGCGGGAAGGCCCAACCCGCATCCATCCCGCCTCCAAGCAATTTTCCCAAATGCGTGGTTTCTGATCCCGTCTCCGTCCCGCTTCCAAGAGGCGGGATAGGCCCTTAAGGCCCTTAACAACCATTAAATTGCCTCTATAATCCCATTTTGAGAGGCCTTTCTGATTTTAACATGTTTCCCACGTGCTTCACGTCTCCTCTGAAACACAACGGTGAAACCTGATGGGAGCAGAATTGCTGACTATCAGCTGCAGCTCCACAATTAAATAGGAGATTTGATCAGTCAACATTTGCAGGTGGTAGGACTTTGTTCTCGCAGGTCTGGGGGAACTTTTAGCAGGCATAACCATAGCTGTGGAAGTTTGGAGCCTGACACCCATCTCCAGTGTGACCTCCTGGGAAACCCTCTCGCCACATTGACTGAGCGTTTCCTCAACTGAGGCATCTATCAGAAGCATGGGAACCATTTATTTCCTATCCTCCTGGACATCAGATTCGGACGAAGGCCAGCCACATCAACAGCAGAACCATGAACAACAGCAGCACCAACAGCAGTGGCAACAACAGGAGCGCCAAGCTGCTGCTCACCCACCTGAAGCTGCACAGGCCAGAAGGCGTCAGCCTATGGAAGCCCGTCGGAGCAGGCGATACCCCCCAAACAGGGTCTACAGACAGAGGATCAACTACCTCAACATGAGTGAGCAGCAGTGCGAAAGGCAGCTCCGATATTCACGAGAGGTAGTGGGTGACATCTGCGCAATGGTGTAGCAAGACCTGGAGCCCAGAGGAGCAGGTGTACACCCCTTAACAGTGGCTGTCAAAGTCACCACTGCACTCAACTTTTCTGCTTCAGGCTCATTCCAGGGATCAGCAGCAGACATCAGCGGCATCTCCCAGGCAGCCGCACACACTTGCATCACGCAGGTAGCCGATGCCCTCTTTGCCATCGCGCACAATCACATCCATTTCTCCAAGGATCAAGCAAGTGTCACGGCGTGTGTGGTTGGATTAGCTAATCTGGCAGGCTTTCCAAGGGTGCAGGGCATCGTTGACTGCACACATGTGGCCCTTAAGGCACCCAATCGTAATTCAGGTAATTTTGTCAACCGCAAGGGCTTTCACTCCCTCAACGTGCAGCTGGTGTGTGACCACAAGAAGGAAATTTTGCATGTTTGTGCCAAGTACCCTGGCAGTTGCCATGAATCCTTCATATTGCAACAGTCTAGTGTGCCTCCGCTCTTCAGTCTGCCAGACCAACTTAACGGATGGCTACTTGGAGACAAGGGCTATCCCCTGAAGACATGGCTAATGACGCCGTTGAGGAGCCCATCCAACGAAGCTGAGGAGAGCTACAACTACAGACATATTTCCACCAGATCCATAATTGAGCAAACCATTGGCATGCTGAAGATGCGCTTCAGATGCCTGGATAGATCAGGTGGAGCCCTGCAGTACTCAGCAGCCAGGGTCTCCAGAATCATCGTGGTTTGCAACATGGCACAGCATCATGGCTTGCAGATTCCTGAGGACCAAGTGGCTCCTCACATATCCTCCTCAGATGAGGAGGAGGAGGAGAGCGAAAACGAACATCTTGCAGAGGCCCATCAACCAGCATCAGCAGTACGTGAGAACATTGCTGCCCGGGATGCAAGGAACGCATTCATTTTGGCCAGATTTGCTTAGCCTAGTCAATCAAGCACTTTTGCCTCGTAACTTCTTACCAGAGCATCGACAATGGCCAAGAACCAGCAGATTCCTAGCACTCTGACCACCATACTGACAATTGCAAGTAATCCTAAGCCCTCAATGTGGAAGTCCCATTTGCGAAATGACACACGCCACAACTGCAACAGTTGCCATCAGAATTTTTATTTACAATAACCAACTGATGGGAACATAAAAACTGACTGTAAAAGCTTTTATAGATATGTGAAGAGAAAAAGATTGGTGAAGTCAAACGTAGGTCCCTTGCAGTCAGAATCAGGGGAATTTATAATGGGGAACAAAGAAATGGCTGACCAATTAAATACATATTGTGGTTCTGTCTTCACAATGGAGGACACAAATAACCTCCCAAAGATGTCGGGGACATAGGGTCTAATGAAAGGGAGGAACTGATAGAAATCAGTATTTGTAGGGAAATGGTGTTAGGGAAATTGATGGGATTGAGGGCCGATAAATCCCACGGCCTGATAATCTACATCCTAGGGTACTTAAGGAAGTGGCCCTAGAAATAGTAGATGAATTGCTGGTCATCTTCCAAAATTCGATAGACTCTGGAACAGTACCCATGGATTGGCGGGTAGCTAATGTTACCCCACTGTTCAAAAAGGGTGTTAGAGAGAAAACGGGGAATTACAGACCGGTAAGCCTGACATCGGTAGTGGGGAAAATGCTAGTGTCCATTATAAAGGATGTAATAGCAGAGCACTTGGAAAGCAGTGACTGGATCTGACAAAGTCAACATGGATTTACAAAAGGTAAATCATGCTTGACTAATCTACTGGAATTTTTTGAGGATGTAACTGGTAAAATAGATAAGGGAGAACCAGTGGATGTGGTGTATTTGGATTTTCAAAAGGCTTTCGATAAGGTCCCGCATAAGAGATTAGCGTGTAAAATTAAGGCACATGGTATTGGGGGCAAGGTATTGACTTGGATAGAGAACTGGTTGGCAGACAGAAAGCAAAGAGTTGGAATAAACGGCTCTTTTTCTGAGTGGCAGGCAGTGACTACTGGGGTACCGCAGGGATCTGTCCTTGGACCCCAGCTATTCACAATATATATTAATGATCTGGGTGAGGGAATTGGATGTTATATCCCCATGTTTGCAGATGACACAAAGCTGGGTGGGCGTGTGTGCTGTGAGGAGGATGCCGAGAAACTCCAGGATGATTTGGACAGGTGGGTGATTGGGCAGAAGCATGGCAGATGCAATATAACGTGGATAAATGCGAGGTTGTCCACTTTGGTGTCAAAAACAGGAAGGCAGATTATTATCTGAATGGCAATAGATTGGGAGAAGGGGAAGTGCAACAAGACCTGGGCATCCTTGTGCATCAGTCGCTGAAAGTAAGCATGCAGGTGCAGCAGGCGGTTAAGAAGGCAAATGGTATGTTGGCCTTCGTAGCGAGAGGGTTTGAGTACAGGAACAAGGATGTCTTGCTGCAGTTGTACAGGGCCTTGGTGAGACCACATCTTGAGTATTGTGTGCAGTTTTGGTCGCCTTATCTGAGGAAAGATGTTCTTGCCATGGAAGGAGTGCAGCGAAGATTCACCAGGCTGATACCTGGGATGGCAGGAATGACGTATAAGGAGAGATTGGGTCGATTGGGCTTGTACTCGCTGGAGTTGAGAAGAATGAGAGGGGATCTCATTGAAACTTATAAAATTCTAACAGGACTAGACAGACTAGAAGCTGGAAGGATGTTCCCGGTGTTTGGGGAGTCCAGAACCAGGGGTCACAATCTAAGGATAAGGGGTAAGCCATTTAAGACAGAGATGAGGAGGAATTTCTTCACCCAGAGAGTGGTGAACCTGTGGAATTCTCTGCCAAAGAAGGCAGTAGAGGCCAATGCATTAAATATATTCAAGAAGGAGTTGGATATATTTCTTAAGGCTAAAGGGATCAAGGGATATGGAGAGAAGGCAGGAACAGGGTACTGAATTTGGATGATTAGCCATGATCGCATAGAATTGCGGAGCAGGCTCGTTGGGCCGAATGGCCTACTCCTGCTCCTATCTTCTATGTTTCTATGTTTCTATTGTGGCATTTAAAAAATAAACACAACATTTCACCCAAGTGACTACCCTTGTGACTATTTGTGCAGCATCTTTCTCTTACGCGTGCTCCTACGTGGTGCTTCCCCTGTGGCTTCAGCAGATGTGGAGGCCCCTTGCTCACGTTTTTGCTGCTCCTGTCTCGACACCTTTGGCGAGCATCCTCTGGGGTTGCGAACCTGTGAGGGCTCGGCAACAGTCCCCTGCTCCTGTGGCTGTGCAGGGGTTGAGATGCCGCTCTCAGATGGGTGGGAAATCTGGTGGGGATCTGACCAAGGACTTGGCAGTGGCATGGAAGGGTGGGTGTTTGGAGAGGAGCCCCCACTTCCTTGTTCTCTGCCACCGACATCCCTCTCAAGGGTCAGGTCCACCTCAGCGCTTGCAAGTGGCTTGAGAGCACCTTGCTGCACATCAGGGGGGCCATGGGGACCCGTATCTGCACTGGCAGTCCTACTCAGAAGGAATTCCATGAAGGTTTGGTTTCTCTGTTCAATAGCTGACCATCGCTCCTCCAGAGATGTCAGTCTAGTCTGAACACTCACCATGTTTTCTACACTCTGGTAACTTAGCACCTCCATGGCCGTAGCCATCCTCTCATCTACTGTAGCCATCCTTTCCACGGAGATTGCCATCCTTTCCATGGTGATGCATTCATGCGCCAATGACTCCACAAAGTCTCTGCTCATGTTCGCGATGGATTCCTCCATTCGCTCCACACTCGCAGCAACCCTGGAGACAAAACCTGCCAGAGACTCCTGTACCTGTTCCTGGAGTTCCAGCACCGCTGTTCTTCTGGATGGACCCAGAGGCAGAGGGTCGACATGCAGCTGAACCGAGCTGGCAGAGTCCTGTGCCCTCCGACTAGGACTCTCCACTGCTGTCCCTGTCTCCACAATCTGCTGATGCTCACTTGTGAGCTGTGATACACCAAGTGCCAACACTACTCTATCTCGCGATGGTCCCACCGAGGTGTGAGTGTCTGCGCTGGTGCTGGGTGTTGGATCCGTGATTCTGAGAGTATGATGTTTTTCAATAACCACACGGATGCTGTAACTTAACAATAAACAGGTCTTTACTGGAGGAGGGTAGTCTCAAGACTGGGGGTACAGAGGCATGCGCAAGGCTTATATACAGGTGTGGTCACTGCCGGTACTACAGTATACAGGAGCTGTAAAAGTAGTTCTGTCTTAAAGGCACATACACTGCACTGGGTTGGCTGAATTCTGCTGTCACTGCGCCCTCAGAGGTTGCAGCTTCCTCTGATGAGTCTGGAGGCTCAGGCTGTTCCTCCTGGATATTGGGTATGGTTGCTTGCGATGTTCCTGTGGGGGAGTAAAGGAAAGAGTCAGAGATGTGAGGCCAAGGTTACATGCACATTGCATATTGCAGATGATCATAAGTCCATCTGTTAGAGCTTCAGAATCATTATCAGCGACTCATGCAATGTCAATGAGAGAGATGAAAAACTATTCTGTCACCAACTTTCTCTGATGTACCCGTCTGTCCGTCCCCCACTTGCGCATCGTCCTCGAGTCCCACGATCCCCAGGACTGCCTCCTCCCAAGGGGTGAGGTGGGCTACTGAGGGTGGCCCTCCTGCTGTCTGTTATGTCTGACATTGGTGATAGGTACTCGATTGCCTTGGCCTGAGCACATGGAGTTTGATAGTGCTGTTATCGTTGTATTGTGTCTGACATTGGATATAGGTATTTGATTCCTTTTGCCTGTAAGAGGGTGTTTGGATCAGCCATTAAAAGCAACATGAACTGAGCTCTGCATACGGCCTCTGGATTATCTTTGCAAACGCAACACTGTCCTCGCTCTTTCCCTCTTATTGTGAGCTTTCTTTTCCTGCAATGAGAGAGACAAGTGGTGTTTGAGTGAGAATGAAGGAGTGAGTGTAGAGAATCCATAGCATAGATCCTTAGAAGGAGACAAAGATGCAAAGATGGCAAGACTAAGGGCCCTCCCTGTGTTTTGTAAGTTGTTTTCATATCATCACAGTGATAGGGAGTGTGAGGGCTGCATAGTCGAATAGTTAGGTGAATGTGAGCATAGAGAGAGAGGGAATGGGTAAGGGTGCATGGATGTCAGTGTCAAGTGGGATGTGGAGGAAGAGGTTGCTAAAGCTGAGTGCTGGTGAGGAGAGGTAATGGGGATCAGATTGAGGGTGATGGCAAAGTCATACTCACTTTTCCAGTGCACAGAAGATCATGAAACCTCTTCCTGCACTGAAGCCCGGTTCTGCAGGTTATCGACAAAGAGTTGACCTCCTGGGCCATCTGGATCCATACAGCCTTCGTCTGTTGGGGAGGCTTCTCCCTCCCTGAAGAAGGGAAGAGCACCTCCTTACTAGCTCTTGCTCCCTCCACCAAAGCGTGCAGGACAACGTCATCAAATCTGGGAGCAGACTTGGGTCTCCCGCTGCTCAGTCTGCCTCCGGGTCCCTCTCACTGCAAAGGCCAAAAGGTTGGCAGTCTGCAGAAGAAGCAAGGCTTCTTGCAGACCTTAAATGCAGCAGCAATGATGACATCATCGGAGGTGAGTTTCAGACTGAAAAAACTAATTGGGCCATGGGTTCCCACATGCTGGGACTCAATTACCCAATTATGTGAAAATCGCATCAATCTCCCACATCGATTTGGAATCGGGTGGATAACACGAAAAGCGGATAACACGAAAAGCGGATGACACGACCCCAGCCCACCCCAAAGAAAAAAACCAGCCCATAGAGTCATAACGGCACAGAAGAAGGCCATTCAGCCCATCAAGTCCGTGCCGGCTCTCTGTAGAGCAATTCAGTCAGTCCCATTCCCCCACTCTATCCCCGTAGACCTGCAAGTTTATTTCCCTCAAGTGCATATCCAGTCTCCCCTTGAAAACGTTGAGTGTCTCCACCTCCACCACTTCCGTTGGCAGCAAGTTCCAGGTCCTCACCACTCGCTGTGTAAAAAAGTTTTTCCTCACCTCCCCCCTGTATCTCTTGCCCAAAATCTTAAATCTGTGTCCCCTAGTCCTTGTAGCATCAACTAGTGGGAACAGCCATTCCCCATCTAGCCTATCCAAACCCGTCATAATCTTGTACACCTCTATCAAATCACACCACAACGTCCTTTGCTCTAATGAAAACAAATCCAACTTCTCCAACCTGTCCATGTAGCTAAGATCCCACAATCCCCGGAACCATTCTGGTAAATCTCCTCTGCACCTTTCAACTGCCTTCACATCCTTTCGAAAGAGTGGTGACCAGAACTGGATGCAATACTCCAGTTGTGCTCTAACCAGCGCTTTATAAAGGTTCAGCATAACTTCTCTACTTTTGTACTCAATACCTCTATTTATGTGTGGATCCAGGTGGCCCAGGAGGTCAACTCGTTGTGAATGATCCGCAGAACCGGGCTTCAGTGCAGGAAGAGGTTTCATGATCTTCTAACCACTCACTCAATATGTCCCACCACCTTCAGGGACCTATGCACATTAACTCCCAGGTCCCTCTGTCCCTCCACACTCTTTAAAACTATGCCATTAAGTATATTGCCTCTCCCTGTTCCTTCTGCCAAAATGCACCACCTCACACTTCTCTGTATTAAATTCCATCTGCCACTTGTCTGCCCATTCGGCTAGTCTTTCTATGTCCTGTTGCAGTCGATTGGTATCATCCTCACTGTTTGCCACACCCCCAAGTTTGGTGTCATCAACAAATTTAGAAATTCTACTCTGTATTTCAATATCCAGGTCATTTATATATATCAAAATAAGCAGTGGCCCCAGTATTGACCCTTGGGAAACACCACTATTATCCTCCAGTCTGAAAAACAGCCATTTACCACAACTCACTGTTTTCTATCCTTAAGCCAATTCCTTATCCAAGCTGCCACTGACCCACCTATTCCATGAGCCTCAATTTTGTTAACCAACCTTCTATGTGGTACTTTGTCAAATGCCTTCCTAAAATCCATGTAGACAACATCCATTGCATTTCCTTCATCGATCCTCCCTGTTACTTCATCAAAAAATTCAATTAGATTAGTCAAACATGATCTGCCTTTTACAAATCCCTGTTGGCTCTCCATAATTAGCTTAAACCTCTCCAAGTGCCTGTTAATTTTTTCCTTGATTATTGTCTCTAAAGCTTTACCCACCACTGATGTTAAACTGACCGGCCTGTAGTTACTAGGATTGTCCTTACACCCTTTCTTGAACAATGGTGTCAGCATCCACCTCCTTAGTAAACACCGATACAAAGTACTAATTGAATACTCCAGCCTTGCCCTGTGCCTCTAAGCATATATCACCTTCTTTGTCCCTAATAGGCCCCATCCCGCCTCTTACTACCCGCTTACTGTTTACATGCTGGTAGAAGATTTTTGGGTTCCCTTTTATGTTAACCATCATTCTACTCTCATATTCTCTCTTTGCCAATCCTATTTTCATCTTCATTTCCCCTCTCAACTTATTGTATTTGGTCGGTTCTCCCTTGAAGAATTCACCTGACATTCATCAAACACCCTCTTTTTTTGTTTCATCATCTTCTCTATCTCTCTCGTCATCCAAGGAACCCTTGCTTTGATTCCCTTACCCTTCCCTCTTATTGGAACGTACCTAGCCTGTATTTGGAATATCTCCTCCTTAAAGATCACCCATTGTTCCATTACAGCTTTTCCTGTCAATCTTTGGTTCTATTTTACCCTGGCTAGATCCTTTCGCATCCCATTGAAGTTAGCCCTATTCCAGTTTAGAAGTTCCACTCTAGATTGTTCCTTGCTCCTCTCCATTGCTAATCTAAATCTTATGATACGATGATCACTTGTACCCAAGTGTTCTCCCACAAACACTTGGTCGACCTGGCCCACCTCATTCCCCAGCACCAGATCCAGCAATGTCTCCTTCCTAGTTGGGCCAAGAACATACTGGTCAAGGAAATTTTCCTGAACACATTTCAGAAATTCCTCCTCCTCCTTTTGCTTTACCCTAGCATCATCCCAAACAATATTTGGGTAATTAAAGTCCCTCAATATCACCGCTCTATAGCTCTTGCATATCTCTGCGATTTCCCTGCAGATTTGCTCCTCTACCTCCTTCTCACTATTTGGAGGCTTATAGAATACCTCCAATAGCATAATCATACCCTTTTTGTTCCTCAACTCTAAGCAAATGGATTCTGTCCTTGTCCCCTCAAGGACATCCTCCCATTCCAACAGTACAATGTCTTCCTTAATCAGCACTGCCACCACACCTCCCTTTTTTCCTTCCCTATCTTTTCTGAACACTTTGGCCTAGAAATTCAGTATAGCCACGTTTGGGGTGCTACAGCCGGGCGTTCGCTAAATGTTGCGCCCGACGCAACTTAACGCCACCTTCACCGATATTCAGTTACATCACCCCAAGAGGTTGCTGCTGCACTAAAGCAGGCGATGCACGACTATCATAAGGCGCTAAGCCGGCATGCCGAGGCGCTAACACCGAGGGCGGGCGCAGCACAGGTGCGGCGAGTTTCTGAATGAAGGCAGACACGCTGGCTGCTCTTAAAGGGGGAGGGTCGACTTGTTTGGCTGCCATGCCCTGCACACTGCAGCCCTGAAGCAAGGCCTGACCATTGCTGGTTCATCAGTTCTACGCCCTGGACCATGGGGAAGCCCGCTATTCTTCCAAATCCCATTGCACGCTCTTGCTGCTTGTCCAGGGTCATGGGGAAGGAGATGTACTGACGTCTCCTTCTGAAAAGGGCATTGTTCACCTGGCTGATGCAGCAATGTACCGCGAACTGGGAGATGTTGGCAATGTCCCCAGTAGCGGATTGGAAGGAGCCGGTGGCATAGAAGTTGAGAGCCACCGTCAACTTCACTGCCACCAACAGAGACGTCCTGCTCCTCAGCTGTGACTGCAGATCTCTGCAAAGCAGGTGGCAGATCTCAGTGACCACCTCCCTTCTGAATCGCAGCCTCTGAACACACTGCTCCTCAGACATGTTCAGATATGATAACTGCTGGCGGAATACCCTGGGTGGGTAAGGCCTCCTGTGCCGACGCCTGTTGGCCCTTCTCCGTCTGGCCATGACTGGCACTCTCTCATGGCATCTCTGATCCCTTTGAATGCAATGCAGAAAGCCAACGTTTCCACCCATTGCAGCCCCCATTATATGTGGCGACTCAAGGCTATGGCACTGAAAGTGAAATCCAAGTGCGAAGCTCTGGCCTGAAGCCAGAAGTACCTGTGCGAGCGTTGAGTCAAAGCAGAAAGCTCTCTGCCTTTGTCTCTCTCCAAATATCCGTCTCTCACACAGAAGGATTGGCACAAAATGGCTGCCACTTATAATGCAGGAGGAGTCCCCTTTAATTAGCACCCCCCGCGCCCCGCAGCGACTGGGAACTGTTCCCCTCTACCAGTCGCTGGGGGCGCCAGGCGCAAAGAAGGGCGGCGCCACTGAAGCTCTGGTTCGGGGCGCACCAAGGGCGTTGCACCATGAAATGACGTCACGATCTGCGCGCGCATCTGAGCGGGCACTGCGGTTTAGTGCCGCCGCTAAATCTTGAGTGGAGTTCGCGCGAGGCGCAGATCGCACCTCGCCCGGGCGCTAGCCGCTTAGCGCCCCACTTCTCCTCCTCCTAAGGCGCTAGCGGCTGGCGCTAACAACTGAATTTCTAGGCCTTTGTACCCTTGAATATTAAGTGCCCAGTCCTCACTGTTTTTAAGCCACATTTCCAGTATTGCCACAACATCATATTGCCACACAGCTAATTGTGCTTGTAGCTCACCAACCTTATTCACCACATTTTGTGTGTTTACGTACATACATTCTAAACCCATTTTTGAATTTTTCGTAGTCTTTCTTCGTCTGCTCCTATCTAATATGCTACTATTTCCGCCTCTAGTACTACTTTCTTCTCTAGTACTATCCAACACAATCACTCTTTTATGCACCTTATTCCGCTTTTCTACTCCTATATGCTGGTGCCCAGCCCCCTGGCAAGCTAGTTTAAACCCTCCCCAACAACACTAGCAAACCTCCCCACAAGAATATTGGTCCCGGCTCTGTTAAGGTGTAACCCATCTGGCTGTACAGGTCTCACCTTTCCCAGAAATGGTCCCTATGCCTCAGGAATCTAAAGCCCTCCCTCCTGCACCATCTCTCCAGTCACGCATTCATCTGTTCTACCCTCCTATTCCTGTACTCACTAGCATGTGGCACCGGGAGTAATCCGGAGATTACTACCTTTGAGTTCCTGCTTTTTAATCTCTTTCTGAGCTCCCTATAGTCTGCCTCCCTCTTTTGCCTATGCCATTACACCAATAAGGACAATGAACCCTGGCTGTTCACCCTCCCCCCTCAGAGTGTCCTGCAGCTGCTCAGTGACATCCTTGACCCTGGCATCAGGGAGGCAACATACCATCTTGGAGTCACGTCTGCGTCCACAGAAATGCCTATCTGTTCCCCTAACCAATGAATCCCCTATCACTATTGTTCTTCCACTCTTCTTCCTCCCCCGCTGTGCAGCTGAGCCATCCATGGTGCCGTGGCCTTGGCTTTGGCTGCTCTCCCCAGAGGAGCCATCACCCCCACCAGTTTCCAGAACGGTTAGTGAGCGAGATGCACTCTGGGGATTCCTGCCCTACCTGCCTGGTCCTCCTTCTCTGTCTGGTGGTCACCCATTCCCTCTCTGCCTGCACATTCTGAGGCTGCGGTGTGACTACTTCTAGAAACATGCTTTCCAAGTATTTCTCAGCCTCACGGATGCAGTGTCGTGACTCCAGCTGCCGCTCAAGCTCCGAAACCCAGAGCTCGAGTTGCTGCTGTTGGCGACACTTCCTGCACACCTGGTCGTCCAGGCCGCAAGAAGGATTTCCTATGTGGCACAGGATGTGCAAATCACGGGACTGAGCTGCCCTGCCATGCCTCTGTTTACCAGGCTATGGAGGTAATTTAGCAGAAATAAGCTGAAAACCTAACAATAAACACTCAACAGCTACCCACCAATCAGCACTTCCCTCCATTAGATAGGCTATGAACTACTTAGCAGAAATATACTCAAAACAAAACAAAAAAAACTTACCACAAATACTCACCCTCTACTCACCCTCTACTCACCTCTTGTGGTAAGTTTTTTTGTGCCAGCGACACCTTTGAATTCTGACATCACTCCTATGTTGTGTCGCTTGCCGACTGTTTCCCTCGCATGTAGTCCACTCACTTAGACTCCCAGGCCTCTGCTCCACGCTACCTTTATCCCCGGTCTCCGAGAAGACTGACCATTCACAAAAGGTGGATTTCTCACACTATGGGTTCTACAGCAGGTGACCCTAGAGTTGTCATGGACTCTGTTATGAATCGTAGTTCAGGTAATTAGTAATTCACAACTTCAAAGGTGCACAACAACACCTTGCATCTATACAGCACCTTTAACACAGTAAAACATCCCAAGGAGCTTCACAGGAGTGTTATCAAACAAAATTTGACACTGAGCCACATCAGGAGATAAAAGCACAGCAAAAGTTAAAACCTTACAGGTTGTTTGGCACACTCAAATGACATGCCTTAGAAAATGGAGATGATCTGTGCCTTTTTCCAGTATTTTCAGCTTGTGTACCTATAAGTGTTGCAGCTGAACATTATTTCCCACCCCCACTGACAGTAAACTCCCAGAAGTAGGCCCAAGCTGCGCCAGGAGCTATGAATAGCAAATAAGGCTGACTCGGGGAAATCCCATGTGATTGATCCAACATGATTTCTCTCGCTGCTCTAACGTCCAGCCTATTTAGCAAACTGGACTGCAGAGTTTCTTGTATGATTCCAAAAGGTGTTGAAGAACTACACAATTCCACACCTTCACAAATATGTACTGACATTATTTCAATTTTGTGAACTTTGCAAAATAGGTCAAATCAAAGGGTGGGAGCTGGCATGGGAAAAGTGTGGGAAGCACTACTCCAGTGCAATAGATGCTTTTTTCACCACCCCCCCCCACCCCCCATTTTCTATGCTGGCCATCCTTCCTGCATCTTGGATTTAGGATGATAATTTGTGTTGAATTGCATGTAATTTTGAGCTGTGTATCTTCACTTAAGTCAGCCAGTGGCTGAGTGGGTCACACTCTCTAGGTGAGAGGGGCTAGGAGTGAGCAGGTGCTGCTGGGTGCTTGATTACTGCAGAGAGTTGGATTGAGTTTCTAAAAAGTTGGTGTTTTTTTTCAGGTTTTAGGGGCTTTTTCGTTCTTATACAGCAGCCTGATGTCTGCTGAGGGGTCGGAGTGCCGGGTCCCTCAGAGGACAATGTTCCCAAGATGAATTTAATCAGGGGAGAAAATGTTGGGGGAAGGGGAAAAAAAAGCCCAAAGATTTGGGCCAGGACCTCAGGACGTTTGGCAAAGAAAACATGGTGGTGGTTCAGTGCAAGGATAAGGAAGTACGAGCTTGGAATATTATCCAGGTGGTACATGAGGACTGCGGTGAGGGAAGGTGTTTTGCCTGCCAACCAAAGCAGAATGTTGGGCTTGAGGTGACGGTCAGTGACCGAGAGGAGGTGGAAAGACTTTTACTGAGTTTGAAGGTTGGAGATAAGTTCTTCAAGGTAACCCTGCTATATTCTGAAGAGGTGGTGGTCTTGTTCGCACCCGAACGACCAGATTTAGGAACAGCTTCTTTCCCAGGGCTGTCATCCTACTGAACTCCACAAATAAACTCTAAAGCCTGCACATCTGCCAATGCACTTTATTATGGTTATGTTTATGTTAATGTATTACAAGCCAAATGAATGTTGAATGTTTAAATGTCTTAATCTAAATGTACACTCTCGGGAGCCGCAAGCCTACATTTTGTTGTACTGCACTTGTGCACTAACAATGACAATAAAGTTGATTATGATTATGATTATGATTATGATATTCTTAAACCTGCCGGTTTATATTGAGGATGATGCACTAATAAAAATGTTGGCGTCGTGGGACATTAAAATTTGCTCAGCAATAAAGTGGAGATACTATCCAGGAACGCGGGTAGCAGGTGGAGCCTGTTATGTAAAGGTGCGGTTCCCAGAGGGGGTGAAGTCATTGCCGTACAACATGAAATTTGAGACAATGGAAGGAGTGCAGTACTTCCAGGTACTGCATGATAACCAAGTGAAGGTTTGTTATTATTGTCTTGGACACGACCATCTTGTAAGCAGATGTCCAGACTTTTCCTGTTATAACTGCGGTGAGTCTGGACACATCGTTCGGAGCTGCAAGGTGGAGAGCTGGGGGGGTGTGTCACAAAGGCCCCACCCACTGTGAGTATGTGACAGAAGGAAGCCCCTTGAGTGATGAGGAGATGGGAGAAGGAGAAGGAGCAGGGGGTGTGAGTGGAGCGGCTGAAGGAGCGGAGCAGGCGGAGGACACAGCTGATGAATGGAAGGAGAAAAGAGCGCAGGCAGAGGCAGAAATTGCAGAGAAGAGAACAGGATGGAAATGGTGGAAAACACACTAAGTACAGTGGAAAAGGACAAAGACAGCAACGGGCAGCATGGGTCAAGGGCAGAGTCGAGCTATAATACGGCTTGGCTCTCCCTAAAGAATCTGGTGTCCACAGGGGGAGAGGAGGCGGGAGCGGGGTGCGTGGTAAGTGTAAGTACTCCAAAGAAAGACGGGGAGTCGGACACCTCGGGGAGCAGGAGGGGGTAAGACAAGGAGAGGGTGCAAGAGGCAGGAGCCTTAAAGGGGCAGCAGGACGCGAGCAGGGAGACAAAGACGCTAGAAGGGAGCAAGATAGGTGCAAATGCGCCATTGTCCCAGAGAGAGAAGAAACGGGGAGCAAGGGTCAGCGGTGGAGATGAGGCCAAAGGGAGTGGCATTGTTGGAGAAACTGTGATAGCAGGAAGACTTTCTAAGGGAGATTATGTATCTGATGGGGAGCAGAGACTGGAGATTACAGAAGAACTTGAGAGTGAGGAGTCAGAGGGGGACAGAGACATGGAAGTGGGGGTGGGGTGGCATCGTGTGGAAAGGGAAAGGTTAGTGAGGGGCAGAAGGAGGGAGAAAGGGCAGCTGCTTGGCCCAAATCAAATGTAAGGAAGAGGCTGAAACTACAGGGAAGGTTCAAACAGGAGGTGAAAAAGAGCCGGAGGCTGCAGGAGAAAGCAACAGCTGCCCGAAAAGTTGGGAAGGAGCATGAGAGAAGGGAAGGGCCGGAGATTAAATGATGGGGGGATTATCAGGCACACTTCCCTTATTCGGAGCCATGATTACTGATTAATTTTAAAAGTACAATAGATTAGTATATGTTATGGGAGACAAATTAACCTTCAAGTTTTGATGTTAATATGTGGTGGAGGAATGGCTGTGCAGAGCGGCGGAATGGATTTGTATGATACAATGGAATGATCACGATGTTGTAAATGTTTTTAATATTTAATAAATAATAAAAATTAAAAAATTAAAAGTTGATAGCCCCCTCACCTCTGAGTCAGAAGGTTGTGGGTTCAGGTCCCACTCCAGAGACTTGAGCACAAAAATCTAGGCTGACACTCCTGTGCAGTACTGAAGGAGTGCTATACTGTTGGAGATGCCGTCTTTCAGATGAGACATTAAACCAAAGCCTCGTCTGCCCTCTCAGGTGGATGTAAAAGCTCATTTCAAAGAAGAGCAGGGGAGTTATCCCCGGTGTCCTGGCCAGTATTTATCCCTCAATCAACATAACAAAAACAGATCATCTGGTCATTATGATATTGCTGTTGTGGGAGTTTGCTGTGTGCAAATTGGCTGTCGCGTTTCCTACATTACAACAGTGACTACACTTCAAACAGTACTTCATTGGCTGTGAAGCACTTTGGGACGTCCAGTGGTCATGAAAGGTGCTTTATAAATGCAAGTCTTTCTTTCTTATTGGGAATTGGGTTGAGTTTGCCCAAACTCAATTTACATAGGATCCTCCCAAACAGCAGAGAGGGAGTAGCTCTTTATTTATCGGCTAAAAATAGAAAGCAGAGAATAGGGGCAAATGGTAGTTATTGAGATTGGAGGAAGGTAGAAAGCAGTGTTCCACAAGGATCAGTGCTGGGACCACTGTTATTCATAATTGACATTAATGATTTGGATTTAGGAACAAGTAACTCAATATCAAAATTTGCAGATGATACCATGGTGGGTGGTGTGGGGTATAACTAACACTGAGGAAGAATGCAACATAATATAAGAAGACATTAGAAAAATTGCAGACTGGGCAGTTAAGTGGCAAATTAACTTTAAATGTGAGGTGAAGCACTTTGGTATGAAAAATAGAAACATCACCTACACTGTGGCAAAACCACTAAGAGACTCTTACAGTGACTTACATAATTGTCTGTAACCAATGTTATTACCTCTAGCATTAATTGTCTGTAACCAATGTTATTACCTTTCAAGTTGGCTCTGGTTAAACAGAGCTAGATCGACAACATCGCGATCTGACGCGATGACGTCATCACGTGGGTCACGTGACGTCCCCTTCGGCGGGAAACGTGATGACGTCATGACGTCAGAGGTAGAGGGTGGGGCCAGCCAGTCCTCGTGTGGATTGAAAGAGAAAAGACCTGTTTTGAGCTTCTCCTGTAGTTTCTTGTTTTGTAAAGTTCTTAGACAATAAATTCAGTTTGTTAACTTCCAGTAAGTTATAGATTCTTTGTTAGGAGTGCAGAGACTCCTACATTGGTGACCCCGATTCCTCGCGATCGTTTTTCGCGGTGAACGCCGAACACAGGCCAGTGATGGAGGCCAATGCAGTGGCCTTGAAGCTCCCCCAATTCTGGGAACAACAGGCAGCCTCTTGGTTTGTGCAAGCCGAGGCGCAATTTGAGCTCCGCAACATCGTTCAGGATCAGACCAGATATCTCCACGTGGTCTTTGCCCTCGAGAGCTCGACGGCGTCGAGAATCATCAGCCTGCTGGAGAGTCCTCCGACTGCTGACAAGTATGTCGCCATCAAGACACGATTGCTGCAGGTATTTGGTCTCACCAAAGCGGAGCGCGCTCGCCGTTTACTGGCTCTACCAGGGTTAGGAGACTCCAAACCCTCGGAAATGATGAGTCATATGCTGACTCTCCTGGGGTCCGAGCCCCAGTGCTTTCTGTTTCGCGAACTGCTCCTTACTCAACTTCCTGAGCAAGTACAGGCGTCCCTCGCCCGAGCAGAAACCGCAGACTGCATCGCGCTCGCCGAAGAGGCGGATAAGATTTACGCGGTCCGGCAACAATACTGCGCCCTCGCGCAACGCCCCACCACGAAGAGCCCGGCCCCGGCTCCGACAAAGGCGCCTCCGATGACCGGTTTCTGCTACTACCATGCCCGTTTCGGCCTGAAGGCCCGCTGCTGCCGCTCGCCGTGCAGTTTCGTCACCAGACCGTCGAACAGACTGCCGCGAGTCAAGCACGCCGGTCCCGGTACTTCCCCCGCTGCCGCGATGGCGATCGGTGCTTCCGGGAATCTCACCTACGTAACCGACTCCATCTCCGGCCGTCGTTTTCTATGCGACACGGGGGCACAATGCAGCATACTGCCCGCCTCGGTCATAGACCTTCGCTCCAGCAGCCATGGTCCCCCTATGCAAGCGGCCAACTGGGGTTCGATCCGCACTTGCGGGAAGTGCCTCGTCCGAGTATGTTTCGGTGGACAGTTTTTCAGCTGGAATTTCATCACCGCTCAAATCTCACAGGCCCTGTTGGGTGCTGACTTTTTAGGCGCCAACGGCCTGTTGGTGGACGTGAAAAATCGACGCCTCGTTCGCGCCGCCACGCTCGACGATATTTCGGGGGCGCGCAGCACGGCTGCGTCACACACGATTTCATGTGCACGGCCGCAGCCCGACAATTTTGCCCGCCTCCTCGAGGATTTCCCCCGAGCTGACGAAGCCCAACTTTTCGGCTCCGACCGTCAAGCATAGGGTGGAGCACCATATTTCGATTACCGGCTCGCCCATTTACGCCAGGGCGTGACGTTTAGAGCCCAGCAAGCTAGCGGGGATCATCCGTCGGTCCAGTAGCCCCTGGTCCTCCCCTCTCCACATCGTCCCCAAGCCCGGCGGGGGATGGCGGCCCTGTGGGGATTATCGCCGCCTCAATGACATAACGACGCCCGACCGCTACCCCATTCCCCATATACAGGACTTCTCAGCACATTTGGCGGGGACGTCCATCTTCTCCAAAATCGACCTCGTCCATGGTAACCATCAGGTGCCGGTGCACCCTCAGGATGTCGAAAAGACAGCGGTAATTACCCCCTTTGGACTCTTTGAATTCCTGCGAATGCCCTTTGGGCTTAAGAACGCGGCACAGGCGTTTCAGTGCCTCATGGGTTCAGCCCTGCAGGACCTTGACTTTCTGTTTGTTTATTTGGACGATATTCTGGTTGCCAGCACCTCGAGCACCTTCGGGTCCTTTTCAGACGGCTTCAGCAGCACGGCCTCATCGTTAACTCGGACAAATGCCGTTTCGGCCTATCGCAACTGGATTTCCTGGGCCACCGCATAACCCCCACGGGGGCAACGCCACTTCGGGACAAGGTGGAAGCAATTGCGGCGTTCCCGAAACCGACATCCGTGAAAGCTTTACAGGAGTTCCTGGGGATGGTTAACTTCTATCATCGTTTCATCCCCAGGGCTGCACAGCTCATGCATCCTCTATATGAGGCCCTCAGAGGCTCGACGGGAAAGGACCCTGTGGTATGGTCACAGGACATGAATCGTGCTTTCGAGGAGACGAAAGCCGCACTCGCCAATGCGACCATGTTAGCACACCCCCTGCCGGGAGCCACCATCGCTCTCACGACGGACGCGTCAGACTACGCAGTGGGGGCCGTCCAGGAGCAGTGGGTCGATGGCGCGTGGCAACCCCTGGCCTTTTTTAGCCACCAGCTACAACGGCATGAACGCCGCTACAGTACTTTCGATCGAGAGCTGTTGGCTTTGTTTTTGGCCATCCGCCATTTCAGTTTCCTCCTCGAAGGATGACGCTTCATCGCGTTTGTCGACCACAAGCCATTGCTGTTCACAATGGCCAAGTCTGCGGAACCATGGTCGGCTCGGCAGCAACGGCAGCTGACGTACATTTCGGAGTTCACCACCGACATCCGACATGTGGCCGGTAAGGACAACGTCGTCGCCGATTGCTTATCCCGCGCCGCCGTCCAGGCCGTCCAATTGGGCATTGACTACGCACAGATGGCGGTTGACCAAGCGGACGACCCGGAGACCCAGGGTTTTCGTTCGGTTCCAAACAGCCTCCAGCCGAGGGATGTGCCTTTCCATTCCGCAGGTACCACTCTGCTCTGCGACGTTTCGCTGGGTGCACCCCGTCCGATCGTCCCGTCTAAATGGCGTCGTACGATTTTCGATGCCTTACACGGCCTATCGCACCCTGGAGTGCGGGCATCGCAAAAACTGCTGGTCTCCAAATTCGTATGGAGGGGAATACGCAAAGACGTCAGGGACTGGGTGAACACTTGTGTTGTTTGCCAACGGTCCAAGGTGCAGCGCCATGTCAGAGCCCCGCTCGCCACCTTTGAGGTCCCGGAACGGCGATTTGATCATATTCACATCGACTTAGTGGGACCACTCCCACCTTCCCGGGGCTTTACGTACCTTTTGACAATGGTGGATCGCACCACGAGGTGGCCGGAGGCAGTCCCCCTGACATCCACCACATCTGCGGACGTTGCTTGAGCTTTCGTTTCATCCTTGGTAGCCCGTTTTGGTGTCCCTGCGGATATTTCGTCGGATCAGGGGCCGCAATTTTCGTCCGAACTGTGGAACGAGGTGATTTCCGTGTTGGGCGTTAAACTCCACCGCACTACGGCCTATCACCCGCAAGCGAACGGCTTGTGCGAGCGGTTCCACCGCTCCTTGAAGGCGTCGCTCAGGGCCAGCCTGCTGGATGCATCCTGGGTCGACAAACTACCGTGGGTGATGTTAGGACACCGCACGGCGCCGAAGGAAGATCTCCAGTCGTCGGCGGCGGAGGTGGTTTACGGGCAACTGCTTCGAGTCCCAGGTGATTTCCTGCCATTACCTACGTGACCATGGTCCGCGGCCACACAAAAAGAGACCCTCCGGGATGCAGCCCGCTGTTTCCGCCCAGTTCTGACCTCACGGCACGGTTTGCTTTCGTCCAACATCCCGGGGGAGTTGTCGAAAGCCAAGTTCGTGTTTGTGCGCCAGGATGGCCATTGTACCCCACTCGCACCACCGTATGCCGGACCCTTCAAGGTTTTGCAGGCAGGGGACAAGAGTTTCGTGATTGACGTTGGGGGCAAACTGGATCACGTCTCTGTCGATCGCCTCAAGCCTGCGCACCTGGACCTCGAACGACCGATCGAGCTGGCGCAGCCCCCGCGCCGCGGCCGGCCGCCGGCCGCTACCACACCTGACAACGCCGTGCTGCCTACCAGTTG
This sequence comes from Somniosus microcephalus, assembly GCF_052327205.1. Taxonomy (NCBI): domain Eukaryota; kingdom Metazoa; phylum Chordata; class Chondrichthyes; order Squaliformes; family Somniosidae; genus Somniosus; species Somniosus microcephalus. The sequence goes on from NC_141001.1 coordinate 84,340,682, forward strand.
GCCGCCTGCTCAGCATTTTCCCCTCCGGGAATTTCGGAGTCGGTCCAACAGACTTGTCCGACCTCCTCAGCGATTGACTCTTTTCGTTAAAGACAATTCTGGGGGGGCGTATGTGGCAAAACCACTAAGAGACTCTTACAGTGACTTACATAATTGTCTGTAACCAATGTTATTACCTCTAGCATTAATTGTCTGTAACCAATGTTATTACCTTTCAAGTTGGCTCTGGTTAAACAGAGCTAGATCGACAACATCAGAGGTAGAGGGCGGGGCCAGCCAGTCCTCGTGTGGATTGAAAGAGAAAAGACCTGTTTTGAGCTTCTCCTGTAGTTTCTTGTTTTGTAAAGTTCCTAGACAATAAATTCAGTTTGTTAACTTCCAGTAAGTTATAGATTCTTTGTTAGGAGTGCAGAGACTCCTACAACACAGACTCCTACAACACCTTAGAAAAGAAGAAACTGAATGGGGTAGAAGCGCAAAGAGATTTAGGGATACATGAGAACAAATCATTAAAAGCAGAATTGTAGGTCAGCAAAGCAATTTTAAAAAAACACTGGGATTTATTTCTAGGGGTATAGAATTCAAAAGTAGTGAAGTTATATTAAACTTGTATAGGACCCTGGTCAGGACGCACTTAAGAGTACTGTGCAGAGTTCTGGTCTCCACACTATATAAAGGACATAGAAGCACCAGAGAAAGTGCAAGAAAGATTTACAAGGATGGTACCAGAACTGAGAGATTACAGCTATGGGGAAAGATTGAACAGATTGGGGCTTTTTTCTTTTGAAGAGAGAAGACTTAGAGGTGACCTGACAGAGGTCTTAAAAATTATGAATGGGTTGGACAGGGTAGATGTGGAGAGAATATTTCCACTTGTGAGAGAATCCAAAACTAGGGGCCGTAAATACAAGATAGTTACTAATAAATCCAATAGGGAAATAAGGAGAAATCTCCTTAGTCAGAGAGTGGTTGGAATGTGGAACTTGCTACCACAGGAAGTGGATGAGGCAAATAGCTTAGATGCCTTCAAAAGGAAACTAGGCAAGTACATGAGAGAAAAGGCAATAGAAAGATATGCGGAAAGACTGAAATGAGGCAGATGGAATGGGCGGAGACTCGTGTGGAGCATAAACACCAGCACAGATTAGTTGGGCTGAATGGCCTGTTTCTGTGCTGTACATTCTATGTAATTTTATGTAATTCTGAATTTGCACCTGTGTTCTGAAGATGAAAGTACGAGCCGGAGCTCCCGAATTGCTGAGTTAAAGCAGTTAACCTACAAGCTCAAAATCAAGCCAGTGTCCTCTATGGCGTTAAGACCCAACAGTACAAAAAGACTAATTTTATGACTAATGCAACTCTTTTTCACAGACTCAAAAATAATTAAAAATCTATTACTCCTCAACAGCAATAATTAAATGTTGCTTGTACAAGGGGCAAGTTTCAGAATGTTCGAATTCAGTTTACTGGAAAATCTGAATTTTAAAGTGGCAACCATACAAACTATCTCAGCATTACACAGATGTTGGGCATAATTTTGTCAGTGTGAGTTCAGCATTGTACTTGTGGAGATCCTTATTTTAGTCAGGCCATTTGAGTTGGTGGGTTAAATCTGTGGGCTGGCACAGAGGAGAAGGACAACTTGTTATACAGTTTTGCATCCTTACTGCCTCTCATCTTGAACTGCTATCACCTTGCAATTCTAATGCTGGTGAAAGAGTCTCAAACCTACTCTCTTGGGAGAAGAGTTATAACATGTGCAAGAAAGCAACTGCCCTGTACCTGTGATCCAGGATGAAACCTGAGATCCTATTGTTTTGTGCAATAAATTCTTGTAAAAGCAAAATAATATTGTAACAGGCAAATAAACTGTAAGTGCTTTTCAATAAGCTCAGCAGCATTAATGATAAAGGTGTATCTGAAAGACAAATGCTTGGGTTTCTGTTATATTTCAAAGGAAGTTCATTGAAAAAACACATTTGTGTAAGTTGTACACAGTACAATACAGCAAGTTAGATCCTCTTCCTTTGTAGGTCTCTTGAGCTAAATGCCATTTTCTGGCTCAGCAGGCAATCCATGGCCTGGTTCCTACATATGGTGTTCATGAGCCATCAGTTTGGTAGTGCTCAGGCGGTGTAACTGATTTCCCTTCTGGTTTTTCTCCCTATGGGAAAGCACTTGGTTGCTGGTTGATGCCAGCTCTAGATGGCTTTGCTGAAATCAAGAACTCATGCAGTTTACTGAATGATCCCCAATAATATCCTGAAAATTAGGCCAAATGGCGATGAACACTGGAGGAGAATTTGAACGTGCTGCATATTTTCTAAGTGGGGAAGAAAACTATTGACAGAACATTAACCAGAGCTATGAATCCGAGGCATACTCACCCTTAGTCTCATTAAAGATAATGGAAACATGTGCAACATCTGGATGGGAACCCATTTCACTATCACTGCCAAAGATTGAATTCTATTTTTAGATTTAGCATAGGACTGTCGGGCAGAAGAAGTAGGTGACAGAAGCGTAGGATTTTATATTAAAAAATTAAATGATATTTGTTGTTGATGTTAAAATGTTAAGTAGTTGACAGACCTATGAAATGTAAAGTAGTTGACAGACCATCAAAATTACAGACATAATTGGCACAATATTCCTGCTGGAATTACATTTTATGAAACTGGGACAGTGAAGTTCCCGAAAAAGAAAAATGTATTGAAAATTCTTTACATTTTTAAAGACAATCAACATGGCACTGTTAGTGATTGACAACGGGGTTGTAAATGAATGTCCTACATTCCACAGTGCCTGGTAGAAAATGAGCTGTACTTCAGAAAATTGATGGGTTAAGACACAGAGTGGGAAAAATTGAGCCACGCCCCCTTTGGGGCGCTAACTTCGCCGGGGCGCAACTTTTAGTGCAAACTAGCGCCCCCGTGACCGTAGTTCACCGGTAGCGCCCCAAGAGGGAAGCGGGGTGCTACTGGAAGCGCCCCGCCCCCCTGTTGGGGCGCTGCGAGTGAATATTGTAGCGCTATGTGCCGCAGCGCCACGGTCTGCAGCACATCGCACCATGGTACTGAGGCCTTCCTTCCCTTCTTAAAGGGGAGGGGCCTTGCACAGCACGACCCGGGGCCCAGCTGGGCCACCAAGGATCAGAGTTTTTTTTTAATTCATTTTTTTATGGGATGTGGGCGTTGCTGGCAAGGCCAGCATTTATTGCCCATCCCTAATTGCCCTTGAGAAGGTAGTGGTGAGCCACCTTCTTGAATCGCTGCAGTCCGTGTGGTGAAGGTACTCCCACAGTGCTGTTAGGTAGGGAGTTCCAGGACTTTGACCCAGCGACGATGACGGATCAGCGATATACTTCTAAGTCAGGATGGTGTGTGACTTGGAGGGGAAATTGGAGGTGGTGGTGTTCCCATGCACCTGTTGCCCTTGTCCTTCTAGGTGGAAGAGGTCATGGGTTTGGGAGGTGCTGCCAAGGAAGCCTTGGCGACTTGCTGCAGTGCATCTTGTAGATGGCACACACTGCAGCCACGGTACGCCGGTGGTGGAGGGAGTGAATGTTTAAGGTCATAGATGGGGTGCCAATCAAGTGGGCTGCTTTGCACTTTATGGTGTTGAGCTTCTTGAGTGTTGTTGGAGCTGCACTCAACCAGGCAAGTGGTGAGTGTTCCATTACACTCCTTACTTGTTCCCTGTAGATGGTGGAAAGGCTTTGGGGAGTCAGGAGGTGAGACACTCGCCACAGAATACCTAGCCTCTGACCTGCTCTTGTAGCCACAGTATTTATGTGGCTGGTCCAGTTAAGTTTCTGGTCAATGGTGACCCCCAGGATTTTGATGGTGGGGGATTTGGCGATGGTAATGCCATTGAATGTCAAGGGGTGGTGGTTAGACTCTCACTTGTTGGAGATAGTCATTGTTTGGCATTTGTGTGGCGCGAATGTTACCTGCCCAAGCCTGAACGTCATCCAGGTCTTGTTGCATGCGGGCATGGACTGCTTCATTATCTGAGGAGTTGTGAATGGCACTGAACACTGTACAGTCATCAGCGAACATTCCCATTTCTGACCTTATGTTGGAGGGAAGGTCATTGATGAAGCAGCTGAAGATGGTTGGGCCTAGGAGACACTGCCCTGAGGAACTCCTGCAGCGATGTCCTGGGGCTGTGATGATTGACCTTCAATCACCACAACCATCTTCCTTTGTGCTAGGTATGACTCCAGCCAGTGGAGAGTTTTCCCCCCAATTCCCATTAACTTCAGTTTTACTAGGGCTCCTTGATACCACACTCAGTCAAATGCTGCCTTGATATCAAGAGCAGTCACTCTCACCTCAGCTCTGGAATTCAGCTCTTTTGTCCATGTTTGGACCAAGTCTGTAATGAGGTCGGGAGTAGAGTGGTCTTGGCGGAACCCAAACTGGGCATCAGTGAGCAGGTTATTGGTTAGTAAGTGCCGCTTGTAGCACTTTCGATGACACCTTCCATCACTTTGCTGATGATTGAGAGTAGACTGATGGGATGGTAATTGGCCGGATTGGATTTGTCCTGCTTTTTGTGGACAGGAGATACCTGGGCAGTTTTTCACATTGTCGGATAGATGCCAGTGTTGTAGATGTACTGGAACAGCTTGGCTAGAGGTGCGGCTAGTTCTCGAGCACAAGCCTTCAGCACTTTAGCCGGGATGTTGTCAGGGCCCATAGCACTTCTCTTGAGTGCCGGCAAAAGAGCCCGGCACTCAAGAGAAGTGCCCGGCTCATGGAGCGCAGCCGGCACTCTGCGGGGGTGCTGCTCAGGAGGCCGGGGACGGCAATGGGGGCAGGTGCTGGCAGGCGGCCTGCAACAAAAATAGCCACCCGGCACCTCCCCTTTAATTTGCGCTGCCCTGGCAGCAGGTAGGACCCCCTGACCCCGTCGGACATAGCGTCCGGCGGTATGTCAGGGGGCGCTACCGAAGATTGCAGCCAGGGCGCTAACGGTTACCGCCACCAGTAACCTCACACTGAATTTCGTGGGAGGCGTTGGTGGCGCCGCGCCCAGGCACTAGTTGCTTTGCGCCCCATTAGCTCCCTCTTAGAGTGCTAACGGGAGGCACAAAGCAACTGAATTTTTAGGCCAGAATATTTGAAAACAGAAATATTAAACTTTTATGATGGTAGAAGTAATAAAGTCTACATTCCATGATAAAATATTTGGTAAATACCTTGGGCCAGTTTTAGCCTCTCCAGGTGCATCCCATAACTTGAATGGAAAGCTATGGCTGAACAAACTAACCTTGTATCCATGTACAGAAACATTATTTTGCTCCTTCCATGCAATTGCTATCAGAAAGTTATCATTATTTGCAATGGACATGAAATGTGCATATCTAAGAATATATTTGGCATCCACATTTTAAATTATGAAGGGAATAAATAGACCTTTTTTTTTTATTCGTTCATGGAATGTGGGCATTGCTGGAAAGGCCAGCATTTATTGCCCATCCCTAATTGCCCTTGAGAAGCTGGTGGTGAGCTGTCTTCTTGACATCTGAGTGGCTTGCTAGGCCATTTCAGAGGGCAGTTAAGAGTCAACCACATTGCTGTGGATCTGGAGTCACATGTAGGCCGGACCGGGTAAGTGTTGTGTATGTACCTTTAAGAGAAGAACTGATTCTATACTGCAGTATCGGCAGTGACCACCCCTGTATATAAAGCCATAGCAGGCTTCTGTACTTCAGTCTTAAGTTACCCTCTGTTCAGTAAATACCTGTTATTATTGTTCTCCTGCAGTCCGTGTATTATTGATACTCGGACACTACATTGGCGACGAACAGGTTCGAACTCACCTGCAGTACTGCATCACCTCACGGGGATCTTTCCCTGAGAAGAAGCTTCTTGGAGGTCGAAGTCAGAGCAACGGGCGTTGACCGCGGGCAACCGCCCAAGAATCCATCGGAGTTCGGAGAGTTGCAGGAGAGGCTGTGGAGAGCTAGGCTTGGCTCCCCAGTTAAGGTGTTCCAGCAAATCGTGCTGGTAGCAGGTAGTGCACTGACCCTTCTGGACTGCGGCGGGCTCGAGCTCGATCGAGCGGCTCTGCAAAGGGGCCGTGCAGCGTCGTCGGGAGGAAAAGAGAGAGAGAGAGGGTGGAGCACACACAAGAACCGGGCAGCGTAGTGAAAATAAAACAAGGGGAAGGAAAAGTGAGACGCGCCGAAGCCGTGGGTCGCCGCCATTACCCTGCAGAATGCTAGGAGCAGCGTGGCAGCAAGGGGAAGAACGAAAAGCACGGGAGGCGCCATTTTATTCCATTGGGGAAGAAGGAAAAGCGCGGGAGGCGCCATTTTAATCCATTGGGGAAGAAGAAAAAGCGCGGGAGGTGCCATTTTAAATCACCCAAGATGCCGAAAAGTGGCAGTATCACTGCTTTCAACAACGAGGTAGAAGACTGGACCACGTATGTGGAAAGAATTGAAGTGTACTGCAAGGCAAATGAGGTGGCCAATGGAAAGAAGGCTTCGGTATTATTAAATTTGATGGGCGCGAGAACGTACGGCCTATTACGGAATTTAATTACCCCAGCTAAACCAATGGAGAAAAGTTTTGAAGAGATTGTTAATATCTTACAGGAACACCTAAACCTTACACCGCTGCTGATAGCAGAAAGATTCAAGTTCCATAAAAGAAACCAGCACAAAGATGAGAGCAATGCTGACTATCTTACGGAACTACGCAAGTTATCGAAGCACTGCCAGTTCGGAGCAGGACTGGCAGACACCTTACGGGATAAGTTTGTCTGCGGGCTCCAGAGTGAAGGAACCCAGAAACGACTACTTTCGGAAAAGGACCTGATGCTAGAACAGGCTTTCGGCGTGGCAGTATCCTATGAAGCAGCAGCACGGGAAGCTGCGGAAATACAACAGAAACCACAAGAATACAGCGCTAACGAAATGGCGTATGGAACAGAAAAGTGCTATCGCTGCGGCAGAACAACCCATGATCAGGAGGACTGCTGGTTTAAGGACAAAGTGTGCAGGCAATGTGGGAAAATGGGACACATAGCAAGAGTCTGCAGGTCGGGGAAGAAAACCAGCACTACAAGAACTACTAAGGAAAAGTACAAGAAAGTAAAGAAATTGACAGACAGTAGTTCAGAAGATTAGGAGAGTGATAAGGACTCTGGGAGCAGGAGACTAAGTTGTCTAAAGTTACACAACGTGATCGCAAAGGAGGATCACCGAACCATTTGGGTCACCCTCATGATAGCAGGGTCCCCAGTAAAGATGGAATTGGACACAGGATCAGCCCTAACTGTCATGAATCGACGAGACTATGAGCGGCTATTCTCACACATACCCTTGAAGGACACGTCCACTGTATTGAAGACATACACGGGGCAAAAAGTCTATCCCAGAGGAAAAATAAGGGTGCCAGTTGAATACAACGGCAAGGAAACACAGAAACTGTATCTATATATACTACAAGATGGAGGACCACCATTATTGGGACGTGAATGGATCCGAAAAATACAATTGTATTGGCATTCCATTCAGGTGCTAACTGTGACTGACAAAAAGGATGATGACGTCACAACTGGACAACTGTCAAAAATTCTAACTGACGCGAAAGAGGTGTTCCAACAAGGACTTGGGACTCTAAAAGGAGTAACGGCAACGATAAAAATCGAAGATAACGCAAACCCAAAATTTTTTAAGGCCAGACCGGTACCTTACGTGATCCGCCCAGCCATTGAAGCAGAGCTGGAGAGTCTGGAGCGTTTGGGTGTGCTGTCCAAGGTGGACTGGAGCGAGTGGGCCACACCCATCGTTCCTGTAATGAAGAAATCATTGAGCAGCACGCCTGGGGAGCCGAAGAAGGTTTGCATCTGTGGGGACTTCAAGGTAACTGTGGACCCAGTCCTGCACACAGTACAATATCCACTTCCACGGATAGAAGATATTTTCACCTCACTATCTGGAGGGAAACGCTTTTCAAAGATTGATCTGGCCCAAGGGTATCTACAAATGGAGGTGGAAGAAGCATCTAGGAAATACCTATCGATAAATACTCACAAAGGCCTTTACCAGTACAATCGACTGGTATTCGGGGTAGCATCAACCCCGGTTATTTGGCGAGGGCGATGGAACAAGTCCTGCAAGGGATCCCGGGGTCCCAGTGTTATTTGGACGACATCCTGGTTACGGGCGAAAATGACAGTGAACACCTTGCCAACCTGGAGCAGGTGCTCACTAGATTACAGGAATATGGGCTACGAGCCAACCGCCCCAAATGCGAGTTCTTCAGGAGACAAATTTCGTATTGTGGCCACATGATTGATGAGGAAGGGTTGCATAAGTCGCCGGACAAGATTGAGGCTGTATTCTAGGCTCCAGCACCAGAAAATGTGTCGCAACTGAGGTCGTTCCTCGGGTTGGTGAACTACTACCATAAGTTCTTGCCGAATTTATCTACAATTCTGCACCCACTGAACGCCCTGCTGCAAACTGGAGTAACATGGAAATGGAGTGATGAGTGTAAACGTGCCTTTCAGAAATGTAAATGCCGAATCACTTCAAAAGAAGTATTGGCCCACTACAATCCAACACTACCGATTCGGTTAGCATGTGATGCGTCTCCCTACGGCATCGGAGCGGTGCTGTCACACAAATTCCTTGACGGTTCAGAGAGGCCAATAGCCTTTGCGTCGCGCTCGTTAACCTCAGCCGAGCGTAACTACGCCCAGATTGAGAGGGAGGCCCTCAGCCTGGTGTGGGGGGTGAAGAAGTTCAATCACTATCTGCACGGGCAGAAATTCACCCTACTGACTGATCATCAGCCCCTGGTCTCCATTTTTAACCCAAAGTAGGGCATTCCGGTGACGACGGCGCAACGGCTGCAAAGATGGTCACTTTTTCTAGGGGCACATCAGTACGACATAGAGTACAAGGGTACGAAACAGCATGGAAATGCTGATGGGCTGTCGCGCCTACCGTTGCCTACAGTAGAGGAAGCACCTGCAGTGGACCCTGTTGAGATATTCCATGCGACCATAGTTGAATGTCTACCTGTTACAAACTCAAGTATAGAGAAGGAAACCCGGAATGACCCGACACTCTCTCGGGTCTATGATTTGACGGTGAAGGGATGGCCAGCACATGGCGACTCACTGTTGCCAGCATTCTCGCCAAGGAGAGAACAGCTGTCAGTGTGCCGGGAGACCTTGATGTGTGGATCCCGAGTGGTAATTCCACCCAAGTTGAGAGATAGAGTGCTCAATGAGCTTCATGAGGGTCATCTGGGAGGGGTAAAAATGAAGAGCCTAGCCAGGGCGTTTTTGTGGTGGCCGGGAATCGATAAAGAAATCGAGGATATGACCAAGAGATGCACAGGATGCTAGAAGGTCCAAAACACTCCACCACAGGCCCCGCTACATCCATGGGAGTGGCCCTCATCTCCATGGCAACGGGTACACATTGATTTTGTTGGTCCATTTATGGACTCAATGTTCCCAATCACTGTGCACGCCCATTCAAAATGGCCAGAGGTCATCAAAATGTCCTTCACCACCACAGAGAAAACTATTGCAGTCCTACGGACCATCTTCGCCAGGAATGGCGTGCCAGAACAGATTTGCTCCGACAATGGGCCACAGTTTGTGTCCGAGGATTTCCGGAGGTTTCTGAGGAATAATGGAGTGAAACATTACACATCTGCCCCATATCATCCAGCCACAAATGGATTGGCTGAGAGGTTTGTTCAGACCTTTAAAAAGGCAATAAATGTGATGTATAACGACGACATACCACCGCAACAAAAGGTGGATAATTTCTTATTTGCTTACCGGAATGTGACACATGCAGTCACCAACCAAGCTCCAGCCATAATGTTCTTCAACCGAAGGCTAAGATGTCGCCTGGATTTGCTCAAACCAAACATAAGATGAGATGTTGAGGATAAGCAATTCCAGCACATAAATGAGAAGCCAACCACGAGCTTCAAGATAGGGCAACCAGTCTTGGCCCGCGACTACCGAACAGAAAAATGGCAGCCAGGAACGATATGCACACAGCAGGGACCACTAATGTACACAGTGGATGTTGGAGAGAGCATCGTGAGATGCCATGCTGACCAGATTCTAGAGTCACAGGAACAAGCCAAACCCATACCACGAGCAGGTGCACCTGGTAATCAACCCGAAGTACAGATTGCGTCTACCTCAGAAGCAGTGGTATTGGAAGCTGACGAACCAACCAGTGACAATGAGCCAGAATCAACTCCACCACAAGAACAGGATACTCGAGAAAGGCGCTATCCAGTCAGGATCAGGAAGCCTCCTCAAAAACTGAACTTATAAAGGATTATTTCAGTTGATGTATATAGTACAGAGAAAATTGTAATTGTAATTAGTTATTATTTAGTTGTTAAATGAATGTTATGTACTGTTTATCTAAAAGGGGAGGAATTGTTGTGTATGTACCTTTAAGTGAAGAACTGATTCTATACTGCAGTACCGGCAGTGACCACCCCTGTATATAAAGCCATAGCAGGCTTCTGTACTTCAGTCTTCAGCATTTCTGGCTGTGCAGCTGCCTCAGTCAGCAGGAGGAGAAGGAGCAGCCAAACCAGGAGAGTGGAAAGTGGTGGTCTCCTGACCAGGAAGAGGAGGATATTGATAGACCACCACCACCACCTCCACCTCCACCATCATCATAGCAACTGAGGTGCCTGGAGAGAGAGGACAGAGGAGGAGAAGGAGAAGGGAGGCCAGCAACAACACCAACCAGGGGAGAGGCCTTTCCATTACTGCCTCCCCAAATTGGCCTCCACTTCAGGAGAGGGAGAGAGGGGAGAGAAACAACCAACAACCACCAACTGTTTGGAAGGAGGGAAGAACAACATCATCTTTCAGGTGGGTGCTATTTGGTGCACTCTCCCAAAGACTTTGTATTTTAGGTGGGGGGAGAAAAGAAGAAACAAGGCCGGATCATCAAGGGGTGTCTGTGTGTGTGTGTGTGGCTCTTGTTAAAAACTAGGCCACACACACCACTAATAAGCACCCCTTCAATTGCCTGACCTGGGACAGCTGGAGCTGCCTAGGTGAAGTCCAATTATATCATTAAGACCTGGTGTGGGACTGAGCCTGGGGCATCTCCAGCTTTCCCAGGTGAAGACATCTTCTCCCCCTGCCAGAAGACCACCTTCGAAGACTTTAAATTCCCATCGGAGAGTGCACCCCTGCCAACACCCACCCACGCACCATCCTGAGTGGCAACGCTGCCTTTGCGGCCTCCCTCCTTCCCACCCCCCCTCTCTCTCTCTCTTTGTCCCTCTCTGCCTATTTCGCTGAGGCACCTCAATTTCATCTTTTTTTATTAATTGCCTATTGAGCAGAGGGGAGAAGGCCCCTCTCCCAATTTCAATCAATAAAGGGAGAGGTGTGTGTTCATTTTAAACAGCTCCCTCTGCTCAATAGAGGACCAAAAAATACCTGAGGCCATTAACACCTTCAGGCCTGTGACTTGGGGTGAGTGTAGCCCTTATAAAAACACCCCATAATGGCGACTGCATCTTCGCCGGTGGCGGGGCCAGCCATGACTTATGCGGGAGTGGCAGCCACAGCCACAGCTGCTCCCGCTGCTTCTGCTGCCCCGTCACCTTTTAAACTTATGACAAAAAAGCTTGGGATGAAGAGCTACACTCACCCCACTTTGACCATTGAGGCCTGCGTTAAAGCCATGGCTGGGGTTGTCGGCCCCTCAGCCATCGTCGCGGCCTCAAAAATGTATGGGAAGGCTGTGTTCTTCCTGGGGTCGGAGCGGGCGGTGTCCCTGGCCATCGCCAAGGGGCTCACCGTGGGCGGGAACCTTCCTGCCGGTGGATCCTCTCGAGGCCACCGCGCAGAGGATCGTCATCTCGAACGTCCCGCCCTATGTCCCTGGTGAGCTCCTCCTCCCCCATTTATGCCAACTTGGGGAGGTGAGGTCGAGGATTACGCCCATCCCGCTCGGCTTCCGGGAAGCCAGCCTTCGCCACGTCTTCTCCTTCTGGCGCCAGCTGTTTATCCAGCTGGCGCGGGAGGAGGATACCGACGGGGCGTTCGTCGTCCACCACGAGGGGACCGCCTATCGCGTCTTCTGGATGTCGGACGGTGTGCGGTGCCACGCCTGCAAGGAGGTGGGGCACATCCGGAAAAACTGCCCTGCCTCCAAGGCCGCCGGATCATCTCGTGCGGCCGAGGCTGGCGCAGCCGCCGCTCCTCCCCCCGGATCTGCCCGCGCATCGCGAACGTCTGATGCGCGGTTGGCGTCGGGGGCCGATGCCACCAAGGCCTCCGCCGGGAGGGAGGGAGTGCGTCCGGCCGGAAAGAAGGCGCGGCGGAAAAATAAACACCTTAGGGCGGGTCCCCCCGTGGATGGCCAGCCCTTGCCCCTTGCGCCCCTTACACCCGCGCTCCTCGCTGAGTTAATCGGGGCAGACGCGAGTGGGAGGGGCCTCGTGCCCGAGCCTGTGGCCGCAACCGCCGCAGCGGTAACGCCAATACCTGCGGCTGGGCTCGGGCCCGAGGAACCCGACAAACCTGCTCCGCCGGAGGAAGCAGAGGAGGAGGCCTCTGCAGACATGGAGGTCTCCCTCGCTCCCTCCGTGCTAAAAAGAAGGCGCGACCCCCTGGAAGAGGAGGAGGACCGGGACGAGGAAGGTCCCTCTGAGCAGGGGGAGTCGTCGCCCGCCACGGGTACTGCGCCCCCCCCCGCTGTCGTCATCACCAGCGATCAGCAGGGGTCGCCTGTCCCTAGGGGGGCTGAGGCAGATGTGTCTGTCCGGCACGTGACTCCCGGGGATGGGGACGAGACCCTGCCTGTGGGGGGGGGTCACGGAACAACCCGCGGCTATTGACATCTTATCGGTGCTGTTACCCCTCGCTGGGTCGGGCGGCTTGGGGTCTGGGTCGGGCGAGCTCGAGGAAAATGAGCTCGCCCAATGCGACCCGGAAATCTCCCAGGGGCTACTCATCCCAGTGGAGGTTTTAATTGAAAACACCCCATCCGCTGGGTCGGAGGCTGGTGGCAGAGAGGAGGATGGCCCCCTGGCTGCGTCTCTGGTGCCGGACGTACTGGAGGAGCTGGGAATTGTTCTCTCCCCAGTTTCTCCGGTCATTCTGGCATCTGAGGTGGGGGGGGACTCCGAACCGCCGCCGTATTCTGGCCCGGCGCCCCTAGAGGAGCCCAGGGAGGAATCCTCTGCCGCCAATCCTGGGGGTGGGATCCGGGCGGAGGCGGGGCCGGCTGGTGCGGCCGAGCCGTTCGCTGCGCACTGCGCGACGGACGGGTCGGCCGCTGGTGACGACCCCCTGGAGGAGGATGGGGACTCGGTGATGGGCACGGAGGACAATTTGGACTCCACCGTCCACGAGGCGCTGGATGACCTCGTGCCCCTCGCCGAGTCTCTCCTCATTCCCGTAAGGGAACTCCGGGACTTTATGGCCACGTGCCGGGGTCAGCAAAATAAGATCCGGCTGGCCCTCGAAAGGTGGTCGGAGCTGGCGCTGCTCATCGTGTCCGTCCGCGCCGCCGTTAAAATCATGGGCGCAGACGAGGGCGTGGACCCGCTCGAGCTGCGTCGGCTCAGAACGTTTCTCACTGGGCTGCTGAGGAAGTGGCGGCTGACAAGCGGCTGCGCTCCCTCCCCCCGTTAGGTGTAGGTAGAGGTTGCACTATGCTTCTGACATGAAGATAACCATATCCAGCCTCAACATCAACGGCAGCAGGGAGGCGCGCCGCAGATTCAACAACTTCTCGGTCCTTCGGGACGGGAAGTATGCGGTGTGTTTCCTGCAAGAAACCCTCACCGTTCCAGGAGACGAAGCCACATGGCTCCTGGAGTGGCAAGGAGGGGTCAGCATGAGTCACCTCTCCAACAATTCTAGCGGGGTGGCTATCTTGCTGGCCCTGCATTTTCAGCTGGCGATCTTGGGGGTCAAGGAGCACGTGCCGGGCCGCTTGCTCCAGGTCACTGTTCGCCTGGGGGGCGTGCCGCTCCATCTAGTGAACGTGTACGCCCCTCAGACCGGTGCACAGCAAGTGCGCTTCTTCGAAGAAGTGTCTGCTCTTTTGGGCTCCGTCGACGCGGGCGAGTGCGTCATCCTCGGGGGGGGGATTTTAACTGCACCCTCGAGGCGAGGGACCGTTCGGGTCCCCCGTGAAGCCTGGCGGCGATGGAGAAGTTGAGGGACATGGTCGGGTCCTTCGACTTGGTGGACGTCTGGCGAAATCTCCACCCCGACTCCAGCGCCTTCACTAGCGTGAGGTCTGGGGGAGGAAGGTCCAGAATCGACCGCCTCTACATTTCCCGGGCGTATGTCTCCTGCGTTCCGGCGGCTTCCATGTGGCCGGTGCCATGCACAGACCACCACCTGGTGTGGACGGAGCTCACTCCGCTGCGCGCGTGGGGGGGGGTCCGCGTACTGTCATTTTAACAACCTGCTGCCGGAGGACGCGCGGTTCCGGGATTCGTTTTGTCGGTTCTGGGCCGACTGGAGAAGGAAGCGGGGGGGCTTCCCCTCCTTGAGGCTATGGTGGGATGTGGGCAAGGCTCACATCCATCTCTTCTGTCAGGAGTACGCGAAGGGGTCGACCAAGAGGCGGGAGGCCCGGGTCGGGCGGTTGGAGAAGGAGGTGCTCGACCTGGAGTCCCGTCTCGGTCAGGTCGTCAAGGACCCGGCCCTGCGGAAGTTCTACGAAGAGAAGAAGGGCGCGCTGAAGGACCTGCAGCTCGTCAGGTCCCGAGGCGCGTACGTGAGGTCGCGGATCCAGCTCCTGCGGGACCTGGACCGCGGCTCCCCCTTCTTCTACTCGCTGGAAAAAAGACGGGGGGTCCGTAAGCAGCTCTTGGGGCTGCTGGCCGACAACGGATCACTGGTCTCGGATCTGGAGGGAATCAGCGCGGAGACCCGCGCCTATTACGGGGCTCTGTTCTCTCCGGATCTGTCCAGCGAGGATGCGCGCAGAGTTTTGTGGGAGGACCTGCCGAAGGTCAGCCTGGAGTGCGCCGAAAAATTGGATGCTCCGCTAAGCCTGGCGGAGCTGACTGGCGCCCTCCGCCAGCTCTCTAGGGGAAAGTCCCCGGGGCTGGATGGGCTGACTGTGGAGTTCCACATGGCATTCTGGGATGTCTTGGGGGGCGACTACGCACGGGTCCTGGGGGAAAGTTTGGTGACCGGGGAGACGCCCCTCTCTTGGCGCAGGGTGGTCATTGTCCTGCTGCCTAAGAAGGGCGATCTCCGCCTCCTTAAGAACTGGCGCCCGGTCTCCCTCCTCAGCACGGACTATAAAATCTTTGCCAGGGCCATGTCTGCTCGCCTTGGCACCGTGCTGGCCCACATGATCCACCCCGACCAGTCCTACACGGTCCCGGGCCGGACCATCCACGATAACATCCATCTGGTCCGGGACCTGGTCCACCACTCCCAGAGGGCTGGTCTGTCGGTCGCCTTCCTTTCCCTGGATCAGGAGAAGGCGTTCGACAGGGTGGATCACGAGTATCTCTTCGGGACTTTGCGCGCATTCGGGTTCGGGACGCATTTCGTATCCCGGATCTGACTTCTGTACGCCGCCGCGGAGTGTCTGATTAAAGTTAACAGGTCCTTGACAGCGCCCCTTCACTTCGGGAGGCATGTGCGTCAGGGATGCCCCATGTCCGGTCAGTTATATGCCATTTGCGTGGAGCCTTTCCTGCGCCTCTTGCGGAAGAGGTTGACGGGACTGGCTCTTCAAGGGCCAGGCGTGGAGGTGGTCCTCTCGGCTTACGCCGATGACGTGCTCCTCATGGTCATGGATCCCACTGACTTGCGGAGGATGCGGGAATGCCAGCAGATTTACTCGGACACATCCTCCGCCAAGATCAACTGGGAGAAATGTTCCGGATTCCTGGTGGGTCAGTGGCGGGTGGACTCCCTGCCGGAGGAGTTCAGGCCTCTCGCCTGGAGCACCATGCACCTCCTCTATTTGGGAGTCTACCTTAGCCCTGCCGAGGATGCCTGGCCGGTGAACTGGCAAGAGCTGGAGGCCAAAGTCACCGCTCGCCTAGGACGCTGGACAGGACTGCTCCGAGTGTTGTCCTACAGGGGTCGAGTGCTGGTCATAAACCAGCTGGTGGCCGCCATGTTGTGGTACCGGTTGGTCACTTTGATCCCTCCCCCTGCGTTTGTCGCCAAGATGCAGAAGAAGCTCATCGACTTCTTCTGGGACAAAAGGAAGCACTGGGTCTCTGCCGCGGTTCTGTGTCTCCCGCTTAGGGAGGGCGGTCAGGCGCTGGTGTGCCTTCGCACCCAGCCTGCGACTTTCCATCTTCAGACGCTGCAGAGATACCTGTACGTTGAGAATCCTCCGAGATGGTGTGCGCTGGCGACGTTTTTCTTCCGCCAGCTGCACGGCCTCAATTACGACACGCAGCTCCTGTTCGCGAAAGTGGGTGGCAGGCGTGCCGGCCTGCGGGAGCTGCCTGTCTTCTACCAGGAACTGCTATGGGTTTGGAACTACGTTGCTTCCAGGCGGAGCTCTCCCCCGTCAGGAGCGGCGGCTCTCCTTCGGGAGCCGCTGCTCAGGAATCCGCACCTCCACGAACGCGGGTTCAGGCAGCTGGCGGAGGACAGGGCTGTGCTTGGCAAGGTGACCAGAGTCGGGGACCTGCTCGATGGTGGAGGAGCGGGCTGGATGGTGCCGGAGGAGCTGGCGCGGCGCCTGTCCTGGGCCAACGTCCGGCTCGCGGTCGAAGCCATCGAATCGGTGAAAGCGGCACTGGGCCCCGACTCCACTAGGTGTATCGAGGCGGCTCAAGCACGTGGGGCGATCCCGTCCGAGCGTACCCCCGTTCAGACGGAATTCCTCATCGGCGCCCGGCCCCGAAACTCCCCTCGGGAACCGGCGCCTCACAACTTGAGCCGTCTCGAGGAAATACCCTCCGTGCCTTTTCATTCCGCACGGAGGGATTTCCTGTACGGGCTGCTCCTGCACACTCTCCACTTTGCCATCTTCGTCTACCGTCCGGACACGCCTTGGCGTGGCGTCTTGCCGACTGGCGGTGGTGGAGGTCCCCAATGGAGGGCTCTCTATGCGGGAGTCCTCCCTTGTTCCATCGGGGACTTGGCCTGGAGGGTGTTGCACGGAGCGGTCCCGTGCAATAAGGTTTTAAGTAAGCTCACGGACTCCCAGGCCGCCTGCATTTTTTGCGGCCTGGAGGAGTCCGTGTTTCACGTTTATATGGAGTGTGAGAGGTTGCAGCCCCTCTTTCACTACTTGAATGGGCTGCTCCTTGATTTTTGGTTGCACTTCAGTCCCACGCTCTTGATCTACGGTCACCCGGTGCAGAGAGGAGCGGACAGGTTGGAGGACCTCCTTGTGGACCTGCTCCTGGGCCTGGCTAAAAGAGCCATCAATTGGTCCAGGCAGCGGGCGGTCGAGGGGGTCGTCCAGCCGGATTGCCTGCCTCTCTTCCGCGGCCATGTTCGCGCCCGGGTGGCCCTGGAGATGGAGCATGCGGTGTCCACCGGCGCGCTTGAGTATTTCCGCGACCGGTGGGTGCCGCAGGGACTGGAGTGCATTATCAACCCGGAAAACCAAATTTTAATTTGATTTGTTAAGTTTTAGTTGAACTTTTGTTTATTTACAGTCCAATTGGGTTTTTTTTGGGTCCAAATAAAAGAGTACCCTCTGTTCAGTAAATACCTGTTATTATTGTTCTCCTGCAGTCCGTGTATTATTGATAAGGACAGCAGATTTCCTTCCCTAGTGAACCAGATGAATGTTTATGACAATCCGGTAGTTTCATGGTCACCATTACTGATACTAGCATTTTATTCCCAGAATTATTTAATTGAATTTAATTTCCACAGCTGCCATGGTGGGATTTGAGCACACATCTCATGGATCATTAGTCCAGGCCTCTGGATTACTAGCCTAGTAACATAACCACTATTCTACCATACCCCACTGAATGCTCACTGACAAGATATGTTCTTGCTGACATCTAAATGCTGTCACTGTATTTGGTATCAAAACTGAGGAGAAAATTGAACAAACAAAGGGACTATCATCACTTTCACCAGTTTAATACTATTGTCAATTCACACTAGCAAAATGCATATGGAAAAAATGAGTATAGTGAGTTAATGTAGGTACTTCTCCTTTTGTTGTTACTGTATCCAAGTGTTGGTCTGACTCTTTTTCTCATTCTATCTCCACTTTGTGTAAATCTATCTTTGTCTGTCTTCTCCCTTTTGTATACCTGTTACTCTCTCGGTTTGTCTTTTAATCTCTGTACACCTCTCACACACTTTTGCTCTGTCTTTCTGGCTGACACTGTACACATCTTATACACTTTCTCTTTCTTTATCTTTGGTTCCCTTTCTATTGTATATCTCTATTTTCCTTTCACCTTTTATGCAGAGCTGGATGCAAATTGAGCGTCGTGAACTTTTGACAGCCACAGAGATGATCTCGCCTTTGGAAGTGTGAGTGCCAGTGTGTGTTTGTGTGTGTGTGTGTGTGTGTCACTTTGTTGTGTTTGTGAAATGGATGTGGGGACTGGGGGGACTGGTATGTAGGATGTTAAAGAGTGGAGATTGGTTTTAAAATTGAGATGGAATGGGACCAATTCTGGAGCTGAGGCTTAAAGAGAGAAGCCTCTAGCTTCTAGGGGAAGCTAAATTGTGGTGTAGGTACGTGAGGGCTTGGCTCAAGAGTGATTGTGGGCCAAGATTGGGGGATTAGCCCCTGGTAACCACATGAGGTAAATACAGTTTTTTAGTAACATAGTTAGATTTGCATCTGACTTCTGTGCCTGACTCACCAAACCTCACTCCCACTGTGCAAGGCTCTGTACCAGGAGAGGAGCCTTGCAAAATTCATCCTATTTTCACTGCAAACACTGTTGAATGAGAAATGAATATAAATTATTTTCCAATGATCAAATGTTAGGATTTATCACAGTAGGTAACAGAATATTCCTTAAATTGAAGGTTCTTAGTATAAAGAAATTATGTTTATGCTAAGTTTGGATCATTCCATATTAGAATGTTATGTAGCTCTTCTGTCCTAGTTTGTCCAAAATACATCCATTTATCAATTCCCTTCTTTATTTCAAAAACGATATCATATCTCCTCTTAATCTTTGCTTTGTGATGAGGGTAGATTTACATAAGGGAAAAATAGATTTGTGTTATAAAATGTGGCAGAATTGCATTTTGCAAACTGAATCATATTCAGCCAAGAGGAAACTAGATCTAGAAACTATAAACTAGATAATGGGCCAGTAATTCCGGTCCCAACGCGTGAGTACGGACGGTGTACTCACGCGTGGGCCCGTTGGAAGTGCCAGATTTCAGCATGCACAGCGCATGCGCGGGAAACCGGCATTTCCTCCAAGGGGTTCAGAGGTCCAACGCGTGCGCACAGGACTCTGCGCGCACGCGTTGAACTTCCTTCTTTTTGACAGGTTTGCCCGTGTGTAAGGGCCTCAACTTTTTAGAAATGTGAAAAGGAGATGTAAGGACTTGATTCTTTAAGTGGTCTATTATTTAAAATTATAACTTTTTTTCCACAGCTTTATTGTTTTTAAGGACTTTACAGTAAGGTAAGTGTATTTTTAGACCCGATTTCTTAAAAAATTACTTTTTTCAAAAATTTGATTAATTGTTTAAAATAGTTTTTTAAAGTTATTTATAGTTCATTTAATTAGTGGGATTTTTTTTACATTTTATTTAAAGTTTAAGTAGTGTTTTGGGCGCCCGTAGTTTTCATGAGTTTGACAGTTCTTACTATCAAACTCATGAATGAAGTTTTCCCTCCCCTGATTGGCTGCCCAGTGCTCACCTGATCCCAGCTGGCACATCGAACTAACTACGCCGCTGGATCAGGCAAGCACAGCGTGCCGACAGCTAAACCGGGCCAGTGACAGGAATTCCAAGCAGGCCCAGGCTTCAGCTGTCGGCGCGCTGGGTAAGAGCACATCGGGGGCTTGCACGCACGGCAAGCCCCCGAACCTAATTTCTGGGCCATTAAATGTAGTTCTGATGAAAGGCAACAATGCTGCTTGACCTGCTGAGTGTTTTCAGGATTTTGTTTCAGATTTCCAGCATCTGCAGTATTTTGCTTTTGTTTCATTCCTATTAAATGTGGTTCGGATTTGTTGTTTACTTTTGCCTAGATGTTGTACATGAGAAAAGGTGATTTCTTAATCTTCTAAACTGTGTTAAATAAGTATAATTTAGTGTCATTATTAATTAATGAGATCTCAGGTCGACTCTCAGCCATATAGGTGGTGTGACAGGCGGCCAGAAAACAGAATTCATCTGCAAGTGTGAGAACTTAAATACTTTTAGATTTGTCTTTAGATTTAACTTTAGAGATCCAACTTTCAGACATTTTGTAAAACAATCCAAAATAATTGATCTTCATTCTGCCAGCCAATGTTTAAGTCTGTCTAGAGCACCAGAGAATGTGCAAGCAATCTTGCCCACTGGAAAATACATGGATGATGAGTATCAAATATATAGTAGTGCACACATGCAGAAGGTAGTTTGTGCATGTTGCCATGTACTGAACCATTCAAACCCCAATGATTCAAATGGGTAAAATTTAACCAAGATTTTCCAAATCAAATTCGGTATGAATGCTGCCAAGACTGATTGTGAACTCTAGCACCTTGAAGTTCTGCTCACCCCTATGCTCACTACCTACGTTCAGTTACCGAGGGATACTCTCCTTCTTGGTGTCTCCTCCTCCGCTTTCGCATGCTTCAGTTAACCTGGAGCTCTGCTCCCTCAGCACCCCTCACTCTTATCTTTGCATACAAACTTCAAAGACTTTGCATGCATTTTAAAGTCATTCAATGGACTCACTTCATCTTTTTTGAGGAATTTCTTCCAGTCATATATCCCAGCCTATACTCTCCAGTCCTCTGACTTGGATGAATCCTTGTTACCTGCTCCATTATTAAAAGCTGTTCTTTCAGACACTTTTCCCCTGCTTTTTGCAGCTCCCTCTAAGTCTTATTGCCTTATTATCTCTCTCCTTTCCCTCAAAAGCCTCCTAAAAGCCTCCCTTTGGCAATGCTTTCAGTCCCCCCTGCACTTAATCCATTGGTCTCCTTAGAATACTCTCCATGCAAACTGCTCTGAGTCATTCTTCCATGTTGACAGGCATTATACAAATGCAAGTTATTGTTCATAGAATCATAGAAAGTTACAGCACGGAAGGAGCCATTTCGGCCCATCCTGTCCGTGCCGGCCAACATAGAGCTAGCCAGCCTAATCCCACTTCCCAGCTCTTGGTCCATAGCCCTGCAGGTTACAGCATCCCAAGTGCACATCCAAGTACTTTTTAAATGTGGTTAGGGTTTCTGCCTCTACCACCCTTTTAGGCAGTGAGTTCCAGACCCCCATAACCCTCTGGGTGAAGAAATTTCCCCTCAAATCCCCTCTAAAACTTCCACCAATTACTTTAAATCTGTGCTCCCTGGTTTTTGACCCCTCTGCTAAGGGAAATAGGTTCTTTCTATCCACTTTATCTAGGCCCCTCATAATTTTATACATAGCTAAGATTCTGTACTCCTGGCAACACCCTTGTAAAGCTCCTCTGTACCCTCTCTAGGGCAATCACATATTTCCTGTAATGTGGTGACCAGAACTGCACGCAGTACTCTAGCTGAGGCCTAACTAGTGTTTTATACAGTTGAAGCATAACCCCCCCTGCTCTTGTATTCTATGCCACAGCTAATAAAGGCAAGCATTCCGTATGCCTTCTTAACCACCTAATCTACCTGGCCTGCTACCTTCAGGGATCTGTGGACATGCACTCCAAGGTCCCTTTTTTCCTCTACACGACTCAGTATCCTACCATTTAATGTGTATTCCCTTTCCTTGTTAGCCCTCCCCAAATGCATTACCTCACACTTCTCCGGATTGAATTCCATTTGCCACTCCTGTGCCCACCTGACCAATTTATTGATATCTTCCTGCAGTCTACAGCTTCCTTCTTCAGTTTCAACCACACAGCCGATTTTAGTATCATCTGCAAACTTCTTAATCATACCCCCTATATTCAAGTCTAGATCATTGATATGTAGCACAAAAAGCAAAGGACCTAGTACTGAGCCCTGCAGAACCCCACTGGAAACAGCCTTCCAGTCACAAAAGCACCTATCAACCATTACCCTCTGCTTCCTGCCTCCGAGCCAGTTTTGAATCCAAATTGACACTTTGCCCTGGATCCCATGGGCTTTTAACTTCGTGACCAGTCTGCCATGTGGAACCTTATCAAAAGCCTTGCTGAAGTTCATATACACTACATCAAACACACTGCCCTCATCTACCCTCCTTGGTACCTCCTGAAAAACTTCAATCAATTTTGTCAGACACGACCTTCCCTTAACAAATCCGTGCTGAATATCCTTGATTAATCCATGTCTTTCTAAATGAAGATTTATCCTGTCCTTCAGAATTCTTTCCAATAATTTTCCCACCACCGAGCTTAGGCTGACTGGCCTGTAATTACTCGGTCTATCCTTTTCTCCCTTGTTAAACAAGGATACCACATTCGCAGTCCTCCAGTCCTCCGGCACCACACCTGAAGCCAGAGAGGATTGGAAAATGATGGTCAGGCCCTCTGTTATTTCCTCTTTTGCTTTCCTTAACAGCCTGGGATACATTTCATCTGAGCCTGGGGTTTTATCCACTTTTAAAGCTGCTAAACCCGTTAATACTTCCTCTCTCACTATGTTTATTTCATCTAATATTTCACACTCCTCCCCCCTGATAGCAATGTCTGCTTCACCCCTCTCCTTTGTGAAAACAGATGCAAAGTATTCATTAAGAACCCTACCGACATCTCCCGCCTCCACACACAGATTACCCTCATGATCTCCAATAGGCCCTACCCTTTCTTTAGTTATCCGCTTACTCTTAATATATTTATAAAACATCTTTGGGTTTTCCTTGATTTTACTTGCCAAGAATTTTTCATGCTCTCTCTTTGCTTTCCTAATATCCTTTTTAGTTGCACCACTGCACTTTCTGTACTCCTCTAAATATTCTGGAATATTTAGCCCTCGGTATCTGCCATAAGCCTCCCTTTTTTTCTTTATCCTACCTTGTATGTCCTTAGACATCCAGGGGGCTCTAGATTTGTTAGTCCCACCTTTTTTCTTTAAGGGCACGTATTTGGTCTGAACCCTCCGGATTTCCTCCTTGAATGCCTCCCACTGCCCTGACACTAATTTACCTTCAAGTAGCTGTCTCCAGTCCACTATGGCTAAATCCCCTCTGAGGTTAGCAAAATTTGTTTTTCCCCAATTTAGAATCTTTATTCCTGGTCTGTCCTTGTCCTTTTCCATAACTACCTTAAATCTAACTGAATTATACTCACTAGCACCAAAATGCTCCCCCACTGATATGCCTTCTACCTGCCCAGATTCATTCCCGAAAACTAAGTCCAGAACCACCCCCTCCCTTGTTGGGCTTGCTACATACTGGCTAAAAAACATTCTCCTGGATGCATTTTAGGAATTCCGCACCCTCTATACCCTTCACGCTAATTTTATCCCAGTTAATATTGGGGTAGTTGAAATCTCCTACTATTACTGCCCTAGAGTTTTTGCACTGCTCAGAAATGTGTCTACATATTTGCTCTTCTATCACCCTCTCACTGTTTAGGGGTCTGTAGTACACTCCCAGCAGTGTGATCACCCCTTTTTTGTTTTTCAATTTGACCCATATGGCTGGCAGGCAAATGGAGAGAAAGACAGTAAAAAGAAAGAAAGACTTGCATTTATATAGCGCCTTTCATGACCACCGTACGTCTCAAAGCGCTTTACAGTCAATGAAGTACTTTTAAAGTGTAGTCACTGTTGTAATGTAGGAAATGCAGCTCCAATTTTGTGCACAGCAAGCTCCCACAAACAGCAATGTGATAATGACCAAATAATCTGTTTTTTTTGTTATGTTTGTTGAGGGATAGATATTGGCCAGGACACCGGGGATAACTCCCCTATTCTTCTTCGAAATAGTGCCATGGGATCTTTTACGTCCACTTTAGAGGGCAGACTCTCATCAGTTTAACGTCTCATCCGAAAGACGGCACCTCCGACAGTGCAGCACTCCCTCAGCACTGCACTGCAGTGTCAGCATAGCTTTATGTGCTCAAGTCCATGGAGTGGGACTTGAACCCACAATCTTCTGACTCAGAGGCATGTGTGCTACCAACTGAGCCCCAGCTGACACGTACAGTACAGTAATATTCACCTGCACAAAGATACACCCAGTGTGTATTGCAAATATGATAAAATGGAGTATTTCTTAAATGTGATGACAATGTCTAAATACATCAGCAACAGAACTCGAGGGCAAAAAAGCAGCTATACAGACGCCTGAAGGCCAAGGTCCAGCAAAAAACTCGCAACCTAAAGGAAAGATGGTGGGTGGAGAACGCACAGGAGATCCAGCAGCTAGCCGACAACCACGACGTGCGTGGATTCTTTAGCGCAGTCAAGACCACCTACGACCCAAGCACCCAAGGTCCTACCCCACTTCGGGCCAAGAACGGAGAGGTAACCATCAAGGACAGAGAGGCAGTCAGTGCCCGCTGGAAGGAGCACTTCGAAGATCTCCTTAACCGCGACTCTGTCTTCGACACGAGTGTCCTCAACTCATTCCCGCAGCAAGCCACCCGCCACCACCTCAGCACAACCCTAGCCTGGCATGAGGCTGAAAAGGCCATCCAACTGAAGAACAACAACGTCTCAGGAGCAGATGGAATCCCCGGCGTGGCGCTAAAACATGACGGAGAAGCACTATTGGCGGGAATACATGAACTCATTTCTCTTATTTGGAAGGAGGAGAGCGTGCCGGGGATCTCAGAGATGCCGTAATCGTGACCATCTTCAAGAAAGGTGACAAGGCCGATTACGGTAATTACAGAGGAGTCTCCCTGCTGTCTGCCACAGGGAAAGTCATCACAAGAATGCTCCTCAATCACCTTCTCCCAGTGACTGAAGAGCTCCTCCCAGAGTTGCAATGCAGATTCCACCCACTAAGGGGCACAATGGACATGATCTTCACCGCGCGTCAACTACAAGAGAAATGCAGGGAACAGCACCAACCGCTATACATGGCCTTCTTTGACCTCACAAAGGCCTTCGACACCGGCAACCGTGAGGGATTATGGAAAGTCCTCCTCAAATTCGGCTGCCCTCAAAGGTTTGTCACCATCCTCCGCCTGCTTCATGACGACATGCAAGCCATGATTCTGACCAACGGATCCACTACAGATCCAATTCACATACGGACCGGGATCAAGCAAGGCTGTGTCATCGCACCAACCCACTTCTCGCTCTTCCTGGCTACAATGCTCCATCTCACCCTCAGTAAGCTCCCCGCTGGAGTGGAGCTAATGTACAGAACAAACAGGAAACTGTTCAACCTCCGTCGCCTCCAGTCCAGATCCAAGGTTGTCCCATCCTCTGTCATCGAATTACTGTATGCAGACAACGCTTGTGTCTGCGCACACTCTGAGGTCGAACTCCAAACCATCGTCAACATCTTCACTGAAGCATACGAGAGCATGGGCCTTACACTAAACATTCGTAAGACAAAAGTCCTCTACCAACCTGCCGCTGCCACAGAGTACTGCTCCCCGATTATCAAAATCCATGACGAGGCCTTGGACAACGTGGACCACTTTCCATACCTCGGGAGCCTATTGTCAACAAGGGCAGATGTCGATGACGAAGTCCAACACCACCTTAAGTGTGCCAGTGCAGCCTTCAGTCACCTGAGGAAGAGAGTGTTTGAAGACCAGGACCTCAAACACAGCACCAAGCTCATGGTCTACAGAGCAGTAGTGATACCCACCCTCCTGTGTGCTTCAGAGACATGGACCATGTACAGCAGGCACCTCAAAGCACTGGAGTGGTAACATCAATGCTGCCTCCGCAAGATCCTGCAAATCCATTGGCAGGATAGGCGCACCAATGTCAGTGTCCTCACTCAGGCCAACATCCCCAGCATCGAAGCTTTGACCACACTTGATCAGCTCCAATGGATGGGCCACATCGTCCGCATGCCCGATACGAGACTCCCAAAACAAGCGCTCTACTTGGAGCTCCGACACGGCAAGAGAGCCACATGTGGGCAGAGGAAGTGCTTCACGAACACCCTCAAAGCCTCCTTGAAGAAGTGCAACATCCCCACCGACACCTGGTAATCCCTAGCCCAAGACCGTACAAAAGTGGAGGAGAAGCATCCGGGAAGGCGCCGAACACCTCGAGTCTCTTCGCCGGGAGCAAGTGGAAGCCAAGCGCAAACAGCGGAAGGAGCGCATGTCAACCCAAGCACCCCACCCACCCGTCCCTTCAACCACCGTCTGCCCCACCTGTGACAGAGACTGTAGGTCCTGCATTGGACTCATCAGTCACCTGAGAATTCATTTTTAGTGTGGAAGCAAGTCATCCTCGGTTCTGAGGGAATGCCTAAGAAGAGAAGAAGACATCATGCACCTAAATTTGATTTTTATATTAACAGATCGTTGAATTTGAACACGTTTGATTCTTTGTATAGTGTTTAATAGGAAGGTGAACCATCCATTGGATATTTCAACACATATTTTGATATCTGCGCTCCTCTAATTCTGCCCTCTTGAGCGTCCCTGATTATAATCGCTCAAACATTGGTGGCCGTGCCTTCTGTTCCCTAGGCCCTAAGCTCTGGAATTCCCTGCCTAAACCTCTCCACCTCTCCTCCTCTCTATCCGCCTTTAAGACGCTCCTTAAAATCTACCTCATTGACCAAGCTTTGGTCACCTTCCCTAATTTATCCTTCTGTGGCTCTGTGTCAAATTTTATATGTCTTATAATACAGGAAACACTTTTTTATCCGGCACCGACGGGACCGGCGTGGTGCTGGTTTATCAAAAGGTCCGGGTTACAGAGAAGTATAGTTAAAAGGTACGAGAGCTCCGTACACAGCAACAAATCCAAGCTTCCCTGTTGCTTAGCAACAGATGCAGGAACTCCAGCCACAGACCAAGCATCCCACAAGTGCAGGAACCCCAGTTACACGACCACAGATCCAGGAACATAAGAACATAAGAAGTAGGAGCAGGAGTAGGCCAAACGGCCCCTCGGGCCTGCTCCGCCATTCAATAGGATCATGGAGGATCCGAATCTATACTCACGTCCACTTCCCTGCCCTCTCCCCGTAACCCCTAATTCCCTTATCTGCTAGGAAACTGTCTATCTCCATTTTAAATTTATTTAATGTTGCAGCTTCCGCAGCTCTCTGGGGTAGAAAATTCCATAGATTTACTACCCTCTGAGTGAAGAAGTTTCTCCTCATCTCAGTTTTGAAAGGGCAGCCCCTTATTCTTAGATTATGCCCCCTAGTTCTAGTCTCACCCATCAGTGGAAACATCCTCACCGCATCCGCCCGATCAAGCCCCCTCACAATCTTATATGTTTCGATAAGATCGCCTCTCATTCTTCTGAACTCCAATGAGTAGAGTCCCAACCTACTCAACCTTTCCTCATACGTCAAGCCCCTCATCTCCGGAATCAACCGAGTGAACCTTCTCTGAGCCGCCTCGAGAGCAAGTATATCTTTTTTTAAATATGGAACCCAAAACTGCACGCAGTATTCCAGGTATGGCCTCACCAATACCCTGTATAACTGCAGCAAGACTTCCCTGTTTTTATACTCCATCCCCCTCGCAATAAAAGCCAAGATTCCATTGGCCTTCCTGATCACCTGCTGCACCTGCATATTAACTTTTTGTGTTTCATGCACCAGGACCCCCAGATCCCTTTGTACTGTAGCACTTTGCAGTTTCTCTCCATTTAGATAATAAATTGCTCTTTGATTTTTTCTGCCAAAGTGCATAACCTCACACTTTCCAACATTATATTGCATCTGCCAAATCTCTGCCCACTCACTTAGCCTGTCTATGTCCTATTGCAGGTTTTTTATGCCCTCCTCACTCACTGCTTTCCCTCCCATCTTTGTATCGTCGGCAAACTTGGATATGTTGCACTCGGTCCCTTCCTCCAAATCGTTAATATAGATTGTAAAGAGCTGGGGTCCCAGCACTGACCCCTGCGGAATACCACTAGTTACTGATTGCCAGCCCGAGAATGAACCATTTATCCCAACTCTTTGTTTTCTGTTAGATAGCCAATCTTCCACCCATGCCAGTATATTACCCCCAATCCCGTGATTTCTTATCTTGATCAGTAATCTTTTGTGTGGAACCTTGTCAAATGCCTTTTGGAAGTCCAAATACGCTACATCCACTGGTTCCCCTTTATCCACCCTGTATGTTACATCCTCAAAGAATTCGAACAAATTTGTCAAACATGACTTCCCCTTCATAAAACCATGCTGACTCTGTCCTATTAAATTATGTTTATCCAAATGCTCTGTTACTGTTTCCTTAATAATGGACTCCAACATTTTGCCAACCACAGATGTTAGGCTAACTGGTCTATAGTTTCCAGCTTTTTGTCTACTTCCCTTCTTAAATAAGGGTGTTACATTAGCAATTTTCCAATCTGCCGGGACCTTTCCTGAGTCCAGGGAGTTCTGGAAAATAATCACCAATGCATCCACAATCCCTAACGCCACTTCTCTCAAGACCCTAGGATGCAGGCCATCAGGTCCAGGGGATTTATCTGCCTTAAGTCCCATTATTTTACTGAGTACCATCTCCTTAGTGATTTTAATCGTGTTTAGCTCCTCCCCCCCCCCGCCCCCATTGCCCCCTGTTTGTCCAGTGTTGGGATATTTTTAGTGTCTTCTACTGTAAAGACTGATACAAAATATTTGTTCAGAGTCTTTGCCATCTCCATGTTCCCCACCACTAGTTTCCCGGTCCCATCCTCTAAGGGACCAACGTTCACTTTAGCCAACCTTTTTCTTTTTATATAGCTGTAGAAACTCTTGCTATCTGTTTTTATATTTTTTGCTAGTTTACTTTCATAATCTATCTTCCCTTTCTTAATTAATCTTTGAGTTATTGTTTGCTGGCTTTTAAATGCTTCCCAATCTTCTATCCTTCCACTAGATTTGGCTACTTTATATGCCCTTGTTTTCAGTCGGATACTATCCTTTATTACTTTACTAAGCCACGGATGGCTGTCTTTTCTTTTACTCCCCTTTTTCCTCAGTGGAATATATTTATCTTGAAAGATGTGAAATATCTCCTTGAATGTAGACCACTGCTCTTGTACCGTCTTACGCTTTAATCTGTTTTCCCAGTCCACTTTAATCATTCTACTCTCATACCTTCATAGTCTCCTTTATTAAAGCTCAGTACACTGGTTTGAGATCCATCTCTCTCATCCTCAAACTGAATTTGGAATTCAACCATATTATGGTCACTCATTCCAAGGGGATCTTTTACTAGGACATTTGTTATTAATCCTGTCTCATTACACAGGACCAGATCTAAGAGTGCCTGCCCCCTGGTTGGTTCAGTTACATACTGCTCAAGGAACCCGTCCCTAATACACTCTATGAACTCTTCCTCAAGGCTGCCATGCCCAATTTGATTAGTCCAGTCAATATGAAAGTTAAAATCCCCCATGATTATAGCTGTTCCCTTATTCCAAGCCCCAACTATTTCCTGATTTATACTCCGACCAACAGAGTTGCAACTGTTAGGAGGCCTATAGACTACTCCCACTAGTGACTTTTTCCCCTTATTATTCCTTATCTCCACCCAAACTATTTCACTATCCTGATCCTTTGACCCAATATCATTTCTGACTATTGCAGTGAATCCATCCTTGATTAACATAGCAACCCCACCTCCCTTTCCTTCCTGTCTGTCCTTCCTAATTGTCAAGTACCCTTGTATGTTTAGTTCCCAGTCATGATTATCTTGCAGCCATGTTTCTGTAATGGCCACCAGATCATACCCATGTGCAGTTATTTGTACCGTCAACTCGTCAATTTTGTTACGAATGCTGCGTGCATTCAGATAAAGAACTTCCAAATATGTTTTCTGACAATTTATTCCTGCTTTTACCCCTTTTACTACATTACCTTTATCATTATACATTCTGTCCCTTCCTGACATGCTCTGGTTTTTAATTCCCCCACTGCTACCTTGCCCTATTGCCTTCTCCGCTGTCATTTTTATTTTTTGCTCTCTTAAAACCTCCCCCCCACTAATTAGTTTAAAGCCCTCTCTACAGCCCTAGTTATTCGATTCGCCAGGACTCTAGTCCCAGCACTGGCCAAGTGAAGTCCGTCCCAACGGAACAGCTCTCTCCTGTCCCAGTACTGATGCCAGTGTCCCAGGAAGCAAAACCCATTTCTTCCACACCAGTCTTTGAGCCATGCATTTAACTCTCTAATTTTATTTACCCTAGCCAAATTTGCACGTGGCTCAGGTAGTAATCCAGAGATTATTACCCTTGTGGTTCTGCTTTTTAATTTGGCCCCTAGCTGCTCAAGCTCCCTCAGCAGGACCTCCTTCCTTGTCCTATCTATGTCGTTGGTACCAACATGGACCACGACAACTGGATCCTCCCCCTCCCACTCCAAGTTTCTCTCCAGCCCAGAGGAGATGTCCTTAACCCTGGCACCGGGCAGGCAACACAGCCTTCGGGACTCTCGCTCTCGGCTGCAAAGAATGCTATCTATCCCCCTAACGATACTATCCCCTACCACTACAACATTTCTTTTATCTCCCCCCACTTGAATGGCACCCCGCTCCATGGTGCTGTGGCCGGGTTGCTCATCCTCCCCGCAGTCCCCGTTCCCATCCTCACAGGGAGTAAGAGCCTCAAACCTGTTGGACAAGAGCAAGGGCTGTGGCTCCTCCAACACTACCTCCTGGATCCCCGTACCTGCCTCACTTCTAGTCACACCATCCTGACCCTGGCCACGGACTACATCTGAATTAATTAATCTAATTGGTGTGACTACCTCCTGATACACAGAGTCCAGGTAACTCTCCCCCCCCCTGATGTGTCTCAGTGTTTGAAGCTGGGACTCCAGCTCTTCAACACGGAGCCGGAATTCCTCGAGCAGCGAACACTTACTGCAAATGTGATCACCGTGAGCATCAATGGTGTCCACCAGCTCCCACATATTGCAGCAGCAACACATCACCTGATCTCCCATTCTATGTAATTAATTAAATTTATTATTATTCTTAAATACCCTCAGCCCCGATTCTAGATGATGAATATCGCACCTTAGAAACTATAAACCACAGAGTTTAAGCTTAAAAAGAGAGAAATACTCACCAACCAATCACTTACCCGCTTTCTGGTGACATCACACTTGGATTACTTTTTCCTCTCTCCTTCCCTCTGAGTTCCAAGATTGGAGATTGGTACACCTTACCGGGGTCTCGGGAGCCTTTATACAGCCGCTCAGCCCACGATTCCCGCCGATTCTCGCACTGAGGCCCTACCTGGGTCTCGGGAGCCTCTATACAGCCGCTCAGCCCGCGATTCCCGCTGATTCTCGCACTGAGGCCTTACCTGGGTCTCGGGAGCCTTTATACAGCCGCTCAGCCTGCGATTCCCGCCGATTCTCGCTCTGAGGCCTTACCTGGGTCTCGGGAGCCTCTATACAGCCGCTCAGCCCGCGATTCCCGCTGATTCTCGCACTGAGGCCTTACCTGGGTCTCGGGAGCCTTTATACAGCCGCTCAGCCCGCGATTCCCGCCGATTCTCGCATTGAGGGCTTACCTGGGTCTCGGGAGCCTTTATACAGCCGCTCAGCCCGCAATTCCCACCGATTCTCGCACTGAGGCCTTACCTGGGTCTCGGGAGCCTTTATACAGCCGCTCAGCCCACCGATTCTCGCACTGAGGCCTTACCTGGGTCTCGGGAATCTTTATACAGCCGCTCAGCCCGCAATTCCCGCCGATTCTCGCACTGAGGCCTTACCTGGGTCTCGGGAGCCTTTATACAGCCGCTCAGCCCGCGATTCCTGCCGATTCTTGCCACTAATATGAAGTAAAACTCACCTGAACCTACTCCTGAATTTTGCCGGTTAACAGAGATTTCCGGTTATTGAGGTGTCGGTAAATCGAGAGTTTCCTGTACTCCTATGAAGCACCTTGTGACGCTTTACTACCTTAAAGGCGCTATATAAATCCAAGTTGTTGTTGTTGTAACATATGGCAGCAAGGACTGAGTCCTGTCATTATGCAGGTGTACAGTTTGTCCGCTGAACTCGGCGTGTTGAAGGTTCCTAATAACAGGTGTTCATTTTTTTTTTGACATTGTCATTGAACGTATGACAAGGTTAATTTGGAGAGAGGCAGTTTAAATCATGCTTAAAATTATCAGAGAAATCAATTAGGCAGGATAGAGTGCTAACCGAGCGTTCCCAGTGCTAGGTTTGGATCCAAATCCTCGTGTACATTTATGATTTTCTATTACTCTTGATTACTGCAGTCCAGGAGAAAATAAACTTGACATGGCATCAAATTGATTTATACCCAGTGTTGAAAGCTCAATGCCTCACAGACTGAAACTTTGTAATTAACCGTTCTGACATAAACGCCCTCCTCTTTCTCTGGAAATATACAGTTGTGCTAATAAAATGCTGGATTGGCAGCTTAGAGCTATTTTTCTATGCACATCAATTGACAGAAAAGAGCAGCTCTTGCAAAGTGAAGAGCACAGATGTCACCTGATGTAGTGGAGGATACTCCAGAGGTTGAGGTTGGACCTGAATTGTCAGGTTGACACTGGCAGTAGATGTAAAGTGAGTATTGTGTTCTGCCTACTGCCATTGATAGCACGCCACATCAACATCATTAAATCAACATGGTTGTATATCTCCAGAAAAACACCTTGCTGCTTAGTGATTAGAATCCGTATTTGAATGGAGTTCGACTGACTTCATGATAATAGTGATTCCCATGTCCTTTGCCTGCATCAGGTGATATATGTACAGACTTTCACTGATCAATTACTTTTATTTTGGGTTGAGGAAACATGCCTGACATGCTATTACTTTGTGAAATCAGAAATGTTAGATGTTTTTGTGTGGGTCTTGTCAAGATACACTAGAAAAGTAGATGATTAATAAGGGGGCAGTATGCAGCGTGCAGACCAATGCGTATCTCCAGGGTCAGCCTCATTTTAATACAATGGGTGAGCTT
Source organism: Somniosus microcephalus (assembly GCF_052327205.1). NCBI lineage: Eukaryota > Metazoa > Chordata > Chondrichthyes > Squaliformes > Somniosidae > Somniosus > Somniosus microcephalus. The sequence continues at coordinate 84,373,836 of NC_141001.1, forward strand.
CAAATGTGAAAAGCACTTGTGATTGCATGTTTCTCTTGCTGGGTGGGGAATTGCATGCTGTGGTAACAAGAGCAGGTCAGAGGCTAGGAATTCTGCGGCGAGTGTCTCACCTCCTGACTCTCCAAAGACTTTCCACCATCTACAAGGCACAAGTACGGAGTGTGATGGAATACTCTCCACTTGCCTAGATGAGTGCAGCTCCAACAACACTCAAGAAGCTCGACACCATACAGGACAAAGCAGCCCACTTGATTGGCACCCCATCCACCACCTTAAACATTCATTCCCTCCACCACCAGCGTACCGTGGTTGTAGTGTGTACCATCTACAAAATGCACTGCAGCAACTCACCAAGGCATCTTCGGCAGCACCTCCCAAACCCGCAACCTTTTCCACCTAGAAGGACAAGGACAGCAGACACATGGGAACACCACCACCTCCAAGTTCCCCTCCAAGTCACACATCATCCTGACTTAGAAGTATATTGCCGATCTTTCATCGTCGCTGGGTCAAAGTCCTGGAACTCCCTACCTAACAGCACTGTGGGACTACCTTCACCACACGGACTGCAGCGGTTCAAGAAGGCGGCTCACCACCATTTTCTCAAGGGCAACTAGGGATGGGCAATAAATGCTGGCCTTGCCAGCGATACCCAGATCCCATAAAGGAATTAAATAAAAAGGACTTACGCGGCAGCTTAACAGGGGAGGCCTTGTGATTTTCTCAAATTTGGAAGACAGCGAACTTGCAACCAAAAGGCAAATTTGAAGGAAATCTCTGAAATTCTACTGGAAAAAGTGAGGCAGAAGAGGGTAACCCTCTTTGGCAGTGAGCCTTGAAGGCCAATAAGAAAAGCAGCCCGTGAAATGGCAGCAGGTGCCCACCAGTGTGAAGGTCATCTCCACCACAAAATGCAACTAGAAAGAATGCCAAATGATATTATCAGGACAGCTAAGATAGTAAAAACCATCAATACCTTCCAGTGTCATAGCTATGTACGGCACTAGCATTTACTTCTCCCTTACCCTGTCATAAACTACTTTCAGACCTAATTACGAATGCCCACGAGTGCACTTAGCACTTTCAGCCTTCACCTGCAACAGTCACAGCTTTACATACACTTAGCCTAAAACAATCCTTCCATCTAATGTAGTGGATGCCTATGCTTGGGTATTCCTGCATGTCATTGTGACAATAAACACTTCTCACTCCTAGTCTCGTTATAGGAGAGGACAGCCACAACAACAGAGAGAGAGCACACACAGGAGGAGGACCCCCCCTAACTTTGATCTCGAACCCAATAAGATGAGAAAACTTTAGAAATCCACGGGGGCCGGGGATAAGGGCTACAGGAAACTGGGAACAAGGAGGACTGGCACCATCCCAAGGTCCGTGATGATCCTCTACTGTTATTATTTTCATTTTACTCTCTCATCCACTTATTGTCAGCAAAGGCGACACTGAAACCCCTTACAATGTCACTTCTTCCACCGAAAGCTTTATGTGATAGCTGCCAAGAAGGGCATCATTGTAACCGCTTGTTGTGTTTGTCTTTAAAAACACTGATTATTCATCTACAGAAAAAATCCTTGCTTGTTACAAGTGATACAATCATTGCATGGTTTTTTGTTCCAACAGAAAATTCCGAGTTCCTCCTTCAGGGTCTGGATGACTACATTACGAACCCAAAGATCCTGAGGCCTGCTGGCAAATAGGGGGACGCTACAGACACAGCAGGGACAGAAATCTGGGCAGGGCCCAAAAATGCTGGGTCTCCGCCCAGAAACCTCATGGCTGCCACGGTGGTCATAACTTCCACCTGCCCCAAATGTGACCCCTTATGCCAGAGTCGCCAGGGCCGAAGGGAGGAATTCCTCATACTGGGAATTTCCTCAGGTCTACCTCCCTCGGAGGTACAACAATCTGGACACCAGAAGGAATCTAAGGCGAGAAATTCAGATGGTTAGCGCTTCCTGTTAGCACCTCCGGGAGGCGGGGGGGGCGCTAACGACTTACTGCCTGGGCGCGGCGATGTTAGCGCCGCTGGTGAAATTCACCTGCCGGTTTGCGATGGCGCTAAACACTACCGCCACGATCACCTGCGCCCGGAGATCGTGACGTCATCCAGCCACGAATCGTCCCGGTGGTGCCCTGGACTGGATATTCATTTTCGCCCCCTGCCCCAGCACCTGCCATTAGGAACGACAAGTAGAGGAGGCGGTTGGCAGTCAGCTGGGAGCTGGAGGAGCGCTATTTAAAGGTGCTCGCTTCCTGGGTTTTTTTTGTTGGCAAACAATGCTGCCTTGTCAGTTTGACAGAAGCAGACAGGCGTTTTGACCCATTTCAGGTTTTCCTACTTGAAAGAGTTTTGCTCCTGACAAAAATTTATCAGGTTCATTTGTCTTACTTTTGATACTGCAACATTTTCAACACTTAATGGGGGCTGTACTGGCACTGGACCACGCCCTCCAGCGTCACTGTCGGAGGCAGCGGAGGCGGAGAGAAAGATTGGAAAACATGGTTAGAGGGAGGAGGGCCAACGGGGCTCTCCACAGGTGACCTTACCCTCCCAGCGTATTCCGGGAGTTCTTCTACATTCATCTGTCAGAGGAGCAGTGCATTAGAAGGCTCTGCTTCAGCAAGGAGGTGGTCACAGAGCTCTGCCACCTCCTGCAACCAGACCTCCAGTCTCAGCTCAGGACCAAGACATCTCTCTCAGTGGCAGTGAAGGTCACAGTCGCTCTCAATTTCTATGCCAGTGGCTCCTTCCAAGCTTCATCAGGGGATATTGCAAACATTTCATAGTTCACCGTCCATTGCTGCATCCGGGAGGTGACAGAAGGAGAAGGGAGTACATCTCATTCCCCTTGACCAGAGAGAAACAGCATGAACGCTCATGTGGCTTTGCAAGGATAGCGGGCTTCCCCTTGGTTCAGGGTGCCATTGACTGCACCCACGTGACATTGTGGGCACCTCATCACAATACAGAGGTGTTCCGCAACCGCAAAGGCTACTACTCTCTGAACGTGTAGTTAGTGTGCGACCACAGTTAGCGCAACCTCGCTGTTAATGCCCGCTATCCTGGCAGCAGCCACGATGCATTCATCCTGCGACAGACTGGTGTCCCAGCCCTGTTCCACCCACCACATGAAGCTCATGGCTGGCTGCTCAGAGACAAGGGTTATCCACTCGCCACCTGGCTGATGACACCACTCCACAACCCCAACACTCCTGCTCAGCAAGCATACAATGAAAGCCATAGCGCCACCAGGAACCTGATTGAACAGACTATCAACATGCTAAAGCAACGGTTCCGCTGCCTTGACTACTCTAGAGGAGTCCTGCAGTACTCCCCTGATCGAGTCTCCCTTTTCATTGTTGTGTGCTGCACAACCTGGCCATTCTGAGGGCTCAGCCATTGTCACCAGGGATTGCAGGTCCACCTCAGGAAGAGAAAGAGGGACAGGAGGAGGAGGAGGCGGAGGATGAAGAGGAGGAGGAGCAGCACCAATATAGGAGGGAGCCACTCAATATTGCTTCTGCAAGGGCCGCTCATGATTGCCTCATCGCACAGCGCTTCCAATAAATGAGAGAACACATGGCATTTGCGCAGAACAACTACAGGAAACTCTTTGGTATCCGGCACCGACGGGACCGGGATGGTGCCGGTTGATTAAAAATTCCGGATAACGGAGAGGGTTATCTACCGAGGCTATTTTTAACAAACAAAAATAAAAAAAATCAAGAAATGTGCAGTATACAGTAATTGGCGCCAAGAAGCCGAGTAGTGGCAGTTTGGAGAACTACCCCACTGACTAACTCGGCTATTGTGGGAGACTTGGACTCGGACTTATTCCGGTTATTGAGGTGTTGTTTTCGGAGTATGAATTTTGCCGGTTAATAGAGAATTCCAGATATTTAGGTGCCATTTAAATGAGAGTTTCCTGTACATCATTACTGCCAGCTCGCAGCCACTATCACCAGGCAAAGCTCAAATGAGAAACATCACAAAATGTGTTACGTCGAAATAAACATTTATTATTCTGCACAACTCTCTCTTATCCAGCACAACCAATAATAAACAAACACAACAATTTAACAACAAACACAACTGGTTCTTAGCAAATGGAACTATTTCTTACCAAACTGAACAATATATTTACAAACACATCAACTTTTGTACACACACTGCCCCCATTTGCTGTTAACAATTTATTTACTGGGCTTTCCCCAATTAGGAAAACAGGCAGGTCTGAGGCAGAGAACCAAGGAAAATTAAGCAGTGAGGCTTCATGAACTCAGCCCCTAAAATTAGCTACCAACAGTTTCATCTTTTTTTAAATTTGTTTGTGGAATGTGGGCGTCGCTGGCAAGACCAGCATTTATTGCCCATCCCTAATTGCCCTTGAGAAGGTGGTGGTGAGCCGCTGCAGTCCGTGTGGTGAAGGTAGTCCCACATCTGCCCACTACAAACCCTCCCACATATAAATAACTGCGAGGTGAGTGGCTTGGGATTCTGTCCAATTTCCATCCATTCACCACCGATGGAGGGGAAGGCTAGAAGGCTAGAAGGAAGGAGCTGATTGGGGACTATGGGGGTGGGAGGCTTAAAAGTGGTAGATCTAGCAGCTCTAAATTAACCAGTTTCAGGTGCTGAAGGAAGTTCCTTATGGGAGCACCAGAACATTTTCCTCTCCCTCAATTGAAGGGTGGAGAGACGCCTCAGTGGCTGCCCTGCATACTGAATTGACTTCAACCCAGAAAAATGGGATGGGGTCACTACGGGGTTGGACAGGTGGGCAGAGGTCTGGCCTAAACCCACTTCTGGTGGCAATCCTACCTTTGAAGAAAATCTGAAGGGTTAATTACAGTCCTAGCCCTTTTGGGCCATCCCAGATCAGGCGTATTCCCCAGACATTCACCTTCAACTTAAGTTAGAGATAGCCGAATTCCATAAGACGCTTAAACGGGTCTAAAGGTTCAGGCTATCTCTCACCAAAGGAAAGGAACAACTAAAGATGTTACCGTCCTCCGGATAGTACTTTTAATTAGTTGAACTAGACTGTAACCTTTCGGATATTATGAGGGTCTGGAATATCCCCCAGATTTCTGCAACTCCTTACAAAAGAGTGTACAGAATGTGTGGGTTCGCGAGTCTATACAGATTCACTCTTTGAGACAATTCTAAAAATATAGGAGGAGAAATTGGGTGAGTAGCGCCACCTATTAGCGCCTAAAGAGACAGTCAGTGGCTGTAGCGCCACTGGCTGCGTCTCCGGCGATAGTCAGTAGGGGCGCTAATGGTGGCGTTAGGCATTTGCGCTGCGCCACCACCGATGACGTCATCGGTGTGCGCAGCACCCCATTCGTGCCCCGTTCGCGATATTTGGTAGTGAACGCCGCAGTTGCGCCGCTCGCTACCCGCGCCCGGTTCACGGGGCCTTACTGTGCTGGCAGCGGCGCAAGTTAAGGTGGAGGTGCGGGGCGGCCGCTTTTTCGGCAGCCGCCTGCCAGCACCTCCGTCCCCGGCCTCCTAACCCCCCACCCGCGGCATTGCCGGCTGTTTCCCGAGAGCCCGGCACTTCTCCTTGGTGCCGGGCTCATTTGCCGGCACTCGCGATCGGGGATCGCGCTGTTGCAGGCACCTCCCCCTTAACAGTGGGAGGAAGGCCTGCAGTACCGCAGCATGCCGTGCCGCAGCATGTGGCACTGCAGCACGTTGCACTGCAATAATCAGTTTCAGCGCCCTAAGAGGGACGCGGAGCGCCTCGAGCCTCGCCCCGTCTCCCTCGAGAGGCACTGAAACTGAATTCCTGGCGATCGGTATCGCACCGATTGCTGCGCTAAATCCTGTGCTTAGCCGACTTTTGCGCCACTTTGGCGCCCCCACCCAATTTCTAGGCCATATAGTTTTATTTAAGAGCCGGCATTCAGTTAACATCTGTTGAATCAGTCGCAACATTAACAATTCAAAGTGCAATTAGCTTACATTTCTTATTTCTCAAAGATTCTTATTCTCAAATCTTTACTTCGTTATATTTCTTATTTCTGACTTATTTTTAAATCCAGAACATTTCTTATTTCTTATTTCTAAATCCAGAAGCTCCACCAAAAATCAATCACTTTGATATACCCGAGATTCATAGCTAACAACTTACAGAGATGCCTCTGGAAAGTTGAGAAACGCCCTGCCCGTTCAGCTTGTTCGGACGTTCTGTTAAAAAGGTCTTATTTTTATACCTTTTGGCATTGGTTTCTTCTTTAACGTTCTCTGCTGATGTCAGCTAATTGTCTTTATTGGTACCTCTGTTTGAATGCTTCCTTTGAATGCTTTCTATGTTACTATCAATTCAACTGTTGCATGCATAATTATTTCTCTACTTTTAGGTGTTCCAAAAACTATCATAAAAACAATGACAGCTATGGTTTCTGTTTGATGCCATTCTTACCGAAGATTCTTCATATTGGCTTTACTGCTTTTTAGCAGACATTTTGACTCCGTTCTGCTTCAAGTTTAATTCAAACACAATGCAATTGCTTGGTGTCATCTATTGAAGTTATATCTTCAAAGTCTTGTTGGTATGATTGTTACTATATGTAAATCAAAGCCACTTTAACTGTGTGTTTACTTGTTTTCTAGCTATCTCAATTGGTTGCATATTTAATCGTGTTTCCTGTCATCCAAGTTTAACATAAAACTATTTGACCAGCAGGTTTCTTTACTTGATGTCATGTATACAAAGGCACATGCCTCTTTTAATGTTTGTATTTCTGTTTTATCATGTCAGCTTGTAACACCTAAATTGGGTCTTCCCATTGTGTTCGTTGCAAACCGTAGACCTTTCGGAACCACCAATGGTTTGCTTCAATCTTTCATTGTTTTAGAATATTTAACTAATTCCCATTTCAAAGCTTGTTTACAACTTTGTTATCAACTGATCTTTTCTCAGAAGCCTGTATTTCTGTTTACAGCCTTTCTGCTGAGACTTGTGTCTTTTAAACCCAGTATGTCTTTTATTAATAACTAGCAGGGGAGCCCCGCGATGCGAGGGGAATTTTGGGCTGCGCGGTCTCCTTGCCCCTGTCTGTCCCCCCTCTCGGGCCTGGTCGATGTGTGGGCTGGGAGCCTGGGACTGGATTTGGGTTGTCAGCAGTTTCCAGGGCTTTTTTGGGCCTGGGGGATGTGTGGGCCGGAAGCCTGGGACTGGATTTGGGCTGTTGGCAGTTGGAGAAGCCTAGGCCCATTTTGTATTGTTTTTTAACCTAAACATTTCTAGCCTTTAATACCTTCAAAGATGAAAGTTAAAGTACTTATAAAACATTTTTGGTAAATGTAATTTTTTTTTAAAAAGAAACTGACCTGGATTACGAAACTTTTGAGCTGCCCTGGCTGATGTATAATGGCTGACAGATCCCTGAGATGAAAACGATTAGTCCCACCCACACACACACTGATTGGTCAACCATCAGGTGACTGAACTGTAGGATTGGTGAATCATGACGGCACAGGATTGGTCGACCTTGATGTCAGTCAATGCTAATGAGTGGATAATGAGTGGAATTTTGAAGGTTTTTTGTATAATGTGCGAACAATTTTTGTCCGACTGAAAAGTAAATATGCTTATGACCGTTCTGGAATCATAAGCTTTCTTTGGATGTAACGCACGTGTAGGTACGCTCTATAACTTTAGAGTGTATAGCCGGACATACAGATGGAAGGACAGACAGACAGACAGACAGATCGATCGATCCTTTTATCTATATATATATTAGAAATCTGTTCATAGTATTGGGGCAGTAATTCCTCCCCAAACGCGTGAGTACGGATGGGGTACTCACGCGTCTGGCCGGAGGAAATGCCGGTTTTCAGCATGCACAGCGCATGCGCTGAAAACCGGCATTTCCTCTCCTCTAACCCAAGAGTTGAAGAGGCTAGCGCGTGCACTGTAGGGGGCAGCGCGTGCGTCTTGGATTTCCTCTGTTTTGGGGGATTTGCACATGTGTAAAGGCCTCCGGTCTTTACGCTTGTAAAAAGCACACGTAAGTATTTATTTTTACAGGTAAGTGGTGTTTTAGTGCAATTTAGAAAAAAAATGTTCACAGGTTTATTATTTTAAAGAATCTACAATAAGGTAAGTTTGGTTTTAGACCCTTTTTATTAAAAATTTATTTTTTTCAAAAAAAAAAAATTATTGTTTAAATTATTTTTTTAAACTTATTTATACTTAATTTAATGATTGGGATGTTTTTTAAAATTTTATTTAAAGTTGAAGTAGTGTTTTGGGGTGCAGTACTTCTCATGAGTTTGACAGTTCTTACTCTCAAACTTATGAATGAAGTTTCCCCTCCCCTGATTGGCTGAACAGTGCTCACCTGATCCCAGCCGGCACATCGCACTAACTACGCCGCTGGGTCAGGTTAGCACAGCGCGCCGACAGCTGAACCTGGCCACTGAAAGGAAATCCACTGCGGGCCAGGTTTCAGATGTCGGCGCGCAGGGTGAGTGCACATCGGGGGCTTGCACGCGTGGCAAGCCCCCGACACCAAGTTCTGGGCCATTGTGTATTTCTCTGAATCAAGGCTATTCCTTCACAAATCCCCCCCTTTATCTTTTTACCTATAACTAATAACCACATCTTCAAAAATGTAAACTGGTCAATTTTTCCTGGGTTATCTGCATCTTTAATTATGCCCCCATCCTCCAAGTTTTTTTAATAGCTTTACCTCAACTTTCTTTCATAGACAAAATGGTTTCTTGAAATGATGCTAAGCAATAGGAAGAACAGACTTTTCAATATTCAGTCTGACCTGCATACCCTTCAGCTTGCCTCTACTGTGAAAAACCTGAGAGAATTCACACTGCAAGAAAACATCCTCTGATGTTGGTATATTGATTCTGTGGAAGTTAGATTATTGACTTGTAGTGCTTTTGCTGTATGGAGGCCAAGTAACAACCAGCCTTTCCCTTTGTGACAAACACATCAACTGAGACCGCTTGATTGCAAGACTCAGCAAACAAAAAATTCACCAAGCACTGGAAGAGATGTGTTTGTACCAAATGAAACCACAATCTGTGCATGGTGGAGCGTCACTCGCAACTCAAAGTAATACAATGGTAACTCAATTTGTTGATAATATATGGCAATCCTGAGGCCATATTATCAGTAGGATTGTATTGATATTCAAACGGATGTGGACACACGGGATCCATTTGACATACACAGCCTCGGGTTACACAAAGCCTGCAAAATGTACATGAATTCATTAATCATATTCATACCTTTTGAACTACCCTTCATTCCCCAGATTATCTATGACTCTCTCATTAATATACTTGAAGCATCATCCTCACCAAAATGTTAAGTTTATCTTTATAAACACAGATTATTCATTTGCAGGAAAAGTCCTTGGTTGTTACAAGTGATATTCACCACATATTATTTGTTCTAAAAAGAACTCTCAGTTTACCCTCTCATGTCCTGATGAATGCTCTACGCCTAATTTCCTCCTTTTGTCCAGGGTTGCAGTTGAAAATACAGCCAATCCCCAAAGGATCCACGTATGCTAGCTCTTCAGAACACACACCTTCCCTCACTCTACCGCCCGCACATATCACATCAAGTATATATAGTTCTGGATGTGTTCTGAAAGAGAGAGTATGAGAATAGATTAACGGCTAACATTAAAGAGAACACAAAAGTCTTTTATAAACATATAAATAGAAAAAGGGTAGTCAAAGGAAGGGTGGGTCTGATTAGGTACCAAAAAGGAGATCTTCTTGTAGATGCAGAGGGCATGGCTGAGGTACTAAATGAATACTTTGCATCTGTCTTCACAAGCGAACAGGATGGTGCCAATGTCGCAGTAAAGGAGGAGGCAGTAGCGATATTGGATAAGAAGTAAAAAAGAAAGACTTGCATTTATATAGCGCCTTTCATGACCACCAGACATCCCAAAGCACTTTACAGCCAATGAAGTACTTTTTGAAGAGTAGTCACTGTTGTAATGTAGGAAACGCAGCAGCCAATTTGCGCACAGCAAGCTCCTAAAAACTGCAATGTGATAATGACCAGTAACCTGTTTTAGTGATGTTGGTTAAGGGATAAATATTGGCCAGAACACTCCCCTGTCTCATAGGACAGCCCTCTCATCCCTGGAAAGCATCTAGTGAGCCTTTGCACCCCCTCCCTGGCAAGTATGTCCTTCCTCCTTAGGTAAGGAGACCAAAGCTGTACACAGTGCTCCAGGTGTGGTCTCACCAAAGCCCTATATAATTGCAGCAAGACTTCCTTACTCTTATACTACAACCTCCTTGCAATAAAGGCTAACATATCCTTTTGCCTTCCTAATTGCTTCCTGTACCTGCATGTTAACTTTCTGTGATTTGTGTACAAGGGCACCCAAATCCCTCTGATTACCAACATTTGCAAGTCTCTCGCCTTTTAAAATTAGTTCTGCTTTTCCATTCTTCTTACCAACATGGATAATTTCACACTTCCCCACATTATACTCCGTCTGCCACCTCCTTGCCCAATCACTTAACCTGTCTAAATCCCTTTGCAGCCTCTTTGCGTCCTCCTCAAAGCTTAGATTCCCACCTAGCTTTGTATCATCAGCAAACTTGGATAAATTACACTCAGTCCCCTCATTTAAGTCATTGATAGATTGTAATATCGATTGTAAATAGCTGAGGCCCAAGCACTGATCCTTGCGGCACACCACTAGTTGCACCCTGCCATCCTGAAAATGAGCTGTTTATTCCTACTCTCTGTTTTCTGTCCATTAACCAATTCTCAATCCATGCAAAATATTACCCCCAATCCCAAAAGCCCTAGGGGGAGAAATTCGGTTGGTAGCGCCAGCGATTAGCGCCTAAAGAGGCCGAGAAGTGGGGCGTTAGCTAATTTTCAGCCGGGCGCAGTGAACCCAGCGCCTCTTGCCATATTGAGTGGGTTTTAGTGCCGGCGCTAATTTAGCGCCCGCTCGCGGGCGCAGGCAGATCATGATGTCATTTCAGTGTGCAACGCCTTTTTGGCACCCCGGACCGGAAATTCAGTGGTGCGCCCCTTCGTTCCGCCTTGCGCTAATAAGGACAGCTTACTGGAACGTTCCCCAGTCGCTCTCGGGCTTAGGGGGGCGCTCTTTAAAGGGGACTGCACTGGTATAAAAGCGGCAGCCATTTTGGGAGCACAACTTCTTTGAGATTTTCACAGAGTTGCAGAGTTGCACTCTGAGAGCCATATCACTAGTGACCCAGCGCTGCCAGAGAACCTTCAGCCTTCAGACCATCACCCTGCTGCTGGTGAGCCTTTACACCCTGGATAATTTCTTGTTATCTATTATTATGGGGGCTGCTTTGGAGGGGATATTCCTGCTGCTCGACCATCTGGAAAGGGCACAGAGACGGAGGGAGAGAGGGCCAGGAATGGCCAGATGGAGGAGGGCCAACAGACGTTGCCACACCAGACCTTACGCTGCCGGGGTATTCAGGCAGCAGTTCTCTTACCTCAACATGTCGGAGGAGCAGTGTCTTTGGAGGCTGCGATTCAGAAAGGACGTGGTGACTGAGCTGTGCCACCTGCTTCAGGCAGATATTCAGCTGCAGATAAGGTGCAGGACCTCTCTGTCGGTGGCTGTCAAGATTACAGTAACATTGAATTTCTATGCGACCGGCTCCTTTCAGGCAGCAACTGGGGACATTGCCAACATCTCCCAGTTTGCGGTGCATAGCTGCATCCAGCAAGTAACAGATGCCCTGTTTAAAAGGCGGCGGCAGTACATCTCCTTCACTGAGACACCGGAGAAGCAGCGGGAGCGCGCAGAGGGCTTCGCGGCAATAGCGGACTTCCCCATGGTGCAGGGCGCCATTGACTGCACGCACGTGGCTTTGCGGGCATCTGTACAGAATCCTGTGGAGTTCTGCAACCGCAAGGGGTTCCACTCCTTGAATGTGCAGCTGGTCTGTGACCACCGGCAGCTGATCCTCGCGGTCAATGCTCAGTTCCCAGGCAGCAGCCACGACGCATTCATCCTGCACCAGGCTTCAGTAGCAGACCTTTTTGAGGTCCCGGCTCACCCAGAAGGCTGGCTTCTCGGTGACAAGGGCTATCCTCTGTGCCCATGGCTGATGACCCCACTCCGTTCACCCAGCACCCCTGCAGAAGAGCACTAAAACGTCAGCCATCAGGCGACGAGGAACATTGTGGAGCACACAATCGGCGTGCTGAAGCAACGGTTCCACTGTTTGGACCATTCGGGAGGCGCCTTGCAGTACTCACCAGAGCGAGTCTCCCACTTCGTCGTTGTCTGCTGCATGCTCCATAACCTCGCCACCCTGCGCACCCAGCCAATGCCAGCAGACATTGAAGGACCAGCAGAGGAGGAGGAGGAGGAGGAGCAGGAGGAGGAGCAGGAGGAGGAGGAGGAGGACCAAGATGGGAGGGTCCCAGAAACTGGAAGGGTCGTCCGTCAGAGGCTGATAAGGAGTCAGTTCTAGGCCCCTCTCACGGAATGCTTGGTGCCAATCGAAGACCAGGAATGGAACCATTCAGATAACCCAAAGCCTACGAAGGCCAGTATGAATGTAAATAGCAGACATGGCCAATGTCAATAAAATAATTTGTTTATTTTGAAAACTGTGCTTCCTTCCAACATGACAAAGCAATGGCACCAGAAAGCTTAACTAACAAACTAACACATAAGTGGCTAGCACACCCGCGACACTATCCAAAACATTACTAACATTCAGACCAAGTGACTCGCACACCCGGGAGACTATCCAAAACATTACTAACATTCAGACCAAGTTGCTCACACACCCGGGAGACTATCCAAAACATTACTAACATTCAGACCAAGTTGCTCGCACACCCAGGAGACTATCCAAAACATTACTAACATTCAGACCAGCACCCACGGCCTTGATTTCTAGAAATAAGACGTCTCAGCAGCACATTCTACTCTTTCCCCTTTGATGGTGATCTACTTCTCTTGCGAGAACGGCCCCTTCCCTCCCTGCAGCTCCTCCGTAATGGTACCCAGTGGCTGCATGAAGGCTGGGGGACACCTGCTGACTGTCCGAAAGTGCAGATGCCCCTGAGGGATGGCCTGGACGGACTCTGGACTTGGAGGGCCCGGATGCTGACTGCTCCAACTGGGCATGGGTGGAAGCAGCCTGTCCTGCAGATGATGGCAGCTGCAGTGGAGACGTGCCAGTGGTGGCATCAGGAATGCTGACATCCTGAGAGCGGACACCTGCTCCGTGGTCGGCCGACACACTGGCACTCTGATGGGGCTGCACCGCAGCATGCGAACAATCGGCTGGTCCACAGATTGCTGGCCTGCTGTGATGCTGCAAGGGCCCCGGGTAATCCTGCCTGATCCATCGAGGGTGGCAGCAGTCAGTGCTTGAGTGGCCTCAATCTGCCTCTGCATGAGGCCAGTGAGTAACTGCGTGGCAGCACTCAGCACTTGCATGGCAGGTGCCAGTGCTTCGGTGAAGCCCTGGACAGTCCTTTCCAGTGCTTTGGTCAAGCCCTGGACAGTCCTTTCCAGTGATGTACCGAAGCCCTGGACAGTCCTTTCCAGTGATGTACCGAAGCCCTGGGCACTCCTTTCCTGTGCTGCCCCGAAGCCCTGGGCACTCCTTTCCTGTGCTGCCCCAAAGCCCTGGGCACTCCTTTCCTGTGCTGCCCCAAAGTCTTGTACACTCCTTGCCTGTGCTGCCCCGAAGTCTTGCACACTCCTTGCCAGTGTCTCGATGGATTCAGGCATTTTTGCCACTGCAGCCATCACCTCAGTGTGCCTGAGCTGAGCCTGAGTGCTCATTTCTGCGAGGGAACGCACCTCTTCTGCGCTCTGTGCAGCAGTCATCGTGGCCTGACTCGCCCTCCGGGGAGATGGCCCCCGAGCTTCCCTACCCACCCTGCGTTGTTGGAGCCCGCTGGTTCCTGCAACTGGTTCCTCCTCAGAGCCATCCCCCCCCGCTCCCCTCCAGGGAAGCACTATCCCCAGTCTGCAGATGGGCTGGCTCATCTGAGGGTGGTACGGATGGCCCGGCTTCCTCCTGCTCGTCGCCTCCGGAGTCAGTGTCCCTGGCAGCTTGATGGCCCGGCTCCCGAGCTAGTGATGCAGCATCTGAAAGCAGGGAGGTTGAAGAGTGGCTTTAGCGAAAGGACAGGGTGGCAGCAAGGGATGCAAGAGTGCTGCAATGCTCTGACATGGGTCCAGAGTGAAAAAGCATGCTGGTGGGGGGAACAAGTGGAATGAGAGAGTTCAAAAAGGTGATGACCTTACCATCGCTGTGCACAATGGGGTCGGCAGCTCCAGTGGTGACAGGACCACTCATCCGGCCTCCAACAATCTGGTGGACTCTTTCCTCCAGGTCCGTCAGTGTCTGCAGCTGAGGAGGGCCTCCTCCAGTATGAATCTGTTCCCTCCGGTTCCTGGCCAGCTTAGCCTGCAGGAGAAAGGACGGGAAGTGATGAAACATGCTGCCCTGAGTTGTCATCTCATGCCCCCCATGGTGGAACAACCTTTACAGTATGCCCTGAGTTGTCATCTCATGCCCCCCATGGTGGAACAGCCCTTACAGTATGCCCTGAGTTGTCATCTCATGCCCCCCATGGTGGAACAGCCCTTACAGTATGCCCTGAGTTGTCATCTCATGCCCCCCATGTGGAACAGCCCTTACAGTATGCCCTGAGTTGAATGTGCGTGTGCGTTCCCAGAAAGGGCCATGGGTGCTGGCTGACAGATGGCCATTGGGGCATCGCGCACCCTCTGGCCATAAAGTCAGGTGCAGATGGAGGGATGAAGAAGATTGCCAAAAAGCCACTCACCCTAACGACCCGAGTGAGATCGTTGAACTTCTTCCTGCATTGCACAGGAGTCCTGGGCACCACGCTGCTGGATTTGACTATTTGCGAAACTTCCCTCCAAGCTCTGCGGTACTCGTTCTGATGAGGCCTCCTGCCATTGTCAGGGTACAGCACTGCTCGCCGGCGCTCCACTGTGCCAACCAAAGCATCCAATGCCCCATCGGTAAAACGCTCCGCTCTCTGCCTCACCCTCTGCATCTGGTCAAAGTTTGTAACGCCACAGAATGCACAGCGCCGATTTTGAGGCCTACAGGGCGATGAGTTTGGCTGCTGATCCTAAATGATCCGCCCCTTTAAGAGCTGGCCGGCGCCAGCATGTCTCGTGGTCATTGATTATTGACAGCACCTGCGCTGCGCCCGGCCGCCCAGATATTGAGTAGCGCCGCCAGGTTAGCGCCTTAGGAGTCCCGTGCAGCGCCTGATTTTACGCCGCAATCACCTTTAGGGGAGATGCAACCCAATATCGCTCGAGGTGGCGATAAGTTGCGCCTGGCGATAGAATTTGCGCACCGCCAATTCTAGCGCCCCAAGCGGGGCTATACCCAATTTCTCCCCCCTAATCTTATGTAACAACCTATTGTTTGGCACCTTATTGAATGCCTTTTGAAAATCCAAATATACTACATCCACTGTTCCCCCTTATCTACCCTATTAGCTACACCCTCAAAAAACTCTAATAAATTTGTCAAACACGATTTCCCTTTCATAAAACCATGTTGACGCTGCCTAATAATATTGTGATTTTCCAAGTGTTCTGTCACCTCATCCTTAATAATCGATTCTAGCATTTTCCCTACTATTTATGTCAGGCAAATTGGCCTATAGTTCCCTGTTTTCTCTCTCCCTCCTTTCTTGAATAGCGGTGTTACATTTGCTACCTTCCAATCCAAGGGGACCAATCAAAACCAATGCATCCACTATCTCTGCAGCCACCTCTTTTAAAACCCTAGGAGGTAGACCATCAGGTCACTGGGAATTGTTGGCTTTTAATTCCATTAATTTCTCCAGTACTTTTTCTTTACTAATATTAATTATTTTAAGTTCCTCTTACTTTAAGTTCCTCACTCACCCTTGGTTCCCCACACTTTCTGATATATTCTTTGTGTCTTCTACTGTGAAGACAGACACAAAATATTTGTTTAATGTCTCTGCCACGTAAGACGTGGCGGAAGTACCCCTCACCCCGTCCAACAGGTTATAGAGTTCAGACTTGAGACTTATGATAAATGACACCAGACACACGGGTTCCGTCTTTAACCTTTTATTGTTCCTAAGACAGATTCAAAACCCCAACCACTGTTCGAGCAGTTCACCAATAATATTACAGGAAATCATACATACAGCCACCCGCCGATGATCAGTCCAGCATTGATTGTAGGGCACTTCCTTCCGACTGCAGCAGTTCTTCGCCTTTCGACTGCAGTAGAGTCATAGAGGGAGAAATTCAGCATCGTCCATTTTGAGGCGCGATTATCGGCCAGGAGCAAAGTTTAGCGCCTGGCGCAAATTATCGCCGCCGACTGCAAAATTCGCCTCCATCGCCCCTGGAGGTGATTGGAGCGCTAAATCAAGAGCTGCACAACTCTCTTAAGGCGCTAAGCCCGAGGAGCGAGGCGTTACCTCAGAGGGCGGGCGCAGCGCAGGTGCTGTCAGTTAGCGATTGCACACAGACACACTGGCGATCATCATCATCCTCCTCCTCCTCCTCCTCTTCTGCTGGTGCTCCAAGGTCTGGTGGCATTGGCTGGGTCCTGAGGATTGCCAGGTTATGCAGCATGCAGCACACAACAATGAAGTGGGAGACTCGCTCAGGCGAGTACTGCAGGGCTCCTCCAGAATGGTCCAGACAGTGGAACCATTGCTTGAGCATGTCGATTGTGTGCTCAACGATGTTCCTGGTAGCTTGATGGCTCTTGTTGTATCGTTGCTCAGCAGGGGTGCTGGGCGAACGGAGCGGAGTCATCAGCCAGGTGCACAGAGGATATCCCTTTTCCCGAGAATCCAACCTCCTGGGTGAAGCGGTGCCTCGAAAAGGTCTGCCACAGAAGTCTGGCGCAGGATGAAGGCATCGTGGCTGCTGCCTGGAAAGTGGGCATTGACAGCGAGTATCAGCTGTCTGTGGTCAAAGACCAACTGGACGTTTAAGGAATGGAAGCCCTTTCGGTTGCGGAAATCCTCGGCATTCTCTTGCGGCGCCCACAAAGCCACATGGGTGCAGTCAATGGCGCCCTGCACCAAGGGGAAGCCCACTATCCTTGCAAAGCCCGTTGCGCGTTCTTGCTGCTTGTCCAGGGTCATGGGGAAAGAGATGTACCCTGGTCTCCTTTTAAAGAGGGCATTTGTGACCTGACGGATGCAGCAATGCACCGCGAACTGGGAGATATTGGCGATGTCCCCAGTAGCGGTTTGAAAGGAGCCGGTGGCATAAATGTTGAGAGCCACTGTTATCTTCACTGCCACTGACAGAGACGTCCTGCTCCTCAGTTGAGGCTGCAGATCTGGCTGAAGCAGGTGGCAGAGCTCAGTGACCACCTCCATGCTGAATCGCAGCCTTCGCAAACACTGCTCCTCAGACATATTAATGTACGAGAACTGTTGGCGAAAAACCCTGGGAGGGTAAGGTCTCCTGTACCCACGCCTGTTGGCCCTCCTCCATCTGGCCATGATTGCCACTCTCTCTCTGCATCTCTGTGCCCTCTCAATGTGATGGAGAAGGACGACGTTCCCATCCATTGCAGCCCCCATCGTATGTGGGCAATCAAAGTTATGACGGTCAAAAAGCAAAGTACCTGCAAAGTTATGGTCAGAAGCCAAAACTACCTCAGACAGCATTGACTCAATGCAGAAGTCTCTCTTTCTCTCTTTGTCTCTCTGCAAATCTCTCTCTCTCTCTCAGAATGAGTGGTGCAAAAATGGCTACCACACAAAAGCCAGGAAGAGGCCCCCTTTAAATAGCGCCCCGCCCCCAGCTCCACAGCGACTGGGAAGCGTTCCAGTCAACCTGTCATTGGTAGCGCCAGGCGGAAAGGAGGGGGGCGCCACTGAATTTCTGCTCCGGGGCACCCCAAGGGCGTTGCACTCTCGAATGACGTCAAGATCTGCGTGCGCAGGAGATTGGGCGGTATTGTTTAGTGCCGCCGCAAAATGTCCGCTCAATTTCGCGAGAGGCGCAGGTATCGCCGTGCCCGGGCGCTTTTTGGTTAGCGCCCCACTTAGCGCCCTCTTAAGGCGCTAACGGGTGGCACTAACAACTGAATTTCTCCCCCATAGTGTTATACAGCACAGAAAGAGGCTCTTCGGCCTGTCGTGTCTGCGCCGGCCATCAAGCCCTGTCTATTCTAATCCCATTTTCTAGCACTTGGTCCATAGCCTTGTATGCTATGGCGTTTCAAGTGCTCATCTGAATGCTTCTTGAATGTTGTGAGGGTTCCTGCCTCTACCACCCTTTCAGGCAGTGAGTTCCAGATTCCAACCACCCTCTGGGTGAAAAAGTTTTTCCTCAAATCCCCTCTAAACCTCATGCCCCTTACCTTGAAACTATGCCCCCTGGTTATTGACCCTTCTACAAAGGGGAAAAGTTCCTTTCTATCTACCTTATCTATGCCCCTCATAATTTTGTACACCTGAATCAGGTACCCCCTCAGCCTTCTCTGCTCTATGGAAAACAACCCCAGCCTGTCCAGTCTCTCTTCATAGCTGAAGCGCTCCAGCCCAGGTAACATCCTGT
Source organism: Somniosus microcephalus (assembly GCF_052327205.1). Taxonomy (NCBI): domain Eukaryota; kingdom Metazoa; phylum Chordata; class Chondrichthyes; order Squaliformes; family Somniosidae; genus Somniosus; species Somniosus microcephalus. The sequence goes on from NC_141001.1 coordinate 84,392,442, forward strand.
TGAATCTCCTCTGCACCCTCTCCAATGTATTCACATCCTTCCTATAGTTGGGCGACCAGAACTGCACACAGTATTCCAGCTGTGGCCTAACTAGCGTTTTGTACAGTTCCATCATACCCCTCCTGCTCTTATATTCTCTGCCTTGGCTAATGAAGGCAATATCCCATATGCCATTTTAACCACCTTATCTACCTGTCCTGCTGCCTTCAGGGATCGATGTGTGAAGGAATAATCCATATTCAGAAAAATACACCTTTGTAACATGAAAAAATGGGCTTGAAAATCTAAAAACCTAACAATGGAGAAGCTGTAAACAACATACAGGCTATTGGGATAAGATAAGTTGTTGAAACTGAATCAATAGCCTTGTTGAACCAGGAGGTTGGAGGTTCCTGAAGTCTGCAGCTTTGGAAAGAACACAATGGTACACCCTGTTAAGGTGTTTTAAATTACACTTTGGAAACAGGCACATAAAAGAAGAAGAAACATATGCATTTGTAAAAATGACATCAAATGAAACACAGGAGACACGATTCTGTGTTGCAACCAGCTGAGGTGACTTCAGAATTGCATAGATCACCCTGGTTAGGTGTTTTAATTTACACATCATAAAAAGACACAAACAGAAGACCTTGGTAAGAATGACATCAAATAGATGCACCTGCTGGTTACACCGTTTTTTATGATAAGCTTTGAACACCTAGGGTAGAGACGTAATTCTTAATGTTACCAGCTGATCTAATTGTAAGAATAGCAAAAGTCAGCAGAAAAATGACTAGAGATAATTGGCTTACATCAGCAGAAAACTTCAAGGAAATGCCACTGCAAAAGGGTATAAAAATTGAACTTTCAAATGGGATGATAGATTCGCTGTAAAGGGGCTTCAGAGGCAGGCTCTGTAAGTCGACAACTCTTTGTATCTCGGGGATCAACGGTATTGTATTTGATTTTGGTGGATATTTTGATTAAAACAGAACTGTAAAACTAACGAAGTTAAGATTTGAGAATAAGTATCTATGATAATAGAATTGTAAGAACATAAGAACATAAGAACATAAGAAATAGGAGCAGGAGTAGGCCAATCGGCCCCTCGAGCCTGCTCCGCCATTCAATAAGATCATGGCTGATCTGATCCTAACCGCCAATCCACTATCACAGAACCATCTCCTGAATCTAACAGAATTAGACACACGAAATAGGAGCAGGATCAGGCTACACGGCCCCTGGGCCCGCTCCGCTACCCACAGGGCCATGATCGATCCGAACCTAGACTCATGTCCAAATTCCTGCCTGCTCCCCGTAACCCTTAATTCCCTTTACTTCTAGGAAACTGTCTATTTCTGTTTTAAATTTATGTAATGATGTAGCTTCTACAGCTTTTTGGGGCAGCATATTCCATGGACCTACCACCCTCTGAGTGAAGTAGTTCCTCCTCATCTCAGTTTTGAAAGAGCAGCCCCTTATTCTAAGACTATGCCCCCTAGTTCTAGTTTCACCCATCATCGGGAACATCTTCCCCGCATCCACCCGATCCGACCCCTTCACAATCTTATATGTTTCAATAAGATCGCCTCTCATTCTTCTGAACTCCAATGAGTAGAGTCCCAATCTACTCAACCTCTCCTCATATGTCCGTCCCCTCATCCCCGGGATTAACCGAGTGAACCTTCTTTGTACTGACTCGAGAGCAAGTATGTCCTTTCTTAAGTATGGACACCAAAACTGTACGCAGTATTCCAGGTGCGGCCTCACCAATACCTTGTACAACTGAAGCAATACCTCCCTATTTTTATATTCTATCCCCCTAGCAATGAAAGCCAACATTCCATTGGCCTTCTTAATCACTTGCTGCACCTGCATACTAACCTTTTGAGTTTCGTGCACCAGGACCCCCAGATCCCCTTGTACTTCAGTACTTTCCAGTTTCTTGCCATTAAGATAATAACTTGCTCTACGATTTTTCCTGCCAAAGTGCATAACCTCACACTTTCCAGTATTGTATTCCATCTGCCAAATCTCTGCCCACTTACTTAGCCTGTCGATGTCCCCTTGCAGGTTTTTTATGTCCTCCTCACTCACTACTTTCCCTCCCATCTTAGTATCATCTGCAAACTTTGATATGTTACACTCGGTCCCCGCCTCCAAATCGTTAATATAGATTGTAAAGAGTTGGGGACCCAGCACTGACCCCTGCGGAACACCACTAGTTACTGATTGCCAGTCTGAGAATGAACCATTTATCCCAACTCTCTGCCTTCTGTTAGATAGCCAATCCTCTATCCATGCCAGAATATTACCCCCAATCCCGTGATTTCTTATCTTAAGCAATAATCTTTTGTGTGGCACCTTGTCAAATGCCTTTTGGAAGTCTAAATACACTACGTCCACTGGTTCCCCTTTATCTACCCTATACGTTACTTCCTCAAAGAACTCCAGCAAATTTGTCAAACATGACTTCCCCTTCATAAAACCATGCTGACTTTGTCCTATTAAATTATGATTATCCAAATGTCCTGTTACTGTCTCCTTTTGTATTTGGAACTGTTAATGTTGTGATTGAAACATCAACTGTAATTACATGTCAGTTCTTTAATAAATCTATATATTTTTAGAATTGTCTCACATAATACTTCTGTATCAAACTCGCGAACTCAATCTCTGTACGCTCTTTGGTGAGGAGTTGCGGAATTCTGGGGGAGTTTTCCGGACCTTCATAATATCCGGAAGGTTACAGTCTAGTTAAACTTATTAAAAGTGCTATCTGGAGGACGGTAACATCTTCAGGTTGTTCCTTTCCTTTAGGGAGAGATAGTCTGGACCTTTAGACCCGGGAGAGGTAGTCTGGACCTTAAGATCCAATTAAGCATCTTTAAATTTGGCTACCTCAAACTTTAGTTGAAAGTGAACGTCTGGGGAATACGCCTGATCTGGGATAGCCCTAAAGTGGCTAGGACTAGTAATTATCCCTTCATATGTACATGCACACCAAGGTCCCTCTGATCCTCTTTCCTTCCTAGGATCCTACCATTCATTGTGTATTCCCTTGCCTTTTCAGTCCTCCCAAAATGCATCACTTCACATTTTTCAGGGTTAAATCCCATTTGCCACTGTTCTGCCCATCTGACCAACCCGTTTATATCGTCCTGTAGCCTGAGGCTTCCCTCTCGCTATTTATCACTTCACCAATTTTCATGTCATCTGTGAACTTACTGATCATACCTCCTACATTCACATCTAAATCATTAATGTACACTACAAACAGCAAAGGACCCAGCACAATCCATGCGGTAGACCACTGGACACAGCTTCCAGCCACAAAAACAACCTTCGACCATCACCCTCTGCCTCCTGCCACTCTCGTCTCATCAGGGCCTAGGGATTTATCCACTTTCAAGCCCACTAAAACTGCTAGTACCGCCTCCCTCTCAATACTAATTTGTTCAAGTATATCACAATCCTCCTGCCTGATTGCTATGCCTACATTGTCCTTCTCCATAGTAAACACAGATGCAAAATATTCATTTAAAACCTCACCTACATCTTCCGGCTCTACACACAGATTGCCACTTTGGTCCCTAATGGGCCCTACTCTTTCCCTGGTTATCCTCTTGCCCTTAATAGACTTATAAAACACCTTGAGGTTTTCCTTTATTTTGCCCGCCAGTGTTTCTTCATGCCCCCTCTTCGCTTTCCTAATTTCTTTTTTAAGTACCCCCCTGCACTTTCTATTCTCCTCTAGGGCTTCCACTGTTTTTAGTCCTTTGTATCTGCCAAAAGCCTCCCTTTTTTTCCTAATCTATTCTTGTATACCCCTTGACATCCAGGGTTCCCTGGGTTTGTTGGTCCCACCCTTGACCTTTACCGGAACATGTTGGTGTTGTACTCTCTCTATTTCCTTTCTGAAAGACTCCCACTGCTCTGAGATGGATTTTCCTACAAGTAGCTGATCCAAGTCCACTTTGGCCAGATCCTGCCTTATCATATTAAAATTGGCCTTCCCCCAATTTAGAACCTTTATTTCCGGTCCATCTTTGTCCTTTTCCATGACTACCTTAAATCTCACCGAATTATGGTCACTGTCACCAAAATGCTCTCCTACTGACACTTCTACCACTTGCCCGGCTACATTCCCTAGAATTAGGTCCAGTACCGCCCCCTCTCTTATAGGACTTTCTACATGCTGGCTCAAAAAGCTCTCCTGGATGCACTTTAAGAATTCCGCACCCTCTAAGCCTTTAACACTCTGACTATCCCAGTTAATATTGGGGAAGTTGAAATTCCCTACTATTATTCCCTATTATTTCTACACTTCTCTGAGATTTGCCTACATACCTGTTCCTCTATCTCCCCCTGACTGTTTGGGGGCCTATAGTACACTCCCAGCAAAGTGCTTGCCCCCTTTTTGTTTTTAAGTTCTACCCATATGGCCTCATTAGAGGAACCTGCTAGGATATCATTCCTCCTTACAGCAATAATTGACTCCTTGATTAATATGGCAATGCCCCCTTCTCTTTTACACCCCCCTCTATCTCGCCTGAAGATTCTTGATCTGCCAGTCCTGCCCCTTCCTCAACCATGTCTCTGTGATAGCAACAGTATCATACTCCCATGTGTTCATCAACACCTTCAATTCATCTGCCTTACTCGCAAGATTCCTTGCATTAAAATAAATGCCACCCAGCCTTGCCATACTCCCTTGTGCCATTATATATTTGCTCTGCCTTCCAGGCTGACTTGTTTTTTCCTCTATATTTAGCTGTGCTTCACCCCCTACTACAGCTCCACTCCATATCCCATCCCTCTGCCAAGTTAGTTTAAACCCCCCCTCCCCCACCCAACAGTACTAGCAAACCTCCCCACAAGGGTGTTGGTCCCGTTCCGGTTCAGGTGCAACCCATCCGACTTGTACAGGTCCCACCTTCCCCAGAAGCAGATCCAGTGATCCAGGAAACTAAAGCCCTCCCTTCTGCACCAACTCTTTAGCCACGTATTCATCTGTTCTATCCTCCTATTCCTATGCTCACTAGCACGTGGCACCGGGAATAATCCAGAGATTACAACCTTTGAGGTCCTGCTTTTTAATCTGCTACCTAGCTCCCTAAATTCTTGTTGCAGGACCTCATCCCTCTTTCTGCCCATATCGTTGGTACAAATGTGAACCACACCCTCTGACTGTTTGCCCTCCCCCTTCAGAATGTCCTGCAGCCGTTCAGTGACATCCTTGACCCTGGCACTAGGGAGGCAACATACCATCCTAGAGTCACGTCTGCAGCCACAGAAAGGTCTATCTGTTCCCCTTACAATTGAATCCCCTATCACTGTTGCTCTCCCACTCTTTTTCGACCCCTCCTGTGCAGCTGAGCCACTCATAGTGCCACAGACTTGGCTCTTGCTGCATTCCCCTGAGAATTCATCACCCCCATCAGTATCCAAAACGGAAAATCTGTCGGAGAGGGAGATGGACCCAGGGGACTCCTGCACTACCATCCTAGTTCTTTTACTCTGTCTGGCGGTCACCCATTTCCTGTCTACCTGTGCATTCTTTACCTGCGGTGCGACCACCTCGTTAAACGTGCTATCCACAAAGATCTCAGCTTCGCGGATGCTCCACAGTGACTCCAGCTGCAGCTCCAGCTCCGAAACACGGATTTCGAATAGCCGCAGCTGGAAACACTTCCTGCACATTTGTTCGCACTGGACACCTAAAGTGTCCCTGACTTCCCACATAGCACAGGAGGAGCACTCCACGCTGCCAAGCTGCCCTGTCATGTCCTACCCTTAATTTACTCCCTTTACTTCCTTTAAATTAAAGAATATTAAATACACTAGGGACCTTACTTCCCTTTAAACACTACTTACTCTAAACTAGAGATCTTACTTTTACTTTAACGACTGGACTGTATAAATACTCACCAGGTCCTACTTACCAATCAGCTGCTGCCCTGGTTGTGTTGTCATTTTAATGGTTTCACAGTTGTTGTTGTTTGACTGCTCCCGTTCTCGGACTCCCTCCTTGGTGTAAAGTAAGAGCCAATTCCTACAGGGTGAAAAGTTAGGAAAAACAAAGGCAAAGCAAGGGAGCTCCTCCTTCTGCTCCTCACCTGACTCCCTGACTCACCCAACTCGCAGCACTCTGTTTAAGCCGCACTCAGTGCAAAATTGCACTGCAAAGCCTGTTTTGATAGGCCCTGAAACAAAGGAGCTTGCTGGGTTCTGCTACAGGAGAACCAGTTTAATCTAATTTCTCTAATTAACTGCCTTCAGCTGCTCTGAATTGTAGGCCTTGTATATCCCTTTATAACCCTGCTTAAAGCTGGGAAATTTAGATTTTAAACAGTAGACAGTCACAGTAAATGTGGAGAGAGATACAGAGGCTGCGAGATTCTCAGCAGCTCAGCCCAGCTCTGCTCGGTGCTGTGTGAACGGGCTGCTCCACACCTCGGCTGCTCGCGGGGAATGCCAGTGCGGAGGGCCAGTGCAGAAGGCCCAGGGTGGAAGACCCAGAGGAGAGTGTCCTAGGCGGGAGGCCCAGCACGGAGGACCCTAGGCGGGGGGCCCAGGCCGGTACGGCTGGTCGGCAGAAGCGGAGTCGGGTGATGCTGTGGGTGAGCATGCTCAACGGTTTCTAAGGTTGAAGAATGGTCTCGGGCCCGAATGAGTTCCAGCAGCCCCGCCTGTGCTCCATCTGGTGGCAGCTGTGAGGTTTTGTTTCGGTGATGGGATCGGGTTTGTGCTCCGCCATTCTGGTGGAGGAAAGACAGAGGCCTAGAAATTGGGTTTTGGCGCAGCAACGGCTTTAGCGCCGGAAGTTAGTGCCGGAGCTAAGTCGCGCTGGTCGGGCCAAAAATTCACTACTTCTGCGCCCAAACGGCTGCCGGCGCTGCTGAAAGCTGTTAGCGCCTGAAAACTGGCGCTATGCGCTGAATTTCGGCGCTATTCCGGCGCTGCAGCGCCCGCTGCGGTGCGGCAGGTTCGGGAAGTGCAGGCCTCCTCCTTCCCTTAAGGAGGACCTGCCTGCACCCGGCCGCGGCCCGCGATAATCTTATTAAAAATGAGCCCGGCACCTCGGACAAGTGCCGGGCTTGCTTCTGTTCCGGCGGGGGGGGGGAAGTCCGGGGAGGGAGCTGCGGCCAGGCGGGCGGCGGGAAAGCGGCCGGCCGCCGCGGGGCCTTTAATGCGCCGGCGCAAACTTGTGCAAGGCACCTCTGCCAGAACGTTGCTTGCGGCTGCCACGGGCGAGGCGGCCGCAAGTCAATTTCCCAGTTCGGGCGGGTTACCATGGCAACCGGGACGCTGCGCACACCGATGACGTCATCGGTGCCGGCGCAGCGCTACCGGTCTACCGCGGCGGAAGGGCCCCAGGCAATTTAGGCGCCGGCGCCAATTGCAGCGCTAGGCCCTCTAGCGCCGCAAAATCGGCGCTAAGGGCACTGAATTTCTAGGCCAGACTGTTTCCATCTGTAGCATGGCGCATGAGCGGCCGTAAGATGGGAAAAGAGAACAGAATAAAAGTGGGAAAATAAAGGAAAATAAAACGAAGATAAAGGACAAAACAAAGTAATATCGGCAAGGAATAATGAGTATTTTGATGGTTGGGTCCTGTGAGTAATAACAGCAAGTCGAAGAAAATTTGAGTATTCAGTCTTGTTACGAGATTTGAGAAAGTGGTTGGATTCTTTTCCATGGAAAAGCTGAAGACCATGGACAAGGATTATGACATTAAATGGTTAGACAACATCAAGTGAAAACGAGGAGTTATTAGATTGCCAATGGGACTGGCGTAGAACTGGTATTTGCTTGTTTTGTTGAAGAAGTTTCTGGTTTTCTGGTTGAAAGCAGTCTACTTGAAGCTTTAATTGATTTCTGATAAGGCTATGGGACTTTGTACATTGTGGTGTTAATTAGGGTCTATGTGGAATTTACTTTGAGATTATTGTCCAGTAAATGGTATGTTTTATAAAAGGGAGAAAAATAAGTTAACAGGGGAAAATTAAAAGAAAGGAAACAAAAAAGATAAAATAAATTATATTGGTAAGAAATTTATGAGTACTTCGACGGCTGGGTTCTGGATCGAAACAAACAAAAGTTTGATTTTTAGCAAACAGTTAAGACTCCCTGACTCACCCAACTCGCAGCACTCTGTTTAAACCGTACTCATCACCTTTTGACTGCAGTAGTTCTTTGCCTTTCGACTGCAATAGCTCTTTGCCTTTTGACTGCATTAGCTCTTCAAGTTGAGATGATCAGCCAGGCACCTCCTCCTGACTGCAGTGCCGATATTTGTATTCACTTTTTTTATACAGTTTTCCTTGCCTTTTCCAGTAAATCAATCATTCAGAGATTGTGAGATGTTCCTTTTAATGTTTGACCTAAGTTGTGTGAGCTGTCAAACTTTCACACTCATGCATCCTGTGTGGTTACCCATTCATTCACTCATAAAAGTTTACAGGAGTGGCAGACAACCACTTGGTCACATTTCACGTGCTACATTGCATCCTGTATTTCAGAACTCCAAAGGTTTGACTCCTCCCCTTTAGCCACCAAAAGCCGTTCTACAACCTTGTGGCATAGTCGTTGTAGACATGAAGTCTGCAAATCTAAGGGGATTTGTTTATCTCTGTTGTCTGAGTACCTCCCGCAGTCACAACCATTTGTTCTGATAGTATCTACTATCCGACATCCAGCTCTTGAATTATCTTCATCACAAAGCAGCTTTCAAATCCAACAGTTTCTTTTCAAAGCACATTTGCTCACCAAACGTTTGCTGCCTTTTAATGAAGTGCATCAAAGCACATTCCATGTCCACTTATCAGTGAAAAACAGTCTGTTCATTCACCAACTTTATTTCACTTCGAAAAAACCTTTTGGCCTGGCAAAGCATTTTAATATTTACCAAAATTAAAAATGAAGGGTCTGTATATACTTACAGCCATTTCCTTATTCCCCATTATAATTTCTCCAGCCGTTTACAGTCCGCACGTTTACTTTCGCTAATTTCTTCCTTTTTATGTACATGTAAACGCTCTTACAACTTGTTTTTATATTTCTTGCTAATTTACTTTCATATTCTATTTTCTCCCTCTTTATCACTTTCTTGGTCATCCTTTGCTGATTTTTAAAACCCTCCCAATCCTTAGGCTTACTACTCTTTTTGGTTATATTGTAAGCCTCTTCTTCTAAACTAATGTTATCCTTAACTTCTCTAGTTAGCCATGGTTGTGCTACTTTTCCAGTGGCGCTTTTAATCCTCAAGGGAATGTATATACGTTGAGAATTATGAATTATATATATTTAAATGTTTGTCATTGCTTATCTACCATCATATCTTTTAATCTAATTTCCCAATCTACCTGAGCCAATTCACCTCTGGTACCTCCGTAATTCAGGCTTGGGCTGATAAGTGGCAGGTAACATTCACGCCACAGGGGTGCCAGGCAATGACTTTCTCCAACAAGTGAGAGTCTAACCACTGCCCCTTGACATTCAATAGCATTACCATCACCGAATCCCCCACCATCAACATCCTGGGGGTCACCATTGACCAGAAACTTAACTGGGCCAGCCACGTAAATATTGTGGCAACAAGAGCAGGTCAGAGGCTAGATATTCTGCGGCGAGTGTCTCACCTCCTGACTCCCAAAGCCTTTCTACCATCTACAAGGCACAAGTAAGGAGTGTGATGGAATACTCTCTACTTGCCTGGATGAGTGCAGCTCCAACAACACTCAAGAAGCTCAACACCATCCAGGACAAAGCAGCCCACTTGATTGGCACACCCCTCTACCACCTTAAACATTCACTCCCTCCACCACCGGTGTACCGTGGCTGCAGTGTGTACCATCTACAAGATGCACTGCAGCAACTCGCTAAGGCTTCTTCGGCAGCACCTCCCAAACCCACGACCTCTTCCACCTAGAAGGACAAGGGCAGCAGACATATGGGAACACCACCACCTCCAATTTCCCCTCCAAGTCACACACCATCCTGACTTAGAAGTATATCCCCGATCCTTCATCATTGCTGGGTCAAAATCCTGGAACTCCCTACCTAACAGCACTGTGGGAGTACCTTCACCACACAAACTGCAGCGGTTCAAGAAAGCGGCTCACCACCGCCTTCTCAAGGGCAATTAGGGATGAGCAATAAATGCTGGCCTTGCCAGCGACGCCCCTTTCGGACTTAACCACATTACTCTCAAACTTAATATGAAATTTTATCATATCAGAATTTCTCTTCCCCAGAGGATCCTTTACAATAAGATTACTAATTAACCCTGTCTCATTACACAATACTAGATCTAAAATAGCCTGAGAACAGATTCACTAGAATGGTACCAAGGATGAGGGACTTCAGTTATGTGGAGAGACTGGAGAAGCTGGGATTCTTATCCTTAAAGCAGAGAAGGTTAATGGGAGATTTGATAGAGGTGTTCAAAATCATGAAGGGTTTTGATAGAATAAATAAATAGAAACAGTTTCCAGTGGCAGAAGGGTCAGTAACCAGAGGACACACATTTAAGGTGATTGGCAACAGAACCAGAGTCAACATGAGGAACATATTTTTACACAGCAAGTTGTTGTCTCAATTGCATTGCCTGAAAGGGTGGAGGAAGCAGTTTCAATAGTAACTTTCAAAAGGAAATTGGATAAATACTTGAAGGGAACCAGGTTGTACCTGATTCCACCTTGTTTTTAGCTCCACAAATTTTAGGTTATATCCACTCTCCTATATCAAAGATGTATGTCAGGGGAACATGTCAAGCTATTCCAGGAATTCAACTCTTTACACATTTAGAAAGCCTCAGCGGAAACTCACACCATCTGAGCGCTGAGGCCCCAGAAAGAATAGACAAAATTGATTACCAGATTTGATTGCTCCTATGTTATGGCTCCTATTGGAGCAGAAGATACCTTGCAGGCACTTTCCCTTTGGCCCAGCAAAGAGCTCTGAATGCCCGTAATGTGTGGCTGTGCCATTCCCCCTTCCTGCGGATCGAGGCGGGAGTTGCTGACGCACCATTTCCCCCACCCTGAGCATCCGATGACACAATACCTGGGACTTTGGACAGGGTTGGCATTCATGGAGGCAGGCGGCCAGGAGTTCCGCTCTGCCACTCTTCCAACCCTGGATTTCAGCTGCTTATTGTTTTTCTTATAGAGTTCCACATTTTAAAGAAAAACTTTGCTTCATAATCTTTTTCACAGATTTCAATGACCACAGTTTGGAAACATGCAATTTACTGACATTGAGCAGAGAGAACCTCGCAGGTCACATCGGCTACTAACCATTAGGTTCAACATTGTTGACATGGTTATAGATGCTCGCAGTTCATACTTTGATTTTCAAAGTGGTTTCTGTCAAGTGTTGTTGTCTTCAACAGTAAAACAAAGCATTATTGGGTCCCTTGGGTGCTCGTCAGTGTTATGTTCATAAATAAGTAGACGTTTTCATTATGAACAGCTAGCTGGAGCTAGTAATTTATTCAGCCATGTGGACTAGTGTACAGGCATCCATCTTGACTACTGCCTTGTGGGTAGCCCACTCTTAAACATACAGCTCCACCTAGTGTACCATTCTAGAATGACATGTTACTGATCATTACAATCAGTAAATGAAATAACCCAATTTGAGTCACTTTAGGTGAGGAATTCAATTTTGCAATCATCCTTAATAGTAGGCTTGTGGATGGATAATTAACTAGGAAGACACTTTGCTCCACAAGAATTTACAATGATATTACAGAAATTTTAATATCATTCAAGTGGAAGAGCCATGTAGCGATGCAGGATGTTAGTGACCCACGGGAGGAAGGATGCAGGTTGTGTCAATGATTTCACATACAATGCAATCTCAGCTGTGCCCTCAGGGAAAATGTCAAGCAAAGGCTTTGCACTTTCTCATGAGGAGAGAAAAATCACCAATCAAGTAATCCTCAGTTGCTCTTCCTCACCTCCCAGCAAATCAGTGCAAAAGCAGGACTTGCAGAGCAATCTGCCCCTTTTCTCATCCTGGCAAATAGCACATAATTTGAGTAAGACATAAAGAGGAACATATTTATGATCAAGCAGAAACTACAGGGGGCAATTTTAACCCCCAAGAATGGGTGGGTTGGGTTCGGATGAGAAATTAAAGTTTTTAAAATTTCAAACCTTACCCCAACCCACCTCCAACCTGCCCACTTCTGGTTTAAACTGAAGCAGGTCAGGGGGTGGGCGACCAATCCGCTCTCAGGGGGCGGGTCAGTAAAAGCTTTTAAGGAGGTTGCATGCCTCCATTATGATAGGCTTTTTATTTTTAACTTATGTCGGTCAGGTTTCCCGGGCTTCGGCAATCTTGAAAGATAAAAGGAGGCGAGATGGGCCAGATCCATAAGGTAAATGCATTTACAGCACTGCTTGTTGGGTCAGGAGGAGCAAGAATGTTCCTTACTGGCCCAACAAGTTTACCTGCTTCCCTCCCCGCACCCGCCACCTCCACATTCCCCCCACCGCCATGCACTCCCCACGACACGCCCCCCACAACCACAAACTCCCCCACCGACCGCAATCTCTCTCCCCGACCACGATCTCCGCCCCTGACCACGATCTCTCTTCCCAACCACGATCTCTCCCTGACCACAATCTCTCCTCCCGACCACGATCTCTCCTCCCGACCATGATCTCCCCCCGACCATGATCTCTCCCCCCGGCCATGATCTCTCCCCCCGGCCATGATCTCTCCCCCCGGCCACGATCTCCCCCCGACCACGATCTCTCCCCGACCACGATCTCTCCCCGACCACGATCTCTCCCCGACCACGATCTCTCCCCGACGACGATCTCTCCCCGACCACGATCTCTCCCCGACGATGATCTCTCCCCGACGACGATCTCTCCCCGACGACGATCTCTCCCCGACCACGATCTCTCCCCGACCACAATATCACCGTGACCACGATCTCTCCCCCTGACCACGATCTCTCTCTGACCACAATCTCTCCCCCCAACCACGATCTCTCCCCGACCACGATCTCTCTCCCCAACCACGATCTCTCCCCGATCACGATCTCTCCCCGACGACGATCTCTCCCCCGACCACGATCTCACCCCAACCACGATATCACCGTGACCACGATGTCTCCCCCCGACCACGATGTCTCCCCGACCACGATCTCTCCCCGACCACGATCTCTCCCCGACCACGATCTCTCCCCGACCACGATCTCTCCCCCGACCACGATCTCTCCCCCGACCACGATCTCTCCCCCGACTACGATCTCTCTCCCCGACCACGATCTCTCCCCCGACCACGATCTCTCCCCGACCACGATCTCTCCCCGACCACGATCTCTCCCCGACCACGATCTCTCTCCCCGACCACGATCTCTCCCCCGACCACGATCTCTCCTCCGACCACGATCTCTCCCCCCGACCACGATCTCTCTCCAACCACGACCTCTTCCCCCCCGACCACGATCTGCCACGATCACGATCTCTCCCCCTGACCACGATCTCTCCCCCCGACCACAACCTCTCCCCCCCCGACCACGACCTGCCACGATTGCGGGTGGCAAAGAGTGCTTCTGCTGAGAGTTTGCTAAGTGAGAGATTTTTGGAGTCGTGCATATTGTTAGTGGCATTGCCAGTAGTTCTTAATAAGATTAATTAATTAAAAGATTAATAAGATTACTTAAGCAGTTAAGTTTAGGGGATAACAAGTCTTTGGGATTCTGTAGTTTTAAAGAGTAAAACAGTAGGGTTAATTGGAGGCAGTAGAACCCGTTAGAAAACTGGTAAAACCGGTTCTGTAACCATTTGAACCGGGGTGTCTGATTGGCTGCTAACAGTTTAAAAAGGCCAGTGGCGGGGGTGGGGGGGGGGGCGGTGGCATGCAGTGCGGGTGACAAGGTGCTTCTGCTGAGAGTTTGGTAAGTGAGAGAGTTTGGGTCAAGTGGGGAGTGAGGGGCTGTTTCTGTCTTTCTTCTTAAAACCTTTATAAGTTGGTAAGTTCTTTTAATTAGAGGTGTGATCCTCACCTAGAATAGGGGCAGAGGGTCTTTTAAATAATAATAAATTAAATTAATTACATAGAATGGATGAGCAGGTGATGTGTTACTGCTGCAAAATGTGGGATGATTGATGCTCACGGTGATTATATTTGCGGTAAGTGTTTGGTGCGAGAGGAACTCCGGCTCCGTGTTGATGAGCTTGAGACCGAGCGTCAGACACTGCGACACATCAGGGAGGGGGAGAGTTACCTGGACTCTGTTTCAGGAGGTAGTCACACCTTTGAGATTAATTAATTCAGATGTAGTCCGTGGTCAGGGACAGGATGGTGTGAATAGGAGTGAGGCAGGTACGGGGATCCAGGGGGTAGTGTTGCAGGAGCCGCAGCCCTTGCTCTTGTCCAACAGGTTTGAGGTTCTTACATCCTGTGAGGACAGGAACGGGGACTGCAGGGAGGATGGGCAACCTGGCCACAACACCATGGAACGGGGGGCCATTCAAGTGGGGGGAGTTAAAAGAAATGTTGTAGTGGTAGGGGATAGTATCGTTAGGGGGATAGATAGGGTTCTTTGCAGCCGAGAGCGAGAGTCCCGAAGGCTGTGTTGCCTGCCCGGTGCCAGGGTTAAGGACATCTCCTCTGGGCTGGAGAGAAACTTGGAGTGGGAGGGGGAGGATCCAGTTGTCGTGGTCCATGTTGGTACCAACGACATAGATAGGACAAGGAAAGAGGTTCTGCTAAGGGAGTTTGAGCAGCTAGCGGCCAAATTAAAAATCAGAACCACAAGGGTAATAATCTCTGGATTACTACCTGAGCCACGAGCAAATTTGGCTAGGGTAAATAAAATTAGAGAGTTAAATGCGTGGCTCAAAGACTGGTGTGGGAGAAATGGGTTTTGCTTCTTGGGACACTGGCATCAGTACTGGGACAGGAGAGAGCTGTTCCATTGGGACGGACTTCACTTGGCCAGTGCTGGGACTAGAATCCTGGCAAATCAAATAACTAGGGCTGTAGAGAGGGCTTTAAACTAATTAGTGGGGAGGAGGTATTAAGAGAGCAAAAAATAAAAATGACATCGGAGAAGGCAATAGGGCAAGGTAGCAGGGGAATTAAAAACCAGAGCATGTCAGGAAGGGACAGAATGTATAAAGATAAAGGTAAAGTAATAAAAGGGGTAAAAGCAGAAATAAATTGTCACAACACATATTTGAAAGTTCTTTATCTGAATGCATGCAGCATTCGTAACAAAATAGATGAGTTGACGGTACAAATAACTACACATGGTTATGACCTGGTGGCCATTACAGAAACATGGCTGCAAGGTGACCATGACTGGGAACTAAACATACAGGGGTATTTGACAATTAGGAAGGACAGACAGGAAGGAAAGGGAGGTGGGGTTGCTATGTTAATCAAGGATGGAATCACTGCAATAGTCAGAAATGATATTGGGTCAGAGGATCAGGATAGTGAAACAGTTTGGGTGGAGATAAGGAATAATAAGGGGAAAAAGTCACTAGTGGGTGTAGTCTATAGGCCTCCTAACAGTTGCAACTCTGTTGGTCGGAGTGTAAATCAGGAAATAGTTGAGGCTTGTAATAAGGGGACAGCTATACTAATGGGGGATTTTAACTTTCATATTGACTGGACAAATCAAATTGGGCATGGCAGCCTTGAGGAAGAGTTCATACAGTGCCTTAGGGACGGGTTCCTTGAGCAGTATGTAACTGAACCAACCAGGGGGCAGGCAATCTTAGATCTGGTCCTGTGTAATGAGACAGGATTAATAAAAAATGTCCTAGTAAAGGATCCCCTTGGAATGAGTGACCATAACATGGTTGAATTCCAAATTCAGTTGGAGGGTGAGAGTTGGATCTCAAACCAGCGTACTGAGCTTAAATAAAGGAGACTATGAAGGTATGAGAGTAGAATTGACTAAAGTGGACTGGGAAAATAGATTAAAGTGTAGGACGGTACAAGAGCAGTGGTGTACATTCAAGGAGATATTTCACAACTTTCAAGAAAAATATATTCCACTGAGGAAAAAGGGGAGTAAAAGAAAAGATAGCCATCCGTGGCTTAGTAAAGTAATAAAGGATAGTATCCAACTGAAAACAAGGGCATATAAAGTAGCCAAATCTAGTGGGAGGATAGAAGATTGGGAAGCATTTAAAAGCCAGCAAAGATTAACTAAAAGATTAATTAAGAAAGGGGAAATAGATTATGAAAGTAAACTAGGAAAAAATATAAAAACGGATAGCAAAAGTTTCGACAGTTATATAAAAAGAAAAAGGGTGGCTAAAGTGGTCCCTCAGAGGATGAGACCGGGAAATTAGTGGTGGGGAACATGGAGATGGCAAAAACGCTGAACCAATATTTTGTATCAGTCTTTACAGTAGAAGACACTAAAAATATCCCAACACTGGACAAACAGGGGACTATGGGGTGGGGGGGGAGGTGGAGGAGCTAAACATGTTTAAAATCACTAAGGAGGTGGTACTCGGTAAAATAATGGGACTTAAGGCAGATAAATCCCCCGGACCTGATGGCTTACATCCTAGGGTCTTGAGAGATAGTGGCGGTAGGGATTGTGGATGCATTGGTGGTAATTTTCCAAAACTCCCTGGACTCAGGAAAGATCCTGGCAGATTGGAAAACTGCTAATGTAATGCCCTTATTTAAGAAGGGAAGTAGACAAAAGGCTGGAAACTATAGACCAGTTAGCCTAACATCTGTGGTTGGTAAAATGTTGGAGTCCATTATTAAGGAAACAGTAACAGGGCATTTGGATAAACATAATTTAATAGGACAGAGTCAGCATGGTTTTGTGAAGTCATGTTTGACAAATTTGCTCGAATGCTTTGAGGATGTAACAAACAGGGTGGGTAAGGGGGAACCAGTGGATGTAGTGTATTTGGACTTCCAAAGGCTTTTGACAAGGTACCACACAAAAGATTACTGATCAAGATAAATAATCACGGGATTGGGGGTAATATACTGGCATGGTGGAAGATTGGCTATCTAACAGAAAACAAAGAGTTGGGATAAATGGTTCGTTCTCGGGCTGGCAATCAGTAACTAGTGGTGTTCCGCAGGGGTCAGTGCTGGGACCCCAACTCTTTACAATCTATATTAACGATTTGGAGGAAGGGACCGAGTGCAACATATCCAAGTTTGCCGACGATGCAAAGATAGGAGGGAAAGCAGTGAGTGAGGAGGACATAAAAAACCCGCAAAAGGACATAGACAGGCTAAGTGAGTGGGCAGAGACTTGGCAGATGGAATATAATGTTGGAAAGTGTGAGGTTATGCACTTTGGCAGAAAAAATCAAAGAGCAAGTTATTATCTAAATGGAGAAAAACTGCAAAGTGCTCCAGTACAAAGGGATCTGGGGGTCCTGGTGCGTGAAACACAAAAAGTTAGTATGCAGGTGCAGCAGGTGATCAGGAAGGCCAATGGAATCTTGGCTTTTATTGCAAAGGGGAATGGAGTATAAAAACAGGGAAGTCTTGCTGCAGTTATACAGGGTATTGGTGAGGCCACACCTGGAATACTGCGTACAGTTTTGGTTTCCATATTTAAGAAAAGATATACTTGCTCTCGAGGCAGTTCAGAGAAGGTTCACTCGGTTGATTCCGGAGATGAGGGGCTTGACGTATGAGGAAAGATTAAGTAGGTTGGGCCTCTACTCATTGGAGTTCAGAAGAATGAGAGGCGATCTTATCGAAACATATAAGATTATGAGGGGGATTGATCGGGTGGATGCGGTGAGGATGTTTCCACTGATGGGTGAGACTAGAACTAGGGGGCATAATCTTAGAATAAGGGGCTGCCCTTTCAAAACTGAGATGAGAAGAAACTTCTTCACTCAGAGGGTAGTAAATCTATGGAATTTGCTACCCCAGAGAGCTGTGGGAGCTGCAACATTGAATAAATTTAAAACGGAGATAGACAGTTTCCTAGCAGATAAGGGAATTAGGGGTTGCGGGGAGAGGGCAGGGAAGTGGACGTGAGTCTCGGTTCGGATCAGCCATGATCCTATTGAATGGCGGAGCAGGCCCGAGGGGCCGTATGGCCTACTCCTGCTCCTACTTCTTATGTTATTATGTTCTCCCTGACCACGATCTCTCCCCCGACCACGATCTCTCCCCCGACCTCAATCTCTCCCCCGACTACGATCTCCCCCCTGACCACGATCTCCCACTGACCACGATCTCCCCCCCGACCTCAATCTCTCCCCCGACCAGGATCTCTCCCCTTGACCACGATCTCCCCCTGACCACGATCTCCCCCTGACCACGATCTCCCACTGACCACGATCTCCCACTGACCACGATCTCCCCCTGACCACGATCTCCCCCTGACCACGATCTCCCACTGACCACGATCTCCCCCTGACCACGATCTCCCACTGACCACGATCTCCCCCCCGACCTCAATCTCTCCCCCGACCAGGATCTCTCCCCTTGACCACGATCTCCCCCTGACCACGATCTCCCACTGACCACGATCTCCCCCTGACCACGATCTCCCCCTGACCACGATCTCCCCCTGACCACGATCTCCCACTGACCACGATCTCCCCCCGACCATGATCTCCCCCTGACCACGATCTCCCACTGACCACGATCTCCCCCTGACCACGATCTCCCCCTGACCACGATCTCCCCCCGACCACGATCTCTCCCCCGACCACGATCTCTCCCCCGACCACGATCTCCCACTGACCACGATCTCTCCCCCGACCACGATCTCTCCCCCGACCACGATCTCCCCCTGACCACGATCTCCCCCTGACCACGATCTCTCCCCCGACCACGATCTCCCCCTGACCACGATCTCCCCCTGACCACGATCTCCCACTGACCACGATCTCCCCCTGACCACGATCTCCCCCTGACCACGATCTCCCCCTGACCACGATCTCCCCCTGACCACGATCTCCCCTGACCACGATCTCCCCCTGACCACGATCTCCCCCGACCACGATCTCTCCCCCGACCACGATCTCCCCCTGACCACGATCTCCCCCCGACCACGATCTCTCCCCCGACCACGATCTCTCCCCCGACCACGATCTCTCCCCCGACCACGATCTCCCACTGACCACGATCTCCCCCTGACCACGATCTCCCCCTGACCACGATCTCCCCCTGACCACGATCTCCCACTGACCACGATCTCCCCCTGACCACGATCTCCCCCTGACCACGATCTCCCCTGACCACGATCTCCCCTGACCACGATCTCCCACTGACCACGATCTCCCCCTGACCACGATCTCCCACTGACCACGATCTCCCACTGACCACGATCTCCCCCTGACCACGATCTCCCCTGACCACGATCTCCCCTGACCACGATCTCCCACTGACCACGATCTCCCCTGACCACGATCTCCCACTGACCACGATCTCCCCCTGACCACGATTTCCCACTGACCACGATCTCCCCCTGACCACGATTTCCCACTGACCACGATCTCCCCTGACCACGATCTCCCCCTGACCACGATCTCCCCCCCGACCACGATCTCCCACTGACCACGATCTCCCCCTGACCACGATCTCCCCCTGACCACGATCTCCCCCCCGACCACGATCTCCCCTGACCACGATCTCCCCTGACCACGATCTCCCACTGACCACGATCTCCCCCTGACCACGATCTCCCACTGACCACGATCTCCCACTGACCACGATCTCCCCCTGACCACGATCTCCCCCTGACCACGATCTCCACTGACCACGATCTCCCCCTGACCACGATCTCTCCCCCGACCACGATCTCCCCCCCGACCACGATCTCCCCCCCGACCACGATCTCCCCCCCGACCACGATCTCCCCCCCGACCACGATCTCTCCCCCGACCACGATCTCCCCCCGACCACGATCTCTCCCCCGACCACGATCTCTCCCCCGACCACGATCTCCCCCCGACCACGATCTCTCCCCCGACCACGATCTCCCCCCGACCACGATCTCTCCCCCGACCACGATCTCTCCCCCGACCACGATCTCTCCCCCGACCACGATCTCCCCCCCGACCACGATCTCCCCCCGACCACGATCTCCCCCCGACCACGATCTCCCCCCCGACCACGATCTCTCCCCCGACCACGATCTCC
Source organism: Somniosus microcephalus (assembly GCF_052327205.1). Classification (NCBI taxonomy): domain Eukaryota; kingdom Metazoa; phylum Chordata; class Chondrichthyes; order Squaliformes; family Somniosidae; genus Somniosus; species Somniosus microcephalus. The sequence goes on from NC_141001.1 coordinate 84,412,554, forward strand.
CCCCGACCACGATCTCTCCCCCGACCACGATCTCCCCCCCGACCACGATCTCTCCCCCGACCACGATCTCCCCCCCGACCACGATCTCTCCCCCGACCACGATCTCCCCCCGACCACGATCTCTCCCCCTGACCACGATCTCCCCCCCGACCACGATCTCTCCCCCGACCACGATCTCCCCCCGACCACGATCTCTCCCCCGACCACGATCTCCCCCCGACCACGATCTCTCCCCCGACCACGATCTCTCCCCCGACCACGATCTCCCCCCCGACCACGATCTCCCCCCCGACCACGATCTCTCCCCCGACCACGATCTCCCCCCGACCACGATCTCTCCCCCGACCACGATCTCCCCCCGACCACGATCTCTCCCCCGACCACGATCTCCCCCCGACCACGATCTCTCCCCACGACCGCGATCTCCCCTCGACCGCGATCTCCCCTCGACCGCGATCTCCCCTCGACCGCGATCTCCCTCCGACCACGATCTCTCCCCACGACCGCGATCTCCCCTCCACCGCGATCTCCCCTCCACCGCGATCTCCCTCCACCGCGATCTCCCCCCCGACCGCGATCTCCCCCCCCGACCGCGATCTCTCCCCCGACCGCGATCTCTCCCCCCGACCGCGATCTCTCCCCCGACCGCGATCTCTCCCCCCGACCGCGATCTCTCCCCCCGACCGCGATCTCTCCCCCCGACCGCGATCTCTCCCCCCGACCGCGATCTCTCCCCCGACCGCGATCTCTCCCCCGACCGCGATCTCTCCCCCGACCGCGCCCTCTCCCCCCGACCACGCTCTCTCCCCCCGACCGCGCTCTCTCCCTCCGACCGCGCTCTCTCCCCCCGACCGCGCTCTCTCCCCCCGACCGCGCTCTCTCCCCCCGACCGCGCTCTCTCCCCCCGACCGCGATCTCTCCCCCCGACCGCGCTCTCTCCCTCCGACCGCGCTCTCTCCCCCCGACCGCGCTCTCTCCCCCCGACCGCGCTCTCTCCCCCCGACCGCGCTCTCTCCCCCCGACCGCGATCTCTCCCCCCGACCGCGATCTCTCCCCCTGACCGCGATCTCTCCCCCCGACCGCGATCTCTCCCACGGACCGCAATTTCTCTGTCTAACCACGATCTATCCCCACCACGATCACGATATCTACCCCCCCCGACCACGCTCTCCCCCCCGACCACGATCTCCACCCCCCCCGACCAAGATCTCGCCCCCCCCGACCACGATCTCTCGATCCCGTACTTCCAGGTTTCCCGTCCGGAACTCTGTGCGGACTGAGTGTGGTGTGAACAGAGTGCTGCAAGATGGGTGAGTCAGGGAGTTAGGAATTGGTCTTCAGAGACCGGTGTCGGGGGCAGCAGGAGAGCGGCCGCACAGTGAGTATTTAAACACACTTTCACGGGCTTTTTTCCTCGGAGACTTGCCAATCTTGCAGTCTGGCGGTGGCGTTCCAGAGCCATCTCGCGATTCAAAAAGTGGTGTGGGCAAGAGGAAGCAGCTGATTAGGCGAGTACTTATACTACTCTATAGTTTGACAGTGAAGGTTAATAGTTTATAAAGTTTAGAAGGTCTTAATTTTTGTGGTTTATAGTTTCTAAGATCTCTGTTGTGTAGCGGGGAGTGCTAATAAACAAGGGCCCTTGAGTATATCATTTAATTGTAGTGTAATTAGTGGTATTGATTTGATTTGATTAAATTTAATTTGAATTAATTAAATGGTAAATCATGGCAGCACAGGTCAGCCCCGTGCCATGCTCCTCATGCACTATGCATGCGGGAAGTATATCCAGCTGCAGCTACTGGCAGACTGCATTACGGCACTGGAGCTGTGAATGGATACATACTGGAGCATTCGCAATGCTGAGGATGTCATGGATAGCACATTTAGGAAGTTGGTCACACCGCAGGTAAAGGCTGCACAGGCAGGAAGGGAACGGGTGACAGCCAGGCAGAGTAGTAGGTGCAGGCAGGTAGTGCAGGGGTCCCCTGTGGCCATCCCCCTCTCAAACAGATATACCACTTTGGATATTGTTGGGGGAGATGGCTTATTGGGGGAAGGCTATAGTGATAGGGAATTCTATTGTAAGGGGAATAGATAGGCGTTTCTGCTGCCGCAAACGAGACTCCAGGATGGTATGTTGCCTCCCTGGTGTAAGGGTCAAGGGTGTCTTGGAGCGGCTGCAGGGCATTCTGAAGGTGGAGGGTGAACAACCAGTTGTTGTGGTGCATATAGGTACCAACGATATAGGTAAAAAATGTGATAAGGTCCTAAAAGCTGAATATAGGAGTTAGCAGGTAAATTAAAAAATAGGACCTCAAAGGTAGTAATCTCAGGATTGCTACCAGTGCCACGTGCTAGTCAAAGTAGAAATAGAAGAATATTTCAGATGAATACATGGCTAGAGGAATGGTGCAAGGGGGAGGGATTCTAATTCCTGGGACATTGGAACCGGTTCTGGGGGAGGTGGGACCAGTACAAACTGGATGGTTTGCACCTGGGCAGGACCGGGAGCGATGTCCTTGGGGGACTGTTTGCTAGTGCTGTTGGGGAGGGTTTAAACTAAAATGGCAGGGGGCTGGGAACCTGTGCAGGGAGACAGAGGAAAGGGAAGCAAAGATATAAACAAAAGCCAGGAAGGAGAAAAGCAAAAGTGGAAGGCAGAGAAATCAAGGGTATCAATCAAACAGGGCCACAGTAAATAATAATTCTAAAAGGACGAAGAGTGTTAAAAAGACAAGGCTGAAGTCTTTGGGGGAGAAATTCGGTTGCTAGCGCCAGTGATTAGCACCTAAAGAGCCCGAGAATTGGGGCGTTACCCAATTTTCAGGCGGACGCAGTGAACCCAGCGCCTCCTGCCATATTGAGTAGCCTTTTAGCACCGGCGCTAAATCTTAGCGCCCGCTCGCGGGCGCAGGCAGATCATGACGTCATTTCAGTGTGCAACGCCTTTTTGGCATCCCGGACCGGAAATTCAGTGGCGCCCGCCTCCGCTCCGTCTGGCGCTAATAGTGACAGTTGGATGGAATGTTCCCAGGTCCTTGTCGGACTCAGGGGGCGCTCTTTAAAGGGGACAGCAGTAGTATAAAAGCAGCAGCCATTTGGGGTGGGCATCCTGCTCGTTGCTGGAGAGAGTTGCTGACCTTCAGTGGGAGAGCGTTCTTTTCATTGAGCCAGCGGTGCCTTTGGACCTTCAGCCCTGTCCAGAACACTTTGATCGTGAGAGATTACTGCGTCTTACTCGTCTCACTTTATAATGGGAGCTGCTTTGGAGGGGAACGTCCTCCTGGCTGAACATCTGGCAAGGGCACAGAGGCGGAGGGAGAGAGGGCCGGGATTGGCCAGAAGGAGGAGGGGCAATGGACGTCACCAAATCCGACCGTACGCTGCCAGGGTTTTCAGGCAGCAGGTGTCATACCTTACCATGTCGGAGGAGCAGTGTCTGCGAAGGCTCAGATTCGGTAAGGATGTTGTGACTGAGCTGTGCCACCTGCTTGCTGAAGATCTGCAGCCGCGACTACGGTGCAGGACCTCTCTGTCGGTGACCATCAAAGTCACTGTTGCCCTAAACTTTTTCGCCAGCGGATCGTTTCAGGCAGCTACAGGGGACATTGCAAATATTTCACAATTTGCGGTGCATTGCTGCATCCGGCAAGTGACAGCTGCCCTCTATAGAAGGAGGCGGGAATTAATCACCTTCCCTTTGACCCTGGAGAAGCAGGGGGAGCGCGCGCAGGGCTTCGCGGCTATTGCGGACTTCCCCATGGTGCAGGGGGCCATTGATTGCACACACGTGGCTTTGCGGGCGCCATTACAGAATCCCGAGGAGTACCGCAACCGCAAGGGGTTCCACTCCCTCAATGTGTAGCTGGTCCGTGACCACTGGCAGATGATCATGGCGGTCAACGCACAATTCCCTGGCAGCAGCCACGACATGTTCATCCTGCGGCAGACCTCAGTGGCTGACCTTTTTGAGGCCCCGGCTCACCCACGAGGCTGGCTTCTTGGCGACAAGGGCTATCCTCTCTGCCCATGGCTCATGACCCCGCTCCGTTTGCCCAACACCCCGGCAGAAGAGCATTACAACAACAGCCATCGGGCGACCAGGAACATTGTGGAGCACACAATTGGTGTCCTCAAGCAGCGTTTCCGATGTCTCGACCATTCGGGGGGCGCCCTACAGTACTCGCCGGAGCAAGTGGCGCGTATCGTCGTGGTCTGCTGCATGCTCCACAACCTGGCCATTCGATGCACCCAGCCAATGCCAGCCGACACTCAAGGTCCAGCAGAGCAGGCGGACGAGGAGGAGGAGCAGGCGGACGACGAGGAGGAGGAGGACGAGGAGGAGGAGGAGGAGGAGGGGGAGGAAGATGGGAGGGCTCCAGAAACTGGAAGGTCCGTCCGTCAGAGGCTCATAAGGACTCGGTTCTAGGCCCCTCTGACGGAATGCGGGGTGTGATTGGAACAGCGCCCTTCGGTTTGCTGAAAGCCTATGACGGCCACCATGCTTGTAAATAGTCTAGAGCTGCATTGTAAATAAAACATTTTCTTTATTTTCAAAAAAGTGCTTCCTTCCAGCATGACAACGTAATGGCAGCAGAAAGCATAACTAACAAACTAACACATAACTGTCTGGCAAACCCGCGAGACGAACCAAAACATGACAGACAATCACAGCAGGTGTGGACGGCCTTGAATTCTACAAAAGAGACGTCTCAGCACCTCCCTCTACTGTTGACCCTTTGATGGAGACCGACTTCTCTTACGAGATCGGCCCCTTCCCTCCCTGCAGCTCCTCCGTAATTGGACCCCAGTGGCTGCGTCAAGACTGGGGGACGCCTGCAGAGTGTCTGGAAGCGCAGAAGCCCCTGAGGGACAGCCTGGACGACCTCTGGCCTTGGTGGGCCCGGAAGCTGGCTGCTCCAACTGCGCATGGTTGGAGGCAATCTGTCCTGTAGGTGGTGGCAGCTGCAGTGCAGACGTTCCAGCGGTGGCATCAGGAATGCTTACATGCCGAGAGAGGACACCTGCTCCGTAGTCGGCCGACACACTGGCACTCTGACGGGGCAGCACCGCAGCATCCGACACAATCGGCTGGTCCACAGATTCATGGCCTGCTGTGGTGCTGCAAGGGTCCTGGGTAATCCTGCCTGATGCAGCTAGGGTTGTAGCAGTGAGCGTTCGCGTGGCCTCAATATGCGTCTGCACGAGGCCAGCAAGTGACTGCGTGGCAGCACTGAGGACCTGTGTGGCAGGTGCCAGTGCTTCAGAGAAGCCCTGGACAGTCCTTTCCACTGCTTCGGACAAGGTCGGGACTGTCCTTTCCACTGCCTCGGACAAGCCCTGGACAGACCTCTCCAGGGATGGCCCGAAGCCCTGGACAGTCCTTTCCTTTGCTGCCCCAAAGCCCTGGACAGTCCTTTCCATTGCTGCCCCAAAGTCCAGCACACTCTTTGCCAGTGTGTCGATCGAGTCAGGCATCCTCCCCACTGCAGCCATCAGCTCAGTGTGCCTGAGGCGGGCCTGGGCGCTCATTTCGGAAAGGCTACGCACCTCCTCTGCACTCTGTGCAGCAGTCATCGTGGCCTGCCTCGCCCTCCAGGGAGACGGCCCCCAAGCTTCCCTACCCCCCTTGCGTGGCTGCAGCCCGCTGGTTCCTGCAACTGGCTCCTCATCAGAGACCACCCCCCCTCCCCTCCAGGGAACTACTATCCCCATTCTCCAGATGGGTTGACTCCCCTGAGACTGGCACGGATGTTCCGGCTTCCTCCTGATCGTCGCCTCCGGAGGCAGTGGCACTGGTAGCTTGAGGGCCCGGCTCCTGAGCTGGTGATGCTGCATCTGAAAGCAGGGCGGTTGAAGAGTGGCTTTAGCGAAAGGACAGCTTGGCAGCAAGGGATGCAAGATTGCGGCAATGCTATGACATGGGTCCACAGTGAGAAAGCATGCTGGTGGGGGGAACAAGTGGAAGGAGGCAGCTGTAAAAGGTGAGGACCTTACCATCGCTGTCGACAATGGGGTCGGCAGCTGCAGTGGTGACAGGACCACTCAGATGACCTCCAACAATCTGGTGGACTCTTTCTTCGAGATCCGTTAGAGTCTGCAGTTGAGGACATCCTCCCCCGGTGCGAAGCTGGTCCTTGCGGCTCCTCGCTAGCTTGGCCTGCAGGAGAAAGGACGGGAAGTTATGTTACATGATGCCCTGAGTTATCATCTCATGCCCCCCGTGGTGGAAGGGCCCTTACATGATGCTCTGAGTTATCATCTCATGCCCCCCATGGTGGAAGAGCCCTTACATGATGCCCTGAGTCAAATGTGCATGTGTGTGCCCAGAAAGGGCCATGGGTACTTGCTGACACATGGCCATTGGGGCATCGCGCACATTGTAGCCATAAAGTCAGGTGCAGATGGAGGGATGCAGAAGTTTGCATAAACACCCCTCACGACCCGAGTGAGGTCATTGAATTTCTTCCTGCACTGCACAGGGCTCCTGGTCACCATGCTGCTGGAGTTAACCCTCTGAGAAACATCCCTCCAAGCTCGGCGGTATTCCTTTTGAATGGCCTCCTGCCATTGTCGGGGTAGAGTACATCTCTCCGGCGCTCCACTGCGGCCACCAATTCCTCCAATGCCCCATTGGTGAAGTGCTCTGCTCTCTGCCTCACCCTCTCCATCTTCTCCAAGTTTTTTGTGCCAGAGAATGGCCTGCTCCGATTTTCAGGCCTACAAGGCGCAGAATGTGGCTGCTGATGCTTACTCACCCACCCCTTTAAGAGCTGGCCAGTGCCTGGAAGTCTCATGGTCATCAGTAATTGAGAGCACCTGTGCTGCTCCCGCCCTCCCCGATATTGGGTTGCGCTGCCAGGTTAGCGCCTTAGGAGTCCAGTGCAACGCATGATTTAGCGCCTCAATCATCTTTAGGGGCGCTGCAACCCAATATCGCGTGAGGTGGCGATAAATTGCGTCTGGCTATAAAATTTGCGCAGCGCCGAATCTAACGCCCCAAGCGGGGCTATACCCAATTTCTAGGCCTTTGTGTCTTAATGCGAGGAGCATTCATAATACGGTGAATGAATGAGCTGTGCAAATAGATGTAAATGGTTTGATATAATTGGGATTACGGAGAGATGGCTCCAGGGTGACCAAGGGGTTCAGCCTCCAGGGGTATTCAATATTCAGGAAGGACAGGCAAAAAGGAAAAGAAGGTGGGGTAGCATTGCTGGTTAAAGAGGAGATTAACACAATAGTAAGGAAGGATATTCGCTCTGATGATGTGGAATCTGTATGGGTAGAACTGAGAAATACCAAGGGGCAGAAAATGTTAGTGGGAGTTGTATACAGACCCCCAAACAGTAATGCTGAGGTTGGGGATGGCATTAAATGGGAAATTAGAGATGCGTGCAATAAGGGCACAGCAGTTATCATGGGTGACTTTAATCTACATATAGATTGGGCTAACCAAATTAGTAACAATACTGTGGAGGAGGAATTCCTAGAGTGTATACAGGATGGTTTCCTGGACCAATATGTCGAGGAGCCAAGTAGAAATCAGGCCATCTTAGACTGGGTATTAGATAATGAGAAAAGCTTAATTAGCAATCTTGTTGTGCGAGGCCCCTTGGGGAGGAGCGATCATAATATGATATAATCCTTCATTAAGATGGAGAGTGAAGTAGTTGATTCAGAGACTAGGGTCCTGAATTTAAATAAAGGAAACTGAGGCGCGAGTTGTCTAGGATGGATTGGGGAATGTTACTTAAAGGGTTGGCGGTGGATAGGCAATGGCAAACATTTGAAGATCGTAGAGATGAACTATAGAATTTGTTCATCCCTGTCTGGCAAAAAAATAAAATAAAAAAGGTGGCTCAACCGTGGCTAACAAGGGAAATTAGGGACAGCATAAGATCCAAGGAGGGGACATATAAATTGGCCAGAAAAAGCAGCAAACCTGAGGATTGGGAGCAGTTTAGGATTCAGCAAAGGAGGACAAAGGGATTAATTATGAGGGGGAAAATAGAGTATGAGAGTAAGCTTGAAGGGAACTTAAAAACTGATTGTAAGAGCTTCTATAGATATGTGAAGAGAAAAAGATTGGTGAAGTCAAGCGTAGGTCCCTTGCAGTCTGTAAAGTCTGTGGGTTGTGCAGTTAATAAATACACAGACTTCAGAAGTAACAAACAAACAGATCTTTACTATTCGAAGGTCCGGGCGAATCTGCCCCAGAAATCCTGCTACAACACTTATATACTGGTGTGGTCACTATCGGTATTACAGTATACAGAAGCCAAACAAATAGTGCCACACCTAAAGTAGTTCCCTTAAAGGTGAACGGTTACATTCAATAGTTCCCTTAAAGGTAGACGGGTACATACACTACAATCCTCCCTTTTTAGCTTGTTACTTACAGAGTCCCCGTTAAACATACATATCTTCAACTTCCTATAAAACAAATTACAGCTATAATCTCGGTGGAGTCAATGTCATATAAAACAATTTACAAATATAATCTCAGTGGAAACAGTTCACAGGTTCCGTCTCTGCGGAAACAGTTCATAGATTCAGTCTCTGATCTTGACTCGTTCCGAACAACATTTCTTTGGGGTAGCCGGTTCACCTGGCTAGCGTGACTCCTCCATAGCCTTTTTCTTGACGTAGCAGCTTGAACTTTCGTCCTGTTGAACCAGCAGTGCGGACTTTGACAACCAACTGGCTGTCTTGACATTTTCCAGTTTTTCAACTAATTTAGCTCCTTTCGTAATGTCCCGCCTGGAATGGTAGAAGTGCTAATATTTTAGACAGTTATTATCTTCTGCTTCTTCTTTTTCTTTTCTGCCTTTTTGAAACTCTCGGAGCTCCTTTCTCGGCTGCCAGCTGTAGCGCCACCAACTCTCTATGTTCCTTAGACCTTAAGTGCTTCATCCGGATTTCAGCACTTTGAGAGTTTTCATCGCAAGCTGGGCAGACCACATCCTCATAATATTCAGTGTCACTCAACAGGTCATGGTAATATTCAGGTTCGTCCTGAGTTAGGCCAGCGAGAGAGACTTCTTCTTCCTCCTCACCCGTCTGGACGTTAGCTGACGGTGGTTCCTTCCCTAAACATCTTTCTTGAAAAGCCTTCTTCATGCATTCATATTAATCCCGCTCTTCCTGGGTTATCTGCCATTCCTTCACGACGGACCTCATTTGTGAGTTCAATACCTTCCTTTCCACCGGTAATTGCGTTATCAGGCTATTTAACCCTTCTACTGAAGTAACGGTTTCCACCTTCTTCTGTTCACCTTGACGTGATTCAACGTACTTTTGGCATCCTTGTAAAATTTGTGTTGCCACCTCAGCTATCTCCGTGACTTTTGAGAGCTCCGAACTCGTTCCCCCTGAAGATTGAAGCTCGTGTTCAGATTGTTCCCCTTGTAGAGTCTTGTCCTTCAGCATATGAAGGAGTTGGCCGACCGTTAACTCTTCCCTGGGAACACGGTGGATCAGAGTCTTCTCCATTTCGTCCACCTCTTTCTCCAATACTTCCACCTTACGTTCCTCTTGAACTTTGGCTTTCAGCGCTCGGAAAAGTTGCGCCCTGATGCTCTCTAGTTCATGTTCAGGGACCATTCTTACAGTGTCCTGTTCTTCCACTGCAAGGATTCCCAGTTGAATCTGTTCTTCAAGTTGTTGAACCTCAGACATTGCCGCCTCATATTTGTCTTGGGTGTCCTTCAATGTTTTTATAAGTTCTTGGACATCCTGTCTTTCATGCTCTGCCATGATTTTCACCTCTAATTGCTCATCTATGGATGGAGCTTCTATCGATGAGTCTGTCTTGGCCTTGAGCTCATCAAGAATTTCCTGCAGCCTTTGGACTTCTTGCTCATGTTCAACCTTTAGTTGTTCATATGCTTCTACTGAAACTAGCTTTTCGGAGGCTGCCGAGTTAACCCCCTTCTGAATTGTAGCCTGGGCCTGTTCATACTGTTCTTTCAACTTCTCACACTCTGCTTGTAAGGAGTCGTAAAGAAGAACTGGAATAAAATCCTGGCTCCCTGAAGATTCCTCTTCCTTTGGTTCATTCTGTAAATATTCTAGTTCCTGAACAGCATCAGGGGAATGTGATTGGTATTTGACCATGATGGCTCTATGGTCGCTCTCTGCTTGAGCTAGCTGTCTCTGTAGTCTTTCCAGGTTCCCCCATTCGGTGTCCCAGAACTTTTCCATATTTTTCACCTCCTGTACGAGACGATCACTCAACTGTTCTAATTGTTGTCGTACTTTGACATAAGTTTGCGTCCGAGCTCGGTGTTCTTCCGTCATGGATGAATCCTTTGCTTGAACAGGCTCAGAATTCTCTGTCAACCTGGAGTTCTGCTCTGCAGTTCTATTCTTCTTGGTACCATAAGTCCTTCTGCCTGTCTTCGTTTTCGACTTGGCCTTATCATCATCCATTTCAGAATTAAAGTCGTTAATATTCCTTCGCTTAGGCATCTTTCTTCCCTTGGGAGCAGCACCAGTATTTCTTATTTATTTATTTGTTTCTAAGATGGCGGTTATCCCGCGAAATCGGCGGTTTCCCGCTCTTTCCTTCTCTCCCCGCCCACTTCAATGGCGGTATGTCAATCAAGATGGCGGTTTTCCCGAGAAAATGGCGGTTTCCCGCTCTTCCTTTCTCGCCCCGCCCACTTCAATGGCGGTTTCCCGCTTCTGGCGTCTTCTCCGCCTAATGGCGGCTTCCCGCGTTTCTTCCCGGTGGAAGGGGTATGCTTCCCCCTCGGCGGACAGGTTCAGCCGCTGGCTGGCTACCGCACAGCTCCCCTTACTCGGCTATGTCTTTTCCTCCCGCCCGCACGGCTCTACCGGCGCTGGGTACACCCCGTTAGCGGAGGACAGTTCAGCCGCTGGACTGGCTCTCGCGCAGTCTCTCTCTCCGTACCCGGCTCTGTCTCTCTCACCCGCACGTTCGATGCTACCGGCCCTGGGTACCCCGTTGGTGGAGAACAGCTCACCGCTGGACTGGCTCTCGCGCAGTCTCTCACCCCGTTTTCGGCTGTGTCTCTCACCCACTCCCGCACGTTCGGTTTTGCCGGCTCTGAGTACCCCGTTGGTGGAGAACAGCTCAGCCGCTGGACCGGCTCCTCGCAGTCTCTCTCTCCGCACCCGGCTCTCACCCGCACGGTTCCCGTTTGCCTCCCCAGCCCTCTCGCAGACCGGTGTTTCCCTCCCCGGCTGCGGCTGGGTTTCTCGTCCCGCGCCTACTCGCAGGCTCAGCGCTTCGTGGCTGCGGTCGCTGCCCCGATTGTCCCGCCGATCACGGTCCGGCTGTCACCCGACGCCGTTGGACCCGACTTTTGGCCGGCACAGCTCCCCCTCGACCGAGGTCGAGTGCTCTGCCCTTATCCTCCGGATGCTTCTACACCTTCCCCTACTCACAGTCTCTTCGGCCGCCTTGTTTCTTGCTGGTCGGCTCACTCCGCACCGTGGCAGAAGGGTAGTCAGTGCCTGTTGCTGATACAGCTTTTGTTGTTAGTCTTCCTGCTTTCTGTTGTTGCAGCCTCGTGTTTTCTTTTGGTAGCACGATGAGGGCGGTTGTCTCTCTTCGACGCTCTTCGTTGCTTATGGTAATCTTGCTGCAGGGTACGATCGGACTCGTCGCCACTGTAAAGTCTGTGGGTTGTGCAGTTAATAAATACACAGACTTCAGAAGTAACAAACAGGTCTTTACTATTCGAAGGTTCGGGCGAATCTGCCCCAGAAATCCTGCTACAACACTTATATACTGGTGTGGTCACTATCGGTATTACAGTTTACAGAAGCCAAACAAATAGTGCCACACCTAAAGTAGTTCCCTTAAAGGTGAACGGTTACATTCAATAGTTCCCTTAAAGGTAGACGGGTACATACACTATACAGTCAGAATCAGGGGAATTTATAATGGGGAACAAAGAAATGGCAGACCAATTAAATACATACTTTGGTTCTGTCTTCACAAAGGAGGACACAAATAACCTCCCAGAGATGCTGGGGAACATAGGGTCTAATGAGAGGGAGGAACTGAATGAAATCAGTATTTGTAGGGAAATGGTGTTAGGGAAATTGATGGGATTGAAGGCCAATAAATCCCCAGGGCCTGATAATCTACATCCTAGGGTACTTAAGGAAGTGGCCCTAGAAATAATAGATACATTGCTGGTCATCTTCCAAAATCCGATAGACTTTGGAACAGTTCCCATGAATTGGAGGGTAGCTAATGTAACCCCACTATTTAAAAAAGGTGGTAGAGATAAAATGGGGAATTACAGACTGGTAAGCTTGACATCAGTAGTGGGGAAAATGCTAGAGTCCATTGTAAAAGATGTAATAGCAGAGCCCTGGGAAAACAGTGACAGGATCGGACAAAGTCAACATGGATTTACAAAAGGTAAATCATGCTTGACTAATCTACTGGAATTTTTTGAGGGTGTAACTAGTAGAATAGATAAGGGAGGACCAGTGGATGTGGTGTATTTGGACTTTCAGAAGGCTTTCGATAAGGTCCCGCATAAGAGATTAGCGTGCAAATTTAAAGCACATGGGATTGGGGTTGAGGTACTGACTTGGATAGTGAACTGGTTGGCAGACAGGAAGCAAAGAGTTGGAATAAATGGCTCTTTTTCCGAGTGGCAGGCAGTGACTAGTGGGGTACCGCAGGGATCGGTGCTAGTAACCCAGCTATTCACAATATATATTAATGACCTAGACAACGGAACTAGCTGTAGTATCTCCAAGTTTGCAGATGACACAAAGCTGGGTGGGCATGTGGGCTTTGAGGAGGATGCAGAGAAACTCCAGTATGATTTGTACAGGTTGGGTGATTGGGCACATGCATGTCAGATGCTGTATAATGTGGATAAATGCGAGTTTATCCACGTTGGTGGCAAAAACAGGAAGGCAGATTATTATCTGAACGGCAATAGATTGGGAAAAGGGGAAGTGCAACAAGACCTGGGTGTCCTTGTGCACCAGTCGCTGAAGGTAAGCATGCATGTGCAGCAGGCGGTTAAGAAGGCAAATGGTATGTTGGCCTTCATAGCTAGAGGATTCGAGTACAGGAGCAAGGATATCTTGCTGCAGTTGTACAGGGCCTTGGTGAGACCACACCTTGAGTATTGTGTGTAGTTTTGGTTGCCATATCTGAGGAAGGATGTTCTTGCCATGGAGGGAGTGCAGCGAAGATTCACCAGACTGATACCTGGGATGGCAGGAATGACATATGAAGAGAGATTGGGTCGATTAGGCTTATATTCGCTAGAGTTTAGAAGAATGAGAGGGGATCCCATTGAAACTTATAAAATTCTAACAGAACTAGACAGACTAGATGCAGGAAGGATGTTCCCGATGGCGGGGGAGTCCAGAACTAGTGTTCACAGTCTAAGGATAAGGGATAAGCCATTTAGGACTCATGAGGAGGAATTTCTTCACCCAGAGAGTGGTGAACCTGTGGAATTCTCTACCACAGAAGGCAGTTGAGGCCAATTCATTAAATATATTCAAGAAGGAGTTAGATATATTTCTTAAGGCTAAAGGGATCAAGGGATATTGGGAGAAAGCAGGGACAGGGTACTGAATTTGGATAATCAGCCATGATCTCATTGAATGGTGGAGCAGGCTCGAGGGGCCGAATGGCCTACTCCTGCTCCTATCTCCTATGTTTCTATGTTTAACTCCTTCCCCCACTCCCTTCCCTTAAATATCGGGGCCCACGTGTCCTGCATCCACATTGTATTGTTGGATATGGCCATCTTCCCCATTCCTGTTTTAAGATGGACTCTATTGTCTATTTAAAATAAAATCTTAAAATCCACTGCCAAAATCATTCTGAAAAAGAGTGACTGGAATGAACTTCAATTTATATGATGCCATTCACGTCCTCAGGGCACCCCAAGGTGATTAAAGTCAAAGAAGTACTTTTGAAGTTCAATCACTGTTGCAGTGCAGGGAAACACACCAGCCTACTAGCACAGAGCCAGCTCATACAAACAGCAAGGAGATAAATGATCAATATTCTATTTTAGCTGAGGAATAAATATTGACCAGGATACCAGGAGAACTCCTTGCTCTTTTTTGAACAGTGCCATGGGATCTGTTATGTCTACCTGAGAGGGAGAGGGAGGTTTCAGTTTCACATCTCATCCAAATGACAGCAACTCTGCTAGTGCAGAACTGCCTTAGCACCGCGCTGAAACATCAGCCTAGATTATGTGCTCAGGTCTCTGGGTTGGGGCTTGAACTCATAACTTTCTGATTCAGAGGCATGAGTGCTAATACGGAACCATGGCTGACACGGTAGAGGCAACTGTGCAGCTTCCAAACAGCACTCATCCGTATTTTGCATATGTTGCCAAAGGCAATGTATTTTAATAACTGCCTAAGATAATCAAAATGACAGGAAAGCCATATTCAATATAAGAACACATTTCCTTGTGTTGATAAAAGCATAGTGGAGTGAAATCAGAAAGCATTTTTCATACAAAAGGTAGTGGAAATCTGGTACTCTTTCCCCCAAAGGGCAGTGGATGCTAGGTCAATTAAAATTTTCAAGACTGAGATTGATAGATTTTTACTAGGGAAAGGTATCAAGGGATATGGGAAAAAGACAGGTAAATGGAGTTAAGGTACAGATCAGCCATGATCTACTAGAATGGTGGAACAGGCCCAATGGCCTACTCCTGTCCCTATGGATACCATACAAAGCATGTCACCTGATATATACCATGACTTTATATGTATACAAATTACTTTGTACAGTTAACAAAGTGACATAGAAATTTAGTTCAATCCTTGAATAACCCTAGTTAATCTTATAGATACTGCATTTTGAACGATTATGGAGTTAATGTTGAGCAATAATTTTGATTAAAACAAATATATTTTTTTCTGTGCCTACATTTAAAAATAGAGTTTGTGATTAGGGCTGGTTGGCATTTTTATTTGATGGCTGTGTATGAATGGTTTGCCTTTAGTTCCATATTGTTCTAAGTACTTGGACAACTCCACATTATAAATGGGAGCTGTGTCTCTGAGTTGTCTTATACAAAAAAAAACTTAATTTTCTAGCCAATTCACAAGCCTGGCTGCAATGCAGCTGTTAAGAATGATTTACACTTTCGTATGAATCTGAGCTGGCTGTCAATTGAATTTCTCAAAATAATACCTCATCAACTTACTCGACATGTACGTCTGAGCTAACTGTATTTCTGATGTTTCAGAACCATGTTTGGATGCCCAGGATGTGTTCCATGGGATCCTGCCCAGGGCTTTTATATGTGGATTCATCCTGGTAGTGGCAGTCTAAAAATGTCATTTCCAACTGTCGCTGTTTGATAAAAGTGTAGTTGACATAGAATCATAGAATAGTACAGCACAGGAGGAGGCCATTTGGCCCATTGAGTCTGTGTCGGCTCTTTTGAAGAGCAATCCCGTTAGTCCCACTCCCCTGCTCTTTCCCCATATCTCTGCAATTTTTTTTCTCCTTCAAGTATTTATCCAATTCCCTTTTGAAGGCTACTATTGAATCTGTATCCACTACCCTATCAGGCAGTGCATTCCAAATCCTAACCATTCATTGCATAAAAAAGATTTTCCTCATGTCGCCTCTGGTTCTTTTGCCAATCACCTTAAATCTGTGCCCTCTGGTTATTGACCCTTCAGCCATTGGAAACACTTTTTCTTTATTTACTCTATCTAAATTCTTCATGATTTTAAATACCTCTATCAAATCTCCTCTTAGCCTTCTCTGCTCCAAGGAGAACAACATGCCACCAAAAAGAGACATGAAGCGTAGTTTTATTAGTTTGTGCTCCCATCACAGAGCTTAACGCGAAGGGAGTGCATAGTGGGAATTCGGCATAGAAGACAGTATGCCTAAGTCATGGCTGAAACAGTTTTCTGACCACTAATTGTAATAGACAGAAAATCCTTCAGGCTGTGAATTGGACATATTGTCCTCCATGCCTGAATTCCCAATATGTGCTCCTATTGAATGAAGCTCTGCAATCATTACTGAAATTCGAAATCTACTTGATTCTGGTAAATGCAAGCCTCACAGAGGCTGCTTCTGTATCTAAGGTCTACCTACACAGATAAAGTCCCGGTCCAGCGATGCCTCAATTTTAAATTTCTCATCCTTGTTTTCAAACGCCTCCATGGTCTCACCCTTCCCTATCTTTGTAACATCCCACAGCCCTACAACTCTCTGAGATCTCTGCGCTCCTTCAATTCTGGCCTCTTGCACGTCCCCAATTTTCTTTGCTCCCCCATTGGCAGCCATGCTTTCAGCTGCCACGGCCCTAAGCTCTGGAATTCCCTCCCTACCTCTCTCTCCTCCTTTAAAACGCTCCATAAAACCTACCTCTTCGACCAAGCTTTTGGTCACCTGTCCTAATATCTCCTTATGTGGCTGGCTGTCAAATTTAGTTTCATAAAGCAAGTTGTTGTTATTATAATTTTACCACTTAATTAAATAGTAACATAATTTTCTTTGTTAGTCGAAGCACGTGCTCTGTACACCGTTTTCTTGGACGCATCAGTGCCCCTTAGTCCGCTCAACTGCTGAATATTTTTCTTTAGTTTCAAGATTATTTGAAGAGAAGCTGGAGGACAAATTTCCGGTGTTTTAATCAGGTAAAGTTTATATTGAGTGTATTTTTTTTAAACGGAGGTGTGTATGTGTGCATGCATGCACTCGTGAGATTGTGAGAAAATATGATAGTTGCGAGGAAGTGTACATTCACTCCTGTTATTTTAGGGCACTAGGACCACAGGGAGTGGATGGTGGCAGACAGCCGGACTCCCAATGGCATCACAGGTATCCCTGATTCAGTAACAAGCAAAGGAGTTTAAAAACCCAATGGTGCAGATCAGAGGCAGACCTTCAGGGAGGAGTGACATAGGTCTGCGAGCTTAGATTTGGTGTCTGTGACTGGGACAATAAAAGTGTGTAGGCGTGCTGGGCTGCCTTTAGTTGACTGGGTTGAATTGATGTTGAGAACAGAGTGATACAAGTGCTGGTCATCCCAACACTGGGGGCTTTTGATTATGCACCTTTTGTTGTGTACTATAAACTTGAGAAAGCATATTAAGCTGCATTTTGAAGCTATTAGAAAGCCTCTAATTAATTGGACCTATGTTTTGCTGATTGTTAGAAAATGCAAATATTCTAATTGCTAACACATCAGACATAGGTAGAGAGAGGGAAAGCAGTGAGGCAGGTGGATAGTGTCTTACTCATTCCTTTTTTTTTAAAGTTTCATTTAGAAGGCTTTAAAAACTTTAAAGGGAGGAGGAAGAAAGCAGGTTGATGGTGAGGGGGCCTCCGACCTCAACACCTGCCTTCAGTGGATGTGAGTAGGAGTCAGAGGGAGTGGATGAAGATTTGAGTGACAGTGGAGGGTCGGAAGGAGTGTTTACAGATCAGGTAGTTCAAGGGGGAAGCAATTGGGTAGTGATGCAGGTGGAAAGGGAACTGCTGTGTGCCACATGTTTCCTACAACCACAACTATAGCCTGCAGTCATTGTCTCTTTCCTACGTGCTGGGTTCCACCATCATTGAGGAGGTTCCATGAATATCCCCATCCTCAATGATGGTGGAGCCCAGCAAGTGAGTGCAAAAGACAAAGCTGAAGCGTTTGCAACCATCTTCAGCCAGAAGTGCCGAGTGGATGATCCATATCGGCCTCCTCCTGAGATCCCCACCACCACAGAAGCCAGTCTTCAGCCAATTCGATTCACTCCACGTGATATCAAGAAACAGCTGAGTGCACTTGATAATGCAAAGGCTGTGGACCCCGACAACATCCCGGCTGTCGTGCTGAAGACTTGTGTTCCAGAACTAGCTGCGCCTCTAGCCAAGCTGTTCCGGTACAGCTATAACACTGGCATCTATCCGACAATGTGGAAAACTGCCCAGGTATGTCCTGTTCACAAAAAACAGGACAAATCCAATCCGGCCATCAGTCTACTCTAAATCATCAACAAAGTGATGGAAGGTGTCGTCGACAGTGCTATCAAGCAGCATCTACTTACCAATAACCTGCTCACTGATGCCCAGTTTGGGTTCCGCCAGGACCACTCAGCTCCAGACCTCATTACAGCCTTGGTCCAAATATGGACAAAACAGCTGAATTCTAGAGGTGAGGTGAGAGTGACTGCCCTTGACATTAAGTCTGCATTTGACTGAGTGTGGCATCAAGGAGCCCTAGTAAAACTGAAGTCCATGGGAATCAGGGGGGAAAACTCTCCACTGGCTGGAGTCATACCTAGCACAAAGGAAGATGGGTGTGGTGGTTGGAAGTCAATCATCACAGCCCCAGGACATCGCTACAGGAGTTCCTCAGGGCAGTGTTCTAGGCCCAACCAAATTCAGCTGCTTCATCAATGACCTTCCCTCCAACATAAGATCAGAAGTGGGGATGTCCACTGATGATTGCACAGTGTTCAGTGCCATTCACAACTCCTCAGATAATGAAGCAGTCCATGCCCGCATACAGCAAGACCTGGACGACATTCAGGCTTGGGCTGAATAGTGACAGGTAACATTTGTGCCATACAAGTGCCAGGCAATGAATATCTCCAACAAGCAAGCATCTAACCACTGCCCCTTGACATTTAATGGCATTACCATCTCCAAATCCCCCACCATCAATATCCTGGGGGTCACCATTGAACAGAAACGCAACTGGACCAGCCACATAAATACTGTAGCAACAAGAGCAGGTCAGAGGCTGGGTATTCTGCGGTGAGTGTCTCATCTCCTGACTCCCCAAAGCCTTTCTACCATCTACAAGGCACAAGTCAGGAGTGTGATGGAATAGTCTCCATTTGCCTGGATGAGTGCCGCTCCAACAACACTCAAGAAGCTCAACACCGTCCAAGACAAAGCAGCCTGCTTGATTGGCACCCCATCCACCACCTTAAACATTCACTCCCTCCACCACCAGTGCACCATGGCTGCAGTGTGTACCATCTACAAGATGCACTGCAGCAACTCACCAAGGCTTCTTCGGCAGCACCTCCTAAACCCGCGACCTCTTCCACCTGGAAGGACAAGGGCAGCAGGCGCATGGGAACACCACCACCTCCAATTTCCCCTCCAAGTCACACACCACCCTGACTTGGAAGAATATCACCATTCCTTCATTGCCGCTGGGTCAAAATCCTGGAACTCCCTTCCTAACAGCACTGTGGGACTACCTTCACCACACGGACTGTAGCCGTGTAAGAAGGCAGCTCACCACCACCACCTTCTCAAGGGCAACTAGGGATGGACAATAAATGCTGGCCTTGCCAGCGACACCCGCATCCCATGAACGAATAAAAAAAAACATGCCACACCATCTAACAATCTCACTCAAGGAATGATAAGAATGTGAGAACAAGACAAAGCTAGAAGTCAAGCTAGGGAGAAAGAGACTAAAGGCAAGAGACAGAATCAGAAGAGCAAAGACAGAGAAACAGCAACATAAAGACAACAGACAGGTAAGGGAGAGGGAGACCATATTCATTGATTTAACATGTGCAACACCACAGAAGATTTACTCATTAAATTATTCAGTGTTTACACTGAATGTAGAACTGCAGTGTCTTCAAAAGGACCCTTCCTGTCTGTTCAATGTAGAGGGGGATTGACAATTCTATTTGTAATTCCATGGTTCCACTTGTTTTGCCAAAATGGTGGAGGGATGAAATGATGATAAGAAATAAATGGGGAACTAGAAAACATATGTTAATGTTTAATACCAAATACACTGTCATACAGTTGTTGACGTAATAAAACTCACTACGCACTTGGTTTGAGTATAAAGCAAGGCTTTAATCAACTTGTTTCAGAACATGGAGGTCTAGTTGTACTTCATTAGTTCCTGTCTTACAAAATGTCCCTGGGAAAGCTGGGCCACGCCCGAGTATTTATACTCCTTGGACGGCGCCACCAGCTGGCTGTCCAGCATTATTTCATAAGTAGTTCTTTACGATGATGAGATTTATAACATTCTTCCTGCCTAAAAGATTTGGAAGTCCAATGACTTCCTCTTAACGGATTAGGTGGACTACGAATAGCCGCAGTCTTTTAGATTTTTGTTTATGGCTAGAAGGCATGTCTTCCCGGACCGTGTCTTGGTCCCTGGGCCGCTTGATCTGTACCAGTGGATCAACAGGGCCCGTGTTGCCCTGATTGACCCGAGGGAGGCTGGGGAGATCGTAACTCCGGGTGCATGTCCCCACAGGCGCAGAACTGGCTTCATCCTGTTGGATAGCCGGCGATTGACCGGCGTCCTGGCCTCGGGTGGCCATCCCACGAGGAGCGCTCGGCTCCCCGAGTGGATCCGGTGGGGCAGCCGGCAGATCTCTCGATGTCCCAGGTAGGGCGTCATCTTCAAGGGAGCGCAGAGTGTCGGCATCATCACCGTGGGTCCCTATATCAGTTAGGTCCGTGGGACCGGCTGGACAGGGAGCCAGGTCCCGGAGCAAAATGGTGGACTCCCGGCCTTCAGGGTACCGCACGTGCGCATACATGGGATTAACGTCCATGTGTTCTACCTCGTCGACGAGGAGATCATTTTTAGAAGATCAGACGAATCTTCGGAGCAGCATGGGGCGGGATGCTGCCAACCATGACGGTAGGGATGTCCCATGAGTGGAGTGATGCTGGAACCTGAAGAATCACTCATGAGGCGGGACATTGGTGGACGTAGAAAGAAGAGACCTGATAGAATGCAACACGTCAGGGAGCATAGTTTTCCACTGCTGGTCTGGTAGGTTGCATGACCTTAGTGCAAGACGCCCAGCGTTCCAAATGATAGCGTTGTATCTCTCAACCAGTCTGTTACCGATGGGATGGTACGGTGCCGTTTTACTTGTGGCGATTCCCCATTGGGAAAGATAACTTTTGAGTTCGCTTGACATGAAGGAGGGACCCCGATCAGAGTGGATGAAATTGGCCGTACCGCAAAGGGAAAATGCTTGATCAAGGCATTTGATCACTGTGGAAGTAAGCATATTGGGACAGGGGAAAGCAAAGGGAAAGCGTGAATATTCATCCACCATAATCAGTAAGTAGGTGTTTTGCGTTGAGGAAGGCAATGGCCCTTTAAAGTCAATGCTGAGTCGCTGCATAGGCTGCATAGTGTGTGTGAGCGAGCCATCCGATGGACGGAAGAATTGCGGTTTTAATTCCGCACAAATTCTACTGGAGGAGCATGTTCTTTTCACAACTTCCATAGAAAATGGGAGATTTTTAGATCGCACAAAGTGCAACATATGGGTAACGCCAGGATGGCATAAGTCAGTATGAAGATCCGCAAGAGTTGAAATTGACATAGAAGAGCAGAATGCCCGCGTAAGGGTATCCGGGGCCACATTCTCTTTGCCAGGTCGATAATGTATGGTGTATCCAAAGGTGGCCAATTCCATCATCCAGAGTTGTATTTTGTTATTCTTGATCTTATGCGTTTCCGGTTATCCAGCATAAAGGCCACGGAGCGCTGAAATGGCGATGAGCGAGAAAATGACTCCATTTACGTACAGCTTCGATGATGGCCATAGCCTCCTTCTCGACAGGAGGATAATGGAGCTCACTACCCTGCAAAGTTCTGGACAGAAATGCAATGGGTCGACCACCTTGATTCAAGGTAGCAGAGATCGCCACATCCGATGCATCGCACTCGACCACGAAAGAAAGATTTTCATCAATGGAACGAAGCATGGCTTTTTCCAGTTGTCGCTTGAGGAGGTTGAAAGCGGAAATAGCCGTTGCCTCCAATGGAAATGACTTTGCGTGAAGCAGGGGCTGGATCTTGTCGGAGAAGTGGGGTATCCATTTTGCATAATAGGCGAACTTGCCGAGTGCCCGACGAAGAGAGCCGAGATTTGTAGGGGGAGGGAGCTCCTGAAGCGGACGAAGTTGCTCCGGACCCGGTTTGATGACACTGCTGCCCACCCAGTAGCCAAGGATGTTGACTGATGGTACTGATTTCACAGATTTAGACTCATTTAAGGTTAAGTTGCGACGATGGAGAACGTCAAAAAATTTCTGGAGGTTGGCATCATGCTCCTTCTGGTCATGACCAGCAATGGCGATATTATCCAGATATGGAAAAGTGTCCATTAAGGTCTCCTGTTTGACTAGGCTATCCATTGCCCATTGAAAGACGGCCACCCCATTGGTGACCCCAAATGGAAGGCGACAAAACTGGTAAAGCCGACCATTGGCCTCAAAGCCCGTATACTTTTTGTCAGAGTCCTTTAACGGTACTTGGTGATATGCACTCTTTAAATCAAAAGTTGAAAATACCTTGTAGCTGGCAAGGTTATTGACCATGTCATCAATGCGTGGTAGTGGGTAGGCATCCAGATTGGCATACTGGTTAATAGTTTGCGAGTAATCGATGCAAAGATGTTTCTTGTGTTGCTTCAGAGGATTTTTAACAATGACGACTTGAGCCCGCCAGGAAGATGAACATGGCTCAATGATACCATCAGCTAGAAGGCGAGAGATTTCTGCCTCGATAAAGGATCGATCATCTTGGCTGAAACATCGTGATTTATTGACTATGGCCTTACATCGGGGGGAAAGATTGGCAAACAAGGAGGGCTCGTCGAGTGAAGCCGCTGAAAGTGCACAAAACTGTACTTTGGAAATAGTAAGCTCCGGCTTTGACCCTCCAAACTCGAAAGTGAGTCTTTTGTGTTGTTTCTGGAAATCCTGTCCCAGGAGCACATCACTGCATAGGTTTTTGAGCACCCTGAGCCGGGTGGAGAAATAAGTGCGGCCATTGAGAATAAGGTCGACAAGACAAAAGCCGGAAGAGTTGGTGCTCAGTGTCGTCAGAGCCATTGCAATTTCCCTGTCTGAGGGGTAAATATGCAGTTTTAACTTACTGACAGCTCACTCACTAATGAAGCTGTCAGAGCTGCATGAGTCGATTAGTGCGCTCAAAATGTGTCCATTTACCGAAACCTTTGTGGCTGCATGGGACAGACTTTGGGGAAAAACAGCTGTGATGGAAGGAGGGGTAGTTCTACCCTTGACAGCTGTGGTTCTTGGGGGAGGAGCAATTTTATAGATAGTAGCTGCAAAACTAACAGGAGCTCTCAACCGGTATACCTTAGAAAAGTGACCTTTCTTGCTGCAATGATTGCAGGTTGTGTTACGAGCAGGACAAATTTCCAATAATGGAACGCACCTCCACAGAAGAAACACTTCCTTCCAGATTGCCAAGATGCCGCTAGGGTGGGGTTGTCATCAGTGAAGGCTTCTAGAGTAGGGTTGCCATCCGCTAGTTTAGAGTCATCATCAGTGAGGGCTTCCGCCCGAGACCTATCGAAGGAGTCATTAAAAGTGATAGTAGCAGCCCGTGCCCGAGGTAAAAGATAGGTATCTGCATTCCTCTTTGCTAAGTTCAGGGAACATGCCTGGTCATAGGCAGCCTGTAACTCGAGGGTTTTATTCTCCAACAGACGCTGGCGTATGAAGGGAGACGCAATCCCATTAATAAAGGAATCACAAATTAACACCTCCTGGTACTGCTCAGCTGTGACAGCTTTAAGATTACAATCCTTGCTGAGCCTGCAAAGTTGCTGAAGGAATTCTTCAAGTGATTCCCCGGGTTGTTGTCAAGTTGTGGCCAGTAGATGCCGAGCAAAAATTTTGATTGGGGCCTTAACATATATTCGCTGTAATATTAGGATAGCGGAGTCATAGTCTACACAGTGTTCGATATAGTTAAACACATGAGGAGATACATAATTGGCAAGTACCTCTAATTTATCAGGAACTTTCTCACCACACACCCTGAGGAAGTTGCTGAAGGTACGATACCAGTGTTTCCATACCTTAGCAGTTGTAGGTGAATTCGGGTCCAGGTCAAGACAGGCGGGTCTGAGTAGTTTGTCCATGATGGATTGATTACTACGCCAGAGTTCCCTTCTGCAGTTGAAGTCTTGGTGGCTGTTCCCGAATCAGTCAGAGCGTGGAGTTGATATCAAGTTGATTAAATTGATGTAATAAAACTCACTACGCATTTGGTTTGAGTATAAAGCAAGGCTTTAATCAACTTGTTTCAGAACATGGAGGCCTAGTTGTACTTCACTAGTTCCTGTCTTACAAAATGTCCCTGGACAAGTTGGGCCCACGCCCGAGTATTTATACTCCTTTGACGGCGCCACCAGCTGGCCGTCCAGTGTTATTTCATGAGTAGTTTCTTTATGATGATGAGATTTATAACAGTTGTGTTTGTCTTTTTTTGTGGGATATAAACGATGCTTATTTTGCCTTCTACCCATTTAGCAGTAACACTGACTTCACATCATTTAGGACTGGGCAGGGATAATAATGCAATGCAAAATGTACTGAAATATTAATACTGTGCCAAATGCAGTCATTTATTTTATGTTAAGTTAGAGTACACTGTCCTTAGCTCCCACGCTACCCATAATACCAGTTAAAAGCAGCATTCATTTTCTTTTACTTCATATATTTCTGATCCTAATATACTGTTCTTAGCACTGATTGTCTTTTTTTAAATAAAAACTCTGCTTGCACAAATCTGAGAGGAAAATGGTTTTATCATTGGCGTGGTGCCATAAGAGTCTGTTTCCTTCCATAGTATAATTCCAACATACTGACACAAGGCAACATAATCTCATTTTAAGTGACTTCATTTATATTGATTTGGCAGCTAAGAATGGTGTGCTCCTTTGCCAAGTAAAGTCCCATTTTCAGTGATTTGATGCATGTAAGGATGCTGTGCATTAGAATAGAGCTGAAGCACAAGAAGAAAGTCTGTTCACTAAGTGTGACAGTGTTATCACAGTAGGACTGAAAGTAGCCAATAATAGAGCCTAAAATCTCTTCTTCTTAGGCAATCCCTCGGAACCGAGGATGACTTGCTTCCATATTAAAAATGAGTTCTCAGGTGACTGATGAGTCCAATGCGGGACCTACAGTCTCTTTCACAGGTGGGGCGGACGGGGGTTGAAGGGACGAGTGGGTGGGGTGCTTGGGTTGACGTGCGCTCCTTGTGCTGCTTGTGCTTGGCTTGCGCTTGCTCACAGCGAATAGACTCGAGGTGTTCGGCGCCTTCCCGGATGCTTCTCCTCCACTTTGTGCGGTCTTGGGCCAGGGATTCCCAGGTGTCAGTGGGGATGTTGCACTTTTTCAAGGAGGCTTTGAGGGTGTCCTTGACGTGTTTCCTCTGTCCACCTGGGGCTCTCTTGCCATGCAGGAGCTCCGAGTAGAGTGCTTGTTTTGGGAGTCTCGTATCGGGCATGCGGATGATTTGACCCGCCCATCGGAGCTGATTGAGTGTGGTCAGAGCTGCGATGCTGGCGATGTCCGCCTGAGCAAGAACACTGATGTTGGTGTGCCTATCCTGCCAATGAATTTGCAGGATCTTGTGGAGACAGCATTGGTGGTACCTCTCCAGTGCTTTAAGGTGCTTGCTGTATATGGTCCATGTCTCTGAGGCATACAGGAGGGCGGGTATCACTGCTGCTCTGTAGACCATGAGCTTAGTGCCGGGTTTGAGGTCCTGGTCTTCAAACACTCTCTTCCTCAGGCGACCGAAGGCTACACTGGCACACTGAAGGCGGTGTTGGACTTCGTCATCCACATCTGCCCTTGTTGACAGTAGGCTCCCGAGGTATGGAAAGTGGCCCATGTTGTCCAAGGCCTTGTCATGGATTTTGATAATTGGGGGGTAGTATTGTGTGGCGGGGGCAGGTTGGTAGAGGACCTTTGTCTTACGGATGTTTAGTGTAAGGCCCATGCTCTCGTATGCTTCGGTGAAGGCGTTGACGATGGTTTGGAGTTCGACCTCCGAGTGAGCGCAGACGCAAGCGCCGTCTGCATACTGTCATTCAACGACAGAGGATGGGACGACCTTTGATCTGGACTGAAGGTGACGGAGGTTGAACAGTTTCCCGTTTGTTCTGTAAATTAGCTCCACTCTAGCAAGGAGCTTACTGAGGGTGAGATGGAGCATTGCAGCAAGCTATATATTGTCTACCATTGTTCTCGCCTCAAGCCATTCATGACCATACACCCTTCAGCTAAAAGGGCTGGGCAGCCATGGTCATGGGCTTCTTTAATTATTATTTTAAAGGGTGGTCTTGTATAGTCTGAAAGGACAATTTCATTGAGAGTTTAACAAAGTACATTTTTCTCTCTATACAAAGCATCAAGGAGCAAATAAAACTTGTATCTTTGAGGCATATCTGAGGCTTGATACATTGACTTTGTGGTTTGGAGGCAAATAATTTACACTTTGCACTGCTAAGTAATTGAATTTTTAAAAATTTGGGTCGCGCCCCCTTTGGGCACTAATGGGAGGTGCAAATCAACCGAATTTTCCCCCCCAAAATTCTACTACTTGCGATTTTTGTCCCAAGAAAATCTTCTCTCCCATTCATTCAAGTGTTGTCACAAAAGTTGTAATTGTTTACCTTGAGGGGGTTTAAGACTTAAAAAATAACTTCACCAAACTTATTTTGAGATTACAGGAAACTTTGTGTTATCCGGAGGCTAAATGTCCAGCAAGCTCGAGCCACCGGCAAAAATCAGGAGCCATTTTGTTAGGTTATTTTTCTTCTCGTGGCTTTTTTTTCAACTGTCAGGCTCTGCAAAGTCTCTGTAGCTTAGCAACAGCTTCAGAGAGACGCTTCCAAGGTAAGGGCCGACTGTTTAGAAGCTGTTGCTAAGCAACAGTGTTTGTTGTCAGATACGGAGATGAAAAGCTCCGTATGCTTCAACATTAACGCTGGTGTGTCCGGCAGTTTTGAGGGAACGGCAACAGCTCAGTCCCGTCGGTGCCGGATAGCACAAAGTTTCCTGTACATGGAATCGATCCTACTTATATTATATGGGATGTCAAAAAACCCTTCCACCATCATTATTCCATCATACTCTTTTGTTAAAATGACTCTAGCTTATTTTTTGAGATATTAAAATGAAGACCCAAGGCTTACATGCAGAACACTAACAAGGTTGAAAAAAGTCAAAGGATAAAATTTCCGCTGGGGTTTATCTAATCATCCGCCATAACTTTAGTGGAAGATCAGTGGAAACCCTGATGAAATGGCGTAAATAGGCTGTTTACACTCTTTCTTCAGGGTTTTTGGCAATCATGCGCCAATGCAGAAATTCCAGGTGAAGATACTTTAGCTATTTGCTTGGATTTTAAAAGTCTGAAGATTGTAGGATAAAGGAACGATTGCGATAGTAGTTCCACACTAAAGGTCCTAGCTAAAAATGGGTTAGAGTAGGTGATTGTTTGGTTTGTTTCTATTTCAGCAGTGAGTTTGTAAGGAGGACAACGAGTATGTAGAACTGCATATTTTGAACTTAAATAAAATGAGGGAACGTTCAGAGAAAGACTAAACATAGCAGTCTTCATAACTACCTTGTGGTCTAGGAACAAAAGAGAGGGACCCTAGAAGAGCTTTTCCAGAAATAGGAGAAAATTCTTGAACACAGAGTCAAGAACCTGAGAGAAAATAAAAATTTGTCAGGCAAGAGAAAACCATGGACTTTTTGGGGACTGGGGAGAGCTAGAATATGTTGCATTTCTGGCAGGTGGACTGCAATTTGGTGTTGAACCTGTATCCACTTGGACTGTAATGGAAATCCTGATCTGAAGGGAGGATAGAAGGTGGGTAAGTCTTTCGTTCATGCCCTCCACCCCTGACCTCTGCAGCCACTTTTGAAGGTGTTCCTGGGTCTTCCTTGAGCTACCCCAGAATTTTGCCCTTGGCTGACTGAAATAAAACTGTACCATTAAAATGTCGGTCAGTAGGAACGCAATGGGACAGGAGTGGCACGTTCTGTATAGCAATTTTAACCGATGCCAATCACCCCATACCCACTGGGAAGGCAGGGTTAAAAGTGCCCCTTATGTTTCAAAGTGCTCAAACAGTAGGAGTATCAAACAATAAATGCTAAGCAAGAGGGAAGAGGGAAGTGGAAAGGGTTTTAAAGGGTACCAAAGACATTATCAAAGAGAAGAGCTTTGAAAGAGATTTGTAAAAGCAGGAAGGGAGGTAGCAAAGCAAAGGTAACAGGACAAAAATTGCCAGAGGACTAAAGCATATTGAAAGAATGAGAATTCACTAATGGTGGAGAGGAGAGAGTCATGGACAAAGAGAAGAAGAAGCATGCAGGAATGTATGCAAGGTAAGGTGAGGAAAGGCCATGAAGGGATTTGAAAATGAGAACCAGAACTTTGACGCCAACTCGAGTGCAGGACTTTGTGCAGGCAACAGCATTTTGAATGAGTTGGAGCCTGTGAAGGGTTGCGGTAAAGAGGCCAGTTAGGAGCACAATAGAGAAGTCGTGTCTTAATGTGATGAATGCATAGACTAGGGTTTCGGTGGTGGGTGGGGAAGAAAAAGTTGAGTGGAGGCAAGAAATATCTCCTAGGTGGAATAAAATAGTCGTTAATGGAACGGATGTGAAGGGGTAAACTGAGCTGTAACATGAGATTTAACTTAAAATAGTGCTCTGGATTAATCTTTTTATATTCCACTTTCCTGCTTATTTAACTTCTTTCAAGGATGAAGACTGAGTTTTTCTATCCTTTCTTCATATTTCAGCCCTCTGACACCAGGAACCAACATGACACATCTGTGCAGCATTTCAAGGCCTTGGCTGCCTAATACTGGATTGCATATTCCAATTTCAGTTCAATACAGCATTGAACATTTGCCACTCGTGGACTCAAATTACCATTAAATCAGTTATTAGGAGGCTGACCCAATTTGCACCTGCTCTGCTATATATTCCAAAGTTTAAAATGATGTATGCTATCACAGTTATAAATTATGCTTGGACTAGATTTTAACAAGGCCAGCAAACTAAACTAACTTCAAATAGACCAAACGCAGATTGGGTGACCGCTTTGCGGAACACCTCCGTTCAGTCAGTAAGGGTGACCCCGAGCTTCCGGTCGCCTGTCATTTTAATTCACCGCCCCATTCCCACTCAGACCTCCCCATCCTCGGGCTCTTGTATTGTTCCACAGAAACCCAGCGTAAGCTCGAGGAACAGCACCTCATCTTCCGATTAGGCACTTTACAGCCTTCCGGACTCAATATTGAGTTCAACAACTTCAGATCATAACCTCGGCCCCTATTACACTTTTATATATTTTTTATCCACACCTTTGTTTTGTGCCCTTCCCCCTTTTTGTCTCCCCCACATGGCAGCTGTCTCCTATTCTGCCAGCGCATTTCACACTTCATCTAGAGCCATCTTTTGTCTCTTTACCAGTCCTATCACCATCTCGTCTTGTCTTGAATATCTCTTAATGTCTCTTCACTTCTCTTTTGTTCTTTCATCCCCATTTCCCAGCCCCCAAACTGGCCTTTTAATCTGTTTCATTTACTGTGTTTTTTCTCAATCCTGATGAAGGGTTTCGACCTGAAACATTAATTCTGTTTCTCTCTCCATGGATGTTGCCTGGCCTGCTGAGTTTTTCCAGCATTTTCTGTTGTTGTTTCAGATTTCCAGCATCCGCGGTATTTTGCTATTGTAACTTCAAAATAGAATTGCAACAGCTTCGTCATCCATCTTGCTCTTTGGGGGAATGGAACAAATGCAGATATACCAAAGAACGGCAACAAGAGAGAGCCTATTTTCAGAAGTTCAAATTTGAAGCATATATACTTATACTTATTACCTAGGTATCAACACTGCACATTGCAATGCACATTTTTACCAGGAATTTCCTTGAGGGATTTTCCTATCGACCACTGTAACTTCAGTGGAGAACCCAGAGTTGGATGGATATCTGGTTGTGGAAAATAATTTTTGATTATAAGGTGATGTTTTAGGGGGTGGTGTGTGGGGTCAGCTTCACCTCTGACTTATGAGTGGTTCGAATCGCTCCCACTCCCTTGGTTCTAGACCTTGGACTTATTTGGGGGTTGTGATAAAAGTGCAGCAAACAACTGATTTTGGTGCAAGAACTTTGATCTTTATTTGAGAAAGAAAATACAACACAATAATCTTAACACTAAAAATGGGGAAACACTTCGACATACACGAGGGAAAAATTACAGTAGACAAAGATCTCACCCCTCCCAATCCCACCTTATTAGCTAAGTTAGGCTCTGAAAGGACCAGGGATAATGCTCACCAAAATGACTCCTTGACAGTTGAGCTGGTTCGCGATTTCGGGGTTTGCTGGATGTGTTGGTTGGTGCCTGCCGTACCCCAGTTGGTTGTTTCGTAAGGCCCTTGTTGCCACGAGGTGTCTGATGGTCACTGAAACTGTTGCTCTGGTTTCTTGTCTGTTGACTTGTTTCCAGAACTGTGAACTTCTTCGAACTTGATGAACTCCTGAGAACTGCCCAGATCTGTAGAGCTTGTAGAGAACTTGTTGCAACTGTGTAACTGCTGAACTGACTGAACAAGTCTTTCGAACTTCTAGACTTCGCTGTCTTTAGAAAACAGGCTTTCAATTATACTAATTGGGGCCTCCTAATCTTAAGTTGTTTAAAGTGGTTTCGGGATGGTTCCATGGGCTGTTGAAGTTTTAAGAATGTGTGAAGTGGTTTCGGGATGGTTTTCCTGAGCTGTTGAGCTCTTATCTAATTGTAGTGAATTATCCTCAAGCTTTGAGTTTCCTGTGGGGCCTGAGATTCTTTGTAGGTTGGTGAAACGATTTGGTTTATGCATGATTTTGGATGAGTTCTGTGAAGCTGTTCTTCCGTGGGTCTATTGTTAGCATGTACATTTCTTGATAGGGGCTGAGTGACATTTACAGTTCTCCCAGACAGCTTGATTGACTCCAATACTCAAACTGTCTAACTGCAGAGGTTGATCCCATTTCTTTGTTGCAGCCTTTTTTCTTCCACTGCAGGCCCAAACATGCCCCTTTTAAAATGTCAAGTCTGTTTTTGACCTTGAATCTCCCTGTTAGGCCCAACATGCTTTTTATCCTCCTGAAGTTTTTTAGCAAGGGTCCAAAGTCACTTTTAATAGGGTTTTCTTTCATTTTGGGGGATCTGTTAATTTTGAGAATCCTACAATGTCTAGGCATAGATGACAAACACATGACAGAACATGATGGCTTCAGTTCTATTGGAGCCATGGGAAGCTCTCTGATGAATGCAGTTGGTCAACTATATGCTATAATAATTCTAGATTGTGTATCCTTATCATCCAAGTGATAAAAATGCGCATTTAGAGTTTTCATCTGATAATACTATTCCCCGGCCATAAAAGATTGAGTTTTTCCTTATTGGAGCTTTTCCCTTTGTTATTTTGCCTCTTTAGGAGTTTAAATAATTCAAGCAAAGTCTTGACCTTGTAAATTGCATATAATCCTTGAGAAGCAGCTGCATTAATAACCTTCAGTTATTCCATGTTCTTTTATATTCTTGTTTCATTAAGAATAAAAAAAGACATGAAAATAATCAAATGAATATATTCTTCCCCCCCCCCCCCGCCCCATTTATAATATGTATCGAGTGATCACAAAAATATTATCTTGGCAAATATTTTATATTAATTATTCATAATGTGTTTACCCTTTATGAAAACCAGCTGTTAAAAGAAACAAGCTGTCAAGCCATGTGTGTTTTCCACAATATTCACAAGCCTCTTGTATCAAATCTTCTAGGTTCCTTTAGGATCACAAATGCACGTAGTACCATTTCTCCTCTGCCTCAATGGATCTTGACATTGGAAGTGTGTGGGAATTAAAAGATAGAAGGCAACTCCTGTCTACTTGCAGCCTTGTGTTGCGTTTTGAGTCCAAAATTTAAAAACAAAACACATTCCCGGCAGTATCCCTGAGCTATACTATCTGTTCCTCCCTTATTGCTCTCATCAATTTCCAGCTCTCATCAGCTGCACAAAGCTGCAGATGGGCCTTTGAAAGGCAGCAGTTCACACTGAGCCCAAACTAATCAGATTTTACAAGCGAGAACGTTGGCAATTCATCCAAGTCATTTCCAATGGCAATTTGGCACCTGAATCATAATAAACACTTATGCTTTTTGACTGTTCTGGAGTTTAGCAGTCCTGAGAGAAAATAGGTTGCAACTATAATCAGAACCATTAACATCATTGCTTGGCTTGTATCCACAAAGAATGATATAAAACATTAAACAGATACCAGGTTTTGAGCTCCCAGGTCATCATTAGCATAATGTACAAACAGCACAACAGAATTCCAGTCAATATTTGGAAATCTATAGAAAAGACAATCTTCAGCATGTCTTTTCAACCATGCAACACTTATTACTGATTCAATGACTGTTTAGATGTCCAAATTAAAAATAGTGTCTCATTTTAATTTGCTTACTGGAATTATATTGGTGCAGAATTCGCTGCAAAAGCAATAGTGGCGACAAACATCATAAGTCAGGCTGTTGTGCTCTCTGATCCTCCAGTGGCGAAGTTACGCAGAAATTTGCTGGAAAACCGATTGCAATATGTCGCAGTGGGTATAGTGGTGACTCAGAAGAGCCACAGCCAATGGATTGATCCTGCCGATTTTGTAGACTGCCATTGAGTTTTCAGAAGCCCCGATGTGCTAATATACCAATATAGAAATGCTTACGAGTGACATATTGTAATGCTTACCCACTCGAGTTTAGTTGCCTAAAGTACCACAAAGATTTGAGGTCCACTTAATTCTATAAGGTATAACCCATTTTGAGAACCACCTGTAACAGTTCTTTCAATGTTTATTTAGAAGCCATCAGTGTTATAGGCAGATTTCACAACCTCATTTAATAAAAGGAATGGAGAAAGTTAAGGGAATATATAAGCATTTACCATTTTTCTGCTACCATTCCTTATTCTGTTATACTTTATTGAGGCCACAATTAGCTTTCGGAAAAAGACTGCGTGCTATTTTACAAAATATGAACCAGATTATTGTTAACAGTTTACTTCCCTGCACATACAGTAATGCAAAGGTCAGGAATACACTGTGCTCTGATTCAAATCCATGGTTCTGTGAATCAATGTCAGATATCAATATGGGACTAATTCGAATTTAGCGCGTGCACAGGATGTAATCTAATGGTGTGATTTCTATATTATGGTGGTAATAGTGAAGCGCTGAACTCAACAGCAATAAAGCAACAAGGAATGTTCTATTACCCTAATGCTTATTACAATGGGAATGATTACGATGCCACATGATATATCTCAATGAGTGTGCTTTGATCGATGACCTATCTGCTGCTGAGTTGACCTCCATGCTCCTGCAGACAGAATGGTAACTGAGATTTGAATTATGAGAATGGGTCTGGGGATTTTCTTTGGATTGATCTTGTGTGCACCAAGTGTTGATGATGAGGTATCAGATGTAACCATCTTGAATAATCACATAAATCACGCTGTTGCCAGGTCTCCAGTGCTATTATTTTTCAGTCTAAGAAGCAGTGGCATGACGACTGACTTAAATGCAGCAAAGTTGCAATCCCCAGTGATTTTAATGGGGGATGGAGCTATGATGATTACCTTTCACCTGTTTTTGGTGAGGGATAATGGCGGAGTCCCAGGATATTATGGTGTGGCATAAGTAATGGTTAAAATTACTCGTGCCCGAATTGCTTGGAACTTCTGTGCTCGGACAATGATGGACGCAATTGATGAGCCGCTGCTACGGCCCAAGTTTTCAGCAAGCTTTAAGCCATTATAAGAGCAGAAAAAAACTGGACTTTAAGGGCTGGATTTTGCCAGTGTGGGCGGACTGGGGCCTGTCAGGTGGGATTCGCATCAGGACCCCGACTCCGAAGTGAAGTGTTGAAAAATTGCGATTTTCCCCTAATTAGGCAATTAATTTCCAGCGTGTGGGAACCCCTGGCCCAATTAGTCTTTCCATCCTGAAAGTCGCCTGCGATTACATCATCAGTGCTGCTGGATTTGAGGCCTGCAAGCAGCCTTGCTTCTTCTGCAGACTGGAAACGCTTTGGACATTGTATGAAGGACTTAATTTACCGACCATGTCCACCAGCAAGCAAAAGTGTGCACCTCGCTTTGATGAGCCCTCCCTCCAAGCTCTGGTGCAGGGAGCAAGATCTAATAAGGAGGTGCTCTTCCCTTCCTCGGGGAGAAAAAAGCCATCCCAGCATACTAAAGCTGTGTGGCTGCAAGTGGCCGAGGAGGTCAACTCCATAGCAATGAGCCACAGAACCTGGCTGCAGTGCAGGAAGAGGTTTCATGACCTTCTCCGCACAGGAAAAGTGAGTATGACTTTCCCATCACCCTCAATCTCATCCCCATCGCCTCTCCTCACCAGCACTCTGCTTTGCCAACCTCTTCCTCCACATCCCACTTGACACTTACATCCCTGCACCCTTACCCATTGCCTCACTCTCTATGGTCACATTCACTTAATTATTCGACCATGTAGCCCTCACACTCCCTATCACTGTGCTGCAACAACAACAACTTACAACATACAGGGAGGGCCCTTTGTCTCCTTCTACGCATCTATGCTATGCATTCTCTACACTCACTCCTTCATTCTCACTCAAACTCCACTTTTGTCCCTCATTGCAGGAAAAGAGAGCCCACAATAAGAGGGTAAGAGCGAGGACAGGAGGAGGGCCACCCTCAGTAGCCCAACTCATCACCTCAGAGGAGGCGGCCCTGGAAATTGTCGGGATCGAGGAGGATTCCCAAGTGGGGGATGGACAGGCGGGCGCATCACAGCAAGCTGGTGACAGAATAGTTTGGCATCGCTCTCATTGACATTGCATGAGTCGCTGATAATGAATCTGATGCTCTAACAGATTGACTTATGATCATCTGCACTATTCAATGTGCATGTAACCTTGACCTCACATCTCTAACTCTTTCCTTTACTCCCCCACAGGACCATTGACAGCCCCCGTCCCCACTGTCCAGGAGGAAGAGCCTGAGCTTCCAGACTCCTCAGAGGAAGCTGCAACCTCTGAGGGCGCTGCATCAGCAGAATTAAGTGCACACATCACCAGCGCAGACACTCACACCTCAGTGGGACCTTCGTGACATAGAGTAGAGTTGTCACCTGGTGTATCACAGCTCACAAGTGAGCATCAGCAGATGGTGGAGACAGGGACAGCAGTGGAGAGTCCTCATCGAAGGGCGCAGGACGCTCCGAGCTCAGCTCTGCTGCATGTCGACCCTGTGCCTCCGGGTCCATCCAGAAGGAGAGCGGTGCTGCAACTCCAGGAACAGGTGCAGGAGTCTGTTCATGGTTCTGCTGCTGCCAAGGCTAGTCTTCGTCAGAATCTGATGTCCAGGAGGCAAGGAAATAAATGGTGCCCATGCTTCTGGTATATGCCTCAGTTGAGGAAGTGCTCAGTCAAGGAGGCGAGAGGGGTTTCCCAGGAGGTCACACTGGAGATGGGTGTCAGGCTCCAAACTTCCACAACAATGGGTACACCTGCTAAAAGTTCCCTCAGACCCGAGACAACAAAGTTCTGCCACCTGCAAATGAAGATTGCTGAAAACTCCTTTTTAATTGTGGAGCTGCAGCTGTTAGTAAGCAGTCCACTTGTGTTCCAGAGGAGACGTGCAGGACATGGGAAAAGCCTCTCAAAATGGGATTCTAGTGGCATTTAAGTGGTTGTTAAGGGCCTTAAGGGCCTATCCTGCCTCTTGGAGGTGGGATAGAAATGGGGTCAGAAAACAAGCATTTGGGAGAATTGCCATGAGGCGGGATGGCGGTCCGCCTGCCATTTTTTGCGATTTTAACACCTCACACACCTCCAATCCCGCCTCCTCAGGCCTGGCAAAATCGAGCCCTAAATCTACACAAGGGGGGAGAAATTAGGTATAGCCCCGCTTGGGGCGCTAGAATTGGCAGAGCGCAAATTGTATCGCCAGGCGCAACTTATCGCCACCTCCAGCGATATTGGGTTTCATCGCCCCTGAAGGAGATTGCGGCGTAAAATCAGGTGCTGCACGGGACTCCTAAGGCGCTAACCTGGCGGCGCCACTCAATATCTGGGCGGACGGGCGCAGCGCAGGTGCTGTCAGTAATCGATGACCACGAGACATGCTGGCGCTGGCCAGCTCTTAAAGGGGCGGGTCATTTAGGTTCAGCAGCCACACTCATCGCCCTGTAGGCCTCAAAATCGGCGCTGTGCAATCTGAGGCATTAAAACTTTGACCAGATGAAGAGGGTGAGGCAGAGAGCGGAGCGCTTTACCGAAAGGGCATTGGATGCTTTGGTTGGTGCAGTGGAGTGCCAGCGAGCAGTGCTGTACCCTGACAATGGCAGGAGGCCTCATCAGAACGAGTACCGCAGAGCTTGGAGGGAAGTTTGTCAAAGAGTCAACTCCAGCAGCATGGCGCCCAGGACTCCTGTGCAATGCAGGAAGAAGTTCAACGATCTCACTCGGGTCGTTAGGGTGAGTGGCTTGTTGGCAATCTTCTTCATCCCTCCATCTGCACCTGACTTTATGGCCAGAGGGTGCGCGATGCCCCAATGGCTATCTCTCAGCCAGCGCCCATGGCCCTTTCCGCGAACGCACATGCACATTCAACTCAGGGCATAATGTAAGGGCTGATCCACCATGGGGGGGCATGAGATGACAACTCAGGGCAGCATGTTTCATAACTTCCCGTCCTTTCTCCTGCAGGGCAAGCTGGCCAGGAACCGGAGGGAACAGATTCGTACTGGAGGGGGCCCTCCTCAGCTGCAGGAACTCACGGACCTGGAGGAAAGAGTCCACCAGATTGTTGGAGGCCGGATGAGTGGTCCTGTCACCACTGGAGCTGCCGACCCCATTGTGCACAGCGATGGTAAGGTCATCACCTTTTTGAACTCCTTCCACTTTTTCCCCCCACCAGCATGCTTTTTCAGTCTGGACCCATGTCAGAGCATTGCAGCACTCTTGCATCCCTTGCTGCCACCCTGTCCTTTCGCTAAAGCCACTCTTCAACCTCCCTGCTTTCAGATGCTGCATCACCAGCTCGGGAGCCGGGCCATCAAGCTGCCAGGGACACTGACTCCGGAGGCGACGAGCAGGAGGAAGCCGGACCATCCGTCCCACCCTCAGGCGAGCCAGCCCATCTGCAGACTGGGGATAGTGCTTCCCTGGAAGGGAGCGGGGGGGATGGCTCTGAGGAAGAACCAGTTGCAGGAACCAGCGGCCTCCAGCAGCGCAAGGGGGGTAGGGAATTTTGGGAGCCGATTGTGCAAGACTTCGGGGCAGCACAGGAAAGGAGTGCCCAGGGCTTCGGGGCAGCCCTGGAAAGGAGTGCCCAGTGTAGTGTATGTACCTTTAAGAGAGAACTACTTTTACAGCTCCTGTATACTGTAGTACCGGCAGTGACCACAACTGTATATAAGCCTTGAGCATGCCACTGTACCCCCAGTCTTGAGACTACCCTACTCCAGTAAATACCTGTTGATTGTTAAGTTACAGCATCCGTGTGGTTATTGAAAAACATCATACTCTCAGAATCACGGATCTAACAGTGGCGACGAGTGTCGATTCGAATCTACCTGCAACTCTGCATTTCCCTTCGAGGATTCGCTCCAGGAGGGCGGTGGAAGAAAGTCGAGGCCAGAAACACGGGCGTCGACCACGAGCAACGACCCAGTCGTCCGGCAGAGAGTGAACATCGCAGGGGAGGCTGTGGAGAGCCGGGCTTGGTTCCCCAGCCACGACGATCAGCAACAGATTGACGACAGGTACCAGGTACAGCGCAGACCCTTCCCGGACAGCGGCGGCTGGAGCCGACCGACGGCAGCGAAAAAGCCGAGCAGCGTCGACGGGGTAAGATAGAGGGTGAAGCGCACAGGGCGCAGCCGGGGGTTGAAAACCGAGCGGCGTCGAGGAAAAACAAAATGGAGAGAGAGAGGGTAAAGCAGCAGCCGGGTTCAGGACCGAGCGGCGGAAATGGGAAAGGCGCACAGAAAAAAAAACGCGCAGAGCACAGCCAGGGCTCAAGGGCTGAGCAGTGTCCGCGGGGAGAAGGGAGAGTGCGGGAGATGCCATTTTTAGAAGCCGCAGCGGAGAAGAAGGGCGAGCACGGGAAGAAAGGAAAGCGCGGGAGACGCCATTTGTGCCAGCGAAGAAGAAAGGAAAGCGCGGGAGACGCCATTTTTGACAGTTAAATCACACCCAGGGATGCCGAAGAGTGGCAGTATCTCTACGTTCGACAATGAAGTTGAAGATTGGGCAACATATGTGGAACGTATTGAGGTGTACTGCAGGGCGAATGAAGTGTCAGATGCTAGGAAAGCACTGGTTTTGTTAAATTCCATGGGTGCAAAAACTTATGGGTTACTGCGAAACCTAATAACCCCAGAGAAGCCTGTGAATAAGAATTTCGAAAGCATAGTAGAAATCCTACAGGACCACTTAAACCCCACACCGCTGCTGATAGCAGAATGATGTAAGTTCCATAAAAGGAACCAACACAAAGACGAAAGCAATGCTGAGTACTTGGCGGCACAGTGGCATAGTGGTTAGCACTGTTGCCTCACAGCGCCAGGGACCCGGGTTCGAATCCGGCCTCGGGTGACTGTCTGTGTGGAGTTTGCACATTCTCCCCGTGTTTGCGTGGGTTTTCTCCGGGTGCTCCGGTTTCCTCCCACAGTCCAAAGATGTGCAGGTTAGGTTGATTGGCTATGATAAATTGACCCTTAGTGTTAGGGGGATTAAATACGGGGGGTTACAGGGATCGGGTGGGATATGTGTCGGTGCAGGCTCGATGGGCCGAAATGGCCTCTATCTGCACTGTGGGGTTTCTGTGATTCTGTGATTAACGGAACTGCGCAAGCTATCAAAACACTGCCAGTTTGGAGTGGGACTAGCAGATACATTAAGGGACAAGTTTGTGTGTGGGCTTCAAAGTGAAGGAACCCAGAAACGGCTTCTATCAGAAAAGGATCTTACGCTGGACAAGGCTTTCAGTATGGCAGTATCACACGAAGCAGCTGCAAGGGGCACTGCAGAGATACAACGGAGACCACAAGAATATGGCACCAATGAAATGTCCTATGGAACAGGGAAGTGATATCGCTGCGGCAGAACAACACACGACCAGAAGGATTGTTGGTTCAAGGACCAAGTGTGCAGACAGTGTGGGAAAGCAGGACACATAGCAAGAGTCTGCAGGTCTGGGAAGAAAACCAACAACAAGAAATCTCCACAGGAGAAGTACAAAAAGGTACACAAGGTGATGGACAGTAGTTCAGATGAACAGAAAAGTGACACAGACTCCGGAAGCAAGGAGATGGGTTGTCTGAAACTACATAAGGTAACCAAAATGGAGGATCACCAGACTATCTGGGTTACACTCAAGATAGACGGAGCCCAAGTGAAAATGGAATTGGACACAGGATCAGTCCTAACAGTCATAAACCAAAGGGACTACAAGCGGCTATTTTCACATATACTCTTGAAAGCTACAGAGATTGTCTTGAAGATGTACACGGGGCAAAAAGTCTACCCCAAAGGAAAAATAAGGGTGAAAGTGATATACAAAGGCCAGGAAATACCTAAAATGGACTTATATGTATTGCCAGATGGAGGACCACCACTGCTAGGACGTGAATGGATCCGGAAGATACAATTAGATTGGCATTCCATACAGGCACTGAAGGTTGAGGCCAAAAAGGATGACGACGTCACACCTGGAAGACTGTCAAAAATGCTAACTGACGCAAAAGAAGTGTTCCAGGAGGGACTCGGAACACTAAAAGGCATAACAGCAACGATTAAAATAGAGGAAAATGCAAGCCCAAGGTTTCTTAAGGCCAGACCAGCCATCGAAGCAGAGCTGGAAGGGTTGGAACGTTCAGGAGTACTGTCCAAAGTAGACTGGAGCGAGTGGGCTACACCCATCGTTCCTGTAATGAAGAGGTCGTTGAGTAATACGCCTGGGGAACCAAAGAAGGTCCACATCTGTGGGGATTTTAAGGTGACAGTGAACCCAGTCCTTCACACGGTATAATATCCGCTTCCACGAATTGAGGATATTTTCGCCTCGCTATCTGGAGGTAAACACTTCACCAAAATTGATCTAGCCCAGGCGTACTTGCAAATGGAGGTAGAAGAAGCCTCGAAACAATACCTCACGATCAACACTCATAAAGGTCTCTATCAATACAACCGGCTGGTGTTCGGGGTAGCATCGGCTCCGGCTATTTGGTAAAAGGGCGATGGATCAAGTCCTGCAAGGGATTCCAGGGACCCAGTGTTATTTGAACGACATCCTGGTCACGGGCAAAAATGACAGTGATCACCTCGGCAACTTGGAGAAGGTGCTCACCAGGTTAAAGGAATATGGGCTATGAGCTAATTGCCACAAGTGCGAGTTTTTCCAGAAGCAGATCTCGTATTGTGGCCACGTCATCGATGAAGAGGGGTTACATAAGTCCCCTGAAAAGATTGAGGCAGTAGTCAAGGCTCCAGCACCGGAAAATGTGTCACAACTGAGGTCGTTCCTCGGGCTGGTAAACTACTATCATAAGTTCTTACCAAATTTGTCCACGGTATTACACCCACTGAACACCCTACTGCAAACAGGGGTACCCTGGAAATGGAATGACGAACGTAGACGAGCTTTCCAGAAGTGTAAAGAATTGATCACATCAAAAGAGGTGTTGGGCCATTTCAACCCAGCACTACCAATTTGTTTGGCATGTGATGCTTCACCCTATGGTATTGGAGCGGTGCTGTTGCACAAATTCCCAGACGGGTTGGAGAGGCTAGTAGCCTTTGCGTCTCGGTCACTAACCTCAGCCGAGCGCAACTACGCCCAGATTGACAGGGAGGCCCTCAGCCTGGTATGGGGAGTAAAAAAATTCAGCCACTCTCTGCATGGGCAGAAGTTCACCTTGCTGACTGACCACCAACCACTTGTCTCCATCTTTAATCCTAAGAAGGGCGTTCCAGTGATGACTGCACAACGGTTACAAAGATGATCCCTGTTTCTTGGGGTGAATCAATATGAAATAGAATATAAAGGCACGAAACAGCATGGAAACGCTGATGGGCTATCACGCCTGCCACTGCCTACTGTGGAGGAAGCACCAGCAGAGGACCCTATCGAGATATTTTATTCGTCAATAATTGAACGATTGCCCGTAACGAACGCGGATATAGAGAAGGAGACCCGCAATGATCCGACACTGTCTCGGGTATATGATTTGACGGTGAGGGGATGGCCAACACATGGCGACTCACTGTTGCCAGCATTCTCATCCAGAAGAGAACAGCTGTCAGTATGCCAGGGGACAGTGATGTGTGGATCCCGAGTGGTGATTCCACCCAAGTTAAGGGAGAGAGTGCTAAATGAGCTTCATGAAGGTCATCTGGGAGGGGTGAAAATGAAAAGCCTTGCTAGGGCTTATGTGTGGTGGCCGGGGATCGATCAACAAATCGAGGACCTAACCAAGAGCTTCTCAGGATGCCAGAAGGTCCAAAATGCACCACCACATGCCCCTCTACACACATGGGAGTGGCCCTCCTCTCCATGGCAATGGGTGCACATTGATATTGCTGGTCCATTCATGGACTCAATGTTCTTAATAGCAGTGGCTGCTCATTCGAAATGGCCTGAGGTGATAAAAATGTCCTCAACCACTACAGAGAAAACGATTGCAGTCCTACGGACCATATTTGCCAGGAATGGCTTGCCAGAGCAGATTTGCTCTGATAATGAACCACAGTTTGTGTTCGAAGAGTTTCAGAAATTTATGAGAAGGAATGGGGTGAGGCATTACACATCCACCCCATATCATCCAGCCACAAATGGATTGGCTGAGAGGTTCGTACAAACCTTTAAAAAGGTGATAAAGGCCATGTGCAATGATGA
Organism: Somniosus microcephalus; assembly: GCF_052327205.1. NCBI lineage: Eukaryota > Metazoa > Chordata > Chondrichthyes > Squaliformes > Somniosidae > Somniosus > Somniosus microcephalus. The sequence continues at coordinate 84,454,357 of NC_141001.1, forward strand.
AATTCCACTACAGCATAAGGTGGACATTTTCCTATTAGCCTACAGAAATGTGACACATGCAGTCACCAACCAGACCCCGGCCATGATGTTCTTTAACCGAAGGTTGAGATCTCGTCTGGATTTGCTCAGAAATGTTGAGGATAAACAATTCCAGCACATCAATGAGAAGCCGACAAGGAGCTTCAATGTAGGACAACCAGTCTTGGCCCGTGACTACCGAACAGAGAAATGGCAACCCGGAACGATATGCACAAGGCAGGGGCCATTTATGTACACAGTGGATGTCGGGGAGAACATTGTGAGGCACCACGTCGATCGGATCTTAGCGTCACAGGAGCGAGTCAACCCCATGTCTCGAGTACCTGGGGATGAACCCGACATACCGGTAGCATCTACCTCAGAACCAGTAGCAGTGGAAACCGACGAACTAACCGACGAAAAGAGGCCAGAATCGCTTCCGCACCAAGAACAAGAACCTCAGGAAAGGGGCTATCCCGAAAGGATCAGGAAGCCGCCCCAAAGACTGAATCTATAAATGGACTATTGTTGTTTAATGTACATGTTAAAGTGTTAATTGTTATTTGAATATTATGGGTACTGCTAATCTAAAAGGGGAGGAATTGTAGTGTATGTACCTTTAAGAGAGAACTACTTTTACAGCTCCTGTATACTGTAGTACCGGCAGTGACCACACCTGTATATAAGCCTTGAGCATGCCTCTGTACCCCCAGTCTTGAGACTACCCTACTCCAGTAAATACCTGTTGATTGTTAAGTTACAGCATCCGTGTGGTTATTGAAAACATCATACTCTCAGAATCACGAATCTAACACCCAGGGCTTCAGGGCAGCCGTGGAAAAGACTGCCCAGGGCGTCGGTACATCACTGGAAAGGACTGTCCAGGGCGTCAGTACATCACTGGAAAGGACTGTCCAGGGCGTCGCTACATCAATGGAAAGGACTGTTCAGGGCTTCACCGAAGCACTGGCACCTGCCACGCAAGAGTTGGGTGCTGCCACGCAGTCACTCGCTGGCCTCATGCAGAGGCAGATTGAGGCCACACAAGCACTGACTGCTGCCACTCTCGATGGATCAGGCAGGATTACCCGGGGCCCTTGCAGCACCACAGCAGGCCAGCAATCTGTGGACCAGCCGATTGATCCGCATGCTGCAGTGCTGCCCCGTCAGAGTGCCAGTGTGTCGGCCGACCACGGAGCAGGTGTCCGCTCTCAGGATGTCAGCATTCCTGATGCCAATGCTGGCACGTCTCCACTGCAGCTGCCATCACCTGCAGGACAGCTGCTTCCACCCATGCCCATTTGGAGCAGTCAGCATCTGGCCTCTCCAAGCCCAGAGTCCGTCCAGGTTGTCCCTCAGGGGCATCTGTGCTTTCGGACAGTCAGCAGGCATCCCCCAGCCTTCATGCAGCCACTGGGGTCCCATTACGGAGGAGCTGCAGGGAGGGAAGGGGCCATTCTCGCAAGAGAAGTAGATCACCATCAAAGGGGAAAGAGTAGAAGGTGCTGCTGAAACGTCCTATTTCTAGAAATCAAGGCCGTGGATGCTGGTCTGAATGTTAGTCATGTTTTGGATAGTCTCCCGGGTGTGCGAGCCACTTGGTCTGAATGTTAGTCATGTTTTGGATAGTCTCCCGGGTGTGCGAGCCACTTATGTGTTAGTTTGTTAGCTAAGCTTTCTGTTGCCATTGCTTTGTCATGTTGGAAGGAAGCACAATTTTCAAAATAAACAAAAATTTTTATTGTCATTGACCATGTCTGCTATTTACAATCATTGTGGCCTTCATAGGCTTTGGGTTATCTGAATGGTTCCATTCCTGGTCTTCGAATGGCACCAAGCAGTCCATGAGAGGGGCCTAGAACCGACTCCTTATCAGCCTCAGACGGACAGCCCTTCCAGTTTCTGGGACCCTCCCGTCTTGGTCCTCCTCCTCCTGCTCCTGCTCCTCCTCCTCCTCTGCTGGTCCTTCAATGTCTGCTGGCATTGGCTGGGTGCGCAGGGTGGCGAGGTTATGTAGCATGCAGCAGGCAATGACGAAGTGGGAGACTCTCTCTGGTGAGTACTGCAAGGCTCCTCCCGAATGGTCCAAACAGCAGAACCGCTGCTTCAGCACATCGATTGTGTGCTCCACAATGTTGCTTGTCACCTGATGGCTGACGTTGTAGTGCTCTTCTGCAGGGGTGCTGGGCGTACGGAGCGGGGTCATCAGCCATGGGCACAGAGGATAGCCCTTGTCGCCGAGAAGCCAGCCTTCTGGGTGAGCCGGGGCCTCGAAAAGGTCAGCGACTTAAGTCTGGTGCAGGATGAATGCGTCGTGGCTGCTGCCTGGGAACTGTGCATTGACCGCCAGGATCAGCTGCCGGTGGTCACAGACCAGCTGCACATTCAAGGAGTGGAACCCCTTGCGGTTGCAGAACTCCACAGGATTCTGTACAGGCGCCTGCAAAGCCACGTGCGTGCAGTCAATGGCGCACTGCACCATGGGGAAGTCCGCTATTGCCGCGAAGCCCTCTGCGGGCTCCCGCTGCTTCTCCGGTGTCGCAGTGAAGGATATGTACTGACGCCGCCTTTTAAACAGGGCATCTGTAACCTGCTGGATGCAGCTATGCACCGCAAACTGGGATATGTTGGCAATGTCCCCAGTTGCTGACTGGAAGGAGCCGGTCGCATCGAAATTCAATGCCACTGTTATCTTCACAGCCACCGACAGAGAGGTCCTGCACCTTATCTGCAGCTGCAGATCTTCCTGAAGCAGGTGGCACAGCTCAGTCACCACCTCCTTTCGGAATCGCAGCCTCCTAACACACTGCTCCTCTGACATGTTGAGGTAAGAGAACTGCTGCCTGAATACCCTGGCAGCGTAAGGTCTGGTGTGGTGACGCCTGTTGGCCCTCCTCCGTCTGGCTATTCCTGGCCCTCTCTCCCTCCGTCCCTGTGCCCTTTCCAGATGGTCGAGCAGCAGGACGTTCCCCTCCAAAGCAGCCCCCATAATAATAGGTCAGCAGAAATTAAATAGGGTGTAAACGCTCACCAGCAGCAGGGTGATGGTATGAAGGCTGAAGGTCTTCTGGCAGCGCTGGGTCACTAGTGAAATGGCTCAGAGTTCAACTTTGCAACTCTGTGTAAATCTCAAATAAGTTGTGCTCCCAAAATGGCTGCCGCTTTGAAACCAGTGCAGTCCCCTTTAAAGAGCGCCCCCCCCCAAGCCCGAGAGCGGCTGGGGAACGTTCCAGGAAGCTGTCCTTATTAGCGCCGGTCGGAACAGAGGGGGGCGCCACTGAATTTCCGGTCCGGGGCACCAAAAAGGCGTTGCACACTGATATGACATCATGATCAGCCTGCGCACGCGAGCGGGCGCTAAGATTTAGCGCCGGCGCTAAAAGCCAACTCAATATGGCAAGAGGCACTGGGTTCACTGCGCCCGCCCGAAAATTGGGTAACGCCCCAATTCTCGGCCTCTTTGGACGCTAATCGCTGGCGCTAACAACCGAATTTCTCCCCCAAGATCTTTAACATATATTCACTGCATAACTCCATTATAATGTGTTTACCCAGAATAAACTAAAGTTTTACTGTTATTTTTATTCATCATGGGATGTAGGTGTCACTGGCAAGGTCAGCATTTATTGCCCATCCCTAATTGCCCTTCAGAAGGTGGTGGTGAGCCGCCTTCTTGAACTGCAGCAGTCCGTATGGTGAAGGTACTCCCACAGTGCTGTTAGGTAGGACGTTTGGCCCAGCGACGATGAAGGATCGGCGATATATTTCCAAATCAGAATGATGTGTGATTTGGAAGGAAACTTGGAGGTGATAGTGTCCCCATGCACCTGCTGCCCTTCTTCTTCTAGGTGGAAGAGGTCGCGGGTTTGGGAGGTGCTGTGGAAGAAGCTTTGGCGAGTTGCTGCAGTGCATCTTGTAGATGGTGCATGTAATGTATGTACTTTTAAGGGAGAGAACTACTTTTTACAGCTCCTGTATACTGTAGTACCGGCAGTGACCACACCTGTATATAAACCCTGAGTAGTGATCTGTACAGTTAGTTCTAGAGTAACCCTCATTCAGTAAACACCTGTTGAATCGTTCCCTGCAGCCTGTTGTCTGATTATTGAAGGACACAACATTAAGATACACGGATCTAACATTGGCGATGTGGCAGATTCGAACCTACCTGCAACTCTGCATCACCTCCCAGGGATTCGCTCCTGGAGAACAGTGGAAGAAGGTCGAGACCAGAAGCACGGGCGTCGACCACGGGCAACCGCCCAGTCATCCAGCGGAGATTTGAGCATCGCAGGGGAGGCTGTCGAGAGCCAGGCTTGGCTTTCCAGTCACGGTGGTCCAGCGAAACGGGCTGGCAACAGGTACTGCGCAGACCCTTCCCGGACAGCGGCGGGCTAGAGCCCGACCGATCAGCACAGAAAAAGGCCGAGCAGCGTCGACGGGGGAGAGAGAGAGGGCAGAGCGCACAGGGCGCAGCCAGTGTTCAGGACCGAGCGGCGTCAACAGGGGAGAGAGACGAGAGAGAGCAGAGCGCAGCCAGTGTTCAAGGGCCGAGCAGCGTCAATGGGGGAGAGAGGCACGCAGGAAAACGTGAGGCGCTTCCATTGCCATGAGGACCGCAGAGAGCGGCGTTGGCAGCAGCGCAGGAGCAGCGCACGAAACCCACATGGCGTTGCCATTTGCCACGAGGACCGCCGAGAGCGGCGTTGGCAGCAGTGCAGGAGACGCCATTTTAAGCCGCAGCGGGGAAGAAAGGAAAGCGCGGGAGACGCCATTTTACGCCAGTCTAACCACACCCAAAAATGCCGAAGAGTGGCAGTATCACAGCGTTCGACAATGAAGTCGAAGATTGGACGACATATGTCGAACGCATAGAAGTATACTGCAAGGCGAATGAAGTGCCAGATGACAAGAAAGCGCTGGTATTGTTGAATTCAATGGGTGCAAAAATGTATGGCTTACTACGAAACCTTGTAACCCCAGAAAAGCCAGTAGAAAAGGATTTTGAAAACATAGTGTCAATCCTACAGGACCACTTAAATCCCACACCGCTGCTGATAGCAGAAAGATTTAAGTTTCACAAAAGGAACCAGCATAAAGATGAAAGTAATGCTGAGTATTTAACGGAACTGCGCAAGCTATCGAAACACTGCCAGTTTGGAACGGGACTAGCAGATACTTTAAGGGACAAGTTTGTGTGTGGGCTTCAAAGTGAAGGAACCCAGAAATGGCTTCTATCAGAAAAGGATCTTACGCTGGACAAGGCTTTCAGCATTGCAGTATCACACGAAGCAGCAGCACGGAGCGCTGCAGAGATACAATGGAGACCGCAAGAATATGGCACAAATGAAATGTCATACGGAACAGTGAAGTGCTATTGCTGCGGCAGAACAACACACGACCATAATGATTGCTGGTTCAAGGACAAAGTGTGCAGACAGTGTGGAAAAGTAGGACACATAGCAAGAGTCTGCAGGTCGGGAAAGAAAACCAGCAGCAAGAAATCTCCACAGGAGAAGTGCAAGAAGGTACATAAGGTGACGGAGAGTAGTTCAGACGAACAGAAGAGTGATACAGACTCCGGAAGCAAGGAGCTGGGTTGTCTGAAACTACATAATGTGATCAAAACGGAGGATCACCAAACTATCTGGGTCACGCTCAAGATAGCAGGAGTCCAAGTGAAAATGGAATTGGACATAGGATCAGCCCTAACAGTCATAAACCGAAGGGACTACAAGCGGCTATTCTCACATATACCCTTGAGAGATACAAAGATTGTCTTGAAGATGTACATGGGGCAAAAAGTCTACCCCAAAGGAAAAATAAGGGTGAACGTTATATATAACGGCAAGGAAACACCAAAATGGACCTATATGTATTGCCAGATGGAGGACCACCACTACTAGGACGTGAATGGATCCAGAAGATACAGCTAGATTGGCATTCCATACAGGCACTGACAGTGGCTGACAAAAAGGATGACAACGTCACACCTGGGCGACTGTCAAAGACCCTAACTGATGCGAAAGAAGTGTTCCAGCAAGGACTTGGAGCACTAAAAGGCATGACAGCGATGATTAAAATTGAAGAAAACGCAAGCCCAAAATTTTTTAAAGCCTTATGCGATCCACCCAGCCGTTGAAGCAGAGCTGGAGAGTCCGGAACGTTCAGGTGTACTGTCCAAGGTAGACTGGAGCGAGTGGGCTACACCCATCGTCCCTGTGATGAAAAAGTCGTTGAGCAGCACGCCTGGGGAACCAAGGAAGGTTCGCATCTGTGGGGACTTTAAGGTAACAGTGAACCCGGTACTTCACACCGTACAATATCCACTTCCGCGGATTGAAGATATTTTCGCCTCGCTATCTGGAGGAAAACGCTTCACTAAGATTAATCTGGCCCAAGCGTATCTGCAAATGGAGGTAGAAGAAGCATCAAAAAAATACCTCACAATCAACACCCATAAAGGTCTCTACCAATACAACCGGCTGGTATTCGGGGTAGCATCAGCTCCGGCTATTTGGCAGAGGGCAATGGAACAAGTCCTGCAAGGGATCCCAGGGACCCAGTGTTATTTGTACGACATCCTGGTCACGGGCGAAAATGACAGTGATCACCTTGCCAACCTGGAGCAGGTGCTCACTAGATTGCAGGAATATGGGCTCCGAGCTAACCGCCCCAAATGCGAGTTTTTAGAAAACAGATCTCGTATTGTGGCCACGTTATCGATAAAGAGGGGTTACATAAGTCCCCAGAGAAGATTGAGGCAGTAGTCAAGGCTCCAGCACCGGAAAATGTGTCACAACTGAGGCCGTTCCTCGGGCTGGTAAACTACTACCATAAGTTCTTGCCAAATTTGTCTACAATACTACACTCACAGAACACCCTACTGCAAACTGGGGTGCCATGGAAGTGGAGTGACGAGTGTAGACGAGCTTTCCAGAAGAGCAAAACACTAATCACATCGAAATAGGTATTGGCCCATTACAACCCGGCATTACCAATTCGGTTGGCGTGTGATGCGTCACCCTACGGCATTGGAGCGGTGCTGTCGCACAAATTCTCGGACGGCTCAGAGAGGCCAATAGCCTTTGCATCACGATCACTAACCTCAGCCGAGCGTAACTACGCCCAGATTGACAGGGAGGCCCTCAGTGTAGAGTGGGGAGTGAAAAAGTTCAATCACTATCTGCACGGGCAGAAGTTCACCTTGCTGACTGACCACCAACCACTTATCTCCATCTTTAATCCAAAGAAGGGCGTTCCGGTGATTACTGCACAACGGCTACAAAGATGGTCCCTTTTTCTAGGGGCGCACCAATATGAAATCGAGTATAAGGGCACGAAACAGCATGGAAATGCTGATGGGCTATCACGCCTGCCACTGCCTACTGTGGAGGAAGCACCAGCAGTGGATCCTGTCGAAATATTTCATTCGACTATAATTGAATGCTTGCCAGTAGCTAACGCTGGTATAGAGAAGGAGACCCGAAATGACCCGACACTGTCTCGGGTATATGATTTGACGGTGAAGGGATGGCCAGCACATGGCGACTCACTGTTGCCAGCATTCTCATCCAGAAGAGAACAGCTGTCAGTATGCCAGGGGACCTTGATGCATGGATCCCGAGTGGTAATTCCAGCCAAGTTAAGGGAGAGAGTGCTCAATGAGCTTCACGAAGGTCATCTGGGAGGGGTGAAAATGAAAAGCCTTGCTAGGGCTTATGTGTGGTGGCCGGGGATCGATCAGCAAATCGAGGACCTGACAAAGAGCTGCTCAGGATGCCAGAAAGTCCAAAATGCACCACCACATGCCCCTCTACACCCATGGGAGTGGCCCTCATCTCCATGGCAACGGGTGCATATTGATTTTGCTCGTCCATTCATGGCCTGAGGTCATCAAAATGTCCTCCACCACCACGGAGAAAACTATTGCAGTCCTACAGACCATTTTTGCCAGGAATGGCTTGCCAGAACAGATTTGCTCCGACAACGGACCACAGTTTGTGTCCGAAGAGTTCCGGAGGTTCTTGAAAAAGAATGGGGTAAGGCATTACACATCCGCCCCGTATCATCCAGCCACAAATGGATTGGCTGAGAGGTTCGTACAAACCTTTAAGAAGGCAATAAAGGCTATGTACAATGAAAACATTCCGCTGCAGCACAAGGTGGACAATTTCCTGTTCGCCTACCGGAATGCGACACATGCAGTCACCAACCACGCCCCAGCCATGATGTTCTTTAACCGAAGGTTAAGATCTCGCCTGGATTTGCTCAGACCAAACGTACGAAGAGATGTTGAGAGTAAGCAATTCCAGCACATCCATGAGAAGCCAACAAGGAGCTTCAATGTAAGGCAACCAGTCTTGGCCCGCGACTACCGAACAGAAAAATGGCAGCCAGGAACGATATGCACACAGCAGGGCCCACTAATGTACACAGTGAACGTTGGGGAGAGCATCGTGAGATGCCATGCTGACCAGATCCTAGAGTCACAGGAACTAGTCAACCCCATGCCTCGCCCATACGTACCTGGTGATGAACCCGACGTACAGGGCGCATCTACCCCAGAAACAGTAGCATCAGAAGCTGATGAACCAACCGACGACAGGGGGCCAGAATCGCCTCCGCACCAAGAGCAAGACACTCGGGAAAGGCGCTATCCAGAAAGGATCAGGAAGCCTCCCCAAAGACTGAATATATAAATAGACTATTTTCAGCTAATGTTGCATGTTAAAAGTGTTAATTGTAATTAGTTTGACATTTAATTGTTAAATGAGTGTTATGGTACTGTTAATCTAAAAGGGGAGGAATTGTAATGTATGTACCTTTAAGGGAGAGCACTACTTTTTACAGCTCCTGTATACTGTAGTACCGGCAGTGACCACACCTGTATATAAACCCTGAGTAGTGATCTGTACAGTTAGTTCTAGAGTAACCCTCATTCAGTAAACACCTGTTGAATCATTCCCTGCAGTCTGTTGTCTGATTATTGAAGGACACAACATTAAGATACACGGATCTAACAGTACACACTGCAGCCATCACCACGCCAGTGATGCAGGGAGTGAATGTTTAAGGTGGTGGATGGGGTGCCAATCAAGCGGGCTGCTTCGTCCTGGATGGTGTCGAGCTTCTTGAGTGTTGTTCGAGCTGCACTCATCCAGGCAAGTGGATGATCCATCACACTCCTGACTTGTGCTGTGTAGTTGGTGGAAAGGCTTTGGGGAGTCAGAAGGTGAGACACTCACTGCAGAATACCCAGCCTCTGACCTGCTCTTGTTGCTACCGTATTTATGTGGCTGGTTCAGTTGAGTTTCTGGTCAATAGTGGCCCCCAGGATGTTGATGCTGGGGGATTCAATGACGCTAAATCCCAGACTTGCATTCTGTCAATGTACATGTTGTACAGGCCATCTGCTCAGCCTGCATAAACCTAATGGCTGGCGCAGAGTGGGGCTAATTGCCTAGCAACTGCGTACGGTAATTTTACGGCTGGTGCAAATGACCTAAGAGAAGGTAAACACAACATTTTTACATAGTTTATAGTATTTCTTAATCAATGGGCCAAAAATTGTGGTCGCAGGCGTACCTCTGGAGTGTGCCACCGACCTGCGAAAAGAATATGCACCTACCTGATGGCAATTAGCCCAACTCGGCGCCAGCCATTAGGTTTATGGAGGCGGAGCGGATGATTTGTAGAACGCGTACACTAACAGAATGCAAGTTCGGGATTAAGCGCATGAGGGAAATCCCGAACTTGTGGTGGATTCCATAGGAGATATGAGGGCGTGCTCTGAAAGTACGCCATCATAACCACCGCAAAATCAGGGACATTCTTATAAGGCAGTAAAGTAAAAACAAATATCTTTGGTTAAGTAGCTAATAGCACATTTATGCAGTGCAGCCTTAGATTAACACCTTTAAAGCTCCTCCCAGCTATTGTTTTTAAGATTTCCCCCGCCCTTTCTACAATAAAAATGTGGGGGTGGCAATAAATCAAGTGACACTGTTAAAGGGGAGAAAGTATTTCTAAAACATCAAGAAAATGTAGATTGGCAGCAAAATTCAGAAGAAAAGTTAACAATTCCATACTATATAATGGGAATGAAAAGTTATGTTTTTCAAACATATACTTCACCCTTATTGTTTACAGCTGTCTTTGAGAGTCCAGCATTTTGCCAGCTGTAACAAGATGTGAGCAATAATAACTGTTTCCCATCATCAAATGTATTGGGAAATCATTGGAAACCAAGGATCAGCAACTTTATAATAAAGGTAAGGGGTGATTTTAAATTCAGAACTTGCCACAGCTCAAATGGTAATTGATGTAAGAAATCTATTAGGCACTTGGTCTAAGCGTTAAACAAAGCTTTAATCAACTGTTTTACAACATGGCGGTCTAGTTGTGTCCTTCACTAGTTCCTGTTAAGAATGTCCTGCGCAAGCTGGGCCCGTGCCCGAGTATTTATACTCTCCCTGGACAGCGCCACCAGTATTATTTCATAAGTCTTTCTTTCATGAATGACTGATTCATATCAGTAATACTGGAATATCTGCAAACTTAAGCACAATGTTACTTTTCAGTGTGGATTTGAATTTTGTATATTAGTCCACCAGTAATAGACTTGTGTCATATGTATCGAAAGAATAGGAGAGCAAATATAGGGAAGAGTTTGTTTAAAAAGCCAATCGCTTAAGTAAGCATGTAATGACGTCTATACCTGAAAATTACTTTTGCCATGAGCTGTAAAATCTGCATTATTTTGGGAATACTAAGGAGGAATAATATTCAGAGTGCAGAGCAGTGCACATTTCCCGACCGTTTATCGTATGCTGATAAATTGCTGTTCAGGGTAATTGGATTCCGAATTGTTGAGATTAGATTATCTCTGGTCTTTCAGATAATCAGGATCGACTGCAAACCAATATGGTGGGAATATTTTGTTTAATCAGAGTTTAAGACGGAATATAACACACTAGTTATACAGCAAAAACATACGACAGTGACAAGCAGCTGGTCGGACAGACGGCTGGCGTGCACGAACAGTTCTCCGGCTTACGGCCTTTCTTCCTCTCGTCTCGAACCTCCAAGAATGGGTCCACTCCCACAAGAGTGTTAGACCAGCCCCACTCTTGTATGGCTCTCCCTTCCACCGTCTGTGCTAAGGCCTCTTTAGATCTTGCTTTTATTCTCTTTTTAGGGGTGGGCCTGATTTGAATATGGACAGGACCATTTAACCCTTAAGACAAGGTGCCCAATGGTATTTTGAGTTCTTTGTCTTAACTTCTAGATGAAAAGCCTCCCCTAAGGGGTTTCCTGCTTTTCCCTCACATGTTTTTTCCGTTTATACATTTTGAAGGCCCATCCATTGTAATTCCTCCTATCTCTCCCTCCAAGTTTGGAGTCAGACATGCCATTCTCGGCCTTCAGATGTTCGTAGTTGCTTGTTATCAGTTAGTTATGTTCACGCTGTTCATGTAGCTTTGCAAAACTAACTGTTTCATTCCATTATTAGACTATTTTACCATGGAATGAATCATTAAATTCCCAAAGATATCTTCTATTCTATTCTCACACACTGATTAACTTACGCATTTTAAAGCAGTTTTGTTAAAGAAAGTCAAAATCCTAACTTAGCATTATAATATGGTTATTAGCAGTAATGGAAGAAACATAGGTGTTGGGCAACAGCTGGCTAAATTAGAGATACATAAACAAAGTCGAAATCCTAACTTGAAAACAGCAGATAGTTAGCTTGGAAAGAAGATTATATATAACCGTCACAGTGCGGAATGCTATAACATCCACAGAGAACCTAAACACAAGCAGATTCTAAGTATTTATCTAATTATTCTAATATATTAGTCTGAAGAGACGTTTTGTCTCAGGTTCTAATACAGTCATGTAAACACAGTCTTATTCGTGTCACAATTTCATTCGCTTATAAGCTCATATATTTTGGATACCCTAATTTCTAACAGCATTGAAGATGTCTACTTTAGGCTGTTATAACTGGTAATAATAGTGACATAAGGGAAAAGTGTACCATATTACAAGGCTAATGCAAGGCACATGTAGTGTGTTCCTATTGCCAAAATCAATCAGACATTGCAGCAAATTACTCATCAGTAGTGACAAGCAACTATTGCATACTTGGCCTGTTAAACTCTCATTACAAAGTATACTGTTGTGTCCGTGTATAATAAGACACAGACTGCAGGATAACGGTACAACAGGTGTTTACTCAACGTGGCTCACACTGGACTGGTCTGTACAGAATACTACTCAGTGCTATATATAGGTGTGGTCACTGCTGGTACTGCAGTATACATGAGCTGCAAAAGATAGTTCCCCCCTTAAAGGTATATACATTACAATTCCTCCCCTTTTAGATTAACAGTACCATAACACTCATTTAACAATTAAATATCAAACTAATTACAATTAACACTTTTAACATGCAACATTAGCTGAAAATAGTCTATTTATATATTCAGTCTTTGGGGAGGCTTCCTGATCCTTTCTGGATAGCGCCTTTCCCGAGTGTCTTGCTCTTGGTGCAGAGGCGATTCTGCCCCCTGTCGTTGGTTGGTTCATCAGCTTCCGATGCTACTGTTTCTGGGGTAGATGCTACCTGTACGTCGGGTTCATCACCAGGTACGTATGGGCGAGGCATGGGGTTGACTAGTTCCTGTGACTCTAGGATCTGGTCAGCATGGCGTCTCACGATGCTCTCCCCAACGTCCACTGTGTACATTAGTGGGCCCTGCCGTGTGCATATCGTTCCTGGCTGCCATTTTTCTGTTCGGTAGTCGCGGGCCAAGACTGGTTGCCCTACATTGAAGCTCCTTGTTGGCTTCTCATGGATGCGCTGGAATTGCTTACTCTCAACATCTCTTCGTACGTTTGGTCTGAGCAAATCCAGGCGAGATCTTAACCTTCGGTTAAACAACATCATGGCTGGGGCCTGGTTGGTGACTGCATGTGTCGCATTCCGGTAGGCGAACAGGAAATTGTCTACCTTGTGCTGCAGCGGAATGTTGTCATTGTACATAGCCTTTATTGCCTTCTTAAAGGTTTGTACGAACCTCTCAGCCAATCCATTTATGGCTGGATGATATGGGGCGGATGTGTAATGCCTTACCCCATTCTTTTTCAAGAACCTCCGGAACTCTTCGGACACAAACTGTGGTCTGTTGTCGGAGCAAATCTGTTCTGGCAAGCCATTCCTGGCAAAAATGGTCCGTAGGACTGCAATAGTTTTCTCCGTGGTGGTGGAGGACATTTTGATGACCTCAGGCCATTTCGACTGTGCATCCACGGCAATTAAAAACATTGAGTCCATGAATGGACCAGCAAAATCAATATGCACCCATTGCCATGGAGATGAGGGGCACTCCCATGCGTGTAGAGGGGCCTGTGGTGATGCATTTTGGACTTTCTGGCATCCTGAGCAACTCTTGGTCAGGTCCTCGATTTGTTTATCGATTCCCGGCCACCACACATAAGCCCTGGCTAGGCTTTTCATTTTTACCACTCCCAGATGACCCTCATGAAGCTCATTGAGCACTCTCTCCCTTAACTTGGGTGGAATTACCACTCGAGATCCACACATCAAGGTCCCCCGGCACACTGACAGCTGTTCTCTCCTTGTTGAGAATGCTGGCAACAGTGAGTCGCCATGTGCTGGCCATCCCGTCACCATCAAATCATATACGTGAGACAGTGTCGGGTCATTTCGGGTTTCCTTTTCGGTAAAAGCATTAGTTACCGGTAGTTATTCAACTATAGTCAAATGGAATATTTCGACAGGATCCACTGCTGGTGCTTCCTCCGCAGTAGGCAGTGGCAGGCGTGATAGCCCATCAGCATTTCCATGCTGTTTCGTGCCCTTATATTCAATCTCATAGTGGTGCGCCCCTAGAAAAAGTGACCATCTTTGTAGTCGTTGCGCAGTCATCACCGGAACGCCCTTCTTCGGATTAAAAATGGAGACAAGAGGCTGGTGATCAGTCAGCAAGGTGAATTTCTGCCCGTGCAGATAGTGGTTGAACTTTTTCACTCCCCACACTAGGCTGAGGGCCTCCCTGTCAATCTGGGCGTAGTTACGCTCGACTGAGGTTAGTGATCGTGACGCAAAGGCTATTAGCCTCTCTGAGCCATCCGAGTATTTGTGTGACAGCACTGCTCCAATGCCGTAGGGTGATGCATCACATGCCAGCCGAATTGCTAATGCTGGGTTGTAATGGGCCAATACCTCTTTCGATGTGATTAGTGTTTTGCTCTTCTGGAAATCTCGTCTACATTCGTCACTCCACTTCCATGGCACCCCAGTTTGCAGTAGGGTGTTCAGTGGGTGTAGTATTGTAGACAAATTTGGCAAGAACTTATGGTAGTAGTTTACCAGCCCGAGGAACGGCCTCAGTTGTGACACATTTTCCGGTGCTGGAGCCTTGACTACTGCCTCAATCTTCTCTGGGGACTTATGTAACCCCTCTTTATCGATAACGTGACCACAATACGAGATCTATTTTCTAAGAAACTCGCATTTGGGGCGGTTAGCTCGGAGCCAATATTCCTGCAATCTAGTGAGCACCTGCTCCAGGTTGGCAAGGTGATCACTGTCATTTTCGCCCGTGACCAGGATGTCGTCCAAATAACACTGGGTCCCTGGGATCCCTTGCAGGACTTGTTCCATTGCCCTCTGCCAAAAAGCCGGAGCTGATGATACCCCGAATACCAGCCGATTGTATTGGTAGAGACCTTTATGGGTGTTGATTGAGAGGTATTTTTTTGATGCTTCTTCTACCTCCATTTGCAGATACGCCTGGGCCAGATCAATCTTAGTGAAGCGTTTCCCTCCAGATAGCGAGGCGAAAATATCTTCAATCCGCGGAAATGGATATTGTACGGTGTGAAGGACCGGGTTCACTGTTACCTTAAAGTCCCCACAGATGCGAACCTTCCTTGGTTCCCCAGGCGTGCTGCTCAACGACTTTTTCATCACAGGGACGATGGGTGTAGCCCACCCGCTCCAGTCTACCTTGGACAGTACACCTGAACATTCCAGACTCTCCAGCTCTGCTTCGACAGCTGGGAGGATCGCATAAGGTACCGGTCTGGCCTTAAAAAATTTTGGGCTTGCGTTTTCTTCAATTTTAATCATTGCTGTCATGCCTTTTAGTGTTACGAGTCCTTGCTGGAGCACTTCTTTCACGTCAGTTAGGATCTTTGACAGTCGCCCAGGTGTGATGTCATCATCCTTTTTGTTAGCCACAGTCAGTGCCTGTATGGAATGCCAATCCAGTTGTATTTTCCGGATCCATTCATGTCCCAGTAATGGTGGTCCACCATCTTGCAATACATACAGGTTTGGTTTTGGTGTTTCCTTACCGTTATATATAACGGTCACCCTTATTTTTCCTTTGGGGTAGACTTTTTGCCCCGTGTACGTCTTCAAAATAATTTTTGTGTCTCTCAAGGGTATGTCTGAGAATAGCCGCTCGTAGTCCCGTCGGTTTATGACTGTCAGGGCTGATCCTGTGTCCAATTCCATCTTTACCTGGACTCCTGCTATCTTGAGAGTGACCCAAAAGGTTTGGTGATCCTCCGTTGTGATCACATTATGTAGTTTCAGACAACTCAGTTCCCTGCTTTCGGAGTCGTTATCACTCTTTTGTTCGTCTGAACTATTCTCCGTCATCTTATGTACCTTTTGTACTTTTCTTTGGTAGGTTTCTTATTGCTGGTTTTCTTTCCCGACCTGCAGACTCGTGCTATGTGTCCTACTTTTCCACACTGTCTGCACACTTTGTCTTTGAACCAGCAATCATTCTGGTCGTGTGTTGTTCTGCCGCAGCAATAGCACTTCTCTGTTCCATATGACATTTCGTTTGTGCCATATTCTTGCAGTCTCTGTTGTATCTCTGCAGCGCTCCGTGCTGCTGCTTCATATGATACCGCAATGCTGAAAGGCTTTTTCAGCGTAAGGTCCTTTTCAGATAAAAGCCGTTTCTAGGTTCCTTCACTTTGAAGCCCACACACAAACTTGTCCCTTAAGGTATCTGCCAGTCCCGCTCCAAACTGGCAGTGTTTCGATAGTTTGCGCAGTTCTGTTAAATAATCAGCATTGCTTTCATCCTTATGCTGGTTCTGTTTGTGAAACTTGAATCTTTCTGCTATCAGCAGCGGTGTGGGGTTTAAATGTTCCTGTAGTATCGTTACTATTTCTTCAAAACTCTTTTCCATTGGCTTCATTGGGGTTACTAGATTTTGTAATAAGCCATACGTCTTTGCACCCATTAAATTTAACAATACCGATGCTTTCTTGTCATCTGACACCTCATTTGCCTTGCAGTATACCTCTATTCGTTCGACATATGTAGTCCAATCTTCGACTTCATTGTCAAATGCGGTGATACTGCCAGTCTTCGGCATTTTGGGTGTGGTTTAAAATGGCGTCTCCCAATGGCTTAAAATGGCGTCTCCCACGCTTTCCTTCCTCCCCCGCTGCTGCCAACGCTGCTCCCGGAGGTTCTTGTGGCAATGGCGGCACCCTGTAGGTTTCGCGTGCTTCTCCTGCGCTGCTGCCAACGCCACTTTCGGCGGTCCTCATGGCAATGGCGGCGCCCTGTAGGTTTCTGCGTGTCTCTCTCTCCCTCTTTTCGACGCTGCTTGGCCCCTGAACACTGGCTGCACCCTGTGCGCTCTGCCCTCTCTCTCTCTCCCCCGTCGACGCTGCTCGGCCCTTTGCTGTGCCGCTCGGTCGGCTCTAGTCCACCGCTGTCCGGGAAGGGTCTGCGCACTACCTGTTGCCAGCCCGTTTCGCTGGACCACCTCAACTGGAAAGCCAAGCCTGGCTCTCGACAGCCTCCCCCGCAATTCTCGAGCCTCTGCTGGATGACTGGGCGGTTGCCCGTGGTCGACACCCGAGTCTCTGGCCTTGACCTCCAATCCACTGATCTCCAGGAACGAATCCCCGGGAGGTGATGCAGAGTTGCAGGTAGGTTCAAACTTGCCTTGTCGCCAATGTTGTGTCCGTGTATAATAAGACACAGACTGCAGGAGAACGGTACAACAGGTGTTTACTCAACGTGGCTCACACTGGACTGATCTGTACAGATTACTAATCAGTTCTATATACAGGTGTGGTCACTGCCGGTACTGCAGTATGCATGAGCTGTAAAAGATAGTTCCCCCCTTAAAGGTATGTACATTACATATACCATTCATTGTTAACCGAGCAACACATGTGGATGAACAGTACCAGCGGTTGCTGAAAATGGCTGCTAGACATAACGACCTGGAATTTCCACTAGGTTGCACTGGTTTTTTTCAGCACCATTTGCCAGAAATCTGCCAAACCAGCACAAGACCGCTGAATTTTAAGCGTAAATTACGTTCAGCGTAAATTGAGTTTCTGCGAACTTTTGCGCCAGTTTAAAAAACATCGTGCTGGAAGCTGGCCCCGCCCACAAAACTGGCCACAACCCAAGATCAAATTAATCACCATGGCGAGTTTTTGCAAATTGTGCTCGTTTGCAGGCCTTTGAGGAGGCTCTAAAAAGGGCACTAGTAGTCACGTTTAATTTACAAAGAAACTGACTACTGTACACCAATATGACTGGGAAATGGTTTTAAAGTCATATTCAGTTATTTAAAATCAGGTTACTCACAGGTGGTGGGTTAGACGCTGATTAAAATGCTTCTTTTTTGTGATAAAACCATTTTCACCCATTTAAACCCATTAATCAAACTGCACCAAGTTACCATCATGGAATATTTTTAAAAGCAAAATAAAAAAAAAATACCTTCTAATATGCTGCCCAATTACGCTGGTTCATGGCAGATTTAGCATTCGCCGACAAGCAAATAAGCTTGAGTGGAAACTTGAGGAGAAAAAAAACCACTTCTCAAAACTAGTGCCATTTCCACCTGGATCGCCGACTGCACCCAAAGCGGAAACTCTACCCTATAATGTTGCAAATGAGGCATAGTGTCCAGTCCTGCTTACTTTCTGTTACATCTACCATTATTTACATGTGATCTTTGATGCATTATACTTGAGGTCATGTTGAGAGGCAGCCCACTTATCTACTGTAACGATCAATAACATGTCATTCTATAGTGGGCACTAGGTGGAGCCGTAGAGCTGTATATAGCTGTATGTATAAGACTACACTACCCAGCTGTATGATATTAAGACTACATTACCCATGAGGCACTAGGCTACCCACAAGGCAGCAGTCAAGATGGAAGCCTCCACAGATACTGTACCGGTCCACATGTGCTCAATAAAAGGTCTAGCAAAAGCTAGCTGTGTTCATAATAAGAATGTCTAGTTATTAATGAACATAACATGGTACCAGGGTGGTGAAGATCTGCTGAAAATTGTGAAAAGCGACATGGAGAATTTGAAGCCACCAGAGCGTTTGAATCTCGAGGGAAATGTCGACTACAATTGGCGGATTTTTAAACAACAATTCGAACTCTACATTGCAGCCATCGGATTCGGTACGAAGCCAGATGCAAGGAAGATAGCGTTGCTGCTTACGGTTGCAGGCCCACAGGCGATAGAGGTATTTAATACATTTGTATTTAATCCAGTGGAGAACAGAGAAAAACTAGAAGATGTGATAAAAAAAATTGATGCACATTGCTCTCCCAAAAAGAATGAGACCTATGAAAGATACATCTTCCGTTCTCGGACACAGCAGCAAAATGAGACTTTTGATAGCTTTATAACTGATCTGAAACTGAAAGCACAGACATGTAATTTCTCTGAGCTCAAAGCATCCATGATTCGTGACCAGATTGTGTTTGGTATTCATGATAAAAAAAGTCAGGGAATGTCTGTTGAGAGAAACCGAACTAAATTTGGAAAATGCGGTGAAAATATGCCAAGCCAGTGAGTTAGCTCGAAAGCACGCGAAGACTTTCAGTGAAATCAATAATGATGCAAATGTAATGAGTGATAATGCTGCTGTCGGTGCTGTGTCCTACAAGGGGAAGAAACATGGGCAGAACAGAAATGAAAAGCAATCGGAGGATGAAATTTTTAATTGTAAATGCTGTGGTTACAAACACCAGTTAAGACAATGCCCAGCGTTTGGAAAAATGTGCACAAAGTGTAATGGAAAGAATCACAATGCTTTTCAAAAGTAAAAACGACGAAAGGGCAACGAGTTAATGTGATTGAGGACACTGATTTAAGTGAGACATTTTTTGTAGGAATGGTGTCATGTGACGATATCAAAAAAGAAACAGAAAATGTGCAGCACTCAGAAATAGACAATGCTGAACATAAAGTTAATGCAGTAAAAGAGGACAAATGGATGATCCCACTGCAGATAAATGGAGCATTAGTTACATTGAAACTGGACACTGGGGCAAAAGCAAACTTAATCAGTATGAGTGACATTAACAATATGAAAGAAAAGCCCAAAATACAGAAAAAGTCAGTACTACTGAAGGACTATAATGGACAGAAAATAGATAGCTTAGGTGTATGCAGACTTAAAGTGACAGTCAAAAACAACGTGCATCATCTCATGTTTTCTGTTGTGGCTGAAAGATTTGATTCGATACTAGGTGACAAAGCTTGTGAAGACTTAGAACTGGACAAGAGAGTCTACCGTATAAACTGTGCCATAAGCAGACCAGATGACTCAGGTGATGAAGCAGAGAGCCCATCAAGGATGAAAAGGCCAAAGGGTATCCATGTCTTCAAAAAGCCTAGTTTCTCCAAGAAGAAAGAAAAAGACTTTAAGGTCAAAGAGAAGCCAAAGGAAGAAAAGCACAAAGAGGAAAAACACAAGGAGAAAAAGCCCAAAGATATAACTGCAGCAGATGTTGTTAAGCAGTGGAAAGAGAAAAAGAAAAAGAAGAAGCCTGCACCAGAGCAGGAAGCAGTTCTGGTGGATACTCCTTCTTCCCTCAGGCCAATCTTTGGTGTTCCATTAGCTGAGGCTGCTGAGAGGACTATGCTGTATGATGGGATCCAGCTGCCAGCAGTTTTTTGAGAGAGCATTGACTACATTGAGAGTTATGGCATGAAGAGTGAAGGAAACACTGAAACCCTCTCCAAGCAAAGATCGCAAGGAGACCTCGATCTATACAAGAGCAGATTGATGACAATGCCACAATTGCATCTGGTCATTCACCACCAGAACAATCTCATGGAGACACATCAGACTTACCCGTGTTGAGAAGATCCACACGTGAAGTAAAAGAGCCTGATAGACTTAATCTTTGAGTACAATGTAAAGCTTTGAAAATGTGTTGACTGTTTTGAAAATGTTTATGTTTATAGAGCACTAACAAAAGTGTTACTGATATTATCGTTATTGTTTTCTTCAAAGTTGATTGATCTTGATTTTGTTAAACCTCAAAGAAAGGGGGATGTAACGATCAATAACATGTCATTCTATAGTGGACACTAAGTGGAGCCGTAGAGCTGTATATAGCTGTATGTATAAGACTACACTACCCAGCTGTATGATATTAAGACTACATTACCCATGAGGCACTAGGCTACCCACAAGGCAGCAGTCAAGATGGAAGCCTCCACAGATACTGTACCGGTCCACATGTGCTCAATAAAATGTCTAGCAAAAGCTAGCTGTGTTCATAATAAGAATGTCTAGTTATTAATGAACATAACAATCTACTACATGTTAAAATAACCCAGGCCTGAAACTTAGGCCAGTGAGTGTTTTGCACTCCAATCCTAACCCTAACCCACCCCTCTCCCTCCCGTCTGCCTGAAATCCATTCGGAGTTAAAATCAACCCCCTGGTTCTATTATGCCTCTTTTGTACCTGAGTCGGTTACTGTATAGATGTTTCAGCAGGAAACAACAAAAATATTAGCAGAAATAATCTGCAACAGGTCCGCCACCTGCAGAACAGAACTTCTGGCTTACCTTAAAAGATTTATCCTCGTGTTGGAGTCGACAGAAATCAACAGGCTGAGACTTTTCTTTAAGCAAAAACAAAATGTGTCTTACTTTAATCAATCTCCACGAGGTCTGAAGGCTCAGCCCCATGCAGGGGCTATGACGTCATCATGCAACCGACGTCATGACATCATCACGTTCCCGACGCTCTTAAAGGGACCCTGCACCAAAACCCAACCCAGCATGTACATATCACAACATTGCTATACAAAGTGAATTGTGTTTAGTTACATATAACAGCATTGGCTATACATTGTGTTATTGTCCCTATGTGGTCTCCGCCACACTAGTCTGATATCCTTCCAGGTCCGGTGGATTTGGGAGACAGCACAGGATCTTTCTGCAACCTTTTTTCATGCCTACTGCACCGGGTGCCTCAATGGGAGGGAGTAGGGTGGCTACCTGTCCCACTTTACAACTGTGACTCCACTTCAAAAGTACTTCATTGGCTGTAAAGCGCTTTGAGACGTCCGGTGGTTGTGAAAGGCGCTATCGAAATGCAAGCCTTTCTTTGTTTCTTCTCCCCCACTCCATCTGGCAGGACTCCCATGACATCATCGGTGAAGCTTGACTCCTCTGTCTGAAACGCAGCATTGCTGAGGAAAATCTCGCATTAAGAGGCGTTCCCCAGTCTCCCCTGCACTACTTCAGGGCTTTCCATGGATGCTCAATGCACTTAACAAGTGCTACTCTGTATTCATTAATGTTGGGCTTGTTAGATCGATCACTGTACGTGTATTAAAACACCTTTTGGCAAAGCTAGTGAAATCAGTTCAATCAGAGATTAACACGCTTCTTCTGCACTGCTCAAAAACCTGAGATAACAGTAAATGAACCCTTGATTAGTGAACCAACAGTAAATTCCAAGTTCCGGTGTAGCAGTGCCCCAAGATTATCATTTTGAATCAATTTAACCAGAGGAATTTACCCACAGTGCAGAATGAGGGTCATCCCTCCAGCATTTTAATGTTTGCTTTTCTGGATTTTTTAAGCAAGCTGGGGTATTATTGGGCAGGTTGATTTTTCACAGCAATTTATCCAGGAAATGCTTTGCAACGGGCAGAAAAAATAATGCCCCCAGGCGCAACATCTTACTGCAATAGTTAAATGTGTTCATACAATAGTTGGCTTTACTTGCAACAGTGGTGTAATACAATTGAGGTAATGTTGTGGAAAAGCACATCACGGAAAGTATAAAATCATGCCCATGATATTATAACTGAGAGCTTTATAATGAGGGTAGGGTGTTCAACCTTGTCACAGGCACTTGGGTACAAGCCAGCTAATTATTCATGCATATCACGTATTTCTAACAATTATGTAAAACAAATCCAGTGACCACTGCGGTCTTATTTCTTGATGACATCACATTAAAAGCTAACAAAGCATGTTTGTTGCTAATGTGAGGTCATCAAATTTTGCAACCTGAATAATTCTCTAGGTGTTTTTGCCTTGATTTTATCTGTGAATATTTGACCCTTAGACGGCCAGCAGATCCAGGGAAAGGAAAGACTTCCTCAGCTGGCTGCACTTCCAAGTTTTCAGCCCATGCACTGTGGTGTTGAAGCAAACATTAATTTCACGGTAATAAAGCTATCCAAATGTTAACATTAAACCTAAACTATAAACATTGAAACTAAAATAATGAAAATAAAATCAAACACGAGGGAAGATTATCTTGGCAAATCGGGCAGGGGCAGAAAACTGGATGGGGACTTGTCTTGGAGGGTCCCTACCCATGTCCTGACCTACGAACATACAAACGAACAATGATGGACAGGAAAAGCCCCTCTGGTCCATGCAGCCTGCCCCACACAATTCTGATACCTTACGTAGCACAATTGGGGCCCCAAACACTCCTTCCAGGTGAAACAGCAATTTACTTGTACTTCTTACAATTTAGTATACTGTATTCACTGCTCACGGTGCAGTCTCCTCTACATTGGGGAGACCAAACGCAGATTGGGTGACCGCTTTGCAGAACACCTCCATTCAGTCCGTAAGCGTGACCCCGAACTTCCGGTCAATTATCACTTTAATTCTCCGCTCCGCTCCCACTCTGACCTCACCGTCCTTGGCTTCTTACACTGTTACAGCGAAGCTCAATGTAAGCTTGAGGAACAGCACCACATCTTTCGATTAGGCACTTTACAGCCTTCTGGACTCAACATTGAGTTCAACAATTTCAGACTACAACCTCGGCCCCTATATTTTTTTTCTCACATGGTAGCTGTTGATGATTCTGCCATCGCCAGTTACACCTCATCTAGTGTCACCTTTTGTCTCTTAACTTGTCCCATTACCATCTCCTTTTGCTTTGCACCATCATCCCTTTTGTCAGTCAATCTCTTCTGCCTTCCATCCTATCACAGGCCTTCCCTTTGTTCTTTCCTCCCCTCCTCCCTGTCCCTGCCCCTGCACTTGCTTAAAAATCTGTCACTTCTCTAACCTTTTCCAGTTCTGACGAAGGGTCCTCGACCCAAAATGTTAACTCTGTTTCTCTCTCCTCGAGGCTGCCTGACCTGCCGAGCATTCCCAGCATTTTCTGGTGTTATTTCAGATTTCCTGCATCTGCAGTATTTTGCTATTGTACTAACATAGTCTAAGTCAGGAATGGTTAATATTAACCATTACTCCCTCAAAGAAGCCTCAAGGCTAATCTTAGAAATATGCCTGAACCTGCAGGACGGTAACCAGCAATTGTCAGTATACTAGTTTGAATGTACAGGTCTAGTCAACAACTGCACTCTAATTTTCTAAGAACCACTATTCAACTCCTTAATATTCATATTGCATTGGAAAAAAATACCTTAATGTTTAAATCAAAATGATTGCTGCTGCTTGTAATGGCATTAATTAGGACAGAAGATTAAGGACTTTTAATGGTTGGTGGCCTGGGTTCAAAGTTTTCTTTGCTCAACTCTGGTAATATGTTCTTACCCTGTTCCAAACATCATTATTTTCAGTAGGTCTAAGTGTCATCGTGCTCCAAATAATCTAGTCATCAATTAAGAATTATCTTCATTGTAGATAATTTGCAGGCTGCAGGGCTCAGAAGGTAACATTGAAAATGAAGGCAAGATATTGGTTGAGATTGTAGAAAATTCCATTTTTATCAAATGCTATTAATGCAGTACTGTAGTTACAGCTGTAATTATGTTTCTGTTGTCCTTTGTGGAATTGAATTTTAGGTAAACTCTTGAGTAAAGTAATAATTGGCCTCTTGTTTCAGCCTGCTAGGACCAGTAATATTTTGTAAAGCTAATTACATGTCAGAATAATAATCCTCAATGATAGCCACCTGACCTCACTGAGAGCTGACCTTTAACATATCTGGAATTATGTTTAATTATACGCACAAGGTCCCTACAAAATGCATACGTTAAATCATGGTAAATGGCTACTGTTGCAAATGTAGGTCTGCTGTAGATAACTTCTGGGTTTCAGTGATGTTAATTGCTCCCCTAAACCATCTGTGCATCTTGCTTTTATGAGAGTTGGCTTACATTGCCAGGAATGTAATATTGGCCCGGATTTCACGGTGCATCTGACAGCGTACGCAGTCGAAAGCCTTCAGAATGGCCCCGCGAGTTCTGGGTTTCCGCATGTGCTGCGCATACGCGAAAACCCAGAACTCGGGATCTGCCCAAGGCCTTCTTTTCCCAGAGTAAGTGTTAAAATAAACATTAAAAAAACTTTTTAAAATTATTTAAACATTCATTTATATTTAAAATTAGTTTTGGTAAATTTTGTCCCATTTAAAAATATTTCAATTTATTTTTCAAATAATTACATTTTTATTTTAAATGTTTAATTAAAGGGTATTTTAATTAATTTTGAACCTGTGATCATTTATTTTTGTTTTAGTGTTGTGAAATTTTATTTATTAAGCGATTCCTATTATGCTCATGGGGATTCCAGACGTAAATGGAATCCTAAGCGTCATAGGAATCCTCCCTTTTTGATTGGTTGGCCTGGCTCGCGTGATCCCAGGGATGCTTGCGAACCACACACACCACTGGGATCCGTGGGCCTTAATGTAGGCATACGCCTGCAGGCCCAGGACCGCAAGAGTCCAAAGCTCCAGAGCCATCAGGTAAGTGTGTAGTTTTCTTTCAGTTCGGAGGCATACAGGGGCGGCAAGCCTCCAATCGCAATTTCCAGGCCAATATCTTTCGTGATATGACCTTTTGGAATATGTGTGTCTTTCAAACAAGTGCTTCTTCAGTTTCTTCAAAGGTAAACCAAGCAATCACTTGTTAAGATGAGTTTTGATATAAATCGATAAGTTGTTCTGCTTCACAGTAAAGTGAACATACAGATTATAAGTTAAGACTGAACTCACTTTAATTCAAAGAGGACAACTTATCTTCATGTAGCAATGCCAAATAACGAGGATGCCATGCTTTCCAACATCAATGGGTCATCATAATTGACTTTAAAAAAAACCGTAGGCCGCGATTTTGCCACAGGAGGCGGGAGTTGGAGTCGGGTTGGATTCGGGTTGGCTGGTGTACAGGTTTCGGTCTCGCTGCCGGTTTCAGCCACTCTCAAATAACAATTTTCATTTAACTGGGCTCATTAAGCCCGCCGTGCGCGTTACCCG
This sequence comes from Somniosus microcephalus, assembly GCF_052327205.1. Taxonomy (NCBI): domain Eukaryota; kingdom Metazoa; phylum Chordata; class Chondrichthyes; order Squaliformes; family Somniosidae; genus Somniosus; species Somniosus microcephalus. The sequence goes on from NC_141001.1 coordinate 84,479,937, forward strand.
GCCCAATCAGTGGGTGCGGGTCTGCTGCTCGTCTCTGCTGATGTCATCGCTTCAGTTGGTTTTAAAGGGTCCATGTAGCCTTTGCTTTTCATTTTCTTTGTGCTGCTCTTGAAAATGGCCCACTGCAACATGACTGCTCCAAGATGTAAGACTGCTCCTCGTTTTGATGATGACTCCCTCCATGCTCTTGTGGAGGGTGTAAGAGGGCGCAGGGAGGTTCTGTTCCCTCCCGATGGTCGGAGGAAGCCTCCTCAGCAGACAAAGGCAGCCTGGCTGCAAATTGCTGAGGAGGTTAGCGCAAGGTTGTCATGCTCACGCACCTGGGTGCAGTGCCGGAAAAGGTACAATGATCTGCTTCACTCAGCAAAAGTGAGTATAACATCACACTTACCTTCAATCTGCTCCCCATCTCCGCTCATCACCAGCACTCTGCATTGTCAACCTACTCCTGCACATCCCAACCTACCCTTACTTTCCTTGCACACTTACCTATCCCTCTCTCTCTATGTACAGAATCACTTCACCATCCTACTATGCACCCCTCACACTCACTCTCATTGTTATTCAATGACAACAACTAACAACGCACAGGGAGGCACCTTGGTATTGGCACCTCACTCCATCATTGTCTCCCTCTTAGCTTCTATGTTATGGATTCTCTACACTCACTCCATCAATCTCACTGAAACAACACTTGTGTCCCTCCTTGCAGGAAAAGAGAGCCCACAATAAGAGGGAGAGAGGGAGGACAGGAGGAGGTCCACCATCCCTGGCTACTTTAACAAGTGCTGAGGAGGCTGCTCATGACATCGTCAGAGGTACAGAGGAACTGGAAGTGGGGGACGGGGAGGCGGGCGCAGTTGAGCAAGCTGGTGACAGAATAGTTTGCATAGTTATACATTGTTTGTTTGTTGTTGCACGTCTAACCAATGTTTAGGGAATTGCAGGAAAACTGCATAGATTTAGATTTCATGAGTAACTGATGTGGCATCTGATATTCATACAAATTGAGTTTTGATCATCTGCACAATAGGATGTTTCTGGTACTTAAATATCACATGTCTAACTCATGCCTTTACTCCCCCACAGGATCATCGAGAGCCCCCCTCCCCACTGTCCAGGAGGAAGAGCTGGATGACTCCTCAGATGAACCTGGAGCCTCTGAGGGACCAGCGTCACCAGACATCAGCGCAGTCAGCTCCAGCGCAGATACGCAAACCTTGGTGGGTCCTTTGCGAGATAGAGTAGTGTTGTCAACTGGTGTAGCTCAGCTCACAAGTGAGCATCAGCAGATGGTGGAGACAGGGACAGCAGTGGAGAGTCCTCGTCGGAGGGCGCAGGATGCTCCTAGCTCTGCTCAGCTGCATGTGGACGCTGTGGCTCTGGGGCCATCCAGAAAGAGAGCGGTGCTGGAACTTCAGGAACAAGTGCAGGAGCCTCTGACTGGGTTTGCATCCACGGTAACTGTGAGTGTGCAGAGAATGGAGGAGTCCATCTCAAACATGAGCACTGCCGTGGTGAACACAATGACGAATGAACATGCTGCCATGGAAAGGATGGCAACCATGGAGGACATAAATCACCAGACTCAAATGAGCACGGTGACTCTTCTAAATAGATGGTCTGCTATAGAGAGTAGATAGGCATCTATTGAAGAAAGGCACCAGAGGAGCATGGACGTCCCCGTTATGAGGACTGTCAGTACAGAGACGGGTTCTCATGGCCTCACTGATGTGCAGCAAGGTGCTCTCCGGCCACTTGCTAGCAGTGAAGTGTGGGTGACCCATGAGAGGGATGTTGGTGGTCGACAACAGGGAAGAATGGGCTCCTCTCCAAGCGCTCACATGACCATACCACTCGGAGCCCTTGGTCAGAGCCCCAGATTCTGCACCCAACTGAGATGGCCGTCTCAGCCCTGCACAGCCGCAGGAAGAACAGACTGTCTCGGAGCCCTCCCAGGCTCCCAAACCCAGAGGACGCCCGCCAAAGGCGTCTAAGCAGGTGCAGCATAGAAGTGAGCAAGGTGCCTCTACATCTGCTGAAGCCACAGGGGAAACACCACATAGAAGCACGCGTAAGAGAAAGTCAGCACACAAATAGTCACAAGGGTAGTCACTTGGGTGTTTTCTTCTCTTACAAAGTAAAGTTTGTCATCCTGATTTTAACTTTATTAAACAAAAGTGATGGCAAAGAATAAAAGATTTGGCCTATGTATGCTCAGAAATTGAAGTTACACAGTGAGGGCTCAGGGCATCTTTCATGTGTAATGATGGTGGTGAGAGTGATAGGAAACCACAGTTTATTGTACAGATGATGTATGGTGTTTTAAGAAGGTCGTCCAGACATTCATTTCCACATGCTAGCCACATGTGGTTGATGCGTATACTTATGCGAATCTAGTATGGATGAGTGCATCCCTTACCTCATGACCAGCAATGTGGTCGCGTGCTGGTTGAATTAGCACATCCGCCCCCGCAAGTTATCCCTCATCTGCCGCTTCCTCCTTCTCTTCCAAGGAGGCTGTGCGCTGAGCCACTTGTTCCTCAGGCAGTGCTAAGCCACGCTGCATTGTGATGTTGTGGAAGGCACTGTAGACAGCAATGATTCTGGAGACCCTGGCTGGGGTGTACTGCAGGGCTCCACCAGATCTTTCGAGGCCTCTGAATTGCATTTTGAGCAAGCCGACGGTTTGCTCAATGATGCTTCTGGTGGAAATATGATTCACCTTGTAGCGCTCCTCAGCTTCGTTTGATGGCCTCCTCATCGGTGTCATGAGCCATTTCTTTCAGGGGATCGCCCTTGTCTCCAAGTAGCCAGAAAGTTGTCTTGGTGGATTGAAGAGCTGAGGCACAGTAGATTGCCACAGGATGAATGAGTCATGGCAACTGCCAGGGAACTTGGTGCAAACATGCATAATGTTCTTCCTGTGGTTACACAGCAGCTGGACATTAAGGGAGTGGAAGCCCTTGCAGTTGACAAATACAGCTGGGTTGTAATGGAGTGCCCTAATGGCCACATGTGTGCAGTCTACGATGCCATGCACCCTTGGGAAGCCTGCCATATTTGCAAAGCCAACTGCACGTGCAGTTACACTTGCTTCATCCGTGGAGAAGTGGATGTAATTGTGCAATGAGGCAAAGAGGGCATCGGTAACCTGCGTGATGCAAGTGTGTGTGGCCAACTGGGAGATGCCGCTGGTGTCTGCTGCTGATCCCTGGAAGGACCCTGAAGCAAAGAAGTTGAGTGCAGTGGTGACTTTGACAGCCACCCAGTCCTCTGGGCTCCAGGTCTTGGTGTAGCATTGTGCAGATGTCCGCGACTACCTCTCGCGAAAGTTTCAGCCTTCTTTGGCACTGTTGCTCAGTCATGTTGAGGAAGCTCATCCTCAGCCTGTAAACCCTATGTTGGGGGTATCTACTGTGGCGAGGTGCAGCCCTGCACTGACGCCCTCTGCCCTGTGCAGCATCAGGTGGGTGAGGAGGAAGTTGGCGCACCTGTTGTTGCTGCAGCTGTTGTGCCGGGTTCTGCTGCTGCTGTGGCTGTTCTTCCTCCGATTCTGAGGACCAGGATGAGAGGGTATAAATGGTTCCCATCCCACTGGTATATATATCAGTCAAAGAAGAGATGTTATAAGCGCTCAGTCAATGTGGCCACAGGGTCTTCCAAGGAGATCACAGTGCATGTGGATCTCAGCTTAAACACTCACAAGCTCAAAAGACCTGCAAAATATGTTCCAAAACCTCAAAGCACAAAGTTCTGTCATCTGACAGTCAGCCATGTTGCACCTCCACTTTTATGCTGCAGGAGCAGCTGTCAACTATTCAAATCCTTGCTGAACCCGGCACAATCAGCTGGTGTGTTTGTCGCACGACGGGCAACACGCTGAAATTTTCTTAAAATGGAAAAAAAACAGTTAAAAAGGCATTATCTAGGCAGTTAACAAGCTGTTAACTGCCTTAAATGCCTCTCTCACCGCCTGGTGTCTGGTCTGATCGGGACTCGCAGACCCGACACTTTGCAAAGTTGCATGGAGGTGGTATGGCGGCAGGTTAGCAACCCACCATCAATCATTTGGATTTTAACTCCTGACCTGCTTCCAAACCCACCCTCTGAGCACCGGCAAAATTGCGGACGTATTTTCTGACCATTCTCACCTGCAGTCTCTCCATCTCATAACCTTTGTTGCCTGATTGCTTTGTGACATTCTGATTTAAAAACCTATCTGCCCGTGTTTTATCTCTTGTGTCCATAGCCAAAAATGAGACAATGGGCCCGATTTTGTGGATTGTGTGGGAAATGGTCGCATTCCCCGAATGTGGGGATCTGACACACAAAAAAATGGGTCAGCCAGCTGCACGCAATTTTCCCTCAAGTGGCCAATTAATTTCCAGCATGTGGGCAGCCTTGCTTATTGTCCATTTCCAGTCAGGAAGCCCCACTGTATAATATCATCATTCGTGGTGCTTTCAAGGTCCACAGCCAGCATTGCTTCCTCTGTTGGCTTCCAAATGAACCATACAGGATGGCAGAGGAGCCTGCAGCAGCTGTGGCCAGTGCCAGACCCCGAGCTGCCTCCAAAATCAACGAAGCTTCACTGCAGGCATTGTTGGATGGGGTTAGGGCCCACAGGGAGGTCCTCTTCCCTAGGTCAGGCAGGAAGAAGCCTCCCACTGAGACCAAGGCTGCATGGATGCAGGTGTCAACAGATGTCAACTCGAATGTACATGTAACCTTGGCATCACATCTCTAACTCCTTCCTCTACTCCCCCACAGGACCATCCAGAGCCCCCGTCCCCACTGTGGAGGAGGAAGAGGCTATGCAGCCAGACTCCTCAGAGGAAGCTCCAACCTCTGAGGGCACAGCGTCAGCAGAAGTAAGTGTACGCAGCACCAGCGCAGACACTCACACTTCAGGGGAACCTTCGGGACATAGAGTAGTGTTGTCACCTGGTGTTTCACAGCTCACAAGTGAGCCTCAGCAGATTCTGGAGACAGGGACAGCAGTGGAGAGTCCTTGTCGGAGGGCGCAGGACTCTGCCAGCTCAGCTCAGCTGCGCTGCATTTCGACCCTCTGCCTCTGGGTCCATCCGCAAGAGAAGAGGTGATGGGTCTCCATGCGCAGATGCAGGAGTCTCTGGCAGGTTTTGTCTCCAGGGTCGCTGCGAGAGCGGAGTGAATGAAGGAGTCCATAGCGACCATGAGCAGAGTCTTTGTGGAGTAATTGGTGCAGGAACGCATCACCATGGAAAGGTTGGCAACCTCCATGGAGGAGATAACTCGCCAGGGTATGGAAAACATGGTGAGTGCTCATAAGAAAATGACATCTCTTGAGGAGCGTTGGCCATCTATTCAACAGAGAAACCAGACCTTCATGGAAGTCCTTCTGAGTAGGACTGCCAGTGCAGATACAAGTTCCCATGGCCCCCTCAAGTGCAGCAAGGTGCTCTCAAGCCACTTCCAAGTGCTGGCCCCTTCTGGTTTGTGCAACTTCAGGTGAGTGAGCAGCAGCCTGGTGCTCCTGGTGCTCATCCTGCTGTTCCTGTTTCTGCTGCTGCCACCTCTGCTGCTGGAGATCCTCTAATGGCAAGAAGGGAAGGAAGAAAAGGCGTCCCATGCTTCTGGTAGATGCCTCCGCTGAGGAAGCGCTGAGTGAGGGTGGCGAGAGGGGCTTCCCAGGAGATCACTTTGGAGAAGTGTGTGAGGCTCCAACCTTCCGCAGCTGTGCCTAAGCCTTGAAGAAGTAGCCCCAAGCCTGCAACGACAAGGTCCTTCAACATACAAATGCTGTCCCTTTAAATCGCAGCTTTCCCGAATGACCTGCAGCTGAGAGCAAGCAAGCCGGCAAGCTTCACGCCAGGTTTCATCAGCGGGGTTCCCCGCAGGCGTGTTTAGCGTGGGGAACCCCTGAAAATCGCAAGGGCACCCTAAAATGGCATTAAACATGCCAATAATTGCTGATTAGAGTCCCGACGGCCAGTCCCGCCAGCGGCGGGCGGGACTGAATCGGCTCACGGAGAAACGGTGGTCCGAAAGTCGGACGGGGCGGGGAATCAGGCAGGGGGGGTCGCGACCCCCTATTTCGGCGACTTTCGGCCCCCCACCCGCCCGAAAAGCCGCCCGACGGCTGGCAGAAAATCGGGGCCAATGACTCTCCAACACAACAGATGAAAGGTTTTTTTCTCAATTACTGGGACAGTCCAAAAGAATTGCTTTTTATGTAGTCTATCAGGAAACATTCACACAAGCTCATTAGCATCTTAGCTATCTATTGTCTGAGAGCCTCTTTTTATAATTTGTGTGAATTCGTGATGCTTTTAAAAACTCAATTCACTCTATTTTCCCAAATTTTCTGTGGCAAAGTGACCAAACAAAAATCTCAAAACACGATGGTGACTCATCATCCTATTTCAATATCTCTGCAGATGTCCCTCAAGGGAGCATTCTCACCCTACTCTGTATCTCATCTTCACTAGCAAGCTAGTGAATATAATTAAAAATAATTTTACTGATGATACCAATCACTATAGAATGGAAAATCCATCTGAAACTTAAGCAGTGATTCAGTCATTGCAGACATAAAATACACCCTTAATACATTATGATTTGGTGGTAAATTTTTGTTCTGCCTGAATTGACTCAAGCAAGACACACCCAAGGTGATGATCACCAATGGAGTAATATTTAGGGCTGGATTTTGCTGGTGCTCAGAGTGTGGGTTTGGAGGCGGGTCCGCTGCCAAAATAGCAAAGTCTCCCAGGTGTCGGGTCTGTCTGCGCAGAACTGACCCAACACCAAGCGGCGGGGGAGACAATTTAGATCATTAAATGGCTTGTTAACAGCCAATTTAATACTATTTTGAGGCTACCTTGCAATTTTACGTGCTCCCCCATGGGTTCCCTGCTGCTCAGGGAACACGCCAGCTCACCCTGGCATGAGTTGAGTCTGCTTTGATTTATCTAATAGCGTGACAGCTGCAGAAGTGGTATAAAGGATACCATATTGCAGCTGTTCAGTTTCAGAGCTCAGAAACTGTTGGTTACTGCATTTGTAAGACATATAGAGATTTCTTTAGGTTGCAAGTGTTTAGAGCCAACTGTATATCCAGTGGCACCTCATTGGAACAACCTCTCTCACCAGTGACAGATCGCTTCTGTCATCTAAACTGCAGCTGCCATCTATTCCAGCAACATCAGTGCCCTTGAAAAAATCTTTCCTTGGTCCTCTGAATCCTTCCATGATCAGCTCCAACACCAACATCACCAGGCACACCAACATCACCAACAACATCACCAACAACAACACCAACCTTCTCTACCATCACCTGGTGCTGCACAGGACACAGGGCATCAAGACCTGACAACATTGCTGCCCGGGAGGCCAGCGATGGCATCACCATGGCCAGATTTACTGCACTTGACACAGTACACCCTGGCTGCCACATGATGCGCCAGGTTAACACCATCCCACACCAGCACCATAGAACATCCCGAAAATGTCCAAGCCATTCGTTTCACACTCATCACTATAGTAGGGGGGTGGAATTATGTCTCAACACTCACTGGAACTCACTAAGACACTTCTCAAGGTACGGACAGATCTGTCCAATAAGGTGAAGTATGGAAAATATAGATTCCAATGTATCACAACACATTACCAGAAAGTTCACAAGAACATTGGCTAAACCACCCAAGTGCCTACCCTTGTGTGGTTAGTTGGTATGCTTGCAGTAGGATGAGGGTGAGTGTGAGGAGTGGCTAGTGAGATGGGGATGTGATAATGTAGATAGAGAGGGATGGGTGGAGGTGCAAGGTAAGTTGGTGTGAGTAAGGATGTGCAGGAGTAGGGTAGGGAAGGCAGAGTGATGGGGATGTGATGATGGCACAGCTGGGTGAGTTTGAGTGTGGCTTTGCAATAACAGTTCTTGATCTACTGAGAGCATTTAAATAATAATCTGAATTTAAATAAAGGGGACTACGATGGTATGACGTGCGAGTTGGGTAGGATAGATTGGGGAATGACACTCAAAGGGTTGACGGTGGATGGGCAATGGCAAACATTCAAAGATCGCATGGATGAACTACAGAATTTGTTCATCCCAATTTGACATAACAATTAAACAAAAAAGGTGACTCAACCGTGGCTAACAAGGGAAATTAGGGATAGCATAAGATCCAAGGAGAGGACATATAAATTGGCCAGAAAAAGCAGTAAACCTGAAGATTGGGAGCAGTTTAGGATTCAACAAAGGAGGGCAAAGGGATTAATTAAGAGGGGGAAAATAGAGTGTGAGAGTAAGCTTTCAGGGAATATAAAAACTGACTGTAAAAGCTTTTATAGATAAGTGAAAAGAAAAAGATTGGTGAAGTCAAGCATAGGTCCCTTGTAGTCAGAATCAGGGGAATTTATAATGGGGAACAAAGAAATGGCTGACCAATTAAATACATACTTTGGTTCTATCTTCACAAAGGAGGACACAAATAACCTCCCAAAGATGTCGGGGAACATAGGGTCTAATGACAGGGAGGAACTGATGGAAATCAGTATTTGTAGGGAAATGGTGTTAGGGAAATTGATGGGATTGAAGGCCGATAAATCCCCAGGGCCTAATAATCTACATCCTAAGGTACTTAAGGAAGTGGCCCTAGAAATAGTAGATGCATTGCGGGTCATCTTCCAAAATTCGATAGACTCTGGAACAGTACCCATGGATTGGCAGGTAGCTTGTGCTGCCTTTCTTTAGGAATTTATGTTAGTTTTCCAGTTAATTCAGGGGTTTGAGTAATTTGGGTCGATCCCCATTGTGTGCCGCCACCTAGTGGATATTTGGTACCTAGCAACTGCAGTAAGACACAGTAAAGTGCAGTAAAGCATAGTAAAGTGCAGTAAAGTAAACTACTGTATAGCACAGACCTGCAGCCACACATGGTCTGGGAAGTTATATTGTTGTCACGCTTCAGCCTTGGACACTGTAAGTACTTGAGGATGTTATAGATGATTCGTGTACACTATATTTTGCAGAAAATGTTTAGTTTGTAACTTTTCTTTGTAAGCAAACTTACACAGCTAGCCGTGAAGTGCTCGCTCTCTGTCTAACTGGTTAACTTGTAGCTGTATTTTGATGCACTATGTACAGGGCTAATTTAAAGAGAATGCCTTCCAGTTTGCTAAATGTATATTCACAGTAAGCTGTGTTTCCACGTGTTTGGTAAGTTACATGCCAAATGTACTGTGTTGCTCAGGCGTACCTAAATTTGTGTATGCATATCAGTTATGTGCTTGTATACTAATGTGTGCTTCCATTTCTGTATTGTATTTCAGTTTCACAATAAGAATCTTTCAGTAAAGTTTACAAGAAAAGTCAAGCCTTGTGATTTTTATGGGAAGATATCAAGTTGTTAGCTACCTGTCTAAGCTCTGCATAGGAACGCGTTGCAAGGGCAGAATAGTGAAAAGACAACAGCACAGCGGGCTCAAGCACAAGAAGATACCACTCAGCTACCATGAGTCTACACTCAGGAAGACAATATACCATAGAGGACGTCGACCAGCCAACCGAGAAGCATGAGCCTCTTCGAGCAAATGATGCCAAGTCACAGTCCTCTAAAGCATCCTCTAGATCATCTCGGCGGTCCAGCAGACCGTCGTCATCGACAGCTTATGCAGCCGCCAAAGCACATGCCAAGGCAAAAGCTGCCCAGGCTCAATTGTCCTTCGCTGAAAAAGAAGCTAGTGTGATGAAGCAGAGAGCTGACTTTATGAAGCAGAGAGCTGACCTCGACGCCAGTCTCCAAATTCTCCAAAGCCAGAGAGCTGCCGCTGTCGCTGAAGCTGAAGCTGCAGCTTATGAAGAAGGTGAGGAGAACGAAGGCGGGGAGCACAGCCATGAAGCATATGATCTAGAACAGCCCCTCAGTCCGGTGCAACGTACAAGTGTGTATATCCAACAACACTCCAAATTGTTCTTCAAGGAAACATCCAGGTATCTCGACGCAGAACCAGCTACTCACCACAGTAACAAACAGCCTGTTTTCGGAGACACTGAGCTTAAAAGAGAAGAAACAAGTAAGACTTACCTGCAGAGACCTCCACAGCACTCAACCAATCTAGCCGAGCAGTCCTCACCCGAGCCACAAGGAGCACAAGACCTCGCTAGGTACCTCATCCGCCGAGAATTGTTAAGTTCAGGTCTTCTAGAATTTGATGACCGTCCTGAAAATTATTGGTCATGGAAAGCGTCCTTCCTGAGTACCACCAAGGACTTGAATCTGTCAGCCAGAGAAGAACTAGATTTGATGATAAAGTGGCTCAGAGCTGAGCCGTCAGAACAGGCGAGGAGAATTCGCTCAGCGCACGTCCGCAATCTCACAGCAGGCCTCAACCTGGTTTGGCGACGCCTCGAAGACTGTTATGGGACACCAGAAGTCATTGAACACGCACTGCTTAAGAAGATTGAGGACTTTCCGAAGCTAACCAACAAAGATAATGTCGAGCTTCGAGAACTGGGTGACATTCTCCTCGAACTGGAGTGTGCTAAGGGAGAAGGTTACCTGACAGGCCTCTCGTATTTGGATGCAGCTCCTGGGGTAAACCCAATAGTGGAAACGCTCCCCTACAACCTTCAAGAGAAATGGATAGATAAGGGATCCAAGTACAAGGAGGACAACGGAGTAGCATTTTGTTGTATCCGTGTGTTAATGGAGACACGGAATGCAGGAGATGGTTTAACAGGTGTTTACTGAACAAAGTCTGGAGGTGAACTAAAAGATACAAGACGCTATGCAGGCTTATATACCCGAGTGGTCACTACCGGTATTACAGTACACAGGGGCTCTTAAAGGTATATACACTACAATTCCTCCCCTTTTAGATAATTAGTACATAACATTTTAAGTAATCATTAATTAACATGTTTACAAGAACAATAATCTACACATTTGCTGCAGTTAATCAATTATAAGTCAGTCTCTCTGGAGGCTTCCTGACTCGGTCTGGATAATGCCTCGGTGGTGCAGTAGTTTTCGGTGGTGTAGTAGGTTCTTTTGGCAAGGTCGATTCGGCTTGAATGCCAGTGTCGGGTTCATCTGGTTCCAGTATCACCGGATCGGAGGTAGATACTATGGGTATCTCTGCTTCATCATTAGGCATATAGAGTTGTGGTGTAGGTTGTCCCTTTTCGGATGACTATGATCTGGTCAGCATGGCGCCTTATTATGCTTTCACCAATGTCCACGGTATACATCAGCGGTCCTAGTCGTGTGCAAATAGTTCCAGGCTGCCATTTCTCGGTACGGTAGTCCCGGGCCAAAACTTGTTGACCTATCTGGAAGGTTCTAGTTGGCCTTTCATTCATGCCTTGAAATTGCCGGTTCTCTACGTCCCTTCTGATGTTTGGCTTGATCAAATCCAGCTGGCATCTTAGTCTTCTATTGAAAAACATCATGGCGGGGGTTTGGTTTGTAACCATATGTGTTGCATTCCTGTACGCAAACAAGAAGTTATCTACCTTATGTTGTAGATTTATGTCTTCATTACCCATGGCCTTTATGGCCTTCTTGAAGGTCTGGACAAACCTTTCAGCTAATCCATTGGTGGCGGGATGGTATGGGGCGGACGTGTAGTGCTTAACCCCATTGTTTTTTAAGGACTTCCTGAATTCTTCGGACACAAATTGCGGTCCATTATCAGAACAGATCTGTTCAGGCAGCCCATTCCTGGCAAATATGGTCCTTAATACTGTGATGGTTTTTTCCGTGGTGGTGGAGGACATCTTTATTACCTCCGGCCACTTGGAGTGTGCATCAACCGCGATTAAGAACATTGAGTCCATAAATGGACCAGCAAAGTCGATATGTACCCTTTGCCATGGAGATGAGGGCCACTCCCATGGATGTAGAGGGGCTTGTGGTGGGGCGTTTTGGACCTTCTGGCATCCTAGACAGCTCTTGGTCATTTCTTCGATGTCTCCATCGATACCTGGCCACCACACAAAAGCTCTGGCTAGGTTCTTCATTTTCACTCCACCCAGATGCCCCTCGTGAAGCTCCTTTAGCACTTTATCCTGGAGTTTGGGTGGAATCACCACTCTGGATCCACACATCAAGATTCCTCGGCACACTTACAGCTGTTCTCTTCTTTGCGAGAATGCTGGCAACAGTGGTTCGCCATGTGCTGGCCATCCCTTCACCGTTAAATCGTAGACTCGTGAGAGAGTCGGGTCATTTCTCGTTTCCTTTTCAATGGTAGAATTTGTTACTGGTAGACATTCCACTATGGTTGAGTGGAACAGCTCCACTGGGTCCACTGTAGGTGCCTCTTCCACCGTTGGCAACGGTAGGCGCGATAAACCGTCAGCATTCCCATGCTGTTTTGATCCTTTGTATTCTATGTCATATTGGTGTGCCCCTAGGAAAAGGGACCACCTCTGTAGCCTTTGCACTGTCATAATGGGAACGCCCTTTTTAGGGTTGAATATGGAGACGAGGGGTTGATGGTCAGTCAACAAGGTAAATTTTTGTCCGTGCAGGTAATGGTTGAATTTCTTCACTCCCCACACCAGGCTGAGTGCTTCCCTGTCGATCTGGGCATAGTTGCACTCAGCTGAGTTCAATGAACGTGACGCAAAAGCTATCGGCCGCTCCAAGCCATCAGGGAATCTATGCGATAATACCGCTCCTACGCCGTAAGGGGATGCATCGCACGCCAGTCTGATTGGCAGTGATGGGTTGTAATGAGCCAACACTTCCTTGGACGTGATCAAGCCTTTGCATTTATGGAAGGCACGTTTACAGTCTTCGCTCCATTTCCAAATTACTCCCGTTTGTAGCAGTGCGTTAAGAGGGTGCAGAACAGTTGACAAGTTCGGTAAAAATTTATGATAGTAATTTATCAATCCCAGGAACGACCTTAATTGTGAGACATTTTCAGGTGCTGGGGCTTTTATGACCGCTTCAATTTTTTCAGGTGACTTATGCAACCCTTCTTCGTTAATTATATGGCCACAATATGATATTTGATTCTGGAAAAATTCGCACTTGGGGCGATTTGCTCATAGGCCCCGTTCTCTCAGCCTAGTGAGCACCTGCTCCAAATTGGCAAGGTGCTCGTTGTCATTTTCTCCTGTTACAAGGATGTCGTCTAGGTAGCATTGAGTCCCCGGAATCCCTTGCAGGGCTTGCTCCATATCTCTTTGCCAGGTAGCTGGAGCTGATGCTACTCCGAAAACCAGTTAATTGTACTGATACAGGCCTTTGTGTGTGTTTATCGTGAGATACTTTTTAGAGGCCTCCTCAACCTCCATCTGTAGATATGCCTGTGCCAAGTCAATTTTGGTGAAACGTTTCCCTCCGGATAATGAGGCGAAAATATCTTCTATCCTCGGAAGAGGATACTGTATCGTGTGAAGGACCGGGTTTACAGTCACCTTGAAGTCCCCACAGATGCAAATTTTTCTCTGTTCTTCAGATTTATCATTATTCAATGTTTTCTTCAGGACCGGGACGATGGCTGTTGCCCACTCGCTCCAATCTACCTTGGATAACACGCCTGCTTTTTCCAAATTCTCCAGCTCTGCCTCGACAGCTGGACGAATTGCGTATGGCACCGGCCTTGCCTTAAAAAACTTGGGAATTGCCGCATCTTCCACTTTTATTGAGGCAGTGACGCCTTTCAAGGTTCCTAGTTCCTGTTGAAACACTTCTTTGGCGTTAGCCAAGATGTCTTTTAATCATTCAGGTATGACGTCATCATCATTTTTTTTCTTACTGGTCACCATCAGTGCCTGAATGGAATGCCAGTCTAAACGTATCTTCCTGATCCATTCACGTCCCAACAACAGTGGACCACCATCTTGCAGAATGTATAAATACAACTTCTGTATTTCCTTGCCATTGTATACAACAGGCACCCTTAATTTCCCTCTGTGGTATACTTTCTGCCCCGTATATGTCTTCAAGATAATGGATGTGTCTTTCAAAGGTATATGCGGAAATAGCCGCTCGTAATCCCGTCGACTTATGACGGTCAGAGCTGATCCTGTATCTAGCTCCATTTTAACTGGGGACCCCGCTATCGTGAGGGTAACCCAAATGGTCTGGTAATCTTCTTTGGCAATTACATTATGTAATTTGAGACAGCTTAGTCTCTTGTTTCCGGAGTCACTATCGCTCTTCTGGTCTTCGGATCTACTGTCTGTCATCATTTGTACCTTTCTGTACTTTTCCTTATTGATTTTTTTTCTGTCAGTGGATTTTTTGTTTCCAGATTGGCATACACGTGCAATGTGTCCCATCTTTCCGCATTGCCTACATGCTTTGTCCTTGAACCAGCAGTCCCTCTGGTCATGGGTGGATCTGCCGCAGCGATAACATCTCTCGAAACCCCGTGTCATTTCATGGGTGCCGAAGTCCTGTGGCTTTTGCTGTATCTCTGCAGCTCCTCTTGCTGCTGCTTCGTATGATACAGCCACACTGAAAGCCTTGTCCAGTGTCAAATCTTTCTCAGAAAGTAGCCTTTTCTGTGTTCCTTCGCTTAGGAGACCGCAGACGAATTTGTCTCGTAGAGAATCTGCCAGTCCTGCCCCGAATTGGCAGTGCTTTGACAGCTTTTTTAATTCGGTGAGGTATCAGCGTTACTTTCATTTTTGTGCTGATTCCTCCTGAAGAATTTGAATCGTTCCGCTATCAGCAGCGGTGTTGGGTTTAAGTGCTCCTGTAGGGTATCAACAATCTCCTTAAAATTCTTGTCCATCGGTTTGGCTGGAGTGATTAAGTTTCGTAACAGCCCGTATGTCCTTGCGCCCATCAGATTTAGAAGTACCGATGCCTTTTTATCATCCTCTACTTCATTCGCTGTGCAATATACCTCCACTCTTTCCACATATGTGGTCCAATCCTCTATATCTCTATCGAAAGCAGTAATATTGCCAGTCTTAGGCATCCTGAAAATCAAAAATGGCGCCTCCCGCGCTTTCCTTTCTTCCCTGCCGAGAAAAAAATGGCATCTCCCACGCTTTCCCGCCACTGCCACTGCTGACAACGCTGTTCTCCGCGGTTTTTATTTACACAGATATTTTTAATAGTTGGAGACTCGTTCCCGCCGGACTCGCTGGGACTTTTCCCTCCCTCTGCTTGGTCCGAACGCCGACCTGCTTTGCAGCACCGGCCGTCTCCCGAGTGCTCCACCCTTCGTCTCTGTTTGCCTCCGCCTTCCGACTCGCTGCTCGGCCCCGCTGCAGAGCCACCCGATCGAGCCACAGCCCGCCGCCCAGGAAGGATTAATGCAGTACCTGCCACCAGCCCGGCTAGCTGGTGAAACCACAGCTTTTCTTTGTTGTTTTTTTTTCTTCGACCTTCGTCTGAGGAATTGATCTCCTTGAGGTGCTGCCGAATTGCAGGTAAGTCCGTTTCCAATTCGTCGCCACTGTTGTATCCATGTGTTAATGGAGACACGGAATGCAGGAGTTGGTTTAACAGGTGTTTACTGAACAAAGTCTGGAGGTGAACTAAAAGATACAAGACGCTATACAGGCTTATATACCCGAGTGGTCACTACCGGTATTACAGTACACAGGGGCTCTTAAAGGTGCAAACACTACACATTTCCTCCCTTCTCTCTCTTCTCCAGGTTCATCCAACAACAGGCAAAGGTGAGGAATGATCCAAGTTTCACTTTCTCCACCTCCAGCAGTCACGCTCCTTCGAGAACAGAGAAACCCACAAAGTACAGCAACAAAGCCTCTGTGAGCGCGCACAAAACAGATGTTCCAGCCGAACCCCCAGTCAACCAATCCAGTTCTGCTGGGAATAAAGTGGATGACCCAGATCGTCAGTGTCCAATACACAAGAAGCCCCACCCATTCAAAAAGTGTCGAAGCTTTAGAGGCAAGCCTATTGATGAGCGCAAATCATACCTGAAAGAGAATCGCATCTGCTTCAGGTGTTGTGGGTCGACTATGCACATAGCAAAAGACTGCAAGGCAACAATCAAGTGCTTTGAGTGCAACAGTGAAAAACACATCGCAGCCCTGCATCCAGGTCCTCCTCCTTCGACCACCGAGAGTGCTGCGGTTGACAAAGAGGATAGCGGGGAGCTAAGCGAAAGCGCATCTTCTTCAGTCACCTCCAAGTGTACAGAGGTTTGTGGAAATGCAAGCAGCCCACGCTCATGCTCCAAAATCTGCTTGGTTAAAGCATATCCTGCAGGGAGAAAGGAGAAGGCAATCAAGATGTATGCAGTGCTTGATGAGCAAAGTAACAAGTCTCTAGCGAAGACAGAATTCTTCAATCTCTTTGAAGTCAAGGCCAGCGCAGCTCCATACACGCTAAAAACCTGTTCAGGGACAACAGAGACTACGGGTAGGAGAGTCGGTAACTTCATGATCGAGTCCATGGATGGGAAACTAGAGCTTCCCCTCCCCACCTTAATTGAGTGTGACATGATGCCAGATGATAGGATGGAAATTCCCTCCCCAGAGGTCGCACGCCATCAGCCCCACCTACAGCCAGTTGCCAACAAGATTCCAGCTGTGGACCCGGACGCTCCAATCCTCCTGCTCTTGGGAAGAGACATCTTAAGGGTGCACAAGGTGCATGAGCAAATCAACGGGCCCCACAATGCTCCTTATGCGCAGCAGCTTGACCTGGGATGGGTCCTCGTGGGTGGAGTTTGCCTGGGAACATCCCACAAACCAGCGGATATCAGCGTCTATAAAGCAAACGTGTTGCACAACAGTCGCACATCCTGTCTCAGCCCATGCCCAAACAGGATCCAGGTAAAGGAAGACTACGATGGCATGACACAGCATCATAGGTCAACCTCCTCTGCCTGTGAGGAAGAGGCAGGCACAGACAGCCTAGGATGCTCAGTGTTTGAAAGGTCCAAGGATGATGACAAGCCAGCACTATCCATGGATGACAAAGCTTTCCTAACCATCAGTGCTCTGAGGAGGATTTTCTCAATCCGTAGTCCAGCCAAACTTCTCCGCTTCGACAGAGGGACTAACTTCGTGGGTGCCTGTAAGGAGTTGGACATCCACATGGATGATGCAGCGGTAAGAAGCTACCTCCAAAAGAAAGGATGCACGTGGGTGTTTAACCCCCCGCATTCATCCCACATGGGTGGTTCATGGGAGAGGCTCACCGGTGTTGCCAGGCGTATTCTGGATGCTATGCTGCTTCGGACGGGACCCACTCATCTCACACACGATGTCTTGAGCACTCTCATGGTTGAAGTCATGGCGATCATGAATGCAAGACCCCTGGTGCCGGTGTCCACTGACCAAGACATGCCTGCAGTCGTCACCCCAGCGATGCTCCTGACTCAAAAGATGAGTGCTATTTCAGCCCCCTCTGGAAACTTCGACATGGCTGAGCTGCACAGGAAGCAGTGGAAGCAAGTCCAGTGTCTTGCAGACACCTTTTGGAAGAGATGGAGAGGAGAGTATTTGTGCACCCTACAGAGCTGTAGGGAATGGACAGAAGACAAGCCAAATGTCAAAGTGGGAGATGTTGTCTTGCTGAAAGACAGCCAAGCACACAGAAATGAATGGCCAGTGGGACTGGTTGTCAAAACTCTGCTGAGCAGGGACAAGAGGGTCCACAAGGTAGAGGTGAAGATTGTCAAGGAGGGTACTGTCAAAGTGTTTCTGAGGCCAGTCTCAGAGATCGTAGTCCTCCTTTCTGAAGAAACCTAGAGAAAGGATTCTGAGTATGTTTGCAGCCAAAGGACGTTTTCTTTAGGTTTATTTTGTATCTGTAGTGGTACAATGGAATTGTACCAAGCGGGGAGTGTGCTGCCTTTCTTTAGGAATTTATGTTAGTTTTCCAGTTAATTCAGGGGTTTGAGTAATTTGGGTCGATTCCCATTGTGTGCCGCCACCTAGTGGATATTTGGTACCTAGCAACTGCAGTAAAACGCAGTAAAGTGCAGTAAAGCACAGTAACGTGCAGTAAAGTAAACTACTGTATAGCACAGACCTGCAGCCACACATGGTCTGGGAAGTTATATTGTCACGCTTCAGCCTTGGACACTATTTGTCTGTAAGTACTTGAGAATGTTACAGATGATTCGTGTACACTATATTTTGCAGAAAATGTTTAGTTTGTAACTTTTCTCTGTAAGCAAACTTACACAGCTAGCCATGAAGTGCTCGCTCTCTGTCTAGCTGGTTAACTTGTAGCTGTATTTTGATGCACTATGTACAGGGCTAATTTAAAGAGAATGCCTTCCAGTTTGCTAAATGTATATTCACAGTAAGCTGTGTTTCCACGTGTTTGGTAAGTTACATGCCAAATGTACTGTGTTGCTCAGGCGTACCTAAATTTGTGTATGCATATCAGTTATGTGATTGTATACTAATGTGTGCTTCCATTTCTGTATTGTATTTCAGTTTCACAATAAGAATCTTTCAGTAAAGTTTACAAGAAAAGTCAAGCCTTGTGATTTTTATGGGAAGATATCAAGTTGTTAGCTACCTGTCTAGCTCTGCATAGGAACGCGCTGCAAGGGCAGAATATAGCTAATGTTACCACACTGTTCAAAAAGGGTGTTAGAGAGAAAACGGGGATATACAGACCGATAAGCCTGACATCGGTAGTGGGGAAAATGCTAGAGTCCATTATAAAGGATGTAATAGCAGAGCACTTGGAAAAAAGTGACCAGATCGGACAAAGTCAACATGGATTTACAAAAGGTAAATCGTGCTTGACTAATCTACTGGAATTTTTTGAGGATGTAACTGGTAGAATAGATAAGGGAGAACCAGTGGATGTGGTGTATTTGGATTGTCAAAAGGCTTTCGATAAGGTCCCACATAAGAGATTAGCGTGTAAAATTAAGGCACATGGGATTGGGGGCAAGGTATTGACTTGGATAGAGAACTGGTTGGCAGACAGAAAGCAAAGAGTTGGAATAAACGACTCTTTTTCCGAGTGGCAGGCAGTGACTAGTGGGGTACCGCAGGGATCGGTCCTTGGACC
Organism: Somniosus microcephalus; assembly: GCF_052327205.1. NCBI lineage: Eukaryota > Metazoa > Chordata > Chondrichthyes > Squaliformes > Somniosidae > Somniosus > Somniosus microcephalus. Next base: position 84,498,911 of record NC_141001.1, read on the forward strand.
CCAGCTATTCACAATATATATTAATGATCTAGATGAGGGAACGAGATGTAATATCTCCAAGTTTGCAGACAACACAAAGCTGGGTGGGCGAGTGTGCTGTGAGGAGGATGCTGAGAAACTCCAGTATGATTTGGACAGGTTGGGTGATTGGGCAGAAGCATGGCAGATGCAATATAACGTGGATAAATGCGAGGTTATCCACTTTGGTGTCAAAAACAGGAAGGCAGATTATTATCTGAATGGCAATAGATTGGGAGAAGGGGAAGTGCATCGAGACGTGGGCGTCCTTGTGCACCAGTCGCTGAAAGTAAGCATACAGGTGCAGCAGGCAGTTAAGAAGGCAAATGGTATGTTGGCCTTCGTAGCGAGAGGGTTTGAGTACAGGAACAAGGATGTCTTGCTGCAGTTGTACAGGGCCTTGGTGAGACCACATCTGGAGTATTGTGTGCAGTTTTGTTTGCCTTATCTGAGGAAGGATGTACTTGCCATGGAAGGAGTGCAGCGAAGATTCACCAGGCTGATACCTGGGATGGTGGGAATGATGTATGAGGAGAGATTAGGTCGATTGGACTTGTATTCGCTGGAGTTTAGAAGAATGAGAGGGGATCTCATCGAAACTTATAAAATTCTAACAGGACTAGACAAACTAGATGCTGGAAGGATGTTCCCGATGGTTGGGGAGTCCAGAACCAGGGGTCACAGTCTAAGGATAAGAGGTAAGCCATTTAGGACAGAGATGAGGAGGAATTTCTTCACCCAGAGAGTGGTGAACCTGTGGAATTCCCTACCAAAGAAGGCAGTAGAGGCCATTTCATTAAATATATTCAAGAAGGAGTTGGATATATTTCTTAAGGCTAAAGGGATCAAGGGATATGGAGAGAAGGCAGGAACAGGGTACTGAATTTGGATGATCAGTCATGATCTCATTGAATGGCGGAGCAGGCTCTGGGGGCCAAATGGCCTACTCCTGCTCCTATCTTCTATGTTTCTATGTTTCTATTGAAAGGTTGGCACCACTGCAGCCTGGGACTCCTGACGACATCCCTGCTTTTTCCCTCCTGTGCAATGTGCAACCAGATTGCGTTGATCTCCTAGGGAGGTGTCTTCCGCCCATGGGAAGGAAATAGAGTCTCCCTGCATTTTGTGACTCCCTCCGTAAGCATATGGAGGGAGTCATGCATGAGCCTGGGTGCAGACGTGCACCTTTGTGCAGTGCTTGTCAGTGTTTGCAGCACCTCAATGCTGCAGAACACTGACAGCACAACTGTCAAAATCAATGTGGCCGTGGTCCCTTTAAGGAAACCGATTGATGACGCGTCATCAAATGACATCATCAGACCCGCTTCCTATTAATTGGCCAGCAACCCCGCAGGGCGGGATTAACAATGCCAATCTATGGAAAGTAATTTTCACAGAACGGCTGCAGACAGGAGCGTGACCGGAACCCGCCAAACAGTTCTCTCGCCACCATCTCGCCTCCGCAAGGAAAATCCAGCCCTTAGTCTTTAGTCTGAGAATTGAAGTCCACAAATTGATCCAGAATTCATTGTGAAAATATTGACATTGCCCTAAATCTACCGACCAACATTTATCCCAGCCTTCATGTCTGCAGAGGGTGCACTGCTAGGTGCAACCTTGTTAACCAGGCTGTACTACCTTAAGGTTCGGTGCTCTGGCTTTAAATGTGCACTTGCAGTACATCCTGATGTTCGAAGGAAGCCAAAGGATCCAACCATGTGCATCCACTATAAACTAGTAACACATGTGAGAGCTCACTTGTGCCATTCAAGTTGGTATATTAAGATCAGTGGACAGAATGATATCATGCCTTGACAAATGATGTGAAGATCTAGCCAATAACTGTGTAGAGAAAGATTGACTGATATTGCCACCTTTATTCTACAAAATCCATATTTGTTCCTGGACTCAATACAGTTCAATCTTGTAGTCCAGTGGACTAGATGAAATAAAGTCCATGCTAGAATTGTTCCTGTTCAGCACTGAAGAGATTTAACTAGTTTGCCCATCCTCTCTAAAAGTTCCTGACTGGAGGAGTACCACAAGAATGTTTTATGCATAAGCCAAACCTCTATGTTTATGCCAGGGACACAAAGCTGTTGTAGAAAATAAGAACGTAAGAAATAGGAGCGGTAGTTAGGTCGTACAGCCCCTCGAGTCTGCTCCGCTATTCAACAAGATCATGGCTGATCTTCTACCTCAACTCCACCTTCCCGCACTATCCCCATATCTCTTGATTCCTTTTGGTGTCCAAAAATTTATCGATATTCAATGACTGAGCACCCACAGCTCTCTGGGGTAGAGAATTCCAAAGATTGACAACTCTCTGAGTGAACAAATTTCTCCTCATCGCAATCCTAAATGGCTGGCCCCTTATCCTGAGACTATGACACCTAGTTCTAGACTCTCCAGCCTGGGAAAGCAGCCTCACAGCATCTACATTGTCAAGCCACCTAAGAATGTTTTACATTTCAATGAGATCACCTCTCATTCATCTAAATGCCAGAGCATATAGGCCTATTCTACTCAGTCTCTCCTCATAGGACAACCCTCTCATCCCAGGAGTCAATCTAATGTACCTTCATTGCACCCCCTCTAAGGCAAGTATACCCTTCCTAGGGTAAGGAGATCAAAACTGTGCACAGTACTCCAGGTGTGGTCTCACCAAGGCCCTGTACAATTGTAGCAAGACTTCCTTACTCCTACACTCCAACCCCCTTGCAATAAAGGCTAATTAGCTCAGCATTCTATCCAAAAGGTCAACACAGAATAGTTGCAACACTTATTGCAGCACAACTTTGCGTGTGAAACACCCGATCTGTTGTCAGCATCTGAATTCTGTCCCGTGAATACAGAAATTGAAACATAGAAAAATAGAAGCAGGAATAGGCCATTCAGCCCTTCGAGCCTGCTCCGCCATTCAATATGATCATGGCTGATCCTCTACCTCAATACCATATTCCCGCTCTCTCCCCATACCCCTTGACACCTTTTGCATCTAGAAATCTATCTATCTCCTTCTTAAATATATTCAGTGACTTGGCCACCACAGCCTTATGTGGTAGAGAATTCCACAGGTTCACCGCCCTCTGAGTGAAGAGATTTCTCCTCATCTCAGTCCTAAATGTCCTACCCCGTATCCTGAGACTGTGACCCCTTGTTCTAGGCCCTCCAGCCAGGGGAAACATCCTCCCTGCATCCAGTCTGTCCAGCCCTGTCAGAATTTTGTACGTTTCAATGAGATCCTCTCTCATTCTTCTAAACTCCTAGTCAACCCATCTCTCCTCATATGACAGTCCTGCCATCCCAGGAATCAGTCTGGTGAACCTTCGCTGCACTCCCTCTATGGCAAGTATATCCTTTCTTAGGTAAGGAGACCAAAACTGCACACTACTCCCAGTGTGGTCTCACCAAGGCCCTGTATACCTGTACTAAGACAGCCTTGCTCCTGTACTCAAATCCTCTTGCAGTGAAGGCCAACATACCATTTGCCTTCCTAACTGCTTGCTGCAACTGCATGTTTGCTTTCAGTGACTGTTGTACAAGGACACCCAGGTCCCTTTATACATCAACATTTCCCAATCTAGCACCATTTAAATAAAAAGTAATGCATTTCTGTTTTTCCTACCAAAGTGGATAACTTCACATTGATCCACATTATACTGCATCTGCCACGTATTTGCCCACTCACTCAACTTGTCTAAATCACCCCGAAGCCGCTTTGCATCCTCCTCACAACTCACTATCCCACCTAGTTTTGTGTCGTCAGCAAACTTGAAATGGATAGTTTATCGTGAGTTGCTGTGGCAGGGTTGCTGTAATGTTGGTTACACTATAGGAAATCTGCGACATGTCCATTCAGAGTATGACGTGTGTTATGTATTGTGTGTTCTCCTCCCACCTGTGGTGGCGCTGTCACAGGAGATAAATGGTTGGGTGTTCTCTTGGTTAAGTTTAGCTCTCTTTGTTCGGAACTCTCCAGAACTTGCCTTTCCCTTTGAATAAAGCACTTCATGTTTGAATCTCTGAGTTCTGAGTTCTAATTATGTCTAGGTAAAAAAGGTACCGACACAACAAAGTGGCGACGAGGAGCGGATGAATCTGCATACGTTACAGGTGCAGTGAGTAAACAGAAATTTAAATTTGAAACATGAGATGGCTACTATATTAGGAAACATCGGTGATTTTGATGAAAATGTGGAGCAATGGAGCACTTATACGGAACGTTTTGACTATTTTGTCTTGGCGAATGCGGTGGCAAACGAAAAGGTTGTGCCTACCTTTTTGAGTGTAATGGGGCCGAAGACATTCAATTTACTTCGCAGCCTTGTGCAGCCAGATAAGCCAGGAACTAAAACATATAAGCAACTAGTGGAAATTCTTGGAGCACATTTTTCACCAAAACCTCTGGTTATTGCTGAGAGATTGAGATTTCACAAACGGAATCAAGAGGAGTGGGAATCAGTGACGATGTTTATTGCTGCTTTAAGAAGGTTGTCAGAACACTGCCAGTTCAAGGAGGTGCTGAATGACACCATTAGAGACAGATTTGTGTGTGGTCTGCAAAGTGCAGCCACACAGAAGCACCTTCTTACTGAAGACAACCTTACTCTTGAAAAGGCCATTGAAGTTAGTGTCTCCATGGAGATGGTGGAAAAGGAAGCTCACCAGTTGAGTTCAACAGGGAGAGTTCACAAGGTGTCGTCTGAGCCTAAAGGTGCGCGGAATGGCACATGTTACCGTTGTGGGAAAACAGGCCATCATGCTAATGACTGCTGGTGTACGGAGCTGGAATGCCGAAATTGTGACAAAAAGGGTCACATTGAACGCGCCTGTAGAGGTAAAAAAAGAACAGACAGAGCTGGGAAGCGTGGAAGCAAAATGTCTGTATTTGGACAAGAGAGGAAAAAGAGTGTTCATTCAGTGCAGTATGATGGAACAAGCAAAACAGAGGGGAGCGACACCTCTGAGGAGGAAGAGGTGCACATACTGATGGTTGCAGGTGGTTCAAATGGCTACTGGGTGTCACCACTGGTGGAGGGACAATCAGTGCAGATGGAGGTGGACACAGGCGCAGCTATGTCCCTTGTTTCAGACACTGTCTACAACAAAATGCTAAAGCATCTTACCCTTCAGCCAACAAACATTGTGCTAAAGACGTATACCAGCGAAGCTGTGGCCATGAGAGGCGCCATTGAGGTGACAGTTAAATTGAATGGACAGACTGCAAAACTGGCACTATATGTGGTAAAGGGAAATTACCCATCGCTACTGGGACGTGCGTGGCTAGAGAAAATCACGCTGGACTGGCCTGCAGTCCGCATGATGTCAAAAGGGGAGTCAGGTCTGACTGCAGTGTTAAACAAACATGCAGAACTCTTCAATGGGGAACTTGGGAGCATGAAAAAGATCAGCGTGAGACTGGACATTAAACCTGACAGCAAGCCGAAGTTTCACAAAGCCCGACCTGTACCCTATGCAATTAGGCCAAAAGTTGAGGCTAACTTGGAGGCCTTAGTCGAGAATGGAGTCCTGGAGCCTGTGAGCGTGAGCAAATGGGCCACACCCATTGTTCCTGTCCTGAAAAAGGATGGATCTGTTCGAATCTGTGGGGATTTTAAAGTGACTATTAACCCGGTGCTGTCTGCAGAACAGTACCCTCTTCCCCTCATTGATGATCTTTTTACGGGCCTGGCCGGAGGGCAAAAGTTCAGCAAAATAGACTTATGTCAGGCTTATCTACAAATGCATGTCGATGACAAATCAAAGGAGCTGCTGACAATTGTGACACACAAGGGGCTATACAGGTACTGCTGCCTTCCGTTTGGAATTATGTCGGCCCCTGCTCTATTCCAAAGGGCAATGGATCAGATTTTGAGTGGACTGCCAGGAGTCCAGAGCTACCTGGATGACATCCTTGTCACTGGGACAAATGAGGAGGATCATCTACTGAACTTGGATGTGAAACTACAGCAACTGAAAGAGTACGGACTCAGAGTTCGTAAAGACAAATGTGAATTCTTTCAGTCTTCAGTTGAGTACCTGGGGCATGTGATTGATGCTACTGGCCTGCATAATGCTCCGTCAAAGGTCAAGGCGATCGTGGAGGCCCCAGCACCCCAGAATGTGAGCCAGTTACATTCATTTCTGGGGCTACTTAACTATTTTGGGAAGTTTATTCCAAACTTAGCAACATTGTTGAAGCCATTACATCAGTTGCTACATCAAGGCAAAACATGGAAATGGACTGAATTGTGCAATGAAGCTTTCGCCCAAGCAAAGAAAGCATTGCTGAAATCGAAGGTCCTGACACACTTCGACCCAAAGCTACCCATGCAGCTAGCATGTGATGCATCACCATATGGTGTGGGAGCAGTCATATCCCACATCATGCCTTCGGGTGAAGAGAAACCTATTGCCTTCACATCACGCACCTTGAACAAGGCCAAGAGTAACTATGCGCAGATCGAGCGCGAGGCCTTGGGAATCATTTTTGGAATTCGAAAATTTCATCAGTACCTGTTTGGGAGAAGGTTCACACTCCTGATGGACCACCGTCCATTGACTTCAATCTTCGGGCCCCACACCAGAATTCCGTCTCTCGCTGCAAGCAGGATGCAAAGGTGGGCTTTACTGTTGTCAGGACACACATACGACATCAAATATCACAAATCAGACTTGCACGGCAATGCAGACGGTCTCTCGAGGCTACCCTTGCCTGTTACTCCCCCAGAGCCTCGTCAGGTAGACATCTTCTACTTTAGACAAGTGGAGGGAGCACCTGTCACTGCAGTTCAGGTGCGAAGGTACACCCGCAATGATCTAGTCCTGTCTGAGGTAATGGACGATGTCATTCGAGGGAGAGCTATATGAGATTCTCCTAGTTTGAAACCTTACGTTTCAAAAAGAAATGAGCTCTCCGTCCAGGCAGGTTGTCTTCTTTGGGGACGCCGTGTCATCATTCCGCCACCTCTGAGGGAACCTATACTGCAACAACTTCATACAGGCCACAGTGGGATGGTTCAGATGAAGGAAATGGCAAGAAGCTACTTCTGGTGGCCAGGTCTCGATGGGAATATTGAGGAGAAAGCCAAAACATGTTCCCCATGTCAAAGGGTCCGGAATGTTCAACAGCTGGCAACCCTACACCCCTGGGATCGGCCTGCAGAACTGTGGCAGCGAGTACATGTGGACTTCGCCGGTCCTTTCGAAGAGAAGATGTTTATGGTGGTTGTGGATGCTCATAACAAGTGACCGGAGGTCGCTGTGATGAGGTCTACCACGGCAGAGAAAACAATTGAGAAACTTGGTGAGATGTTCAGCCATTATGGCTCACCGGAACAACTCGTAAGTGACAACGGTCCACAATTTGTATCACAGGAGTTTGCAACCTTCCTGCATGTGAATGGTGTCCAACACATCAGGTCTGCGCCCTATCATCCCACAACTAACGGCCAGGCAGAAAGGTTCGTGCAAACTTTGAAGCACGCCTTGAAGGCATCGCAAGGTCAGGGCTCAATCCACCAACGTGTGAACAGCTTCCTGTTGTCCTACAGGAACGAGCCGCATATCACAACCAAAACTTCCCCCGCTTCACTCATGATGAAGAGGCAGTTGCGGACAAGTTTTGACTTACTCAAACCTACAAGGGTAGAGCAGGTTGTCCATCATTAACAACAAGCTCAAGTTGAAAAGAGAGAGAAAAGAGCCAAGGAGAGACAGTTTCATCCGGGAGAGCATGTCCTAGCTTGAAACTACAACACTGGACCGAAATGGGTTCCTGCTACGGTGATCGCGCAGACGGGCCCTGTGTCTTACACGGTTGAGACTGCTGAGGACGTCGTCTGGAGAAGACACACAGATCAGCTGTTGCTAGGAGCAGAGACAGCCACAGAGGCTCCAACGGCTGGTTGGCCTGAACTGTTTCCGGATGATACCGCAAACCAGCATCCTTTGCCACAATGCTCTTCTCCAACACAGGAAGTCAAAGAGACTGTTCCACCTGTGCAAACTCCTGACTGTCAACTGACACAGGCACCTTCTCCATCTAGGCCTGTGTCAATGCCTACTGCTGTGGAAGCCAGCGATGACCACCGGTATCCTGTCAGAGAGCGGCGGCCTCCAAGACGCTTGGATCTGTAGGCTTAGCGACTTACCCACAAGACTGGGGCAGAATAAACCCCAGGGTAAAGTCAGGGGTTGAGGCAGTCTACCTCTACCCTAGGTTAGTTGAGTGCATTGAAAGTAACTTACCTGTTGAGGAATAATGTGGACCTTCCATTTAAGAGGGGAGGAATATGTTATGTATTGTTTGTTCTCCTCCCACTTGTGGTGGCGCTGTCACAGGAGATAAATGGTTGGGTGTTCTCTTGGTTAAGTTTAGCTCTTTTTGTTCGGAACTCTCCAGAACTTCCCTTTCCCTTCGAATAAAGCACTTCATGTTTGAATCTCTGAGTTCTGAGTTCTAATTGTGTCTATGTACAAAAAGGTACCGACACAACAACATGTATTCCCAATAATTACCAAGTATGCTTTTTCTGCAGTAAAGGCATACTATTCATACAGTTGCCATATATTTCCATGATACTCAAAAGCATACCAGGTTAGTTCTTCTATCCCCACCACAGCTTATCCTGCTCTCTCAGTATAGTGGAAATGCAGTGTGACCCACTTTGTGGCAAACATGTACAGGAACCAACACGGAGACATGGAACACACCTAGGCAGTAGTCAATTGTCAGCTTTCCCCACTGTGCACAGTGAACTGTAGGTGACTAGGTGATGCCAAGAAGTTATTGAGTGAGAGGTTGTGCATATTTGTGATAGATCTGAGAAACCGGATTTGACTTTCAATGAAACTAAAAGGGTAAAACAATTCTTTATAAAACAAGACATCCAAACCCCCTCTATGGCATTCCTCCTCAGTACTTAGAGTGAGTAGCCAAACATGGGGAATGGTGGATGTTGTGACTAATAGCTTCAGAGAAATTTCTAGCAGCTTAATTTATGTTTCTAAATTTCTTATGGCAATCCCAGGTTTGTGATCTAACAGCATCATAAAAATGCCAGTGCTGTTGACAAATCATTTTGCATAAGCTACAATCCTTTCTCCTGTCTTTCCCTGCTCTTTGGCTTCTCTTGCTGCTTGACGAATTTTGTGAAACAAATAAATCAAAACAATGTGACATTGTAATGGAAAATGTCAACTTCTGCATTTGACAGAGCCTATTACTCCCTGCTGGAATCAACATACCATATAACAGCAGTACAACTAGATTTGACTGTTTTACCTTCAAAACTCAATGTGCTTGTTCAGTGGTTTTGTCTTCCTTTCAAGAACTTGGGTAAAGACATTCAATGCTAGTGACGCGACACTTTGGTTGCAGGAGAGGCAAATGGCCACCTGTCTGGCAGCATAAAATAATCACTCTTTTCCTGTTTTTTCTGTAAAGTGCTAAGACGGATTTTAATGACCAGTGTGCTCCGATTGTGACTGCAAGACTGCAAAATGTTGCAGAAAGGAGTCCATTCATATTACCGCCAAATTGTGACTCCATTCCATTTTCTGGCTGAGTGTCAAGCAGGCTAGACAAAGCAGGTGGGAGTTACACTCCTATACCCAAATGTGGGTGGGGCAAAGCACTGTTCCATTTTGCAGCCAGTGGGCAGGTTGGATGTCAAGTCAACAGCAGGCCTAGAAACATTAGTGGAAGTACAGCCTTGGAGCAAACTTTCAGGCTGGAGGCCCTTTAAAAAGGCTCACAGATGTAGGTGCCTGAGTAATACCAGGAAGGTATTGACTGAGAGGTTGTGCATATTGTGATAGATCTGAGAAACCGGATTTACTTTTCAATGAAACTAAAAGGGTAAAACAATTCTTCACAGAGAAGCAGAGGCAGAATTATGCTATCTGCTGCAAGGCTATATCTAAGAAAGACTTGCATTTATATAGCATCTTTCTCATCCTCAGGATGTCCCAAAGCAATTTACAGTAAATGAAGTAATTTTTGGAGTGCAGCCACTGTTATAAATGTAGGAAATCTGGCATTTGCAGGGACAGTAGTGGCCAGTTGTGGCCTTAAATGTGGCTCCTTACAGGTATGGTGCAATATTGACCTATGGGGATGGTACAATGGAGTGGCACAAAGGCCAACTGTCTTTGCAAGTACCTCATGCAGCATCACCACAATGTGAGCAAGCATCAAATGGGGGTTGGGTACTTGGCTGCTCTGCACACCAGCTTTTCCACTGGCTCCAGGAACAGGGTTCTGGTTACCAGTGAACAGTGTGAGAATGGACCTCTCTGACCATAGAAAGATTCAACTGAATCTCCTTTAGTCCCTTTGAGATGCTGCCCGGTATACTTTGCAATCCAGTCGACATTGACCTCTCGAGATGGTCCCCCCCACAAGACCTGCAGTCTTTCCTTCATTGCCTGCACGTTGAGTTGACTGACTTGCTTGCATCTCTCATGAATCGACAGAATGTTTGCACGTTGTCCGATAGCTGCTACTTTATGCAGACTGTCTTACAATGAGTTGAGCCCCTCTTGGATGTTGGTGGACTGCAGGGCAATGGACTTCACTGCTATACCAGCCATTTGCCACGCATTTTGTGGTAGGCCACACAGAACCTCCATATGTGTCTCATGCTGTGCTAGCTTCCTTCTCTTCATGGCAGGCCCCCTGAGATTATCATTTATATGCTTTGCAGCTAGGGGCTGGCATGTCTTGTGCCTCGGCTCCACTACATCAGACTCCAATCCTACATCTGTTCACTTTGATGAGCAGCATTCTATGTTAATCAGCTACTTTATGATCTCTTCTGAGGAAAGTGGTAGTGGAAGGATTGAAGAACACATAGAAACACTCAATAAGAAAAGGTATATGTTCTAACGAACCTACTTAAGGCACTGAGACTCTCACATCTCCATTCACAATTGCAAGACCAGAATTGAAACCAATTGTTGCCATTGTTTCCTCATGTACCGTTAAATGCCAGATGTTGGCACGTCTTCCTCCAGTGGCTTGGCATTCTCTAGCATTGGGAACGATCTTCTCATATTGGTGGAATGCAGTGTTAATTGGCGTAAGCAGTCTCTGCATGCAAACAGAGTTTCCTCTGCACTTCTTGGTGAAGTTATGATAGCTCCAAGGAATTTCCTGCCAATAAATTTTTTCCCCTCTAGGAATTAAACGGTTTGTTCAGATTTTATTTGATTCAATTTTCTGCTCTAACCCTAGTTCGTAACAATCGCCTGTAACATTTTTTGATGAATCTTCTGCCTATCAAGATGAGAGCTAGTAATGCTGTGAAATGAAACATTTTCCCACATTTTTTCCCACACATCGTCAGAATCGAATACTCCCAGGTCAGTTATAACACAAGCTAGATACAGGTTAAATGTGACACTTATTTTAATAAACCAACAGAAAAAACTGTTTTGTGGATATTCTATGAGGAAATTATTTCATATTTTGTGTCTTTCAGGGTTCATAATTCTAAATTACACCTCTTGGCTCACAGGCACATGTTTGGGATCAAAGGAAAACCATTCATCCCCTGATTTGTGAATCAGTATCATTAAAAAGTCTGTTTTACTGAAGCCCTGTTATGTGAGTTCCAATTGATTCACGTCGCTGAAGCCTCTCTTTCTGTGATTTAATTAATCCGTGGTAACCGCATGAACAAAGCAGCCATGACATTTACCCACACTCACAGTGGGTCAATCAGCATGCCCAATTTTTCTCTCTTTCATCTCCATGCCAACCAAAGATGCTCCCCAAACCTCCACCAAGGTCCCAGTTTTCATCAAACTCTTTGCCACAACCACAATCTACACCATGGCCTCAACTCACCCCTACAAAGAAAATCTACACGCCAACTGTCACCGTTTTGCAGTGTCAGTGCAAAGTCTACATTACTTTCTAAAACAAAAATCAGTGTTAATTAAATTTCCCACACTCCTCCAAGATCGCTACCATGGCTCTGTGCTTCCATACATGTTTTCCATGCTGGCAGCACAGGTCCTTGCCATTGATGCTTACTGTTGTAGCACTTTCTCTTACTACTGTTCAAACCTCGAGAATGACGAATTAGCTTAACAATGACAGACAAGGATGTGATCTATAAAATTGGTCTTTTAATCAGACTATAGTTCAAAATTCAAGTGAACATAGAAGCACCTTTGTCAATAAATTCAAACAACTTCCAGCAATAAATATGCCTGCAACTTATCAATTCAAAGTACAGGTAGACTATCCTTTATCCAAAAACCTCGGGACCAGCCGTGTTTCGGTTTTCGGAGAATTTCGGATTTCGGAAGGTGGGTCGGCAGGGGTCCGCGGGGGGGGTCGGCGGGGGGGTCGGCGGGGGGTCGTGCGCATGACTTACGCTGACGCGCAACGTAAGTCGTGCGCACGACCCCCCGCTGACCCCCCGCCGGCCACGATCCCCACCGACCCCCCCGCGGACCCCCGCCGGCCCCGACCCCCGCCGACCCCCCCGCGGACCCCCGCCGGCCCCGACCCCCGCTGGCCCCGACCCCTGCCGGCCCCGACCCCCGCCGACCCCCCCGCCGACCCCCGCCGGCCCCGACCCCCGCTGACCCCCCCGCCGACCCCCCCGCCGACCCCCGCCGGCCCCGACCCCCGCCGACCCCCCCCGCCGACCCCCCCGCGGATCCCCGCCGGCCCCGACCCCCATTGACCCCCCCGCGGACCCCCGCCGGCCCCGACCCCCGCCGACCGCCCTGCCGACCCCCCCGCGGACCCCCGCCGGCCCCGACCCCCGCCGACCCCCCCGCGGACCCCCGCCGGCCCCGACCCCCGCCGACCCCCCCCGCCGACCCCCCCGCAGACCCCCGCCGGCCCCGACCCCCCCGCCGACCCCCCCGCGGACCCCCGCCGGCGCCGACCCCCCCACGGACCCCCGCCGACCCTGACCCCCGCCGACTTACGGTCGGGGTCGGCGGGGGTGTCGGCGGGGGTCGGGGCCGGCGGGGGTCCGTGGGGGGGTCGGCGGGGGGGTCGGCGGGGGGGTCGTGCGCACGACTTACGCTGACGCTCAGCGTAAGTCGGCGGGGGTCGGCGGGGGTCCGCGGGGGGGTCGGCGGGGGTCGGGGTCGGCGGGGGTCGGGGCCGGCGGGGGTCTGCGGGGGGGCCCACGGGGGGTCGTGCGCATGACTTATGCTGGACTTACGCTGACCAAAAAAACCTTCGGTTTTTAGAGGGTTTCGGTTTTCGGAAGTCCTGATAAAGGGTAGTCTACCTGTATATAAAAGTGCCCATTTAATGATTCAAATGTACATAAAAGTACCCCTTTAACAATATCTAAGCCCATGTCCAACTTTCATACATACTCTGATGAAAGGTCTTCGCCCTAAAACGTTAACTCTGTTTCTCTCTCCACGGATGCTGCCTGGCCTGCTGAATATTTCCAGCGTTTTCTGTTGTTATTTCAGATTTCCAGCATCTGCAGTATTTTGCTATTGTTTCATACATACTCCTTTATTTCTGGATGATCGGTCAAAGGAAACTTTAGGTCGAAACATAAACTGGCCAGCTTTCTCATTTCAATCTTCCTCCTGCTTTGTCTTCTCTGTTCTTCTTATCTCTGAAAACTCCCGCCACGGGGTTATAAGGCCTCGTTGATCGTAAATTACTCTCTGCCTCCCTTGGATACGTCTGTCCACTCCAAACCTTCCCTAACTGGAGTTCCATCTGCATGACACATTCCTGTTCCTGTGAGATGTGTGTTCTCCCCTTCTTGTACAGGTGGCCTCTCAAACAAAGAACACATACTGACCACCATTTTGTGTCTTCACAAACAAAGAACGCCTGCTGATTTCTTACATTTTGAATCTGTCTGTTATCATCTTACAATTCATTTGCAATTTCGATCTCCACACGGTAGCAGCAGTTTTATTACACTTTTCAGAATCTTACACAGTTGTTTCTTGTATTTTCTATCTAACTGAGCCCGAAGTTCCAACGGAACCGTTGCAACATCAGAACTGAGGCAGAATGAGACCTACCCACCTTCAGGTCATGGCGCTGACCTCACCGTACATTCTGCAGTAAGATAATTTAATAGGCAGAGGCGTGCAGACTGTGGAAAAACAGCCCGCAAGGCCTGAGATGCACTGGGGAGGTGGAGGTGGGGGTGGGGGGGAAAAATTGCTGTCAAAACTGAAGTTAGGCCCCAAATGGGCCATGAAGAGGAATAGATGCAAAATACCTGGAGTGAATTGGAGCTCACAAATATGGGAAGGAGAGGCAGAGAGCTGGTGCTTCTTGAATGGCAGCAATGGTGAAAGCAGGAAAACAGGGCAACATAATGGCAGCCAGATTGAAGAAACAAGTGGAAAACATCAGGAAGCCAAAGCTGCATGTTGTTCCAACAGAGACACAAAGGTAATTTGTTTGAAGTCGAGAGCAAGAAACCCACCAAGAATATGGTACATAGTTTGTAGAGAGAGAGGTGGCTGTGACCATGAATGTCATCTCTTTGAACCCCAGGACTCCTTTACAGTGCATCCTTTGCTGACCTCAGCAGAGCAGGCAAGGTAAGCTATTTGCTTCTCTAACCCTTCCTTGTAGTCTATTGATATGTGTGATTTACTCATTACCCTCATTGTCCCAGAAGAGTCAGAGGTAAAAATGGGACCTGACAGTGGGGAGTGGCGGCTCCACAGAAGTCATCCCTTGGTTCTGAACCTATGGACTCAGATCTCTGGGGTCCTGCTCTAAAAAGGATACTGGATGAGTATCACAGTCATGTGGAGGTACTGAGGATCATCTCCAAGGATGCCAGCCAGATGGCAGGGGTCATGGCAAAGTCTAATACCCTGCTCAGCACCAATAACTGAGGAGCATACAACACAATGCAGCGCTACCCAGAGCAAGTGTTTGCACCAGGAATAGCTGCATCTAGCCCCCTCACAGAGAGGCCTCCAGACCAGACAGTGCATTCCATATGGATGCTTTGTCCATTAGACTTCAGGCTTTAGGGATCGGTTTGGAAAGTACGATGGAAACCAGCCTTCGAGAGATTTGTGAGACTATCACTTGGGGGTGAAGGATTTAAATGATACGGTTAGTTCTGCCCTCCCACAAATGGTGTGGCTAAAGTCCGGCTTCATGATGATGCCCTGTCTCCAGCCCTCCTCAGATACCTGCACACGTAGATGTTAGGATCCAGAACCATGCTGCCCATGCACCTGCAATGGCAACAAAGCCTCCTGAAGAGTCCTCCTCAGACTCGCAGGCCCTGAGACGAGGGTCACTTCGATCCTAAGAGGCTCATGATACAACTGCACTAATAGGCGCCACTGGCATCCCTGGTCCTTAGGTATCACCTTGGCACAGCACCAGGATAAGTTTAATAACAGTACAGAATGGCACCAGGGTAGTTATACTGGTAAAAAGAAGTGCCTGTCGTAAATGTCTGTGTACCTTAAAACTGTGTTCTGAAATATGTCTGGTCTCTTTGTTATTTTTGTGTTGAGAGGATGTTTGGACTGGGACAACGTTCCTGCTATGCCTCATAGAATCATAGAAGATAGGAGCAGGAGTAGGCCATTCGGCCCTCGAGCCTGCTCCGCCATTCAATGAGATCATGGCTCATCGTCCAAATTCAATACCCTGTTACTGCCTTCTCTCCATATCCCTTGATCCCTTTAGCCTTAAGAAATATATCCAACTCCTTCTTGACTTTATTTAATGAATTGGCCTTTACTGCCTTCTTTGGCAGAGAATTCCACAGGTTCACCACTCTCTGGGTGAAGAAATTCCTCCTCATCTCTGTCCTAAATGGCTTATCCCTTATCCTTAGGCTGTGACCCCTGGTTCTGGACTCCCCGACCATCGCAAACATCCTTCCAGCATCTAGTCTGTCTAGTCCTGTTAGAATTTTATAAGTTTCAATGAGATCCCCTCTCATTCTTCTAAACTCCAGCGAGTACAAGCCCAATCGACCCAATCTCTCCTCATACGTCATTCCTGCCATCACAGGTATCAGCCTGGTGAATCTTGGCTGCACTTCTTCCATGGCAAGAATATCCTTCCTCAGATAAGGCGACCAAAATTGCACACAATACTCAAGATGTGGCCTCACCAAGGCCCTGTACAACTGCAGCAAGACATCCTTGTTCCTGTACTCAAACCCTCTCGCTACAAAGGCCAACATACCATTTGCCTTCTTAACCGCCTGCTGCACCTGCATGCTTACTTTCAGCGACTGGTGCACAAGGACGCCTAGGTCTCGTTGCACTTCCCCTTCTCCCAATCTATTGCCATTTCGATAATAATCTGCCTTCCTGTTTTTGACACCAAAGTGGATAACCTCGCATTTACCCACATCATATTGCATCTGCCATGCTTCTGCCCAATCACCCAACCTGTCCAAATCATACTGGAGTTTCTTGGCATCCTCCTCACAGCACACACGCCCACCCAGCTTTGTGTCATCTGCAAACTTGGAGATATTACATCTAGTTCCCTTGTCCAGATCATTAATATATATTGTGAATAGCTGGGGTCCAAGGACCGATTCCTGCGGTACCCCACTAGTCACTGCCTGTCACTCGGAAAAAGAGCCGTTTATTCCAACTCTTTGCTTTCTGTCTGCCAACCAGTTCTCTATCCAAGTCAATACCTTGCCCCCAATCCTCCTTAGTAAACCATTGCCTCCTTAAACAGGCCTCTCCTGAGACATCAATGGGGCAGCAGTATGGTCTGTACCCCCTGATCGCACATCCCAGTTGGTGGTCTTCTCCTTTCAATGTAGTCATTTCCATGCTTCTGTCATTTCCTTTTCCTGCTTCTGTTCTGCCTCCATTATAAGGACATATATGGGACTACCCATAATGAACCCCATGGGAAGAGCTACATAACAGAAGGCTGGGCAGCAAAAGATTTCCCTAACTGAAACTACTGAAAGGCAGCTGGCAGAATGCTTTGTTGAATATACAGCTGAGAAAAGATTTTTGTAGTTGTTTCAGTCAAAGCTGATGTTTTAGATAAAGCTTGTGGATATTCAAAGCCTTTGAACTCAGCCACTTCCTGGTTTGATAAGTCATGCAAGAAACTTTCCTCTTTCTTTCGACAGGCTGAATGTATGTTAGGTGCTATTCTGGTGTAAATGGCAGAATGTTTGAGACAGCAGCCTTCACCCTCCATTTCCTCGGGTTCTGACGAAAGGTCATCGACCTGAAACGTTAACTCTGTTTCTCTCTCCACAGATGCTGCCTGAGCTGCTGAGTATTTCCAGCATTTTGATTGAATCATAGAATCATAGAATGGTTACAGCACGGAAGAAGGCCATTCGGCCCGTCGAGCCCATGCCAGCTCTCTGCAAGAACACTTCAGCTAGTCCCACTCCCCCACCCTTTCCCCGTAGCCCTGCAAATTTCTTTCCTTCAGGAACTTATCCAACTCCCTTTTGAAAGCCATGATTGAATTTACCTCCACCACCCTTTCAGGCAGTGCATTCCAGATCTTAACCACTCGCTGCGTAAAAAAGTTTTTTCCTACGTCGCCTTTGGTTCTTTTGCCAATCACCTTAAATCTGTGTCCTCTGGTTCACGGCCCCTCTGCCAATGGGAACAGTTTCTCTCTATCTACTCTGCCCAGACCCCTCATGATTTTGAACACCTCTATTAAATCTCCTCTCAATCTTCTCTGCTCCAAAGGAGAACAACCCCAGCTTCTCCAGTCTATCAACATAACTGAAGTCCCTCATTCCTGGAATGATTCTCATAAACCGTTTATATTTCAGATTTCCAGCAGCTGCAGTATTCTGCTTTTGACCTTCCTTATCCTGTCAATTCAATTCAATTCAATTCAATTCAATTTTATTTGTCATATATGCAGCAGACGTGTGTACTGCACAATGAAATGTTGATTTTTACGAGTCCTCCCAACATTGGAATAAATATGGCATAGCAATTATAAAAATACTAATAGAAATACAATAATAATAAATACAACAACAGTAATAATAATAATAAATTAATCATTCATGAGTCTTATGGCCTGGGGGTAGAAGCTGTTTTGAAACCTGCTGGTACAAGACCGTATGCTTCAGTATCTCTTACCAGATGGGAGCAGGGCGAAGAGATTGTGGCTGGGGTAGCTCGCGTCTTTGATGATTCTCAGGGCCTTCCCCCGGCACCTCTCGGGATAGATATCCTGCACAGCAGGTAGTTTAATTCCTATAGTATGTTGTGCAGCTTTCACCACCATCTGTAGAGCCTTGCGGTCTATGGCGGTGCAGTTGCCATACCAGGTAGTGATGCAGCTGGACAGGATACTCTCGATGGTGCACCGGTAGAAGTTGGTGAGAATCTGGGGGGCCATTCCAAATTTCTTCAGTCTCCTGAGGAAGAACAGGCGTCGGGCATGCCTTCTTGGTTACAACGTCGATGTGATGGGACCACATTAAGTCCTCCGTAATGAATACACCCAGGAATTTGAAGCTGCTGACCCTCTCCACCTCAGTTATATATAGGAGCCGGTGCATCTTCTTCCAGCAGCCAATTCTCCTGAAATTTAGCGTGTGTTTTAGAATGGGTGTAACTCTGGTATATCTGACTTATGCACAAAATTCCACTCCTCTATGCCAACTTTTTGCTCCAACAATATTGAAGTTTCAGGCTCACCGTGTTTTATGTTTCGTCCTTCACTTTAGTGTTCCTGTATCTTCATTGCTAGCTTCTGTCTTTACTTCAGCCCCTCTGCCACTGCAACCTTCTTCCATGTTTTTATCTCTAGGCTCAGTTATTCTGATGCTCTGCTTGTTGGCCTTCCTTTGTCAACACTCCTGACTCCCAAAAGCCTTTCCACCATCTACAAGGCACAAGTAAGGAGTGTGATGAAATACTCTCCACTTGCCTGGATGAGTGCAGCTCCAACAACATTCAAGAACCTCGACACCATCCAGGACAAAGCAGCCCGCTTGATTGGCACCTATCCACCACCTTAAACATTCACTCCCTCCACCACCGGCGTACTGTGGCTGCAGTGTGTACCATCTACAATATGCACTGCAGCTACTCGCCAAGGCTTCTTCTTCAGCACCTTCCAAACCCGTGACCTCTTCCACCTAGAAGGACAAGGGCAGCAGGTTCATGGGAGCACCACCACCTCCAAGTTCCCCTCCAAGTCACACACCATCCTGACTTGGAAATATATTGCCGATCCTTCATCGTCACTGGGTCAAAATCCTGGAACTCCATCCCTAGCAGCACTGTGGGAGTACCTTCACCACATGGACTGCAGCGGTTCAAGAAGGTGGCTCACCACCACCTTCTCAAGGACAATCAGGGATGGGCAATAAATGCTGGCCTTGCCCGCGATGCCCACATCCCATAAATGAATAAATAAATAAAAAACTCTATAAATTCCAACTTGTCCAAAATAGAGTTGTCGATATCCTGACCTGCTCTAAGCTCCACTCACCCATCACTCCTATTCTCATGGAGATGTAGTGGCTTCCTATTCCCCAACATATTAAATTAAAAATCTTTGTCGTTGTCTTCAAATCCCTCTATGATCTTGCTCCACTCTACCTCTGCAAATTAGCCTGGAGTTACTTTTTCTCCTGCACCTTCCGTATTCCTGGCCTTCTCTGGATCCCCTCCTCCCACCATTTGTGGCAGAATTTTCAGCTGGTTAGGCCTAGCTCTGTGCAACTCCATAATCGCCATCTCTATTTCTTTCTCCTCCTTTAAAAACTTTCTCAAAACACATCTTTTTGCCCAAGCTGTCAATCACCCCTCCTGAACAGTCACCCCTCGCTTGACACTTCTGTTCCTCTTACTACTAGTCTGTAAAATACCTTGGGACATTTTGTACATTAAATGCACATTGTTCTTGCTCTTGTTTTGTTCTTTATGTCATGTTGGAGCATTCCCCCCAGCATCTACCTTTTCACATTAATCTCTCTTGGTCTCTCTGAGGAGCTAGCCAGTTAGCAGGGCTGAGAATGTATCTGAGGGGCTGTGTGCAGCTCCCTTGCCTCTTTTGTATGTACGAGCATTGTGTCCCCCAGCTTGTATGGAACAAAAAATCTGCTTGCACCTTACATGTGCTCTCTTGAATTTTTTGCCATTCCCTAGGTCTCCAGGTTGTGATCTCGGGCATAATGTGTACATATACTTTCTACATTATTTGATTGTCTTGGGATGGTGAACCACCAAAATTCATAGGAACATAGGAACAGGAGTAGGCCATTCAGCCCCTCTAGCCTGTTCCGCCATTCAATTAAATCATGGCTGATCTGTATCTTAACTCCATCTACCCGCCTTGGTTCCATAACCTTTAATAATCTTGCCTATCAAAAATTCAACAGTTTTCAAAGAAATATTGGAAGTCTAGTACACATTACACCAAAGTTCAAGTTTTAAATCTTCAGTTGCCATCACCTGTGATTTGAAGTAAGAGGTAAATGTATATACTTATATTTTGCTTACATCAGAATACATGCCAACTGTCATCAGTTAAGTGGACAGTCAACACGTGGACACAGTGTCCACACTGCCCATGTCTGCATTTCAAAATCAGCAGTGGTCTGAACAGCCTCCACTGAAACTTAGAGTCATAGAGTCATAGAGTCATAGAGTTTTACAGCACAGAAAGAGGCCCTTCGGCCCATCGTGTCCGCGCCGCCCATCCACCCCTGTCCTGTCTAATCCCATTTTCCAGCATTTGGTCCATAGCCTTGTATGCAATGGCATTTCAAGTGCTCATCCAAATGCTTCTTGAATGTTGTGAGGGTTCCTGCCTCTACCACCCTTTCAGGCAGTGAGTTCCAGATTCCAACCACCCTCTGGGTGAAAAAGTTCCTCCTCAAATCCCCTCTAAATCTCCTGCCCCTTACCCTGAATCTATGCCCCCTTGTTATTGACCCCCCTACTAAGGGGAAAAGTTCCTCTTTATCTACCCTATCTATGCCCCTCATCATTTTGTACACCTCAATCAGGTCCCCCCTCAGCCTTCTTTGCTCCAAGGAAAACAACCCCAGCCTGTTTAGTCTTTCTTCATAGCTGAGGCGCTCCATCCCAGGTAACATCCTGGTGAATCTTCTCTGCACCCTCTCCAAAGCAATCACATCCTTCCTATAGTGAGGCGACCAGAACTGCACACAGTACTCCAGCTGTGGCCTCACCAGCGTTTTGTACAGCTCCATCATAACCTCCCTGCTCTTATATTCTATGCCTCGGCTAATGAAGGCAAGTATCCCATATGCCTTTTTAACCACCTTATCTACCTGTTCCGCTGCCTTCAGAGATCTATGTACATGTACACCAAGGTCCCTCTGACCCTCTGTACTTCCTAGGGTCCTACCACTCATTGTGTATTCCCTTGCCTTATTTGTCCGTCCAAAATGCATCACCTCGCACTTTTCAGGGTTAAATTCCATTTGCCACTTTTCCGCCCATCTGACCAACCCGTTTATATCGTCCTGTAGCCTGAGGCTTTCCTCCTCGCAATTTACCACCCCACCAATTTTCGTGTCATCTGCGAACTTACTGATCATACCTTTCACATTCTCATCCAAATCATTTATGTAGATCACAAACAACAAGGGACCCAGCACCGATCCCTGAGGTACCCCACTGGACACAGGCTTCCAGTCACAAAAGCATCCTTCGACCATCACCCTCTGCCTCCTGCCACTCAGCCAGTTTAGGATCCAACGCGCCAAGGCACCCTGGATCCCATGGGCTCTTACCTTCTTGACCAGTCTCCTATGCGGGACATTGTCAAAAGCTTTACTGAAGTCCATGTAAACCACATCCACAGCATTTCCCTCATCCACCCCCCTCGTCACCCCCTCGAAAAACTCAATCAGATTTGTCAGACATGATTTACCCTTGACAAAGCCATGCTGACTATCCCCGATTAATCCTTGCCTCTCCAAGTGGAGATTAATTTTGTCCCTCAGAATTTTTTCCAATAATTTCCCTACCACAGATGTTAGGCTCACTGGCCTGTAATTCCCTGGTTTATCCCTGCTACCCTTCTTGTATAGTGGTACTACATTAGCTGTTCTCCAGTCCTCTGGTACATCCCCTGTGGCCAGAGAGGTTCTGAAAATTTGTGTCAGAGCCCCTGCAATCTCCTCCTTTGCCTCCCACAGCAGCCTGGGATACATCTCGTCCGGGCCTGGGGATTTATCCACTTTTTGGCCTGCTAAAACCGCTAGCACCTCCTCCCTCTCGATGCTAATATGTTCAAGTATGTCACAGTCCCCTTGCCCGATTTCTATGTCTGCATCGTCTCTCTCCATAGTGAACACAGATGCAAAAAATTCATTTAAAACCCCGCCTACATCATCTGGCTCTACACACAGATTGCCACTTTGGTCCCTAATGGGCCCTACCCTTTCCCTGGTTATCCTCTTGCCCTTAATATACTTATAAAACATCTTAGGATTTTCCTTTATTTTGCTCGCCAGTGTTATTTCATGGCCCCTCCTCGCCCTCCTAATTTCTTTTTTAAGTATGCCCCTGCACTTTTTATACTCCTCTAGGGCTTCTTCCGTCTTTAGTCTTTTGTAACTGCCAAAAGCCCCCCTTTTATTTCTAATGCATTTTTGTATATCCCTTGTCATCCAAGGTTCCCTTTGCTTGTTGGTCCCACCCTTGACCTTTACAGGAACATGTTGGCGTTGTACTCTCTCTATTTCCCTTCTGAAAGTCTCCCACTGTCTTGATGTGGATTTTCCTATAAGTAGCTGCTCCCAGTCCACTTTGGCCAGATCCTGCCTTATCATATTAAAATCGGCCTTCCCCCAATTTAGAACCCTTATTTCCGGGCCGTCTTTGTCTTTTTCCATGACCACCTTAAATCTCACCGAATTATGGTCACTATCGCCAAAATGCTCTCCTACTGACACTTCCACCACTTGCCCGGCTACATTCCCCAGAATTAGGTCCAGTATCGCCCCCTCTCTTGTAGGACTTTCTACATGTTGGCTCAAAAAGCTCTCCTGGATGCACTTTAAGAATTTTGCACCCTCTAAGCCTTTCACACTCTGACTATCCCAATTTATATTGGGGAAGTTGAAATCCCCCACTATTATTACCCTATTATTTTCGCACTTTTCTGAGATTTGCCTACATATCTGTTCCTCTATCTCCCCCTGACTGTTTGGGGGCCTATAGTACACTCCCAGCAAAGTGCTTGCCCCCTTTTTGTTTTTAAGTTCTACCCATATGGCCTCATTAGAGGAACCCGCTAATATATCATCCCTCCTTACAGCAGTAATTGACTCCTTAATTAATATTGCAACACCCCCTCCCCTTTTACACCCCCCTCTGTCTCGCCTGAAGATTCTATACCCCGGAATATTGAGCTGCCAGTCCTGACCCTCCCTCAACCATGTCTCCGTGATAGCAACAATATCGTACTCCCATGTATTCAACAACAACTTCAGTTCGTCCACTTTATTTGCAAGACTCCTTGCATTAAAATAAATGCCTTCCAGCCCTGCCATATTCCCTTTTGCCTTCGCATATTTGCTCTGCCTTGTTTTTTTCTCTGTATTTGGCTGTAAATCACCCCCTGCTATAGCTCCACTCTGTACCCCATCCCCCTGCCAAGTTAGTTTAAACCCCCCCAGCAGTGCTAGCAAACCTCCCCGCAAGGATATTGGTTCCCCTCTGGTTCAGGTGTAAACCGTCCGACTTGTACAAGTCCCACCTTTCCCAGAAGAAGACCCAGTGATCCAGGAAACTAAAGCCCTCCCTCCTGCACCATCCCTTTAGCCACGCATTCATCTGTTCTATCTTCCCATTCCTATACTCACTAGCACGTGGCACCGGGAGTAATCCAGAGATTACAACCTTTGAGGTCCTGCTCTTTAATCCTTCACCTAGCTCCCTAAATTCTTGCTTTTCACACTCTGGAGCCTCTATTGCCCACTGTGACTCAGTTTAAATGTAGGTTTTGCTAGCAGGAGAGATGTGGGTCTGGGATCTTGCTGCACTTGTAATTCAAAACACAAATTTGATTACACTGGAGTCAATGGCAGTGACAGCACTGAAATATGGTGAGAAATTAGGTTTGGCCCTTGTACCATAATTTTGTATGTGCAGTCTTTAATCGCTGCTCGGGTTGTGCATTCATGTTGAGGTTCAGAAATTGAGCTGGCTGGTGAGGCATTATACCGGAGCCAAAATGAATCCAGCAGCAGCTGACTGGGAGTGACATGGACAGCAGCTAATCAGGAAAAAACAAAGGCCTAGAAATTCAGTAAGGCGCTGCCAGCTTTGCGGCCAGTTACCGCCCAAAGAGGGCTTCTGCGCCAATAGAGGAGTTTGCGCTGATATTCAGCACAGCGGTAATGGCGGCGGTAGCCGTTAGCGCTGCGCCGGCACCGATGACGTCATCGGTGTGCGCAGTGCCCCGGTTCCGCCCCGATACCGGCCCGACCCCCATATTGAGTTGCGGCCGCCTCTTCCGCAGCGGCCGCAAACAGCGATCAGAAAACGGGGCTGTACTGTAGCCTTAGTGGGGCGCTTTAAGGTGGCGGTGCGGCCGGCCACTTCTCCGTGGTGCCGGGCTCATTTGCCGGCACTATCCAGCGGCAATCTCCTCGTTGCAGGCACCTCCCCCTTAAGAGAAGGAGGGGGCCTGCAGTACCGCAGCCTGCCGCTCCGCAGCGGGTGGCGCAGCGGCGCCTAGAGCGCTGAAATTCAGTTTCAGCGCCCCAAGCGGGGGCGGGCACACCCTGGAATAGCACCCGGTTCCGACTTGGGGTGCAAAAACTGAATATCTGACGGTCGCAACTGGCTCCGCGCTCAACGCTAACTTTTGGGCGCACGCCAGCTGGCGGCCCCAAAGTGATTTTCTAGGCCAAAGCATTTACAAAAAAAGTCAGCAACGTGCAAGCCAATAATGGACGTTCCGGACAGGTACTCCAAATTAAGCCATAGGCTCAGAACACAGGATTAGGCCTTTCTAAGAAAACATTTTCTAAGTTTTGTTGCTACCTCTCTTTAACTGATCAGTTGTAGCTCTGGGAAGAATATCAATTCAAGCATTAGAATTTTAAGTCAGGTTGAGACCTCCAAGTAAAGACATTAATGAAGGCATTCAAAGGCACAAAACGGAATTTTATAGGTAAATTGAATTATGTTGTTGTGAATTATGTAAGTGTTATTATGCCAGAGTCTGTTGGAACTCCAATGCTCTCCACCACAGTGGTAGGATGCAGTTGCATTTCAATGATTCCTGGCATGGTTCCTGATCTTTGCTAAACCCTGAGTTAAAATTGTTAAGCAGAACGCAATTGCATCTCCACAGAATAAAGAGGGGGAAGCAGCAGGTAATTCACAATAGGGTACTCTTGCTAAGCTAACAGATGGATCTGGAGAGCGTCTGTGTACCCTCCCAGCAGGGAAATGGAAAAAGGTGCCAACAGTGAGAAATAAATTCAAAAAGGCTATCTCACAAGATGACAAGGTAGCCAAGAATGAGAATGGTGTTGGCCCATCCTTCTCATCCATCCAGAAAGCATCGTCTCCCCATGATTCTCTCTTGCATGATTCCAGAGTTTTGAATCCACTAACTACCTTTGGTACTCTCTTTTATTGCTTCTTGTCATGAGTCCTAAATTTGCTTTTCACTGTATGAATCAGGGTTTAAATGTCTCCCTCTGTCTCTGTAACTGAAACTGGACACAGTACCCAACGTGGCTTAAGACTACTTGCACAAAATGATGGACTCTTTCAAAATACACTACAGGGATCAAACCAGAGATTAGAGCTATATCTAGTAGTCTTGTCACATCATCACTACCATACGTTCGAGAGAAATTCTGAAGAGCAACAGAATTGGAGGTTATTATACAATAACAAAAACTTGTATTTATATAATGCTTTTAACATAGTAAAAATAAGGACAGCAATGTTTGACTAAAATGAGGATTGAATTACATGTGTGCCCTGATTCAATTAACTCTCACTCTTTAATCCCACTTCACCTGAGGATTACATTTGGTCTTGACTCCATGGCTGCGATCTTGCCAGCCCTGAGGAAGTGGGTGTGGTAAACCACTGTTATACCTGTCTGTATGTGTATGTGTATTCCACTAGGTACAGGTCTGGACATGCCTCGGCTGACTCCTCCCACTATTCCAGGTATATAAGTGACTACCTCCCAGTCCCTTAGTATTCTGGACGGGTCGACCACTCGAGACTAGACCTTCATTCTTTAGTTAATAAAAGCCTGGTTGTTACTCGCTTAGCCTCAGTCTTTTGAGTAATTGATGGCGCATCAATTTTATTAACTAAATTTTTTATAATGGAGAAGATCCTCACACCAGCATGCCTGGACCTGGACAGTCGGGAAGCGGACGCTTCCACCAAGTTTGCTCACTGGCTCATGTGCTTCGAGGCATTCCTGACTGCCTCCACTGCGGTCGTAACGGATGCGGACAAACTGTCTGTCCTGATCTCCAAGGTGAACCACCGAGCGTACTCAGTCATCCGGGACGCGACCTCGTACACAGCCGCCCTCCAGCTCCTCAAGACCCAGTACACGCGCCCTGTGAACGAAGTATACGCCAGGCACCTTCTGGGGAGTCGCAAGCAACAACCTAGGGAATCGACTGAGGAATACCTCCAAGCACTGTCCGTGCTTGGCCGGGCCTGTGGGTGTAAGGCGGTAACGCCCGCTAAGTACACGGAGGAACTGATCTGGGATGCCTTCGTAGCGGGCCACAGGTCCAACTACACCCGACAGCAACTGCTGGAGCAGAGTGACCTCACCCTCGACAAAGCCTCCGAAATCGCACTAACGCTGGATGCAGCCTACCGGGGCATGGATGCCTACTCCTCTGCACCGTGGACGCCACGGGGAATGACAACCTGGGACACAGTAGGACAGCCCCATAGCACCGTGCCACCCCAGCCACAGCCCAACAATGGCCCAACTACCGCAGCAGTGTCCCAAGGCCAGACAGCAGTATCCCAAGGCCAGAAATGCTACTTCTGTGGCCAGGCCAAACACGCCCGGCGAAGAATGCGACCTGCTCGGGCTGCGGGAAAAAGGGACACTACGCCAGCATCTGCAAGGCCAAAGCCACCCCGAACGCCAGCAGCGCCGCGTGTGGGCCGGGCGAGCCGCCATCTTGGGCCCCCAACAGCGCCGCGTGTGGGCCGTGCGGGCCGCCATCTTGGGCCTCCCCAGCCATGTGCGAACCACCGCAGCAGCAGCCATCTTGGACGACTCCAGCCACATGGGAATCATGGACGCCGCCATCTTGGACACCAGCCGGGACGCAGCAGACCGCCAACCCCCCCCCATCTGATACCCGCAGCGACACACCGACCCCTACGCTGGCCTCCGTTACGCTGGACCAAACGAGACCACACCAACTATCTCGGTCCAAAATGGACGTTAAGGTAAACGGCCATGCAATAAACTGCCTTTTTGACTCCGGGAGCACAGAGAGCTTCATCCACCCCGACACGGTGCGGCGTTGCTCTCTCCCAGTCCTGCCTGCGCACCAGCGGATTTCTATGGCCTCCGAGTCCCAGTCAGCGGACATTGGCGGCTACTGCGTGGTGACACTAGTAGTAGACGGGACTGTGTTCAATAATTTTAAACTCCTGGTCCTGCCCGACCTCTGCGCTGCCGTCCTACTGGGGTTGGATTTCCAGTGCCACCTCAAAAGCGTTACGATGGCGTACGGTGGCCCCCTCCCCCCACTCACAGTCCGCAGCCAGCAGCCTCCAAATTGCCCGCCGCGCACCAGATGCAACCTCTCCACACTCAGAGTCCCACCCCCCCCACTGTTTACTAACCTCACCCCCGACTGTAAGCCCATCGCCACAAAGAGCAGGCGATACAGTGCCGGGGATAGGGTTTTCATCAAAACCGAAGTGGAGCGGCTCCTGAAGAAGGGGATTATTGAGGGCAGCTCCAGCCCCTGGCGAGCCCAGGTTGTGGTCGTTAAGACCGGCGAGAAACAACGCCTGGTCATCGACTACAGCCAAACAATAAACCGCTACACCCTGCTGGACGCCTACCCACTCCCCCGCATAGCTGACATGGTCAACCAGATCGCGCAGTACCGCGTCTTTTCGACCATTGACCTGAAATCAGCGTACCACCAGCTCCCCATCCGCCCTGAAGACTGCCAGTATACTGCTTTTGAGGCAAACGGCCGCCTCTATCACTTCCTTAGGGTTCCCTTCGGCGTTACCAACGGGGTTTCCGTCTTCCAAAGGGAGATGGACCGGATGGTCGATCAAAATGCGCTGCAGGCCACTTTCCCTTACCTAGACAATGTGACCATCTGCGGCCATGACTTGCAGGACCGTGACGCAAACCTCGAGAAATTCCTCCGCACCGCCCAACTCCTGAACCTGACATATAACAAGGAGAAGTGCATATTCCGCACAGACCGCCTCGCCATCCTTGGCTGTGTTGTGGAACACGGGGTCATCGGTCCCGACCCGGACCGGATGCGTCCCCTTATGGAACTCCCACTGCCCCACTGCCTAAAAGCTCTGAAGAGGTGCCTAGGGTTTTTTTCCTACTATGCCCAGTGGGTCCCCTACTATGCAGACAAAGCCCGTCCGCTGATCAAATCCACCTCTTTTCCCCTGATGGCAGAGGCCCACTCGGCCTTCCACCGTATCAAGGAGGACATTGCCAAAGCCACCATGCACGCAGTGGACGAATCCATCCCCTTCCAGGTGGAAAGCGATGCTTCCGACTTCGCTCTGGCCGCCACCCTTAATCAGGCGGGGAGACCTGTGGCATTCTTCTCACGAACCCTCCAGGGCCCGGAGACCAGACACTCCGCGGTCGAGAAGGAGGCCCAGGCTATTGTGGAGGCTGTGCGTCATTGGAAGCACTACCTGGCCGGAAAACGATTTACCCTGCTCACTGACCAGCGTTCAGTTGCTTTCATGTTCAACAACAAGCAGAGGGGCAAAATCAAAAATGACAAGATCTTGAGGTGGAGAATCGAACTTTCCACCTACAATTACGAGATCTTGTACCGGCCTGGGAAGCTCAATGAACCCCCAGATGCCCTATCGCGTGGCACCTGCGCCAGCGCGCAGATCGATAGGCTGAGGGCCCTCCACAATGACCTCTGCCACCCGGGGGTCACCAGGTTCTTCCACTTCATCAAGGCCCGCAACCTGCCTTACTCCATTGAGGAGGTCAGGACCATGACCAAGAACTGCCAAGTCTGCGCTGAGTGCAAACCGCACTTTTATAGACCAGACAGAGCCCACCTGATAAAAGCCACTCGCCCTTTTGAACACCTGAGCGTCGATTTTAAAGGGCCTCTCCCCTCCTCCGACCGCAATGTGTACTTCCTCAACATCATTGACGAGTACTCCCGTTTCCCGTTCGCTATCCCCTGCCCGGACATGACCAGTGCCACGGTCATTAAATGTCTGAACAGCCTCTTCACCCTGTTCGGTTTCCCCAGCTATATCCATAGCGACCGGGGCTCATCGTTTATGAGCGACGAACTCCGCCAGTACCTGCTCGCTAGGGGTATAGCCACAAGCAGGACCACCAGTTACAACCCCCGGGGGAACGGATAGGTGGAAAGAGAGAATGCAACAGTTTGGAAGGCCGCCCTACTAGCCTTAAAGTCTAGGGGCCTTCCGACCTCCCGCTGGCAGGAGATGCTCCCCGATGCGCTCCACTCGATTCGGTCACTGCTCTGCACTGCCACCAATGCCACCCCTCACGAGAAAATGTTTGTCTTCCCAAGGAAGTCCACATCGGGGACAGCGTTACCACCATGGCTGACGTCCCCAGGGCCGGTACTACTGAGAAGACACGTGAGGACCAATAAAACGGACCCCCTGGTCGAGAGGGTCGACCTCCTCCACGCCAACCCCCAGTATGCTTACATTGCGTACCCGGACGGGCGGGAGGACACAGTCTCCATACGAGACCTCGCACCCTCGGGGACCGCTGTAACCCACTACCCATTACCACCCCCCCCACGACCCGATATCCAACCCCAGCAGCTGGCTCGCCTTGGACCGTCACCCACGAGGACTACACTCCAGTGCCCCAGCCTACACGGGACGCGACGCCGGAAGCTCCACCACCCCTGCCGTCGCCACGTCGATCACAGCGGCAGACAAGACCTCCGGAGAGACTCCAATACACGAACTTTTAAATACACTTCACCCCGCCGGACTCATTTTTAAACAAGGGGTGAATGTGGTAAACCACTGTTATACCTGTCTGTATGTGTATGTGTATTCCACTAGGTACAGGTCTGGACATGCCTCGGCTGACTCCTCCCACTATTCCAGGTATATAAGTGACTACCTCCCAGTCCCTTAGTATTCTGGACGGGTGGACCACTCGAGACTAGACCTTCATTCTTTAGTTAATAAAAGCCTGGTTGTTACTCGCTTAACCTCAGTCTTTTGAGTAATTAATGGCGCATCAGTGGGTATGGAGGCGGGACTAACGGGAAAATGGCAGAATTTGGGGGCGGGTGCCCAACCCGCCTCCGTGCCAGCTTGGCAGGAGGCGGGTAGCCACCACGCGCCGGCTCCCATCTCCTTGGAGGCGGGAAGGGGATTAATGCCACTTAACTGCCTGTTAACAGGTAGTTAACAGGCAGATAAGAGGATTATCCCCATTTTACCCACAAAAGTACGGGCTTCCCGAAGGCTCTGAACCCCGCCAGGGTCACCGAGGCAAGTAGTGGGTCTGCGAGGGTCGGAGGGGTGCAAAGGTGCACTGTGAAGGTGAGTGATGGGTGCAAGTGTGGAGAGGTTAGTATCTGAGGTAAGTGGAAAGTGTTAGAAAAAGTTTACTTACTTTTGTTTCTTCCTACAGGCTTCAGTCGGTGGGTATGCGGAGAGTCTCACACCTCCGCGGCCGAGGTGGCAGATGGCCATTGCATTCTCCAATGCAACAACTATCTCATTTCTGCAAAAGAAAGTGGTTTGATGAGTTCTTGTATTCAAGAACTCATCAAACTACAGAGAATGTCACTGTTTGACAGCTTCACAGAGCTGTCAAACGATGACAATTCATCTGTCAAAAATCTGTCATATTTTGACATGCTCTGCAATCGGTTTTCCCTTAATTGGCCTGCTAAGCCCACTGGGCAGGCTTAACAAGGTCAATCAAGGGAAAATAGCGTGGGTTGGCCACAAATCGATGGAGGCGGGACATCGACCCGCCAAGCAGCAGTCCTGCCTCCAACGCGCCCCCATTGGCAAAATGTATGCAATGCCACAGGAGATATTTCTCTATCTCCCTCTCTAAGCACTATATTTAAAGAAAGAACTTGCATTGATATAATACCTTATAGGCTCAGGATGTCAGGTGGTTGGCTGCTCATGTGCTACAAAGGAGCCACAGGACTGAGGTGGCCTTCCTTTCATGGCAGCCTGTTTCTGGAGAGGGCCCACTGCTGACTGCATCTCTGGAGCTTGTTCCTGGGCTGGCTGATGTCATCCCACACATTCCAGTGGTGTGTTGCTCTGAGGGGAAAAGCCTGGAGGGTTGGCATGTGCTGCTGTCCTGAGTGATGGCAGTATCAGGCAGGTTGACTTCAGCCGTTGTCATTCCATTGAGCCCTGTATCAGTGGATGAAACCAATCAGTTTCTGAAAGGCTGAGGGAGCAGCAGTGTGCATCACGGCCGCTGTAGTCGGGAAGCCGCTATGCATACTGCTCTTTATTCTCTCCCCTATTGCCATCAGTGCTTCAGTCTGTGCTTCCATGGAGCTGAAGGCACTGACTGGTCTCTGGCTACTTCTTAATTGGTGGGGGTTCTGCTGCAGATTCCAATGAAGCCATCACGCTTTGGTTCCTGGAATGAAGAAAACACTTCCCTGATGTTGCCGCAAATCAGAGCTGTTGGGGGAGAAATTTGGTATCGCCCCGTTTGGGGCATAATTATCGGCCGGGCACAAAGTTTAGCGCCTGGCACTAATTATCGCCTCCGACTGCAAACTTGGCTTCTATCGCCCCTGGAGGTGATTGGAGCGCTAAATCAGGAGCTGCACACCTTTCTTAAGGCGCTAACGCTGAGGAGCGAGGCGCTACCTCAGAGCGCTGGTGAACCTCATGTCAGTCAGCAATGGAACACAGACACACTGGTGGCGGCCAGTTCTTAAAGGGGAGGGTTGTTCTTGCTCTCCATCCACACCCTGCTCATTGCAGCCTTGAATCTCAGCCTGGAGAGACCTGTACATCAATTCTGCTGGAAAGAACAGCGGAGAGGCCCAGGGAAAGAGCTCAGAGTGCAGCCCCCATAGTCTCTTCTAAATCGATGCAAGGAAGGTCAAATCAAAATGAACCTGCAAATTGCTGCTCAGTACCCAAAACTCCTCAAAACAGTGTTGAATCTCTCCAGAAGTCTCTCTCTCTCTCTCTCAGAATGTGTGGTGCAAAAATGTCGCTGACAAAAAAAGGCAGGAAGCGGCCGCCTTTAAATAGCGCTCCCCCAGTCCCTTCCTAACTGCAAAACGTTCCCCTCTACCTGTCCTTGCTAGCGGCAGGCAGAAAGGCAGGGGGCGCCACTCAATATCCAGTCTGGGGCGTTGCACGCTCGACTGATGTCGCGATATGCAGGCGCAGGAGATTGTGGCGGTAGTGTTTAGCGCCGCCGCAAAATGTCTGGTAAATTTCGTGAGCGGCGCAAACATCGCTGCGCCCGGGCACTAGTTGCTTTGCACCCCGTTAACGCCCTCTTAGGGTGCCAACGGGAGGCTCTAATCAAACAAATTTTTCCCCCGTAGACTCTAGGGTCACGCCTGTTAGTTGCTACATGTTCCCGGAGTCTGATTGCAGAGGCTGTATGTAGGTTTGATGTTCCTCGAAAATCCTTTGCTGGTGAGCACCCATGAGTTCTGGATCCCATGACTCTAAAGCCATTGAAAGCCTTCTCCTCAGGCTCTTCTGCGAAGTTGGCACATCCTCACTTCCCACTCCCCCAGCTCCTTTGAGCTTTGTGAATTACTTGGCGACTCCCCTGTGTCCTCTGATGCTGTGGTGGTTCTGCAATAAAGGAGGGTAGCAGGTAAGAATGGATGAGCATTACCCCATTGGGATCAAGGGGACAGAGAAGATGGTGGAAATTTGTATCTGTGTGGTGCTTCACAGTAGGTATCAGCCATTTAAAGTGCAGGAAGGGCTGTTAGGGTTGTGCATGTTGCATGTAAGCAATTGCTGCTGGGGGAGATGGTTAGCCATAGTGCAAGATCCTGCATTGGAGTCCTGTCTTAACCACAGTGCATTATATAGGGTTAGTGGTTGAAATGTTCCTTTTCGAATCATCTTCTATGATTCTAGAGCATAGCCAAGGAATAAAAGGGAGAGTGTCCAGTTTGTTATTGTGCCTGAAATCAGTGAAAACTTCATGCAGCACTGCTGTGCAGTCATGAAGGTCCGTCCAGGTGGCACGAGTGACATTTCTTGCACGTTTGCTGCCACTGACACCCCATAGTCTGTATCTTCTGATGTCAATGTTCTTGATGAGGATTGCAGATCCCAATTTGTGAAATTGAGTTCTACTTCTATGCTTGTGTGCCGTGTCCTGCTGCCTATTTTGCTGCATGACCCAAGGAACCTTTGTGTAAATAGCCCTCTAGACTACCAGCGGGCGAAAATCATCTTCCATTGGCATAACAGTGGAGGAAATACCCCCTCAAAAAGTTTAAAGTCCAGCCGCAGTCAGAATTTTGTATCAAGCCTAACTCAATGGAAACGTTTTAAGTTTTGCCAGTCATTTGCAAAGCTTGAGGGAGGTGCCAGCCAGTTTTGAACAAAAATGGACAGTGTGATTTGTTTAGTGATGTGTGTGGCGACTAGTTATTTTCAAATCCAGGGAGGAGCTGTAGCTGTTTCTATCTTTGTCAATTTGTATTTCTAATTTCACCCAGTCTGAGTATTTGCAATTGGAAGAAACACAGGAAAAGATATGATGAAAGGTCATCGACCTGAAGCAGTAATTTCTCTCTCCACAGACGCTGCTTGGCCTGCTAAGTGGTTCAAGCATTTTTTGTTTTCATTACAGGAAAAGAAACACTAAGGCTGATTGCAACGACAGTGGAGAATGGGCAGACAGCGGGCAGAGTGCACCTGCTCCTCGTCAGATCCGGCTTTCAGGAGACCCACACCATTTACAGGCCTCATTTACATTCTGCCAGAGAGCTGAGGTTGTCAGACAAATGTCCAACTGCAGCTTGCTTTTTCTGGGAGGGCGGCAAATCATCTGACTCACACGCTGAGCCATCCGACAGTCGTAGCAGATGGTGTGGGTGTGGGTGGAGGAGGGGAAGGGGCAGGCAATCCTGAGGAGGGCCTCAGATGGGCCGGCATTGGTCCCTTTTTTTGTGGGTCCAAGTGGAGCACGTCTGTTGCTCTTGACCCCACCAAAACAAAAATTGGAATTTGCTGGGCTGTTTTGATGGGCCTCTCGCATTCCTTTAAGGGTCAAATGGGTGGAGCATGCGCAGTGCAGTGCATGCTCTAGTCAGCTGTACTCAAAATTTTAATCAGGGTCTTATGTACATCATAGAACCCCGATTTTTATGCTGTAATGAGACTTCTGCATGCTTCACATTGATGGCCTGGCCCACCATTCTGAAAGCCCTGAGCAAAATGGTGCTGGCGGGATCAGAGTGGGAATGGATGGTAAGTGCAGCATCGTGATTTTAGGGCCACAACCGCACCCTCCTGCTGGGTGGGCCAAGTTAAAATCAGCCCACTATTTTTATGTCAATGATTACATTCCACGCGAGGAAAAAGTCCTAATCACATTTACTTATCCCATTCCTATATCACTTTGGCCCCTTTCCTTCATCCACCTAGCCTGTCTAATCTTGAACATTGATATAATTTCTGCCACAAGTTCTTCTCCAGACTCTACAAGAATACTTTGGGCTCCTGTCGCCTTGGGCTGCCCCCACCTCCCCCGGCCACTGCACTCCTGAAACTGACCCAAATCCCCACTACGACTTACCTTACTGCCAGCCAGGCGGCCTTCTCTGAAGGCAAGTTACAGACCTTTAAAAACCTGATTTTGTGTTGTGCTCCAGCCCAAGATCTCAGGGAAAGATTTCCCTGTGCCTGTAGTCTTTTGAAATTATATCGTTAAATTCATGCAACATACCCCTGTGATATGGACAAGCTGCACTAAGCCAGCACAACCCCATATTTGACTATTGCAAAATCAAGGCTTACATCATTTAATGGCACTTTATCAACATCATTGCTTATGACAGTGAACAAATTTTTTAATTACGAAAACTCTGTTGATTATAGATAAAGATGGAAAAGAAGTATTTAGATTCCATGCAAGGCAACATTGGCATCCATTATCAAATCAGGCCCACAGCACATGTGGTTGATAATTTTAAACAGTGATACAAAAGGTAACTCATGCTTGACTAATCTACTGGAATTTTTTGAGGATGTAACTGGTAGAATAGATAAGGGAGAACCAGTGGATGTGGTGTATTTGGACTTTCAGAAGGCTTTCGAAAAGGTCCCGCATAAGAGATTAGCATGCAAAGTTAAAGCACATGGGATTGGAGGTAAGGTACTGACTTGGATAGAGAACTAGTTAGCAGACTGGGAGCAAAGAGTAGGGTTAAACGGGTCTTTTTCCGAGTGGCAGGCAGTGATTAGTGGGGTACCGCAGGGATCGGTGCTAGGACCCCAGCTATTCACAATATATATTAATGATCTAGATGAGGGAACTAGATGTAATATCTCAAAGTTTGCAGATGACACAAAGCTGGGTGGGCGTGTGTGCTGTGAGGAGGATGCAGAGTAACTTCAGTATGGTTTGGATAGGTTGGGTGATTGGGCAGATGCAGTACAATGTGGATAAATTCGAGGTTATCCACTTTGGTGGCAAAAACAGGAAGGCAGATTATTATCTGAATGGCAATAGATTGGGAAAAGGGGACGTGCAATGAGATCTGGGTGTCCTTGTGCACCAGTCGCTGAAGGTAAGCATGCAGGTGCAGCAAGCGGTTAAGAAGGCAAATGGTATGCTGGCCTTCATAGCGAGAGGATTCGAGCACAGGAGCAAGGATGTCTTGCTGCAGTTGTACAGGGCCTTGGTGAGACAACACCTTGAGTATTTTGTTCAGTTTTGGTCGCATTATCTGAGGAAGGATGTTCTTGCCATGGAGAGAGTGCAGCAAAGATTCACCAGACTGATACCTGGGATGGCAGGAATGACGTTTGACGAGAGATTGGGTCGATTGGGCTTATATTCGCTAGAGTTCAGAAGAATGAGAGGGGATCTCATTGAAACGTATAAAATTCTATCTGGACTAGACAAACTAGATGCAGGAAGGATGTTCCCGATGGCGGGGGAGTCCAGAACCAGGGGTCACAGTCTAAGGATAAGGGGTAAGCCATTTAGGACTGAGATGAGGAGGAATTTCTTCACCCAGAGAGTGGTGAACCTGTGGAATTCCCTACCACAGAAGGCAGTTGAGGCCAATTCATTAAATATATTCAAGAAGGAGTTAGATATATTTCTTAAGGCTAAAGGGATCAAGGGATATGGGGAGAAAGCAGGGACAAGGTACTGTATTTGGATGATCAGCCATGATCTCATTAAATGGCGGAATAGGCTCGAGGGGCCGAATGGCCTACTCCTGCTCCTATCTTCTATGTTTCTATGTTTCTATTACATAATCTGATTTCCGAGTTAAAAATTCTCAACAGAATTTGGGGACTCAACTGAATGTAGTTTTCTTCTTGTCAAGAAGATTACAACCTTGGGTCACTTGCCCTTTAATGGTCACATCGTTGCCCATGCTCTATTATGGACCACCACCAAACATGCCATTGTTGCCTGACCTTTCTTCAGGTTCCCTGGTTATTTGTAAAAAAAATACTTGCCATTTCTTGGGTTATTTCAGTCCAGGCATTTTGATGCACGGTAATTGGAGACCATTTACTTTTGGAGCCCTTTCTTATTTTAATAATTATTTAAGATCATGAAAGTCCTGCTTTTTGAGAGGTAGCTTGATGTATTCATTTGGTTTTGAGCAGCGTTTAGCGGCATTTAACACCACTATAAACTAAACTAACCTCATTAACAAAGGACAAGTGAGAAATTTCTGATTGTTAAATTCTTTAATTTACATGATTGCTTTGAACTTTCTATCAGATGGTATGGCTTACTGTCGGCATTAAATTATCATTTGGGAATGTGCAGAACACCACATTAAAGGTTAAGCAGGAACTGTGTGTGGTAAATGTGTAGTTGTCGACGAAAAAGCCTTTACATCTGCAAACAGAATCACTTTGTGGAAAATTAAATTTAAAAAGTGTGATAATTTAGATTTAATTTACAGTCTAGCCAATTATTACTAGTAATTTTTAATTACTAGCATTCAATTCAATCGCCTGATGATTTGGTCACAATTCAGTTTAACTGTGTAGCTAATTCACTAGCCTTGATACAGCTAATATTTTGGTTGTAATTTGGCTTAACTGTTTACGATGTAATCCAATTACTACTGCTGTGTTGATACTGGCCTACTTACAATTTTGATGCACAGTTTATTTGCAAGTGCAATAAATTATTTTAGCTTATTAAACAGTTTATTTATTTACAATTTATTTGCAATTTAGTTAGCTAATCAAGCAAGAGGCAAACGGTATTAAGAACAAATACCTTTAATAATAATCATTATGATCTGCAACAATTTTGTAATCACAGAGCAAACAAGTCTGCCAATACATCTTCCCGCTTCCGACATATTTACCACGCAAGAACAGCATGGGAATTTTTTTTGTTGATGACATTTGGGTGGGAGCCATTCTACCCGACTTCCACCTTCAAGAAGGCTTCCCCTGAGTTTCCTTGCACTTCAGGAGCCCTCCCACAATCTACTGCTGAGTTGATACTGGCCTTATTTGGCTCTGTCAAAGCAAGAGCCAGTGGAGAAACAGTTTTGAGTTTCCTGGGTTTGGACTGTTGATGCATTACAAAGCATTTACAGCAGAGAAACAAGCCATTCGGCGCAACAGGTCTGTGCCGGTGTTTATGCTCCACATAGCCTCCTCCCACCCCTCTTCATCTATACCCATCAACATATCCTTCTACTCCTTTGTCCCTCATGTGTTTACCTAGCTTCCCCTTGAATGCTTCTATACTATTCACCTCAACTACTTGTGGTAGTGAGTTCCACATTCTAACCACTCTCTGGATAAAGCAGTTTCTCCTGTACTCCAGGCACTCATGGTAAGTTACACTGAATTCTAGGAGGCTGCGCATCTACCTGAATCAGCTGGTCAAGGTGGAAGTGAGAGCTCCTGATGCAAAAGAGTTCTAGATATCCTTGAATACAGGTTGATGTAAGTGGGAAACAATTTTTGAAGCAATTTCTTTGCCATTCTGCTTACAGACAGCTGTTCATGCTTTGGACTGCTTCTCACAGCGTCGGACTACTGGCAGATGTTCAGACCCCTCAACAACAACTTGCATTGATATAGCAGCTTTAACATAGTAAAACATCCCAAGATGCTTCACAGGAGCATAATCAAACAAAATTTGGCACCAAACCACATAGGAGATATTAGGACAGATGACCAAAGCTTGGACAAAGAGGTAGGTTTTAAGGAGCATCTTAAAGGGTGCGAGAGAGGTAGAGAGGTTTAGGGAGGGAATTCCAGAGCTTTGGGCCTAGGCAGCTGAAAGCACGGCTGCCAATAGTGGAGCGATTAAAATCGAGGATGCGAAAGAGGCCAGATTTGGAGGAGTGCAGCGATCTCCGAGGGTTGTAAGGCTAGAGGAGGTTACAGAGATAGGATGGGGCAAGGCCATGGAGGGATGAGAATTTTTAAATTGAGGAGTTGCTGGACCAGGAGCCAATGTAGGTCAGCAAGCACAGGAGTAATCGATAAATGGGACTTGGTATGAGTTAGGATACGGATAGGAGATTCTTGGATGAGCTTAAGTTTACCTACAGTCAATGCTTTTCAGGAGAAAGTATGGCACTCCCTTTGGGCATAATCTTGTATGCTATTAGCATGGAGTGCTGCAGCACCACACTATGAAATAAAGGAAAGTCAGGCAGCAGTTACTGCAAGAGACATAATAGCATGTCATTACTGAAGTCTTCTCTTGTGGGGAAAAAAACATCTATGTTCAACACTACCTTTACCACCTCCTCTCCCACTTTCAAATGAAGGGACTTTCTTCAAACCATTACCCATCCCACCACATGACAATACATCAGCCCTCTTTGCTCCTATGTGAGCCAATTTTCATCACATCAGTGAAGACATCAGCACCACATAAGTGCATCCTTTCCTGTATGACTCTAACCTCCATCAATAACAAAGTGCCATGTCAATGCACGTTCTATTTTATTATCGTAAATTTCAAAGTGAACAAAATCATTCTATTCTTTTTTCACTCCATGCTTCCCTAGGGTAGCTACGTGTACCTTTATTAACCTATTTTCGTGCTTCTTCTAGGTGCCACCTGAAGGAAGAGGTTAGCTTCACATGCACTACAGAAGGCTCGTGGGATTGAGATGGCCCTTGTCTCGCGTCAGCATGTTCCTTTGCAGCTTGGTGTTGCCTCCCATGTCTGGTGGTGTAGTGCTATAAGCAGGCGGGGGGGAGGGGGGGAGGGGGCGTGTTGATGGCTGGAGGCCTGGCAAGTGTTTCTAGTTATATAGTACCTTTAATGCTGAAATCATCACAAAGTGATTTATGGGGAGGGGAATGAATAAATAAAATTGAGGAACAGGCTCCAAACCATGGAGGGAGGCAGCTGAAAGGTTGGTTGAAATGATTTAAAACTCAAGGATAATAGATTCTATTCCAAATGATTGTTATGTGTAATCGAGAATTCCAGGTGTTTTGACAATGAAATCACCACAGTCTAATTCTAATTTGCAGACTCTTTGTAGACTGTGGTTTTTGTCTTCATACAATGGCTGTGGGGGATAGTTTTGCAGTGTTTATTATTGTTAAAGACTGTCTGCAGAGTTCAAGATTTTGAATGAAATGGACTGAAGAAAATATACATAAATATGGACCACCATAAATATTGAGTTTAGATCGGAAATACTCGTTTGAATTCCAGACTGAAATGGAACGAAT
Source organism: Somniosus microcephalus (assembly GCF_052327205.1). Lineage (NCBI taxonomy): Eukaryota > Metazoa > Chordata > Chondrichthyes > Squaliformes > Somniosidae > Somniosus > Somniosus microcephalus. The sequence continues at coordinate 84,539,036 of NC_141001.1, forward strand.
TATAACACTGCATATATACTGTACAAGAGATCAGGTTTTAAGGCACTGTGTATACTGAGAGAGACCAGGTGTAAGGCACTTTGTATACTGTATGATATCAGGTTTTAAGGTACTGTGTATACTGTACAAGAGATCGGGTGGGGCATGGTTAAACAACCAATGGTAAATTACTATCTATAAATGCCAAGAAAATGAAAACCTCAGTAACTATAAAAAGGTAATGCAATCTTTGAAAGTGACTATGATTCCTAGAGAAATGCAAGACTAATGGTTAAGCGCAAGTGTCTAAAATATTTTCATTGACAGGGAAACCTTTAGCTAGATATGACACTCTTGCCCTCCTTGAAGCCATTAACTTTGGGCAATGAACCCAAACCTAGAGACAGTCCCTTTGGTAATAAGTCTGACAATAGCCATGGAGAGCTTACTGAGTGAAAGAGATTCAGCTTCAGCATACCATGTGGTGTGAATATGAAGAATTGAAGTGGGAACAGTCGGCATAGTGATGAAGCTACTTGAACAAAACAACGCACATCATAATAAGCAATATAACTACTGGGTCCAACAACTCCGGGATGAGATCTGATAACTAGGAACATTGCAATTCCTACATACAGTACAAAAATGAATAAAAACTACAGATGAGCTGAGGGTTTGTAACATTAAATTAATGCATTTTTATGCAAGCAGCGTTGAGTAAATACAACTCGATCCAAAACCATTTCAGAAAGCACTGGAAAAGCTAAGTGAAATTAGGACTGATTTTTCACACCAGAGGTACCCTGTGCCTGTGAGTGGAGGGGTGAGTTAAATCTTCTTGCCTGGGGTGGGATGTGGGTGGGCGGGGGGGGGGGGGGGGGGTGGTTTGGGGTTGGTGGAATTCTTTACACTTCAATGATGTTCTGTTTCCAATGAACTTCAAGTTGCTCCAGTCTGCAGTGGGTCGCAGTATAAGCCACACCGTAACATTTTAAGGTGCTCCTTTATTTGAGTGCCCCACAGGTGCAGTTGGAGGAAAGCAATGCCCTTACCATCTCATCTGCACTGTTATACTCCAACATAGCTTTGAGTTTTATAAATAGGGGCATAGTGTACAAAAGTGAAGGAGCAATGATAAATTTGTACAAAATATTGGTTTTGCGTACTTGAGTACCCAATTATAGAATGAAAGTTAAAGCCATAGAGTGCATATAAATTAATGAGCATGATGGCAGGGATGAGAAACTATAATTATGAGGTTTGAGATACTGGGCCTATTTTCACTTTGATAGAATGATTAGGGAAAGACTATTCTCTCTGGTTGGAGTCAATGACAAGGGGTCATCAATTTAATATTGTCAGAAGAGAAAAATGGACAAATACTAGAAGCAGAGGAAGATATAAGGCTAGGGGGAGAGAGCAGGAAAGTGGGTTTAGTTTTGGCTTGCTCTGGCAAAGAGCTGGCATAGACACAATGGCCCAGAAATTCGGGTTGGAGGCTTCCCGCAGGTGCAAGCCTCTGACCTGCGCTACCTAGCGCGCCGGCCGTTGTGCTGTGGGCCCGCATGGGATTCTGATCCTGGGCCTGCTCCAACTGCCGGCGCGCAGTGCTTGCATATCCCAGGGGTGCAGTTAGTTCGATGCGTCCCCTGGGATCACGTGGGCCACGAAGAGCCAATGGTAGCAGGGAATCTACATTCATAGATTTGACAGGAAGGGCTGTCAAATCTATGAATACAATTCAGCCACAAAACATAACTAAAACTTCAAATAAATAAAAAAAATCATATTTTTAAAATAACTGTAAATTACATAAATAACTATTTTAAACAATAATTTAAATTTTTGAAAAAATTAATTACAGTTTCTAACGAGGCTAAAAATAAACTTACCTTTCTTTAAAGTATTTAAAAATAATAAACCTGTGGAAAAAATGTTTTAATTTTACTTAATTCCCCACTTACCTTGTTAAAAGCAGGCCTTGCGACTGCTTTTTATAAGCGTAGCTCCTGGAGACTTACCCTCCCAGAGAAACCTGTAAAAAAACAGAAGTTCCAGGCGTACGCACTGCCTCTCCGGCGCACGTGTTCGACCTGTGAACCCCTTCCTTTAAGGGAACAGAAGTTCTGGTTTCCCACGCTTGCGCAGTGCATGCACGAAACCGGCACTTTCGTTGGGCCTACGTGTGAGTACCCAGCACGTACTCACCCGTGGGGACCCGAAGTTCTGGCCCAATATTATAATGTCCCAGCCTCCTGTGCTGTAAACTTTTGTAGTTCTTTGCTGTGCCTGTGCCTCCTCCAGGCACAGGTCCCACTCTGCTCATTTCGGAAGATCCCTCGGTTGAACTGTGGCGGCAGAGATTCAAAGCAACAGCTCTCCAGCTCTTATCTCTTCTTTACTTCACTGAGCATTTCCCAGCTGTATCGAAGAGGAATATCTGCCCCCTTATCTTGAGATATCATTCTGTAGAGTATAAAAGACTGACTCAGTCATTAGGTTATACAATTAAATAGGTGACCAAAAATAGAGAATGGTGTGACTGAAGAAAGTACCAGAACATAAGCTAGGTTCTCAAGGAAAAGATTGCGATCCAAACTAATTTAACTCATAGTAGTATATAAGGATGTAGAAACAATTACTCACACAAACATGCTTTGAGCAGAATCACCAAAAGTCTGCGCATGAAACAGATAAATGATCAGGAACAAAAATGTATACAGAATGTTTACAGAAATTTGACAGCAGGACGAGCTACACAATTAATATGGGAAGGTTGAAGCAAACAGCCAATGTGATTCGATGGCAATGGATTATCTCACTAACCTTTCACCTTTGAGACCTGAAATTGATGGGATGAAGGTGCTCTTTCTCTTTGCCAGCTGTAAGGATCCAAACTGAAATGGGTTTGGGAGATCCTCAAATGAAAAACATAAAACTACTCTAGTCAGTCTTTATTAGCACTAAATTGGCAGTCTCGTGAGCATCTACAAGGATTACTGGTGTTAGAAATGAAAACTATAATGCCTCTTTGCTAGAACAATCCAACACTATACCCATTTCTCCACGCTTTCTCCATAACGCTGTACCTTCCTCTGCTTTAAATGTAATTTTCCTTTTAACCTATGCAATGGCCTATGTCACAAACAACCCCTGTGGCAAAGCATTCCATGCTCCAAGAGGCCTCTGCATAAAGTATATTTTCTTAACCTTTCTCCTTATTCTGTTAGTGACAGTTTTACATTGATGACCCCTCATCATTGACTTCCAAGCTGAGGAAATTGTCTTTCCCTACTCATTCTAGCATAGTGAAAATAGTCCTAGTATCTCAAGCCTCATAAGTAGTTTCCCATCCCTGCCACCATCTTGGTAAACCTCCACTGTACATTCTCTGGTTCTAATGTCCTTTACATAATGGTGCACCCAAAACTGTACACTGTACTCCAACTGTGGCCTAACTAATGGTTTGTACAAATGTGTACAAAATTGGAGAAACTTTATTTGGGAAGAGTAAAGGTAGCTTTTGATGACAGTTGCCTGAGTCTTACTTCACCTGAGGTAGTGATAATGGATGCCAAAAATGGAAACCGTCTATTCCTCAGCAATAACACCTTTCACTTTGATGACTAGAAAACCATTCCAAAAAAAGAAAAAAATCAGCAGTGCCTTTCTACCAGAGATATTAGGGATCAGCTCATAGCTCAGTGAGCCACTCACCACTGCCCACTCCCCCCACCCACCCACCCATCCCCTGCCCTGAGAGGTTAGACGGAGCTCCTCTGCATAGCAGCCCTTGGCAAGTCTGATTGAGGGTGTTGGGTGGGGGGAGGATTGAATGTGCAGATGTGCTGACATTCTTTCCCACTCCCTTCACCCTCCATTTGAACAACTTGTATATCAATGGCATTCTGATCATGCAGACTTAGAAGCTGCTATGAAACCACACTGTAGACCAAAGTGCAAAATGTGATTAATTTATTGCCAAACATTAAAATGCCTTCCATTCATTTCTCACCTATCTGATCAACACATGATGCTTTTTTCAAAGAAAGTTTCCTAACATTACCACTTCAATGAGCTGCTCCCCTCATGGCCTGAGCAGAACTGGTGGAATGCTGCTGTTCTTCATGTGAGATGCTCATGGCTGGTAACTTCTGCTCAGGTCTGTGAGAGGCCAGCCATAGGCTCCTGTAACTCAGCTGGCGCCATGGCAGGTCTGATTGATGGCCCTGGGTGGAGCTGCGAATGTGCAGATGTGCTGACATCCTGAGAGAGACCAGCTCCCATTGCGTCACTGCCATTTTCTCGAGGCTGAGTCTCATCATTTCCGATGATTTGTGAGAGAGCAGATTGCAGAAGATGTCCGACCCTGCAAAACCCCTATCCATTCAATGCACTATTCTCTCCATTGTGGAACCCAAAGTCTGCATGGCAGCTGTTTGAGCTTTCACCACAGCTGCAAAGCGTGCTAACATGGACTCCTGCTCTCTTTAAGAAGTACAGTCGGGAGTCACCTGGGTGAGCTGCTCTATTCTGCAGGTGATCAGGGGGCCTTTCAAATGCTAATGAGGCCAGGCGTTCGAATGACCTGGGCCTCACATTGATAATGTTTGATGTGTCCCCATCCCCCACGAGTTTATTTTGGGCCTGTGTAGTGAGCTTTACACAGGAAAGCATTTCATTAATTACATACTTGAGCTATAGGTAACAAGTAGTTTGCTTGATTATTATGAATTCAACAATAAGATTAGGTTGAGTTATAAGGGCAACTGTGTTTATCGTAAACAGAATAATTAAGTAAATTGGACAGATGTGATTAGCTGATTTAGGGAACTTTAAATGTACCTCTTGAAGGACTAGGAAACATGGGAATCTAAGCTGCAGAATTTAAAAAAAACCTACAACATTAATATTAATATATTTAATTATTTTGCTGATGAGGCAATGTTTTTCTGATTAAAGCTTGACATCTCATCTTATTCCTTACAGCTTCATTCTCACTAAGTGTAATTTGTATAGCTGTTACATTTATGGTGATTTGATTCATTTTGATTTGATTGCAATTTAAGAAGTAATACTAATGTCCTTTTCATTCCGTTAAGCTGTTTGCATCACACGTAGGGCTGAATTTTAACATGGAGGAGCGCATGAGTTTGGGTGCGGGTGGGGGATTAAAACCAGGAAAAATTACAGCCCGTCGGGAAGCCGGCTCCAACCCACCAACTTCCGCAGTTAACTCGAGTGCGTTAGGAACCCCCTCAGGAGAGGCGGGTTGCCAATTGCCATTTGTTAATCGCGCAATTAGAATGATATTAACAGACACTTTTTTGACTTTACCATCTGGTCCACGGGTTTGCCGGGCTTCCTGACATCCGCCAGTGAAAGTAATGGGAAAGTACACAGTGGCAATTGAGAGGGCTGAAACAATCTCAGGGAAATATGCCAATAAACACTCAGTACTCTGCTGCTTTCTTACCTGCTTGTGGGAAAGGGTTTGTTCACAATACTTTAGCTGAGAAGTTACTTTCTACACTTTGGAGCTTACTTTCTGCATTTTGAAGGTTGGCTCTATCACATCAGGATGGGTGCTGCTTACTGCCCTAAATTGGACCTCAGATGAGGAAGATGATGACCAGCAGCAGCACCAGCAACAACGCAGACTCTCAACTGCTGTCCCTGTCTTCACCACCTGCTCTTGCTCACTCATGAAGTGAGAGTCACCAGCTGAAAACCAAATGATCTGCCTCACTGGTTCCACCGAAGTGTGAGTATCTGAGCTAGTGCACGGTCTGAATGAGTCCAGTGATGGTGCACCCTCAGAACGACTCAGCTCCTCTGAGGATTCGGCACCCGCCACAACCACCAACTCCTGCTGCACACGTCAGAGATAAGACATGAATTAGTCCTGGCAAGGTAAGGATGTTGCAAGTTATTGAAACCAAGTCAACATGACTGAGTGCTATATGACATGTGGGTGGCTTGTATTTAATTGTGTCACTGGGTAGCTGGGAGCTCCCCATCTTCCCATTTCTGACAGCTGGGGACAACATAACTCCACTGATCTCCAGTGCCTCCTCCTCTGCAGTTGTCACCTGCGTGATCTGTGGAGGGCCCCCTCCAGTTCTCTCCCTCTCCCTGGTGGTGTGTATTCTCCTGCAATGAGGGAAAGAAGAGATGTATGAGTGAGTGTAGCGGCATGTTCATCCCATGAATGGAGTGCATTTGGTGAGGGTGATGATGAGGGAGGGCCATGATGTTGCATAAGGATGAGGGTGAGTGGGCATGGTGGCTGGATAAATGGGGATGTGAGGAAGTGAATACAAAGAGAAGGCTGGGTGCACCTGCAAGGTGTGAGGAGTGATGTGATGGAGTAGGTTTGAGAAGGTAGCGTTAGGGAATGGGGTGATATGCACAGCAGGATGTAGGTGAATGTGGCATTGTACTCATGTTTCCTGACCTGGTTAGGTCATGAAACTGCTTTCTGCATTGAATCCAGTAGCGTGGCACCATGCTCCTGCTGCTGACCTCAGCGACCTCCAACCATGCCTTCATTGTCTCAGCAGTAGGTTTCTCCCTCCCGGGAAGAGTATCTCCCTCCGGCTCCTCACAACCCCAGCAGCACATCCAGGGAGGCATCCGTGAAGCGGGGTACAGCCTTTGCCCGTATTGACTCCATTGCATCACTTCCAGTTCTCTGACAGCCAACTCTAACTACTTCAACTTGCATGTTGTATTGTCCCTTTAAATACTGGAGTTGAGATTGTGTCATGCGGGTCCACATCATGCCTGCTACCGCTGATTTGATGGGAAACCCAGAAGGGAAATGATAATGAGGTGGCTGACAGACACTTTCTGGATTTCCCATGTGTATTAAGCATACTGGTTAGCTCAAATGTCCCATCAATCAAAAAACGTTGGCTAGATTAGAAATGATTCGAAACTGACATTAACAGATTTAAATAAGGGTCCAGCACAAGAGGCCATATCAACAGTAGATCTTCAGGGAGCCCTTCTTACACCTCAACTTCACTGAGGAGCAATGTGTCAGGTACCTGCATTTCACCAAGGAGGCTGTCACCAAGCTGTATTGATTTCTTTGTGGGTTCAATGACGAGACATTTATGAAAGAGAATGACTTTTTATCTAAAGTATGTTCAGCTCAGTTAACAGCATTTACAGGAGACATCATGTTAGAAATCCATCTAGAACGAAACTGAAACTAAACCAAACTGCTTGTCTCTGTCACATGACCTCTGCTGGTCAGGCATAAGTAATCAATCAGGCAACTATGCTGGTAAGACATGATAATCAAACAGGCAAATAACATCACTATTTGCTGATATCATTACATCTCCCTTTCTTAAAACAAAAGTATTTTACTTTTAACTAACAACATGTTTTCTTTGTATTAATCTGCATTTTAACTGTAACACTTAATGAACTTACATTATCATTATCATGATCAAGGTTTTTTAACCTTGCTTTGTGTGTTCACATGAAATATGTAAATACACTAGAACTTGAAGAAAGAATAAGATAACATTACTTCCTTCTATAACAATAGTCCTTAAATTTGCTCAATGAGTCTCTCAGGAGGCTTCACGTGCCTTGAGGATTTTCTGATTGATTGTCCTTGAATCTGAGTTGTTGCCTCAGATGATGGTTTCTCAGCTGTGTGATCAGATTGTTCAACAGTATCAGTCTCTTGACCTGCTGTGACTGGTCCCATGAGAAGATCTCGACGATTTCTTCTCAGAACAGCACCCTCATCTGTCTGAATGGTGTATGATCTTGGTTGAACTTCACTCAGGACAGTTCCCTTCTGAGTCCATGTGTTTGTTTTGTCTTTCAACCTTACTTGGTCACCAGTGTAGAGTTCAGGTAGGTTTTGTGTTCCTCTGTCATAGTAGTACTTTTGCTTTTCTTTCTGTTGTTCTTTGAACTTCCTCACTTTCTCCCCCTCTTTTGTTTTCAGGAGGTTCTCCAGGATGGGTAGGTTTGACCTTAGCAGACGTCCCATCAGGAGTTGGGCTGGTGACTTACCACACTCGAGCGGCGTTGTGCGGTATACAAGCATGCTCTGGTAGAAGTCAGTTCCACTGTCTTTTGCCTTGTACTTCAGTCTTTTCACTGTGTTTGCGGGCTCTCCTGGGTCAACAGCTCTGGACAACGTGTCTGCTGTATACATCAGCTTACCCCGTGTGTACGCAACATTCAGTTCATCATAGACTGTCTCTCCTTCGCTTTCCACAACGAGGACTCTCTTTACCAGGTTCAGTCTCTCACAGGCTTTTAAACCTAGTATGGCTTGCACATCCTTTGGCACCACGATTAATGCTAGCGTGTGCTCTCTGTCCTTGTGTGTTACTTTGACAATGCATCTTCCTTTCACTGGTATATCAGTATCTGAGTATCCTGTCACTTTCACTTTTATTCCATGTATCTTTGGTCTGGGTCTAATTTTCTTAAAATCAGTCTCTGATATCACATTAACTTGTGCTCCAGTATCTAATTTAAATGGAATATGTATGTCATTCACTTTTAGTGTCAACATCCAGTCTCTTTCTTCTTTTTTGTTTTCAGACACAACATCTACATAGAACTCCTCTATGTCGCTTTCATCTACTGCATGGACCTTGCTTTGTTGCATTTGGTTCTTACAGCAACGGGCATAATCGTTGTTCTTGTTGCAACTATTGCATGTTTTACCATATGCTGGACACTTTCTTGGTGGATGCTGTGTACCGCATTGACTACATGACTTTCGATTGTCCCTTTCATTTTCGTTCGCTGGCCACGCCTCTTTTTTCACATTGGCGCTCGTTTTGTTAAACGGTTTGTATCCGTTCTTTCTCACTGCATCCACGTTGCAGCTATTGTCACTGAACAGCTCCTTGGCCTGCAACTTCACAGTCTCTGTAGCCCTACACAGTGCTATGGCTTTTCCCAGGTCTAGATCTTGCTCTCTTAGCAGTCTTTCCCTTAGACCATTATCTGGAATACCACACACCAGTCTGTCTTTTATCAGCGAGTCTGTCAGTCCCCCAAATTCACACGATTTGCTTCTGTTTCTCAGTTCAGTCACATACTGATCAATAGTCTCACCCGTTTTCTGTACACATGTGAAAAATCTGTGCCTCTCAAACGTCACGTTACATTTAGGTATGCAGTAGGCCTCAAACTGTTCCATTATTTTATCTAGCTTCATTTTGTCTCCATCAACAGCGAATGTGAAGTTATGATACACCTCCAGCGCTTCATCACCCACGACTTGTAAGAACAGTGACGATTTCTTTTTATTACTTTTCTCGTCAGCTCCGATTGCCGCTAAATACAACCCCACACGTTGTTTGAACCTCCTCCAATTTTCAGCCACATTACCTGTCAACTGAAGCGTCGCTGGTGGGTGTAAACCTTCCATTTTTTCACTTCGTTAGCTATTCTCCAATGGTAAGCAATGATGTTCTCTTTTGGCTTGCTAATTTGTGGAGAGCTGATTTAACTTCAGATTTTTTCTCTTCATCTCTTTCAATCACTTCTGACACCATGTATTGATTTCTTTGTGGGTTCAATGACGAGACATTTATGAAAGAGAATGACTTTTTATCTAAAGTATGTTCAACTCAGTTAACAGCATTTACAGGAGACATCATGTTAGAAATCCATCTAGAACGAAACTGAAACTAAACCAAACTGCTTGTCTCTGTCACATGACCTCTGCTGGTCAGGCATAAGTAATCAATCAGGCAACTATGCTGGTAAGACATGATAATCAAACAGGCAAATAACATCACTATTTGCTGATATCATTACACAAGCTATGTCACCTGCTGCAGCCACAACTGGAGCTTCGCACCAGGGCATAGACAGCACTGTCTGTGATGGTTGAGGTCACTGTGGGCGTTTACTTTTATGCCACAGGGTTGTTCCAGACTGTGTAAGGCTCACAAAATTCTACAGACTCCCCCAAACCAAGAAAAGAAGAGACATTGGACTGTTTAAAATAATATTGGGCCAAAAGGGGCTTAAAGTCAAAATCCCAGGAAGATTTGGCTATTTTAAAAGGCATGCCCAGGCCTGTGGAAGGCTGCAACAAAGGAACTGGGTTGGGCACTGTAGGACAAACAGTTTGAATATTGGCAAAGGCCAGATTGTCTGGGAATGTTCTGGACCGTCCCAGTCATTCTACATAAAGACAATAGGCCCATGGAAGGACAGTTCCGGCCAAAAACCTACAGGGCCATCAAGAACATGAATAATACAGTACATGACACGAATCAACAAAAGAGACCCTGGCCCCAGCAGGAGAAGACAATGGAACAACAGTTTAAACCACTCAGAAAGATTTCCAAAACGACTTCACACACTTAAACTGATTTCGAAGCAATCCCAAAACTAGTTAAAAGTCAATTAAAGATAAATGGGACCAATCAAAAAAAATTTTAAATGAGGATGGGCACATAATATTCAAGGGTACAAGGTGTTCAGAAAAGATAGGGAAGGAAAAAAGGGAGGTGGGGTGGCAGTGCTGATTAAAGAAGACATTGTAGTGTTGGAAAGGGAGGATGTTCTTGAGGGGACAAGGACAGAATGCGTTTGGTTAGAGTTGTGGAGCAAAAAGGATATGATCATACTATTGGGGGTATTCTATAGGCCTCCAAAGAGTGAAACATAGAAACATAGACATAGAAGATAGGAGCAGAAGTAGGCCATGCGGCCCCTCGAGCCTGCTCCGCCATTCAATGCGATCATGGCTGATCATCCTGTCCCTGCTTTCTCCCCATATCCCTTGACCCCTTTAGCCTTAAGAAATAGATTCAACTCCATCTTGAATATATTTAATGAATTGGCCTCTACTGCCTTCTGTGGTAGAGAATTCCACAGGTTCACCACTCACTGGGTGAAGAAATTCCTCCTCATTTCTGTCCTAAATGGTTTACCCCTTTTCCTTAGACTGTGACCCCTGGTTCTGGACTCCCCGACCATCGGGAACATCCTTCCTGCATCTAGTCTGTCCAGTCCTGTCTGAATTTTATAAGTTTCATTCTTCTAAACTCCAGCGAGTATAAGCCCAATCGACCCAATCTCTCCTCATACGTCATTCCTGCCATCCCAGGTATCAGCCTGGTGAATCTTCGCTGAACTCCTTCCATGGCAAGAACATCCTTCCTCAGATAAGGCGACCAAAACTGCACACAATACTCAGGATGTGGTCTCACCAAGGCCCTGTACAACTGCAGCAAGACATCCTTGTTCCTGTACTCAAACCCTCTGATGCGCTATCAATTACTACAAAAGACTGGAAGTTAAGAGAGTAACAAACAGGCTTTTATTACCAAAGAACAGAGCATGCCTCTCGCGGTTGTCTGGTATCCAAAAGGGCAGGGGGCTGCCGAGCAGTCACCTTTATACCCGGCCATGTGGGTGGAGCCAGGGGCGGAGTCAGCTGAGGCATGCACAGACAAGTACAACAATGTGCAAGAGTGAACAACAGTGAACAACAGTGAACAACAATACTAACAACAGTGGTTTACCACATTCACCCCTTGTTTAGAATTGAGTCCGGCGGGGTGAAGTGCACTAAAAGTTCGTGTACTGAAGTCTATCAGGAGGCCTTGTAAGCCGTCCTGAGCGTCGCAGCAGCGGCGATGATGGTACAGCATCCAACGTTGAACCTGGTGTCTCGTTTAGAGGAGGTGTAGCCGGTGGCGGGCCCTGGGGCTGCTGCATGCCGTCTACAGGGGTCGGAGCGCGGGTAATGGGAGGTAGCGATGGTGGTCTCTCAGAGGCACCCGAAGGTGCGAGGTCTCGTGCGGGGACTGTGTCCTGGGGGTAGGCATGAGTAGCGCTGGGTGGCGAAGAGGGTGTTTCAGGAGCACCCGCAGGTGCGAGGTCTCGAATGGAGATGGTGTCCTCCCGCCCGTCCGGGTACACCACGTAAGCATACTGCGGGTTGGCGTGGAGGAGGCTCACCCTCTCGACCAGGGGGTTCGCCTTATGGGTCCTCACGTGTTTCCGCAGTAGGACGGGTCCTGGAGAAGTCAGCCATGTTGGTAGCGAAATCCCCGACGTGGACTTCCTGGGGAAGGAGAACATTCTCTCGTGAGGAGTGGCATTGGTGGCTGTACAGAGCAGCGACCGAATGGAATGGAGCGCCGCAGGGAGGACCTCCTGCCAGCGGGAGGTCGGAAGGCCCTTAGATTTTAAGTTTAAAAGGACTGCCTTCCAGACCGTCGCATTCTCCCTTTCCACCTGGCCGTTCCCCCGGGGGTTGTAGCTGGTGGTCCTGCTTGTAGCAATGCCTCTCGCGAGCAGGTACTGCCGAAGTTCGTCGCTCATAAAGGATGAGCCCCTGTCGCTATGGAGATAGCTAGGGAAACCGAACAAGGCGAAGAGGTCATTCAGACATTTAATGACCGTGGTACTGGTCATGTCCGAGCAAGGGATGGCAAACAGGAAACGGGAGTACTCATCAATTATATTGAGGAAGTACACATTGCGGTCAGAGGAGGGGAGGGGCCCTTTAAAATCGATGCTCAGCCACTCGAAGGGGCACGTGGCTTTGATCAGGCTCGCTCTGTCTGGCCTATAAAAATGCGGCTTGCACTCGGCACAGATCTGGCAGTTCCTTGTCATGGTCCTGACCTCCTCGATGGAGTAGGGCAGGTTACGGGATTTGATAAAATGGAAGAAACTGGTGACCCCCGGGTGGCAGAGGTCATTGTGGAGGGTCTGTAGTCTATCAACCTGCGCGTTGGCGCACGTACCATGTGATGGGGCATCTGGGGGCTCATTGAGTTTCCCGGGCCGGTACAAGATATCGTAATTGTAGGTGGAGAGTTCGATTCTCCACCTTAAGATTTTGTCATTCTTGATTTTGCCCCGCTGCTTATTATGAAACATAAAAGCCACTGAACGCTGCTCAGTGAGCAGGGTAAATCGTTTTCCGGCCAGGTAATGCCGCCAATGTCGCACGGCTTCCACAATGGCCTGGGCCTCCTTTTCGACAGAGGAGCGTCGAATCTCGGGGCCCTGGAGGGTCCTTGAGAAAAAGGCCACGGGTCTCCCCGCCTGGTTAAGGGTTGCAGCTAGGGCAAAGTCGGATGCGTCGCTCTCCACTTGAAAAGGGAGGGACTCATCCACAGCGTGCATTGTGGCCTTCGCAATGTCTCCTTTTATGAGAGTGAAGGCTGCACAGGCCTCTGCTGTCAGGGGGAAGGAGGCGGACTTGATGAGGGGTCGGTCTTTATCCGCATAGTTGGGCACCCACTGAGCATAGTAAGTGAAAAACCCCAGGCATCTCTTCAGTACTTTCTGGCAGTGGGGGAGGGGGAGCTCCATAAGGGGGCGCATTCTATCGGGGTCTGGGCCGATGACTCCGTTCTCCACTACGCAGCCAAGAATAGCAAGGCGCGTAGTACGAAACATACATTTGTCTTTGTTGTATGTGAGATTCAGCCGCTGGGCCGTCCGGAGGAATTTCTCTAGGTTAACGTCGTGCTCCTGCTGGTCGTGGCCGCAGATGGTGACGTTGTCTAGATATGGGAAAGTGGCCTGGAGCGCGTTCTGGTCAACCATCCGGTCCATCTCCCGTTGGAAGACAGAAACTCCGTTGGTGACGCCGAAGGGAAATCTGAGAAAGTGATAGAGCCGACCGTCAGCTTCAAAAGCTGTGTACTGGTGGTCCTCAGCCCTAATGGGGAGCTGGTGGCATGCCGACTTCAGATCAATCGTCGAGAACACCCGGTATTGTGCTATCTGATTGACCATGTCAGATATGCGGGGGAGTGGATATGCATCCAGCTGGGTGTAGCGGTTGATCGTCTGGCTGTAGTCAATAACTAGGCGCTGTTTGCCGCCAGCCTTCACCACCACCACTTGTGCTCGCCATGGGCTATTGCTGCTCTCGATAATCCCTTCCTTCAGGAGTCTCGCTACCTCGGATTTAATGAAACCCCTATCCCCGGCGCTGTAACGCCTACTTTTGGTAGCGATGGGCTTACAGTCGCGGGTGAGGTTAGCGAACAAGGAGGGGGAGAGACTTTAAGGGTGGAGAGGCTGCAAATGGCGCGCGGCGGGCGATTTAAAAACTGCTGGCTGCAGACTGTGAGAGGGGGGAGGGGTCCACCGTACGCTAAAGTGACACTCTTAAGGTGGCACTGAAAATCCAACCTCAGTAGGACGGCAGCGCAGAGATGGGGCAGGACCAGATTGCGGCGTCCACTGTGCGGGGCGATTAGGGGAGAAAGCGTCCATATTTCTGTGGGCCGCGTCGAGCGAGAGTGCAAGGGACACTGCCTTTGTCAGGTCTATTTCACCCTTCTCCAGCAGTCTCTGCCGGGAGTAGTCGGACCTTAGACCCGCAACGAAAGCGTCTCGTATCAGTCCCTCCGCATGTGTGCGGCCGATACTTCTTTGCAGTCGCAGCCGCGTCCGAGTACCCGCAGTGCCCGTAGGAAGGCCTCCACCGATTCCCCGGGCTGCTGTCTGCGAGATCTTAAAAGGTGCCTGGCATAGACCGTGTTAACCGGGCGTGCATACTGCCCTTTCAGTAGGTCGATAGCCACCGCGTAGGTCGTCGCATCTTGGATTAAAGTATAGACTTGGTGGCTTACCTTCGAGGCCAGGATTTTCAGTTTATTTTCATCGAGAGTCACGGTTGAGGCTTCCAGATACGCCTCAAAGCAACACAGCCATTGTGCGAATTTAGTCGATGAACCCGCTTCTTGGGGGTCTAGGTCCAGGCATGTTGGTCTGAGGGCTCGCAGCAGTGCCTGCTGCTCAGCGTTTTGCGCCATCGGTTGATCAGCATTCGAAGCCAACATTTAACTTTGGTAATAAAATTGATGCGCTATCAATTACTACAAAAGACTGGAAGTTAAGAGAGTAACAAACAGGCTTGTATTACCAAAGAACAGAGCATGCCTCTCGTGGTTGCCTGGTATCCAAAAGGGCAGGGGGCTGCCGAGCAGTCACCTTTATACCCGGCCATGTGGGTGGAGCCAGGGGTGGAGTCAGCTGAGGCATGCACAGACAAGTACAACAATGTGCAAGAGTGAACAACAGTGAACAACAATACTAACAACAGTGGTTTACCACACCCTCTCACTACGAAGGCCAACATAACATTTGCCTTCTTAACTGCCTGCTGCACCTGCATGCTTACCTTCAGCGACTGGTGCACAAGGACACCCAGGTCTCATTGCACTTCCCCTTCTCCCAATCTATTGCCATTCAGTGAATAATCTGCCTTCCTGTTTTTGCCACCAAAGTGGATAACCTCGCATTTATCCATGTTATATTGCATCTGCCATGCTTCTGCCCAATCACTAAACCTGTCCAAATCATCCTGGAGTTTCTCGGCATCCTCCTCACAGCACACACGCCCACCCAGCTTTGTGTCGTCTGCAAACTTGGAGATATTACATCTTGTTCCCTTGTCTAGATCATTAATATATATTGTGAAGAGCTGGGGTCCAAGGACTGATCACTGCGGTACCCCACTAGTCACTGCCTGCCACTCGGAAAAAGACCCGTTTATTCCAACTCTTTGCTTTCTGTCTGCCAACCAGTTCTCTATCCAAGTCAATACCTTGCCCCCAATCCCATGTGCCTTAACTTTACATGCTAATCTCTTATGCAGGACCTTATCGAAAGCCTTCTGAAGGTCTAAATACACCACATCCACTGGTTCTCCCTTATCTATTTTACCAGTTACATCCTCAAAAAATTCCAGTAGATTAGTCAAGCACGATTTACCTTTTGTAAATCCGTGTTGACTTTGTCCGATCCTGTCACTGTTTTCCAAGTGCTCTGCTATTACATCTTTTATAATGGACTCTAGCATTTTCCCCACTACCGATGTCAGGCTGTAATTCCCCGTTTTCTCTCTACCACCTTTTTTGAATAGTGGGGTAACATTAGCTACCCTCCATTCCATGGCTACTGTTCCAGATTCCACTGAAAGTTGGAAGATGATCAGCAATGCATCTACTATTTCTAGGGCCACTTCCTTAAGTACCCTAGGATGTAGATTATCAGGCCCTGGTGATTTATTGGCCTTCAATCCCGTCAATTTCCTTAACACCATTTCCCTACAAATACTGATTTCTTTCAGTTCCTCCCTCTCATTAGACCCTATGTTCCCCAACATCTCTGGGAGGTTATTTGTGTCCTCCTTTGTGAAGACAGAACCAAAATATGTATTTAATTGGTCAGCCATTTCTTTGTTCCCCATTATAAATTCCCCTGATTCTGACTGCAAGGGACCTACGCTTGACTTCACCAATCTTTTTCTCTTCACATATCTATAAAAGCTTTTACAGTCAGTTTTTATGTTCCCTGCAAGCTTACTCTCATATTCTATTTTCCCCTTCTTAATTAATCCCTTTGTCCTCCTTTGTTGAATCCTAAACTGCTCCCAATCCTCAGGTTTACTGCTTTTTCTGGCCAATTTATATGTCGTCTCCTTGGATCTTATGCTATCCCTAATTTCCCTTGTTAGCCACGATTGAGTCACCTTTTTTGTTTTATTTTTATGCCAAACTGGGATGAACAAATTCTGTAGTTCATCCATGCGATCTTTGAATGTTTGCGAGGGAAAAATCTACTTGAACTCGTCTTCACCAAGCTACCTGTCGCAGATGCATCTGTCCATGACAGCATTGGTAGCAGTGACCACTGCACAGTCATTGTGGAGACGATGTCCCGTCTTCACACTGAGAACACCCCCCATTGTGTTGTGTGGCACTACCACCGTGCTAAATGGGATAGATTCAGAACAGATCTTGCAGCTAAAAACTGGGCATCCATGAGGCGCTGTGGGCCATCAGCAGCAGCAGAATTGTCTTCCACCACAATCTGTAACCTCATGGCCCAGCATATCCCTCACTCTACATTTACCGCCAAGCCAGGGGACCAACCCTGGTTCAACAAGGAGTGTAGAAGAGCATGGCAGGAGCAGCACCAGGCATACCTAAAAATGAGGTGCCAACCTGGGGAAGCTGCAACACAGGACTACATGCATGCTAAAAAGCAGAAGCAGCATGCTATAGACAGAGCTAAGCGATCCCACAACCAACGGATCAGGTCAAAGTTCTGCAGTCCTGCCACATCCAGTCGTGAATGGTGGTGGACCATTGAACAACTAACGGGAGGAGGAGGATCCAAGAATATCCCCATCCTCAATGATGGTGGAGCCCAGCACATGAGTGCAAAAGACAAGGCTGAAGTGTTTGCAACCAACTTCAGCCAGAAGTGCCGAGTGGATGATCCATATCGGCCTACTCCCGAGGTCCCCACCATCACAGAAGCCAGCCTTCAGCCAATTCGATTCACTCCATGTCATATCAAGAAATGGCTGAGCACACTGGTTACAGCAAAGTCCATGGGCCCCGACAACTTCCTGGCTATCGTGCTGAAGACTTGTGCTCAAGAACTAGCCGCGCCTCTTGCCAAGCTGTTCCAGTACAGCTACAACACTGGCATCTATCCGACAATGTGGAAAACTGTCCAGGTGTGTCCTGTCCACAAAAAGCAGAACAAATTCAACCCGGCTAATTACCACCCCATCAGTCTACTCTCAATCATCAGCAAAGTGATGGAAGGTGTCATTGACAGTGCTATGCTCAGCAATAACCTGCTCACTGATGCCCAGTTTGGTTTCCGCCAAGACCACTCGGCTCCCGACCTCATTGCAGCCTTGGTCCAAACAAGGACAAAGGAGCTGAATTCCAAAGGTGAGGTGAGAGTGACTGCCCTTGACATCAAGCCAGCATTTGACCGAGTCTGGCATCAAGGAGCCCTAGTTAAACTGAAGTCAATGGGAATCAGGGGGATAATGCTCCACTGGCTGGAGTCATACCTAGCACAAAGGAAAATGGTTGTGGTGGTTGAAGCTCAATCATCACAGCCCCAGGTCATCGCTGCAGGAGTTCCTCAGGGCAGTGTCCTAGGCCCAACCATCTTCAGCTGCTTCATCAATGACCTTCCCTCCAACATTAGGTCAGAAATGTGGATTTTCGCTGATGATTGCACAGTGTTCAGTGCCATTCACAGCTCCTCAGATAATGAAGCAGTCCATGCCCGCATGCAACAAGACCGGGATGACATTCAGGCTTGGGCTGATAAGTGACAGGTAACATTCACGCCACAGAAGTGCCAGGCAATGACTATCTCCAACAAGCGAGAGTCTAACCACCTCCCCTTGACATTGAATGGCATTACCATCGCCAAATCCCCCACTATCAACATCCTGGGGGTCACCATTAACCAGAAATTTAACTGGACCAGCCACATAAATACTGTGGCAACAAGAGCAGGTCAAAGATTGGTACTCTGCGGCGAGTGTCTCACCTCCTGACTCCCCAAAGCCTTTCCACAATCTACAAGGCACAGGTAAGGAGTGTGATGGAATACTCTCCACTTGCCTGGATGAGTGCAGCTCCAACAACACTCAAGAATCTCGACACCATCCAGGACAAAGCAGCCCGCTTGATTGGCACCCCATCTATCACCTTAAACATTCACTCCCACCACTACCAGTGTACCGTGGCTGCAGTGTGTACCATCTACAAGATGCACTGCAGCAACTCACCAAGGCTTCTTCGGCAGCAACTCATAAACCCGCGACCTCTTCCACCTAGAAGGACAAGGGCAGCAGGCGCATGGGAACACCACCACCTCCAATTTTCCCTCCAAGTCACACACCATCCTGACTTGGTAGTATATCGCCGATCCTTCATCGTCGCTGGGTCAAAATCCTGGAAGTCTATACCTAACAGCACTGTGGGAGTACCTTCACCACACGGACTGCAGCGGTTCAAGAAGGCGGCTCACCACCGCCTTCTCAAGGGCAACTAGGGATGTACAATAATTGCTGGTCTTGCCAGCGACGCCCAAATCCCATAAACGAATAAAAAAAACTGCTTTGTTAACCAGTCCTGCCACCTTCAAAGGTTTGTGCACAAGCACTCCCTGGTCTCTCTGATCTTGCACCCCCTTTAAAATTGTACCATTAACTTCTATTGTCTCTCCTCATTCTTCCAACCAAAATGTATCACCTCACACTTTTCTGCATTGAATTTCATCTTCCATGTGTCCGTCCATTCCACCAGCCTGTCCTTGTCTTCTTGAAGTCTATCCCTATCCTCCTCACTGTTTACGACACTTCCAAGTTTCGTGCCATCTGCAAATTATGAAATTGTGCCCTGTACCCCCAAGTCCAAGTCAATAATGTATATCAAAAACAGCAGTGGCCCTAATACTAAACCCTGGGGAACACCACTGTATACCTCCCTCAAGTCCGAAAAACAGCCATTCACCATAACTCTCTGTTTTCTTAGCCAATTTTGTACCCATGCTGTTACTGCTCTTTTTATCCCATGGGCTTTAATTTTGCTAACAAAGCTAATATGTGGCACTTAATCAAACGCCTTTTGAAAGTCCATATAGACAACATCAACTGTTACATAGAAGATAGGAGCAGGAGTAGGCCATTCGGCCCCTCGAGCCTGCTCCGCCATTCGATGAGATCATGGCTGATCATCCAAACTCAGTACCCCGTACCTGCCTTCTCCCCATATCCCTTGATACCTTTAGCTCTAAGAAATATATCTAACTCCTTCTTGAATATATTTAAAGACTTGGCCTCAGCCGCCTTCTGTGGTAGAGAATTCCACAGGTTCACCACTCTCTGGGTGAAGAAATTCTTCCTCATCTCTGTCCTAAATGGCTTACCCCTTATCCTTAGACTATGACCCCTGGTTCTGGACTCTCCGACCATCGGGAACATTCTACCTGCATCTAGTTTGTCCAGACCTGTCAGAATTTTATAAGTTTCGATGAGATCCCCTCTCATTCTTCTAAACTCCAGCGAGTATAATCCCAATCGACCCAATCTCTCCTCATACATCATTCCTGCCATCCCAGGGCTCAGCCTTGTGAATCTTCGCTGAACTCCTTCCATGGCAAGAACATCCTTCCTCAGATAAGGCGACCAAAACTGCACACAGTACTCCAGGCGTGGTCTCACCAAGGCCCTGTACAACTGCAGCAGGGCATCCTTGTTCCTGTACTCAAACCCTTTCGCTATGAAGGCCAACATACCATTTGCCTTCTTCACCGCCTGCTGCACCTGCATGCTTACCTTCAGCGACTGGTGCACAAGGACACCCAGGTCTCGTTGCACTTCCCCTTCTCCCAATCTATTGCCCTTATCCATCCTCTCCGTTACCTCATCAATAAACTCAATATAGTTTGTCAAACACGATTTGCCCTTAACAAATCCGTGCTGGCTCTCCTTTACTAGTCCATGCTTGTCCAAGTGGTTGTTAATTTTCTCCCGGATTATTGTTTGTAAAAGCTTGCCTACCATGGATGTTAAACTGATTGGCCTGCAATTGCTAGATTTATCCTTCTCCCTTTTTTGATCAAGGGTGTAACATTTGCAATCCTCCAGTCCTCTGGCACCACTCTTATATCTAAAGAGGGATAGAAGATTGTGGCCAGCACCTCCACAATTTCTACCCTTACTTCCCTCAGCAACCTAGGGTGCATCACATCCAGACTGTGAGATTTATCCACTTTAAGTATTGCCAGCCTTTCTAGTACCTCCTCTTTATCTATTTTTATCTCATCCAGTATTCTGACAACCTCCTCTTTTATTGTAGCTTTGGCAAAGTCCTCTTCCTTGGTAAATGCTGATGCAAAGTACACATTTAGTACCTCAGCCATGCCTTCCGCCTCCACCAATATATCTCCATTGGGTCCCTAATCGGCCCCACCACTCCTCTGACAACCCTTTACTGTTAAGCTGTCTATAGAAAACCTTTGGATTCCCTAGGCTTTGCCAGCATTGTATGCTTCCCCTGGTCCATGATGCATAGACTACACTCACACCAGCCTAGCATCTTTCTCAATAGAAAGAGATTCCACTCCCTGAATGTGCAGTTTGTTTGTGACCACAGGGCGGGCATCATGCTGGTCTGTGCCCAGTATCCATGCAGCAATCATGATTCATTCATCCTGCGCCAGTCCTCTGTGCTGTCTGCATTCCAATCAGTTCGTCAGGTCACAGGCTGGCTACTTGGTAACAAGGGACTTCCCCTGCAGACATGGCTCATGACTCATGTTTGGAACCTGTGTAAGAATGCAGAGCAGATCTACACAAGAGCTATCTTGCCATCAGAAATATAATTGAGCAGACAATCTGTGCTGGTGATTGCGATGGTTAGATCGAGTGATGCTGCATCATCGGAGAGGCTTCTCTCCTCTTTCTGCACAGGCACAGGGACTTTGACATGAAAGAAAGGGATAAGGATTAGCTTAGTGTGAAGGGAGAGCAGAAAGATAAGTAAATGACTGCTGAAAGCAATTGCATTTTGCAATGGAGTGTGCAGGGTGAAATAGAAGTGAGAACAGAAAAAGAGGGTGAGGTGTGAAGAAACCCTCAGCATTGTCATTCTCCACAGTCATGATTTGGCCCCTGCCCATTAAGTCCAGTATGTCCTTTTCAAGTGGGGAGAGGGTGTGATGTAGGCCTCTCCAGTCATTGCCTTCTGCCTCGTGTGTGACCTCCTCCTGCAAGCAAGTAGGGATTGTGACAGTGAGAGCCTTGGGAGCTGTTTTGAGAACGTGCCTGTCATGGTATAATAGTGCAGATGTTGTGTGCAAGGTATGGGGAAATGAGGATTGCAATAGTGCTGAGAGTAGAAGAAGGAGGTGGAGTGATGGTGGTGCAGTGATTGTAGGAGAGTGAAAGGAAGTGTTGTGAGTAATGTGGCTGCAGGTGTGAGGAGAGAGAAATTGAGGCGAGAGGTAAAATTCTAACCTTGACAATCCTGCTGAGATCATTAAACTTCTTTTGGAATTGTAGCCATGTCAGGGGAGCTAAGCTACTCGCATTGATCTCCATAGCCACTTCTTTCCACTGGCGACAGAGGTGTTGCCTAGAGGGCTTTCTACCCCCAGGCTGCATGCTTGATCCATTATAATGAGCTGCCAATACCAATTTGTACGTGGTCCCTGCGCCCACATGAACAGGCATGTGCGCGCCTGTTTTCGGGCACGATCGAATTTCTTTCGGATGAGTCATTAATAATTTGATATTAAAACATTAATATTTATCACGTGTTAAGCATATAAGAGGGTCTCACGCTGAACATGAAAGCCTAATGCATTTAAAGGAGAAATCATTTATGTAAAATTAAAGTAATTGGGGTCTGAATGCTGAGTGCTCTGTAGGCCTCCTTCTGACATTACACCTAAAATAGCATCGCTGATTAAATTCTGACCATCCATACCTCTCGAGCTGATCCCGCACATCTGAAGCAACAGTTAATGTTTTGAATATGCTATTAAAACTAAGTAGATTGGCATCCCACATCGACTGCCTTTATGTTTAATCAACTTCATGTTGAGTTCTTACATTATCAGGATGTAGCCATTTGGTTTAGATGACTGAATCCTGCCAAGGCTATTTCTGTCCGTATAATCCATATGGCATCGTTACCTTGCCTTTTAACTGAGGATTGAAAAAATAAAAATGAGCAAGCGGTAAAGTGGATTATTGCTGCCGCTGATGGTCATATTTGCTTTTTTAAAAATGATGGGGGGAATATTTCGGTTGCTTTGCACCTCCCGTTAGCGCCCCCTCAGGGTACTAATGGGAGGCGCAAAGCAACTAGCGCCTGGGCGCGGCGCCGCTAACGTTTCCTTCGAATTTCAGCCCCGGCCGCAAACTTGGCTTGCGCCCCCTGACCTACCACCAGACGCTATGTCCGACAGGGTCAGGGGGGCGTTTTTGCGGCCGGGGCGGTGATAATTAAAGGGCAGGTGTCGGGCGGAAATTTTTGTTTGAGCCGCCTGCCAGCACCTGCCCCCACTGGCCTTCTCCTGCGGGGTGCCAGCTGCAATCAGTCAGGCCGGCACTCCTCTTGAGTGCCAGGCTCTTTTGCCGGTGTCTCGCTCCCCGGTGGTCCAGCAGGACCCCGGTGCGTGCTGCGCTGGGTCTCTCCCCTTTAATCAGGGGAGAGAGGCCTGCAATACCGTGGCGCTGCTGCACGTAGCACCGCGATAATCAATGGGAGCGCCCCAAGAGGGAGGGGGAGCGCTTCCAGTAGCACCCCGTCCCCTGCTTGGGGTGGTACCATTGAATTTCAGGTGCAGTGGTGCTAACTTTTTCCGGGCGCTAAAAGTAGCACCCCGGTGAAGTTATCGCCCCAAAGGGGGCGCGAGCCAATTTTCCCCCCGATGTCTTTTCACTTTTCAAAATTGGAGAGGCTTTCACCTCTTTGGGTGATGGTGGCATACAGTTTTGTTGCCTGATTTTGTATGTTTCAGATTTAATTTATTGTTGTGAGTTATCTTGGGGCCAGTAGCTAGTCAAATGCACTAACTGATATATTATCTTATTGGTCAGTTGGTTACTAAGTAGTAGCCAATTAGAGGCACGTTCTTATTTGCAGTGCATCTGTCAGTGCCAGTGTTAAACCAAAGTGTATTTCAGAATCCTGCGGCTTTAAAGCTCAAAGCAAAGATAACCATGCACTCAAGATTAGCGCCCTTGAATGAACAGAATGTGATTTTAGAAATTGTTCTGGTATAGTTTAATTATACCAGCATTATGTTTCTGGAATATAGGAGAGGAATAATTGCAAACAGCACCAGGTGTTGAAGTAGCTATCACTTCCTCACAAGTCAATAATTCAAAATAATACAAGAAAGAATCTGTGAGCAATATCCATATAGTTGCACTGACTGGTAGCACGGAGCTGAAAGCATGCATTTGAGGTGGAGCATTAATGAGAACTGGGCAGTTCTTTCCTCTCCATAGTGACTCTGTAGCATTAAGAATGGTGGCAATTCAACATTGGTTTTGCGTGGCACTCGATGGTGGTGCTGCTGTAAATTGAGAAGCAAGTGCACTTACACAGGAAATACAGCTGCAGTACTCGACTCAAGCTTGAGCATTCCAAGTATATCAGAAACACAGTCAAATCAGAAGTCAGCCTTACCACACTGCTTCTTTTGACAAGTAAGCAAAAATAATCAGATCAGAGTAGTTCAACAATTCCTGTCAATTTACGTCAAAGTACAGTTTACCCTTTACAGCTGCTGCATCTTGGCTTGAAAGAACGCATTTCTAAAAAGTAATTTTTCTTGTTATAAATTAATTCCTGATAATGGTATAATTGCTACATTAATGAGACTGCCACTCTCCATTAATGTGGGACAATTGGATCTTAATTACAAGTGCTGATAATCTGGTTCCACTCATTATTTATGTCCGTGCTCTATTCACAGAGAGCTAACAAAGGATCAGTGTAACATGTACCTAAGTAACAGCATTTTGGATGCAATGCCATTGATTAGAGTACTCAATAGCTAAAAAATAATCTAAAAAAAGTGAAGTGATGAGTTGACGTCAAGGATAAATTAGCTGATGCTCGTTATGGTGTTCCTAATGGTGCCACACATTTATTGATACTTATACATTTGTTTGCAGACAGTGGCAATTTTCTTTATTCTATGTTGTAATTTAAATTTTGAAATCTGATACAGATGAATTCTTGCATGATAGACCAGTTACCAGCTCTAAATTCCACCTGCTTTCCTGGCCCAGTCTCGTCTCCAACTTTCCTTCCAACTCTGCCCTGACTCCTGCTTCTTTGTTGATCCTCCCCACTTCCAACAAAACAATTTCTTCATAATCAGATATACATATCATGGGAGTGCAGATAATAGATGTTGTGATGACAATCACTTTCAGACTCAGGGAACAATTGTATAATCGTCAGACTTTGTGCAAACACTTTGTGTTATTCAGTCTGTAATTTCTCAGATTAGATGTCAAGCAGGATCCAGTTGAAAATAATAATTAGTCAACTAGAGCAATTCAATTGACAGCTACAGCATCACGAGCAACTTCATTTTGATGGGGCCAATATAGAGTCCATGGTGGATTGCGTATGATCTATGGGAGGATCAGGTTGGGTGAATCTAATAGCCTTTTCTCATTCCATGTGTTTTAGAGCAACGTAATCTTCTGGGGGTGCAGTTCCTCTGTGCACTATACTAAAGTGATTGAAGAAATTAAAGGCGAACATGCACATTCCCTGATGCTTGCCTTCCAGCCCACATCACATTAATGATAAACATTGTGAAGATGGCATCAAGGTAATGGAAGGAGTCAGCAAAGATTCAGCATGGAAGGGAGTAGGAGGTGATGTAAGGAACTGGTTGTGGAAATAGAAAATTGTGTGTAGGCGAAATTTAGCATCAAAATGGGGGGACAACTGCTTACAAGCTTAAGAAAGGCTTGGAAGATATTTCAACCCATTGGCAACCTTTGCCAAGGCTAAAGGGGGAGTGAGCAAAGTGGTGTGAGGCAAACATGAACAATGAAAGGAAAACCAAGCAGAATGCATGAGTTTGTAGGCCCATTTTGCCAATCCACCATACTATCCTCATAGGTCAGCATTGAAAGTGATGGAGGCAAGCTTGAAGTTACAGTTAACCAGTACTGTGTCAGCCATACCCTGCCTGGTTGCTGCAAGTGTCCTTGCAATAATCAGCACAGTTATGCATCTGCCTCTCTGATCCAGAGCCTGCGAGGGTGGTTCCTGACAATCCTTATCAGGTTGAGGCGATAATGTCTGCACATATGGTTGGTGGCACCTTGGCAGATACAGTCGATGAGGTTATGCTGGCTGTTGATCATTCTGACCTGCCTTCTTTCATGTGGTGCTACTGAAGGGATAAAATACTGTGATTGAGGTGCTTCTGAAAATGCACCCAGCATTATGGTTAGCCAGGGATTCACATACCTTCTTTGTGTTATTGAGCCTGCTGTTGTAGCTTTCTTTGGAAATTTGAGCCTCCTCATCTGCACTAACCTGCCAAAGTGAAGTTTGTAGATGTGGGTGTGAGGGTACTGGCAGGTGACCACTGGCCCAGTGCTGCCTAACCTGCCTCTTCTTATCTCAAAAGGATCACAGGGGTTTCCCAGTATGAAAGTCATCGGCGGTGGTAACTAAAGTTATTGGGGGGAAAAAGCTGCAGAGCAATTACCACAGAAGCTCGTAAATAGTGAAGCGGCTGGTGAAAAGAAGAATTATGCTGGCATGGCGTTTTTGTCCCCTATTCTGACACGGTATTTCACCTACACTCTCTTCCACTTCCACCACATTCAAATTTATGCCCGGAGCTGTGAGCAATTACTACACCAGGTTCTTAAACATTTAGAACTGACTTACACATTACACAAAAATGGGCCCCATAGTTTCCTTACTCATTGTACATAAATAGTTTTTCCTCTGCATTTAACCTTCTTACTATTCACTTTTGTTACCAACTGATCCCTTATCATCCCTGGATGTCCATTATATACGAGTGCAACTATGATCTGACACCATATCAGCATGATAGCTGGAAAAAGGCTCAGAAAGCATTAATATGCCACACCTGCATCATTTGACTACTACAGTGAAACTTCTGGCTATTTCAGCTCATTGTCGTCTTTCTATTGTACTATTGGTGGTAACCTACTGGAAAAGGGTACGGTGAGGAAGGTTCCTGCGAGATCTGCTGTAGCTGTTTGTGTTTCAGCTGGATGTGTGTCTTAGCCTGAGTTTTGCCTCTGTTAGATATAGGCTGTGAAAATCTATCTGTTACTTTTTCTTTTGGGGGGGAGGGGTGGGGGGCTTGTCCAGAGGCAGATGCAGGCAAGGGGCTGGTGGGGGCTTGAGAGCAACCCAACTGTTTATTTCTGCTCATATCTCTCAGCTGGAGGCCGTTTCCTTACACTAGCTACAGATTAGTGTAGGCAGAGATGTGTACTCCACACGCCTCTGAATTCCTCACTAATGGTCCTCTGTAGCCTGTGGCCAAGTATGGTGAAACCATTTCCTCTCATGAAGCATGTAACTTAACACCTTGACAGAATCACTTGCAGAGATGCTCTAATTGTGCTTGCCAACTTCATGCTATCTTGCAGATACTACTGATGTTACACATTGTTCAATGGTAGTCTACAGAGCAGAGAATCCTTGCTACACAATATTGCCCAACTGGGTAGCATCAGTAGTGAATACAGTTTGCACCATGATCTGCAAACTGGCATATCTGTTTATGCTCCTGGAGTATCCTCCATTTGATGGCTGACCCATGAGGTCAAATTTATAAAGCGAGTAGGAGTTCGAGGTCTCCATTTAATCGCAGGCAACCTTGCTTCTGCTCCTACTTTCTGAAACCCTGTGCTTCCTTTTCTAAACCAGTAAAAATCTCTGAAGTGTGCTTTTACGCTGGTTCCCTTTTCATGTCATAATGACAATGAGCACTGCAGTGAGGCATATTTCTGAATGGGCCCAGTTTGCTACTCCTGTGGTAATAACATTTATTACTAGGATGAAAAGTGCGCCTAAGTATATGTGCCTAATTAGGTATGTTACTACTGCATAAACAATACATAGCATACTTCAAAGTGCATCACCATCACTGCTTCACATCCACTGAAATAATTGTACGGCTATGGGATGTGACCTAAATTATAAAAAACCTGGAACGCCTTCCTCTGCTTCAACTTGAACGCCACCACTGACACGTACTGCTTCCCAGTTGATGACCTCCGCCAGCACCTTTTTGAAGGACATGAGGGGGTTTCACCTGCTGCAACTCAATGTCTTCCATTTTATCCTCCTTTTTCTGCAAGAAGGAAAATGTGCAAATTAGCCCTATGTATCTTAGGCTAGTGCACAACTTTATTGCCTGATGTGTAGTTTATCTGATTGTAAAATACCTGCAGCCTGAGTGCTGACTAAGTGCATTGTAATTGTCAGCCTCGTGTTAAAAGGTATCATCGGTCTTCAATTTTTCTCAGCTTTCTGCTTTTTCTGGTCAGCAGTAGCAGATTTCAACCATCTTCATTATTTCCCTTTGTGTTTCATTTATAGCAGGTTACTGGATCAATTTAGACTAAGCATTAGACACTTGAGTAAACGCCCCTGGCACTTGTAACTTATTTTTATTGAAACATAGAAAAATAGGAGCAGAAGTAGGCCCTTCGAGCCTGCTCCACTATTCAACACGATCATGGCTGATCCTCTATCTCAATACCATATTCTCTCCCCATAACCCTTGGTGCCTTTTGTGTCTTGATGCCTTTTGACATCAATAGCTTCCTACTTATATGGTAGCTTCCATATATGGTTGCTTATATTTATTCATGGGTGCCTTATTTCTTACCTAAACACTTTTCTTTAAGTCAGACAACATTTTGCATATATCCTTGCAACTTTTGGGGGCATGAGAAGCAGGACAATGGGCTCACATGCCTCTGAGTATTAATGGTTACCCTAGTGCACTTTACAAATCGCTTCTCGGTACCATTGCACCATCAACTATTATCTGTAAATTTCAACAGTTGAATCTGTGCTTTTTGCTTCTGAATTATGCCTCCATGTCATGCAGAAATTGTGCACTCAGCTGGATTTCCCATAGTGAACTACTTATACACATATACACTGAGCACTGAGTGCAGCCACACAGAGTGAACAACTGGGAGTTTGGTAAGTGTGGGAGTTTTAGAGGTTAATCTCTTTTAAAATCTAGTGTTAATTGCTAGTAGCTCTTAAGTAAGATCAACTGTTTGAATTAAAATTTAAACTTTCAATTTTTAAGTTTCTTCAGGCTTAGAGACAAACAAGCAAGGTCTCCTGCTGGAGAGCTGCTGTAGTTAGTTAATTGGCTAACTGGGCTAAACTGGTTCCTGAAACAGTAGCAGAGGAGTGGTGACTCATCTGAGTCACAAACAGTATAAATACAAGGGCCTGTGAGTGCAGCAGCATAGAGTGAACAACTCTGAGTTTGGTAAGTGTGGGAGTTCGGTGAAGTGGGGGAAGGAGGTGCTTGCTTTTCCTAACTTCTCACGCAGAGTGGCGGTGGACCAGAGCGGGAGCAGACTGAGGCCCGAGAGCAGGGTTTAAAGCAGCAACAGACCTGCATCAACAAGAGAAAATGGCAGTGTGACGTTACAGGTAAGTGATTAGTAGTGACGGTGGGCTATGTTTTAAGTTAACATATAACTAAATTTTAAAAACTAAACTTAATTTAATTAATTTAATAAACTAAATTAGGTAAATAATTTGATGAATACTAAACTAATTAATTAAACAAATAAAATAATGGGAGAACCGGAGATGCATTGCTGCTGCAATATGTGGGAGCTTGTGGACATTTTTGTCCAGGGCGACTACATCTGCGGTAAGTGTCTGTGGTGCAAGGAACTTTGGCTCCGAGTTGAGGAGCTGGAGTCTGAGCTGCAGACATTGTGAGACATCAGGGAGGGAGAAAGTTACCTGGACCTTTTGCTGCAGGAGGCAGCCACACACCTTAGATTAATGCTTTAGAATTGACACATGGTCAGGGACAGGAGGATGTGACTACGAGTGAGGCAGGTACAGGGATCCAGGAGGTAGTATTGCAGGAGCCTCAGTCCCTGTACTTGTCCAATAGATTTGAGGTTCTAGCAACCCTCTGGACCAGTGTGGGGGCTGTGGGGAGGACGAGCAAACTGACCACGGCACCATGGTACAGGAAGCCGTTCAAGTGGGGGGAGTAAAAAGGAAGGTGGTTGTAGTAGGGGACAGTATAGTTAGGGGATAGACACTGTTCTCTGCAGCCAGGAGCGTGAGTCCCGAAGGCTATGTTGCCTACCCGGTGCCAGGGTAAAGGACATCTCCTCCGGGCTAGAGAAGAACTTGGAGTGGGAGGGGGAGGATGCAGTGGTCATGGTCCACGTAGGTACCAACAACATAGGTAGGACAAAGAAAGAGGTTCTGCTGAGAGAGTTTGAGCAGCTAGGGACTAAATTAAAAAGCAGAGCCACAAAGGTCATCATCTCTGAATTATTACTGGAGCCACGAGCAAATTGGTATATGGTCAATAGGATCAGGGAGATGAATGTGTGACTCAAAGATTGGTATGGGTGAAGTGGGTTTCAATTCGTGAGGCAGTGGCACCAGTACTGGGGAAAGAGAGAGCTGCTCTGTTGGGACGGACTACACCTGAACCATGCTGGGACCAGAGCTCTAACGAATCGAATAACTAGGGAGGTAGATAGGGCTTTAAACTAAATAAGGGGGGAGGGTCCTTGTGGAGAGAAATCTAGAATGCTAAACAGAAAAGACAAGGAAGCAGTGCAGGAAAGTGATTGGGGTAAGGATAACCAGATTGTGTCAGGAAGAGACAGAGGGTACAAACAAAGGAGTGCACTAACAAATAGGGTCTGGTTCAGAAAAAATGGTAATAAGACAAATAAGGCCATAGTACAAAAAAATGTTAAGATGTCTAAAAATGCTAAAAAGATAATTCTAAAGGCACTGTACCTGAATGTACGAAGCATTCGTAACAAGGTAGATGAATTAACAGCACAAATCGATGTAAACGGATACAATATAATTGTGATTACAGAGACAGGGCTGCAGGGTGACCAAGGCTGGGAGCTGAATATCCAAGGTATTCGATATTTAGGAAGGACAGGCGAAAAGGAAAAGGAGGTGGGTGGCATTGTTAGTAAAGGATGAAATCAGAGCAATAGTGAGAAAGGATATTGGCTCAGAAAATCAAGATGTAGAATCAGTCTGGGTGGAGCTAAGAAGCACCAAGGGGCAGAAAACATTGGTGGGAGTTGTCTATAGGCCTCCAAACAGTAGTGGTAATGTAGGGGATGGCATCAAACAGGAAATTAGAGATGCATGTAACAAGGGTACTACAGTAATCATGGGTGACTTTAGTCTACATATAGACTGGCCAAACCAAGTTAGCAATAATACTGTGGAGGATGAATTCTTGGAGTGTGTACAAGATGGTATTTTTACATCAGTACGTTGAGGAGCCAACTAGGGAGCAGGCTATCCTAGATTGGAAATTGTGCAATGAGAAGGGGTTAATTAATAATCTTGTTGTGCGGGGTCCTTTAGGGAAGAGTGACCATAACATGATAGAATTATTCATTAAAATGGAAAGTGAAGAAATCCAATCCGAAACTTGGGTCCTAAATCTAAACAAAGGAAGCTACGATGGCATGAGGAGTGAGTTGGCTATGATAGATTGGGGAGCTTCATTAAAAGGCATGACAGTGGATAGGCTAACATTTAAAGAACGAATGCATGAATTGCAGCAGTTATACATTCCTTTCTGGTGCAAAAACACAAAAGGAAAAGCAGCCCAACCATGGCTAACAAAAGAAATTAAGTATTGTATTAGATCCAAAGAGGAGTCATATAAAGTTGCCAGAAAAAGTAGCAAGCCTGAGGATTGGGAACAGTTCAGAGCTCAGCAAGAAATGACCAAGAGATTGATTAAGAGGGGAAAAATAGAGTATGAGAGTAAACTTGCAAGGAACATAAAAGCGGATTGTGAAAGCTTCTACAAGTAAGTAAAAAGAAAAAGATTAGTGAAGACAATGTAGGTCCCTTACAGTCAGGAATGGGAGAATTTATAATGGGGAACAAGGAAATGGAAGGGCAATTAAACAAATACTTTGGTTCTTTATTCATGGAAGAGGACACAAATAACTTCCCAGAAATGCTAGGGAACCAAGGGTCTAGTGAGAAGGAGGAATTAAAAGAAATTAGTATAAGTAAAACAATAGTGCTGGAGAAATTAATGGGACTGAAAGCTGATAAATCCCCAGGGCCCAATGATCTGCATCCCAGAGTACTAAAAGAGGTAGCCATGGAAATAATGGATGCATTGGTTGTCATCTTCCAAAATTCTATAGATTATGGAACAGTTCCTGCACATTGGAGGGTGGCAAATGTAACCCCACTATTTAAAAAAGGAGGGAGAGAGAAAACAGGGAACTACAGACCAGTTAGCCTAACATCAGTAGTAGGGAAAATGTTAGAGTCTATTATAAAGGATGTGATAACAGGACACTTAGAAAATATCAACAGGATTAGACAAAGTCAACATGGATTTATGAAAGGGAAATCGTGTTTGACAAACCTACTGGAGTTTTTTGAGGATGTAACTGGTAGAATAGATAAGGGAGAACCAGTGGATGTGGTGTATTTGGATTTTCAGAAGGCCTTTGATAAAGTCCCACAAGAGGTTAGTGTGCAAAATTAAAGCACATGATATTGGGGGTAATATACTGGCATGGATTGAAAATTGGTTAACAGACAGGACACAGAGTAGGAATAAATGGATATTTTTCGGGGTGGCAGGCGGTGTAAGGCTCGCAAAATTACATAATTTCCCCCAAAGTAAGAAAGAAGAGATATTGGACTGTTTGAAGGAAATATTGGGCCAAAGGGATTTAAAAATCAAAACCCCAGGAAGATTTGGCTGGTTTAAAAGGGCATGTTCAGACCTGTGAAAACCTGTGATAAAAGGAAGGTGGGATGGGCCCCCGAGTTTGGATATTGGGCCGTCTGGGAAAGTTCTGGGCCACCCCAACCTTTACATAAAGACAATAAAGCCTGTTCCCGCCGAAACTCACAGAGCCAAAGTACATGAATAAAACAGTACATGCCCACAGCAACACAAAAGAAAGAACATGGCCCAACAGGAAACAACAATCAAACAGCAGTTCAAAACCAATCAGAGAGATTTCCAAATGCTTTACATTTTTAAACTGGTTTCAAGGCAATCCTGGAACCAGTTAAAAGCCAATTAAGAATAGATGGGCCATCCCCGAAGCTCGTTAAAGTTTTAAACCATATTAAAAATAACAACCCCGCCAAAGCTCAACAAAGGAACCAGAGATTTGGCGGTCAGATAAGCCAGGCCTCAAACCAGTATAATTGAGGCCTGCTTGTTCAGTGAAACAGGACAGTAAGATCAAGTTCATCAGAAACAGCACGTTCACAGTAAGATCATCATCAGAGCATGAGTTCAGTACAGGAGAGAAAGTTGGTGAATCAGAGAGTTGAAGGAAAAGAAAGTCGTGGCAACCAAAGGCTTCAAGAAACCAACTACTGCCAATATTACCACCAACCAGGTAATATTGGGCCACCGCGACCAACAAGAAACTAACCACCGAAAATTCAAAAATCAAAACTTGTTTCCACTCTACAGGCTAGTCTGACTTAACCCTGGGTAAGATTTTGACACAAAAGACCCTAAAACTTAGCCTAACCAAAGAAAATTGGGTTCTTACCCGATACATCCAACTACGCAGCTAACCGCATCAGCGGACAAACCCAAACTGTAGACCCAATGCACGTGCAGTCCTCTACCACGTCTGGGGTACAGCAGGCCCCAACCATCACAACTAAGGAGAACCCCGAAATCACGAACCTCTACAATCTGTCAAGAAAGTTGTTTGGTGAGCATTTCCTGGTCCTCTGGATTTCAACCTAGTTAGGATAGTGGGGTTGGGAGGGTAAGGGACTTTGTCTATTGTAATTCTCCCTTGCATATTCCGAGTGTTCCCCACCCTTTTAGAGCATAAGTTTTATTGTATTGTATATTTTCCTGTCTCAAAATAAAGATCTCAATTCTTTTGACCAACCCAGGTGTCTGTTGCAAGTTCATTACAACCCCCAAATAAGTCCAAAGTCTAGAACCAAAGGAGTGGGAGCAATTCGAACTGCTCAGGGAGTCAGAGGTGAAGCTGACCAAACCCACACACCACCCCTTACAGAATGGCGACCGCAGCGGGACTTTGGCAAAAGGGAAGTAATGCAATGGACCCTGTGTTTGATGAAAGAACAAAGATGGAAGAGAGGATTTCCTCTTATGTTTTTGAGAAGGCGAATATCACAAAGAAGTGGGTGACCAGTCTGTTGCATGCTGGGTATCCCATGGACGCTGCAGCCAAATGGACTGAGAGCAAGGATCAGAAGAAGTCGGTAGGGAAGGCCATCTGGTTGGTCTGTGCCCTACGGCAGATCCAGCTTTTGGATCAGCATATGAAAGCATTGACAGCAGAGCTGCAGGAGGCAGCCAAACTGTCTCAGGCAAGAGCTATGGCAGGGGAGGAACTCTTGCAGGAATTGCAAGCCCAAAATTAAGAGAAATTACAGCTAGTAGAGAAACACCGAAACAGGCATGAGTATTTTTGGTGTCAAGTCACCGAGGCAAAAGGAAACGAGCTAGTACTGAAAGAGGAGAACGCTCGCCTAACCAGACATTTAAAGGAACAGGAGAAGTACAGAGCTGTGAAGGCAGCTTATATAGTAGGAAGCACTAGGAATTTTGAAGCGGGAGATCACTGCCCCTGTCAAAAGCAGATCGACAGTTTAAAGCTTGCTCTGTCCAGGGCAAAAGGCATGGTATGCTTAGTAAGCCTGGGTGCAGCCCGGGTAGACCTGGAAGTAGAAGTAGAAACTGTGCAGACGTCACCTGTGGCACCAGGGAGCAACTCGGTTGGGCAGCAGGAGGGACAAGCAATCTGTAGGGAAGACAGGGAGGAGTGCACACTACCGCCACCTGTGGCACCGGGTTTTGACTTGGTTTGGCAGCAGGCAGAATTGGGCAAACAAATGCAAGAAAGGTCGGAGCCGGGGCCGATGTGCCCGGCTTGACAGCAAAAGTTTGGCCCACCTGGGGTAGGTGGGGGCCAGGGGCCCCTTGAAAGCCAGTTCGTGATTCCCCATGGGACCCAACAGCTTAGGGCTACGGTAAGCCACCTGAGCAAGCTCACCCACAAGGGAGACCCCTCAGTCCACTTTATGGAAGTGGAACAAGCAGCAGGCATTAATGAGTGCGACGATTCAGAAGTGGCCAAGATGCTTCTGTTCACGTTAGATGGCAAGCTGTACCAGTCCCTCTCTGCTGAGTGCAAGTAGGGACAGGGAGGGTACGCTGCCATCCGGGAGCAAGTTCTAGAGGCGATGGGAATGAACGATGGTAGTCTGTTCTCCTGGGTGGAGAAGACTACACAGTTAGCAGGGGAGACCCCACAGGTGTTCACAGGCAGGCTGTGGCCTGTGTACAGGAGTGCCTGCAATGGGGATCTCGACCAGGCTAACTTGAACCAGGATGAGCTGGCTCACTGGCTCCGAAGTCTGGTGGCAAACAGCTTGGCACGGATCAGAGCCCAGGCCGAGCTGTGGTTCGACCCAAAGGGCCCCCAAGTCACCGAGGAGGCAGTGGTCAGACAACTGACCCTGTCTTACCATAACGGTAGGGGTGTAGGAGAACCACAAGCTAAAGGGAAAGTTCACGAGTTAAAACCCAGCCAGGGTAAGAAGGAATGGCACCAGGAAGGGTAGTAACCCTTACGATATGAGGCGTAACTGCTTTGGGTGTGGGAAGAGTGGGCATTGGAGAAGGGACTATAGAAATCCTTGGAAGGATAGTGCAGGAAAGAATGCCTCAGCTCCCGCCCTAAAGGCAGAAACACCGACCTCTCCCCCCACAGTAGATTCGTTAGTAGCTGCACTTCGAGTTTTGTTGGCTGGCCCAGGAAGGGTAGCCACAGCCACAGCCACGGGTGCTTTAACTCCATCTGCCACCCCCCCCAGACTTATGACTAGAGCCAGCGCAGCCTGTCTACCTGTGTCCCCTTGAGTATGATGTATGGAAAAGACCGCTTGTTAAGAAGGAAGTGGAAAAGGTAAAAGGGATCTATCTGTTGGACACGGGAGCTTCGAGCACCATAGTCTACTCAGATAACCCCGCTGCCTCACCTCTGTCTAATGGGGTCCCGTACAGCTTAGTGGGGTTCACAGGTAACGAGCAGGTTGGCTCGTTCTCTATCCCGCTGTCCATTCATTTAGGAGCACTCCACACCAAGTGGACTTGTGTTCTAATGAAGTAGGAGCAGGAAGGGAACGGGATCCTGGGGGTTGATGTTATTATAGGCCACAGTATCCTAGTGGATCTCAGGAACCACTGTCTGTGGGGAGCATGCACCGGCAAAGAGAGTGAAGTGGCAGTTATCCCAGGGAAACAGGGCAAGGGGACCTTGTGTACCCTAAAACCCAAGGAGGGTTACGACCTCGAGCAAATGGTCAGTAACACTCCAGTGGAGTACCAAGCATTTGCCACTCACAAGCATGATTGTGGGAGGGTGAACGGGGTTGAAGTAAGTGTAGATTTGGACCCCGTGACCCAACCACAAAAGCAGTATAATTTCCCCAAAGAGGCGGAGGCAGACATGGAAACGGCCATGACCACTCTGGCCAAACAGGGGGTATTGAGACCAATAGCCACCCATGTAAACTCTCCGCTGTGGCCGGTTAGGAAACCGGACAACTCCTGGAGAGCCACAGTGGACTATCAGGTACTCAATAGGAACATCCCCACCTGTGCACCCATGGCCGCAGCTGTGGCCGACCTCGTAGGAAGTATTCTAGCCTCCGCGACCACCTTCACGGTGCTGGATATTTCCAACGGGTTTTGGTCCATCCCTCTGCGGAGAGAGGACCAGTACAAGTTCGCCTTTACGTTTAAGGGCCAATAGTACACCTGGAACTGCCTACCACAGGGGTTCCACAATAGCCCCAGCATCTTCCATTAGTGTATGGCAGATTGCTTAAAAAGCTTCAGCCGACCCCGACAGTTAGTCCAGTATGTGGATGACCTGCTCCTATTCACTGATGAAGGAGAGGAACACGGTCCACTACTGGCTGAACTGCTGGGGTTGCTCAAGCAGGAAGGTTTTAAGGTAAACCCCAAGAAGGTACAGATCGGCCAAAAGGAAGTCAAGTTCCTAGGGCTGGCTGTACGAGCAGGGGAAAGGGCCAAAGATAAATCCAGAAGGGAAGCAGTACAGGAGTTACCAGCCCCCAGTAGTGACAGGAGTGAGATCTTTTCTAGGGCTAACAGGGTACTGCAAGGATTTTATTGAGGATTACGCGGCCACAGCAGCCCCTCTGCTCCGACTCCTACACAAGGGAGTGGAGTGGAGTGGGTTTGGGATGAGGGTTGCGAGGCAGCATTTGTAGGCCTCAAGAAAAATCTGCAGACTGCACCAGCTCTAGGGGCCATTAATGGGGAGAAAGAGTTTTTCTTGGAGGTAGCAGCCAGCGGGGATAGTCTGAGTGCAGTGCTGCTCTGCGAGCAGCGCAGTCAGCTGAGACCGATGGTTTACTCCTCCAGGATACTCACGGATGTGGAAAAGGGCTATTCCAACTGTGAGAGGCACCTCCTCACCACTCACTGGACTGTGAAATGATCATTGATCTTCACAGGCACCTCGCCCATCACACCCATCACACGCCCACCCAGATGCTCCTAGATGGGAGAATTAAAGATGGGACAGTGAGCAGTGTCCACATTGCTCGCTGGACCCTGCTTCTCTCCCAGATGGATCTAAGGGTGAAAGGTCTCTGCGAGCCGAAGCTCGCAGCCAACATAATTTATCCAGGGATGGCCCACCGGTGTTCCATTGAAGGAGTATGGGAAGTCAATATAGGTTTTCAGGCCGGGATACACCCCACAGGCCACGACATCTATGTGGACGGTTCCAGCACGGTATCTGCTGGGAAACGACTCACAGGGTGTGGAGCTTATGACGCAGGGGCAGGCATTGCCCTGGCAATTAAACTCCCCAGCACCATGAGCGCCCAGCAGGCTGAACTGTCCACAGTAGTGTATGTGGTTACAAACCCAGAGAAATTCCCTACCCCATACACGATTTGCTCGGACAGTATGTTCACGTGCAACTCGTGTACGGAATACCTGGCCATCTGGTCCCGTCGGGGATACACCTCCGCCGGCGGGAGACCCCTGGCCATCAAGCCTCTGCTGGAGAAAATCATGACAGCCATAGGGAAGGAAGGGAAGGTCTATATCCATAAGGTTAAGGCCCATTCGAAGACAGAACCCATGAGGGAGGGTAACCAAAGGGCAGAAGAATTGGCCAAGCAGGGAGCTAGGGAAGGAGAGTTTTGGGACCCCTACCAGACGGGTTCGGTACCCGCAATCCGGGACAAGGGAGATACACAAGGGGTAGCCTTGGTCCCGGACCTAAAGCAGGCCCAGGTATGGGATCCCATCCTCAGAGCCGTCTTGAACGCGCTCACAAAAGGGGAGAAAGTAGAGGGCCTGTACGGTACAGCAGCCATCACCGTCAAGGGAGGCATGCTGTTCAGGGGGGCGCAATGGGTAGTGCCACAGCAGCACCAAAGGGAATTCCTTCAACTGGCCCATGAGGGTCCAGAAGCGGGGCAACTCGGTCCTGAGGCCACCTGGCAGAGGGTGGAACAGGCAGGATGGTGGCCAGGACTGAGGGAACAGGTCCGCGAGTGCTGTGCCAGCTGTCTGGTGTGTGCTGCCAATAACCCTGACCCCCAGAAAAGGAAGGTATCTTTGGGACACACCAGGAGGGTAGAAGGACCCTGGCAGTCAATCCAGATTGATTACATCGGGCCCCTACCCACCGCCCAGGGAGGCTACAAGTATTGCCTAGTCCTGGTGGATGTGTTCTCAAAGTGGGTAGAAGCTTTTCCCTGCCGAACAGCTACCGCGTTGGGTAGAGCCAAGATCCTGGTCAGGGAAGTGTTCTCACGATGGGGACTCCCACAGTATGTGGAGTCTGACCAAGGGAGTCACTTTACCGGACAGGTCATGCAAGGGACCCTCATGGTACCCGGCATTGAAGGGAAATGGCACATCGCCTACAACCCACAGTCATCGGGTCCTGTAGAGTGTTTAAACCGTATTATAAAGGAAAAGCTGTGCAAAGAGACAGTAGACTCACCCAAGAAGTGGGTGGAAGTCTTACCGTTGGTCTTGATGGGGATCCGAGCCAGCCAGCCAAAGAGCATGGGGTATTCCCCACACGAGCTGATGACTGGCAGGGTTATGCGGACCCCCACCCATGTGCTAGCCCCGGTGCTCACGGAAAGCCAGCTCAGAGAGGTGAACCGGGACAGTTTTGTCTGGAATCTGTATGAACACCTTAAGCAGATTCACTGGCAGGTTGCTAGTAACATGGGAATGCAGTATCGGAGCAATCGATTGTTGCTAGAACCCAACAGGCACCACGAGTGGGAGATAGGGAATCAGGTCATGGCAAGAAACTTTGCCTGGTTGGGAAGTTTTGAACCATTGTATATGGGGCCATACAGCATTGTGGACAAGGCAAGCCCCATGGTGTATGCCATCAAGATGCCCCGCCGCACAAAGTGGTTCAACATTAATCAGTGCAAGCTGTTTAAGACTGAGAGTGGAGAACAGCCAGCAAGGGCAAACCGTATTAAAGCTAGAGAGCAGCAGCCTGCAGCTGTGACAGACTCACAGACCGCAAAGGTGGGGGCAGTGACGTGTGTGACTGGAGAGGCCCTCCCACCAATTAAGTGGGATTCAGGTACAACCCCTTAAGAAGGTCTCCTCGCACACCACAGCCTAGACTACCTTGGTCACCCGAGTATCATTTTAAACGGTCCAGCCCCAGGAGAACCCTTAACAGAAAGGGAAAAAGCAAGGTCAGGGACAAGTCTACGGATCCCCAGCCTACAGCCTCCAAAGGTGAGGGTCTCACAGGAGAGATAGTGTTGGGCAAAGAGAGAGAGAAGGGTCCCCAGCCTGCGGCATCAGGCTGCGGGGAACCCACAGGACAGGATAGGGACTCGGCAGCCACACAGGAGGGGGTAGTGTATTGCAGCACTGGAGGACACACTCCCCTGGTTAACTGGGAAACAGGGAAACTCCCAGTTGTTTTAAGAAGGACTTTCCGAGTCCGGTGGCACAGGTCACCTTACGCCCAGGCGTACAAGCTGCCCAGATTCCACAAAAGGTACAGGCCAATCAGGAATTAGCCTGGCCATCCGGAGCTTTCTGAAGTATTTTAAGTGTGTTACAGTTTTGGTAGTTTTGGAATTTAACAGTTTAATTTTAGTATAGGATAAGTTTAAGTTTTGAATTTTGATATCTGTGTCAGGCCAGAGAACCTTCTCGGGACATGGCTATTTTGTTTGTGTGTCCCTACAGAGAGCAAATTGGCATGAGGAAGGTTCTGCTCCTGCTCGCCCTGGTAGGGGTGAGCATCAGTGATCGAGGAGACGTGGAGGACTCCCATATCTATGGGTGTTCAGGAGAGAGAGCACCGATCGTTACCGCAGGGGGTGGCGAACCGGGTGTGGAGGAGCTTGCCATCTACTTCCATGAGGGAAGGTGGCCAGGGTGGCTGGGGTCTAACTCGACACAGTACTCCAGCCAGACCGGGTTCATGTATGGGGTGGCCTCCATCCCGTGCCCCAGGGCACAGGTCGTTGCTACAAGGGTCAGTGTCACCGTGGGGAAACGTGTGTGTTTGACATGTAAGGGACAGATTCCTTTGGATAGGTAGTGGTGGCTCAGAAAGCTGAGCAAGGATATAGGAAACCCCTCAGTCGATTGGGAACAATTGGGGAACAATACCCATCGGACGAATTCAGAGACCTGAGGGGGACTGAGTGTGTGCTGTGACAAGTGGTGGGAACCGGATCAGGGGATTTATGTTTGTATGTGGGGTTCGGAGAAAGTCTGCCCCACAGGCATATCCATCATTTTCCACCGGCAATGGCAAGATGCCGGGGAGGGGGTGGAGTGGGATTCCAGCCTGCATGCATGCGCGGTCCCATACTCCCCGATCCCAGTGAATGCCACTGAACTTGTGACCCACCCCCAAAAGCCCCTGCCCACAACTACGACATCACGGGCTATAGTAGAGAGGTGTCCTACCACCACCAAGGGACCAGGGAATGGTTTAGTCCTAGTACCAACAGATAAGCTACTGTACCAGGGGGTACACTATGCAGTGGCCTCAGTGATCCTGAACCTGACTGAGGTGCACTTACCTGAGTGGTGCCCTAAAGAGACAGAATGGTTGTACCAAGCCCTGTTGAAGGAAATGTTTAGAAAGTTTTATGAGTTCGACTGCCAATGTGGACAAAGCGAAACTCTACAGTTTACATCCTGAACATAATATGGGCGCGGGGAGACAAAGTAGGGGGACCTGGAATGATATTTTTACAGCTTATAGTACAGGGTCCTCAGTGATAAACAGCCTAGATGATATAGAGTTGCAAACTCAGATAAATGGTTTAAAGATCCAGTTAAGATAACTCCTAACAGAGGAGAACACAGTGGTCGGCTCAGAGCTACATGAGGACTAGGCTATGACGGTCCATTTAAAAGAGATAATTGCTGAGCTGGAGAGACATGCCAAAACAGTAAATGCAGTTATACGGGAGGACAGGAATGCTTCGGATCAAGCTGCACAGAATGAGGTGTATGTGCTGTATGGGGCATGGTTGCTGGGCGAGGGCTGCAGAAACCTGGAGGATCTAAAACAAGGTTAAGTCCCCTCCTGGATTAGCAACAAGCATCTCGCAGCCCTCCACCTGTTTAGTAATTTGCTGAGCCCGTGTCAGCTCCACCTAGCCTCTGAAGCCTACCCTATCCCAGTGGATTGTGGACGTTCCAATCTCACTATCTTGGGGATAGTAGTGAGGATGCCGGTCATGGGTGGGACAGCCCAACCCGCACCGGTATACAGGGTGGAGAACATTGGGATTATTCAAGGGGGTGCAGACATCCGTTTTGCAGAGGTCCCACCTTATGTCATAAAGTGGGAGCACGCTATGACAGGTACAGACCTCTCCGGGTGCCGGAGCGGGGGAGCACACATAATACTGTGTCCCCAGCACTTGAATGCCTATTCGAGACCACAGTGCGGGTTTAAAGCTGCTGGTGCATGACCTGTGAACTGTACCATGGAGGTAATGGCACAAGACCATGTAGCATTCATAGGGGGTGGGACATATTGTGTCACCACAAGTGCGCCCCACTACCGGCATGGACAGTACATCTGGTGTCCGGTGAGTGACAGCAGTTTTTGTTTTAAACCCGAGGCAGAAGTTCAAGTGGCCCAGGAACGGATTTACCTATCCCTGAACCCTCAACTGTTCATCTCACTGTTAGGGAAAACATCACCAACCTGCAAAATTACATAACACATTTCGGCTATGAGATTCCCCCTCTACCAGAACATCTTACCGCCCTATTAAAAGCAGTGGTCATCTCACAAAAACATTTCTACACATTAGAGCAGAAGACAGTCGAGATAGGGGCCAAGATCTTGGATATTGTAGATCCACCCTGGTGGGACATTTTTGAAAATATAGGGGTCCCCTCTTGGATTAGACTGGCTTCACACATCTTAGTGGTTTGCCAGCTCAGCATAGTTTTCTACCTGTTGTGTACAGGGTGCAAAGGAAGGGACCAGATGCTCCGCTCTCAACATGAGGGAGCATGGGACAAAAACAAAAATAAAGTCTATGACCAGGTATAAAACCAACCTTGACCGTTATTAAAAATAAAGTTTGATGAGTGTGTGTGCCATTTATTTTTCCTATGAATATGTGATTTTTCCAAGTGGTGCAGAGGTGTTGGACCCCCTCCGTGCTTGGATGTGAATGTAATAAAAGTTTTTGTACCTTGTGTAT
Source organism: Somniosus microcephalus (assembly GCF_052327205.1). Taxonomy (NCBI): domain Eukaryota; kingdom Metazoa; phylum Chordata; class Chondrichthyes; order Squaliformes; family Somniosidae; genus Somniosus; species Somniosus microcephalus. The sequence continues at coordinate 84,581,401 of NC_141001.1, forward strand.
TTTGATAAACACTACACCTAAATGGAAGGGGAGAGAGTGTTTTGTTTGGGTATTTAGTTAGATAATACAGGGGAAGGCTGGCTCCCAAGGATCAGAAAATTTTGCATGATACTATAGTTATAAAGTATCACAGGGGGATGTGTAAGGCTCGCAAAATTACATAATTTCCCCCAAAGTAAGAAAGAAGAGATATTGGGCTGTTTGAAGGAAATATTGGGCCAAAGGGATTTAAAAATCAAAACCCCAGGAAGATTTGGCGGGTTTAAAAGGGCATGTTCAGACCTGCGAAAACCTGTGATAAAAGGAAGGTGGGATGGGCCCCCGAGTTTGGATATTGGGCCATCTGGGAATGTTCTGGGCCACCCCAACCTTTACATAAATACAATAAAGCCTGTTCCCGCCAAAACTCAGAGCCAAAGTACATGAATAAAACAGTACATGCCCACAGCAACACAAAAGCAAGAACATGGCCCAACAGGAAATAACAATCAAACAGCAGTTCAAAACTAATCAGAGAGATTTCCAAACTGGTTTCAAGGCAATCCCAAAACCAGTTAAAAGCCAATTAAGAATAGATGGGCCATCCCCGAAGCTCGTTAAAGCTTTAAACCATATTAAAAATAATGAACCTGCCAAAGCTTAACAAAGGAACCAGAGATTTGGCGGTCAGATAAGCCAGGCCTCAAACAAGTATAATTGAGGCCTGCTTGTTCAGTGAAACAGGACAGTAAGATCAAGTTAATCAGAAACAGCATGTTCACAGTAAGACCATCATCAGAGCACGAGTTCAGTACAGGAGAGAAAGTCGGAGAATCGGAGACTTGAAGGAAAAGAAAGTCGCGGCAGCCAAAGGCTTCAAGAAACCAACAACTACCAATATTACCACCAACCAGGTAATACTGGGCCACCGCGACCAACAAGAAACTAACCACTGAAAATTCAAAAATCAAAACTTCTTTCCACTCTACAGGCTAGTCTGACTTACCCCTGGGTAAGATTTTGACACAAAAGACCCTAAAACTTAGCCTAACCAAAGAAAATTGGGTTCTTACCCGATACATCCAACTACGCAGCTAACCGCACCAGCGGACAAACCCAAACTGAAGACCATGTCCGGGGTATGGCAGGCCCCAACCGCCACAACTAAGGAGAACCCCGAAATCGCGAACCTCTACAATCTGTCAAGAAAGTCGTTTGGTGAGCATTTCCTTATCCTCTGGATTTCAACCTAGTTAGGATAGTGGGGTTGGGAGGGTAAGGGACTTTGTCTATTGTAATTCTCCCTCGCATATTCCGAGTGTTCCCTACCCTTTTAGAGCATGAGTTTTATTGTATTGTATATTTTCCTGTCTCAAAATAAAGATCTCAATTCTTTTGACCAACCCAGGTGTCTGTTGCAAGTTCATTACAACCCCCAAATAAGTCCAAAGTCTAGAACCAAAGGAGTGGGAGTGATTCGAACCGCTCAGGGAGTCAGAGGTGAAGCTGACGAAACCCACACATCATCCCTTACAGTGGTGACTGGTAGGGTACTGCAGTGATCAGTGCTTGGGCCCCAGCTATTCATAATATATATCAATGATTTGGATTAGGGAACCAAATGTAATATTTCCAAGTTTGCTGACGACACAAAATTAGGTGGGATTGTGAGTTGTGAGGAGGATGCAAAAAGGCTTCAAGGCGATTTAGACAAGTTGAGTGAGTAGGCAAATACATGACAGATGCAGTATAACGTGGATAAATGTGAAGTTATCCACTTCAGTAGGAAACACAGTAAGGTAGAGTATTATTTAAATGGTGCTAGATTGGGAAATGCTGACGTACAAAGGGACCTGGGTGTCCTTGTATAACAGTCACTGAAGGCAAACATGCAGGTGCAGCAAGCAGTTAGGAAGGCAAATGGTATGTTGGCCTTCATTGCAAGGGAATTTGAGTACAGGAGCAAGGATGTCTTACTACAGTTGTACAGGGCCTTGGTGAGACCACACCTGGAGTACAGTGTGCAGTTTTGGTCTCCTTACCTAAGAAAGGATATACTTGCCATAGAGGGAGTACAGCAAAGGTTCACCAGACTGATTCCTGGGATGGCAGGACTGTTGTATGAGGAGAGATTGGGTCGACTAGGCCTGTATTCACTCGAGTTTAGAAGAATGAGTGGGGATTGTAGGGGGTGGTGTGTGTGTCAGCTTCACCGCTGACTCCTTTGAGCGGTTCGAATCGCTCCCACTCCCTTGGTTCTAGACCTGGACTTATTTGGGGGTTGTAATGAAATTGCAACAGACAACTGAGTTGGTGAAAAGAACTTGGATTTTATTTGAGACAAGAAAATATACAGAACACAATAAATCTTATCACTCTAAAAGGGGGAACACTTCGGAATATGTGAGGGAGAATGACAATAGACAAAAATACCTTACCCCTCCCAATCCTACTATACTAACTAGGTTGAATTCCAGAGGACCAGGAAATGCTCACCAAACGCAGGAATACTTTGTAGAGTGGGAGAAACTTGCAGAACTTCGATTTCTTCCAGGTTGGTTTCTTGTTGGTCGCGGTGGCCCAATATTACCTAGTTGTTGGTAATATTGTTGGTTGTTTGTTTTGTGAGGCCCTTGGTTGCTGCAATTCCTTCCGTTCTCCTTCTGTTGTCCCGAGGCTGATGTCTTTCGAATGAGCTGTGTCTTTTTCTGTGTCTGTCCGAACAGTACTGATCGAACCCATCGAATGAACTGCTTTCTTGTGGAGACTGGTCTTTAGTTTATATGAAAATGAAACCTGCTAATCTTGTTAGATTTTTGGCTGGCTCGTTAAGGGCCACTTGATTGGTCCCATTTAGTTAACTGGTTTCGGGATAGCTCCCTGAGTAGTTGAAGAAGGTGTAAAGTGGTTTTGAATGTCTCAAAAAGTCTTTTAATCTTAGATTTCCTGTAATGCCTTCAAATTCTGTGCAGGTTCTTTTATGCATGGGTTTTAATGGGCTTTGGGCATTAGGTGTGGCTGGGGTTTTCATTGATTTATTGATTGAATGCAAATTCCCAGATAGGGGCTGAGTTTCATTTATTGTTCCTCCCAGACAGTCTGGCTACTTTTGAATACACAAACTGTTCCTCTGCAGAGGTTAATCCCACATTCCTGTCGCAGCCTTTTCCTACAAGTCTGAACATGTCTTTTTTTTAAACCAGCCAAATCTTCCTGGGATTTTGATTTAAATCCCTTTTGCCCAATAACACTGAAACCAGTCCAAAAATCTCTTCCTTAAATTAAACTCTTTGAAATCCTTCTGCTTGGCCCAACCACACTGTTGTCCTTTTTACAGATTTCTTCTGTGATGTTCCAAAATCACTTTAAAAATTACCTGTCCTTCTGTTCTGGGGTTGTGCAGAAATTTTGAGAACTCTACAGTCCCCCCTGTTGATACTAAACTCGCTTTAAGTATCATACTTTCAAGGTGAGCAAAATTTCTGATCCTCGGGAGCCAACCTTCCACTACATTACCTAAACTAATAATACCCAAACAAAACACTCTCCCATTCTTTAAAAATGCAGTGTACATAAGTATACATAGGCAAAAATACAATTATTTACATACATCCAAGCATGGAGGGGGTCCAGCACCCCTGCACCACTTGGTACTCATACATCTTTATTAAAAGTAACAAATCAAAATCTTTATTAAAAATAACAAACACAAAAAAACAACAATCTTTATTCAGAAATATAAAAATAAAAAGATTCAAACAGGTGTATCTCCCTCCATCTTAACATAATGTTCCTTCCAGGTCCTTTGGTTTCGGAATTCTAGTATTTGGCCTTTTCCCTTGCACTGAGTGCATACTAGGTACAATACTATTCCCAGCTTGCAAACCACGAGGATGTGAGAAGCCAGTCAAATCCATGAAGGGACCTCTATGTTTTCAAAAATGTCCCACCAGGGTGGAACCACAATATCCAATATTTTGGCCCCTATCTCTACTGTCTTCTGCTCCAGAGTGTAGAAATGTTTCTGTGAGACTATTACTGCTTTGAGTATTTTGGTAAGATGTTCTGGGAGAGGGGGGATTTCATAGCCGAAATGCGCTACATACTTTTGTAGATTGGTAAAATTCTCCTTTACAGTGAGGTGAACAGTGGAGGGTTCAGGAATGGGAACAATTTGTTCCTGGGCCACTTGAACTTCTGCCTCGGGTTTAAAGCAGAAACTGCTGTCACTTACCGGACACCAGCTATGCTGTCCATGCTGGTAGTGGGGCGCTCCCGTGGTGACACAATATGTCCCACCTCCTATATATGCTACCTGTGGGGGGACATGGCCTTGTGCCATTGCCTCTGTAATGTATACAACATTTAAGGGACTACTTTGTTTTGCGGATGTACATCCTTAGTTGTGAGCGTATATAACAGATGCGTATCGATTTGTATAGTCAGTGCTGAAGTTCCAGTTACCCAGTAAAGATCACTTGAAGTTACTCTCAGTCTCTGCTGCTTTATTATTTTATGTAGTTGTGCATAGCGGTACAAACACAACAGCCTCCATGGTACAATTTATAGGTTTTGCGCCAGCAGCTCTAAACCCGCACTCTGGTTTTGAATAGGTGTTCAAGTGCTGAGGACACAGGATTATGTATGCTCCCCGGCGCCGGCACCCCGAGAGGTCAGTACCTGTCATAGCGTGCTCCCACTTTATGACATAAGGTGGGACCGCTGTGAAACGGATGTGTGCACCCCCTTGAATGACTCCAATGTTCTCTACCCTGTATACCGGTGTGGGTCGGTCTGTCCCACCCATGACCGGCATCCTAACTACTATACCCATGATCGTACGGTTTGACTGTCCACAATCTACTGGGACTGGGTAGGCCTCAGAAGCTAGCCGGAGTTTGCACAGGCTTAATGCATTCTCAAACGGATGGAGGGCTGCGATGTGTTTGTTGCTGATCCAGGAGGGGACTAAACCCTGTTTTAAATCCTCCAGGTTACTGCGGCCCTCGCCCAGCAACCACGCCCCGTACAACATGCACATCTCGCTCTGCGCAGCCTGATCCAAAGCATTTCTGTCCTCTCTTATGAGGGTATTTATGGTCTTTGCGTGCTTCTCCAGCTCGGCTATAATTTCTTTTAAATGGACTGTCATGGCCTGGTCCGTCATGGCCTGGCCTACTACCTTGTTTTTATCCATTAAGATTTTCTTTAACTGTGTTTTTAAACCATTTATCTGGGTCTGCAATTCTATGTCATCCAAACTGTTGATGACAGTGGACCCTGTGTTAAACGCAGTAAAAACCATCATTCCATGCTCCCCTTCTTTGCCTCCCCATATTACCCAAAAACTCATGGTGTGTGGTGTACAGTTTGGATTTTTCGACATTGGCGAAATCGAACTCGTAAAATTTCCTAAACATCTCTTTTAACAGGGCCTGGTATAGCTGTTCTGTCTCTTTGGGGCACCACTCCGGTAAGTGTACCTCGGTGAGGTTTAAAATCATGGAGGCTACCATGTAGTGTACCCCCTGGTACAGCACCTGATCCGTAGGCACTAGTACCAGCTCATTCCCTGGTCCCTTGGTGGTGGCGGGGCACCCCTCCCTGTGTGTCCTCGCTGCCTGAGTCATGGGCAGGGGCTTTCGGGGGCAGGTCACAAGCTCAGTGGCATTCACTGGGATCGGGGAGTATGGGACCGCGCACGCCTTCAGGCTGGTATCCCACTTCATCCCCTCCCCGGCATCTTGCCACTGCCGGTGGAAAATGATGGATATGCCGGTGGGGAAGACCTCCTCTGACCCCCACATACAGATATAAATCCCTTAGTCCAGTTCCCACCACTTGCCCCAGCACACACTCAATCCCCCGTGAGTCCCTGTAATTGTCCGATGGGTATTGTTCCTCAACCGTTCCCACTCGGCCGCGGGGTTTCTCATATCCTTGCTCAGTTTTCTGAGCCACCACTACCTAGCCAAAGGAATCTGTCCCTTGCATGTTAAGCATACATGTTTCCCTACGGTGATGCTGACCCTTGTGGTAACGATCTGTACCCTGGGGCACAGGAGGGAGGCCTCCCCATACGTGAACCCGGTCTGGCTGGAGTACTGAGACGAATTGGACCCCAGCCACCCTGGCCACCTTCCCTCATGTACGTAGATGGCGAGCTCCTCCACATCCCGTTCGCCACTTCCGTCGGTAACTATAGGTGCTCTCTCTCCTGAGCACCCATAGATGTGGGATTCCTCCACATCACCTCGCTTTCCAATGCTCAGTCCTATCAGGGCGAGTAGGATTACGCCCCCCTTCATCCTGAAAACCTTTCTGCAAAGAGATACAAGAACATATAGCCAGGTCCCGAGGAGATTCTCTGGCTTGGGTGAAGCATAGTCGAGTCTCGCGACCTCGACTCAAATACACACACTCTTAACAGATCACTACTTATTTAAAACTACCCATCACCTCGTTTAACTTAAACCAAAACACCCAAACTTAAAAATACCTAAACTTAAATTTCCTAAACTATATACATCCACCGCCCGTCTCCGGGCGGCCAGCCTAATTCCTGTTCGGGCTGGGGCACACCGCTCCCTTCGGTGTGACCACACTGTCCTGTACTTTCGGTCCCTTACAGCCTGTGGCTGCTGGCTGGGGTCCTCTGCCTTCGGACTGATCTCTCACTCGAGAGGCGGCCCTTTTTAACTGGGGAGCTGGTGACCACGGCTTCCTTGGCTGGGGCGTCCGTGGGGACCTTCTAGGGGCCTTGGAGGGTGGGGGTTTTCTGGCTGGTGATCCTTTAACCTGAGCCATTGCCCCCTCCGGTGCGGTCTGTGGGCTTACCACTACCGCCGGCTGGGGATCTTCTTCCTCAGGCTTTACCCCTCCTGAACCTGGGCTAGGGGCAGGTAACTCTTCGCAGCCTGGTGCTACAGGCTGAGGGTCTCCGCCCCCAGGTCCCAAATCGGGGCCCGGGGCGGGATCTTCCCCCTCTGGTCCCTCCTCATCTGGATCCCAGAAGAGTGGGGGAGTGTCCTAATCGGTGGGCGGGATGGCCCCTCCCCTTAAACAAGCCACAGCGCCTGCCTGTGCAGTTTGTGAACTTGTTCCCACTGCAGGCTGAGGATCTCTATCCTCAGACCTTATCCCAACTGACTGCTCTCTCTTCTCGGGTTTAAACAGTTTACACTGATTAATATGGAACCATTTGGTGCACCGAGGCATCTTAATGGCGTATACCATTGTTTACAATGCTGTAGGGCCCCATGTATAGCGGTTCTAGACTTCCTACCCGAGCATAATTCCTCACCATAACCTGATCTCCTACCTCCCACTCGTGGTGTTTCCGGGGCTCTAACAGCAATCCGTTGCTCCGATGCTGCTTTCCCATGTTCCCAGCCGCCTGCCCGTGGACCTGCTTAAGGTGCTTGAAGAGGTTTCGAGTGAACCTGTCCCGGTTTACCTCCCTGAGCTGACCTTCGGTGAGCACCGGGACTAGTACATGGATGGGGGTCCGCATAACCCTGCCAGTCTTCAGCTCAAGCGGGGAGTACCCCGTGCTTTTCGACTGGCTGGCCCGGATCCTCATCAGGACCAACGGTATGACCTCTGCCCATTTTCGAGGCGAGTCCACCGTCTCTTTCCTTAACCTCTCCTTTAAGGTCCTATTCATCCTCTCCACAATCCCTGATGACTGTGGGTTGTGGGCAACGTGCTACTTCCCCTCGATACCTAGCAGCATAAGGGTATTCTGCATTACCTGCCCGGTAAAGTAACTCCCTTGGTCGGACTCCACATACTGCGGTAGCCCCCATCGCGAGAACACTTCCCGGACCAGGAACCTGGCCGTACCCAGAGCTGTGGCTGTTCTGCAGGGGAAGGCTTCTACCCATTTCGTGAACACATCTACCAGGACTAGGCAGTACTTATAGCCTCCCTGGGTGGTGGGTAGGGGCCCGATGTAGTTGACCTGTATCGACTGCCATGGTCCCTCTACCCTCCTGATGTGTCCCATGGGTACCTTCCTTTTTTGGGGGTCAGGGTTATTAGCAGCGCACACCAGACAGCCGGCGCAGAACTCGCGGACATCTGCCCTGAGTCCTGGCCACCATCCCGCCTGTTCCACCCGCTGCCAGATGGTCTCAGGCCCGGGATGCACCGCTCCTGGACACTCATGGGCCAGTTGAAGGAATTCCCTCCGGTGCTGCTGCGACACAACCCAATGTTCCCCCCTAAACAGCATGCCTTCTTTAACGGAGAGGGCTGCTGTGCCGTAAGGGCCCTCTACCCTTTTTCCCTCTGTCACTGTGCTGAGGACTGCCTTAAGGGCGGGGTCTTGGGTTTGGACCATTTTGAGGTCCGGGGCTTAAGCTACCCCTGCACTCCCTTGAGTCCCATCCCTACCCCTGACTGCTGCTATGGGTCTGGATCCATATGGGTCCCAGAAAGTGCCTGTGCGGGCAACCTCCTTAGCCAGCATGTCAGCCTGCTGGTTACCATGACTACGGGGTTCTGTGGAGGAATGGGCTTTCACCTTGTGGATGAAAACCTCCCCTTCCTCCCCCACTGCTGCTAGGATTTTCTCCAGCAGGGTTTTCACTGTGAGGGGTCTCCCGTCGGCGGAGGTGTATCCGCGGCGGGACCAGATGGCCAGGTAACTCTGTACACGAATTGCACGTAAAGATGCTGTCCGAGCAAAGCGTGTACGGGGTGGGGAAGATTTCGGGGTGTGTAACGACATACACTACCGCGGACAGTTCAGCCTGCTGGGAGCTCATGGTGCTGGGGAGCTTAATTGCCAGGGCAATGTTTGCCGCTGGGTCATAAACTCCACACCCCATGAGTCGCTCACCAGCAGATACCGTGCTGGAGCCGTCCACATAGATCTCGCAGCCCGTGGGATGTATCCCGGCCCGTAAACCTATGTCCACTTCCCAAACCCCTTGTATGGAACACCGGTGGGCTGTTCCAGGATATACCAGGTAGGCTGCGAGCTTTGGCTTGCAGAGACCCTTCACCTTAAGGTCCATCTGTGAGAGGAGCAGGGTCCAGCGAGCAATGCGGGCACTGCTCACCGTCCCATTCTTGATTCTCCCATCCAGAAGCATCTAGGTGGGTGTGTGATGGGTGAGGAGGGTGATGGGAGAGGTGCCTGTGAAGATCAGCGATCTTTTCACAGCCCAATGTGTGGCCAAGAGGTGCCGCTCACAGTTGGATTAGCTCCTCTCCACATCCGTGAGCATCCTGGAGGAGTAGACCACCGGCCTCAGCCGGCCGTGCCGCTTTTGGAGCAGCACAACACTCAGGCTGTCCGCGCTGGCTGCTACCTCCAGGAAGAACTCTTTCCCCCCATCTATGGCCCCTAGAGCTGGCGCGGTCTGCAGATCCTCCTTGAGCCTGACAAATGCGGCCTGGCAACCCTCATCCTAAACCCACTCCACTCCCTTGTGTAGGATTCGGAGCAGAGGGGCTGCTGTGGCTGCATAGTCTTCAATGACGTCTCTGCAGTACCCGGTTAGCCCTAAAAATGACCTCACACTCATGACTGTGTTGGGGACGGGTAACTCCTGTACCGCCTCCCTCCTAGCCTTATCTATGGCCCTTTCCCCAGCGCGTAGTCAGGCCCAGGAATTTTACCTCCTGCTGGCCGATCTGCGCTTTCTTCGGGTTTACTTTAAAACCCTCCTGCCTGAGCAGCTGCAGCAGTTCAGCCAGTAGTGGGCCATGCTCCTCTCTCGAATCGGTGAACAGGAGCAGGTCATCCACATACTGCACCAACTGTCTGGGCTGGCTGAAGCCCTTTAAACTGTTCGCCATGCACTGGTGGAAAATGCTGGGGCTGTTGTGGAAGTCCTGAAGCAAACAGTTCCAGGTGTACTGTTCCCTTTAAACGTAAAGGCAAACTTGTACTGATCCTCCCTCCTTAAAGGGATGGGCCAAAACCCGTTGGAAATATCCAGCACCATGAATGTGGTCGCAGATGCTGGGATACGTCCTATCAGGTAGGCAACTGCTGCTACCGTGGGTGCACAGGTTGGGATGTTGCTGTTGAGCACCCGATAGTCCACCGTGGCCCTCCAGGAATTGTCCGGCTTTCTAACCGGCCACAGTGGAGAGTTTACGTGGGTGGCTATCAGTCACAGAACCCCCTGCTGTACCAAAGAGGACATGGCTGCTTCCATGTCTGGCTCCGCTTCCCTGGGGAAGTTATACTGTTTCTGTGGTTGGGCCATGGGGTCCCCGTCTATGCTCACCTCAAACCCGTTGACCCTCCCGCAATCGTGTTTGTGCATGGCAAATGTGGCTAGGTGGGCGCGCACAAATGCCTGGAACTCTTTTGGGGTATTACTGACCATGAGCGCGAGGTTATAACCCTTTTTGGGCTTCATGGTGCACAGGGTCCCCTTCCCTTCTTTCCCTGGGATGACTACTACCTCGCCATCCTTTCCTGTACTTGCCCTCTATAGGCAATGGTTTCATAAATCCACCAGGATCCCGTGGCCCACAATAAAGTCGGCTCCCAGAATCCCCTTTCCACCCTCCTGTTCCCACTTCATCAGGATACAGGTCCACTTAGAGCGGCGTGTACCCAAACGAATGGAGAGCGGGCTGGAAAATGAGCCAGCCTGTTCTCTGCCTGTGAATCCTGCCAGACTGTATGGGACCCCGCTAGATAGAGGCGAGGTGGTGAGGTTAGCTGAATGGACCACAGTGCATGATGCCCCCGTATCCAACAGATAGGTCCCCTTCACCTTTTCTACCTCCATCTCCACAAGGGGTCTCTTCCATACATCATACCGCAGGGAACACAGGTAAACATGTTGCACTGGCTCTAGTCACGGCTGTGGGTTGGAAGGGGCTGATGAGGTCAGAGCACCGGTAGCGGCAGCTACTCTCCCCTGGCCAGTCAATAAGGACCTCCTGGTGTCCAAAAATGACTCGACTGTGGCGGGAGGGATACCTGCCTCTACATTTTGGGCTGGGGCTGTGGAGTTCTTTCCCTTGCTATCTTTCCAATGGTTTTTGCACTCCTTCCTCCAGTGGCCATCCTTCCCACACCCGTAACAATTGAGCTTATTGCTAGAAGGGTTATTCCCTTCCTGATGCCACTCCTTTCTACCCTGTCTGGGTTTTACCTCATGCACCTTTCCCTTAGGTGGGTTTGCATCAGTTCCCCTACCGTTCTTATAGGCTAGGGTCAACTGTCTGATCACCATAAGTTCGGTGGTCAGGGGATTCTTGGGGTCGAACCAGGCTTCTGCCTTGGCCCGGACCTGTGGCAAGCTGTTTGGCACCAGGCAACGGAGCCAGTGGGCCAGCTGATCCCCGTTCAGGAACGCCCGGTTAGGTGTCCCCGGACAGGCACTCCGGTACACCGGCCATAACCTGTCCGCGAAAGCTTGCGGGGTTTCCCCTGCGAGCTGCACCATCTTCTCCACATGGGAGAAAGGACTTCTCTTATTCATCCCCATGGCCTCCAGAACTTCATCCCTGAGTGCCTCATACCCGCCCTGCCCCCTCTTACACTCATCAGAGAGGGATTGGAGGAGCTTACTCTCCAAAGAGAACAGCAGCATTTTAGCCTGCTCAGCACCATCACATTCATTGATGCTGGCTGCCTGCTCCACTTCCCTGAAGTGGATCGAGGGGTCTCCTTTCTCGGTGAGCCTTGGGATATGGCTCACCATAGCCCTAAGCTGTTGGGTGCTATAGGGTAATATGAACTGGTTTTGGAGGTGTCCCTCTTCCTCGCCATCTACGGGTGGACCGAACCTCCGATGCTAGGCTGGGCACATCGGTCCTGGTTCTAGCCTCTCCCGTGTGGGTTGTTCCACCTCCGCTTTGACCCCTGACTGCACCCCCACTTGCTGCCAGACCTCGCTAAAACCTGGCGCTACAGGTGTTGGTCGCGGGACCTCCTGTTCCTCAACCGGGTCGCCCCTTTGCACTACCTGTGGTGTTTGAACCGTTCTCCCCTTGTTCCCTGTGAAATCTGCCTGGCCTGCCTTCGGGCTTATGAGGCAAACCATGCCCTTTGCCTTCCTTAGGGCCAGGCTCAGACTTTCTATCTGTTCCTTGCAGGGGCCATGATCATCGCCTTCAAACCCCTGTTCGCTTGCTAGCTTATAAGTTGCTTTTACTTCCTTTACTTTCTCCTCCTGCTCCCTTACTTGTCTCACTAGGCGGGTGTTCTTTTCCCGTAGCCTCAACTCGTTACCCTTGGCTTCGGTGACTTGGCACTGTAGGTATTCCAACCTGGCCTTATGTTCTTCCATTAACTGAACCCTTTCCTGATTCAGGGCCTACAATGCTACCAGTAACTACTCCCCTGCTAGAGCCTTGTCCTGGATCTCCAGGGCTGACTCCTTTATCTCGGCTGCCTGTGCTGCAACGAGCCTGTCCAGAAGCTGGACCTGCTTTTTGAAGCACATCAGCCAGACTGCCTTCTCTAGGGATTTCTTGTGCTCCTTTCCTTCTGTCCATTTCGCTGCTGCATCTACCGGATGCCCTGCCTTTAACAGAGTGGTGATCCACTTCTTTGTGATATTCACCTTACTAAACACATAATCAGAAATCCTTTCCTCCATCATGGTTTGCTCTTCCGAACCATTGTCTACTGTATTGCACCCCTGTTGCCGATGTCCTGCTGCGGTCGCCATTTCTGTAGGGGGTTTTGGCGTGTGCCCAGTCAGCTCTGCCCCTGACTGTCTCTGAGCGGTTCGAATCACTCCCACACCCCCTGGGTTCTAGACACCGGACTTAGGTACAGGCGACGATACAGAAAAATGAGTAGACAAGTGGTTCGGTGCAAGAAAACCATATTTTTTATTAAAGGCAAAACAAGATCACAATACTGAGAATTACTAAGATGATTACAGGCATATAAAAATAATACACTTATTTGGGAATGGGGAACACACAACACATCGAGGGAACAAACACATTAAAATCCCCTTATCCTTATCCCACCCCCTATACCTAACTAGATTAAGCTATGAGGGGCCAGGGATTCATGCTCACCAATTCGAAACCTGTTGACTTTAACAGTTGTGAGTTTTGGGGTCCGCTCTTGCTGTCCTTTGGGGTACTTCATCGCCATTTGGTCACAGGGTGCAGTGATGGAGTTGTTTATGCGAATCACCCTCCTTTTCCTCAGTTAATGTCTTCGTCGTGTCGCGATGGGTCTTCTTCTTCTTCATTGGACAGTTTAGTCGTTGGCGGGCTTTATAACGGTTGGGGCTCGGTTGGCGGTTTATATTGTCAACATGCTTTTACTACCTATGCTTTCAACACCAACTTATTCGTCATGGACGCTGCTATAAATGCTTCAAACGGCAACTTATTCATCAAATGCCAGCTTATAACTAGGCCGTTTGTCCTCCAACGCGTCTTTCCGCTGCCCTTCTCTGCCTTTACCGGTTTACCATTTTCTTCATCTCGTCTTGTCTCGTCTCATCTGTTCATGGCCCCGTGTGTCCTGTGTGTTTATGATTCGGGTCTCGTTCTCCTCCCGTGTGTGGCCCTCGGTGTAGTTATGGGTGTCCTTGATGTTGAGCGGCGCGGGAAGCGAGAAGAGAGCCCGCCACGAGGCATGAAGCGAGAATGAGAGGCAGGAGGCAAGGGCCAAGAGATAAGAGCGATCACTACTGATGGGCCTACAATTATACCCGGTTCTTCATCCCTTATCTGCGCGCCAAATCAGGTCAGTCCTTTGTCTAACTTTTGGCGGGCTCGTCCAAAATGATTACAGCCATTTACTTTAACGGCTTTTGGGTGGTTGTCTCCTGGTTTTAATGGCTCCGATGTCCTGGCTGTTTGTTATTTATGAAATTTAATAATTGTCCTTATCCTGGCTTGATGGCTACTGTGAGCGGTTACCGATTATATATGCAGAAACGTAATGGCCTCGATTAGGCCCATTCTGACTTGATCTGTTCCAAGGTGAATGAATGCATATTCTGTGTTTACCTAGCTGTCTAGCTTCACAAAGTCTATTCACAGATTCATGCATTTTAGGTTTCGTTTCAGGTTTTGAAAAGTGCCTGCCTTTCTGCAGGGCCTTGCTTTTAAAATCCTGTACTTTTGGTCACGAGGTTGCAGAAGCCATTTTGGGTACCCTTTTTAATAACTTGTCCATACAGGGTTCCTTTATCCATAACTTTTGGGGAATGTGGGAATTTTGAGAACCCTACAGATCTCATTGAAACGTATAACATTCTGACAGGGCTAGACAGACTGGATGCAGGGAGGATGTTTCCCCTGGATGGGGGGTCTAGAACGAGGGGTCGCAGTCTCAGGATATGGGGTAGGACATTTAGGACTGAGATGAAGAGAAATTTCTTCACTCAGATGGTGGTGAACCTGTGGAATTCTCTACCACAGAAGGCTGTGGAGGCCAAGTCACTGAATATATTTAAGAAGGAGATAGATAGATTTCCAGACACAAAAGGCATCAACGGGTATGGGGAGAGAGCGGGAATATGGTATTGAGATAGAGGATCAGCCATGATCATATTGAATGGCAGAGCAGGTTCGAAGGGCCGAATGGCCTACTCCTGCTCCTATTTTTCTATGTTTCTATACTGCCAAAGTGACTGTCGTGCTGGTGAATGGCATTGTTGCAGATGTTTCTGGGTTGGGCACTCAGTCGTGCTTTCATTTTCATCTACCACAACACTCCTCAGCTTCCAGAATGCACAGAGCTGAGTTGTGGGTTCCTGTGTGTGTTTGTTTCTTTTTCTAGAATTACATAGGATTTTACAGCACAGAAACTGGTCATTCGGCCCAATTGGTCTATGCCGGTGTTTATTCTCCACACAAGCCTTCTCCCACCTTACTTCATCTTACCCTATTAACATATCCTTTTATTCCATTCCCCCTCATGTACTTATCCAGCTTCCCCTTAAAGGCCCCTATGCTATTCGTCTCAACCACTCCCTGTGGTAGTGAGTTTCACATTCTCACCACTCTGAGAAAAGAAGTTTCTCCTGAATTCCTTACTGGATTTATTAGTGACAATCTTATATTGATAGCCCCTAGTTGTTACTCCCCTACGAGTGGCAACATCTTCTCTACGTCTACCCTATTGAACCCCTTCATAATTTTAAAGACCTCTGTCAGGTCACCTCTCAGTCTTCTCTTTTCTATCGATAAAACACCAACCTGTTCAGTTTTTCTCTTGGTTGCACCTTCTCAGTTCTGGTATCATCCTTGTAAATCTTTTTTGCACTTTCTCTAGTGTTTCTATATCCTTTTTGTAACATGGAGGCCACAACTCGTGGGGTCGAACCAAGATTCTATATAGATTTAACATAATTTCTTTGCTTTTGAATTCTATTCCTCTACAAATGAACCCCAGTGCTTTGTTTGTATTTCTTATGTCTTTGTTAACCTGCCTTGGTACTTTTAATCATTTGTGAATTTATGAATTTGTACGCCGTTTGCGGCTCTATCATATTTAGACTCTTATTTTCCAAGGAGTATGTAGCCTCCTTATTCCTTATTTCTCCTACCAAAATGCATCACCTTAAACTTACCGAAATTGAAAAGCATTGGCCATTCACACTCCCATTTTGCAAGTTAAGGTTTTATTGTATTTTGTTGCAGTTTTCCTCGGTATTAACTATACTCCTCAATTTGGTGTCATCCGCAAATTTTGATATAATACTCCTGATTCCCAAGTCCAAATTATTTATGTAAATGGTGACGAACAGTGGTCCATGTGGAACACCACTTCCTACTTTTGGCCAGTTAGTGACTGTAATTTTACAAAAAAAGGTAATAATTTCTCCCCGCCACCCACGCACCATCTGTAAGCTTAAGCAACTTCATCCTAGGTTTATTTTGAAAGCACTAATATTATGGGGTAGAGTTTCCGCTTTGGGCGGAATTGGCAAATTGGCGCAAATTGCGCTGGAAAGTGCGCTGTTTTCCTGAAGTGAAGTTATGGTTCAAATTTCTACACAAACTTATTTGTATAATCACAGCCGTAAAACCTTCCATGAAGCAGTGCAATCAGTCAACGTAATCGAATGTAATTGTTTCTTTTTTTCTTTGCATTAAGAAATATTCATTGATGTATTTAAGAGTGTTATCCAGGGCAGTTTTATTAATACAGCTGAAAATGGGTTTATCACAAAACATACCCATTTTTAATGAGTGTCTAGTCCACCACCTGTGAGTAACCTGATTTTAAATCACTGAAAATGTCTTTTTAAAAAAACTATACTGAACCATTTACTAGTTTCATTGGTGTACGCTGGTCAGTTTCTTAGTAAATTAAATATTTTTTCGTATTTAAAATGTTTAAAACGTGCCTACTAGTGCCTGTGCGACAAAAAAATAAGCTCAATTTGAAGAGCCTCCTTGAAAGGCCGCAAACGGGCCCAATCGGCGGAAACTAGTTATGCTCATTATTTCGATCTGGGGCTTGACATAACTTGTGCTTAGAATTTCATGATCTTTTACTTCAGGAATTGTTCCTTTATATTGGAAAATTGCACATGTCACTCTGCTATTTAAGAAAGGTGAGAGAGGGAAACAGGGAAATTATAGACCAGTTAGCTTAACATCTGGTGATAAGATGACTGAACACCTTGAAAATGTTCAGCTGATCAGAGAGAGCCAGCATGGATTTTTAAAGGGTAGGTCATGCCTGATGAATCTGATTGAATTTTTTGAAGAGGCGACTAAAGTAGTGCACAGGGGAATGTCTATGGATGTTATTTATATGGACTTCCAGAAGGCATTCGATAAAGTCTCTCATAAGAGACTGCTGGCTAAAGTTGGAATTGAGGGCAAATTATTGACCTGATTAGGAGATTGGCTGAGTGGCAGGAGACAGAGAGCAGGGATAATAGGCAGATACTCTAATTGGCAAGATGTGACCAGGGAAATCCCACAGGGATCTGTGTTGGGGCCTCAACTAATCTCTGTATTTACATAAGAACATAACAAATAGGAGCTGGAGTAGGCCATCCGACCCCGCGAGCTTTCTCCGCCATTTAATAAGATCATGGCTGATCGTCGACCTCAACTCTACTTTCCGGCCCAATCTCCATATCCCTTGATTTCCCTAGAGTCCAAAAATCTATCTATCTCAGCCTTGAATATACTCAAAGACTCAGCATCCACAGTCCTCTGGGGCAGAGAATTCCACAGGTTCACAAACCTCTGACTGAAGATATTCCTCCTCATCTCAGTCTTAAATGGCCTACCCCTTATCCTGAGACTATGCCCCCTAGTTCTAGACACTCCAGCCAGGAGAAACCCTGTCAGCATCTACCCTGTCAATCCCCTTCAGAATCTTGTATGTTTCAATGAGATTATCTCTCATTCTTCTAAATTCCAGAGAGTATAGGCCCATTCTACACAATCTCTCATCATAGGACAGCCCTCTCATCCTTGGAATCAATCTAGTGAACTTTCGTTGCACCGCCAAAAGGCATGTATATCCTTCCTTAGATAAGGAGACCAAAACTATGCACAGTACTCCAGGTGTGGTCTCACCAAGGCCCTGTACAATTTTAGCAAGACTTCCTTACTGTTACACTCCAACCCCTTGCAATAAAGGCCAACATGCCATTTGCCTTCCTTATTGCTTGCTGTACCTGCATGCTAGCTTTCTGTGTTTCTTGCACGAGGACACTCAAATCTCTCTGAACACCAAAATTTAAGTTTCTCACCATTTAAAAAATATTCTGTTTTTCTATTCTTCCTACCAAAGTGAATAACCTCACATTTCCCTACATTATACTCCATCTGCCACCTTACTGCCCACACACATAGTCTATATATATCCCTTTGCAGACTCTATGACTGCCATTTTTTGATCTGAGGCGGCTTGGAAGTGGGACAGCTGCCTTCCGGTTGCAGCCCCACCCCCAATAACATCAGACGCACAGACGCGATTTTGCGTCAATCGGCCCTGTTATGCGGGCTTGCGGCCAATTAAGAGGAAACCGATGTCAGATGACGTCAGTTGATGACATGTCATCTGCCGGTTTCCTTAAAGGGGCCATGCATAATTTTTCTTTGACAGCTCATTTCTCAGTTTTGATAGCATTGAGGTGCTGCAAACACTGACAATCACTGTACAAAGGTGAGCTCTTGCACCCAGGCTCTCCAGTGACTCCCTCCTTAGGCTACAACAGATGGCAGCTGCAGGTGAGGTTACAGAAGCGATCTGTCACTGGTGAGAGAGGTTCTCCTAATGAGGTGGGACTACACATACAATCCAAAACTTGTCACCTACAGAAAAGTCTAAATGTATTCAAAATGATTTTCCCAACATTTTCTTACCTCTGATACTCACCAGTGAACCATTGGATCCTTCACACCACTTCTGCAGCTGTCATCAATGCAGAAACATTACAGCAGACACACAACACGCCACACTTACCTGGCGTGGTGTCCGGATGCCAGGAAGCCTGCAGTAGATCTGTCAAAATTGCAAAAAGCCTCTTAACTGCCTGTTAACAACCTGTTACCAAGCAGTAACGTGCCTATAATCCTCTTCCCACTGCTAAGAGTCGAGTCCATGCACAAATCAGGGACCCGACACCTGGGAAGATTGTTTGGAAGCGGGTTGACAGTGGGTTTCTGACCTGCTGTCAATCTTTGTGATTTTGCCGGATGTCCCGCCTCGAAACCTGCCCCCTGTGCACCAGTAAAATTCCCCCCTTTGTGTTCACCTCATAGCTTACTGTCCCACCTAGCTTTGTATCATCAGCAAACTTAGATACATTACACTCGGTCCCTTCATCTAGATCATTAATATAGATTGTAAATAGCTGAGGCCCCAGTACTGATTCTTGTGGCACCCCACTAGTTACATGCAGCCTGCCAACCTGAAAAAGACCCATTTATCACTACTCTCTGTTTTCTGTCCGTTAACCAATCCTCTATCCATGCTACTATTGTGATGAAATATGCCATTCATCAGGCACTGTATTCCCTGTGTTTAGTTTAGTTTCAGTTTCATTTCCTTACCTGTATTGTATTGTGTGTAGGGCTCCGCCCATACCTGGCCCCTACTTAAGCAAGCCCCAGCGTGTCTCACAGCAGTACAGCAGATCTCTGGATGAGAGACACTTCTCCAATGTGTATTACTTTCTGAGTTAATAAAAGCCTTGCTTTGCTCCGTTAACGTCGAGTCTCGGATTCATTGAGGCACATCAATTTTATTAACTCAATTTTCAACGCAATGGACCAACTCTTGAAACCCGAACGTTTGGATTTGGACCCGCATGCTTCGGACGCATCGGCACGATTCGGACACTGGTTTAAGTGTATGGAATTCTTCCTGGACAATTCCGCAGCCATCACAGGCGCTACGGACGCTGAGTGCATGAAACTCAGAATCCTGCGGAATTGGGTAAGCCACCGGGTTTACCCCCTCATCCAAGACGCCGACACGTACCCGGCCGCCTGCGACATCCTAAAGGCGCATTACCAGCAGCCTACGAACGAGGCATCTGCTCGCTACTCGCACACAGCGACCTGGGGAATCGCTGGATGAGTTCCTAGTCACCCTGAAAACACTTGGCAAAGACTGCAAGTGCCAAGATGTAAAAGCCGCAGTGTACACTGACGAGCTTGTTCGTGATGCCTTTATCGCAGGCCTCAGCTCCACTTACATCCGACAGAGACTACTGGAAAAAATGGGATTGGACCTGAAACAGGCTGTGGACACAGCGCGATCCCTGGATGTGGCCCAGAGAAACTCGGACGCCTACTCTTCGGCCTGCGCCGCCCACGCCGCCACGTGTGCACCAAGGGCGCCGCCAGCTTGGAAGGCATCTTCCCCGCCCGGCAGCCCGACATCGTCGGGGCCCCGCTCTCCCCCCAGAAGCCCTACGACAGCCACGATGCGTCGGGGCCCCAACTGCTACTTCTGCGGGCAGCCGAAGCACATCAGAAACCTGTGCCCGGCAAAAGGCACCACCTGCTTTAAGTGCAGTAAGAAGGGGCACTTCGGGAAGGTGTGCAGAGGGAACCTCGCTGGAAAACCCGCCACCGCCGTGTGTGCGCCGTGGGAGCGGCCATCTTGGACGCCATCTTGCCCGACCTCGTGGGGTCCGCCATCTTGTGAGCAGACAGCATGGACGCCAGCTTGTCTCGATCAGGGCCCTACAGTGGCATCGGTCACAGTGGACCAGACCAGACCGCACCCGCTATCCAAATCAATGGTGGACATCGAGGTAACCGGGTGCGGGGTTAAATGTTTAATTGACAGTGGAAGCACGGAGAGTTTTATCCACCCTGAACTAGCACAACAACTCTCTCTAACGGTGGTCCCTGCTCGGGGCACCATCTCTATGGCTGATAAAACCCAGACATTGACCATTATGGGTTACTGCGCGGTACAATTGTCCGTTAACGGAACTGTATACGATAATTTTAAATTACTAATCATGAAGAATCTATGTGCGAGCGTGATCTTGGGCCTGGATTTCCAGTGCCACCACCAAAGCATCACGCTCAATTACGGTGGGTCCCAGCCGCCCCTCACAGTGTGCGGTCTGGCTACCCTGAATGTAAAGCTGCCTTCGCTATTCGCGAACCTTACTCCCAACTGCCGGCCAATAGCGACCAAAAGCAGGAGGTACAGCTGGGAGGACAGGCGGTTTATCGCGACCGAGGTAGACAGGCTCCTGAAGGAGCGCATTATCGAACGCAGCAACAGCCCGTGGCGCGCCCAAGTGGTGGTGGTGAGGGGTAGCGAGAAGAAGCGGATGGTGATAGATTATAGCCAGACGGTTAATCTATACACCCAGCTAGACGCCTACCCGCTATCCCGCATATCCGAGATGGTGAACCAAATCGCCCAATACTGGGTGTTCTCCACCATCGACCTCAAGTCAGCATACCACCAGCTCCCTATCAGACCAGAGGACCGCCCGTACACCGCCTTCGAGGCGAACGGACGCCTCTACCAATTCCTCAGAGTCCCCTTTGGGGTGACGAATGGGGTCTCGGTCTTCCAGAGGGAGATGGACCGCATGGTCGATGACCACCACTTGCAGGCAACCTTCCCCTACCTCAACAACGTCACCATCTGCGGTCACAACCAGCAGGATCATGACTCGAACCTCGAGAGGTTTCTGAAAACCACACAAAAACTCAACCTCACTTACAACGAGGACAAGTGCGTTTTCAACACCACGCGCCTCTGCATACTAGGCAGCATGGTGGAGAATGGGGAAATCGGACCAGACCCCGACCGATTGCGCCCCCTACGGGAGCTCCCCCTGCCCAACACTCCCAAAGCCCTGAAAAGGTGCCTGGGGTTATTTTCTTATTATGCCCAATGGGTCCCCAACTACTCCAACAAAGCCCGCCCCCTCTTGAAAGCATCCTCTTTTCCGCCCTCTGCTGAGGCCCACGCCACCTTCAAAAGCATTAAGCGGGATATTGAGCGGGCCACGCTACAGGCAGTGGATGAGAACACTCCCTTTCAAGTGGAAAGTGATGCGTCTGACTTTGCCTTGGCGGCCACCCTCAACCAGGCGGGGCGGCCCGTAGCTTTCTTCTCGAGGACCCTCCAAGGGCCCGAGTTCAGACACTCCTCCATGGAAAAGGAGGCCCAAGCCATCGTGGAGGCAGTGCGCCACTGGCGGCACTACCTAGCCGGCAAACGCTTCACCCTACTTACCGACCAGCGGTCGGTAGCGTTTATGTTCAATAATAAACAGAGGGGGAAGATTAAAAATGATAAGATTCTTAGGTGGCGGATCGAGCTCTCCACCTTCGAGTATGACATCATTTATCGGCCAGGGGCCCTTAACGAATCCCCCGATGCCCTCTCACGAGGGATGTGTGCCAGCGCCACCGGGGATCGGCTACAGACCCTCCACAACGACCTCTGCCACCCAGGGGTCACACGGCTGTTCCACTTCATAAAGTCCCGCAACTTTGCAAAGAAGGGAGGGAAAAAGAGTGGCAGGGCTATAGTAATAGGGGATTCGATTGTAAGGGGAATAGATAGGGGTTTCTGTGGTCGCGACCGAGACTCCAGGATGGTATGTTGCCTCCCTGGTGCAAGGGTCAAGGATGTCTCGGCGCGGGTGCAGAACATTCTGGAGGGGGAGGGGGAACAGCCAGTTGTCGTGATACATGTTGGTACCAACGACGTAGCTAAAAAAAGGGAAGAGGTCCTACAAGTAGAATTTCGGGAGTTAGGAGCCAAGCTAAAAAGTAGGACCTCGAAGGTAGTAATCTCTGGATTACTACCAGTGCCACGTGCTAGTAAGAGTACAGAGAACAGGATAGTTAGGCTAAATACGTGGCTTGAGCAGTGGTGTAAGAGGGAGGGTTTTAAATTTTTGAGGCATTGGAACCAGTTTTGTGGTAGGTGTGACCTATACAAAAGGGACGGTCTACACCTGTGCAGAGATGGAACTGATGTTCTCGGGGTAATTTTTGATAAAGCAGTTCGGGAGCATTTAAACTAGTATGGCAGGGGGCTAGAAACCTATGTAGTGAAATAGAGGAAAGTGAAAGGCAGACAGAAATAAATGATAAAAGGGTGAGGAACAAAAAACAAAGGGCCAAACTAATTCATAAAAAATGTGAGCATAAAAAAAGCCTGAGGGTTTTATACCTTAATGCGAGAAGCATCAGGAACAAGGTAGATGAATTAGCTGTGGAAATAGAGGTTAATAATTATGACCTAATTGGGATTACGGAAACATGGTTGCAGGGTGAGCAGGGCTGGGAGCTTAACATACAGGGGTATTCAGTATTTAGGAAGGATCGACAAAAAAGAAAGGGAGGAGGGGTAGCATTGCTAGTAAAAGAGGGGATAAATGCAATTGAAAGGAAGGATATTAACTCAGTTAATACAGAATCTATATGGGTGGAGCTAAGAAATAGCGAGGGGCGAAAAACATTAATAGGAGTGGTATATAGGCCTCCAAATAGTAAAATAGAGGTTAGGGAGGGCATCACGAGGGAAATTAGAGAAGCGTGCAATAAGAGCACAGCTGTCATCATAGGTGACTTTAACTTACATATAGATTGGACTAGCCTAATCAGTAAAAATAATGAGGAGGAGGAATTCCTTGAGTGTTTGAGGGATGGTTATCTGGATCAATATGTCGAGGAACCAACTCGGGAACAGGCTATATTGGACTGGGTACTGTGCAATGAGAAGGGACTAATCAGTAATCTTGTTGTACGGGGACCCTTGGGTCAGAGCGATCATAACATGATCGATTTCTCACTCGAAATGGAGAGCGAAGAAATTGACTCAGAGACTAAGGTCCTGAATTTAAACAAGGGGAATTATGATGCCATGAGACGGGAACTGAGTAGGTCTGATTGGACAACGTTCCTGGGAGGACTGGAGGTAGATAAACAATGGCAAACATTTAAAGATAGAATGACAAAATTGCAAAAATTGTTTATACCAATCTGGCATAAAAGGAAATCTAAAAAGGTGACTCAACCGTGGATAACAGGGGAAATTAGAGACAGCATAAAATCCAAAGATAGGGCGTATAAAATAGCCAAAAAAAGCGCCAGAGCGGAAGATTGGGAACAGTTTAAGATAGAGCAAAGGAGGGCAAAGGGCATAATCAAGAGGGGCAAAATAGCTTACGAAAACAAGCTGGCGGAAAATATAAAAACTAACTCCAAAAGCTTTTATAAGTATATCAAAAGGAAAAGACTGGTGAAAACCAAAGTTGGTCCATTGCAGTCAGATACGGGGGAATATATAATGGGAAATAAGGAAATGGCAGATCAACTAAATGCATACTTTGGGTCAGTCTTTACGAAGGAAGACACAAAAAACCTCCCTGGGATATCGGGAAAAATAGGGACATTGGCAAAGGAGGAACTGACGCAAATCAATATCTCTAAGGATATGGTGTTAAGGAAGCTAAAGGGATTGAAGGTGGACAAATCCCCAGGGCCTGATAACATGCATCCTAGGGTACTGAAGGAGGTGGCCCTAGAGATAGCGGATGCACTAAGGATGATTTTTCAGAATTCATTAGACTCGGGAACAGTGCCGATGGATTGGAGGGTAGCTAACGTTACCCCACTATTCAAAAAGGGGGGTAGGGGAAAAGCAGGTAATTACAGACCTGTAAGCCTTACATCAGTTGTGGGCAAAATGCTGGAGTCCATCATTAAGGATGAAATAGCGGAGCACTTAGCAAATGGGGACAGGATAGGACAGAGTCAACATGGATTTACAAAGGGTAAATCGTGCTTGACTAATCTATTGGAATTTTTTGAGGGAGTAACTGGTAGAATAGATGGGGGAGAGCCAGTAGATGTGGTGTACCTGGACTTCCAAAAGGCCTTCGATAAGGTCCCACATAAAAGATTAGCATGGAAAATTGAGGCTCATGGGATAAAGGGGAAAGTTTTGGCGTGGATAGGGAACTGGCTGTCAGATAGAAAACAGAGAGTTGGAATAAACGGCTCATTTTCTGAATGGCAGGCAGTAACAAGTGGGGTACCAC
The DNA here is from genome assembly GCF_052327205.1 of Somniosus microcephalus. Lineage (NCBI taxonomy): Eukaryota > Metazoa > Chordata > Chondrichthyes > Squaliformes > Somniosidae > Somniosus > Somniosus microcephalus. Next base: position 84,605,850 of record NC_141001.1, read on the forward strand.
AGGGATCTGTCCTGGGCCCCCAGCTGTTCACAATTTACATTAATGACCTGGATCAGGGAGTCGGATGCAGCATTTCCAAATTTGCAGACGACACTAAACTAGGAGGGGGGGTGGGCTCAGAGGAAGAGACCAGGAAGCTCCAGAGCGATTTGGACAGACTGGGCGATTGGGCGGATAAATGGCAGATGCACTATAATGTGGACAAGTGCGAAGTTATCCACCTTGGGTGCAGGAACGGGAGGGCAAATTATTATTTAAATGGCAATAGATTGGGAGAGGGGGAAGTACAGAGAGACCTGGGTGTTCTTGTACACCAGTCACTGAAGGCGAGCATGCAGGTGCAACAGGCGGTCAAGAAGGCAAACGGTATGCTGGCCTTCATAGCAAAAGGGTTAGAATACAGGAACAGGGATACCTTGCTGCAGCTGTACAGGGCACTGGTGAGACCACACCTCGAGTACTGTGTACAGTTTTGGTCGCCTCATCTGAGGAAGGATGTTCTTGCCATGGAGGGGGTGCAGCGGCGATTCACCAGGCTGATACCAGGAATGGCGGGAATGACCTATGAGGAGAGACTATGTAGTTTAGGGATGTACACACTGGAGTTTAGAAGATTGAGAGGGGACCTCATAGAAGTGTATAAAATTCTGACAGGTCTAGACAGACTGGATGCAGAAGGAATGTTTCCCTTGGCGGGTGAGAACAGAACTAGAGGACATAATTTGAGGATAAGGGCTAAACCATTTAGGACAGAGATGAGGGGGAATTTCTTCACTCAGAGAGTGGTGAACCTGTGGAACTCATTGCCACAGAGGGCAGTGTACGCCAGCTCATTAAATATATTTAAGAGGGAATTAGATATATTTCTACGGGCAAAAGGGGTTAAGGGTTACGGAGAGAAGGCGGGGACGGGATACTGAATTAAAAGATCAGCCATGATCTCATCGAATGGCGGAGCAGGCACGAAGGGCCGAATGGCCTACTCCTGCTCCTATCTTCTATGTATCTATGTATCTATGTAACTTACCCTACTCGATTGAGGAAGTTCGGTCTCTGACCAGGAACTGCCACACTTGCGCTGAGTGCAAGCCTCGGTTCTACCGCCCAGATAGAGCCCACTTAATCAAAGCTACACGGCCCTTTGAGCGGCTCAGCTTAGATTTCAAGGGCCCCCTCCCGTCAGTCGACCGCAATGTTTACTTCCTGAACACTGTGGATGAATACTCCCGTTTCCCATTCACCTTCCCCTGCCCAGACATGACCAGCGCCACGGTCATTAAATGCCTCAACAGCCTGTTCTGCCTGTTCGGTATGCCGAGCTACATCCATACGGATAGGGGGGCGTCCTTCATGAGTGAAGGGCTACGCCAGTACATGCTGTCCAGGGGGATCGCCATGAGCCGTACCACCAGCTACAACCCCCAGGGTAACGGCCAGGTGGAGCGAGAGAACGGGACAGTATGGAAAGCAGTCACTCTAGCTCTAAGGACCAAGGGCCTCCCTATCTCCCGCTGGCAGGAAGTCCTCCCAGATGTGCTCCATTCGATACGGTCGCTATTGTGTACTGCCATTAATGCCACGCCTCATGAACGAATGTTTGTCTTTCCCCGGAAATCCACCTCAGGCGTATCCATGCCGTCATGGCTCTCCACCCCAGGTCCGGTATTTGTACGAAGGCATGTGAGGGGCCACAAGACGGACCCCCTCGTGGAGTCAGTGCACCTACTCCACGCTAACCCCCAATACGCGTATGTCCGGCACGCCGACGGAAGGGAGGACACCGTGTCCATAAAAGACGTCGCCCCAGCCGGTAATGACAACAACCATGACAACAACAGCAACAACGATCACAGCAATTCTTACCCACCCACTATCCTTTCACCACCCCCGGAAGAACATCGACCAACGGTGCCCCCACCAACAACCCCTTCAACAACCCTGGCGCCGCCCCCGGCAGAGACCCAGGAGGCCACCGGGGACACCCAGCCAACACCCGCGGCACCACAACAGCTACGTCGGTCACAGAGGACTATCAAACCCCCGAACAGACTAAATCTGTAGAAGGGGTGAATGTGATGAAATATGCCATTCATCAGGCACTGTATTCCCTGTGTTTAGTTTAGTTTCAGTTTCATTTCCTTCCTGTATTGTATTGTGTGTAGGGCTCCGCCCATACCTGGCCCCTACTTAAGCAAGCCCCAGCGTGTCTCACAGCAGTACAGCAGATCTCTGGATGAGAGACACTTCTCCAATGTGTATTACTTTCTGAGTTAATAAAAGCCTTGCTTTGCTCCGTTAACGTCGAGTCTCGGATTCATTGAGGCACATCAACTATATTACCCCCATTTATTAATGACTTAGATGACAGGATAGAGAGCCACATATCCAAGTTTGCCAATGGCACAAAGATAGGCAACATTGTAAGCAGCGTAGATGGAAGCATAAAATTACAAAGAGATATTAATAAATTAAGTAAATGGGCAAAACTGTGACAAATGGATTTCAATATAGGCAAATGTGAGGTCATCCACTTCAGACCTAAAAAGTTTAGTTGAGACTATTTTCTAAATGGTGAAAAGCTAGAATCAGTGGAGGTCCAACGAGACTTAGGGGTTCATGTACATAGCTCATAAGTACATAAGAACATAAGACATGTAGGGGGTGGTGTGTGGAGTCAGCTTTGCCTCTGACTGTTTTGAGCAGTTTGAATCGCTCCCACACCCCTGGGTTCTAGACTCCGGACTTAGGTACAGGCTGTGATACAAAATTGGAGTAGACAACTGGTTTGGTACAAGAAAACTGTGTTTATTAGAGTCACAACAAAATTATACACTTAGATTACTGGAATAGTTACACACAGTCACGAGTACACTTAATTAAGAATGGGGAACACACGGCACAATGAGGGATAATCACATTAATAATCCCCCTACCCTTGTCCCACCCCCAATATCGAACTAAATTGTACTAAAAAGGGGCCAGGGATTATGCTCACCAATAGGGGTTTCTTGACAGTTCAAATCCTGTCAGTTAAGCCGGTTGCATTTTGTGGTTCGCTCTTTGCGTCCTTTGGGGCCTGCCATCGCCACGTGGTCCCAGTCTTAGAACCTGCGAAGGTTCTTCAGTTGGGTGGAGTCCGCTGATGCAGGATGGGCGTGGTTGTGGATTTGTCTGGTTTGTCCTTAGTTAGAAATAGGGAATAAAGTTTTTGTTGGGTACTTTAGCTTGTAGAGTGGAAAACTTCGGTTTTTGTTCTTCCGGTGGTGGTCTGGTCGTCGAGTTTTGTTGCGGCTGGAGTTCGGTTGGCGGTCTTCGGTGTCGGCTCGGTCGCGGTGGCCTAGATCATTACCTGTGTAGTGGTAATGATCTGAAGGTATGGCTTACCCGGCCCTCTTTTTACCACAGTGCTCGTGGTCAGTCTTCGTGTAAGGCTGCGGTTGTGGCCTAGTCGTCTTCGGTCGAGCCTGCCTCACCGTGCCCCCTCGCCATGATGTTGCGTGAGCCTTCCTGTTGGCTTCACTTGGCCCCCTCTGGTGTCGTGTCAATAGCTGCCGTTTTCTCGTTACCAGTGGGCCTACAATTATACTGTTTTTGAGTTTGTTACCTGCACGCCAAATCAGGGTTAGTTCTTTGTCTGAGTTTTGGCGGGCTCGTTAAGGTGATTATAGCCATTCACCTTAACTGGTTTTTGGGTGGTTGTCCCGTTGCTAAATGGTTTTTAATGTCTTGGTGTTTGTCATGCATAAGGTTAATCGGTGTCATCCTGGCTTGGTAGCTAGTTCGAACTGTAAGCGATTATTTATGCAGAGTCTTGATGGGCTTTAGGTTTGTGCAAGATTAAGTCTTTTCCTGAGTTGATTTGTTTTAAAGGGAAGAATGCGTGTTCTGTCTCCTCCAGTTGTCTGGTTTTGAAATAACAAATCAAAGCTGTCTCCCACAGGCCCGGGCATGTCAAGTTTTGAGTTTTGAACTTGACATGCTGTGTGCAGGGCCCTGCTTTAACCTTGCAGCTTTTGCCATAAAGTCCAAAAGCCATTGTCCTTCGGGGTTCCCTTACTGAATAACTTGTCCTTCAGGGTCCCTTATTAATAACTTGGGAAATATGGGAATTTTGAGAATCCTACAGATGTAGGAGCAGGAGTAGGTAATTTGGCCTCTTGAGCCTGCTCCGCCATTCAATAAGATCATGGCTGATCTGATCTTGGCCTCAACTCCAGTTCTCTGCCTGCTCCCCATAACCCTTAAGGGTTTCCCCTTATTCTGAAATTATGCCCCTTAGTTCTAGATTCCCCACGAGGGAAAGCATCCTCTCTGCATCTACCCTGTCAAGCCCCTTCAGAATCTTATATGTTTCAATAAAATCCCCTCTCATTCTTCTAAACTCCAATGAGTATAGGCCCAACCTGCTCAATCTTTCTTCATAAAACAACCCCTTCATCCCCAGAATCAACCTCGTGAACCTTCTCTGAACTGCCTCCAATGCAAGTATATCCTTCCTTAAATAAGGGGAGACCAAAACTGTACACAGTACTCCAGGTGTGGTCTCACCAATGCCCTGTACAGTTGTAACAGGACTTCCCTACTTTTACACTCTATTCCCTTTGCAATAAAGGCCAACATTCCATTTGCCTTCCTAATTACTTGCTGTACCTGCATGCTAACTTTTTCTGATTCATGTACAAGAACCCCCAGATCCCTCTGTACCTCAGCATTTTGTAATCTCTCCCCATTTAAACAATATATTTTTTAAATTTTTCCTACCAAAGTGGATAACTTCACATTTTCCCATATTAAACTCCATCTGCCAGATTTTTGCCCATTCACTTAGCCTATATATATCCCTTTGGAAATTCTTTGCGTCCTCCACACAATTTGCTTTCTTTGTATCATCAGCAAATTTGGCTGCATTACACTCAGTCCTTTCATCCAAGTCATTAACATAGATTGTAAATAGTTGAGGCCCCAGCACTGATCCCTGCGGCAACCCACTAGTTATAGTTTGCCAACTTGAAAATGACCCATTTATCCCAACTCTCTGTTTTCTGTTAGTTAGCCAATCCTCTATCCATGCTAATATATTACCCACAACCCCGTGAACACTTATCTTGTGCAGTAACCTTTTATGTGGCACCTTATCGAATGATTCTGGAAATCCAAATACACAACATCTACTGGTTCCCCTTTATCCACCCTGCTCATTACATCCTCAAAGAACTCCAGCAAATTTGTCAAACGTGATTTCCCTTTCATAAAACCATGCTGACTCTGCTTGACTATTAATTGGCCAAGAAATTCATGTCGGGGGCTTCCCACGGCTGCAAGCCTCCGAGCTGCACTTACCTAGCGCGCCGGCCATTGTGCTGTGGGCCCGCGTGGGATTCTGATCCTGGGCCTGCTCCAACTGCCGGCACGCAGTGTTTGCATATCCCAGTTCATTCGAAGCATCCCCTGGGATCACGTGGGCCATGGAGAGCCAATGGTAGCAGGGAATCTGTATTCATAGATTTGACAGGAAGACCTGTATTTAAAAATAATAAACCTGTGGAAAAAATGTTTTAATCTTACTTAATTCACCACTTACCTTGTTAAAAGCAGGCCTTGCAACTGCTTTTTAAAAGTGTAGCTCTTGGAGACTTACCCTCCTGGAGAAATCTGGAAAGAAACCGGAAGTTCCAGGCAACGCGCTGCCTCTCCGGCGCACGCGTTCGACTTGTGAACCCCTTCCTTTAAAGGAACAGAAGTTCCGGTTTCCCGCACATGCACAGTGCATGCACGAAACCGGCACTTTCGTTGGGCCTACTTGTGAGTACCCAACGCGTACTCACCCGTGGGGACCCGAAGTTCTGGCCCTATTAATATTAATATTATGATTTTCTAAATGTCCTGCTACCACTTCCTTAATGATGGACTCCAGCATTTTCCCAATGACAGATGTTAGACTAACTGGTCTATAGTTGCCTGCTTTTTGTCTCCCTCCTTTCTTAAATAGGGGCATTACATTTGCAGTTTTCCAGTCCGCTGGGACCTCTCCAGAATCCAGGGAATTTTGGTAGATTACAACCAATGCATCCACTATCTCTGCAGCCACCTCTTTTAAGACCCTAGGATGCAAGCCATTGGGTCCAGGGAACTTGTCCACCTTTAGTCCCATTAGTTTGCCTAGTACTTTTTCTCTAGTGATAGTGATTGTTTTAAGTTCCCCCTGCCCCCCTGCCCCAATAGCCCCTTAATTATCCATTATTGGGATGCTTTTAGTGTCTTCTACCGTGAAGACCGATATAAAATATTTGTTCAAAGTCTCCGCCATTTCCCTGTTTCCCATTATTAATTCCCCAGACTCATCCTCTAGGGGACCAATGTTTACTTTAGCTACTCTCTTCCTTTTTATATACCTGTAGAAGCTCTTACTGTCTGTTTTTATATTTCTAGTTAACTTACTCGCATAAGCTATCTTCTCGCTCTTTATCATTTTTTTAGTCATCATTTGCTGGTTTTTAAAAATTTCCCAATCCTCTGGCCTTTTACTATTCTTTGCAGCATTGTACGCTTTTGTTTTCAATTTGATACTATCCTTTACTTCCTTAGTTAGACATGGATGGTTCATCCTTCTCTTAGAGTCTTTCTTTCTTTCTCACTGGAATATTAAAATATCATGGACAAGTACAAAACATAATCAAAAAGGCTAATGGAATGCTAGCCTTTATATCTAGAGGACTAGAATACAAGGGGTTAGAAGTTATGCTGCAGCTATACAAAACCCTGGTTAGACCACACCTGGAGTACTGTGTTCAGTTCTGGACACCACACCTTAGGAAGGATATATTGGCCTTGAAGGGAATGCAGTGTAGGTTTGCTAGAATGATACCTGGACTCCAAGGATTAAATTACAAGGAGAGATTATGCAAACTTGGGTTGTATTCACTGGAATTTAGAAGATTAAAGGGTGATTTAATCAAAGTTTCCAAGATATTTAGGGGAACTGATAGGGTAGATAGAGAGAAACTGTTTCCACTGGTTGGGGATTCTAGGACTAGGGGACATAGCCGAAAAATTAGAGCCAGGCTTTTCAGGAGTGTAGTTAGGAAACACTTCTACACACAAAGGGTGGTAGAAGTTTGGAACTCTCTTCCACAAACGGCAGTCAATGCTGGGTCAATTGTTAATTTTGAACCTGAGATTGATAGATTTCTGTTAACCAGGGATATTAAGGATTATGGGGAAAAGGCAGGTATACGGAGTTCGGTCATAGGTCAGTCACAATCTCATTGAATGGCGGAACAGCCTCAAGGGGCTAAATGGCCTACTTTTTGTATTGATTCTTGGGATGTGAGCATCGCTGGCAAGGCCAGCATTTATTGCCCATCCCTAATTGCCCTTGAGAAGCTGTTCTCAAGGAACTCCTGTTCCTATGTTCCTATACGCTGGTTTAGACGATTTTATCAGTGCAAACTAGCAGAAACTCTAGGCCTATGTGTTTACTCACTTGCAAGTCTGTTAAAATGCTTATAATAAACAGAGATCTAAACAAACTCAATAGCAGGATCTTTATATGTCCATTTTTTTGTATTACTAAACAGACCACCGCTTCAGCAGTCGAAACCTGATGTAATGCTGTTATGACAAATGGGCTCACACAGGGCTGAAGCCAATGATAAAAGACCTTTAAAATTCTTTTCTTAGCTCATGCCAGGAAATGTGAGGATATTGTTAACAAGGTGAATCACAGACTGGAATGTCTCTCGAGGCATTCACTTATAAATCAATACAAGTTATTGTAACCATTTCCAACTCATTGGTTAAGATAATATTTGGGAATGTTATACACAATTTGCGGAACCTTACTTTACAACAGGAACAATAACAACTTGCATTTATATAGCACCATTAACATAGTAAAGCCTCCCAAGACGCTTCACAGGAGCATTATCAAACAAAATTCAACACCGAGCCACATAAGGAGATATTAGGACAGATGCCCAAAAGCTTGGCCAAAGAGGTAGGTTTTAAGGAGCGTCTTAAAGGATGAGAAGGAGGCCTTAGGGAGGGAATTCTAGAGCCTAGGGCTCAGGCAGCTGACGGTGCGGCCACCAATGGTGGAGCGATTAAAATCGAGGATGTCAAGATTCCCGAATTGGAGGTGAACAGAGATCTCAGAGGGTTGTAGGGCTGGAGGAGGTTACAGAGTTGGGGAGGGGTGAAGCCATAGAGGGATTTAAAAACAAGGATGAGAATTTTAAAATCGAGGCGATGCCGGATAGGGAGCCAAAGTAGGTCAGTGAGTACAGGGGTTATGGGTGAACGGGACTTGGTGCGAGTTAGGACTCGAGCAGCAGAACTTTGGATGAGTTCAAGTTTACGGAGGGTGGAAGATGGCAGGCCGGCCAGTGCAGCGTTGCAATAGTCAAGTCTAGATATAGCAAAGGCATAGATGAGGGTTTTAGCAGCAGATGAGCTGAGGCCGGGCTGGAGACGGGCAATTTTATGGAGGTGGTGATAAAACGGAAATGTGGTTGGAAGCTCATCTCAGGGTCAAATAGGATGCCAAGGTTACGAGCAGTCTGGTTCAGCCTCAGACAGTGACCAGGGAGAAGGATGGAGCCAATGGCTAAGGAACGGAGTTTGTGGCGGGGACCGAAGACAATGGCTTCGGCCTTCCGAATATTTAGAAAGGGTTCAGGAAAAAGTGGCAAGGCTGTGAGATATACCTAATGAAATTTGGCCTTTTCCCTTTGGAGAAATGAAGATTGAGAAGAGACATGACCCAGATCATTAAATGTTGAAAGGCATAGGTAGTGTAGGTGTACGTCGGTTATATTATTAAAAACATTGTATGAGTGTCAAATTAAAATTCCCTGAAAACTACCCCCCCACCTCCCTCAACTGAAGAGTGACAATAAATTCACATTGTAAGTAAGATTAACTTGAAAACAAAAAAGTAAGCAGGGCCCATGGTCAGGAAGAATTTCCACACTAATTCTACAAGTTAGTTGGGAATTAATCAGCTTTTTCTTTTTTACGACATGGCATTAAAACAGAAGACTCGGAAGCATGCCTGTGAGATTATGCAAAATGTTAAAGTTCTGCACACTCTTTGCCCACTTCAGCATTAATATTTCCATTTTAGCTGATTGTAATTTGACAGAATTGCCAATCACCCCATTACTTAAAATGTCTATGGTTGACTGTGGGATGCCATCATATCACCATTGTGACACCGTTAAAGTGTCCTGCATCAAGTTATTTTCTGTTAACCAAGCAGGCACTTTTCAGTATTTATATAAGTGCAGCATTCAAATATAATGTGATTGAATTAAACGGTAATTGACGTGAAGGAGTACAGCAGTCTGTAATTCAGGCAAGGTAGTTTGATTGAAGGACTTGGCTTACTAGTGGACTCATTCAGTCAAGCTGCCTCCACTCACTTCCACTCTGCTGTATAACTGTGTGATTAAACTCTTACCAAGAATGGGCGAACTTTTCATAAAATTCAGACATAATTTTTATTCCTTTTCATGTTTTTGTTTAACTCTGAGTGGTCAGTATCTGATGCCACTGCACTGATCCAGCAAGATTATTACTGTCAACAGAATATAGCCTGATAAAAATAAGTATTTTCTTTTTTTAATTGAAAGTCGTTTCGGGTCAGAGATATCTGACAGGTTCATGGATAATTCCACTTTTGAACCATACAGAAAAGGAAGGCCCTGATTTAATTGAACGATGGAACAGACCTGAGCGGCTGAATGGCCTCCTCCTGATCCTATGTTCTTGGTCTGCGCTAAGGTATCTGACCTCAGCCACATGATGATAGGGATCTTACGAGTGGTCTCAGTGTCCCTGGGCTATGGAAGGGAAGGTGAGATGGGGTTCCTGTTCCTGCTTACTATCCAATGACTCCCGACTACAAAGTGCATGAGTGCAGATGTCAGGTAAGAACAGGACTGCACTCGGTTGTGATGCACTGCTGTGGTCAAATTGACTGTGGATATTCGAGAGTATATTTTGTAGTCTCTGGGTTAACACAGTGGGACCAGTCCACGTGAACTATAATAGCTGCCAACTTTATGCCTATTTTGGGCCAAGTACCGTTAAAACTTAAAGGAAAACAGGAAATTGCACACGTCAGCTGCCTTTAAACAGTAGCTACTACAATTTAAAGGGATGTGGCCACTTAAAGGCAAATGTCCACAGATTGAGGAAAAATTTGTTTCAGTCTTTACACATTAATGTAAATACATTGAAGTATTTTTCATCTTGCCAAAAGTTTTTGTGGAGCAAAGAGAAAGGACTGGCAAAAAACAATAGCTGGCAAAATAAATGTGGAGGCAAAAAACAGAGTCTATGGTCAAGGGATGATGCAGCGCCCAATCCCAAAGTATGAGGTAGGTGCAAGGAGGGTTGTCCTGTTTGGTGCTCTCAAGCCCCCTCCCCAGGGAACAGCAGTGCAGCATCCCTGGAAGGAAGTGGTGGCACTACGAGTATGACTTGAAAACAGAGGTGAAAGAAGATTATACAAGTTAAAAAATCATAGTGCTGGACTTTGCCAGTGGTCAGAGTGTGGGTTTGGAGGCGGGTCCGATGTCAAAATAGCAGAGATTGACAGCGGGCAGGAAACCCGCTCTCAACCCACCTCCAGGCAAGTCTCCCAGGTGTCGGGTCTGTCTGCACAGAACTGACCCGACACCAAGTGGGGGAGATAATTTAGATCATTAACTGGCTTGTTAACAGACAATGTAATGCTATTTTGAGTCTACCTTGTAATTTTATGTGCTCCCCCACGGGTTACCCACTGCTCAGGGAACACGCCAGCTCACCCTGGCATGAGTTGAGTCTGCTTGGATTTATCTGATAACCTGAAAGCTGCAGAACTGGTATAAAGGATACCATGTTGCAGCTGTTCAGTTTCAGAGCTCAGAAACTGTTGGTTACTGCATTTGTAAGTCATATAGAGATTTATTTATTTAGCTTGCAAGTGTTTAGAGCCAACTGTATATCCAGTGGCACCTCATTGAAACAACCTCTCTCACCATTGAAAGATCGCTTCTATCAGTTCACCTGCAGCTGCCATCTATTCCAGCAACATCGGTGCCCTTGATAAAATCAGACCTTGGTCCTCTGAATCCTTCCCCGATCAGTCCCAACACCACATCACCAGGCACACCAACAACATCACCAACATCACTAACAAGATCACCAACCTTCTCCACCATCGCCTGATGCTGCACAGGACACAGGGCATCTGCCCCTGACAACACTGCTGCCTGGGAGGTCAGCGATGGCATCACCATGGCCAGATTTACTTCACTTGACGCTGTGCACCCTGGCTGCCACATGATACGCCGGGTGAAAAGCATCCCACACCAGCACCATAAAGCATCCCTTTAATGTCCAAGCCATTCCTTTCACACTCATCACAATATGTCTCAACGCTCACTGGAACTCACTAAGACACTTCTCAAGGTGCGCACAGATCTGTCCAATAAGGTGAAGTGTTGAAAATTTAGATTTCAATGGATGACAACACATTAACAGAAACTTCCCTGGGACTAGGGACAGGGTCACTGGCAAGGCTTGGAAGCTAAGCAGAGCCAGGCCTGGTTAGTACCTGGAGGGAAGACCAGGTACAGAAGGTCACGGAAGGAGCCCCGAGGAGGGGCGGTTGGTGAGAAGGTCACGGAAGGAGGAGCGGCTGGTGAGCAGGCCCGGGCGTTGGGCTGAAGATTGTCGGACAGGAGGAATGGTGGAAATGGAATGGCGGCGCGCACCGACGCAGTGGCTTTGCTTCTCCCAGTCATGGGAGCTTGCAAGATCACATTTCGTTGTTCATGTACTTGTGCAATGACAATAAAGTTGAATTATGAACATTGGCTAAACCTCTCAAGTGCCTACCCTTGTGTGTTGTTAGTTGGTATGATTGCAGTAGCATGAGGGTGAGTGTGAGGGGTGACTAGTGAGATGGGGATGCGATAATATAGAGACGGATGGGTGCAGGTACAAGGTAAGTTGGTGTGAGTAAGGATGTGCAGGAGCAGGGTAGGGAAGGCAGAGTGATGGGGATGTGATGAGTGGCACAGCAGGGTGAGTTTGAGTGTGGCTTTGCAGTAACATTTCATGATCTACTGAGATCATTGAAAGGTTGTCGCCACTGCAGCCTGGTCCTCCTGATGACATCCCTGGTTGTGTCCTCCTGTGCAATGTGCAACCAGACTTCGTTGATCTCCTGGGGAGGTGTCTTCCGCCCATGGGAAGGGAAGAGAGTCTCCCTGCGTGCTGTGACTCCCTCCATAAGCATATGGAGGGAGTCATATGTGAGCCTGGGTGGAGACGTGCACCTTTGTGCAGTGCTTGTCAGAGTTTGCAGCCCTTCAGTGCTGCAGACACTGACAGCACAAATGTCAAAATCAATGTGGCCGTGGTCCCTTTAAGGAAACCGGCTGATTAGGTGTCATCAAATTACATCATCAGACCCGCTTCCTGTTAATTGGCCAGGAACCCCGCAGGGCGGGTTTAACAAGGCCAATCTATGGAAAATCATTTTCAGAGAGCAACTGCAGAAGGGAGCAGGACTGGAACCTGCCAATCAGCTGTCCTGCCGCCATCCTGCCTCCGCAGGGAAAATCCCGCCCATGGAATCATAGAATGGTTACAGCACAGAAGGAGGCCATTAGGCCGGCCCGTCGAGCCCATGCCGGCTTTTTGCAAGAATACTTCAGCTAGTCTCACTCCCCCGCCCTTTCCCCGTAGCCCGGCAATTTTTTTTCCTTCAGGTACTTATCCAATTCCCTTTTGAAAGCCACATTGAATCCGCCTCCACCACCCTTTCATTCCAGTACATTCCAGATTCTAACCACTGCGTAAAAAAGTTCTTCCTCATGTTGCCTTTGGTTCTTTTGCCAATCACCTTAAATCTCTGTCCTCTGGTTCTCGACCCTTCCGCCAATGGGAACAGTTTCTCTCTATCTACTCTGTCTAGACCCCTCATGATTTTGAACACCTCTTGTCAAATCTGCTCTCAACTTTCTGCTCTAAGGAGAACAGCCCCAGCTTCTCCATATAACTGAAGTCCCTCATCCCTGGAACCATTCTTGTAAATCTTTTCTGCACCCTCGCTAAGACCTTTACATTCTTCCTAAAGTGCGGTGTCCAGAATTGGATATAATACTCCAGTTGAGGCCGAACCAGTGTTTTATAAAGGTTCATCATAACTTCCTTGCTTTTGTACTCTATGCCTCTATTTATGAAGCCTGTGCTTTTTCAACCGCTTTCTCAACCTGTCCTGCCACCTTCAACAATTTGTGCACATATATCCCCAGGTCTCACTGTTCCTGCACCCATTTTAGAACTGTACCTGTTAGTTTATATTGCCTCTCCTCGTTCTTCCTACCGAAATGTATCACTTGGCACTTTACTGCGTTAAATTTCATCTGCCACGTGTCCGCCCATTCCACCAGCCTGCCTATGTCCCCTTGAAGTCTATCATTTTCCTCCTCACTGTTCACTGTACTAAGAAGCTACCAAGTAATGATCTTCCATCTAGATGACCCAAGTTTGTGTGGTACAAAATGTTTCCTATCAATCTCTTCCACTTTTACCTATGGCTGATGCCAAGCCCTTAACCAATGTTACCATGTGCATCCATACTCCATCAGGACACACATTCAAGCTTACAATTGACAGATTGACAAGCAAAACACTTCTATGTGATGCCTATTTGGGCATCTACCTGGTAAATCGTACTGTTGGGTTGTCTTAACTTGGCAGCTTCTTTAGCGTCTGCCAACTCCTTCTACATTTAAATGAATGTAGGAGAATTTAGCAGCTTCTTTAGAGGAGTGCACAACACCTGATTTTCTGGTATTTACTGCATCCAGGTGACGGAGTGCACAGACACAGAACATCTTACTGTGTTTACATTTAGAAGAGGGAAAATAAATAAAAAAACAGGATAGATGAAAGCATTTTTCATAAAAATTACCAATGGAAGCCAGTAGTAAAATGCACTGGAAAACAGGAAAATAAAAACTGAAAAGCGTTAGACCTCTTAAGAGCTCTATCACTTAAGGAACTTCCCTTAAGTCCACTCCTGATGGACAAAAGAAGCGGCAGCTCAATCACACCCTCAATGCATGCTATGGTTCATTAAATGCATTCTAGTATTTAAATAAATCAATGTTTTCAAGAGGGTGCAGCACAGATTCACTAGAATGATACCAGGGCTAAAAGAGTTAAATTGAAAACAGATTCCATAGACTAGGCTTGTATTCCCTTGAGTATAGAAGATTAAGGGGTGATCTAGTTGGGGTGTTTAAGATGATTAAAGGAGTTGATAGGGTAGATAGAGAGAAACATTTTCTCTGCTGGGGGAGTCCAGAACAAGGGGGCATAACCTTAAAATTAGAGATTGGCCATTTAGGAGTGATGTCAGGAGGCACTTCTTCACACAAATGGTAGTGGAAATCTGGAACTCTCTTCCTCCAAAAAGCTGTTGAGTCTAGGGCAATTGAAAAACTGAGATTGATAGATTTTTGTTAGGCAAGGGTATTAAGGGTTATGGAACCAAGGCGGGTACATGAAGTTAAGAGACAGATCAGCCATGATCTCATTAAATGGCGGAACAGGCTCAAGGAGCTGAATGGCCGACTGCTGTTCCTATGTTCCCGTCGAGATCATTTTTGGCCAGTTAAAAAGGCCAGCTAGAAAATTGTTCTGAGCACTAAAGTGGTGCAGCTCCAGCTGGATGGGTCTGAGTCCCCGATTCCTCAACACCTGCTCTGCTCCTGCACCACGGGCAGTGACAGTCGGATAATATAACCTTCACTGTGTAATCTCATGCAAGAAGAATGATCATTTAGGCTAGGAACCAGAGCATTCCTGCACCTCCCGTCTCCATATTCCGCTAAGTATATTTTAAAAACTTCCAGCGTGGGCCCTGGACATCCCTTTTGATACCAATAGGGTGGGCGGCGTACCTCCAGATCAGAATGTGAGCCGCATGCCACCTGCATTATTGGGCACTTTGGCAGCCATTTTCCGCCTGTAAAATGGGTGCAGCATCATCCAATTTCTCACTTGGCCTCTTCTGGGTAAAAATGGGGGAAAGAAGTTGCCAGACTGATTGGAAGTTGGGAATACTGGTGGAATGGCTTCTTTGCTGGTTGCATCCAAATATCCTACAACATATCAATCTGTATTTTGAGTATATGTAGCAATCAAATCATCATGATCTAGTACATTTAATCAAATATGTAACAAAGCTCTGACATTCAAGTCAAAATTAGTGATGAGTTTTTAAAACATCTTTAGGTTTGATACTACATTACTGTTATATCACTTTAGAAACTGATGAATATATCCATTCATATCTGTTAGAATGTAGGCTTTTTAACATTCCAGGGGTAGACATCTATAAATGTTAAGGGGCTGAGAGTGCAATCATTTCTCGGTGGTCTGAGGTTTCTGCATGATGAGCCTGACATTTATTGGCCGTCCGTAACTTTACCATCAGTTTGTACTCCAATGATTTTTAGAAAAGGGAAGCCAGATTATTCAAATGTTACATTCCTGTAACATTTAGAAATGTGATATGTTCACACAACCAAAATAAAAATAAGATTCATAAAAAATTCCATTTCCAGCATTTGTCAAAAGTCAACTCCAGATGGTCCTTTAAATCCAGCTTCAAACAACGGCAGAATAAATACAATCTCTCAAAAGACTCAAGTCATTTCCACGTTATCAGACTCACAGCCAGGCAGGTGCACACAAACACAATTACTCTCCCAGCACTTTATCGGCAGTGAGAGATAATAAACTATGACAGTTGGTAAATGACATTACAGCCCTGTATGACTGCAACTATATTGATGCTTCAAAAACTTCCTATCAATTAATGACCAAGTTGTTAATTATGCAAGACTAGCGTTTACTGAACATTATAATATTGTCATTTTCCAAGAAATCCAATTATATATGCCCCTGATTTGATGACTTGACAACATCACTGCCTTTCTATAAATTGACCCTTGCTGGCAAAGAGCTTTTATATGATAAAGTATTTTTGGTTTAAAGCTCTTGGGCAAAAATTGAATTATTTATTTATTCAGCTCTAGAGAATTTTGATTACTTACAGAAGGTGTATGGGCAATTTCACTAAGACAATTGCAGCAGAGCTTAAATGTAATTACTTGATCCATTGAGGCAGATTAGCCAGACGTATAAGCGATGCTAAAGACATTCACAGAGACTGCAATAGGCCCCCATCATTTACCTTTTCCTCAAGAATGTGTTCTTTTTAAATATTATTGTTGCAGAAAAATAACTCAACTAAGTGTTTATAGATGTTTACCTGGTAATGAATCCTCTCCATACTGAAAGTCCATTGTAGTTTACAAAAATGTGATTAATGTTCTCATATGACAGGCACAAAAGTGTAAATTTAATGCAGAATATAAATTAGAATCGGTGACATGTATAGAGTTGTGGAACTTTTCTTAGTACAGTGTATGCTCTGTACTCAAAGCACTCTCGTCTTTAGCTGGTCCAACTGAGATTGGCAAACTACTGCCTCGGGTACTTGAGTGGCAGTGTCACTCGTGACTGGGAGTCATCTGGCCTCTTTACCCGGTGACTAGAATTCTTGTACAGGTTGCGCATTCAAACCCACAAAGGTGCATTTAATGGAATGACTGCATTTGTACGGTTTCAGCACTTGAGCTCTTTCTTAAAAGTGAAAGTTGCACAGGTGCAGAGTATTCCATAAATACATTGTTATTGTTTTCCTATCAGTGCTGTCTCTCAGGATTGCATCTCCTCAGATGCCTGTACATGTGGCAGAAAGGAGGCAGGCCAGGTTGTCCATGAAGCAGCACAAAAGCTGTAGCTTGTAGATGGTCCATCTCAGGACTTAGCTGCCATGAAAGAAGGGCCCAAAAAGCTCCTCCTGGAATGGAGCAGCTAGCCTCCTCATGTACTCCTGCTATTCAGGTAGCACATAGAATAAGTACACACATCATACACTAGCACCAAAGTGGTAAGAATCACTATGGGTTTTGAATAATGGTAGCATTAAAGTTGTTGTGCCGCAAAACTGATAAGATGTGGAAATGGTTTTTGTAATGTACATACCTTTAAGGGGGGAACTACTTTTTACAGCTCATGTATACTGTAGTACCGGCAGTGACCACACCTGTATATAGCACTGAGTAGTAATCTGTACAGTTCAGTTCCAGAGTGAGCCACGTTGAGTAAACACCTGTTGTACCGTTCTCCTGCAGTCTTGTGTCTTACTACTGACGGACACAACATTGGCGATGAGGCAAATTCGATCCTACCTGCAACTCTGCATCACCTCCCAGGGATTCATTCCTGGAGACCAGTAGATTGGAGGTCAAGGCCAGAGACACGGGCGTCGACCACGGGCAACCGCCCAGTCATCCAGCAGAGACTCGAGAATTGCGGGGGAGGCTGTTGAGAGCCAGGATTGGCTTTCCAGTCGCGGTGGTCCAGCGAAACGGGCTGGCAACAGGTAGTGCGCAGACCTTTCCCGGACAGCGGCGGGCTAGAGCCCGACCGAGCAGCACAGCAAAGGGCCGAGCAGAGTCGACAGGAGAGAGAGAGAGGGCAGAGCGCACAGGGCGCAGCCGGTATTCAGGGGCTGAGCAGCATGGAGGAGAGGGAGAGAGACGCGCAGAAACCCACGAGGCGCTGCCATTGCCACGAGGACCGCCGAGAGCAGCATTGGCAGCAGTGCAGGAGAAGCGCGCAAAACCTACAGGGCGCCGCCATTGCCACGAGGACCGCCGAGAGCGGCGTTGGCAGCAGTGGGGGAGGAAGGAAAGTGCGGGAGACGCCATTTTAAGCCATTTTAAACCACACCCAAAATGCCGAAGAGTGGCAGTATCACCGCATTTGACAATGAAGTCGAACGAATAGAGGTATACTGCAAGGCAAATGAGGTGTCAGATGACAAGAAAGCGCCGGTATTGTTAAATTTAACGGGTGCATATTGATTTTGCTGGTCCATTCATGGACTCAATGTTTTTAACAGCCGTGGATGCACACTTGAAATCGCCTGAGGTCATCAAAATGTCCTCCACCACCACGGAGAAAACTATTGCAGTCCTACGGACCATTTTTGCCAGGAACTGCTTGCCAGAACAGATTTGCTCCGATAACGGACCACAGTTTGTGTCCGAAGAGTTCCGGAGGTTTATGAAGAAGAATGGGGTAAGGCATTACACATCCGCCCCGTATCATCCAGCCACAAATGGATTGGCTGAGAGGTTCGTACAAACCTTTAAGAAGGCAATAAAGGCTATGTACAATGACAACGTTCCACTGCAGCATAAGGTGGACAATTTCCTGTTCGCCTACCGGAATGCGACACATGCAGTCACCAACCAGGCCCCGGGCATGATGTTCTTTAACCAAAGGTTAAGATAGCGCCTGGATTTGCTCAGACCAAACGTACGAAAAGATGTTGAGAGTAAGCAATTCCAGCACATCCATGAGAAGCCAACAAGGAGCTTCAATGTAGGGCAACCAGTCTTGGCCCGCGACTACCGAACAGAAAAATGGCAGCCAAGAATGATATGCACACGGCAGGGCCCACTAATGTACACAGTGGACGTTGGGGAGAACATCGTGAGATGCCATGCTGACCAGATCCTAGAGTCACAGGAACAAGTCAACCCCATGCCTCGCCCATACGTACCTGGTGAGGAACCCGACGTACAGGTCGCATCTACCCCAGAAACAGTAGCATCGGAAGCTGATGACCCAACTGATGACAGGGTGCCAGAATCGCCTCCGCACCAAGAGCGGGACACTCTGGAAAGGCACTATCCAGAAAGGATCAGGAAGCCTCCCAAAAGACTGAATATATAAATGGACTATTTTCAGCTAACGTTGTATGTTAAAAGTGTTAATTGTAATTAGTTTGATATTTAATTGTTAAATGAGTGTTATGGTACTGTTAATCTAAAAGGGGAGGAATTGTAATGTATATACCTTTAAGGGGGGAACTACTTTTTACAGCTCATGTATACTGTAGTACTGGCAGTGACCACACCTGTATATAGCACTGAGTAGTAATCTGTACAGTTCAGTTCCAGAGTGAGCCACGTTGAGTAAACACCTGTTGTACCGTTCTCCTGCAGTCTTGTGTCTGACTACTGACGGACACAACAGTTTTGGTGAGGTGGCATAAATAGGAGCTGTGTGAGAAGGGTCTGCAGATCTTGGCATATTTGGTGTGGGTAAGGGAAAGATGGAAATAGATCTTTTCATGCAATGACCCGATGTGGTACTCAAGAGAAGGTCTCTTGTTAGCACAAATGTATCTAGCAGCTGGCAATGAGCAGTCCACCATTGTTTTTTCAGGCTGCTGCTCTTCTTGCTGATACCTTGGGAGCCTTTGATGCAGCACAACACCATGGTCCTTGACAGCCTTGCAAAACTATACTGTAGGATGCCCTCAGATCAATCCAGGCATCAAAAGCACAGCTTCAACATGCCTATGGTTCCTCCTCTTCTTCCAAGAAGCAAGGATAGAGGGGAATCCCTAAAGGGAAATCCATTGTGCCCTGTTAGAAAATTGTTGCGGGCCTTGAGGAAGGTGAGGGTAAATAGCAGAAAAGTAGATGGCAAAATAGGTGGCAACAGCAACAAAAAACAAAGGAAGCACAATAATAAGGCCTTGATATGAACAAAAATTGAACAAGCTTATCTCTTTAATCTTACTTCCGCCTTCACATTGGTACCTAACAACCCGGTCTGCCAGTTTTAACTGGCGTGATTGCAACTCCACATAAGTGAGCCAGAAATTTCAGGAAATTGGATCTATGATGTCACCACATCATTGGTACCTCAATTATAACTGCCATTGGCCAGAAATTAAGGTACAAAATTAGGTGAGAGTCTCGAGGATTGTGATGGTTGCTGCAAGCTGCCCAATTTTGCCTTACAAGGAAGTGTCCTCAAAGCAGACAGGGGTCCACTGTGACTGATCCTCAGCCCGTTTCTTGCTCCCATACACCTAAATACCATTCCAAAATCAGATGGGTTTGTCTTTTGCTCAGGTAGTGAATTGCTTGAAGAGCCAAACATTATTACTGTCACAAATGACATGACAATGCTTTTTAGGGTTTGTAAATAAAATTAAAAAAGCTGAAGATGTTTTCTAAGAAAATCATCATCCCTTTAATCTGATGAAAATCTTCTGATCGACCAATTTATCCACAGATGTGTAAATTGACCATGATGATGGCAGGGATGAGAAACTTTGGTTATAATTAGAGACTTGAGATATTGGGGTGACTTCCACTGGAGCAGAGAAGGCTAACAGGAGATTTAATGCAGTTTTTTAAAATCATGAAGAGTTTTGATAGAGGGACTAGAGAATGCTATTTTCACTGCTTGAGGAGACAGTGACAAAAAGGGCCATCAATTTAAAGTTGTCACTATGAGGAGAAATGTCTATACGCAGAGGGTTGTTGGAGCAGGGAATGGTTGAGACAGAGACCATTACATGCTTCAAGAGAAAAAATTGTTAAATATTTGAAACAGTGGGATATGGGGAGAGAATGGGACTAACATAAGAACATAAGAACATAAGAAATAGGAGCAGGAGTAGGCCAATCGGCCCCTTGAGCCTGCTCCACCATTCAATAAGATCATGGCTGATCTGATACTAACCTCAAATCTTCTATCACTCTCTATCCCACCCGAACCCATGTGATCTCCCGGGAGAGGCGAAAAACCAGGTAAAAAACCCAATGACTAATTTGAGAAAAAATCTGGGAAATTCCTCTCCGACCCATCTAGGCGGTCGAAACTCTTCCAGGAGATCACTCTGTCCCTATATTTTCTACAGTACTTACCTTCTGTAAAGGCGATCTCCACCCCAGCCAGGAACAGGAATAAAACAGTTTTGGTGTCCATACTTAAGAAAGGACATACTTGCTCTCGAGTCAGTACAAAGAAGGTTCACTCGGTTAATCCCGGGGATGAGGGGATGGACATATGAGGAGAGGTTGAGTAGATTGGGACTCTACTCATTGGAGTTCAGAAGAATGAGAGGCGATCTTATTGAAACATATAAGATTGTGAAGGGGTTGGATCGGGTGGATGCGGGGAGGATGTTCCCGATGATGGGTGAAACTAGAACTAGGGGGCATAGTCTTAGAATAAGGGGCTGCTCTTTCAAAACTGAGATGAGGAGGAACTACTTCACTCAGAGGGTGGTAGGTCCATGGAATATGCTGCCCCAAAAAACTGTAGAAGCTACATCATTACATAAATTTAAAACAGAAATAGACAGTTTCCTAGAAGTAAAGGGAATTAAGGGTTACGGGGAGCGGGCAGGAATTTGGACATGAGTCTAGGTTCGGATCGGACATGGCCCTGTGGGTAGCGGAGCGGGCCCAGGGGCCGTGTAGCCTGATCCTGCTCCTATTTCGTGTGTCTAATTCTGTTAGATTCAGGAGATGGTTCTGTGATAGTGGATTGGCGGATAGGATCAGATCAGCCATGATCTTATTGACTGGCGGAGCAGGCTTGAGGGGC
This sequence comes from Somniosus microcephalus, assembly GCF_052327205.1. NCBI lineage: Eukaryota > Metazoa > Chordata > Chondrichthyes > Squaliformes > Somniosidae > Somniosus > Somniosus microcephalus. The sequence goes on from NC_141001.1 coordinate 84,627,414, forward strand.
CGATTGGCCTACTCCTGCTCCTATTTCTTATGTTCTTATGTTCTTACGTTCCTGAAATCTAACACAGAATTAGAACACAAGAAGTAGGAGCAGAACCAGGCTACATGGCCCCTGGGCCCGCTCCACTACCCACGGGGCCATGACCATTCCAATTTCAATTTCAATTTCAATTTCAATTTTATTGGTCACATAACTAAATACAAGAAGTGTAATCTAGTCAGTGAAATGCTTTTTTCTTGATGAGCCGAGAGCACCAAGCAGCAAGAACACTTAGCTGCCTGGTACGCACGGAGCTCGCAAAGAACATTCCGAACCTAGACTCATGTCCAATTTCCTTCCCGCTCCCCGAAACCCTTAATTCCCTTTACTTCTAGGAAACTATCTATTTCTGTTTTAAATTTATTTAATGATGTAGCTTCCACAGCTTTCTGGTGCAGCAAATTCCACAAACCTACCGCCCTCTGAGTGAAGAAGTTTCTCCTCATCTTAGTTTTTAAAGAGCAGCCCCTTATTCTAAGACTATGCCCCCTAGTTTTAGTTTCACCCATCATTGGGAACATCCTCACCGCATCCACCCGATCAAGCCCCTTCACAATCTTATATGTTTCAATAAGATCGCCTCTCATTCTTCTGAACTCCAATGAGTAGAGTCCCAATCTACTCAACCTCTCCTCATATGACCACCCCCTCATCCACGGGATTAACCGAGTGAACCTTCTTTGTACTGACTCGAGAGCAAGTATGTCTTTTCTTAAGTATGGACACCAAAACTGTATGCAGTATTCCAGGTGCGGTCTCACCAATACCTTGTATAACTGCAGCAATACCTCCCTGTTTATATATTCTATCCCCCTAGCAATAAAAGCCAACATTACATTGGGCTTCTTGATCACTTGCTGCACCTGCATACTAACTTTTTGAGTTTCGTGCACGAGGACCCCCAGATCCCTTTGTACAACAGTACTTTCCAGTTTCTTGCCATGAAGATAATAACTTGCTCTATGATTTTTCCTGCCAAAGTGCATAACCTCACACTTTCCAGTATTGTATTCCATCTGCCAAATCTCTGCCCACTTACTTAGCCTGTCTATGTCACTTTGCAGGTTTTTTATGTCTTCCTCACTCACTACTTTCCCTCCCATCTTTGTATCATCTGCAAACTTTGATATGTTACACTCGGTCCCCTCCTCCAAATCGTTAATATAGATTGTAAAGAGTTGGGGACCCAGCACTGACCCCTGCAGAACACCACTAGTTACTGATTGCCAGTCTGAGAATGAACCATTTATCCCAACTCTCTGCTTTCTGTTAGAGAGCCAATCCTCCACCCACGCCAGAATATTACCCCCAATCGCGTGATTTTTTATCTTGAGCAATAATCTTTTGTGTGGCACCTTGTCAAATGCCTTTTGGAAGTCTAAATACACTACGTCCACTGGTTCTCCTTTATCCACCCTGTATGTTACTTCCTCAAAGAACTCAAGCAAATTTGTCAAACATGACTTCCCCTTCATGAAACCATGCTGAGTTTGTCCTATTAAATTATGTTTATCCAAATGTCCCGTTACTGTCTCCTTAATAATGGACTCTAACATTTTACCAACCACAGATGTTAGGCTAACTGGTCTATAGTTTCCAGCCTTCTGCCTACTACCCTTTTTAAATAAGGATGTTACATTAGCAGTTTTCCAATCTGCCGGGACCTTTGCTGAGTCCAGGGAGTTTTGGAAAATTATTACCAATGCATCCACAATCCCTACCGCCACTTCCCTCAAGACCCTAGAATGTAAGTCATCAGGTCCAGGGGATTTATCCGGCTTGAGTCCCATTATTTTACCAAGTACCACTTCCTTAGTGATTTTAATCATATTTAGCTCCTCTTCCCCTCGAGCCCCCTGTTTGTCCAGTGTTGGGATATTCTTAGTGTCCTCTACCGTAAAGACTGATACAAAATATTTGTTCAGCGTTTTTGCCATCTCCATGTTTCCCACCATTAATTTCCCAGTCTCATCCTCTAAGGGTCCAACATTTACTTTAGCCACCCTTTTTCTTTTTATATAACTATAGAAACTTTTGCTATTTGTTTTTATATTTTTTGCTAATTTACTTTCATAATCTATCTTCCCTTTCTTAATCAATCTTTTAGTTATTTTTTGCTGTCTTTTAAAGACTTCCCAATCTTCTATACACCCACTAGAGTTGGCTACCTTATATGCCCTTATTTTTAGTCGGATACTATCCTTAATTACTTTACTTAGCCACGGATGGCTATCTTTTCTTTTACACCCCTTTTTCCTCAGTGGAATATTTTTTTTTTGGAAGTTGTAAAATAACTCCTTAAATGTACACCACTGATCATGTACCGTCTTACCCTTTAATCTATTTTCCCAGTCCACTCTAATCAAATCCGCTCTCATACCTTCATCGTCTCCTTTATTCAAGCTCAGCACGCTTGTTTGAGATCCAACCTTCTCACCCTCTACTTGAATATGGAATTCAACCATGTTATGGTCACTCATTCCAAGGGGATCCTTTACTAGGACATTTTTAATTAATCCTGTCTCATTACACAGGACCAAATCTAAGGTTGCTTGCCCCTTGGTCGGTTCAGTTACATACTGCTCAAGAAACCCATCCCTAATACACTCAATGAACTCATCCTCAAGGCTGCTCTGCCCAATTTGATTTGTCCAGTTAATATGATAGTTAAAATCCCCCATAATTATAGCTGTTCCCTTATTACAACCCTCAACTATTTCCTGATTAATACTCCATCCAACAGAGTTGCAACTGTTCAGAGGCCTATAGACTATGCCCACTAGTGTTTTTTTCCCCTTATTATTCCTTATCTCCACCCAAACTGTTTCACTATCCTGCTCCTTTGATCCAATATCATTTCTCTGTATTACAGTGATACCTTCCTTTATTAACATAGCCACCCCTTCCTGCCTGTCCTTCCTGATTGTTAAATAACCTGGTATGTTTAATTCCCAGTCATGGCCACCCTGCAGCCATGTTTCTGTAATGGCCACAAGATCATACCCATATGTAGTTATTTGTGCCGTTAACTCATTCATTTTGTTATGAATGCTACGTGCATTCAGATAAAGAACTTTCAAATATGTTTTGTGACACTTAGTTCCTGTTTTTTCCCCTTTTACTACGTTACCTTTTACTCCATACCTTCTGTCCCTTCCTGACACGTTCTGTTTTTTAATTTCCCCACTGCTACCTAAGTCTATGACCTTCTCCATTGTCATTTCTGTTATTTGCTCTCTAGAAACCTCCCCCCCATTAATTAGTTTAAAGCCCTCTCTACAGCCCTAGTTATATGATTCGCCAGGACTCTAGTCCCAGCACTGGCCAAGTGGAGTCCGTCCCAATGGAACAGCTCCCTCCTGTCCCAGTACTGGTGCCAGTGTCCCAAGAAGCAAAACCCATTTCTCCCACACCAGTCTTTGAGCCACGCATTTAACTCTTTAATTTTATTTATCCTAGCCCAATTCGCTCATGGCTCAGGTAATAATCCAGAGATTATTACCCTTGAGGTTCAGTTTTTTAATTTGACCCCTAGCTGCTCATACTCCTTTAACAGAACCTTCTTCCTTGTCCTATCTACGTTGTTTGTACCAACATGGACCATGACAACTGGATCCTCCCCCTCCCACTCCAAGTTTCTTTCCAGCCCAGAAGAGATGTCGTTAACCCTGGCACCGGGCAGGCAACACAGCCTTCGGGACTCCCGCTCTTGACTGCAGAGAACCCTATCTACCCCCCTAATGATACTATCCCCTACAACTACAACATTTCTTTTTACTCCCTCCACTTGAATGGCCCCCTGTACCACGGTGCTGTGGCCAGGTTGCTCATCCTCCCTGCAGTCCCCACTCCCGCCCTCACAGGGAGTAAGAACCTTGATCCTGCTTGACAAGAGCAAGGGCTGCGGCTCCTTCAACACTACATCCTGGATCCATGTACCTTCCTCACTCATAGTCACACCATCCTGTCCCTGACCACGGACTACATCTGCAGTAATTAATTTCATAGGTGTCACCACTTCCTGAAACATAGAGTCCAGGAACTTCTCCCCCTCCCTGATCTGTCGCAGTGTCTGAAGCTCGGTCTCAAGCTCTTTAACATGGAACTTGAGTTCCTCTAGCAGCAAACACGTATCGCAAATGTAATCACCGTGAGCCTCAATGGGGTCCACCAGCTCCCACATTTCGCAACAGTGACACGTCACCTGTTCACCCATATCTGTGTAATTAATTAAATTTCTTATTATTAGTTATGAAGACCCTCTGCCCCGATATAGATGATAATATTACACCACTATTTAATAGGACTTACCAACTTAAAGGTATAGAAGAGAAGGAAGAGGACCTACCAACCAGCTGATCACCAACCGTTCTCGTGAATGCTGTCTGGGGGACCTGTCCGGTTGAATTGTCTCGCTGCTCCGCGTCCGCAGTGTTGGATTAGCCTGAGAGTGGGAAGCAAAACAGAGCAAAAAGCAACCCCTCACCTCCCACTTGCCCGAACTCTGCCACTTACCAAAGTCTGCTTAAACTCAATGCGACTTGCTGTGGGAATTGTTTTCAAATGCTCTAGCAAAGAGCTGGCATAGACACAATGAGCAGAATGGCCTCTTTTTGAGGACACAAGCCTGATGATGCAAGTGATACAGCATCTCAGGGCAGGAGGAGGGTTACCAGTGTGTATTTTTTCAATATGTTACCACAAAATTCAGTATTTGTATTTATTAAAATGAGGCATTAAGAGAGAACCACAGATTTCAAAAATGTAAGCATAAATCTTTTGTGCTGTCAGTGCAAAGCCTTGTCTTCATGGATCTCATAGCAGAAATTCAAACAGGTGCAGCCTTTGAATCATGCCCCTGCATACCTTTCCAATATAGGCTCTTTGTGGACGAGGGCCTGCACTCAGAGCACAGAAGCGGAAGATTAACCCCATAATGATTAAAAAGGATAGGAAGGAAAAGAAGCTGAATTTATTATGGATGAGATTGGCGAGCTCCCATTTTGCTCTCAAGCTTTTTTTTAGTGGAATCTGTAAGGTTCGCTAAATTTTGGAAAATTTCGACAGTCCCCGAAGATTATTTGATTAAAGAAAACCTGGTTGGAATGTACCTTAAAAACCCAGGGCATCAAAGATGGCTGCCAGGCCTCGTGGCAAAAGAGAAAGACTGCCTGTCTGAACATCTCCCATCACTGGTTGAAGTACTTGAGGTACTTAAACTGTCAATCAACTGCGGTTTAGGAAGTTCAACATCGAACAAAGGATTGTTTGTTTACAAAGCTCTCAACAGTGTTGACTCAAGAGCTTAAGCACTTGAAGCTGTCAATCAGTTGCGGTTGGGTGGTGACCACAGGACAATGGATTGTTTACAAAGCACTTGAGTGCTGTTGACTGAACATTTAAGGATGTGTTTGTCCAGCACTTGAGAAATCAGTGGGACATTTTAAACTGAGCACAAACCAGTTAAACAAATGGGAAGCACATTCAAACCCATTAGAGTCAATGGGGACAGATCGGTCCCTTTTGTATAGCCCAGATACATCCAGATTTGGGCGCGAAGATAATGGCTCCCAATGGGGTATAAAGATAGCCCCTCAAGAAGCCACTCTCTCTCTCTCCCTGCTGCCTTGCCTCCAATGCCCTGCCTACAAGAGGAACAGCTCAGCAGCCCACCCAAAGAAGTGGAATACCAGCAGTTACTTTTGAATTACTGGGGTATCTCTACTTCGGGGCGGTGAAGAATCTAAGACAGACCGCAGGGGCACGGAGCAGGCATACACTGGTGAGCATAAGCTTTCTGGCCCATTACAAGGCAACCTAGATAGGTATTAGTGGTGGGAATTAAAGGGGAATTTTGTTCAATTGTAATTTTAGTCAATTTTCCCTCGATGTGTCCATTTCTCCTCCCCGTTAAGTAAAAGTGTGCTGTATTAAGTAAAAGTGTGCAGTATTAAGCAAAAGTGTGCTGTATTAAGCAAAAGTGTGCTGTATTAAGCAAAAGTGTACTGTATTACGCAAATGTGTGCTGTATTAAGTAAAAGTGTGCTGTATTCATTATTTTCAATTCATTTTTTAAAATTTCAATAAATACTGGTCTTCTTTGCACCCAACCACGAGTCTCGTTTTGTCTACATCGCTACTGAAATAAGTCCGGCGGTCAGAACCAGAAAGGGGAGCGATTCAAAACCGCACAGGGCCTGGAGCAGCTCAGATACTTCTGACTGGCCAGAGACAAACCCCAGGGGCAACCAAAACCACACCCCACCTTCCCCCTTTTCTACAAAATGGCGACCGCGGCAGGACCGTCGGCAACAGTGTGCAATGTAGCAGACGGTGTTTTGGTCTGGAGAGTGCAGCAGTTATTGGGTTTATTTTTATCACACCCCTGATATGTTTGTGGTTAGGTACCCGCAGGCTTAGGGAAGTTAAACCAGAGAGTTGGGATAAGCAAATGGAGATTGAAGAATACCAGGCCAAGATAGAGCCCCTGGTGGACCAGCTTAGTGAGGGCAAAAGCCACTCGAGGTACGAATTAGAGTACCTGAAGTGCCTAGTGGCAGAGGGCAAGAGCAATCAGATGAGGGTGCGGGAGGAGAATGCCCGCCTCATACAAGATGTAAGAGAGCAGGAGGAAAAGGTTAGGGAGGTAAAGGCAGTGTATAAGCTGGCCTTCGACCAAGGGTTTGAGGAAGCAGATCATGGCCCCTGTAGGGAAGAGATAGAAAGCTTGAATATGGCTTTAAAGAGGGCAAAGGGGATGATATGTCTTATCAGCCCGAAGATAGGCCAGTCGGATTTTACCGGCAACCCAAATAGAACCGTCCCACAGGCAACACCCATAACAAAGTTGGTCAGGGAATCAAAGGTCCCACGACCGCCACCCACAGCTCCTAGCTTTCAGGAGCTCTGGCAGCAAAGCGGGGTGGAGGATGAGGTGGTAGAGGAAGCACAGCAGGCCCTGCTAGATAGGCCGGGACCAGGACCAGTGTACCCCCTCCGACAACGGAGGTACGGTCCGCCCATTGATGACGATGACCCAGGGGCCATCCAGAATCAGTTTGTGGTGCCGTATGGCTCCCACCAACTCAGGGACATGGTTAGCCACACCCCCAAGCTCACTAAAAAGGGAGACCCCTCACTGCACTTCAGGGAGATAGAACAAGCAGCTTGTGTTAATGATTGCGATGATGCTGAGCAAGCAAAAATGCTGCTGTTTCCCTGGGAGGTGATCTCCTCCAGGCCCTATCTGGCGAGTGCAAAAGGGGGCAGAAGGATTATGAGGATCTGAGGAATGAGATATTGGAGGCCATGGGACTCAATGATGGTAGTCCATTCGCCCGGGTAGAAAGAACGGTGCAGCTCCCAGGGGAGTCCCCTCAGGCGTTCACAGACAGGCTGTGGCCAGTCTACCGGGGCGCATGCCCGGGAATGCCAGGGCGGGCAGCACTGAACCCAGTCCAATTGACACACTGGCTCCGTTGTCTTATGACAAACAGCCTACCCCAGATCCAAGCCCAGGTCGTGGCTTGGTTTGACCCCCGAAACCCCCAGACCACCGAAGAAGCGGTGATCTGCCGGCTCACAGTAGCCTTTAGAAACATGAGGGGTATCGAGGCACCCCAACCCAAGGGAAGAGTCCATGAGGTTAAACCTGGGAGCCAGAGTAAGAAAGAGTGGCACCAGGAGGGGAACCGTCCCTCCCAGGCTAGGTTAAATTGTTATGGGTGCGGGAAAGACGATCACTGGAGAAAAGACTGTAAGAATCCCTGGAAAGATAGCAAGGGAAAGGATCCCACAGCCCCAGCCCAAAAGGCAGGACCAGATATCCCTCCCGCTGCGATTGAGTCATTTTTACAGTCCCTACGGTCTCTTCTGACTGGCCAGGGGAGAGTAGCAGCCACCACCGCTGCTTTGACCCCGTCTGCCCCATCCCACTCCCAGCAATGACTAGAGCCCGTCGAACTGTGTCCCCGCAAAAATGCTGAGGGGAGCAGGCCCTATGTTAAGATGGGGGTGAAGACTGTGCGGGGGAGATATTCGGTGGACACTGGAGCTTCCAGCACGGTGGTCCATTCGGAAGACCTGACCAATTCACCCCAGTCTAACAAGGTCCCATTTAGCTTAATGGGACCCACAGGGAACAAGCAGGCTGGGGAAAGGTCAAAACCTTTGGTCATAGGTTTGGGATCCCTCCATACCACGTGGGAGGATAACCAAAAGACCAATGAGGTGGTCAAGCAGGGAGATAGGGAAGTAGAGTTCTGGGACTCCTGTAGAGCAGGCCCAGTAGCAGCAATCCGGGAAAAGGGAGGCACATAGGGGATAGCTTTGGCCCCGGACCAAAAGCAGGTCCATGCCCAAGATTCTGCTTTTAAGGCCGCCCTGGTAAGGGAAAAGAATTTAGAACAGGGTTACTGGCAGGCTGCTAGTTATATTAAACAATGCAAATTGTTTAAGCCGGAGGCAGGGAAACAGGCAGCTGGAATTGAACCTGAGATTAGGAATCCTCAGTCTGTAGCGCGTACACTCACACAGACTGCACACGCAGGCACAGTCGTGTGCGTGAAGGGAGAACTTCCCCAGCACTTGGCCCGAGCGATTCCTCCTCTCTTATGGGACTCCGGGGAGGAGCCTGAACCAGGTTTTGAACCTGAAGGGGAAGACTCTCAGCCACCGGCAGCCAGTGGCAAGGAATTGCTTGTCCCCAGCCCAGGTTTGGGAAGGGAGGGACCCAAGGGAGAAAGTCCCCAGCCAGCAAGGACTGTGACCCGAGCTAAGGGTCTGCTCACCAGGGTAGCCCCACCAGCGACACTCCCTAGGAGGTCTCTTCAGGGACCCCAGCCCAAGAAAGTATGGTCACCCACTTTCCAGTGGAATAGGGCGGTCTCCCGAGTCAGGGAGAAGCCAAAAGACAGAAGTCCCCAACCAGCAGCCATAAGCTGCGAGGGATTAGAAGTTGGGACCAGTCCAGCTTCGCTGCAGGCAGTAGCCTGCAACAGTCCAAACAGGGATTAGGCTGGCCGCCCGGAGACGGGCGGCGCTTGTATATAGCTTTGTTCAAGTAACGTGTACAGAGGATTAAGTTAGAATGTGTTAATTTTAATCTTATATTGCAATTCGGTAGTGTTAATTATTAGAGTATAAGTTTTAAGTATGGTACCGTTCCAGAGTGTTGTCTATGTGAGCCAAGGTCGCGGGACCCGATCACATTCCCCCGAGCAAGGGAACCTGGCTAGATGTATTTTTTTTAAAGTCTTTTTCAGAGTTTCGGAAGGTGCAGAGGACCATTGTGTCTTTGGATGCTCGGGGAAGGGAGCACCCCTAGCCCACGAAGGGAGGGGTCTGCAGGAGGCAGATGCCCACAGCAATTAAATTGTTATTGGAAATCCAGATTAAGATTGAGAGTTTACAAAAAGCTTGTTAATTATTTTATATTTTGTATTATGTACTGGTCCCAACTCCAAAGGAAATAATGTGTGAATTTAGTTCCTAACTGTGAGATTGTACTACTTGTTTAGAGTCAATTGAACAAATTGCATATGCCTGTGGACTGTTGTGTTTGTAGATTGTGGAAGTTTGAAATTCATTAATGACGGAAGAATGGTGCCATTTATTAAAGTGTCAGGCAATTGCATTACAAAAAAAAAAGGAAACTCGTTTCTTCGGTTTGTATTTTTAACAGATATGTTTTGGCTTGGTGGTAATCTCATTAAAGATGCTGTGTCATGTTAAAACTATGTCACAAGTGGTGGAGGGGCATTGGACCCCTCCAAGCTTGAATTATTGTAAATACTCAGTGGTGTAGGGGCATTGGACCCCCTCCATGTTTGAATTATTGTAACTAATCATGTTTTTCTATCGATAGATGTCTACCGTGTACTGCGATTCTCTCTGGGTAGGGGAGATGGAGGTGTCGAGGGATCAGAGATAGATATAGATAAGTATAAGGGAAGGTTGTTTGTGGGGGGTCAGAAATTATTGCTCACCTTTAAACAGGATACTACAAGCAAGTTTTAGTATCCCAGGGGGGGAATGTAAGGTTTGCAAAATTTCAGAAAATTTCGACAGCCCCCGAAAATTATTTGATTAAAGAAAACCTGGTTGGAATGTACCTTAAAAACCCAGGGCATCAAAGATGGCTGCCAGGCCTCATGGCAAAAGAGAAAGACTGCCTGTCTGAACATCTCCCATCACTGGTTGAAGTACTTGAGGTACTTAAACTGTCACTCAACTGCGGTTTCGGAAGTTCAACATCGAACAAAGGATTGTTTGTTTATTTACAAAGCTCTCAACAGTGTTGACTCAAGTGCTTAAGCACTTGAAGCTGTCAATCAGTTGCGGTTGGACAGTGACCACAGGACAATGGATTGTTTACAAAGCACTTGAGTGCTGTTGACTGAACACTTAAGGATGTGTTTGTCCAGCACTTGAGAAATCAATGGGACATTTTAAACTGAGCACAAACCAGTTAAACAAATGGGAAACACATTCAAACCCATTAGAGTCAATGGGGACAGATCGGTCCCTTTTGTATAGCCCAGATACATCCAGATTTGGGCGCGAAGATAACGGCTCCCAATGGGGTAAAAAGATAGCCCCTCAGGAAGCCACTCTCTCTCTCTCTCTCTCTCTCTCTCTGCCACCTTGCCTCCAATGCCCTGCCTACAAGAGGAACAGCTCAGCAGCCCGCCCAAAGAAGTGGAATACCAGCAGTTACTTTTGAATTACTGGGGTATCTCTACTTTGGGGCGGTGAAGAATCTAAGACAGACTGCAGGGGCATGGAGCAGGCGTTCACTGGTGAGCATAAGCTTTCTGGCCCATTACAAGGCAACCTAGATAGGTATTAGTGGTGGGAATTAAAGGGGAATTTTGTTAAATTGTAATTTTAGTCAATTTTCCCTCGATGTGTCCGTTTCTCCCCCCCGTTAAGTAAACGTGTGCTGTATTAAGTTAAAATATGCTGTATTAAGTAAAAGTGTGCTGTATTAAGTAAAAGTGTGCTGTATTAAGCAAAAGTGTGCTGTATTAAGCAAAAGTGTGCTGTATTAAGCAATGGTGTGCTGTATTAAGCAAAGGTGTGCTGTATTAAGCAAAAGTGTGCTGTATTAAGTAAAGGTGTGCTGTATTAAGCAAAGGTGTGCTGTATTAAGTAAAGGTGTGCTGTATTAAGCAAAGGTGTGCTGTATTAAGCAAAGGTGTGCTGTATTAAGCAAAGGTGTGCTGTATTAAGTAAAAGTTTGCTGTATTCATTATTTTCAATTCATTTGTTTTTTTATTTCAATAAATACTGGTCTTCTTTGCACCCAACCACGAGTCTCATTTTGTCTACATCGCTACTGAAATAAGTCCGGAGGTCATAACCAGAAAGGGGAGCGATTCGAAATTGCACGGGGCCTGGAGCAGCTCAGATACTTCTGACTGGCCAGAGACAAACCCCAGGGGCAACCAAAACCACACCCCACCTTCCCCCTTTTCTACAAATTATTGATGGGAGAAATGCTGCATCCCCCCACCACCACGATACTTGTGAGCTATAATGCAGTGCAGTCTGTGGGAATGATATGGGTAAAGTGTATACTTTGGGCTTAGAGTGAATTACAATTGCTTTCTATTGGAACCTGGCCTGGAAATTAATTAACCTGTGTCTGATGCTACTCATCCAGCAATCTGAGTGCTTCCATTAATGGTTCTTTTTGAAGCAAATGCTTCAGCATGGCGTTTTGCCAGTGTAACAACATCGAAGCAGGGATCTTCCAATTGAGATATGAAAGGTGTATTTAATTTACTGCAGTAAGGTCGATGCAGGCTACTATAATTTCTTTTAATAATGATGTGTCCGAATTCCTAAAGTTAGTTAGTGGTTTGTCCATAAAGTCTTGATTTACTGTTTTCAGCTCATTTAAGAGAAGGGCTTAAATTTTTCTCATAATGTAAACAATGATCAAAAGTTTGTGTGTAAAGTGGCGAGATACTCTGCTTGCATTTTTCTACAATAACTGAAGCTCCATGACCATTGTACATATTCCTGACATAACTTCAGCAGTACATCATATAGCCAGAAACTAGCACAAAGTATGCACTTTGATCACAAAATTCCCAAAGGCTGCACTGCATTACTGCTCACGGGTGTGTGTGTTCCAAGGGGTGGGGGCAATGGGGATTGAAATTCTTCCCATTGATAATTTTAACCAAAAAGTTGGCTTGAGTTACATCAGGTCCTAACATAGGGGAAGTGCCCCTCCAGACCCAACCTCGAACCCCCACCCTCCTCCACCCCCGATCAGGACCTCGACATTCCTGATCACTGCTGCCACCCTCACCTCCCTCCCCAGACACCGCTACCCTTCTTCCTGATCGCCACTCTCCCGATCACTCCAATCCCAGTCGCACCCTCTCCCGATCGCCCCTTCTCCAGATTGCTCTCTTAGCCGGTTGCCCGATTCCTGATCGCAGCGACCAGAACTTCAAGGCCTATTCTCGATGATCATGAGGCCCGAGGCCCAAATTAGATGCGCCTTGGGCCTATCCATTCAGGTGCAGGGATTGCTCCCTCTGCCCCTGCACACCTAATTTTGGGTGCAAACAAATTTTTACCCCACTGGTGTTTAGAAAGGAATTTCCAAAGTTTGAGGTCCAGGCAGCTGAAGTTACGACTGCTAATAGTGGAGGAAAGCGGGTGGAGTGGGTGGGGGACGGTGCAGGGGAGAGCCAGAAGGCCAGAGTCAGAGGAATAGAGAGTTGGGGTATGGGGGGCGGTGGGGAGGGGGGGCGGGGGTGGCGGTTACACATGGGTGAGACCATGAACAGATTTAAACACAAAAATGAGAATTTTAAATCTGAGACGCTGGACCAGGAAGAGGAAATCAGGAAGGAGAAGGGTGATGGGTGAGCAGGACTTGTGGCAGGATATGATATGAGCAATAGCGCTTTGAATGAGTTGAAGTTTACAGCGATTGGAGGATAGGAGGCAGGCCAGGGAATCATTGGAATAGGCAAATCTCTAGGAGACAGAAACATGGATGTGGGTTTCAGCAGGAGATGGGCTGAGTTAGTGACAGAGAATGGCAAGGTAGAAGCTGATGGTCTTTGAGATGGGGAGGTTATGGGTTGGAAGCTCAACTTGCATTGAATAGGACAGCAAGGTTATGAACTGTCCAATAGCAAAATACAGCGGATGCTAGAATCCGAAACAATGGAAACACACAGCCGTGGAGAGAGAAACAGAGTTAACGTTTCAGGTCTGTGACCCTTCAGAACTGGAAAAATTTAGAGATGTAACAGGTTTTAAGCAGGTGCAGAGGCAGGGAAAGGGGGAAGGGGAGGAAAGAACAAAAGGGACAGTCTGTGATAGGATGGAAGGCAGGAGTGGTTAAATGTTGCCATGGGGACAGCAGAATCATCAACAGCTGCCGTCTGAAAAAACAGGGGCAGGGGTTATGGTCTGAAATTGTTGAACTCGATGTTGAGTCCAGAAGGCTGTAAAGTGCCTAATTGAAAGATGAGGTGCTGTTCCTCGCGCTTACATTGAGCTTCGTTGGAACAGTGTAACAGGCCTGAGAACGGAGAGGTCAGAGTGGGAGTGCAGCAGACAATTGAAGTGACAGGCGGCCAGAAGCTCAGGGTCACCCCTGTGGACTGAATGAAGGTGTTCCGCAAAGCGCTCACCCAATCTGTGTTTTGTCTCCCCCATGTAGAGGAGACCGCATCATGAGCAGCGAATACAGTATACTAGATTGCAAAAAGTACAAGTAAATCGCTGTTTCACTTGGAAGGAGTGTTTGGGGCCCTGGACAGTGGGAAGGGAGGAGGTAAAAGGGCAGGTGTTGTATCTCCTGCACTTGCATGGGAAGGTGCCGTGGGAAGGGGAGGGGCTGTTGGGGGTGATTGAGGAGTGGACCAGGGTGTTGCGGAGGGAGTGGTCCCTTCAGAATGCTGAAAGGGGTGGGGAAGATGGAGATGGTGGAAATGGCAGAGGATGATCCGTTGAATGTGGAGGTTGGTGGGGTGAAAGATGAGGACAAGGGGAACCCTATCGTGGTTCTGGGGATAGTGGAAGGTGTGAGAGCAGAAGTGCGTGAAATGGAACGGACACGGTTGAGGGCCATGTCAACCATGGTAGTGGGAATCCTTGGTTGAGGAAAAAGGAAGGCATATCGGAAGCACTAGTATAGAAGGTGACATCGTCAGACCAGATGCGGCAGAGACGGAGAAACTGGAAGAATGGCATAGAGTCCTTACAGGAAGTGGGGTGGGAGGAAGTGTAGTCCAGGTAGCTGTGGGAGTCAATGGGCTTATAGTGGATTTTTGGCGATAGCCTATCCCCAGCAATGGAGACAGAAGTTGAGGATTGGGAAGGGAAGAGTCATGATGAACCATGTGAAGGTGAGGGAAGGGTGGAAATTGGAAGCAAAGTGAATGAAATTTTCTAGTCCAAGGGGAGAGCAGGAAATGGCACCAATACAGTCATCAATGTATTGGAAAAAGAGTTGAGGGAGGGGACCTGAGTAGGACTGGAACAAAAAATGTTCCACATATCTCACGAAAAGGCAGGCATAGCGAGACCCATGTGGATTCCCATAGCAACACCTTTAATTTGGAGGAAGTGAGTGGAGTCAAAGGAGAAGTTGTTCAATGTGAGAACAAGTTCAGTCAGGCAGAGGAGGGTGGTGGTGGATGGGGACTGGTTGGGCCTCTGTTCAAGGAATAAGCGGAGTGCCTTCAAGTCGTCCTGCTGGGGGATGGAATTGTAGAAGGATTGGACATCCAACCTGACAGTGGCCAGGGAGGGGAATGTAATTGATTGCAAGGGCAGGGAATTTCTGGTGGGGGGGTCAAAGGCGATCGGTTTGCTCTTCCCAATGAGGAACTTGCAGCTCATTCAAGAATGGATGTAGGACAAGTAGTCCAGTGGATAAGGTTAAGAGAAGTGCTTTGGAGTTAGAGCTGGGTGTTGTCAACTTGCATGTGGAAGCTGACCCCATGCAGATGAGGAAGAAGAGGAGGTCAAAGATAAATCTTTAGAGCATTCCAGGGAAAACAGTGTGGGGAGGAGAAGAGAAACTGGAGATGCTCTCGCTACGATTGGATACGCAAGAGTGGAACCAAGCGAGTGCAACTCGGATAACTGTAACAATAACAGAGGTAATGGAGGAGGAAGGTGGGAGCAACCATATCAAAGGCTGCAGAGAGGTTGAGGAAAAATAATACATTACGGTCACCGTCACAGAGGATGTTATTTATGACTTTAAATAGCGCTGTTTGGATAAATTTATACATGGAGTTATAGGAGAGATGGGCATCGATTTAGGAGTCAACAACACAGTCAAAGACTTTGAAGAGGAAAGGGAGGTTGGAGATAGAGTGGTAGTTTGAAAGGACAGAGGGGTAAAGGGTAGGGTTTTTGAAGAAGGGGATGACGATGACAGTTTTGAAAGGATGGGGAAATAATACCTGAGGAGAGGGAGCCATTTACAAGGACCTCGATGTCCTTCTCCACGAATCACTGAAAGTTAACATGTAGGTGCAGCAAGCAATTAGGAAAGCAAATGGTATGTTGGCCTTTATTACAAGAAGAATTGAGTATAAGAGTAAATGGGGGTGAAATTCAGTATAGCCCCATTTGGGGTGCTAACTTTGACGGGGTGCTAAAAGTAGTGCCCCGGAAAAATTAACGCCCCCACGCCAGAAATTGGTCAGTTGCGCCCCAAAGGGAAGCGCGGCACTACTGGAGGCGCCCCGCCTCCCTCTTGGGGCGCTGCGAGTGAATGTCATGGTGCAACGTGCCGCAGCGCCACATGCTGCGGCATGTCGCGCTGCGGTATTGCAGGCCTTCCTCCCCTTCTTAAAGGGGAGGGGCCTTGCGCAGCACGATCTGGGGCCCAGCTGGGCCCCCAGGGATCGGGAGTGCAGGCAAAAGAGCCCGGCACCGAGGAGAAGTGCCGGACTCTTGGAGCGCAGCCGGCACTCCACGGGGGGGGGGGTTCCAGAGGCCGGGGACAGGAGCGCAGGCAGGCGCTGGCAGGCGGCCAACAACAAAAATGGCCGCCCCGCACCTCGGCTTTCATTTGTGCCCTCCCGGCCGCAGGTACGCCACCCTGACCCTGTCGGACATAGCGTCCGGTGGTAAATCAGGGGGCACTCCCGAAGATCACGGCCGGGGCGTGAGCGGGGTGCTGCGCACACCAATGATGTCATCACCAGTGGCACAGCGCTAACGGTTAGCGCCACCACTAACCTCCCGCTGAATTTGGCGGGAGGCGTGGGCAGTGCCGCGCCCGGGCGCTAGTTGGTTTGCACCCCATTTAGCGCCCTCTTAAGGCGCTAACGGGTGGCGCAACCAACTGAATTTTTCCTCCAATATGTCTTACTGCAGTTATATAGGGCCCTGGTGAGACCACACCTGGAGTATTGTATACAGGTTTGGTCTCCTTACCTAAGGATGTACTTGCCATTGAGGGAGTGCAACGAAAGTTCTGCAGACTGGTTCCTGGGATGGGGGGATTGTCCTATGAGGAGAGATTGAGTAGGCTAGGCGTATATTCTCTGGAGTTTAGAAGAATGAGAGTTACTTTCATTTAAACATACAAAATTCTGACAGGGCTTGACAGGGTAGATGCAGGGAGGATGTTTCCCCTGGCTGGGGAGTCTAGAACCAGGGGTCAGTCACAGAATAAGGGGTCGGCCATTTAGGACTGAGATTAGGAGAAATTCTCTACCCCAGCGGGCTGTGGAGGCTCAGTCGTTGAGTATATTTAAGAGAGAGATGAAAGTTTGGGTGATCAGCAGTTGAATAGAAATGCAGTCATGGAAGCAGGAGGTGGGTCTTATGGACAAGATGAGCTTGGACAGGGAATGAGGGGAGATAGGAGGGAAAGTAGAGAAAAATGCAGGTTCAGGGTTATGGCATGGGGAGCCTGGGCACAACTTGAAAGGTGAGCAACAGGAAGGTGGAAGAAGCAGAGGCAGCTAAATGGATGATCTCAATCTTCATGATGAAGAAATTCATGAGCTCCTCACGCTTGTTGGGTGTGAGGGTGAAATGGGCAGTGGGGAGAGATTTAAGCCAAAGGACTAGAAGAGCTGTGGGTTATTTTTGCTCTTCAGGATGATTCTGGTTTAGTGGACAGTTTTGACAGTGAGATCCAGTAGCACTTGATATGATCCAGCCAGATCTGGTGATGGATCGCTACAAGATGTGTGTCAGAAATGCGCTAGTCTGTGACCCTTGGACTTGAAGGAGTGAAGAAAGGGATCATACTGGGGGAATGAACAGGATGGGAGAGATTAAAGGTTTTACTGGGGACAAGGGCATCAAAGATGGAGGTGAGGAAATGGTTGAGCAAATCGATAGCTGCAAAAGTATCATGGCAAATGGAGGACAAAAGGCTGTACAGTGCCCTACCATTTACTGTGTATTCCCTTGCATGTTAGCCCTCCCCAAATACATTACCTCACACTTCTCTGGATTGAATTCCATTTGCCACTTTTCTGCCCACTTGACAAGTCCATTGAAATCTTCCTGCAGTCTACAGCTTCCTTCCTCACTATCAACCACACGGCCAATTTTTAGATCATCTGCAAACTTCTTAGTCATGCCCCCTACTTTGAAGTCTAAATCATTGATATATACCACAAAAAGCAAGGGACCGAGTACTGAGCCCTGCGGAACCCCACTGGAAACAGCCTTTCAGTCACAAAAACACCCATTGACCATTACCCTGCCACTGAGCCAATTTTGGATCCAAATTGCCATTTTCCCTTGGATCCCATGGGCTTTTACTTTTCTGACCAGTCTGCCATGTGGGACCTTGTCAAAATCTTTGCTAAAATCCATGTAGACTACAACAAATGCGCTACCCTCATCAAACATCCTTGCTACCTCCTCAGAAAATTCAATCAAATTAGTCAGATACAACCTTCCCTTAACAAATCCATGCTGATTCTCCTTGATAAACTGCGCCTTTCTAAATGATGATTAAATACTCTACCTCAGGATTTTTTCCAATAGTTTGCCCACCACTGAGGTTAGGTTGACTGGCCTGTAATTACTCAGTCTATTCCTTTCTCCCTTTTTAAACAATGGTACAACATTAGCTGTCCTCCAGTCCTCCGGCACCACACCTTTAGCCAGAGAGGATTGGAAAATGATGGTCAGAGCCTCTGCTATTTCCTCCCTTGCTTCGCTTTACAGCCTGGATACATTTCATCTGGGCCTGGCAATTTATTGACTTTCAAAGATGCTAAACCCCTTAATACTTCCTTTCTCACTGTGTTTATCTCATCTAATATTTCACACTCCTCCTCCTTAACTACAATGTCTGCATCGTCCTCTCTTTTGTGAAGACAGACGCAAAGTATTCATTAAGAACCATACCCACATCTTCCACATCCACACACAGGTTACCTTTTTGGTCCCTAATAGGCCCAACTCTTTCCTTAGTTATCATTTTGCTCTTTATGTATTTATAAAACATCTTTGGGTTTTCCTTGATGTTACTTGCTAATATTTTTTCATGCCCTCGCTTTGCTTTCCTAATTTCCTTTTTAATTTCATCCCAGCACTTTCTATATTCCTCTAGGCTTTCTGCAGTATTTAGCTCTCAGTATCTGTCATTAGCTTTCCTTTTTTGCCTTATCTTATCCTGTATGCCCCTTGACATCCAGGGGTCTCTAGATTTGGGAGTCCCACCCTTTTTCTTTGTGGAAACATATTTGCTCTGAACCCTCACTATCTCCTCCTTGAATGTCTCCCACTGCTCTGACACTGATTTACCTTCAAGTAGCTGTTTCTAGGCCACTGTTGCTAAATCACATCTCTGCTTAGTAAAATTAGTCTTTCCCCAATTGAGAACATTTACTCCTCGTCTATCTTTGTCCTTTTCCATAACTACACTAAATCTAACTGAATTATGACAACTACCACCAAAATGGTCTCCAACTGATGCCCCTTCCACCTGCCCAGCTTTATTCCCTAAAACTAAGTCCAGAACCGCCCCCTCTCTTGTTGGACTTGCTATGTACTGTACTGGCTAAAAAAGTTCTCCTGAATGCATTTTAATAATATTGCGCCCTCTATACCTTTTACACTGATTCTATCCCAGTTAATGGCCCAGTAATTCCGGTCCCAACGCGTGAGTACGGACGGTGTACTCACGCGTGGGCCTGTTGGAAGTGCCGGATTTCAGCATGCACAGCGCATGCGCGGGAAACCAGCATTTCCTCTCCATCGAACTAAGGGGTTAAGAGGTCCAACGCGTGCGCGCAGGACTCTGCGCGCACGCGTTGAACTTCCTTCGTTTTGACAGGTTTGCGCGTGTGCAAGGGCCTGAACTTTTTAGAAATGAAAAAAGGAGGCGTAAGGAGTGGATTCTTGAAGGTAAGTGGTCTATTATTTAAAATTATTACTTTTTTTCCACTGATTCATTGTTTATAAGGTTTTTACAGTAAGGTAAGTTTATTTTTAGACCCGATTTCGTAAAAAATTCTTTTTTTCACAAATTTTATTAATTGTTTTAAATAGTTTTTTAAAGTTATTTATAGTTTATTTAATTATTGGGATGTTTTTTAAATTTTTAATTAAAGTTAAACTAGTCTTTTGGGCGCCCGTACTTTTCATGAGTTTGACAGTCTTTACTATCAAACTCATGAATGAATTTCCCCTCCCCTGGTTGGCTGCAGAGTGCTCACCTGATCCCAGCCGGCACATCACACTAACTACGCCACTGGATCAGGTGAGCACATCGCGCCGACAGCTGAACCGGGCCAGTGACAGGAAATGCAAGCAGGCCCGGGCTTCAGATGTCGGCGCGCAGGGTGAGTGCACATCGGGGGCTTGCACGCGCGGCAAGCCCCTGATCCTAATTTCAGGGCCAATATTAGGGTAGTTGAAATCCCCTACTATTACTGCCCTATTGTTTGTGAACATCTGAGAAATTTGCCTACATCTTTGCTCTTCTATCTCCCTCAGACTGTTTGGGGGTCTATAGTACACTCCCAGCAGTGTGATTGCCCCTTTTTTTCCTTTAGTTCAAGGCATCGGGCCTCATTTGATGATCCTTCTAACATCATCCCTCCTCACAAACTGTAATCAGTATTGCGACCCCCTCCTACTTTTTCATCCACGTCTCTATCTCGTCTGAAAACCCTGTAACCAGGAATGTTGAGCTGCCATTCCTGCCCTTCTTTCAGCCGTGTTTCAGTAATTGCTACAATATCATACTCCCACATATCTCAAATCAAATCAAATCAAATCAACTTTTATTGTCATTGTTAGTGCACAAGTGCAGTACAACGAAATGTAGGCTTGCGGCTCCCGAGAGTGTACATTTAGATTAAGACATTTAAACATTCAACAGACATTTGGCTTGTAATACATTAACATAAACATAACCATAATAAAGTGCATTGGCAGATGTGCAGGCTTTAGAGTTTATTTGTGGAGTTCAGTAGGATGACAGCCCTGGGAAAGAAGCTGTTCCTAAATCTGGTCGTACGGGTGCGAATGCATCTGTAGCGTCTCCCAGATGGCAGGAGGGCGAACAGACTGTGGCTGGGGTGGGTAGGGTCTTTGATGATGGACCGTGACCTCCGTAAACAGCGTTTCTGGTATATGTGCTCTATGGTTGGTAGCCGGGTGCCGGTAATGCGTTGGGCAGTTTTGACTACCCGCTGCAGGGCTTTCTGGTCATAGTAGCTGCAGCTGCCATACCATACTGTGATACAGTTTGTCAGGATGCTCTCTATTGTGCAGCGGTAAAAGTTAGAGAGGATCAGGGGTGACAGGTTACATCCCTTCAGCCTCCTTAGGAAATATAGGCGCTGCTGGGCCTTCTTCACCAGAGAGGAGGTATTGAGGGACCAGGAGAGGTCTTCCATGATGTGGACTCCGAGGAACTTAAAGCTGTCCACCCTTTCCACCACAGCCCCATTGATGTGGATGGGGGTGTGACTTCCGCCTTTAGACTTCCTGAAGTCCACAATGATTTCTTTGGTTTTCTTGATGTTAAGGGCCAGGTTGTTATCGGCGCACCACTTCACGAGATGCTGGATCTCCTCCCTGTAGGCTGACTCATCGTTGTTGGTGATCTGGCCTACTACCGTGGTATCATCCGCAAACTTGATGATGGTGTTGGAACCATGAACAGCCACACAGTCGTGGGTGAAGAGGGAGTAGAGGAGGGGGCTCAGCACACATCCTTGTGGGGCCCCCGTGTTCAGGGTCAGGGGGGGAGGTGTGGTTACATAATTTGACAGACTGGGGTCTGTTTGTTAGGAAGTCCAGGGTCCAGTTGCAGAGGGAAGTGTTCAGGCCAAGAGTTTGGAGTTTGGTGGCCAGCTTGTTGGGGACGATAGTGTTGAATGCTGAGCTGTAGTCTATGAACAGCATTCTGATGTAAGTCTCCTTACCATCTAAGTGATTCAGTGCCAAGTGTAGAGCAGTTGTGATTGCATCCTCTGTTGATCTGTTTGCACGATAGGCAAACTGGTGTTGGTCAAGAGAGGCGGGAACACTGGCTTTGATGTGAGCCAGGACCAGTCTCTCGAAACACTTCATTATGACGGGTGTGAGTGCGACAGGTTGATAGTTGTTCAGGCACATCACAGCCGTTTGTTTTGGCACAGGAATAATGGTAGTGGTCTTGAAGCATGTGGGGACTACTGCCTGGGCCAATGACAGATCGAAGATGGCGGTGAAGACATCAGCCAGCTGATCAGCACATTCCTTGAGTACCCGTCCAGGGATGCTATCCGGTCCAGCAGCCTTTCGTGTGTTCGCTCCGCGTAGAACACCCCTTACGTCGGAGGTCGACAGAGTGAGCACCTGGTCTTCCGGGGGTGGCAAGGCTTTGGTAGCCGGCTCCCTGTTGTCCCTGTCGAAGCGAGCGTAGAAGTTGTTAAGCTCCTCCGGAAAGGAGGCATTGCTAACCGGGGGGCTGGTGTTTTTGCCCTTGTAGTCAGTGATGGACTGGATGCCTTGCCACATGCGCCGGGGGTCCGAGTTGTTGTGGAAATGATCCTCTATCCGCAGCGTCTGTTTCCTTTTGGCAGTCCTGAAACCCTTTTTTAGGTTGGTCCTAGCTGCACTGTAAGCCGCCGCGTCGCCAGATTTAAATCCTGCGTCGCGTGCTTTCAACAGTGAGCGGTCCTCTCCGTTCATCCAGGGTTTCTGGTTGGGGTATGTCCTGATATTTTTATGGGTCATGATGACCTCGACGCAGCTGTTAATGTAGAATAGCACTGTGGATGCGTATTCCTCGATGTCATTATGGGCAAACATGCCCCAATCAGTGCGCTCGAAGCAATCCTGAAGCTCCGAGACTGCCCCCTCTGGCCATACTTTCACTGATCTCACTGTGCCCTTGGCTCATCTGCCTTTCTAAGCACTGCCAAACCCCTTTGTTGTCTATTTTCTAGTCTTTGTTTCCTCGGCCTTCCAAACTCACTTACTAATTTTCTGCCTTCCATTTCCAGCTTGCATTCTCTCCCTTCTGAACCTATGCTCAGGTTCCCATCCCCCTGCCAAGCTAGTTTAAACCCTCCCCAACAGCACTAGCAAACCTCCACATGAGGCTATTGGTCCCGGCCCTGTTGAGGTGTAACCCGTCCGGATTGTACAGGCCCCACCTCCCCCAGAATGAGTTCCAATGCCCCAGGAATCTAAAGCCCTCCCTCCTGCACCATCTCTCCAGCCACGCATTCATCTGCTCTATCCTCCTATTTCTGTGCTCACTTGCGCGTGGCACCAGGAGTAATCTACCTTACTACCTTTGAGATCCTGCTTATTAATCTCTTTCCAAGCTCCCTAAAATCCGCATGCAGAAGCTCATCCCTCTTTCTACCTATGTCATTGGCACCGATATGCTCCACGACCTCTGGTTGTTCACCCTCCCCCCTCAGAATGTCCTGCAGCCGCTCAGTGACATCCTTGACCCTGGCACCAGGGAGGCAGCATATCATCCTGAAGTCACATCTGCGGCCGCAGAAATGCCTGTCTGTTCTCCTGACTATTGAATCTCTTATCACTATTTTTTAACCTTGCTCCTTCCCCTCTGTATGGCTGAGCCACCCATGCTGTCGTGGACTTGGCTCTTCCTGTACTCCCCAGACAAACCATGATTCAGACACAAATGAAATCAGCTATTTCCTTAAAATGCAGAATTTTGATGCAAGTTCTGAGAAGAATCTCTGTTCATTGCACAGGGTTCTACTGCTGCAAACATCAATCCAGCATCACACTTTCACTGTAAACAGAGTAAGCAAATTATGAATGCACATCTCCCCATCTGTAGGTTGATCCTGTTTCCCAGGCAATGCTTGGTAGAGGAATAGATGTGATAGGCTCCTAACTGTGCATGCAACTCTACCTGACTCAGATAAGATAGTGGAAGGTAGGATTGCCTCTGTTGAAAGAGTGCAAACCTAATTCTTTCCGAATAATTTAAAAGTACAAGTGAGATGCTCTGCTTAACTGAGGGTAAATAAAGATTCTGGGTCGGTTTTGATATTTCAGATATGATGCACCTGCTACAATTCAATTCCATGGGAAATGTCACTGCTTTAGCTCCACTGTCTACTCAGCTGGTTTGTCAATTTTTAAAATTCTGTGCAGGACTCATTATGAATGCATAGTGCTAAGTCGATCAGTGTGACCTGAAAGAGATTACAATATTTCAATGGCAAGAAATCAATCTATTTAAACATTGGTTTAAGTGCTGGATTGATGTTTGCAGCCAGTGCAATGAACAGAGATTCTTCTCAGAACTCACAGCAAAATTCTGCATTTTAAGAAAATAGTTGATTTCATTTGTGTCTTATTAATAGACTATTATTGTCTTAAATTACATTCTAGTGCCAATTGTCAAAAGTACTCTATTTCAGTGTTTCCAGGGACCAATTAAGTGCTTGGTTTCAGTGTCTATGCATGTCCTGGAATCTTTATTGCTTTTTTCCAGAATGAAGTGAGAATGCCAGTAACATCCCTTCCATCTCAAAGACTATCGCAGCCAACATGACACCACTTCCTCCCATACACCAAATGCTGTCAGCTTCATCTGGTCAGATTACAGTCACATAATAGGAAGTTATTTCACTGTTCCTGCTTCATCCCCAAATGGGAATCAAATGGGATTATTTGATAAATGCAGAGGAAGTCAGAAAAGAGAGGGAGGTAGCAAGACATAGAAATAAGAAAGAAAACCCACTGAGCATATAGGGCCAGCATTTAAGAGTTGCAGAAAATTCATCCTGAATGTGATGCACCTTGTGTTTTGTGTATTTTAATGACATTTTCAGTCATTGCACCATCTTGGACATTCATTTTCATTTTCTCTAAATGTGAACTGAGAAATTGCTCTCCACCAGCACTCAAATGGCCACAATGGCACACTCCATAATTCAGCAGCAGAAATCAGTTGAAGATTGTTATTTTATAGTGTAATGAAGTGCCTGAATTAAAATCTCAGGCACAAAATAACTATAGCAATTTTATCAAATTCGGAAAGTACCCTGTATAGAAAAGGTTCAGGTTTTTGCTGGAAGGCCCTGCTCAATACAATCATTATACAATCGCTGCATGGTTTCATTAATCAGAAATAAACTGAAGGCAAGGAATGGGCTTAAAGGGGTGATTCCACGAACCAGCATGCCCAACAAGGAAGACGTTGGCAGGGAGAGTATTTCAGGAAATCGCAGGCGCAGGACGCAAATTTCTGCCGATTAACTTGACTGAGAAGAAAAGCACAGGTTGCATGTTCACAATTTCTGTAATAAACTTTCTGCAGGATAGCGCTGGATCATGGATTCAAACGTTACATTTATACTTATATTTTTTTTAAACAAATAGCATTGTCCCTATTCTTAATGCAGTAGAACAAAATTCCAGAACAAGAAATAATTTACAATCTTTTAAAAACTGTTCTCACCAAGTTTTCTTCATTTCCCTCCTCTTCTCTGCTCACTCCTCTCGGTGGTACAGTTCCAAGGTACCAGTGGTGCTGCAACTATAGCTCATGACAGAGGGCAGAGCTCAGGAGAAGGTAATGTGTGACCCACACATCAATCAGGGTCACAGGAGAACACACTTCTAGCATCCTTAAACAGCAATTCCTTTGCTTGGATGAATCAGAAGGAGTTCCACGCTATTGATCAGTCAAGGTTTCTAAGATTACTATGATAGCAAAATACTGCGGATGTGGGAAATCTGAAATAACAACAGGAAACGCTGGAAAAACTCAGCAGGCCAGGCAGCATCAGTGGAGAGAGAGAACAGAGTTAACGTTTCAGGTCGATGACCTTTCGTCATCGACCTGAAACGAAAAGTCATCGACTTGAAACGTTAACTCTGTTTCTCTCTCCACCGATGCTGCCTGGCCTGCTGAGTTTTTCCAGCGTTTCCTGTTGTTATTTCTAAGATTACTGTTGCCTGCTGTATCCTCTACAATCTTGTTCTGCAAAGGGAGCCTAATAGAATAAGAAAGAACTTGAATTTACATAGCACCTTTCACAACCTCAAGACATCCCAATGCGTGTTACAGGGAATAAATTACTTTTGAAGTGTCGTCACTGTTGTAATGTAGGGAAATGCAATATCCAATCTGTGCACAGCAAGGTCCCACTACCACAACAATGTGTATTTATATAGTGCCTTTAACGTAGTAAAACGTCCCAAGGCACTTCACAGGAGTATTTTAAGACAAAAAATTTGACACCGATCCACATAAGGATAAATTAGGGCAGGTGACCAAAAGCTTGGTCAAAGAGGTAGGTTTTAAGGAGTGTCTTAAAGGAGGAAAGAGAGGTAGCGAGGCGGAGAGGTTTAGGCAGGGAATTCCAGAGCTCAGGGCCTAGGCAACGGAAGGCATGGCCACCAAAGGTTGAGCGATTATAATCAGGAATCCTCAAGAGGGCAGAATTAGAGGAGCGCAGATATCACAAACAACAATGATATAAATGAATAAATAATCTGGTTTTAGTGATGTTGGTTGTGGGATAAATATTGGTCAGAACACCGGGAAATCTTTCCTGCCCTTCTTCAAATAGTGCCATGGGATCTTTTAGTCTGCCTGAGAGAACAGACGGGGCCTAAGTTAACCATCTCTTCTGAAAGACAGTACCTCTGACTCCTTCATTGCTCCACTGAAGTGTCAGCTTAAATTATATGCTCAAGTCTCTAGAGTGGGACTTAAACCCATTACCTTCTGACTCAGAGGCAACAGTCCTACCACTGAGATAAGGCTGACACCTAATGATGAAGCAAGAAGGTGGAGATAATGAGGCTGAGCATAAGGGAACAGTGTTCGCTGCTGAATAAACTGCTTGAACTCTTGCACCACCAGACAAAGTCTGATTGTACAAGCATTTCCCACATGTGCCCAATCTCCATGATTTCTTTCCATTGAGTCCAGTTGTACATCAGCATTCTCAAAAGTAACCTCATTTCTCCCAACAATGTGAATCAGCCCCAGAACAAAAGCGCTGTCAAGACACATTCTACTATGTCAGTGTAACTTTTATTAACTCTTGCAGTGCATAGTGCAGGCATGTTTAATGTTTTTTGCCCCAGTGCTTCCCCTCCATCAAAGTGTATGGGGTGTGCATTCTACATCCTAACTTGGTGCTCCTGCTAAACACTCCCCCAGTGGGCAGAGGAAGTGAGATGGATGGTTGCTAGGTTTCCGTGGGGGCTGCATGAAATGGAGATGGTTCGGTTTCTCCTTCTACATGCAAATGAAGACAGCATGGTAACCAATGAAGTGGCAACCTGGACCTGTGTGCTTGTTGTCTTTCCAAGTCATTTGAGTGAAGTGGCGCAGAGCACCTGATAGGCAACTCCATCATCTAATCCAACTTCTGTCATTCCCCAACTGCTGAAGACTCCTTCTGCATGGCTGGAGATCTGTGTCAGAGCAGCCTCCGGGCAACAATGAATCTCTGTGTTTTTCGCT
Source organism: Somniosus microcephalus (assembly GCF_052327205.1). Lineage (NCBI taxonomy): Eukaryota > Metazoa > Chordata > Chondrichthyes > Squaliformes > Somniosidae > Somniosus > Somniosus microcephalus. The sequence continues at coordinate 84,654,397 of NC_141001.1, forward strand.
GATTCCCAAATGTAGTTAATTTTGGAGGACGCAGCCTGCTATAAATTGTAACTCAAGTCTCCATTGTACCTCAGTCAAAGAGTGCTCCTCTGCAATGGGCCCTGGAGTAGCCCTATTCTACATGGTGATCTGCAGCTTGGTTAGGCGGTCATGCAGCACTGCACAGATATAGGTTGTGCACTCTTCTGTGGATACCCACATATTGTACAGGCTGTGTGGCAGAGTTTCAAATTATTCCATAATGCGCTCATGTTGTACCACCAAAGAACAGCTGTAGGCAGGCCCTGAGGGGTAATATACTGGCATGGGTGGAAGATTGGCTATCTAACAGAAAACAGAGAGTTGGGATAAATGGTTCATTCTCGGGTTGGCAATCAGTAACTAGTGGTGTTCCGCAGGGGTCAGTGCTGGGACCCCAACTCTTTACAATCTATATTAACGATTTGGAAGAAGGGACCAAGTGCAACATATCCAAGTTTGCCGGCGATACAAAGATGGGAGGGAAAGCAGTGAGTGAGGAGGACATAAAAAACCTGCAAAAGGACATAGACAGGCTAAGTGAGTGGGCAGAAATTTGGCAGATGGAATATAATGTTGGAAAGTGTGAGGTTATGCACTTTGGCAGAAAAAATCAAAGAGCAAGTTATTATCTAAATGGAGAGAAACTGCAAAGTGCTACAGTACAAAGGGATATGGGGGTCCTGGTGCATGAAACACAGAAGGTTAGTATGCAGGTACAGCAGGTGATCAGGAAGGCCAATGGAATCTTGGCTTTTATTGCAAGGGGGATGGAGTATAAAAGCAGGGAAGTCTTGCTTCAGTTATACAGGGTACTGGTGAGGCCACACCGGGAATACTGCGTACAGTTTTGGTTTCCATATTTAAGAAAAGATATACTTGCTCTCGAGGCGGTTCAGAGAAGGTTCACTCGGTTGATTCCGGAGATGAGGGGGTTGACTTATGAGGAAAGGTTGAGTAGGTTGGGCCTCTACTCACTGGAATTCAGAAGAGTGAGAGGCGATCTTATCGAAACATATAAGATTGTGAGGGGGCTTGATCGGGTGGATGCGGGGAGGATGTTTCCACTGATGGGTGAGACTAGAACTAGGGGGCATAATCTTAGAATAAGGGGCTGCCCTTTCAAAACTGAGATGAGGAGAAACTTCTTCACTCAGAGGGTAGTAAATCGATGGAATTTGCTACCTCAGAGAGCTGTGGAAGCTGTGACATGAAATAAATTTAAAACGGAGATAGACAGTTTCCTAGCTGATAAGGGAATTAGGGGTTACGGGGAACGGGCAGGGAAGTGGACGTGAGTCTAGGTTCGGATCAGCCATGATCCTATTGAATGGCGGAGCAGGCCCGAGGGGTCGTATGGCCTACTCCTGCTCCTACTTCTTATGTTCTTATGTACAAAGGCAGCTGGAGGAGTTCCTGCAAGTGGAAGACATCTCTCATCACAAACGGTGGGGAGGGCAATATATTAGTAATATCAGTCACTGTTATAAATCTCATCATTCATCAAGAAACTACTCATGAAATAACGCTGGACGGCCAGCTGATGGCGCCGTCCATGGAGTACAAATACTCGGGCGTCGGCCCCAGCTTGCCAGGGACATTTTGCATTTTGTAAGACACGGTACTAGTGAAGTACAACGAGACCTCCATGTTCTGAAATAAGTTGATTAAAGCCTTGCTTTATGCTCAAAACAAGTGCGTAGTGAGTTTTATTACGTCAGTCACCGTAATTTCATGGAGCTTGTTTGATTGCCTGTGGAAGTCAGAGAGGAATTTCCCAGCGTTTTCTTTCCTGAATTAACTAAAGGTTTTTTCTTTTTTTTTGCCTCAGAAAATTGGGTAGATGCGAGGGGAGCGGTAAAAATTCTGGAGAGATCGGTTACATAGTGGACCGGGCTGGCTCAAGGCACCAACTTGTCTTTCGTTGTTCTTTATCATATGTTTGTACGTCCAAATCCTTGGGTGCAGGAACTCAAATAAGCCTTCAAGCTAGTCCTCAGCTTGCCACTGTGTGAGTTAATGACACTGGATTCTGTGAGATGCTAGCTTGAGGCTATACGATTGGCCCACTTACCTCCTTCTCTCGGGTCACCTGAAGGAACAGAAGGAGAACATACTTTTCAATGCAATACATCCATTGAAATATAACTGCACATGGTAAGAAATTGCAATGTGATGCACTGAAATGTTGCTATGTGGGCCTGTGTGTGAGGAAATGAATGTGTGAGTAAGTAAGGAAATAGGCAAACGAAAGCAAAGATACCAGCATTAGCTTCAGAAAACCCTCAAAATTTAACCTCTCCCAGTCCTTTTACGACCTCCACATCCATAATCTCAATGTTTTTGTAGGGAGCACACTCTGTATTCCTCGCTGAATGAATCCTGCTCATGTTGTACAATATATTTATTTCGACAAGCGCTACCACATATTAATAAGGTAGATGCTGCTTACATGACATTTCTGCTGCACTGTCAATGAGGTCACAAGGATAAGTCATCAGTGTAATATCCGTGTATCTTAATGTTGTGTCCTTCAATAATCAGACAACAGGCTGCAGGGAACGATCAACAGCGCCTAGAAATTCAGTTGCGTTCGCCAGCCGTTAACGCCATAAGAGGGGTAGATTTCCAGCGCTAGGCACTTAGCGCCCAGGCGCAGAATGAACTGCGCCTACGCCCAACTTCAGTTGTCATTTAGCGCCGGCGCAAAGTGTTTGCGCCCGCTCAGCTGCGCGCGCAGCTTATGACGTCATTTTGTCGTGCAACGCTGTTTGTGCGCCCCAAACCGGAAATTCAGTGGCGCCCGCCCAACGTGGGCGTGGCGCTGTTAAGAACTGTAAAGTGGAACGCAACAGAGGCCCTGCGGGCCTCGGGGAGCGCTAATTAAAGGGCACTTACACTGACCTATAAAGCCCAGCCATTTTGCTGCAATGACTTTAGTGCTTTGGATTTCTGGACAGAGACCAAGGAACAGAGCTTACTGATTTGGGACAACATAGGAGAGGTATTTTTGGCTTCTGGCCAGAGCTTGGAAATTTGATTCATTGTGATTTCACTGTTTGCAAGTTTATTATGGGGGCTGTATGGGGTGGCAACCCTCAGTTGCAGCATTATGTGCGAAGGGCTCGCAGACGCTGTGTGAGAGGGCCAGCCATGCCTAGACGCAGAGGGGCCATCAGGCGTCGGCAACGTAGGCCTTACCCACTCAGGGAATACCGGCAGCAGGTGTCCTATCTCACCATGACTGCCGCGCAGTGTGTTAAGAGGCTGCGCTTCAGAAGGGAGGTGGTTGCAGAGATCTGCCAGCTGCTTCACCGAGATCTGCGTCTGCAGCTGATGTGCAGGACGTCTCTCTCGGTGGAAGTGAAGGTCACGGTGGCTCTGAACTTTTATGCAAGCGGCTCCTTCCAAGCCGCTGCTGGGGACATAGCGAACATCTCCCAGTTCGCCGCGCATCGCTGCATCCGGCAGGTCACCGATGCCCTTTTCGCGAGGAGACACCAATTCATCTCCTTCCCCATGACCCTAGAGAGGCAGGAGCAGCGTGCAGTCAGATTTGGCAGGATCGCGGACTTCCCCATGGTGCAGGGCGCCATTGACTGCACGCATGTGGCTATGCGGGCACCTATCGACAATGCTGAGGATTACCGCAACCGGAAGGGCTACCATTCCCTCAATGTACAGCTGGTGTGTGACCACAGGCAGTGCATCCTAGCTGTCAATGCCCGCTTTCCAGGAAGCAGCCACGATGCATTTATCCTGCGCCAGACTACTGTGGCTGACATGTTCGAGGCACAGCCTCCACCAAGGGGATGGCTTATTGGGGACAAGGGCTACCCTTTGTGTACATGGCTCATGACCCCGCTCCGCGCGCCCAGGACCCCTGCAGAGGAGGCATACAACGAAAGCCATCAAGCCACAAGGAACATCATAGAGCAAACGATTGGCATCCTCAAGCAACGGTTCCGCTGCCTGGATCGCTCTGGCGGATCTCTACAGTATTCGCCGGATAGAGTCTCCCAGTTCGTCGTCGTTTGCTGCATGCTGCACAACCTGGCTATCCGCAGGACTCAGACACTGCCACCTGACGTAGCACCACCACCTCAGGAGGACGCGCAGGAGGACCATGAGGAGGAGGAGGAGGAGGAGGAGGAGTACCAGGCCAGGAGGGAGCCACAAGGTCCAAGGGCCGTCCGCTTATTGAACGACACTTCTAGGCCCCCTGTCAGGGAATGGCTTGTGGCAATGAACGCACCTGAATGCAGCCGCTCCGCAAGCCCTCAGCCGCTTAACGCAACAACCACTGGAAACATGACACCTGGACAAGCTGAATAAATAAAAAGCTTTATTTAACAAACTCAGGGCCCTTCCCACATGAAACAGAAAAACAGACAACACCCCCCAAAAAACTGTGAAAAGAATATCTCACTCCCACAACCTGGGGAGGAATAACAAAACTTGCCCATCCAATTGGCCTTCATCCTCGGCCTTACCAAAAGAAGCCCCCCCCACAACAGAACACAAACACCCCCATATAAAAAACCATTGGCCTTCATCCTCGGCCTTACCAAAAAGAAGGCCCCCCCACAACAGAACACAAACACCCCCATATAAAAAACCATTGGCCTTCATCCTCGGCCTTACCAAAAGAAGGCCCCCCCACAACACAAACACCCCCATATAAAAAACACCGCTGCCACCATACTCTACTGTGTGTGCCGAGAGGGCGAGTCCTTGTGCAGCCTTGTGCGGCCCCTGCCCGACCTGTTGCTCCACCTCAACCTGGGCCCTGTGGGTGTTGCAAGGCTGGGGGAAGGCTCCTGAGGGGCAGAATGCGTGGCGGCAGATGCCCTTGGGGGTCGGCCTAGACGAGGTCCGGCCCTGGAGGGGCCGGCTGCTGACTGCTGCAGCTGTGGCTGCGCAGCATCAGTCTCTGCAGCAGCTCGTCGCACCTTGGCTGGGGGAGTTGCAGTGGTGGCTGCAGCAATGGGGGCAAGCTGGCTGATGGCACGCGCTCGCTGTTCGCCAGAGACACTGGCACTCGGCCAGGCTGGCAGTGCAGCAAGCGCAGCAATCTGGTGGAGGCCAGACTGCTGTGCTGCAGCAGGGCGGTGGGTGCCCTGGCGATGCTTCCCCGACACAGCGAGTGTGGCAGAAGTGAGTGCCCGAACTGCCCTGGTCTGTGCCCGCATCAGATCAGTGAGTGTCTGCACGGCACCACTCATGAACTCGCGACTCGCGTCCTGCGCTGCCGCGAGTTGGTGGACACCCCTGTCCTGCGCTGCCGCGAGTTGGTGGACACCCCTGTCCTGTGCTGCCGCGAGTTGCTCGACAACCCTGTCCTGTGCTGCCGCGAGTTGGTCAACACCCCTGGCGTGTGTTGCCGCGAGTTGCTCAACACCCCTGGCCTGTGATTCCCCGAAAGCGGCCACACTATGAGCCAGGGACTCAATGGCCTGAGGCAACTGTCCCACAACCCCCATGAACTCCTTGTGGCGCCGCTCCGAATCCGCCGACATTTGATCAAGGAGGCGCACCTTCTGGGCGAGGTCCGTCTCCGGACTGGAGGCCGGACTCTCCCTCTGGGGAGAAGGCCGCCGAGCTGGCCGACCCTTCCCGCGTGCCTGGACGCCACTGGGCCCAGCAACTGCCCTCCCCTGCAACACTTCCCCCCTCTGGGGCGAAGGCCACCGTTCTGCCCGACCCTTCCCGCGTGCCTGGACGGCACTGGGCCCAGGAGCTACACCCCCCTGCAACACTTCCCCCTGGCTCTCCTCCAGGCAAGACGTGTCCCCTCCATTGCCATCCCCTGGCGCAGATGATGCTTCCCCCGATGTGCCGCCTTCCTGTTGGTCCTCGTCGTGCTCCTCTTCCGAGGGTCTGGCACTCTCTGCTTCAGGGACCTCCTCCTCACCAGCTGAAAGCAGGAAGGCACAAGAGTAGCTTTACAGTGAGGACAGGGCGTCAGCGAGGGAGGCATGAGTGGTGGCATTCAGCGCATTGGTCGGACAGTGGCAAAGGATGTAGATCTGATGCGCTAGGGGAACGAGAGAGGTCCAAACGGTCATGTCCTTACCATTGGGTCGCAGCACAGTGTTGGCATCTCCAATGGCAACAGGGCCAACCACCCGGCCACGCATGAGTCGAGCCACGCTCTCCTCCAGCTCACTGAGCTCCTGGAACTGGGCACGGCCTCCCCCGGTGACATTCTGGCTCTTCAAATTCCGGGCCATCTTGGCCTGCAAGAGAAAGGACGGCCTCTAAGTACATTGTGGTGGCCTGTTGTTGTGTGCACTGCCTCCCATGGTGGAATAGCTTGGCCAGTGTGGTGGCCTGTTGTTGTGTGCACTGCCTCCCATGGTGGAATAGCTTGGCCAGTGTGGTGCCCTGTTGTTGTGTGCACTGCCTCCCATGGTCGAATAGCTTGGCCAGTGTGGTGCCCTGTTGTTGTGTGCACTGCCTCCCATGGTCGAATAGCTTGGCCAGTGTGTTAAGTGCAGAAAGTGCTATTGAGGATCATGCCAGTGCCATAGCTGCGGGAGGAGGGCTGGCCATTATGCCTTTGAGGTCCCTTTGCCCATAATGTGAGGTGCACATGCAAGGATGAGGAGGACACTGGAAAGGGTACTCACCTTGACCATCCGAGTGAGGTCGTTGCACTTCTTGCGGCATTGGTCACCAGTCCTGGGGACATCGCTGTTGACTGACACCCTGTGGGCGATTTTCCTCCAGGCTCTCCTGTACTGCCTCCTGGGAGCCTTCTTGCCACTGTCCGGGCACAAGATCTCTTTGTACCTTTCCAACTCCCTAACCAGCACCCTCAAAGCATACTGGGAGAAGTGCTGCGCTCATTCACGGGCCTTCTCCATGGCTTCAGGCGCTATTTGGGTCCACCAGCAGTGTTCAGGCCTAGCTGCAGGGCTCCACTATCCAGGGCGTGGCTGCAGACCAAGTCGACCCTTCCCCCTTTAAGAGCTGGCCGGCGTCAGGGTGTCTGCTGTCAATCAAAACATGACCGCACCTGCGCTGCGCCCGGCCTCGGCGTTATCAGTCCGCACCGCCGGCTTAGCGCCTGAAGATAAGAGTGCAACGCCAGTTTCAGCGCTCGCCCAAACTCTTGGCCAGATCTACTGAATTTCGGCGAAGTGACCTGCAGTTTCCGGCGGGCGCTAACTTTAGCGACCACCCGACTTTACCGCCCCAAAAGTGGCTATACTGAATTTCTAGGCCCAGGTGTTTACTGAATGAGGTTCAAACTGCAACTGACTGTACAGAGCACCACTCAGGGTTTATATACAGGTGTGGTCACTGCCGGTACTACAGTATACAGGAGCTGTAAAAAGTAGTTCTCTCCCTTAAGGTATATATACATTACATACATTACAATTCCTCCCCTTTTAGATTAACAGTACCATAACACTCATTTAACAATTAACATTTTTAATATACAAATACAATGATATATGAAAATAGTCCATTCATATATTCAGTCTCTGGGGAGGCTTCCTGACTCTTTCTGGATAACGCCTTTCCCGAGTGTCTCGCTTTTGGCGCGGAGGCGATTCTAGCACCCTGTCATCAGTTGATTCATCAGCTTCCAATGCTATTGTTTCTGAGGTAGATGCGACCTGTACGTCGGGTTCCTCACCAGGTACGTATGGCCGAGACATGGGGTTGACTCATTCCTGTGACTCTAGGATCTGGTCAGCATGGCTTCTCACAATGTTCTCCCCAACATCCACTGTGTACATTAGTGGCCCCTGCCGTGTGCATATCATTCCTGGTTGCCATTTCTCTGTTTGGTAGTCGCGGGCCAAGACTGGTTGCCCTACATTGAAGCTCCTTGTCAGCTTCTCATTGATGTGCTGGAATTGCTTACTCTCAACATCTCTTCGTACATTTGGTCTGAGCAAATCCAGACGAGATCTCAACCTTCGGTTAAAGAACATCATAGCAGGGGCCTGGTTGGTGACTGCATGTGTTGCATTTCTGTAGGCTAACAGGAAATTGGCCACCTTATGCTGCAGTGGAATATCGTCATCGCACATGGCCTTTACTGCTTTTTTAAAGGTTTGTACGAACCTCTCAGCCAATCCATTTGTGGCTGGATGATACGGGGCGGATGTGTAATGCCTTATCCCATTCCTTTTCATAAATCTTCGAAACTCTTCGGACACAAACTGTGGTCCATTATCAGAGCAAATCTGCTCTGGCAAGCTGTTCCTGGCAAAAATGGTCCGTAGGACTGCAATAGTTTTCTCCGTGGTGGTGGAGGACATTTTGATGACCTCAGGCCATTTCGAGTGCGCATCCACGGCTATTAAAAACATTGAGTCCATGAATGGACCAGCAAAATCAATATGCACCTGTTGCCATGGAGATGAGGGCCACTCCCATGGGTGTAGAGGGGCATGTGGTGGTGCATTTTGGACCTTCTGGCATCCTGAGCGGCTCTTTGTCAGGTCCTCGATTTGCTGATCGATCCCCGGCCACCACACATAAGCCCTAGCAAGGCTTTTCATTTTCAACCCTCCCAGATGACCTTCGTGAAGCTCATTGAGCACTCTCTCCCTTAACTTGGGTGGAATTACCACTCGGGATCCACACATCAAGGTCCCCTGGCATACTGACAGCTGTTCTCTACTGGATGAGAATGCTGACAACACTGAGTCGCCATGTGCTGGCCATCCCTTCACCGTCAAATCATATACCCGAGACAGTGTCGGGTCATTTCGGGTCTCCTTCTCTATACCAGCGTTAGTTACTGGCAAGCATTCAATTGTAGTCGAATGAAATATTTCGACAGGATCCACTGCTGGTGCTTTCTGCGCAGTAGGCAGTGGCAGGCGTGATAGCCCATCAGCGTTTCCATGCTGTTTCGTGCCCTTATACTCGATTTCATATTGGTGCACCCCTAGAAAAAGGGACCATCTTTGTAGCCGTTGCGCAATCATCACCAGAACACCCTTCTTTGGATTAAAGATGGAGACAAGTGGTTGGTGGTCAGTCAGCAAGGTGAACTTCTGCCCGTGCAGATAGTGATTGAACTTTTTCACTCCCCACACTAGGCTGAGGGCCTCCCTGTCAATCTGGGCGTAGTTATGCTCGGCTGAGGTTCGTGACCGAGACGCAAAGGCTACTGGCCTCTCCGAGCCGTCCGGGAATTTGTGCGACAGCACCGCTCCAATGCCATAGGGTGATGCAACACACGCCAACCGAATTGGTAGTGCTGGGTTGAAATGAGCAAACACCTCTTTTGATGTGATCAATGCTTTGCTCTTCTGGAAAGCTCATTTACATTCGTCACTCCACTTCCATGGTACCCCCGTTTGCAGTAGGGTGTTCAGTGGGTGTAGTACTGTAGACAAATTCGGCAAGAACTTATGGTAGTAGTTCACCAGCCCGAGGAACGACCTCAGTTGTGACACATTTTCCGGTGCTGGAGCTTTGACTACTGCCTCAATCTTTTCAGGGGACTTATGTAACCGCTCTTTATCAATAACATGGCCACAATACGAGATCTGCTCTGGAAAAACTCGCATTTGTGGCGATTAGCTCGGAGCCCATATTCCTTCAATCTAGTGAGCACCTGCTCCAGGTTGGCGAGGTGATCACTGTCATTTTCGCCCGTGACCAGGATGTCGTCCAAATAACACTGGGTCCCTGGGATCCCTTGCAGGACTTGTTCCATTGCCCTTTGCCAAATAGCCGGAGCTGATGCTACCCCGAACACCAGCCGGTTGTATTGGTAGAGACCTTTATGAGTGTTGATCGTGAGGTACTGTTTCGAGGCTTCTTCTGCCTCCATTTGCAGGTACGCCTGGGCCAGATCAATCTTAGTGAAGCGTTTCCCTCCAGATAGTGAGGCGAAAGTATCTTCAATCCGCGGAAGCGGCTTTGTACAGTGTGAAGGACTGGGTTCACTGTCACCTTAAAGTCCCCACAGATGCGAACCTTCTTTGGTTCCCCAGGTGTATTACTCAACGACCTCTTCATTAAAGGAATGATGGGTGTAGCCCACTCGCTCCAGTCCACTTTGGACAGTACTCCTGAACGTTCCAAACCTTCCAGCTCTGCTTCGACGGCTGGGCGGATCGCATAAGGTACCGGTCTGGCCTTAAAATTCTTTGGGCTTGCATTTTCCTCTATTTTGATTGTCGCTGTTACGCCTTTTAGTGTTCCGAGTCCCTGCTGGAACACTTCTTGTGCATCAGTTAGCATTTTTGACAGTCATCCAGGTGTGACGTCGTCATCCTTTTTGGCATCTACAGTCAGTGCTTGTATGGAATGCCAATCTAGCTGTATCTTCCAGATCCATTCACATCCTAGTAGTGGTGGTCCTCCATCTGGCAATACATATAGATCCATTTTTGGTGTTTCCTTGCCGTTATATATAACGTTCACCCTTATTTTTCCTTTGGGGTAGACTTTTTGCCCCGTGTAAGTCTTCAAGACAATCTTTATATCTCTCAAGGGTATATGTGAGAATAGCCGCTTGTAGTCCCTTCGGTTTATGACTGTTAGGGCTGATCCTGTGTCCAATTCCATTTTCACTTGGACTCCTGCTATCTTGAGCGTGACCCAGATAGTTTGGTGATCCTCCGTTTTGATCACATTATGTAGTTTCAGACAACCCAGCTCCTTGCTTCTGGAGTCTGTATCACTCTTCTGTTCATCTGAACTACTCTCCGTCACCTTATGTACCTTCTTGTACTTCTCCTGTGGCGATTTCTTGCTGCTGGTTTCCTTTCCCGACCTGCAGACTCTTGCTATGTGTCCTACTTTTCCACACTGTCTGCACACTTTGTCCTTGAACCAGCAATCATTATGGTCGTGTGTTGTTCTGCCGCAGCGATAGCACTTCACTGTTCCGTATGACATTTCATGTGTGCCATATTCTTGCGGTCTCCGTTGTATCTCTGCAGCGCCCCGTGCGGCTGCTTCATGTGATACTGCCATGCTGAAAGCCTTGTCCAGCGTAAGATCCTTTTCTGATAGAAGCTGTTTCTGGGTTCCTTCACTTTGAAGCCCACACACAAACTTGTCCCTTAAAGTATCTGCTAGTCCCGTTCCAAACTGGCAGTGTTTCGATAGCTTCCGTTAAATACTCAGCATTACTTTCATCTTTATGCTGGTTCCTTTTGTGAAACTTAAATCTTTCTGCTATCAGCAGTGGTGTGGGGTTTAAGTGGTCCTGTAGGATTGACACTATGTTTTCAAAATCCTTTTCTATTGGCTTCTCTGGGGTTACTAGGTTTCGTAGTAAGCCATACATTTTTGCACCCAATGAATTCAACAATACCAGCGCTTTCTTGTCATCTGGAACTTCATTCGCCTTGCAGTATACTTCTATGCGTTCGACATATGTCGTCCAATCTTCAACTTCATTGTCGAACGCTGTGATACTGCCACTCTTCGGCATTTTTGGGTGTGGTTAAACTGGCTTAAAATGGCATCTCCCAGGCTTTCCTTTCTTCCTCGCTGCAGCTTAAAATGGCGTCTCCCGCGCTTTCCTTTCTTCCCCGCTGCGGCTTAAAATGGCGTCTCCCGCGCTGCTGCCAACGCCACTCTCGGCGGTCGTAGTGGCAAATGGCGACGCCCTGTGGGTTTCGTGCACTGCTCCTGCGCTGCTGCCAATGCCGCTCTCTGCGGTCCTCGTGGCAATGGCAGCGCCTCGCGTTTTCCTGCGCGCCTCTCTCCCCCGTTGACGCTGCTCGGCCCTTGAACACCGGCTGTGCTCTGCTCTCTCTCGTCTCTCTCCCTGTTGACGCCACTCAGTCCTGAACACCAGCTGCGCCGTGCACTCTGCCCTCTCTCTCTCTCCCCCGTCGACACTGCTCGGCCTTTTTCTGTGCCGCTCGGTCAGCTCTAGCCGCCGCTGTCCGGGAAGGGTCTGCGCAGTACCTGTTGCCAGCCCATTTTGCTGGACCACCGTGACTGGAAAGCCAAGCCTGGCTCTCGACAGCCTCCCCTGCGATGCTCAAATCTCCGCTGGATGACTGGGCGGTTGCCCGTGGTCGACGCCCATGTTTCTGGACTCGACCTCCTTCCACTGTTCTCCAGGAGCGAATCCCTGGGAGGTGATGCAGAGTTGCAGGTAGGTTCGAATCTGCACCGTCGCCAATGTTATATCCGTGTATCTTAATGTTGTGTCCTTCAATAATCAGACAACAGACTGCAGGGAACGATCAACAGGTGTTTACTGAATGAGGGTTACTCTAGAACTAACTGTACAGATCACTACTCAGGGTTTATATACAGGTGTGGTCACTGCCGGTACTACAGTATACAGGAGCTGTAAAAAGTAGTTCTCTCCCTTAAGGTATGTATACATTACATACATTACAATCAGGACAGGTAGTACATGTAAAACCTATGTAAATATTAGTAGCATAAGTTCATTGAAATCATTGCAAGTAAGAGGCTGCAGGTCAAACCGGAATAATCTCAATCTCATGGTCCAGAAATGGCATGAATCTTTCAATGCGCGGCATAAGGTCACAGCAGTAGCTGTTGATATTTCCACACCACGCATTGAGAGAGCATCTCAGTATTTAAAGAAACAAACCTGTTTCATCATATCTGACAGGCTTTTAAATTGTATCCATGACTTCCTCAGAGAACAGAATTATGTCAGTGCAACACTGACATAGGGGGTCCCCCAGAGAACTCTGCTGCTGGTCTCCATTTTATTTCTCATCTTCATCAACCACCCATGGGCTGCTATCAGAAACTGCTATTATACAGCACTATCTGCAGAATGGTTATCTCCATGTGAAAACATGCAACAGCCAAATCACTGCAGACAGATTTAAACACAATTGGACAATAGGCAGACAAAGGCTGTGTACCATTTAGCACTGAGAAGACTCAGTCAATAACTCTGTGAAGAAAACTTGAGAGTGATGGTGCTTACTCATCTCCCCTTTATATGGGTATGATAGTCTTTTACATTACAAATATGTGGCTCCTTTGCTTGGCAATCACATCAAAGATATGGTGATGTAAGGATGTAATTAAGGTCACTGGAAAAACTGGTTCAGGAGTGAAAATCCTGTTGGCATAGTTGGCAACTGTATTATTCCATCAAGCCTTTAACTGTCCAGTAAGAATAATATTATAACCACTTTTTTATTGTTGATGCTCATCAAGGTGAGTGATGCTTTATCAGAAGACTTCCTCATTTCAGGCACCCAGGCCACGATTCTGCCTACTGAGGCGGGTCCGGGGTGGCCGGGGTCGGTGTCACATTCCCAGCCTGCTGCCTGCTCCATCCCGCTCTGTTGAAGTGACTTTACGTTGATTGGACTTGTTAAGCCCGCCCAGCAAGGTTCCAGGCCAATTAAAAGGAAGCGGGTCTGATGATGTCATTTGATGACACGTCATCAGCCAGTTTCCTTAAAGGGGCCATGTCCAATTAGATTTTGACAGTTGTGCTGTCAGTGTTCTCCAACATTGAGGCGCTGCAAACACTGACCAGCACTGCACAAAGGTGCACCGCTGCACACAGGCTCTCCCATGACTCCCTCCATATGCTTATGGAGGGAGTCACAGCATGCAGTGAGGTTCTCTTCCCTTCCAATGGGTGGAAGAGACCTCCTCAGGACACCAACACAGCCTGGTTGCACATTGCACAGGAGGACACAAGCAGGGATGTCATCAAGAGAACCAGGCCGCATTGGCGCAAACCTTTCAATGATCTCAGTAGATCATGAAATATTACTGCAAAGCCACACTCAACCTCATCCTCCTGTGCCACTCATCACATCCCCATCACTCTGCCTTCCCTACCCTATTCCTGCACATCCTTACTCAGACCAACTTACCTTGCACCTCCACCCATCCCTCTCTATCTACATTATCACTTCCCTATCTCACTAACCACCCCTCACACTCACCCTCATCCTAGTGCAAGCATACCAACTAACAACACACAAGGGTAGGCACTTGGGCATTTTAGCCAATGTTCTGGTTTCTGGTAATATGCTGTCAAACATTGAAACCTTTATTTTGAACACTTTGGGGACAAAATTGGGTCGCGCCCCCTATGGGGCACTAACTTTGCCAGAGTGCTACTTTTAGCGCCCTGACAATGTTAGCGCCCCCGCGCCCAAAATTCACCGGTAGCACCCCAAGAGGGAGGCGGGACGTGACTAGAAGCGCCCCGCCTCCCTCTTGGGGTGCTGCGAGTGAATATCACGGCACTACGTGCCGCAGCGCTACGCACTGTGGCACATCATGCCATGCTCTGCAGCATGTCACACCACGGTATTGCAAGGCTTCCTCCCCTTATTAAAGGGGAGGGGCCTTGCGCAGCACAACCTAGGGCCCAGCTGGGCCACCAGGGATCAGAGTGCCGGCAAAAGAGCCCGGCACTCAAGAGAAGTGCCGGGCTCACGGAACGCAGCCAGCATTCTGCGGGGAGGCTGTTCAGAAGGCCGGGGACGGCAAAGCGGGCAGGTGCTGGCAGGCGGCCAGCAACAAAAATGGCCACCCGGCACCTTCCCTTTAATTAGTGCCGCCCCGGCCGCAGGTAGGCCTCCGTGACCCCGTCGGACATAATGTCCAGCGCTACCGAAAATCGCAGCCAGGGCACGAGCGGGGCGCTGCGCACGGCGATGACGTCATCGTCAGCGGCGCTGCACCGTGGGATGTTAACGGTTACCGCCGCCGCTAACGCCTTCTGCTGAATTTCATGGGAGGCATTAGCGGCGCCAGGCACTAGTTGTTTTGTGCCTCCTGTTAGTGCCCTAAGAGGGCACTAACGGGAGGTGCAAATCAACCGAATTTTTCCCCCTTTGTGTTCTTGGACAGGTTTGTGTTCACCTTTGGAAGTGGCTTAGTGAGTTGCAGTGAATGGTGAGACATAAAGGTACACCCCCCGCCACCCCCCGCAATGGTGATGAGTGTGAAGAAAATGGCTTGGGCATTGTAGGGATGCTTTATGGTGTTGGTATGGGGTGGTGCCAACCTGGTGCATCATGTGGCAGCCAGGGTGTACAGCGTCAAGTGAAGTAAACCTGGCCGGGGTGAGGCCACCCCTGACGTTCCGGGCAGCAATGTGGTCCTGTGCAGCACCAGTTGATTGCGGAGAAGGTTGGTGTGCCTGGTGATGCTGATGTTGGGGCTGATCGTGATGGGATTCTGAGGACCAAGGTGAGATTTTTTTCAAGGGCACTGATGCTGATGGAATAGATGGCAGGTGAAGTTGAGATGACAGAAGTGATCTGTCAATGGTGAGAGAGGTTGTTCCAATGAGATGACAATGGATAGAGAGTTTGCTCCAAACACTTGCTATCTGTATAAAATGCATTCTGTCTTCCAAATGCAGTAAGCAACAGCTTCTAACTTTGGAAAGTGAAAACCTATGAAATGGGAGCCTTTATAAACCATTTGCAGCTGTCAAGTTAGTAAATCATCCTATGCTAACGCAACACCCGACCTCCTTACCTGACGTGATCCCCGAGCAGTGAGGAAGCCGTGGGCGAACTCATAAAATCTAAAGGTGAGCTTAAAATACTATTTAATTGCTTCTTAACTATCTATCTAATCACCTAAATTGCCTCCCCTGCCGTTTGGTGTCGGGTCAGTTCAGCGCTGACAGACCTGACACCTGGGAGATTAGCGTGGAGGCGGGTTGACAGTGGAGTCCCTACCCGCTGTTAATCATTTCAAATTTCACAGCTGACCCGCCTCCAATCCCGTTCTTTCAGCGCCGGTCAAGTAAAGCACAGATAGCTGTTGACTGGAGCTCTTCAAACTCTGCTTTAAAAATATAGCCTAACAATGAAATTAATTTCAACTGCACTACTATGATGTTTCTGTCTCTGCATATGCTCAATTAAAGCTGAATTTGAGGTAGTTTTGTCCGGAAGCAACAGAAGAGTAAATGTTATGAATTTGTGCTCCCAGAGCTTTGTGCGTTGGGATTGAGAATTGATTGTTGAAATGTGGAGGTCAGCGGACTCCATGGGATTTTCTGTCCATTGGGAAAGCTCTGCAGGTCACACTGATCTCCACGTCTGAATTCCTGATGGGTGCTGCAAGCAGGCTAAGCTTTATTCATAAATTCATAAAATGTACCCATCGGTATTTTGCACATGTGACAGAGATAACCGATAGAAAAGACTTAAATCCTATAAGTGTTCTGGGATAACATTCAAACCTGGATTCCAGAGGAGAAAAGCCAGTATGCTAACATATTGTGGCACCTAGTTCCCCCACCTATAGTCCTGTTTGACAAATTGCAGGAAAAACTCACCACTCACCTCTTGTTCAAACCTATTAAGCCGAGGAGACTGCCTTGTCTGTGTCACAGTTAATTCCTCAAAACAGTCAGTCAACACTGAGCTTTCTGCAGGATTATTACTGAAGTCTCACCACAGGGGTCACCAGCATTTAAACTCAACTTCTTTGTTTACACAGGCTATTCTTAATTCACATTGTCTGACGATTCAGTTTTTGTTTAACACGAAATATCTGCTTTGTCATGTTATTTATGTTGCCTGATGCAAATTATTTGATCATTTAAAGTTTTAGCAGCGCAAAAGGAAAGCTGAGTTATTGCATCGGGAACACAGGAGCTGCCACAGCTGCGCCTCGGTATTCGGATCGCTGCAGTGAGTCTGCACGGGATCCCACTGATGAAGCTTCGCCTCACCGCCACCCTATGGGCATCCATCCCTTACAGACAGTGCAATCACCTGCAATTGTGTACTTGTATGCAGAATTGTAAGTGAAAATTAAATGAGGCTTGTTGGAGCATGCAGTTGGCCATGGAGCATCCAATTAGCAATCGGGAGGCCTTTGAGCTTGCCCATTGGCGCATCAAAGCAATTTCTCTGCTCTGAGGAGCTGCTGCAGTTAATTTTGAGAGACATCTGTCCTTCTTACAGATGCCTCCAGCTGCATCTATTGTTATGCTGTCCAGTGGACCACAAAAAAGTGCATACAGAGGCATTCTTTTATTCTTACCAGTCTGTCTCCAAGAAAAGTATCATGCATCATGCACAGAGAGCTGGCAAAATAACTTATCTACCACTACGGTGATTATGATTAGAAACAGTGTTCTGCTGTCGGTAGACAAAATTAAATTAAATGTAAAATTAAATAAGAAAAATAATCATTGATAAGCTGTAACATAATTTTGATCTTATCAAATAATTGCAATTAATTCTTACAACAAAAGGCACAGTTTCTAATGTGTTAACTATTGCTCCTGTTTATTCATCAATGTAAGATTTGCTAATCATAATGCAAACTAAATGATATAATTTTAGACAGTTGCTGTGAAGTAGCTGTCAATAAATAAATGAAGACCCTGACACAAGCGATTAAACTTCTAATAACATATTCTTTCAGAATCTGAGGTATTATTATACTAGCACTGGTATGCAGAAATGTATGGTATGCACAAGGACAACAGAGCTCTAAATGTGAGCGTTTACACACATACACACAACTCTTTTCACCAGCAACAAATTCAGGTTAATATTTAATGTTCAAAGAAATCTTGTGGCTTTAATATCATGGCATAGAGACAGAAGAATATGATTAGCATCTACGTGAATCACTGAAGCAACTCGGGCAACTTCTTTCAAACTGTTCTGATGAAAGGTCAGCGACCTGAAACGTTAACTTCAATTTTCAAGACTGAGATCAATAGATTTTTGTTGGGTAAGGGCATCAAGGGCAATGGAACAAAGTTGGGTAAATGAAGTTAAGTTACAAACCAGTCATGATCTGATTGAATGCTAGAACAGGCTCGAAAGGCTGAATGGCCTCCTCCGGTTCCTACATTCTCACTTTGTTTCTCTCTCCACAGATGCTGCCTGACCTGCTGAGTGTTTTCCAGTATTTTCTGTTCTTATTTCAGATTTCAAGCATCTGCAATATTTTGCTTTTGTCTCTTTCAAAAATGTGTTCATTGAGAAATTGATCACCTGTTTGGCACATTTCCAATCTAACATAAATTCGCACAATACTGACTCCTAAAAATATTTACCTTGATTACATGTGGTGTACTAACTCTTGAATCTATATCATTTGAACATTGCAAATATCCTGAATTACTTTACTTTTACCTCAAGGCTTCGAGCAGCTCCACTGTAAAGCGACCACATTTCTCACAGAGGATTCAAAAGTGTTTAGCTATGTTTAACTCATTTCATTTTGATTTCTTTGATCTGAAGAAACAGCACTCCAGAAATATTGGCCATGATTTCGCCTATCTGGGCAGCTTCAAGGCGGCAGAGGTCATCGGCAGGAGGGGCGACACCGATGCTGTGTTTATCCCGTCGATAAATCAAATCTTGCCCCTCACCCTGTGCATTTCCCGGCCTTATTAAAAGGTGCGGGTCTGGTGATGTCACCGGATGATGCGATTATTGCCGGTTTATTTAAAGGGGCCATTGCCCCAGTTACTGTCAGTTGCAAATTGATAGCATTCAGTGCTGTCAGTGTTTGAGTCTCTGCACTATGAGCTTGCAGCGCCAATGAACAGCACCTCACTTCACAGATGAGTCCCTCCATCATCTTTTGGAGGGAGTGAGAGCATGTAGGGAGGTTCTCTTCCCTGTGGACGGCAGGAAGAGGACTCCCCAGCAGACAAAGGCAACATGGCTGCAAATATCGCAGGAGGTTATGGGGCTGTCAGTGGTGGTTCGCACCTGGGTGCAGTGCCGCAAGAGGTTCAATGATCTTGTAAGATCAGGAACAATGAGTATTAAGCCACAATGACCTTGATGCTGCTGTGCGTCTCATCACATTCGCACCACTTTACATTGGCTCCCCTACTCCTGCACAACGCTACACAGCCCAACATCCCTTGTACCTTCATCCATCCCTCGAACTCTACATTATCAGGTCGCCATCTTACCATGCAGCCCTCACACTGAGCCTCATTGTTATGCAATGACAGCAACTAACAACACAAAAGGAGGAGGAGGCAATTTGGTATTGCCAACCCACTCCATCAAATTGTCAGTGTAAAGCTCTATGCCATTCCATTCCCTACACTCGTACCATCACTCTCACTGAACCTTCTCTTCTTTCCCTCCTTGCAGGAAAAGATAGCCCACAAGAAGAGGGAGAGGGAGAGAAAGAGAGGAGGGCCTCCACAAACCATGTCATATCTGACGAGTGCAGAGGAGGCAGCACTGGAGATTGCTGGAGTGGTGGACGTTCTGGAAGTGAGGGACAGGGAGAGAGGCTCAGTAGAAGGAGCTGGTGACAGAATTAATTTCTATACAATTGCATGCCTTTCATCAGTCCCTTATATGGGGTGTGATGTCAAGACAAGATGAATGCTCATCATGTAGATAATGGTATGAGTCTGCAGTAGACATCCTGTATATCTAACTGATGTCTTCACTCTCCCACAGGTCCATCAAGAGCTTCCCCCCAATGTCCAGGAGCAACAGGAACAAGACTCCTCAGAAGAGCCTCCTGCCTCTGAGGGCGCAGCGTCACCTCAGACAAAGCAACCCAGCACCAGCACAGAGTCGCACACCTCGGTGGGTATGTCGCGAGATAGGGTAGTGTTGTCACCTGGTGTCTCACAGATCACAATTGAGCAGCAGCAGATGGTGGAGACATTGACAGCAGTGGAGACTCCTCGTTGGAGGGCGCAGGAGTCTCCTAGCTCTGCTGAGCATCATGCAGACGCTGAGCCTTGGGGACCATCCAGGAAGAGGGTGATCCTGGAACTGTGGGAAGAAGGCTCTGACTGGTTTTGCAACCGCGGTGATTGCGAGTGTGCAGAGAATGGGGGAGTCCATCTCCAGCATGAGCAACACCGTGGTGCACTCACTGGCAACTATAGCTTCCTCCATGGTCACCTGTATGGAGGAGACATGGCGCCAATCGCATGAGAACATGGTTTCTCTTCAAAATAGATGCTCATTTAGGGAGGAGAGATGGGCATCTATGGAGGAGAGAAACCAGAGTCTCATAAACCTTTGTAGGAGGGATGTCAGTGTAGAGGTGGGCCCTCTTGGCCCCACTGAAGTGCAGCAAGGAGCTCTGTAGCTATTTTGCTAGCAGGGAGGTGCAAGTGACCCATGAGAGGGATGATGGTGGGAGGGGACATAGAAGTGGGGGCTCTGCTCCAAGTGCTGTGTCAACCCCTTGGTCAGAGCCCCAGATGCCTCCCCGGACAGTGATGGCAGAGTCTGTGCATGCACAGTTGCAGGAGGAGCAGACTTTGGCAGAGCCATCAGTGGCTCCAAAACCCAGAGGATGACTGCAAAGGTATCTAAGCAGGTGCAGCATGAAGATGAGGAGGCTGCCACTACCTCTGGTCAAACCACAGGGGAAGCACGATGTAGAAGCACCCGGAAAAGAAAGATCCCACACAAATAGTCACAAGGGTAGTCACTCGGGTGTGTCTTTCTTTATCAATGTTATGTTAGTATTCTATGAAGTGCTGTGAATAAACCATCTAATTGTCACAATTGGAAGTCGTTGGCAAATTTGTGTGATGAAATGGCAGAGTGAAAGATCAGGGCTCATTTCACACCCAACAATGGTGGTGAGAGTCACAACGTGGGATGAATCATTGTGTGACTGCTGCATGGTGTTGGTGTTGGGTGATTCAAACCTGCGTACGTGGGTGGCAGCTACATGTTGGATGCATGAAATCTGTCATTGATAAGGGTTTCCCTGGCATGATGGGCAGCAACGTGCTCATGTACTGGTCGCAATGGGACCGCTGGCTCATCCAGGTGTTCCTCATCCTTGTCACCAACCTCATGGTGCTCCTCCCCGTCCTCATCTTCCTCGTCCTCCGATGAGGCTCTGCGCTCAGCACCGTCTCCCTCATCCAGTACTAATCCTCGCTATTGCGCTATGTTGTGCAGGGCGCAGCACAGCACAATTATTTGGGAGACCCTAGCTGGTGTGTACTGAAGGGCTCCTCCAGATCTGTCGAGGCAACTGAAGCACATTTTGATCAAGCCTATTGTCTGCTCGATGACACTTCTCATGGAGATGTGGCTTTGATTATAACATCCCTCAGGCTCGTTAGTTGGCCTCCTCAAAGGTGTCATGAGCCATGTTTTCAGGGGATAGCCCTTGTCTCCAAGCAGCCATCCACCAAGACTGTTTGGCGGTGCGAAGAGCTGAGGGACAGTGGACTGGCGCAGGATGTACAAGTCATGGCAGCTGCCAGGGAACTTGCCGCACCAATGGGTGATAATCTTCCTATGGTTGTAGACCAGCTGAACATTGAGGGAGTGGACGCCCATGCAGTTAATGGCCCAGAAATTCGGGTCGGGGGCTTCCCACGGGTGTAAGCCCCCGACCTGCACTTACCTTGTGCGCCGGCAGTTGAGCTGTAGGGCCCCGTGGAATTCCGCTCCGGGGCCTGGCCCAGCTGCCGGCGCACAGTGCTTGTGTGTCCCAGGGGCGTAGTTAGTGCGATGTGTCCCCTGGGATCACGTGAGCCATGGGCAGCCAATCGGAGGAGGGAAAAGCCCATTCATAAGATTGACAGGTAGACCTGTCAAAACTTATAAATACTACGGGCCCCAAATAGCATTAAACCTTCAAATATTTTTTTTTTTAAATCACACTTTTTAAATAAACTATAAATTACATTAAATAACTGTTTTAAACAATAACTTAAATTTTTGAAAAAAATAATTTTATATTATAACGGGGCTAAAAATAAACTTACCTTGCTTTAAAGTATTTAAAAATAATAAACCTGTGGAAAAAGTGTTTTAATTTTAATTAATTGACCACTTACCTTGCAAAAAGCAGGCCTTACGCCTGCTTTTTAAATGTGTAAATCCTGCAGGCTTAACCTCCTGGGAAAACTAAGTTCAAAGCGCACGTGCAGCCTCTCCTGCACGCGCGTTCGACCTCCTGAACCTCTTCGTTCAGAGGATCGGAAGTGTCGGTTTCCCGCGCATGCGCAGTGCATGCAGGAAACCAACAATTCCATTCGGCCTACGGGTGAGTACCCCGTGCGTACTCACCCGGGGAGAGCTGAATTTCTGGGCCAATAAATGCTACTGGGTTGTGATGGGGTGCCCTGATGGCCACATGTGTGCAGTTGATGACTCACTGCACCCGTGGGAAGCCAGCTAGAGCATCAAAGCCAAGCGCACGTTCATTGACACTGGCTTCATCAGTGGCAAAATGAATATAATTTGCGGACTTGTTAAAGAGGGCATCGGTTACCTGTGCGATTCATCTGTGTGCGGCAGACTGCAAGTAGTTGCAAATGTCTGCTGCAGATGCCTGGAAGGATCCTGAGGCGAAGAAGTTGAGGGCAAGGGTGAGTTTGACAGCCACTGGTAAGGAGTGTCCACCCCTTCCTCTGGGCAGCAGGTCTTGCTCCAGTAAAGTGCAAATGTCGGCGATGACCTGGTGTGATAGCCTGAGCCTCCTTTGGCACTGCTGCTCTGTCATGTTGAGGAAGCTCATCCTCTGCCTGTTTACCCTGTTTTGGGGGTGTGACCTCCGGCACGGTGCAGCCCTTCGCTGAAGCCCTCTGCTCTGTGCTGCATCAGGTGGTTGAGGAGAAAGTTGCTGCTCTTGTTTTTGCTGCTGTTGGCGTGGCTGGTTCTGCTGCTGCTGCAGGTGATCGTCATCAGATTCTGAGGACCAAGGTGAGAGAGCGTAAATCGTGCCCGTTCTGATGTTTCATATGGCAGGTGAAGTTCAGATGACAGAACCAAGATGGCAAGGGTTAGATATGATGCTGCAAGGAGTCGACAGTGAATAGAGAGTTTACTGCAACCACTTCCCAAATGCATAAAGCTTACAAACCTATTTCAAATACTCAAGCCTGAAGCTTCTGAGATTAGAAAGTGACCAGCTGTAAAATGGCAGGTTTTAAACCACTTTTGCAGCTGTCGCCTATTGAAAGAAATGGAGAGTTGTTCAGAACCCGACCTACTTACCTGGCGCGATCCCCGAGCGACGGGAACCTCGCAGAAAACTTGGAAAAAACTTTGTGCCTGCTAAAATGGTGACTAAATTGTTTTAAACACCCTCTCAACCAGCACAATTGAACGACCCGCCACTTAGTGCCGTGTCTACAAAGAGCCGGCACTAGGGAGCTCGCAAGGGGGCGGGTTCAGAGTGGGATACCACCCTGCTGTAAATCATTTGGATTTTGACAGCGGACCCACGTCCGAACCCGCCCTCTGAGTGCCAACAAAATTCAGCCCATTGTCTCAATCAGTCGGTTTCTTGCTTCCCAATGGAACTTTAGCTCCATCCTCTGGCAATAATTTTCACTCATGGCCCCTCAGGGTTGCAGAAGCAAATTTGCAGCTTTCTTTTCAACTAATTGGTACAAGGCGTCAGTGAGCTTCAATCTCTGAGTTCCCACTACAGATTGTGCACCTACATGTTAAATTTGAGTTTAAACCAAACTAGGGTAACATTCTACATCTGTGTAGTATGATCTGGCATTTGACTGCTTGGTATAATGTTAAAAACAATCAAACTCTTACTTTTCAACAACAGCTCAAAGCTTAATATTCCTTAGTAATTGATTTAGAATAGATTTATTAGGATTCCCTTACTGTTTTATTTAATGTGAAATGGGAGTGGTGATGGTGCTTGAACTTGCCACTGTGAATATAGAGCTGTTCAGCTACCCTTTTCCATAATAAATGTCTTCACAGCACATACAAAAAGTCCTTTGAAACATACAAAGGATAACAGAAGCTGTGAGCTGAGCCCGTGCTTATGTCTGCTTCTGCTTAGTTCACTCACACTGGTCTCCACCACAACAATATTGCTTATTCTGACATAGACCAGACATCACGCCAACGCATAAGGTATTATCTGGGGTAATATTTGGACGTCTGGAAGAACAAAATATTATAATTTCATCATTGCTGAATAGCAGAAGACTGCAGGAGAAATGAGCATGCATTGCTTCATTAGCAATGTGCTATTACCACGAGATAAAGACCAAATAATCCATATGAATCACCTCAAACAATAATCAAAAGACTAAGGCCTAGAAATTTGATAACGCAAAAAAAGGCGTGGGCACCGCAATGCAAGATATGCCTGCACCCGTTCAAAATGTGCAGGCAGCACATCAACTTGGTGCTGCCTGCTAATTACCATGATTGCAGCGCACAGCCTAGTGCTGAACACTCTGCTGACAGGCTGTGCACTCAGCAGGAGTCCGAAGTCCGCACTGCTCGAACGAGGCTAGCTTTAAAGGCTCCTCTTAAAGGCAGTCTGCACCTCCTAAAGATGAGCTGCCTTCTGCTGATAAAAAAATTTCAAAGTACTTCAAAGTACTTCAGCATTAACACAAATGGCTCAGCAGGCCAGGGAAAGGGCACCCAGGGTCTCGGACACAGCACTCCAGCTTTGTGCAGGGGGTCAACACTGGAAGAGAGGTCCTCTACCCACAGCGGCCAGGAGGTCCTCCAGAAAGAAGGATGTGGGACCAGATCGCTGAGGCAGTCACTGCCAGCAGTGTCGCCCACCCAGGACCTGGCTCCAGTGCCCAAAGAAGTTTCATGACCTCAGACGAGTGGTCAAGGTCAGTGAATGCATCTTCAAAAGCCATCTCCTTTCAACTGCACCACTAGCCTCACACACTGCTCAATGCACGACACCCCCACCCCCCAAAAAAATTAACCTATCAACAATCACTAACAAACACGAGGCACACCTCACATTCTTAGCTTCACATCACCCCCTTGGAGGAGATGGTGCTGGTCATTCTTGGCAGGGGCATGCGTGGCCAGCAGCGGGGCTGAAAGAATATAAGATGCCGGTATCCTTATACGTTATCCTCCTTCTCACATCCCACTTCCCCCTCATCCCACAATCTCTTCTGATTTACAATCTGCACATGGAGTAAGCATACACCTCTTGCTTTACCCCTCTCCCTTCACCACAACCCTACCCTTGTGCCTCCCTCATTTCAGACATGCAAGAAATCCAGCCTGCCCAGCCAGTGGGCAACAAGAAGAGGGAGAGGAGTGTGAAGAAGAAAAAACACCATCACTCGATTTCACATTCCCAGCCACCAGCTCCTCGAGGTCATCCTGAAAGGCCATCTGTAGTGTCCCCCACTGAAAGTCAGCAGCCTTCCACCAACCATGCTGCAGCCCCTGGGGTAGCACTATGTAACAGCATTAGGATAGGCAAAGACACACACAAGACACTAAGAAAATGCGCAAGGGTGATTCATAGGTTTTTTTGATGTAATATCGGATAATATATGGATAAAGTTGGATTGGAAAGTTTGCTTTGTGGTGGCTTTTATTTCAGCATTGTGGCCAAGAGGATGCTGTGATGGTCAGTAACAGAAGAAAATTGAGGTGTGGGACAAATATTAAAAGGAGAATTGGGGTTGTGTTCACTGGTACCACAGGCGGATGATTCAATCCCAGATATCCCAGCCAGAAAGGGGCTGTCTGGGTTGCCTCCTTCCTTCCGCTTTCTCCTCTTCCGCTTCCTCCTCTTCCGCTTTCTCCTCTTCCGCTTTCTCCTCTTCTGCTTCCTCCTCTTCCGCTTTGTCCTCTTCTACTTCCTCCTCTTCTGCTTCTTCCTCTTTCTCCTCCTTCTCCCTCTGTGAGCAGCTTGTCCCCTTCGCTGCCTCTGCTCCATCTGCATGTCATGCTGCAGCCCAAGGAAATGCAACTAGAGCCCCCAGTACTGGGAGCAAGTGGTGGTCTCAGAGGCCTTCTTTTAAGAGCCAAAGCCTTGCAAACATCCAGCAGTACTCCTTGCACACTTTAACAACTTTTTAAATGTCTTACACCAAGCCACTCCAATAAAATGTGAAGAAACCAGTACAAAAGCAAAAATCTAAACTTACCTGAATTGCATGTGTCCCTTTAAGAAGCGCTGGCAGTGGGTCCGTCGTACTACTACAGGAGAGGGTGTTAATTAGAGTGGCGACGTCCAAAATACACGATCATGCGTCAATTCAGCATTGCACGCTGATTGACGTCACGATCTGGCTCATCTAAATATGTGCAGTGAGCGCAGGCAACAGCAGTGCTGCTGCCCTGCCCAAAATGGCGGCCACCGCGTTCCACAGCGGAAGCGAAACGTCCGCCATTTTTTCTTCCAAACCGGCCTTTATGGCCAGCACAAACGGCTCCAATTTCCCGGCCTAAATGTTTTAAATGTTCTCCATTTGTATAAATTACCTTTGCACAGTAGAAAATTTAAAAACTAACACTTAAAATAGTATTTCTGCAATAAGTTATTTATATCTATAAACTGGATTTAATTAATCAGATGTTTTTCATTTCTAATAATGATTTTTTTTTTAAAAATAGTCTTACAGTCAATACCTGTGAATGTAAAAGCACTTGAAGCACCACACCACAATCATTATCAGCAGCTGACCTTTACAATAGATTCTCTGCACAAGTTTAAATTGTGCAAATTGGCTCTATAGATTCACATAAAGCATCAGGTTCTAAATGGTTACTGCATATGTGTTTTCTTTGGATAATGAGTAAAGGCTGCCAAAACAAGTGCAGTAACATTGTTATCTTCATCATTTATTTCTATTTGCATTTTATAATGCAAAGTGATACCTCGATTAATCCACATTCAATTATCCATAAATTCAATTTGAGTGGTATTTGGGAATTTGTTTAGCAGAAATCAGTTAAAATGCATTAAAAAAAATTTTTTTGCAGAATTTGAGTCCTTGATCCAGCGGGATAAATAATGATCTGGATGCCCAGGATCTGGTCGAATTTACTGCACATGCAGGTTTGATATTTAGCTTGGGAGTCGAGCTGTAACCAATTTTTGTCAAGAATATCTCATCTTTAAATTGGAAAACATGAGTCTTATCTGCACATATTGGGAATTTTAGTAAGTAATGTAAGTAGTCTAAAATATATTAAAGGTAAAAGCTCAGTGTCAGATTGAGGGTTCATTCACAGAGCAAATTCAACATTGGGGCAGTGATTTCAACCTTTGATCAACGTTAAACTAGCAATATAAAACCAGAGTCACTGCACCATGTTAAACCTGGTTTGTAAAGTTCTCAGGGAGTCTTTTTTAAAGGATATGTTGACCTTGGAAGGGGGTACAGCGCATATTAATCAGACTAATTCTGGGCTTAAAAGGTTAAATTATAAGCATAGGTTACAGAAATTTGGCTTGTATTGCCTTTAGTTTAGAAGGTTAAGAGGTGATCTAATTAAGGTGTTTAAAATGATAGAGATTCGATAGGGTAAATACAGATAAATTATTTCCTCCGGTGGGGGAATCCAGAACAAGGAGGCTCGATCTTAAAATTAGGGCTAAGCTATTCAGGAGTGAAATTAGGGAGTACTTTTTCACACAAAGGGTAGTGGAAATCTGAAACTTTCTTCCCCAGAAGGCTGTGGAGGCTAGGTCAAATGAAATTTTCAAGACTGAGATCGATAGATGGGATATGCATCAAATGTGGTAAATGGGGTTGAGGTACAGGTCAGTCATGATCTGAGTGAATGGCGGCACTGGCTCGAGGGGCTGAATGGTCTACTGCTGTTCCTATGGGGGTGGAATTGGTTAACACCATTCACACGAAACGGGCTGATAACGCACCGGTAGCCCATTACACAACATGTCCAATTTTCTTTTCCTTTGAAGTCAAAGCCAATTTCAACCCTTATGTTCCTATGTTCCATATAAGCTACTCTCATAAAATAAGCCTGAATTTGCTGAAATAAAATTTTGGTTGTTGGCTGAAAGCACTTTTATTGATCTGCCATGCAACTAGTAAGGCCTGTAAGGTTATTATGAACATCATTGTAGACTCTGTTAGATCCGTGTATCTTGATGTTGTGTCCTTCAATAATTAGACAAGAGACTGCAGGGAACAATCAACAGGTGTTTACTGAACGAGGGTTACTCTAGAACTAACTTTCCAGATCCCTACTCAGGGTTTATATACAGGTGTGGTCACTGCCGGTACTACAGTATACAGGAGCTGTAAAAAGTAGTTCTCCCCTTAAAGGTACATACACTACAATTCCTCCCCTTTTAGATTAACAGTACCATAACATTCATTTAACAATTAAATATCAACTAATTACAATTAACACTTTTAACATGCAACATTAACTGAAAATAGTCTATTTATAAATTCAGTCTTTGGGGTGGCTTCCTGATCCTTTCTGGATAGCGCCTTTCCTGAGTGTCTGGCTCTTGGTGCGGAGGCGATTCTGGCCCCCTGTCGTCGGTTGGTTCATCAGCTTCCGATGCCACTGTTTCTAGGGTAGATGCTACCTGTATGTCGGGTTCATCACCAGGTACGCGAGACATGGGGTTGACTCGTTCCTGTGACTCTAGGATCTGGTTGACATGGCGTCTCACAATGTTCGCCCAACATCCACTGTGTACATTAGTGGCCCCTGCCGTGTGCATATCGTTCCTGGTTGCCATTTCTCTGTTCGGTAGTCGCGGGCCAAGACTGGTTGCCCTACATTGAAGCTCCTTCTCAGCTTCTCATTGATGTGCTGGAATTGCTTATTCTCAACATCTCTTCGTACATTTGGTCTGAGCAAATCCAGACGAGAACTCAACCTTCGGTTAAAGAACATCATGGCTGGGGTCTGGTTGGTGACTGCATGTGTCGCATTTCTGTAGGCTAACAGGAAATTGTCCACCTTATGCTGCAGTGGAATGTCGTCATCGCACATGGCCCTTACTGCTTTTTTAAAGGTTTGTACGAACTTCTCAGCCAATCCATTTGTGGCTGGATGATAAGGGGCGGATGTGTAATGCCTTACCCCATTCTTTTTCATAAATCTTTGAAACTCTTTGGACACAAACTGTGGTCCGTTATCAGAGCAAATCTGCTCTGACAAGCTGTTCCTGGCAAATATGGTCCGTAGGACTGCAATAGTTTTCTCCGTGGTGGTGGAGGACATTTTGATCACCTCAGGCCATTTCGAGTGCGCATCCATGGCTATTAAAAACATTGAGTCCATGAATGGACCAGCAAAATCAATATGCACCCGTTGCCATGGAGATGACGGCCACTCCCATGGGTGTAGAGGGGCATGTGGTGGTGCATTTTGGACCTTCTGGCATCCTGAGCAGCTCTTTGTCAGGTCCTCGATTTGCTGATCGATCCCCGGCCACCACACATAAGCCCTAGCAAGGCTTTTCATTTTCACCCCTCCCAGATAGCCTTCGTGAAGCTCATTGAGCACTCTCTCCCTTAACTTGGGTGGAATTACCACTCGGGATCCACACATCAAGGTCCCCTGGCATACTGACAGCTGTTCTCTTCTGGATGAGAATGCTGGCAACAGTGAGTCGCCATGTGTTGGCCATCCCTTCACCGTCAAGTCATATACCCGAGACAGTGTCGGGTCAGTTCGGGTCTCCTTCTCTATATCAGCGTTAGTTCCTGGCAAGCGTTCAATTATAGTCGAATAAAATATTTCGACAGGGTCCTTTGCTGGTGCTTCCTCCGCAGTAGGCAGTGGCAGGCGTGATAGCCCATCAGCATTTCCATGCTGTTTCGTGCCCTTATACTCGATTTCATATTGGTTCGCCCCTAGAAAAAGGGACCATCTTTGTAGCCATTGCGCAGTCATCACCGGAACGCCCTTCTTTGGATTAAAGTTGGAGACAAGTGGTTGGTGGTCAGTCAGCAAGGTGAACTTCTGCCCGTGCAGATAGTGGTTGAACTTTTTCACTCCGCACACTAGGCTGAGGGCCTCCCTGTCAATCTGGGCGTAGTTACGCTCGGCTGAGGCTAGTGACCGAGATGCAAAGGCTACTGGCCTCTCCGAGCCGTCCGGGAATTTGTGCGACAGCACCACTCCAATTCCATAGGGTGATGCATCACACGCCAACCGAATTGGTAGTGCTG
Source organism: Somniosus microcephalus (assembly GCF_052327205.1). NCBI lineage: Eukaryota > Metazoa > Chordata > Chondrichthyes > Squaliformes > Somniosidae > Somniosus > Somniosus microcephalus. The sequence continues at coordinate 84,684,245 of NC_141001.1, forward strand.
GGTTGAAATGAGCCAACACCTCTTTTGATGCGATCAATTCTTTGCACTTCTGGAAAGCTCATTTACATTTGTCATTCCACTTCCATGGTACCCCCGTTTGCAGTAGGGTGTTCAGTGGGTGTAGTACTGTAGACAAATTTGGCAAGAACTGATGGTATTAGTTCACCAGCCCGAGGAACGACCTCAGTTGTGACACATTTTCCGGTGCTGGAGCCTTGACGACTGCCTCAATCTTTTCAGGGGACTTATGTAACCCCTCTTTATCAATAACTTGGCCACAATACGAGATCTGCTCCTGGAAAAGCTCGCATTTGTGGCGATTAGCTTGGAGCCCATATTCCTTCAATCTAGTGAGCACCTGCTCCAGGTTGGCGAGGTGATCACTGTCATTTTCGCCCGTGACCAGGATGTCGTCCAAATAACACTGGGTCCCTGGAATCCCTTGCAGGACTTGATCCATTGCCCTTTGCCAAATAGCCGGAGCTGATGCTACCCCGAACACCAGCCGGTTGTATTGGTAGAGACCTTTATGAGTGTTGATCGTGAGGTACTGCTTCGAGGCTTCTTCTACCTCCATTTGCAGGTACGCCTGGGCCAGATCAATCTTAGTGAAGCGTTTCCCTCCAGATAGCGAGGAGAAAATATCTTCAATCCGCGGATTGTACAGTGTGAAGGACTCGGTTCACTGTCACCTTAAAGTCCCCACAGATGCAAACCTTCTTTGGTTCCCCAGGCGTATTACTCAACGACCTCTTCATTACAGGAACGATGGGTGTAGCCCACTTGCTCCAGTCCACTTTGGACAGTATTCCTGAACGTTTCAAACCTTCCAGCTCTGCTTCGACGGATGGGCGGATCGCATAAAGTACCGGTCTGGCCTTAAAAAACTTTGGGCTTGCATTTTCCTCTATTTTGAACATCGCTGTTATGCCTTTTAGTGTTCCGAGTCCCTCCTGGAACACTTCTTGTGCGTCAGTTAGCATTTTTGACAGTCGTCCAGGTGTGATGTCATCATCCTTTTTGGCATCTACAGTCAGTGCTTGTATGGAATGCCAATCTAGCTGTATCTTTGGGATCCATTCACGTCCTAGTAGTGGTGGTCCTCCATCTGGCAATACATATAGGTCCATTTTTGGTGTTTCCTTGCCGTTTATATATAACGTTCACCCTTATTTTTCCTTTGGGTAGACTTTTTGCCCCATGTACGTCTTCAAGACAATCTCTGTATCTCTCAAGGGTATATGTGAGAATAGCCGCTTGTAGTCCCTTCGGTTTATGACTGTTAGGGCTGATCCTGTGTCCAATTCCATTTTCACTTGGACTCCGGCTATCTTGAGCGTGACCCAGATAGTTTGTGATCCTCCGTTTTGATCACATTATGTAGTTTCAGACAACCCAGCTCCTTGCTTCCAGTGTCTGTATCACTTTTCTGTTCGTCTGCACTACTCTCCCTCACCTTATGTACCTTCTTGTACTTCTCCTGTGGGGATTTCTTGCTGCTGGTTTTCTTTTCCGACCTGCAGACTCTTGCTATGTGTCCTACTTTTCCACACTGTCTGCACACTTGGTCCTTGAACCAGCAATCCTTATGGTCGTGTGTTGTTCTGCCGCAGCGATAGCACTTCACTGTTCCGTATGACAATTCATTTGTGCCATATTCTTGCGGTCTCCGTTGTATCTCTGCCGCGCCCCGTGCTGTTGCTTCATGTGATACTGCCATGCTGAAAGCCTTGTCCAGCATAAGATCCTTTTCTGATAGATGCCGTTTCTGGGTTCCTTCACTTTGAAGCCCACACACAAACTTGTCCCTTAAAGTATCTGCTAGTCCCATTCCAAACTGGCAGTGTTTCGATAGCTTGCGCAGTTCCATTAAAAACTCAGCATTACTTTCATCTTTATGCTGGTTCCTTTTGTGAAACTTAAATCTTTCCGCTATCAGCAGCGGTGTGGGGTCTAAGTGGTCCTGTAGGATTGACACTATGTTTTCAAAATCCTTTTCCACTGGCTTCTCTGGGGTTACTAGGTTTCGCAGTAAGCCATACATTTTTGCACCCATTGAATTCAACAATACCAGCGCTTTCCTGTCATCTGGCACTTCATTTGCCTTGCAGTACACTTCTATGCGTTCGACGTATGTCGTCCAATCTTCGACTTCAGTGTCGAACGCTGTAACACTGCCACTCTTCAGCATCCCTGGGTGTGGTTAGACTGGCTCAAAATGGCATCTCCCGCGCTCTCCCTTCTTCTCTGCTGCGGCTCAAAATGGCGTCTCCCGCGCTTTCCTTTCTTCCCCGCTGATGCTGCTCGGCCCTTGAACACCGGCTGCGCTCTGCGCGTTTTCCTGCGCGCCTCTCTCTCCCATTGACGCTGCTCGGCCCTTGAACACCGGCTGCACTCTGCTCTCTCTCGTTGACGCCACTCGGTCCTGAACACCGGCTGCGCCCTGTGCGCTCTACCCTCTCTCTTCTCCCGTCGACGATGCTCGGCCTTTTTCTGTGCTGTCGGTTGGCTCTAGCCGCCTCTGTCTGCGCCGTACCTGTTGCCAGCCTGTTTCGCTGGACCAACGTGACTGGAGAACCAAGCCTGTAGTGTATGTACCTTTAAGAGAGAACTACTTTTAAAGCTCCTGTATACTGTAGTACCGGCAGTGACCACACCTGTATATAAGCCTTGAGCACGCCTCTGCACCCCCAGTCTTGAGACTTCCCTACTCCAGTAAATACCTGTTGATTGTTAAGTTACAGCATCCATGTGGTTATTGAAAATCATCATACTCTCAGAATCACGGATCTAACAGTGGCGACGAGTGTCGATTCGAATCTACCTGCAACTCTGCATTTCCCTTCGAGGATTCGCTCTGGGAGGGCAGTGGAAGAAAGTCAAGGCCAGAAACACGGGCGTCGACCACGAGCAACCGCCCAGTCGTCCGGCAGAGAGTGAACATCGCAGGGGAGGCTGTGGAGAGCCGGGCTTGGTTCCCCAGCCATGATGATCAGCAACAGACTGATGACAGGTACCAGGTACAGCGCAGACCTGTCCCGGACAGTGGCGGCTGGAGCCGACCGACGGCAGAGAAAAAGCCGAGCAGCGTCGACGGGGTAAGATAGAGGGTGAAGCGCACTGGGCACAGCCGGGGGTTGAAAACCATACAGCGTCGAGGAAAAACAAAACGGAGATAGAGAGGGTAAAGCAGCAGCCGGGTTCAGGACCGAGCAGCGGAAATGGGAAAGGCGCACAGAAAAAAAAACGTGCAGAGCACAGCCAGGGCTCAAGGGCTGAACAGTGTCCGCGGGGCGAAGAAGGGAGAGCGCGGGAGACGACATTGAGCCAAGGAGATGAAGGAAGAGCGCGGGAGATGCCATTTTTAGAAGCCGCAGCGGAGAAGAAGGGCGAGCGCTGGAAGAAAGGAAAGCGCGGGAGACGCCATTTTGTGCCAGCGGAGAAGAAGGGAAAGCGCGGGAGACGCCATTTTTGACAGTTAAATCACACCCAGGGATGCCGAAGAGTGGCAGTGTCTCTACGTTTGACAATGAAGTTGAAGATTGGGCGACATATGTGGAATGTATTGAGGTGTGCTGCAGGGCGAATGAAGTGCCAGATGCTAGGAAAGCACTGGTTTTGTTAAATTCCATGGGTGCAAAAACTTATGGGTTACTGCGAAACTTAATAACCCCAGAGAAGCCTGGGAATAAGAATTTCGAAAGCATAGTAGAAATCCTACAGGACCACTTAAACCCCACACCGCTGCTGATAGCAGAATGATTTAAGTTCCATAAAAGGAACCAACACAAAGACAAAAGCAATGCTGAGTACTTAACGGAACTGCGCAAGCTATCGAAACACTGCCAGTTTGGAGTGTGACTAGCAAATACGTTGAGGGACAAGTTTGTGTGTGGGCTTCAAAGTGAAGGAACCCAGAAACGGCTTCTATCAGAAAAGGATCTTACGCTGAACAAGGCTTTCAGTATGGCAGTGTCACACGAAGCAGCCGCAAGGGGCGTTGCAGAGATACAATGGAGACCGCAAGAATATGGCACCAATGAAATGTCCTATGTAACAGGGAAGTGTTATCGCTGCGGCAGAACAACACACGACCAGAAGGATTGTTGGTTCAAGGACCAAGTGTGCAGACAGTGTGGAAAAGCAGGACACATAGCAAGAGTCTGCAGGTCTGGGAAGAAAACCAACAGCAAGAAATCTCCACAGGAGAAGTAGAAAAAGGTACACAAGGTGATGGACATTAGTTCAGACGAACAGAAAAGTGACACAGACTCCGGAAGCAAGGAGCTGGGTTGTCTGAAACTACATAAGGTAACCAAAATGGAGGATCACCAGACTATCTGGGTTACACTCAAGATAGACGGAGCCCAAGTGAAAATGGAATTGGACACAGGATCAGCCCTAACAGTCATAAACCAAAGGGACGACAAGCGGCTATTTTCACATATACCCTTGAAAGCTACAGAGATTGTCTTGAAGACGTACACGGGGCAAAAAGTCTACCCCAAAGCAAAAATAAGAGTGAAAGTGATATCCAAAGTCCAGGAAATACCTAAAATGGACTTATATGTATTGCCAGATGGAGGACCGCCACTGCTAGGACGTGAATGGATCCGGAAGATACAATTAGATTGGCATTCCATACAGGCACTGAAGGTGGAGGCCAAAAAGGATGACGATGTCACACCTGGACGACTGTCAAAAATGCTAACTGACGCACAAGAAGTGTTCCAGGAGGGACTCGGAACACTAAAAGGCATAACAGCAACGATTAAAATAAAGGAAAATGCAAGCCCAAAGTTTCTTAAGGCCAGACCAATGCCTTATGCGATCAGACCAGCCGCCGAAGCAGAGCTGGAAGGGTTGGAACGTTCAGGAGTACTGTCCAAAGTAGACTGGAGCGAGTGGGCTACACCCATCGTTCCTGTAATGAAGAGGTCATTGAGTAATACGCCTGGGGAACCAAAGAAGGTCCGCATCTGTGGGGATTTTAAGGTGACAGTGAACCCAGTCCTTCACACGGTACAATATCCGCTTCCACGAATTGAGGATATTTTCGCCTCGCTATCTGGAGGTAAACGCTTCACCAAAATTGATCTAGCCCAGGCGTACTTGCAAATGGAGGTAGAAGAAGCCTCAAAACAATACCTCACGATCAACACTCATAAAGGTCTCTATCAATACAACCGGCTGGTATTCGGGGTAGCATCGGCTCCGGCTATTTGGCAAAGGGCGATGGATCAAGTCCTGCAAGGAATTCCAGGGACCCAGTGTTATTTGGACGACATCCTGGTCACGGGCGAAAATGACAGTGATCACCTCGCCAACTTGGAGAAGATGCTCACCAGATTAAAGGAATATGGGCTACGAGCTAATCGCCACAAGTGCGAGTTTTTCCAGAAGCAGATCTCGTATTGTGGCCTCGTCATCGATGAAGAGGGGTTACATAAGTCCCCTGAAAAGATTGAGGCAGTCGTCAAGGCTCCAGCACCGGAAAATGTGTCACAACTGAGGTCGTTCCTCGAGCTGGTAAACTACTACCATAAGTTCTTACCAAATTTGTCCACTACATTACACCCACTGAACACCCTACTGCAAACAGGGGTACCATGGAAGTGGAATGACAAACATAGATGAGCTTTCCAGAAGTGTAAAGAATTGATCACATCAAAAGAGGTGTTGGACCATTTCAACCCAGCAGTACCAATTCGTTTGGCATGTGATGCATCACCCTGTGGTATTGGAGCGGTGCTATCGCACAAATTCCCAGACGGGTTGGAGAGGCCAGTAGCCTTTGCGTCTCGGTCATTAACCTCAGCCGAGCGCAACTACGCCCAGATTGACAGGGAGGCCCTCAGCCTAGTATGGGGAGTAAAAAAATTCAACCACTATCTGCATGGGCAGAAGTTCACCTTGCTGACTGACCACCAACCACTTGTCTCCATCTTTAATCCTAAGAAGGGCGTTCCAGTGATGACTGCACAACGGTTACAAAGATGGTCCCTGTTTCTGGGGGTGAATCAATATGAAATAGAATATAAAGGCACGAAACAGCATGGAAACGCTGATGGGCTATCACGCCTGCCACTGCCTACTGTGGAGGAAGCACCAGCAGTGGACCCTATCGAGATATTTTATTCGTCAATAATTGAACGATTGCCAGTAACGAACGCGGATATAGAGAAGGAGACCCGCAATGATCCGACACTGTCTCGGGTATATGATTTGACGGTGAGGGGATGGCCAACGCATGGCGACTCACTGTTGCCAGCATTCTCAACCAGAAGAGAACAGCTGTCATTATGCCAGGGGACAGTGATGTGTGGATCCCGAGTGGTGATTCCACCCAAGTTAAGGGAGAGAGTGCTAAATGAGCTTCATGAAGGTCATCTGGGAGGGGTGAAAATGAAAAGCCTTGCTAGGGCTTATGTGTGGTGGCTGGGGATCGATCAACAAATCGAGGACCTAACCAAGAGCTGCTCAGGATGCCAGAAGGTCCAAAATGCACCACCACATGCCCCTCTACACCCATGGGAGTGGCCCTCCTCTCCATGGCAACGGGTGCACATTGATTTTGCTGGTCCATTCATGGACTCAATGTTCTTAATAGCAGTGGATGCTCACTCGAAATGGCCTGAGGTGATAAAAATGTCCTCAACCACTACAGAGAAAACGATTGCAGTCCTACAGACCATATTTGCCAGGAACGGCTTGCCAGAGCAGATTTGCTCTGATAATGGACCACAGTTTGTGTCCGAAGAGTTTTGGAAATTTATGAGAAGGAAAGGGGTCAGGCATTACACATCCGCCCCGTATCATCCAGCCACAAATGGATTGGCTGAGAGGTTCGTACAAACCTTTAAAAAGGCGATAAAGGCCATGCACAATGATGAAATTCCACTACAGCATAAGGTGGACAATTTCCTATTAGCCTACAGAAATGCGACACATGCAGTCACCAACCAGACCCCGGCCATGATGTTCTTTAACCGAAGGTTGAGATCTCGTCTGGATTTGCTCAGACCAAATGTGCAAAGAAATGTTGAGGATAAACAATTCCAGCACATCAATGAGAAGCCGACAAGGAGCTTCAATGTAGGACAACCAGTCTTGGCCCGTGACTACCGAACAGAGAAATGGCAACCCGGAACGATATGCACAAGGCAGGGGCCATTAATGTACACAGTGGATGTCGGGGAGAACATTGTGAGACGCCACGTCGATCAGATCTTAGCGACACAGGAACGAGTCAACCCCATGTCTCGAGTACCTGGGGATGAACCCGACATACCGGTAGCATCTACCTCAGAACCAGTAGCAGTGGAAACCGATGAACTAACTGACGAAAAGGGGCCAGAATCGCCTCCGCACCAAGAACAAGAACCTCAGGAAAGGCGCTATCCTGAAAGGATCAGGAAGTCACCCCAAAGACTGAATCTATAAATGGACTATTGTTGTTTAATGTACATGTTAAAGTGTTAATTGTTATTTGAATATTATGGGTACTGCTAATCTAAAAGGGGAGGAATTGTAGTGTATGTACCTTTAAGAGAGAACTACTTTTACAGCTCCTGTATACTGTAGTACCGGCAGTGACCACACCTGTATATAAGCCTTGAGCATGCCTCTGTACCCCCAGTCTTGAGACTACCCTACTCCAGTAAATACCTGTTGATTGTTAAGTTACAGCATCCGTGTGGTTATTGAAAAACATCATACTCTCAGAATCACGGATCTAACAAAGCCCAGCTCTCAACAGCCTCCCCTGCGATGCTCAAGTCTCCGCTGGATGGTCGACGCCCGTGCTTCTGGACTCGGCCTTCTTCTTTCACTGTTCTCCAGGAGTGAATCCCTGGGAGGTGATGCAGAGTTGCAGGTAGGTTTGAATCTTCTCGTCGCCAATGTTACATCCGTGTATCTTGATGTTGTGTCCTTCAATAATTAGACAGAGACTGCAGGGGAACAATCAACAGGTGTTTACTGAATGAGGGTTACTCTGGAACTAATTGTACAGATCCCTACTCAGGGTTTATATACAGGTGTGGTCACTGCCGGGTCTACAGTATACAGGAGCTGTAAAAAGTAGTTCTCCCCTTAAAGGTACATACACTACAGACTCCTTGGCAAAGCAGTAAAAACTTGGCATTCCAAGGAATAATTTCCAAAAGGTAGTAGCACTTGTTATTGACAGAACAAAGTGCTGGTCTCACATTTTGAACTGAAGAATGTAATGAAACCAGTATAATCGGGCATCTCTGTGTAATCCAGGCATATCTGGGAGGATTTTTTTGTTCCCTAAGTATCTTTTCAAAATGTATCAGTTGTCAACTTGAGTAGAGAAGAAACAGAAGTTAAAATGTAAAGCAATCAGCATGGACAGGCTCGTGTAATAACCACAGCAGAGTTTTAATGAAAATCAATGAAAAGGCTAGAATATTTAAAAGCGAACAGCATTTGCAATGTAAATGAATAAGGACTAGGAAAAAAAATAGTGAAAATCAATAGAAATAAAGCCACAGGTTAGGAATCAAACTCTACAAAACTAGCAGTCTGGAATATGATTAGGGAACAGACTGCAGTGAAGAATAATAGAATCAAAATTGGACTCACATTTGCAGCATTAGTGTTCCAAAACTTACAATGATGCAGAACAATCAAATAGAATATGAGGTATATAATTAATTGAATATTTTTGGAATGAATAGAATGGCAAATATTGAAATTTCTATGAGTACCAAATACATCACACACAGAGATTCCTTTGGGCAATAGGAGAGTGAACTATTTGAATGGATCCCATTCATTTTCAATGCTTGTGTGCAGTTACTCTAAATTGCTTTCTGATATTCATAGTTTAAGGTGTGCTGCTTTTGGTACCCGGTGCCAAGGGATTAACTTTGCCTCAGGTATGGACTAAAGTATCCCTAGGCAGGCAAGGAGCTCTGGGGTGAAATTACCAGCTACATCAGACAATAAGAGAGGATCTCATTACAGTGAGAAGCACTCTTGCCAACAGATCTGCCCTTAGGTAGTTCTTCAGAGTTTCCATCAATTTGTTATTAAATAAGTTCAGGCCAACCAATGTTCAATTGGTATTCTTCTACCCCAATGAAAAGAACATGGGGGGGAGAAATTCGGTATCGTCCCATTTGGGGCGCAATTATCGGCCGGGTGCAAAGATTAGCGCCTGGCGCTAATTATCGCCTCCGACTGCAAACTTGGCTTTTATCGCCCCTGGAGGTGATTGGAGCGCTAAATCAGGCGCTACACAACTCTCTTAAGGCGCTAAGGCCGAGGAACGAGGCACTACCTCAGAGGGCGGACCAGCGCAAGTGCTGTCAGTTAGCGATTGAACACAGACACACTGGCGCAGGTCAGTTCTGGGGAGGGTCACTCTTGCTCTGCAGCCACACCCTGCTCACTGGAGCCTTGAATCTCGGCCTGGGCAGACCTGTGGCTAAATCTAGCAGCCAAGGACGATGGAGCGGGCCAGGGAGCAAGCACAGCAATTCTGCGAGCAGGCTTTGGAGGCTCTGGTTCGCGGGGTGGAGCGCAGAAGATCCATACTGTACCCAGAGAGTGGCAGGAGGCCTTTGCCACGCGAGTACAGAAGAGTGTGGAGGGAGGTGGCTCAAAGCGTTTCCTCAAGCAGCATGGTGCCTAGGACCCATGTGCAATGTAGGAAAAAGTTCAACGACCTCACTCGGGTTGTCAGGGTGAGTGCCTTTTTTTTTCAAAACCTCTTCATCCCTCCATCTCAACCTCACTTTATGGCCAGAGGGTCTTGAAAGCCCCAATGCCCAACACTCATCCAACACCTATGACCCTTTCATCAAACACACATGCACATTCCACACTTTGCATACAGTAAGGGCTATTCAACTATAGGAGGTACATCAGGCAAGACCATGGCTGCATACAGTAAGGGCTATTCAACTGTGGGAGGCACATCAGGCAAGACCATGGCTGCATACAGTAAGGGCTATTCAACTATGGGAGGCATATCAGGCAAGACCATGGCTGCATACAGTAAGGGCTATTCAACTATGGGAGGCACATCAGGCAAGACCATAGCTGTATATTTACTCAGACGCTGTCCTTTTTCTTGCAGGCCAAGCTGTCTCATAATAGGAGACAGCAGCAACGCACTGGTGGAGGGCGGCCTCAGCTTCAACCCCTCAGCGATCTTGAGGAGCACGTCCACAGGATTGTGGCAAGCCGGGTGATTGGTCCCGTCGCCACTGGAGACGCCGACCCCGTTCTGGCCAGCAATGGTAAGGTCATCACCTTTTTGTCCTCTCTCCTTCCACTTGTTCCTCACAACAGCAGCCTTTGACACTTTCATTCCAAATCACTAAATCGCTGCACTCATGCCTCCCTTGCTGCCACCCTGCCCTCACGCTAAAGCCACTCTTGTACCTCCCTGCTTTCAGATGGTGATTCACCAGGTGAGGAGACGGGCCCTCAAGCTGCCAGTGAGAGTGAAGCTGAAGGCGAGGAAGAAGAAGAAGCCGGACCATCAGTGCCACCCTCAACCGAAGCAGCCCATGCCCATACTGGGGACATGCCTTCCCTGGAGGGGCGCAGGGGGGAATGGTCTGATGAGGGTGAAGCTCCAGGGCCCAGCGGGCTGCAGCAATGCGATGGGGGTAGGGAAGCTCAGGGGCCTTCTCCCCGGAGGGAGAGTATGGCCTCGAGTCCTGCTGCACTGGACGCAGACGAGGAGCGGGTCCTCGCTGAAATGAGCGCCCAGGCGGAGCAAAGGCACACTGAGCTCATGGCTGCAGTGGCAAGGGTGCCCGAATCCATTGAATCACTGGCAAGGAGTGTGGAGCACTTCGCTGTAGCACAGGCGGCTGCCACGCAAATGCTAAGTGCTGCAATGCAGTCAGTGGCTGGTCTCATGCAGACGCAGATTGAGGCCACGCGAGCACTGACTGTGCCACCCTCGCTGGATCGGGCAGATTTCCCCGGGGCTCTCACCGCGCTGCAGCAGGCCAGCAATCTGTGCTCCACTGGGAGTGCCAGTGTGTCGGTCGAGCAGGGAGTTGCTGTCCTCTCTTAAGATGACAGCATTCCTGCTACCACCACTGGCACTTCTCCACTGCAGTTGCCACCACCTGTAGGACAGACTGCTGCCGCCCATGCAGAGTTGTTGCAGTCAGCAGCCGGGCCCTTCAGGCCCAGGCCGTCCCTCAAGGGCATCTTCTCTCTCAGTTTCTGACACTCAGCAGCCTTCCCCCAGCCTTGCTCCAGCCACTGGGGTCCCATTACGGAGGAGCTGCAAGGTGGGAAGGGGGCAATTTCGCAAGGGAAGCAGATCACCCTCAAAGGGCAAAATGTAGGAGGTATGGCAAAATGTTTTTCATTGTTTTATCGAAGGCCGAGATTCGTTGTCAAATTTTTGTTACTGTTTTGGACATTGTCTCCAGATTGTGAGAGCCAGTTATGTGAATGACTACTTTTTTTTGTGTTTCTTTCTATTACTTTGTCATGCGGAAATGGGACACACAGAGATTGTGAAATAAAGAAGTGTCTGTATTCAAAATGTACATGTTTGGTCTTTGCACTCATTGTTGCCTTGACCGGCTTAGGGGTTGCGGGATGCTTTCATTCAGGTTGTTTGAATGGCAGAAGCCATTCCCTCAGAGGGGGCCTAGAAGCGACTTGCTATGAGCCTTTGACGGACGACCCTTCCACTTTGTGCCTCCCTCCCGCCTTGGTGCTGCTGATGATCATCCTCCTCATCTTCCTCCTCCTCCTCCTCCTTCTCCTCTGGTGGTGCTCCAATGTCTGGTGGCATTGGCTGGGTCCTGAGGATAGCAAGGTTATGCAGCATGCAGCACACAACAACGAAGTGGGAAACTCGCTCAGGCGAGTACTGCAGGGCTCCTCCAGAATGGTCCAGACAGCGGAACCATTGCTTGAGCATGCCGATTGTGTGCTCAACGATGTTCCTGGTAGCTTGATGGCTCGCGTTGTATCGCAGCTCAGCAGGGGCGCTGGGCGTACGGAGCGGTGTCATCAGCCAGGTGCACAGAGGATATCCCTTGTCCCCGAGAAGCCAAACTCCTGGGTGATGCGGTGCCTGGATAAGGTCTGCCACAGAAGTCTGGCACAGGATGAAGGCATCGTGGCTGCTGCCTGGAAAGTGGGCATTGACAGTGAGTATCAGCTGTCTGTGGTCACAGGCCAACTGGACGTTTAAGGAATGGAAGCCCTTTCGGTTGCGGAAATCCTCGGCATTCTCTTGCGGCGCCCGCAAAGCCACATGCGTGCAGTCAATGGCGCCCTGCACCATGGGGAAGCCCGCTATCCTAGCAAAGCCCGTTGAGTGTTCTTGCTGCTTGTCCGGGATCATGGGGAAAGAGATGTACTCTCATCTCCTTTTAAAGAGGGCATTTGTTACCTGACAGATGCAGCAATGCGCCGCGAACTGGGAGATATTGGCGATGTCCCCAGTAGCTGATTGAAATGAGCCGGTGGCATAAAAGTTGAGAGCCACTGTTATCTTCACTGCCACTGACAGAGACGTCCTGCTCCTCAGTTGAGGCTGCAGATCTGGCTGAAGCAGGTGGCAGAGCTCAGTGACCACCTCCATGCTGAATCGCAGCCTTCACAAACAGTGTTCCTCAGACATATTAATGTAGGAGAACTGTTGGCGAGAAACCCTGGGAGGGTAAGGTCTACTGCACCGAGGCCTGTTGGCCCTCCTCCATCTGGCCATTATTACTACTCTCTCTCTGCGTCTCTGTGCCCTCCGAATGTGATGGAGAAGGACAACGTTCCCATCCATTGCAGCCCCCATAGTATCTGGGCAATCAAAGTTATGAAGGTCAAAATGCAAAGTACCTGCAAAGTTATGGTCAGAAGCCAAAACTACCTCAGACAGCGTTGACTCAATGCAGAAGTCTCTCTTTCTCTCTTTGTCTCTCTGCAAATCTCTCTCTCTCTCGCAGAACGAGTGGTGCAAAAATGGCTACCACACAAAAGCCAGGAAGAGGCTCCCGTTAAATAGCGCTCCCCCAGCCCCACAGCGACTGGGGTGCAATCCAGTCAACCTGTCATTGGTAGCGCCAGGCGGAAAGGAGGGGGGCGCCACTGAATTTCCGGTCCGGGGCGCCCCAAGGGCGTTGCACTCTCGAATGACGTCAAGATCTGCGTGCGCAGGAGATCGGGCAGTATTGTTTAGCGCCGCCGCAAAATGTCCGGTCAATTTCGCGGGAGGAGCAGATATCGCCGCACCCAGGCGCTAGTTGGTTTGCACCCCACTTAGCGCCCTCTTAAGGCACTAATGGGTGGCGCTACCAACTGAATTATTCCGCCATGGTATTTGAAGTAAGTATCATTTTGTTTTATTATTTTCTTACCTCTTTTCTCATCCACTCTAATGGGATATGATTACTATAGAATCATAGGGCTGGATTTTCATTGGGCCGTGGAGTCGTGGGGGTTTAAAATCCCGAAATCGGGGGTCCCGACGCCATCCCACCCCCAACCCGCCTCCATGCTGGGCTCAACAAGGTCAATCAAGTCTAAATCGCGTGGGTTGGCTAGAACTCGATGGAGGCGGGACTACAACCCCAAAAGTTGTAGTGCCGCCTCCTAACCAACTCCTCAATGAAAATCCAGCCCATAGAATCATACAGCACAGATAGAGGCCATTTGGCCCATCATGCCTGTGTCGACATGTTGAAAGAGCTATCCAATTAGTCCCACTTCCCACTCTTTCCCTAAAGCTCTACAAATCTTTCTTTTTCAAGTATATATTCAATTCCTTTTTGAAAGTTACTATTGAATCTGCTTCCACTAACATATCAGTCAGTGCATTCCCGATCATAATAAGTCGCTGCATTAAAAACAAAATCCTCATCTCCCTTCTGGTTCTTTTGCCAATTACCATAAATCTGTATCCTCTGGTTACCTGCCCGCCTGCCAATGGAAACAGTTTCTCACTATCTACTCTATCAAAATCCCTCATAATTTGATCACCTCTATTAAATCTTCCCTTAGCCTTCTCTGCTCTAAGGAAGACAATCCCACCTTCCCTAATCTCTCCACATAACTGTAGTCCCTCATCCCTGGTACCACTCTAGTTAGGATAACAAGGCCTTGACATCCTTCCTAAAGTGTGGTGCCCAAAATTGTACACAATACTCTAGCTGAGGCCTAACTAGTGATTTATAAAGGTTTACCATAACTTCCTGGCTTTTGCAATCTATGGGCTAGATTTTGATACTTGGGCGGGCTGGGGTCGTGTAATCCGCATTTCGTGTTAGCCACCTGATTCTAAATTGATGTGGGAAAATGATGCCATTTTAACTTAATTGGCCAATTTAGTTCCAACGTGTGGGAACCCATGGCCAATGAGTTTTTCCAGTCTGAAAGTCGCCTCCGATGACGTCATCATTGCTGCTGTATTTAAGGTCTGCAACAAGCCTTGCTTCTTCTGCAGACTGCCAAGCTTTTGCCCTTGCATGTTAGAGGCACTTGCAGGAAGAATGGCCAGCCAGAGACTTAGGTCTGCACCCCGCTTTGATGATGTTGCCCTGCAGGCTTTAGTAGAGGGAACAAGAACAAATAAAGAGGTCTCTTCCCTTTTTCAGGGAGGAAGAAGCCTCCCCAGCAAACCAAGGCTGTGAGGATCCAGGTGGCAGAGGAGGTCAACTCTTTGTCAATAACCCGCAGAACCTGGCTTCAGTGCAGGGAGAGGTTTCATGACCTTCTGCGCACTGGAAAAGTGAGTATGAATTTCCCATCACCCTCAATCTGATCCCCATTGCCTCTCCTCACCAGCACTCAGCTTTAGCAATCTCTTCCTCCACATCCCACTTGACACTGACATACATGCAGCCTTACCCATTCCCTCTCTCTCTATGGTCACATTCACCTAACTATTTGACTATGCAGCCCTCACACTCCCTATCACTGTGATGCAATTACAATTTACAACACGCAGGGAGGGCCCTTGGTCTTGCCACCTCACTCCATCTTTGTCTCATTCTAAGCATCTATGCTATGGATTCTCTACAATCACTCCTTCATTCTCACTCAAACTCCACTTGTCTCCCTCATTGCAGGGAAAGGGAGCTCACAATAAGAGGGAAAGAGCGAGGACAGGAGGAGGGCCACCCTCAGTAGCCCAGCTCACCCCCTGGGAGGAGGTGGTCCTGGAGATCGTGGGAGTGGAGGAAGATTCCCAAGTTGGGGACGGACAGATGGGCGCATCACAGCAAGCTGGTGACAGAATAGTTTTCCATCTCTCTCAATGACATTGCATGAGTCACTGATAATGATTCTGAAGCTCTAACAAGTGGACTTATGATCATCTGCAATATGTAATGTGCATGTAACCTTGGCCTCACATCTCTGACTCTTTCCTTTACTCCCCCACAGGACCATCGCAAGCACCCGTCTCCACTATCCAGGAGGAAGAGCATGAGCCTCAAGACTCCTCAGAGGAAGCTGCAACCTCTGAGGGTGCAGCGTCAGCAGAATTCACTGCACCCAGCACCAGCGCAGACACTCACACCTCAGAGGGAACATCGCGAGATAGAGTAGTGTTGTCACCTGGTGTGTCACAGCTCACAAGTGAGAATCAGCAGATTGTGGAGACAGGGACAGCAGTGGAGAGCCCTGGTCAAAGGGCGCAGGACTCTGCCAGCTCTGCTCAGCTGCATGTTGACCCTCTGCCTTTGGGTCCATCCATAAGATCAGCGGTGCTGGAACTCCAGGAACAGATGCAGGAGTCTCTGGCAGGTTTTGTCTCCAGGGTCGCTGCGAGTGTGGAGTGAATGGAGGAGTCCATTGCGAACATGAGCAGAGCCTCTGTCGAGTCATTGGTGCATGAACGCATCACCATGGAAAGGATGGCAACCTCCATGGAGGTGATAAATCACCAGAGTGCAGAAAACATGGTGAGTGTTCTGAATAGAATGATATCTCTGGAGGAGCGATGGTTATCTATTGAACAGAGAAACCAGACCTTCATGGAAGTCCTTATGAGTACGACTGCCAATGCAGATACGGGTCCCCATGGCCCCCCTGATGTGCAGCAAAGTGCTCTCAAGAAACTTGCAAGCGCTGAGGGGGACCTGACCCATGAGAGGGAAGTTGGTGGCAGACATCAAGGAAGTGGGGGCTACTCTACAAGTGCTCACACTTCCATGCCACTGCAGAGCCCTCGGTCAGAGCCCCACCAGAGTCCACAGCCAACTGAGATTGGCGTCTCAACCCCTGCACAGCCGCAGGAGCAGCAGACTGTTGGCGAGCCCGCACAGGTTCGCAACCCCAGAGGACGCCCGCCAAAGGTGTCGAGACAGGAGCAGCAAGAAAGTGAGCAAGGGGCCTTCACATCTGCTGAAGCCACAGGGGAAGCACCACGTAGGAGCATGCGTAAGAGAAAGATACTGCACAAATAGTGACAAGGGCAGTCACTTGGGTGAAATTTGATGTTTTATGTTAAAAAGCCATCAGATGATTACTGTAAATAAAAATCTGATGGCTACTGCTGTAGTTGTGGCGTGTGTCATTTCACGAATGGGACTTCCACATTGAGGGCTTAGGATTACTTGCGATTGTCAGTATGGTGGTCAAATTGCTAGGAATCCGCTGGTTCCTGGCCATTGTCGATGCTCAGTTAAGAAGCTGCGAGGCAAAAGTGCTTGATTGGCTAGGCTAAGCAAATCTGGCCAAGATGAGTGCGTTCCTTGAATCCCGGGCAGCAATGTTCTCGCGTACTGCTGCCGCTGGTTGATGGGCCTCTGCAAGATGTTCGTTTTCGCCCTCCTCCTCCTCCTCCACATCTGAGGAGGATATGTGATGAGCCATTTGGTCCTCAGGAATCTGCAAGCCACGACGCTGTGCCATGTTGTGAAGTGCACAGCAAACCACGACGATTCTGGAGACCCTGGCTGCTGAGTACTGCAGGGCTCCACCTGATCTATCCAGGCATCTGAAGCGCATCTTCAGCAAACCGATGGTTTGCTCGATTATGGATCTGGTGGACATGTGGCTGGAGTTGTAGCTCTCCTCAGCTTTGTTGGATGGGCTCCTCAACGGCATCATTAGCCACGTCTTCAGGGGATAGCCCTTGTCTCCAAGTAGCCATCTGTTAAGTTGGTCTGGCGGACTGAGTAGCGGAGG
This sequence comes from Somniosus microcephalus, assembly GCF_052327205.1. Lineage (NCBI taxonomy): Eukaryota > Metazoa > Chordata > Chondrichthyes > Squaliformes > Somniosidae > Somniosus > Somniosus microcephalus. Next base: position 84,701,390 of record NC_141001.1, read on the forward strand.
CACACTAGACTGGTGCAGTATGAAGGAGTCATGGCAACTGCCAGGGTACTTGGCACAAACATGCAAAATTTCCTTCTTGTGGTCACACACCAGCTAAACTTTAAGGGAGTGGAAGCCCTTGCGGTTGACAAAAATACCTGGATTGCGATGGGGTGCCTTAAGGGCCATATGTGTGCAGTCAACAATACCCTGCACCCTTGGAAAGCCTGCCAGATTAGCTAATCCAACCACATGCGCCATGACACTTATTGATCCTTGGTGAAATGGATGTGATTGTGCGCGATGGCAAAGAGGGCATCAGTTACCTGCATGATGCAAGTGTGTGTGGCCGCCTGGGAGATGCCGCTGATGTCTGTTGCTGATCCCTGGAATGAGCCTGAGGCAAAAAAGTTGAGTGCGGTGGTGACTTTGATGGCCACTGGTAAGGGTTGTCCATCTGGTCCTCTGGGCTCCAGGTCTTGTTGCAGCATTGCGCAGATGTCACCCACTACCTCTCGTGAAAGTCGGAACTGCCTTTGGCACTGCTGCTCAGACATGTTGAGCTAGCTGACCCTGTGTCTGTAGACCCTGTTTAGGGGGTATCTCCTGCGCCGAAGGGCTTCCATGCGCTGGCCCCTTCTGGCCTGTGCAGCTTCAGGTGGGTGAGCAGCAGCTTGGCGCTCCTGTTTTTGCTGCTGTTGCTGCTGTTGTTGTTCCTGGTTCTGCTGGTACCATGGCTGGTCTTCGTCCTCATCTGATGTCCAGAAGGGAAGGAAATAAATGGCTCCCTTGTTTCTGGTATATGCCTCAGTTGAGGAAGCGCTCAGTCAAGGTGGCGAGAGGGGTTTCCCAGGAGGTCACACTGGAGATGGGTGTCAGGCTCCAAACTTCCACAGCTGTGGTTATGCCTTCTTAAAGTTCCCCCAGACCTGAGACAACCAAGTCCTGCCACCTGCAAATGATGGCTGATCAAATCTCCTATTTAATGGTTGAGCTGCAGCTAATAGTCAGCAATCCAATTGTTCTACCGCCAGGTTTCACCATTGTGTTTCAGAACAGGCGTGCTTCACGTGGGAAAAGGGTTAAAATCACAGAGGCCTATCAAAATGGCGTTATAGAGGCAATTTAGTGCTTGTTAAGGGCTTTAATGTCCTATCCCGCCTCTTGGAGGCAGGATGGAGACGGGACCAGTAGACACGATTTAATGAAAATTGCTTGGAGGCGGGATGGAGGTGGGGTTGGGCCTGCCCACCAGTTTTTGCAATTTTAACCCCCCACATGCCTCCAATCCCGCTTCAACGACCCGATGAAATTCGAGCCCTCTGCCTCTATTTATAAAGCCAAGGATCCCACATGCTTTTTTTAACAGCCTTATCAACTTGTCCTGCCACCTTCAAAGATTTGTGCATGTGAACCCCCAGGTCTCTGTTCCTGCACCCCCTTTGAAATTGTTACATTTAACTTATATTGCCTTTCATTCTTCCTTCCAAAATGCATCACTTTACACTTCTCGGCATTAAATGTCATCTGCTGAAAGTCTGGCCATTTCACCCGTCCATCTGTGTCCTCCTAAAGTCTGTTACTATCCTCCTCACTGTTTACTATATTTATAAGTTTTATGTCATCTTCAAACTTTGAAATTTTGCTCTGTTTAACCAAGCCCAGGTCATTAATATATATCAATAAGAGCAGTGGTCCAAATACTGACTCCTGGGGGGCACCACTGTATAATTTCATCCAGTCTGAAAAACAACCGTTCACTACTTCTCTCTGCTTTCTGTCTCTTAGCCAATTTCGTATCCATACTGGCATTGCCTCTTTAATCCCATGGGCTTCAATACGGATAACAAGTCTACTATGAGGCACTTTATCAAATGCCTTTTGATAGTTCATAGACACAACATCAACTACACTACCTTCATCAAGCCTCTCCGTTAATTAATCGAAGAACTCAATCAAATTGTTCTTTCATCCCCATTTCCCAGCCCCCAATCTGGCCTTTTAATCTGTTTCATTTCCTGTGTTTTTTCAGTCCTGACGAAGGGTTTCGACCCGAAACGTTGACTCTATTTCTCTCTCCACGGATGTTGCCTGGCCTGCTGAGTTTTTCCAGCATTTTCTGTTGTTATTTCAATCAAATTTGTCAGACACCATTTGCCTTAACATATCTATGTTGGCAGTCATTTATTAAACGATGTTCTTTCAAGTGACAATTAATTTTGTCCTGGATTATGATCTCTAGAAGTTTCCCCACCACCGACGTTAGGCCAACTGGCCTGTAATTACCTGGTTTATATCTTTCCCCTTATTAGAACAGGGCTGTAACATTTGCCACCCTTTAATCAGTAACTTAAAGGCATTAATCTTAATATAATTAGTAAAATAACAATTGGAGAGGTTAGGGTTTTTTTTAATGTAGTGATTCCTTACCATAAAGCAGTGGTGGAAGCAGAATCCATAAATAGCTTTTAAAAGGGAAATGATTAAAATGTATGATGAAGAAACATCTCAACAGTTATAGGGAAAGGACAGTTGACTGGGACTAAGTGAATGGTTCTTTTAGAGGGCTGGGACAAGAACAATGAACTAAATGGCTTTTTCTATGCTGTAAAAGTCTCATATTTTCTGGTTTCTTTGGGAACTTTATGCACTTCGTGACACCAACATACAAATGTATTAACCAAGTCACAGCTTATCTCAATCACATATCAGAGCTGATTTTCCTCTGGCCCCTGTTCCTGAGTGCTAAGCAGGCAGAGCGTACATAAAGTGAGGTCCATTTGAATTGACCATAACCCACCTCTATTTGGGAGGTCAGTTCATTTGAATATCCCAGACACTCCCACAACCAAAGTCTAACAGGACTCATGCTGGTAAGTGGAGAAGGAAAGTCTGTCACAGCAGTGGCAATGATTACTTTGGTTGAGACTTTCTGGCTGCTATCAGATTGTGGCATTGCACAGGGCCTAAAGCCCACTTCATCTGGGTGCTCCTCAAAATGGGCATCCAGTTGGTGAGTGAACAGGACAATGACGGGGAAAGGCCAGGAATGCCCCACCTCCCCACCCAACCTCATTGAATGACTGCTTCCCACTGCCCTTGGTAAAGCCCCAGACATCCCAGGACAATGTAACGGAGGCTGAGATCCAGGATCATAGGTCTCCACCCTATCATTCCTGTGCTTAGCTCCAGGGAATAAGCATTCCCCAGCCACAAATTACAGGAAAATTGGACTGACTGTAACTTACAATTCAACGAATAGGCAGTTAGTCCATGTGCAAAATCACATTTTATGCCAATTACACAGGGTCATCACACAGCTCTTGTTATGAGCATAAAAAGCTCTGACAAGACCATTAGAGAAAGCTGGCCTGGTTTGCTTCGGGTGGGCTATGGACATAGCATTAAGCCATTAGGAAATCGTCAAAGTCCTGCATACATCATAACAAGGAAGCTCATAGAACCATGAGGCCAATAATCAAAAGAATATGTGCCATGCTTATATTTCAACTCCAGTGCCGTAACTCATCAGGATCTCCTTTGCAGCATGTCCTTTAAAAGACATAGAAGATATTCACTGTATGTTGTCTCTTTCGTAATTTAGCTGTCAATTCAGATGCTTATGAGGAACAAATATATCCTGATTATGAAGGAAACAGAGCTTGAACAGTCTGTTTAGTCATTCCACCTAGCACAGAAATCGAATATGCTAAACAATAAATGTGTTTTGTACAAATTGTCTTTCTGCTTTATATTTTGTGCGCGCGCAATAATGATTGATTTTAAACATTTAGTTAAAAAAATTATATCAAAAAAGCACAATATAAGTAAGCACATTCAAGAAGCAGAAACATCATTGACCAGACATTTGACATGCTCAAAGAGCAGCCATGGTGTTTTGCATGCTGCACAGTATAACCATGGAAAGAGGAACATGCCTATTTGTGGAAGAGGAACAACAACAAGCCATGGTGCAGGAGGAGGAAGAGGAGGACGATCATTAGAAGCTAATGTAAGTTAGATAACCACTGCTGGAAACTGCATGGGTTCGGCAGGGAATGGTCGAGTGGTTCTTTACCTGATGGCTACCTCCATGTTCAATTTGCTGTCCTTTACTTTCTTTAAAAAATATTTTTATTGTTTTTTATATAAAAATATTAATTTCAAAAGATATCAATGACGGAAAAGCTCAACGTGAAGTGTTGTGCCTTTATTAAAAATAGTGATGAAAGTGTGGTGTGTGTTTTACATGATGTACTTGTTATGATACCTGCACTTCATTCCCATGGACTTTCCATTTTGTTCCTTCTACCTGGTGTACTTCTGGAAGAAATAGTGGTGGAGACCCCCTGAGAGGTCAGCTGAGGACCCGTTTGTGATTCTACTGCCAATCTACCTCCACATGTTAAAAAGGGTTCTGAAAAGTTGGCCAGCTAAACCTGTTGGTTCCTGTTGATTAAATGAGGTAGTGGATAGTTGCTTCAAGTAATCTGTGTTGCCTTGGGATTTCAGTATTACAACTACTCACACCTTCTAAGTGCTACATCCCATCTGCCATCTGTGGATGTTAGCCAGAGGAACTGTAATTGAGCTTTACCCAAGGAGGAACTAACAATATCTGCTTGTTGTCTATCTCTAACCACTGCCTCTGGAGAAGAATGGCAAGATCAAAGGAAGCATATCTGTATCAGGCCATCTTAGGTACCTAACATGATGGCAACCTAATGCATCTTGCATAACCTTGCTATGTAATAATAGAGAAGAATCCCTGCCTCAACATGTTGCAGAGGATGATCCCAGTTATGTGAGGCTGTGAACAGGCAGCATGCATGTACTGTGTGTTGGTTGGGTGCTTTGTCTTTGTTCCGAGCCCACAAAGTAGATGCATTTTCATGATAGCAATACAAAATGCAGTGCTAAAACATAGGCATGCTTGTGCATTTGGAAAGGAGGTGAACAATTGCTAGACTGTAGTGCATTCTTCCTTTGGAATGCTGCACTAAACATACAGGGGGCGAAATTCCCCTCGTTTGCACCTCCGGTGGGAGGGGCTAACAGGGCACAAATGGCTTTTCGCCCCCCTGAGGCGATCACCGTGCCTCCCGCGAAATTCCGCAGGAGGTTAGTGGTGGCGCTACCAGGCAGCGCCCTGATCTTCTGCGCCCGAAGATCATGACATCATCTCCGGGCGCAGTGCCCCAGTAGCGCCTCGGGAGAAAAATTCGCACTCGCGCCCCGCAGCAGCGCCGGGCGATGTTACCGACTGCTGCAGGGGTCGCGAACAGCTCGCGGAGCGCCATTTAAAGATGTGGTGGTCAACCGACATGAAAACACTCGCCGATTTAAAAAATAATTATTTCTGAGCACCGGACGCTGGCTGATTGCACGGCACTCCCGCACCCTGGTGCTCCCACACCCCGGCGCTCCCACACCCCGGCGCTCCCGCACCCCGGTGCTCCAGCGGATGCTCAAAAAAAATGCAGAGCTCGCAGCTCCCTTTAATTGAGGGAAGAGCCCCTGCAACGAGGCGTGGCCACGCTTGGCGCTGCTGAGCATATTATCCCGGATCGGGACATTCCCCGCCTCTCGCCCTCCAAGAGGCAAGTGGAACGCTTGATACCCTCTTTGAGCAAAAAATGGGAATTTCTCAAATGTTTGAAAAGGTTAGCACCTGGCGCTAACTTTTCAAACATTTTTGACTTAATGGCCCTTAAGGGAATTTTTCCCCCAGAGTGATTTGCTGTTAAGATGCATTGTAAGGCATAATTGCAAAATTAAGGAAAGTATAAACACATTAACTTTGGCAATGATCTGATTACAGATCTTTCTTGCACCTTCTGCAGCAGGATCTCCAAACGTGCACCTTGGAAGCGGATTGTTTGTCATCCAAGTCTTGCTGAGGCTGTTTCTGCCACTCAGTAGCAGGATAGCTTTTAGAAAACCAGCAGTCCTTTAAGAGCTGCTTACAACAGATGTCACATTGATTCATATGCTGTGCACCAAGATTGCTGCAAAATCGTGCGACGAAGCTGACCTTGCATTATCGTGCGAGGTCATCTCATAGAACCACAGATGTTTGCAGCACCCAGAAGCAGCACTCCTGCTGTCACACCCTGAAACAGCATTTCCGGCTCCTACTTGTTATTCATTTGGCCTGCCTAAGTACATTCTTAAACAAAAGCAATCACAATGATGTCGTTCTTTAGCACTTTCTAGTTATATATTCTTTTTCTAATATTTTATGTGTTACAGAGCCAGATTTTGAGTATTCAAACTTGATGCAAAGCCTTTTCTTGTCCTCTATCTTCCTTGATTAATCTCCAGGTGAAGGAGAACTAGAATGTGACAAAGTAAGATGAGCTTACTCATGCTGTAAGTCAGAGGAACTACCATACAATTACAATTGGAACCCTGGACAGCAAGTGGAATGGGAAGAATGGGCTAGAAGGGGTGAGACCCCTGGACAGCCAACACGATAGGGAAGGAGAGATTACGGGCATTAGTGATGGATTTCTGCCAATTGTTACTTCTTTCCTGACAAAGAATCAACACCTAAAACATTAATGCAATCTTCTCTCAGAGTCAGACCTGCTGTGCTTTTTCAGTATTTTCAGCTTTTATTTCAGATTTCCAGCACGAGCGATTTTTTTTTTTATCCCTATGGTTACTTCTTATTGGGATGTGCAAAAGAGGAGCCAATCTATCCATTCGCAGCCATTCCCCAGAAAGTAAACTGGTGGTCCTGGTAAAGCTTTGCGCTGCATGGAACTTTTATTTGGATTTATTTTATGGATTTTCAATAGATTTAATCAGGATCTGTACCACCATTTTATGGATTTTCAATAGATTTAATCAGGATCTGTACCACCATTTTATGGATTTTCAATAGATTTAATCAGGATCTGTACCACCATTTTATGGATTTTCAATAGATTTAATCAGGATCTGTACCACCATTTTATGGATTTTCAATACATTTAATCAGGATCTGTACCACCATTTTATGGATTTTCAATACATTTAATCAGGATCTGTACCACCATTTTATGGATTTTCAATAGATTTAATTAGGATCTATATTATATTAGCAATTTTAACAGCATGCAGCTCCTGACTACAGCAGATTATAATGCAGCTGCCTAAGTATTCCAATGATGCATTTGGTTGTATGCCATCAAGGCCTGAATTAAAATCTGCTGTAAATCCACTTAGCAGTTAAAGTGTTAAGGGAAGCAGGATATTAGAAGAAATCCATTACCTCAGGATCCATAAATGGCCTTCAACCTTCTTGACTAAAATTACCAGTTTGTTCCTTCCTAGGTGCTTTGTTATCCCACTGGGAGTCTGATCGTCTTATATCAAAGGTGAGACATCTTCAAGGTAATTAAACAAATTACTACTTATTAGTAAACCATTTATCATCTGTATACATCAATAAGACTCAAAAGCAAAGCCGTCTATGATACAATACCACCAGCATTTGAAAACGTTTTTACAAGTAATGCAACTAATCAAATTTCAATTAGGTAAAATTGAAACATCAATGATAATATGCAAAGAAATGATGCAACATTATAAATGCATCTGGACATAGCACCGTGTCAGAATTATAAATATGCTAATATAATTGTTCAAAACTATTAATCATAACCTTGCTCAAGGATACTATATTCAAAGAATATGAATATTGGTGATTCATGATTCTTTTAATAGAACATTTTTGGGATACTTTAGTAGATTCCAATATTGAACAATGCAGTACAATAGCAAAATACTGCGGATGCTGGAAATCTGAAATAACAACAGAAAATGCTGGAAATACTCAGCAGGCCAGGCAGCATCCATGGAGAGAGAAACAGAGTTAACGTTTCAGGTCTGGGACCCTTCATCAGAACTGGAAAAAGCTGGAGATGTAACAGATATTAAGCAGGTGCAGAGACGGGGTGGGGGGGGGGGTGGTGGTGGTTTGGAGGGGAGGAAGGAATTGAAAGAACATCCTGTACTTTTGTAAGAGGCAGGAAAGATAAAATATTGCAAATGGGAATGGCAAAATCATACAGCATGAAAAATGGGGGCAGGGATAATTATCTGAAATTGTTGAACTCGATGTTGAGTCCGGCAGACTGTAAAATGCCTAATTGAAAGATGAGGTGCTGTTCCTCGAGCTTACGTTGAGCTTCAGTGGAACAATGTAACAGGCCGAGGACAGAGAGATCAGAGCGGGAGTGAAGCGGTGAATTAAAGTGAAAGGCGACCGGAAGCTCAGGGTCACCCTTACGGACTGAACGGAGGTGTTCCGCAAAGCAGTCGCCCAATCTGCATTTGGTCTCCCCAAGTAGAGGAGTCTGCATCGTGAGCAGTGAATACAGGATATTAAATTCCAAGAAGTACAAGTAAATCGCTGTTTCACCTGGAAGGGGTGTTTGGGGCCCTGGACAGTGGGAAGGGAGGAGGTAAAAGGGCATGTGTTGCATCTCCTGCGCTTGCACGGGAAGGTGTCAGGTGAAGGAGAAGGGCTGTTAGGGGTGATTGAGGAGTGGACCAGGGTGTCACGGAGGGAGTGGTCCCTTCGGAATGCTGAAAGAGGAAGTGAGGGGAAGATGTGTTTGGTGGTGGGATCACGTTGGAGGTGGCGGAAATGGTGGAGGATGATCCGTTGAATGTGGAGGCTGGTGGGGTGAAAGGTGAGGACAAGGGGATCCCTATCGTGTTTCTGGGAGAGAGGGGAAACTTCCTCCCACCCCGCTTCTTGTAACAACTCTATTCCATTCACCCAGTTTCTCCGTCTCCGTCGTGGCTGTTCTGTTGATGCCACCTTCCATACTAGTGCTTCCGACATCTCTTCCTTTTTCCTCCACCGAGGAATCCCCTCTACTATGGTTGGCACGGCCCTTGACCGTGTCCATTCCATTTCCCGTACTTCTGCTCTCACCCCTTCCCCTCCCTCCCAGAACCACGATACTGTATTGATTTCTTTGTGGGTTCAATGACGAGACATTTATGAAAGAGAATGTGTTTTAATCTAAAGCTTGTTCAACTCAGTTCAACAGCATTTACAGGAGACATCATGTTAGAAATCCATCTAAAGTGAAACTGAAACTAAACTCAACTGCTTGTCTCTCACATGACCTCTGCTGGTCAGGCATAAGTAATCAATACCTGCAAATATGCTGGTAAGGCATGATAATCAAACAGGCAAATAACATCACTATTTGCTGATATCATTACATCTCCCTTTCTTAAAACAAAAGTATTTTACTTTTAACTAACAACATGTTTTCTTTGTATTAATCTGCATTTTAACTGTAACACTTAATGAACTTACATTATCATTATCATGATCAAGGTTTTTTAACCTTGCTTTGTGTGTTCACATGAAATATGTCAATACACTAGAACTTGAAGAAAGAATAAGATAACATTACTTCCTTCTATAACAATAGTCCTTAAATTTGCTCAATGAGTCTCTCAGGAGGCTTCACGTGTCTTGAGGATTTTCTGATTGATTGTCCTTGAATCTGAGTTGTTGCCTCAGATGATTGGTTCTCAGCTGTGTGATCAGGTTGTTCACCAGTATCAGTCTCTTGACCTGCTGTGGCTGGTCCCATGAGAAGATCTCGACGATTTCTTCTCAGAACAGCACCCTCATCTGTCTGAATGGTGTATGATCTTGGTTGAACTTCACTCAGGACAGTTCCCTTCTGAGTCCATGTGTTTGTTTTGTCCTTGAACCTTACTTGGTCACCAGTGTGGAGTTCAGGTAGGTTTTGTGTTCCTCTGTCATAGTAGTACTTTTGCTTTTCTTTCTGTTGCTCTTTGAACTTCCTCACTTTCTCCCCCTCTTTTGTTTTCAGGAGGTTCTCCAGGATGGGTAGGTTTGACCTTAGCCTACGTCCCATAAGGAGTTGGGCTGGTGACATACCACACTCGAGCGGCGTTGTGCGGTATACAAGCATGCTCTGGTAGAAGTCAGTTCCACTGTCTTTTGCCTTGTACATCAGTCTTTTCACTGTGTTTGCGGGCTCTCCTAGGTCAACAGCTCTGGACAACGTGTCTGCTGTATACATCAGCTTACCCGGTGTGTACGCAACATTCAGTTCATCATAGGCTGTCTCTCCTTTGCTTTCCACAACGAGGACTCTCTTTACCAGGTTCAGTCTCTCACAGGCTTTTAAACCTAGTATGGCTTGCACATCCTTTGCACCACAATTAATGCTAGCGTGTGCTCTCTGTCCTTGTGTGTCACTTTGACAATGCATCTTCCTTTCACTGGTATTTCAATACCTGAGTATCCTGTCACTTTCACTTTGATTCCATGTATCTTTGGCCTGGGTCTAATTTTCTTAAAATCAGTCTCTGATATCACATTAACTTGTGCTCCAGTATCCAATTTAAATGGAATATGTATGTCATTCACTTTTAGTGTCAACATCCAGTCTCTTTCTTCTTTTTTGTTTTCAAACACAACATCTACATAGAACTCCTCTATGTCGCTTTCATTTACTGCATGGACCTTGCTTTGTTGCACTTGGTTCTTGCAGCAACGGGCATAATGGTTGTTTTTGTTGCAACTATTGCATTTTTTACCATATGCTGGACACTTTTTTGGTGGATGCTGTGTACCGCATCGACTACATGACTTTCGATTGTCCCTTTCATTTTCGTTCGCTGGCCACGCCTCTTTTTGCACATTGGCACTCGTTTTGTTAAACGGTTTGTATCCGTTCTTTCTCACTGCATCCACGTTGCAGCTATTGTCACTGAACAGCTCCTTTGCCTGCAACTTCACAGTCTCTGTAGCCCTACACAGTGCTATGGCTTTTCCCAGGTCTAGATCTTGCTCTCTTAGCAGTCTTTCCCTTAGACCATTATTCGGAATACCACACACCAGTCTGTCTTTTATCAGCGAGTCTGTCAGTCCCCCAAATTCACACGATTTGCTTCTGTTTCTCAGTTCAGTCACATACTGATCAATAGTCTCACCCGTTTTCTGTACACATGTGAAAAATCTGTGCCTCTCAAATGTCACGTTACGTTTAGGTATGCAGTAGGCCTCAAACTGTTCCATTATTTTATCTAGTTTCATTTTGTCTCCATCAACAGCGAATGTGAAGTTATTATACACCTCCAGCGCTTCATCACACACGACATGTAAGAACAGTGACGATTTCTTTTTATTACTTTTCTCATCAGCTCCGATTGCTGCTAAATACAATTCCAAATGTTGTTTGAATCTCCTCCAATTTTCAGCCACATTACCTGTCAACTGAAGCGTCGCCGGTGGGTGTAATCCTTCCATTTTTTCACTTTGTTAGCTATTCTCTAATGGTAAGTAACGATGTTCTCTTTTGGCTTGCTAATCTGTGGAGAGCTGATTTAACTTCAGATTTTTTCTCTTCATCTCTTTCAGCCACTTCTGACACCATGTATTGATTTCTTTGTGGGTTCAATGACGAGACATTTGTGAAAGAGAATGTGTTTTAATCTAAAGCTTGTTCAACTCAGTTCAACAGCATTTACAGGAGACATCATGTTAGAAATCCATCTAAAGCGAAACTGAAACTAAACTCAACTGCTTGTCTCTCACATGACCTCTGCTGGTCAGGCATAAGTAATCAATACCTGCAAATATGCTGGTAAGGCATGATAATCAAACAGGCAAATAACATCACTATTTGCTGATATCATTACAGATAGGGTTCCCCTTGTCCTCACCTTTTACCCCACCAGCCTCCACATTCAACAGATCATCCTCCGCCATTTTCGCCACCTCCAACGTGATCCCACCACCAAACACATCTTCCCCTCACCTCCCCTTTCAGCATTCCAAAGGGACCGCTCCCTCCGCGACACCCTGGTCCACTCCTCAATCACCCGTAACAGCCCTTCTCCTTCGACTGGCACCTTCCCGTGCAAGCGCAGGAGATACAACACATGCCCTTTTACCTCCTCCCTTTCCACTGTCCAGGGCCCCAAACACCCCTTCCAGGTGAAACAGCGATTTACTTGTACTTCTTGCAATTTAATATACTGTATTCGCTGCTCACAATGCGGACTCCTCTACACTGGGGAGACCAAACGCAGATTGGGCGACCGCTTTGCGGAACACCTCCATTCAGTCCATAAGGATGACCCTGAGCTTCTGGTCGCCTGTCACTTCACTCCCGCTCTGATCTCTCTGTCCTCGGCCTATTACATTGTTCCAATGAAGCTCAACGTAAGCTCGAGGAACAGCACCTCATCTTTCGATTAGGCACTTTACAGCCTGCCAGACTCAACATCGAGTTCGACAATTTCAGATAATTATCCCTGCCCCCATTTTTCATGCTGTATGATTTTGCCATTCCCATTTCCAACATTTTATCTTTCCTGCCTTACAAAAGTTAAGCGTGTTCTTTCAATTCCTTCCTCCCCTCCAAACCCGCACTCCCCCCCCCTCCCATCTCTGTACCTGCTTAATATCTGTTACATCTCCAGCTTTTTTCAGTTCTGATGAAGTGTCCCAGACCTGAAATGTTAACTCTATTTCTCTCTCCACAGATGCTGCCTGGCCTGCTGAGTATTTCCAGCTTTTTCTGTTGAACAATGCAGTGTTTGCAATACTCAATTTATTTTTCATTGGATTACATCGGATATACGGCAAAGAAACAGGTCGTTCGGTCCAACCAGTCCGTGCTGGCGTTTATGCTCCACTCGAGCCTCCTCCCGTCTTTCTTCATCTAAATCTAACAGCATAACGCTGATAGATTTGTTGATGTTTTATTCAGATGAAGAAACGATAAGCACAGTGCAAGAAAGAAAGGTAAAGAATGAGTTAACTGGACAATTGGAATTTGCCTGTTCATCTTTTCAGGGAAAATGTCACATGGACTCTCTTGTGCACTTTCAATGGAAGCCAATTATGCCAGACTCAGGGAGGATATCTCATGGATTTCCAGACACATTTTGAACAACAAATAACTTAAGTAGAGCATGTCAACGTCAACTTGCTGCTTGTGTTTATAAAGCAATTAGAGAAGCTCTGTAGTAACAATGTATTAATATGAGACCATGGTTTCAGTATAATAAACAAAGCCATTTTTCTACAATTTTTCCAAAACATTTACAATGAAAACAATGTCATTTACTTGCCAGTACAATATTTAAAGATGACATTATTTAGTGCTTGTTATCCTTAAAAATAAAAATCAGGATCTGCTCATAGGACAGTATACAATGTAGAAAGGCCTTTCAGTCTAGTAAACCTTTTCTTTTGAAGGACTAAGTATAATTTGTGCTTTGATTCCTAATTTGCTTACTCTCCCAAGGCAGGTGACTAACCAGTGGTAAAACTACCAACAAGAATAAAAACCTGTATATATCCCCCCCCACCCCCACCATCTTAAAAAAATCAAGCAAAAGCTCCAGAGAAACGATCTCACGTTATTTAACTTCAATAAAACATAAGCCCTGATTTTAACTCGGGCGGGAATTGTGTGGGCAGTGGGTTGATGTGGACAACAAACCTCTGGATCTTGATATCTCAAAGTTATAGGGTGGGCATATAAGGGATAAGTTTTATTGAAAAAAATATGAGATGGAGCTGGGTAAAATCCTGAGCAAGTAGCAGGGTAACTTAATGGGTTTGGGGGGGTCAGTGCTTAACAAAGGAAGGAACAATCGTGGTTTGAAAGAGACTGGCTCACTGCAGGTTACAATGCTGCAGATAAGGCAAAAGGGTAAATTTTCCCAGTCTTCGTACGCCGCGAGCTACCTTGCACAGTGCACGAGCATGTGGAAAATTGTGGGCCTGCTGCCCATGATTTTCTACTACTTTTACCCATATCATAGTCCTATAATGAGGACCAGTTTTGGGTTGTAAGCTTTTGAGGGCTTTTTTTGAAGGTGTTGGTCAGCTTTTGTAGGCATACATGAAATGAATATTCCTGAACCTCTATTGGCAGAGCAAACCCTCAGATTAAGCTAAACCAAGGTGCCGATGGACAAGACAATGCGTTGGTTAGTCCTTGCAAAACTAAAAGGTCGCAAAATTGGCCTCCTTTGTGCCTCCCGTTAGCGCCTCTGGGGGGGCGATAACAGGGCACTAACAGCTTACCGACCCGGTGCGGCAAAATTACCGACGCCCGCGAATTTGCATGGTGGTTAGCACTGGCGCTAAAACTTACTGCCTCGATCTCCTGCGACCCAGAGATCGTGACGTCATCCGGTGCGCAGCGCCCCGTGATCGACCCGGATCTTAAATTCGCTTCCGCCCCCAGCAGCATCACCGGGCGTCAACAACGGCAGCTACAGGAGGCGTTGTCGCTGCGGGGAGCGGTAATTAAAGGCAGTGGTGGTCAGGTAGGCCAAAATGTTATTATCACCCCAGTGTGCTGTTTTGTGAATTTTTTCCATCCCGCGATTGATCGGCTCTGCACTCTCTTATAGTTCTTGGGGCTGCTCTTTGCGGATCACAGGTGCCGTCGCTGACCATTCCCAGCCTTACCTTGAAATGACCTCAGCAGTGGCCCTTCCCTTTAAGGGAGGGAAGGAGCCTGTGAATCCGGCAGCGCTGCATGGGACATTGTGCAGCGCTGTGCCGCTACCACCCCTCTCGCTCCGTTTAGCGCTCCAAGGGAAGTGGTAGTGCTTGAATTAGCGCTCCACTTCCCTCCCGGAAGTTCGCGCCGGATTCAATTGTATAGCGCCCGGGGATACTTCAGCACTCCTGCAAAAGTTATCACCCCAAACGGGGCGCTACACGATTTCTAGCCCAAATTGTACAATTGGACATTCAAACTTTGATATATAACATGGTTTTATCCCATGGTAAAGGGTGTGGATTTACTGGAGGTGGACAGAGGTGCATTCCTGTAATCAGAATTTATTTTGCAGTCCTACTATAGACTTGAAGGATGAAATAATATACTGCTGTTGTACATATCTACTTGCCTTTAGTCATTGGTTTAAGACTGCCTTTCACATTCTATTACAGTCCCTCATTTAATTGTAAATAAAATGCCAATAATGTTCTATGAAAGTGGGTGCTTACATGAGATACAGCCTCCTGCAGATTCCCTCTGCTCTTGTAGATACTGCTTTGGAAAGGTCGGGTAACATGCTATTCAACTGTAGCTGGAAGGGTCTTATGTAAAATGTTTTGGATTTGGTCCTTGTGGACATGAGCCACAGCAGAAAAGAACCATGAATTCAATGCTAATTTACAGCCATATTCCACACCTGACCATGCTATAGTTGACTTGGCAGTGTGTGATGCTGATGCTGGGTGCTTCAAATGGGAAAACTGTTCTATTTCTGATCACCAACATTCCTCACCATGACAACCACTGAAGTTATCAAGATAGTCTACAAAAATATATCGGCCTGGATTTTACGGGACCTATGACGGCGTACGCACATTGTACGCCATCGTAAGTAACCCACAAGTTCCAGGTCTACGCATGCATAAGAACATAAGAACATAAGAAATAGGAGCAGGAGTTGGCCATTCGGCCCTTCGAGCCTGCTCTGCCATTCAATGAGATCATGGCTGATCTTCTGCCTCAACTCCATTCACCGGCCCTATCGCCATATCCCTTGATGCCCTTACTAGTCAGAAATCTATCGACTTCTGTTTTGAATATACCCAATGACTGAGCCTCCACAGCCCTCTGGGGTAGAGAATTTCAAAGATTCGCCACCCTCTGTGTGAAGAAATTTCTTCTCATCTCAGTCCTGAATGGCCTACCCTTTATCCTGAGGCTGTGGCCCCTGGTTCTAGACTCCCCAGCCAAGGGAAACATTCCCCCAGCATCCACCCTATCAAGCCCTGTAATAATTTTGTATGCTTCAATGAGATCCCCTCTTATTCTTCTGAATTTAAAGGAATACAGGCCTAGTTTACTCAATCTCTTCTCATACGACAGTCCTGCCATCCCAGGAATCAATCTCGTGAACCTTTGTTGCACTCCCTCTATGGCAAGTATATCCTTCCTTAGGTAAGGAGACCAAAATTGTACACAGTACTCCAGGTGTGGTCTCACCAAGGCCCTATATAATTGCGATGTGCATGCACAAAAACCCGGAACTTGCGATCTGTCAAGTTCCTGCTTGACAGATTGTACACATCCGCTGTAAATTGACAATCGCTGGTACAGTGCCCAACTACTGCCCAGCGAATGCTCAAGAAACTCTTACGCCTGGTAAAAGCAGGCATAAGGCCTTCTTTTACCAGTGTAAGGGTTTAAATAAATGTTAAAATAAAAATTTTAAAATAATTTAAACACTCCCTTACATTTAAAATTAGTTTAGGTTATTTTTGTCCCGTTTAAAAATGTTTACATTTATTTTTCAAAAAATTTAAAATTTTTATTTTAAATGTTTAATTAAATGGTATTTTAATTAACTTTGAACCTGCGATGATTTATTTTTATTTCAGTGCTGTGAAAATGTATTTTTTGGGTGATTCTTATCATGCTTATGGGAATTCCGTATGTAAATTGGTTGGCCTGGCCCACGTGATCCCAGGGACGCTTGCGAACCGCCTGCGGCCCTGGGATACGTGGGCCTTTACGCAGCCGTACACCTGCAGGCCCAGGCGTGCGAGTGTTCAAAGGTCCGGAGCAATCAGGTAGGTACGGACTTTTCTTGCGGTTCGGAGGCATTCGCCCACAGCAAACCCCCAACCGCAATTTCCACCCCATCGGCTCAGATCCACCTTATCCACATCTAAACAGTGTTGGGTGAGAATCACAGAGGTGATGTTATGCTGCATATTTAACATAAAATCAAAACGTCATTGATGGAAGAAGGTTAATAACATTTGGTTAAAGCAATTGTCACCTGTTGCTAACGTTACAGTACCAAAAATTACCAGTAATGTAATTGGAATTCTTTATGTACTGCAAAAGGCACGTTGCTCAGCATGTAATGTTGAACCACTGGAAAGGTTAAACTTGCACCAACAAGTGTCTTGCAGTCTTTAGTCTGGCGCCTGCAAGGCAAAGATGCATATTGTACTGTATAGTAAATGAAAATTGCAATCCTGTTACCATTTCAAAACTTCCAGGATAATTCCAAATGGCATGTGGTTTTTATTTTGCCACTTTATTGCTGGTTTTCATAATCTATTGTAGCACTAAATGAATGCATATGTATTTGCAGATTCCTTGGACAGTTTTCTTTTAAATGTAATATAAAACCAATGACATTTTCCAGTCTCCATATGAAATTACCAAGGGATATGTAACCTTATTCAAAAAACTTTTATTTCAAAATTTAATTTAAAAATTGCATCAGAAAAACATCTCCTGTGTTATTGTACAAACTTATCCCAATGGAAGGCTCCATCTTGGGTCTGTCACATCTGAGACATTTGTTCTCGTAAGGAATCCTTAACACTCGGTAATTCAGGTTGTACACATAAAGAGAAAACTAGCGAATGTTGGAATAAAGTTGAAATAAAACCAGAAAATGTGCAAAGTACACAACAGGTTAGTCAACAACTGAAAGAGAAAGATAAGTTCTTGAAATAAAAACAGAGAATGTTGGAAACACTCAGCAGGTCAGGCAGCATATGTGGGGAGAGAAAGAGAGTTAACCAGTGGAACTTTTAACCGAGCTCCTCGGCTGCGATTTTATTGTTGGTGGCGGGTATAGTGTATGTACCTTTAAGAGAGAACTACTTTTACAGCTCCTGTATACTGTAGTACCAGCAGTGACCACACCTGTATATAAGCCTTGAGCAGGCATCTGTACTGTCAGTCTTTAGACTACTCTCCTCCAGTAAACACCTGTTGATTGTTAATGTACAGCCTCTGTCTAGTTATTGGAAAACACCATACTTTAAGATTTACGGATTCAACAGTGGCGACGAGGTCGATTCGAATCTACCTGCAACTCTGCATTTCCTTTCAAGGATTCGCTCCGGGAGGACAGTGGAAGAAAGTCGAGGCCAGAAGCACGGGCGTCGACCACGAGCAACCGCCCAGTCATCCGGCAGAGAGTGAACATCGCAGGGGAGGCTGTTGAGAGCTGGGCTTGGTTCTCCAGCCACGACGATCCAGCAACAGACTGGCAACAGGTACAGCGCAGACCCTTCCCGGACAGCGGCGGCTGGAGCCGACCGACGGCACAGAAAAGGCTGAGCAGCGTCGACGGGGTAAGAGAGAGGGTAAAGCGCACAGGGCACAGCTGGGGGTTGAAGACCAAGCGACGTTGACGGAAAACAAAAAGAGAGAGAGGGTAAAGCACAGCCGAGGTTCAGGACCGAGCGGCGGCAACGAGAGAGGCGCACAGGAGAATGCGCAGAGCGCAGCCAGGGCTCAAGAGCTGAGCAGCGTCCGCGGGGAAAGAAAGGAAGCGCGGGAGACGCCATTTGAGCCGTGGAGAAGAAGGGAGAGCGCAGGAGATGCCATTTTAGAAGCCGCAGCGGAGAAGAAGGGCGAGCGCGGGAAGAAAGGAAAGCGCGGGAGATGCCATTGTGAGCCAGCGGAGAAGAAGGGAGAGCGCGGGAGACACCGTTTTAGACAGTTTAACCACACCCAGGGATGCCGAAGAGTGGCAGTGTCACTGCGTTCGACAATGAAGTCGAAGATTGGGCGACATATGTGGAACGCATTGAGGTGTACTGCAAGGCGAATGAAGTGCCAGATGCTAGGAAAGCACTGGTTTTGTTGAATTCCATGGGTGCAAAAACTTATGGGTTACTGCGAAACCTAATAACCCCAGAGAAGCCAGTGGATAAGGATTTCGAAAGCATAGTGGAAATCCTACAGGACCACTTAAACCCCACACCGCTGCTGATAGCAGAAATATTTAAGTTCCACAAAAGGAACCAGCATAAAGACGAAAGTAATGCTGAGTATTTAACGGAACTGCGCAAGCTATCGAAACACTGTCAGTTTGGAATGGGACTAGCAGATACGTTAAGGGACAAGTTTGTGTGTGGGCTTCAAAGTGAAGGAACCCAGAAACGGCTTCTATCAGAAAAGGATCTTACGCTGGACAAGGCTTTCAGCATGGCAGTATCACATGAAGCAGCTGCACGGGGCGCTGCAGAGATACAACGGAGACCGCAAGAATATGGCACCAATGAAATGTCATATGGAGCAGGGAAGTGTTATCACTGCGACAGAACAACACACGACCAGAAGGATTGTTGGTTCAAGGACCAAGTGCGCAGACAGTGTGGAAAAGCAGGACAAATAGCAAGAGTCTGCAGGTCAGGGAAGAAAACCAGCAACAAGAAATCTTCACAGGAGAAGTACAAAAAGGTACATAAGGCGATGGACATTAGTTCAGACGAACAGAAAAGTGACACAGACTCCGGAAGCAAGGAGCTGGGTTGTCTGAAACTACATAAGGTAATCAAAATGGAGGATCACCAGACTATCTGGGTCACGCTCAAGACAGATGGAGTCCAAGTGAAAATGGAATTGGACACAGGATCAGCCCTAACAGTCATAAACCGAAGGGACTACAAGCGGCTATTTTCACATATACCCTTGAAAGCTATAGAGATCGTCTTGAAGACGTACACAGGGGAAAAAGTCTACCCCAAAGGAAAAATAAGGGTGAACGTGATATACAAAGGCCAGGAAATACCCAAAATGGACCTATATGTATTGCCAGATGGAGGACCACCACTACTAGGACGTGAATGGAACCGGAAGATACAATTAAATTGGCAATCCATACAGGCAATGAAGGTTGAGGCCAAAAAGGATGATGACGTCACACCTGGGCGACTGTCAAAAATGCTAACTGACGCACAAGAAGTGTTCCAGGAGGGACGCGGAACACTAAAAGGCATAACAGCGACGATTGAAATAGAGGAAAATGCAGGCCCAAAGTTTTTTAAGGCCAGACCGGTGCCTTATGCGATCCGACCAGCCGTCGAAGCAGAGCTGGAAGGTTTGGAACGTTCAGGAGTACTGTCCAGAGTGGACTGGAGCGAGTGGGCTACACCCATCGTTCCTGTAATGAAGAGGTCGTTGAGTAATACGCCTGGGGAACCAAAGAAGGTCCGCATCTGTGGGGATTTTAAGGTGACAGTGAACCCAATCCTTCACACGGTACAATATCCGCTTCCACGGCTTGAGGATATTTTTGCCTCGCTATCTGGAGGTAAACGCTTCACGAAGATTGATCTGGCCCAGGCGTACCTGCAAATGGAGGTAGAAGAAGCCTCGAAACAATACCTCACGATCAACACTCATAAAGGTCTCTACCAATACAACTGGCTGGTGTTCGGGGTAGCATCGGCTCCGGCTATTTGGCAAAGGGCAATGGATCAAGTCCTGCAAGGGATTCCAGGGACCCAGTGTTATTTGGACGACATCCTGGTCACGGGCAAAAATGACAGTGATCACCTCGCCAACCTGGAGAAGGTGCTCACTAGATTAAAGGAATATGTGCTACGAGCTAATCGCCACAAGTGCGAGTTTTTCCAGAAGCAGATCTCGTATTGTGGCCACGTTATTGATGAAGAGCGGTTACATTAGTCCCCTGAAAAGATTGAGGCAGCAGTCAAGGCTCCAGCACCGGAAAATGTGTCACAACTGAGGTCGTTCCTCGAGCTGGTGAACTACTACCATAAGTTCTTACCAAATTTGTCGACAGTATTAAACCCACTGAACACCCTACTGCAAACGGGGGTACCATGGAAGTGGAATGACGAATGTAAACGAGCTTTTCAGAAGTGCAAAGAATTGATCACATCAAAAGAGGTGTTGGCCCATTTCAACCCAGCACTACCAATTCGGTTGGCGTGTGATGCATCACCCTATGGTATTGGAGCGGTGCTGTCGCACAAATTCCCAGACGGGTTGGAGAGGCCAGTAGCCTTTGCGTCTCGGTCACTAACCTCAGCCGAGCGCAACTACACCCAGATTGACAGGGAGGCCCTCAGCCTAGTATGGGGAGTAAAAAAATTCAACCACTATCTGCATGGGCAGAAGTTCACCTTGCTGACTGACCACCAACCACTTGTCTCCATCTTTAATCCAAAGAAGGGCATTCCGGTGATGACTGCCCAACGGCTACAAAGATGGTCCCTTTTTCTAGGGGCGAACCAATATGAAATAGAGTATAAGGGCACGAAACAGCATGGAAACGCTGATGGGCTATCACGCCTGCCACTGCCTACTGTGGAGGAAGCACCAGCAGTGGACCCTATCGAAATATTTTATTTGTCGATAATTGAACGCTTGCCAGTAACTAACGCGGATATAGAGAAAGAGACCCGAAATGATCCGACACTCTCTCGGGTATATGATTTGACGGTGAAGGGATGGCCAACACATGGTGACTCACTGTTGCCAGTATTCTCATCCAGAAGAGAACAGCTGTCAGTATGCCAGGGGACAGTGATGTGTGGATCCCGAGTGGTAATTCCACCCAAGTTAAGGGAGAGAGTGCTCAATGAGCTTCACGAAGGCCATCTGGGAGGGGTGAAAATGAAAAGCCTTGCTAGGGCTTATGTGTGGTGGCCGGGGATCGATCAACAAATCGAGGACCTAACAAAGAGCTGCTCAGGATGCCAGAAGGTCCAAAATGCACCACCGCATGCCCCTCTATACCCATGGGAGTGACCCTCCTCTCCATGGCAACGGGTGCATATTGATTTTGCTGGTCCATTCATGGACTCAATGTTCTTAATAGCAGTGGATGCGCACTCAAAATGGCCTGAGGTGATCAAAATGTCCTCCACCACTACAGAGAAAACAATTGCAGTCCTACGGACCATATTTGCCAGGAACGGCTTGCCAGAGCAGATTTGCTCTGATAACGGACCACAGTTTGTGTCCGAAGAGTTTCGGAAATTTATGAGAAAGAATGGGGTAAGGCATTACACATCCGCCCCGTATCATCCAGCCACAAATGGATTGGCTGAGAGGTTCGTACAAACCTTTAAAAAGGCAATAAGGGCCATGTGCGATGATGACATTCCACTACAGCATAAGGTGGACAATTTCCTGTTAGCCTTCAGAAATGCAACACATGCAGTTACCAACCAGACCCCAGCCATGATGTTCTTTAACCGAAGGTTGAGATCTCGTCTGGATTTGCTCAGGCCAAATGTGCGAAGAAATGTTGAGGATAAGCAATTCCAGCACATCAATGAGAAGCCGACAAGGAGCTTCAATGTAGGACAACCTGTCTTGGCCCGCGACTACTGAACAGAGAAACGGCAACCCGGAACGATATGCACATGGCAGGGGCCACTAATGTACACAGTGGATGTCAGGGAGAATATTGTGAGACGCCACGTCGACCAGATCCTAGCGTCACAGGAACGAGTCAACCCCATGACTCGCGTACCTGGGGATGAACCCGACATACCGGTAGCATCTACCCCAGAAACAGTAGCAGCGGTAACTGATGAACTAACCGACGAAAGGGGGCCAGAATTGCCTCCGCACCAAGAACAAGACAGTCAGGAAAGGCGCTATCCAGAAAGGATCAGGAAGCTGCCCCAAAGACTGAATTTATAAATGGACACTTTCAGTTAAATGTGCATGTTAAAGTGTTAACTGTTATTTGAATGTTATGGGTACTGTTAATCTAAAAGGGGAGGAATTGTAGTGTATGTACCTTTAAGAGAGAACTACTTTTACAGCTCCTGTATACTGTAGTACCGGCAGTGACCACACCTGTATATAAGCCTTGAGCAGGCATCTGTACTGTCAGTCTTTAGACTACTCTCCTCCAGTAAACACCTGTTGATTGTTAATGTACAGCCTCCGTCTAGTTATTGGAAAACACCATACTTTAAGATTCACGATTCAACAGCGGGTTGGGTGCGGGTCAGGTGGTCGGCGGGTTCCGGTGCTGCCTCCGCTTTCAGCCGGTCAGAAATTGAAATTTTACCTTAATTGCCCTATTGAATCTCTACTTGCGCGCTACCCAGCCCAATTAGTGGTTTCGGGTCTGCTGCTCGCCTCTGCTGACGTCAGTCAGCCAGCTGCATTTAAGGGGCCCACACAGCCTTGTTTCATTCTTATCCTTTTATATTGGTTTTCGTGCTGGTAACTGCTCCCATGACTGCTTCAAGAGCCAAGGCCTCTCCCCGCTTTGATGATGACTCCCTCCATTATCTTGTGGAGGGAGTCAGAGGTTGCAAGGAGGTACTATTCCCAACCTCTGGACGGAGAAAGCCTCCGCAGCAGAGCAAAGCAGCCTGGCTGCAAATTGCTGAGGAGGTGAGTTCCAGATCGTTGTGTGCTTGCTCCTGGGTCCAGTGCAGGAAAAGGTTTAATGACCTGGTACGCTCAGGAAAAGTGAATATAACATCACACTTACCCTCAATCTGCTCTCCATCTTCGCTCATCACCAGCAGTCTGAAATGTCAACCTACTCTTGCACATCCTGCTTTACCCTTACATCCCTTGCACCCTTAACCATCCCTCTCTCTATATATACAGAATTACTTCACTATTCGACTATGCTGCCCTCACACTCGCTATCAATGTTATGCATTGCCAACAACTAACAGTGCACACGGAGAGCACCTTCCAAGGATGGCTACCACCATGGAAAGGATGGCTACCTACATAGAAAGGATGGCTATCTCCGTGGAAAGGATGGCTACGGTAGAGGAAAGGATGGCTATGGTCATGGAGGAAATAAGTCGCCAGAGTCAGGAAAACATGGTGAATGTTCAGAATAGACTGACATCTCTGGAGGAGTGATGGGCAGCTATTGAGCAGAGAAACCAGAGCTTCTTGGAAGTCCTTTTGAGGAGGACTGCCAGTGCAGATACAGGTCCTCATGGCCCCCATGATGTGCAGCAAGGTGCTCTCCAGCCACTTGCTAGCACTGAAGTGGGGCTGACCCATGAGAGGGATGTTGGTGGCAGGCAACAAGGAAGTGTGGGCTCCTCTCCAAGTGCTCACACTCCCATGCCACTGTGTAGCCCTCGGTCAGAGCCCCACCAGAGTCCTCACCCAACTGAGATGGGCATCTCAGCCCCTGCACAGCCGTAGGAGGAGCAGACTGTTGCGGAGCCCTCACAGGCTCAGAAACCCAGAGGACAACCACCAAAGGTGTTGAAGCAGGAGCAGCATGAAAGTGAGCAAGGTGCCCCCACATCTGCTGAAGCCACAGGGGAAGCACCACGTAGAAGCACGCATAAGAGGAAGATAAAGCACAATTAGTCACAAGGGTAGTGATGTAATAAAACTCACTACGTACTTGGTTTGAGCATAAAGCAAGGCTTTAATCAACTTGTTTGAGAACATGGAGGTCTAGTTGTACTTCACTAGTTCCTTGTCTTACAAAATGGCCCTGGCAAGCTGGGCCCACGCCCGAGTATTTATACTCCTTGGACAGCGCCACCAGCTGGCCGTCCAGCGTTATTTCATGAGTAGTTTCTTGATAAATGATGAGATTTATAACATTCTTCCTGCCTAAAAGATTTGGAAGTCCGACGAATTCCTCTTAACGGATTAGGTGGACCACGAATAACTGCAGTCTTTTAGATTTTTGTTTATGGCTAGAAGGCACGTCTCCCCGGACCGTGTCTTAATCCCTGGGCAGCTTGCTCCATACTGGTGGATCGACAGGGCCCGTGTTGCTCTGATCGACCCGAGGGAGGCTGGGGAGATCGTGACTCCGGGTGCGGGTCTCCACAGGCGCAGAACTGGCTTCATCCTGTTGGATAGCCGAGGATTGACCGGCGTCCTGGCCTCGAGTGGCCATCCCACTGGGAGCGCTCGGCTCCCCAAGTGGATCCGGTGGGGCAGCTGGCAGATCTTTCCATGTCCCAGATAGGGCATCATCTTTGGGGGAGCGCAGAGTGTCGGCATCATCCCCATGGGTCCCTCTATCGGTTGGGTCCATGGAACCGGCCGGACAGGGAGCCAGGTCCCGGAGCGAAATGGTGAACTCCGGGTACTGCACGTGTGCGTACATGGGGTTGATGTCCGTGAGTTCTACCTCATTGACGAGAGGATCATTTTTAGATGATCGGACGAATCTTCGGAGCAGCACGCGGCCGGGAGCTGCCAATCATGTTGGTAGAGAGGTCCCATGGGTGGAGCGACGCTGGAAGCTGAAGAATCGCTTGTGAGGTGTGACATTGGTAGATGTAGAAAGGAGAGACCTGATGGAATGCAACACATCAGGGAGCATAGTTTCCCACTGCTGGTCTGGTAGGTTGCATGACCTCAGCGCAAGACGAACAGCGTTCCAAATGATAGCGTTGTATCTCTCAACCTGTCCGTTACCGATGGGATGGTACGGTGTCGTTTTACTTGTGGTGATTCCCCGTTGGGAGAGATAACTTGAGTTTGTTTGACATGAAGGAGGGACCCCGATCAGAGTGGATGAAATTGGCCGCACCGCAAAGGGAAAAGACTTAATCAAGGCATTTGATCACTGTGGAAGTAAGCATATTGGGACAGGGGAAAGCAAAGGGAAAGCGTGAATATTCATCCACCATAGTAAGTAAGTAGGTGTTTCGCGTTGAGGAAGGCAATGGCCCTTTAAAGTCAATGCTGAGTCACTGCATAGGCTACATAGCGTGTATGAGCGAGCCATCCGATGGACGGAAGAATTGCGGTTTTAATTCCGCACAAATTCTACAGGAGGAGCACGTTCTTTTCACATCTTCCGTAGAAAATGGGAGATTTTTAGATTGCACAAAGTGCAACATACGGGTAACACCAGGATGGCATAAGTCAGTATGAAGATCCGCCAGAGTCGAAGTTGATATAGAAGAGCAGAATGCCCGCGTGAGGGTATCCAGGGCCACATTCTCTTTGCCGGGTCAATAATGTATGGTGTATCCAAAGGCGGCCAATTCCATCCTCCAGAGTTGTATTTTGTTATTCTTGATCTTAGTGCGTTTCTGGTT
Organism: Somniosus microcephalus; assembly: GCF_052327205.1. Taxonomy (NCBI): domain Eukaryota; kingdom Metazoa; phylum Chordata; class Chondrichthyes; order Squaliformes; family Somniosidae; genus Somniosus; species Somniosus microcephalus. Next base: position 84,727,206 of record NC_141001.1, read on the forward strand.
TTCCAGCATAAAGGCCACGGAGCGCTGATCGGTTATAAGTGTGAAATGGCGATGAGCGAGAAAATGACTCCATTTACGTACCGCTTCAATGATGGCCGTAGCCTCCTTCTCGACAGGAGGATAATGGAGCTCACTATCCTGCAAAGTTCTGGACAGAAATGCAACAGGTCGACCACCTTGATTCAAGGTAGCCGAAATCGCCACCTCCGATGCATCGCACTCGACTACGAAAGGAAGATTTTCATCAATGGAACGAAGCGTGGTTTTTTCCAGTTGTCGCTTGAGGATGTTGAAAGCTGAAATAGCCGTTGCCTCCAATGGAAATGACTTTGCGTGAAGCAGGGGCTGGATCTTGTCGGAGAAGTGGGGTATCCATTTCGCATAATAGGCAAATATGCCGAGTGCCCGACGAAGAGAGCCGAGATTCGTAGGGGGAAAGAGCTCCTGAAGCGGACGAAGTCGCTCCGGATCCAGTTTGATGACACCGTTGCCCACCCAGTAGCCAAGGATGTTGACTGATGGTACTGATTTCACAGATTTGGACTCATTTAAGGTTAAGTTGCGACGACGGAGAACACCAAAAAATTTCTGGAGGTTGGCATCATGCTCCTTCTGGTCATGACCTGCAATGGTGATATTATCCAGATATGGAAAAGTGTCCATTAAGTTCTCCTGTTTGACTAGGCTATCCATTGCCCGTTGAAAGACAGCCACCCCATTGGTGATCCCAAATGGAAGGTGACAAAACTGGTAAAGCCGACCATTGGCCTCAAAGGCCGTATACTTTTTGTCAGAGTCTTTTAACGGTGCTTGATGATATGCGCTCTTTAAATCAAAAGTTGAAAATTCCTTGTAGTTGGCAAGGTTATTGACCATGTCATCGATGTGTGGTAGTGGGTAGGCATCCTGGTCGGTATACTGGTTAATAGTTTGCAATTAATCGACGCAATGATGTTTCTTGTGTTGCTTCAGAGGATCTTTAACAACGACGACTTGAGCCCACCAGGAAGATGAACATGGCTCAATGATACCATCACCTAGAAGGCGAGAGATTTCTGCCTCGATAAAGGATCGATAATCTTGGCTGAAACGTCGTAATTTAGTGACTATGGGCTTACATCGGGGGGAGAGATTGGCAAACAAGGAGGGCTTGTCGAGCGAAGCTGCCAAAAGCGCACAAAACGGTACTTTGTAAATAGTAAGCTCTGGCTTTGACCCTCCAAACTCGAAAGTGAGTCTTTTGTGTTGTTTCTGGAAATCCTGTCCCAGGAGCACATCACTGCTTAGGTTCTTGAGCAGCCCAAGCCGGGTGGAGAAATAAGTGCGGCCATTGAGAATAAGGTCAACAAAACAAAAGCCGGAAGAATTGGTGGTCAGTGTCGTCAGAGCCATTGCAATTTCCCTGTCTGAGGGGTAAATACGCAGTTTTAACTTACTGACAGCCCACTCACTAATGAAGCTGTCAGAGCTGCATGAGTCGATTAGTGCACTAAAAATGTGTCCATTTACCGAAACCTTCATGGCTGCATGGGACAGACTTTGGGGAAAAACAGCTGTGATGGGAGGAGGGGCAGTTTTACCCTTGACAGCTGTAACCTAAGTAGTGGTTCTTGGGGGAGGAGCAGTTTTATAGATTGCAGCTGTAACCTTAGTAGTGGCTCTTGGGGGAGGAGCAGTTTTATAGATAGTAGCGGCAAAACTAACAGGAGCTCTCGACTGGTATACCTTAGAAAGGTGGCCTTTCTTACTAACAGCGGCTCTTGACTGACGTACCTTAGAAAAGTGATCTTTCTTGCTGCAATGATTGCAGATTGCGTTACGAGCAGGACAGAATTTCCTGGAATGGAACGCACATCCACAGAAGAAACACTTCCTTCCAAATTGCCAAGATGCCACTAGGGCGGGGTCGCCATCAGTGAAGGCTTCTAGGGTAGGGTTGTCATCCGCTAAGTTAGAGTCATCATCGGTGAGGGCTTCCGCCTGAGACCTATCGAAGGAGTCATTAAAAGTGATAGCAGTAGCCCGTGCACGAGGTAAAAGATAGGTATCTGCATTCCTCTTTGCTAAGCCCAGGGAACACGCCTGGTCATAGGCAGCCTGTAACTCAAGGGTTTTATTCTCCAACAGATGCTGGCGTATGAAGGGAGACGCAATCCCATTAATAAAGGAATTATGAATTAGCTCCTTCTGGTACTGCTCAGCTGTGACAGCTTTAAGGTTACAGTCCTTGCTGAGCCTACAAAGCTTTTGAAGGAATTCGTCAAGTGATTCCCCCGGTTGTTGTCGAGTTGTGGCCAATAGATGCCGAGCAAAAATTTTGTTTGGGCCTTAACATACAGTCGCTGTAATATTAGGATAGCGGAGTCATAGTCTACACAGTCTTTGATATAGTCAAACACATGAGGAGATACATAATTGGCAAGTATCTCTAATTTATCAGGAACTTTCTCACCACACACCCTGAGGAAGTTGCTGAAGGTACGATACCAGTGTTACCATACCTTAGCAGTTGTAGGTGAATTTGGGTCCAAGTCAAGACGGGCGGGTCTGAGTAGTTTGTCCATGATGGATTGATTTCTACGCCAGAGTTCCCTTCTGCAGTTGAAGTCGTAGCTGGCTGTTCCAGAAATCACTCAGAGCGTGGAGTCGATATCAAGTTGATTAAATTGACGTAATAAAACCTACTACGCACTTGGTTTGAGCATAAAGCAAGGCTTTAATCAACTTGTTTCAGAACTTGGAGGTCTAGTTGTACCTCACTAGTTCCTTGTCTTACAAAATGTCCCTGGCTAGCTGGGCCCACGCCCGAGTATTTATACTCCTTGGACGGCGCCACCAGCTGGCCGTCCAACATTATTTCATAGAAACATAGAAACATAGAAGATAGGAGCAGGAGTAGGCCATTCGGCCCCTCAAGCCTGCTCCGCCATTCAATGAGATCATGGCTGATCATCCAAATTCAGTACCCTGTCCCTGCCTTTTCCCCATACCCCTTGATCCCTTTAGCCTTAAGAAATACATCCAACTCCTTCTTGAATATATTTAATGAATTGGCTTCCACTGCCTTCTGTGGCAGAGAATTCCACAGGTTCACCACTCTCTGGGTGAAGAAATTCCTCCTCATCTCAGTCCTAAATGGCTTACCCCTTATCCTTGGACTATGACACCTAGTTCTGGACTCCCCGGCCATCGGGAACATCCTTCCTGCATCTAGTCTGTCCAGGCCTGACAGAATTTTATAAGTTTCGATGAGATCCCCTCTCAATCTTCTAAACTCCAGTGAGTACAAGCCCAATCGACCCAATCTCTCCTCATATGTCATTCCTGCCAACCCAGGTATCAGCCTGGTGAATCTTCGCTGCACTCCTTCCATGGCAAGAACATCCTTCCTCAGATAAGGCGACCAAAACTGCACACAATACTCAAGGTGCGGTCTCACCAAGACCCTGTACAACTGCAGCAAGACATCCTTGTTCCTGTACTCGAACCCTCTTGCTACGAAGGCCAACATACCATTTGCCTTTTTAACCGCCTGCAGCACTTGCATGCTTACCTTCAGCAACTGGTGCACAAGAACACCCAGGTCTCTGCACTTCCCCTTCTCCCAATCTATTGCCATTCAAATAATAATCTGCCTTCCTGTTTTTGCCACCAAAGTGGATAACCTCACATTTATCCACATTATAGTGCATTTGCCATGTTTCTGCCCAATCACCCAACCTGTCCAAAACATACTGGAGTTTCACGACATCCTCCTCACAGCACACACGCCCACCCAGCTTTGTGTCGTCTGCAAATTTGGAGATACTACATCCAATTCCCTCTTCCAGATCATTAATATATGTTGTTAACAGCTGGGGTCGTAGGACCGATCCTTGCGGTACCCCACTAGTCACTGCCTGCCACTTGGAAAACGACCCGTTTATTCCAACTCTTTGCTTTCTATCTGCCAACCAGTTCTCTATCCAAGTCAATACCTTGCCCCTAATCCCATGTGCCTTAATTTTGCAAGCTAATCTCTTATGCGTGACCTTATCGAAAGCCTTCTGAAAGTCCAAATACACCACATCCAGTGGTTCTCCCTTATCTATTTTACCAGTTACATCCTCAAAAATTTCCAGTAGATTAGTGTATTTCATGACTAATTTCTTGATAAATGATGAGATTTATAACAGGTAGTCACTTGGGTGTTCTGTTCTGTTGTCTTTTGTTGTGTTTAATATTTGGCATTATCATCCTTTTGTGCATGTATTAAAGTGATGGCAAACAGTTGACGTTCTGGCCTATATGTACTGAGAAATGGAAGTTGCACATTGAGGGCTCAGGGCGACTTGCATTTGTAATGATGGTGGTGAAAATGATAGGAACCCACAGGTTCTTGTACATTGTGTATGGTGTGATAAGAAGGTGCCAGCCAGATGTGTTTGATTCGTCTACCTAAGCGTCCCTTGCAACACGGGCAGCAATGTGCTTGCATGTTGCTGGAGCTGGCTCATTCGCCTCCACAAGGTCTTCCTCCCCCTCCTCCTCCTCCTCCTCATCATCATCATCATCTGAGGAGGCTATGTGCTAAGCCACTTGTTCCTCAGGCAGCTGCAAGCCACAATGCTGTGCAATGTTGTACAGTGCACAGCAGACCACGATGTTTCTGGAGACCCTGGCTACTGAGTACTGTAGGGCTCCACCTGATCTGTCAAGGCATCTGAATCACAGTTTTAGCAAGCCGTTGGTTTGCTCTATGATGCTTCTGGTGGAAATGTGGCTTACATTGTAGCGCTCCTCTGCTTCATTTGATGGCCTCCTCAGTGGCGTTATTAGCCACGTCTTCAGGGGATAGCCCTTGCCTCCAAGTAGCCATCCGGAAAGTTGGGTTGGCGGCTAGTCTGCCACAGGATGAATGAGTCATGGCAACTGCCAGGGTACTTGGCACAAACATGCATAATGTTCTTTCTGTCGTTACACACCAGTTGGACGTTAAGGGAGTGGAAGCCTTTGCGGTTGACAAATACAGCTGGGTTGTGATGGGGTGCCCTAATGGCCACATGTGTGCAGTCTACGATGCCCTGCACCCTTGGCAAGCCTGCCATATTTACAATGCGAACCATATACGCGGTTACACTTGCCTCATCCGTGGAGAAGTGGATGTAATTGTGCGACTTTGCAAAGACGGCACCGGTAACCTGCATGATGCAAGTGTGTGCGGCCGACTGGGTGATGCCGCTGAAGTCTGCTGATGATCCCTGGAAGGACCCTGAAGCAAAGAAGCTGAGGGTGGTTGTGACTTTGACAGCCACTGGTAGGGAGTGTCCACCCGCTCCTCCGGGCTCCAGGTGTTGGTGCAGCATTGCACAGATGTCAGCGACTACCTCTCACAAAAGTCTCAGCCTCCTTTGGCACTGCTGCTCAGTCATGTTGAGGAAGGTCATCCTCGGCCTGTAAACTCTGTGTTGGAGGTATCTCCTGCAGCGACGTGCCGCCCTGCGCTGACGCCCTCTGCCCTGTGCAGCATCAGGTGGGTGAGGAGGAGGTTGGCGCTCCTGCTGTTGTTGCTGCTGTTGTGCCTCATTCTGCTGCTTCCGCGGCTGCTCTTCCTCCGAATCTGAGGACCAGGATGACAGGGTATAAATGGTTCCCATGCTGCTGGTAGATATGTTAGTTGAAGAATAGAAGTTATAAGCGCTCAGCCAGTGTGGGGAGAGGGTTTTCCCAGGAGGTCATACTGGAGATGGATCTTAGCTTCCCCACTTCCAAAATCGGTAGACCTGCAAAAACTTTTCCAAGACCTGAAAAAACGAAGTTCTGTCATCTGTAAGTGAGCCATGTTATAGCTCCATTTTTATGCTGGAGCTGCAGCTGTCAAGAAGTCAGGCATTTGGTGAACCCGGCACAATCAGCTGGCTTAGTTTGGGAATGGTGTGGAACACACAGAAAATGTTATAAAATCGAAAACAAGATGTTAACTGCCTTAAGGGCCTCTCCTGCTGCTTGGTGGCAGGACCGATCGGGACTCCCAGAGCTGGCATTTGGCAAAGTGGTGTGGAGGCGGGTTGATGGCAGGATCGCAACCCACCGTCAATCAAAATGATTTTAACCCTTGACCCGCCTCCAAACCCGCCCTCTCAGTGCCAATAAAATTGTGACCCTCATGTGTGAAACCCATGGGATCAGATGGAACACTGGTTTTCTACCCCGCACAATATTATTCTCCATTGACTTCAAACTTCCCCATTAAAACTCTTCATGTCCCCTGACATCTTCCTGCAGCGCTTTAATGTTTCTTCCCTGCTTTGGCCAAATAACAATACATCTTTTTACATGTCCTGGCCAGTATTTATCCCTCAATCAACATAGCAAAAAACTGTTTACCTGGTCATTATCACATTGCTGTTTGTGGGAGCTTGCTTGCGCGCAAATTAGCTGCCGTGTTTCCTACATTGCGACAGTGACTACACTCCAAGAGTACTTCATTGTCTGTAAAGCGCTTTGAGATGTCTGGTGATCATGAAAGGCGCTATAGAAATCCAAGTCTTTCTTTCTTTCTTTAAGCTCCTGCAGCTCCTAAAAAACCTGATTTCCTGTTTCTGACCCGAGCTTCTGGTCACCTGTCACTTTAATTCTCCGCTCCACTCCCACTCAGACCTCTCCATCCTCGGCCTCTTACACTGTTCCAATTAAAGTGAACATAAACTCAGGAACAGCACCTCATCTTTCGATTAGGCACTTTACAGCCTTCTCGACTCAACATCGAGTTCAACAATTTCAGGCTATAACCTCGGCCCCTATCATTTTTTTCCTTCTCTCTCTCACGTGGCAGCTGTCGATCTTTCTGCCATTGCCATTTACACTTCATCTATAGTCATCTTTTGTTTCTTAACTTGTCCCATTACCATCTCCTTTTGCCTTGTACCATCATCCCTTTTGTTTCTTAATCTCTCCTGCCTTCCATCGTATCACAGACCTTCCCTTCTGTTCTTTCCTCCCCTCCCCACTTTCCCTGCCCCTACACTTACTTAAAAACCTGTTACATCTCCAACTTTTTCCAGTTCTGATGAAGGATTGAAATGTTAACTCTGTTTCTCTTTACAGATGCTGCCTGACCTGTTGAGTATTCCCAGCATTTTCTGTTTTTATTTCAGATTTCCAGCATCCGCAGTATTTTGCTTTTGTAGGTCTTGTTTCTGAATTGGTTAGCTACCTATGGTAAGCGTGTTTCATGCTGGCAGCTCACTTAACACACACAGTTTCACACTGGAAGGCCAAATTCAGCTCCTGTAACTTTTGACACAAATCACATTAAAGCCTGATAAATTATCTTGTAAAAATGTATGCAGAATTACAACATGGAGATGGGATGACCTAATCTTTTCCCTAACTAAATCTGACTTGACAGTTGTAGGTTTTTTTTTTAAACTTTGAGTTGAAATTGACAAAAGGAGCATTGCAAATCTTCCTGCTGCAACAGAAGTTCCCTAATACAGTGACTTGGACCTGAGAGTTATCATTCAGATATGTGCAATTATTGGGGTTGTCCCATGATTCAAACTAGCTTTTTTAGTATTAAGGTCAATATATTAAAAAGGGCAGTGTGGATTTGGTTCGTTCTGTTCTTGAGCAAAAAAGATGATTTTAGAGAGCTGTTCAGTGTAGCACGATATAAAATTTAATGTTTATGCTTTTCCAAGTCAAATTGAGCTATAACACCACAATATAATAATCATTTGTGATTTCACAACACTAATACAGTTGTCTGGCTGCACGTTATCTTTGAAAATATTTTCTGGGGAAACAGAATTATTGAAACATGTAAATCATTCCTTAAAGAGTGCAAGCAGATGAGCACTATGTTAATATTCACATAGCATGAGGACACAACCAAAGAAATACATTCATTTAATGAATCTGTGGTGGTCATTTGGCCCATGGTCGCTGTTAATTCCTGACACAAGGTAATAGGTCCATTTCTCACATACAGAGGGGGCAAAATTGGGCCTTGCTTTGCCCATTTTACCAGCGCAAAATGAGTCCACAGCAGCCCAATTAGTAGAATAGTTTGCACACGACCAAAACTGTGTTCCAGGAGGTGGAAGCTTGCTGACAGGCAATCCAGTGCACCAAGAAGTTCCCAATGTACTGCCATCAGTCTTCTCATTTGTGCCCTATTCACCAAGGCTCGGATGCAAGTTCTACCTCAAGCGAGCTGCTTCCTGGTTCGTCTGACCTCCGCCTCCCTTGCTCTAACGCACTACTGGTGGGCACAGCTCTCTGTGCAGACCCAACTAAGCAACCTTCTGAACTACACGTGGTGCCACTATCTGTGCTGGTAGCTGCAAGGGTAAAGACCAGTGATACTTCTTCTTCCATAGTGATGTCCTCCTCTTCCTCTGCTTGGTCAGTGCCTTATACAGCTTCTGGACCTGTACATCTCCCATCATACATGTTTATCCAAACATATTGGAGGTTAAATTGGATAACCCCCGAAAATGGACACAGGGATCGTGATGCACGATTAACCTGCGCCCGTTCACTGTGTTGCAGGCAGCATGGTAAATTCATGTTGGCTCCTGTTTTCCATGGTTGATGCGTGCAGCCAGCACTACCCATGTGGTTCATTGGCTGCACGCATTAGCAGGGGACCCAATATCGCAAGTGCCTAGCGCTACTTAAAGGCAGCCTGCACATTTTAAAGGGGAGGTGCACTGTGGCTGTAAGAACTGGTGGGAGTCATTTGAAAACTGAATCTGTGCTCTGATACATTTGACCAATGGCTCACCGTGGTAGAGAGCATGTGCCAAAGTTGTCAGACATTGCACTGGAGGTCTTGGTGGAAGAGGTGGAATGGAGGAGAGATGTTCTGTATCCTCAGGGGAGCAGGAGATCCTCCAGACACATGCTTAGGAGGCAGTGGGAAGAAATTGTGGCAGAGGTCAATGCCAGCAATGTTGCTCCAAGAACATGGATGCAGCGCGTGTTTTAAACCCCATGGAGGAGACCGTGCTGGCCATCATGGGAAGGGGCATCACCGAGGCCATGGCCACCGGCCAGGCTGAAGTGATCGATGATGAGGGCATCTACATACCTAATCCTCCTTCTCTCATCCCACTTCTCCCTCATCCCTCAATCTCTTCAGACTAAGAAGCTGCAGATGGTGTAAGCATGCACTTCTTACTTTCTTCTCTCCCCTCACCACAACCCAACCCTTGTCCCTATTTCATTTCAGATACCCAGGAACTGGAACCTGCCCAGGCTGTGGAAGAAGAAAGTGAAGATGAAGAGACACCATCACTCGATCACACAGTCGCAATCACCAGCTCAGATACTGAACTGCATGTAGTTTAAAGGGTAAGATAGAGCCAGGATCTGCATGTGGTGAGACACCAGGCACAAATGTGCAGGAGCCAGGGCTGGGGAAAGGATAGCGCAGGTGCCAGCTCACCGGAGGGCAAGGTCACACACGAGTTCTTCTGCAGAGGACTCAGATGAGGACTTTGATGGGCCAGGCTACAGAAAAAGGATGGGCCAGGCTACACAAAATGCCTGGTGCACTGGAAAGCCTGCCAGAAAGCCTGGAGTCAATGTCAAGGAGCATGGAGGAGTCCAGTACCAACTTGGCACAGGGCTCCAGTCCTGGCAACATCCTCGTAAATCTCCTTTGTATCCTCGCTAGTGCAATCAGTGCACGCAGTATTCTAGCTGTGGCCTAACTAGTATTATATACATTTCAAACATAATCTCCTTGCTCTTATATTCTATGCAAGTATCCCGTATACCTTCTTAACCACCTTATCTACCTGTCCTGCTACCTTCAGGGATCTGTGGACATGCACTCTAAGGTCCTTCTGATCTTCTGCACTTCTCAGTGTCCTACCATTCATAGTGTATTCCCTTGTCTTGTTAGCCCTCCCAAAATGCATCACCTCAGACTTCTCCAGATTTAATTTCTTTTGTCACTGTTCTGCCCACCTGACCAGTCAATTGATATCTTCCTAGGGCAGTTACATGGACTTTGAACTAATAAATGGGCGGGTGTGGGGAGGGGGGCTCAAGGGGAAATAATAGTTCAAAAACAAACAAAAGGGAAGAGAGTAGAGTAACAGTCAGAAATTGTGCTTTAGGCACAACAGGTAAAGGGAAAACTAAAAGATGTAAAGTGATTAAACCGGAAAGAGAAATAAGAAACATGTGAGTAAAACATTAGAGCTGAAGAACAGGCTAGGGTATAAGGCCCAAATAAGTGTTCTTTATACAAACACATGGAGCATAAGGAATAAATTGAATGACCTGCAGGCACAAATTCAACTTGGAGGGTGTGACATGGTAGCAAGACAGTCAGGACTGGGAACTAAATATACCAGGTTATAAGGTCCACAGGAAAGATAGGGAAAATGGTAGAGGGGGAGGAGTAGCCTTAATGATTAAGGATGAAATCACTTCCCTTAGAAAATCGTAATATGATTAGGCAGAGTCAACATGGTTTTATGAAAGGGAAATTGTGTTTGACAAATCTGTTAGAGATTTTCAAAGATGTAACTAGTAGGATGGATAAGGGGAAACCAGTGGATGTAGTGTATTTGGATTTCCAAAAAGCATTCGATAAGGTGCCACACAAGAGGTTATTACGCACAATTAGGACTCATGGCATTGGGGGTAATATATTAGCATGGACTGAGGATTGGTTAATGGACAGAAAACAGAGAGTAGGAATAAGCGGGACTTTTTTGGGTTGGAAGACTGTAACTAGTTGGGTACCGCAAAGATCAGTGCTTGGTCCTCAGCTATTTACTATCTGTATTAATGACTTAGATGAAGAGACTGAGTGTAAAGTATCCAAGTTTGCTGATGATACAAAGTTAGATGGGAAAGTAAGCTGTGAGTAGAACGCAAAGAGGCTGCAGAGAGAAATGGACAGGTTGACTGAGTGGGCAAGAACATGGCAAATGGAATATAATGTGGGGGAAGTGTGAAGTTATCCACTTTGGTAGAAAAAACAAAAAAACTGAATATTTTTTGAATCGTGAGAGGCTGGGAAATGTTTGCATTCAGAGGGACCTGGCTGTTCTTGTACATGAATCACAGAAAGTTAATATGCAGGTACAGCAAGCAATTAGGAAAGCAAATGGCATGTTAGCTTTTGTTACAAAGGGATTAGTGTATAAGAGTAAAGAAGTCTTACTACAATTATGCAGGGCATTGGTGAGGCCACACCTGGAGTATGTCTCCTTACTTAAGGAAAGACATATATGCGTTAGAGGGAGTGCAGCAAAGGTTCACTAGACTGGTTCCTGGGATAAGGAGATTGCCCTGTTAAGAAAGAATGAGTAGTCTAAGCCTATATTGGTAATTAATTAAGTGGTCTAATCTGGTTCTGTAACTGACAGAGAGCTCACTTATTTAAATCTCAGCAGTATAAATAAGGGAGGCTAGAGTGCAGATGGTCACGGAGTGCAGATCGGAACAGAGTGTTAAGCTGCGAGTTTGGTGAGTGAGGGAGTTCGGGGAGGGAGTTGTTCTTTTCTTTTCCCATCTTTGTCAGCTTCCAGGAGAGCAGGAGCTAAGAAGCTGCTCAAGAGGGGCAGAGAACCAGCGGTGAGTATTTCTACAGTATTTCTACATTCCAGTCATTAAAGTAAAAATAAGGTCTCTAGTTTAGAGTAAGTATTGTTTAAAGGGAAGTAAGGTCCCTAGTGTATTTAATATTCTTTAATTTAAAAGGAATAAATTAAGGGTAGGACATGGCAGGGCAGCTCGGCAGTGTGGAGTGCTCCTCCTGTGCTATGTTGGAAGTCAGGGACACTTAAGGTATCCAGGGCGAACACATGTGCAGGAAGTGTCTCCAGCTGCAGCTACTCGAAATCCGCGTTTCGGAGCTGGGGCTGCGGCTGGAGTCACTGTGTAGCATCCGGGAAGCTGAGATCTTCGTGGATAGCATGTTTAACAAGGTGGTCAGACCGCAGGTAAAGAGTGCACAGGCAGACAGGGAATGGGTGACCGCCAGACAGAGTAAAAGAATGAGGAAGCTAGTGCAGAAGCCTCCTGGGTCCATCTCCCTCTCTGACAGATTTTCCATTTTGGAAACTGATGGAGGAGATGGTTTCTCAGGGGAATGCAGCAAGAGCCAAGTCTGTGGCACTATGAGTGGCTCAGCTGCACAGGAGGGGAGGAAAAAGAGTGGGAGAGCAATAGTGATAGGGGATTCTATCGTAAGGGGAACAGATAGATGTTTCTGTGGCTGCAGACATGACTCCAGGATGGTATGTTGCCTCCCTGGTGCCAGGGTCAAGGATGTCACTGAACGGCTGCAGGGCATTCTGAAGGGGGAGGGCAAACTGTCAGAGGTCGTGGTTCACATTGGTACCAACGACGTGGGTAGAAAGAGGGATGAGGTCCTGCAACAAGAATTTAGGGAGCTAGGTAGCAGATTAAAAAGCAGGACCTCAAAGGTTGTAATCTTTGGATTATTCCCGGTGCCACGTGCTAGTAGGAATAGGAGGATAGAGCAGATGAATGCGTGGCTAAAGAGTTGGTGCAGGAGGGAGGGCTTTAGTTTCCTGGATCACTGGGTCTGCTTCTGGGGAAGGTGGGACTTGTACAAGTCGGACGGGTTGCACCTGAGCCACAATGGGACCAACATCCTTGAGGGGAGGTTTGCTAGTAGTGTTGGGGGGGGGGGGGTTAAACTAACTTGGCAGGGGGGTGGGATACGGAGCTATAGTAGGGGGTGATGCACAGCCAAATATAGAGGAAAAACAAGTCAGCCTGGAAGGCAGAGCAAATATGTAACAGCACAAGGGAGTATGGCAAGGCTGGATGGCATTTATTTTAATGCAAGGAGTATTGCGAGTAAGGTAGATGAATTGAAGGTGTTGATGAACACATGGGAGTATGGTATTGTTGCTATCACAGAGACATGGTTGAGGGAGGGGCAGGACTGGCAGCTCAATATTCTGGGGTATAGAATCTTCAGGCAAGACAGAGGGGGGTGTAAAAGAGGAGGGGGTGTCGCAATATTAATCTATTACTGCTGTAAGGAGGGATGATATCTTAGCAGGTTCCTCTAATTAGGCCATATGGGTAGAACTTAAAAGCAAAAAGGGGGCAAGCACTTTGCTGGGAGCGTACTATAGGCCCCCAAACAGTCAGCGGGAGATAGAGGAACAGATATGTAGGCAAATCACAGAGAAGTGTAGAAATAATAGGGTAATAATAGTAGGGAATTTCAACTTCCCCAATATTAACTGGGATAGTCAGAGTGTGAAAGGCTCAGATGGTGCAGAATTCTTAAAATGCATTCAGGAGAGCTTTTTGAGCCAGCATGTAGAAAGTCCTACAAGAGAGGGGGCGGTACTGAATCTAATTCTAGGGAATGTAGCCAGGCAAGTGTTAGTAGGAGAGCATTTTGGTGACAGTGATCATAATTCGGTGAGATTTAAGGTAGTCATGGAAAAGGACAAAGATGGACCGGAAATAAAGGTTCTAAGTTGGGGGAAGGATGATTTTAATATGATAAGGCAGGATCTGGCCAAAGTGGACTGGGATCAGCTACTTGTAGGAAAATCCACGTCAGAGCAGTGGGAGTCTTTCAGAAAGGAAATAGAGAGAGTACAATGCCAATATGTTCCCGTAAAGGTCAAGGGTGGGAACAACAAGCCCAGGGAACCCTGGATGTCAAGGGATATATGAGAATGGGTTCAGTAAAAAATGGAGGCTTTTGGCAGATACAAAGGACTAAAAACAGTGGAAGCCCTAGAGGAGTATAGAAAGTGCAGGGGGGTACTTAAAAAAGAAATTAGGAGAGCAAAGAGGGGACATGAAAAAACACTGGCGGGCAAAATAAAGGAAAATCCCAAGGTGTTTTATAAGTATATTAAGGGCAAGAGGATAACTAGGGAAAGAGTAGGGCCCATTAGGGACCAAAGTGGCAATCTGTATGTAGAGCTGGAAGATGTAGGTGAGGTTTTAAATGAATATTTTGCATCTGTGTTCACTCTGAAGAAGGACGATGTAGGCATAGAAATCAGGCAGGGGGATTGCGATATACTTGAACAAATTAGTATTGAGAGGGAGGAGGTACTAACGGTTTTAACAGGCCTAAAAGTGGACAAATCCCCAGGCCCAGGCAAGATGTATCCCAGGCTGCTGTGTGAGGCAAGGAAGGAGATTGCAGGGGCTCTCACACAAATTTGCAGAACCTCTCGAGCCACAGGGGAGGTGCCAGAGGACTGGAGAACAGCTAACGTAGTACCATTATTCAAGAAGGGTAGTAGGGATAACTGAAGGAATTACAGGCCAGTGAGCCTAACATCAGTGGTAGGGAAATTATTGGAAAAAATTCTGAGGGACAGAATTACTCTCCACTTGGAGAGGCAAGGATTCATGGAGGATAGTCAGCATGGCTTTGTCAGGGGGAGATCATGTCTGACCAATTTGATTGAATTTTTCGAGGGGGTGACTAGGTGTGTGGATGAGGGTAGTGCAGTTGATGTGGTCTACATGGACTTCAGTAAGGCTTTTGACAAAGTCCCACATGGGAGACTGGTCAAGAAGGTAAGAGCCTATGGGATCCAGGGCAACTTGGCACATTGGATCCAAAATTGGCTTAGTGGCAGGATGCAGAGGGTGATGGTCAAAGGTTGTTTTTGTGACTGGGAGCCTGTGTCCAGTGGTGTACCGCAGGGATCGGTGCTGGGTCCTTTGCTGTTTGTAGTGTACATTAATAATTTAGATATGAATGTAGGAGGTATGATCAGTAAGTTCGCAGATGACACAAAAATTGGTGGGGTGGTAAATAGCGAGGAGGGAAGCCTTAGGCTACAGGATGATATAGATGGGTTGGTTAGATGGGCAGAACAGTGGCAAATGGAATTTAACCCTGAAAAGTGTGAGGTGATGCATTTTGGGAGGACTAACAAGGCAAGGGAATACACAATGAATGGTAGGACCCTAGGAAGAACAGAGGATCAGAGGGACCTTGGTGTGCATGTACATAGATCCCTGAAGGCAGCAGGACAGGTAGATAAGGTGGTTAAAAAGGCATATGGGATACTTGCCTTCATTAGCCGAGGCATAGAATATAAGAGCAGGGAGGTTATGATGGAGCTGTACAAAACGTTAGTTAGGCCACTGCTGGAATACTGTGTGCAGTTCTGGTCACCACCCTATAGGGAGGGTGTGATTGCATTGGAGAAGGTGCAGAGGAGATTCACCAGGATGTTACCTGGACTGGAGTGGAAGTGAGACTGAAAAGGCTGGGGTTGTTTTCCTTAGAGCAGAGAAGGCTGAGGGGGGACCTGATTGAGGTGTACAACATTATGAGGGGCATAGATAGGGTAGATAGAAAGGAACTTTTCCCCTTAGTAGCGCGGTCAATAACCAGGGGGCATAGTTTCAAGGTAAGGGGCAGGAGGTTTAGAGGGGATTTGAGGAAAGACTTGTTCACACAGAGGGTGGTTAGAATCTGGAACTCACTGCCTGAAAGGGTGGTAGAGGCAGGAACCCTCACAACATTCAAGAAGCATTTAGATGAGCACTTGAAACGCCATAGCATACAAGGCTACAGACCAAGTGCTGGAAAATGGGATTAGAATAAATGTAAGAAATCACACAACCTCCCTCCACACCCGGGATTAGAATAGACAGGGCTTGATGGCTGGCGCGGACACGATGGGCCGAAGGGCCTCTTTCTGTGCTGTATAACTCTATGATTCTATGATTCTATATTCCCTAGAGTTTAGAAGAATGACAGGTGATCTAATTGAAACATATAAAATTCTTAAGGGGTTTGACAGGGTTAATGCTGAGAAAATGTTTCCCCTGGCTGGGAAATCTAGAACACGGGGTCACAGTCTCAGAATACAGAAGAAGCCATTTACGACTGAGATGAGGAGAAATTTCTTCACTCAGAGGGCGGTGAACCTTTGGAATTCTCTACCCCAGAGAGCTGTGGAGGCTCAGTCGTTGAATATATTCAAGACAGAGATCGATAAATTTTTGGGAACTAAGGGAATCAAAGGATATGGCAATAGTGCAGGAAGGTGGCATTGAGGTAGAAGATCAGCCATGATCTTGTTGAATGGCGGAGCAGGCTCCAAGGGCCAAGCGGCCTACTCCAGCTCTTATTTCTTATGTTCTTCTGTTCAATGAGAAGAGAGGATATAACGAGAGGAAAGCAGACAGTGGAAAATTTATGGGTAGAATTAAGAAATAACTGTGAAGTGCTAGATTGTATAAATGCAGAGATTAGACAAGCGTGTAGTAAAGGCAGAGTGATTTTAATGGAGGATTTTAACTTTCATATAGTTTTGGATAAGCAGACTAGCGCCTGTCAGAAAGGTAGTGAATTTCTTGAGTGCGTCTGGGATAGTTTTCTGCAACAATATGTCCTAGAACCAACAAGGGGGTATGTCATATTATATTTAGTAATGAGTAATGAGCCAGATTTAGTCAAAAGCCTAACTGTGTGTGAACATTTATCTAATATCAATCATAACATAATCGAGTTCAACCTAATATTTGAAAGGAGGAAACGCGGAACAGCTACAAGGGGCTGGATTTTGTCAGCCCCAAAGAGGCAGGTATGGAGCCAGGACTGCCAGTAAAGTTGCAGAATGTGGGGGCGGCTGGCAAACCCGCCCCCATCCCACCTCCGTGCCCTTTTGCCAGGAGGCAGGAAGCCCTCCTGCCCCAGGTTCCGCCTCCTCGAGGCAGGAAAGGGATTAAATCCTTTTAACTGCCTGTTAACAGGTAGTTAACAGGCACAAAAAAGGATTAGTCCCATTTTACCTTTTCAAGTGCAGGCTTCCCAACCTCGGAGAACCCCGCTGGGGTGGAGGAGACATGAAGGAGGTCTGTGGGGGTTGAAGGGGTCTGAAAGTGAGATGTAGAGGTGAGTGATGGGTGCAAGTGTGGAGTGGTAAGTATGTAAGGTGAGTGCAAAGTGTTATAAAATGTTCACTTACCTTTGTTTCTGCCTACAGAGTTCAGCTGCGGTGGTTCCAGAGTCCTGACATCTTCGTTGTAGATTTCACAGTCTGGCTGTTGGATCCTCCGAACCAACAATCATCTGATTTCTACACACTAGAAAGGAGCAACACAAAAGCTCATCAAACTACACAGAAAGTCAATGTTTGGCAGCTTCACAGAGCTGTCAAATGCTAACATTTCTTCTTTCAAGAAGTCTTGACAGACGGCACGTCAGACGTTGATGTGCTCTGTCAGTGACTTCCCCATAATTGGCCGGCTGAGCCCGCAGGGCGGGCTTAACAAGGTCAATCAGGGAAAAATTCCACTGGTTGGCCAGAAGCTGATGGAGGCGGGACTGAGACCCGACAAGCAGCAGTCCCGCCTCCAGCACATCTCCATTCACAAAATCCAGCCCTAAGATTCTAGATAGGTAAGGCCGACTTCAACGAGATGAGACAGAGAATGTCCACAGTAAACTGAACAAATCTGTTAATGGGTAAAACGACAGACGATCAGTGGGAGGTGTTCAAAAAATAATTTAACGTGATACAGAACCAATTTATACACCTGAGGGGCAAGAGCTCCACTTGCCAAAAAGAAACAGTCATGGACGACTAAAGAGGTAAAAGAGACTAAAAGAAAAAGCATACAAAAATGCAAAAAATAGCGCAGATCCTGGCGAATTGGAAAGTTGCAAAGGGTCACAAAACAGATAGTAAGAGCTACAAAAAGGGAGTATGAAAACAAACTTGCAAGGGATATCAAAATCAACACAATTTTTTTTTACAATTATATTAGGAAAAAGAGAGTGGTCAGGAGCAATGTTGAACCTTGAAAACTGATATCGGTGATATTGTCAATGATAATAAGGAAATGGTGGGCATGTTGAATACTTACTTTGCATCAGTATTTACAGTAGCAGAAAAGGATAGCATGCCAGAAATCCCAAGGAAACTAATATTGAATCAGGGACAAGGACTTAATATAATTAACGTAAGTAAAATAACAGTAATGAAGGAAATAATGGCACTAAAGAGTGAAAAAGTCCCCAGGACCAGATGCTTTCCATCCCTGGGTTGTAAAGGAAGTAGGTGAGCACATTGCAGATGTCCTTACGATAATCTTTCAAAGTTCTCTCGATTCAGGAACCGTTCCTTTAGATTGAACATTTTGCATGCCTTTATATCTAGAGGAGTAGAGTACAAGGGGGCAGAAGTTATGCTGCAGCTAAACAAAGCCCTGGTTAGGCCCCACCTGGAGTACTGTGAGCAGTTCTGGGCACCACACCTTAGGAAGGATATATTGGCCTTGGAGGGAGTGCAACGTAGGTTTACTAGAATGATACCCGGACTCCAGGGGTTAAATTACGAGGAGCGATTACATAAATTAGGGTTGTATTCCCTCAAATTTAGAAGGAATTTGATCGAAGTTTTCAAGATAATAAGGGGAACAGATAGTGTAGATAGAGAGAATCAATTTCCACTGGTTGGGGATTCTAGGACTGGGGGGCATAGTCTAAAGGTTAGAGCCAGACCTTTCAGGAATGAAATTAGAAAACAATTCTACACACAAAGGGTGATAGAAGTTTGGAACTCTCTTCCACAAACGGCAATTGATGCTAGATCAATTGGTAATTTTAAATCTGAGATTGATAGAATTTTGTTAACCAAAGGTATTCAGGGATATGGGCCAAAGGCGGGTATATGGAGTTAGGTCGCAGATCAGCCATGATCTCATTGAATGACGGAACAGACACAAGGGGCTAAATGGCCTACTCCTGTTCCTATGTTCATATGTTCCTGCTTGTTATGTGTAATACTAGGCAGATGGCTTGCTGGCCATTATGATTGTTGACCTAACATTTTGGAGATCAAACTGTAGGAATATGGATTTTAACGTTTTTTAAAATAGAACTATTGGGACTATTGTGATTTGCTATTGGTTGCTCGCAGCCGGATATAACCATTGAGAGGCTTATCTTACTGTCGACAGCCGCTGATCTAGCCACTCTTAATAGACTTCCATAGATCAGCCAATCTCATTCATATCACTACACCGTCCTTATGTAAAAATGACATTCATTCTCACAGTCTCAAGGTAAGTTCCCTCACCCTCTCCCCCTGGAGAAAATTTGATTTAGAATTTTATCTTCTAAGATGGGTAGGCAAAGAATTGCCTGTAACCACATTTGCATGCCACAGAGTTCACAACACAAAGGGAAAAAATTCAGCTGATTAGCGCCTCCCGTTAGGGCTTGCCGGGCGCACTAACAGTGCACTGATGCAGTAGCACCAGGGCGAGGTGAATCTAGTGCCACATGACAAAACTGGCCCACCCCCACCTGTTGCGCCGCCGCTACCAGTTACCGCTGGGGACCTCACCGCCAAACAGATTGTGACATCAGTGAGCGTGCAATGCTCACTGGGTGCACGATCTGCCAAATTAATTTTCGCCCCCTGCCTTAGTGCCTCGCCCCGACAGTGTCAAGGAGAGGAGGCATCAAGCAGGTGGATGCTGGCTCCAGGGGAGGTATTTAAAGGCATCCTCAGTAATGAGTCGCAGGAGGCATGTTAGTGCTGTTTCACTGCTTCCGTTTCAGTTTGACATTGTGCAACAGTTTAATTCAGTCATTTAAAGGTTGTTTAGCATCAGGAGTGTTGTGGCTACTAACAATTAGTTACATTTATTCTCACAACATATCAAGGTGCTACACTCGGTTATATTAATGGGGACTATACTGGCAGTTAACCTCGTTCTCCAGGATCTAGGGTGGAGGGAGCGGAGGCAGCGAGAAAGACTGGAACATGTGGCCAGAGGAAGGAAGAGGTCCATCAGGGCTCTCAACAGGAGGACTTACCCTCCGAGAGTACTTCTACCTCCAATTAAGCGAGGAGCAGTGTATTAGAAGGCTCTGCTTCAGCAAGGAGATGGTCACAGAACTCTGCCACTTCCTGCAACCAGACCTCCAGCCTCAGATCTGGGCAACCACGGCTCTCTCAGTCGCAGTTAAGGTCACTGTCACCCTCAATTTCTTCACCAGTGGATCCTTCCAGTCTGCAGCAGGAGATATAGCTAACATCTCACAGTTCGCTGTCCATCAATGTATCCGGGAGGTCACAGAGGCTCTCTACAGTAGGAGATGGGATTACATTTCCTTCCCTATCCTCAGAGAGAACCAGGACAAGCGTGCAAGTGGCTTTGTCAGGATAGCGGGATTCCCCATGGTGCAGGGTGCCATTGACTGCACCCACGTGGCTTTGCGGGCACTGCATAACAATCCTGAGAACTTTCGCAACCGCAAAGGCTACCACTCACTTAACGTGCAGTTGGTGTATGACCACAGACAACGAATCCTCAATGTGAAGGCCCACTATTCTGGCAGCATCCGCGATGCCTTCATCCTGCGCCAGACCGGTGTGCCAGCACTCTTCCAGCCACCACGTCAAGCTCGAGGCTGGCTGCTCGGAGACAAGGTTTATCCGCTCTCCACCTGGCTCATGAATCCGCTCCACAACCTCAACACTCCTGCCCAGCACTCATATAATGAGAGCCATACTGCCACCAGGAACATCATCGAGCAGACCATCGGGGTGCTCAAGCAATGGTTCTGCTGCATTGACCATTCAGGAGGAGCCCTCCAGTACTCGGCTGAGCGGATGTCCCATTTCGTGCTTGTCTGCTGCATGCTCCACAACTTGGCCATCATGAGGCCCCAGCCCTTGCCACCAGCGATTATGGGACCACCTCAGGAGGAGGAAGAGGGAGAGGAGAAGGAGGTGGAGGAGGATGAAGAGGAAGATGAGGAGTTGGAGGAGGATGAGGAGGAGGAGGAACAGGAACGAGGGAGGAGGCAATCACTCAATCGGCCTTCGAGAAGGGCGGTCTGTGACCGCCTCATCAGACAGCAATTCCAATAAATTAAACCCCAGATCCCTGTTGCGCACCACATCCCCATCATTCCATCCCTGTCACAGGCCATATCAAAGCGCAAAACTGAAATGAGAGACACCACAAAATCATCCAAAGCCAATTAATAAATTCATCAATAATTAGTTAACACATATTTACAACAACAATATGAACTATTCAGCCTTGTGCAATCACTTAGTGCCCCTTGTTACTGTGCCTTTGCCTACTCCAGTGCCCCTATGAAGTGCTGGCCCAGTGGCTGTAGCAGGGCTGGTAGAAAGCTGCTGAGTGTCCTTCTGAGACTTCAGATGGCCTTGCAAGGCGCCCTTGACTAGCTCTGGGCATGGAAGGCCTGGCTGTAGACTGCACCAACTCAGCATGGGTGGCAGCAGTTTGGGCTGGCTGGATGACAGGCAGTGACAAGGGCAATGGCGGAGTGGCAGTAGTGGGAGCAGGAATCCTTTCATCCTGAGAGAGGACAGCAGGTTCCTGCTTCACTGACCCACTGCCATTCCCCGGGGCAGCACCTCAGCATCTCTAGCAATCTACTGGAGCACAGATTGGTGGCCTGCTGTGACACTGTGAAAGCCCCAGTCGATGGTGGTAGACTCAGCCATGATGGCAGCAGTCAGAGCTTGCGTTGTATCAAGCTGAGGCTGCATGAGAGCAGTCTGAGATTGGATGACACCAAGTATAGAATGCATTACTGCACTAAGATGTTGTGTCGCATCTGCCTAGGCTGCAATGGAAGCTGCCAGATCACCAATCACACAAGGCATCAGGTCTGGGTTGCCATGGTCTCTCTGGGAGCCCACCATCCTTTGCAGACTGGAAATGAGTGGGCTCCATGGTGTGCGCAGAGCTCTGTGTAATGTTGGAGTCGGACTCCTCCACGCTCCTTACCATTGCTGAAAGGCTCTCGGGCACCCTTGCCATTGCCCCTATCTTCTCCGTGTACCTGCCCATCACCCTTCTTATAAAGGCCTCCCCATCGAGGTCCTCATCTGAGTCCTGTGCAACAGAACTCGCGGGCGAACTCGCCCTCCGGGGAACTGGCCCCCGCGCTACCCTTTCTCAACATCAACGGCAGCAGGGAGGCGCGCCGCAGATTCAATAACTTCTCGGTCCTTCGGGACAGGAAGTATGCGGTGTGCTTCCTGCAAGAAACCCACATTGTTCCGGGAGACGAAGCCACATGGCTCCTGGAGTGGCAAGGAGGGGTCAGCATGAGTCACCTCTCCAACAATTCCAGCGGGGTGGCTATCTTGCTGGCCCCGCATTTTCAGCCGGAGATCTTGGGGGTCAAGGAGCACGTGCCGGGCCGCTTGCTCCAGGTCACTGTTCGCCTGGGGGGTGTGCCGCTCCATCTAGTGAACGTGTACGCCCCTCAGACCGGTGCGCAGCAAGTGCGCTTCTTCGAAGAAGTGTCCGCTCTTTTGGGCTCCGTCGACGCGGGCGAGTGCGTCATCCTCGGGGGGGATTTTAACTGCACCCTCGAGCGAGGGACCGTTCGGGTCCCCCGCGAAGCCCGGCGGCGATGGAGAAGTTGAGGGACCTGGTCGGGTCCTTCGACTTGGTGGACGTCTGGCGAAATCTCCACCCCGACTCCAGCGCCTTCACTAGTGTGAGGTCTGGGGGAGGAAGGTCCAGAATCGACCGCCTCTACATTTCCCGGGCGTACGTCTCCTGCATTCCGGCAGCTTCCATGCGGCCGGTGCCATGCACGGACCACCACCTGGTGTGGGCGGAGCTCGCTCCGCTGCGTGCGCGGGGGGAGTCCGCGTACTGGCAATTTAACAACCTGCTGCTGGAGGACGCGCGGTTCCGGGATTCATTTCATCAGTTCTGGGCCGACTGGAGAAGGAAGCGGGGGGGCTTCCCCTCCTTGAGGCTATGGTGGGACGTGGGCAAGGCTCACGTCCGTCTCTTCTATCAGGAGTACGCGAAGGGGTCGACCAAGAGGCGGGAGGCCCGGGTCGGGCAGTTGGAGAAGGAGGTGCTCGACCTGGAGTCCCGTCTCGGT
Source organism: Somniosus microcephalus (assembly GCF_052327205.1). Classification (NCBI taxonomy): domain Eukaryota; kingdom Metazoa; phylum Chordata; class Chondrichthyes; order Squaliformes; family Somniosidae; genus Somniosus; species Somniosus microcephalus. Next base: position 84,750,094 of record NC_141001.1, read on the forward strand.
CAGGTCGTCGAGGACCCGGCCCTGCAGAAGGTGTACGAAGAGAAGAAGGGCGCGCTGAAGGACCTGCAGCTTGTCGGGTCCCGAGGCGCGTACGTGAGGTCGCGGATCCAGCTCCTGCGGGACCTGGACCGCGGCGCCCCCTTCTTCTACTCGCTGGACAAAAGATGGGGGGTCCGTAAGCAGCTCTTGGGGCTGCTGGCTGACGACGGGTCTCTGGTCTCGGATCCGGAGGGAATCAGCGCGGAGACCCGCGCCTATTACGGGGCTCTGTTCTCTCCGGATCCGTCCAGCGAGGATGCGCGCAGAGTTTTGTGGGAGGACCTGCCGAAGGTCATCCCGGAGGACGCCGAAAAATTGGACGCTCCGCTAAGCCTGGCGGAGCTGACCGGCGCCCTCCGCCAGCTCTCCAGGGGAAAGTCCCCGGGGCTGGACGGGCTGACCGTGGAGTTCCACAGGGCGTTCTGGGACATCTTGGGGGGCGACTAAGCGCGGGTCCTGGGGGAAAGTTTGGCGACCGGGGAGATGCCCCTCTCTTGGCGCAGGGCGGTCATTGTCCTGCTGCCTAAGAAGGGCGATCTCCGCCTCCTTAAGAACTGGCGCCCGGTCTCCCTCCTCAGCACGGGCTATACAATCTTTGCCAGGGCCATGTCTGCTCGCCTTGGCACCGTGCTGGCCCACATGATCCACCCCGACCAGTCCTACACTGTCCCGGGCCGGACCATCCATGATAACATCCATCTAGTCCGGGACCAGGTCCACCACTCCCAGAGGGCTGGTCTGTCGGTCGCCTTCCTTTCCCTGGATCAGGAGAAGGCATTCGACAGGGTGGATCACGAGTATTTATTCGGGACTCTGCGCGCATTCGGGTTCGGGACGCATTTCGTCGACCGGATCTGACTTCTGTACACCGCCGCGGAGTGCCTGATTAAAGTTAACGGGTCCTTGATGGCGCCCTTCGCTTCGGGAGGGGGGTGCGTCAGGGATGCCCCATGTCCGGTCAGTTATACGCCATTTGCGTGGAGCCTTTCCTGCACCTCTTGCGGAAGAGGTTGACGGGACTGGCTCCGCAAGGGCCGGGCGTGGAGGTGGTCCTCTCGGCTTACACCGATGACGTGCTCCTCACGGTCACGGATCCCGCTGACTTGTGGTGGATGCGGGAATGCCAGCAGATTTACTCGGACGCATCCTCCGCCAAGATCAACTGGGAGAAATGTTCCGGACTCCTGGTGGGTCAGTGGCGGGTGGACTCCCTGCCGAAGGAGTTCAGGCCTTTCGCCTGGAGCACCACGCACCTCCTCTATTTGGGTGTCTACCTTAGCCCTGCCGAGGATGCCTGGCCGGCGAACTGGCAAGAGCTGGAGGCCAAAGTCACCGCTCGCCTAGGACGCTGGACAGGACTGCTCCGAGTGTTGTCCTACAGGGGTCGAGCGCTGGTCATAAACCAGCTGGTGGCCGCCATGTTGTGGTACCGGTTGGTCACTTTGAGCCCTCCCCCTGCGTTTGTCGCCAAGATGCAGAAGAAGCTCGTCGACTTCTTCTGGGACAAAAGGAAGCACTGGGTCTCTGCCGTGGTTCTGATTCTCCCGCTTAGGGAGGGCGGTCAGGCGCTGGTGTGCCTTTGCACCCAGGCTGCGACTTTCCGTCTTCAGATGTTGCAGAGATACCTGTACGTCGAGAATCCTCCGAGAAGGTGTGCGCTGGCGACGTATTTCTTCCGCCAGCTGCACGGCCTCAATTACGACACGCAGCTCCTGTTTGTGAAAGTGGGCTGCAGGCGTGCTGGCCTGCGGGAGCTGCCTGTCTTCTACCAGGAACTGCTATGGGTTTGGAACTACGTCGCTTCCAGGTGGAGCTCTCCCCCGTCAGGAGCAGCAGCTCTCCTTCGGGAGCCGCTGCTCAGGAATCCGCACCTCCACGACTGCGGGTTCGGGCGGCTGGCGGAGGGCAGGGCTGTGCCTAGCAAGGTGACCAGAGTCAGGGACCTGCTCGATGGCAGAGGAGCGGGCTGGATGGCGCCGGAGGAGCTGGTGCGGCGCCTGTCCTGGGCTAACGTCCGGCTCGCGGTCGAAGCCATCGAGTCGGTGAAAGTGGCACTGGGCCCCAACTCCACTAGGTGTATCGAGGCGGCTCAAGCACGTGGGGCGATCCCGTCCGAGCTTACCCCCGTTCGGACGGAATTCCTCATCGGCGCCCGGCCCCGAAACTCCCCTCGGGAACCGGCGCCTCACAACTTGAGCCATCTCGAGGAAATACCCTCCGTGCCTTTTCATTCCGCGCGGAGGGGTTTCCTGTATGGGCTGCTCCTGCACACTCTCCACTTTGCCATCTTCGTCTGCTGTCCGGACAAGCCTTGGCGTGGCGTCTTGCCGACCGGCGGAAGCGGAGGTCCCCAATGGAGGGCTCTCTACGCGGGAGTCCTCCCTTGTTCCATCGGGGACTTGGCCTGGAGGGTGTTGCACGGAGCGGTCCCGTGCAATATGGTTTTAAGTAGGTTCACGGACTCCCAGGCCGCCTGCATTTTTTGCGGCCTGGAGGAGTCCGTGTTTCACGTTTACGTCGAGTGTGAGAGGTTGCAGCCCCACTTTCACTACTTGAAGGGGCTGCTCCTCGATTTTTGGTTGCACTTCAGTCCCACACTCTTGATCTATGGTTACCCGGTGCGGAGGGGAGCGGGCAGGTTGGAGGACCTCTTTGTAGGCCTGCTCCTGGGCCTGGCTAAAAGAGCCATCAATTAGTCCAGGCAGCGTGCGGTCGAGGGGGTCGTCCGGCCGGATTGCCTGCCTCTCTTCCGCGGCCATGTTCGCGCCCGGGTGGCCCTGGAGATGGAGCACGCGGTGTCCGCCGGCACGCTTGAGTATTTCCGCGACCGGTGGGCGCCGCGGGGACTGGAGTGCATCATCAACCCGGAAAACCAAATTTTAATTTGATCTGTTAAGTTTTAGTTGAACTTTTGTTAATTTACAGTCCAACTTGTTTTGTTTTTTTTTTGGTCCAAACAAAAGAGCACCCTTTCCCCCTGGCCTTGCTGCAGCCCACTCATTCCCGGTGCCTCACCCTGTGCAGATCCTGCTACTATACTAGCCTCTTAAGAATGCATAGTGCCAGTATCTGAGCTGGTGCCTGCGGGTGAGACATGCTGTGACGCCGTGTGTTCGTCCTCTGCCTCTTCTCCCGCATCGCTCTCTAAGGTGCCCTCAGGGATAGGCTGCTCAGGTGCTTGCTGATTATCTGAAAACATAAAGGCACAATAGATGGGTTAAGGTGAGGGGAGGGGGGCAGGAAGGGAGAAATGCCTGCATACAGCATGATTAGCTGGAAACTGTGAAACGCTTGTGGGGTGAGGGGGAAGTGGGATATGAGAAGAAGGAGTATGGATGAACATACCGTTGTTGTCCCCAAGGGGGTCAACATCGCTGATGGCCATGGTACCCACCACCTGGCACCCAATAATCTGCAGCACTCTATTTTCCAGCTCAGACAGTGGTTGGGTGTTGGCTTGTCCCCCGCCTGTGTGCCCCTGCTCCCTCCTGTTGTGAGCCACCTTGGCCTGTAAGAGAAAGGAAAGTGTGTGAGTGAGTGTGGAGCAATGTGTTTTGGAGATGTGCCTGCCAGAGTTTAATAGCTGGCATTGTGTGCAAGGTGTGAGATGTGGGTGTGAGTGTTGGTAGGTAGGGATTGTTGGTGGGTGAGTGCTGGGGGTGTGGTGCTTTTGTCAGTGTGTGCAGACTGTGGTTCAGATGGTGGTATGTAGCATTTGTTGAAGCATTAACTCACCCTGTCCACATGAGTGAGGTCATTAATTTTCTTCCTGCACTGTGTGTGGGTCATGGAAAACATAGTGCTGCCCGAGACGTGCTGGGCAACCTCCCACCACATGGTACGGAAGAGTTGCGGCGAGGTCCTTCTGCCACTTGTCTGGTAGAGCACTGCCCTCCCTCTTTCCACTATGAATACTAACGCCTTCAATGCACGGTCGCAGAATCTGCAGGCTCTCTCCCTGGGGCATGGCTCTGCCATCATTACAGCTGCTTGGGTCATCCGGCTCCTTCTCCTTGACCTGCTGCTGCTGGCTGAGACGGCTACACAGCCAGTGATGCTGAGAATGAGGTTCTGCAGCATCAAGAACTTCCCCTTTAAGAACTGGAAAGAGCCTGTGGCAACGATGACTTGTGATTAGACTGCACCTGATATTGGGCAGCGCTTCAAGTTTAACGCCACTGAGCTAGGTCATTAGCGCTTGATTTCTTTCTTTGTGCAATGAGACTGAATTTTGCATGCAGTCTGAAGCATTGGCGCCTGGCACTAATTCTCAAACTTTTCTAAAGTTAGCGCTCATTCCTGGGCTATAATGAATTTCTCCCCCAAAGTGGCTCAGTTGGTAGCACCATTGCCTCTGAGTCAGAAGGTTATAGGTTCAAGTCCAACTTCAGAGACTTGAGCACAAAATTCTAGGCTTCACACTCCAGTGTAGTGTTGAGGGATTGCTGCACTGTCGGAGGTGCCGTCTTTCAGATAAGATGTTAAACCAAGGCCCCATCTGTTCTCTCAGGTGGACGTACAAGATCCCATGGCAGTGTTTCAAAGAAGAGCAGGGGAGTTATCCCTTCTCTCCTGGCTAATATTTATCCCTCAATCAACATCACTAAAAAAAAACAGATTATCTGACCATTATCAGAATTGCTGTTTGTGAGAGCTTACTGTGCACAAATTGACTGCTGCCTTTCCTACATTACAACAGTGAGTAAACTTCAAATTGTACTTCATTGGCTGTAATGCACTTTGGGACAGCTAGTGGTTGTGAAAGGCGCTTTATAAAAACAAGTTTCCATATTTCCAATGTCATCGGTTACCTTTATGACACAATTTGCTGAATCTCCAGTGAGTGAAGATTTGCCTGATTGCCACGGTCAGTCATTATGCAGCAGTTTGCACTTCTGATGTAATGCGCAGAATTTAGCCACTGAGAATGATTCTTCCCTATCTACAATGATTTACTTTTTTATGGTTTTTTTCTGCTTTTTAAATTTATTCAGTAACTAAACTATGTACCATGTTACAAAGCAACCAAATGATAACACAGAATATTAGAAAATAATCTTGTCCTGTTCATGACTGTGCTTTTGCAAAATGAGAAATATTCTTTCATATGGGTTCATGCAACACATTAAAAAGAGATAATGCAATCTGATGGACCAAATTATGTTTAAATTGCTTGGATTTTGCTTTCATTGGTTATAATGCCATGTACAGTCTTTGATTGTGTTAAATTCATTACAATACTTCCAACATGTAGTTATTTATGTTATATCAGATGTGCCAAAATGAGGATTTATTTTTATTGCATTTATAGCTTCCAGTAATTAAGTTCTGTACCTATAATAATAGCAAAATTGACTCCCAGCTCTTCCTTCCACTCCAGGGACTTGTGCACATAAAGCTAGGCTGACACTCCAGTACAGTGCTGAGTGAGTGCTGCACTGTCGGAGGTGCCATCGTTCAGATGAGATGTCTGCTCTCTCAGGTGGACGTAAAAGATCCCACGGCACTATTTCGAAGAAGAGCAGTGGAGTTCTCCCCGGTATCCTGGGCCAATATTTATCCCTCAACCAACAGAACAATAACAGATCATCTGGTCATTATCACATTGCTGTTTGTGGGAGCTTGCTGTGCGCAAACTGGCTGCCGCGTTTCCCACATTACAACAGTGACTCTACTTCAAAAAGTACTTCATCTGCTGTAAAGCGCTTTGAGACGTCTGGTGGTCGTGAAAGGCGCTATATAAATGCAAGTCTTTATTACAGGAGGGGCAGGTAGCCAGATTTGTATACACCGGGCACTCTACTGAACAATCTAACTGAGTACTAACAAAACTAACTACACCTGTAGACTAAACCCATTAAGGGGAAGAAATTCGGTATAGCCCCGTTTGGGGGCGCTAAAACTTTAAAAGTTGAAAAATTAACACCAGGCGCCAATTATTCTTGCCTCCCATGAAATCAGTTTTAGTGCACCAAGAGGGAAGTGGAGCGCTAAATCCAGCGCTAACCACTTCTCTTACTTAGGGTGCTAAAGTCCGAGAGCGGGGCGGTAGCGGCAGAGCGCTAAACAATTTCAAGCGCATTGTGAATGGCACTCTTTCATCACAGAAGCTGCTTCCCTCTCTTAAAGGGAAGGGTTAATGATGCTGCACAAGCTAGTTGTTGTCAGTTCTGTTTTGCAAGGCCACCTGGACGACTGACAGTACAGCCCCAAACACTCTCACAAAGTGAAGGGCTGGGACATCGTGCACCAATGAAACATTAAAAACTTTGCGCAGGCACCAAACTGGTGCAAATAATAAAGGTTGTGCTAGCTGAAAAGCATTCCCTTTAATTACTGCTCCCGAAGCGGCCAGTCGAGTTCACAACGCCTCCTCTTGCTGGCGTTGTCAGCGCGAGGTGATAAAGCAGGGGGCGAATGTCAATTTTCAATCCAGGGCAATAACGGGGCGCAGCGCATTTATGATGTCACAATCTGCGAGGCGCTAGAGGCTCAGGTGCTAAGAGTTACCAGCACTGAGGTTTGCGGGCGTCACTGCATTCACCGCGCCCGTGCGCTAACCCCTTAGAGCCCCATTAGCGCCCTCGCCAGGCGCTAACAGGAGGTGCTAACATACCAAATTTCGCTGCATAAGTACTGTGGGCTAAATTTTCAGTATAGGCAGTTTTGGGGCGCTAACCTTAGCGCCCGCCCGAAGTTAGCGCCCGCCCCAAAGTAGCGCCCCGTTGCCGGGAATTCAGTGGCTTCGCCCTAAGAGGTTGGTGGAGCGCTAAAAGAGGCGTTCCACTACTATCTTTAGGCGCTAAGCCGGCGGTCCAGAGGGATAGCGCCCAGGCGGGGCGCAGCGCGGGTGCGGTCATTTTTGGACTGACAGCAGACCCCGTGGCGCCGACCAGCTCTTAAAGGGGGAAGGGACGAATTGGTCTGCTGCCACGCCCTGCACACTGCAGCCTTGCAAAGAGGCCTCAACACTGCTGCTCAGCCCCAGGGAGTCATGGCAACGCCAGAGAAGGCCCGTCAGCGTGCCCTGCGCTTCTCAGAGGGTGATCTGGACATAATGGTCACAGCTCTGGAGGTGAGGCGCAAGATCTTGTTCCCAGAGAGTGGGAGGAATCCAACCCACCACGACTACACCAAAGCCTGGAAGCAGATCGCCCAGAGGGTGACGTTCACCGGCGATGCCCCCAGGACCCACAAACAATGTCGTAAAAAATACAACGACCTGACCAGGATAGTCAGGGTGAGTACCCTTTCCAGTCTCCTCCTCATTCTTGCATGTACACCTGACATGATGGGCAAAGGGAGCTGAAAGTCCTATTGGCCAGCCCTCAGCCAGCAGCATTGGGACAGTCATGAGCATCAATTGGCCATTCGGCACTCTACACTCTGGCCAAGCTATTCCACCATGGGAGGCAGTGCACACTACATCAGGGCTTCACTCTGGCCAAGCTATTCCACCATGGGAGGCAGTGCACACTACATCAGGGCTTCACTCTGGCCAAGCTATTCCACCATGGGAGGCAGTGCACACTACATCAGGGCTTCACTCTGGCCAAGCTATTCCACCATGGGAGGCAGTGCACACGACATCAGGGCTTCACTCTGGCCAAGCTATTCCACCATGGGAGGCAGTGCACACTACATCAGGGCTACACTGCGCACTTACAGCCCGTCCTTTCTCTTGCAGGCTAAAGTAGCCTTTAATCACCAGGCCCATGCCAGGGGTGGCCGCGCCAAGCTGCAGAAGCTCACTCGGCTGGAGGAGCGCGTGTGTGTGCTCATGGGAGCCCGTGTGATCGTCCCCAGAGCGTGCGGAGTATCCGACCCTCCACTGCCCGGCAATGGTAAGGACCTCGCCTTTTGGCCCTCTCGCGTCGCACTGGCCCATCCGAGCTACCTCCTTTGCCACTGTCCCACCAATGCGCTGAACGCCACCAGTCCTAACTCCCTCGCTGACGCCGTCTCCTCACTCTGAAGCTACTCTTGTGCATTCCTGCTTTCAGCTGGTGACGACCAGGACCCTGAAGCTGCCAGTGACAGCACCTCCGAGCAGGAGGAGGAGGAGGAGCAAGCCGGACCATCGGGGGAACAGTCACGTCCCACAGGAGAGGAGGAAATGCTTGCCACCTCCTCACTGGACGAGTGCCTGGAGGAACTGTCGCAGGGCAATGCAGCTTCTGGGACCAGTGGCGTCCAGCCACCCAGCAGCCGTGCGCGTGGCCCGCGGCCTTCCCCCCAAAGGGGGGAAGGATCAGAGGGGAGTGCTGCTGATCGGCACACTCGCCGCCACCAACGTGGCAAGGGTCCCCTAGTTCGGCCCCCTCCTCCCCAGCGGGAGAGTCGCGACTCCAGTCCGGACACCTTCACCTCGGAGGAGGTGTGGAAGCTGGATAAGGTGGCCGAGGATTCGGACCGGCGCCAAACGGAGCTCATGAGCGTGGTGGGGCGCATGCCTGAGGCCATCGAGTCGCTGGCGACCAGTGTGCGCGAGTTCGGGGCAGCAACTGCCGCGAGTGGCCGCATGCTGACTGATGCCGTCAAGACCCTGGCGGATGTGATGCGCGCGCACACCAGGACAACAGGGGCACTCACTGCTGCCACACGCGCTGTCTCAGGCAGGCATCGCCAGGGCAGCCGCCGCACTGGACCATCCCAGCAAGCCGCCCCTCGGCTGATTGTTGCGGATCCTGCAGTGCGGGCCCGGCCGAGTGCCACCGCGCCACAGCACCAGCCAGCGCATCCCAGACGCCAGCTGGCCCACATTGCGCCATCCGTCGCCGCCATTCCCCCACTGGGGCATCAAGGGCAAGCGGCTGCAGCTGATGGTGGCCAGGCTCAGGTGCGCCACTCAGCAGACGGCCCCTCGAGGCCCAAACGCCGTGTAGGCCGCCCGCCAGCGGCATCTGGCGGAAGGGCATCTGAGCCTCAGGCGCCTTCCCCCAGCCTCGCAGCAGCCACTGGGCAGAGCTTGCGAAGGAGCAGCAGGCCGGGCAGGGGAGGCAAAAGGCTGGGCAAGGTCTCGCCCTCACGGGCCACTCAGTAGAGGGTGTGGCCAGCTTTCCTTTTATATGGCGGTGGCCATCTTTATTTTGCCCATGGTTGTGTTGTTGGAGGGCTTATTTTTTGCGTTAGGCCGACGTTGAGGCCCGGTTTGAAGAAAGGTGGAGTGACTCCTCCCCAGTTTGTGGGAGTGAGTCGTTTGTTGGGCTTTTTGTGGGACCCGTTTATTGTTTTTGGGGATTCATGTGGGAAGGGCTTTTCATTTTTGTGTAATAAAAAATTATCTTTATTCATGCAGTCTCCATGGTTGTTCTTCTTAGTGTTTGTTGGCTTCGCCGGCTGAGGGCTTGCGGAGCGGCTGCATTCATCTTCCCTCATGGCCCCTGGCCATTCCCTGACAGGGGTCTTAGAAGTACCGTGTAATAAGGTGGCGTCGTGCGGCCCTTGGCCCTGGTCGCTCCCTCCTGGGAACGTACTCCTGCTCCTCCTCCTCCTCCTCCTCATGCTCCTCCTGCTCCTCCTCCTGAGGTGCTGGTCCAACGTCAGGTGGCAGTGCCTGAGTCCTGCGGATAGCCAGGTTGTGTAGCATGCAGCAAACCACCACAAATTGGGAGACCCGGTCCGGCGAATACTGGAGAGCTCCTCCGGAGCGATCAAGGCAGCGGAACCGCTGCTTGAGGACCCCAATAGTTAGCTCGATGATGTTGCGGGTGGTTTGATGGCTCTCGTTGTAGGCCTCTTCAGCAGCGGTCCTGGGCGCGCGGAGCGGGGTCATGAGCCAGGTGCACAAAGGATAGCCTTTGTCCCCGAGTAGCCATCCTCTTGGGGGAGGCTGTGCCTGGAACGTGTCATGCACAGTACTCTGCCGCAGGATAAAGGCATCGTGGCTGCTGCCTGGGAAGCTGGCATTGACTGCCATGATGCGCTGCTTGTGGTCACACACCAGCTGCACATTCAGAGAATGGTAGCCCTTCCTGTTGCGATACTGCTCGCCATGCTCCAGAGGGGCTCGCAAAGCCACATGCGTACAGTCAATGGCGCCCTGCACCAAGGGGAATTCCCTGAGTCTGGAAAATCCCAATGCGCGCTGATGCTGGCTCTCCAGGGCCATGGGGAAGGTGATGAATTGGCTTCTCTTTCTGAACAGTGCTTCGGTCACCTGGCGGATGCAGCGATGTGTGCCGTACTGGGAGATGTTTGCTATGTCCCCAGCAGCGTATTGGAAGGAGCCGGTGGCATAGAAGTTCAATGCCACCGTCACCTTCACTTCCACCGACAGAGACGTCCTGCACCTGAGCTTTGGCCGCAGATCTCGGCGAAGCAGGTGGCAGATCTCTGCAATCACCTCCTTTCGGAATCGGAGCCTTTTAACACATCGCGCGGCACTCATGTTTAGGTAGGAGCGCTGCTGGCGGTATAGCCTGACTGGGTAAGGCCTACGTGGCCGACGCCTGTAGCCCCCTCTGCCTCTAGCCAGGGCTGCCCCTCTCACAATGCGTCTGCGAGCCCTACGGACATGGAGCTGCAGCTCCGCGTTGGCACCCCATGCAACCCCCATCAAATCCTGGCAAACACTCAAATTTCCAAAAGGCCACTTGCAGCGCTCTGGCCTGAGTCCAAAAATACCTGAGCTCTTGCTGCTTGAAACCAGTTAGCTATCCTCCTTGTTGTGTCTCCAGAAATGCGTTGCACAAGAGTGTTTTCTGAAAAAAGGCTGGCCTTTATACTGGAGAGCACGCCCCCTTTAATTTGCGCCCCCCGGGGCCCGCGCTGGTTGTGTTGCATTCCTTTTTCCAAACGCTCCGGCCGCCAGCCGCACAATGGGGCGGTCCGACTGAAGTTTGGAATCGGGGCGCACAAAGGGCGTTGCACGAGGATGTGACGTCATTTTCTGCGCGCGCATCCGGGCGGGCGCTAAACTTTGCGCCGGCGCTAACGGGCAACTTAATTTGGGGCGGGGCGCAAACTGCGCTGCGCACGGGCGCTACACGCATAGCGCCCGAAAATCACTTCTCTTAAGGCGCTAACTGCTGGCGCTAGCAACTGAAAATCTAGCCCTTAATGTTTTGACATTTGACTGCTCTGATAAGACAAAAATGATAAGCTTCAATGTGAACAGCCTAAGCTTAATATAGTATCAACAATTTCACTGAGCCTCGGTACTATACATATTAGGTTCACTGTTGCTGTGATACATTTCACAGCCGACTAAACTAAATCATACTCCTGATCTCAACTAAGCTGTTTATATATAAGGGGCTAGATTTTCAGTTGCTTGCGCCAGCAGTTAGCGCCTTAAGAGAAGTGATTTTCGGGCGCTATGCGTGTAGCGCCTGGGCGCAGCGCAGTTTGCGCCCCGCCCCAAATTAAGTTGCCCGTTAGCGCCGGCGCAAAGTTTAGCGGCCGCCCAGATGCGCGCGCAGAAAATGACGTCACATCCTCGTGCAACGCCCTTTGGCCGCCCTGAATCCAAACTTCAGTCGGACCGCCCCATTGTGCGCCTGGCGTCCAGAGCGTTTGTAAAATGGAACGCAACACACCCTGGGGAGCGCAAATTAAAGGGCACTCGTACAACAGGCACTCTGCATGTGTTGTGTGGAAGTAAGCTGTGTGTGTTGTTCTGAACGGTCTATTTATGTTTCCGGGCACCAATAATAATTCCTCCTCCTCCTCCTCCTCCTCCTCCTCCTCCTCCTCCTCCTCCTCCTCCTCCTCCTCCTCCTCCTCCTCCTCCTCCTCCTCCTCCTCCTCCTCCTCCTCCCCTCTCTCTCTCTCTCTCCCCCCCCCCTCCAAAAAACACATGCACCCTTCCCCTTTAAGAGCTCACTGGCACCAGAGTGTCTGCCGTGCGCTGCGCCCGAGCTCGGGTGTTGCGCTCTGCACCGCCGGCTTAGCGCCTAAAGATAGTAGTGGAACGCCTCTTTTAGCGCTCCACCAACCTCTTAGGGCGAAGCCACTGAATTTCCGGCAACGGGGCGCTACTTTGGGGCGGGCGCTAACTTCGGGCGGGCGCTAAGGTTAGCGCCCCAAAACTGTCTATACTGAAAATCTAGCCCAAGTAGTTTCAAATGTTTCAAAAGCTGCCTCTATGTTTAAGTGGATAGAGTGACAGCGTGGTGCAATTCTGATTGCTTTTGAAAATCCCTTAACAACTATCTGCTTATTGAGCCATTGAATTCTAGTGATTTGCAGAAACCTTTTAAGGGCTAGAAATTTGTTATAGCCAAGGAATGGACGGTATCAGTAGAAATTTGGAGAATTAGCGCCAGGGGCAAATTCTTTAGACTGCACGCAAATTTCGTCCTCACTGCTCAATAAAATGATTGGAGTCCTAAATCAAGTATTAAAACCCAAGCTCATTGGCGTTAGACTTAAAGAGTGGACCAATATCAGGTGCAGTCTAATCACAACTCATCATCGCCACAGGCTTTTTTCACTACTTAAAGGGAAGGTTCATTGATGCTGCAGCACCTCATTCCCAGCATTGCTGACTGTGCAGCTGCCTCAGCAAGCAGAAGCAGATCAAGGAGAAGGAGCTGGAGGACTGAACCAGATGTGCTCATGCAAGGTCCATGCCCCAGGGAGAGAGCCTGCAGATTCTCCAATGAAGTATTGGAGGCATGGGTTTTTGCTGTGGAGAGACAGAGGACGGTGCTCTACCCAATAAGTGGCAGGAGGCCCTCACCACAATTCTACACACCATGTGGAAGGAGGTAACGCAACATGTCTCGGGCAGCACTGTGGTCCCCAGTACCCACACACAGTGCAGGAAGACATTTAACGACCTCACTCAGGTGGTCAGGGTGAATGAATGGTTCAACAAATGCTACATGCCACCATCTGAACCTCAGTCTTCACACACTGACCAGAGCACCATACCCCCAGCACTCACCCACCAACAATCTCTACCTAGCAACACATACACCCACATCTCACATCTTGCACACAATGACAATTATTCAACTATGGCAGGCACAAGGAGTTATTAGAATTCATGTGATATGTGTGATATGTTTATAGATAAATTTATTAATGGTCTTTGGAATATTTTGTGGTCTCTCTCATTTCACCTTTGTGCTCAGGAGGACACTGTGATACACCACGAGACAGAGATTTTATGATGTGGAAGTGGTGAGCTACGGGGATCTGGGGTTTCATTCATGTGAATCCAAGTCTGATGAGCCAGTCACGGACAGCCCGTCCAGAAGGCCGATTGTCTCGCTGCCTCCTCCCTCCCTCCTGTTCCTCCTCCTCCTCTTCCTCCTCCTCTTCCTCCTCACCCTCCTCCTCCTCTGCCTCATCCTCATCCTGAGGTGGTCCTGCAATCCTTGCTGGCAAGGGTTGCACCCTCATGATAGCCAAGTTGTGGAGCATGCAGCAGACCACCACGAAATGGGACACCCACTCTGGTGAGTACTGGAGGGCTCCTCCAGAGCAGTCAAGGCAACGGAACCGTCGCTTCAATAAGCTGATGGTCTGCTCAATGATGTTCCTGGTAGCAGCATGGCTCTCATTGTATGAGTGTTGAGCATGAGTTTTGGTGTTGTGCAGGGGGGCGGAGGGGAGGGGAGTCACCTCTTACAGGTGGCGAGCAGATCGGCCTTGTCTCCGAGCAACCACCCTCGAGCTTGTCATGGTGGCTGGAGGAGTGCTGACACATCGGTCTGGCGCAGGATGAAGGCATCATGGCTGCTGCCAGGATAGCGGGCATTGACATTAAGGATTCACTGTGTGTGGTCACACACCAACTGCACATTAAGTGAGTGGTAGCCTTTGCAGTTACAGAAGATCTCAGGATTGTTATGCGGCACCCACAAAGCCATGTGGGTGCGGTCAATGGTGCCCTGCACGATGGGGAAGCCCGTTATCCTGGCAAAACCACATGCACGCTCATGCTGCTTCTCTCTGGTGATCAGGAAGGAAATGTAATCCCTTCTCCTGCTGGCAAAGAAATTGAGGGCCACAGTGACCTTGACTGCCACTGGGAGAGCCGTGGTCACCCTGGTCTGAGGCTGGAGGTATGGTTGTAAGAGGTGGCAGAGTTCTGTGACCACCTCCTTGGTGAAGTGAAGCCTTCTAATACACTGCTCCTTGCTTAATTGAAGGTAGGAGAAGTGCTCTCAGAATACCCTCGGAGGGTTAGGCCTCCTGGTGATAGCCCTGGTGGCCCTCCTCCTCCCCCTACACACATGTTCCCGTATTTCTCGCTGCCTACGCTCCCTCTGCCATAGATCTCAGAGGGTGAGGTGGCATGCCAGTACAGTCCCCATTAATGTTACCAAGTATAGCAGGTTGAATCTTTGAAAAATAAATGTAGCTACTTTTTAGTTGCCAGAAGACTACTGATACAAAAGAAACTTGAAATTACTGAATGAAACTGTTGCAGTGGGTGAAACTAACAAAAAACCATTGAAACTAACAAAAAACCATTGAAACTGCACTAACCTGACAGCTGTGAGTGATTACTGATGATCCCTTTAAATAATATCCCTGGAGCCAGCTTTCTGGTGCTGCACACCAGCTCTCCCTGTTGGTGTTTATTCCAGGCAGTGAGTTAAGTGGCGAGAATCAATTTTGCAAATCGGGCAGTCAGTGAGCATTGCACAATCACTGACATTATGATCTACCTGGTGTTGACGTTCCCAGTGATATGTCTTAGCAGTGGCACTAAAGGGTGGGCTGGATTTGTCAAGTGGTGCTGGATTCGCCTCACCCCAGCGATACTGGTCTAGCGCCCCATTAGTGCCATTTACTGGTGCTAATGGGAGGTGCTAAGGGGACGATTTTTTCCCCTTTTATATGAATAAGCTGAGTAGGTTTTGACATTGGTTCAGTCTGACTCATACTGACCCTATCTCAACTGTGGAACGGAACTACAGTTGGATCCTTGGGTCAACTGGAGCCCTCATCAAGCTGATCATTGGAGTTCACAAGCAACAATTCCAATGGCTGGACAAGTCTGGTGGCTTCCTGCAATACAGCTCATAAAGAGAGATTCACTTGAGAAATGAAAACAGCCTATTAAAAATGGCTGGGGAAAGATATATAGAATAAATACTGAAGGAGATTAAAGCTGTTACAAATAAAATTGTTGCAATAGGGAATCTCCTATCTCCAACACTGCTGTGATCTAAACACCTAAATCATGATGACTATTCCGTATATAGTGTATTAAAGCTTTTAATGCGCACAATTAAATAAGCATCTTAATAGTTAGCAAAACATTCCCTTTAGCCAAAGATTTCTATTAACAAACAACACTAAGTTAGCTGAAGATGAGATATAATGTTCATGTCAACAAATTACAGTTAAATTCTAACATTTTCAAATAAATGTCTTTATTATTAATATATTAAAGGATAAATAACTCAAACACTTACAGTAAAAGCAGAAGCAATGCTTTGATAGGTGGAGATCCACCTTCATTACATTAATTATTCATCTAAATGTGTAGAATCGTAGAGGGTAGGTGCAATCAAAATGGCATCATTCTGAAGCTAAATTACTTAATGAATTTGATTCTTATGACTTAGATGAAGGGACACAGTGTAATGTTTCCATGTTTGCTGATGATACAAAGCTAGGTGGGAAAGTAAGCTGTGAGGAGGACGCAAAGAGGCTGCAAACAGATATAGGCTGTGTAATGTATATACCTTTAAGGGGGGAACTATCTTTTACAGCTCATGCATACTGCAGTACCGGCAGTGACCACACCTGTATATAGCACTAAGTAGTAATCTGTACAGATCAGTTCCCGTGTGAGCCATGTTGAGTAAACACCTGTTGTACCGTTCTCCTGCATTCTGTGTCTTATTATACACGGACACAACATTGATGATGAGGCAAGTTCGAACCTACCTGCAACTCTGCATCACCTCCCGGGGATTCGTTTCTGGAGATCAGTGGATTGGAGGTCAAGGCCAGAGACCCAGGCGTCGACCATGGGCAACCGCCCAGTCATCCAGCAGAGACTCGAGAGTTGTGGGGGAGGCTGTCGAGAGCCAGGCTTGGCTTTCCAGTCGAGGTGGTCCAGCGAAACGGGCTGGCATCAGGTAGTGAGCAGACCCTTCCCGGACAGCGGCGGGCTAGAGCCCGACCGAGCGGCACAGAAAAGGGCCGAGCAGCGTCGACGGGGGAGAGAGAGAGAGGGCAGAGCACACAGGGTGCAGCTGGTGTTCAGGGGCTGAGCAGCGTCGAAGAGAGGGAGAGAGAGAGAGACGCGCAGAAATCCGCGAGGCGCCGCCATTGCCACGAGGACCGCCGAGAGCAGCGTTGGCAGCAGCGCAGGAGAAGCGCGCAAAACCTACAGGGCACCGCCATTGCCACGAGAACTGCCGGGAGCGGCATTGGCAGCAGCAGGGGAGGACGGAAAACGCGGGAGACGCCATTTTAAGCCATTGGGAGATGCCATTTTAAACCACACCCAAAATGCCGAAGAGTGGCAGTATCACCGCATTTGACAATGAAGTTGAAGATTGGACTACATATGTCGAACGAATAGAGGTATACTGCAAGGCAAATGAGGTGTCAGATGACAAGAAAGCGTCGGTATTGTTAAATTTAATAGGTGCAAAGACGTATGGTTTATTACGAAATCTAGTAACCCCAACGAAGCCAATGGAAAAGAGTTTTGAAGACATAGTAACGTTACTACAGGAACATTTAAACCCCACACCGCTGCTGATAGCAGAAAGATTCAAGTTTCACAAACAGAACCAGCATAAGGATGAAAGCAATGCTGATTATTTAACAGAACTGCGCAAACTATCGAAACACTGCCAGTTTGGAGCGGGACTGGCAGATACCTTAAGGGACAAGTTTGTGTGTGGGCTTCAAAGTGAAGGAAACCAGAAACGGCTTTTATCTGAAAAGGACCTTACGCTGGAAAAGGCTTTCAGCATTGCGGTATCATATGAAGCAGCAGCACGGGGCGCTGCAGAGATACGACAGAGACCGCAAGAATATGGCACAAACGAAATGTCATATAGAACAGGGAAGTGCTATCGCTGCGGCAGAACAACACATGACCAGAATGATTGCTGGTTCAAAGACAAAGTGTGCAGACAGTGTGGAAAAGTAGGACACATAGCACGAGTCTGCAGGTCGGGAAAGAAAACCAGCAATAAGAAACCTACCAAAGAAAAGTACAAGAAGGTACATAAGATGACGGAGAATAGTTCAGACGAACAAAAGAGTGATAACGACTCCGAAAGCAGGGAACTGAGTTGTCTGAAACTACATAATGTGATCACAACGGAGGATCACCGAACCATTTGGGTCACTCTCAAGATAGCAGGAGTCCAGGTAAAGATGAAATTGGACACAGGATCAGCCCTAACAGTCATAAACCGACGGGACTACGAGCGGCTATTCTCACACATACCCTTGAGAGACACAAAAATTATTTTGAAGTCGTACACGGGGCGAAAAGTCTACCCCAAAGGAAAAATAAGGGTGACCGTTATATATAACGGTAAGGAAACACCAAAACTAGACCTGTATGTATTGCAAGATGGAGGACCATCATTACTGGGATGTGAATGGATCCGGAAAATACAACTGGATTGGCATTCCATACAGGCACTGACTGTGGCTGACAAAAAGGATGACGACGTCACACCTGGGCGACTGTCAAAGGTCCTAATTGACACGAAAGAAGTGTTCCAGCAAGGACTCGGAACACAAAAAGGCATGACAGCGACGATTAAAATTGAAGAAAACGCAAGCCCAAAATTTTTTAAGGCCACACCTGTACCTTATGCGATCCGCCCAGCCGTCGAAGCAGAGCTGGAGAGTCTGGAATGTTCAGGTTTACTGTCCAAGGTAGACTGGAGTGAGTGGGCTACGCCCATCGTCCCTGTGATGAAAAAGTCGTTGAGCAGCACGCCTGGGGAACCAAGGAAGGTTCACATCTGTGGGGACTTTAAGGTAACAGTGAACCCGATCCTTCACACCGTACAATATCCACTTCCGCGGATTGAAGATATTTTCGCCTCACTATCTGGAGGGAAACGCTTCATTAAGATTTATCTGGCCCAAGCGTATCTGCAAATGGAGGTAGAAGAAGCATCAAAAAAATACCTCACAATCAACACCCATAAAGGTCTCTACCAATACAACCGGCTGGTATTCAGGGTAGCATCAGCTCCGGCTATTTGGCAGAGGGCAATGGAACAAGTCCTGCAAGGGATCCCAGGGACCCAGTGTTATTTGGACGACATCCTGGTCACGGGCGAAAATGACAGTGATCACCTTGCCAACCTGGAGCAGGTGCTCACTAGATTGCAGGAATATGGGCTCCGAGCTAACCGCCCCAAATGCAAGTTTTTTAGAAAACAGATCTCGTATTGTGGCCACGTTATCGATAAAGAGGGGTTACATAAGTCCCCAGAGAAGATTGAGGCAGTAGTCAAGGCTCCAGCAACGGAAAATGTGTCACAACTGAGGTCGTTCCTCGGGCTGGTAAACTACTACCATAAGTTCTTGCCAAATTTGTCTGCAATACTACACCCACTGAACACCCTACTGCAAACTGGGGTGCCATGGAAGTGGAGTGACGAATGTAGACGAGCTTTCCAGAAGAGCAAAACACTAATCACATCGAAAGAGGTATTGGCCCATTACAACCTGGCATTACCAATTCGGTTGGCATGTGATGTGTCACCCTACGGCATTGGAGCGGTGCTGTCGCACAAATTCTCAGACGGCTCAGAGAGGCCAATCGCCTTTGCGTCACAATCGCTAACCTCAGCCGAGCATAACTTCACCCAGGTTGACAGGGAGGCCCTCAGCCTAGTGTGGGGAGTGAAAAAGTTCAATCACTATCTGCACGGGCAGAAATTCACCTTGCTGACTGATCACCAGCCTCTTGTCTCCATTTATAATCCGAAGGGCGTTCCGGTGATGACTGCGCAACGACTACAAAGATGGTCACTTTCTCTAGGGGCGCACCACTATGAGATTTAATATAAGGGCACGAAACAGCATGGAAATGCTGATGGGCTATCACGCCTGCCACTGCCTACTGCGGAGGAAGCACCAGCAGTGGATCCTGTCGAAATATTCCATTCGACTATAGTTGAATACCTACCGGTAACTAACGCTAGTATCGAAAAGGAAACCCGAAATGACCCGACACTGTCTCAGGTATATGATTTGACGGTGAAGGGATGGCCAGCACATGGCGACTCACTGTTGCCAGCATTCTCGACAAGGAGAGAACAGCTGTCAGTGTGCCAGGGGACCTTGATGTGTGGATCCCGAGTGGTAATTCCACCCAAGTTAAGGGATAGATTGCTCAAGGAGCTTCATGAGGGTCATCTGGGAGGGGTAAAAATGAAAAGCCGAGCCAGGGCTTATGTGTGGTGGCCGGGAATCGATAAACAAATCGAGGACCTGACCAAGAGCTGCTCAGGATGCCAGAAAGTCCAAAATGCACCACCACAGGCCCCTCTACACCCATGGGAGTGGCCCTCATCTCCATGGCAACGGGTGCATATTGATTTTGCTGGTCCATTAATGGACTCAATGTTTTTAATAGCCATGGATGCGCACTCGAAATGGCCCGAGGTCATCAAAATGTCCTCCACCACCACAGAGAAAACTATTGCAGTCCTACGGACCATTTTTGCCAGGAATGGCTTGCCAGAACAGATTTGCTCCGACAACGGATCACAGTTTATGTCCGAAGAGTTCCGGAGGTTCTTGAAAAAGAATGGGGTAAGGCATTACACATCCGCAACGTATCATCCAGCCACAAATGGATTGGCTGAGAGGTTCGTACAAACCTTTAAGAAGGCAATAAAGGCTATGTACAATGACAACATTCCGCTGCAGAACAAGGTGGACAATTTCCTGTTCGCCTACTGGAATGTGACACATGCAGTCACCAACCAGGCCCCAGCCATGATGTTCTTTAACCTAAGGTTAAGATCTCGCCTGGATTTGCTCAGACCAAACGTACGAAGAGATGTTGAGAGTAAGCAATTCCAGCACATCCGTGAGAAGCCAACAAGGAGCTTCAATGTAGGGCAACCAGTCTTGGCCCGCGACTACCGAACAGAAAGATGGCAGCCAGGAACAATATGCACACGGCAGGGCCCACTAATGTACACAGTGGACGTTGGGGAGAGCATCGTGAGACGCCATGCTGACCAGATCCTAGAGTCACAGGAACAAGTCAACCCCATGCCTCGCCCATACGTACCTGGTGATGAACCCGACATACAGGTAGCATCTACCCCAGAAACAGTAGCATCGGAAGCTGATGAACCAACCGATGACAGGGGGCCAGAATTGCCTCCGCACCAAGAGCAAGACAATCGGGAAAGGCGCTATCCAGAAAGGATCAGGAAGCCTCCCCAAAGACTGAATATATAAATAGACTATTTTCAGCTAATGTTGCATGTTAAAAGTGTTAATTGTAATTAGTTTGATATTTAATTGTTAAATGAGTATTATGGTACTGTTAATCTAAAAGGGGAGGAATTGTAATGTATATACCTTTAAGGGGGGGAACTATCTTTTACAGCTCATGTGTACTGCAGTACCGGCAGTGACTACACCTGTATATAGCACTGAGTTGTAATCTGTACAGATCAGTTCCCGTGTGAGCCGCGTTGAGTAAACACCTGTTGTACTGTTCTCCTGCAGTCTGTGTCTTATTATACACGGACACAACATGCTGGTTAAATGATTGGGCAAGAAGGTGTATAATGTGGGGAAGTGTGAAAGTGTCCACTTTGGTAGGAAGAATGGAAAAGCAGAATATTTTTTAAAATGTGAAAGGCTGGTAAACTTTTGTATTCAGAGGGATTTGGGGGTCCTTGTACACAAATCACAGAAAGTTAACATGCAGGTACAGCAAGCAATTAGGAAGGTAAATGGTATGTTAGCCTTTATTGCAAGGGGATTGGAGTATAAGAGTAAACAAGTCTTGCTGCAATTATATAGGGCCTTGGTGAGGCCACACCTGGAGCACTGTGTATAGTTTTGGGGGGAAAAATTCAGCTGTTTGCACCTCCCGTTAGTGCCTTAAGAGGGCGCTAATGGGGCGCAAAGCAACTAGCGATGTTTGCGCCGCTCGCGAAATTAACGAGACATTTTGCGGCGGCACTAAACACTACCGCCATGATCTCCTGCACTGGCAGATTGTGACGCCAGTCGAGTGCGCAACGCCCCGTTAGCGCCCCGGACCGGAAATTGAGTGGCACCCCCTGCCTTACTGCCTGCCGTTAGCAACGACAGGTTGAGGGGAGCGTTATGCTGTCAGAAAGGGGCTGGGGGAGCGCTATTTAAAGACAACCGCTTCCTGCCTTTTTTTGTCGGTGACATTTTTGCACCACACATTCTGAGAGAGAGAGAGAGACTTCTGGAGAGATTCAACGCTGTGTGAAGGAGTTTTGAGTACTGAGCAGCACTTTGCAGGTTTATTTTGATTTGCCCTTCCTTGCTTTGCCAGCGCTCTGAGGTAGCGCCACTCTCCTCGGCCTTAAGACAGGTGTGAAGCGCCTGATTTAGCGCTCCAATCACCTCCAGGGGCAATAAAAGCCAAGTTTGCTGTCGGAGGCGATAATTAGTGCCAGGCGCTAAACTTTGCGCACGGCCAATGGCGCCCCAAACGGGGCAATACTGAATTTTTCCCCCTTGGTCTCCTTAACTAAGGAAGGATATATTTGTCTTAGAGGGGGTGCAACAAAGGTTCACTAGATTGATTCCTGGGCTGGGAGGGCTTTCCTATGAGGAGAGATTGAGTAGATGGGTTTATATTCTCTGGAGTTTAAAAATTGAAAGGTGATCTCTTTGAAATGTATAAAATTGTTAGAGGGCTTGACAGGGTAGATGCTGAGAGGCTGCTTCCCCCAGCTGGAGAGTCCAGAACTAGGGGTCATAGTCGCAGGATAAGGGGTCAGCAATTTATGACTGAAACAAGGAGAAATTTCTTCACTCAGAGGGTTGTGAATCTTTGGAATTCTCAATCTCAGATGGCTGTGGATGGTCAGTTGGTGAGTATTTTCAAGTATGAGATCAATAGATTTTTGGGCATTAATGGAATCAAGGGATATGGGGTTAGGGCAGGAAAGTGGAGTTGAGGCTGAAGATCAGCCATGTTCTTATTGAATGGCAGAGCAGGCTCGAGGGGCCATATGACCCACTCCTGATCCTGTTTCATATGTTCTTATTCTTAATACACCTACTAACGTGTAACCAAGTTAGAATAGATTTCCTGTAAGAAGGCATTGGATGGTGAAAATTCTTCAAATGAAAGGGGAACTAGGATTTCCAGACGTAGGCACCACTTATCTGACCTTCCAATTCAAAGGATTGTAAAAATAGATGCGAGGGCAGACTAATGGGCCAGTATAACTAGATTTTGCTAAAAAGAGGTAAAAAAAATATTAGTAAGCATACTGGGCAGTGTTGAGATAAGAAGCAAATTGGGTAGGATCCAAATTAGGCATAAACAAGATTTATTTTTGTGAGGGTAATCAGAGACTGCTTATTGAGAAATAACAACAGAAAATGCTGGAAAAACTCAGCAGGTCAGGCAACATCCGTGGAGAGAAATTTCTCTCCACGGATGTTGCCTGACCTGCTGAGTTTTTCCAGCATTTTCTGTTGTTATTTCGGATTTCCAACATCTGCAGTATTTTGCTATCGTACTACTGCTTATTGAGGCTGTTTCTGTGAAAATAGGTTATCGGAGGAGAGGAGTATTTGGAAAATTTAGGAACTTATGGATGTTTTGTGGACAGCTTTATTCAAGGTTTATCATTCAAGCCAGCCAATGTTTTTGCACGTCCTTTGCTGTCTTGAGCAGATTTGAGAATTAAGGTAGCAGAGCTGAATTTGGAAATCAATTTTTGATATGATGGTGAAAAGGTTTTTTTTAGGTCTACATTGCAGACTTATGCCTGATCAATCAAACAAAAGAGAGATCTACCTGATGAATAAAAAGAGCCTTCTAAAAATGGCCTGAGAACAACAATAATTCCCATTTATATAGTGCCTTTAATGTAGAAAAAACACCCTAAAGATATATAGAAAGAATACAGGAGCACAGCATGGACACAGACATACAATGGTGTATACCATGATATATTGGAGCTATTGCAAATCAAATTGTTGCAACAGGGAATGCCCTATGTCCACAGGGAATGACACTAGATAATAACAACAGCTTGCATTAATGTAGTGCCTTTAATGTAGAAAAACATCCCAAGATGCTTCACAGAGGTGCAATTAGACAAAAATGGACACCAAGACAAAGAATTAAATATTAGAATGGGTGACTTAAAGTTTTGTCAAAGAAGTCGGTTGTAAGGAAGGCCTTAAAGGGGTATAGGGAGGTGGAGGGGTTGAGAGAGAGAATTTCAGAGCATGGTGCCTAGACAGCTAAAGCATGGCGACCAATGGTGTGGTGAAAGGAGTGAAATCCACAAGAGGCAAGAGTCAAGAGGAATGGACAGTTTGGTAGTGGGGGGGAGGTGAGGGGTTAGTGGGGGGAGGTGAGGGGTAGAAGTGCTGCTGGATGTTACAGAGATAGGGAGGGGTGAGGCCATGGAGGGAACACGAGGATGAGGGGATTATAGAGGTTAATGGTGTGAGGGCAGGAAGAGAAGACATTGCTGGAGATGCTTTGGCTAAGATTGAATAGTTAAGAGTGGAATCAAGCGAGCGCAATCCCACTGAGCAGGACAATGGAGGAAGGACATTGGATAAGGATTGTATGGTCAACCATGTGAAATCCTGCAAAGAGATGGAAGAGAGGGGATAATGTATCACAGTCACAATCACAGAGGATGACATTTGTGACTTTGTTTATGACCAATTCAGTGCTGTGACAGAAATGGAAACCTGATTAGAGAGATTCAAACATGGAGTTGTGGGAAGGATTGGCACAGCTTTAGGAGACAACAACACATTCAAATACTTTGGAGAGGACAAAGAGGTTGGAGATGGGCTGGTAGTTTGCAAGGACAGAGGGTTCAAAGGCATTTTTTTGTGGAGGGGGTGATGACAGAAATTTTAAAAGTGAGAAGGACAGTACCTGAGAAGATGGAACCATTTATAATGTCAGCTGGCATGGGGCCCAGGAACAGAAGTTGAACAGTCAGTAATTTAGTGAAAATGGATTCAAGGGAGCAGGAGGTGGTTCTTATAGACAAGAGTGCATAAGGGAAGATAGGAGAGAAACAGAATAAAGACATGGGTTCAAGGATAAGGCAGAAGGAGCCTGATTGGGGGAGGGAGGTTTGACTTGGTGGGCAAGTGGAAATATATTAGACCTAGTGTTAAGAGTTTCACAAGGGGATTTTGATAAGCATATTTTGAATTGTATGTATTTGAATGCTTAGAAGTAGTTTGATGTAATGAATGGATTTGTAAGTAGTAAAACCTTCACAAAAGTTCCATCTTTCCCCCAAAAAAAACATGTACACAAAAAGCACGTGAAACCAGGTGATCCAAAACAAAAGCTAAAATTCATAATAATTCCGGTGGGCTAAACTAACATCTGAACTTGGGCTACTTTATTTATTTAGTTATTTTCTGAGAAAGTTCTGAGAAAGGTTGAGGTTAAGAAAAATATTTATTTAAAAATGCTATTGATCATTTACATATATCTGTGGTTATTATGAGAACCGTTATGAGTACTATAATAGCTGCTCTGGTACTGCAAAAAATCTGCAATTTGTACAAATCCTTTTAGTCATTATTGCTCATTACCTCCATAAACATTTTCCACCGATTACTATTATTATTTGTTATTACAAGCTGCCACGCTGTGAAGAAGAGTGCATAAGAAGTTCATTAAGCACAAAGACTTCAATATATTACACCAAACGCGTCGTCTACTTTTGAAAAGCTTTTGTTAAAATTGAAATAAACAAAATATGTTTGATCCTGAAATATCTGTACTGATTAAGCCATAAAAGATGAATCATCAGTTTTAAGTAATGCTTCCTATTGTGCTGCTTTATTCATCCTAGTTGTGCTCTTGACAAATTATATAAAATGGGCTCAATCTTATTTCCTTTGTGCCAACTCATTTTAAGGCAGTTCAATTATACAAGCACTCATGGTAATTACTTTGATGCACAAATAACCTTCCCTGGCCCTTCTGAAGCTAAGGAATAAGGTTAGTGATGTGTTTAGGTTTATACACTAGTACATATATGAGCCTAGAAATTCTCGTGTGTGATACTAACATATTAACAATATGTTTGTATGACCAAACAGATGAACTCTTGCTGTAAGTTAATGGAGAAAGTACTGTCATACAAACATGATAAGCATTTGATTGCCTGATTTGTGCTTGCTGGTGTATGTCACTTCTATATTGTTAAGAACTGGTGCTTATCCTATCAAGAATGGGCCTGTGCTAATATCAGTCAAATTTCCTGGGTCAGGCTTTTGCATAATTCCTCACAAGTGCAGATTTGGGCAGTTTAAGGGAGCATGCTTGTGGAGGTAGGGGGGTGTAATATTGACGATGTGCGACAGTTTAAAATGGGTGATTGTGGTGGGAATGGAAAATTGTGTGTAAGCGAGATTAAAGGGGACAGGCGCAACGAAAGAAAAATGTCAAAATCGCGTGACAAAATTCTGAAAACCTTTAGAAAGGCGGTAAAGACATGGCAAACCCATTAGCAGCCTGTGCCAAGGCTAAAGGGAGTGCAGGGATTGGTGGGGCCGACAAAAGTCAAGGGAAAGGAAACCCCCACGCAGAGGTGAGTTTGAGTCAAGTGTCAAAGAAATCCAGAACTGGACCATGTTTGGGGGGTGAAGTTGGGTTTGTGCTGCATGAGGAGGTTGTGAATAGTCATCTGTGCCACACCACAGCACCATCCCCGTGGCTGAAAATTTCCTTGGAATTGCTGCCTCTCTGCCACCGTAACTTCACCGGAAGTGCAGCGGAGAGGGGTGACAACATTCCGAGCCCATAAATCAGCATTGCTGCATGCCTGGAAGGAGATGGAAATGGGCTTGAGGCCTCAATTGATCAGTACCAGTCATCATGGGTGACTTTAATCTACATATAGATTGGGCTAACCAAATTAGTAACAATACTGTGGAGGAGGAATTCCTGGAGTGTTTAAGGGATGGCTTCCTGGACCAATATGTCGAGGAACCAGCCAGAGATCAGGCCATCTTAGACTGGGTATTATGTAATGAGAAAGGATTAATTAGCAATCTTATTGTACGAGGCCCCTTGGGTCGGAGAGATCATAATATGATCGAATTCTTCATTAAGATGGAGAATGAAGTAGTCGACTCAGAGACTAGGGTCCTAAATTTAAATAAAGGAAACTACGATGGTCTGAGGTGCGAGTTGGGTAGGATTGATTGGGGAATGTCACTCAAAGGGTTGACGGTGGATAGGCAATGGCAAACATTCAAAGACCGCATGGATGAACTATAGAATTTGTTCATCCCAGTTTGGCATAAAAATAAAATAAAACAAAAAAGGTGACTCAACCATGGCTAACAAGGGAAATTAGGGATAGCATAAGATCCAAGGAGAGGACATATAAATTGGCCAGAAAAAGCAGTAAACCTGAGGATTGGGAGAAGTTTAGGATTCAACAAAGGAGGACAAAGGGATTAATTAAGAAAGGGAAAATAGAATATGAGAGTAAGCTTGCAAGGAACATAAAAACTGACTGTAAAAGCTTTTATAGATATGTGAAGAGAAAAAGATTGGTGAAGTCAAGCGTAGGTCCCTTGCTGTCAGAATCAGGGGAATTTATAATGGGGAAAAAAGAAATGGCTGACCAATTAAATACATATTTTGGTTCTGTCGTCACAAAGAAGGACACAAATAACCTCCCAGAGATGTCGGGGAACATAGGGTCTGATGAAAGGGAGGAACTGAAAGAAATCAATATTTGTAGGGAAATGGTGTTAGGGAAATTGATGGGATTGAAGGCCGATAAATCCCCAGGGCCTGATTATCTACATCCTAGCGTACTTAAGGAAGTGGCCCTAGAAATAGTAGATGCATTGCTGATCATCTTCCAACATTCGATGGAATCTGGAACAGTACCCATGGAATGGAGGGTAGCTAATGTTACCCCACTATTCAAAAAAGGTGGTAGAGAGAAAACAGGGAATTACAGACCAGTAAGCCTGACATTGGAAGTGGGGGAAATGCTAGTGTCCATTATAAAAGATGTAATAGCAGAGCACTTGGAAAACAGTGACAGGATCGGACAAAGTCAACATGGATTTACAAAAGGTAAATCGTGCTTGACTAATCTACTGGAATTTTTTGAGGATGTAACTGGTAAAATAGATAAGGGAGAACTAATGGATGTGGTGTATTTGACTTTCAGAAGGCTTTCGATAAGGTCCCGCATAAGAGATTAGCGTGTAAAGTTAAGGCACATGGGATTGGGGGCAAGGTATTCACTTGGATAGAGAACTGGTTGGCAGACAGAAAGCAAAGAGTTGGAATAAACAGGTCTTTTTCCAAGTGGCAGGCAGTGACTAGTGGGGTACCGCAGGGATCGGTCCTTGGACCCCAGCTATTCACAATATATATTAATGATCTAGACAAGGGAACTAGATGTAATATCTCCAAATTTGGAGGTGACACAAAGCTGGGTGGGTGTGTGTGCTGTGAGGAGGATGCCGAGAAACTCCAGGATGATTTGGACAGGTTGGGTGATTGGGCAAAAGCATGGCAGATGCAATATAACATGGATAAATGTGAGGTTATCCACTTTGGTGGCAAAAACAGGAAGGCAGATTATTATCTGAATGGCAATAGATTGGGAGAAGGGGAAGTGCAACGAGACCTGGGTGTCATTGTGCACCAGTCGCTGAAGGTAAGCATGCAGGTGCAGCAGGTGGTTAAGAAGGCAAATGGCATGTTGGCCTTC
The DNA here is from genome assembly GCF_052327205.1 of Somniosus microcephalus. Taxonomy (NCBI): domain Eukaryota; kingdom Metazoa; phylum Chordata; class Chondrichthyes; order Squaliformes; family Somniosidae; genus Somniosus; species Somniosus microcephalus. The sequence goes on from NC_141001.1 coordinate 84,778,017, forward strand.
ATAGCGAGAGGGTTTGAGTACAGGAACAGGGATGTCTTGCTGTAGTTGTACAGGGCCTTGGTGAGACCACATCTTGAGTATTGTGTGCAGTTTTGGTCGCCTTATCTGAGGAAGGATGTTCTTGCCATGGAAGGAGTTCAGCGAAGATTCACCAGGCTGATACCTGGGATGGCAGGAATGACGTATGAGGAGAGATTGGGTCGATTGGGCTTGTACTTGCTGGAGTTTAGAAGAATGAGAGGGGATCTCATTGAAACTTATAAAATACTGACAGGACTGGACAGACTAGATGCAGGAAGGATGTTCCCGATGTTCGGGGAGTCCAGAACCAGGGGTCACATTCTAAGGATAAGGGGTAGGCCATTTAGGACAGAAATGAGGAGGAATTTCTTCACCCAGAGATTGGTGAACCTGTGGAATTCTCTACCACAGAAGGCAGTAGAGGCCAATATATTAAATATATTCAAGAAGGAGTTGGATATATTTCTTAAGGCTAAAGGGATCAAGGGGTATGGGGAGAAAGCAGGGACCGGTTACTGAATTTGGATGATCAGCCATGAGCGCATTGAATGGCGGAGCAGGCTTGAGGGGCCGAATGGCATACTCCTGCTCCTATCTTCTATGTTTCTATGTTTACTGTCACTGACAATGCCATCCCTATAGTGAATGCTGTGTTGTCTATGTCAGAACCTCTAGTGCACCCAAACAGCCATTGAAGAGTCATAAATCACTGTAATTTTCTTTTAAACTTTCTTCCATATACTATTCACCACATAACAATGATTTATATGGGTGATAATCAGAAGTGCTGTGCACCCAGTATAAAGGTTGGCAAATGATGCAGGAGGCATTAGTGTGTAACCACATGTCATTATCATATTATTAATCTGTCCCCACCCGTTTGCTAGCCAGAAAAGCACTTCACAGAGCAAAAGGGGTAGAGCTTTTGTCATTAATGCCCCTTCTTCTGTGCCGTTATGCCCGTGACTAGTACACACAGGGCAGTGACAGTAGGGAAAGCAGCCCAGTAATATTTAAACGCAAAAGCAAGAAAGAAAATGAACTGTTGACCCAGATGGATGAGAATCTGTTAATAACCTAACACAATTAGAATGAAAAACACCCAAAGCAAGATTTGGAGTGTAGTTGGAATGGACTCTTTAATCACCTGGAACACACAGTACCCATTTATCTTCTTTCCTCAATATAGTGAATGAGGCTCTGTTTACATATAATTTGCTTGCATGTGCAGGTTGTGGCAAGCTACACCATAACAAAATGAATCTGAATCATTGACTTTGCACTGCAGTGCCTCACCACAGTTGACGATGACTCTGTATTTGATTTCTGTTGGCAGCACCTTACATCAAATTTTGAAGAATCTCTTTCTCTTTCAATTTTATAGTTGCTTTATGTAGAACACAGTGGCGAGCGTAGATTGTTCGATATGGAGGTAGGTATTCTGATTTAGCGCTCCCAGTATTGAGCTTCTTGTGAAGGGAACACATATTGGGAAGTTGGGCCTGGAGGTCAGTACACTCTGCGTGGTTTTCCAGCCTGTAATTATGCAGGGAGCACAGACCTCCATGTCCAAATTCCAAAGATGTGTTTCTGTTGCATAATATTTGCACCAAGAACAATAATTTGTAAAATCTATCTTGTGATATATTGGCTAATATATTTTCTTACTGCTATTGTAAAGGAATGAGCCATACATATTCAGAAAAATACACCACCCTATGAACAGAATTCTGACTTTATTAAAACATGACAAACTGGGTTTAAAAATCTAAAAGCCTCAATGACACAAAGCTGTAAACAGAATACAGGCTTTTGAGATAAGATGAGTTGTTAACACAAAGCTGTAAACACCATACAGGCTTTTGAGATGGAAATCAGTTGTTAACACTGAAACAATGGCCCCATTGAAGCAAAGGGTTGGAGCTTCCAAAAAGTCTGAGCTTTGGGAAGAACACAATACCAAAACCCAGTTAAATTGTTTTAAACCAACACTTTGTAAACAGGCACATGAAAGAGCACAATGGTATAATGTTAAGGTGTCATAAACCAACACTTTGGGAAACAGAAACACAGAACATTAAAGAACCATATGCCTTCATAAATATGACATCAAATGAAAGACAGGAGACATAGGTCTGTAATACAACCAACTGAGGTGGCTAGGAAGACAATCATGTACTGGGTTTAAAAATCTAAAAGCCTCAATGACACAAAGCTGTAAACAGAATACAGGATTTTGAGATAAGAATCAGTTGTTGACACTGAAACAAAAGCCCTATTGAAGTAAAGGGTTAGAGCTTCCAGAAAGTCTGAGCTTTGGAAAGAACACAATAAGATATACCCAGTTAAATTGTTTTAAACCAAAACTTTGTAAACAGGCACATGAAAGAGCACAATGGTATAATGTTAAGCTGTCATAAACCAATACTTTGGGAAACAGAAACACAGAATGTTAAAGAAACATGTACCTTCATAAATATGACATCAAATGAAACAAGAAGACACGAAGTCTGTAATACAACCATTTGAGGTAGCTAGGAAAACAACCATGTACTCAGTTGAAGTGTTTTTAATTTACATGTAAAAGATACAAACAGAAGACTTCATAAGTATGACATCAATAGGTGCACCAAGCAATCACATTGTTTTTGTGTTGAACTTGAAACACATAGGAGATGCCAAGTCTGCTTACAACCAGCTAAGGTGATTAAGAATTGAATAGAAGTCCTTCGTAAAAATGGCATCAAATAAAAAACTACCATCACATTGTTTTTTAGGATAAGTTTTGAACATCTACACAGCAGACAGAATTCTGCAAGCTACCAGCTGAACTGACTGTAAGAATAGCAGGGGTCAACAGAAAGATGACTAGAGATAATTAGCTTACAACAGCAGAAAATTTCAAAGGATATACCGCTAAAAAAGGGTATAAAATATAGAATTTTCAAATAGGAAGACAGAATTCGCTGGAAGGGGCAAAGCGATTCTCAGCTTCAGAGACAGGCTCTGAAAGCCTACAACCCTTTGATTCTTGGGTAATCAAAGGTATTTGATTTTGGTGGATATCCTGGATTAGAAATAAATAAGAAATGTAAAAATGTAACGAAGTTAAGATTTGAGAATAAGGATCTCTGAGAATAAAAATTGTAAGCTATTTGTATTTTGAACTGTTAAAGTTGTGATTGAATCACCAGCTGTAATAACATGTCGGCTCTTTAATAAATCTATATATTTTTAGAATTGTCTCACATAGTACTTCTGTATCAAACTTGCAAACTCAATCTCTGTACATTCTTTGGTGAGGAGTTGCAGAATTCTGGGGGAGTTTTCCGGACCCTCATAATATCCGGAAGGTTACAGTCTAGTTAAACTTATTAAAAGTGCTTTCTGGAGGATGGTAACATCTTTAGGTCATTCCTTTCCTTCAGGGAGAGATAGTCTGGACCTTTAGATCCAATTAAGCATCTTATAGGATACGGCTATCTCTAACTTTAGTTGAAGATGAACGTCTGGGGAATACGCCTGATCTGGGGTAGCCCAAAAAGGGTTAGGACTAGTAATTAGCCCTTCACTATCATTATTCCAAGGTCTTATGGGTTTTACATTCATCAAAAGTTAAATTCTGTGAAGTAAGGCGCTCTACATTGAACTTCACTCGATGGGAGCGCTGCTCTGAGAAACAGGTGTAGAGGTTAATGTGGCTGGCTCACAGTGCTCCTGATTACCAGTGATTGAAATGAAGTCTTCTGTTCCAACTCATTCTTTTCCATGGTCTCAAAACTGTGAACATGTTTGCCTCCCTTAGGCTTTCCTCCTTCCTACAATCTTTAGCCTCTAAAGCCCAAGCTTTGTGTGATTGAATCATGACTTCCTGATTAACCTCAATGTCTCTTTTATTCTCTTCAACATTGGTGATGTCCTGCATTGTAGGCAATGGCCCTTCACGTAGGTTTCTCAAAGGAACAGATAATACCAGAAACTGGTCCAAAGCAGATGCATTCAATGCAGTGATTGATGCGAAATAAATAATTCAATGACTGACAGACTAAATCATTGTGTCACTGGACAATGGCAGTGTGTTTTGTTGTGAGAACAGCATGAAGAGAAACATTTAAAAAATGAACTTATTTTAAATGGTGCAGGGTCTTTCATTTTATTATACACTGAAGATTAAATTGTTGTTATGCTGTGGAGTTGGAAGGCAATAGCTCAGTGTGACTAGTGAGGAAATACAATTGTCTTGCCCTCCAAGATAATGCTAGAGTATCAAATTCAACATTTTCAGAAAGGAGGGGGACAGGTCCCTAGACCTTCCAGAAAATAATTCTCGCACCTTTAACACTTAAATTCCCCCCTTTTAGAAATGAATATCTGCCACTACTGACCAGCTGCCTTTAGAATTGAATAGGCTAGCAATTGATTTGCTAACAGCAAAAACCACCATCTAACATAGTAAAGTAACCCTGGTGCTTCACAATTTGGGGCTGTATGAAAGTTAGAGCAGATGGGGAATTTTGAGAAGGTGACTGAAAACACACTATAAAGACGTAGGCCAGAATATTCCAGGGGGTCAGCGGGCAGGATTGGTGGTAGGCCGGGTGGGAAATTTGATATTTTTCACAGCGGGTCGGGAACCTGCTGTAAATTCGCTTCTTCGCGCCTTTCCCGATGTCAGCACTGAGCAGACCCGACAGGCAGCGGCGGGCGACCAAATTCAGGTAATTAATGGCTTGTTTAGAGCCACTTAAGAATGATTTTCAGCTTACCTTTTGCATTTGACAGCTCGCCCACAGGGTCGACACTGGTCATGGACCATGTCTGTCAAACTGAGGTGAGAGTTCACTGGCTATTGAATCAGCTGATGAGTTGACAGCTTCAAATGTAAAGTAAAAGCTCCCATCTTACAGAGATATCTTCCCTCAGCCACAAGCTGTTCCTCACTGCATTTCTGCAACAAATTCACCATGCTGCAAGATTTTACTCAAGTCTCCATCCAGTCTGACCTCATTACCTCTCTCATGTTAGAAATTAGGGGTACCTAAAATGTATATGGTTATGGCAATGAAATTGTGACGCGAATAATACTATGTTTAAATGATTGTATTAGAGCTCGAGACAGGTAAAGGGTTCATGTATAAGTTATGTTTTACTGGAACTGCTTAAATTTTGTTTTCCTGGAAAACGAGTATAAGAGACTCTGGCCTTGGGAAGACAGGGCCAGATCAGATAAGGGGATGACAGTCCTCAGCGTGCTGTAAGGTCATGATTGTTTAAGTACAGAAATCATGGCTGCAAAGACCCCTGAAAGGTGGAAGATAACATGAGTGTTGGCCTTTTTCCATGGTTTAAACAAAGAACTTGACATACCATTGGGCACCTTGTCTTAAGGGGAACCTCTATAGGTTAAATGGTCTTGTCCATATTCTACCACAGGTCCACCCCTAAAAAGAGTATAAAACAAAGACCTGAAAAGCCTCCAGCACAGACGATGGAGTGCAGAGCTCCTGAGCATGGATCCATGCTGACTTTGGTCTAACACTCTTGGCTAGTTCAAGAAGAAAGAGAGAGAAGACACGTGAGACGAGAAGAAGAGCTGTTCACGCCCGCCAGCTGTTCTGTCCGACTTGGACCGGTAGTCCCTGCTTGTCACGATTGTATGTTTAATTTTGTACAACTAGTGTGTTATATCCACCTTAAACTCTGAATAAACATAACATACCCACCATATTGGTTGCAGTCCATCCTGATTATTTGAAAGCACCAGAGATACACTCACCATTGACAGATCGCTTCTGTCATCTCTACTTCACCTGCCATCTATTCCATCAGCATGGGTGCCCTTTATACTCTCTCACCTTGGTCCTCAGAATCACACCATGATCAGCCCCAACACCAGCAGCACCAGGTACACCAGCAGCACCAACAACAACACCAACCTTCTCCGCAATCACCTGATGCTGCACAGGACAGAGGGCATCAGCACCCGACCACATTGCTGCCCGGGAGGCCAGGGATGGCCTCACCATGGCCAGATTTACTTCACTTGACACTGTACACCCTGGCTGCCACATGATGCACCAGTTTGGCACCACCCCACACCAACACCATAAAGCATCCCTACAATGACCAAGCCTTTCCTTTCACATTCATGACCATTGCGAGGGGTACCGTTATGTCTTACCATTCACTGAAACTCACTAAGCCACTTCCAAAGGTGCACACAAATCTGTCCAAAAACGCAAAGTTTTGAAAATAATGGTTTCAATGTTTGACAGCACATTAACAGAAACTTTACATGAACATTGCATAAAACACCCAAGTGCCTACCCGCGTGTGCTGTTAGTTGGCATGATTTCACTAGGATGAGGGCGAGTGTGAGGGGTAGCTAGTGAGATGGGGATGTGATAATATAGATAGAGAGGGATGGGTGGGGGTGCAAGGTAAGTTGGTGTGAGTAAGGTTGTGCTGTAGTCGGATAGGGAAGGCAGAGTGATGCAGATGTGATTAGAGGCACAGCAGGATGAGGTTCAGCATGGCTTTGTACTAACGTTTTGTTATCGACTGAGATCATTGAAAGGTTTGTGGCACTGCACACAGGTCCTCCTGACCACATCCCTGCTTGTGCCCTCCTCTGCAATGTGCAACCAGGCTGTGTTGGTGTCCTGGGGAAGTCCCTTCCGCCCATGGGAAGAGAAGAGGACCTTCCTGCGTGCTGTGACTCCCTCCATAAGCATATGGAAGGAGTCATGGGAGAACCTGGGTGCAACCCTGCACTTCTGTGCAGTGATTGTCAGTGTTTGCAGCACCTCAATGCTGTAGAACACTGACAGCACAAATGTCAAAATAAATTTGGACATGGTCCCTTTAAGGAAACCGGCAGTTGATGCATCATCAAATGACGTCACCAGACCCGCTTCCTCTAATTAGCCAGGAAACGTGCTGGACGGGCTTAACAAGCCCCATTAACAGAAATTCATTTCACAGAGCAGGATGGAGCCAGCAGCGGGATGGAGACCCACCATCGACGTCGCCCGCCATGGACCCGCCGAGGTGAGCAAAATCCCGGCAGTAGATTTTAAGGAGGCCTTTGAAAATGGGGAAGGATGAAGCTAGGCAGCAGAGTTTGGGGTGAGAGTTTCCGAGTGTAGGACGGAGATGGCTGGAGGCTGTGACAGCAATGGTAAAATTCAGAGGCAGGAACACACAAATTCGACCTGGTTGCACCGGCTGTTAAGACCAGTATGGATGAAAATATGGCAGCCATCTCGCTTCCGCCCATTTCTGATGAGGAACACGACAGCCGTCATTTTGGGCGGGTCGACAATGCTGCCATTGCCTGCGCTCCCTCCAGGTATGGAAAGTAGTCAGACCTGCTATTTTGGAAGTTGCTGCTCCTTTTAATGCCCTCTCCAAAGCATACAGCACATGTGTGCAATTGTATGACGGATCCCTTACCAGCGCTTTTTAAAGGGACACATGTAATGTTCAGGTTTAGAGTTTTGCTTTTGTACTGGTTTCTTTACATTTTATTGCAGTAGTGGCTCGGTGTTGCTAATGTGTGAAGGGAGTGCAGGGGCTGCTACTGGACATTTGCAAGGCTTTGGCTCTTGACGGAAGGCCTCTGAGTCCACCACTTGCTCCCAGTCCTGGGGGCTGTAGTTGCAGTCCCCCTTGGACTGCAGCATGACATGGAGATGGAGCAGAGGCAGCTAAGGGGACAAGCTGCTCGCAGAGGGAGGAGGAGGAAGAAGAGGAGGAAGCAGAAGAGGAGGAAGTAGAAGGAAGGAGGCAACTCAGACAGGCCCTTTCTGGCTGGGATATCCAGAATCGAATCACCACCTGCGGTACCAGTGAACACAACCCCAATTCCCCTTTCAACATTTCGCTGGCACCTCACCTTCCTTCTGTTACTGACCATCACAGTGTCCTCTTGGCCACAATGCTGAAATAAAAGCCACCACAAAGCAAACTTTTCAATCCAACTTTATCTATGAATGTATCCAATATTACATTAAAAAAATCAACTAATCACCCTTGTGAATTCCCTTAGTGAATATTTTGCGTGTGCCTTTGCCTATCCGATTGCTCCTACGCAGTGCTACCCCAGTGGCTGCAGCATTGCTGGTGGAAGGCTGGTGACTTTCAGTGGGGGACACTGCAGGTGGCCTTGCATGACGACCTTGAGGAGCTGATGACTGGGTGTGTGAAATCCAGTGACGGTGCTTCTTCTTCTTCACTCTCCTCTCCCTCTTCTTGTTGACCCACTGGCTGGGCAGGCTAGATTTCTTGTGTGTCTAAAATGTGGAAGGTGCAAGTGTAGGGTTGTGGTAAGGGGAGGGGGTGAAAGGAAGAGGTGCATGTTTACACCATGTGCAGATTTTAAATCAGAAGAGACTGTGGGATGAGGGGGAAGTGGGTTGCGAGAAGGAGGATAAATTTTGAGGATACCAGAATCTTGCATTCTTTCAGTCCCGCCGCTGAACAAGGGTTCAGCCATGCCTCTGCCAAGAATGGCCAGCACCGTCTCCTCCAAGGGGGTAAGGTGAAGCTTGGAATGAGAGGTGTGCCTCATGTTTGGTAGAGATTGTTGGTAGGTGAGTGATCGGGGGTGGGGGGGGCGGTTCGTGCATTCAGCAGTGTGTTATTCTAGTGGTGCAGTTGGTAGGAAATGGCTTTTGAAGATGCATTCACTGACCTTGATCACTCGTCTGAGGTCATGAAACTTCTTTGGGAACTGGAGCCAGGTTCTGGAGGGGCGACACTGCTGGCAGTGACTGCCTCGGCAATCTGATCCCACATCCTTCATTCTGGAGGGCCTCCTGGCTCCTGTGGTTAGAGGATCTCTCTTCTAGTGCTTACCCCCTGCACAAAGCTCGAGTGCTGCATCCGAGACCCTGGGTGCCCTTTTTCTGGCCTATTGAGCCATTTGGGTTAGTGCTGAAGCACTTTTACCATTTTTGATCAGCAGAAGGCAGCTCACCTTTAAGAGGTGCAGACTGCCTTCAAGAAGCGCATGCTAGCCTCACTTGAACATCACGCAGTGTATATCAGGTGTTGAAGTTTATCTAAGGTAGAGCTCATGAAACTTTGTGTTTGAAATTTTAACATTGCTGATTACTAAGCAAACTGGTCTGAGTAGCTGAGGGCAGTTAATTTTTTTTAAATGTATGTGTGCTTGTGTATATCTGAGAGTGAAGACAAAAACAAGAACAGCAGAGAAAGGAGAGAAATCTTGGAAAGACTGTACTATCATTCAATTAAGATAGGGAGCTCTTCAAATCTTGAATTTAGACATGGGGGGAGACATTAGTCCCCATTACACCTGTCTTTTGGGCACAAAATTCACATTGGGGGGGACCGATTTTAGGGCGTAATCTCAAGTGCCCGCTCCTCCCGCAAGAGTCCTGGCTACCAATTTAGCAACAGCAACTTCCGAATAGCTGGGGCACCCGCCTAAAACAGACATTAGGCCACTTGAATATACTCATCAAGCCTTGCCATTCAGGCGCAGGGAATGTACCCTGTGTTCCTTCCGCCCCCTCCCCCCACCCCACCCCCACCCCCGCGAAGTTGGCGTGCCCGAATTTCTGGGCCATTGTATCTTCCAGCAGTTGGAATTGCTTTAATTGTGAAAGGTTTTAAAGCTTACTAAATCTGTCTGTCCTTTAATTGACAGTCCTCACTTGAGACACAGATTCCTGTCAAAACTGTACTGAATGACCTGGTTTGGGAAAAGTGCCTGCCAACTGAACACTCTAATCAGGTCACAGCTCCATTCACACGCTGTGCCCAAAGTACTGAATATTCAGCGCAACAATTTATGGCCAACACAGGATTCATCTCCAATGTCTCTGTAATGGTGATGTTTGCATATATGAACTGACATAAGGCAAGAGTTATACCTTTGTGAGCGTTCAGCAGTCTTTGCATAAAGCGGCAAGCATTTTTACATCATAATACATTAAATGAGGTTACATTCCCAGTTGCACTATTACTAATTTGTTGATATTTTGATTGCCTTCCAGCATCATTAAAATATATCTCACTCTAGGGGCAGTTAGAACAATGACGAGGAAGGAACACTGCTAACAACTTTCTCAAAAGTAATCACAAAATGTTCTTATGGGTTGTTCTTCATTATTTTTGAACACAAAGGGCTGGATTTTGCCAGCCCTGGGGAGGCGGGTTTGGAGGCGGACTGCCGGGAAAATGGCAGAATTTGGGGGCGGGTGCCCAACCCGCCCCCTACCACCTCCATGCCATCTTGCCAGGAGGCGGGTAGCCGACCTGCACTGGGTCCCACCTCCTCGAGGCAGGAAGGGGATTAATGCCAATTAATTGCCTGTTAACAGGTAGTTACCAGGCAGTTTGTTGGCTAATCCCTATTTTGAGCCCTGAAGTGTGGGCTTCCCGACGACTCCGAACCTCGCCAGGGTCAGTGAGGTGGGCTGTCGGTCTGCGGGGGTCGGAGGGGCCGAGATGTCCGGTGTGCAGGTGAGTAATGGGTGCATGTGTGCAGAGGTAAGTGTGTGAGGTGTGTGTAAAGTGTTTTAATAAGTTTTACTTACCTTTACTTCTTCCTGCAGGCTTCCTCCCTTCAGGTCTCGGGAGTCCCTCAGCTCACTGGCATAGAAAGCAGAATGGCTGCTGAACTGTCAAAAGCTGCAGCCTCTGCTTTCTGGTCAGGAAGGCTTTCTAATTGAGTCTTGAGTAAAGACACAACTTAGAAGACAGATTGTCAGTGATTGACAGCTTCACAGAGCTGTCAAATGATGACATTTCATCTGTCAAAAGCTCTTGACAGTTGAAACGGCACTCGCTGATGTCACCTGTAACTGGCTTTCCCTTAATTGGCCTGCTAAGCCCGCTGGGCGGGCTTAACAAGGTCAATCAAGGGAAAATAGCATGGGTTGGCCACAAGTCGATAGAGGCGGGAGTAAAACCCAACAATTGGGAGTCCTGCCTCCAAAAGCTCCCCATTGAGAAAATCCAGCCCAAAGCCTGTGTGATGTTCAATTCAGCACAAACTGATGAGGTTTGTTTTGAACTTGATAAATAAAACATACTACCTCATTTCTATTCCCCTTTAAGGTTTTTTTCTTGTTGGTTATACCAGCAATCTGTGTTCTACTAATTTTTGTACAGGCCCAACAAGATAGTAACGATGCATCTGTACAAATACCGAGTTACTTTTAACTCTCAGTACACAGAGTTTTACATTGTGATATTTTCTCCTGTCTTATCAATCGGAGTACATTGTTCAATGTGACACATTCCTTCAATAATATTAAGATAACATCTGTTTTTATTTATTTATTTTGCCCACCTATTTCTCCCCCCTCCCCTCCTTCTATCCTAAGATGTTGACCACTCTTGGCACTTGGTTCAAGTGATTATTTCTCATGTATGAGCCTAGACAGTGAGTGCTGGGTCACATTCAGCTGAACCCGAAGCTTTCCCCACCTGACCTCAAAGGATGTCCACTTTCCAGCAAGGAATATTAGATAACAATCTAATTATTGACACCAAGTCACATAAGGAGGTATTAGGACAGCAAAGAGGTAGGATTTAAGGAGCGTCTAAAAGGAGGAGAGGGCATACAGAGGCAGAGAGCATTTGGGAGGACATTCTAGAGCTTAGGGACCATGCAGCTGAAGGCATGGCCACCAATGGTGGAGCGATTAAAATCAGGGATGCTCAAGAATTGGAGGAGCGCATTGATCTCAAAGGGTTGTAGGGCTTGAGGAGGTTACAGAGAAAGGGAGGGGCGAGGGCATGGGGGATTTGAAAATATGCCTGTCAGTAGTTGCCAATTATTCTGAGGTCTAATAATGCACAAGGCATGTAGCATACACTACCTGCTATTCCCATGTGGTAAGCCAAATTACTTTTAACAGCAACAGTGTTCCCAGTAAATAGTGGTGGGAAAATTTACATTATGGTGGTGGAAAAATTTACATTATACCACCACTCGGCCACTTGCCAAATCCTACTTCACTACCCACCTGAATGCCATCCTTTCACCTGGCAGCCCAGATGCCTTTAAGTCCATGCACGTAACCACCCTCTTAATCACTCACCAGCCCCTTCCGTGCATTCCACCTTTTTTGCCTTTCCTTCTGAGATCTGTAGCTCTGCACTGTACCAGACTCACAACTCAATTACCATTGAAGCATTTACCATGGCCTCCCCATCCGCCCAACACCCGCCACCCCCCGCCCCACCCTGCCGCCATGAGCAACATTCTTGCTTCTACTTTCAGCCACTCCTCTACATTAAAATTGTGAGCACCAGTGCACATGTGAAACGAGGCCTCCAGACACAAAAAAGCAAGAATTCTATATGCACAAAAAATTAAACAACATATCAAGGCTGAGCATACACAAAAAAGCAAACCTCGAAGCACACAGACCCTTAATTCTTAATTTTGGTATATATTAAAATGCTTTGCCAGGCCAAAAGGTTTTTTGAAGTGAAATAAAGTTGGTGAATGAACAGACTGTCTTTCACTGATAAGTGGACATGGAATGTGCTTTGATGTGCTTTACTAAAAGGCAGCAAACATTTGGTGATCAAATGTGCTTTGAAAAGAAACTGTTGAATTGAAGCTGCTTTGTGATGAAGATATTTCAAGAGCTGTGTTTCAGATAGCACATACTGACAGAACAAATGGTTGTGACTGCAGGGGGTAGTCATAGACAACAGAGATAAACAAACCCCCTTAGATTTGCAGACTTCGTGTCTACAACAAACAGGCCACAAGGTTGTGGGACGACTTTTCGTAGATAAAGAGGAGGGGGGGGGGAAATTGGGTGAGTAGCGCCACCTGTTAGCGCCTAAAGAGGCAGTCAGTGGCTGTAGCGCCACTGGCTGCGCCTCCCGTGATATTCAGCAGGGGCGCTAATGGTGGCGTTAGCCATTTGCGCTGCGCCACCACCGATGACATCATCGGTGTGCTCAGCGTCCCATTCATGCCCCGTTCGCGATATTTGGCAGCAAACGGCGCAGTTGCGCCGTTCGCTACCCGCGCCCAGTTCACGGGGCCTTACTGTGCCGGCAGCGGCGCAAGTTAAGGTGGAAGTGCGGGGCGGACGCCTTTTCGGCGGCCGCCTGCCAGCACCTCCGTCCCCGGCCTCCTGACCCCACCCCGCGGCATTGCCGGCTGTTTCCCGAGAGCCAGGCACTTCTCCTTGGTGCCGGGCTCGTTTGCCGGCACTCGCGATCGGGGTTCGCGCTGTTGCAGGCACCTCCCCCTTAACAGTGGGAGGAAGGCCTGCAGTACCGCAGCGTGCCGTGCCGCAGCGTGTGGCGCTGCGGCACGTTGCGCTGCAATATTCAGTTTCAGCGCCCCAAGAGGGACGCGGAGTGCCTCGAGCCTCGCCCCGTGTCCCTCGAGGGGCAATGAAACTGAATATCTGACGATCGCTAAAGCCTCGAACGCTGCGCTAAATCCTGCGCTCAGGCGACTTTTGCGCCACAACCCAATTTCTAGACCGAGGAGTCAAACCTTGAGAGTTCTGAAATACAGGATGCACCGTAACACGTGAAATGTGACCCAGTGGTTTACTGCCACTTCTGTAAATTTTATGAGTGAATGAACAATTTGGGCTTTGATAAAGGCAGCTAACGGGTAACCACACAGGATGTGTGGGTGTGAAAGTTTGACAGCTCAAACAACTCAGGTCGAACATTAAAGGAACACCTCTTAATCTCTGAATGATTGATTTACTGAAAAAGGCAAGGAAAACTGTATAAAAAAACAGTGACTTAAAATATCAGCACTGCAGTTGAAAGGCAGAGAGCTACTGCAGTCAAAAGGTGAAGAGCTGCTGCAGTCGGAAAGAGAGGCCTGGCTGATCATCTCATCTCGAAGAACTACTGCAGTCGGAAGGAAGTGCCCTACAATCAACGCTGGACTGATCATCGGCAGTTGGTTCTATGTAAGATTTCCTGTAATATTATTGGTGAACCGCTCGAATAGTGGTTGGGGTTTTGAATCTGTCTTAGGAACAATAAAAGGTTAACGAGAGAACCGGTGTGTCTGGTGTAATTTCTCATAAGTCTCAAGTCCAAGCTTAATAACCTGTTGGATGGGGCGAGGGGTAATTCCGCACGTCCTACACCCCCCATACATACAAAAAGTGCCTCCCCCAAAAGTGAGACCCTCATGTACACAAATAATGAACTCCTCACCATACACAAAAAATGAGATCTCTATTCACAGAACAGCGACAACCACTATCCTATCCAATATTGTGTACCCTTCTTACAGTGGCAAAGTAACTCTGATATCTCTTGTGCTCCTTCAAAGAGGTTGAATTAATAACATTTTTTTAAAAAGCTAATCTTAGTTCAGTGCATCTCCTGACACAGCCTTCAACAAGCATGCAAATTGAATGGATCTTGGGGGAAGTTTTATGAATTAGTGCCCCCATCGCAGAGCAACAAGAGTGCATAATGGGAATTTGAATATGGAGGTCAATGCAGTCTGGATCATTTTCCATCCAGGAAATTGCAGGTGTACATGGTTTCCCATCCATTAATTTTAATGGTCAGAAAACTAGGGGCTGTATACCTGCAATTTCATGTAATGCACTACTCAAGCACCCATCTGCACTGTCAGTACTCAATTAGCCCTTTCAGATAAGCATTTTGATCATTTGTACAATAATTTTGCACAGCAAATTTCCAGGCTAGTGTTTAAATTCCATGGTTAACAATCTCAAATAGTTTCATCAGATTGCTGAAGAATATAAACTTGGATTTTTACAAATTAACAGCTAATCATAGAATCATACAGCACAGAAGGAGTCCATTCAGTCCATCGTGCCTCTGCCGGCTCTTTGAAAGAGCTATCCAATTAGTAACACTCACCTGCTCTTTCCCCATAGCCCTGCAAATGTTTCCTTTTCAAATATATATCCAATTCCCTTTTGAAGGTTACTATTAAATCTGCTTCCATCACTATTTCAGACTGTGCATTCCAGATCATAAAAATTCACTGAATAAAAAAAATTCTCCTCATCTCCCCTCTCTGGTTTTTAGCAAATGGAATTGTACTTACATTCCACTTCCTAAAACCATTAAATAACAATTTCTGTAAGCACTTACCTTGCATCCCATATTCATTATTTAGGTTCTATGTAATATGTAGTGCAGCACTGGACTAAAAAGTTGTGATTCAAATAGCAAGATTACCAAAAGATAAAGACAGCTGCTGTCAACTGGGGCAAATATTTATGTTAAAGATTTCTAGTAGATATGTTGGACTGCCATTTTTATTTGGTTCCTTTAACATAGTTGCCAGTATCTAAAAGAAAGACTTGTATTTATATAGCGCCTGTCAGGACCACCGGATGTCTCAAAGCAATTTACAGTCAATTACTTTACTTTTGAAGTGGAGTTAATGTTGTAATATGGGAAACGCAGCAGCCAATTTGCACACAGCAAGTTTCCACAAACAGCAATGTGAAAATGACCAGATAATCTGTTTTTGTTAAGGGAGAAATATTGGCCAGGACACCAGGGATAACTCCCCTGCTCTTCTTCGAAATAGTGCCATGGGGTCTTTTACACCCACCTGAGAGAGCAGATAGGGCCTCAGTTTAAATCATCTGAAAAACAGCACCTCTGACAGTGCAGCACTCCCAGTGGAGTGTCAGCCTAGATTTTTGTGTATAAGTCCCTCTTGTGGGACTTGAACCCATAACCTTCTGACTCAGAGGTGAGTGTGCTACCAACTGAGCCACAGCTGACACAGCATCTATTAACATCTATTATGAAACTAAGCTGTTGTAAAAAAAAAGTCCTCGTGTCAAGAATATAGAATTAAATATTTGCAGGAATTTTCTCTTGCAGTTTCTTGCACACTTTTAAACTAGGTGGAACATTTATGTTAAATATTTCAGTACAACTACTCTTAACTTGGTATAGTTTAATAGATATTAAATGTCTATGTTAAGTGATGCATATTAGAAAAAGAAAATCGGGCTAAAAATACTGTAAAATGTGTCAGGAGTGTACAGATATTCCTATTTAGTTATTACAAATATATATCTAGAAATATTTACTTATCAGTTATTCATCTACATGGGATTGATTGTGCCAAAGAGTTCTTGTTATAGAATGGCAAAGTCTCAGGGTTGATCTTCCTGTGACTTTTTGTGACTGGGCACAAAGCATAGGAACAAGGGTTTAGACCCATGACCCAGCCCTCTGTCCCCCTTTATATTGCTGTGGGATTTCCAAAAGCTACCCCTGAAAGGAGGCAGAATGCCTGCAACTGTGGTGCAGCCAATGCATTGTTACATAAGTAAGACAGGGGAAGGGGCATTTCTAAGGCATTAAAATTAAGTCTTTTTTATTTACATTGGGCCAAGTGTTGGTGATGGAGACCTACTGTTTTTGGACTGAAGCAAGAAGCCCCCCGGCCATAGTGACCACTGCAGCTGGTGAAGATTTCTCGGATGGACTTTCCTCCTCCACATCCAGGTGCGAAGCTTTGTCTGGAGTGGGAGGGAGCAGCTCTGCAACGTGGGAGCGTCTGGGTCATTTAAAATACCTGACCCTGCAAATCCAGGCAGAAGAACCACAGGTAAATCGTCCCTGATATTTTCCTGTCACAATTCTTCAGGCGATTAAGTGGATCATTTCATACTTCACAAAGCAAACAACACAATTTAAATTACAGATCTATGTGGCCCAGTAGCAATTTTGTTTAAACTAAATGTCATTTTTCTATACTAAAGTAGAAATTGTCTCCTTGTGAGTGCTGGTACTTGATGTTGTTGTAGGAAGCTGAACTAAATGCAGTAACAGCTGTACTGTACGTCATGGCAATGATTGTCATCGCTGTATATGCAGTATTAGTTTTGACTGCAACTGTCAGGTGCCAGACTGTGGTTCACATGGTTCTGGCTCTAGCACCGGGCTCGATCTAAAAATTTACATGGTCATATAGTGTTGACATTTCCACTCTTCTGCAGTGTAAAGAGAAAATGTAATGGAGATTTCCTATCATGTTTACAAAGTTGAGCATGAGGTTAAAGACAATTCTGCCTTCTAGTGCAGGAAGAGGGAATAACAGATGCCAAAAAATTGGAGGAACATGTCCCTTGCAAAGTTATCAGGCTAAATTGTCAGAGACTTTGCTCCCAGCACCTAGTCTCACTTGAAGGGACGGAGGATCAGAGACCCGGGCACAGTGGCCTGCATACCCGATTAATGACACACCTGATCTTCCAGTCATTAAAATTAATGGCCAAAAATTGGGAGCAGTGTGAATCAGGTACGCTAACCTCAATGTCCATTCTCCCATCCACATTCTTAGCAAGTGCCAGTCAGAGCCTCCAAAATGTTAAACCAAAGGCCTGCAACTCCGCATCATAGTACATTGACACACAACTTTGCCATCAAACCTATCATATGTTATATTCTGTGTTAATTCAGTCAGTACCAGGCAATCAAATATTTTACATCATTTTTGGCACCCGATGGGAGATTATAGAAGATTTCCCACTACACAGCCCTATTGTACCATTTAGGTGTCAATTAGTGCAGAATCATTAACAGCATTTTACTGTGGGATTCTGCCAGCGAGGAACTGAATTGCAACTGCCAAGCTCATTTTATGTAAAATCTTTGCAGCTGGCAGAAAAGACTTTTATCCCATTGGTCTCTGGACTGGATTTGAGCCCAGCTACGAGTGCTGTTGGTTCTAACCCACTGCGCCACCTAATTCCCCAGTTTCCTTATTTGAAAAACAGAAGTAAAGAGATTTGCTTTCATTTCCAATTTATTTTGACAAGCTAAGAAAGCTTTAAACTCACCAATTTCCAAAAATAGAGATCTCCATTTTGTTTCAAGTTTAACCAGGTCATTGAAATTGTTAACATATATAAAGACAGTATATATTTATGAACATGTACCTACCAAAGCTACTCCATGAAGGTTATTTTTATGATTCGGTTATATATGTACCTCAAAGTTTATCCCCTTGTCCTCGCCATGGGAGGTGGAAAATGGACCAGTTGGGGAGTTCCTGTCAGGTTGATGTATAGCCCTCTTTACGCTGGAGACCACATACCATTGTAAAGCTTGTGTCCTTTCAAGAGTCTCCTTATGTAGCCTTAAAGTACTCTCATGTTGTATTGATATAAAAACTCATCTTAAAGTAATTTGGCAGTTCCGATCAATGGAATTGAAATTGTGTTTTTGGATTTGGCTCTGGGAATTCTGGCTTATGAAATTTCAAAGCCTCACCCAAAGGAAATTGAATTCTCACTCTTACTGTTTGTTACTTGCAGCAGATGATAGCTGAATTTTTTTTAATTCGTTTGTGGGATCTGGTATCGATGGTAAGGCCAGTGTTTATTGCCCATCCCTAATTGCCCTTGAGAAGGTGGTGGTGAGCCGCCTTCTTGAACCGTTGCATTGCGTGTGGTGAAGCTACTGCCACAATGCTGTTAGGGAGGGAGTTCCAGGATTTTGACCCAGCGACGATGAAGGAACAGCGATATATTTTCAAGTCAGGATAGTGTGTGACCTGAAGGGGAACTTGGAGATGGTGGTGTTCTCATGCGCCTGCTGCCCTTGTCCTTCTAGGTGGTAGAGGTCGTGGGTTAGGGAGGTGCTGCCAAAGAAGCCTTGGTGAGTTGCTCCAGGTATGTGTGAAAGGGGACTCAGCTTCAAGGTATTTATGAAGGCTTGGTGCAGAATCTCAGACAGATTGCCTCAGGGCTCATCAAATTTCCTCATAGCTTAAGTAACATAAATTGGCAAAAGATCTTTGGGCTGGGAGAGGATTGACATGTTCTACTGGAGAGCTCGAAGACATTCCCTATTTGACCATTTGTTCAAGCAATGCCCCAAAATATTTCCGTACTTTAAAATTATACAGCAGAAAGTACACATAAGCAGAATATAGTGGCCCAGATTTTCCGAGGCGTATGATCACATAGCTTACATGGTCGTAAGTGCCCCGCAAGTTCTGGGTTTCTGCGCTGCGCCTGCGCGAAAACCTGGAACTTGTGATCTGTCAAGTTTCAGCTTGACAGATCACAGGAATCCACGGGAAATGGACATTTGCTGGTGCAGAGTGACCAACTCCTGCCCAGCGAATGCCCAAGAAACTCTTACGCCTGGTAAAAGCAGGTATAAAGCCTTCTTTTACCAGTATAAGGGTTTAAATAATTATTAAAATAAAATGTTTTAAATGATTTAAACATTCAAAAATCTTTAAAATTAGTTTAGGTTAGTTTTGGCCCCTTTTAAAATGGTTGCATTTAATTTACAAAAAATAAAATTTTTGTTTTAAATGTTTAATCAAATTGTATTTTAATTAATTTTGAACATGTGATCATTTATTTTTATTTAAGTGGGGTGAAAGTGTGTTTTTTTAGGGGATTCCTATTCTGTTTATGGGGATTCCGTACGTAAATGGAAATAAGCATAATGGGAATCCCCCCTTGGTGATTGGTTGGGCCGGCCCACATGATCCCAGGGATGTTTGCGAACCGCATGCACCCCAGGTTACGTGGGCCTTTCCGCAGGCCTACGCCTGTAGGCCCAGGAGCGCAAGTCTTCAAAGATACGGAAGCACCAGGTAGGTGTGGAGTTTTCTTGCAGTTCAGAGGCATTTGCCCGCAGGAAGCCTCCAACTGTAATTTCCAGCCCATTGCAGCTAACAATTCTGATATGGGCATTGAACAAAAATTGAAAAAAACAAGGTTGTTAATTTTTTTTCTTAAATTAATAAAATCTGTACTTTCAAGAAAATAGATTGTAAATCTTCTTCTTAGGCAGTCCCTTGGAATCGAGGCTGACTTGCTTCCACACTAAAAATGAGTTCTCAGGTGACTGATGAGTCCAATGTGGGACCTACAGTCTCTGTCACAGGTGGGGCAGACGGTGGTTGAAGGGGCGGGTGGGTGGGGTTGTTTGCGCTTGGCTTCCGCTTGCTTCCGGCGAAGAGACTCGAGGTGTTCGGTGCCTTCCCAGATGCTTCTCCTCCACTTTGTGCAGTCTTGGGCCAAGAAAACGGATTGTAAATAACATTAAGCTGAAGTACAATCCGTCTACTTTTGGAATCAAATACGTCTGAAACAGAGGAGGTGAAGAAATGTTGTTTCTTTTGATAAAAGTCACAATTAAATAGGTCCTGACAGCCTCAAACCAGTGCCTGTTGAACATTAATCGAAGCATAAAAACATGCCTCAAATACAGAACAAACCACTCTGAGAGACCCCAGGACTTGATGTATTGGGAATAGAAATTTCCCCAAAGGTGAAATAATGGATGTTCATGGAGCTTTAATACCAGTTACTTCAATAATGTGACTGGGAGCAGACTAGCACTGTGAATGCCAATGCTCTAACTGACATGAGACTTCTTGATACGATTGTTACAAGTATATTGTTAAAATGTTCAAGCCTTCACCATTGACATGGTTCATTGGAAAGGTCACATCATGATGAACTCATACTATATTGAGCAAAAGTGAATTATAAGATACTCACACAAACTAGGTATCCTGGTGTCATGGTAAAGTTGGGGGGAATTTTCCCAGCCCTGGGGAGGCGGGTATGGAGGCGGGACTGCTGGGAAAATGGCAGAAACAGGGAGCGGGTACCGACCCCGCTCCCAACCCGCCTCCGTGCCATCTTCCCAGGAGGCGAGTCCCCGACTCGCACAAGGACCCATCTCCTCGAGGCGGGAAGTGGATTAGAGCCAATTAACTGCCTGTTAACAGGTAGTTAACAGGCAGTTTTGAGGCTTATCCCCATTTTACCCCTGCAAGTGCGGGCTTCCCGATGGCTGCAAACCTCGCCAGGGTCAGCGAGGTGAGCAGTGGGTCAGCGGTGGTGAGAGGGATCGAAAAGTCCGCTGTAGAGGTCAGTGATGGGTGCAAGTGTGGAGAGGCAAGTATGAGAGGTGAGTGTAAAGTGTTGGAAAAAGTTTCCTTACCTTTGCTTCTTCCTGCAGGCTTTAACCCTTGGGGATCCGGAGGTGCCTCATCTTAACGACAGAGATGACAGAATGGCTGCTGCATTCTCAGATGCAGCAGCCATCTGCTTTCTGCTGAGGAGAGAGGTTTCTGTGAGCCTTCAGTGCAAGGGCTCACCTTAGAACAGAGATTGTCAGTGTTTGACAGCTTCTTAAAGCTGTCAAACGTTGACTATTCATCCGTCCTCTGTCATCAGCTTTCCCTTAATTGGCTGGTAAGCCCGTAGGGCGGGCTTAACAAGGTCAATCAAGGGAAAATAGCGTGGGTTGGTCAGACGTCACTAGGGGCAGGACTGAAACCCGACAACCAGCGGTCCCGCCCCCAATGCATCCCCATTGACAAAATCCAGCCCTAAGAGACAAACTCAAAATGGTAGATTTTCACCTGGGCTCGTTTGCGGGCCCAGACTCGGTACTGCGGAGGCAGCGTGCTACTGAACCAAGGATCACCAAGAATTGGTCCTCGGGATTCAGCTACATCTTCAGAGTGAGCTGCCGGCACCTGTCACCTCACAGGAGAATCCGATTTTCAGGTCGTCTGCCACACTGGCATTAGCCCTCAGGTAAGTTCTGGGGGGATGGTTGGAGCGGGCAATGGGAAGGGGCAATTGCCAGGACTGTGGATTAGGGTGAACATACCTGGCTCCTCCTGGCTCCACAGAAACTTAAAAAAAATAATTAAAATCCTTGCCCGGCGATGGTGGCGGCCGGGGCCGCTGAAGAACAGGCCCAAATCCTGCCCCGCTCATAGGTAACAAATTTTACACTGTGGCCATTTAACATAACAAGGGGCCTAACTCCTCTTTTGAGTGGCCGCCTAAACAATGAACCCCACAAACTTATCAGTAGGCCTACGCAGATTGGGCGCAGGTTGCCCCACTGCTAAATTGGTACGCATGGTTCCCATTTTATGCCCGATTAAAGGGTGTAATGTATACCAATTTCTACCCTAAACAGTTTACAGCTTTACCTCAATCATTTAATTTCTGAAACTACCTGCAATCCAAAACATTTGCAGTCATGGGATTCATATAAAATGGTTTCACCACTCCAGCTGGTTCAGTGTAAGAAAAAAATACTTAACCCAGCAGTTACACAGAAAAATGAATGTTTGAAAATAATTTTCCGATTGTAATGCAACTGAGTGGCCCTGATATTATCCTAAGCCATGATACGAAAACTTGAATTGTAAATGGGTTGTGAAGTAATGACTGTGAGACAGTAATCACATACTTGATGTAAAAATATCATAAATGCATTCATAGTAAATTAGCAAGCAATTGCGTATTCTGTTCACGTCACTGTAGGGTTGGACAAAATAACTGAACTACTACAAACAAAAATGCATTTAATACAGGAAAATGAATACAATATATCAAGTGGCAGAAGGATACTAACGATAATTATAGGATGTCAAAGGTAAGAAGAAGACAGAAAAATATAATACTTGTAATGTTGGGGACAGCTAAAGTGTGTAATGAAGTCCTTTTTAATATTTAATTAATGTTATTACTCGCTTTCATCACACAATCTAACATTAATTTTTAAAAACGCCATAGAAAATTTTACTAGTACAATTAAATATTACAACACTTCTTTTTCAGATAACCTTAAAGGAATAATAAACATTTAAATTATAGAGTAGACAAATGTAATTTTATGTAAAATTATTGAATATTACTAGTTGATGTCCCATTGTGTTGCTCACAGGTCTTCTGGGGGCTCGAGCAAGGTTGCGATGTTTATTTAGAATTCATTCCAAGCTGGGGAAATATGTGCAATGGAGGGCAGGGAAACAGAGCATAGCACTGGGAGGAGAAAAGCAATGGACAGCAGGGGTGGGAACAAGAAAATGTGCAAGAAAGGGGAGGAAGATACAGAATTTTTTAAATCATTGGAGTGCAATAAAATTAGTGGTTGATCCGTTTAATATTGCTGGAAGCATGTTGAACTATGATGGCAGATGTTCTGAGAATTATTTTTTTTCTTTGATCTCATTTCCAATCCTAAGGCTGTATCAGCAATAAATCAGAAAACTGACTTGTGTCTTTAAAGCACCAGAAACTTTTATGTGATTGACAGCAAGACTGATCATTCATAGAATGAGTTTCATGTTAGTAAGCCACACCCTTCTTGTTGAGTAAGACGAAGAGAGAAAGGAACAACCTTAAGTTGTTTTCAGAATGGCACACACATTGGCCGCGATTTCGCCAGGCGTTGCAAGTGCGGTGCGGCCAGAGTAGACAGCAGCCTTAAACTCCACAACCGTCTTCATCCCGCCTCCTCCAAGTGATTTTGCCCTGATTGGGCTTGTTAAGCCTGCCCTGCGAGGTTCCTGGCCAATTAAAAGGAAGCGGGTCTGATCATCATCATCTGATGACGCGTCCTCAGCCAGTTTACTTAAAAGGGATCATGTCCACATTTATTTTGACAGTTGTGCTGTCAGTGTTCTACAGCATTGAGGTGCTGCAAACACGGGCAAGCACTGTACAAAGGTGCACGGCTGCACCCAGGCTCTCCCATGACTCCCTCCATATGCTTATGGAAGTGACCAGCTGTGAAATGGTAGGTTTTAGACCACTTTTGCAGCTTTCACCTATTCACAGCAATCCACAGTCATTGAGAACACGACATACTTACCTGACGTGATAGCCGCTCTCCGGGAACCTCGTTGAAAACCTGGTAAAATGGTAAGTACTGTACATGGGAAAATGGTTCTTAACTACCTTTTTAATAAGCTTTTAACTATCTAAATTGGATGACCCATCGCTTGGTGTCAAGTCTGTTCAGGGATGACAGACACTTGGGAAACTGACAAGGAGGCGAGTTTACGGCGGGATACTGACCCGCTGTCAATCTTTGTGATTTTTGACAGCGGACCCGCCTCCAAACCCACACTCTGAGCGCCGGCAAAATTCAGCCCATTGACACTGGTTCTGATGAAAGGTCAACGAACGGCTGGAATTTTCAGGGGTCCATGCGGGCACGATCGCAGGTGGGTCGGTTGGGAAATTTGCAATATCTTGGAGCGGGTCGGAAACCCGCCATCATTCCGTCCCCACGCGCCTTTCCCTCGGGTGCGTTTGCCGGCGTGGCAGTGACCCGAATGACAGAGGCAGGCGAGCTAATTTAAATCATTATAGCTTACTTGACAGACCACTAAGAGTCTTTTTAACCCTACCTTTCAAATTTCACTGGATGACCATGGAAATCACGCAGCTTGGGAACCACGTCTGTCAACCTGAGGCAGAAGTTGAGTAGCCATTGATCCAGCTGTTTAGTGCACAGCATGAAAAGTACAATAAAAACTCCCACCTCACAACTGATCACTTTCCTCAGGCAGAAGCTGTTGCTAATGGCATTGCCAGCACAGATTTAGCTTTCTAGAGGCTGCAAATGTTTGCAGCAAAGTTGCCATCCAGTCTCACCTCATTGGTAGAACCTATCACCTCATTTACAGATTGCTTCTGTCATCTCTACTTGATCTGCCATCTATTCCATTAGCATGGGTGCCGTCTATACTGTCTCACCTTGGTCCTCAGAATCAGACCATGATGAGCCCCAACACCAGCAGCACCAGGCACACCAGCAGCCCCAACAACAATGACACATTAACATTCTCCTCTACCACCTGATGCTGCACAGGACAGAGGACATCAGTGCAGGGCTGCATTGCACCGGAGGCGATACCCCCAACACAGGGTATACAGACAGAGGATGAGCTTCCTCAACATGACTGAGCAGCAGTGCCAAAGGAGGCTCAGGCTATCACGCCAGGTCATCGCAGACATTTGCACATTTCTGGAGCAAGACCTGCAGCCCAGAGGAGCGGGTGGACACACCTTACCAGTGGCTGTCAAAGTCACCAGCGCTCTCAACGTCTTCACCTCAGGCTCCTTCCAGGGATCTACATCAGATATTTGTGGCATCTTGCAGTCGGCCATCCACAGATGCATCACACAGGTCACCCATGCCCTGTTTGACAAGTCAGCCAATTATATCAACTTTGCCACTGATAATGCCAGTGTTTCTGAGCGGGCGCTTGGCTTTGCCGCTGTGGCTGGCTTCCCATGGGTGCAGGATGTCAGTGACTGCACACATGTGACCTTCAGGGCACCTCAACATCACCCAGGAGTGTTTGTCAACCACAAGGGCTTCCACTCCCTCAATGTTTAGCTTGTCTGCAACTATAGGAAGATCATCATGCATGTGTGCGCCAAATTCCCTGGCAGCTGCCATGACTCTTTCGTCCTACGCCAGTCCACCCTCCCTCAACTCTTTGCTCCTCCAAACAGACTTACCAGCTGGCTGCTTGGAGACAAGTGCTATCCACTAAAGACGTGGCTCATGACACCCTTGAGGAGGCCAAGTACTGAGGCCGAGGAGAGATATAATGAAAGCCACATTTCCACCAGACGTGTCCTAGAGCAGACAATAGGCATGCTGAAAATGTGCTTCAGATGCCTTGACAGATCTGGAGGAGCCCTTCAATACGCACCAGCCAGGGTCTCCAGAATCATCGTTTGCCCTGCACAACATAGCGTAGCTGCGAGGATTATCACTGAATGAGGAGCAAGGCACTGAGCGCACAGCCTCTTCAAAGGAGGAGGAGCAGGAGCATCAGCGGGAAGACGAGGAGGAGCAGGAGCAGGAGGAAGCTGCAGTCCAGATCCCACCAGCACTCGAGCACATTGCTGCCTGGGAGGCCAGGGATGGGCTCATCATGGCCAGATTTACTTAACTTTACACATTACACCCATATGGCTGCCACATGCTGCACCAGGTTGGCACCACCCCACAGCAACGCCATAAGGCATCCCTGCAATGACCAAGCCATTCTTTTATTATGAGCCACCATTCACTCCAACTCACTGAGCACATCCAAAGGGGCATGCAAATTTGTCCAAGAACAGGAAGTGGTGAAAATAAAGATTTTCATGTGTGACATCACAGTAATGGAAACTTTACAGAAACATTGAATAAAACACTCAAGTCGCTACCCTTGTGAATCTACTTGTGTGTCATCTTTCTCTTACGCGTGCTTCTATGAGGTGTTACCCCTGTGGTTTCAGCAAAGGTAGAGGCAGCCTGCTCACTTCCCTGCTGTGCCTGCTTAGACACTTTTGGCAGACGTCCTCTGGGTTTTGGAGCCTCTGATGGCCCCACCAAAGCCTGCTCCTCCTGCGACTGTGCAGGGGCAGACTTGGCCATCGCTGTCCAAGGAGGCATCTGGGGCTCTGATTGAGGGGGTGGCAATTTTCTGTTTTTATTTCAGATTTCCAGCTTCCTCAGTATTTTGCTATTGTTGACACTGGTGCTCTTGGGGAGTTGTAGTCCACCACTGTGATATATACAGAGTGCACTGCTGAATTTTGAGAGCCTGCTATTAATTTCAGCCTCTTCGCTCAGGGACCTGAGAAGCAGTAAAGCTCAAGCCCCAGGCTTCGAACACAAGGACAGATCTCTGAGCAAAAATGTTCACGAGGGCATTTCAAACACGCAGGCAAGTTTAATGATGCTATTGTGAATTATTTACATTTTTTTGCGATTCTTATGTAAGAAACACTTATTAATGCCTCATGTCAGATAGAAAACAAAAGCATTGTCATAAGGTTTTGAATGATCT
The DNA here is from genome assembly GCF_052327205.1 of Somniosus microcephalus. Taxonomy (NCBI): domain Eukaryota; kingdom Metazoa; phylum Chordata; class Chondrichthyes; order Squaliformes; family Somniosidae; genus Somniosus; species Somniosus microcephalus. The sequence goes on from NC_141001.1 coordinate 84,804,667, forward strand.
TCATTGGCTCATGTTCTCCATTTTTTATTGGTAGCTGTTTGCCTGCTGCTGATTTAGATTATTAGGCCTATAAATTCGGTGACGCCCCGCCAGCACGTTTGCACCGGAAATTTAGCGCCCGCCGCCGAGCCAGTTGTGCCCGCCCCAAATTCACTTTCAGCACCCCAAAGCGGAAGCGGGCGCTGGTACAGGGTATGCCCGCCCCGCTTGGGGCGCTGAAAGTGAATTTCAGCGCTGCCGGTCCCGCTGCGCCACCCGATGCGGAGCGGCAGGCTGCTGTACTGCAGGCCTCCCCCTTCTCTTAAGGGGGAGGTGCCTGCAACGGCTGGAGCCCCGTTGAAAGTGCCGGCAAAAGAGCCCGGCACAACGGCGAAGTGCCGGGCTCCACGGAAACCAGCCGGCAATGCCACGGGGGGGGGCGGTGGAGGAGGCCGGGGAAGGAGGTGCGGGCAGGCGGCCGCCGAAAAAGCGGCCGGCCGCATCTCCGCTTTAAATAGCGCCTCTAAGGCTGCAGCACGGCCAGGTTTTCAAAACGTTGTTAGCGGCCGCCAGGGAAGAGGCGGCCGCTACTGAAGATGGGGATCGGCGTGGTTTCGGGCGGTACCGGGGCGCTGCGCACACCGATGACATCATCGGTGCCGGCGCAGCGCTACCGGCTTACGCCGATTTAAAGGCCCACCTAATTTCAGCGGCGACGCAACTTCCGGCGCAACCCACTCTTGCACCCCTAAATGGGCGCAAACCCAAGGGAATTTCTAGGCCTTAGTTTTTGTGCATCCTGATTGGTAGCTTTTAATATGTTCCTAGTAGTGCTTGAGTGATAGTTTGCATTTCCCCTTTTCATTGGTACCTTCCCTACATGTCCAGCTGTGATTTGTTGTCATTATAGGAATATGTAATTTGATCCAATCAAGTTCAAGTGTGGCATAGAAATTTGCATGTGATATCTGAAGTGTGACAGACAAAATATGTCCCAGATGCAATACTTATATATGTAGTTTCATTTATAATTAGGCAAACCCAGTAATCCAGAGAGCCACCCTAATCTTTGTCAATCATATTCCCACAGTTACCCAAAAGATAAATCCTGATGGTACAAACTGAAAATCTAACCCAACAATATAAACACTATAATGCTGTATAAAACCTTCCTTCCTTCATACCCTCCCTCATCATCACAAACGTATAGCTCTTGGCTTCTGCGATTAAAAACTAAAGCTCCCCACTGTGTGTTGGATTTATGCTACTCATGCTCCCAGCTGATGTTCAACCCTGGTCCAGGGTCCACTGGGGGAAAGCACTTCATGCCTCTGTTGCTACTTCATTGCAAATTGATTTGCATTAACATTATTATGTTACTGACGTGTAGAAAAACCGCAAATAATGGGCCGTATTTTGCGACCCCTACGGGTGCGTACGAGGTGCACATGTGCCCGTAGGGGCTGTGCAAGTGCCGGGTTTAGGCAATCTTCTTGACAGATCCTCCACATCCCCAGGAAAAGGGCCTCTGCGGGTGGAGAGTTGCGCTATTTGCCCAACTTCCGCCCGCTGTAAGGTCGTGGAATTCTTACGCCTGGTAAAAGCAGGCATAAGGTCTGCTTTCACCAGCATAAGAGTTATAAAAAATAGAAAAATAAAATGTTATCACTCACTTACACATTAAAAACCCTGTCCAATAAGGTAAGTTTATTTTTAGCCCCGTTAAAATATTTTTTTTTCAAAAAATTACATTTTTGTTTAAGATATTTAATTAAATGCCATTTTAATTAATTTTATATATGTCATTCTTTTTATTTAATGTTTTCGTGTATTTTTAAGTCATCTCCATTCATACTTATGACAGTTCCGTATGTACGGAATCCCCCTAAGTATGAATGGGGATTCCCTTCTTTCATTGGTTGGGCCGGCCCACGTGATCCCAGGGGCGCTTGCGAACCGCGTGCACCCCTGGGATATGTGGGGCTCTACTCATTTCTACCAGGAGAGACACAAGATCGCAAGCCTCCGTATCTCCTGGACAACCAGGTAAATGAATAGAAAATTTGCTGATCGGAGGCAACTGCCTGCAAATTCAGGCCCATTATATGTTCAATTTGAGAGATAGTTATTTCAAATCAATTCAATTAATATTAGTACTGTAATGCAAGGCAATACTGAAATTGTGCTATGAAGAATGAAACATAAGTAAAATAACTCAAGCAAATCACTTATGCTTTATTTAGTCTTGTGCTTGATAACTTAAAATTGTAAGCGTGGATATGCAAATAGGCGAACAGCATGCCTGAGCTTTTCAGGACTTACCTGTCTAATTCAAAAAAGAGAAAAGTGATATATTCTCTTTGAAGTATTTGCAACATTGCAGTTAATATGATACATAGGGCCAAATCTTGCTGGAAAAGTAACGACGTGTTCACGACGCACGCCGTTAATAATGCACAAATCGACCAACAAGTTCAGGGGATTAAGAAATACGCTGTGAGTTGCAAGTCTCCAGAACTTGGTCAGTTTATGCAGCTCTGGCGTCTGTTTTGTATCGCCTTTAGCCTCCCCATTATTTTTAAGAACTAGCTGGATTTACACATTAATTGCCCATTAAACTCACTGCAGAAAGTTAGGGCTGGTACACAAGTACCCTTTTAACAATGTAATAATTGTTAATTCAATGCCAATCACCCTATCTGGCCCAGAAAGGGAACAATTTAAAATGTTCAGTCTCATTCTTGCATGTGGTAAACTCTTTTTAGAGATTTAAAAAATTACTAATTTTAATTTTTTTTAATTACTTTTCCTTTCTCTTTTATTTCTCTCTCTTAATCCAATCTTTCTTTCCCTCTCTTTGTTTCTCTTTTTGATTTGATTCTAATTCACCCGCCGATCACTGAGATCCCAGATGTCCCATTGCCCCTGCCACACAGTCATCAGCTTGCACTTCCAGCAAGTTACAGTGCAAAACTTTTTCGAGCTGAAGTTGTGCAGGAAAAAGTCTAACTAACGGCGTAAGCGGCGAGATTCCCTGCTCCAGCAAGATTTGGCCCATATCCAGCTCAATAAGGGATAAATAAAACGGGATCTATTCTTTCTCGTCTGCTGGCCAGCAGCAGTGAAGTTTCTAAACTGAAAGTTAATGCGATAGATATAATTTCTGGTACATTTATCAAGCTCAATGAAAGAGACACAATATGGGTACAATATAATTTAAATATGTAAATGTAAGACAATTAAGTGAAGGACAAGCGTTGCTTGCAGAGATATTTTATGTCTTTGTCAATATCAGGCAACCACAGCTTCTTTTAGTCATAATGCAAAGTTAAACGATAAGCAATTGACAAAGTTTTTACACACCATATGCACATTACTTGAGGGTTTCAAATGTGCCATTTTCTGGTAACCAGGCATCGCTATCGTCATCTCAGTGATACTTGCTGGCACAATTCCGTTAGCAGGTCTAACAAATTATGACAGCTCATCTTGAAGATCATGGTTTGAGTGTTAGAATGTCCAGCACAATCAACTGACAATCCCCACTGAGTGGCATTTGGGATCACTTGAAAAGCTTATGAATGCGAATTGGGTGGGTGGGTGTCACAACTGATCTATCATTCCAGAGCAGGGAACGCAGCACTGTGCTCCACCTATCTCCTGGGCAAAAGGTGTCATACACTAAAATTTAGCACATTTCAAACTGAGTAAACATTTTTCCCAATCCACAGTTGAAGATTGCGGTCATTACACACTTCATCAGGCAATAACATGAAAATAAAGCCCCTCAGGAAAGTTAAACATTTGACTCCATAGTGCGATTTATATTTTATCTATTGCTGTAAATGCAGTTTATTTACAGCAGAAAAAGAGACATATAATGCATATTATTAGACCTGAAGCTTAATATTAATTATGGATAAGATCATGGTTTATTTATTGTGATAAGTTTTTGCTTATGATAATGCTACCAGCAATAACAGAAAATAGCTCTCACTCAGGGTTTGAATATACCACCCTGAATTAGGTTACCCTGATGATTTAGGGAGTTTGTCCTGTGATTAGGTGAATAATAGGAAAGCCCCAGGTTCAATGCTAGGTCTATCCTGATTTAGCTGACTTCAGTCAGGACAGAAATACAGCCTCTGCATTTGACCTCACTGACCTTAAATTGAAGATAGCAAAATTAGCTAGAGTTCCTGCTCATGACCATGATCTGGATGCTACAAGTGCACATGTGTGGATGCCAGGTGAGGAGGACAGGATTGGGTTCAGCAATACGTCCCTCCACTCCTATTAGCAAATAGCCCACCAACACTCACTAACAATGGTTACACGTGTGTAACGGCTACATGAGTGAATTACCAGTGAGTAACTGATATCTATAGAACCATCACCCAGCACGGAAGGGGAAAAATTGGTGAGAAGAATGGCCTGTATTTACTGTGTGTTTTAAGAGGTTCTGGGCAGGATTTTAACTCAGGAGTCAGGTAGGAGGCGGGACTACAACTTTCGGGGTTGTAGTCCCGCCTCCATTGAGATGCGGCCAATCCACGCGATTTTAACTTGATTGACCTTGTTGAGCCTGCCCAGCGGGCTCAGCAGGCCAATTAAGGGCCACCCAGCAACAGGTGACATCACAGACTGAAATTTCATCTGTCAAGAGGTTTTGACAGATGAAATATAAGTGTTTCACAGCTGTTTGAAGCTGTCAAACACTGACAGTCTTACTTCTAACCTGATTCCTTCTCCACAGACTCAGTTAGAAATCGCTCCTGCACAGTGAAGCCTGTCACTTTTGACAGTCCGCAGCCATTCTGCTTTCTGTAGCGGTGAGATGAGGGACACCCGGGACCTAAAGGAAGGAAGGCTGAAAAGGTAAGAAAAAGTACTTTAAACTTCTTTAATCACTTTAGACACACCAAACACACTTACCTTTGCACTCATGCACACATCACTCACCTGAACACTGACATCTCGAACCCTCCAAGTCCTTCAACCCGACGGCCCACCTCCTCTAACTTGGCGTGGTTTGGAGCCATCGAATATCCCACACTTCAACCTTAAAAATGGGGATTAGGCTAAATACCTGTTAACTACCTGTTAACAGGCAGTTAATTGGCACTAATCCCTTCCCGCCTCGGGTAGGTGGGTTCCAGTGCGGGGCGGGTACCTGCCTCCTTTGAAACTGGCATGGAGGCGGGTTTGGGTGCGGGATGGGGTTGGGACCCCTGATTTCGGGATTTTAACCCCCCCCCCCAACGCCTCCAATCCCGACTCCATGGCCCAATGAAAATCCTGCCCTCTGAGTCTAAGGAGGGTGGGAAGTTTCTGCTATAAGATCATCCTGGCATATACTTTTGAGTCACTAACCCAAACTAATATGAGATCGACACAGGTAGAGTTCCTGTATGCCCAATATGAAATGCATACTCTCCCCCATGGAGCACATCCCACTTACCTAAGTCCAGAGAGCTTAGGCATAGAATGGTAAGAGCCAAGACTGATGGACCCTCAAGTATGGATAGGGATACAGCTGCCGTTTAACCTGCACATAACACTGACAAACTTCTTAAAACTGGTAAACTTCCAGCTGCTTGCTCATCCTAGACTACCCTACCCTTAGGGCATTGGTTTTCAAGTGATCAGAATGAATACCAACTCCAAGTGACAGGTGCATCCCTCCAAGTTTCATTAATAAGGCAGACTAGCTAATCAATCATCAACAGTGCCCTGAGTATTATTTGCCTGCCTAGCTCAAGTATCAGATTACTTATTATTCCAAAGAGGGTTGTCTTGGTTCCAATCTTCCATTGTCATGTGTGTCATATTGAAGCAAATATTAGTCTAAAGAGAGTCCATTTAACTCTGCTTCCAAGGAGATGGTCACTAGTTGTTTTTTGAACAATTGACAAGCATGGGTTTGAGTCCTTGCCAGGCAGACAGCAGTTACCAGGAACTCCTTAAGAATGACATGATGAGCAGCATATCTCACCATAAAATGCTACCATCTTGCTGATATTAGCAAGGATGCACACTTGTCTCAATCTGAATATTTCCACATAAAAACTGAAGTAAGACAAAATCGTCATTGCAGCGATCCTTTTTGTTATTTTCCTTGCGGCTTTTCTATCCTGAGCTTCTGTCAATCCATCCTACAGCATAGAAATTAAGTACTGACTAGATGACAAGCTTTTCAATCTTAGGCGTTTACAGACAAAGGCAAAAGTTCTCACCACCATTATCATCGATCTTCACTATGCCGACAACTGCTCAATTGTGGCTCACTCTGCCCGCAATCTTCAAATGATCCTAGACAGCATTTTTGAAGCCTACAGTCTACTCAGACTCTCTAGTCATGTTTCCAAAACTAAAGTGCTTTAACAACCTGCACTCTGGCTTCTTCCTCATCAATAACCATCAATGAAAGGATTCGAGAGAATGTAGACTGCTTTGCATTCCTTGGTCGCTATCTATCAAACAATGCAAATATCATCATTCGGCACCATATTAATAGTACCTCAGCAACTTTTGGCCACCAGCAGACCCAAGTCTTCAATGAAAAAGGACTGGATGTATCTACGAAGATTATGATTTAGAAGTCCATCGTCTCTACACCCTATTCTATGGCTCTGAATCCTGGGTTACTCACAGAAGGCATCTCAAGATTTTTATGTGCTTCTGCCAACACTCCTTCTCATTTACTGGGATTATTGTAAGCCAATGTGTTTGTCCTCTCAAAAACAGTTGTACCAGTATTGAAGCTATGGTTATCAAAGCCCAACTTTGCTGGTCTGGTTACGCATGCCGAATGGATGACTCCAGACTGCCAAAATAACTACTTTATTCAGAACTGAGCACCGGCCAAAGTAGAATTAGCGGCTAGAAAAAGAGTTATAAAGATAGTTTGAGATCCATCCTGAAGAAATAAGGTATTGACATCAATACATGGGAGAAAAACGATTGTGTGCATGAAGAGAGTTAATGAGTTTGAACAAGCTAGAATTGCTAAAGAAGAGAAATGTAGACAAAGGAAAGAGAATCAGTCTACAGAGAGTACACCATCAACTGGGTTGTCTTTCATATGTCAGCTTTGTGGTAAAATATGTCTCTTGAGGATTGGTTTACAAAGCCATTGAATTACTCACCAAAGATGTGGCCAATCTTAAAACTTTGATTTTTTTTATATGCTAAAAAGCAATGTTAATTAATTATTGAGGGATTGCCTGTGGAACTGTATCTCAACCTTAATAACTTCAGGAAAGCTGGGGAGAAAATTGGGAATAACAATTTTACAAAGGTAAAGAGCGTATCTCATTCTTTTGCTTCACTGGCAAAATTCTTGGATGTAACATTCCATTTTTTTTACTGTTGAAAAGGTTATATGGCAAGTACTTGTTCAATCGAAATGTTTTGGTTATAGTAAACATTTGACAAGTTTAAGAAACTAATCTATTGGCTCTGAAGCATTTGAGACTGAGCCTCATCTATATCTTTTCTGGTGATCAGAAAACCTTCTGCCATTTGGAATTGGTTGATGAAACAAATGTAGGATTCACAAAATTGAACTTTATATTATAAAGGGTCGAATGGCAGAAGAGGCCATGATTTTAAAGACTGTTTTAAAAGAAGCCTAGGAAAAAGGGGCATTCAAAATGGCCGCCAGACCCTGTGACCAACTTATTGGGACACTTTAAAATGGTTCCTGCAGTCCTCAGACAGCTTTGTGGATTCAGCCCACAGTAAGTTCTGGAAGCCATTTCTGAGAGAACGAAACCAGACACCCACATATACATATAGATTGGATGCAGATCCAGTCAAGATCGGCCTGTAGATAAAGGCCATCTAAATGTTTACCCAGACAAAAGGGAACAGTTTCATATTTATGAGAAGAGCATCAAGGACCCGTTAAGGACATCACCAGGACATTAAAAACAATGAAGGTCATTCCAGACCAGAGATGGCCCGTTACCGGCCATCCAAGAACAGTTTAAAATATAATAACTACCCCATTGTGCTCCCAGCCCGCCAAAATTAAAACAAAAGACTAACCTGATTTGGCGCGAGATAAGGGCTTCTGATGAGAAGTATATCTGGGAACCCAGGGGTAGAAAGAAAAGCGGTCATCGTGGTGCTACCATCGTATCAGTGGTGTCATCACTAGAAGAAGGAGAAGAAGATGGTTCGAGCCGGCGTCCCGCCCCGGGGTAAAACATCGGGAGATCATCGACCAACCCCGGGCCGTTGACGAAACGGGAGGCCATCGACCCACTCCGGCTCGGGAGAAGAGACAATAAAAAACTATAGAAGAAACTATGGGGACCAGCCCGAGGCTCCTCTGACCGGGGTCGAGCAGACGATCCCCGACCCCGCTGACATCCAGACCAGCCGGTGTCCAGCCGTCCCCGCCCCCACCTCAGGAGAGAGGTGTGGCGCAGCTCGCTGGGGCTCCACTAACCACGTGGAGACAGGATGCCTGAAAGGATCAAACGCAGACCTGTTTCAAAACCTTACACTTCCTAGTTGGATTGGTGAGCATGTTTCTGACCCTTCATAATCAGATCTAGATAGGTTTAAGGGGGTGGACATTTAAGGGTATAATTAACATGAGTTGTTGTCCCTCGATGTTCCATGTGTTTTCCCCATTTCATGATGATCTTTGTAGAGTATAATATGCCCGTATTTGCCTTAGTTAGTATTGTGTCGTTATGATTTGTTCGTGTTTTTTCCCTCCCATGTACCCTCTTATTTGCTTGCATTTGATTTGTTTTACATTATGCAATAAAATTCCATTTTGTTTCATCAAACTTGGTCTATAAGAGCTTTCTCTACATTGTAGTTCCTGCCCCAAAGTCCAGAGTACAGAATCTAAGGGGCGAGTGGGTCGAACCACTCACGGTTTTACTGTGCAAGAGAGAGAGGCCTCTAGAGAGAGAAACCTCTGTGATCTAAAACCTCTTACACAACTGCATTTCATTGATCAACACTCTGATTCAAACCTTGAAATGGTCATGTTAATTTTGTAGCAATTAGTGCCAACGTTTTGTCTGTTAAAATTACATATGTACTCAATGCAATATCCTGGACCAATATTCCTTGGTGCACAGATATGGAGATATCTAAATTTCGTGGGGATATTACTCTGACTTACCAATAAATAACATAGCTATGTCATGAAAAATTACAGATTGTGTTTGATGTTTATTTTGGCACTAAATACCAATGAATATACTATGCCCATTCCATGTGCCAATCTTACAATGATTTATGTAGTAGCAATTAAAACAAGCAAAAAAAGCTACAGGATGTCCAAACAATCTTCCAAAATCAATCTTAAATATATTTGAATATTATATTGGAATATGATCTGATTCGGCAGAATTTTCCTTACTTTCGGATTTATTTCTGTTTTTCATGGATCTCAGTTCGGTTATGTTTAAAACAAATAAAATAGTAGTCTGATGAATTAATTAATGGTTAACTTTATAGTCCAGGTAGATACTCAGAAATTATGGTCTTTGAAAAATATATTTAAAAGGTAGCATAAGTTAACATACCATAATATATCTCAGTTATAGATAAGTACAATTATAATTGTCAGTGACCTATGGCAGAACTGAATTTTTTTCAAAAATTTGCATACAAATATACCTCACACACACTTGTAATCATTGTGACTCAAATCAAGCTTGATCAAGGTGTATGCAGAGAAAATAATACAAGACTTAACTGTATGAACTACTTGACCTCTGTACATAAGTCCATTTGTGCTTGATTGTTAATAGTGTTCAATAGAAAGCCTTCTCATCCTTGGCATAGAAAACATATCGCACTCATCCAAGCATTTACATTTCAGTGTTTAGATAATATTTTAACAACAATTGTAAGGTTACTGCATCAATTCAAATCTATGTATGAGTTCTTGATCTACACCAGATCCACTCACATTTAATTATATCAGTCCACAACACCATTCAGCACAATGGCATGGGTAGTAGCTATCTGCTTCCATTTGCACCAAGCTTCAACCTCAATAACATCCATCTTTTATGCTCAAACAGCCCAGTAGAAACCACAAACCACTCTCTTAGTAATGAGCATTCAATACTGTTAGTTTACTGACATAAATAGACCACAATCCCGGACGAGCCCCCAAAATGTAACCCCTTCACGGTTCTCTAGATATATGTGAGATGTGGTCTCTGTTGTAGACAGTATTCTATAGTCCAGTAAGGAGATCACTACTACAATGGCTTAATTCTAATTATCTTACTTTATAGTTTTAACGTCAGACAGTATAAGAAGATTACAGGTCAATGACCTAAATTAGACATTTGCATACATTAGAATGAATCTAGACATAATAAACATGCATTCTCCATTTATATGGATTCAAAGGAGAATCTGTCCCTGTGTCCAAATTCGAGTGCACTCTTTCGTTGGCGCGCTTAAGTTGGAGCTCATGGTATGTATAATGTCTGCAAGACTTACGACTCCGAACCCCTTCGTTGAATTCTCTTCACGATCACTGAATCCCACTTTGAGTTCTGGATGCAGAGCTACTAATACGAAGGGCGGCGGCCGAGTTTGGAAGCCCGGGACGGGATGCGGCAGCCATTTGCCTCCTGAGCCCTCTTTTCAGAGCTCCTGCCCTCTTTTCTTCCAGTCACTCCCTTCTTCCCGCTCGAAAAACCCGACTCCACCCCTTCCTCCTGGGGTTTCTGCCTGGAGACTGCGCAGCCTCACTGTCTGCAACAGTTGATACTGGTGCAGAATTATGGAAAGTATGCTCTTAGTCACATTGTGTCCTTAAAGTTCTTGCCGTACCTTCACATGGGCAACTTTAACCCAGGGATTTATAACAATGATAATACAGTGTCTAAGTTAAAGATTGATAACCATACGTAGCGTACATAACATTTCCAGTGGGTATTACACTTAAAAAGAAGTCAAGCAAAATATAACCTTAAAGCCTCAAACCAAGAACATTACAATAACAAAGCAACACATATCATGCATTATTAGACCAATCTTCTGTTAACTTTGCAGAGACCCAATAAGTCCACTGTTAATGAAATTTCTCTGCCAATTAGAGTGGCTTATATATATTTTTCGCTTGGAATATCTAGGATTTTTTTTGTTTTTAATCTCTGCTGTAAGAAAACTCACTAAGCACTTGCTTGAGTATAAAACAAGGCTTTAATCAACTGTTTCAGAACCATGAGATTCTAGTTACATCACTAGTTCCTGGTTACAAAAACGTCCTGGGCAAGCTGGGCCCACGCCCGAGTATTTATACTCCTTGGACGGCGCCACCAGCTGGCCGCCCAGTGTTATTTCACGACAATCTCTATTTGTGCTATTGAATTGTATACGCATAATTATTCAAAGCAGTGAGTCATCTGCCAATTTGGCTTTTAAGATAATTCTCAAGCACCGGAGAAGTTACAAAGAGAGAAGACCAAAAAAAATTCAATCGAATTCCTCGCTATAAGATAGATAATTATTTAAAAAATGAGGCAGGCCAAATTATTTACTGTAGCTATTCAAATGTTGCAGTATTATCGGTGATGATTGAGTTTTTTTTTAATTGAATCATTCCTGATGTCTACACGGCAGTCCAATTCATTAATCTCGCCCTCCTACTGTAAAGCTTCTCTTTGAATGCTGGATGCGTGTGTGTGTGTGGGGCGGGGGAAAGGAGGCATGGTCCAAATTTGCATTCAATTACTTTCTTTATTGTAAAAGTGAAATTGTCCTTCTTTAATTTCAGGGCACATCTTACATTGTGTGGTGCAGATTCCCTCTCAACTATCCAGCAAACAGTTGGCTGACCTTTGTCCAAAGAGAACCAGAAATCTGATTTTGTTTCTCATTAGGGTCGAAGACAGTGGGAACCATCAAATATTGACGCAATTCTTTGTTTCTCCAGAAGGGAAACCTATCCTCTGAGTTCTAAGTGGGGAAAGTCTGAATTTGCAATAAATGTTGTAAGTTGGAGAATTAAATTAAACGGATAAAGTAAAAGGCTAGTATAAGTCATTAGAACAGGATGTTAAAGGAAATCTGGCATCAAAAATTGTTCTAATCAAGTGGTTTCATAATCAATTCCATTTCATTTGAATCTTTCTCTTCAGTAAGTAAATATAAAAGAAACCTTTGACAGCATTGTATTTATTTATGTTTAGTGAATACCTTATTGTGCCTTACTCTAAAGACATCACTTTATTTATGCATTGCTGCTTTCTGCAGACGTTGCACATTGAGCACTTGACAAGTTCATACTATTTTAAAGTGTGAATTTAAGTTTAATTTATTCCAACTGGAAAGTGCTGCTGGGTAAGAATTATATGTTCCCTAACCAACACCACAATACATTATCTATTACATGTGCTATGCTGGCATGGTTAAAATTCATTATAAAATGAGCAAGATGAATGTTGTTAGCAGAATCTCAGCTCTCTGTTAATTATTTCTGTTCCATGGTTTTTTAAAATCATTTTTGGTTATTGAAACAGTTGTACTTTGCCTATTCAGCAGAGCAAGTCAAAGAACTAATTCTAATCATTCTGCGGTTTGAGGTAAAATATTATGTCGCACTAAAAGAAGCTAGGGAAGAGGTAATAGAGTCGCTATTATATATTGATATAAATTCATTATAAAATGGTATAGTGCCAGAGGACTGGAAGACAGCTAATGCCTTTCATATATTTAAAAAGGGAGATAGAACAAGTCCAGGATGCTATAAACCAGTTAGCTTTTTGTCAGTGGTAAAAAAAGATAATTGAATCTTTATTCAAATATGTAATAGAAAATATCTAGAAACCAAAAATATATTGGCCTGGATTTTCCAGTCAGTGGTGAAGGAACAGTGCTTGACATTCACCTCGCTGAATTTTGAATTGAATTGAATTGAAAATTGAATTCACATTCAACTGCCCACAAAGTTTTCATAGGCTTTTAAGTGGATACTTGCTCTAATCCGGTGTCTGATTCAGCATGGTGCCCTTTACAGGGCATCTGTGGCATCTGTGAGAAACAGAGAGGCTCTTCAACCAATTAGATTGAACAATCCTCACTGAGACACATAGGCCGAGATTTTGCTCACCTGGGCGAGTCCAGTGCGGCTGGTGTCGATGGCAGATCGCGGCCCCGCTGCTGGCTCCAGCCCGCTGCCTAAAATGAACTTACCTCAAAGCCCGCCCAACACATTTTCCGGCCCAATTAGAGGAAGTGGGTCTGGTGATGGCATTTCATGACACGTTATCAGCCTTAAAGGGACAATGCCACCTTACTTTTGATGTTTGTGCTGTCAGTGTTCTAAAGCATTGAAGTGTTGCAAATACTGATAATCACTGCACAGAGGTGCACGGCTGCACCCAGGTTCTCCCATGGCTCCCTCCAGTCAGAGCACACAGGGAAGTCCTCTTCCCTTCCAATGGGTGGAAGAGACCTCCCCAGGAGACCAAGACAGCCTGGTTGCACATTGCAGAGGAGGTCACAAGCAGGGATGTCATCAGGAGGACCTGGTGGAGTGGCACAAATATTTCAATGATCTAATTAAATCTAAAAATGTTAGTACAAAGCCACACTCACCTTCATCCTGCTGTGCCTCTCATCACATCCCCATCACTCTGCCTTCCCTCCCCTACCCCTGCACATCCTTACTCACACCAACTAACCTTGCACCACCACCCATCCCTTTCTCTCTATCTACATTGTCATATCCCCATCTCACGAGCCCCCCGTCACACTCACCCTCATCCTAGTGCAATCATACCAAGTAACAATACACAAGGGTAGGCACTTGGGTGTTTTATCCAATGTTCATGTGAAGTTTATGTTAATATGCTGTCAAACATTTAAACCTTTCTTTTCAACACTTTGCGTTCTTGGACAGATTTGTGTGCACCTTTGGAAGTGGCTTAGTGAGTTTCAGTGAATGGTGAGGCATAACGGAAGCAATGGTGATGAGTTTGAAAGGCATGGCTTGGGCATTGTAGGGATGCTTTATGATGTTGCTGTGGGATGGTGCCAACCTGGTGCATCATGCGGCAGCCAGGGTGTACAGCTTCAAGTGAAGTAAATCTAGCCATGGTGAGGCCATCCCTGACCTCCCGGGCAGCAATGTGGTCGGGTGCTGATGCCCTGTCTCCTGTGCAGCATCAGGTGATTGCGGGGAAGGTTGGTGTTGTTGTTGGTGCTGCTGGTGTTGGGGCTGATCGTGGTCGGATTCTGAGGACCAAGGTGTGACAGTATAAAGGGCACCCATGTTGATGGAATAGATGGCAGGTGAAGTAGAGATGATAGAAACATTCTGTCGATGGTGAGAGCATTCTTCCAATGAGTGGATGGAGAGTGGAAAGTGGAAAGCCTGTAGAACCTGTGCTGGAAATGGAGTGAGAAACAGCTTGTGGCTGAGGAAAGTGATGATCTGTCAAGTGGGAGCTTTTACTGTACATTTGACGCTGTCAAGGAATGAGCTGGAGCAATGGCCACTGAACTCTCACCTCAGGTTGACAGCCGTGATCACCGAACAGCTTGGTTCCCGTGACCATGAAGTTAAAGTGAAAAGGTAAGTTAAAAAAGCCTGTTAATGATCTGTCAACAAGGCAATAATGATATTAATTGGGTCCCCCGCCATTGCCCGTCGGGCCGACCCACTGTCAATAAAAACCCACTTTCCCACCCGACCCGCCACCTATCCTGTCCACTGATCTCCCAGAAAATTGCCCCTGTTATGATCAAACCTAATTTAAATATGCAAATTTGGGTAATAAATTAAAATTCCTCCCGTGATACATAGCAGTCAATTTCGGTGTGAGGTGTACAGTGCTGGGACAGTGGGTGGAATGAATGGGATGGCTGCTGGATGACGACAGCGGGAGCCCTGATCCAGTTTGGTGGTCGAGCCTCCTTTAAATATAAGGGGAAAGCTGCCAGCACTAATCACACTGCTCGAGCTGGGGTACGGAGTGTAGTGGTTATGTTACTGGACTAGCAATCCAGAGACCTGCGCTATAATCCAGAAAATGTGAGTTCCAATCCTGCCAAAATTTGAAAGAATTTCAAATCAGTTTAAAAAAATCATGAAATTAAAAGCTGGTACCAGTAAAAGTGACCATGAAGCTGTCAGATTGTGGTAAAAATCAAACTGGTTTTACCTTTTTAATGTAGTGGCAGATGGCATTGGAGTCCTGCTTGATGAAGGCATGGATTGCAGACTGACCGATGTCACCTGCTGCAGTCTGGACAGAGCCCGAGATGAAAGAATTGAGGCTTGTAGTTACTTTCACTGCCTAGACAATGCATGGTCAGCTGGGGAAGAGGGTTGCAGATTTTGTTGTAAGAGGCTGCACAAGTTTGTGACAGCCTCTCTGGAGAAGCGCAGCCTCCTGATACACTTCAGAAGACTGGTAGGCAACACTGGACCTTATGGGCAGAATAAGGACACCTGCGAGCAACTCTTTGTGGTCTCTTCACAGCCTTTCTGATGTTCGCTAACCTAATGCTCCTGCTGCTACCCCGCTTCCTCCGACCAGATTAGAGTGGCCATGATAACTCTCAATTTGAACACTGCTCAGACCTCCCAGATAAGGGAGAACCAGTGGGTGTGGTGTATTTGGACTTTCAGAATGCTTTCGATAAGGTCCCGCATAAGAGATTAGCGTGCAAAGTTAAAGCACACGGGAT
This sequence comes from Somniosus microcephalus, assembly GCF_052327205.1. Lineage (NCBI taxonomy): Eukaryota > Metazoa > Chordata > Chondrichthyes > Squaliformes > Somniosidae > Somniosus > Somniosus microcephalus. The sequence continues at coordinate 84,820,339 of NC_141001.1, forward strand.
TGGGGGTAAGGTACTGTCTTGGATAGAGAACTGGTTGGCAGAAAGGAAGCAAAGAGTTGGAAAAACGGGTCTTTTTCCGAGTGGCAGGCAGTGACTAGTGGGGCACCGCAGGGATCGGTGCTAGGACCCCAGCTATTCACAATATATATAAATGATCTAGACGAGGGAACTAGATGTAATATCGCCAAGTTTGCAGACGACACAAAGCTAGGTGGGCTCTGTGAGGAGGATGCAGAGAAACTCCAGGATGATTTGGACAGGTTGGGTGATTGGGCAGATGCATGGCAAATGCAGTATAATGTGGCAAAAACAGGAAGGCAGATTATTATCTGAACGGCAATAGATTGGGAGAAGGGGAAGTGCAACGAGACTTGGGTGTCCTTGTGCACCAGTCGCTGAAGGTAAGCATGCAGGTGCAGCAGGCAGTTAAGAAGGCAAATGGTATGTTGGCCTTCATAGCGAGAGGATTCGAGTACAGGCACAAGGATATCTTGCTGCAGTTGTACAGGGCCTTGGTAAGACCACACCTTGAGTATTGTGTGCAGTTTTGGTCACCTTATCGGAGGAAGGATGTTCTTGCCATGGAGAGAGTGCTGCGAAGATTCACCAGACTGATACCTGGGATGGCAGGAATGACATATGAGGAGAGATTGGGTCGATTAGGCTTATATGCGCTAGAGTTTAGAAGAATGAGAGGGGATCTCATTGACATTTATAAAATTCTAATAGGACTAGGCAGATTAGATGCAGGAAGGATGTTCCCGATGGAGGGGGAGTCCAGAACCAGGGGTCACAGTCTAAGGATAAGGGGTAAGCTATTTAGGACTGAGATGAGGAGGAATTTCTTCACCCAGAGAGTGGTGAACCTGTGGAATTCTCTACCACACAAGGCAGTTGAGGCCAATTCATTAAATATTCAAGAAGGAGTTAGATATATTTCTTAAGGCTAACTGGATCAAGGGATATGGGGAGAAAGCAGGAACAGGGTACTGAATTTGGATGATCAGCCATGATCTCAATAAATGGCAGAACAGGCTCGAGGGGCTGAATGGCCTACTCCTGCTCCTATCTTCTATGTTTCTATATTTCCCCAAACCTCTTGATGGTTTTGAAGCAGAATGAAGCAGGTATACAGTGCTTTCCAATGTAGAAACATTTTTTAAAATGCAGAATGGGGAATTGCAACGATCTGAGTACTTGCAGTTGAGTGTCCCTCTAAATGCACTTCTCACTGCCATTTCATGTCTGTACCAACCAATAGTACTGGATAGATCCGGCACTGCATGCAACTTCCAGTTTTTCCCAGTGAAGATTGCTTAATAACACCATAAATGCCTGATTTAATTAGTTTAATGATTCAGGCAGGTGCCTAATCTGCCCGCGTGAAGATCCTGAACAAAATGACACCGGGCAGATCTGGAGCGGAAATGGGATGGTAAGTACAGCTCTGCAACTTCTGGAGCACTACGACCCTGTTCCCAGCCACTGGAGGCAGTTCAAATGAGCTCCGTGAGATTGTGGTTATATGTACTGACAACTATACTGCAGTCCACCTTTTAGAATCTTAGGTCGTGATCTTGCCAGCCCTGGGAAGGCTGGTATGGAGGCAGGACTGTCGGGAAAATCGCAGAATCTGGGGGCGGGTGCCCAGCCCACCCCCAACCCGCCTCCGTGTCATCTTGCCAGGAGGCGGGTAGCCGACCCGTGCCGGGTCCCGCCTCCTTGGAGGTGGGAAGGGAATTAGTGCCACTTATCCACCTGTTAACAGGTAGTTAACAGGCAGATAAGAGGATATTCCCCTTTTTGCCCACACAAGTTTTTTTTACTCGTTTATGGGATCTGGGAGTCGCTAGCAAGGCCAGCATTTATTGCACATCCCTAGTTACCCTTGAGAAGGTGGTGGTGAGCCACCTTCTTGAACTGCTGCAGTCCGTGTGGTGATGGTACTCCCACAGTGCTGTTAGGTAGGGATTCCCAGGATTTTGACCCAGCGACGATGAAGGATCGGCGATCTACTTCTAAGTCAGGATGGTGTATGACTTGGAGGGGAACTTGGAGGTGGTGGTGTTCCCATGCGTCTGCTGCCCTTGTCCTTCTTGGTTGAAGAGGTCGTGGGTTTGGGAGGTGCTGCTGAAGAAGCCTTGGCAAGTTGCTGCATCTTGTAGATGGTACACACTGCAGCCACGGTACGCCGGTGGTGGAGGGTGTGAATGCTTAAGGTGGTGGATGGGGTGCCGATCAAGTGGGCTGATTTGTCCTGGATGGTGTCCAGCTTCTTGAGTGTTGTTGAAGCTGCACTCATCCAGACAAGTGGAGAGTATTCCATCACACTCCTTACTTGTGCCTTGTAGATGGTGGAAAGGCTTTGGGAAGTGAGGAGGTGAGAAACTCACTGCAGAATACCTAGCCTCTGACCTACTCATGATGCCACAGTATTTATGTGGCTGGTCCAGTTAAGTTTCTGGTTAATGGTGACCCCCCAGGATGTTGATAGTGGAGAATTTGGCGATGGTATTGCCGTTGAATGACAAGGGGAGGTGGTTAGACTCTCGCTTGTTGGATATAGTCATTGCCTGGCACTTCTGTGGTGCAAATGTTAACTGCCGCTTATCAGCCCAAGCCTGAACGTCATCCAGGTCTTGTTGCATGCGGGCATGGAGTGCTTCATTATCTGAGGAGTTGTGAATGGCGCTGAACACTGTGCAGTCATCAGCGAACATCCCCATTTCTGGCCTTATGTTGGAGGGAAATTCATTGTTGAAGCAGCTGAAGATGGTGGGGACCTCGGGAGTAGGCCGATATGGAACATCCACTCGGCACTTCTGGCTGAAGTTGATTGCAAACGCTTCAGCTTTGTCTTTTGCACTCACGTGCTGGGCTCTACTATCATTGAGGATGGGGATATTCTTGGAGCTTCCTCCCCCCCTTCGTTGTTTAATGGTCCACCACCATTCACGTCTGGATGTGGCAGGATTGCAGAGCTTTGATCTGATCTGTTGATTGTGGGGTCGCTTAGCCCTGTCTATAGCATGCTGCTTCTGCTTTTTAACATGCATGTAGTCCTGTGTTGCAGCTTCCCCAGGTTGGCACCTCATTTTTAGATATGCCTGGTGCTGCTCCTGGCATGCTCTTCTACACTCCTTGTTGAACAAGGGTTGATCCCCTGGCTTGGTGGTAATGGTAGAGTGAGGGTTATGCTGGGCCATGAGGTTACAGATTGTGGTGGAATACAATTCTGCTGCTGCTGATGGCCCACAGCACCTCATGGATGCCCAGTTTTGAGCTGCTAGATCTGTTCTGAATCTATTCCATTTAGCACGGTGGCAGTGCCACACAACACGATGGAGGGTGTTCTCAGTGTGAAGATGGGACTTTGTCTCCACAATGTCTGTGCGGTGGTCACTGCTACCAATGCTGTCATGGACAGATGCATCTGCGACAGGTAGATTGGTGAGGACAAGGTCAAGTAGGTTTTTGCCTCGTGTTGGTTCTCTCACCACCTGTCGCAGGCCCAGACTGGCAGTTATGTCCTTCAGGACTCGGCCAGCTTGGTCAGTAGTGGTGCTACCGAGCCACTCTTGGTGATGGACATTGATGTCACCCACCCAGATTACATTCTGTGCCCTTTCTACTCTCAGTGCTTCTTCCAAGTGGTCTTCAACATGGAGGAGTACTGATTCATCAGCTGAGGGAGGGCGGTAGGTGATAATCAGCAGGAGGTTTCCTTGCCCATGCTTGACCTGAAGCCTTGAGACTTCATGGGGTCCAGAGTCAATGTTGAGGACTCCCAGGGCCACTCCTTCACGACTGTATACTACTGTGCCACCACCCCTGTTGGGTCTGTCCTGCTGGTGGGACAGGACATACCCAGGGATGGTGATGGAGGAGTTTGGGACATTGACTGAAAGTTATGATTCTGTGAGTATGACTATGTCAGGCGATTGCTTGACTAGTCTGTGGGACAGCTTTCCCACTTTTGGCACAAGTCCCCAGATGTTAGTGAGGAGCACTTTGCAGGGTCGACTGGGCTTGGTGTGCTGTTGCCGTGTCCGTAGCCAATGCCAAGGTCGATGCCGGGTTGTCCATCTGGTTTCATTCTTATTATTTTGTTTCATAGCAGTTAGTTACAACTGAGTGTGGGCTTCCTGAAGCTCTGAACTCTGCCAGGGTCACCGAGGTGAGTAATGGGTCAGCGGGGGTCGGAGGGGTGCAAAGGTGCGCCGTGAAGGTAAGGGATGGGTGCAAGTGTGGAGAGGCGAGTATGTGAGGTAAGTGGAAAGTGTTAGAAAAAGTTTACTTACCTTTGTTTCTTCCTGCAGGCTTCAATCGTTGGGTATGCGGATAGTCTCACACCTCCATGGCAGAGATGACAGATGGCCGTTGCATTCTCCAATGCAACAACCATCTAATTTCTGCAAGAGTAAGAATGCTTTGTAAGAATGGCATCAAATAGAGCAGCACGGTGGCATAGTGGTTAGCACTGTTGCCTTACAGCGCCAGGGACCCGGGTTCAAATCCGGCCTCGGGTTACTGTCTGTGTGGAGTTTGTACATTCTCCCCGTGTTTGCGTGGGTTTCCTCCGGGTGCTCCGGTTTCCTCCCACAGTCCAAAGATGTGCGGGTTAGGTTGATTGGCTATGATAAATTGACCCTTAGTGTTAGGGGGATTAAATACATGGGATTACAGGGATAGGGTGGGATATGTGTTGGTGTAGGGGTTACGGGGATCGGGTGGGATATGTGTCAGTGCAGGCTCGATGGGCCGAAATGGCCTCTATCTGCATTGTGGGGTTTCTGTGATTCTGTGAACCACTGCTGTCACATTGTTTTTATGATAAGCTTGAGACACCTACAAAGCAGACATAATTCAGCAAGCTAACAGCTGAACTGACAGTAAGAATAGAGAGAAGTCAACAGCAAAATTACTAGAGATAATTAGCTTACAACAGCAGAAAACTTCAAAGGATCTACCACTGAAAAAATTGTATAAATTATAGAACTTTCAAATAGGAAGACAGAATTCGCTGGAAGGGGCAAAGCGATTTTCAGCTTCAGAGACAGGCTCTGAAAGCCTACAACCCTTTGAGTCTTGGGTAAGCAAAGGTATTTTGATTTTGGTGGATATCCTGGAATAAGACTTAGAAATGTAAAAATGTAACAAAGTTAAGATTTGAGAATAAGGATCTCTGAGAATAAGAATTGTAAGCTATTTGTATTTTGAACTGCAAAAGTTGTGATTGAATCACCAGCTGTAATTACATGTCGGTTCTTTAATAAATCTATATATTATTAGAATTGTCTCACATAGTACTTCTGTATCAAACTCGCGAAATCAATCTCTGTACACTCTTTGGTGAGGAGTTGTAGGATTCTGGGGGAGTTTTCCGGACCCTCATAATATCCGGAAGGTTACAGTCTAGTTATACTTATTAAAAGCGCTATCTGGAGGATGGCAACATCTTCAGGCCATTCCTTTTCTTTAGGGAGAGATAGTCTGGACCTTTAGACCCAATTAAGCATCATATAGGATTCGGCTACCTCTAACTTTAGTTGAAGGTGAACGTCTGGAGAATACGCCTGATCCGGTGTAGCCCGAAAAGGGCTAGGACTAGTAATTATCCCTTCAGTTGGTGCCCAACGTGTGTGTTAATGAGTTGATACAGAACCTTTACTTATATTTATATCTATATCCATCTTGTAGATTGTTAAGTATAGAAGGAGTGTTTTACTGACAGCGGTACTAAGACCCAGATTTAAGTCTCTAGAGATGACAAGTCCCTGATTAGGCCTTGTAGAACTTAAATCAGAACTCCCTCAATATACCATTGAGGTCTAGAAATTTCTTATAAAGTTCATGTTAAACCCTAACCGAGGTTAGGTCCTGACGAAATGGCAAACAGTGTCGGAATTGGCCAAGTCTTTTTATCAGGAATTTCAAATGATTGCTTTAAAAGGGAAATAATCCTATCCCTGTACCTCCACAAAACCAAGTGATAATTTTTGAAATAGAAGGCTTGATGCTGAAGGAGCCATTAGAGCTCATGGCACGATTGATGTTGATCCCCAGAACCAGGGGATACAGGGATAATCAAACAAATACTCCAAATCCACTAAATCCCTAATGATAAGGTGCACACCTGCACAATTGGGAGGCCTAATGAACGGTGCCCAACAAGGTGGTGGCAACCATGGCCGAATAGCAGGACCCGGAGCAGCCTATGCTTCTGGAGGCCATGGACTCCGGTTAAGGTGGCAAGCTCATGATGAAATAAAGGACCAGAATCTTCAAGAAAACTATAGACAGCTTAGAATCCATTATAATCAATGCCGACAGGCACTAGCTCAATCTTATCTAAATGCTGGCAGTGCACTGATTACTTGTCAAGTAAGCCAACTCCAGCAACCACAAATTGCGCCCCTAGTTCAAGTAAACCTGAGCTCTATCTATACAATGGGCAGGATTTTCATTGGGCCATGGAGGTGAGATTGGAGGCATGTGGAGGTTAAAATCTCGAAATCGGGGGGCATGAACCCATCCCGCCCCAACCCGCCTCCATGCCAGTTTCAAAGGAGGCGGATACCCGACCTGTGCTGGGACCTGGCTCCCTGAGGTGGGAAGGGGATTAGTGCCAATTAACTGCCTGTTAACAGGTAGTTAACACGCAGTTTTTAGCCTAATCCCTATTTTTATTGCTGAAGTATGAGATTCCCGACGGCTCCAAACCACGCCAATTAGCAAGGTGGACCGTCGGGCTGGAGGGCTTGGGGGGTTCGAGCTGTCCGGTGCTCAGGTGAGTGATGGGTGCATGAGTGAAGAGGTAAGTGTGTTTGGTGCGTGTAAAGTGTTGAAAGAAGTTTTACTTACATTTACTTACCTTTACTGCCTTCCTTCCTTCAGGTCTCGGGAGTCTCTCATCTCATCGGCACAGAAAGCAGAATGGCCGTGAGCCGTTAAAAGTTGCAGTATTCAGCTTTCTGTTCTGGAGAGATCTCTAAATCAGCCTGAGAGGAAGGAATTAACTTGGAGTACAGATTGTCAGTTTTTGACAGCTTCAAAGAGCTGTCAAACGTTGATATTTCATCTGTCAAAAGCTTTTGACAGATGAAATGTCAATCTGTGACATCACCTGTTGCCGGATGGCCCTTAGTTGGCCTGCTGAGCCTGCTGGGCAGTCTCAACAAGGTCAATCAAGTGAAAATCACGTGGGTTGGCCACAACTCGATGGAGGCAGGACTACAACCCTGAAAGTTGTAGTCCCGCCTGCTACACGCCTCCTCAATCAAAATCCAGCCCAATGTGTGGTAGACCGGGAAATACCAGCCAGGTAAAAACCTGCTGGGTTTTAACTAACCTTGATAAATTGGAAACCTATTGCCAAGATTGGAATGCCCAACACCTGAGGCAACTACTACAAATGATATTAAGTTCAGACTTAATTCCCCCATTAAACCAGTGTAACAGTTGGGTTCAAATATATGCTTATGTTCTCATGGCACCTCAGGGAGGGCATTTAATGTGTTCCATCAAGGAAATGCTCACTAATACAGCCACAGCTAAAGGGCTGGTAGCTGCCTACAGATTAGGCAAAGTACTTACACAGGATAACTGGGACATTGTCCATGGTTTCCTGGCCAATCAACACCAAAATACAGCACTCAAACTTGTCTGTGAGGGTGCGCTAAACAATTATCAAGATAACCAACAAAGATGGGATAATGTCAATTGCATTATCCAATTAAATCATGACCTCTTAGGTCTACCCCAAACTAAACCTATAATGAGATCAGAAACTAGGGATAAAAAAACCGGAGAAGGTACCTTTGGTACTCAGAAACAAGGACTGTATAGACCCAAGTCTCAAGTCCACCCCGCCCAGACACAAACTTGTGGCTTGGGACCCCCAAGAGGCTATTCCAGAAGGTTTTCAACCCCAACTCGCCCACAAAACGAGAACGATTTCTCCCCAGAAAGATGGGATAGATGAGGGGCTAGACCTCGAAAGGAAAGCGAAGGACCATGGACTCCCTATGGGGGCAGCTTTTACACTGGCCAAAATTATCAGAGGGCCATTGGAGGATACCGAGAAAACTGAAATGGGGATCAAAAAGATTCCCGGCAGAACCAACGTCCACCCCAACAGGAAGATCGTCAAGATAATAAATGGTCCGACAAACCCCCTCAGGGATCTGGAAAACATGATAACCCAAGAGGGAGTAACAAAAATCAGTTAAAATAATTAAAGACAAAGCAGCAAATGAAATTCAGGATCCTGAGGATCAACAATCCCAGGATTGGAGGCCTGGCACCCAGCCAGGGCCTCTTGAATTCCCCTATGCCCTGGCAACCTTGCCCACAAACACACAAGTGAAGGCCCTGTTTGATGCAAGAGCTGATTACACTGTAATAGATCCTGCAATTATAAAAACTAAGTGGACAGATTTGGGGAGCCGAATTTGTAAAAAATCATTAGGGGGATTCACACAAAACAAAACCAAAATAATTATTTTTTACAAAATACCTATTACTATGGGCCAGAAATTCCAGGCCAGAAGCGTGAGTGCACTCGGGGTACTCACGCTTCTGGCCGTTGGAAATGCCGGCGTTCAGCAGGAACAGCGCATGCGGGGAACGCCGGCATTTCCAGACCTCGAGCGCGTGCGACTGCACAGGCAGCGCTTGCGCAGTGAACTTCGTGGATTTCATTCATGAAATCCGTGAGGGTAAGTCCTCAGAACTTACACTGAAAAAAAGCAAGTGTAAAGTGGTTCATTGGCTGCGGAGGAAGATATATTTTATCGTGGAGCTTTTGAAATGCAATATTTTTGTTTGGGAAAGGGAGGGAAGTTATTTTAAGAAATTTTAAGCAAGTTTTAAAGTTAAATTTTTTTTTTTTTTTAAAGGGTTTTCAGAACGGTAGGTAGAAGGAGCAATTGTGGCTGTGTGAATGGAATGTGAGAATGAGTTATGTATGTATGTCCACATATATTCCTTTACGTATATGCATGTATGTTTTATATTCCTTTACTATGAATGTATGTTTTTAATTATGATTTTCCAATAAGTTACTTTCTCTGAAAGTCATAATTAAATAATACATTCATACACATAAGTAAAGGAATATATACATAACACGCAAAGGAATATATACAGACATACATACTTTCAGAAGCTCCACGATAAGAAATATCTTCCTCTGTAGCAACTGTACCCATGCTTTTTTCATGTGTAAGTTGTAATGACTGGACCTCACTGAAAGCATTAATGAAAGCGGCGAATTATACTGCGCACGCGCTGCATGTGCAGTCGCACGCGTTCTGCCTCTGAACCCCTTCGTTCAGAGGACAGGAAATGCCGGTTTTCCCCACATGCACTGTGCATGCTGAAAACCGGCATTTCATCCGGCCAGATGCGTAAGTACCCCGACCGTACTAGCGCATTTGGAAGGGAATTATTGGGCCAACATTTTACATGTCAATAAAATAAAAAATTTAACACTTGCACGACTTGCCCCCTCGCATCTGCGACTGAGGGTCCAAGGAGGTGCATTGCGCAAGAGGTCATCATCGGACGTATCCTCACACTGTTCCCTTTGGGGAACTGTATGAAGTGGTGGAAGGATTTATGGCCGTGATTAACGCTCATTCCGTGACCGTAACCATCTTTGAACCAGCCATTAGGGTGGTTAGTCCTATGGCGGGAGGGTTTTACGGGCTCCCACAACCCATCTGAGGGGGGGGGGGCCACCAACACCCACGGACGCAAGTATCCCGCTGGATGTCCACCCAGAATTTAAAGTTGGAGCTCCGACTCCACTTGCCGGGACTGTCTGGAGTGGGGTTCAAAACCCTACTCCTTCTGGCCCAGCGGAGGGGATGCTTACTGCTACGCAAAAGGCCCACTCCGCACAAAAGGTGACACCCATACATTTCCTGCGCCTTTTCCCTCCCCGTGACTGGAGCCCTATGCTGCCATTTCACGTTGCTAATCGGATTGGGCGTTTGTCATAGCGGTAGGATCCCCGCCGCTGGGCCAGATCAGGGTAGGGTTTCGAACCCCGCTCCAGACAGTCCCGGCAAGTGAAGTCGGAGCTCCGGCTCTAAATTCTGGGTTGACATCCAGTGGGATATTTGCGTCCGTGGGTGTGGGTGGCCCCCCCTCCTTGTATAGCTTGTGGGAGCCCGTAAAACCCTCCCGCCATAGGACTAACCGCCCTAATGGCTGGTTCAAAGATGGTTACGGTCACGGAATGAGCGTTAATCACGGCCATAAATCCTTCCACCACCTCATACAGTTCCCCAAAGGGAACAGTGTGAAGACACGTATGACGACAACATTGCTAAATAAATAAATGGAATTTAAAAAATTCTTTTAGGGCTTTTAAAAGTCTTTAAATTGCTTTAATTCTCTTTAAAACTACTTCAGATTACTCAAAATAATGTAAACATTTAAAATTTTTTATAAAAGTTACCAAAATCTTGAAAAAACTTCCAAAAACCTATTTAAACTGCTGCTTTGCATGTAAAAAAGCAAAGCAGCTTGACAGAAACATTGGGGGCGTGTCCAGTGAAACTGAGACCTCAAGGGGCGTGTCTCACTTACACTGCACGCTCCTGGGTCCGCGCTGGCTGCACTCCTGGGCGGCGTGACGTCATACGCTGCCCGGGATTCTTGTTTCAGTTTCTGGAAGTGCAGGCGTCCCTGGAGCTGATTGGCAGGAGCGCGGGGTAAGTGCAAATACGGGGCTTGCACGCGCTGCAAGCCCCGTTCTGGAATTTCTGGCCCTATATATGGAATCAAAGTGACCCTAGATGTAGGATTGGTACCACAATTAGCCTGTTCCCTCATTATAGGACAACCTGACATGAAACATTACCTTAATATTTCAACCAGACCTGTAGAAGCTTCCACAGCTCTTCTCTCTGGAATCACGAGAGAAAAATATAAATCTTGTACTGATCTAGTAAACGGCTTCTGGCCACATCCAATTGAAAAAGCTGATTGTCCAAGAACAGCGATGACTGAACCCGATGGTCATCAGTATTGCTAGACTAGATTGCCCCAGGGATTTCAAAACAGCCCCGTTCTTTTTTCAGCCCACATCATTGACCTTTTAAATGACCTACCTAACGTCAATTCTTATGTGGACAATATATATCTGTCACATGACAATCTCCAAGAGCACTTGAAAGCCATTGATAGTGTTTTATCCAGACTTACAACTGCTGGGTACTTGATCAACATAAAAAAGAGTCAACTAGTTAGGGAAGAGGTAGATTTTCTGGGCCTGCGAATAACTGGAAATGGTAGAGGATTAACTCAATCCTACCAAGAAAAATTAGCCACCATTCAATATCCTAAAACCCTGAAAAATCTGCAAGCCAGCTTAGGACTCCTGAATTTTGCTCGATCCTTTACACCAACCTTTGCCGAGCTCTCAGCATCCCTGTATGTTCGAGTGGGCGAGGCAGCAAAAGGACCATTCATATTTTCACCAGACCATAACTCAAAATTGCAACAATTATGTCGAGAGGTACAAAAAGCCATTGATCTGGAACAGAGAGGCCTACAAGTTCCCCTCAACATTCATCTCAGGTCATCACCTAAAGTGGCAGTTACAGTTTTCTATAATAAAAAGAGCATAGTGCCCATTCAGTTCCATTCTTATAACTCTTCCAATGTTGAAAGGAGGTACATTAAAAAAGAAAGGGTCATGACTATTGTAATCCAATGTCTCATCAAGGTATGAATCCTTCAAGGGAAATACCCCATTACCATCTCTACTGAGATTCTCGATTTAAGATCAGTATTGAGGATGGCTTCTGATGTGAAAAGAGCCACCCAGATCCGATATGATAAATGGGCATCATTCTTGAATGATCCTACACTCATTTTTAAATTCCTCTCCCAGAAATGGACTTAGAGCATCTCCCCATCATGGAGGATGATGATACGGAGGAGGAAAACAGACAAATACCTATGAGACCGCTTACAGAATACCATCAAGTTATTGACTGTGATGGATCGTCAATGACGATTAAAAAAGGGACATCCCAACAATCCTCAGCTGGGATGGGGATAGTAGTAGGGACTTTTCGAGATTCCTTTTCTTTTTATCCAGAAGAATTACTGTCTATACCCCTTGGCCATAATATGCTGAAGCCGCAGCATTACGGTATGCTTTAGAAAAAGCAGACCATATTAAACCCACACTAATCTGCATGGATAGTGACTATTGTAAAAGAGGATATAACCAAGATCTAGTTTTCTGGAAACAAACAAATTTTACCAATCATAAGGGTAAACCCATAAAACATAAGTCATTGTGGCAAGACATTCTCCGTTCGAGAATGGAGAAACAGAATTGTCAGGTGATTCATGTAAACGGGCATACCACTGGGACAATACACTCAAAAGGAAACAGCCTTGCAGACGAACAAGCGAAACATTCGGTCTGCATGACATCCCCTCGAGAGGGGCCTGCCAATGTTAGAACATAAGAACATAAGAAATAGGAGCAGGAGTAGGCCAATCGGCCCCTCGATCCTGCTCCACCATTCAATAAGATCATGGCTGATCTGATCCTAACCTCAAATCTTCTATCACTCTCCATCCACCCGAACCCATGTGATCTCCCGGGAGAGGCGAAAAACCAGTTAAAAAACCCAATGGCCAATTTGGGAGAAAAAAATCTGGGAAATTCCTCTCCGACCCATCTAGGCGATCGAAACTCATCCAGGAGATCACTCTGTCCCTATATTTTCTACAGTACTTACCTTCTGTAAAGGCGATCTCCACCCTAGCCAGGAACAGGAATAAAACCATCACCTGAAATCTAACACAGAATTCGAACACATTAGGAGCAGAACCAGGCTACATGGCCCCTGGGCCCACTTCACTACCCACAGGGCCATGACCATTCCGAACCTAGACTCATGTCCAATTTCCTGCCCGCTCCCCGTAACACTTAATTCCCTTTACTTCTAGGAAACTATCTATTTCTGTTTTAAATTTATTTAATGATATAGCTTCCACAGCTTTCTGGGGCAGCAAATTCCACAAACCTACCACCCTCTGAGTGAAGAAGTTTCTCCTCATCTCAGTTTTGAAAGAGCAGCCCCTTATTCTCAGATTATGCCCCCTAGTTCTAGTTTCACCCATCATTGGGAACATCCTCACCGCATCCACCCGATCAAGCCCCTTCACAATCTTATATGTTTCAATAAGATCGCCTCTCATTCTTCTGAACTCCAATGAGTAGAGTCCCAATCTACTCAACCTCTCCTCATATGACCACCCTCTCATCCCCGGGATTAACTGAGTGAACCTTCTTTGTACTGACTCGAGAGCAAGTATGTCTTTTCTTAAGTATGGACACCAAAACTGTATGTAGTATTCCAGGTGCGGTCTCACCAATACCTTGTACAACTGCAGCAATACCTCCCTGTTTTTATATTCTATCCTCCTAGCAATAAAAGCCAACATTCCATTGGCCTTCTTGATCACTTGCTGCACCTGCATACTAACTTTTTGAGTTTCGTGCACCAGGACCCCCAGATCCCTTTGTACTACAGTACTTTCCAGTTTCTTGCCATTAAGATAATAACTTGCTCTATGATTTTTCCTGCCAAAGTGCATAACCTCACGCTTTCCAGTATTGTATTCCATCTGCCAAATCTCTGCCCACTTACTTAGCCTGTCTATGTCCCTTTGCAGGTTTTTTATGTCCTCCTCACTCACTACTTTCCGTCCCATCTTTGTATCATCTGCAAACTTTGATATGTTACACTCGGTCCCATCCTTCAAATTGTTAATATAGATTGTAAAGAGTTGGGGACCCAGCACTGACCCCTGCGGAACACCACTAGTTACTGGTTGCCAGTCTGAGAACGAACCATTTATCCCAACTCTCTGCTTTCTGTTAGAGAGCCAATCCTCCACCCACGCCAGAATATTACCCCCAATCGCGTGATTTTTTATCTTGAGCAATAATCTTTTGTGTGGCACCTTGTCAAATGCCATTTGGAAGTCTAAATACACTACGTCCACTGGTTCCCCTTTATCCACCCTGTATGTTACTTCCTCATAGAACCCAAGCAAATTTGTCAAACATGACTTCCCCTTCATGAAACCATGCTGAGTTTGTCCTATTGAATTATGTTTATCCCAAATGTCCCGTTACTGTCTCCTTAATAATGGACTCTAACATTTTACCAACCACAGATGTTAGGCTAACAGGTCTATAGTTTCCAGCCTTCTGCCTACTACCCTTTTTAAATAAGGGTGTTACATTAGCAGTTTTCCAATCTGCCGGGACCTTTGCTGAGTCCAGGGAGTTTTGGAAAATTATTACCAATGCATCCACAATCCCTAACGCCACTTCCCTCAAGACCCTAGGATGCAAGCCATCAGGTCCAGGGGATTTATCCGCCTTGAGTCCCATTATTTTACCAAGTACCACTTCCTTAGTGATTTTAATCGTATTTAGCTCCTCCCCCCCTAGAAACCCCTGTTTGTCCAGTGTTGGGATATTCTTAGTGTCCACTACCGTAAAGACTGATACAAAATAATTGTTCAGCGTTTTTGCCATCTCCATGTTTCCCACCATTAATTTCCCGGTCTCATCCTCTAAGGGACCAACATTTACTTTAGCCACCCTTTTTCTTTTTATATAACTATAGAAACTTTTGCTATCTGTTTTTATATTTTTTGCTAATTTAATTTCATAATCTATCTTCCCTTTCTTAATCAATCTTTTAGTTATTTTTTGCTGTCTTTTAATGACTTCCCAATCTTCTATCCTCCCACTAGATTTGGCTACCTTATATGCCGTTGTTTTTAGTCGGATACTATCCTTAATTACTTTACTTAGCCACGGATGGCTATCTTTTCTTTTACACCCTTTTTTCCTCAGTGGAATATATATTTTTTGGAAGTTGTAAAATAACTCCTTAAATGTACACCACTGATCATGTACCGTCTTACCTTTAATCTATTTACCCAGTCCACTCTAATCAATTCCGCTCTCATACCTTCATAGTCTCCTTTATTCAAGCTCAGCACGCTTGTTTGAGAACCAACCTTCTCACCCTCTAATTGAATATGGAATTCAACCATGTTATGGTCACTCATTCCAAGCTAAATACAATTAAAATCAGTAAGGAAGTGGTACTTGGTAAAATAATGGGACTAAAGGCGGATAAATCCCCTGGACCTGATGGCTTGCATCCTAGGGTCTTGAGGGAAGTGGCGATAGGGATTGTGGATGCATTGGTAATAATTTTCCAAAACTCCCTGGACTCAGCAAAGGTCCTTTACTAGGACATTTTTAATTAATCCTGCCTCATTACGCAGGACCAAATCTAAGGTTGCTTGCCCCCTGGTCGGTTCAGTTACATACTGCTCAAGAAACCCATCCCTAATACACTCAATGAACTCATCCTCAAGGCTGCTCTGCCCAATTTGATTTGTCCAGTTAATATGATAATTAAAATCCCCCATAATTATAGCTGTTCCCTTATTACAAGCCTCAACTGTTTCCTGATTAATACTCCGTCCAACAGAGTTGCAACTGTTCAGAGGCCTATAGACTATGCCCACTCGTGTTTTTTCCCCCTTATTATTCCTTATCTCCACCCAAACTGTTTCACTATCCTGCTCCTTTGACCCAATATCATTTCTCTGTATTATAGTGATTCCTTCCTTTATTAACATAGCCACCCCACCTCCCTTCCCTTCCTGCCTGTCCTTCCTGATTGTTAAATAACCTGGTATGTTTAATTCCCAGTCATGGTCACCCTGCAGCCATGTTTCTGTAATGGCCACAAGATCATACCCATATGTCGTTATTTGTGCTGTTAACTCATTCATTTTGTCGCGAATTCTACGTGCATTCAGATAAAGAACTTTCAAATATGTTTTGTAACACTTAGTTCCTGTTTTTTCCCCTTTTGGTACTTTACTTTTTACTCCATACCTTCTGTCCCTTCCTGACACGTTCTGTTTTTTAATTCCCCCACTGCTACCTAAGTCTATGACCTTCTCCGTTGTCATTTCTATTATTTGCTCTCTAGAAACCTCCCCCCCACTAATTAGTTTAAAGCCCTCTCTACAGCCCTAGTTATATGATTCGCCAGGACTCTAGTCCCAGCACTGGCCAAGTGGAGTCCGTCCCAACGGAACAGCTCCCTCCTGTCCCAGTACTGGTGCCAGTGTCCCAAGAAGCAAAACCCATTTCTCCCACACCAGTCTTTGAGCCACGCATTTAACTCTTTAATTTTATTTATCCTAGCCAAATTCGCTCGTGGCTCAGGTAATAACCCAGAGATTATTACCCTTGAGGTTCTGTTTTTTAATTTGACCCCTAGCTGCTCATACTCCTTTAACAGAACCATCTTCCTTGTCCTATCTACATCGTTTGTACCAACATGGACCACGACAACTGGATCCTCCCCCTCCCACTCCAAGTTTCTTTCCATCCCAGAAGAGATGTCCTTAACCCTGGCACCGGGCAGGCAACACAGCCTTCGGGACTCCCGCTCTTGACTGCAGAGAACCCTATCTATCCCCCTAATGATACTATCCCCTACCACTACAACATTTCTTTTTACTCCCTCCACTTGAATGGCCCCCTGTACCACAGTGCTGAGGCCAGGTTGCTCATCCTCCCTGCAGTCCCCGCTCCCGCCCTCACAGGGAGTAAGAACCTCGATCCTGCTTGACAAGAGCAAGGGCTGCGGCTCCATCAACACTGCCTCCTGGATCCCTGTACCTGCCTCATTCGTAGTCACACCATCCTGTCCCTGACCATGGATTACATCTGCATTAATTAATTTCATAGGTGTGACCATCTCCTGAAACATAGAGTCCAGGAACTTCTCCCCCTCCCTGATGTGTCGCAGTGTCTGAAGCTCGGTCTCAAGCTCTTTAACATGGAGCTTGAGTTCCTCTAGCAGCAAACACTTATCGCAAATGTAATCACTGTGAGCCTGAATGGGGTCCACCAGCTCCCACATTTCGCAACAGTGACACACAGTAATCACTAGGGCAGATCGGGCAGCTAATCAGGATGAGGAACTGATTCAGCTATTAGACCCAACAAAAGAGAATCCACCAGGATATCCACTAAAGTACTTTTACTCGGAAACCCCTACGGGTATTGTGCTACTTAAGTTGCCCAAGGGAAACTGAGAGGTACCCCTGAGACACAAACAAGAACAGCCTGTCAAAGAAGCTCATGAGGGCATAAGTCAAGCACATTGTGGTGCCAGAACAACATTGGTGGCCAGGCATGCTTAAGGCCTGTAAAACATAGCAAATTGTGAGCCATGCTATTTAACCAATAAGTCATCACTAATTAAGCCACCACCATTGGCTCCTGTGAAAGCTGAGGAGCCAATGGCAAAATTCTTTATTGACTTTATTGGACCACTTCCCCTGTCTTTGGGATGCAGACATGTTCTCGTTTGTGTAGATGGATGCACTTCCGTCTACTAGCTGGTCCCAACAAAAACTGTTTCGGAAAATGCACTTGCCACGGCTATTTCTGATATAATTCTTGTAGCTGGTGCACCCAAAATCTTACACTCCGATCAAGGCAGAGCCTTTGTCTCCAAGGTCTTCAAAGACTACTGCAAACAAAGGGGTATTGGGTTAGAGCACAGCACGCCGTGTCGTCCACAATCAGCGGGGCTGGTGGAATGTAAAAACCAGGAAGTAAAAAAGCTATTGGTCAAACTGTTGAGAATCAGGGAGAATAAGTGAACCACCAACATTCTGGAGGTGCAGCTATCACTCAATAATGTGCCCGCATCTGTATCAGGGACAGTGTCCTCTAAAACAACCTTATTATCTGATGTATGGGGCTGAGATGCATACACCGCTTACCCATAGTTCTTTTATTGCCTCTACACACTCTGAGTCCTTGACCCGACAGTAACAGTTAGATTTAAAAAAAGAAGTAACAGAGGAGATTCATCAAATTGATCAGAGGATAAGGGAGGCAAATAGGCAGAAAAAATTGACAAACAAATCATGGCAACCCCTAACAGGAGAATGGGTACAGGAAAAGAAGTTCGAGCAAAAACCTGGTTTGAGACCGAAGTGGAAAAAAACTATTCAAATACATTCTATTATTAAGGAAAGAACAGTTCAAATACATATTAACAAGCCAAATGGCAAGCATATTCTTAAAACTGTCTCCATAGACAATGTCAAAAGATGTCCTGTGGGATACCAAAATGAAGGAACAATACAAGATGCAGTCGTACACTGTCTTTCAAGACCCAGCTTGGAGCACGACACAGGAAATGGGTGCGATCAAATTACTGATGACGGTCAGTCAGAAGGTGTCGCCGGCTCTTCCACATGTTGCTTGGCAACGCCTCAGGAATTGGATTCACGAAAAGCAACAACCGAAACAAGGAAAGATCAACGAGTTACTTCAGCAAAGGAGGAAGACACAGTGGATGAAGAAGGAATCAACTGAGTGCCTGGTATGGCCTTTACGAAAACACGCGTCTGTACACACGCCGGATCGAAGGAACAGCGTGGCAAGCTTCAGCTAGTTTCAAATGACGTCTCCTTGACTTGTATGAATAACTCACCTCTACGGAACATACATCTGCCAATTGGACATTCTAAGTACATGTTGTTTTGTTAATTCCATGACTATGTACTTATCATCCTTATAAATTGTGTTCAATTTAAAATAAGGCAAAACATTGTCCTAGGATGACTTAAAAGGAATTTTCATGTAGCACATGATTGTGAATCTCGCGAAATTAATATGCTATTGTAACCTCATTAGTATCATTGACCAAACTCTGCCCTGATGTTTTGAGCTCATTTTTTGGTGAAGAGGGGGGGTGAAGAAATGAGCCATACCTATTCAGAAAAATACACCATCCTATGAACAGAATTCTGACTTTATTAAAACATGACAAACTGGGTTTAAAAATCTAAAAGCTTCAATGACACAAAGCTGCAAACAGAATACAGGTTTTTGAGATAAGAATCAGTTGTTGACACTGAAACAATAGCTCTATTTAAACAAAGGGTTAGAGCTTCCAGAAAGTCTGAGCTTTGGAAAGAACACAATAAGATATACCCAGTTAAATTGTTTTAAACCAACACTTTGTAAACGGGCACATGAAAGAGCACAATGGTATAATGTTAAGCTGTCATAAACCAACACTTCGGGAAACAGAAACACAAAACTTTAAAGAAACATATGCCTTCATAAATATGACATCAAATGAAACAAGGAGACAGGAAGTCTGTAATACAACCAACTGAGGTAGCTAGGAAGACAATCGTGTACTCGGTTGAAGTGTTTTTAATTTACATGTTGTAAAAGATACAAACAGAAAACTTTGTAAATATGACATCAATAGATGCACCAAGCAATCACATTATTTTTGTGTTGAACCTGGAACACCTAGGAGACAGGAAGTCTGCTTACAACCACCTGAGGTGACTTAAGAATTGAACAGAAGTGCTTCGTAAGAATGGCATCAAATAGAACCACTGCTGTCACATTGTTTTTATGATAAGCTTGAGACACCTACACTGCAGACATAATTCTGCAAGCTAACAGCTGAACTGACTGTAAGAATAGAGAGAAGTCAACAGAAAAATTACTAGAGATAATTAGCTTACAACAGCAGAAAACCTCAAAGGATATACCACTGAAAAAATGGTATAAAATATAGAACTTTCAAATAGGAAGACAGAATTTGCTGGAAGGGGCAAAGCGATTCTCAGCTTCAGAGACAGGCTCTGAAAGCTTACAACCCTTTGAGTCTTGGGTAATCAAAGGTATTTTGATTTTGGTGGATATCCTGGAATAAGACTTAGAAATGTAAAAATGTAACAAAGTTAAGAGTTGAGAATAAGGATCTCTGAGAATAAGAATTGTAAGCTATTTGTATTTTGAACTGTTAAAGTTGCGATTGAATCACCAGCTGTAATTACATGTCGGTTCTTTAATAAATCTATATAATTTTAGAATTGTCTCACGTAGTACTTCTGTATCAAACTCACAAACTCAATCTCTGTACACTCTTTGGTGAGGAGTTGCAGAATTCTGGGGGAGTTTTCTGGACCCTCATAATATCCGGAAGGTTACAGTCTAGTTAAACTTATTAAAAGTGCTATCTGGAGGAAGGTAACATCTTCAGGCCATTCCTTTCCTTTAGGGAGAGATAGTCTGGACCTTTAGACCCAATTAAGCATCTTATAGGATTCGGCTACCTCTAACTTTAGTTCAAGGTGAACGTCTGGGGAATACGCCTGATCCGGGGTAGCCCAAAAAGGGCTAGGACTAGTAATTATCCCTTCAATGGTTGGGCTTTTTATTGTGGACATGATCCTTGCCTGGCACTTATGGATCATTAATGTTACCTGCTACATATCAGCTCAAGTCAGGTCCTGCTCTCGGCTGGCATGGGTTGCTTCATTTACCCCACCATCTCTACTTCCCTGCATTCCAAATTAATTTCTGGCCACAGGTCAGAGAAATACAGCATGAAATAAACCTTTCAATTTACAAACTTCCCTCACCAAACAGCAGTCAAACTTTCATCTCAGGCTGTATTTACTGTGTCAACAATTAGATTTTATGGCCTTAAAAGGGCAGCTATTTAAACACAGGAATAGATTAATAAGTATAATTACATGGTATAATGCCCCCAATTGCAAAACAACATAACCTCTGATTTAACCATGGGCAACACCAAAGAAGACTCTTCAGTACATTTTAAATCATTGTTTTTTACTTTAACATATTTGACCAAAAGATCAATTCCAATAAGGTCAAATCCATTTTATTAATCATTTCTGTTTGTGTAAATTGTGGTTAAGATCAATCTTGCTCAAGGTCTACAGTTTTACTCCATGGTTATCCAAAATATCGAAATCAGATTCCATCCTGTTGTGTATGTACCTTTAAAAGAATAACTGGTCTCAGACTGCAGTACCGGCAGTGACCACCCCTGCATAAAAGGCGCTAGAGAGCCTCTGTTTGTTAGTTTCGCTATTGACTTCCACCAGTAAAGACTTGTTTGTTTTCACTCCTGCTTGTCCATGTCTCAATCATTCACGGACTTAACGCTGGCGATGAGGAAGAAACGAACTTACCTGCAACTCGGCAGCAGCTCAGACGACGTTGTTGAAGGTCGGAGCCAGAAGAAAGAAAAAAAAATAGAGTCCAAAGAAACTCGGGAAACGGGCGTCGACCGTCAATCATCGGTTTGAAAACTTGCAGGAGAGACTGTCCAGAGCCAGGCTGGGTTCCTCGGCCTGTGGTTTCCCAGCTAATCGGGCTGGTGGCAGGTAGTGCTCTGATCCTTCCTGGGCTGCGGCGGGCTGAAGCTCCATTGGGTGGCTTTTCAACGGGGCCGGGCAGCGAGTCGGGAAGCAAAGAGAGAGAGAGGGTGGAGCACACAGGGCGCGGCCGGTGCTTCGAAGCCGGGCAGCGTTCGGACCTAAGAAGAGGGAGGGAAGTGTCCCAGAGGGTCCGCTCCACGATGGGAAAATAATAAAAGAAAAAGAATCAATATTTAACGCGCAAAAAACTGTGGAAAGCAGCGCTAACAACAGCGGGGAAGAAGGCAAAGCGCGGGAGGCGCCATTTTGTTAAATCGGGGAAGAAGGCAAAGCGCGGGAGGCGCCATTTTAGATTTGCAAGATGCCGAAGACTGGCTGTATCACTGCTTTTGATAATACATTAGAGGACTGGACCACGTATGTGGAAAGAGTCGAGGTATATTTCGAGGCAAACGAAATAGCGGAGGGGAAAAAGGCATCGATATTGCTAAACTTAATGGGCGCTAGAACGTACGGCCTATTGCGGGACCTGATTACTCCAGCCAAACCGAAGGCGAAGAGTTTTAACAAAATTGTTGCTGTCCTACAGGAACACTTAAACCCTGCACCGCTGTTGATAGCAGAAAGATTTAAATTCCACAGGAGAACTCAGCACAAAGATGAGAGCGATGCTGAGTATCTTACGGAACTACACAAGCTATCAAAGCACTGCCAGTTCGGAGCAGGACTGGCAGATACCCTACAGGACAAATTTGTCTGTGGACTCCTGAGTGAAAGAACACAGAAGAAGTTACTCTCAGAAAAAGAGCTGACGCTAGATAAGGCTTTCAGCATGGCAGTATCGTATGAAGCAGCAGCCAGGGGAGCTGCAGAAATTCAACAAAAACCACAGGAATACGGCACCCACGAAATGATACGGGGATTTGCAAAATGTTATCGCTGTGGCAGAACTAACCATGACCAGAAGGACTGCTGGTCCAAAGACAAAATATGCAGACAATGCGGGAAGATTGGACACATTGCACGAGTTTGCAGGTCTGGGAAGAAGACCAGCGACAACAAAAAGGCTACTAAGGAACCGTACAAGAAAGTACAAAAGATGACGGACAGTAGTTCCGAAGACCAGATGAGCGATAGTGAATCCGAGAACAGGAGATTAAGCTGTCTCAAACTTCACAATGAAATCGCAAAAGAGGATCACCGAACCATTTGGGTCACCCTCACGATAGCAGGGTCCCAAGTTAAGATGGAATTGGATACAGGACCAGCGCTAACCGTCATGAATCGACGAGACTACGAGCGGCTATTTTCACACATACCCTTGAGAGAGACATCCATCGTCTTGATGACGTATACGGGGCAAAAAGTATACCCCAGAGGAAAAATAAGGGTGCCTGTCGAATACAATGGCAAGAAAATACGGAAATTGTATCTCCACATACTGCCAAATGGTGGACCACCATTATTGGGACGGGAATGGATCAGGAAGATAAACTTAGGTTGGCATTCCATTCATGCAATGACGGTGGACGGTAAAAAAGATGAAGACGTCACTCCTGGTCGATTGTCAACAATCTTAGCTAACGCCAAAGAGGTATTTCAACAAGAACTGGGCACGCTTAAAGGTGTAACCGCCTCGATAAAAATAGAAGAGAATGCAGTTCCCAAGTTTTTCAAAGCAAGACCGGTACCATATGCAATTCGCCCAGCCGTCGAGGCAGAGCTGGAGAATCTGGAGAAGGCGGGTGTGTTGTCTAAGGTCGACTGGAGCGAGTGGGCGACACCCATCGTTCCTGTCATGAAGAAAACGTTAAGCAATAAGTCCGGAGAGCCAAGGAAGATTCGCATCTGTGGGGATTTCAAGGTGACGGTGAACCCTGTCCTTCACACAGTACAATATCCTCTTCCAAGGATAGAAGACATCTTCGCCTCACTGTCTGGAGGGAAGCGTTTTACAAAAATTGACCTAGCACAAGCATATTTGCAGATGGAGGTTGAAGAGTCCTCTAGGAAGTATCTCATGATAAACACTCACAAAGGTCTTTACCAGTATCATCGATTGGTATTCAGAGTAGCATCGGCTCCGGCGATATGGCAAAGAGCGATGGAACAAGTCCTGCAAGGGATTCCGGGGACTCAGTGTTACTTGGACGACATCCTTGTAACAGGTGAAGATGACAGTGAACACCTTAACAACCTAGAACATGTGCTCACTAGACTACGGGAACATGGGCTGCGAGCCAACTGCCCCAAGTGCGAATTTTTTAAGAAACAGATATCGTATTGTGGCCACGTGATTGATGAAGAGGGGTTACATAAGTCCCCTGACAAAATTGAAGCGGTTGTTAAGGCCCCAGCGCCTGAAAATGTGTCGCAACTGAGGTCATTCCTCGGGTTGGTGAATTACTATCATAAGTTTTTGCCGAATTTGTCGACAATTTTGCACCCACTGAACGCCCTGCTACGAACGGGGGTAGCATGGAAATGGAGCGATGATTGTAAGCGTGCTTTTCAGAAGAGTAAGGACTTAATCACTTCAAGGGAAGTATTGGCTCACTACAACCCAGCACTGCCGATCAGACTGGCGTGTGATGCGTCTCCCTACAGCATTGGGGCGGTACTGTCACATAAGTTCCTTGATGGGTTAGAGAGGCCGATAGCTTTTGCGTCACGCTTGTTAACTTCTGCCGAGCGTAACTATGCTCAGATTGACAGAGAGGCCCTCCGCCTAGTGTGGGGGGTGAAGAAGTTCAATCACTACCTGCACGGTCAAAAATTTACTCTACTAACCGATCATCAACCTCTTGTCTCCATTTTCAACCCTCAGAAGGGCGTGCCGATAATGACGGCACAACGGCTGCAGAGATGGTCCCTTTTCCTAGGGGCACACCAATATGACATCGAGTACAAAGGAACTAAACAGCATGGAAATGCTGATGGATTGTCACGCCTACCGTTGCCGACGGTGGAAGAAGAAGACCTTGCAGTGGATCCAATGGAGTTATTCCACTCGACCATAGTCGAATGTCTCCCTGTGACGAATGCAAACATAGAAAAGGAAACACGGAATGACCCGACACTATCACGGGTCTATGATTTAACGGTGAAGGGATGGCCAGCACATGGCGAACCACTGCTGCCAGCATTCTCGCCGAGAAGAGAACAGCTGTCAGTGTGCAGAGGGACCTTGATGTGTGGATCCAGAGTAGTAATTCCACCTAAGTTGACGGATAGAGTACTCAATGAGCTTCATGAGGGTCATCTGGGTGGGGTAAAAATGAAGAACTTAGCCAGAGCGTTTGTGTGGTGGCCGGGAATCGATAGAGAAATCGAAGAGATGACCAAGAGCTGTGCAGGATGCCAGAAGGTCCATAACGCCCCACCACAAGCTCCTCTGCATCCATGGGAGTGGCCCTCATCTCCATGGCAACGGGTGCACATTGATTTTGCTGGTCCCTTCATGGACTCGATGTTTTTAATTGCGGTGGATGCACATTCAAAGTGGCCAGTGGTAATAAAAATGTCCTCAACCACCACGGAAAAAACTATCACAGTTTTGCGAACCATATTCGCCAGGAATGGGCTGCCTGAACAGATTTGCTCTGACAATGGACCACAGTTTGTGTCTGAAGAGTTCCGGAGGTTCTTAAAGAACAATGGCGTTAGGCATTACACATCTGCCCCATATCATCCAGCCACTAATGGATTGGCCGAGAGGTTTGTCCAAACATTCAAGAAGGCTATCAAGGCAATGTGTAATGAAGATATACCCCTACAACACAAGGTGGACAACTTCTTGTTTGCCTACCGGAATGCGACACATGCGGTTACCAACCAAACTCCAGCCATGATGTTCTTCAATCGAAGACTACGATGCCGCTTGGATTTGGTTAAGCCAAACGTCCGAAGAGATGTGGAGAACAGGCAGTTTCAGAATATGAATGGAAGGCCGACCAGGAGTTTTAAGATAGGTCAACCAGTTTTGGCCCGGGACTACCACACTGAGAAATGGCAGCCAGGAATGATTTGTACACGACAAGGACCTCTCATGTATACTGTGGAGGTTGGGGAGAGCACTGTAAGACGCCATGCTGACCAGATTCTAGAGTCACTGGAAAATGTCAACTCCACACCACGATCTGATACACCTGGTAATGAACTTGACGTTCCAATTGCAGCTACCGCAGAACCGGTAATATTGGAAGCAGATGAACCAAACAAAGACATTGATCCCGATGCAACATTGCCAGAAGAACCTGATACCCCAAAGAGGCGTTATCCAGACAGAATCAGGAAGCCTCCTCAAAGACTGAACTTATAATTGCTTAAACTTAACCAATGTATCTAGCAACAGTAATTGTGATTGTAATTCGTTATCATGTAGTTGTTAAATGAAGGTTATGTACTGTTTATCTAAAAGGGGAGGAATTGTTGTGTATGTACCTTTAAGAGAATAACTGGTCTCAGGCTGCAGTACCGGCAGTGACCACCCCTGTATAAAAGGCGCTAGAGAGCCTCTGTTTGTTAGTTTCGCTATTGACTTCCACCAGTAAAGACTTGTTTGTTTTCACTCCTGCCGGTCCGTGTCTCAATCATTCACGGACTTAACACATCCAATATCCCAAAAATTTGTCAAAATACTGGCCCAGAAATTCCAGAACGGGGCTTGCAGCGCGTGCAAGCCCCGTATTTGCACTTACCCCGCGCTCGTGCCGATCAGCTTCTGGGACGCCTGAACTTGCAGAAATAGAAAGCACATTCCCGGGCAACGTATGACGTCACGCCGCCCAGGAGTGCAGCCAGCGCGAAGCCAGGAGCGTGCAGTGTAAGTGAGACACGCCCCTTGAGGTCTCAGTTTCACTGGACACGCCCCCAATGTTTCTGTCAAGCTGCTAAGGATTTTTACATGCAAAGCAGCAGTTTAAATAGGTTTTTGGAAGTTTTTTGAAGATTTTGGTAACTTTTATAAACTTTTTAAAATGTTTACATTATTTTGAGTAATCTGAAGTAGTTTTAAAGAGAATTAAAGCAATTTAAAGACTTTTAAAAGCCCTAAAAGAATTTATTTAATTCCATTTATTTATTTAGCAATGTCGTCGTCATACGTGTCTTCACATTGTTCCCTTTGGGGAACTGTATGAAGTGGTGGAAGGATTTATGGCCATGATTAACGCTCATTCCGTGACCGTAACCATCTTTGAACCAGCCATTAGGGCGGTTAGTCCTATGGCGGGAGGGTTTTACGGGCTCCCACAAGCTATACAAGGAGGGGGGGCCACCCACACCCACGGACGCAAATATCCCACTGGATGTCAACCCAGAATTTAGAGCCGGAGCTCCGACTCCACTTGCCGGGACTTTCTGGAGCGGGGTTCGAAACCCTACCCTGATCTGGCACAGCGGCGGGGATCCTACCGCTATGACAAAGGCCCAATCCAATTAGCAACGTGAAATGGCAGCATAGGGCTCCAGTCACGGGGAGGGAAAAGGCGCAGGAAACGTATGGGTGTCACCTTTTGTGCGGAGTGGGCCTTTTGCGTAGCAGTAAGCATCCCCGCCGCTGGGCCAGAAGGAGTAGGGTTTTGAACCCCACTCCAGACAGTCCCGGCAAGTGGAGTCGGAGCTCCAACTTTAAATTCTGGGTGGACATCCAGCGGGATACTTGCGTCCGTGGGTGTTGGTGGCCCCCCCCCCTCAGATGGGTTGTGGGAGCCCGAAAAACCCTCCCGCCATAGGACTAACCACCCTAATGGCTGGTTCAAAGATGGTTATGGTCACGGAATGAGCGTTAACCACGGTCATAAATCCTTCCACCACTTCATACAGTTCCCCAAAGGGAACAGTGTGAGGATACGTACGATGATGACCTCTTGCGCAATGCACCTCCTTGGGCCCTCAGTCGCAGATGTGAGGGGGCAAGTCGTGCAATTGTTAAATTTTTTATTTTATTGACATGTAAAATGTTGGCCCAGTAATTCCCTTCCAAATGCGCTAGTACGGTCGGGGTACTTACGCATCTGGCCGGATGAAATGCCGGTTTTCAGCATTCACAGTGCGTGTGGGGAAAACCGGCATTTCCTGTCCTCTGAACGAAGGGGTTCAGAGGCAGAACGCGTGCGACTGCACAGGCAGCGCGTGCGCAGTATAATTCGCCGCTTTCATTAATGCTTTCAGTGAGGTCCAGTCATTCCAACTTACACATGAAAAAAGCATGGGTACAGTTGCTCCACAGGCTGCGGAGGAAGATATTTCTTATCGTGCAGCTTCTGAAAGTATGTATGTCTGTATATATTCCTTTGCGTGTTATGTATATATTCCTTTATTTATGTGTATGAATGTATTATTTAATTATGACTTTCAGAGAAAGTAACTTATTGGAAAATCATAATTAAAAACATACATTCATACACATTAGTAAAGGAATATAAAACATACATACATATACGTAAAGGAATATATGTGGACATACATACATAACTCATTCTCACATTCCATTCACACAACCACAATTGCTCCTTCTACCTATCGTTCTGAAAACCCTTTAAAAAAAAAAATTTAAACTTTAAAACTTACTTAAAATTTCTTAAAATAACTTCCCTCCCTTTCCCAAACAAAAATATTGCATTTCAAATGCTCCACGATAAAATATAGCTTCCTCCCCAGCCAATGAACAACTTTACACTTGCTTTTTTCACGTGTAACTTCTAAGGACTTACCCTCACGGATTTCATGAATGAAATCCACGAAGTTCACTGCGCAAGCGCTGCCTGTGCAGTCGCACGCGCTCGAGGTCTGGAAATGCCGGCGTTCCCCGCATGCGCTGTTCATGCTGAACGCCGGCATTTCCAACGGCCAGAAGCGTGAGTAAGCCGACCGTACTCACGCTTCTGGCCTGGAATTTCTGGCCCACTATGTTGGATCTTTCATTAACATTGCAGTGGAAATGTTGCATAAAAATGTTGTTATTTATGCTAAAGGAAGCCTTAATTGCAGTTTGCCTTTCAGTCTGTATCACAAATACAGTCATTAATTCCAACTGCTGGTCCAATTGAGAACCACTTGAGGCTTTAATGAGAGATACTCATGCAATTTTCCTTGTCAATGACATGCTAATTCACTGTATGATTTAGACTAATAGACGAGCTATAGTACTGCATTGGCATGATGCAAAGAACTTTTGGGTTTGCATCAATACAAAACTGATCGAATGGCCCTGATATTTACGGGGAGGCGGGAAGGATGCGGGCAAGCCTGGTAGCATGAGGAAAGGCTGGGGATGCGAAGGTACTGCTGAATTTAATGGCAGGACCTCATTATAATTCTTTTCTTCCATTTCCCACCTGGCAGCTGGTCAAATTGACAGGCTGGCCGGCTGCTAGTTGGGAAAACCAGCGGCAGGAGGCCGCAGATGAGGACCCTTGGTCCGCCTCAATCGGGACGGCAGAGGAAGCGAGAGATCGGGGCATGGGGAGGAGGGGCAGGAAAGAGGGCATCGTAGGAGGGATGGAGTGAGGGTTTGGGCTTTTGACAGGGGGAGTTCGCCGATTGCGGCGGGGGGAAGAGAGAGAGAGGTCACAATCGGCAGAGGGGAGGCTGAAGGCTTCCTTGTGGGGCCGGGGGGAGCACTCCTGCTCCTCCTGGCCCACAAGGAGTGCTGTAAAAGGCTTCTTGAGCCAGCAGCTCCTGCCTCCCTTTCACTGCTGGGTTCCCTGAGCCCTGGGAAACCCACGCAGCAACTGTAAAAATTTTAATTAGGCTCCCAATTACACTGCAACACTCGCACGCCATGAAACCTGCTGGCATAAAAAGGGCAAAGAGCGTGTATCTGGTGGGTTGTGGATGAGTTGCCCATTTCTACTTTCTAATCCTGACCTCTGGTTAATAGCAAGGCCATTCAAGTCAAAATCAGATCAGTGATCTGACTCTGATCCACACTAAAGTCCAGAAGTGTGAGTTCACCTTCAGGATTTCTGTTTGGTTTTGAGTTGGTTAAAAAACTGCAGCGTTGGTCCTGAATTTGCAGTCGGAGGCTTCCCGCGAGGAAATGCCTCTGATCCGCAAATAAAATGCCCGCCTACCTGGTGGTCTGGGAGGTACGGAGACTCGCGGTCCTGGTCCTCTCCACGTACCCGCGGGCAGAGGCCCACGTATTCCAGGGTACAGGCGGTTCGCAAGCGCCCCTGAAATCACGTGAGCCAGGCCAACGAATGACAGAAGGGAATCCCCATTCATGAGGATGCCCTTTTCCCGGGGATGCTTTGGATTTGTCAAGAAGACAGATCGCAAGTTCTGGGTTTTCGCGCGTGCACTTCGCAGGTCTAACGGGCGCGTACACACCTCGCACGTGCCCATAGGGACCACAAATTGCAGCCCATTATCTTTTGACCAACAATGCCTACAACTTCAAACATGACTTCCTGGTGTGGTTAAAATTTGAAACTGCACTGATAAAATTCACAGGGTTAGATTTTCAGTATAGACAGTTTTGGGGCGCTAACCTTAGCGCCCGCCCGAAGTTAGCGCCCGCCCCAAAGTAGCGCCCCGTTGCCGGAAATTCAGTGGCTTCGCCCTAAGAGGTTGGTGGAGCGCTAAAAGAGGCGTTTCACTACTATCTTTAGGCGCTAAGCCGGCGGTGCAGAGCGCAACGCCCGAGCTCGGGCGCAGCGCACGGCAGACACTCTGGTGCCAGTGAGCTCTTAAAGGGGAAGGGTGCATGTGTTCTTTTCAAAAGCAGAGTCTGGGGGGGAAAAGAGGAGGAGGAGGAGGAGGAGGAGGAGGTGGTGGCCGGAAACATAAATACACCGTTCACAACAACACACTGGATCCTTCCACACAACACATGCAGACTGCCGTTTATAGTGCAGGAGGAGTGCCCTTTAATTTGCGCTCCCCAGGGTGTGTTGCGTTCCATTTTACAAACGCTCTGGACGCCAGCCGCACAATGGGGCGGTCCGACTGAAGTTTCGATTCGGGGCGGCCAAAGGGCGTTGCACGAGGATGTGACGTCATTTTCTGCGCGCGCATCCGGGCGGCCGCTAAACTTTGCGCCGGCGCTAACGGGCAACTTAATTTGGGGCGGGGCGCAAACTGCGCTGCGCCCGGGCGCTACACGCATAGCGCCCGAAAATCACTTCTCTTAAGGCGCTAACTGCTGGCGCAAGCAACTGAAAATCTAGCCCACAATGTTTTGGTATCCTCGTGTCTAGGCCATGATCTCTGGAATCATAAATAGACTCTTTCTACTTTGAACGTTATTTTTCAGAAGCAACTCCACATCCTACTGAAACATAATTTGCCTTTTTTTTATTTGGTCGGGCAACCCTCCCGCCACCTGCCATCATATCCCCTACCTGTGCTGTTCCTGCCGGGCAGGGTGTGCGAGGGGAGGGTTGGGGCAAGGGGGAGTGTTAAAATTGGCCCTTCAGATAAACAATCAAATATGTAATGAACTAAAAGTGAATCAAATGCAGAAAAAAGCCAAAAGAAAGAACAAGTAATATGTAGAAAACTGAACCAGGCTTGGAGGCAGATTGAAGCTCCATCTACTTAGTTTCCCTTAAAGCTACCATTCATGAACCAGCAAGTAGCGCAAAACTGTCTAATCGAACAGTTTCTTTATGTAGTTTTGTTCCACCATTGTGATTAATCATCCAGGTCAGCATATACAGCTTAAAAAATAACATTTATAGCATAACAAGAAAATATAAAAATTACACAATTCTGAAAACACTGACCTTGCCCATAAGATTAGTTATTTAATATTGCAAATACCTACATAAAGTTTCCCTGCCTTTCTGCCTACCTGTGACTTAAGTTGATAATTTCATTCAGGTTTTGGCTGCTGGGGATGTTAAGTAATTGAATATTTTTTCACTTAATGTACTAAATGTTAGCTTTAACAGGCTTGGAGGCAGATTGAAGCTCCATCTACTGTGCCCAACAATGTGTCACACCTCCAACCTCAGGAGAATGCCCCCAATTACACTAGTGTGATATTCCTATTTTCCACACCAGATACCTTTCTGAATGAGGCTGACAATCCTTCAGTGAGGCAACCAGTGTGAACCAATTTGTATCAGTTTGAGGGAAGTTTTGTGATGTGGACAAATAGACTGCCCAAACACATTTCATATAGGATGTTTTAGCTAGCAAAAAGTAATCTTTAATTATATCAATTGTAGAGATCCACGTATCTCTGGTAAACAGGATCGAGTGC
This sequence comes from Somniosus microcephalus, assembly GCF_052327205.1. Taxonomy (NCBI): domain Eukaryota; kingdom Metazoa; phylum Chordata; class Chondrichthyes; order Squaliformes; family Somniosidae; genus Somniosus; species Somniosus microcephalus. The sequence goes on from NC_141001.1 coordinate 84,851,879, forward strand.
AAACCAATATAGTGGGTATATTGGGCTAGATTTTCAGTATAGACAGTTTTGGGGCGCTAACCTTAGCGCCCACCCGAAGTTAGCGCCCGCCCCAAAGTAGCGCCCCGTTGCCGGAAATTCAGTGGCTTCGCCCTAAGAGGTTGGTGGAGCGCTAAAAGAGGCGTTTCACTACTATCTTTAGGCGCTAAGCCGGCGGTGCAGAGCGCATCGCCTGAGCTCGGGCGCAGCGCACGGCAGACACTCTGGTGCCAGTGAGCTCTTAAAGGGGAAGGGTGCATGTGTTCTTTTCAAAAGCAGAGTCTGGGGGGGAAAAGAGGAGGAGGAGGAGGAGGAGGAGGTGGTGGTGGTGGTGGTGGTGGTGGCCGGAAACATAAATACACCGTTCACAACACACTGGATCCTTCCACACAACACATGCAGACTGCCGTTTATAGTGCAGGAGGAGTGCCCTTTAATTTGCGCTCCCCAGGGTGTGTTGCGTTCCATTTTACAAACGCTCTGGACGCCAGCCGCACAATGGGGCGGTCCGACTGAAGTTTGGATTCGGGGCGGCCAAAGGGCGTTGCACGAGGATGTGACGTCATTTTCTGCGCGCGCATCCGGGCGGCCGCTAAACTTTGCGCCGGCGCTAACGGCCAACTTAATTTGGGGCGGGGCGCAAACTGCGCTGCGCCCGGGCGCTACACGCATAGCGCCCGAAAATCACTTCTCTTAAGGCGCTAACTGCTGGCGCAAGCAACTGAAAATCTAGCCCATTGTGTTTACTCGGAGTTTAGGACAGAATATAACACACTAGTAATACAGCAAAAACATACGACCGTGACAAGCAGCTGGTACCGGACCTGATCAGACAGACGGATAGCATGTGTGAACAGTTCACTGGCTTCTGGCCTCTCTCTCTCTCTCTCTCTCTCTCTCTCTCTCTCTGGCCTTTGATGGTGAGCATGGGATCACTCTCAAAAGAACATTCGACCAGCCCAACTTCTCTTTGCAACTTCTGTTCGGCTCTCCCCTCCACCGTCTGGGCAAGCCCTGGGGTGTCACATTTTATTCTCTTTTTAGGGGTGGGCCTGAGGGCAAGTTATTGACAAGACCATTTAACCTATAGAGGTTCCTCCAAAACTTCATCAACCAATGGCAGCTCAAGTTCTTTGTCTCAATTATTGGATGAAAGTCCTCCCCAACAGAGGGTCTCATTACTTCATCCAATTTATCTTTCTTGTTTTTACATTTTGAAGGTTCCTCCATTGGAATCCATCTTATCTCTCTTGGCTCTATCCTCCTTAACCCAGCAAGTACAAGGCCCAGCCCTGTCCCTCTTAATCATGGCCCCAGCCAGAGCTGTCCAGTCGCTATCTCACCTTCATCTCACAAATGGCCCATTCTAAGATGGATACCTTAGCCTCCTCAAATTCCTTTCATTCTATGTCTTATCCTAATTAACTTTTAATTATCTTCACAAGCAGTTCTGCTAAACAAACTCCAAATTCTATCTGTGGAGATTATAATATGGTTATTAGTAATAATGGAAGAAACATAGGTTGGGCCTTCACTGGCCAAATTAAAGATACATTAACAAAGTCAAAACCCTAACTTACAAACAACAGATAACTAGCCTGGCCCCCGTGTGGAATGTTTATGTTTCACCTAATCTAACTGATTAAAAAGACTGTCTCAAATTCTAATGCAAGCTGTCCAGGAAAACACAACTTATATCATTTAAAAACAGTATTGTTCATGTAGCCATATACATTTTTAGGCACCCCTAGTTTCTAACACAATGGACTAGCTTTGAATTCAGGTTGAAGGTAAAGTGTGTTAACCCAGTGCACAATTTAATTTTCTATATTAAAAAACACAGCCATTGTCTATTTGTCATTTATTCATTCATTCCAAACAAAATAAAAACACTTAATATCACTTAAATATGCAATGCACATTCAAAATGTTATCCAATTATTTGGTTTTAATAGTCACCCCATTAAATATAATCAAATATAGTCAAGTTTTAGCAGAGCATAGCAACATCATTAAAGCTCAAATCAGTTATGTGTAAAATATACATTAGTCAAGAATTTACACACAATAAGGGTGTAAGGGAAGTATTTTCACTTTTGGAATTTTGTGCTTGAGTCAAGTATATATTTATGTAGCGTTGACTATATCAGTATTTTATCTCATATCACATATAAGGAAATGTGAAAAGCTTTAGTACATATTTGTGTATTTTATTACCTGATCATCTACTAAGCATATGAAGACTTGTAGCAACTGTCAAACTACAAGAGCCAGGTTATGGTTAAGACTGGAGCTTAAAACTATAATTGACAATATGCCAATAAGCTTAATTTTTTAAACAATGGAAGCTGTCAAGAACCATAATGAACATGACTAAATATCATCTTTTTGGTTTTGTACTTAGAGTCAAGTATAAGCATTCAAATGATATTGATATTTAAGTCAGGCTACGTCAGAAAATTAATGGAACAAGCCTAGCCTTTGATATTTAACAGGTTTGGCAGTAATGTAAACTCTTAAATAATTTTATTAAGAACAATATTTTATTCAAAGTAATTAAACCTTCTGGCAGCACGATCTTAATGTTCTCAACAGCCTCAACCATCATATGTCATTTATTTTATTGATTCCCATTTAAATTTCTGTTTGAAATGAGCTTTATCTTTTATTGAACATTAATCTTGACATTGCCATCTCACATTCAGATAGGGAATGCATGATTATAGTGCAGCAAATAGCTGCAGCTCTGGAAGTGTAATAAGATATGAATTATTTATTTGTGCTATAATGCTATTGCCTTCTTTTATTTTTCAGTGACATTTTAAAGAAACCGTCTAACGGAAACAAGACCATAACAAGTTCTAGTAAAATATAATGACTTCATTAATTCTATTTATTTGTTCATAAATCTAAAATCATGAGTTCCCAATGACTGTCTCACTATGGTCAAATGTGTGAAAACTTCTAATGTGTTTTTTCCACCAAATCTCCATTTACATAATACATGCAATAACATCTTCACTGAACTCCCAAATATATTTTATGGGATGTCGAACATAATAAGAATTTAATATCATAGTAAATTCTCCAAACAAATTCATTTTTTCATATAAACAGAATTGTTAGTTGGAATAGCATTGAGATACCAATTATTAATAAATGTCTGTGCATGACCTTAAGAATATTATTGAAAAATGACTTTAAAATTCAGGTAATGGCATTGTATACAAAGACTTAATGAGAATCATTTGACACCTTGTATCACTTAGAATGATTAATAAAAAGGTTTGAAATACCTATTTATATTTCAGTGATAAGCATTTGAGATCATTAGAGTCCAGCTGCTCTTATACTATGATCGCTGGTCTGAATCCAGTTGGTGTAGATTGTGATGGGCACCCCACAGACCAGAATTATATTGTGGGCCATGTGCTTCTAGGCCTTGCAATGAGCTTGGCCAGGATAGAGCTCACACCTGCAGATCTCCACACTCTGGCAGGTAAATATTTTACATCTTGAGAGCATGTGCAGGAGCATCCACACTCACAACATTAAAAAGACTCTGAGAAAGTTAATAATAGAGCCGGATTAAAAATTCTTGAGGCCATTGGCCATATTTGCATGGGTCCCTTACCATTTTCAGCCTCTGGGCATTCGGCCCGTCCATTAATCCACCCCTGTAACAATGGCCCCGATATTGACTGGGGCAGGTTGCGTGAGTGTGGGGGGGAGAATTCTTATCCTTGTTTCAAATCCCTCCATGGCCTCATCCCTCCCTATCTCTGTAACCTCCTCCAGCTATATAACCCTCTGAGATTTCTGCGCTCCTCCAATTCTGGCCTCTTGCGCTTCCCCGATTTTAATCGCTCCACCATTGACAGTTGTGCCTTCAGCTGCCAAAGCCCTACGCTCTGCAATTCACCTCTCTACCTCTCTTTCCTCCTTTCAGCTACTCCTTAAAACCTACCTCTTTCTACCCTAATATCACCTTATGTGGCTCGGTGCCAAATTTTGTTTGATAGCTCACCTGTGAAGCGCTTTGGGATGTTTTACTACATTAAAGGCGCTATATAAATGTAAGTTGTTGTTGTTGAGGAGCATGTTGCACAGCGTGCGCCATTTTTTTTCTAGCAGGTTCCCTACCCGGAAGCTAGCCTGATTGACAGGCTCGGTTCCCTGTTGGGCGGGGCAGAGGAGGCCGCAGGCCAGGAGCGGGTAGGGAGCCTGCAGCTGGGTTAGCCAGAGCGTGGGGGGCTGGGATCCAGATCCCGGTTAGGTTTCGATCCTCGATCCCGGGGAGGGGGTCCAAAACATGATCCAAAGGCGGGAGGGAGGGTGGCCCAATACAGGGGGATGAGTCTGAACCCAGATCCCGGCATGGATTCCATACCAGGGGAGGCTCTGATCCCTGATCCCAAGGTGGGGGGTTCGATCACTGATCCCGAGGGGGTTTCAATCACCGGTCCCGGGGAGCGGTCCGATACCGGTGGAGCGGTCTGATCCTGGATCCCGGCGTGGATTCCATACTGGTGGGAGGGTCCAATCCACGATCCCGGAAGAGTCTCCGATCCCTGGTCGGCTGGGAGGAAGCATTCCTGCTCCTCCTGGCCAACAAGCAGTGCTAGAAAGACATTTATCTTCTCCCTGAAGCTGTTCTCGAGGCCTGGGAAACCCGGCCGGCCAGGGTTAAACCTGGAAGACAGGTTCAATATGAGGCTCAAAGCCTCATTATAATATTTAAATGGCCAACCCGACCCGGCCCACTGTAAGGGGTTTTCCTTGAGAGATGTCCCTGAGGTTTCACTCTCTAGAGGCCTCTCTCTCTTGCACAGTAAAACCTTGAGTGGTTCGACCCACTCGCACCTTAGATTCTATACTCTGGACTTAGGGGCAGGAACTACAATGTAGAGAAAACTCTTGTAGACCAACTTTGATGAAACAAAATGAAATTTTATTGCAAAAGGAAAAATATCAAATCAAATGCAAGCAGATAAGAGAGTACATGGGAGGGAAAAACACAAAACAAATCATAACGACACAGTACTAACTAAGGCAAGTACAGGCATCTTATACTCTACAAAGATCATCATGAAATAAGGAAACACACGGAACATCGGGGGACAACAACTCATGTTAATTGTACCCTTTAATCCACCCCCTTATTAAACCTATCTAGATCTGATTGTGAAGGGCCAGAAACATGCTCACCAGTCCCACTAGGAAGTGCAAAGTTTTGAAATCAAGTCTGTGTTTTGATCCCTTCAGGCGTTCCATCTCCTCGTGGATCGTGGAACCCCTGCGAGCTGTGCCACACCTCTCTCCTGAGGTGGGGATCGGGGCGGCTGGACACCGGCGGGCCTGGATGTTGGCGGGGTCGAGAATCGTAGGCTCGACCCTGGTCAGAGGAGCCTTGGGCTGGCTCCCATCGATTTCCTTGGTTCGTTACTGTCTCTTTTCGAGCCGGAGTGGCTGGAAGGTTCCTTCTCTTGGGGCTTTATTTTTTTGTTTCTTCTCCCAAGCTGGGTCGATGGCCTCTCGTTCCGGCAATGGCCCGGGGATGGTCGATGATCTCCCGATGTGTTTCCCCGGGGCGGGACGCCGACTTCAAAATGGCCTTCTTGATGTTGGCTTGATTCTTCTTCCTCCTCCGATGGTGGAGAGGAGTTTGCTGATCTTCTCCCAAAGCGACTCCTCTTCACCCACCAGTTCCCTCTCCGAAGCTGTGTCTGTGTTCAAGCTTTCCCCCAACTGCCGAAAAGTCTTCCAGATATACCTTTCTTCCAGAAGCTTCCATCTCCCGCCCAAAATCAGGTTAGTCTTTGTTTAACTTTTGGCGGGTTGGGAGCACAGCGGGGTAGTTATTATATTTTTTAATGTTTTTGATGGCCGGTAAAGGCCCATCTCTGGTCTGGAATGACCTTTATTGTTTTTAATGTCCTGCTGATCTCGTTATCTAGTCCTGGGTGCTGTTCTCATGAATATGAAATTGTCCCCTTTTGCCTGGGTCAATATTTAGATGGCCTCTGTCTCCAGGCCGATCTTGACTGGATCTGCCTCTAATCCATATGCATATGTGTGGGTCTGGTTTCGTTCTCTCAGAAACGGCTTCCAGAACTTACTGTGGGTTGAATCCACAAAGCTGTCTGAGGTTGCGCAGGAACCATTTTAAAGTGTCCCAATAAGCTGGTCACATGGTATGGTGGCCATTTTGTATGCCCCTTTTTCTGGGCTTCTTTTACAACAGTCTTTAAAATCACAGCCTCTTCTGCTATTTGACCCTTACTAATACAAAGTCCAATTTTGTGAATCCTACACCACCTCCGTTAAACCAGAAGTGGGCGGGTTGGGGTTGTGTTTGAGATTTAAAACATTTTAAAATCCCACCCAACCCCAACCCATTCGTTTTTGTGGTTAAAATGACCCCCAATATGTCAGGTTGTCTGTTGGACAGTATCAATACATTTTAAAAGCAACTCTGCAATGGCCTTTGTGCACTACTGACAGAGTGCCACAGTGTAAGTGTTGCAATTCTTCAGATAATTCATTAAACTAAGTGTTACATTGTTATAGTATCAATTCGTTAAATGGAACTACTTTGGTATGGAACTACTTTGGTATGGTGCAGTTATATTGCTATGTGGCACACTGTGCATGGGCAGTGCACAGTGCAGCGTCGGACATCTTGTATCACTCCGCACCATGCGGCAGCACAGAAATAAGGCAAGAATACAGCTAGTAAAAGCAGTAACTAAAATGAGCTAAAAGTGTCTGTATTATTTATAGTATAAAGAACACAAGGAGACACAACACAGTGGCAGCGGTATAAGTGAGTAAAAAAAATTGTGCTATACGAACTACGAATAAGACAAAAAGTGATTTTATGAGCTGATTGTGAGTGCCGATGTCTGCGGTGATTTGAGAGTGAATCGTACGGGAAACTAAAATGACGGCTGCCGCTGCACTGACTGTGCAAATGCAACCCCTCATGAACTGGGAAGCCGACGATATAGTAGAAGCATTCCGCAAGTTCAAACAGAAATGTGAGCTTACATTCAAAAGCTTCCTGAAGGGCGCTACCAATGAGGAAAAGGTTAGTTACATTCTGTTGTGGACAGGAGAAAAAGGTCTAGATTTGTATAATAGCTGGAGTTTGACTGAAGAGGAAAAGGAAAACCCTGCGACAATTTTTGATAAATTCAGCAACCATCTAGAGCCTAAATCCAATCACCATATACACAGATACAAATTCCAGAGTCTAAGACAGGAACCCGGTGAAACAGCTGACGATTTCCTGACAAGGCTGAGAAATGAAGCCAGCAAGTGTAAATTTAAGGAAATGGAAGAAAGGCTTGTCGACCAGCTAATATGGGGGTCAGCACATGTAGAGGTACAAAAAGCCCTGATAGGAAAAGAAAAGCTCAGAATTACAGAGGCTGTAGGTACTGCGAGAGCTCATGAAGCCATGAAGCAGCAAATGAAAACGCTGATTTCTCAAACGGCTGACATGCGGACGGCTTCTGAGAATGACAACAGAGTGGATGCAGTGAGAGAAAAGTACAACACACAAAGACATGCACATGACAACGGGGGAAACATGTGCAGAAATTGTGGAAGACCGCACAATTACACAGACAAGAGGAAATGTCCAGCATATGGAACAAGCTGCAATGCATGTGGCAAACTAAACCACTGGGAAAAGAGGTGTAGAACGAAGAAAGAAGGAACATACATCAAAAACAAAGGCGGACAGCAGAACCAGAGAAAGAAACACAATATCCATGCCATGGATGAGCAGGATGATGATGATGATCACGACAATGCACTAAACATCGAAACCATAAAGATACAGCTTCACGAGATGTCCAGAGCGGAAAATACTCCGAGGAGAGAATTGCACACCATCATCCAAATCAAAAAAAAGATCAAAGGTCGGCCCAAAACCATCAACTTAAAGTTGAAGCTGGACACAGGGGCTCAGAGCAACATTCTCCCATTGAGACTGTACCAGCAGATCTTTCCCGAAAACCTGAGAGAAGATGGCTACCCGAAAAATGGTTGTTTAAAGGCAAGTAATGTCACGCTGACAGCATACGGGGGGAGTGAGATTAAACAACTCAGAATAACCTTTATCAAAGGGACACATAAGAGAAAGAACATCAACTGCATGTTCTATGTCAGCGACACTGAGGGGCCAGCGATCCTGGGATTAAACAGCTGCGAGAAGTTGAGATTGATCTCAGTGCATCACGAGCTGATGGAAACGTCACTGAAGATAGACAGCAACACCCTACTGGAGAACCACCCACAAATCAAGAGTAAAAAAAACTTGATAGACATGTATCCGGAATGTTTCGATGATATAGTGGGGTGTTTCAGAGATTTCCAATACCACATCACCATCGATCCAGAGGTAAGGCCCATTATCCATGCTCCACGAAAAGTACCCATCGAGCTGAAGACAAAGCTTGAAAGAGAGCTAAAGGAGATGGAAGGGAGTGATTGTAAAGGTCACTGAACCCACAGACTGGGTAAACTCAATTGTGGTATGAGAAAAGCCAAACGGGCATCTCAGAATATGTTTGGACCCCAAAGATCTAAACCAGGCGATAAAGAGGGGCAACTATCCCACCCCAACGCTAGAGGAGATTACGCCATCACTGGCAGGAGCCAAGGTTTTCTCAAAACTAGATGCCAGAAATGGATATTGGAACGTGAAGTTGGATGAGGAATCAACAACACTGACAACATTCAACACACCATTTGGGCGTTACAAATTCCTGCAGCTACCATTCAGGCTAAAGGTCAGTCAAGATATCTTTCAGCAGAAAATAGACGAGACATACAGAGGCTGTGAAGGAGCTATGGGAATAGCTGATGATATTCAGATCTATGGAGCAGATGAAAGAGACCATGACATGCACCTACATGAGGCCATGGAGAGTACCAGGAAGGCTGGCATCAAGTTAAATGCAGATAAGTGCATAGTTAAAGTCAAGGAATGCCAATTCTTTGGTATGATTTATACACCAGAGGGAGTCAAGCCAAATCCAGAGAAGATTGCGGCAATTGCTGAAATGAAACCACCCAAAGACAAGAAAGAGTTGAGGAGTTACCTCGGCTTGGTCCAATACATGAGTTCTTTCATCCCACACATGTCGGAACATACAACAAATCTCAGAGAGCTATTGAAAGAAGACGCCGAATACCAGTGGTCTGAATCACACGAAAGGAATTTCAAACAACTTAAAGAACTGTTGTGCAAAGAAACAAGTCTGTCATATTATAACAGAAGAAAACCAGTCACTCTGCAAGTAGACGCTTCTACCAGAGGGCTAGGGGCAGCTCTGGTGCAGGAAGGAAAGCCGATAGCTTTCGCATCAAAGGCCTTGACGTCAGCCGAGACGAGATACGCCAACATAGAAAGAGAACTATTAACAGTAGTGTACGGATGCGAGAAATTCCATGCATACCTATATGGCAGGCGATTTACAATAGAGAGTGACCATCGTCCACTAGAACAGATCTATAAGAAGAATCTGTGCAAAGCGCCTGCAAGACTGCAAAGGCTACTTCTAAGGATCCAAAGCTATGACTTCACGCTTAAATATAAGCCAGGAAAGGAAATGGTGCCAGCAGATGCGTTGTCTCGATTGTCACCATATGAGAAACACGAGGTGGAGGGCCTAACAGTAAAAATCCACCACCTAGTGAATGTTACCCCTACAAAGCTCAGTCAAATCAGAGATGAGACTAGCAAAGATGAGGAGTTGCAGCTACTCACACAACAAGTAATACAGGGGTGGCCGGAGAGAATCCAGCAGGTACAGGCGACAATTCGTCAATACTGGACGATTAAAGATGATATTGCAGTAGAAGACGGTATTCTCCTTGCTGGATCAAGGATCATCGTGCCAAAGACGATGCAGACACAACTTTTCCATCTCATACATGAAGGCCACATGGGAATGGAGAAATGCAAGCTGAGAGCCAGATCAGCTGTATACTGGATAGGCATGTACAAAAATATCGAACAGATGGTCTCTGCATGTGGTATATGCCAGAAATACAGAAATGCACAACAGAAAGAGGAGATGATACCTAGTGAAATACCGTCAAGACCATGGCACACTGTTGGGGCAGATCTCTTCATGCGCAATCAAGAATGGTATCTCATAGTGGCAGATTACTATTCCAAGTTTCCTTTTGTGAGAAGAATGAAAGGCTTGAGAGCCACAACTACCACCAGCATTGCAAAGAGCTTGTTTGCTGAACAAGAAATCCCAGAAAAGGTAATTTGTGACAATGGAACCCAGTTCACATCGAGTGAATTCAGAGCTCTGGCAGAAAAGTATGGGTTCAAAATAGTAACCTCTTCCCCAGGTTTCCCAAGGGGACACGGGTTCATCGAAAGACAGATCCAGACTGTCAAGAGAACTCTCATCAACAGTAGTGAGATGGGGGAAGACCAAGACCTGGCCCTCCTATCACTCAGATCAACACCACTGAAAGCAGACATGAAATCACCTGCGGAATTGCTGAATGGGAGGAAGTTTAAGACTACACTACCAGCAAAAATACATCCTCCCCAGGACCAGGAGGACTTCAGACAAAAGCTGGCAGAAGCACAAATCGTAGGAAGCAAACACTACGATAAACATGCAAAGACGCTACCAGAATTGCTGAATGGACAATCAGTGCATGTGCAAGGCCCAGTGCTGAAAACCTGGAATCCAGCCAAGGTCATTGGAAAAGCTGATACTCCAAGATCCTACTTCGTAGAGACTGAACCTGGTAACCAATACAGACGGAACAGACTCCACATCAGACCTTCACCTGAACTGGATAAGCAGCAGACAACATCAGCAACATTGACAACACCAGCTACCACAAGCAGTACAACACCAGAAACAAGCGCTACAAATCAAATAACCACGAGCATGCACACTCCAACTCCAAAGGCGACAGCAACAACAACAACGAGAGCGGAACACACCAAAACACCGCAGAGAGGAATGGTCACCACCAAATCCACAAGATGGAGGGACAACATCCAACCACCTGAGCGATATCGCGAATAAAAAAAAACTCATGATTCTTTGTAGTTGATAATAATAGTTTAGATATAATATTTGTTAATTTAAATTGTTAAATTTCATGTTTTAGTTTTTTTGAGAAAGAGGGATGTTACATTGTTATAGTATCACATCGTTAAATGGAACTACTTTGGTATGGAACTACTTTTGTATGGTGTAGTTATATTGCTATGTGGCACACTGTGCACGGGCAGTGCACAGTGCAGCATCGGACATCTTGTATCACTCCGCACCATGCGGCAGCACAGAAACAAGGCAAGGATACAGCTAGTAAAAGCAATAACTAAAATGAGCTAAAAGTGTCTGTATTATTTTTATAGCATAAAGAACACAAGGAGACACAACACTAAGTCCTTGTCTGCCGAATAACAATAGGGAATTCTCCTGATGAAGGGACAAAATTGTTGCTTCAACCAACACTACTGAAAACAGATTAACTGCCCAGAAATTTGGGTCGGGTGCTTCCCGCGGGTGCAAGCCTCTGACCTGCACTTACCTAGCGCACCAGCCGTTGTGCTATGGGCCCACGTGGAATTCCGATCCTGGGCCTCCTCCAACTGCCGGCACACAGTGCTTGTGTATCGCAGGGGCGCAGTTAGTTCGAAGTGTCCCCTGGGATCATGTGGGCCATGGAGAGCCAATGGTAGCAGAGAAATGCCCAGTCATAAAATTGACAGGAACTATAAATACTATAAGCCCCAAAACACAACTAAAACTTCAAATATATTTTTTCTAAATCACATTTTAAAATCTATCTATATATATATAAAAGGATCCGTCCGTCTGTATGTCTGTCTGTCTGTCTGTCTGTATGTCTGTCTGTATGTCTGTCTGTATGTCTGTCTGTCCGCTATACACTCAAAAGTTATAGAGCGTACCTGCACATATATTATATCAAAAGAAAGCTTATGATTAGGGGAGTCTCATAGGCGTATTTACTTTTTGGTCAGAAAAAAAATTGCTCGGACAGTATACAAAAAACGTTCAAAAATCTGCTCATTAGCGGTTGACCAATCCTACTGCTCATCAGCGTTGAGTGACGTGATGGTTGACAAATCCTACGGGGTGGGCGGGGCCTAATCTTTCAACCTGCCGTTAATTCGGCCATCTTTACCTCAGCTTTTAGTTTTATTCACGTTTTAACAGCTTCAATTTTCCCACTTTGTGTGTGTGTGTGGAGGGGATTTTTTTGTTGCTCGGCTCCATTTGTGGCCGCGGACCGGGGACTCGGGCTTTCCCCCCCTCGGCCCGGTTCCGTGGCTCGGCTCCGTTTGTGGCCACGGGCTGGGGACTCGGGCTTTCCCCCCCTTGGCCCAGTCCCGGGGCTCGGCTCCGTTTGCGGCTGCAGGCCGGGGACTTAGGCTTTCCCCCCCTCGACTAGGCTGCAGGCAAGCCGCTGCGACGGTCCGGAGCGGGAGCCGCAGCGCACGGCCTTCCCCGCGGCGTCAACCGCGTGGCCCGAGAGCCTGACCGAAAGCAAGCAGATCTCCAGGTCACCAAGGCCCCACACCCCCCTATCCCCCTCCCCCCCCACACCCCCTTCCCCCCCACACCCCCTTTCCCCCCCCACACCCCCTTCCCCCCCACACCCCCTTTCCCCCCCTTCCCCCCCACACCCCCTTCCCCCACCCCTTTCCCCCCCACCCCCCCTTCCCCCACCCCCCTTTGCCCCCACCCCCCCTTTCCCCCCACACACACCCCCTTTCCCTCCCACCCACCCCCCCTTTCTCTCCCACACACACCCTCTTTACCCCCCACAACCCCCCCTTTCCCCCCCACACACCTCCCCTTTCCCCCCACACACCACCTTTCCCTCCCCCAACACCCCTTTCCCCCACCCACCCCTTTCCCCCACTCCCCTTTCCCCCACCCACCCCTTTCCCCCACCCCTTTCCCCTTTCTCTCTCTCCTTCCCTCTCTCTCCTTCCCTCTCTCTCTCTCCTTCCCTCTCTCTCTCTCTCTCTCTCCTTCCCTCTCTCTCTCTCCTTCCCTCTTTCTCTCTCTCCTTCCCTCTCTCTCTCTCTCCTTTCCTCTCTCTCTCTCCCTCCTTTCCTCTCTCTCTCTCCCTCCTTTCCTCTCTCTCTCTCCCTCCCCCTCTCTCTTTCCCTCTCTCTCTCTCCCCCCAGTCTCTCTCTCTCCCCAGTCTCTCTCTCTCTCTTCCCCCCCCAGTCTCTCTCGCTCTCTCTTCCCCCCAGTCGCTTTCTCCCCCCCCAGTCTCTCTCTCCCCCCCATCTCTCTCTTCTCCCTCCAGTCTCTCTCTCGATCCCCGGGCCTCTCTCCCCCCCAGTCTCTCTCTCTCTCTTTCCCGCTCTCTCTCCTTCCCACACAGACAGACAGACAGACAAACTCATTTATATATATAAAAATTATTTCTACCTTTTTCATAACAACATGCCCTCAAAAAACCCTTGGCACCACCAGGCACTCCAACTGGTAACTAATAAATTACATAAAATAACTATTTTAAACAATAATTTAAATTTTTGAAAAAATTAATTACATTTTCTAACAGGACTAAAAATAAACTTACCTTTCTTTAATGTATTTAAAAATGATAAACCTGTGGAAAAAATGTTTTAATTTTAATTAATTTACCACTTACCTTGTTAAAAGCAGGCCTTGCGCCTGCTTTTTAAAAGTGTACCTCCTGGAGACTTACCCTCCCGGAAAAACCTGGAAAAAGAACATAAGTTCCAGGCGCACGCGCTGCCTCTCCGGTGTATGCGTTCGACCTGTGAACCCCTTCCTTTAAGGGAAGGGAAGTTCCGGTTTCCCGCGCATGCGCAGTGCATGCACGAAACTGGCACTTTCGTTGGGCCTATGCGTGAGAACCCATGGGGACCCGAATTTCTGGGCCATTAACAGGTCATTTGCCATGTGCAAAATGGCTATCATGATAATCTGCACAACAATGACTGCATTTCCAAGCAAGCCATTGTATGTAAAGCACGTTGTGACATTTCAGAGATAAAATGCTATATCCCATCTATATGCTGCCACTCGGCAACATCACCCAAAGGCAGGACGTCTTTGCACATGTGCGCTGATGACAGCCGGCTCTACCTCACCACCACCACCTCTCGCAACCCTTACACTGCCTGTGTTGTCAGAAAGCCTGTCCAACATCCAGTGCTGGATGAGCTGAAATTTCCTCCATTAGACATTGGGAAGACTGAAGCCATTGTCTCCGGCCCCTTTTCCACTAACTATCCTAGCCACCAATTCCATCCCCTTCCTGGCCGCTGTCTCAGGCTAAACCAAACTGTTCACAACCTCGGCGTCCTTTTTTTTTAAAATTCACTATGGGATGTGGGCGTCGCTGGCAAGGCCAGCATTGATTGCCCATCCCTAGTTGCCCTTGAGAAGGTGGTGGTGAGCCACCTTCTTGAACCGTTGCTGTCCGCGTGGTGAGGGTACTCCCACAGTGCTGTTAGGGAGGGAGTTCCAGGATTTTGACCCAGCGACGATGAAGGAACGGCAATACACTTCTAAGTCAGGATGGTGTGTGACTTGGAGGAGAGCTTAGAGGTGGTGGTGTTCCCAATTTGACCCTGAGCTGAGCTTCCGACCCCATATCCTCTTCATCACAAAGACCGCCTAATTCCACCTCTGTAATATCGCCTGTCTAAGCCCCTGCCTCAGCTCATCTGCTGCTGAAACCATCATCCATGCCTTTATTACCTCTAGACTTGACTATTCCAACGCGCTCTTGGCCAGGCTCCCATCTTCCACCTCCATAAACTTGAACTCATCTAAAACTCTGTTGCCCTTAACCTAACTCACACCATTTCCTGTTAACCCATCAACCCTGTGCTCACGTTGGCTCCCAGTCCACCAACACTTCAATTTTAAAATTCTCATCTTAACGTTGAAATCCCTCCATGGCCTTGCCTCTCCATATCGCTGTAACTTTCTCCAGCTCTACAACCCTCCGAGATCTTGGCACTCCTCTGATTCTGGCCTCTTGTGCATTCCCGATTTTAATCCATCCACCATTGGCGGCCATGCCTTCAGCTGCCTGGGCCCTAGGCTCTGGAATTCCCTCCCTAAGGCTCTCTACCTCTCTCTCCTTTAAAACTCAGCTTAATACCTACTTCTTTAGTCACCTGCCAAGCTTTTAGTCACTTGTCCTAATATCTCCTTTTTGTTTCGGTGTCAATCTTTGTCTGATTATGCTCCTGTGAAGTACCATGGGGTGTTTTACTATGTTAAAGTTGTTGTTGAAGAAATGTGTATTGTGTTGACTTTGCTGATTGCTCTGTTAAAATATATGTGAATAAATGATAAATGAACCAAGATTGAACTCTGGGCTGCTAAATGTTAAGCCGGCTGCTCACCGTAATAAGATGCCAATCCCTGCAGTAATCTAAATGTAAACTATGCCAACTGTATTTGATCCAGAGGATATTTTCCTGTTAATACTGCTAAATCAGAATCTACACATTAAAAATGCACAGTATCCAATCATATACATTGCTTTATAGTCTGAGCTCTCAAAAACTGTCACACTATGTTTATGAAAAAAGGTAAAGATTAAAAGAACTCTACAGTACTTGCAAAATATTTTACAACATGCCAAATATAAATTATAATAATCAGCAAAGATAATGTAGAAGCAAACACGAATGCACACTCCATTCATTGTTTCATGTCTATTAAAGCGCACCATATTTAAGCAACGTCTGCCAACAGGCCTACAATAATGCTTCCTATTGCTGCTGGCATATACATTTTCTTTCATTCTTTGCCTTCTATTATTTGCAGTGTTTGAACAGAATAAAATGCGCTTGCAAAATGCTTTCCAAATTTCATGGAAAAGTAATGGGCCGTAATTTGCAGCCCCAACAGGAGCACACGAGGTGTGGACGCACCCATAGGGGCCGCACAGGTTCCAGGTTTAGGCTCGTGCTGCGCATGCGCTAAAAACAGGAACTTGTGATCTGCCCAGAATTTTCTTGACAGATCCTTCGCATCCCTGGGAAAAGAGCATCCGCGGTCGGAGAGTTGAGCTATTTGCCCAACTTCTGCCCAGCGAATACCCGTGAAATTCTTACGCCTGGTAAAAGCAGGAATAAGGTTTGCTTTTACCAGCGTAAGAGTTTTAAAAAACAGAAAAATAAAATTTTATCAATAATTTATACATTTAAAGACCTGTGAAATAAGGTAAGTTTATTTTTAGCCCCTTTAAAATAAGTAAATCTATTTTTCAAAAATATTTAATTAAATCCCATTTAAATTAATTTTAAATATGTGATTTTTTTTTTTAATTTATTTGAAGTGTAGAGGTATTTTTTGGGGTATTCCCATTCACACTTGCAAACCACACGTGCCCCTAGCATATGTGGGCCTCTACCCGCGGGTACCCGAAGAGGCCCAGGACAGCGAATCTCCGTACCTCCCGGACCACCAGGTAGGCGGGCATTTTATTTGTGGATCGGAAGCATTTCCCCGTGGGAAGCCTCCAACCGCAAATTCAGGGCCGATATATTAAGGCAATGGATATTGCCTTGTTGAATCTTTATGTAATTGCTCTTCAGAACAGGAGAATTTCCAATGCAACACATGTTGGCAGCCAAACTGCTGTCACCAGGATCACACTGCATTGCTACAGATGTATCAAGGAATTTTCCCAGTGAAGATTGTCACGTTGGGGGAGAAATTCGACTTGCGCCCATAATGAACGCTAAGTTGATGGAGCAACTGCTCCGCACGCTTGTTTATGCCAGCCTAAGACCCAAGCCAAATTTAGCTTTGGCCTCATTTAAATGCTCCTAGAAAGTTGCAGATGCCAGTTGGGGAAGCGATGTTAGCAGGGCTTCAAATGTGCCGGCAATAGACCAAGGGCTAGATTTTCAGTATAGGCAGTTTTGGGGCGCTAACCTTAGCGCCCGCCCGAAGTTAGCGCCCGCCCCAAAGTAGCGCCCCGTTGGGGAATTCAGTGGCTTCGCCCTAAGAGGTTGGTGGAGCGCTAAAAGAGGCGTTCCACTACTCTCTTTAGGCGCTAAGCCGGCGGTCCAGAGGGATAGCGCCCAGGCGGGGCGCAGCACGGGTGCGGTCATTTTTGCACTGACAGCAGACCCCGTGGTGCCGACCAGCTCTTAAAGGGGGAAGGGACGAATTGGTCTGCTGCCACGCCCTGCACACTGCAGCCTTGCAAAGAGGCCTCAACACTACTGCTCAGCCCCAGGGAGTCATGGCAACGCCAGAGAAGGCCCGTCAGCGTGCCCTGCGCTTCTCAGAGGGTGATCTGGACATCATGGTCACAGCTCTGGAGGTGAGGCGCAAGATCTTGTTTCCAGACAGTGGGAGGAATCCAACCCACCACGACTACACCAAAGCCTGGAAGCAGATCGCCCAGAGGGTGACGTTCACCGGCGAGGCCCCCAGGACCCACACACAATGCCGTAAGAAGTACAACGATCTGACCAGGATTGTGAGGGTGAGTAGCCTTTCCAGTCTCCTCCTCATTCTTGCATGTACACCTGACATGATGGGCAAAGGGACCTGAAAGTCCTTTTGGCCAGCCCTCAGCCAGCAGCATTGGGACAGTCATGAGCATCAAATGGCCATTCGGCACTCTACACTTTGGCCAAGCTATTCCACCATGGGAGGCAGTGGACAGTACATCAGGGCTTCACTCTGTCCAAGCTATTCCACCATGGGAGGCAGTGCACACTACATCAGGGCTTCACTCTGTCCAAGCTATTCCACCATGGGAGGCAGTGCACACTACATCAGGGCTTCACTCTGTCCAAGCTATTCCACCATGGGAGGCAGTGCACACTACATCAGGGCTTCACTCTGTCCAAGCTATTCCACCATGGGAGGCAGTGCTCACTACATCAGGGCTTCACTCTGTCCAAGCTATTCCACCATGGGAGGCAGTGCACACTACATCAGGGCTTCACTCTGTCCAAGCTATTCCACCATGGGAGGCAGTGCACACTACATCAGGGCTTCACTGCGCACTTACAGCCCGTCCTTTCTCTTGCAGGCTAAAGTAGCGTTTAATCGCCAGGCCCGTGCCAGGGGTGGCCGCGCCAAGCTGCAGAAGCTCACTCAGCTGGAGGAGCGCGTGTGTGTGCTCATGGGAGCACGTGTGATTGTCCCCACAGCGTGCGGTGTATCCGACCCTCCACTGCCCGGCAATGGTAAGGACCTCGCCTTTTGGCCCTCTCGCGTCGCACTGGCCCATCCGAGCTACCTCCTTTGCCACTGTCCCACCAATGCGCTGAATCCCACCAGTCCTAACTCCCTCGCTGACGCCGTCTCCTCACTCTGAAGCTACTCTTGTGCATTCCTGCTTTCAGCTGGTGACGACCAGGACCCTGAGGCTGCCAGTGACAGCACCTCCAACCAGGAGGAGGAGGAGGAGCAAGCCGGACCTTCGGGGGAACAGTCACGTCCCGCAGGAGAGGAGGAAATGCTCGACACCTCCTCACTGGACGAGTGCCTGGAGGAACTGTCGCAGGGCAATGCAGCTTCTGGGACCAGTGGCGTCCAGCCACCCAGCAGCCGTGCGCGTGGCCCGCGGCCTTCCCCCCAAAGGGGGGAAGGATCAGAGGGGAGTGCTGCTGCTCGGCACACTCGCCGTCACCAACGCGGCAAGGGTCCCCTAGTTCGGCCCCCTCCTCCCCAGCGGGAGAGTCGCGACTCCAGTCCGGACACCTTCACTTCGGAGGAGGTGCGGAAGCTCGATCAGATGGCCGACGACTCGGACCGGCGCCACACGGAGCTCATGAGCGTGGTGGGGCGCATGCCTGAGGCCATCGAGTCGCTGGCGACCAGTGTGCGCGAGTTCGGGGCAGCAACTGCCGCGACTGGCCGCATGCTAACTGATGCCGTCAAGACCCTGGCGGATGTGATGCGCGCGCACACCAGGACCACAGGGCCACTCACTGCTGCCACACGCGCTGTCTCAGGCAGGCATCGCCAGGGCAGGCGCCGCGCTGGACCATCCCAGCAAGCCGGCCGTCGGCTGATTGCTGCGGATCCTGCAGTGCGGGCCCGGCCGAGTGCCACCGCGCCACAGCACCAGCCAGCGCATCCCAGACGCCTGCTGGCCCACATTGCGCCATCCGTCGCCGCCATTCCCCCTCTGGGCCGTCAAGGGCAAGCGGCTGCAGCTGATGGTGGCCAGGCTCAGGTGCGCCACTCAGGAGACGGCCCCTCGAGGCCCAAACGCCGTGTAGGCCGCCCCCCAGCGGCATCTGGCGGAAGGGCATCTGAGCCTCAGGCGCCTTCCCCCAGCCTCGCAGCAGCCACTGGGCAGAGCTTGCGAAGGAGCAGCAGGCAGGGCAGGGGAGGCAAAATGCTGGCCAAGGTCTCGCCCTCGCGGGCCACTCAGTAGAGGGTGTGGCCAGCTTTCCTTTAATATGGCGGTGGCCATCTTTATTTTGCCCATGGTTGTGCTTTTGGAGGGCTTTTTTTTTGCGTTAGGCCGTCGTTGAGGCCCGGTTTCAATAAAGGTGGAGTGGCTCCTCCCCAGTTTGTGGGAGTGAGTCGTTTGTTGGGCTTTTTGTGGGGCCCGTTTATTGTTTTTGGGGATTCATGTGGGAAGGGCTTTTCATTTTTGTTTAATAAAAAATTATCTTTATTCATGCAGTCTCCATGGTTGTTCTTCTTAGTGTTTGTTGGCTTCGCCGGCTGAGGGCTTGCGGAGCGGCTGCATTCATCTTCCCTCATGGCCCCTGGCCATTCCCTGACAGGGGGCTTAGAAGTACCGTGTAATAAGGTGGCGTCGTGCGGCCCTTGGCCCTGGTCGCTCCCTCCTGGGAACGTACTCCTGCTCCTCCTCCTCCTCCTCCTCCTCCTCCTCATGCTCCTCCTGCTCCTCCTCCTGAGGTGCTGGTCCAACGTCAGGTGGCAGTGCCTGAGTCCTGCGGATAGCCAGGTTGTGTAGCATGCAGCAAACCACCACAAATTGGGAGACCCGGTCCGGCGAATACTGGAGAGCTCCTCCGGAGCGATCAAGGCAGCGGAACCGCTGCTTGAGGACCCCAATAGTTAGCTCGATGATGTTGCGGGTGGTTTGATGGCTCTCGTTGTAGGCCTCTTCAGCAGCGGTCCTGGGCGCGCGGAGCGGGGTCATGAGCCAGGTGCACAAAGGATAGCCTTTGTCCCCGAGTAGCCATCCTCTTGGGGGAGGCTGTGCCTGGAACATGTCATGCACAGTACTCTGCCGCAGGATAAAGGCATCGTGGCTGCTGCCTGGGAAGCTGGCATTGACTGCCATGATGCGCTGCTTGTGGTCACAGACCAGCTGCACATTCAGAGAATGGTAGCCCTTCCTGTTGCGATACTGCTCGCCATGCTCCAGAGGGGCCCGCAAAGCCACATGCGTACAGTCAATGGCGCCCTGCACCAAGGGGAATTCCCCGAGTCTGGAAAATCCCAATGCGCGCTGATGCTGGCTCTCCAGGGCCATGGGGAAGGAGATGAATTGGCTTCTCCTTCTGAACAGTGCTTCGGTCACCTGGCGGATGCAGCGATGCGCGCCGTACTGGGAGATGTTTGCTATGTCCCCAGCAGCGTATTGGAAGGAGCCGGTGGCATAGAAGTTCAATGCCACCGTCACCTTCACTTCCACCGACAGAGACGTCCTGCACCTGAGCTTTGGCCGCAGATCTCGGCGAAGCAGGTGGCAGATCTCTGCAATCACCCCCTTCCGGAATCGGAGCCTTTTAACACATCGCGCGGCACTCATGTTTAGGTAGGAGCGCTGCTGGCGGTATAGCCTGACTGGGTAAGGCCTACGTGGCCGACGCCTGTAGCCCCCTCTGCCTCTAGCCAGGGCTGCCCCTCTCACAATGCGTCTGCGAGCCCTACGGACATGGAGCTGCAGCTCCGCGTTGGCACCCCATGCAACCCCCATCAAATCCTGGCAAACACTCTAATTTCCAAATGGCCACTTGCAGCGCTGTTGCCTGAGTCCAAAAATACCTGGCTCTTGCTGCTTGAAACCAGTTAGCTATCCTCCTTGTTGTGTCTCCAGAAATGCGTTGCACAAGACTGTTTTCTGAAATAATGGATGGCCTTTATACTGGAGAGGACGTTCCCTTTAATTAGCGCCCCCCGGGGCCCGCGCTGGTTGTGTTGCGTTCCTTTTTCCAAACGCTCCGGCCGCCCGCCGCACAATGGGGCGGTCCGACTGAAGTTTGCAATCGGGGCGGCCAAAGGGCGTTGCACGAGGATGTGACGTCATTTTCTGCGCGCGCATCCGGGCGGGCGCTAAACTTTGCGCCGGCGCTAACGGGCAACTTAATTTGGGGCGGCGCGCAAACTGCGCTGCGCCCGGGCGCTACACGCATAGCGCCCGGAAATCACTTCTCTTAAGGCGCTAACTGCTGGCGCAAGCAACTGAAAATCTAGCCCCAAAGCTTTTGTGGGCCCACGAGCAACACTTCTGCTTCTCCTAGGCCCACAAAAATAAAAACTGAAAATTTCTTGGACTGTTTTCTTTAAGCGGCTTCCAGCCTGCCCAGTGCAAGCTATGCCCATTTGTACTTGTATTTCACATTCGGCATCCTACAACTGGTAATATTTGCCTATTTACGGAGCCTAATAACCGTTTTCGGCGTCCAGCAAACTACCCGTCCAGATCAGGTGTGACAGAGTGTGACATGAATGTTGGCGGCCTGGCAGCCATTTTACAAGCACAGAATGGGCAGCGGTGAGTTGAATTTTAAATTACTTCCTTCAATAACTGATATTAATTCTAGTTAACAGCTGGCAATCAAATTATATGTGACACTATTGTTTAACTCATGCGTCAGCTTATTTACTCTGTGCCAACAGAGGATCCAGGACATGAGAGCAAGGCAACCAATAACGCTTATAGGGGAAATAGTATTTAATTCGATATATTGGATTCTGGGCCTGCTCCGCTTCGGATTTTTTAGCGGTTGGCGCGGCCTAAGCAGGGGCCGCAACCACAAAGTAATTTTTTTTTTAAATTCGATCCTTTGGAGCCAGGAGGAGCAGGAGTGCTTCCCCCAACGCAACAATACTTGCCTCAGAGCTGCTGCCGGTGAGGCAATGGGCTCAAAATTCATCTAATTAAAATGGGCAAGCTGCCTGTGGAGGCATGGCAGGTGCCAGCAATTTGCCCAGATGAGGCCCAATTTCAACTGGCCTAGGGCTTGCTGGTCCAGGCCCCTGTTGCAGCCTCATTGCTGCCTTTGTGCAATAGAACACTAACTCTGAGCACTATTTCAAGTTAAGCCATGGCTGTAAGACATGCAGACAGGAGTACAATCTGGTAAAAAGCAAGTTCAAGACTTATGGTAAAAAAACGCTTCGTCACATAAAGGGTAATTATTATCTTGAATGCTTTTCAAGGTCGGGTATTGGAAGCAAAAAGTCTGGAGTCATTCAAGAGGCAATTCAATGCTGTGATTGGGGGTGGGGCAATTGTTTCCATGGCAGAGTAAACGAGATAGGTCAAATGGCCTCCATCCTGTGGACTTACCTTTGTGAATATCATAACATTGGATTTTTAATTTCAACTCACTTAATATTATAACCTTCAGGAACAAACATTCTCTGTTTGATCATTCACAGTTGAGTAAAGATGTCAGTTGAAAGTCTGGGTCCTCACAGTTTTATATAATGTTACAGCTTTAATGATTCATTCATCTAACAATTTATGATATTAACATCAGCATGACTTATTCCATTTTAATAAGCATATTTTCATAAATGCTGAGGGGAAAATCTTTTAGGAAGCTGCATTATCCTATTACTCTGTCAAATCTTCACAGCCAACTTTCAAATCACCAACAAATCTGCTTGGAGGTATATTGTCTGAATGGTAGTCAAAGAGACAATAATTTTGCATGGCATGTTCTGTTAATGACTTTATCTATTAACACCACATTTTTGTTTTTACAATTACTAACCTGGCACTGCACCTGAAGTTATGAAGCATTAAATTAAAATATTTAAAATATCATCTATATTTGTCACTTTTCAGGCCCTATCCACATTTTTCTGTTTTTGAGCTTTACGTCCATTTGACCCTGAATTAACTTATGCTGTTGACATCTAGACACTTTTGAGCATGGTTATAAAAGGTCAACACGTTAAAAGGTGCAATGGACATTTAAAGTGCATCAACTGTAACTGGTGCTAGTAAAAATAGTTACTTTCTGTAAGCCACTTTCTGTTATATTATCATGAATACTTCTCTCTTTCCTAAAATACATTTCATTACAACAGTTCCTCCCATGTGTGAACAGGTAGTCAGTGGGGATCTGAGTGAAGACCTGGTATTTCTGGATTCCACCAAAATTCCCGCCTCTGTCCCGCCTCTGTCGTGTACTCCAGGACCATCATTGGGGCTGAGAATTTTCAGACCCGGGGTATTTTTCTCTAATTTTGATTTAGTGGGTGTCCCTTTAAATCCAATCACTGGACATAAGCATCTTGAATTTCCACAGGGATTCGCTCAATTTTGCTGTAACTTTGGCAGAACCCCTGAAGAGTGCAAATGGTTAAAAACTTTCCATTTACTTCAATGGAAAGTAAAATCAGGCGGGGTGTAAAATTGGGCGGGGCGATCTGAGTCTTGGGAAGGGCTCACTGTGGGCGTGTTTGGTTAAAATTACCCCCATGAGCTTAAAGAGGCCATTCTCTAGAAATAGAGACAAAAGAGAAGTCTTGCGACTAACAATGATGTTAAGAAGACAGACATTTGTTATTAGTGACACCATGATGTCTGACACTTGTAAGCTGGCAATTCCTCATCACTTTGCTATGATAATGGAATTGAGGATAAAACCGTGTTTGCAAAGATCATTGGGAGTAAATGGGTCTTCGCAAAAGTGCAAAACAGGCCATAGCTAATCGGCAGCCTGTTTTACAGCGGGCCCAATTTTGTTTATCATTGACATCTCCTGCCATATCAGAGAATTTCTCCCGAGGGGCATCTGGATAATGGGGAGGAGGATATTGCACCAGTTGGCTCACTGAGCATGAGGCAGCTGAAGGAGCAAGGAGTGGATGAGGACCCAGCCATTCCCCAGCGGAGGCTGAGGACCCAGCCATTCCCCAGCGGAGGCTGAGGAGATCCCTTCCCTTGGCTGAGGATGAAGCGGACTCAGATCTTGCTATGAAAAGAAGGATGTTCAATGAACATCATGCCTACATGCAGGCATTGAGGTCGCTCTCCTCGGGCATGCAGCATATGACAGACATCTCAATTCAGTGGCAATGGCTGTTTCTCAAGATAGCAGCACATGCTAATCCTTCAGAGGTCTACTCGAAGAATATGCCCAGATAGTTGCACAAGAGAGGTAGCCCACAGTGAGCCCTTCCCAAGACTCAGAGCTACCTCAGTCCCAAGAGTATCTTGTATCAGAGTAGCAGCCAGCCACCTTTAGTAATACAGGCCGTTGGGGGCACCTAGATGCAGCACCAGAATAGGTATTAGAAAAGCACATTTAGGCACCCAGAAGGAACATAGCGACAAGAAATAGGTTTGAACAATTAATGTAAAATAAATATGATGTTGGACTTGAATTGGTTCTGCTGATGATGAACATGAGTTTTCTCAAAGTTTGTTAGAGATATCTGTGCGTAAGTTATATTCATGTCAATTCTGTGTAATGGGGGCAGAATAAATGAGAATTCAGATGCCTAATGTCATGCATCTTATTGGCAAGTGTGCACCAGTGACAATCTTGATGTGCCGACATTATGCTCCTATCTCGCCCAAATTCTCAGCCACTGAACATATACTATAGCATTGGTAGCACAAGAGGTGACTTCACGTGCAATGTTTTCATTAGCTATAGCAGAGCACAACACTATTTGGAATGCTTGTAATTTTTATTCAACTGAAGTGGTATTGTAGTCACTGTTGGCTGGGACGTTGGGGCTGGGAGATTCAGTTTCCCCTATATCTAAGAATAAATGGGATTTTCAGCTCAAGCTCAATAGAGGCAAATTGCTCTATTTAAAAACTATTTGTCACTAATTCGGTAATCTCATTAATAAAGTCCACAGTTTTAGAAGCGGAATGTCATACAATGGTTATGGTCAAGACGGTGGTCCACAACTTCCCCTGAAAATGTGCTATTAATATTTATCGTGCAACTACAATGTACCTTTGGAAGTATTGAGGTACAGTTTCTGCTTTGGCTGCAATCGGTGATCCAGGCGCAAATTGGGCCCAAAATTGCATTGGTTTTGGACTATCGAGTGCCCCCCTCCCCACGATCCAGGACGAAGAGCCGGACAACTCCTCAGAGGGACCTGAAGCATCTGAGGGAGCAGCGTCACCAGGACTCAGCGCACCCAGCACCAGCACAGAAACGCACACCTCGGCGGGGCCCTCATGACTTAGAGTAGTGTTGCCATCTGGTCTATCACAGCACACAAGTGAGCATCAGAGGCAGCGACAGCAGTGGAGACTCCTTGGCAGAGGTGGCAGGAATCACCTAGCTCTGCTCAGCTGCATTCAGGCGCTGTGCCTCTGGAGCCATCCAGAAAAAGAGCAGCTCAGGAAATACAGGAATAAGTGCAGGAGTCTCTGGAAGAGTTTGCCTCCAGGGTTAGTGCGAATGTGGAGAGAATGGAGGAGTCCATCCTAACATTAGCACTGCTGTGGTGGAGGCATTGACGCATGAACACACATGGATAGGATGGCAAACTCCATGGATAGGATGGCAACCTCCATGGAAAGGTTGGCTACCTCCGTGGAAAGGATGGAAACCTCCATGGTAAGGCTGGCAACTACATGGAAAGGATAGCTACCTCAGTGGAAATGATGGCTACTGCCATGGAGGAAATAAGTCGCCATGAAGGGATAATTACTAGTCCTAGCACTTTTCGAGCTACCCCAGATCAGGCGTATTCCCCAGACGTTCACCTTCAACTAAAGTTAAAGATAGCCGAATTCTCTAAGATGCTTAATTGGCTCTAGAGGTTCAGACTATCTTTCCCTAAAGGAAAGGAACAACATGAAGATGTTACCATCCTCCGGATAGCACTTTTAACAAGTTTAACTAGACCGTAACCTTCCGGATATTATGAGGGTCCAGAACCCCCCCCCAAAGAATTCTGCAACTCCTCACAAAAGAGTGTACAGAAATTGAGTTCACGAGTTTGATACAGAAATACTACTTGAGACAATTCTAAAAATATATAGATTTATTTAAGAGCCGACATACAGTTAACAGCTTGTGAGTTAATCGCAACTTTAACAGGTCAAAATACAAATAGCTTACATTTCTTATCCTCAGAGATCCTTATTCTCAAATCTTAACTTTATACATTTTTACATTTCTTATTCTTAATTCTAATCCAGACTATCCACCAAAATCAAATTAAAAGTACCTTGATCCCCGAGACTCAGAGTTAAAAACTTACAGAGCGTGCCTCTGAAGTTGAGAGAATTGCTTTGCCCCTTTCCAGCGACTTCTGACTGTCTATCTGAAAAGTTCTATTTTTATACCATTTTTTAGTGGTTTAGCCTTTGAAGTTTTCTGCTGATGTAAGCTAATTATCATTAGTCATTTTCCTGTTGACTTTTCTTCTATTCTTACTGTCAATTTAGCTGCTGCATGCATAATTATGTCTCTACCTTTAGGTGTTCCAAAAACTTATCATATAAAATTGTTATTACAGATTTATCTCTTTGATGTCATTTTCATCGAAGGTTCTTCCATTCAATTCTAAAACCACCATAACTGGTTACAACCACAGACTCCTGTCTCCGTGGTGTTCCAAGTTCAATACAAAAACCATGTGTTTGCTTGGTGCATCTATTGAAGTCACATCTTCAAAGTGTTCTGTTGGTATCACATTTACAACATGTAAATTAAAGACACTTCAACTAGGGTGTTTGTTTCCTAGCCATCTTAGTTGGTTATATTATATTGTGTTTCCTGTTTCATTTGATGTTACTTTTACAAAGGCACATGGTTTTTTAATATTCTGTGTTCCTGTTCAAAGTGTTAGGGCTAGATTTTCAGTATAGACAGTTTTGGGGCGCTAACCTTAGCGCCCGCCCGAAGTTAGCGCCCGCCCCAAAGTAGCGCCCCGTTGCCGGAAATTCAGTGGCTTCGCCCTAAGAGGTTGGTGGAGCGCTAAAAGAGGCGTTCCACTACTATCTTTAGGCGCTAAGCCGGCGGTGCAGAGCGCAGCGCCTGAGCTCGGGCGCAGCGCACGGCAGACACTCTGGTGCCAGTGAGCTCTTAAAGGGGAAGGGTGCATGTGTTTGAGGAGGAGGAGGAAGAGGAAGAGGAAGAGGAAGAGGAGGAGGAGGAGGAGGAAGAGGAAGAGGAGGAGGAGGAGGAGGGGGAGGAGGAGGAGGAGGAGGAGGAGGCCGGAAACATAAATACACCGTTCACAACAACACACTGGATCCTTCCACACAACACATGCAGACTGCCGTTTATAGTGCAGGAGGAGTGCCCTTTAATTTGCGCTCCCCAGGGTGTGTTGCGTTCCATTTTACAAATGCTCTGGACGCCAGCCGCACAATGGGGCGGTCCGACTGAAGTTTGGATTCGGGGCGGCCAAAGGGCGTTGCACGAGGATGTGACGTCATTTTCTGCGCGCGCATCCGGGCGGCCGCTAAACTTTGCGCCGGCGCTAACGGGCAACTTAATTTGGGGCGGGGCGCAAACTGCGCTGCGCCCGGGCGCTACACGAATAGCGCCCGAAAATCACTTCTCTTAAGGCGCTAACTGCTGGCGCAAGCAACTGAAAATCTAGCCCTTAGTTTTTAACACTTTACTTGTGTCATTCCATTGTGTTTCTCCCAAACTCCAGACCTGTCTCCACTAGTCCTATCACCATCTCATCTCATTTTGAATACCTCTTAATGTCTCTTCACTTCTCTTATGTTCTCTCCCAGCCCCCAAACTGGCCTTCTAATCTGTTTCATTTCCTGTGCTTTTTCAGTCTTGACAAAGGGTTTCGACCTGAAAAGGTGACTCTATTTCTCTCTCCACGGATGTTGCCTGGCCTGCTGAGTTTTTCCAGCATTTTCTGTTGTTATTTCAGATTTCCAGCATCTGCAGTATTTTGCTATCCAGACCTTCTGGAAGTGCCAAACTGTTATTTCAATAGGGCCATTGTTTTAGTATTTTTAACCAATTCCCAGTTCAAAAGCTTGTGTGTTAACACTTCATCTTATCTCAGAAGCCTGTTTGCACAGCTTGTGTCATTGAGACTTTAGATTTTTAAATCCAGTATATTTTAAAATCAGAATTCTCTTCATATGGTGTATTTTTCTGAAATATGGCTTATTCCTTCACAGCCAGAGTCAGGAAAACATGGTGACTGTTCAAAATAGATTGTCATCTCTGGAGGAGAGATGGGCAGCTATTGAGTAGAGAGACCAGAGCTTCATGGATGTCCTTGTGATGAGGACTGCCAGCGCAGATATGGGTCCTCATGGCACCCTGATGTTGCAGCAAAGTACTCTCCAGCCACTTGCCAGCACTGAGGTGCAGCTGACCCATGAGAGGGCTGTTGTTGGCAGGGCACAAGGAATTGTGGGCTCCTCTCAAAGCACTCACATTACCATGCCACTGCGAACCCCTTGGTCAGCGACCCAACTGAGATGGTCGTTTCAGCCCCTGCACAGCCACAGGAAGAGCAGACTGTTGAAGAGCCCTCCCAGGCTCCCAAACCCAGTGGACGCCCACCAAAGGCATGTAAGCAGGCACAGCATCCTCGTCAGCAAGGTGCCTCCACATCTGCTGAAGCTGCAAGGGAAGCACCACGTAGAAGCACGCGTAAGAGAAAGATTAAGCACATATAGTCACAAGGCGACTCACGTGGGTGTTTTGTCTTTTTTTTCTGACAATTCTTGGTTAATGATCCTTTTGTCATGTGGTAAAGAAAAATTATGGCAAACAGTTAATTGTGTGGCCTATGTGTTCTGGGAAATGGCAAAAGTGCATTGAGGGCTCAGGGCGACTTGCTTTTGTAATGATGATGGTGAAAGTGATAGGAAGTAACAGCGTATAGAAGAGATTATATGTGACATTGGACAAATGGTGCCTACAATTACATCATATGGTAGCCACCTATGGTTGAAGAGTAAGCTTATGCAGTGTGCATACCAGTGGAGGGATGCTGTATTGATCACAACAGGGCAGGTAAGGCGCCCCTCATCCTCCTCCTCTTCCCAGGAAGATCTTTGCTGAGCCACACAGTGACTGCTCCTCCGATTATGAGGACCAGGATGGGAGGATAGAAATTTTTCCCATCCCCTTGCTATAGATTTCA
Source organism: Somniosus microcephalus (assembly GCF_052327205.1). Classification (NCBI taxonomy): domain Eukaryota; kingdom Metazoa; phylum Chordata; class Chondrichthyes; order Squaliformes; family Somniosidae; genus Somniosus; species Somniosus microcephalus. Next base: position 84,881,236 of record NC_141001.1, read on the forward strand.
TTTGAGGTAACAAGCTTGTAAGCGCACAGTCGAAGTGGCCTGAAATTATAACAGGCTGTTAACTGCCTGAGCTACCTCTCCCACCGGTTCCAGTCGGGTCAGTTTGGGAGCGGCTGAACAGACACTCATGAAAATAGGATGGGGGTGGGATGGAGACGGGTTGGGTGTCTGAAGCCAGGTTTTCCGATTTTTGCTGCTGCCCCGCCTCCAAACTCGCCTCCTCAAGACCATTAAAATCGAGGCCCTCAAGTTTCTGCTCAAAGTCATTTGCATTTTGCCAAATGCATAATCTGCCATGAACCAGCGCAATTGGGCAGCATTTTAGAACATCATTTTTTTGCATTAAAATATATTCCTTGATATATTTTAAATGTGGTAATTTGGTGCAGTTTGATTAATACAGCTGAAAATGGGTTTATCACAAAACATAAGCATTTTAATCAGAGTGCCAAGACCACCAACAGTGAGTAACCTGATTTTAAATAACTGAAAATGACTTTAAAAAAACTATACAGAACCATTTGTTAGTTATATTGGGGTATAGTAGTGAGTTCCTTAGTAAATTAAAAAGAAAAAATTATATTCAAAAGCTTTTAAAATGTGCCTATTAGTGTCCTTGGGCCCAAAAGAAGCAGCTTAATTTTCAGAGCCTCCGTGAAGGCCCGCAAGCGAGCACAATTAGCAGATACTCCCAATGGTGATTAATTCAATCTGTGGGCAGGGCCTGCTTGTAGTGCGATTTTTTTTTAAACTAGCACATAAATCATAGAAACTCAAGTCACGTTTGTCTTGTTTTGCACACTTTGTACAAAAATAATAAATTGCAGGACAACGGAGTATTACAGTTTAAACTATTTTAATGAAGCATCAGGTCTGTAAGCTTTCTCAATCAATACAGCACCGTGTGGACAAAAATGGAGTCAGGACCCCCTGGGTCTTCTAAACAATAGCAGTCCTTACAGATGCCTGCAGGCCAATGACAACTCAGCATGTGATCACATGTGAATATAATAGGTGTTCCTTACAGATGCCTGCGGGCCAATGATAAATCAATATGCAAATGTTACAACGTTGACCGTAATTTGCTCTTAACTGCTGCGATCTTTAGCGCTGGTTTCGCTGATTTTGGGCGAATTACGCCAAAAAACCCAGCGCAACCGAGCGGAAACTCCAGGCCATTGTCTTCATGTTAATGTCCCTGCTGCTCCTTTTAATACACAACACGTGGGACAATCTTCAATTATCAAGTGTTTCCTTACAGTATTCAGTTATAATGTATATATGTGAGCAATTGTTTTTTCATTTTCAAATCTTAATATTGCATAAAATAATCAATGCTATGAAAGGTGCTTTGGGTTGTTTTTCTAATCTAAGAATTGTGCTACCATTCATAAACTGCTCAAGTTGTGCTTTATTGGTTTATGATACAATCACCATCCCTCAATTGAATTCTAGTCTAGTTACTTTATTTGGAGCATTCAGCATTCTACCTAATCTGGATATATAAACATCTTGCACCAGTCATTACTCAAAGCGCCACACTTCAAATGCATCCCACTTGAAAGTATCTGTTATATATGAACCCACCTGGCTCCAATGTCATATCTAAAAAACAGCAAAAAAAATCCCAACTGACTACATGGGCAACTCACCAATCAGTATCAAGGGCATATGAAAACAACCAATCACGAATTAGGAATCATCAACCAGCTACCAATAAAACAACGAGGAAGGAAAGAAAAAAAGGAAGACTTGGGCCACGATTCTGCCGACACTCAGAGGGCAGGTTTGGAGGCAGGTCAGGGGTTAAATCTGAAATGATTGACGGCGGGTCCTGAACCCGCCGCGAACCCGCCTCCACGTCACTTTCCCAAGTGTCAGGTCTGCGATTTAAAAAGAGACCTGACACCAAGCGGTGGGTAAAGGATTAAAGGCACTGCTTGTTAAGTGCTTGTTTAGAGCTATTTTGACACCATTTTTCAATTTTCCTACATTTGGGTTGGGTTTCATGACATTTGGAGAACACGCCAGGTACATGTGTCGGGAACACCAATGAGCTGGAAACTTCACAGTTGCAAATGCAGTCTAAAAGCTGCACTCTCAAATCTGGTCAGCTTCAAATGTCAGAGGTTGGTGATTGAACAATTTGGGAGACACATTCTGTGTTTAGGCTGCAAGTATGTGGTGTCATTCTATATCCACTGTCACCTGAATTGCTGGATTTTAAAGGCGCCCTTACCCTTCTCTGTGCCACCTCAAATTGTCAGCACACATATGGCAACGATGTCAAACCTTCATTCAACGTAAATTTATTCCAGCATAAGAAAAGAACAGAAACTTTACAATTGAATCTATCAGAACACCCAAGTGAGAACCCTTGTGCTTATTAACATGACATCTTTCTCTTACCCGTGCTTCTACGTTATGCTCCCCCTGTGGCTTCAGCAGATGTAGAGACAGCCTGCTCACCTCCTGCTGTGCCTGCTTAGACGCCTTTGGCAGTCGTCCTCTGCGTTTGGAGAGGAGTCCTCACTTGCATGTCCCCTCCCACTATAGGGAGGGGACATGCAAGTTAGTGGGGTAGTGATTCTTTACATAGGGAGAGAGGGAAGGTTGATGGTGAAAGTGATGCTGGGTTGAATGAGGATGTGCAGGAGTAGGGTTAACAATGAAGAGTGATGGGGATGTGATGACAGGCACAGCAGAATTAAGGGAATTGTGCTTTTATACTCACTTTTCCTGTGCACGGGAGATCATTGAACATCTTCCAGCATTATATCCAGGTGCGTGTTACCATTGACCTGGCAGTGACCTCCCCAGCTATTCGCAGCAAGGTTGCCTTCATCTGCTGAGGAGGTTTCCTTCTTCCATCTCCCGGGTACAGGACCTCACCCTCACGACGAGCTCTGACTACCTCAACAAGAACATGCAGGAATTCCTCATTGAAGCGGGGAGCAGCCTTCTGTCTCTCTGCAGATATAGTGAGCACCAGCAGCAGTCAAGAGCAACAGAAACAACTTCAAATGTAACTGTGGAATGACCCCCTTAAGTATTCAGGCTGCACAAGTGTCAGCAGAGCAGCTGAACAGCCCTGCACCTTGTGATGAGGGCGGGCAACCCATACAGTGGGCTCAATTAGCCCAATTATACCAAAATTGTGTCAGAAAGCCGACTAGCACCGGCAGCTGGTCCAGAACCCACCGAGCTCCGTTCCCGATGCCAACCCGCCTCCACAAACAGGGTTACGGCCTTGGATTTATATAGCGCCTTTCATGACCAATGAAGTACTTTTGGAGTGTAGTCACTGTTGTAATGTAGGAAACGTGGCAGCCAATTTGCGCACAAGTAAGCTCCCACAAATAGTAATGTGATAATGACCAGATAATCTGTTTTTTTGATATGTTGATTGAGATAAATATTGGCCAGGACACCGGGGATAACTCCCCTGCTCTTCTTTGAAATAGTGCTCATGGGATCGTTTATGTCCACTTGAGAGAGCAGACGGGGCCTCTGTTTAACGTCGCATCCGAAAGACGGCACCTCTGACAGTGCAGCACTCCCTTAGCACTGCACTGGAGTGTCAGCCTAGATTTTTGTGTTCAAGTCCCTGGAGTGGGACTATGAACCCACAACCTTCAGACTCAGAGTGTGAGTGTGCTACCCACTGAGCTACAGCTGACACAGCAGGAGGAGAAGGGGAAACCGATGAACTTATACAAAAATTATTCTGAAAATGATTTTGGCCACAGGACTATCGAACAGATCCTAATGCCTTAATCCCCAGGCTTGTCTCTCACCCAGGCCTGGGTGTCACTCATTGGTATCCTAGACTTGACTTTCACATAGTCGCTGGCCCAAACCAGTCCTTGGACTCATCTCTTGCTATGTGGTTATGAGTTCAGGGAGGACAAAGATTGTGCTGCTATTGACACCTACCAACAGGTCCAGGGATGCATAAAGAGAGGTACAAGCTAAATAGTTTGCTTGTTATTTACTGTCACTTTTTGGGAATTGGGTAGATAATCACTATAAGTTTTAAAGTAAAAAGGTTTTCTTAATGTATGACTTTGTTCTTGCCTGTATTGGAATTTAGGCCCAATTTTAACCCTGCTTGCTTGGTGGGAATGAAGCAGTTGGGTAGTTAAAAAAGCAGCTTAACGCTTTGTTTCCGACGCATTTGCATCCGCCACCATTTTAACTGCCGGGTTTCCGAAAGCATTGGGCCCACCCACTGAAGGCTGGTGGGGGCCTCTTAAATATTTAAATATCAGCGTCGGATGATGTCATTCGGACCCTGACCCGATCTTAACTGCCGAAGACCATTCTCTCAGGACCCTGGCAGTGGCCTCCAGTCTGGTGGAATCCTACTCCTGCCTGCCAACCAGGTAGAGATTCCTGCCGGGTTGGGACAGGGGTCTGATTTAAATCCTTTAAATGAGGTCCAGGAGTTACAATCACCCAGACCACACACTGGATGGTGGGGGGGGAACAGTTTGTCACTCGCCATGGCCCCCACATCCTGCACATACGCCCCAAGTTAAAATTGGTGCTTTTGTTTTAAATTTGTGTGTTTTGCCAACTGCGATTTTAATGCTAGCCTCGGTGGGGAAGCCGCCACGCTGAATCAGGTTGGAAGTGAATCAGGGCCTGAGGCAAGGTAAGTTTTACTCTTTCCCTTGTGAAGCCAGTAGGAGCAGGAGAGCTCCTCTGGGCCCCATAAGGCTAATTTAGGCCTCCCCTGTCTGAGACTGCCCCCATGCCCTCCCGTGAGTCCTTTCCCTACAGTTAATTGACCGGTGAACGGTCAAGGGATACCCAATGTTCCAGAGGCCTGGTGGTTAAAATTACCATGGCCTCATGCAGACAGGCAGAGGAAATTATAGAAAGGGAGATCATTTAATTATTTTTGTCCAACTTCCCCTCCAAGTCACACACCATACTGACTTGGAAGTATATCGCCGATCCTTCATCGTCGCTGGGTCAAAATCCTGGAACTCCCTACCTAACAGCACTGTGGGAGCACCTTCACCACACGGACTGCAGCGGTTCAAGAAGGCAGCTCACACCACCTTTCAAGGACAATTAGGGATGAAAGAAAGAAAGACTTGCATTTATAAAGCGCCTTTCACGACCACCGGACGTCTCAAAGCGCTTTACAGCCAATGAAGTAATTTTTGAAGTGAAGTCACTGTTGTAATGTGGGAAACATGGCAGCCAATTTGCACACAGCAAGATCCCACAAACAGCAATCTGATAATGACCAGATAATCTGTTTTTGTTATGTTGGTTGAGGGATAAATATTGGCCCGGACACCAGGGATAACCCCGCCTCCTGTAAGGACCTCTTAATGTCTCTTCACTTCTTTTAAGAACATAAGAACATAAGAAATAGGAGCAGGAGTAGGCCAATCGGCACATCGAGCCTGCTCCGCCATTCAATAAGATCATGGCTGATCTGATCCTAACCGCCAATCCACTATCACAGAACCATCTCCTGAATCTAACAGAATTAGACACACGAAATAGGAGCAGGATCAGGCTACACGGCCCTTGGGCCCGCTCCGCTACCCACAGGGCCATGACTGATCCGAACCTAGACTCATGTCCAAATTCCTGCCCGCTCCCCGTAACCCTTAATTCCCTTTACTTCTAGGAAACTGTCTATTTCTGTTTTAAATTTATGTAATGATGTAGCTTCTACAGCTTTTTGGGGCAGCATATTCCATGGACCTACCACCCTCTGAGTGAAGTAGTTCCTCCTCATCTCAGTTTTGAAAGAGCAGCCCCTTATTCTAAGACCATACCCCCTAGTTCTAGTTTCACCCATCATCGGGAACATCCTCCCCGCATCCACCCGATCCAACCCCTTCACAATCTTATATGTTTCAATAAGATCGCCTCTCATTCTTCTGAACTCCAATGAGTAGAGTCCCAATCTACTCAACCTCTCCTCATATGTCCATCCCCTCATCCCCGGGATTAACCGAGTGAACCTTCTTTGTTCTGTCCCAGCCCTACCTTTCGATCTATTTCATTTCCTTTCCAGTTTTGAAAAAGGGTTAGACCCGAAACGTCGACTCTAATTTCTCTCCACGGATGTTGCCTGGCCTGCTGAGTTTTTCCAGCATTTTCTGTTGTTATACCGGGGATAACTCCCCTGTTCTTCTTCGAAATAGTGCCATGGGATCTTTTACATCCACCTGAGAGAGCAGACAGGGCCTTGGTTTAACATCTCATCTGAAAGATGGCACCTCCAACAGTGCAGCACTCCCTCAGCACTACACTAGAGAGTCAGCCTAGATTTATGTGCTCAAGTCCCTGGAGTGGGACTTGAACCCACAACCTTCTAACTCAGAAGGCGAGCGTGCTACCCGCTGAGCCACAGCTGACACTGGGCAATAAATGCTGGCCTTGCCAGCGACGCCCACATCCCAGGAACAAATAACAAAAATGAGCAACACACAGGAGAGAACATACTTTTAGAAATGGCCTAGAAATTTGGTTGGTTGCGCCAGGGATTAGCGCCTAAAGAGGGCAATAACTGGGGCGATAGCCAAATTCCGGTGGGGCGCAAGGCGTTTAGCGCTTCGCCCCATATTGAGCATGCATTTGGCGCCGGCGCTAACGCTTAGCACCCGCTCATGGGCGCAGGCTAATTATGATGTCATCTGAGTGTGCAACGCCTTTTGGACACCCCAGATGGGAAATTCAGTGGCGCCCCCCTCCGTCGAGCCTGGCGCTATTAGTGACAGTTTTCCTGGGCCTTACCAAGTCGCTTTTGGGCTGGAGGAGCGTTATTTAAAGGGGACTGGTGTGGTTTAAAAACGGCAGACATTTCTGGTGCACAACTTCCTCGAGAGCTACAAAGAGTTGCTGAGCTGCACACTGAGAGCCATTTGACCACTGGGCCCACGCTGGCAGAGGAACATCAGCCTCCTGACCATTGCCTTGCTGTTGGTGAGCCTTGACAACGGGGAACCTTCCTGTGGGCACTTATTTTGGGGCCTGCATTGGAGGGGAACATCCTGCTGCTGCATCATCTGCAAAGGTCACTGAGACGCAGGGAGAGGGGGGCAGGCATGGCCAGACGGAGCTGGCACAACAGACGTCGCCACACCAGACCTTATGCTGGCAGGGTTTCCCAACAGCAGTTTTCCTACATGGACATGCTGGAGGAGCACTGTGTCTGAAGGCTGGGCTTTAGAAAGGAGGTGGTGACTGAGCTGTGCCACCTGCTTCGGACAAATCTGCAGCCTCAGAGAAGGTCCAGGACATCTCTGCCGGTGGCTGTGAAGATGACTTTTGTCCAGAACTTCTACGCGAGCAGCTCTTTTCAGGCTGCATATGGGGACATAGCCAGCATCTCCCAGTTTGCGGAGCATTGCTGCATCCGTCAAGTGACTTATGCCATGTTTAAAAGGAGGCGGCAGTACATCTCCTTCCCAATGACCCCGGACAAGCACCAGAAGCGCACAGAGGGCTTCGCAGAGATAGCGGGCTTCCCCATGGTGCAGGGTGCGATTGACTGTATGCACGTGGCTTTGCGGGTGCCTGTATTCAATCCGGAGGAGTTTCGCATCCTCAAGGGGTTTCATTCGTTGAGTGTGCATCAGGTCTGTCACCACCAACAGCTGATCCTCGCAGTGAATGCGCAGTTCCCAGGCAGCAGCCAAGACGCCTTCATCCTGCACCAGACTACTGTTGCAGACCTTTTCGAGTCCCTGAATCACCCAGAAGGCTGGCTTCTCGAAGACAAGGGCTATCCCCTGTGGCCGTGGCTGATGACCCCGCTCCGGATGGCCAGTACCCCTGCTGAAGAACGCTACAAAGTGAGCCATCAGTGTAGTGTATGTACCTTTAAGAGAGAACTACTTTTACAGCTCCTGTATACTGTAGTACTGGCAGTGACCACACCTGTATATAAGCCTTGAGCATGCCTCTGTACCCCAGTCTTGAGACTACCCTACTCCAGTAAACACCTGTTGATTGTTAAGTTACAGCATCTGTGTAGTTATTGAAAAACATCATACACTCAGAATCACGGATCTAACAGTGGCGACGAGTGTCAATTCGAATCTACCTGCAAATCTGCATTTCCCTTCGAGGATTCGCTCCGGGAGGGCGGTGGAAGAAAGTCAAGGCCAGAAGCACGGGCGTCGACCACGAGCAACCGCCCAGTCATCCGGCAGAGAGTGAACATCGCAGGGGAGGCTGTGGAGAGCCGGGCTTGGTTCCCCAGCCACAACGATCAGCAACAGACTGACGACAGGTACAGCGCAGACCCTTCCTGGACAGCGGCGGCTGGAGCCGACCGATGGCAGAGAAAAAGCCGAGCAACGTCGACGGGGTAAGAGAGAGGGTGAAGCGCACAGGGTGCAGCCAGGGGTTGAAAACCGAGCGGCGTCGAGGAAAAACAAAATGGAGAGAGAGAGGTTAAAGCAGCAGCCGGCTTCAGGACTGAGCGGCGGAAACGGGAAAGGCGCACAGAAAAAAAAAATGCACAGAGCACATCCAGGGCTCAAGGGCTGAACAGTGTCCATGCAGAGAAGAAGGAAGAGCGTGGGAGACGCCATTTTTAGAAGCCGCAGCGGAGAAGAAGGGCAAGCGCGGGAAGGAAGGAAAGCGCGGGAGACGCCATTTTGTGCCAGCGGAGAAGAAGGGAGAGCGCGGGAGACGCCATTTTTGACAGTTAAATTACACCCAGGGATGCCGAAGAGTGGCAGTATCTCTACGTTCGACAATGAAGTCGAAGATTGGGCGACATATGTGGTATGTATTGAGGTGTACTGCAGGGTGAATGAAGTGCCAGATGCTAGGATAGCACTGGTTTTGTTAAATTCCATGGGTGCAAAAGCTTATGGGTTACTGCGAAACCTAATAACCCCAGAGAAGCCCGTGAATATGAATTTCGAAAGCATAGTAGAAATCCTACAGGGCTACTTAAACCCCACACCGCTGCTGATAGCAGAAAGATGTAAGTTCCATAAAAGGAACCAACATAAAGATGAAAGCAATGCTGAGTACTTAACGGAACTGCGCAAGCTATCGAAACACTGCCAGTTTGGAGTGGGACTAGCAGATACGCTAAGGGACAAGTTTGTGTGTGGGCTTCAAAGTGAAGGAACCCAGAAACGGCTTCTATCAGAAAAGGATCTTACGCTGGACAAGGCTTTCAGCATGGCAGTATCACATGAAGCAGCTGCAAGGGGCACTGCAGAGATACAATGGAGACCACAAGAATATGGCACCAATGAAATGTCCTATGGAACAGGGAAGTGTTATCGCTGCGGCAGAACAACACACGACCAGAAGGATTGTTGGTTCAAGGACCAAGTGTGAAGACAGTGTGGAAAAGCAGGACACATACCAAGAGTCTGCAGGTCTGGGAAGAAAACCAACAGTAAGAAATCTCCACAGGAGAAGTACAAAAAGGTACATAAGGTGATGGACAGTAGTTCAGACAAACAGAAAAGTGATACAGACTCCGGAAGCAAGGAGCTGGGTTGTCTGCAACTACATAAGGTAACCAAAATGGAGGATCACCAGACTATCTGGGTTACACTCAAGATAGACGGAGTCCAAGTGAAAATGGAATTGGACACAGGATCAGCCCTAACAGTCATAAACCGAAGGGACTACAAGCAGCTATTTTCACATATACCCTTGAAAGCTACAGAGATTGTCTTGAAGACGTACACGGGGCAAAAAGTCTACCCCAAAGGAACAATAAGGGTGAAAGTGATATACAAATGCCAGGAAATACCTAAAATGGACTTATATGTATTGCCAGATGGAGGACCACCACTGCTAGGACGTGAATGGATCTGGAAGATACAATTAGATTGGCATTCCATACAGGCACTGAAGGTTGAGGCCAAAAAGGATGACGATGTCACACCTGGACGACTGTCAAAAATGCTAACTGATGCAAAAGAAGTGTTCCAGGAGGGACTCGGAACACTAAAAGGCATAACAGCAACGATTAAAATAGAGAAAAACGCAAGCCCAAAGTTCCTTAAGGCCAGACCAGTGCCTTATGCGATCAGACCAGCCGTCGAAGCAGAGCTGGAAGGGTTGGAACGTTCAGGAGTACTGTCCAAAGTAGACTGGAGCGAGTGGGCTACACCCATCGTTCCCGTAATGAAGAGGTCGTTGAGTAATACGCCTGGGGAACCAAAGAAGGTCCGCATCTGTGGGGATTTTAAGGTGACAGTGAACCCAGCCCTTCGCACGGTACAATATCCGCTTCCACGAATTGAGGATATTTTCGCCTCATTATCTGGAGGTAAACGCTTCACCAAAATTGATCTAGCCCAGGCGTACATGCAAATGGAGGTAGAAGAAGCCTCGAAACAATACCTCATGATCAACACTTATAAAGGTCTCTACCAATACAACCGGCTGGTGTTCGGGGTAGCATCGGCTCTGGCTATTTGGCAAAGGGTGATGGATCAAGTCCTGCAAGGGATTCCAGGGACCCAGTGTTATTTGGACGACATCCTGGTCACGGGCGAAAATGACAGTGATCACCTCGCCAACCTGGAGAAGGTGCTCACCAGATTAAAGGAATATGGGCTACGAGCTAATCGCCACAAGTGCGAGTTTTTCCAGAAGCAGATCTCGTATTGTGGCCACGTTATCGATGAAGAGGGGTTACATAAGTCCCCAGAAAAGATTGAGGCAGTAGTCAAGGCTCCAGCACCGGAAAATATGTCACAACTGAGGTCGTTCCTCGGGCTGGTAAACTACTACCATAAGTTCTTACCAAATTTGTCCACGGTATTACACCCACTGAACACCCTACTGCAAACAGGGGTACCATGTAAGTGGAATGACGACCGTAAACGAGCTTTCCAGAAGTGCAAAGAATTGATCACATTAAAAGAGGTGTTGGCCCATTTCAACCCAGCACTACCAATTCGTTTGGCATGTGATGCATCACCCTATGGTATTGGAGCAGTGCTGTCGCACAAATTCCCAGGCGGGTTGGAGAGGCCAGTAGCCTTTGCGTCTCGGTCACTAACCTCAGCCGAGCGCAACTACGCCCAGATTGACAGGGAGGCTCTCAGCTTAGTATGGGGAGTAAAAAAATTCAACCACTATCTGCATGGGCAGAAGTTCACCTTGTTGACTGACCACCAACCACTTGTCTCCATCTTTAATCCTAAGAAGGGCGTCCCAGTGATGACTGCACAATGGTTACAAAGATGATCCCTGTTTCTAGGGGCGAATCAATATGAAATAGAATATAAAGGCACGAAACAGCATGGAAACGCTGATGGGCTATCACGCCTGCCACTGCCTACTGTGGAGGAAGCACCAGCAGTGGACCCTATCGAGATATTTTATTCGTCAATAATTGAACGATTGCCAGTAACGAACGCGGATATAGAGAAGGAGACCCGCAATGATCCGATGCTGTCTTGGGTATATGATTTGACGGTGAGGGGATGGCCAATACATGGCGACTCACTGTTGCCAGCATTCCCATCCAGAAGAGAACAGCTGTCATTATGCCAGGGGACAGTGATGTGTGGATCCAGAGTGGTGATTCCACCCAAGTTAAGGGAGAGAGTGCTAAATGAGCTTCATGAAGGTCATCTGGGAGGAGTGAAAATGAAAAGCCTTGCTAGGGCTTATGTGTGGTGGCCGGGAATCGATCAACAAATCGAGGCCTAACCAAGAGCTGCTCAGGATGCCAGAAGGTCCAAAATGCACCACCACATGCCCCTCTACACCCATGGGAGTGGCCCTCCTCTCCATGGCAACGGGTGCATATTGATTTTGCTGGTCCATTCATGGACTCAATGTTCCTAATAGCAGTGGATGCTCATTCGAAATGGCCTGAGGTGATAAAAATGTCCTCAACCACTACAGAGAAAATGATTGCAGTCCTACGGACCATATTTGCCAGGATCGGCTTGCCAGAGTAGATTTGCTCTGATAATGGACCACAGTTTGTGTCCGAAGAGTTTCGGAAATTTATGAGAAGGAATGGGGTAATGCATTATACATCCGCCCCGTATCATCCAGCCACAAATGGATTGGCTGAGAGGTTCGTACAAACCATTAAAAAGGCGATAAAGGCATGTGCGATGATGAAATTCCACTACAGCATAAGGTGGACAATTTCTTATTAGTCTACAGAAATGCGACACATGCAGTTACCACCAGACCCCGGCCATGATGTTCTTTAACCGAAGGTTGAGATCTCGTCTGGATTTGCTCAGACCAAATGTGCGAAGAAATGTGGAGGATAAACAATTCCAGCACATCAATGAGAAGCTGACAAGGAGCTTCAACGTAGAACAACCAGTCTTGGCCCGTGACTACCGAACAGAGAAATGGCAACCCGGAATGATATGCACAAGGCAGGGGCCATTAATGTACACGGTGGATGTCGGGGAGAACATTGTGAGACGCCACGTCGATCAGATCTTAGTGTCACAGGAACGAGTCAACCCCATGTCTCGCGTACCTGGGGATGAACCCGACATACCGGTAGCATCTACCTCTGAACCAGTAGCATTGGAAACCGATGAACTAACCGAAGAAAAGGGGCCAGAATCGCCTCCGCACCAAGAACAGGAACCTCAGGAAAGGCGCTATCCCGAAAGGATCAGGAAGCCGCTCCAAAAACTGAATCTATAAATGGACTATTGTTGTTTATTGTACATGTTAAAGTGTTAATTGTTATTTGAATATTAGGGGTACTGCTAATCTAAAAGGGGAGGAATTGTAGTGTATGTACCTTTAAGAGAGAACTACTTTTACAGCTCCTGTATACTGTAGTACTGGCAGTGACCACACCTGTATATAAGCCTTGAGCATGCCTCTGTACCCCAGTCTTGAGACTACCCTACTCCAGTAAACACCTGTTGATTGTTAAGTTACAGCATCCGTGTAGTTATTGAAAAATATCATACTCTCAGAATCACGGATCTAACAATCAGCCCACGAGGAACATTGTGGAACACACAATCGGCGTGCTGAAGCAGCGGTTCCGCTGTTTGGACCATTCCGGAGGAGCACTGCAGTACTCGCCTGAGCGAGTCTCACACTTCGTGGTTGTTTGCTGCATGCTCCAGTACTCGCTATCCTACGTTCCCAGCCAATGCCAGCAGACATTGCCGCGCCAGCAGAGGAGGAGGAGGAGGAGGTGGAGGAGGAGGAGGATGGGAGGGAGGCACTAGCTGGAAGGGCCGTGCGTCTGAGGCTGATCAGAAATCACTGCTAGGCCCCTCTGACGGAATGCTTGTAGCCAATCCAAGAACAGGAATGGAACCGACCTCATACCCCCAAGCCTGTGAAGGGCAAGATGCATGTAAAGAGCAGGCATGGCCATTTTAAATGAACAAAGTGTTTATTACAACAAAAGTGCTCCCTTCCAACATGATTAAACAAAACGAACAGAAATCAAAACTCACACACAGACACCTTTGTCTCTCCCTCCCGTGAGACTGGTGAAATAAAGCATTACATTCAACAGAAACATTTGTCTCTCCCTCCCGTGAGACTGGTGAAATAAAACATTACCTTCAGCAGAAACATTTGCCTCTCCCTCCCGTGAGACTGGTGAAATAAAACATTACATTCAGCAGAAACATTTGACTCTCCCTCCGGTGAGACTGGTGAAATAAAACATTACATTCAACAGAAACATTCGTCTGGGCTTGTGTCAACCTGGACAGGGGCTTCAGGGGCACCCCTCAGTTATTGTCCTCTGATGGGGATCATGGTCTTTTACTACTCTGGCCCCTTCCCACCCTGGAGCTCCTCCTTAAGGGGACCCCAGTGGCTGCGGCAAGGCTGAGGGAGGCCTGCTGACTGTCCCTGAGCGCAGATGCCCCTGAGGTGCGTCCTGGACGACCTCTGGGCCTAGAAGGCCCAGCAGCTGACTGCTCCACCTGTTCACGGGTGGAGGCAGTCTGTCCTGCAGGTGCTGGCAGCTGCAGTGGTGAAGTGCCAGTGGTGGCAGCAGGCATGCTGTCATCCTGAGAGAGGACAGCACCTCCCTGCTCCACCAACACACTGGCACTCCCACGGGGCAACACCTCAGCATCCGGAGCAATCTGTTGGCGCAAAGATTGCTGGCCTGCTGCGGTGCTGTGAGGGCCCCGGGTAATCATGCCTGAGCCATTGAGGGTGGCAGCAGTCACTGGTTGCATGGCCTCCATTTGCGCCTGTCGGAGACCAGCAAGTGACTGCGTGGCAGCACTTAGCACTTGCATGGCAGGTCCCATTACTTCAGCGAAGCCCTGGACAGTCCTTTCCATTGCCTCGGCCAAGCCCTGGACACTCATTTCCATTGCTCCGCTGAAGCGCTGGACACTCGTTTCCATTGCTCCGCAGAAGCGCTGGACACTCGTCTCCATTGCTCCGCAGAAGCGCTGGACACTCCTTTCCATTGCTTCGCTGAAGCCATGGACAGTCCTCTCCATTGCTCCGCTGAAGCCCTGGACAGACCTTTCCAATGCTGACCCGAAGTCCTGCGCACTCCGGGCCTGTGCTGCACCGATGTCTTGGACACTGGTCACCAGTGTCTCGATGGTTTCAGGCAACCTGGCCACTGCAGCCATGAGCTCAGTGTGCCTCCGGCCAGCCTGGGTGCTCATCTGCGAGAGGGCACGCACCTCCTCTGCACTCTGTGCAGCAGTCATCGTCAGCTGACACGCCCTCCGGGGAGACGGCCCACAAGCTTCCCTGCGTTGCTGCAGCCTGCTGGTGCCCGCAACTGGCTCCTCGTCCGAGCTGGCCCCCCCGCTCCCTTCCCGGGAAGGTGTGCCCCCAATCCGCCGCTGCGCTGTCTCACCTGAGGCTTCTTCAGATGGTCCGGCTTCCTCGTGATCATCGCCTCCAGAGTCACCCATAGTTGCAGCTTGAGGGCCCGCCTCCTCCTCGGATGAGTCAGCAGCTGAAAGGAGGGAGGAACAGGAGTGCCTTTAGCGTGAGGTCAGGGTGGCAGCAAGGGAGGCATGAGTGCTGCAATGTACTGGATTGGATCGACAATCAGAGATCATGCTGGTGGGGGGAACAAGTGGTAGGGGAGAGATCCAAAAGGTGAGAACCTTACCATCGTAGGCCACTATGGGGTCGGCAGATGCAGAGGTGACAGGAGGACTCAGCCGGGTCCCCATGATCGTCCGGACCCTCTCCTCTAGCTCGCTGAGGGCCTGGATGTTAGGCGCGCCTCCTCCATGGCGCCTTTGCTCATGCCTCATTTGGCCCAGCTTCGCCTGCAAGAGAAAGGATGGGAATTGCTGTAACGTGCTGCTCTGAGCACATATCACCTGCCCCCCATGGTTGAATAGCCCTTACATCATGAAGTAAGCACACACCACCTGCCCCCCATGGTTGAATAGCCCTCACATCATGCAGTGAGCACACATCACCTGCCCCCCATGGTTGAATAGCCCTCACATCATGCAGTCAGCACACATCACCTGCCCCCCATGGTTGAATAGCCCTCACATCATGCAGTGAGCACACATCACCTGCCCCCCATGGTTGAATAGCCCTCACATCATGCAGTCAGCACACATCACCTGCCCCCCATGGTTGAATAGCCCTCACATCATGCAGTCAGCACACATCACCTGCCACCCATGGTTGAATAGCCCTCACATCATGCAGTGAGCACACATCACCTGCCCCCCATGGTTGAATAGCCCTCACATCATGCAGTCAGCACACATCACCTGCCCCCCATGGTTGAATAGCCCTCACATCATGCAGTGAGCACACATCACCTGCCCCCCCATGGTTGAATAGCCCTCACATCATGCACTGAGCAGCATGTGCATGTGTCTTTCCTGAAAGGGCCATGGGTGCTGGCTGACAGATGGCCTCTGGGGGTTTGGACACCCTCTAGCCATAAAGTCAGATGCACATGGAGGGATGAATAAGATCGTGGAAAATGCACTCACCCTGACGACCCGAGTGAGGTCGTTGAACTTCTTTCTGCACTGGACCGCACTCCTATGGACCACACTTCTGGATGCCACTCTGGTAGCCACTTCCCTCCAGGTGTGCCATCCTCAGGGTACAGTGTCTGACAGCGGCGCTCCACAGCGCCAACCAAAGCCTGGAGGGCCACCTCGTCAAAGCGCTCAGCCCTCTGCCTCACCCTCAGCATGTCTGCACAGCCTGGAACACCTCTGGT
This sequence comes from Somniosus microcephalus, assembly GCF_052327205.1. Lineage (NCBI taxonomy): Eukaryota > Metazoa > Chordata > Chondrichthyes > Squaliformes > Somniosidae > Somniosus > Somniosus microcephalus. Next base: position 84,897,398 of record NC_141001.1, read on the forward strand.
AAGTCTGAACCGAATTTAAGGCGTGCCAGGAAGTGCTTTGTCTGGTGATCCTAATTGACCCGCCCCTTTAAGAGCTGTCCGGCGCCAGTGTGTCTCGGGATCAGTGATTATTGACAGCACCTGCGCTCCGCCGCGCCGCAGCGATATTGGGTAGCGCCTCCGCGTTAGTGCCTTAAGAGTCGCGTGCAGCACCTGATTTACCGCTGCAAACACCATCAGGGGCGCAACGACCCAATATCGCGCCAGGTGGCGCTAATTCGCAACTGGCGGTAGTCTTTGCGCTTCGCCAGATCTAATGCCCCAAACAGGGCTATACTGAATTTCTAGGCTGCCTTTTAAAAGTGGGTTGACATCAGATATAGGAAACAAGTTTCAGAGGTAACCAAATGGTTTGTAATTAAAGACAACTGACACACCACATTGCATAGAAAGGGACAGATTCACTCAGTTGCTCTTTATGACAACATATCACTAAAGCGATTATTTATTTTTCCAAATGAAAATCCAATCTTTTTTATGGTGGGTATTTTATTACATAACAATTTGTCCAAAGCTGTTTTTCTATTATTAAAAAAAAAAATTCAAGTCAACTTTCAATGAAAAATCACATACATACAACATGCATTGCTGCATTGATTTTCTTCAAAAACATCATTGAGTATGTGCACAAACTCTTCTGTCAGTCAGAATTCCTGTGTGGCAGAGCTAATGATTAATTCAATTACATCAGAATTCACGTGTAAAGATAATATAACATGACAATGCAATGTTTTCACAGACCAATTGTGATAAAATAACCCAGATCAAAATGTCGGGAATCAATTTTATTTTGAGATAATATAAAGATCAACACATTGCTTCAACACAAACAGCTACATGACAAGCAGACTGCAAAACAACACCTTTGAACACTACAGCATAAATTCACAATCTTCAGGACTGTCGAGATTTTTTTGTTTGTTTTTGAAGTATGTCAGGGCACATCCATCAATCATCTGTGCGGACCGCAGAACTAATGTTTAACCAAATATTTCATCTGAGACTATAAAATTATGAGACAGTGAAGCAGAAAAACTTCATCCACTCTACTTGCAAATGATGAAATTGGTAAGAACATTGTGATCTTTCATTAAAAAAAATGTGATTTACTCATCAGTGCGGCTACATTTAATTACAGGTTTCATGTTGTCCTAGTTTGATTTTTATTGTGATGAATTATGGGCATTTGCTAGTGTCACCCTTTCTGCGGGTTTATTGATTGTAGGTCTCTGCTAGTCCCATCATTCTTTGTTGCTGTTATATTAGGCTTGTCAATACCACCTGATCCATTGGTCTTTTTGGTGAGAAGCTAAATTATAGGGTGGAGAGATTACTGTTTTCAACACGTAATTGAAAGCGTTCATTAGTGCTATTATTAGCAATATACCTTATTTTTCTTTGATTTCCAACACTTGTTTGGCAATTGCCTTTTCTGAAGAAAACCTTTCAATTCAACTGAGGTTTTGTTGTGCTGAAATTATCCATTTTGCAGAAGTGTTCCATTAAATAACGGAGACAGTTACCATTTGCTGAACCAGAGAAAAATAATGTATTACTTTAACAAAAAAATACCACCGTATCCTGCAAAATTCCATTAAAAAAGTCGTATGTGTGCGCCATGATTTGAAATATTCTTTTGTGAATTACCTTTCACAAATATTTGCATAACAGACTAAGTTTGCTCCTAAAAAGTTGTAGAAATTTTAAGTCATTGATGGACTGCATATTACTTTGTGTTTTAGCAAAAGGGGAATTGTCCTACCTCAGATAGTATGGTTCAATATCTATATATTATATAGGGCTTTGGTGAGACCACACCTGGAGTACTCTGTAGAGTTTTGGTCTCCTTATCTAAGGAAGGATATACTTGCCTTGGAGGCAGTGCAACAAAGATTCACTAGATTGATTCCTGGTATGAGAGGGCTGTCCTATGAGGAGGGATTGTGTAGAATGGGCCTATACTCTCTGGCATTTAGAAGAGAGAGGTGATCTCATTGAAATGTATAAATTCTTAGAGGGCTTGACAGGGTAGATGCTGAGAGGTTGTTTCCCCTGGCTGAAGAATCTAGAACTAGGGGTCATATTCTCAGGATAAGGGGTCAGCCATTTAGGACTGAGATAAGGAGAAATTTCTTCACTCAGAGGGTTGTGAATCTTTGGAATTCTCTTCCCGGAGGGTAGCGGATGCTCAATTGATGAGTATATTCAAGACTGAGAGCGATAGATTTTTGGCACTAAGGGAATCAAGGGATATGGGGATCGGGCGGAAAAGTGGAGTTGATGTAGAAGTTCAACCATGAACTTATTGATTGGCAGAGCAGGCTCAAGGGGCCGTATGGCCCAGGAGTGTGATGGAATACTCTCCACTTGCCTAGATGAGTGCAACTCCAGCAACACTCAAGAAGCTCGATACCATTCAAGACAAAGTACCCCACTTGATTGGCACCTTCAACATTCACTCCCTCCACCACCAGCGTACCGTGGCTGCAGTGTGCACCATCTACAAGATGCACTGCAGCAACTCACCAAGGCTTCTTTGACAGCACTTCCCAAACCCGTGACCTCTACCACCTAGAAGGACAAAGGCAGCAGGCGCATGGGAACACCATCACCTGCAAGTTCCCCTCCAAGTTACACACCATCCTGACTTGGAAATATATCGCCGTTCCTTCATCGTCACTGGGTCAAAATCCTGGATCTACCTCCCTAACAGCACTGTGGGAGTACCTTCACCACACTGAGTGCAGCGGTTCAAGAAGGCTGCTCACCACCATCTTCTCAAGGGCAATTAGGGATGGGCAATAAATGCTGGCCTTGCCAATGATGCCCACATCCCAGGAACGAATAAAAAAAACAACACCCAGCACATCACTGCAGGAGTTCCTCAGGGCAATGCCCTCAATCCACCCATCTTCAGCTGCTTAATCAATGACATTCCCTCTGTCTTAAGGTCAGCAGTGAGGCTGTTCACTAACAATTCTACAGTGATCATCTCCATGAAAATTCACAACTCCTCTGAAAATGAAGCAGCCCATGCTAGTTTAAAAGAGGACATGGACAATATCCAGGCTTGGGCTGACAGGTAACATTGAAATCACGTAACTCTCAGGCAGTGACCATCTCCAACTAGAAAAACACCCCGCTACCTCCTTCTGACCTTCAGCAGAACCACCATTGTTCAGTCTCCATTATTAGGGCTCCAAATATCGCCATGGCTGCAAAAAGAGTATAGATTTTTTGCAACTAGTCGTTCACTTTGTTGTGTATGTGCCTTTAAGAGAAGAACTGATTCTATACTGCAGTACCGGCAGTGACCACCCCTGTATATAAAGCCATCGCAGGCTTCTGTATTTCAGTCTTGAATTACTCTCTGTTCAGTAAATACCTGCTTTATTGTTCTCCTGCAGTCTGAGTATTATTGATCCTCGGACATTACACTGGCGACGGGCAGGTTTGAACTCGCCTGCAGTACTGCATCACCTCAAGGGGACCTTTTCCCTGAAGAGAAGCTTCTTGGAGGTCGAAGTCAGAACGGCGGGCGTCGACCGCGGGCAACCGCCCAGGGATCCATCGGAGAGTTGCAGGGGAGGCTGTGGAGAGCTGGGCCTGGCTCCCCAGTCGAGGTGTTCCAGCAAGTCGTGCTGGTAGCAGGTAGTGCGCTGACCCTTCCGGACTGCGGCGGGCTCGGGCTCGATCGAGTGGCTCTGCAAAGGGGCCGTGCAGCGTCGTCGGGAGGAATAGAGAGAGAGAGGGTGGAGCGCACAGGGCGCAGTCGGTGCTCAAGAACAGGGCAGCGTGGAGAGGATAGAACGCGGGGAAGGAAAAGTGAGACACTCCGAAGCCGCGGGTCGCCGCCATTACCCTGTAGAATGCTAGGAGCAGCGTGGCAGCAAGGGGAAGAAGGAAAAGCGTGGGAGGCGCCATTTTATTACATTGGGGAAGAAGGAAAAGCGCAGGAGGCGACATTTTAAATCACTCACGATGCCGAAGAGTGGCAGTATCACTGCTTTCGACAACGAGGTAGAAGACTGGACCACGTATGTGGAAACAATTGAAGTGTACTGCAAGGCAAATGAGGTGGCCGATGGAAAGAAGGCGTCGGTATTATTAAATTTGATGGGCGCGAGAACGTACGGTCTATTGCGGAATTTAATTACCCCAGCTAAACCAATGGAGAAAAGTTTTGAAGAGATTGTTAATATCTTATAGGAACACCTAAACCCTACACCGCTGCTGATAGCAGAAAGATTCAAGTTCCATAAAAGAAACCAGCACAAAGATGACAGCAATGCTGACTATCTTACAGAACTACGCAAGTTATCGAAGCACTGCCAGTTCGGAGCAGGACTGGCAGACACCTTGCGGGATAAGTTTGTCTGCGGGCTCCAGAGTGAAAGGAACCCAGAAACGACTACTTTCGGAAAAGGACCTGATGCTAGAACAGGCTTTCAGCGTGGCAGTATCCTACGAAGCAGCAGCACGGGGAGCTGCGGAAATACAACAGAAACCACAGGAATACAGCGCTAACGAAATGGCGTATGGAGCAGAAAAGTGCTATCGCTGCGGCAGAACAACCCATGATCGGAAGGACTGCTGGGTTAAGGACAAGGTATGTAGGCAATGTGGGAAAATGGGACACATAGCAAGAGTCTGCAGGTCGGGAAAGAAAACCAACACTACAAGAACTACTAAGGAAAAGTACAAGAAAGTAAAGAAATTGACAGACAGTAGTTCGGAAGATCAGGAGAGTGATAAGGACTCCGGGAGCAGGAGACTAAGTTGTCTAAAGTTTCACAACGTGATCGCAAAAGAGGATCACCGAACCATTTGGGTCACCCTCATGATAGCAGGGTCCCCAGTAAAGATGGAATTGGACACAGGATCAGCCCTAACTGTCATGAATCGACGAGACTATGAGCGGCTATTCACACACATACCCTTGAAGGACACGTCCATTGTATTGAAGACATACACGGGGCAAAAAGTCTACCCCAGAAGAAAAATAAGGGTGCCAGTTGAATACCACGGCAAGGAAACACAGAAACTGTATCTATATATACTACCAGATGGAGGACCACCATTATTGGGACGTGAATGGATCCAAAAATACAATTGGATTGGCATTCCATTCAGGCGCTAACTGTGACTGATAAAAAGGATGATGACGTCACACCTGGACGACTGTCAAAAATTCTAACTGACGCCAAAGAGGTGTTCCAACAAGGACTTGGGACTCTAAAAGGAGTAACGGCAATGATAAAAATCGAAGATAACGCAAACCCCAAATTTTTTAAGGCCAGACCGGTACCTTACGCGATCCGCCCAGCCGTTGAAGCAGAGCTGGAGAGTCTGGAGCGTTCGGGTGTGCTGTCCAAGGTGGACTGGAGCGAGTCGGCCACACCCATCATTCCTGTAATGAAGAAATCATTGAGCAGCACGCCTGGGGAACCGAAGAAGGTTCGCATCTGTGGGGACTTCAAGGTAACTGTGAACCCAATCCTGCACACAGTACAATATCCACTTCCACGGATAGAAGATATTTTCGCCTCACTATCTGGAGGGAAACGCTTTACAAAGATTGATCTGGCCCAAGCGTATCTACAAATGGAGGTGGAAGAAGCGTCTAGGAAATACCTCACGATAAACACTCACAAAGGCCTTTACCAGTACAATCGACTGGTATTCGGAGTAGCATCAGCCCCGGCTATTTGGCAGAGGGCGATGGAACAAGTCCTGCAAGGGATCCTGGGGACCCAGTGTTATTTGGACGACATCCTGGTTACGGGCGAAAATGACAGTGAACACCTTGCCAACCTGGAGCAGGTGCTCACTAGATTACAAGAATATGGGCTACGAGCCAACCGCCTCAAATGTGAGTTCTTCAGGAGACAAATCTCGTATTGTGGCCACATGATTGATGAGGAAGGGTTGCATAAGTTGCCGGACAAGATTGAGGCTGTAGTCAAGGCTCCAGCACCGGAAAATGTGTCGCAACTGAGGTCGTTCCTCGGGTTGGTGAACTACTACCATAAGTTCTTGCCGAATTTATCCTCAATTGTGCACCCACTGAATGCCCTACTGCAAACTGGAGTAACATGGAAATGGAGTGATGAGTGTAAGCGTGCCTTTCAGAAATGTAAATGCCTAATCACTTCAAAAGAAGTATTGGCCCACTACAATTCAACACTACTGATTCGGTTAGCATGTGATGCGTCTCCCTACGGCATTGGAGCGGTGCTGTCACACAAATTCCCTGATGGTTCAGAGAGGCCAATAGCATTTGCGTCGCGCTCGTTAACCTCAGCCGAGCGTAACTACGCCCAGATTGACAGGGAGGCCCTCAGCCTGGTGTGGGGGGTGAAGAAGTTCAATCACTATCTGCAAGGGCAGAAATTCACCCTAATGACTGATCATCAGCCCCTGGTCACCATTTTTAACCCAAAGAAGGGTGTTCCAGTGATGATGGCGCAACGGCTGCAAAGATGGTCACTTTTTCTAGGGGCACATCAGTACGGCATAGAGTACAAGGGTACGAAACAGCATGGAAACGCTGATGGGCTGTCGCGCCTACCGTTGCCTACGGTAGAGGAAGCACCTGCAGTGGACCCTGTTGAGATATTCCATGCGACCATAGTCGAATGTCTACCTGTTACAAACTCAAGTATAGAGAAGGAAACCCGAAATGACCCGACACTCTCTCGGGTCTATGATTTGACGGTGAAGGGATGGCCAGCACATGGCGACTCACTGTTGCCAGCATTCTCGCCAAGGAGAGAACAGCTGTCAGTGTGCCGGGGGACCTTGATGTGTGGATCCCGAGTGGTAATTCCACCCAAGTTGAGAGATAGAGTGCTCAATGAGCTTCATGAGGGTCATCTGGGAGGGGTAAAAATGAAGAGCCTAGCCAGGGCGTTTGTGTGGTGGCCGGGAATTGATAAAGAAATCGAGGATATGACCAAGAGATGCACAGGATGCCAGAAGGTCCAAAATGCTCCACCACAGGCCCTGCTACATCCATGGGAGTGGCCCTCATCTCCATGGCAACGGGTACAAATTGATTTTGCTGGTCCATTTATGGACTCAATGTTCCTAATCGCTGTGGACGCCCATTCGAAATGTCCTCCACCACCACGGAGAAAACTATTGCAGTCCTATGGACCATCTTCGCCAGGAATGGCTTGCCAGAACAGATTTGCTCCGACAATGGGCCACAGTTTGTGTCAGAGGATTTCCCGAGGTTTCTGAGGAATAATGGGGTGAAGCATTACACATCTGCCCCATATCATCCAGCCACAAATGGATTGGCTGAGAGGTTTGTTCAGACCTTTAAAAAGGCCATAAAGGCAATGCATAATGACGACATACCACTGCAACACAAGGTGGATAATTTCTTATTTGCTTACCGGAATGCGACACATGCAGTCACCAACCAAGCTCCAGCCATAATGTTCTTCAACCGAAGGCTAAGATGTCGCCTGGATTTGCTCAAACCAAACATAAGACGAGATGTTGAGGATAAGCAATTCCAACACATAAATGAGAAGCCAACCAGGAGCTTCAAGATAGGGCAACCAGTCTTGGCCCGCGACTACCGAACAGAAAAATGGCAGCCAGGAACGATATGCACACAGCAGGGACCACTAATGTACACAGTGGATGTTGGAGAGAGCATCGTGAGACGCCATGCTGACCAGATTCTAGAGTCACAGGAACAAACCAAACCCATACCACGAGCAGGTGCACCTGGTAATCAACCCGAAGTACAGATTGCGTCTACCTCAGAAGCAGTGGTATTGGAAGCTGACGAACCAACCAATGACAATGAGCCAGAATCAACTCCGCCGCAAGAACAGGATACTCGAGCAAGGCGCTATCCAGTCAGGATCAGGAAGCCTCCTCAAAGACTGAACTTATAAATGATTATTTCAGTTGATGTATACAGTACAGAGAAAATTGTAATTGTAATTAGTTATTATTTAGTTGTTAAATGAATGTTATGTACTATTTATCTAAAAGGGGAGGAATTGTTGTGTATGTGCCTTTAAGAGAAGAATTGATTCTATACTGCAGTACCGGCAGTGACCACCCCTGTATATAAAGCCATAGCAGGCTTCTGTATTTCAGTCTTGAATTACTCTCTGTTGATCCGCGGACATTACACACTTCCCTACCCCTCAAAGCCTTTCCACCACCTGCAATCTCAAGACCAAGCACTAACTCCTGATTTCAAACATGAAGGATCAAATGAACCTTCCGCCTCCTGTCCCCCCAAAAGTTAACTGGATGAGAGGACAATTAATCTCTTGCAGTTAATTCAAAATACTTTTTTTTATTTACGATGGAATAATCACCACTCATCTGGATGTGTGCAGCTGCAACACTATTCAAGAAACTTAATACTAACCAGGACAGAACAGTGCACCTGATTGATGCCCCTGCCACGGGACTCAATATCCACCCCCTCCACCACCAGCATCACTTGCTGCAGTATGTATTACATGGAAGATGCACTGCAGGAACACATCAAACTTATTTTAACACTACCTCCCAATCCCATGACCTCCACTACCAAGAAGAACAAAGAACAGCAGTATCAAGTGAACACAATCACGTTTGCATTCCCCTCCAATCACGTATCATCCTGACTTGCACATACACAGTTGCTCCTTCATTGCTGACTTAAAATCCTGGATTTCGCTACCCAGCACCATAATGGGGGCACCATCAGCACAAGAACTACATTCAATCAAGGAGAAGTCCCAGCACCACCATCTCAGGGCAACTAATGATGGGTAATAAAAAGGCAGCTTTGCTAGCACCACACACATCCTGAGATCAAATAAAGGTAGTTCAAGGAAGAAATGATATTTAGTGAAACATTGCAAGGGAAATTCATGTCAGACCAACATGGCGTTTCAATGTCTTCAAGATGCACTGATTATTCTAGAATAGCTCTTCAGATCTGAAAGAAAAAAAAGACTTGCATTTATATAGCGCCTTTCATGACCATTGGATGTCCCAAAGCACTTTACAGCCACTGAAATACTCTTTGAAGTGTAGTCACTGTTGTAATGTTGGAAACGCAGCAGCCAATTTGCGCACAGCAAGTTCCCACAAATAGCAATGTGTTAATGACCAGATAATCTATTTTTGTTATGTTGATTGAGAGATAAATATTGGCCAGGGCACTGGGGATAACTCCCCTGCTCTTCTTCAAAATAGCGCCATGGGATCTTTTACATTCACCTGAGAGAGCAGACGGGGCCTCAGTTTAACATCTCATCCAAAAGACGGCACCTCCAACAGTGCAGCTTTCCCTCAGCACTGCCCTGGAGTGTCAGCCTTGATTTTTGTGCTCAATAATCTGACGAATCAGAATCTAGGCATTTTAGTCATTGTGCAGGTGAACAAAGCTGAGGTCACCTATTTACCAGTGGGGTCTCTCTTCGTCTGTTATCCATTTACAACATTCATTCTTTTATTATTTTATTAGTCCAAACAGAAGAAGATATACCCCTCCTCTCCCCTCCGTGGGGAAAGGGTTTGAACACAGCTCCTGGCACTCCAGTTGCTTTTGTGTTTGATCCTTAAACTTCAATTAGAGGCAAGGAGTAAGCGTTCACTCCCAGGTGGTCTTGTGGGGGAAATATCTATCTAGGCTCATGATATTCTGATGGAAATTAGGCATCTTTCAATCCTTCATCATCCAGTGGGAGAGGGGTTTGCATCCAATAAGTTGTGTTGTAGCATAATTAGTGAACCAAGGGTTAAGTGCAAGGTTGTGCTTCTGCCTGTAACTTGCACACCTGCAGTAATGAGTTTAATTTGATAGTAATTAGGCCAGTATAGAAAGCTGGTAAGCGAACTTTGGAGAAGTAATGTTCTGTGATAGTTATGAATAATAAAAAAAATGGATTTGGAATTAACAGCATGTGATGTATTGCCCTCTCATCCAGTTGCATTTTTGGTGGGCAGGGGAGGTGGAAAGTTTATTTGATTCTTCGGGCTGGATTTTGTCAATGGGGACGTGATGGAGGCAGGACTCCCACTTTTTGGGTTGTAGTCCTGCCTCCATCGACTTGTGGCCAACCCACGCTATTTTCCCTTGATTGGCCTTGGCTCAGCAGGCCAATTAAGGGACACCTGGTTACTGGTGACGTCAGTGATTGACATTTCATCTGTCAAGAGCTTTTGACAGATGAAAAATCAGCATTTGACAGCTCTGTGAAGCTGTCAAATACTGACAATCTGTCTTCTAACTTGGTTCCTTCTAGTCAGACTCAGTTAGAGATCTCTCCAGACCAGAAAGCAGAATGCTGCAGATTTTGACATTTCAGCGGCCATTCTGCTTTCTGTGCCGGTGAACTGAGGGACTCCCGAGAATGGAAGGAAGGAAGCCTGCAGGGGAATGTAAAGGTAAGTAAAACTTATTAAAACACTTTACACTTACCTCACACACTTACCTCTACACACATGTACCCATCACTCACCTGCACAATGGACATCTCGACCCCTCCAACCCCTTCAGACTGACGGTCCACCTCGCTAACTTGGCATGGTTCGGAGCCGTCGAGAAGCCCACACTTCAGGGCTAAAAATAGGGATTAGGCAAAAAACCACCTGTTAACAGGCAGTTAATTGGCACTAATCCCCTTCCAGCCTCGAGGAGGCGGCTCCCAGCACAGGTCGGATACCCGCCTCCTGGGACATTGGCACGGAGGCGGGTTGGGGGCGGGATGGGTTCGTGCCCCCCGATTCTGCAATTTTCCCACCACTCCCGCCTCCAAACTCGCCTCCATGGGGCTTGAAAATTCGAGCCCTTCATGTTTGAAATTAGGAGTTGGTGTTTGTGAACAAATATGCATGCAATCTTTTGTCCTTTAATGGAGGCTGTCTCTCTAGCTTTACTCAATATTTAAACTTTAGATTCTAAGGATTTCAGTTTGGGCCCTCCAAGTATGAGCTGAAATGCATCTCAAAGTTTATCCCTAGTTATCTGCACCAGCTCACTGAATAATTGGTACGTAAACCCACAGCCTGATAAATAACTGTATCTGTAATTATAATTGTAATTGCCTGTAACCATTGACTAAGAAATTCAATTCTTGGTTTCTCACTTATTTAATTGAAGTGAGGAAATACGTATGTCTTCATCTAGCTATGGATTTTAACTCATCTGCTGCCAAAAACTAAAGACTCAAGTAAATACAAAGTGTGAATTAATCTGAATTTAAGTTTTTCAAAATTAGCAATGGAAATTGGAGTTTTTGACCAAGTGATGTGATTTGAATAGTCCGTCCCTTAGTAACAGATTAATGTGCATCACACCTCATTTTACCCCTTCTGAAAATCCAATGCCATCAGTCCTGCCCACGTGCATCCCATTGGCAGCTAATATACCAAAGAAAACACAACATTCAAATCATTTGTGCTTTTCATGATGGCAACTTGATAAGAAAATAGTGAGATTATTTTTTTCATTATTTTCACTGCTGTGTGTATCCAGATCCTGTTGTAATCTAAGCAATATATTTGTATCTTAAGTTCTTGGGCTGGATTTTGTGAATGGAGACGTGCTGGAGGCAGGACTGCTGCTTGTCGGGTCTCAGACCTGCCTCCATCAGCTTCTGGCCAACCAGCGGGATTTTCCCCTGATTGACCTTGTTAAGCCCGCCCTGCGGGCTCAGCCGGCCAATTAGGGGGAAGTCACTGACAGAGCAAGTCAACGTCTGACGTGCCATCTGTCAAGACTTCTTGAAAGAAGAAATGTCAGCATTTGACAGCTCTGTGAAGCTGTCAAACACTGACATTCTGTGTAGTTTGATGAGGCCTTGTGTTCAGGACTCATCAACCCTTTCAACTTTGTAGAAATAAGATGACTGTTGGTTCGGAGGATCCAGCAGCCAGCCTGTGAAATCTACAACGAAGATGTCGGAACTCCAGAACAACCGTGACTGAAGGCTGTAGGCAGAAACAAAGGTTAATGAACAATTTCTAACACTTAACACTCACCTCACATACTTACCACTCCACACTTGCACCCAGAACTCACCTCTACATCTCACTTTCAGGCCTATCCGACACCCGCAGGCCTCCTACTCGACTCTTCCAGCCCGGCGAGGTTCTCCAAGGCCGGAAAGCCTTCACCTGAAAAGGTAAAATGGGACTAATCCTTTTTTCTGCCTGTTAACTACCTGTTAACAGGCAGTTAAAAGGATTTAATCCCTTTCCCGCCTCGAGGAGACGGGACCCGGGGCAGGGCGGCTTCCCACCTCCTGGCAAAAGGGCACGGAGACGGGATTGGGGCGGCTTTGCCACCCACCCCCACTTTCTGCAACTTTACCGGCAGTCCCGCCTCCATACTCGCCTCCTCGAGGCTGAGAAAATCCAGCCCAAACTTGAATTGATCTGCCCGTCTGGTGATCTATTTAAAATATGTACACTTTTTGCTGAAGTTGCACAGTCATGGTCATTTTAATGAAAAGCAGTTTCAAGGATGCATCAACACAATCTGGTGCCATAACTCTAGGGTCAGAATTGGTCTGACTTCAGAGCACAGTAATGCCAAGTGGTGTGAGACTTCACGTGCGAGGCTGCCTGGCATCAGTTGGGCTTGGCATTCTATACAGCATAACTGCAACGTAGTGCAAAACCAGGTATAAAAGGTGCTCAGACAGTTTATTGGACAATAAAGTATTTTTAATTGATGAGAAAGCATACTACCAACTGCATTCTCATCATTTTTTTTTACAAAGCTACCTGGCTTAGCATGTGTGAATAGAGTTCCGTACATGTATGTTAGCAACACTCTGCAATTGTGTGGTAGCATGTCTGAACAGAGCTCTGAACATGTCCGTTAGCATACATGAACAGAGCTCTGAACATGTATGTTAGCAAACATGAACAGAGCTCTGAACATGTATGTTAGCATGCATGAACAGAGCTCTCTCGTGGCAAATAAAACACCATATGCAATCAATTGCAGCCCCTAACGTAACTTGAGTGTTGCTAGTTGCCTTTTGTATCCGATTAGTTTCGGACTGGTAGTATAGTATAACTGCAGCTTAACAGCTTAGTTGGTTTAGGAGCCATGCATCTTCATAGTGGCCTAAGGAATATGTAACTGATATGTCAGATTTTTCCTGTCACTATCTTTTTTTCTCAATATACTTCTCATGCAGACTGTCTCTTTCTTCCTTTGTATGCTTCCTGGTTTCCTAGGGATTGATCAGTCATGTCATGATGGTGCCCTGGGTCTTACTGCTGCAATCTGCTGAAAGATTTCTGAATGTGCCTTTCCAGGGACTGCAGTGGTATTTTTGATATTATAAATATAGTTTGAAAAACAGTTTAGCTTTAATCGTACCCACCTGAACCCATTATTTCAGCCTGTGAAACAATCACCTAATAGGTATCAAATATGTGACTGAGTTTACTCATAGCACACTCAGCAAATGGTCCCACAAGGTAAAGGACATTTTAGATTGCATTCCAGGTATTTTGAAAAATGAAATTGACGTAAGAAAACTACTAGGCACTTGGTCTAAGCGTTAAACAAAGCTTTAATCAACTGTTTTACAATATGGAGGTCTAGTTGTGTCCTTCACTAGTTCCTGTTAAGAATGTCCTGCGCAAGCTGGGCCCGTGCCCGAGTATTTATACTCTCCCTGGACAGCGCCACCCGCAGGCTGCTCAGTATTATTTTCATAAGTCTTTCTTTCATGAATGACTGATTCATGTCAGAAATAATTGTTTTCTTTCACACAGTTGTGTATTACACAATTAAAGCAATATGAAGGCTACACAAGTTAATAGAAACCTCCAATATTCAATGGTGAACTTACCATAGACAGTAATTATTGAAGATAACAAACTGCTCCTTTGCTTTGCCAAGGATGAAAAGAGAAAGGAAATTCATTAAATTAATTGTATGCAAATTGAAACAGGAAGTAAACAAAAGATTGATAAAGTTAGTGTTCTGGACTGATGGACCATTTTATATGCAGATAGCATCCTCTGGAGGTGGTTATGTGTTAGCAGTCTGTTTGTATGAAGCAGAGGTCATTTGACCTTTCTACCTTTCTTCCTGTGTGAGAGGTCATTTGACCTTCCTACCTTTCTTCCTGTGTGATCCAGGAAGTAGAATCCCAGGAAGTAGAATTCCAGGAAGAACCTGAACTGAGTAATGGAGAATTCCATGAGGGATTCACAATCCAATGTAATCTGAGCTCATATGTTAGGCCAAACGCAATATCTGTGAGTATCTTTGTCTATTAGCATGACAGCAACTTTGTCAGTGTAGTATTTTGATAACACTATGTTTATAAAAGGTTAATATTTGATAGTTACAGAAGTTAGTCCAAATGTTAACTAGTTATACAATTAGTCTACTCTACTGTTGTAAATATGTAATATCGAATGTATAGTACTCAGTTTATGTACAAAACATACTTTGTCTTTGTTTACAGTTTCACAAATTTGTTCAAGTAAAGCTTCAAAACAGCAAACAGCTTCACGAGGAATTATTTTGAATGAGTGTTTAACTTGTTGGATAACTAGATAGGAGCACGTCTAGCGAGGCCAGTACAGTTAGGGACAATTATCATTTAATTTTAAATCTTAAATTTTGAATTGCTCATTAAAGTAAACCGAAACATATAAAACTGTAGGTAATCATTTATTAGGGAATAAACATAAAGGTGCCGCTGGCTTTAATATGGTAGATAATGAATTATGGTTGAGAGTTTGACTGAGCCCTGGTCTTGATCCTTGAACCACAAAAAAAAGTAATTGGCCGGAATTTTCCTTACTTTGGTGGGCCCGATGCGGCCTGTGTCCGTGGTGGGTTGTGAACCCACTGCTGGCTCCATCCCACTGTAGAAAATGAACTTACCTTAATGGGGCCTATTAAGCCCACCCAGCATGTTACCCAGCCCAATGAAATGGAGAGGGTCTGGTGATGTCATTCTGGATGCATTTTAAGCTGGGATCCTTAAAGGGACCATGGCCACTTGAATTTTAAGTTTAATCTAACATAGTGGGTGTTGAATCTTCACTGTACAATAATATAATAAAAGTTATATATGAGTGACAAAGAAATATTTAAATATTATCATTAAGAAATATGATGCCATCTACAAATATGATCAAGAACATAATTTAAAAAGTACATTAATTGGGAAGATATTGGTGCTTCAGTCACAAATCTATAGACTTTTGTATCAGTAACTGGTACAAATAAAAGATATGTGTGTATATGTAATACAGAAAATTAAGCAGATTTTAAATGTAATTGTAAAGGTGGATTTACAATCTTATGCAAGTTCAGCAGAAGAGCTGTGGAATTCCTGACAGTGTAAGGGGTACTTACAATGTGTTTCTGGGATTTCTGCAGCTCTTCCGTTGAAGTTAACAATGGACAAGTGAGAGAACCTCTGCAGAAATTTGCCCTAAAGTCTAGACTGAAAAATTAAATTAGTCATATTCAGGGACTGAAAACAAATTGAACCAGTGATGAAAATGAAATTGTTACGGTTGATGACTTGATTTAATGTGTAACTGGATAATCACAGTATACAGTGAGAAAAACCTGACCAGAAACAACACAAAAAATATTTAAATAGTACATGTCATTTTGTATAGTACAGATCAATTAATTGCAATTACTGTTGAATTGGACGTAACAGCCGAGAATGGCCAATGAAAAATGTATTTCCCTCATCATCCACAGTAGCACTTACAACCCTTCAGGAGTTTCTGAATTAACATTTACCAGTAGCTTTTCAAGTAGAACAGAATCTCCATCAATCTGTTAGCTGATGTAATCAACATGTTTTTATTTTGGTTTGTTTTCCATGCTGTCAAGTAATCAGCTGGAGCAATGGCCACAGAGCTCACGCCTCAGGTTGACAGAAATGGTTCCCGAGCAGTGTGAATCCCGTGGCCATGCAGGAAAGTTTAAAAAGTAGGGGGAGAAAAGCTCTGAAATGCCTGTAAAGTAACTCTTAATGATTTCAATTGGATCCCCCGCTGCTGCAGGTCGGGTCAGCTCCACGATGACAGACGCGCCTGTGGGAAAGGCACGTGGGAGCAAGATGACAGCGGGTTCCCGACCCGCCGTCAAAAATAACAATTTTCCCACCTGACCCACCACCCATCTGGCCCACTACCACCCTGGAAAAATCAACCCATTAACTTTTCTTTTGATAGCATGATGGACAGTGAGAATATAACTGAATATGAAAACGTGAAGTATAAGGGGACATTATAACTAGATTGCAAAATGTGCTGATCATAAAGATCATTAATAATTGTTTGAAAATGTGGTCCAAGCTTCCACCTATTGCTGTAGAGTTACTTGGAAGCAGAAGCTGTCTCTTTTTGAGTGGTATGCTGCTGTTACACCTATGGGAATTAAAATAACAGTGCACCTATTTGTACCAGTATGAAATGTCCCAGAGGTGCTGTTCATACATATAATTGGAGCAACATTCTCTCTGTAGAACTGCTTCAGATTGCAAAGTCCTTCTGTTTTAGACTCCTTAGGGAAGGCATCATCATCAATCTCATTGATACTGTCCCACAGCCATTGCATCTTTTGCTTGCTGGTATGCAAATATGGCTTGAGCTTCCTTGACTGATATTAGTCTTGCAGTGTGTACAAACAATTTGAAATTCACCATGATTGACCGAAAAATTATTCTATACAATAGCGGTTACATTTTGTTTTCAAAGACTGCATTGAAATACCTTCTCCAATATATTTATAGTTGGGTGGTAAGTGATTCCCCTTTATCTTTTCCATTCAGTACCATTAGGCAGGATGGAGAAGCTATAGATATGCTACTGTTTGACCAGGCAGGAACAACGGAGTGTGTTTTGGAGGATCTTACAATTCCCAAGTGTATATTGCAACCACTAGCTAATTCACTTGCTATATTTTTTTCATTGCAGTGGGACAGAGAGGAATGTAAGTTAATCCTAGTCAATTAGACATTTAAGATGATACAGTAACTGCGAATTCCATCAATGTCACTTTTATGGTGTCGAGGAGCAAGTAGCATCAGATCTCTGTCTAGGTATTACAGCGAATTGTATAAAACCCTCAGGAGTATGAGGTTGAGTGAGATTTGAGCAGTGTGGTTGCATGACCAGCATCTCACCATATGGTTTGATATGCTTACCCAATCCAAAAGTAGTAGACTTTGGGTGCATTTACAATGGCCCGTATTTTCCGATCGCAGGCCTCCCGCGGGCGGCGGCCTGCAATCTGGAAAATTCTACACCCTTATTACCTGAGGGCTCCTGGGACACACACGCTTCTGATCCTGGGCCTCTCCAAACTCCAAATGTGCAGGGCCCACATATCCCAGAGGCGCAGGTAGTTCGCAGCATCCCTGGGATCATGTGGGCCATGGGGAGCCAATCAAAGAAGGGAATCTCCCTTCATACATTTGACAGGAAGACCTGTCAAATATATGAATGGAGATCACCCCAAACACATAGTAAAACTTTAAATAAATGTAAAAAAAAATCACATTTTTTAAATGTCTTGAAATTACAATAAATTAAGTATTTTAAACAAAAATTTAATTTTTTGAAAAGGTTTTTTACGGGGCTAAAAATAAATGTACCTTTATAAAAGTATTTTTAAATGATAAATCAGTGGAAATTTTTTAAAAACTTTTTTCAACTCTTGCCTGCTTTTACCAGGCGCAAGAATTGTAAGGGTTTTCTGCAGGTGGAGGGTCTCCAGAAAACGGAACTATCCGCCCACAGAGGCCCTTCTCCAGGGCAGCCGGAGGATCTGTCAAGACCATTCTTACAGATCAGAAATGCCGGTTTTCAGCACATGCACCGTGCATGCCTGAAACCGGCATTTCTGATGTCCTTATGGGTGGGTACACAGCGCATACCCACCCGTAGGGATCAGAATATCTGGGCCATTATAATTGCAGAGTCAGTATTTTAACTTTGCACTGATGCTGCAGTTATGGTATAAATGCAGTCTAAATCTGGAGCCAGGATCTGATCTGACACTGCAGCAAAGCAGAGTAAGACTTCCTGTATGAGGCACTCTCACTCCTGTTCAGTCAGTTTGGGTCTCAACTCCTGATTTGCATTACAGAAGTTTAGTGAAGCATAATTCATTTCACACCAATATTAAACTTGTATATGCCACCTAAAGTTTACCACTTGCAGGATGGTGTGATTTGAGTGGCCAGAGTTAGAGGTTTTTTTGCGGTTTGCAAAAACCATAGACACGAGAGGTTATTTGATGAAACCTCTAGGAAGGCATCCAACCAAACCTAATTTCCAGTTATTTGGGGGAAAAAAACACTAGGTTTTATCCCCTCCAGAAACAAATTATAGCATATTCATCATCAACATAAGAAATTGGACCATAAACACAGATTCATTCCCCAAATGCTGGAGCCTGCATAAAGTAAGGCTAGCCTGAAAACCAACTGTCATTTCTTGTTTCGAAAGGGCAGTTCATTGGAGGGTCGCACACTGAATGACTTTGTGCTATGTTAGTATTCAGCAGCTAATGATCATTTAACTGTAAAGTTTGTTCCTTGAGAGATCATTCTGGTGCATTATAATTTCATTAGCTTAACAATTACACTTTTATTATGAATCAATTGGAAATATTCCATGCTAAATTGATTATAGAACAAAAATATACTTAAATCACTAACAACTATTTTAACCTACCAGTGAGTGGCTGTTTTTCCTTTCACCAGAAGTACATTTTCTGTACAAAAACAGCATCTTAAAAATGGCTCTAAGCATGCAGTAAACTAGGGCTTTTCTGTAATAGGCACAGACTTGGGGGAGTAGTGTAATCTGAGATGATTACATTTGTTTTGCTCTGGACGGGCTCATTGCCAGCCAGCAGCCTGCTTGTCTGTGTTTTCAGTTAAACCAGTGGATACAAATTCACCATGCTTTGGGGAGCCACTCCACACATCACCATGGCTCACTGCCCAGATTCCAGTGCATAACTTGTAAGCCTGCTCTTTTGATTCAGGATCTCTCCCCAACTCTTATTTATTTAGGTTCATAACAAAGTGCAAGTTCCACTGCAGTCCCACATCTTCAGTGATTTGAGACGTACATTGTTATGCAATCCCTGAACGGGAATACCGTGGCATAGGCTCAGCATTATTCTTTTACCACAATATTTTGCACCACAGATTGCGCAAGGTGCCACTCAGTCCACTCCAAAAAGGCAGGAAACACCATGTTGTCAGACAGTGGCATTAAAACTAGGCGTTGATTTTATTGATAAGATTTATAATTACGTGGTATCAAAAGGAATGCAGTAGACAATCAGCAACGTTGTGCAAGTCAAACATTTTGATGCTGATTATAATACAATATTTGACCGAAGTCCAAATTAATGGCCCAGAAATTTGGGTCGGGGGCTTCCCGCGGGTGCAAGCCCCCGACCTGCACTTAGCTTGCACGCCGGCCGTTGAGCTGTGAGCCCCCGTGGAATTCCGATCCTGGGCCTCCTCCAACTGCTGGCGCGCAGTGCTTGCGTATCCCAGGGGCGCAGTTAGTTCGAAGCGGCCCCTGGGATCACGTGGGCCATGGAGAGCCAATCGGAGCAGGGAATGCTTCATTCATAAGTTTGACAGGAAGGGCTGTCAAACTTATAAATACTATAAGCCCCAAAACATCACTAAATCTTCAAATAATTTTTTTTTAAATCACATTTTTTAAATAAACTATAAATTACATGAAATAACTATTTTAAACAATAATTTAAATTTTTGAAAAAAAAAAAAAATTTCTAACGGGGCTAAAAATAAACTTACCTTTCTTTAAAGTATTTAAAAATAATAAACCTGTGGAAAAAATGTTTCAATTGTAATTAATTCACCACTTACCTTGTAAAAAGCAGGCCTTGTGACTGCTTTTAACATGTCTAACTTCTGGCGACTTACCCTCCCGGGAAAACCTGCAAAAAAAAACGTAAGTTCGATGCGCACGCGCAGCCTCTCCTGCGCACATGTTCAACCTCTTTCAGGGGAATGGAAGTGCCGGTTTCCCACGCATGCGCAGTGCATGCAGGAAACCAGCACTTTCATTGGGCTTACGGGTGAGTACCCCATGCGTACTCACCCGTGGAGACCCGAATTTCTGGGCCAATATTATCTTAAATCAGAGAGTTCAATTCAGGATATTTTAACTGAAATTTTGGTGAATATAACATGGGTGATTTTCCTTTCTAGTCTAGTCTCCCCATTGCAAAGTGGAAACAAAAACAGTTCAAGCAAGTGGACTATGGAATAAGGAAAGCCAGCAGCATTTATCTATTCCATGCCAGTATCTGACACCCTCAATCACAGCAATCCTTTCACATTAGTCAAGTAAACATGTTTTAATCAATTTTGCTTTCAGGCAGATAATGTGTGACCTGCCAGCTTCCAGCATTTAAATGGGTTTCAGAATATTCTAATGCCTGACTTCATGTCAAATCGCTTGGTGCTGAGAAGAATCCTTCTAATATCTGCAAGCTTTGCGTGCATCCAACATGTGAGAGGAGAGAATTTCTGGTCCAACAATCGTAGTGAATCTCCCCAGGGAAAACCAGCTGGGCTAGATAGCCCCGGAGAAATATATACATCCCTCAACAGTGTTTGTGCATTGCTTTAACCCAGACAAAGAACAAGTGCAGGTAGTTGAAGTCTCAAGGGGTCTGTCTGTAACTCAGATTACTCTTTAATGTGGGAACAACAAAACGACAGATCCAGGTATTTCTATTTTAATAGTAATAGAAACATAGAAAAATAGGAGCAGGAGTAGGCCATTCGGCCCTTCGATCTTGCTCCGCCATTCAATATGATCATGGCTGATCCTCTATCTCAATACCATATTCCCACTCTCTCCCCATACCCCTTGATGCCTTTTGTGTCTAATAATTCCTTTCTGAGATAACACATGAAAGGTACTAGCCCCACTAGAATGATATATTTATTGAATTGGAGTAAATAATGTAAACAAAGACATATATACATATTATACATGTACAGGTATACCAACAGCCAATTTTCAAAATGACACACATGGGTTGTCCATGTATATCTGTTAATATTTATTGTTTTCATGATGGGAGAAATATAAGATGGCAATGCACAGATAAATACTTATGTAGATAAATATATTGTTAACTGAGAACAGGAGTCAAGCAGCAAAAGTAAGTAGTGTTGGCAGCAAATTTAAAATTCTATGCA
This sequence comes from Somniosus microcephalus, assembly GCF_052327205.1. Classification (NCBI taxonomy): domain Eukaryota; kingdom Metazoa; phylum Chordata; class Chondrichthyes; order Squaliformes; family Somniosidae; genus Somniosus; species Somniosus microcephalus. Next base: position 84,918,682 of record NC_141001.1, read on the forward strand.
TTTCTTAAATAACTATCCCCTTCCATCCCTACGGATGCACACATTTCTATCAGGGATATACTTATTTCATAGTTGATAGTTTTTAATCAAATAATTATAAGGAATGTAAGTGTATTCATATTCAACAGACCAACCAGCATACCACTTCCCCATGGGCCTCCTCAGTAGTTACCCTCTCCCTTCACAAAGCCAGTCCTCTCCCCCCTTCACAGAGGCATACTCTTGCTCTAACCACCTCCCCAAAAGGCAATCTACTTTTCTACCCCATTCCTCTCTTTGATGTGTTCCTTACTGCCAAAAGCAGATACAGCCTCAAAAAAGCTGGCAACTTAAACGGTCCTGAATATAGACCTGAAAGTGCAGTGGGGCACAGGCTTGTTTTAAGTTAAGCTGCAGGTGTACCTCGCTTGTGTACTGGCAAAAATTGTCGGATTTTCCTTCATTTCTTGTAGAGAAAATTGCAGGCTATTGTGTATGTACTTTGGTTTCCTCTGTTACTAAAAATTGTTTGTACCACTGCAACATGTGACATGGAGGCACTCTTTCCCCCTCACCCCTCTCAGTTCACGTTGGTAATTGTCACCTCCTCCCCAGCTCATACTGCCACTCTTCCCCCACCCAGTTCACATTGGCTTTTTCATCTACCCACAGCCCTCCACCCCTCCCTAGTTCATGCTGGTACCTTTCACCTTTCACCCCGGCTCCACCGTCCTTTTCTGCTTGCATTCTCCTTCATCTTACATTTTCCATCGCACCCATGCTCTCATAACCAATCCTACAAGGTGTAGATGGTAAAGAGAGAGCCCACATTCGGTTATGTAAACTTAGTTTGGCCTTATTCAGAGCTGAAATTCTTTCTATTACTGTTTCCACTTTCTTTTATTTGTAGGAGCATTTAACAAAAAAAGCCAAATTATTTTCGAATTTCCTCGCACGATGCGCAGAGATTTAATGAAACCCCTCATTAATGTCAGTTTCTGATCTAAAGTCATACAGAATCGTTATATATCTAACAAATATATGATCATTTAAATTGCTCCAAAGAAATGGTCGAATGCTAATATTACACAGCAGTTTATTGTAAAATTTTGCTTTCTACAAGGCTTTATTTATTTCCTGAAATTAACCTGGCAAGTATTTAGTCACTTAACATGCAAAAAAAACTAAACAAGCACAAACTATCCCCCTTCTAATGTTGTAAACTCATAAACTGTTATATGGCAAATTATTCCAAGTTTTTCCTGTAATATATAGTACATACATATATTTACTGTTTCCATGCTGATGTAAAGTTGTTTTTGATGCGTATCAATATAAAAGAGGCTTTGCAACTCTGGAGTCAGCTCCGTGATCTGACTCTCGACTATGCTAACACCAAGCAGTGTAAGAACACCTTCAAGAATTAACCTCACATCACTTGGGCTTTGCAACAGGTACAGCAACATTTCAGTCCAATGCAAGGCAAAGTGTCACATTTTCTGATCACTTTTCCACAGAAAGGATTTGGGAATAAGTTATGACTGCTTTTAAATTAAAGTGATGCCACAAAGAGTTAAATCTAGCTAGAGGTAGAGGCATGATGATGTGAGTAGTCAGACCAGACAAGTCAAATGTCCTTACTGCTTTTCTAATGACCAGGGACAATAGGTGATTTGTTATCTCGCTAGCAAGCAAGGCAAGTAAGAGGCATGTTTCCTTTAAGAAAAAGTCCAAAAAATGATTATTTTTTTTAGCCTGCTAATAAGGTGAGTGAGACTTATTTTCATCATGTACAAGGGTGTGAGGAACTGAAGTTAAGTTGTATTAAGGTGAGTTTGACCATAATTGTTATTCTGTACATTTGCTTTCTGTCTATAAAACAATGTGACTTCATGATTAGTATCCAGCCTCATCTCACTAAAGTGTCATTCAATGAGGGCATTTATGAAGGACACAATATCTAGTTTAGACCATGTGGGAACCAATTGTTACACCCAGTTGGGTTACTATATCATATAATTAGAAACTGGGCAGTACGAGCAAACTCTTGCACATAAGAGATGTGGGGTCCTCTTACGGGAGTGACCAGCGCCACTGAACCTGCAGTCACAAAATTTGTAACAATACATTAAAAAATTGTCCAGGTGGCCCGGTGAACGGCCAGGAAAGTTCTTAGAGGTAAGTTTGAATTTTTTAATGCATTGCGAGAATATTGCTCCCACCTATGCTCTCCTATCATTAAAACTTAACTAGTTGGAGAGCAGAACTCCTTTGTCTGTGGGCAGCGTATGGCAAGATCACTTATGTGCCAGGTGCACATTGCATTATAAAAGATCTGAGATCATTAGCACTCCAAAAATATACCCTTACATTATCAGCTGTCCACAGCCACCTATCCCAGCTACTTGGTGCTGATACCTAAAATAATGAATGTATGATCGTCCAAATTAAGTGCAAAATGAATCCTTGAAAATACCACTAATCTATTACTTCCTTTGAAGACTTTTCAGGAGAGACCTCTGAAATGCAGATGAAAGCATGAACTAACTCATGATTGACTGGCATCATCTATATAAAATTAATAAGAAGAACACTTTGACAATTTTGTATCATCTTTGTGAACAACAATATCTGTATATTTTATTTGAAACTTATTGATAGGGCCTGTAGGTTTAATTTACAGCAGCTGCTCCTACACTCTAATGCTATTGATAGACCAGGTATGGGTGCCTGGAGTAAGAGACTCACAGTTGTGCCCTGAAGGATTCTATATAATTTGTTATTCCTTTTGACGAGTCAATGTCACTTCTGCTGTCAAAATCTATTAAAAGTAAAAATCACGCAATGTCATTTCAACCTATTTTAATCTTCCATTAAAAATAGCACAAAGTGTTTAGTTATCACATATCTCAACAACAACTCAGAACTTCTTGACAATATCATATTCAGACGAACTCCTCTTCGGAAAGTTAGTCTTACTGCCTATTCAAATTTGGTTTAAATATTGTAATGTTATATTTTTATGAGCTTACAATAACATCAACTGTTTCCTGCCACACATCATCGATGAGTATCACCACTGGAATATATAACAAAGAATGGAGTAGAACATTCATTGTTCCTCATTAGAAAACATACTCTTTTTAGATCAACAGAGGGGCTTTAATCTATCCTATGACTGATAGACCTGTAGCTTAATAGGAAGCTTTGTTTTTTGCAATGTGTACATGCAGGTAGGAAAATCAGTTGTGGTTATATATATTTTCTCTTGTCCCGGCACCATCTTTCCAATATTGCCATCAGATGGGTAGCTATAGTACTGATTCGCAAGTGTCAGCACCTCCTCACTACAAATCTAACTCTTGTGGTCAGGGGAGAGTTCTGACATGCAGATATAAGCACGCGTACACAGAGCTTCAGTCCTAGCTAGTACACTAAGTTTGTTCAGCTGGAAGAATTCACACACTCAAAACAATAAGTTCTACTTGAATTTATAAAGTGTCCAGGAGATCACCTGCACCGTAAAAATTGACATTTTGTAAACTGAAATGGAGAACTGTGTATCAGGAAATAAAATGGGCACTTGTACCTCTTACTGATATTGATACAAGCTAAAACATTAAATTGTGTAGATTTAGAACCATGCAAGCTTAAAAGGATGCAGACTGCACGTATGAACATCTGATGGTGATGTGGGAGGGTGGAATTGGATACTTTGGTAAATCGCTTCTGTGCATACTATCGCGTACTCTGATTTGGTGTACATGTGGAGTTCCACAGATCCTTAAAATGTATTTTCCTTTTTGCTTTTACTGAAAAATCTGCAATATGTGTCAATACTGTGTGCCTCAATTCACACATTGGCATAGGTCAACGTTTTAGTTTTCTTTCTAAAAAAGTCTGATAAAAACCTGAAAATGACCAAAATGGTGGAGTAGGTCAATGATTCAATGAATATAGAAGAAAACTGCAGAGAGTAAAAGATAACAAGAAGACCTTTAAGAAGAAGGCAGAGGAACTAATTCTGGACAGTGAGAGCTAGCCTTATCAATATGTTGAACACACTATAAAGGCACTGTGTAATGGAAACTCTTGATCATAACAAACACAAGAAAGAATATAATATATCAAGGCAATGATCAGCTAACAAGATTTCATTATATGAGGCTATTGATCATGGAGTAAGAGCATTATTCATGTTACATTAATTCATTGAAAATATGCTTCCTAGAACACATCATAAAATATGCCATTATTGTTATATTTTTATTTTGATGCCAAACTGCTACGGATGCCCCCAAAAGATTAAATTCAATAAAAAGCATATAGTGGGTGCTTAATCATTCTGAGATATATTACTTGCAATAGATTTGCAAGAGTTTCCACTTAAAAATACAATCTGGCTTACAAACCTCTAGTAATGAATACCACAGTAGGGTATAACTACTACCTTTTCTATGTTAGAATGATAAATTAGTGCCAACTGCTACTCAGAGCCATTTCATTCTAAGCCTGAACCAAACATTTTCAGTTCTGCTATTGTGAAAGAATTGCAGTTAAATGGAACATTGTAGAAATTCTCAGAACTTCAAAATTAATATTCTTTTGCTAATCACGGCATTGTGGCGGAGCCATTGAATGACTCTGGGCACCTGTATATAATTCCCTTTAATGATGTTCTAACACCAGCCTAAGCCTGTACCATTGTGTTAGACATTACTGTGTTTTGTATATAGTGTTTGTATGTACGGGGCGTGGCCCCTTTAAGAGCGCGGGAAAACATGGGCAAACGCGATGACGTCACGTCGCAAACCACGTGACTGTCCGGGCAGTCCTCGTGGATTCTCCATCTTGTTAAGACCTGTTTTCATGGCTCTCTTGTATCGATCTCAACAAACTGTTTGAACTCGTTTAGTCTTACATTAAAGACCTGTTTGATTGATCTCCTGAGTCGACCTGTTATTGGTTAGGAATTCGTCAATTCCTACAGCATTTTTGATGGTGGATATAATTGTAGATCTGCAAGCTACACTGTTACTGAAATAATTTGCATACAAATCCAAACGATGTCATTGCTGTGATCCTTTGGGCTTTTCTAACAATATATTTCCCCACCAGAATGGGTGTATAGAAGTTGTAAATTCAAAGTATATAGTAGTTTATTGAAGAAAACCATCAACATGAAAAGACAATGATAATGAAAATAAAGCCTGTGCCTTATTATGCTTTAGCAATTACTTGATGAGATAGCTTAATCATAATGAAGCATCTGCAGTTTTAAGAAATAGTGTTAGCACAGGGGAGGAGCAGCTTCGAACAAAAACTAAAGAACATGATTACTTTATCTTCTCATCTCATTGTTGTGTCTAATCATAGAATCATAGAAATTTACAGCACAGAAGGAGGCCATTCGGCCCATCTTGTCCATGCCAGCTGACAAAGAGCTATCCTTTGCTCCTTTTGACCAGATATTTACTAAACTAACAGGTGCCCACATACAGTACAAAACTGTCTATTAACCCTCATGCATTGATCTAGTTGGAGAGTGCAAATTATTAAAGGTTTGGTCAGGATAAATATTCAAGATAAGGCATTGAGCTCAAGTCCGAGAATGGTCTGTCACTCCAACTCACCTTGTGATTTTAATGTGCTTCCCTGGTTCTCTTCTGTGTCCTTAGATGAAACTCAGGGTTGGATTCTTCTCCTGTTGATGGGTTAACAGTGGAGCAGAACCTCTGGTCCAACCAACCTTGCTGCTAACCTGCTCTAGTTTCCAGGCTGGTCCTTAAGGGAAGGAATTTCAGTGGTGCTGCAGCCATTTAAAATGCTGCAGCTGGTTAAAGAGGTACATGTTTTTTTTGGCAGGGAGCACCAGAACAGTGCAACAATGATTGAGGAAGGATCAGCGGCAGGAAGGGCTCCTAGATTTACTGATGCTTCGGTGACTGTCCTTCTAACAGAAATAAGGTACAGAAGTGAAGATCTCCTAGGAACTGAGAGCAGTAAGCCAAATAAGAGGATGATCCAGACTTTACAGGATGAGGTGACATAGTGCAACCACCGCCATCCCAAGAACTGCCACACAGTGCAGGAAGAGGTTTAATTACCTCAAAGTTGGCCATGGTAAGTGAAGGCACTGATCCCCATGCACATCCTTCAGGAATGATAGACACATGATTCACCTTACCTTTTACCCTCTCAGTCGCATTACCTTGGTGACAGGAAAACTGACCTATTCACAGGCAACCTCTGGAAATAATAATGCACCATGCTAACTCCAAATCACAGCAATACTTCCTATTGCCTTCCACAAAAGGTTTTGGTAGACTTAAATGGAGCCAGCATCTGCAAATTAGATAACTGCGGCATTCACACAAACTTATGGGTGTTAAGACATGGCCATGCCTTTCCTTTAACTCTGCATTCTCTCATTGCAAAGGATAAGGTAGCATATAACTAGTGCCAAAGAAGTGCTACTGGAGGAGGATCACCAGTCTTGACAACTTTAAGTCCGCACAAGGAGGAAACTTCACAGTTTGGCTTGGCTGTGCTACAGGGCTCCAACAGATTTTTCTGAAATGAGACTTCACAATCCTTATGAACTGCCCTATTAAAATTCATGTTTTCCCATGGGTTTTACTATATTTGTTCTCCCCCTCTGTGGATGCTTTACTGGAGTTGTAAGCATGACCAGAGTGAATATCCCTGAATACCAGTCAACCATCAAAAGCACCATGCCAGCTTCCCAGGTAGCAGGCGTTAATCTACATGTTAAAGTGATTGGCATCATAATCTGAATGTTTATTGACTGGAAGCTTTTTTTATTAATGAATTTGAGGGGTTATTTTAGAGCTTTCAATGCCAGATATGTCCCATCAATTTCTTCTTGCACCTGTGGGAAAGCTGCCAATCTATAGATTCGAATTGCATCACTCTCTGTTTCAGAAATTCCATGGAGAAGATAATAAACTGGGAGGCCAGCCTTAATAGAGAATCAGTAAACATCTTTATGCAATGGTACGCTGCTGTCTGAATGATGTGACAAAAGTTATCCGAGACTGCCTGGAAGGACACAGTGGCAAAAAAATTTGAGTCAATGGTTAATTTCACTGCCAGATAATGGTGTCCTCCTGATGGAAGTGGGCTGCAGGTCTTCAACTAACTGTTGATAAAACTCCCCAATAATCTCCAGGGGAAGCATAGCATTCTGAGACTTTGACAGGCAGAGAAACTAAATAAGACCTTCTAGGTCTGCAAACTGTGTGGAGTGACAGTAACGTACAGGAAACAAACATCTTCTATTATGCCTCACTCTAAGAGAACCCAGTCTAGCCTCTTGCATATACACATTTTCCTCTGCTTTATAACAAAGGAAGACAGGGAATCGCGATAGGAAATCCATTGCCTCAATCTAGAAATTTACTAAAACAAATATTCACAAAAACTGTCAGGAGAAGGCTTCAGAGAAATTCCAGAACAAGAACCAACCAGAAATAACTGTGAAGGCAAAGTTTCTACAACCTTCAGTCAGGAAATTCAAAATGGCTTCCTGAATTTGGTATCCACCTCAGCTATGCTGCTCATACCATCACTTATATAGTGGCAGTGTTCTCAAAGGTTGGGTTTAGGACAGTATATGAGGGAAATGCTGCATAGGTCTAAGCCATGCTCATCCATCCCAATAGTAGCCTTCAAAAGGAAATTAGATAAATACTTGAAAGAGAAAAAATGCAGGGATATGGGGAAAAGAGTGGGGGGAGTGGGACTAACTGGATTGCTTTTCGAAAGAGCCGGCGCAAACTCGGTGGGCTGAATGGCCTCCTTCTGTGCTGTACTATTCTATGATTCTACGATCCCCATTATATCTGGTGGGACAAGGTTTGGGCGGGCAGTACTGCAGATTGGTGGGTTTTAATAAGCAGAATATTGGTGCAGCTTTTTTCAGGTGATGGAAGGCCATACTACTCCATTTCAGTTTCTGCGGCGAGTTTAGTTCATATGTACCATGCAAATCCAACAATTTCTTGAAACTCATAAGGAGATTGACGGCGTGCTCTCGTTTTTGTGAGGCTAATGACAAATCGTCCAGCAATTTGTGGCAATTCTCAACTCATGGCGTATCTCTTCCTCGCCACAAATTGCTGGGGGTTCTTATGCACTAATAACGGCTTGTGCCATGAACTCACCATTATTTTCCCCACAAACTCTGGGCCAATGTGTCAGCTCACCTGGACAGTTAGCTCCCATCCAGATCCACAATAGTTTCCCAAATAAACTGTAAGGAAAAAATCTTATCAAAATTAATTTATCTTTGGTGATTCACACAAAGCCTACAGGTAAAAGCAATTGTTCACTTGCCAGTATATATGCAACTGGACTAGATGGTGTTGAATAGCTGACAGACACAAAAATTCAATGACATTGAAGTGAAATGTTAATTTCTGTTGATATAAATTAATAACTTAATTTCCTTTCCATACATAATGTATATGCACCAAGGACATATCACGGACTGTGGAGTCACTGTTCTGATAAATAGACATGTTAGCTAAATATTTTATGCTTAGATCCAAAATATGCTTGGATAAGGATGTTCTATTTTGAGAGAATAAATGGAATTCTATGGCTGGATTTAGTGGCCCAGAAATTCAGGCACACCCATAAATGCAGCTCGCCAGTCAGGGCCATCAAAATTCTGGCTCACTCCGACATTGATCCAGCCCACAAGTTGGTGCTGGAGGGAGGTGACACGGCAGCGGGTGAGCCCTGACCAGCCGTAGCCTATAGTATTTTTGTGGAACAAAGAGCAGGACTGCTATCAGGTTTGGCCCCGTGCAGGCCTCTCAAATATTTTAGTTAAAATGGCGGCGCGACACCGCTGATGCCATTGGGCAGTGACTTCTCAATGTAGCGTAGGCCCTTGCCCATGTGTGGTCGGTGCCTCTCGTGTGCATGTTTTCAGAATCAGCTGTGGCTCAGTGGGTTGCACACTTGCCTCTGAGTCAGAATGTTCCACTCCCCATTCCAGAGGCTTGAGCACAAAATCTAGGCTGACACTCCAGTGCAGTACTGAGCAAACGTTGCAGTCTAGGAGGTGCCGTCTTTCGTATGAGATGTTAAACCGTCTGCCCTCTCATGTGGACATAAAAGATCCCATGGCACTTGTGGTAAACCACTTTTATCGTTCACTATCGTTACACTATAGTTATCACTGTTATATCGTTACTCTATAGTTATCACTGTTCACACTGTTGTATCACTATATGAGGTCGCCTCTTGTCACACTGTTATACCTGGGCTGACCACTGCTGACTCCGCCCATGGCTCCACCTACCTGCCCAGGTATAAAGGTGGTCGACTGGCTGGTATTCCTCCTTGTTGGATCCGATCACCCACGAGGGTGGGCTCTGTTATTTAGCCAATAAAAACCTATAGTTACTTTCTTAACTCGTCGCTTTTCATTGGATGAATTGATAGGTATATCAATTTTATTGGCTAAATTTTAAAATGTCGTTCCCTGAGCAGCAAAGCGAGCAGCAAAGCGAGCAGCAAAACGACCAGCCAGACGCCGAGCTACAACAGCCACAGCAGCCAGCTTGGCTGCGAGCCCTCAGACCACCGTACCTGGATCTAAACCCACAGGCTGCAAACTCAGCCCTCGACTTCGAACACTGGCTGAGCTGTTTCGAGTCCTACCTGGGAGAATCCGGCGTGCCTCAGAGATCCAAGCTAAGAGTTCTGACCACCCAAGTGAGCCCTAAAGTATTCACACTCATCCGGGACCTTAAAACATACGAGGACGCCATCAACCGGCTGAAAAGACAGTACCAGAGCCTGGTAAATTCCATGTATGCCAGACACCTCCTAAGATCCCGCCCGCAACAGCCAGGAGAGCCCGTGGATGAATTTTACGGGTGCTACAAGCACTCGGCAGAGACTGTAACTTTAAAGCGGTAACGGCGGCAGAAAATACTGAACACAATGTCCGCGATGCCTTCGTGAAAGGCCTGCGGTCCGACTACTCACGGCAAAGACTACTGGAAGCAAAGGACCTCGACCTGGGCAAAGCTGCAGCCCTCGCTCGCTCTCTAGAAGTGGCCCATCGGGACCTCGAGGCATACTCAAGGTACTGTAACTCGCGACCCTGGGACTTGGGACCGACCCCGACCGCAATACCCCCCGCAGCAACCCCCCTGGGACCTACCTCAGCGTCGGCGTCCCGGACCCGATCGAGACCGCCACCCCCGTTACCGGCTCCGACATCGGACCCCCGCGATCGGGCCGCCGGCTGCTTCTTCTGCGGCCAGGCGAAACACCCGAGGTCGCGCTGCCCTGCCAAAAACGCGACCTGCTCGACCTGCTTGAAGAAAGGCCACTTCGCAAAGACCTGCAGAGGGGGATCAACAGAGGCCAGCAGTGCCTCATGCGAGCTGTGGGGGCGGCCATCTTCCATCAAGGCAACAGAGGCCAGCATCCCCACATGTGAGTCATGGGGGTGGCCATCTTTGATCTAGGCAACCGACACCAGCAGTGCCTCATGTGAGTTACGGGGGCAGCCATCTTCTCCGCCATTTTGTCCAACCTCGTGGGAGACGCCATTTTACCCACCACGCTCGGCCGCCACCGTGCCTCTAGACCCGACTACCGCCTCACCCGCAGACTACAGCAACTCGCTCAGCTATACACTAGCCTCCGTCACACTGGACCAAGCCCGCCCGCATCACCTGTCCAAGTCCATGATGGACATCAAAGTAAACGGCCACGCCACGACCTGCCTGTTCGACAGCGGAAGCACGGAGAGTTTCATCCACCCAGACACGGTGAGCCACTACTCCCTCCCTGTCCAGCCAACGCGCAACCGGATCTCGATGGCATCGAGGTCCCACGCCACAGACATCAGCGGCTACTGTGTTGTGACCCTGTTGGTTAAGGGTACGGAGTATAAAAATTTTAAACACCTCGTCCTGCCCCAGCTATGCGCTGCCGTCCTACTAGGGCTAGACTTCCAATCCCACCTCCAAAGCATCACGCTAGCATACGGCGGACCCCTCCCCCCACTCACAGTCAACAACCAGCAGATTTTAAACCGCCCACCGCGTAACACCTGCGGCCTATCCACCCTCAAGGTCCCGCCACCTTCCCTGTTCGCTAACCTCACCCCCGACTGCAAACCCGTCGCTACCAAGAGCAGGCGGTACAGCGCCGGGGGCAGAGCTTTCATTAGCTCTGAGGTGCAGCGTCTCCTGAAGGAGGGCATCATCGAAGGGAGCACCAGCCCCTGGCGTGCCCAGGTCGTGGTCGTTAAGACCGGCAATAAAAACCGCCTGGTCATCGACTACAGCCAGACCATAAACAGGTACACCCAGCTGGACGCATACCCCCTTCCCCGCATATCTGATATGGTCAATCAGATCGCACAATACCGAGTATTCTCTACCATCGACCTTAAGTCGGCCTACCACCAACTCCCTATCCGCCCTGAGGACCGCCAGTATACCGCCTTCGAGGCGAATGGCCGCCTCTACCACTTCCTTAGGGTTCCCTTCGGCGTCACCAACGGGGTTTCGGTCTTCCAAAGGGAGATGGACCAGATGGTTGACCAGAACGGGCTGCACGCCACGTTCCCCTACCTAGATAACGTCACCATCTGCGGCCGCAACCGGCAGGACCATGACGTTAATCTGGAGAGATTCCTCCGTACGGCCCAACGGCTGAACCTCACCTACAATAAGGAGAAATGTGTGTTTAACACCTCGCGCCTTGCCATCCTCGGCTGTGTAGTAGAGAACAGAGTCATCGGCCCCGACCCCGAAAGAATGCGTCCCCTCATGGAGCTACCCCTCCCCCACTGTCCAAAGGCTCTGAAGAGAACCCTGGGGCTCTTCGTCTACTATGCCCAATGGGTGCCCAAGTATGCAGACAAAGCCAGACCCCTCATGAAGTCCACATCCTTCCCCCTTACGGAGGAAGCGTGCGCAGCCTTCTCCCTCATTAAGGGAGACATTGCCAAGGCCACAATGCACGCAGTGGATGAGTCCATCCCCTTCCAAGTGGAGAGCGATGCATCCGACTTCGCCCTAGCCGCTACCCTTAACCAGGAGGGGAGACCAGTGGCCTTCTTCTCAAGGACCCTACAGGACCCTGAGATCCGACACTCGTCGGTCGAGAAGGAGGCCCAGGCGATTGTGGAGGCGGTACGACGCTGGAGGCATTACCTGGCAGGCAAACGATTTACCCTCCTCACCGACCAGCGTTCGGTCGCTTTTATGTTTAATAACAAGCTGAGGGGCAAAATCAAGAATGACAAGATCTTGAGGTGGAGAATCGAGCTCTCCACCTATGATTATGATATCTTGTACCGGCCAGGTAAGCTGAACGAACCCCCTGATGCTCTGTCACGAATTACATGCGCCAGCGCGCAAAAATAATAGACTTCAGACCCTCCACAACGACCTCTGCCACCCCGGGGTCACCAGACTTTACCACTTCATTAAGGCCCGCAACCTGCCCTACTCCATCGAGGAGGTCAGGACCATGACCAGGAACTGCCAGACCTGTGCCGAGTGCAAACCGCACTTCTTTAGGCCAGACAGAGCAAGCCTGATCAAGGCCACCCGCCCCTTCGAGCGCCTGAGCATCGACTTTAAGGGGCCCCTCCCGTCCTCTGACCGTAATGTGTACTTCCTCAACATTGTTGATGAGTACTCCCGTTTCCCTTTTGCTTTCCCCTGCCCAGACATGACCAGTACCACGGTCATTAAATGCCTGAACGACCTCTTCGCCTTGTTCGGGTTCCCAAACTATATACATAGTGACCGGGGCTCCTCCTTCATGAGCGAGGAACTCCGTCAGTTCCTACTAGCGAGAGGTATTGCCGCAAGCAGGACCACCAGCTGCAACCCCCGAGGGAACGGCCAGGTGGAAAGAGAGAACGCGACGGTGTGGAAGGCCGTCCTCTTAGCCTTAAAGTCTAAGGGCCTCCCAACCTCCCGCTGGCAGGAAGTCCTCCCGGCAGCGCTGCATTCCATCCAGTCACTACTTTGCACTGCCATTAACGCCACCCCCCATGAACGAATGTTTGTTTTCCCCAGGAAGTCGACTACGGGAACCACTCTACCAACCTGGCTGACCTCTCCGGGGCCAGTCGCTGCGAAAGCACATGAGGGCCCATAAAACAGACCCCCTGGTCGAGAGGGTGGACCTCCTGCACGCCAACCCCCAGTACGCCTACGTGGCATACCCAGACAGGCGGGAGGACACAGTCTCCTTACGAGACCTCGCACCCTCGGGCACTCTGGAGACACCACCTTCACCCCCCCCCACCACCCCCCCAATTCCAGCCCAGGTAGACGGCATGCCGGAACCCCACGAGCCTTCGCCGACCACGCAGACACCAGCATTAACATCGGATAATGCAACACCGCCGCTGCGACGATCAGAAAGGCTTACGAGGCCTCCGGACAGACTGACATACCAGAACTGGTAGTACACTTCACCCCGCCGGACTCAAATCTAAACAAGGGGTGAATGTGATAAACCACTTTTATCGTTCACTATCGTTACACTATAGTTATCACTGTTATATCGTTACTCTATAGTTATCACTGTTCACACTGTTGTATCACTATATGAGGTCGCCTCTTCTCACACTGTTATACCTGGGCTGACCACTGCTGACTCCGCCCATGGCTCCACCTACCTGCCCAGGTATAAAGGTGGTCGACTGGCTGGTATTCCTCCTTGTTGGATCCGATCACCCACGAGGGTGGGCTCTGTTATTTAGCCAATAAAAACCTATAGTTACTTTCTTAACTCGTCGCTTTTCATTGGATGAATTGATAGGTATATCAGCACTATTTTGAAGAGGAGCAGGGGAGTTCCCCCCAGTGTCTTGGCCAGTATCTATCCCTCCACCAACATAAAAAAACAGATGATCTGGTCATTATCATATTGCTGTTTGTGGCAACAGTGACTACATTTCAAAAGTACTTCATTGGTTGTAAAGTGCTTTGGAACGTCGTGGGGTTGTGAAAGGCGCTACATAAATGAAAGTCTTTTTTTAATATTAAAATGGCAAAAACACACACACCCGGTACATATTGACCAGCCCCTGGCCCCCTGCCTGCACCGGTCACCTCAGGCAGGAAGAATAAAATCAATCCCATAGGCCCCAATATTTACAGGGATGGAGCAGGGCGTGACAGTGCAATAGTGGGAGGGAAACCAGGAAATCCTAGAGACACAGAGGTCCTCTCGAATTTAACGGCAGGACCTTCTTATCATTTTCTTCTTCCGTTTCCCGTCCGGCAGCCAGCCAGATTGATAGGCTGGCCGAAGGAGGCTGCAGCCCTGTACTGTTGGGGACGGTCCCCGGCAGTCGGGAGAGATTGGGGTTTGGTGGGGGTTTGGAGGAGGGGCGAGGACACAGCAGCGAGGAGTGCTCGCAATCATTCAAACACTAAAAGAAAATACTGCAGATGCTGGAAATCTGAAATAAAAACAGAAAATGCTGGAGATACTCAGCAGGTCAGGCAGCATCTGTGAAGAGAGAAACAGAGTTAACGTTTCAGGTCGATGACCTTTCGTCAGAACTGGAAAAAAGCAGGAAATGGAACAGATTTTTAAGCAAGTGTAGGGGCTGGGAAAGGGGGAGGGGATGAAAGAACAAAAGGGAAGGTCTGTGATAGGTGATGCGCTATCAATTACTCATAAAAGACGGAGAGTTAGGAGAGTAACTAAAGGCTTTTATTAGCAAAGAACAGAGCATGCCTCTCGTGGTTGACTGGGTTCCAAGAAGGCAGGGGGCTGCAGGTCAATCACCTTTATACCTGGGCCTGTGGGTGGAGCCAGCCGAGACATGTTGAGGCATGCATAGGTACAACAGTGTGCAACAACAACAGTGAATAACAATAACAGTGGTTTACCACATTCACCCCTTGTTTAAAATTGAGTCCGGCGGGGTGAAGTGTACTAAAGGTTCGTGTAACTAAGTCTATCAGGTGGCCTTGTATGCCGTCCTGATCGTCGTGGTGGCGGCGGTGATGGTGCAGCATCCAACATTGAATCTGACGGGTCCTGGGGCTGCGGCATGCCGTCTAGCGGGGTTGGGTTGTGGGTAGTGGTGGATGGCAATGGTAGTGTTTCAGGGGCACCCAAAGGTGCGAGATCTCGTGTGGGGGCTGTGTCCTCCCGCCCGTCCGGGTACACTACGTAAGCGTACTGGGGGTAGGCGTGGGTAGTGGTGGGTGGCGAGGGAGGTGTTTCGGGAGCACCCGAAGGTGCGAGGTCTCGTATGGAGACTGTGTCCTCCCGCCCGTCCGGGTACACCACGTAAGCATACTGAGGGTTGGCATGGAGGAGGCTCACCCTCTCGACCAGGGGGTCCGTCTTATGGGACCTCACGTGCTTCCGCAGTAGGACGGGTCCTGGAGAAGTCAGCCATGTCAGTAACGAGATCCCCGATGTGGACTTCCTGGGGAAGGAGAACATTCTCTCGTGAGGGGTAGCATTGGTGGCTGTACAGAGCAGTGACCGAATGGAATGGAGCGCCGCAGGGAGGACTCCCTGCCAGCGAGAGGTCGGAAGGCCCTTAGATTTCAAGTTTAAAAGGACTGTCTTCCAGACCGTCGCATTCTCCCTTTCCACCTGGCCATTGCCCCGGGGGTTGTAGCTGGTGGTCCTGCTTGTAGCGATACCTCTCGAGAGCAGGTACTGCCGGAGTTCGTCGCTCATAAAGGATGAGCCCCTGTCGCTATGAATACAGCTAGGGAAACTGAACAAGGCGAAGAGGTCATTCAGACATTTAATGACCGTGGTACTGGTCATGTCTGAGCAAGGGATGGCAAACGGGAAACGGGAGTACTCATCAATTATGTTGAGGAAGTACACATTGCGGTCGGAGGAGGGGAGGGGCCCTTTAAAATCGACGCTCAGCCGTTCAAAGGGGCGCGTGGCTTTGATCAGGCTTGCTCTGTCTGGCCTATAAAAATGCGGTTTGCACTCGGCACAGATTTGGCAGTTCCTGGTCATGGTCCTGACCTCCTCGATGGAGTAGGGCAGGTTACGGGATTTGATGAAGTGAAAAAACCTGGTGACCCCCGGGTGGCAGAGGTCATTGTGGAGGGTCTTCAGTCTATCGACCTGCGCGTTGGCGCATGTACCACGTGATAGGGCATCTGGGGGCTCATTGAGTTTCCCGGGCCGGTACAAGATATCGTAATTGTAGGTGGAGAGTTCGATTCTCCACCTCAAGATCTTGTCGTTCTTGATTTTGCCCCTCTGCTTATTATTAAACATAAAAGCTACTGAACGCTGGTCAGTGAGCAGGGTAAATCATTTTCCGGCCAGGTAATGCTTCCAATGTCACACAGCTTCCACAATGGCCTGGGCCTCCTTTTCGACAGAGGAGTGTCGAATCTCGGGGCCCTGGAGGGTCCTTGAGAAAAAGGCCACGGGTCTCCCCGCCTGGTTAAGGGTTGCAGCTAGGGCAAAGTCGGATGCGTCGCTCTCCACTTGGAAAGGGATGGACTCATCCACTGCGTGCATTGTGGCCTTCGCAATATCTCCTTTTATGAGAGTGAAGGCTGCACAGGCCTCTGCTGTCAGGGGGAAGGAGGTGGACTTGATGAGGGGTCTGGCTTTGTCCGCATAGTTGGGCAGCCACTGAGCATAGTACGAGAAAAACCCTAGGCATCTCTTCAGTGCTTTTTGGCAGTGGGGGAGGGGGAGCTCCATAAGAGGGCGCATCCTGTCGGGGTCGGGGCCGATGACTCCGTTCTCCACTACACAGCCAAGAATGGCAAGGCGCTTGGTACGAAACATACATTTGTCCTTGTTGTATGTTAGGTTCAGCCGCTGGGCCGTACGGAGGAATTTCTCTAGATTAACATCATGGTCCTGCTGGTCGCGGCCGCAGATGGTGACGTTGTCTAGATAGGGGAAAGTGGCCTGGAGCGCGTTCTGGTCAACCATCCGGTCCATCTCCCGTTGGAAGACTGAAACCCCGTTGGTGACGCCGAAGGGAACTCTGAGGAAGTGGTAGAGACGACCGTCAGCTTCAAAAGCTGTGTACTGGCGGTCCTCAGTCCTGATGGGGAGCTGGTGGTATGCCGACTTCAGATCAATCGTCGAGAACACCCGGTATTGTGCTATCTGATTGACCATGTCAGATATGCGGGAGAGTGGGTATGCATCTAGCTGGGTGTAGCGATTGATCGTCTGGCTGTAGTCAATAACTAGGCGCTGTTTTTCACCAGTCTTCACTACCACCACTTGTGCTCACCATGGGCTGGTGCTACTTTCAATAATCCCTTCCTTCAGGAGTCTTGCTACCTCGGATTTAATGAAGCTCCTATCCCCGGCACTGTAACGCCTGCTTTTGGTAGCGATGGGCTTACAGTCGCGGGTGAGGTTAGCGAACAAGGAGGGGGGGGTACTTTAAGGGTGGAGAGGCTGCAAATGGTGCGCGGCGGGCGATTTAAAAGCTGCTGGCTGCAGACTGTGAGTGGGGGGAGGGGTCCGTCGTACGCTAATGTGACACTCTTAAGGTGGCACTGAAAATCCAACCCCAGTAGAACGGCAGTGCAAAGATGGGGCAGGACCAGGAGTTTAAAATTTTTGTATTCTGTGCCCCTTACTGAAAGGGTCACTACACAGTAGCCACCGACATCCGCTGACTGGGCTTTGGAAGCCAAAGAGATCCGATGTCGCGTCGGCAGGACCGGGAGAGAGTAACTGCGCACCGTGTCGGGGTGGATAAAGCTTTCCGTGCTCCCGCTGTCAAAAAGGCAGGTAGTGGCGCGGCCGTTTACCGTAATGTCCATCATGGACCTGGACAGTTGATGAGGGAGAGATTGGTCCAGCGTCACGGAGGCCAGCGTATGGTCGAGCGAGTCGATGTGGTCGTCAGATGAGGCGGTGGTTGAGTCCGGGTCCCCCGTGGTTGAAGTTGGAGACGTCCGAGATGGCGGACAAAATGGTGGCGCCCATGGTCCCGATCCCCATGCGGCTGGGGGAGCCCAAGATGGCGGACAAGATGGCTGCCCCCACGGTTCGCACGCGGCGCTGCTGGCGTTAGCGGTTTTACCTTTGCAGGCGCTGACATAGTGTCCTTTCTTCCCGCAGCCAGAGCAGGTAGCGTTTCTCGCCGGGCAGCGTGCTCTGGGGTGTTTTGCCTGGCCACAAAAATAACATTTCTGTGCCTTGGACATCGCAGCAGCAGTTGAAGGTGGCGGTCCCATGACCCAAGGTTGTGGCGTCCACGTTGCGGAGCGGTTAGGGGAGAAGGCGTCCATATTCCTGTGGGCCGTGTCGAGCGAGAGCGCGAGGGACACTGCCTTTCTCAGGTCCATTTCTCCCTTTTCCAACAGTCTCTGCCGGGAGTAGTCGGACCTTAGACCCGCAACGAAAGCATCTCGGATCAGTCCCTCCGTGTGTGCTGCGGCTGATACTTCTTTGCAATCGCAGTCTCGGCCGAGTATCCGTAGTGCCCGTAGGAAGGCCTCCACCGATTCCCCGGGCTGCTGTCTGTGGGATCTTAAGAGGCGCCTGGCATAGACCGTATTTACCGGGCGTGCGTATTGCCCTTTTAGCAGATCGATAGCCGCCGCGTAGGTCGTCGTGTCCTGGATTATTGTATAAACTTGGTGGCTCACCTTTGAGGCCAGGATTTCCAACTTGTTTTCGTCCAGGGTCACAGTTGAGGCTTGCAGGTAGGACTCGAAGCAACGCAGCCAATGCGCAAATTTGGTAGCCGAACCCGCTTCTTGGGGGTCTAGGTCCAGGCATGTTGGTCTGAGGGCTCGCAGCAGCTCCTGCTGCTCAGCGTTTGGTGCAGCAGCCTGCTGTTCAGCGTTTGGTGCAGCAGCCTGCTGTTCAGCGTTTGTCGACATTTTGTTTTTGCTAATAAAATTGATGCGCTATCAATTACTCATAAAAGACGGAGAGTTAGGAGAGTAACTAAAGGCTTTTATTAGCAAAGAACAGAACATGCCTCTCGTGGTTGACTGGGTTCCAAGAAGGCAGGGGGCTGCAGGTCAATCACCTTTATACCTGGGCCTGTGGGTGGAGCCAGCCGAGACATGTTGAGGCATGCATAGGTACAACAGTGTGCAACAACAACAGTGAATAACAATAACAGTGGTTTACCACATTCACCCCTTGTTTAAAATTGAGTCCGGCGGGGTGCTTGAGGGGCCCGGGGAGAGCAGTCCTGCTCATCCTGCCTTACAAGGATTGCTCTAAAAAGCACTTTCCTGCTGGAGCCGGCTACTCCCGTCCTCCATTGCGCTGCTGGATTTCCACTCAGGTACATAGAAACATAGAAGATAAGAGCAGGAGTAGGCCATTCGGCCCCTCGAGCCTGCTCCGCCATTCAATGAGATCATGGCTGATCATCCAAATTCAGTACCCTGAACCTGCCTTCTCCCCATATCCCTTGATCCCTTAACCTTAAGAAATATATCTAACTCCTTCTTGAGGTTTTGCAGGTGTGGATGCGGCCTAGCAAGCGGCCGCCATAAAAGAGGTAAGTTTAATTCTTTTTAAATTCATTAATAGTAGGCTAAGAATGCACTGCGCACCATCAATGGAAAAATGCATGAAAACTGTTAGTCTTAACAAATTGGATCCACGATCAGGCTGAAGGAAATGAGTATTGATCCAATTAAACATGCTTATACCAAGTTACAAACCAGTAGCGACAGTCAGATTCAACAAAGAAGCCTTGAGAACAATCGATTTGCATTACTGGGATTTATTTTAAAGTTCTGCGAGATACATCACACTAGAATGGTAAGTACATAAATTAATTGTCATCCAAAGAGCTACTATGTTTTAGACGTTTCTTGCTAATTACACCAAATACAGAATTACGTATAAAGGATCAGCAAAGCAATGAATATGTATAAAAATCAGTTTCCAGATCACGTTTCATTGAAGATAGAAACTTTATTCATGTAATCATTTAAATCCATTTAATCGTGATTTATTTTATTCATACTGATGTACTTATATTCTAGGGATTGCACTGTTAATGACCATCCATCAATGACTGACAACAATGGTTATTTGTTCATCCTCTGAAGATAATCAGAGAATGCCTTTTAAATCTACAGACAGTGGAAATACAAAACAGACTAAAATGTTGAAAATTTGAACGGTAGCATAATGGTTATGTTAATAGACTAGGGCCTAGAAATTGGGTTTTGGCTTAGCCAGGGCTTTAGCGCCGGAAGTTAGTGCTGGCGCTAAGTCCCCCTGCGCGCGCCAAAAATTCAGCAGGGCCGCGCCCAAACGGCTGCCGGCGCTACTGAAGGATCTTTGCGGCGGTAAATCGGCGCTAACTGCCGTTTCGCGCCGCAATTCCGGCGCTGCGGCACCCGATGCGGTGCGGCAGGCTCGGGAAGTGCAGGCCTCCTCCTTCCGTTAAGGAGGAGCTGCCTGCACCCGGCCGCGGCCCGCGCAAATCTGTCTAAAAATGAGCCCGGCACCTCGGACAAGTGCCGGGCTTGCATCTGTTCCGGGGGGTGGGGGGGAGAAGTCCGGGGAGGGAGCTGCGGGCAGGCGGCCGGCGGGAAAGCGGCCGGCCGCCGCGGGGCCTTTAATGCGCCGGCGCAAACTCATGCAAGACTCTGTTGCCAGAGTCTTAGTTGCGGCTGCCACGGGCGAGGCGGCCGCAACTGAATTTCGGCGCTAGGGCCCGTCGGCATGGCAACCGGGACGCTGCGCACACCGATGACGTCATCGGTGCCGGCGCAGCGCTACCGGTGCAACGCCGATTTAGGGCCCCAGGGAATTTTTAAACTGGCCATAACTCTGGCGCTAGTCCCTCTAGCGCCTCAAAAGCGGCGCTAAGGCAACTGAATTTCTAGGCCTAGTAATCCAGAGGCCTGGACTAATGTCCCAGAGAATTAAATAAATCTGGAATAAAAAGCTAGTATCCATAATGGTGACCAGTAATGGTGATTGTTGTAAAAACCCATCTGGTTCACGAATGTCCTTTAGGGAAGGAAATCTGCCGCTCTTACCAGTGTGGCCTATACATGACTCCAGACCCACACCAATGTGGCTGACTCTTAACTGCCCTCTGAAGTGGTCTAGCAAGCCACTCAGTTATATCAAACTGCTAGGAAAAACAATAAGACAGAAACAATAAGAATAAAACCGGACGGACCACGCGGTATTGACCTAGGCACTGGATTCAGGCACGGCAAAGGCACACCCAGCCCAGTCGACCCTGCAAAGTCCTCCTCACTAACATCTGGGGACTTGTGCCAAAATAGGGAGAGCTGTCCCACAGACTAGTCAAGCAACAGTTTGACATAGTCATACTCACAGGATCATACCTTTCAGCCAATGTCCCAAACTCCTCTATCTCTATCCCAACCAGCAGGACAGACCCACCAGAGGTGGAGACACAGTGGTATGCAGTCAGGAAGGAGTGCTCCTGGGCATCCTGAACATTGACTCTGGACCCTGCAGTCTCATGGCTTCAGGTCAAACATGGGCAAGGAAACCTCCTGCTGATTACCACCTACCGCCCTCCCTCAGCTGATGAATCAGTACTCCTCCGTGTTGAACACCACTTGGAAGAAGCATTGAGAGTAGCAAGGGCACAGAATGTACTCTGGTTGGGGGACTTTAATGTCCCTCACCAAGAATGGCTCGGTAGCACCACTACTGAATGAGCTGGCTGAGTCCTGAAAGACACAGCTGCCAGACTGGGCCTGCGGCAGATGGTGAGAGAACCAACATGAAGGAAAAACCTACTTGACCTTGTTCTCACCAATCTACCTGTCGCAGATGCATCTATCCATCAGAGTATTGGTAGGAGTGACCACCGCACAGTCCTTGTGGAGATGAAGTCTCGTCTTCACACTGAGAACACCGTCCAACGTGTTGTTTGGCACTACCGTCGTGGTAAATGGGATAGGTTCGGAACAGATCTAGCTGGGCATCCATGAGGTGCTGTGGGCCATTAGCAGCAGCAGAATTGAATCTCATGACCCTGCATATCCCTCACTCAACCATTACCATCAAGCCAGAGGAACAGCCCTGGTTCAATGAGGAATGTCGAAGAGCATGCCAGGTGCAGCACGAGGCGTACCTAAAAATGAGGTGCCAACCTTGTGAAGTTACAACACAGGACCACATGCATGCTAAACAGTGGAAGCAGAGTGCTATAGACAGAGCTACGTGATCCCACAACCAATGGATCAGATCAAAGCTCTGCAGTCCTGCCGCATCCAGTCGTGAATGGTGGTGGACAATTAAACAACTAACGGGAAGAGGAAGCTCCATGAACATCCCTATCATCAATGATGAGGGAGCCCAGCATGTGAGTGCAAAAGACAAAGCTGAAGCATTTGCAACCATCTTCAGCCAGAAGTGTCAAGTGGATGATCCATCGCGGTCACCTCCTGAGCTCCCCACCACCACAGGTTTCAGCCTTCAGCCAATTTGATTCACTCCATGCGGTATCAAGAAACGGCTGAGCGCACTGGATACAGAAAAGGCTATGGGCCCTGACAATATCCCGGCTGTCGTGCTGAAGACTTGTGCTCCAGAACTAGTCATGCCTCTAGCCAAGCTGTTCCAGTACAGCTACAACACTGGCATCTACCCGACAATGTGGAAAACTGCCCAGGTATGTCCTGTCCACAAAAAGCAGGGCAAATCCAATCCGGCTAATTACCATCCCATCAGTCTATTCTCAATCATCAGCAAAGTGATGGAAGGCATCATTGACAGTGCTATCAAGCACCACTTACTCAGCAATGACCTGCTCACCAATGCTCAATTTGGGTTCTACCAGGACCACACAGCCCCAGACCTCATTGCAGCCTTGGTCAAAACATGGACAAAAGTGCTGAATTCCAGAGGTGAGGTGAGAGTGGTAGCCCTTGACATCAATGCAGCTTGTGACCAAGCATGGCATCAAGGAGTCTGGGTAAAATTGAAGTCAGTGTAAATCAGGGGGAAACTCTCTCCTGGCTTGAGTCATAGCTAGCACAAAGGAAAATGGTTGAGGTTGTTGGAGGTCAATCATCTTAGCCCCAGGACATCACTGCAGGAGTTCCTCAGGGCAGTGTCCTAGGCCCAACCATCTTCAGCTGCATCATCAATGACCTTCCCTTCATCATAAGGTGAGAAGTGGGCATGTTCGCTGATGATTTCAGTGTTAAGTTCCATTCGCAACTCTTCAGATAATGAAGCAGTCCGTGCCCGCATGCAGCAAGACCTGTCAAACATTCAGGCTTGGGCTGATAAGTGACGAGGAACACTCGCGCCACACAAGTGCCAGGCAATGACCATCTTCAACAAGCGAGAGTTTAGCCACCTCCCCTTGACATTCAACGGGATTACCATCGCCAAATCCCCCACCATCAACATCCTGGGGGTCACCATTTACCAGGAACTTAACTGGACCAGCCACATAAATACTGTGGCTACAAGAGCAAGCTTGAGGTTGGGTATTCTGTGGCAAGTGACTCAACTCCTGACTCCCCAAAGCCTTTCCACCATCTACAAGGCACAGTCCAGGAGTGTGATGGAATATTCTCCACTTGCCTGGATGAGTGCAGCTCCAACAACACTCAAGAAGCTCAACACCATCCAGGACAAGTTGGCACCCCACCCACCACCTTATACATTCACTCCCTCCACTACCGGCGCACCGTGGCTTCAGTGTGTACCATCTACAAGATGCACTGCAGCAACTCGCCAAGGCCTCTCCAACAGCACCTCCCAAACCCATGACCTCTATCATCTAGAAGGACAAGGGCAGAAGGCGCATGGGAACACCACCACCTTCAAGTTCCCTCCTTGTCACACATCATCGTGACTTGTAAATCTTTTGCCGTTCCTTCATCGTCGCTGGGTCAAAATCCTGGAACTCCCTACCTGAAACAGCACTGTGGGAGTACCTTCACCACACAGACTGCAGCGGTTCAAGAAGGTGGCTCACTACCACCTTCTCAAGAAAATTAGGGATGGGCAATAAATATTAGCCTTGCAAGTGACGCCCACAGCACATGAATGAATTAAAAAAATTCAAAAGCAAAATTTGAGTATAACATAATGTATACAGTACTAACAAAATACCATCCCTTGTGCTTTTAAGAAAGGTTCTCATTTAAACCTATAATCTATGGAAGCAATTAGTATTTTATTTGCAGAACACAATGAAAAATGTGCACACAGAAAACCTAGGTACAAAATATGTTAACTATATTATACAATTTTCCTTAGTAAAGCTTTGAGCATATTAAATGTATCCACATGGATGAAATGGAACATATTGTTAACTTTTTGCTCCCAGGTAGATGGGTGTAAACAATGGCAACAAAAAGCACTAACAGGCTATTTGTCTCCTTTAGTGCATCTTTGAAGATTTCTCCTTTCAAGAGTGACTTTATTAAACTTGGCAAAAAGTAATTTAAAAGGCCAATTTAGCTAGGCCAATTTAACGTGTTAAGGCCTTGTTAAAGATCAGTGGAGAAAAATGTGTGCAGAATTACAAAAAGAGATCCTTGAAGGCAGTGACAGAAGTGAAAAAACACAGAGGAGTTTTACGTTCCTAGACAAGGATACAATGGGTACAGTGCAGGAGCCGGAGGAGGAGAGGATAGTCCAGCAGCCTAAAGATATCAGGGGCACACGATTCACAGCAGGTGGCATTACAGATAATGAGCATTCTACAGTAGAGTCAGCTACCTGCCAATAATAGAGGAGCAGTGTATGAGAAGAATCAGGGTGGTCACAGGGACTTTGGGGGTAATTTTTCAGGGGATCGGCGGGCGCGTTTGGTGGCAGGTCGGGTGGGGGAAGTAATTTTTTTGACAGCAGGTAGGGAACCCGCTGTCAGTCCGCCTTCATGCTAGCCTCCCAGATGTCGGGAGAGGCAATTTAGATCAGTAGAGAGATTGTTAAGAGGCACTTAAATACTACTTTAAGCTTACCTTTTAATTTTACGAGTTCCCCCATGGGTTACCCGCTGCTTGGAGATCATGTCAGCTCAGCAGGTCATGAGTGGATTCAGCATTGATTACCTGACAGCTGCAAAAGTTACATAAAAGCTCCCATCTCACAGCTGTTCACTTTCCAAGCTCAGAAACTGTTGCTTACAGCATTTAGAAGACAGATTGAGCTTTACGCAGCTTGTAAGTGTTTGGAGCCAAATCTCTATTCAGTGCCATCTCATTGGAACAACCTCTCTCACCATTGAGAGGTTTGCTTCTGTCATCTCACCTTCACCTGCCATCCATTACATCAGAATGGGTACGATTTACACTCTCTCACCTTGGTCCTCAGAATCCCACCACAATCAGCCCCAACACCAGCAGCACCAGGCACACCAGCAGCACCAACAACAACACCAACCTTCTCCGCAATCAACTGATGCTGCACAGGACACAGGGCATCAGCACCCAACCACATTGCTGCCCAGGATACCAGGGATGGCCTCACCATGGCCAAATTTATTTCACTTGATGCTGTACACCCTGGCTGCCACATGATGTGCCAGGTTGGCACCACCCCACACCAGCACCATAAAGCATCCCTACAATGCCCAAGCCATTCCTTTCACACTCATCACCATTGCGGGGCGTACCGTTATGTCTCACCATTCACTGCAACTCACTAAGCCACTTCTAAATGTGCACACAAA
Organism: Somniosus microcephalus; assembly: GCF_052327205.1. Classification (NCBI taxonomy): domain Eukaryota; kingdom Metazoa; phylum Chordata; class Chondrichthyes; order Squaliformes; family Somniosidae; genus Somniosus; species Somniosus microcephalus. Next base: position 84,944,330 of record NC_141001.1, read on the forward strand.
TCTGTCCAAGAACGAAAAGTGTTGAAAATAAAGATTTCAATGTTTGACAGCATATTAACAGAAATTTCATATGAACATTGGTTAATACACCCAAGTGCCTACCGTTGTGTGTTGTTAGTTGGTATGATTGGACCAGAATGAGGGCGAGTGTGAGAGGTGGCTAGTGAGATGGGGAAGTGATACTGTAAATAGAGATACGTGTATGGAGGGAGTCATGGGAAAGCCAGGGTGCCACCGTGCACCTTTGGGCAGTGCTTGTCAGTGTTTGCAATACCTCAATGCTGTAGAAAAAAGACAGCAGAACTGTCAAATTCAATTTGCACATGGTCCCTTTAAGGAAACCGGCTGATGATGCATCATCAAATGACATCATCAGGCCCGCTTCCTTCAACTGGTCGGGAAACGTGCTGGGCGGGCTTAACAAGCCCAATCAAGGTAAAATCTTTTCGCAAAGTGGGCTGGAGCCAGCAGCAGGGTAACACCCCACCACCGACACCGGCCGCTCCGGGCCCGCCTCGGTAGGTGAAATTGCGGCCTATGGATGTGTTTTACAAAGAAGACTTAGCGAATGTTTACTCGGCACACTGCACCACTACAGCACTCAAGCTTTATACACAAAGGCCGCAAAATTCGGCACCTTAGTGCGGGTAATGAAGGCCGGTTTGGAGAAAAAAATAGCAGCTGCCTCGCTTCTGCCCACTTTCGGCGCGGCCTGCGCTGTTCGCCATGTTGGTGAGGGCGATAGCGCAGGCAGGACTTGCGTGCACCGGCAGAATGCAGAGTAGGCAGATCGTGATGTCAGTCAGCATGTAAAGCTGATTTGACGCATGACCTGCCATTTTGGACATCGCCGCTCCAATCAAAGCCCTCTCTTAAACACTCACAGCTGAACTTTGTTAAAGTGTGCGGGGAGTGCTGCCGAATGTTGGGAAGGCATTGGCTGCTACTGGAAAGCCTTTGAGTACACCACCTGCTCCCAGTCATGGGGGCTTTACTGCAGTCGCTCTCGCACGGCAGCATGACAGGGAGATGGAGCAGAGGCAGCAAGGAAGACAAGCTGCTCACAGAGGGAGGAGGAGGAGGGCTCTCAGCAGGAGGCCTTACCCACCTAGGCTCTTCAGAGAGCTCTTCTAACTGCACCTAAGCCTGGAGCCATGTGTTCGGCGGCTCCACTTCAGCAAGGAGGTGGTCACAGAACTCTGCCACCTCTTGGAAGCAGATCTACAGCTTCAGAGCAGGCTGAATAGGGCTCTGCTAGCAGCCCTCAAGGTGACCGTGGCTGGAACAGGCCATATAGCAAACATCTCGCAGTTCCCCGTCCATCGCTGCATCTGAGAGGTCACAGAGGCTCTGTACTCTAGGAGAAATGACTTCATTGTCTTCTCTGTACAGAGAAGCAGGAGCAGTGCACACGTGGCTTTGCCAGGATATTGGGCTTCCCCGTGGTGCAGGGCACCATCGACTGCACACATATGGCTTTGCAGGCACCGCATATCAAGGCTGAGATGTACCGTATCCACAAAGGGTACCACTCGCTTAATGTGCAGTGGGTCTGTGACCATGTCCAGCACATTGTGATGGTGAATACCTGATATCTTGGCAACAGTCATGATGCCTTTATCCTGCACCAGTCTGCTGTGCCAGCATTCTTCCAGCCACCACGTCGAACTCGAGAGTGGCTGCTCAGTGATGAGGGCTATCTGGCTGATGACTTGCCTCCGTAACCCCACCACTCATGGCCAGCAATCATATAATGACAGCCATGCTGCCACGAGAGCATTATCGTTCTGAAGCAATGGTTCCGCTGCCTTGATTGCTCGGAAGGAGCCCACCAGTATTTGCCGGAGCTGATGTCCCAATCCGTGGTGGTCTGCTGCATCCTCCACAACTTGGCCACCATGAGGGCGCAGCCCTTGTCCCCATGGATTCCTTGACCGCCTCAGGAGGAGGAGCAGGAGGAGGAGGAAGAGAACGAGAAGGAAGTGAGGAGGCAGCCTGCACACCTACGTTCCGGACAGGCTGTCCATGAGCACATCATCAGACTCCAGTTCACCTGAATGAAACCCCAGATACCCATTGCTCAGCACTTCTCCATCTTATCATCACTCTGTCACAGAACATCACAGTGTCCTCTTGGCCGCAAAGCTGAAATCAAAGCCACCACAAAACAAACATTACAAACCAAATTCATAAATCAATCAATAAAACCTACAAAGTGCTACCCCAGCATGGCTGGTGGAAGGCTGCTGATTTTCGGTGTGCGAGACTGAAGATGGCCTTGTAGGGCGTCTTCGAGCCCCTCTGGGCCTAGAAGGCCCGGTTGTGGACTGCACCACCTCGGCATGGGCGGCAGCAGTCTGGGCTGGCTGGCTGATAGGCAACAGCAAGGCCACTGGCGGAGTGGTATTGATGGGAGGATGAATGCTGTCAACCTGAGAGAGGACAGCAGGTTCGTGCTCCACGGAACCACTGCCACTCCCCCGGGAGGACAGATTGCTGGACTGCTGTGACACACTGCAAGCCAATTATAACACTGGTAAATGCAGCCATGATAGCAGCAGTGTGAGCTTGCTTGGCAGCAAGCTGAGCCTGCATGAGAGCAATCTGAGCTTGCACAACAGAAGTCTGAGCTTCCACTGCAGCACTCAGACATTGGGTCGCTTCTGCTTGTGCTGCAATGGAAGCTGAGGCATCGGCCATCAGATGCTGCATCATGGTTGGGTCCACAAGTGCACACGGAGTTGCCCATCACTTCCATGCTGATAGTCCTGGGCTCCAAGCTCTGCGTAAAACCCTGTGCAAAGTTGGTGCTGGGCTCCTCCGTGCTCCTTCACCGTGACAAAAGGCTTTCTGGCAGGCCTGCCAATGCAGCAAGCATTTGTGTGTGCATGCCCATCAGCCTTCTTCTGTAGGCCACCCCATCGAAGTCCTCACCTGAGTCCTCTACAGCAGAACCCATGTGCAATCTAGCCCTTCGGGGAACTGATACCTTTGCTACCCTTTCTCCCCCTGCCCTAGCTGCAGCCCGCCCATGCCTGCTAACTCACCATGTGCAGATCCCACCTCTTTACTACCCTCTAACGTCTGCACAGTGCCAGTGTCTGAGCTGGTGCCTGCGAGTGTCAGATCGAGTGAACGTGTCTCTTCTTCTCCATCACTCTCCTTTTCCTGCACTGGCTCACCAGGTTGGAATTCTTGGGTATCTGAAAGGAGAAAGGCACAAGGGTAGGGTTGTGGTGAGGGGAGGGAGGGAAAGCAAGATGTGTATGGTTACACCAGCAGCAGTTTGCAAGTGAAAGGAGATTGTGGGATAAGGGAGAAGTGGGATGTGAGAAGGAGGATTAGGTATGAGCTTACCGTCATCTTTGAATGGTTGTAGTCTCACCACTCACCATGGCCTCAGTGATGGCCCCTCCAATGATGTCAAGAACCATCTCTTACACCTGGGCAAGGACCTGCAGGCTTGCCTGTCCCCCGCCAGTTAACTACTGCTGCCTGCAGTTATGAGCCACCTTGCCCTACAAGAGAAAGGGAAGTGTGTTAGTGAGTGTGGTGCAATGTGTTTGGGTGATGTGTGTCAGTGAGTGTGGTGTGATTTGTGTCAGTGAGTGTGGTGTGATGTGTTTGGGTGATGTGTGTCAGTGAGTGTGGTGCAATGTGTTTGGGTGACGTGTGTCAGTGAGTGTGGTGTGATGTGTGTCAGTGAGTGTGGTGTGATGTGTGTCAGTGAGTGTGGTGTGATGTGTGTCAGTGAGTGTGGTGTGATGTGTTTGGATGATGTGTGTCAGTGAGTGTGGTGCAATGTGTTTGGGTGAAGTGTGTCAGTGAGTGTGGTGCAATGTGTTTGGGTGATGTGTGTCAGTGAGTGTGGTGTAATGTGTTTGGGTGATGTGTGTCAGTGAGTGTGGTGCAATGTGTTTGGGTGATGTGTGTCAGTGAGTGTGGTGTGATGTGTGTCAATGAGTGTGGTGCAATGTGTTTAGGTGATGTGTGTCAGTGAGTGTGGTGCAATGTGTTTAGGTGATGTGTGTCAGTGAGTGTGGTGCAATGTGTTTAGGTGATGTGTGTCAGTGAGCGTGGTGCAATATGTTTAGGTGATGTGTGTCAGTGAGTGTGGTGCAATGTGTTTGGGTGATGTGTGTCAGTGAGTGTGGTGCAATGTGTTTGGGTGATGTGTGTCGGTGAGTGTGGTGTGATGTGTGTCAATGAGTGTGGTGCAATGTGTTTAGGTGATGTGTGTCAGTGAGTGTGGTGCAATGTGTTTAGGTGATGTGTGTCAGTGAGTGTGGTGCAATGTGTTTAGGTGATGTGTGTCAGTGAGCGTGGTGCAATATGTTTAGGTGATGTGTGTCAGTGAGTGTGGTGCAATGTGTTTGGGTGATGTGTGTCAGTGAGAGTGGTGCAATGTGTTTAGGTGATGTGTGTCAGTGAGTGTGGTGCAATGTGTTTGGGTGATGTGTGTGTCAGTGAGTGTGGTGCAATGTGTTTGGGTGATGTGTGTCAGTGAGCGTGGTGCAATGTGTTTGGGTGATGTGTGTCAGTGAGTGTGGTGCAATGTGTTTGGGTGATGTGCTTGTCATGGTTGAATAGCTGGCAGTGTGCGCAGGGTGTGAGATGTGCATGTGAGGCTTGCAGTAGTGGTAAGTGTGTGAGGGTGAGGTGAAGCTATGAATGTGAGGTATGAGTCGTGATTGATAGAGATTGTTGGTAGGTGAGTCATGGGGGTGTGGTGCATTGAGCAGTGTGTGAGGCTAGGGGTACAGTTGGTGGATGACAGCTTTTGAAGATGCATTCACTGACCTTGACCATTCGTGTGAAGTCATTGAACCTCTTTCAGCACTGGATCCAGGTCCTCAGGGCAACACTGCTGGTAGTGACCGCTTTGGCTATCTGCTCCCACTGCCTTCTCACTGTGTGTCTAGAGGAGCTCCTGATGCCCTGCGAGTAGAGGACCTGTCTCCTCCTTTCTACCCTCTGCATTAAGGCCTCTAGTGCTGTGCCTGAGAACCTTGATGCCCTTTCTCTACCCTGTTGAGCCATTATTCACTCACAGTTGCCTTCACAAGCCGTTCCAGCAGCTGCTGAAATGCAAAATGCACCTCACCTTTAAGAGGTGCAGATTGCCTTTAAGAAGTGAAGGCTAGCTTTAAACAGAGCTAGCCTTGTACGAACTTTGGCCTCCTGCTGAGCATTCAGCCACTTAGCATCGCACTCAGCACTGGGCTGAATGCTGCAATCGTGGTAATTACTTTTAACAGGCACGGGTCGATTGCACATCATGATCCCCATGCCCATTTTCGTGCCTAATTGAATTTTTAGCCCTAATAGTTTTGACTGGACATCTTTGGAATCACACAATTGCTATTTCCTTTACCTGTATATTTCTTGCAGAGATTGCAAATATTCTCATTGAACAACTTCTCCTCTGACTCTACTCACTTCCTCCAAATTAAAGGTGTTGCTATGGGAACCCACATGGGCCCTAGCTATGCCTGCCCTTTCATGGGATATGTGGAACATTCTTTGTTCCAGTCCTACTCAGGTCCCCTCCCTCACCTCTTTTCCCGGTACATTGATGACTGTATCGGTGCCGTTTCCTGCTCTCGCCCTGAACTAGATAAGTTCATTCACTTTACTTCCAATTTCCACCCTTCCCTCACCTTCACATGGTCCATCTCCGACTCTTCTCTTCCCTTCCTTGACTTCTCCATCTCCATTTCTGGTGATTGGCTTTCGACAAACATCCATTACAAACCCACTGACTCCCATAGCTACCTGGACTACACTTCCTCCCACCCCGCTTCCTGTAAGGACTCTATTCTATTCTCCCAGTTTCTCCGTCTCTGCCGTGTCTGTTCTGACGATGCCACCTTCCAGACCAGTGCTTCCGACATGTCTTCCTTTTTCCTCAACCAAGGATTCCCCTCTACTGTGGTTGACATGGCCCTTTAGAAGCCGTTCCAGCAGCTGCTGAAATGCAGAATGCACCTCATCTTTAAGAGGTGCAGACTGCCTTTTAAGAAGTGAAGGCTAGCTTTAAATAGAGCTAGCCTTGTACGAACTTTGGCCTCCTGCTGAGCATTCAGCCACTTGTCCTATCCATTTCCCGCACTTCTGCTCTCACCCCTTCCCCTCCCTCCCAGAACCATGATAGGGTTCCCCTTGTCCTCACCTTTCACCCCACCAGCCTCCACATTCAACGGATCATCCTCTGCCATTTCCACCACCTCCAACATGATCCCACCACCAAACGCATCTTCCCCTCACCTCCCCTTTCAGCATTCTGAAGGATCCGCTCCCTCCGCGACACCCTGGTCCACTCTTCAATCACCCCTAACAGCCCTTCCCCTTCACCCGGCACCTTCCCGTGCTAGCGCAGGAGATGCAACACCTGCCCTTTTACCTCCTCCCTTCCCACTGTCCAGTGCCCCAAACACCCCTTCCAGATGAAACAGCGATTTACTTGTACTTCTTGCAATTTAGTATACTGTATTCGCTGCTCACGATGCCGTCTCCTCTACATTGGGGAGACCAAACACAGATTGGGTGGTTGCTTCGGTCCGTAAGGGTAACCCTGAGCCTCCGGCCGCCTGTCAATTTAATTCATCGCTACACTCCCACTCTGATCTCTCTGTCCTCGGCCTATTACACTGTTCCAATGCAGCTCAACGTAATTTCGATTAGGCACTTTACACCTGCCGGACTCAACATTGAGTTCAACAATTTCAAACTATAACCCCTGCCCCCATTTTTCATGCTGTATGATTTTGCCATTCCCATTTGCAACATTTTATCTTTCCTGCCTCTTACAAAAGCACAGAATATTCCTTCAATTCCTCCCACCCCCCCGCCGCCGTCTCTGCACCTGCTTAATATCTGTTACATCTCCAGCTTTTTCCAGTTCTGATGAAGGGTCCCAGACCTGAACCGTTAACTCTGTTTCTCTCTCCACGGATGCTGCCTGGCCTGCTGAGTTTTTCCAGCATTTTCTGTTGTTATTGCAAATATTCTGTTAGCTTCACTTTTGGACGACAAACACTTTCTTTTCTGCAGAAGGAAAGAATGCAGACTGCCAAATATATTAAAAGATAATACATTTTATTTTGTCTTTCGGTGCATTTATGTATGGGGTAGAAATTGGAGCTCATTGTACCCATTTTACTGATGTATAACAGGCACAATAAAGGCCAATTTCAGCAAACGATGTCCTGCGGCCAGAGTACGCCTGAAAGATGTCCGACCTGATATTGGGTCGGGCCATTTCAGGTGGTTCTGGTGGCCACCTAAAAGAGGCCCTTTACTTATGTAAATGAGGGGCCTTATGCCTGTTTCAGGCCCCTTTGGGAAATTGGATACTGATGAGTAGAACAACCGGGCCTTGTACTCCGATTGGCGGGATGTGATGAGTGGTGTTCCCCAGGCATCTGTTCTGGGGCCTCAACTTTTTAACCACATTTATTAATGATTTGGATGAAGGAATAAAAAGTTGTATATCCAAGTTTGCAGATGACACTAAGTTAGGAGGGACAGTAAGTAGTGCAGATGGGAGTGGAATGTTACAAAGGGACATAGACAGATTAAGTCAGTGGGCAAAACTATGGCAGATGGAGTTTATTGTGGGCAAGTGTGAGGTCATCCACTTTGGACCCAAGAAAGATAAATAGAGTATTTTCTAAATGGTGAGAAACTAGGAACTGCAGAGGAGCAAAGAGATTTGAGAGTCCAAATTCACAAATCATTAAAAGCCATTAGACAGGTAAAAAAAAAACAAAATGCTAATGGAATGTTGGCCTTTATCGCAAGGGGTTGGAATACAAAGGGGCGGAAGTGATGCTTCAGTTGTATAGAGCCTTGTTCAGAACCCATCTGGAGTACTGTGCTCAATTTTGGGCACCGCACCTCAGAATGGATGTATTGGCCTTGGAGGGGTGCAGTGCAGATTCACCTGAATGATATTGGGATTCTGGGGATTAAATTATGAGGACAGGTTGCATAAGCTTGGCTTGTATTCCCTTGAGTATAGAAGATTGAGGAGTGATCTGATCGTGGTGTTTAAAATGTTAAAAAGGATTTCATAGGGTAGATACAGGGGAAATATTTCATCTGGTGGGAGAATCAAGAACAGGGGGACATCATTGTAAAACTAGAGCTAGGCAATTCAGGATCAAATTCACAAATTTCACAAAAAGGCTTGTAGAAATCTGGAACTCTCTCCCCCAGAAGGTCATGGATGCTGGGACGAGTGATTGCCTTTTACTATTCATCAAGAGAGCTGAAGCTGACCAAAAGGGCTTCTTGGAGTTTGGAGCTAAAAGTCCCATTAGCAAAGGGAAAACATGAACAAGTGGAAGTGGTAACTCATTAGCTCATTCACAAGAGTGACTACTACTGTCTCTATGGCCTGCATTGCTGAGATCACCACTGCAGATGCCACTGCTATTGCCACACAGTCAATGGCACACTGCAGTATAGTCAATCATTTCATCCAACTTGACCATACCAACGTCCACTGTTGTGTCTGTGGAGGTAGGTAACTGTTCCGCATTGATCATGCTCTAAGATGCTCCATTGAAAAGTAGGCCCACTAAGCTTTGTATCTCCATATCATTTAGGATGGACATCTTTCCTGCATCTTCCCTGCATCTGTTCATCCTTTATCAACCAACAGCACTGCCGCTCCTTCCTCAAAAGTAATCTATGCCTCACCTTGTGTTTTCCCCTCATCAGGATCTTTTATCCTAAGTGTCTATACTGGTGCTGGTTTCTGATTCAGAGTGGGCGTTGACAGTAGGTGGAGTGATGTGTGATGCTCTTTGTACGTGCTTTGTCCATCACTGGATTCTCTTTGCTGTATGAAGAGAAAAGACAGGACATTATGGAAATGATAATGCAATGCCAGATTATTAAATGCAAGCCTGCACACAACCTGTGCATAAGGCTCAGTAAGGCCCAGGGAATATTCAAATTCAGGGGCTTCCCTATAATGCAGCTTGAACATCTGAGAACAGCTCCAGCCAATCAGTACCTGTTAACAACAGGCAGTGCAGGGGAGGCCAATTGTAAAATATATATGTTCTTGGATGGCCTTTATCTTCCACTAGGACAACTTCCCTTTTCCATGATTGGTGGGCCTCAGAAGGCCAAATTTCCTTGAGCACTGGGTGGATGCTTCCTTCCTCCCACACCCAAAAGATCCATTTAAGGTAGAGATAGAGTGCTGCTGGCACTCAAAGTCCTGCCCCTGTGAACTCTGTGTATAGTCAGTGCCTCATGCTGGAAGCAACATTTTTAATATTATAATGAGCTTACTTTATGTTACGGGGCAGGGTCAGATCATTCGGGGACAGGTGCAGCCAAAGCCAGGGAAGCCACGGTCCCAACACTGATCCTTATTGAACTCATCCTCCACTTAATTTAATCATTCTAGCGCAACAAGGCTGGTGCTGGTTCTAATTGACACTTGCCTTTCTTTTACATGTCCCTGCATTTTTATCTTGGTTCATTACTATATCATCATATTAAAAATTCAGCTTTTGGCTGTGTCACACATGGAGTGGTTGACTGTGTGCAGTGTTTGAGTAACATTTACATAAAGTATTTATTATGACCTGTGGGATGCATTTTCAAAGTGTTTTTTGTATGATTTTTCTTTTACAGTATCTATAAATCTGACTGCAGCTTCTTGTTTTGATATATGGGACATAGGGAGAGAAATACCCCTAGAGGACAATTTGGGGCGTCAAGTCAAAAATGTTTGAAAAGTTAGCGCCAGGTGCTAACATTTTCAAACATTTGAAATATTCCCATTTTTTGCTCCAAGAGGGAAGTGAAGCACAAAATCAAGCGCTTCACTTGCTTCTTGGAGGGCAAGAGGCGGAATATGTCCCGATCTGGGATCATGTGCTCAGCAGCGCCAAGCGTGGCCATGCCGCGTTGCAGGGACTTTCCCCTCAATTAAAGGGAAAGGCTCCCCGCTGCGAGCTCCGCATTTTTTCTGGCATCTGCTGGCGCACCGGGGTGCGGGAGTGCCTTGCAATCATCCCGGCGCTCATGCTGAGTGCCGGGCTGACCGATTGCAGCACTCAGCCTGCATCCGGTGCTCAGAATTTTTTTTTTTTTAAATCGCCGATTTTTTTTCATGTCGGGCGGCCACCGCGCGGTTCGCGACCCCTGCAGCAGTCGGTAACATCGCCCGACGCTGCTGCAGGGCACAAGGGGCAGTTTTTCTCCCAAGGCGCTACCAGGGCGCTGCGCCTGGAGATGACATCATGATCTCCGGGCGCAGAAGATCGGGGTGTTACCTGGTAGCGCTGCCGCTAACCTCCCGCGGGATTTCGCGGGAGCTGCTGTTATTGACTTGGTGGGGGGTGAAAAGCCATTTGCTCCCCGTTAGCGTCTCCAACCAGCGGCGCAAACGAGAGGAATTTCGCCCCCATAGTCTTAGTTGTTACTGCCAGACTCTCAATTGCTGCACTTTGTTTTGCTGAAGCATTGTAACCACCTGACTGTTGGTAAATCACTTGGTTTAGAGATCTTTCTGTAGGCCTTCACAGCAGTTTTGGCTCATATGCTTCACTTGATATTGTTCATATGGATGGAATTAATTCATTGAGAAGCATGTTGAATTCTTGTGACGGTATTAACTTGCTTTCTCTTGTCCCTTTCAAGATGCTTCTAATAAGGTCTAGTAAAAGTGATCAGACATTTCTGCTTTACATTGTATATACTGTATTTTTTTCAGCACCTGCTACGAATTGCTCCATTTATTCATCAACAATTACTGTATTTGCAATTCTAGTTTTTTCTTGTGATTGAGTAATGTTCTTCCCTGTGAGGTAAAGAAGTGCTGTGGAGCAAGGAGGGATTTCCAAATCAAAATCGAAATTCATTTTCAAGTTCAATTTCATTTTATAATTGCTCATTTGCTTTCAACTTGTTGTGGGGTAGCAGGTTGTGGGAAAATGTTAAGTTGTGAAGGTGCTGTGTACTTATAGGCGATCTGTTTGTCGGAGATTTTGTAGAGAACGGTAAATATTTTAATTTACTTATGTTATTAGTCATATATGATTTGTTACGTGAAAATATATTATTTCTCTGTGGCAATTTATGTTTAGTGTTGCTGATCTGCCTTATTTTGTGTTATGTTAAACAGTTGCATGAACATGCCTTTTTGGTTGCTACGGTGACAAGTCACGTGTTTATGGATGCTGTGAGAAATGTGAGGGTGTTTTATTTTTATTTTGTATAGTGCAAGCATGTTTTATTATGGTATTGATGCCACAGCAACAGTCATTAGGTGGAAGTTGCTATGGTTACAGCTGGTACTGTGACGAAGTGCAGAACTTCTAAAGATTCTTTTTCAATTGCCTATGAGAAAGTTACTCTCCAACAAGAGAAAGTCAATGGAATTACCATCATCGAATCCCCCACCATCAACAGCCTGTGGGGTAACCATTGACCAGGAGCTTAACTGGACCAACCACATAAATACTGTGGCTACAAGAGCAGGTCAAAGGCTGAGTATTCTGCGGCAAGTGACTCACCTCCTGACTCCCCAAAGCCTTTCCACCATCTACAAGGCACAAGTCAGGAGTGTGATGGAATACTCTCCACTTGCCTGGATGAGTGCAGCTCCAACAACATTCAAGAAGCTCTACACCATCCAGAACAAAGCAGCCTCCTTGATTGGCACCCCATCCACCACCTTAAACAGTCACTCCCTCCACCACCGGCGTACCATGGCTGCAGTGTGTACCATCTACAAGATGCACTGCAGCAACTCGCTGAGGCTCCTTCGACAGCACCTCCCAAACCTGCAACCTCTTCCACATAGAAGGACAAGGGCAGCAGGTGCCACGTTTCATTCCAAGTCACATACCATCCTGACTTGGAAATACATCGCCGTTCCTTCATCGTCACTGGGTCAAAATCCTGGAACACCCTCCCTAACAGTACTGTGGGAGTACCTTCACCACAAGGACTGCAGCGGTTCAAGGAGTTGGCTCACCACCACTTTCTCAAGGGCAATTAGGGATAGGCAATAAATGATGGCCTTGCCAGCGATGCCCACATCTTGTAAATGAATTAAAAAATGTTCTGGTTAGGCTGTTTTCTCAAATTATAAATTAAATTCTGTGTTTCCTATACCTGAGGTAACAAGTAAATACAGCACTGTGTTATTGGTTGTGTCCACCAAAAAAAACCTTTGATTTTTTTATATCTTACTAGATGAGTGGAAAAATTAAAGTACCATTAGGTGTGTGAGTGATTCCTGTAGACCAATACACTTTTCTAATTCTTCCCAGGAACCATTTGTTCTTTTAATCGTCTCTTCTATGAAAAGAGCCTATTGTCATGTCAGGATCACTTGACTACACAAATGAGAAAGCTATTATAAGCGTTAATAATGACACTGTCAAAATGAACAGATTTACTGACTGGCTTTATTTAACACTAGTGGTAACCCATTTATTTTAAATCTGATTTAGATCCCATAAAGAGAAAAGAAAAAGAAAGACTTTCATTTATATAGCACCTTTCACAACCTCAGGCCGTCCCAAAGCACTTTACAGCCAATGAAGTCCTTTTTGAAGTGTAGTCACTGTTCTAATGTAGGAAACGCGGTAGCCAATTTGCGCACAGCAAGCTCCCACAAACAGCAATGTGATAATCAGTTAATCTGTTTTAGCGATGCTGATTGAGGGATAAATATTAGCCAAGACATTTCTATATTGTAAGGCCTTTTTTATTTGTTCATGACATTTTGAGATTTTTACCATGCAAAAGTACCTAGTACAAATTGACATTGAGAAATTGTAACGACTAATACAAATTGGTTGGAAGAGAAACTGTTTGGAAAACCTGATCCACATTCTGTTGAAAAAACAAGCTCTCTTAAAAAGTGCAGTGGGTAAATCACACTGCCAGAGACTGCCATACAGATGGTTGTAATTTATCATTCCAGGTTCACTATTGATTACCAATAGTTTGCTATATACTAGAATAAATCATTGTATGTTCAGTCATTTGTATCTTTCTGGCAAAAACAAGGAGTACCTTAAGAATTTGCTTATGTAAAGTTTGTAAACATAACCTGCAGCAAAGGCAAATTATTGCTGCAAAATTATCAGTAGTATTAATTTGCATTCGAGTCAGGTTAACAACAGAATTGTAACAGTAATAGCGGGTGGTGGGCAGAAACCTGAACTGCAACAAAATAAATTCTATCAACTTCAAAATTGTGATGTGAATGTAAGTATAATAACAAAATAAAAAATAAAACGAAAGCATGGAATATAAACCGGATTTCAATTGTCTGGTGAGTTGTCACACAATTGGTCCCTACAATGTACTATGTGTCATGCAATAATACAAGCAGCTTTATCACTAATATACATAATTGCATGATCTAACAATTCCCAACATAGGAATATAAGAGTAGGCCATTCAGCCCCTCAAGCCTGTTCCGCCATTCAATGAAATCATGGCTGATCTGCGACCTAACTCCATATACCCACCTTTTGCCCATATCCTTTAATACCTTTGGTTAACAAAAAGCTATCAATCTCCGATTTAAAATTAACAATTGACCTAGCATCAATTGCTGTTTGCGGTAGAGTTTTCCAAACTTCTACCATCCTTTGTGTGTAGAAGTGTTTCCCAATTTCACTCCTGAAAGGTCTGGCTCTAATTTTTAGACTATACCCCCTAGTCCTAGAATTCAGAACCAGCAGAAATAGTTTCTCTCTATCCTATCTCTTCCTCTTAATATCCTGAAAACTTTGATCAGATCACCCCTTAACCTTCTAAATTCTAGGGAATACTACCCTAATTTGTGTAATCTCTCCTCGTAACTTAACCCTTGAAGTCCGGGTATCATTCTGGTAAACCTACACTGCACTCCCTCCAAGGCCATTAAATCCTTCCTAAGGTGTGGTGCTCAGAACTGCTCACAGTACTCCAGGTGTGGTCTAACCAGGGCTTTGTAGAGCTGCAACATAACTTCTACCCCCTTGTATTCTAGTCCTCTAGATACAAAGGCCAGTATTCCATTAGCCTTTTTGATTATTTTCTGTACCTGTTCATGACATTTTAATGATCTATGTACCTGAACCTCCAAGTCTCTTTGGACCTCCACTGTTTTTAGCTTTTTACCATTTAAAAAGTACCTTGTTCTATCCTTTTTAGGTCCAAAGTGGATGACCTCACATTTGCTTACATTGAAATCCATTTGCCACAGTTTTGTCCATTCACTTAATCTATCAATATCCCTTTGTAATTTTATGCTTTCATCTACACCTATCTTTGTGTCATTGGCAAATTTGGATATTTGACTTTCTAAGCCATCATCTTAATAAATACTGTGAATAGTTGAGGCCCCAACACAGATCCCTGCAGGACACCACTAGTCACATCCAGCCAATTTGAGTACCTCCCCATTATCCTTACTCTCTGTCTCCTGCCGCTTAGCCAATTTCCTAACCAGGTCAATAATTTGCCCTCAACTCCATGGGCTTAGTTAACAGTCTCTTATGAGGGAATTTATCAAATGCCTTCTGGAAGTCCATATAAATAATATCCATAGACATTCCCCTGTCCACTACTTTAGTCACCACTTCAAAAAATTCAATCAGGTTTGTCAGGCATGACCTACATTTCACAAATCCATGCTGGCTCTCTCTGATCAACTGAAAATTTTCGAGGTGTTCAGTCACCCTATCCTTAATTATAGACTTTAGCAATTTCCCCTCAACAGATGTTAGGCTAACTGGTCTATAATTGCCTGGTTTCCCTCTCTCACCATTCTTAAAAAGTGGAGTGACATGCGCAATTTTCCAATCTAAAGGGACAGTTCCTGAATCTAGAGAACTTTGGAAGATTATAGTTAGGGCATCTGCAATGTGCTCACCGACTTCCTTTAAAACTCTGGGATGGAAGCCATCTGGCCCTTGGGATTTGTCACTCTTTAGTGCCATTATTTTCTTCATTTCTATTATTTTACTTAAGTTAATTTTATTGAGTCCCTGTCCCTGATTCAATATTAGTTTCTTTGGGATTTCTTCTACTGTAAATATTGATGCAAAGTAATTATTCAACATGTCTGCCATTTCTCCATTTTCATTGACAGTATCACCACTTTCAGTTTTTAAGGGACCAACATTGCTCCTGACCACCCTCTTCTTCCTAATGTAACAATAAAAATTCTTCGTATTGATTTTAATATCCTTTGTAGCTCTTACTATCTGTTTTGTGACCCTTTGCTGTTTTTTGTATCTTTCCCATTTGCCAGGATCTGTGCTACTTTTTGTATTTTTTCCTTTAGTTTGATGCTGTCTTTTACCTCTTTAGTTGTCCATGGCTGTCTTTTTGGCAAATAGAGCTCTTGCCCCTCAGGGGTATAAACTGGTTCTGTATCACCTTAAATTCTTTTTTAAACATTTCCCACTGATCTTCTGTCGTTTTACCCATTAACAGATTTGCCCAATTTACTTTGGACAGTCTCTGCTTCTTCCCTTTGAAGTTGGCCTTACCTAAATCTAGAATCTTAGTAGCTGTTTCACATTTCTCCCTTTCAAACGCCAATTTGAACTCGATCATGTTATGATCGCTATTGGATAAATGTTCACGCACAGTTAGGCTGTTAACTAAATCTGGCTCATTACTCATTACTAAATCTAATATGGTATGCCCCCTTGTTACCTCTAGGACATATTGCTGTAGAAAACTATCAAGACACACTCAAGAAGTTGACTGCCTCTCTGACAGGTGCTAGTCTGCTTTTCCCAATCTATATGAAAGTTAAAATCCCCCATAAAACCCACTCTGCCTTTACTACACGCTTGTCTGATCTGCATTTATACAATCTAGCACTTCACAGTTATTTCTAAATTCTACCCATAAAGTCTCCACTGTCTGCTTACCTCTCATTATATCCTCTCTTACCATTGAACCAAGGCTTCTTCGGCAGCACCTCCCAAACCCGCGACCTCTTCTACCTAGAAAAACAAGGGCAGCAGGTGTATAGGAACACCACCACCTCCAAATTCCCCTCCAAGTCACACACCATCCTGACTTAGAAGTATATCGCCGTTCCTTCATCATCGCTGGGTCAAAATCCTGGAACTCCCTCCCTAACAGCACTGTTGGAGTACCTTCACCACACGGACTGCAGCGGTTCAAGAAGGTGGCTCACCACCACCTTCGCAAGGGCAATTAGGGATGGGCAATAAATGCTGGCCTTGCTAGCGATGCCCGCACCCCATAAAACGAATTGAAAAAAAAAAGGTGCTGCCTCTTCCGGTGCTGCCACCACTCAGGTCCGCACTGACTTGGTCTCCTGCTGCTTTTATCTGCTGCCTCATTAGTGAAGATCAAGTGTGGACCAGGGCAAGCAGATGTAATTCAGTCACCATATTAATGTCATACATTATGTCCTTATCTCTTTATATAATACCTTGATTTTATATTATTTAGAGTTCAAAAGCAAAACATCCTACAATTTGGGAAGTAGAGATGGTTTGAGCATTTTCTCTGTAGTACAGGCTGAGAATTTGCGAGAAAAAGGGTTCAAAATTCATCGTAGCGCAAACCGGATGATATCACATCGGTCGCCCGTTATACGCCCCACCCCATATTTGTTGACTTCAATGGAACTGAGTATCAGCGGCACGTATAATAGCTGACCAATGTAATACCATCTGTTATGCGCTGCTGCCCCCAAGATGAATTTCTACCTCAAAAACTGAGGTGTTACAGGGTCACTGCTGGTGGGAGTGTATATTATAGTATGATGTGTTTACATAGGTGTTTTCCATGATAACTGTGGATATAGGAATTAATAAGGGGAAATGTTGACAGGAAGAATATGCACATGAAAGATATTTAATACATTATGGATTTTTCCCCAGAGGTCTTCTTTTAAGTTTTTAATAAAAGGATGGCATAATCACCATACAGTCCACATGAATGTATTGATTATTCTTTATTAAGCCTCCCAAAATAATGAACGAGCAACACTTATGCGAGTTGAAAATGGAAGCAGCTATAGTAGCCTTGGCTAACATGTATCGAGCCTCTGACAACCATTGCTCTTCCTTATGATTGTGAGATTTAAGACAGACACTCAGATCTGTAGACCAGACTACTTGAAAGCAAATCTCATCATTTTATCACTGTGTCCAACCAGTTTGCGTAAGTTAGCATTTCTAATTGTGCTAAATATCTTCACGCTTAATATCTAAAAGCCTTGAACTCTGATAAAACTGATGATCTAGTATATAAATAAAGACGATCTTCATATGTAATTTGGGACAACTGCAAACATGCATGGAATATTATTAGTATTGGTACTGTTGTGCTAGCAGGCATGGTATGAAATAATATACCTATGCAGGCCTTTGTGTTATCTCTTGAGGGATCCAAGAAGCTTGTTATCACAATAGTATGAAGAGGTTTCATTACTCGGTGTAATAAACGGGAACTGTGTGCCCTTAAATGCTTAGCTATATGTTTCATGTTCATTTGGAATGTGAGCCCACCAGGTTTATTCCAGCTGCCAAGCCAATAGGCCTCCATAGATTTCTCTCAATAGTAAGCCTCCCTTTGCATATCCTGATTTACCAAGCAACTCAACAACATCTTGGATTCAGTTATTCCACTTACAATATGAATATAATGGCCCAGAGTTTGCTGTCCGCATCGATTGCCATTGACTTCGAAGAAAGCTGCTCACAAAGATTTCACGATCTCTGTGGCGAAAACTTTAGGTTAAATTGATTGTAGTGCTGTCAAAAGGGTATCCCAGTGCAGAGCAACAGTGATGACATAAAGCTGTCTAAGCAGTCAATCGCATTGAAGAATTCTCACAGACGGCAAACCAGGAAATAAAAAGCACTGATTCAATTCACTTTTTTTTTAAATTACAGAGACCGAAATAAAGATTCAGACATACACATGGGGTTAAGGTAGAAGCTGAAATATTAAACAAACTTTAAAAAATATATATTATTTTAAAAATCTAGTAATTTTCTATCATAATGAAGAAATTTGACATTCCACAAATATAACATTTGGTTTTCAGGGCCAGAATGATTGCTTAGCAGTCAATACACCGTTAAAACCCCAGTTACATCTATTCCAACAAGGCTTAACTTTTAATGGGGTGTTCAACAGCATAATTAGATCTGAAAAGCTTAAGTTTTCGTCAGTTCAACTGATTTCACTGATTGCCAGCTATGGGGAGTTTCACAGCACAGCCTGTGTTGGAGCAGTGAATGACTGAGCACAACTTCAGGATTTCAGTGTTTATCTGCGTATGTGCTAAATCCTGAAGTTATGGTCAGTTTCAGAGGAGTAATGATGGCGAACGCTGACAGTTTGCAGTCATTTCCATCGCAAAATCCAGGCCAATATATTGATTACAGGTATTATTAACAGGCTGGCTCTTAGGATCAGTGCCTGGTGGATTCTTTTGGATACAGACATAAATAGAGTTTCTGCCACATTTCTGGCAAAGTAATGCCGGTGGAGCAGGAGCGGCTTCAAGAAATTTCCCGTCGAGAGTCAGAGTTACAAAGGTTACAGTAGAGAAGTGCAAGAAATTCATGTTTTGAACTGTTTGAATGCGCTGGTGACCATGATGTACTTTATTGTTATATTCATTCTATTGATTTGCTCCTGTCTTATTTCTTTCTTTTAATAAACATTAATTGTTAGTTTGTAGCCTGGACCACATGGTTTATTGGTATATTATTTTACATTGATTTCAGAAAGATTAGCAGTTATGCAGTGATGAATATTATTTCCAGTGTATATACCAGTGGCAAAATGATTTATCACTCAGTTTTTATTTCATTGTGCTGCATTTTAGATACTTTAGGACAGGAGCTTCCATTTTGGGCGCAATCGGCGATCCGGGCACAAATTGCACTCAAAATTACTTTAGTTTTCAGAAGTTTTGTTTTGCTCAAGTTTCCGCTCAAACTCATTTGCATATCGCTAAATGTAAAATCTGCCATGAACCAGCGCAACATTTTAGAAAATAATTTTAAATAAAAGTTTGCATTAAAAAATATTCCTTGATATATTTAAGAGTGCTAGCCTGGTGCGGTTTTATTAATACAGCTGAAAATGGGTTTATCACAAAAAATAAGCATTTTTAATCAGTGTCTAGTGAGGGGCCTGATCTTACAATTTTAAATAACTGAAAATTACTTTATAAAAACTATATAGAACCATTTACTAGTTACATTGGTGTTCAGGAATCAGTTTCTTAGTAAATTAAAAATAATATTTAAAAGCTTTTAAAATGTGCTAATTTTTGTCCTTGCGCTTAAAAAAAAGCTTAATTTAAAGAGTCTCCTCGAAGACCCGCAAACGGGAACAATTAGCAGAAACTCACTAGTGATTAGTTCAATCTGGGACATGGCCAATTTTGTGGGCGAGGCCAGTTTCTAGCACGATGTTTTATAAACCAGCGCAATAGATCGCGGAAACTCGATTTGAGCTGGACGTAATTTGTGCTTGAAATTCCACCATCTTTTGTGTTGGTTTGGCCGATTTCAGGAGAATTGTACCAAAAAAAACAACGCAACTGAGTGAAAACACCAGGTCAGTGTGTACGAAGTCAAGTTTCTGATCATAGGCAGCATGAGCTCATCTATGGAAGCTGACTTTTTTGCGGAGCATAATGAAAACGTATCAGCAGAAAGCTAAAGTTGTAGCACCTTCACTATACTGAATTGATTTGTCAAATTCCTTCATATAATCCTTAAAAATTCAACATTTGGTTGTGTTCTTTGTCATTCCCATGATCCCAGCAGATCAGGAGTCAGTATGTTCCATGCAGCATTCATTCATCTCTGTCTCTACTTTGCTTCATAATACTCAATCCTACACTGAACTATCTCCACGGATGTTGCCTGGCCTGCTGAGCTTTTTCAGCATTTTCTGTTGTTATTTCGGATTTCCAGTATCTGCAGTATTTTGCTATCATAAATATTTATCCAGCTCTTTTCTAAAAGTCATGAGGGATCTTCTCGAATCCTTTTTGAAAGTCAAGGTACACAATAAGCATATTACATTTATCTCTCAACTGTGTTCAATTTTTCAAATACTATAATAGATTTGTTCGGCACAATGGCCTGGAAAATCGATCCCAAAAACAGACACACAGGGGGCAGGGCGTGCTCTTCACATGCCTGTTCAGCTGGAAGCAGGGACCAGACTTCACACTGCCAGCTTGCCAGAAGGCAAGATGACACACTAGCTTTGCTGCAGAGGACTCAGATGCAGGCTTCGAGTGCCTTACGGAGAGGGCCTTGTAATGATCAGTAACATGTCATCCTAGAATAGAATTCCCAGGATTGCCGTTAGCGACAATGGTCCGTGCTTCAACTGTAAGGAGTGGCAACAGTTTGCAGCACAGTATGACTTTCAGCACATCACATCCAGTCCTTTGTATGCTCAGTTGAATGGTAAGGCAGAGAAAGGTGTTCAAGTTCTCAAACAGCTACTGAAGAAAGCAACAGAAAGCAAGTCTGATCCTTATCTCGCCCTGCTGAGCTACCGAGCCTCACCTTTAGACTGTGGTTCTTCACCTGCTGAACTCCTAATGAGTCGCAAGTTGCGCACCACGCTACCCTGCTGTGCAAAAGAAAAGCAGAGTAAGGAACTGAGACAGAGACTTCAACTGTTAAAGCTGAAACAGAAATCACACTATGACAAGTCATCCAAAACTCTGAAACCATTGACAGGGGATGATGTTGTCAGGATTGAGGATCCAGTTGCATGGAATGGGAAAGCTACAGTTCTTGAGGAAGTAGGACCAACGTCATACACTCTTAGAACTGAGGAAGGACAGATTCTCAGGAGGAACCGCCGTTCCCTCCTAAAAACACAAGAGACTATCCAAGAGCAAATCGATGACAATGCCGCAACTGAATCTTGTCACTCACCACCAGAACAATCTAACACAAACACACATACAGGCTCTCATGAAAACACATCAGACTTACCCGTGCTGAGAAGATCCACACCTGATCCACACGTGATACAAAGAAAACTACATTGAAAATGTATTGACTGTTGTGAAGATGTTTATGTCATTATGATTGATTGATATTGATTGCTATTGATTTTGTTTAACCTCAAAGAAAGGGGGATGTAATGATCAGTAACATGTCATCCTAGAATGGTACACTAGGTGGAGCTGTATGTATATAAGAGTGGGCTACCCATGATGCACTAGGCTACCCACAAGGCAGTAGTCAAGATGGATGCTGTACAAGTCCACATGGCTGAATAAAGTGACTAGCTCAAGCTAGCTGTTCATAATAAGAATGTCTATTTATTTATGAACATAACAGGCCTCAGTGACTTTCCTGATACAACGGTGGACAGCAAACTGGGAGATGTTACCAGAACCAGGAAGGAGCCTCTTGCATAAAAGCTAAGGGCAGCGGCAACCTTGAAAGCCACGAACAGTGCTGTCCATGTCCTGGTTCGAAGCTCGAGTTGTGGCGACAGCTGGTGGCATAGCTCGGTGACAGCCTCCTTGGTGAAACAAAGCCACCTGACACATTGCTCCTTAGTGAGGTTAAGATAGTGCTTCCTGAAGACTCACTGTGGGTATGGCCTCCTGCAAAGTGCCCTCCACCTCCCTCTTCTCCCAGGTGTTCCTGCTCTCTCCTGTCTTCTTTTGTTGCTCCCCCTCATCCTCCAGCCCTAAAGGCAGACCTATCAGACCACCCATGACTGCAGTGAACTGTTTTCAAGGCAGACAAAAGCAGCCCAGCACCAGCAAAAAACATCTTAGCAGAAATCAGGTGTAGAATGCAGAAAACAGACCCCAAAATGCCCACAAGTTAACCAGCAGCCTAAAATGACAAACCAGCAATCAACCTGTATATAGTGGATAAGTCCTTTGATTAGCTCTACTGAAAGGTCCTTGCTGTAACATTTGCATACTGAATTATCATTGGCCTGCAGGCATCTGTAAGGAATACCTATTATATTCACATGTGATCACATGCTGAGTTGTCATTGGCCTGCAGGCATCTGTAAGGGGTCCTAACACCATCTTGTCCCTACTGTGCTGTATGATTGAGATCACAGACCTGATGCTTCATAAAAGAGTTTAAACTGTAATACTCTGTTGTCCTGCAAGTTATTATTTTTGTACAAAGTGTGCAAAACAAGACATGGTGTCAGAACAGGGATTTGAAATGGACATCGGTGGAGCTCCCTTACCTCGAATGAATTGGGAATCTTTGAACTTACATAGAGAATGGCGCAAGTTCAAGCAACACGTGCAGTTGATGTTTTCGGGTCTGTTGAAAAGCAAAGGGGAGGAAGAAAGATGCAGCTACCTACTCCTGTGGATCGGAGAAAAAGGGAGAGACATTTTTAACACATGGTCTCTCACCGCGGATGAGCAAAGGTACTGAAAAGTTATTTTGACCATTTTGAAGCATATGTGATGCCCAAGACAAATGCGATATTTGCTAGGTACAAGTTTCAGGAGAAAGTACAAGGAGCTAGTGAGTCATTTGAACAGTTCATGACTGAGTTGAAACTACTGGTAAAAGACTGAATATTCAGATAAAGATGAGATGGTCAGAGACCGCATCGTGTTTGGAATACATTCAGCTAAAGTGAGAGAGAAACTTTTGAATGTTGGGTCCGGGCTAATGCTGGACAAAGCTATGGACATAGCTAGATCGCACGAGATAGCCCAAGCACAGTTGAAAACCATAACCGGCGCCATGAACAGCTCGCGTCAACAGACAGTGCATGCAGTTAATAGACACACACCAAAAAACACTGCCCAGAGAGCGTGTTTCAGAACAGAAAGAACAGAGAGAGTTCTAAAAATGGGCGACACAGACATAAAACGCTTCAAAAACTGTGGATATTGTGGAAACAAGGTGCATGAAGAAAAGGTGCAATGCCCCGTCAAAGGAAGGCAATGTGCTAAATGTGGTAAACGGAACCACTTTGCTAAAGTTTGCAGGAATGTTTTCGGAAAGCAGTACACACAGTGAGTGACAGCCGAATGCCAGATAGAGAGCCAAATGCAGAGGAACTGTTTATTGATTCTGTGTCACAGAAAAAACAGATTTCAGAGACTGAGCAAGCCTTTGTCGATATTGAGATAGGAAAACAGGGCACAGAGCTTAGGTTTAAACTAGACACTGGAGCTCAGGTTAATGTAATTCCTCTGAGTGAGTATCACAGCTTGAAGGATAAGTGTGAGCAACAGCCCACCTCATGCAGACTGACCGGCTATGGGGCTGAGCAGCTCATTGTAAAAGGCACATGCGTGATGAAAGGCAAGTACAAAGAAGGCGAAATAATGCTGGACTTTTACATTGTTGACACTCGAGAACCTCCAGTGCTAGGTCTAAAGGCATGTTTAAACATGGACCTCATCAAGCTAGTGCTATCATTGACAGCACCAGTTGAGAAGCAGACAGCCATGGAGGAGTTTGCTGATGCTTTCAAAGGAATCGGACTATTCCCAGGTGAATGCACTATTCACCTTGACCCAGCAGCAACCCCTGTGGTTTGCCCACCGAGAAGGATACCCCTTGCTCTATGTAGCTGCCTGAAGGAGGAGCTGCAGAGCATGGAGAATACAGAAATCATTGTGCGGGAAACAGAACCGACATAGTGGGTCAACGCATTAGTAGTGGTTGAGAAACCACGTACAGGCAAGCTCAGAGTCTGTCTTGACCCCAGAGATTTGAACAAGGCTATCAAACGCCCTCACTACCCTCTACCAACGCCAGATGACATCACACCAAAGCTAGTGGGAGCATGTTACTTCAGTGTAATGGACGCACGATCAGGATACTGGACTATCAAGCTCATGGAAGAGTCACCTAAGCTAACAACATTCAACACACCATTTGGATGCTACCAATTTCTGCGTTTACCATTTGGTCTTATCTCAGCTCAGGATGAATTCCAGCGGAAGATCGATGAAACCTATGAAGGCCTCGATGGAGTAGTCGCAATCGTAGATGACATCCTCATCTATGGCAGGAATAGAGAGGAACATGACAGGAACCTCCGTGCGATGCTACAAAGATCACGGGAGAAAGGTATCCGGCTCAACCCTGAGAAAAGCATAATCGGATCCACCGAGATCAGTTATTTCGGGCATCGCCTCTCAACTGATGGCATTAAGCCGGATCCAGAGTAAATCTCCGCCATCAAGAAGATGGAGCCACCGAAGAACTGCGCAGAGCTAGAGACAGTACTAGGCATGGTTAACTACTTAGCCAAGTTTGCCCCGAGCCTCTCCAAAATCAACGCACAGTTGCATCAGTTGCTCAAACAATTCAATGAGTTCCTGTGGGACAAACAACATGACACAGCATTTCAGAAAATGAAAGACCTAATCACCAGAGAACCAGGACCAGTTCTTGCCTACTTCGACCCCAACAAAGAGCTCAGACTACAAGTGGATGCTTCAAAGTACGGACTAGGCACAGTATTACTGCAAGAAGGAAAGTCCATCGGCTACGCTTCCAGATCTCTCACAGACAGTGAAATCAACTATGCTCAAATCGAGAAAGAGCTATATGCAATTCTGTTTGGATGTAAGCATTTCCACCAGTACATCTATGGCCGACAAGTTATTGTGGAATCCGACCATAAGCCCCTCGAGTCAATCATGAGGAAACCACTAGCCGCAGCCCCACCAAGGCTGCAGAGAATGATCCTTCAGCTACAGAAGTATGACTTCACAATCATTCACCGTCCAGGCAAAGACATTCCTGTCGCAGACACGCTCTCCAGAAAGTCTCTTAGCTACCAGGACAGCAGCCTCAGTGAAGGCATGGATGTGCAGGTGCACATGGTGTACAACAGCTTACCTGTGAGTGACTCAAAACTGAAGGAGATCCAAGTAGAAACAGAGAAAGATGCACAACTCACACCGCTGAGCAAAGTCATACACGAAGAATGGCCTGAGGAAAGGAGGAAATGCCCTCAGAGCATATCTGAATTCTGGAACCACAGAGATGAACTGTCACAAATCAACGGAATCGTCTTCAAAGGGGAGAAAATCATTATTCCTACCAGTCTCAGAGAAGAGATGGTGACAAAAATTCATGCTGGACATATGGGCATGGAAAAATGCAAACAAAGAGCACATGACATTATGTTTTGGCCCGGAATGTGCAAACACATTGAGGACATTGTCGGAAAATGTTCCATTTGTCTAGAACGCCACCCATCAAATGTCAAAGAGCCCATGATACCTCACCGTATCCCAGACAGGCCCTGGCAGGTCACGGCAACGGATCTGTTCACATGGAACAACAAGGACTACATAGTGACTGTTGATTACTACAGCAGACTTTTTGAATTGGACAAGCTTCACAGCACCACATCTGCAGCTGTGATCCACAAGCTAAAGGCAGCCTTTGCCAGGCATGGCATGGTAGAGACTTTAGTCTCAGACAATGGCCCCCAATACAAATCAAAAGGCTTCGAGTCGTTTGCCAAGGCATGGGATTTCACACATGTCACATCAAACCCACATTACCCTCAAAGTAATGGCCTTGCTGAAAAAACTTTCCAGATTGCAAAAACACTCATGGACAAAGCCAAAGCAAACAAAAGAGACCCCTACATCAGTCTCCTTGAGTACCGCAACACTCCGGTTGACAACTTCAAGTCACCAGCACAGCTGTTGATGAGCCACAGACTTCACTCAATCCTTCCAAGCACCAACCAGCAGCTGCAGCCAGAGGTTGTCAGCTGCAAGCAAGTGCATGCAAAACGTGTACAGAGACAGCAGCACCAAAAGAGATACTATGACCAGCCAGCTGACACTGAGCGATCGTATCACGTCCGCACCTCCTGAACACCAAGGAACAACACCGTCATTCCGACGAGAGGATCAGTTCAACAGAATGTGATGAACAGAGCAATACACAAAACACATCATACTTACCTGAACCTAAACCTGAGCCTGATTTGTTGACCGATTCAGGAGCATGCTCAGTTCCATACCACACAAGGTCGGGACGAGAGGTCAAGCCGAGAGTTATCCTTGACTTGTGAACTGTCAAAGGGTGTAGGCGGATCGCTGCCCTAAAAAAAACTGTACATCATTATTGAAACTTTGAGATGTTCTCAGTGCTAGTTAAATGCTGAGTTTACTTATATGTTTATGCTACCGAGAACATTATGTAGAAGAAAAGTTTAAAAGTAATGAATAACATTTTTCTTTTAAAAGAAAGGGGATGTAACATTTGCATACTGAATTATCATTGGCCCGCAGGCATCTGTAAGGAATACCTATTATATTCACATGTGATCACATGCTGAGTTGTCATTGGCCTGCAGGCATCTGTAAGGGGTCCTAACTCCATCTTGTCCCCACTGTGCTGTATGATTGAGATCACAGACCTGATGCTTCATAAAAGAGTTTAAACTGTAATACTCCGTTGTTCTGCAAGTTGTTATTTTTTTACAAAGTGTGCAAAACAAGACACTTGCTGCCTGTTAGTGCCACGAGTTGCTGAGCGAGTTTATCATGTGGCGAGTCAGAAACTAGGGCAGATCACATTCACAAAAGGGTCCTACAACCAGCGTATTTAAATATTTTAATGAGAGTTTTTAATATTTCCGGTGCATGCTCTGGACTGAGGAGCCCAAATTCAATTCCCAGCTTGAAACTCGCCTGTGAAATCTGGCAGGACTGGTGCCTCAAAGACCCACTGATGCTGTATAACAGGGGCACGAATCTGCAGCACAATGGGTCATTGGGTCTTCGTTGACTGGCTTACCTGGAGAGTGTCCAGCTTCCTGACCGACTCTCTCATACTTTTATTTGTCTTACTTTACCTTAGAAACCTTTCTCCAATCATAATTGGTGCTATTATTGCCAGTCTCTTCTGAATGGAGGAGCAGTTGGAGGAAGAGACGCAGCCTCAGTAAATAGCACCTCACAGAAGACACCGGGTGAGGGGCTGATCGTAGGAGGCCACACCCAGCACACAGGCCCAGGAACGGAAAAGTTGTCAAAACCGATCTTGGCTGAGAGAGACAAACTTCCTATCAAATTATAAAGGCTGTGAAGAAGTTCATAACGCATCATTTCACTTGATTGAAGGGGAAAGCAGGGGTAAGATCTAGAACAGGTAAAACTGAAGGGAAATACAAGTGAAAATCAGAGGACAGTGCAGGCTTGGATGATGGCGGGCCGGCGGGCAGTGTGACTGGCGTGCGGGGCAGCCAGGATGTTGTTCAGAAGCCCGGCCCAGTGACCTCACCCCTTACAAAGTTGGCAGAGTACAGCTAGACTGCATATGCCAACTCAAATGAGACAATCAAGGCAAAATCACATTAAGGGAAGATATAGTTCATGGAATGTCTAAAATGTCAAATTGCAAAGTATACATTAATCATTTATATTTGAGTCTTTAAAAAAATGACAAACCTATCATAAAATACATTCAAAGTCATTTTAAAATCCCTTATTTACCTGACCTAAATTATTAATACTATACTCAATCCATTTCAAAGTGAAAATGGGGAAAAAAATAGAAAATGTTCTTTGTAACTGAACAACATTGCAAAATATATGCTGTAAAGGAATGATCTGATTGTCAGAAAAATCACAGTAAAAGTCTGCCTTCCTTGAACAAGGATGATACCATCAAAATATCTTAAGCTGTAACTATTGGCTAACGTGCCTTTTATCCTTTCTAATAGTGATTATAATGAATATTACAGCACGTTTAAAGCTAGAATGGGGAATTTTCACATTGTAATGAGCTTGAAGCAGATTTAAACATCTACCAAAACCTATATGAAATCATTTTCCTTATGCTCTGCTGCATTATATGCAAGTTTAGATATCTTCAAATCAAGCAGTCCATGACATAGGTTTTCATTACAACATTTTTTTTTACAGTTGAACACCAGTTTCATACACCCCTGACAATTTGATTTTTTTTTCTCTTCAAACGGAAGCAAATTTCTGCACCACTGGGTATGATATTCCTTGTCAAAATGGATCATATCCCTGGGTGGGAATGTTGTCGTTCTGACTACCTTTCATCAAAGTTAAAGTCCAGTTGTCATCAGAGAGAAAAATGATGTATCAAAAAGAAATGTAGTTGTCAGAAAAGACAAATGACCACATTTCAAACATATTCTGGTGTTAGGTTCACATGTCCAGATCAACACCCCCGGACAAAACACTGCATGTCTGCTCACCATCTTTTGTTCAGCTTCTTTTTCACAGTACTCTTTCAGAGAACTTTATTACAATTGAATCGGACGTTGAAATCATAATTTGCTGCCCCTATTAGTCACTACATATTGTAGTTGAAGAGAAAATCCCAGGCTCTGTGACAATTTATATTTCATGAACAATACACTCCTCCAGTGTCCAGAATACATGTACATTTTGATTTCATCAACCCAAGAACAAAATTGATCCAAAGTAACTGTTCTCACTAACTTGTTACCTACAGAACTCCTGGATTAAATACTTGCTGTTTTGAATGGCAAACGAGAGGTTTCTGTGCAAAGCATATTCCGTTGTGTGTGTTTAATTGTGTGATATACCTATCAATTCATCCAATGAAAAGCGACGAGTTAAGAAAGTAACTATAGGTTTTTATTGGCTAAATAACAGAGCCCACCCTCGTGGGTGATCGGATACAAAAAGGAGGAATGCCAGCCAGTCGACTACCTTTATACCTGGGCAGGTAGGTGGAGTCATGGGCGGAGTCAGCAGTGGTCAGCCCAGGTATAACAGCGTGACAAGAGGCGACCTCGTATAGTGATACAACAGTGTGAACAGTGATAACCATAGAGTAACGATATAACAGTGATAACTATAGTGTAACGATAGTGAACGATAAAAGTGGTTTACCACATTGTGTTTTTTCCATTAACTCACTGCTCCAATGTTTCCAAAATGGTTTTGCCTGTGCATATTGATATGACACACAGGATACATAAGTATGTCTTATGTATTAGATTAATATTCAGAGGCAGGACAATTTAGGAAACAGTGGAATGAAAGACTGTAATGGTCAATTTGTTTACTAAAGATTAATTTTCAAACACTGATGGCAAAGCGTGTGTGCAGATGTGAACAGGATCCAGCAAGAAGAATAAACGAAACCTTTCCCCAAACTCCCAAAATAGGAGTTCATGGTCTTCACTAATGAGACAGCAGCAAAAGAAATAGCAAAAGAAATGTACAATTAAGGGCCTACAAATTAATGTTGCTGATCCTATCAGACGAGTGCTTTACATTTCATATGGAATTCTTTAGATGCCATTTTAACAACCATTTTTAAACAACAAACAGAAGAATGCCACAGGAACCCGTTCTGTGTTCATCCATTAATATAGCTAACAGTAACATCTCGGCTAAAATCACTTAATTGAATGCTTTAAGGTGTTTTGAAGAAGTGATAAGATGCCTTATCCATGTAAGTATTTCTATTAGAATATTATAATTCTGTTTGCCTATATCTAGATAGAAAACTATCTTTTTGGGCATAATTCAGTTCATTTACCCTGATTTAGTGCCCATTCACTGAGCTGAAAGATGACTATAAGAAATTCTCTGCATTATAAACGTATTTCCCCCCAGAGATTTGCATTATCACAGAGACAGCTCTGTTGCTCTTTATACAGCAATGAAACTTATTTTGGCAATATCCCTAAATAAATAAATGCTACTGCAATTAATATTTCTAGTTCCCATTTATTTCAGTTACTAAGAACAGGTTGTCTGATATTGTCAGCTGCTATTGAAGCAATTACTGTCTGCTATTGGGGAAGTGAAAACATTTAGTTTCAAACTGGATATATGAAACAATAACAATGAATTTGAGTAAGATAAGCAGTAATGTTGCATGTTGTTGCAGTAATGTGCTGTACTGCAGTGTGGTGTGAATTCAGTTCTCCTTCAATTCTCTACATGGTAAATTCCTAATCTCAGTCAGACTGTCTGCAACAGATGCCAAGAAGTGAGGAATTTCTTCCAGGGGGAGGTGGTGGAATCAAATGAGATGGCAAGACAACCAACTTCACACTCACACACTTTCAAGTAGCCACGACCAGAGTAGAATTGGTAAAAGAAATCTGATTGCCTTGGTTGGGCGAATGATGTGTCCAGAAGGGACCTTAATGAGACAGAAGAATTTTTTCTAAAATGAGCTGGGAAACATATATTTGAGGGTTGTTTGCTTTATGAATTGCAGCTGTTTTAGCAGATGATAATCTGAATTACATGATGTACTATCCTGCTATATCACGCATGGGCACACAGATAAATATGACGCTATTATGGTTTAGATCTACACTGTGAAAGGAATAAATATAATGGAATTTATTCAATACAATTACAGTACATATGTAACAAATGGGCATTTTACTTTTAACTAAGGAAAAAATTCTGTAGTTCCTAAAATGTTAACAGTTATACTTCACAGCACAGGCCATGAAGACTTACATCACACAGTAAAAATGGCATTTATTTTCCTCAAATTAAACTATTTTAAAGCAGAGCATATTCTAATACATTTGTACCCTAATTGCAAAAGATACTAAATTAGTTAGACATTAAACATATCACTCTTTACAATGTGTCTTGCCAACATTCTGTTTTGCACTGGTAACATCCTGAATGAAGATTCAATTTCCAGCTTTACTTGTCTCCCATTCCCACCCACGATAATGCAAAATTCTGCGCAAAAAAAAAATCCTAGATTTTCTGACTATAACACTGTTATTTTAAATGGGTTTTGTTGGTGTTACAATTAGAAAATCTAGTCCAAAATGTCTATTGAAAGATTGCCTCTAAATAGCAGTTCCACAGCAGTGGCTTTCAAACCTCTCTCTATGGAGGAAATCCCAACTGCAAAAGACAGTGTTAGCTTCCCAAAGGAAAACACTGTTCTCATTTCAGAAACATTTGTGTTTTCCTAGTGTACAGCAACAGAATTACGATGCTAATAAATCAACTCATACAGAAATATTTATCCTGCTATGTCAAGCATGTGTAAGGTTCGAAAATGTCTGCACAACCCCAGAACACAAGGAAAGTCATTTTTAAAAAATGATTTTGGGAACATCACAGAAGGAATCTGGAAAAGGGGTAAAAGTGTGATTGGGCCAAACAGAAGATTTCAAAGAGTTAATTTAAGGAAGAGACTTTTTGGACTGTTTTAAAGAGTTATTGGGCAAAAGGGGTTCAAAACAAAATCCCAGGAAGATTTGGCTGGTTTAAAAGACATGTTCAGGCTTGCAAAAAGCTAGAACAATGGGGAGGTGGGGTGGGCCCCCGAAGTTTGGATATTGGACTGTCTGAGGAATGTCCAGGGCCGCCCCAGTTTTACATAAGGACAGTGAAGCCTGTTTTCCCACCAAGAAGTCGCAGAGTCAGGTATCGAGTAAACAGGACATGTCCCCAGCCATACAAAAGAAAGAACATTAGCCCTACAGGTTAGCACAAACAAACTACAGTCCAAAGTCATTTAAAGAGATTGACAAACATTTTGCATTTTAAAACTGGTTTCAAGGCAATCCCGAAACCAGTTAAAGGCCGATGAAGCCTAGATGAACCATCCCCTAAACTCGTTAAGTTTGGATGGGCCATCCCCGAAGCTCGTAAAGTTTTAAAGGACATTAAAAATAATGAGCCCGCCAAATTTAACAAAGGAAACCGAGATTTGGCGGTCAGATAAGCCAGGCCCCAAATTAGTATAATTGAGGCCTGCCTTTTCAGTGTACAGTGCAGTACAGTCAAGACAAGAGATAACAGCGAGACAGTGAGACAGCTCAAACGGACAGCCAGTCCGAGTTCAAGTTCAGCCAACCAGCTCAAGAGAGAGATCATCATCGGAGACTCAAAGGAAGAAGGAAGAAACAGAGATTGCGGCAACCAAAGGCCTACAGAAACCAACACCCACCAATATTACCGCCAACTAGGTAATATTGGGCCACCGTGACCAACAAGGAACCAACCGCCGAAAACTCACAAACCAAAGGCTTGTTTCCACTCTACAGGCTAGTCTGACTTACCCCTGGGTAAGATTTGGACACAAAAGACTCTAAAACTAGCCCTAACAAAAGAAAATTGGGTACTTACCCGATAGATCCAACAGCGCGACTAACCGCATCAGCGGACCAAACCCAACTGAAGACCCAATGCAGGTGCAGTCTTCTACCACGTCCGAGGTATGGCAGGTCCCAACCTTTTTGGTGAGCATTTCCTGGTCCTCTGGTTTCCAGCCTAGCTAGTGTAGTGGGGTTGGAAGGGAAAGGGATTTTGTTAATTGTAATTCTCCCTCGCTTATTCCATGTGTTCCCCACCCTTTTAAAGTGTAAGTTTTATTGTATTGTATATTTTCCTGTCTCAAAATAAAGATCTGAATTCTTTTTGACTAACCCTGGTGTCTGTTGCAAGTTTATTACGACCCCCAAATAAGTCCAAAGTCTAGAACAAAAGGGAGTGGGAGCGATTCAAACCATTCAAAGGAGTCAGAGGTGAAGCTGACAAACAACACCCACACACCACCCCTTACACATGGACACATAGATAAATGGGACATTATTAGGGTTCAGAAATGTTTAGAATGCTGATTACTTTCTGGACTCCTTGGAATCACCTCCACTTGAAAATATATGTTCTAAAACATAGAACACTGTAACAACAGATGACTTGAGAGACACAGTGGGCTGGATTTTCATTGGGCCATGGAGTCGGGATTGGAGGCGTGTGGGGGGTTAAAATCCCGAAATCGGGGGTCCCGACCCCATCCTGCCCCCAACCTGCCTCCATGCCAGTTTCAAAGGAGGTGGGTACCTGACCTGCACTGGGACCCGCCTCCCCAAGGCGGGAAGGGGATTAGTGCCAATTAACTGCCTGTTAACAGTTAGTTAACAGGCAGATTTTAGCCTAATCCCTATTTTCATTGTTGAAATGTGGGATTCCCGATGGCTCCAAACCACGCCGAGTTAGCGATGTGAGCCGTTGGGATGAAGGGCTTGGAGGGGTCGAGATGTCCGGTGTTCAGGTGAGTGATGGGTGCATGAGTGCAGAGGTAAGTGTGTTTGGTCTGTGTAAAGTGTTTAAAGAAGTTCTACTAATCTTTACTTACCTTTACAGCCTTCCTTCCTTCAGGTCTTGGGAGTCCCTCATCTCACCAGCACAGAAAGCAGAATGGCCGCCAGCTGTCAAAATCTGCAGCATTCAGCTTTCTGTTCCGCAGAGATCTCTAAATCATTCTGAGAGGAAGGAATTAACCTGGAGTACAGATTGTCAGTGTTTTACAGCTTCAAATAGCTGTGAAACGCTGATATTTCATCCGTCAAAAGGTCTTGACAGATGAAATTTCAATCTGTGACATCACCTGTTGTAGGGTGGCCCTTAATTGGCCTGCTGAGCGGGTTCAACAAGGTCAATCAAGTCAAAATCGCGTGGGTTGACTAGAACTCGATGGAGGCGGGACTACAACCCCGAAAGTTGTAGTCCCGCCTCCTACCCGACTCTTCAATGAAAATCCAGCCCACAGTGCCTCACTTTATAATTTATAGTGATTATTTGGCAAGTTCCTTGCAACATAGCCCCAAAAATCATGAAACACTGTTCCCGGCATAGAGTTTGCTCAACTAGTGTCTGAGAGAAGAATTAGATGCAGGGAGTCAGCATACCCAATCAAGTGAGACTCCATGCTTGTATGTCTCCTCCCACAGAATTTTGGCTTGAATTGTGACAGCATTAATGACTCTTCATGCTGCCATGCTAAGAAGGACAAGCAGAAGAGATATACTAGTATGTTTGCTCCTTCCTCCTAACAGATGCAACATGTTTGCTCCTTCCTCCTAACAGATCACCAACAACGATGAGTCAGCCTACAGGGAGGAGGTCCAGCATCTCGTGAAGTGGTGCGCCGATAACAACCTGGCCCTTAACATCAAGAAAACCAAAGAAATC
The DNA here is from genome assembly GCF_052327205.1 of Somniosus microcephalus. Taxonomy (NCBI): domain Eukaryota; kingdom Metazoa; phylum Chordata; class Chondrichthyes; order Squaliformes; family Somniosidae; genus Somniosus; species Somniosus microcephalus. The sequence continues at coordinate 84,978,315 of NC_141001.1, forward strand.
ATTGTGGACTTCAGGAAGTCTAAAAGCGGAAGTCACACCCCCATCCACATCAATGGGGCTGTGGTGGAAAGGGTGGACAGCTTTAAGTTCCTCGGAGTCCACATCACGGAAGACCTCTCCTGGTCCCTCAATACCTCCTCTCTGGTGAAGAAGGCCCAGCAGCGCCTATATTTCCTAAGGAGGCTGAAGGGATGTAACCTGTCACCCCTGATCCTCTCTAACTTTTACCGCTGCACAATAGAGAGCATCCTGACAAACTGTATCACAGTATGGTATGGCAGCTGTAGCTACTATGACCGGAAAGCCCTGCAGCGGGTAGTCAAAACTGCCCAACGCATTACCAGCACCCGGCTACCGACCATAGAGCACATATACCAGAAACGCTGTCTACGGAGGTCACGGTCCATCATCAAAGACCCTACCCACCCCAGCCACAGTCTGTTCACCCTCCTGCCATCTGGGAGACGCTACAGATGCATTCACACCCGTACGACCAGATTTAGGAACAGCTTCTTTCCCAGGGCTGTCATCCTACTGAACTCCACAAATAAACTCTAAAGCCTGCACATCTGCCAATGCACTTTATTATTGTTATGTTTATGTTAATGTATTACAAGCCAAATGTATGTTGAATGTTTAAATGTCTTAATCTAAATGTACACTCTCGGGAGCCGCAAACCTACATTTCGTTGTACTGCACTTGTGCACTAACAATGACAATTTGATTTGATTTGATTTGATTTGATGTTCTCAAAGCTTGGATTATAGCACAAATTCTTGAATTTGATGAGCGTCTTCCAATGCTACATTTCTGATCCAAGTTCTGCAAGGGAAGCAATCGCAATGCAACAGTATGATAACGTAATATCAATACATTCCACGGAATTCCTGTGATATTTTTGAGATTAAAAACTGGCCTCCATTTTATGAAAGAATGCATGCCGATGTAACTTTTGAGCAAATGAAAGTTACTTTGCTCAAGGACTTAGGCTGTTTGGATAATACTGTGCTCTCATCAAAATAACTGTGTGACCTTTAATTATGTGATGGAAGTAGCTTTAGTTTTCTTGGGGCCAGAATTTACTGTCAAAATAACAACAAAGCTAATGGCGCTCGACGTTATTTATGGGTAAATGGTACAGCAAATTCAGGCAATGAGCAGACGCACAGTTAAATATCAATTTCCAATAGTTGCTGTCCGAGTTGCCTCACTCCACCATTAGCTTCACAAAAATGGCATCTCATCCTTGACCTCCCTTTTTTTTAGGAGCTTGCTGTATTTGTTCATTATTTCTCATTAAGCTCACCACAGAAAAAATTAAGCCTTTTCATTACAAGTGTAAGTATCCTTTTAACGACGTGATACGTGTTAATGACTGCGAATCAACCTCTCTGGCACCGAAAATTAACTATTACAAGTGTGGGGTCTCATTTCTTCAGATTGTGAATTTTTCAGGGAGATTTAAAAAATTTCAAATTTAATTTTTTTTTCATAATATTCCTTTCTGTCTCTACTTTTCACTCTCTCTTAATCCAATCTTTCTTTCCCCCATTTCTCTTTCTGTACTTGATTTGACATTGAATTCACCTACTCTAATTCACCCTCCTTCTCAGTACTTCCTGTGTTTATTTCCCGATCCTTAAATCTCATTGGTTAAGCAGATACCCTGTTCACTCAGGTCCTAGGTGCCTTGTTTCCCTCGCTGCACTGTTGTCAGCTCGCACTTTCAGTAACTTAGTAGGCAAAAATGTTTTGAGCCGAAGGGTGCAGAGGCAAGTCAAGTTAACATCAAACACCATTAGATGCTCTGCTACAGTGAAATCTTGCCCACTACAGTTCTTGTTCTCAGATTTTAACTCCTTTCCTTTCTGCTACTATGGGGGTGATTTTCTCAATGGGGAGCTTTTGGAGGCGGGACTCCCACTTGTTGGGTTTCAGTCCTGCCTCCATCAACTTCTGGCCAACCCACGCTATTTTCCCTTGATTGACCTTGTTAAGCCCACCCAGCAAGCTTAGCAGGCCAATTAAGGGAAAGCCGGTTGGAGAGAATGTCAACATATGATGTTTCACATGTCAAAAACTTTTGACAGATGAATTGTCAACGTTTGACAGCTTTGTAGTTCTCTGTAGTTTGATGAGGTCTTGAATTCAAGACCTCATCAAACTTCTTTCTTTTACAGAAATGAGATGGTTGTTACATCTGAGAATGCAATGGCCATCTGTCATCCCCAACATGGAGGTCCAAAACTCTCCGCATACCCACCGACTGAAGCCTGCAGAAAGAAACAAAGGTAAGTACACTTTTACTAACACTTTGCACTTACCTCAGATATTCACCTCTCCACTCTTACACCCATCACTTACCTTCACACCACACTTTTGCACCCCCTCCCCCCCCGACACTCACAGACCCAGTACTCGCCTTGCTGACCTGGCAGGTTTTGGAGCCTTCGGGAAGCCCACACTTGTGAGGGAAAAAAGGGGATAATCCTATTTTCTGCCTGTTAACTTCCTGTTAACAGGCAGTTAATAGGCTTTAATTCCTTCCCACCTCCATGGAGACGGGACCCGGCGCGGGACAGCTACCTGCCTCCTGGCAAGATGGCATGGAGGTGGGTTGGGCAACCGCCCCCAAATTCTGCCATTTTCCCGGCAGTCCCGCCTCCAAACCCGCCTCCCCAGGGCTGGCAAAATCGCCCCCGTGTCTCCAAAGTATCAACATATGCTGCTTGTTCTTTTTAAACACTAATTCCTGGTCATGTAGTTAAGAGGGAATAAGTGACTGGTTCATCAAATGACTGCTATCAGAATGCAGGTAGGGTGGAATAGCAGAAGGAATGCATAAACAGGAGGATTAGTTTCTGCCCTATTTTCTTGCCACTGCAAGTTTGCCTGTGAAGCTCACTAATCCAAGAGCTCTATTGAGTTGGATGTTTTGATGAGGTAACAGAGGGGGTGGATGAAGGCAGTGCAGTGGATATTGTGTATTTGGATTTTCGAAAGGCATTTGATAAAGTACCACATAATAAGGCTTGTTAGCAAAATTGAAGCTTATGAATTAAAGGGATAATAGCAGCATGGATCCAAAATTGGATAAGGGATAGAAAACAGAGAGTTGTGGTGAATGGCTGTTTTTTCAAACTGGAGGGAGGTATACAGTGGTGTTCCCCAGGGTTCAGTACAAGGACCACTTCTGTTTTTGATAAACATTAATGACTTGGACTTGTGGGTACAGGGCATCATTTCAAAATTTGCAGATGACACAAAACTTGGAAGTGCAGTAAACAGTGAGGAATATAGTAATAGACTTTAAGAGGACATAAACAGGCTGATGGAATAGGCAGACACAGAGCAGATGAAATTCAATGCAGAAAAGTGTGAGGTGATACATTTTGGTAGGAAGAATGAGGAGAGACAATACAAGCTAAATGGTCCTTTTTTAGAGGGAGTGCATGAACAGAGACACCTGGGGTATATGTGCACAAATCATTAAAAGCAGTTAAAAAACTTACAGGATCTTGGGCTTCATGAATAGAGGTATAGAGTACAAAAGTGTGGAAATTATGATGAACCTGTATAAAACACTGGTTCGGCCTCAACTGGATTATTGTGTCCAATTTGGCACTGCACTATAGGAAGGATGTGAAGGCCTTAGGGAGGATGCAGAAAAGATTTACGAGAATTATTCCAGGGATCAGGGACTTGTTACGTTGATAGACTGTGTAAAGTCTGTGGGTTGTGCAGTTAATAAATACACAGACTTCAGAAGTAACAAACAAACAGGTCTTTACTATTCGAAGGTCCGGGCGAATCTGCCCCAGCAATCCTGCCACAACACTTATATACTGGTGTGGTCACTATCGGTATTACAGTATACAGAAGCCAAACAAATAGTGCCACACCGAAAGTAGTCCTCTTAAAGGTGAACGGTTACATTCAATAGTTCCCTTAAAGGTAGATGGGTACATACACTACAATCCTCCCTTTTTAGCTTATTACTTACTAAGTCCATAGTGAACATACATTCTAACATATATACAGGTTTATGTAAGACAGTTCATAGATTCAGTCTTTCCGGGGGTTTCCGGATTCTGTCCGGATAACGCCGCAGTGGTGTCGTCATTTCAGGCGGGCTAGGAGGTGTTTCTGGCAAGGTCGATTCGGCTTGAAAAGCCGTGTCAGGTTCAGCTGACTCCAGTATCACTAGATCGGAAGTAGGTGTTCTGGGTATCTCAGTTTCAACATTACCCGGATAAGGTGGTGAAGTCGGTTGCCCATTTGTGGCGGACCCTATGATTTGGTCAACATGGTGCCTTATTATATTGTCTCCAATGTCCACGGTGTACATCAATGGCCCCAGCCTTTTTCCAATAGTTCCAGGCTGCCATTTCTCAGTACGGTAGTCCCGGGCCAAAACTCGTTGACCGATCTGGAAAGATCTAGTGACCCTGTCGTTCATGCCCTGGAATTGCCGGTTCTCTACGTCTCTTCTGACGTTTGGTTTTAGTAAATCCAGCCGGCATCTTAGGCGTCTATTACAGAACATCATTGCGGGAGTTTGATTTGTGACCGCATGTGTCGCATTTCGGTATGCCAACAAAAAGCTATCCACCTTATGTTGCAGACTTATATTTTCATTACTCATGGCCTTTACGGCCTTCTTGAAGGTCTGGACAAACCTTTCAGCCAATCCATTGGAGGCGGGATGGTATGGGGCTGACGTGTAATGTTTAACCCCATTGCTCTTTAAGAATTTCTTGAATTCTTCGGACACAAATTGTGGTCCATTATCAGAACAGATCTGTTCCGGCAGGCCATTCCGAGCAAACATAGTCCTTAACACTGTGATGGTTTTTTCCGTCGTGGTGGTGGTCATCTTAATTACTTCCGGCCACTTGGAGTGGGCATCCACCGCTATTAGAAACATCGAGTCCATAAATGGACCAGCAAAGTCGATGTGTACTCTTTGCCAAGGCGATGAGGGCCACTCCCATGGATGCAGAGGAGCCTGGGGTGGCGCGTTCTGAACCCTCTGACATCCTAGGCAGTTCTTCGTGATCTCCTCTATGTCTCCATCAATGCCTGGCCACCACACAAACGCTCTTGCTAGATTCTTCATCTTTACTCCCCCCAGATGTCCTTCGTGCAGCTCCTTTAGCACCTTCTTTTGGAGTTTGGGTGGAATCACCACTCTAGATCCACACATCAGGGTTCCTCGACACACTGACAGTTGTTCTTTCCTCTGTGCAAATGCTTGCAGTGTTGGTTCGCTCTGTGCTGGCCATCCCTCCACCGTTACATCATAGACTCGTGAAAGAGTCGGGTCATTCCTTGTCTCATTCTCAATCATTGAGTTTGTTATCGGTAGACACTCCACTATGGATGAGTGGAACAACTCTACTGGGTCCACTATACCCGCTTCTTCTACCATCGGCAATGGCAAGCGTGACAACCCATCAGCATTTCCATGCTGTTTAGACCTTTTGTACTCAATTTCGTATTGGTGTGCCCCAAGTAACATGGACCACCTTTGTAACCTTTGTGCTGTCATGGTGGAAACGGCCTTATTTGGGTTGAATATGGACACCAACGGCTGGTGGTCTGTCAGCAATGTGAACTTTTTACATTGTAGGTAATGGTTGAATTTCTTCATGCCCCACACAAGACTGAGGGCCTCTCTATCTATTTGGGTGTAATTTCGCTCCGCGGGTGTCAATGATCGGGACGCGAAAGCCACTGGCCTTTCCGAGCCATTCGGTAGCCTGTGCGAGAGTACTGCCCCAATTCCGTACGGGGAAGCATCGCAAGCTAGACGAAGGGGTAATGCTGGGTTGAAATGAGCCAACACTTCTTCAGAGGTAATCAACTCCTTGCCTCTGCGAAAAGCCTTTTTGCATTCTTCACTCCACTTCCATGGTGTTTCTTTCCGCAACAGGTCATTCAGCGGATGCAGTACCGTGGATAAATTAGGCAGAAACTTGTGATAGTAATTAATCAACCCCAAGAATGATCTTAACTGTGATACGTTTCCTGGAGCGGGGGCCTTCACGACCGCTTCTATCTTTTCAGGTGACTTATGCAGTCCCTCTCGGTCAATGACATGACCGCAGTATGAGATCCGTTTTTGGAAGAACTCACACTTCTTGCGATTAACCCGAAGGCCATACTCCTTCAACCTGGTGAGTACCAGTTTCAAATTCGTGAGGTGTTCTTCCTCATCTTTTCCCGTGATTAAAGTGTCATCTAAGTAGCACTGCATGCTTGGAATTCCTTGTAACACCTGTTCCATGGCCCTCTGCCAAATTGCTGGCGCCGAAGCTACCCCAAAGACCAGTCTATTGTAGCGATGCAAGCCTCTGTGAGTGTTGATGGTGAGGTACTGGCGTGACTCTTCCTCGACCTCCATCTGTAGATATGCTTGAGCCAGATCTATTTTCGTGAAATGCTTCCCTCCAGCCAACGAAGCAAAGATATCTTCAATCCGCGGAAGCAGGTATTGTACCGTGTGAAGCACCGGATTCACAGTAATCTTGAAATCTCCGCAGATACGGACCTTCCCCGGTCCCCCTGGCTTATTACTCGGTGAGGACTTCATGACGGGAACAATGGGCATGGCCCACTCACTCCAGTCCACTTTTGACAGAACCCCTGATCGTTCAAGTTCTTCCAGTTCTGCCTCCACAGCTGGTCGTATTGCGTAAGGTACCGATCTGGCCTTAAAAAACTTTGGGCTTGCATTTTCTGCAATCTTAACCTTTGCTTTAATACCTCGCAGTGTTCCCAGTCCTTGCTGGAATACCTCCTTAGCTTCGTCCAATATTCTGGACAACCGTTCAGGTTTGACATCCTCTTTTTCAGAATCCACCGTCATGGTGTTTAGTGACTTCCAGTCCAACTTTATTTTTCGGATCCACTCCCATCCCAGAAGTGGTGGTCCTCCCTCAGGCAATACATACAGGTCCAACCGGTGATGATCTTTATCCTTTATCTCACCTTGACTTCTATCATTCCGATGGGGAATACTTTGTGCCCCGTGTATGTCTGTAGTACTAGTTCCGTATCCCGTAGTGGAATATGCTTGAAAAATTTCTTATAGTCATGCTTATTCATGACCGTCAACGCCGATCCGGTGTCCACTTCCATTTTTACTTGGACCTTTGCAATCTGTAGCGTTATCCAGATAGTTTGTCGGTCAGCTTCATTGCTCACATTGTGAATTCTCAGACTGTCCAGTCCTTTGCATTTGGAGTGTGAGACCGACTTCTGTTCCCTCAGACTCTTCTTAGTCACCTCTTGTACCTTTCTGTACCATTTTTGTGGTGACTTCTTATTGTTGTACGTTGCTCCTGACCGGCATACCTTAGCTATGTGCCCGATCTTGCCACATTTCCTGCATTCTTGGTTTTTAACCCAGCATTGATTCTGGTCGTGTGTTGTCTTCCCACAACGGTAGCATTTTGTTGTGCTCGAAGTAATTTGGTCCACCCCTAGTGCCGCCGCCTTTAGCTGCATTTCCGCCGTTCCTTTCACTGCGGCTTCGTGCGATGCAGCTATGAGGACAGCCCTGTCCAGTGTGAGGTCATTTTCTTCCAGTAGTCGTTTCTGCGTTCCTTCTTTGGACAAACCGCATACGAACTTGTCACGCAGTGCCTCTGTCAGATTCCCTCCAAACTGGCAGTATTTTGCTATCCTACGCAGTTCGACCAAGTATTCCGCATTGCTTTCGTCTTTCCTCTGCGTTCTTACGTAGAATTTGAATCGTTCAGCCAGCATCAACGGTGTGGGGTTCAAGTGATCCTTCAGCACTGCTACAATATCATCGAAAGTCTGATCTGCCGGTTTAGCTGGTGAGAGAAGATGCTTCAACAACCCGAATGTTTTCGCACCCATCATGTTAAGTAAGGTTAAAGCTTTTTCCTCCTTAGCTATTTTGTTAGCCTTACAATGTATCTCAATACGTTCTACGTACGTGGCCCAGTCTTCTATCTCCGAATTGAACTCGTTGATGTCCGCCCGCTTAGGCATCTTTCTTTCCTTGGGTACAACACAAGTATTTCTTCAAGTATTCTTATTTATTTGTTTATTTCTAAGATGGCGGTTTTCCCGCGAAAATGGCAGTTTCCCGCTCTTTCCTTCTCGCCCCGCCCACTTCAATCGTCTTCTCCGCCTAATGGCGGCTTCCCGCGTTTCTTCCCTGGTGGAAGGGGTACGCTTTCCCCACAGCGGACAGGTTCAGCCGCTGGGCTGGCTTCCGCACAGCTCCCCTTACTCGGCTCTGTCTTTTCCTCCCGCCCGCACGGCTGTACCGGCGCTGGGTACACCCCGTTAACGGAGGACAGTTCAGCCGCTGGACTGGCTCTCGCGCAGTCTCTCTCTCCGTACCCGGCTCTGTCGCTCTCTCTCCCGCCGTTCGGTTCTACCGGCCCTGGGTACCCCGTTGGTGGAGAACAGTTCAGCCGCTGGACTGGCTCTCGCACAGTCTCTCTCCCCTTGCTCGGCTCTGTCTCTCTCTCCCACCCGCACGGTTCCTGTTCGCCTCTCAGCCCTCTCGCCGACCGGTCTTTCCCTCCCCGGCTGCGGCTGGGTTTCTCTTCCCGCGCCTACTCCCAGTCTCAGCGCTTCGTGGCTGCGGGCGCTGCCCGGCTTTTCCCGCCGATCGCGGTCCGGCTGTCACCCGACGCCATTGGACCCGACTTCTGACCGGCTCAGCTCCCCCTCGACCGAGGTCGAGTGCTCTGCCCTTATCCTCCGGATACTTCTACACCTTCCCCTACTCACAGTCTCTTCGGCCGCCTTGTTCCCTGCTGATCGGCTCACTCCGTACCGTGGTAGAAGGGTAGTCAGTGCCTGTTGCAGACGGAAGCTTTTGTTGTTAAAGTCTTCCACCTTTCTCCTGCTGCAGCCTCGTGTTTTCTTCCAGCAGCACGACGAGGGCGGTTGCCTCTCTTCGACGCTCTTCTTGTTTTGGTAGTCTTGCCACAGGGTACGATCGGACTCGTCGCCACTGTAAAGTCTGTGGGTTGTGCAGTTAATAAATACACAGACTTCAGAAGTAACAAACAAACAGGTCTTTACTATTCGAAGGTCCGGGCGAATCTGCCCCAGCAATCCTGCCACAACACTTATATACTGGTGTGGTCACTATCGGTATTACAGTATACAGAAGCCAAACAAATAGTGCCACACCGAAAGTAGTCCTCTTAAAGGTGAACGGTTACATTCAATAGTTCCCTTAAAGGTAGACGGGTACATACACTACAGACTGGAGAAGCTGTGGTTGTTCTCCTTGGAGCAGAGAAGATTGAGAGGAGATTTGATAGAGGTGTTCAAAATCATGAGGGGTCTGGACAGAGTAGATAGAGAGAAACTGTTCCCATTGGCGGAAGGGTCGAGAACCAGAGGACACTGATTTAAGGTGATTGGCAAAAGAACCAAAGGCGACGTAAGAAAAAACTCCTTTACGCAGCAAGTGGTTAGGATCTGGAATGCACTGCCTGAAAGGGTGATGGAGGCAGACTCAATCACGGCTTTCAAAAGGGAATTAGATAAGTACCTGAAAGAAAAAAAAACTGCAGGGCTACGGGGAAAGGACGGGTGGGACTAGCTGAGGTGCTCTTGCAGAGAGCCGGCACGGGCTCAACGGGCCGACTGGCCGCCTTCCGTGCTGTAACCATTCTATGATTCTATAACAGAGAGACCTGGGGGTGTTTGTGTACAAATCCTTGAAGGTGGCAGGACAGGTTAACAAAGCAGATAATAAAGGATATGAGATCCTGGGCTTTATAAAGAGGCATAGAGTACAAAAACCAAGAAATTATGCTCAACCTATATAAAACACTAGTTTGGCCCCAGCTAGAATAGTGGGTCTAATTCTGAGCACCACACTTTAGGAAGGACGTGAAGGCATTGGAGACGGTACAGAAGAGATTTACCAGAATGGTTCCAGGGATGAGGAATTACAGTTACGTGGATAGACTGGAGAAGCTGGGGTTGTTCTCATTAGTGCAGAGAAGGCTAAGAGGAGATTTGGGGCTGAAAATTCAGTAGGGTTAGCGCCCATTTTGCGGCGCTAGAGGGCCTAGCACCGCAATGATAGCCGTTTCTGAAATTCACTTTGGCGCTGCCATCGGCGTTAGCCGGTTGCGCTGCGCCGGCACCGATGACGTCATCGGTGTGCGCAGCGTCCCGGTTGCCGTGGCAACGCGCCCGAACGCCGAAATTCAGTTGCGGTCGCCTCGCCCGTGGCAGCCGCAACTAAGACTCTGGCAACCGAGTCTTACACAAGTTAGCGCCGGCGCATTAAGGTCACGCGGCGGCCGGCCGCTTTCCCGCCGGCCGCCTGCCCGCACCTCCCTCCCCGGACTCCTCCACCCCCCCCCCCCGCGGAACAGATGCGTCTGGCCTGCAAGCCCGGCACTTGTCCGAGGTGCCGGGCTCATTTTTGAAAAAATCAAATGGCCAGCGATCGGGTGAAGGCAGCGCCTCCTTAACGGGAGGAGGAGGCCTGCACTTCCCCAGCCTGCCGCACCGCATCGGGTGCCGCAGCGCCGGATTAGCGCCGCAATGCGGCACTCAGCGCCCATTGGGAGGCACTCACGCCCGCCAGTAGCGCCGGCAGCCGTCTGGGCGCGGCGCTACTGAATTTTTGGCGCGCGCAAGGGAATTAGCGCCGGCGCTAAATTTCCGGCGCTAAAGCCCTGGCGCGGCGTCAACTCAATTTCTAGGCCTTGATGTTTAAAATCATGAAAGATTTAGATAAATAAAGAGAAACTGTTTCCAGTGGCTGAAGGGCCGATAACCAGAGGGCACAGATTTAAGGTGATTGGCAAAAGAACTAGAAGCGACATGAGGGAAAACTTTTTACGCAACGAGTGGTTAGGATTTGGGATGCACTGCCTGATAGGGTGCTGGAAACTATTCAATAGTGGCTTTCAAAAGGGAATTGGATAAATACTTGAATGTAATAAAATTACAGGGATATGGGGAAAGAGCGGGGGCGTAGGAGCAACTGGATTGCTCTTCAAAAGAGCTGCGCAGACTAGATGGGCCGAATGGTCTTGGTCTGTGCTGTACTATTCTATGATTCTAGACTGACTGCTTTCAGAATAAATGATAGCCACTTTTTTGTTCCGTGGAAACCACCTTGCATTTTGATAAGTATCATTTATTTGAGGTGATGTAAACTTCAATTATTCACAATGCCCTGGGATGCAATTCAGAAATTTGAAGAAGGAATCCTGTACAAAGTCCCCCTGAAGATTTTAGCATTGAAAAAAAGCTGAGTTTGAAACAAAAGTGTTGTTGCCAGTATGTCAATATGGTAGAACATTATTGAATAAGGAAAAAAAAATTCCCTGATGGTGAACTATTTCCTTTAAAAGGACTGGTCAGGTTTTTAAATTACTCAGTTGAGCATCAGCTTGGCTCAGTCAATAGTGCTCTAGCCTCTGAATTAGAAGGTCCTGGGTTGAGGATCTACTACTGACTCAAACACATAAGCCCCGATTTTAATATAATACCAAAATACTGCAGATGCTGGAAATCTGAAATAACAACAGAAAATGCTGGAAATACTCAGCAGGTCAGGCAGCATCCGTGGAGAGAGAAACAGAGTTAACGTTTCAGGTCTGGGACCCTTCATCAGAACTGGAAAAAGCTGGAAATGTAACAGATATTAAGCAGGTGCGGAGACGGGGGTGGGGGTTTAGGAAGGGAGGAAGGAATTGAAAGAACATGCTGTGAAAATGTTGCAAATGGGAATGGCAAAATAATACAGCATGAAAAATGGGGGCAGGGATTATTATCTGAAATTGATGAACTCCATGTTGAGTCCGGCAGGCTGTAAAGTGCCCAATCGAAAGATTGCTGTTCCTCGAGCTTACGTTGAGCTTCATTAGAACAATGTATTAGGCCGAGGACAGAGAGATCAGAGTGGGAGTGAAGTGGAGAATTAAAGTGACAGGCGACCGGAAGCTCAGGGTCACCCTTACGGACTGAACGGAGGTGTTCCGCAAAGCGGTCGCCCAATCTGCGTTTGGTCTCCCCAATGTAGAGGAGACCGCATCGTGAGCAGCGAATACAGTATATTAAATTGCAAGAAGTACAAGTAAATCGCTGTTTCACCTGGAAGGGGTGTTTGGTGCCCCGGACAGTGGGAAGGGAGGAGATAAAAGGGCATGTGTTGCATCTCCTGCGCTTGCACGGGAAGGTGCCAGGTGAAGGAGAAGGGCTGTTGGGGGTGATTGAGGTGTGGACCAGGGTGTCGTGGAGGGAGCGGTCCCTTCGGAATGCTGAAAGGGGAGTTGAGGGGAAGATGTGTTTGGTGGTGGTATCACGTTGGAGGTGGCGGAAATGGCGGAGGATGATCTGTTGAATGTGGAGGCTGGTGGGATGAAAGGTGAGGACAAGGGGAACCCTATCATGGTTCTGGGAGGGAGGGGAAGGGGTGAGAGCAGAAGCGCGGGAAATAGAACGGACATAGTCAAGGGCCGTGCCAACCACAGTAGAGGGGAATCCTCGGTTGAGGAAAAAGGAAGACATGTCGGAAGCACTGGTATGGAAGGTGGCATCGTCAGAACAGATGTGGCAGAGATGGAGAAACTGGAAGAATGGAATAGAGTCCTTACAGGAAGCGGGGTGGGAGGAAGTATAGTCCAGGTAGCTGTGGGAGTCGGTGGGCTTGTAGTGGATGTTAGTCAAAAGCTGATCGCCAGAAATGGAGACGGAGAAGTCAAGGAAGGCAAGGGAAGAGTCGGAGATGGACCATGTGAAGGTGAGGGAAGGGTGGAAATTGGAAGTAAAGTGAATGAACTTATCTAGTTCAGGGTGAGAGCAGGAAACGGCACCAATACAGTCATCGATGTACCGGAAACAGAGGTGAGGGAGGGTGTTAAGTCCGTGAATGATTGAGACACGGACCAGCAGGAGTGAAAGCAAACAAGTCTTTACTGGTGGAAGTCAATAGTGAAACTAACAAACAGAGGCTCTCTAGCGCCTTTTATACAGGGGTGCTCACTGCCGGTACTGCAGTCTGAGACCAGTTATTCTCTTAAAGGTACATACACAACAATTCCTCCCCTTTTAGATAAACAGTACATAACATTCATTTAACAACTAAATGATAATGAATTACGATCACAGTTACTGTTGCTAGATACATTGGTTAAGTTTAAGCAATTATAAGTTCAGTCTTTGAGGAGGCTTCCTGATTCTGTCTGGATAACGCCTCTTTGGGGTATCAGGTTCTTCTGGCAATGTTGCGTCGGGATCAATGTCTTTGTTTGGTTCATCTGCTTCCAATATTACCGGTTCTGCGGTAGCTGCAATTGGAACGTCAATTTCATTACCAGGTGTATCAGATCGTGGTGTGGAGTTGACGTTTTCCAGTGACGCTAGAATCTGGTCAGCATGGCGTCTTACAATGCTCTCCCCAATGTCCACGGTATACATGAGAGGTCCTTGTCGTGCACAAATCGTTCCTGGCTGCCATTTCTCAGTGCGGTAGTCCCGGGCCAAAACTGGTTGACCTATCTTAAAAATCCTGGTCGGCCTTTCATTTATATTCTGAAACTACCTGTTCTCCACATCTCTTCGGACGTTTGGCTTAACCAAATCCAAGCGGCATCATAGTCTTCGATTGAAGAACATCATGGCTGGAGTTTGGTTGGTAACCGCATGTGTCGCATTCCGGTAGGCAAACAAGAAGTTGTCCACCTTGTGTTGTAGGGGCATATCTTCATTACACATTGCCTTGATAGCCTTCTTGAATGTTTGGACAAACCTCTCGGCCAATCCATTAGTGGCTGGATGATATGGGGCAGATGTGTAATGCTTAACGCCATTGTTCTTTAAGAACCTCCGGAACTCTTCAGACACAAACTGTGGTCCATTGTCAGAGCAAATCTGTTCAGGCAGCCCATTCCTGGCGAATATGGTTCGCAAAACTGTGATAGTTTTTTCCGTGGTGGTTGAGGACATTTTTATTACCTCTGGCCACTTTGAATGTGCATCCACCGCAATTAAAAACATCGAGTCCATAAAGGGATCAGCAAAATCAATGTGCACCCATTGCCATGGAGATGAGGGCCACTCCCATGGATGCAGAGGAGCTTGTGGTGGGGCATTTTGGACCTTCTGGCATCCTGCACAGCTCTTGGTCATCTCTTCGATTTCTCTATCTATTCCCGGCCACTACGCAAACGCTCTGGCTAAGTTCTTCATTTTTACCCCACCCAGATGACCCTCATGAAGCTCATTGAGTACTCTATCCGTCAACTTAGGTGGAATTACTACTCTGGATCCACACATCAAGGTTCCTCTGCAAATTGACAGCTGTTCTCTTCTCGGCGAGAATGCTGGCAGCAGTGGTTCGCCATGTGCTGGCCATCCCTTCACCGTTAAATCATAGACCCGTGATAGTGTCGGGTCATTCCGTGTTTCCTTTTCTATGTTTGCATTCGTCACAGGGAGACATTCGACTATGGTCGAGTGGAATAACTCCATTGGATCCACTGCAAGGTCTTCTTCGTCCACCGTCGGCAACGGTAGGCGTGACAATCCATCAGCATTTCCATGCTGTTTAGTTCCTTTGTACTCGATGTCATATTGGTGTGCCCCTAGGAAAAGGGACCATCTCTGCAGCCGTTGTGCCGTCATTATCGGTACACCCTTCTGAGGGTTGAAAATGGAGACAAGAGGTTGATGATCGGTTAGTAGAGTAAATTTTTGACCGTGCAGATAGTGATTGAACTTCTTCACCCCCCACACTAGGCTGAGGGCCTCTCTGTCAACCTGGGCGTAGTTACGCTCGGCAGAAGTTAACGAGCGTGACGCAAAAGCTATCGGCCTCTCTAAACCATCAAGGAATTTATGTGACAGTACCGCCCCAATGCCGTAGGGAGACGCATCACACGGCAGCCTGATTGGCAGTGCTGGGTTGTAGTGAGCCAATACTTCCCTTGAAGTGATTAAGTCCTTACTCTTCTGAAAAGCACGCTTACAATCATCGTTCCATTTCCATGCTACCCCCGTTCATAGCAGGGCGTTCAGTGGGTGCAGAATTGTCGACAAATTCGGCAAAAACTTATGATAGTAATTCACCAACCCGAGGAATGATCTCAGTTGCGACACATTTTCAGGCGCTGGGGCCTTAACAACCGCTTCAATTTTGTCAGGGGACTTATGTAACCCCTCTTCATCAATCACGTGGCCACAATACGATATCTGTTTCTTAAAAAATTCGCACTTGGGGCGGTTGGCTCGCAGCCCATGTTCCCGTAGTCTAGTGAGCACCTGTTCTAGGTTGTTAAGGTGTTCACTGTCATCTTCACCTGTTACAAGGATGTCGTCCAAGTAACACTGAGTCCCCGGAATCCCTTGCAGGACTTGTTCCATCGCTCTTTGCCATATCGCCGGAGCCGATGCTACTCCGAATACCAATCGATGATACTGGTAAAGACCTTTGTGAGTGTTTATCGTGAGATACTTCCTAGAGGACTCTTCAACCTCCATCTACAAATATGCTTGTGCTAGGTCAATTTTTGTAAAACGCTTCCCTCCAGACAGTGAGGCGAAGATGTCTTCTATCCTTGGAAGAGGATATTGTACTGTGTGAAGGACAGGATTCACCGTCACCTTGAAATCCCCACAGATGCGAATCTTCCTTGGCTCTCCGGACTTATTGCTTAACATTTTCTTCATGACAGGAACGATGGGTGTCGCCCACTCGCTCCAGTCGACCTTAGACAACACGCCCGCCTTCTCCAGATTCTCCAGCACTGCCTCGACGGCTGGGCGAATTGCATATGGTACCGGTCTTGCTTTGAAAAACTTGGGAACTGCATTCTCTTCTATTTTTATCAAGGCAGTTACGCCTTTAAGCGTGCCCAGTTCTTGTTGAAATACCTCTTTGGCGTTAGCTAAGATTGTTGACAATCGTCCAGGAGTGACGTCTTCATCTTTTTTACCATCCACCGTCATTGCATGAATGGAATGCCAATCTAAGTTTATCTTCCTGATCCATTCCCGTCCCAATAACGGTGGTCCACCATTTGGCAGTATGTAGAGATACAATTTCCGTATTTTCTTGCCATTGTATTCGACAGGCACCCTTACTTTTCCTCTGGGGTATACTTTTTGCCCCGTATACGTCATCAAGACGATGGATGTCTCTCTCAAGGGTATGTGTGAAAATAGCCGCTCGTAGTCTCGTCGATTCATGACGGTTAGCGCTGATCCTGTATCCAATTCCATTTTAACTTGGGACCCTGCTATCGTGAGGGTGATCCAAATGGTTCGGTGATCCTCTTTTGCGATTACATTGTGAAGTTTGAGACAGCTTAGTCTCCTGTTTCCGGATTCACTATCGCTCATCTGGTCTTCGGAACTACTGTCCGTCATCTTTTGTACTTTCTTGTACGGTTCCTTAGTAGCCTTTTTGTTGTCGCTGGTCTTCTTCCCAGACCTGCAAACTCGTGCAATGTGTCCAATCTTCCCGCATTGTCTGCATATTTTGTCTTTGGACCAGCAGTCCTTCTGGTCATGGTTAGTTCTGCCGCAGCGATAACATTTTGCAAATCCCCGTGTCATTTCATGGGTGCCGTATTCCTGTGGTTTTCGTTGAATTTCTGCAGCTCCCCTGGCTGCTGCTTCATACGATACTGCCACGCTGAAAGCCTTATCTAGCGTCAGCTCTTTTTCTGAGAGTAACTTCTTCTGTGTTCCTTCACTCAGGAGTCCACAGACAAATTTGTCCCGTAGGGTATCTGCCAGTCCTGCTCCGAACTGGCAGTGCTTTGATAGCTTGCGTAGTTCCGTAAGATACTCAGCATTGCTCTCATCTTTGTGCTGAGTTCTCCTGTGGAATTTAAATCTTTCTGCTATCAACAGCGGTGCAGGGTTTAAGTGTTCCTGTAGGACAGCAACAATTTCGTTAAAACTCTTCGCCTTCAGTTTGGCTGAAGTAATCAGGTCCCGCAATAGGCCATACGTTCTAGTGCCCATTAAGTTTAGCAATATCGATGCCTTTTTCCCCTCCGCTATTTCGTTTGCCTCGAAATATATCTCGACTCTTTCCACATACGTGGTCCAGTCCTCTAATGTATTATCAAAAGCAGTGATACAGCCAGTCTTCGGATTCTTGCAAATCTAAAATGGCGCCTCCCACGCTTTGCCTTCTTCCCCGATTTAACAAAATGGCGCCTCCCGCGCTTTGCCTTCTTCCCCGCTGTTGTTAGCGCTGCTTTCCACGGTTTCTTGCACGTTAAATATTGATTCTTTTTCTTTTATTATTTTCCCGTCGTGGAGCGGACCCTCTGGGACACTTCCCTCCCTCTTCTTAGGTCCGAACGCTGCCCGGCTTCGAAGCACCGGCCGCGCCCTGTGTGCTCCCCCCTCTCTCTCTCTCTTTGCTTCCCGACTCGCTGCCCGGCCCCGTTGAAAAGCCACCCGATCGAGCTTCAGCCCGCCGCAGCCGAGGAAGGATCAGAGCACTACCTGCCACCAGCCCTATTAGCTGGGAAACCACAGGCCGAGGAACCCAGCCTGGCTCTGAACAGTCTCTCCTGCAAGTTTTCAAACCGATGATTGACGGTCGACACCCGTTTCTCGAGTTTCTTTGGACTCTATTTTTTTCTTTCTTCTGGCTCCGACCTTCAACAACGTCGTCTGAGGTGCTGCCGAGTTGCAGGTAAGTTCGTTTCTTACTCGTCGCCAGTGTTAAGTCCGTGAATGATTGAGACACGGACCAGCAGGAGT
The DNA here is from genome assembly GCF_052327205.1 of Somniosus microcephalus. Classification (NCBI taxonomy): domain Eukaryota; kingdom Metazoa; phylum Chordata; class Chondrichthyes; order Squaliformes; family Somniosidae; genus Somniosus; species Somniosus microcephalus. The sequence continues at coordinate 84,996,070 of NC_141001.1, forward strand.
GAAAACAAACAAGTCTTTACTGGTGGAAGTCAATAGTGAAACTAACAAACAGAGGCTCTCTAGCGCCTTTTATACAGGGGTGGTCACTGCCGGTACTGCAGTCTGAGACCAGTTATTCTCTTAAAGGTACATACACAACAGAGGGGACCTGAGTAGGACTGGAAAAAGAATGTTCCACATATCCCATGAACAGGCAGGCATAGCTAGGGCCCATGCGGGTTCCCATAGCAACACCTTTAATTTGGAGGCAGTGAGTGGATTCAAAGGAGAAGTTGTTCAATGTGAGAGCAAATTCAGCCAGGCGGAGGAGGGTGGTGGTGGATGGGGACTGGTTGGGCCTCTGTTCAAGGAAGAAACGGAGCACCCGAAGGCCGTCCTGGTGGGGGATAGAGGTGTAGAGGGATTGGACGTCCATAGTGAAAAGGAGACGGTTGGGGCCAGGAAACTGGAAACTGTTAAATTGATGGAGGGTGTTGGAAGATTCACGAATGTAGCTGGAAAGAGACTGGACAAGGGGAGAAAAAATAGAGTCGAAATACGAAGAGATAAGTTGCGTGGGGCAAGAACAGGCTGAAACGATGGGTCTACCAGGGCAGTCCTGTTTGTGGATCTTGGGAAGGAGGTAGAATCGGGCTGTGCGGGGTTGGGGGACTATGAGGTTGGCGGCCATGGAGGGAAGATCTCCAGAGGAGATGAGGTCAGTGACACACTTGGAAACAATGGCTTGATGTTTGCTAGTGGGGTCATGGTCCAGGCGGAGGTAGGAGGAGGTGTTGGAGAGTTGGCGTTCAGCTTCCGCACAGTAGAGGTCGGTTCGCCAAACAACAACAGCGCCACCCTTATCAGCAGGTTTAATGATAATGTTAGGGTTGGATCGGAGAGAACGGAGTGCTGCAAATTCAGAGGGAGTTATGTTGGAGTGAGAGAGGGGAGCAGACAAATGGAGATGGCCGCTGTCACGTCGGCTGTTAGCAATGAAAAGATTTAGAAAGGGTAAGAGGCCAGAGGGAGGGGTCCAAGTAGAACGAGAATTTAGAAAGCAGGAGAAAGGATCAGCAGTGCGGGTGGAAGACTCCTAGCCAGAGAAGTGGGCACGGAGACGAAGGCGCTGGAAGAAGAGCTCAGCATCATGCCGAGCTCGAAATTCATTCAGATGGGGGCATAAGGGGATGAAGCTCAGGCCTTTGCTGAGGACTGATCGTTCGGGGTCAGAGAGGGGAAGGTCAGAGGGGATAGTGAAAACACGGCAGGGGGTGAGATTGGAAGAAGGGATTGGATCAGAGGAAAGTAACGGGGAAGAAGGTTCTGGAGGGGCATTAGTGTCCAAGAGTTGATGAAGCTTGCGATCATTGACATCAGAAAGGAAGAAAAAAAGTTTTTTGTTGAAGTGTCGGATGAGTCGAAGGATGAAATGGAACTGTGGACCCGGACAGCTTTGAAATAGATTGTGTCGGTGCTGCTGAAGAGAGAGGTCGAGGTTGTTCATGTGGTGGCGCGGTGGCGCATGGCGTTGAGCGTGGATCTCAAGATGCGGCGAGAGCAGTGGTTCGAGGAACGATGAATATCAAAGAGATATTTGTAATCCTGGGTGGATCCGAAACATGAAGGGTGGAAGTTCAGCCCCGATTTTAACCTCAGCACCTTTGGGTTAGGGAAGGGAAAAGTCAACCAGGTTTCCATTCCTGATCATGACCCATTAGCTCTTATTGAGAGTACCTCATAGAATCATAGAAATTTACAGCACAGAAGGAGGCCATTTGGCCCATCTTGTCCATGCCGGCTGACAAAGAGCTATCCAGCCTAATCCCACTTTCCAGCACATGGTCCGTAGCCTCGTAGGTACTTTTTAAATGTGATGAGGGTTTCTGCCTCTACCAGCCTTTCAGGCAGTGAGTTCCAGACCCCCACCTGTTTGCGGATGTCAAGTCAGGACAGCTGTGATGCCTCCTATAATTGAATATGCTACTGACATTCATTTTCAAAGAGTTACACATGAATAATTGCCCCTTGGACAAGAGGAGAGTCACCTGCTTAATACAAGCATGAACTGCAGACTGACTGATGTTACTGATATCCTCTGTGGACAATCTGGAAGGAGTCAGAGGCAAAGAAATTCATGGCTGCAGTGACCTTGACTACAACAGGCAATGCATTGCTCGCTGTGGGGCAGTTGTGCTTGCTGTCTTGCAGGAGGTGTCACAGCTCTGTTACAGGCTCCCTAGAGAAGCAAAGACTCCTTATACAACCTTTTCTCAGGGAACTACAGTTACGTTTTCCTGGGCCCATACACTCAGTTGGGGGGCAAGGATTATTGTGAGCATGCCTCCTTCTATTGACTCTTCCTGCAGCTCTCTTTGCTCCTTCTTCCTGTGGGCTGCTGTTGCTCTCACTCCTCCTTCTCCCCTTGCCAGAAGACCTTTCAGAGTTCAGAATGTTCTGCAGCTACTGCAGGTACTTTGAAATCATCTAAGCAGCAAAAGACCACTAGTTAATACATGTCTCCCAAACTTTTCTAACCTTTTACCCAAGAGCGGCTGAAGGTTACTTTAAATATCAGTGGAATTGGCTGCCTCCCAACTTGTACTGCCCATGGTTTGTGGGCAGGGTGAGGAACTAGTGGTAGCAATGTGGGCAGAGATGAAAATGGCATTGGAGGCCCTGACAATGACATCTTGACCCTGATTTACATTTATTAATTGCCCCCACCCCACCTGTTTCCGGCAGGAGCTTTAGTCAGCTAAATCGAGATCTGCCCAAAAATCAGAATGGGTAGACAATTAGCAGTAAAGTCGGCGCTACTGATTCACACACAATTTTGGTCCTGCTACCGCCCCAGTTTTAGGTGCCAACAGGGTGGTAGATATATGAAAATAGTCTCCACTAATTCAAAAAGCATGACACAAAAGGCCATCAGGAAAGAATAGAACAAAACATTATTTCATAATAGAATACATTAATACAGGAAGTAAGTGGTATGTCCATAACCCGCAATATAAACCCTTCACTATTGGAAAAATCTGACACTTTGACCCCAACTGAGATTGCCAGAATTAGAATGCAGTCAGCTGAAATACACCAGGGGTATATAAATAAATAAACTGCTCACATTTTGCCTGAACTTCCAGCTCCATCTAATTTTGTGAACTTCATTGTAGCCTAGGCTTGCATTGTGACTAATCATTCTAGGAAGGTATGTATTATGCTCCAATTTTCCTCATATCAAACTTTGCATATCAAGAATTACTACAGTTTTCATCAATCAAGTCAAGTTGTTCAGATCAGATTGATGTCAAGTTACTGGAACATTGCAGCCCATTGACACACATCAAAAAGCTATTCCTAAATACAGCTTAATTTCCTCTGGTTGATGACATTATCAAAATTGCCCAATAAAATTCAACAGTAGAACACGGAGCCTATCAGCCAGCATCAGTCTTACCCATTTCATCTAGAATTTGGAGCCTAAAGTGTGCACACAAACTGCAAGACTACCCAATCAATGTTAGAATGCAATCTACATGGGATGCACTATCCCTATTACATCCCATGTAATAGACTGAAAATCTGTGGTGGATCCAACAGAATTATACAGTCATTTCATTTGCACCTGAACAGCAAGCTACCAAGGGAATGATAGACAATGTGCTTTGGTCTTCCCAATATTTAATTGGAGGAAATTTCTACTCATCCAATACTGGATGTTGGACAATCAGCGTGACAAATCTGAGGCAGTAGCGGGGTCGAGTGAGGTGGTGGTCAGGTAGAGCTCGGTGTCATCAGCATACATGTGGAACCTGGCATTGTGATTTTAGATGATGCCGCCAAGGGGCAATGTAGTGACTCTTCATGCTGCCATGCTAAGAAGGACAAGCAGAAGAGATATACTAATATGTTTGCTGCTTCCTCCTAACGAATTGAACATGTTCTCAAAGTTTAGATCAAAACACAAAGGGCTAGATTTTCAGTATAGACAGTTTTGGGGCGCTAACCTTAGCGCCCGCCCGAAGTTAGCGCCCGCCCCAAAGTAGCGCCCCGTTGCCGGAAATTCAGTGGCTTCGCCCTAAGAGGTTGGTGGAGTGCTAAAAGAGGCGTTCCACTACTATCTGTAGGCGCTAAGCCGGCGGTGCAGAGCGCTGCACCCGAGCTCGGGCGCAGCGCACGGCAGACACTCTGGTGCCAGTGAGCTCTTAAAGGGGAAGGGTGGGAGGAGGAGGAGGAGGAGGAGGAGGAGGAGGGGGAGGAGGAGGAGGAGGAGGAGGAGGTGGTGGTGGTGGTGGTGGTGGCCGGAAACATAAATACACCGTTCACAACAACACACTGGACCCTTCCACACAACACATGCAGACTGCAGACTGCCTTTTATAGTGCCGGAGGAGTGCCCTTTAATTTGCGCTCCCCAGAGTGTGTTGCATTCCATTTTACAAACGCTCTGGACGCCAGCCGCACAATGGGGCGGTCCGACTGAAGTTTGGATTCGGGGCGGCCAAAGGGCGTTGCACGAGGATGTGACGTCATTTTCTGCGCGCGCATCCGGGCGGCCGCTAAACTTTGCGCCGGCGCTAACAGGCAACTTAATTTGGGGCGGGGTGCAAACTGCGCTGCGCCCGGGCGCTACACGCATAGCGCCCGAAAATCACTTCTCTTAAGGCGCTAACTGCAGGCGCAAGCAACTGAAAATCTAGCCGAAATTCTTCAATTTGATGAATGCCTTTCAATGCCACATTACCTTTCCAAGTTCTACAAGGGAAGCAATCACAATGTAAAAATATGACTAGGTAATATCAATACATTCCACAGAATTCCGGTAACATTTCTGAGAATAAAGCCTGGCCATTATTCTAGGAAAGAATGCACACCAATATAATTTTCGTACAATTGGAAGTTACTTTGCTCAAGGACTTAATTTGTTTTGCTAATACTGTGCTGTCATCAAAATAGCTCTTGTGACTTTTAATGATGTGCTGGAAACAGCTTTAGTTTTCATTAAGTACTGTTCCTGTTCTCTGTGTAAGATTTTCAAAATTTCTGCATCTCCCCGAAGGTTATTATTAATAAAAGGGACCCTGCATGGACATTTTTAAATTGAAAAGGGTACCCAAGATGGTGTCCGTGCCTCGTGGCAGAAAGCCTGTGGGATTCCAAAATGGATTCTGCAGTGCAGACAGCTTGGGTGAAATCGAAACTAAGGCTGCAGGTTTTCTGTGAAGAGAAACTTTGTGTTTTGGAATGAGACAGGACTCTGAATTATGCATTAGACTGAATTGGAGATGGATCTAATTGCAGTTTAGGCCTATACTTAAGGCCATCAAACAGTCTGCATACATTATCGGAAACAGATTAACACAGCCATCGAGGTTGGACAAGCCCATCAAGGAACTTTCAGGACAATACAAATCAATTATTGGGCCGGTAGATGCGATTACCAGCCATCTAAATCCCGTTAGTATGAATTGCTACCATTATTTTTAAACTAGCCCGCCAAGTTTAAGACAAAGAACTAACCTGATTTGGCGCAAAGATAAGGGTTTTCGACGAAGGTATAATTGAAGGCCCTGGGTAGCATTGAGTTAGGGCAGCTTGTTCGTTCATTCGGAGGAGGTCCGCAGAGTTCGTTGCCTGGTGTACTGGTGCTGCTCCTCGGGCCCCTTGCCCTCGTGGCCACCGCTCTTTCCCTGTCCCGCGCTTACCTCCTGGCCTCTGCCCGTGCCTTTTATCCCACTCCATCTGGAACTGCCCCGGCACCGGGTCGGGCAGACGCGAACAGATTCAGGCCAGGCAAGGCGGGACGCAATGAGGGGAGAAGGGAAAACCACCGAGGGGCAGACCGGCTGGAGAAGACCAAACGAGGGGAGGTTTCGAATCATCGGGCCTTCAGCCTCGGCCCACCTTCGAATATCTGCACACTAACTCAAACTGGCAGCTGTCGACGAAGAATCATCCCTGCAAGGTAAAGTACCCAAACAGAGACTTTGAGGTACTTGAACCTGGACAATGCCCTTGCAGCACCCGGAGACCACGTGACGACGGCAGGCTCCATAGAGCACCAAGAGCGAACCCCAAACCCAACCGCTGTTTTGAATTGAGCAAACCTCGTTTTTGATTGGTGAGCATAGATTCTGACCCCTCATAGCTTAATCTAGTTAGGTATAGGGGGTGGGATAAGGATAAGGGGATTGTTAAGATAGTTGTTTTCCCTCGATGTGCCGTGTGTTCCCCATTCCCTGTATAAGTGCATTTGCCTGTAATGTTATAGCGGTAACTTCTTTTAAGACTGTATTAATTTTCCTGTTCAATAAAAGCTTGGTTTTTGCTTGCATCCAAACCACCTGTCTACTCGAGTTTTCTGTATCGCTGCCTGTACCTAACTCCGTCCGGGGCAGCGGGCGAGCCTTCAGCGCAGGTTTTAAATCAGGCCACTGGTTATATCAACCAGTGCAAGCTGTTTCAGCCTGAAAGGGGAAAACAGCCAGTTGGGGTAAGGTCTGAGGATAAAGATCCTCAGCCTGCAGCACGAGCGAGTTCACAGACAACACAAGCAGGCCGCTGTGGCTTGCTTGAAGGGAGGGGCCATCCAGCCCATCGATTGGGACACGCCCCCACTCTTCTGGGATTGAGACGAGGGGGAGGGACTTGAGGGCGAAAACCCTGCCCCTAACCCAGGTGTAGAGAGGGAGAGACCTGAGGTCGAAAACCCCGCCCCGGACCCAGCCATGGGACCCAGAGGCAGAGACTCTCAGCTCGCAGCAGCAGGCTGCGAAAAGTTACCTGCCCCCAGCCCAGATTCGGGAGGGGTAAAGCCTGGGGGAGCAGCGGCTCGGGTAGAAGGCCCAGCGGCCAAGACAGACCCACCCGCCAAAGCCCCCAGAAAGTCCCCGCGGATGCCCCAGACGAGAAAGCCATGGTCACCAGCCCTCCAGTTCCCAAGGGCCGCCCCTCGAGCCAGGGAGAGGTCCAAGGACAGAGGTCCTCAGCCAGCAGCCTCGGGCTGCGAGGGACCAAAAGTGAAGGATGGTGCGGTCACGCCGGGGGTAGCGGCGAGCTGCAGTCCGACCAGGGATTAGCCTGGCCGCCCGGAGACGGGCGGCGGTTGTATATAGTTTAGTCTAAGTTTAAGTTTTGAGTAAGGTGTAATTATTTAGCTTAAGTTTGGGTGTTTAGCTTAGGTTAAATAAGGTGATGGGTAGTTTGAATAAGAAATGTGCCGAGAGTGTGTATATTTGGGTCGAGGTCGCGGGACCCGACCATGCCTCACCAAGCCAGAGAATCTCTTCGGGACCTGGCTGCATGTTTTTACATCTTTTTGCAGAAAAATTTTCGGGATGGAATGGATCGTGATCCTATTCGCCCTGATCGGGATGAGTGCAGAGAGGAGGGGCGACGTCCAGGACTCCCACATCTATGGGTGTTCGGGAGACACGGCGCCCCTGGCGATCGACGGGAACGGCGAACGGGATGCGGAGGAGACCGCCGTCTACTTCCACAAGGGAAGGTGGCTCAGTACTCAAGCCAAACCGGATTCACGTACGGGGAAGCCTCCCTCCCGTGCCCCCGGGTGCGAGTCGTTTCCACGAGGGTCAGCGCCACCATTGGAAAGCGAATATGTTTGACGTGTAAAGGACACATTCCACTGGATAGATGGTGGTGGCTCAGGAAGTTGAGCAAGGATATGAGGAACCCTGAAGTCGAATGGGAATGTTTGGGTAATAACACCCATCGGACAATTACCGGGACTCATGGAGGACTAAGTGTATGTTAGGACAAATGGTGGGAACCGGACCAAGGGATTTACATCTGTATGTGGGGGTCAGAGATGGTCTGCCCCGTGGGCATATCCATCATGTTCCACCAGCAGTGGCACAACACCGGGAAGGGGATAAGGTGGGATGCCAGCTGGAAGGTGTGTGCGGTCCCATACTCCCAGACCCCAGTCAACGCCACTGAGCTGGTAACCCGCCCCCGTAAGCCCCTGTCCACGACGCAGGCGGCGAGGTTATCCAGGGAAGGTTGCCCCACCGCCACCAAGGGACGAGGGAATGGGTTGGTATTAGTCCCCACCGATCAGATGCTGTACCAGGGGGTACACTACGCGGTAGCCTACGTGATTTTAAATCTCGCGGAGGTACATTTACCCCAAAGAAACAGAGCAGTTATACCAGGCCCTATTAACAGACATGTTCAAGAAGTTTTACGAGTTCGATTTTGCCCACGTGGACAAGACCAAACTCTACACCACACACTGAGAGTTTTTGGGTAACCCAGGGAGACAAAGAAGGGGTGTATGGAATGATGTTTTTACTGCGTTTAATACTGGGACCTCTGTCATCAACAGCTTGGATGACATAGAGCTGCAGACCCAGGTAAACGGTTTAAAAACGCAATTAAAAAGGATATTACTGGATGAGAACATGGTAGTGGGCTCGGAGTTGCATGAGGACCAGGCCATGATGGTCCATTTAAAGGAGATCATAGCCGAGTTGGAAAAGCACGCAAAGATGGTAAATGCTCTCATAAGGGAGGACAGAAATGCTTCTGACCAGGTTGCGCAGAATGAGGTGTGCATGTTATACTGGGCGTGGATACTGGGTGAGGGCCGCTGTAACCTGGAGGATTTAAAACAAGGTTTGGTCCCCTCCTGGATTAGCAACAAGCACCTCGCAGCCCTCCACCCTTTTGAGAATGCATTGAGCCCGTGCCAACTCCGGCTAGCCTCCGAAGCCTATCCAGTCCCCGTGGATTGTGGGCAGTCCAACCACACAATCATGGGAGTAGTAGTTAGGATGATGGTCATGGGTAGGACAGCCCTACCCGCAACGGTATACAGGGTTGAGAACATTGGAGTCATTCAAGGGGGTGCACACATTTGTTTCACAGCGGTCCCGCCTTACGTCATTAAGTGGGAGCACGCTATGACAGCTACTGACCTCTCAGGGTGCCGGAGCCAGGGAGCACGCATAATCCTGTGTCCCCAGCACTTGAATGCCTTTTCAAGACCGCAGTGTCAGGAATGACGCAGGTTCTGCCTCGCCTCACCACCAGAGAGCACCATGAACTCTTAATTGTTTCCTTCTTTATTCCTAATTGTACTCACCTGTGCATGGTTATATGCCTGCTATTTAAGTGGTGCTTAGTTTATGTTCATTGCTCAGTCTTGAGTTTCACTGCCTTGTGATCCTCTTGCTGGCCTGCTAGCCTGTATCTGTGCTGTTGTTATTTTGTTTATTTCAAGTAAAGTCTATCTTTGTTTTTGCAACCTAACCTCTGCCTCAGTTTGCCTTCCTGCAGTTGGGTTCACCAAGTTCCATTCCTCACAGCAAGACTGAGCCAAACATGGACCCAGCAGAGAAGGACCAATGGCTACGACAAGTCTTTGAACAGCTACAACTGGTCTTGGATGAACTGCGGTGCCTCGCCACGTCATTCTCCCGAAGCCAGATACAGCTGGAGGCCCTCGTCATTGCTTTCCATCAGGGCCAGAGTCAGGTGACCCAAGCTACTCCAGCACCGTTACCCACTCCTCCGGTTTCGCCTCCCCCTCTGAAAGAACCCCGATTACCTGCACCTGAGCGCTACGACGGTAACCCGGGAGGATGTCGAGGCTTTCTAACCCAGTGTTCCCTGGCTTTCCAACTGCAAGGTTCATTATTTCCCAGTGACCGTTCCCGAGTAGCCTACATCATTTTGCTACTCACCGGCAAAGCACTTACCTGGGCTACGGCCATCTGGGAACAGCAAACTCCGGCATGTTCAAACTACCAACTTTTCTCTGAGGAAATGAGAAGGGTCTTTGATCACCCTGTCAGTGGGAGAGAGGCATCTAAAAAATTGCTTCGGCTTCACCAGGGGGCTCGTAGCGTTGTGGACTACGCTATTGAGTTTTGCACTCTTGCTGCAGAGAGCCAATGGAATTCGGAGGCGCTCATCGTCACTTTTCGCCATGGTCTCACGAATGAAATCAAGGATGAACTGGCTTCCAGAGATCCGGTGAGTGATTTGTGATTTGGAGTCTCTCTTTGATATCTCCATTCGAGTGGATAATCGTCTCCGTGAGAGGCGAAGAGAACGCCGCTCCTTTCTCACCCCAGTTCCGGAGACAAGAGCCTTCCCTGCTTCGAAGCCATCCGAGAACTTCCAAGCCATCCCGAGTCCATCTTTGACTGATCCAGAGGAGCCCATGCAGTTGGGAGTAACTCGTCTCTCGCAGCCTGAACGTGATCGCCGAATGAGAGAGGGATCTTGCCTCGATTGTGGGGAACCAGGCCACTTTCGCTCTTCTTGCCCAAAGTTGGTGGGAAAAGCCAGGGCTCGTCCAGAACGGAGGGACCTGAGATGAGCGTAGCCATCCCTCCTGGTCCCACTGTTTCTAGGGTCCTGCTGGCATTCTCCCTTTTCTGGGGCAATCAACAACATGATCTTAAGGCCCTGGTCGATTCTGGGTCCGATGGTAACTTCATGGATCTGGGTTTAGCTAAACAGCTCAAGATTCCCCTGACCCATCCAGTTCACCCCCTCACTGTTATCGCCCTGGATGGAAGACCCCTGGGCTCCGGAACTATTCTCCATCTTATTGCCCACCTGTGTTTGGGCGTGGAAGGACAACATTTCGAGACCATCCAATTCTCCCTTATCCACTCTCCCGAGTTTCCATTAGTTCTGGGTTACCCTTGGTTGGCCTGCCATAATCCACGCATGGATTGGGCCACCGGCCGGCTTACGGAATGGGGCTCTGCCTGCCATACCACCTGTCTTCACTCCAAGTCTCCTTCCCAGCCCCAGGAGCCCCCATTGCACTCTGAATTGTCCCGAGTGCCTCCCATTTATGAGGATTTAAAAGAGGTCTTCAGTAAGGTTCGAGTTACATCACTTCCCCCCCATAGGCCATATGACTGTGCCATTGACCTCCTGCCTGGGACATGCCCACCTAGGGGTAGGATCTTCTCCCTGTCTGCTCCAGAGATCGCCGCCATGGAGGATTACATCTGTGACGTCCTCGCCGCTGGCTTCATCCGTCCGTCCACCTCTCCTGCTGGTGCCGGTTTTTTCTTCGTGAGTAAGAAAGATGGAGGTCTCCGTCCCTGCATCGACTACCGTGGCCTTAACAAGATTACTATAAAAACCGTTATCCTCTTCCGCTCATGTCGACGGCCTTCGAGCTACTACAGGGAGCCACAGTCTTCACAAAATTGGATCTCCGCAACGCCTACAACCTCATCCGCGTCCGTGAAGGGGACGAGTGGAAGACTGCATTCAACACACCTACCGGGCACAATGAGAAACTGGTCATGCCGTTTGGATTGGCCAACGCCCCTGCTGTGTTCCAGGCGCTCATCAACGACGTCCTCCGAGACATGCTGAATCGCTTTGTCTTTGTCTACCTGGACGACATTCTCATTTTCTCCAAAACTCTTCACGATCATGTCCAGCATGTAAGGCAAGTCCTGCAACGTCTGCTTAACAACCTCTTGTTTGTCAAGGCTGAGAAGTGTGAGTTTCACGTTTCCACGGTTTCATTCCTGGGCTTCATCATCTCCAGCGGCAACATCCAAATGGACCCTGGCAAGACCCAAGCTGTCCGAGATTGGCCACCACCCACCTCTCTCAAACAGGTGCAACGTTTCTTGGGGTTTGCTAATTTCTATCGGAGATTCATCAGGAACTTCGGCACCATTGCTGCCCCTCTCAACGCCCTCACCGAAACCGCTTCCACCCGGTTCAGTTGGTCTGCTGAGGCTGCACAGGCTTTCGAGGATCTCAAGCGGCGCTTCACGTCTGCTCCTGTCCTCGTGATTCTGGATCCCTCGCTCCCCTTCATTGTTGAGGTGGATGCCTCTGATATAGGAGTGAGTGCCGTTTTGTCCCAGCAGTCTAACGACAACAAACTGCACCCTTGCGCCTTCTTTTCTCGCCGACTCACTCCTGCAGAACAAAACTACGATATTGGAAACAGGGAACAACTAGCAGTTAAGTTGGCACTGGAGGAGTGGAGACATTGGTTGGAGGGGTCTAAACACCCATTCATTGTCTGGACTGACCATAAGAATCTGGCCTATATCCAGGAGGCCAAACGGCTTAACTCTCGTCAAGCTCGCTGGGCACTGTTTTTCAATCGTTTCGACTTTGTCTTGTCATATCGTCCAGGATCCAAGAATCTCAAGCCTGATGCTCTCTCCAGGCAATTTGATCCACCCAAGCGGGAGAGACAACCAGAACCTATTCTTCCAACTTCTCGAATTGTAGCACCGGTTCGCTGGGGGATCGAGACGCTGGTCAGAAAGGCGCAACAGAGGGAGGCAGACCCTGGCAACGGCCCACCAGGTCACCTTTTTGTTCCCAACACGGCACGCTCACAACTCCTGGAGTGGGTGCATTCGTCGCGACTCACCGGTCACCCAGGCACATCCAGGACGCTGGAGTTCCTTCGCAGAAGGTTCTGGTGGCCCACCATGGAGAAGGACGTAAAGGCGTTCGTGGCAGCTTGTACTATTTGTGCACGAAACAAGAACCCTCGATCTCGCCCCTAGGGTTTGCTGCATCCTCTCCCCATTCCCACCCGCCCCTGGTCACACTTCGCTTTGGATTTCATCACAGGCCTTCCACCATCTCAAGGCAACACTGTCATTCTGGTCATCGTAGATCGCTTCGCCAAAGCTTGTTGCTTTCTGCCCTTGCCCAAGCTTCCCTCAGCCCAAGAGAGAGCCGAGCTCATGGTCCAGCATGTTTTCAGGTTGTTCGGCTTGCCTCCTGACATCGTCTCTGACCGTGGTCCACAATTCGCCTCCCGGTTTTGGAGAGCTTTCTATAAGCTCATTGGAGCTACTGTCAGCCTTTCCTGGGGCTTCCACCCTCAGTCTAACGGTCAAACGGAACGGATCAATCAAGACCTGGCGATGACCCTGAGGTGTCTCGTGTCCACTAACCCTGCGACCTGGAGTCGTCACATCGTCTGGGCTGAGTACGCGCACAACACCTTGCGCTGCTCCCCCACAGGAATGTCGCCATTCGAGTGCCAGTTCGGCTTTCAGCCTCCACTTTCCAGGAGCAGGAGTTCGAGGTGGGGGTTCCCTCCATGAAGAAGTTTGTCCAGCGCTGTCGACGGACCTGGAGGAGAGCGCGGCTGGTCTTACAACGAGCTTCTCGGCAACGACAGATCCAGGCCAACAAGCGGCGCAGACCGGCTCCTTCATTCCGTCCTCGTCAGAGGGTCTGGCTTTCTACGCAGGATCTCCCGCTGCGAGTGGAGTCCCGTAAGCTGGTGCCCCGTTTCATCGGTCCCTTCACGGTGTTGAGGAAGGTCAACCCGGTGTCCTACCGTCTCCAGCTGCCCCGCTCCATGTGGATTCATCCTACCTTCCATGTCTCCCGGCTCCAGCCAGTGGCCATCAGTTCTCTGGCGCCCGCCACAATGCCTCCTCCTGCTCCCTGCATCATCGAAGGCCAGCCTGCCTACACGGTCCGTCGCCTGATGGACTCTCGCCGGGTTCGTGGGGGCCTCCAGTTCCTGGTGGACTGGGAGGGATATGGTCCGGAGGAACGCTCCTGGGTCCCGGACCGGAACATCCTGGATCGCGATTTAGTGCAGAACTTTCTTCGTTGTTGCCATGGACCTTTTGGGGGTACGTCAGGGGCCGTTCCTAGCGGGGGGGGCGGTCCTGTCAGGAATGACCCAGGTTCTGCCTCGCCTCGCCACCAGAGGGCACCATGAACTCTTAATTGTTTCCTTCTTTATTCCTAATTGTACTCACCTGTGCATGGTTATATGCCTGCTATTTAAGTGGTTCGTAGTTTATATTCATTGCTCAGTCTTGCGTTTCACTGCCTTGTGATCCTCTTGCCGGCCTGCTAGCCTGTATCTGTGCTGTTGTTATTTTGTTTATTTCAAGTAAAGTCTATCTTTGTTTTTGAAACCTAACCTCTGCCTCAGTTTGCCTTCCTGCAGTTGGGTTCACCAAGTTCCATTCCTCACACGCAGTGTGGGTTCAGAGCTGCTGACACGAAGCCTATAAATTGTACCATGGAGACAATGGCACAAGGCCATGTTCCCCCGCAGGTAGCATATATAGCGGGTGAGACATATTGTGTCACCACCGGTGCATCCCACTACCAGCATGGACAGCATAGCCGGTGTCCGATTAGTGACAGCAGTTTCTGTTTATAACCCAGGGCAGAAGTTCAAGGAATGAATTGTCCCCATTCGCGAACCCTCCACTGTTCACCTCACTGTGCAGGAGAACTTTACGAACTTGCAAAAGTACATAGCGCACTTTGGCTATGAAATTCCCCCTCTCCCTGAACATTTGACCAAAATTCTAAAAGCCGTTATAGTTTCACAGAAACATTTTTACACTCTAGAGCAGAAAACAGTAGAGATAGGGACTAAGGTATTGGATATTGTGACTCCACCCTGGTGGAACCTTTTCAATAATATAGAGGTCCCTTCGTGGATCAGACTGGCTTCCCACATTCTCATGGTTTGCCAGTTAGGGATAGTGCTGTATTTAGTTTGCATCCAGTGTAAGGGAAAAGGTCGGTGGTCAGAATTCCGAAACCAGAGCTTTTGGAAAGAACATTATGTAAAGGTGGAGGAAGATACAGCGGTTTAAGTCTTTTTCCCTGTATTTTGATTAAAGAAGTGTTGTTTCTTTGTATTTGTTTTTTTAATTAAAGGTTTCCTTTTGTTGTTTGTGTTGTGACGCAGATTAATAAAGATATGTGTACCAAGTGGTGCAGGGATGTTAGACCCCCTCCATGCTTGGATGTGTGTATAAAGTCTGTAATTTTACTCTCTGTACGCTGATGTACGCTACATTTTCACGGAATGGGAAGTGCATGTGTCGTGTGTATATTAGATAGATAATTACAGGGGAAGGTTGACTATGGAGGATCAGAAAAATTTTGCTCACTTTAAAGTATGATACTTCAAGCAAGTTTTAATATCACTGGGGGGACTGTAAGATTTTCAAAATTTCTGCATCTCCCCGAAGGTTATTATTAACAAAAGGGACCCTGCATGGACATTTTTAAATTGAAAAGGGTACCCAAGATGTCGTCCAATGCCTCGTGGCAGAAAGCCTGTGGGATTCCAAAATGGATTCTGCAGCGTAGACAGCTTGGGAGAAATCGAAACTAAGGCTGCAGGTTTTCTGTGAAGAGAAACTTTGTGTTTTGGAACGAGACAGGACTCTGAATTATGCATTAGACTGAATTGGAGATGGATCTAATTGCAGTTTAAGGCTATAGTTAGGGCCATCAAACATTATCGGAAACAGATTAACACAGCCATCGAGGTTGGACAAGCCCATCAAGGAACATTCAGGACAATACAAATCAATTATCGGGCTGGTAGATGCGATTACCGGCCATCTAAAACCCGTTAGTATGAATTGCTACCATTATTTTTAAACTAGTCCACCAAGTTTAAGACAAAGAACTAACCTGATTTGGCGCGAAGATAAGGGTTTTTGACGAAGGTATAATTGAAGGCCCCGGGTAGCATTGAGTTAGGGCAGCTAGTTCATTCATTCGGAGGAGGTCCGTAGAGTTTGTTGGTTGGTGTGCTGGTGCTGCTCCTCGGGCCCCTCGCCCTCGTGGCCGCTGCTCTTTCCCCGTCCCGCTCTTACCTCCTGGCCTCTGCCCGTGGCCTTTTCCCACTCCATCTGAATCTGCCCCGGCACCGGGTCAGGCAGACACGGACAGATTCAGGCCAGGCGAGGCGGGACGCGATGAGGGAAGAAGGGAAAACCACCAAGCGG
Organism: Somniosus microcephalus; assembly: GCF_052327205.1. Lineage (NCBI taxonomy): Eukaryota > Metazoa > Chordata > Chondrichthyes > Squaliformes > Somniosidae > Somniosus > Somniosus microcephalus. The sequence continues at coordinate 85,011,816 of NC_141001.1, forward strand.
CAGACCGGCTGGAGAAGACCAAACGAGGAGGGGTTTCGAATCATTGGGCCTTCAGCCTCGGTCGACCTTCTAATATCTGCACACTAACTCAAACTGGCAGCTGTCGACGAAGAATCATCCCTGCAAGGTAAAGTAACCAAACAGAGACTTTGAGGTACTCGAACCTGGACAACGCCCTTGCAGCACCCGGAGACCACGTGACGACGGCAGGCTCCAGAGAGCACCAAGAGCGAACCCCGAACCCCACCGCTGTTTTGAATTGAGCAAATCCCGTTTTTGATTGGTGAGCATAGATTCTGACCCCTCATAGCTTAATCTAGTTAGGTATAGGGGGTGGGATAGGGATAAGGGGATTGTTAAGATAGTTGTTTTCCCTTGATGTGCTGTGTGTTCCCCATTCCCTGTATAAGTGCATTTGCCTGTAATGTTATAGTGGTAACTTCTTTTAAGACTGTATTCATTTTCCTCTTCAATAAAATCTTGGTTTTTGCTTGCATCCAAACCACCTGTCTACTCGAGTTTTCTGTATCGCTGTCTGTACCTAAGTCCGGTGTCTAGAACCCAGAGGCGTGGGAGCGATTCGAACCACTCACAAACAATCAGGGGCATAACTGACTGGGCGCACGCGCCACACCTGCCACCCCCTACATCTGATGTTTGCAGAGTAGCTGTTTGGGTCTTCTCCTTTCTGCTAAAATGTTACCAAAGTATCAAAAATACGATACTTGCTTTTTAAAAAAAACCACATATTCCTGGTAGTGTAGTTATGAGGGAATAAGTGACTGGTTCATCAAATCACTGTCATCAGAATGCAGGTAGGGTGAAGCAGTACAAGGTAGATTATCCACCCGTTCTGATTTTTGGGCAGACCTCGAATTAGATGGCTGGAGCTCCAAGGGGAACCAGCCAGAGGCCTAATGAATAAATGTAAATCGGGGTCAGATGACAGTCAGGACTCTTAAATGCTATTTTCATCTCGGCCCACGTTGCTACCACTAGTTCTTCATCTCGCCTACAAACCATGGGAGGTACAAGTTGGGAGGTAGCCAGTTCCAATGATATTTAATTTGCCGATTCTGTTCCCCAAATGATTTTGCTATCGTTCCATTTGTAGGTGCCAACAGGGTGGTAGATATATGAAAATGGCGTCCCTACTAATTCAAAATGCATGCCAGAAAGGACCAAGAGGAAAGAATAGAACAAAACATAATTTCATAATAGAATGACATTAACACATGGAGTAAGTGTTATGTCCTGAAACCCCAATATAAAGTGGATACAGTAACCCTTCACTATTGGAAAAATCTGACACTTTTGATCTCAACTGAGATTGCCAGTTAGAATGCAGTCAGCTGAAATACACCAGGGGTATATAAATAAATAAACTGCTCACATTCTTGCCTGAACTTCCAGCTCCATCTAATCTTGTGAACTTCATCGTAACCTAGGCTTGCATTGTGACTAAACATTCTGGGAAGGTATATATTATGCTCCAATTTTCCTCGTAATATCAAACTTTGCATATCAAGGATTACTGCAATTTTGATCAATCAAGGCAACTTGTTTAGATCAGATTGATGTCAAGTTACTTGAACATTGCAGCCCATTGACACACATCATAAAGCTGTCCCTAAATACAACTAAATTTCCTCCGGTTGATGAGATTATCAAAATTGCCCAATAAAATTCAACAGTAGAACCCGGAAACAATCAGCCAGCATCAGTCATTTCATCTAGAAGTTGGGAAGTCACACAACACCAGGTTATAGTCCAACAGCTTTATTTGAAATCACAAGCTTTCGGAGCGCTGCTCCTTCGTCAGGTTTGTGGCTACAAAAGCAGGTCAGAAAGCTGGGTTTTCTGCAGTGAGTGTCTTACCTCCTGACTCTCCAAAGCCTTTCCACCATCTACAGGCACAAGTCAGGAGTGTGATTGAATACTCTCCACTTGTCTGGATGCGTGCAGTTCCAACAACACTCAAGAAGCTCGATACCATCCAGGACAAAGCAGCCCGCTTGATTGGCACCCCATCCACCACCTTAAACATTCACTCCCTCCACCACTAGCGCACCATGGCTGCATTGTGTACCATCTACAAGATGCACTGCAGTAACTTGCCAAAGCTTCTTCGACAGCACCTCCCAAACCCGCGACCTCTACCACCTAGAAGGACAAGGGCAGCAGGCGCCTGAGAACACCATCACCTGCAAGTTCCCCTCCTAGTTACACACCAGCCTGACTTGAAAATACATCACTGTTCCTTCATTGTCACTGGGTCAAAATCTTGGAACACCCTCCCTAATAGCACTGTGGGAGTACCTTCACCACATGGACTGCAGCGGATGAAGAAGGTGGCTCATCACCATCTTCTCAAGGGCAATTAGGGATGGGCAATAAATGCTGGCCTTGCCAGCGACACCCACATCCCAGGAACGAATAAGAAAAGTAGCGCTTGAAATCGACATCAACGCCATGTTTACACCCAAACAGCTGGTCGCTGTTAGAAGAGGGTGTTAGTTGATGCGCTAGCCAAGAACATGCCTTGCAGCTTCTTTATTGAGTGCTACCAAGCCTTTTAAGTGGCAATCAGCTGTTTAACAAGACTCCTCTGTGCCGTTCATAGCGCTGGCTTCAACTCCTTTAACAAGACGGAGTCTTGTGCTAAACGTGGGCTAAACAGGCATTGCAGCTTAAGACCCCATCTTGGCCACCTCGGAGGCTCTTCAGCGCCTCAAGTATTCGGTAAAAGTCACCCCCTCTATCTCTATTGTAGGATAAAAGGAGATTTATGCAGCATAATTAACATAGTAAAAATATCCCAAGGCACTTCACCCTGAGACAATAGCCGATGAGGCATTTGGAATAGGGGGCGTGATGTGGCAGAAGATGGCTTCAGTCTTCTCAATTATTAACTGGACCAAATTGCGTCTCATGGAAGACTTGATGTCAGGCAAGCAGTCTGACCACATAGAGGCAGTGGAGAGGTTGTGAGAGGTGGTGGAGAGATAGATCTGGGTGTCATCAGCATACATGTGGAAACTAACCCTATGTCTGTGGAAGATGTTGTCAAGGAGCAACATTTAGATAACGAACAGGAAGGATCCAAGGACAATCCTTGGAGAACTCGGGATGTAACGGTGCTGGGTGGGAAGAGAAACCATTGCTGGCTAAGATCCTGATATTAAGATTGGAACCAAGCAAGAGCAATTCCACTGAGCTGGACAACAGAGGAAAGGCATTCGAGCAGGATGGTGTGAGCAACCGTGCCAAAGACTGCAGAGATGTAAAGGAGGACAAGAGGATAATGCACCATGATCACAGACACTGTCATTTGTGACTTTGATTAGGGCTGTTTCAGTGCTTTGGCAGGGATAGAAACCTGATTGGAGAGATTCAAACATGGAGTTGCAGGAAAGATGGGCACGGATTTGGAAGGCACATTCAAGAACTTTGGAGAGGAAAGGAAGGTTGGAGATTGGGCAGTAGTTTAGAAGGACAAAGGGATTGTGGGTGGGTTTTTTGAAGAGGGGAGTGATGGTGGTTGTTTCAAAAGGGAGGGGGATGGTACCTGAGGAGAGGGAACCATTTACAATGTTGGGTAGTAATGAAGACCAGGAAGGATAGTTGGCTGTACAGCAGCTTAATGGGAAGAGCTCAAGAGAGCAGGAGGTGGGTCTTATGGACAAGATGAATTTAGAGAGGGATGAAAATCAGGTGGATTCTACAATGGGCGGGCAGTCTGCTCCATCAGATTATCGCCCAGGCAGTGAGGGTGAAAGTTACTTTTATTATCTCTTCAACAAGACATTTTGATCATATCCTCACTCAATGAGGGTCATTTTGACTTTGTGTGAAAATGTAAAACAGGTGATAGCAAATCGGTAGCCTGTTTTACACCTTTCACGACTTTTATTTTCATTGTAAAATGGGCTGCCGATTCATTATCACACGTTTTACACCATCGCACAAAGTCAAAATTACATCTCAATACTTTACCAACAGTTTTGGAAAACTTCTAAAGCATATTAAGAGCTTATCGTCAGCGCACAAAAATACAACTACACTTTCGGGAGATCATTAATGTAACAAAGTAATAGTAATGGTCTTAAGGCAGACCTCAAAGGGATCCTGAACTAAATAGTGTTTAAATCAGAGAATATATTTTTGAATGCAGTCCCTTGGTATCTTGTTGTCCAGATGCAAATTAAATGACTGTATAATTCTGTCAGATCCACCACAGTTTCTCAGTCTATTACATGGGATGTAATAGGGATAGTGCATCCTGAGTAGATTACATTTGAACCTTTATTAGGTAGTCTTACAGCTTGGGTGCACACCTTCGTATCCAACTTCCAGATGCCATGATGTGGAGATGCCGGTGTTGGACTGGGGTGGACAAATGTGGCTGGTCCAGTTAAATATTTGGTCAATGGTGACCCCCCAGGATGTTGATGGTGGGGGATTCAACGATGGTAATGCCATTGAATGTCAAGGGGCAGTGGTTAGACTCGCTTGTTGGAAATAGTCATTGCCAGGCACTTCTGTGGCGCAAATGTTACCTGCCACTTATCAACCCAAGCCTGAACGCTTCTTCCAAGTGGTGTTCAACATGGAGGAGTACTGATTCATCATCTGAGGGAGAGCAGTCGGCAATAATTAGCAGGAGGTTTCCTTGCCCATGCTTGACCTGAAGCCATGAGACTACATGGGGTTCGGAGTCAATGTTGAGGATGCCCAGGGCCACTACCTCCTGACTGCATACCACTGTACCGCCATCTCTGGTGGGTCTTGTCCTGCCGATGGACATACCCAGGGATGGTGATGAAGAAGTCTGGGACATTGGCTGAAAGGTATGATTCTGTGAGTATGACTATGTCAGGCTGTTGCTTGACTAGTCTGTGCGACAGCTCTCCCAATTTTGACACAAGTCCCCAGATGTTAGTGAGGAGGACCTTGCAGGGTCGACTGGGCTGGGTGTTGTCATGTCTGAAGTCAGTGCTGGGTCATCCATTCGGTTTTAATCTTCTTATTACTGTTTTCTGTAGCAGTTTGTTACAACTGAGTGGCTTGCTAGGCCATTTCAGCGGGCAGTTAATAGTCAACCACGTTGCTGTGTGTCTGGAGTCACATATAGGCCAGACCAGCTAAGGATGGTAGATTTCCTTCCCTAAACAACATTAGATGAGTTTTTACGACAATCCGATAGTTTCATGGTCACCATTACTGATACAGATTTATTTAATTAACTGAATTTAAATTTCCGAGTGGTGGGATTTGAACACACATCTCTGGATCATTAGTCCAGGTCTCTGGATTACTAGTCCAGTAAAATAACCACTATACTACCGTACCACATACCATATACTTAAAGGAATACTCATCATTTCATGGTCATTTCTGCTGGAGCTCTGAAGAGGACTTGTGAAACACATTGGGAGATGATCTGGGACAAATTATCAAGACTTCACCAACACTCGAACAACATTTATTCCAGAAATTATTGGAGGATATAGTAATCTGGGATGTTATGGTTAAGGTTATCCACCAGGAGGTGCTGTAGCCAATACTGCTACTAAGGTCAGAAGTTAGCTTCCTGTTAAGGTCAGAGGTTTGCTTCCTGTATAGGTCAGCACAAGGTGGAATGCCAGGATGCTGATGCAGGCTGTCTGTAAATGTGTTTCCCAGTTGTTAATAAAGTACTCGTGTTAATTCTATGATATCGCCTCTTTGAGTCCTTGTTCCACTTAATGGATTTATCACATTTGGCGACGAGGCAACTTAAGGACCCTGCATAAAGAAGAAAAGTCTGCTGGGACGTTTAAACAACAAAATCACGAGCTAAAGTTAGCTACAAGCTGGAAGAGAGCATGGCTGCCACGGTAGGAACGGTTTCCGCTTTTGATATTCAAGCACAAACCTAGGAAGAGTACTGTGAAGTGTTGGGTTATTTTTTCGAAGCAAATGAAATGATGCCGGAAAAGGAAAGCCATTCTGCTTAGTTCAGTGGGAAGCCAAACCTACAGTTTGATGATAAATCTGCTCAGTCCTGAAAAGCCTGGAGACAAATCATTTGTTGAATTAATGGCTTTGCTAAAAGAACATTTCAATCCTAAGCCTAGTGAGATTGTACAGCGGTTCAAGTTTAATTCAAGGAACAGGAAAGAGGAAGAGAGCATAATGGACTATGTAGCGGTGTTGCATAAATTAGCACAAGATTGCAATTATGGGAACAACCTGAAGGAAATGCTGCGAGATAGGCTAGTTTGCGGAATTATGGACAACCGAATGCAGCATAGATTATTATCCAAGACTGGGCTTACTTATGAAAAAGCATTGGAACTTGCTCAAGCCATAGAGGCAGCGAACTGAGATGTAAAAGAAATACAGGGTTCAGACAGGGCTAATGCTACGCAAGTTGCAGGTCAGGTTGTTGTGCACAAGTTGAACATGCGTCAGAAACCACAACGTGAGCATGTGAAGGCATGTTATAGATGCAACGGCGATCGGCTGGTGAGTGATTGCTGGTTTCTGGAGGAAAAGTGCTACAAGTGTGGGAAACAAGGACACATAAAATGAGCTTGCAGGGCGAAATCACCTGTGGAGGAATCCAAACCAAAAGGGGAGGACAGCAAAACCAAGGGAGAGAAGTGAAAAAACATGGAGCACACCACATCAGCAGGGAAGCTGAGGAAGAAGAGGACATGTTCATAATGTATAGCATGTTAGAGAACATTCCAAAAGTGGCTCCTATCACATTGCAACTGAAAGTAAATGACTCTAAGGTGAACTTTGAAGTGGATACAGGGTGCAGCGTGACCATAATGAACAAGGCAGTGCACTCAAAATTGTGGAACCGTGCAAAAGTTCCAGAGTTAAAGCCTTGCTCCCTGCATCTTAAAACATATACAGGTGAACGAGTAGCGACATTAGGTACAGCTAAGGTAACTGTGCAACACAGGGACACAGTGGAACAGCTACCTGTAGTTATAGTATCGGGTACCGGACCAAACCTGTTAGGTCGGGGCTGGATAAAAGAACTTAAATTAGACTGGGGAGCAGTACATCAAATAGATGCGGGCAAACAGTTGTTGCAAGAAGTGTTGAGTGAACATAAGAGTGTGATCAAGGAGGAACTTGGCACATTTAATGGCCCCCCAGCTAAGATTTATGTAGACAAGGAGGCACCGCCAAGGTTTTTTAAACAATGACCTGTGCCTTATGCCATGAAGCCAAAGGTAGAGGCTGAGCTTGACCGTCTATTGAGAGAGAACATACTGGAGCCGGTGAAATGTTCGGAATGGGCAGCTCCCATAGTACCTGTGTTAAAACTGGACAATTCGGTAAGACTCTGTGGAGACTATAAATTGACTGTCAATTGGGTGTCCAAACTAGAGCAGTATCCTATTCCCAAAACAGAGGATCTCTTTGCAAACCTGGCTGGAGGAAAGAAATTCACAAAGTTGGATATGAGTCATGCCTACTTGCAGATTACACTGGATGACGAATCAAAGAAGTATGTCACCATAAATACACACAAGGGCTTGTTTACATATAGCCGCTTACCGTTTGGTGTCTCATCTAGTCCAGCTATCTTCCAGAGGACAATCGAAGGTGTACTGCAAGGGATTCCACATGTTTCCATCTATCTGGATGACATTCTGGTGACAGGAAGAACCGACCAGGAGCATCTGAGCACTCTGAGAGAGGTACTACAGAGATTGGAGAGGGCATGGTTCCGGCTCAAGAGGAGTAAGTGCACTTTCCTGGGGAATGAGGCAGTGTTCCTGGGACACAGAGTGGACGCCAGCGGGCTCCATCCACTCAAGGAGAAGGTACAAGCACTGCAGGATGCCCCTGCTCCTACAAATGTGGCTGAGTTAAAAGCTTACCTGGGACTGCTGAACTATTATAACAGGTTTTTACCAAACTTGTCAACTGTGTTAGCACCACTGCACAAACTACTGTGCAAGGAGACACAGTGGCAGTGGGGAGAGGAGCAGGGGGTTTCATTTGAACAGTCCAAGAAACTGATGCTGTCGTCAGATGTGCTAGTTCACTACAATGCAGAGAAAGACATCATTCTCTCTTGTGACACTTCACCTTACGGGATGGGGGCAGTTCTTTCACACTGCATGGAAGATGGAACTGAAAGACCAATAGGGCTTATGTCCCGAACTCTAACACCAGCGGAAAAAAACTATTCCCAGTTAGACAAAGAGGGGTTAGCAGTAATGTTTGGGTTACAGAGGTTCCACAAGTACATATATGGCAGGAGGTTCACCATATGCACTGATCATAAACCGCTTCTCTCTCTTTTCAACGAAATGAAAGCAGTTCCACAGATGGTGTCACCCCGGATCCAAAGGTGGGCAGTGATGTTGAGGGCATATGAGTATGTCATCGTCTACAAGCCGGGCAAGTACCATGGGAATGCAGATGCCTTGAGCCATCTTCCATTGTCAGGCACACCTATCCGTGCAGCTCCAGAGGACAGAGTTTTGATGTTGGAGGACACTGACACAGCACTTGTGACTGCATAGCAAGTAAGAACATGGACAGGTAAAGATCCAGTACTGTCTAGAGTTCGAGAATATGTGGTGAGGGGATGGCCACAGCATCTGGAAGGGGCTGACTTCACACCCTACCGTGTCAGGAAAACAGAGCTGAGTGTGCAGGATGGTTGCGTGTTGTGGGGAGCACGAGTGATTATTCCACGGCCCGCACGACAGTCTATCCTAGAGCAACTACATCAGTGTCATCCTGGGGTCTCGCCTATGAAAGCCTTGGCTAGGAGTTACTTGTGGTGGCCAAAGCTAGATGAGGAGATAGAAAATCTAGTCAAGACATGCAGCACTTGTCAGGAACACCGGAAGGCACCAGCAGCGGCTCCTCTCCACCCCTGGGAGTGGCCGGATAAACCATGGAGAAGATTGCACTTAGATTATGCAGGTCCATTCATGGGGAAGATGTTCCTCATAATCATTGATGCACATTCCAAATGGATGGATGTTTATCCTGTTAATTCTGCTTCCGCCACTACTGCTTCAGTAATCAAGGGCTACCGGAAATCGTGGTGAGTGACAATGCCACTTGTTTTGTGAGTACAGAGACAAAAGCGTTCTTGTGAAAAAATGGCATAGTGCAGGTGACCTCGGCTCCATATCATCCGTCCTCGAATGGACTTGCGGAGAGAGCCGTACAAACATTTAAGGAGATGATGAAAAAAAGTGCAGAAGGGAGTTTAGCAGCCAAAGTGTCATGGGTTCTGTTCAGCTACAGAATAACACCTCAATCCACCACAGGACTCTCTCCTGCTGAGATGTTATTAGGTCGTAGACTATGCTCCACTCTTGACCTTGTCCACCCAGACCTAAAAAGGAAAATGGAAAACAGACAAAACAAACAAAAAGAGAACCATGACAAAAGAACAAAGAGCCGAAGTTTTGGAGAAGGAGATGTGATCCTTACCAGGAATTTCAGTTATGGACCAAAGTGGATTCCTGGCTTCATAGACTCAATGACAGGTCCAGTATCATACAAGGTCATGTTGAGAGATGGTAGGGTAGTACGCAGACATGTAGATCAGATACTTCCCAGACAAGGGGACATTGAAATGAAGGTTCCAGATGCAATGACTGAAGACAGGGTTGCCCCCAGTTATCCAAATACATCTGTGGTGCCACCACCAGGGACAAAGATAATTCCACAGGAACCTATCCATCAAGAGGAAACCATCGTTGCAGAGTCAGATACCCTGAGCACTGCTCAGGAGCAGCTGGTGGCTTCACCACAAACAAGCAGGGACTTTACTGTTAGACGTTCACAAAGGACTCGCAAGCCACCAGAGAGATTGATACTGAACTGTTAGATTTGTCAAGTATGGAACATGATGAATGGAGACTCCTTATGTGACCCTCAGGAATGGTTGTTTGTTAAGAAATTCATAATGAAATCTTAAGGGGGGAGGGATATAGTAATCTGGGATGTTATGATTAAGGTTATCCACCAGGTGGTGCTGTAGCCAATACTGCTACAAAGGTCAGATGTTTGCTTCCTGTTAAGGTCAGAGGTTTGCTTCCTGTATATGTCAGCACAAGGTGGAATGCCAGGATGCTGATGCAGGCTGTCTGTAAATGTGTTTCCCAGTTGTTAATAAAGCACTCGTGTTAATTCTACGATATCGCCTCTTTGAGTCCTTGTTCCACTTAATGGATTTATCACAGAGGACTTTACCTAAAAAGTATAAGTGCTGTGCTACTCCACCTAATTTTTATATTTGTTTATGGGATGTGGGCATCGCTGGCAAGGCCAGCATTTATTGCCCATCCCTGGTTGCCCTTGAGAAGGTGGTGATGAGCTGCCTTCTTGAACCGCTGCAGTCCATGTGGTGAAGGTACTCCTACAGTGCTGTTAGGTAGGGAGCTCCAGGATTTTGACCCAGTGACGATGAAGGATCGGCGATATACTTTGAAGTCAGGATAGTGTGTGACTTGAAGGGGAAATTAGAGGTGGTGGTGTCCCCATGCACCTGCTACCCTTGTCCTTCTAGGTGGAGGAGGTCGCGAGTTTGGGAGGTGCTGCCGAAGAAGCCTTGGCAAGTTGCTGCAGTCCATCTTGTAGATGGTACACACTGCAGCCACGGTACGCTGATGGTGGAGGTAGTGAATGTTTAAGGTGGTGATGGGGTGTCAATCAAGCGGGCTGCTTTATCCTGGATGGTGTCGACCTTCTTGAGTGTTGTTGGAGTTGCACTCATCCAAGCAAGTGGAGAGTATTCCATCAAACTCCTTACTTGTGCCTTGTAGATGGTGAAAAAGCTTTTGGGAGTCAGGAGGTGAGACACTCGCCGCAGAATACCTAGCCTCTGATCTGCTCTTGTTGCCACAGTATTTATGTGGCTGGTCCAGTTAAGTTTCTGGTTAATGGTGACCCCCAAGATGTTGATGGTGTGGGATTCAGCGATGGTAATGCCTTTGAATGTCAAGGGGCAGTGGTTAGACTCTTGGTTGTTGGAGATAGTCATTGCCTGGCACTCCTATGGTGCGAATGTTACCTGTCACTTATCAGCCCAAGCCTGAACGTTGTCCAGGTCTTGTTGCATGTGGGCATGGACTGCTTCATTATCTGAGAAGCTGCGAATGGCACTGAACACTGTGCAGTCACCAGCGAACATCCCCATTTCTGACCTTGTGTTGGAGGGAAGGTCATTGATGAAGCAGCTGAAGATGGTTGGACCTAGGACACTGCCCTGAGGAACTCCTGCAGCGATGTCCTGGGGCTATGATGATTGACCTTTAACCACCACAACCATCTTCCTTTGTGCTAGGTATGACTCCAGCCAGTGGAGAGTTTTCCCCCCGATTCCCATTGACTTCAGTTTTACTCGGGCTTCTTGATACCACACTTGATCAAATGCTGCCTTGATGTCTAGGGCAGTCACTCTCATCTCACCTCTGGAATTCAGCTCCTTTGTCCATGTTTGGACCAAGGCTGTAATGAGGTCGGGAGCCGAGTGGTCTTGGCGGAACCCAAACTGGCCATCAGTGAGCAGGTTATTGGTGAGTAAGTACTGCTTGACAGCACTGTCGATGACACTTTCCAGCACTTTGCTGATGATTGAGAGTAAACTGATGGGGTGTTAATTAGCTGGATTGGATTTGTCCTGCTTTTTGTGGACAGGACATACCTGGGCAGTTTTCCACATTGTTGGATAGATGCCAGTGTTGTAGCTGTACCGGAACAGCTTGGCTAGAAGTGCAGCTTGTTCTGGAGCACAAGTCTTCAGCACAATAGTCAGGATGTTGTCAGGGCCCATAGTGCACTCAGCTGTTTCTTGATATTACGTGGAGTGAATCGAATTGGCTGAAGACTTACTTCTGTGATAGTGGGGACCTCGGGAGTAGACCAATATGGATCATCCACTCGGCACTTCTGGCTGAAGATGGTTGCAAACACGGTAAAAGGTTAGTTTCTTAACTACTGTGCAACCCAGCACCCTTTCAGTTTGTTTTTTTAATTACAATTAGTTTTCATGCAAAGTATTGACATTTCAAACATGCAAGTCAAAAATGAAGCAGGCACCTTTTAAGTAATGTGATATTGAACACCCCTAATGGTTCAACAGATGATGGCACCTTTTAGTAATGAGCCAAAACACCAAGGGGACGTTTTTTGAGCCATCAACAGAGGAAAATTGAGGTGGGGGCGGGGGAATTCTCAGCCACTCCTTGGACACCCAAATTACAGGTGGGCCTTTAAACGGGTGCACGTCACCCCTGCCTGTTTTGAGTAGGAGGCTGTTTAGATATACAAATTGGGGTCCTATTCCTTATAGGATCCAATTGCAATTTTGAAGTACAAATGGTCAGAGCAGCACTACGCATTCTCTGCCCATTTGTATCAGGCGGTGAACCATCTCACCAACGGCTCCCCTCTCCAGGCCTGACCTGCTGGCCAGCTCAGTGGCCAATTACCCATCTTCCCAAAACTGGCAAGCCTTGGTGGATTGCCTGTTTGGCACCCGCTGCTCTCGGCTACATTTAGCTGAGGGCCAAACCTGGAAATGGTTTGGCCTGCCAACACTAGCTTCGAGGGGTTTGCACGGCCACACTAACAGCTTCATGCCCATTTCGGGTGGAAGTTTAAAATCCTCTCCTCCCCCGGGGTCTGTTCTGTGTTGAGTTAACCAATCACAGCCATGACAGTGGTTGGGTTCTTACATTAGGCCTTGGAATCAGTTTCATTGGTTTGGGGGCGGAGTGGAATTTTTAAAAGGGTTTACATTCATGATCTTTACCCAGTGATCCTGTTGGATCATATGCTCGTATGTGTCCAAATGTCTGGCAAGTACAGGATTGGGCTTAGCTGCAATTTTCCCCTTCCTGTTTGAGCAGTCTTCCAACACTCAGTGCTGGATTTTACTCACGGAGACGAGTTGGGGGCGGGACTGTTTCCTTCTGGGTTCTAGTCCCACCCCCAGCGACATCCAATGCACAGACGCTATTTTGCCCTGATTGGCCTTGTTAAGCCCGCCCTGCGGGCTTGCCGGCCAATTAAGGGAAAGCCAGTGTCAGATGATGTCAGTTGATGATGCTTCATCTGCTGGTTTTCTTAAAGGCACATGAACCATAAATTTTTGACGGATGATTTGACAGTGTTTGACAGCATTGAGGTGCTGTCAAACACTGACAATCACTGTACAAAGGTGAGTCCTTGCCCCCAGGCTCTCCAATGACTCTCTCCTTAGGATGAAACAGATGGCAGCTGCAGGTGAGAGTACAGAAGTGATCTGTCACTTCTCCCATTGAGGCGAGGCCACACAAACACTTCAAAGCTTGTCATCTACAGAAAAATCTAAACACATTAAAAATAACTTTCCCAACATTTCCTTACCTCTGATATTCACCAGTGGCCCATTGCATCCTTCACACCACTTCGGCAGCTGCCATCTGTACACCAACAGTACAACAGACCACAGCACGCCTCACTTACCCTGGCGGGGATCCCCGACATCAGGAAGCCTGCAGCAGAAGTCTAAAAATTGGAAAAAGCCTCTTAACTACCTGTTAACAGGCAGTTAAGTGGCTATAATCCTCTTCCCGCCACTAGGAGTCGGGTCCCTGCGCAAATCGGGGACCCGACTCCCGGGAAGATTGGCTGGAGGTGGGTTGGGAGTGGGTTCAGGACCCGCTCCCAGTCTTTTTGACTTTCCCAGCAGTCCCACCTCCAAACCCGCCTCCTCAGGGCTGGTGAAATCCAGCCCTCAGTATCTGGGTGGGTAGTGCAGGGCAGCCACTACAGATACAGATCAGCCATGATCTCATTGAATGGCCGAACAGGCTCGAGGGGCTGAATGGCCTACTCCTGTTCCTATGTACATATGGAATCAGAAGAGACCGTGGTGGCTCGCCCAGCCAGTCCCAAAAGATTGCCAGCTTCAGGAAAGGCAGGGAGGGGGGAGTGCTCAAGGGGTGAAAATTTAAAAAAGAAAAAGTCATATTATTACTTCAGATTAAAATACTGTATTCAGCACTATCTTTACTTCTCAGGATTACTGAGTAGCAGGTTATAATAAATCAGTTCTAGATTCAAGAAAAGCAATGTTATTTATTTATTTTATACTGTGTGGCTGGATAATGTTGGACCATTACTTCTGAAAAATGAAAGCAAATTCTATTCCTTAGTAAATTACACATTGGTAATTTATTTCCTAAAGTGCCTGGCCTAGGAATTCAGTCGCGTTTGCGCCCACTTATGGGCTATAGAGTGGTTTGCGCCGAAAGTTTTTTCGCGCCCGAAATTCAGTTGGTCCGTAACATCGACGTTAGCCGGTAGCGCTGCGCCGGCACCGATGACGTCATCGGTGTGCGCAGCGCCCCGGTTCCAATGCAATTCCGGTCCGGCTGCCAAATTCAGTTGCGGCCGCCTCTCCCGTGGCGGCCACAAACAGCGTTTGCAAAACGGTGCCTTGCAGCTCCGAGAGGCCGGCGCATAAAGGTGGAGGGGCGGCCGGCCGCTTTCCCGGCGGCCGCCTGGCCGCACCTCCCTCCCCGGACTCCTGCACCACCCCCCCGCGGCATTGGTGTGTCACTCCCGCGAGCCCGGCACTTCGCCGTGGTGCCGGGCTCATTTGCCGGGGGAATCCAGCGGTGATCTCACGGCTGCAGGCAGCTCCTCCTTAAGAGAAGGAGGAGGCCTGCAGTACCCCAGCCTGCCGCACCGCATCGGGTGCCGCAGCGGCAGCTGGACGCCTGAAACTGACATTCTTCGCCCCAAACGAGGCGGCCAAACCCTCCAATAGCGCCCGCCTCCATGTTGGGGCGGCGCAACTGAATTTCAGGCGGGCGCTACGGGAATCCGGCCGAGCGCTAAATTTCGGGCGCTAAAGACCTGGCGGGGCTATACCTAATTTCTAGGCCCCTAACTGTTCAATGTTCACTGATGATCTGCAGTTATGACAATGGCTACAAAATGAAAGCTGTATTTTTAGTTACTGATGTAAATCAAAACAAAACCTGCGAGCACATGGCATCTGATGAATCTCAGAGAAGCAATATTTTTAAACATCTGTGAAATGGCTACCTTCACATAGCCATGCTTCCATTAATTCACGGCCATGATTTGAGATTCATTTAAATGGATAGACAACAACTGACAGAGGCTTCTGCCATTTAATGAAGATAAAGTGGATCTTGTTTATGAACCAAAAGCTATTACATTTTCTCCAGTTCCAATCAAAATCATCATTCTGAAACTGTAAGGGTTGCAGTTCATGCTTTACGGAATGTTTTGGACTGTAAGCAATCATGCTGTAACCCATATTGTCACACATACTGGTCCACAAATGTACTAGTTGTAGAATCGTACAGCACAGAAGGAGGCCATTTGGCCCATTGTGCCTGTGTGGGACGTCAGTGATGCTGGCAAGGCCACATTTATTGTCCACCCCTACTTGCGCAGAAAAGGTGATGGGCCACAATGACATTAGGAAGGGAAAACAATGAGTGAAGAACCATTCTGTCCAAAATGAAATTGAAGGTATCATAATAGAAAAACAGACAACAACATTAAAAAAAGTCTGAAAATGCTGACAATCTTAAATTGCAACAGGAAATGCTTGAACAATGCAGCAGGTTAGTCAATATCTGTAAGGAGTAAAGACAGGTTATGATGTTTCAGGTGTGTATCCCCCATCAGAAGTCTTCTAACAGTGCTCATAGAAGAGAACCCAGTTCATGTATAAAGGTCACAGACAAGCTCATTTTTCATTGCAGTAGTTCTTTTGAAATGGTGTTAGACCTCTTTAGAATTGTCTATAAGGCTGATTTTCTGATTGTCTTCCCCTGTGACAACACATTCTCCAAGTTCCTCCATATATGAATGGAAATGCAGGCAAGCAAATTTAAATGAAATATGTCCTCTTAAAAACAGCAGTTTATGTCTGAAAAGCCGATTGGCAAAACTGATATTCAGAGTGCTGGCAGAATGCCTGCTGTAAATGATGAGTACTGTTGAAGATCCATTGCTGCTCATGGTCTACAGAGCAGTACTGATACCCGCCCTCCTGTATGCTTCAGAGACATGGACCATGTGCAGCAGGCACCTCAAAGCACTGGAGAGGTAACACCAATGCTGCCTCCGCAAGATCCTGCAAATCCATTGGCAGGATAGCCGCACCAACGTCAGTGCTCTTGCTCAGGCCAACATCCCCAGCATCAAAGCTTTGACCATGCTTGATCAGCTCCGATGGACGGACCACATCGTCCGCATGCCTGATACGAGACTCCCAAAACAAGCGCTCTACTCAGAGCTCTGACAAGGCAAGAGAGCCCCAGTTGGGCAGAGGAAACGCTTCAAGGACACCCTCAGAGCCTCCTTGAAAAAGTGCAACATCTCCACCAACACCTGGGAATCCCTGGCCCAAGACCACACAAAGTGGAGGAGAAGCATTCGGGAAGGTGCCGAACACCTCGAGTCTCTTCGCCGGGAGCAGGCGGAAGCCAAGTGCAAGCAGCACAAGGAGCGCACGTCAACCCAAGCACCCCACCCACCCGCCCCTTCAACCACCGTCTGCCCCACCTGTGACAGAGACTGTAGCTCCCACATTGGACTCATCAGTCACCTGAGAACTCATTTTTAGTATGGAAGCAAGTCATCCTCGGTTCCGAGGGACTGCCCAAGAAGAAGAAGATTGCTGTTTCAATTCTAACCACAAGCAAATCAAATGATGCACACTGCAATGACCAATAAAACACAATGGCCTAGAAATTGGGTTGGTAGCGCCGGCGCTGAGCGCCTAAAGAGACCTAGAATTGGGGCAAAGCGCTATGTTGGGGCGGACGCTATGAAGATAGCGCCAACTCAGATATTGACTATACATTTAGCGCCTGCGCTAAGTGTTTGCGCGTGCCCGCGAGCGCAAGCAGCTCATGATGTCATTTCAGTGTGCAACGCCTTTTAGGAGCGCCTGAGCGCATATTGGGTGGCGCCCGGAGCCTTAGCGCCCAGCGCTATTAGTGACAGTTCGAGGGAGGGCTAACAGGCCCTTCTCGGAGTAGGGGGGCGCTATTTAAAGGGGACAGCTCTAGTGCAGAATCTTCTGCCATTTGGCCTGCTCATTGCGATCGCTGCAAGAGAGAGTTGGCGAGCTAATGTGGAGCGGAGTTCTGGGAATTTAGCTTTACAGTACTTGGGACCTTCAACCCTGTCCGAAGCACTTGCAGCACTACACCTAAAAGCCTTTTGACCAACTGGCATCGGAATGGGAGCTTGTTTGGAGGGCGACAGCCTCATCGCCCAACACTGTGAAGGGGCAGAGAGACGGCAGGAGAGAGGGCCGGGATTGGCCAGAAGGAGGAGGGGCAATGGAGGTCGGCCAATCCGACGGGATGCTGCGAGGGTCTTTAGGCAGCAGGTGACAAGCCTTGACATGTCGGAGGAGCAGTGTTTGGAAAGGATCCGAATCTAGAGGGACATTGTTACTGATCTGTGCCACCTGCTTGGTCAGGATCTGCAGCCGCGTGAACGCTGCAGAACCTCTCTGTCCGTGATGGCTAAGCTGACTGATGGCCTCCATTTTTATGCCAACGGATCCTTTCAGTCAGCCATTGGGGACATTGCGACTGTCGCTCAGGTTGCAGTCCACTGTTGCATCCGGCAAGTTACAGATGCCCTTTATAGGCGAACGTGTCAATTCATTACCTTCCCTTGGACCCTGTACAAGCAGGCGGAGGAGGAGGAGTATGAGGAGGAGGAGGAGGAGGAGGAGGAAGAGCAGGCGGAGGAGGAGGAGGAGGAGGAGGAGGAAGATGGAAGGGCTGCTGAAAGTGGAAGGTCCATACGTCAGAGGCTCCTCTGGACTCCTGTCGACACCCTGTGGCGGAATGATGAGAGTCTTAACTCATGCGCACTTTGGATGTTTGAGGGCCTCTGAATGCCAGCATCACTGAAAGTAGTCACATGCACCATGCCACATTGAAACTTCTGTTTATTGGCACAAAAGTCTTTCATTACAGCTAAACAACGTAATGTCAGCAGAAACCATAGCTTTCAAAATAACTGTGAACTGTTCGGCAAAGCCGCAAAACTCAACCAACCTTCTGCAAATATAACAGCAGGTGAGGGTGTCCTTGAATTTGGACAAACAAACGTCTCAGCACCTCCCTCTACAACTGGCCCCTTGAGGGAGAACGACTTCTCTTTCGCGCCCGACCCCTTCCCTCCCTGCTGCTCCTACGTAATTGGACCCCAGTGGCGGCCTCAAGGCTGGGGGACGCCTCCTGACTGTTTGGAAGCGCAGAAGCCCCTGAGGGACGGGCTGGCCGACCTCTGGGCTTGGAGGGTGTGGACGCAGGATGCTTGCTGTGACCATGGCTGGAAGCAGTGTGGCCTGCAGGTGGTGGCAGCTGCAATGCAGGCGTCCCAGCGCTGGCGTGTGCAATGGTCTCCTGCCGAGAGAGGACACCTGCACCATGGTCGGACGACACACTGGCTATCTGAGGGGAGTGGCTCGGCTCATCCGCCACAATCGCATGCGCCACTGATTCCTGGCCTTGTACGGGAGTGGAAGGGCCCGGGGTGATCCTGTCTGATGCAGAGAGGGTGGCTGCAGTGAGAGATCGTGTTGCGTCAATCTGGCTGTGGAGGAGCCCAGCAAGTGACTGCATGGCAACAGTGAGGACCTGTGTGCCAGGTGCCAGTGCTTTGGAGAAGGCCTGGACAGTTCTTCCCATTGCTTCAGACAAGGCAGGTGCTGACCGCTCCACTGCCTCGGACAAGCCCTGCACAGACCTTTCCAGGGATTCTCCGAAGCCCTGAACAGTCCTTTCCATAGCCGACTCAAAGCCGTGGACAGTCCTCTCCATCGTTGGGCCGAAGCCCTGGATAGTCCTGTCCATTGTTGCCCCGAAGCCCTGGATAGACCTGTCCATTGTTTCCCCAAACACATGGAGAGACCTCTCCATTGTTGCCCCAAAGCCCTGCAGAGTCCTCTCCATTGTTGCCCCGAAGTCCAACATACTCCTAGCCAATGAATCTATTGACTCAGGCATCTTCTCCACTGCAGCCACCAGCTCCGTGTGTCTGAGCCGGGCCTGTTTGCTCATCTCAGCCAGGCGACGGACCTCATCTGCACTCTGTGCAGCAGTCATGACAACCTGCCTTGCCCTGCGGGGAGACGGTGGCCGCATTTGCCTATCCCCCGTGCGTGGCTGCATGCCGCTTGGTCCGGCAACTGGTTCATCCTCAGAGCCCCCCCCCTCCCCTCCAGGGGACTACTATCCCCAGTCTGTAGATGTGTCAGCTCCCCGGATTCTGCAATGGCTGGTCCGGATTCCTCCTGGTCCTCACCTCCGGTGGCACTGGCACTGGCAGCTTCAGCGCGTTAAGCCCGAGTTGGTGCTGCTTCATCTGAAAGTGGGAGGTGGAAGAGTGGCTTTAGCAAAAGGACAGCTTTGCTGAAAGGCATGCCAGATTGCGGCATGGCTCTGACATGGCTGCACACTGAGGATGCATGCTGGCGGGGGGACCAAGTGGAAGGCAACAGGTGAAAAAGGTGAGAGTCTTACCCTCGCTGTCGGTAATGGGGTCGGCAGATGCAGTGGTCACAGGACCAGACAGACGTCCTCCAAGTATCTGGTGCACTCTCTCCTCCAGATCCGTGAGAGTGACCACTTGTGGAGGTCCGCCACCGGTTCGACGCTGCTCCTTTCGAATCATCGCCAGCTTGGGCTGCAGGGGAAAGAAGGGGAAGTTCTGTAACATGATGCCTTGAGACCTCATCGCATGCCCCCCATGGTGCAAGAGCCCTTACATGATGCCTTGAGACCTCATCGCATGCCCCCCATGGTGCAAGAGCCCTTACATGAGGCCTTGAGACCTCATCGCATGCCCCCCATGGTGCAAGAGCCCTTACATGAGGCCTTGAGACCTCATCGCATGCCCCCCATGGTGCAAGAGCCCTTACATGAGGCCTTGAGACATCTGTCCATGTGTGTGGCCAGAAAGGGCCATGGGTGCTTGCTGACAGATGGCCATTGGGGCATCATGGCAAAAGGGTGCCCAAAGTCAGCTGCAGATGGAGGGAAGCACAAGTTTGGTAAACCATCACTCACCCTAACGATCCGTGTGAGGTCGTTGAATTTCTTCCTGCACTGAACAGGGGTCCTGGTCGCCATGCTGCTGGAGTTGACCCTCACAGCAACCTCCCTCCAAGATCGTCGGTAAACCTTCTGATTCGGTCTCTTGCCATTATCCAGATACAGGACCTCTCGACGGTGTTCAACTGCAGCCACCAAGTGGTCCAGAGCCTCAGTGCTGAAGCGCTCTGCTCTCTGTCTAACCTTCTCCATGATGAACAAGTTTGTACCGCCAGACAAGGGCGAGCGCCGAATCTGAGGCCTACAGGGCGTTGGGTGTTGAAGCTCAGGCTGACTGACCCACCCCTTTAAGAGCCGGCCGGCGCCTGGAGGTCTCGTGCTTTCCCGTAATTGAGTTCACCTGCGCTGCGCCCGTCCGCGTCGATATTGAGTAGCGCCTGACCTTTTGCGCCTTAGGAGCACGGTGCAATGGCTGATTTAGCGCCTCAATCCTCTTTGGGGGGCGATGCAACCCAATATCGCGCCAAGCAGCGATAAGTTTCGTTTGGCTATAAACTTTGCGCATCGCCAGTTCTAACACCTCAAGCGGGGCTATACCCAATTTCTAGGCCAATAACTTTGGGGCTGTAGTACACTTTGAAGCCCTGATAACCAAAATGTAATTCCATAGAATTACACAAAATATACAGCAGGGTAACAGGTCATTCAGCCCAACCAGTCCATGCCGGCGTTTATGCTACACTCGTGCCTCCTCCCATCCTTCTTTATATAACTCTATCAGCATAATCCTCTATTTCCTTTTTCCTCATATGCTTGTCTAGCTTCCCCTTAAATGCATCTATACTATTCGCCTCAACTACTCCCTGTAGTAATGAGCTCCACATTCTCACCTCTGGTTAAAGAGGTTTCTTCTGAATTTGTTATTTGATTTCTTATAATGATGGCCTCTAGTTTAGCTCTTCCTCACAAGTGGAAACACTCTAATAGGATTGGGCAGAGTCAACACGGATTTATGGAAGGGAAATCATGTTTGACAAATCTGTTAGAGTTTTTTTTGAGGTTGTAACTAGCACAATAGATAAGGGGGAACCAGTGGATTTGGTGTATTTGGATTTTCAGAAGGCATTCGATAAGGTGCCACACAAGAGGTTATTAAACAAAATTAGGGCTCATGGGATTGGAGGTAATATATTAGCATGGATTGAGTATTGGTTAATGGACAGAAAACAGAGAGTAGGAATAAACGGGTCATTTTCGGGTTGCAGGCTGTAACTAGTGGGTACCGCAAGAATCAGTGCTGGGGCCTCAGCTATTCACAATCTACATCAATGATTTGGATGAGGGGACCAAATGTAATATATATAATATATCCAAGTTTGCTGATAATACAAAGCTGGGTGGGAATGTAAGTTGTGAGGAGGATGCAAAGAGGCTTCAAGGGGATATAGACAGGCTAAGTGAGTAGGCAAAACATGGCAAATGGAATATAATGTGGAGAAATGTGATGTTTTCCACTTTGGTACGAAAAATAGAAAAGCAGAGTATTTTTTAAATGGTGAGAGATTGGAAAATGTTGGTGGTCAGAGGGATCTGGATGTCCTTGTGCATGAATTACTGAAAGTTAACATGCAGGTACAGCAAGCAATTAGGAAAGCAAATGGCATGTTGGCCTTTATTGCAAGAGGATTTGAGTATAAGAGTAAAGACATCTTACTGCAAATATAAAAGGCTCTGGTGAGACCACACCTGGAGGATTGTGTACAGTTTTGGTCTCCTTACCTAAGGAAGGATATACTTGCCATAGAGGGAGTGCAACGAAGGTTCGCCAGACTGATTCCTGGGATGGGGGGATTGTCCTATGAGGAGAGATTGAGTAGACTAGGCCTATATTCTCCAGAATTTAGAAGAATGAGAGGTGATCTCATTGAAACATACAAAATTCTTACAGATGCAGGGAGGATGTTTCCCCTGGCTGGGGAGTCTAGAACAAGGGGTCACAGTCTCAGAATAAGGGGTCGGACATTTAGGACTGAGATGAGGAGAAATTTCTTCACTCAGAGGGTGATGAACCTTTGGAATTCTCTACCCCAGAGGGGTGTGGAGGCTCAGTCATTGAGTATATTCAAGACAGAGATCGATAGATTTTTGAATATTAAGGGAATCAAAGGATATGAGGATAGTGCAGGAAAGTGGAGATAGAAGATCAGCCATGATCTTACTGGATGGCGGAGCAGGCTCGAAGGGCCAAATGGCCTACTCCTGCTCCTATTTCTTATGTTCTTATGTTCTATCTGTGTCTACTCTACCAAAACCATTCATAATTTCTAAAGACCTTTATTAGGTCACCTCTCAGCCTTCTCATTTCAAGGGAAAAGAGACCCAGCCTGTCCATCCTTTCCTGATAGGTATAACCTCGCAGTTCTGGTATCATCCTTGTAAATCCTTTTTGCACCCGCTCCAGTGTCTCTATATCCTTTTTATAATATGGTGACCAGAACTGTACACAGTACTCCAAGTGTGGTCTAACTGAGGTTCGATACAACTTCAGCATAACCTCTCTACTTTTTAATTCTATCCCTCTAGAAATAAACCCTAGTGCTTGGTTTGCTTTTTTATGGCCTTATTGCTACTTTTAGTGATTTGTGTATTTGTACTCCTAGATTCCTTTGCTCTTCTACCCCATTTAGATTCTTATTTTCCAAGTAATATGTGACCTCCTTATTTTTCTTATCAAAGTGTAATGCTTCACACTTATCTATGTTGAAATTCATTTGCCAATTTTATGACAATTCTGCAACTTTATTAATGTCTTTTTGTAATTTGGTGCAGTCCTCCTCAGTATTGACTATCTGCCCAATTAGAAACTATGGGAGGAATTTTCTGGGGGTCAGTGGGTGCGGTCGGTGGTGGTTCGGGTGGGAAAGTGTTTTTTTTTACAGTGCGCCACCACGCGCCTTTACCAAATATCAGGTCTGTTAGCGTTGAGCAATTTTGAGCTCACCTTTTGAATTTACCAGCTCGCCAACGGAGTCCTCGCTGCTCGGGGATCACGTCTGTTAAGCTGAGGCAGGAGTTGAATAGTCATGCAATCATCTCATTACTTGACAGCTTGTAATCTGTAAGGAATTAACAGCGGGGCTGGGGTTATTTGTCTCTGGCCAGTCGGAAGCCTCTGAGCTGCTCCAGGGACCCCCTTGCAGTTTCGAAGCGCTCCCCTATTCCTGAGTTCTGACCCCCGAACTTATTCGGTGGCAATGTAAACAGAAAACAACGTGACTCGTGGTTTGGGTGCAAAACAAAAGAAAGAAACAACTTAAAATAATCGATATGGCTCTTATGCCTGGTACAACACTTTTGCTTAAACGCAGTACACTTAGTGTCCACAAGAGGGCTCCCTACTCAGTGCAACTCTCCTTTGATTAATACACGCAGTACACTCAGTGTCCACTAGAGGGCTCCCTGCTCAGTGCAATACTGCTTTTATTTTAAATCTGGTACTTTTTACTTAAAAGACCCTTTACTCACTACAGCACCTTAGCTTAGTGGCTTTTACTTAAAAACATAGCACTTTAATGCAGTTACTTTAAAACAGCTAACAGCGTTCACCACAGCACTCCTTTGCTTGGTGCAACACCCCTTTTAATACAGTTTTAAATACAGTACTTTAAAACAGCTACTCCCTTTTTAATACAGGTTTAAATACCGAAACCAGTGTTCACTATAGCACTTCTCTGCTAGGTGCAACACTGTCTTACTTAAATGGGGGAGGAAAAACGGTCACAATGAGGGAAATCGACTAAAATCACAATTCTAATGAAATTCCCACTTTACTCCCACCCCTATGCCTATCCTAAGTTGCCTTGTGGAAGGCCAGAAAAAATATATGCTCACCACTGCAATGCTAGCTCCGTGCCCTGTGAACTTAGATCTTCACTGCCCCGAAGTGAAAAACACCCCAGTGTTTTAAAAGTAAACTGCTGGTGTTTTGCTTCCAAAGGCAGACTCCCACGCTGTAGAGGCACACGGAGGCAAGGCCAGAGAGAGAGAGAGCTTCTGGGAAGCTATCTTTTATACCCCCTTTTGGGGCCCGCCCAGCTCTGGATGTTTCTGAGCTAAAACAAAAGGGATCCAACTGCCCTATTGTCCAGTAATGGGTGATTCATCCAAACCCATTCATTTTAAACTGTTCCTTTTCTTAGTTCAAATGTCTCTTCTGTGCTGAGCTTTGAATCTAAAGCTGCAGTTTGGATGTGTCTTCATTGTGTGTGATGGGCTATTGAACCATTCCCATTTATCCTGATGGGTTTTGAACGGAGCTGTATTACTATGTAAACAGCTTGGGAGGAGTGTAAACAGAAGGCCATTGTTCTGTGGTCACCCGAAACCGCAGTCTGAAGTGGATAATCCCTTGTGTACACAAAGTAGCAGTTCCTGTAAACAAACATCGATTGTCTCTGCAGGGAGGGAACTCCCCGAACTGCCTTTGATTGGCAGTTTAGTCAGCCATCTTTGATCCTCCTTTTTCATGTCAATTGTCTCTGTGTCCTGACACGTGATCTTTGATCATCCCTTTTTCACAGACACACACACCAGCTGCTTTCAAGTCATTTTGTCTTCGGCCATGCGGTCTGACGGCCATTTCTATCCCTGAAAATTTAAAGGCACATCGCCCAGGGATTCTTTAATCAAAAAAATTAATCTTCAGAACTGTAAATTATTGTGAATTCTTGCAATCTGCTATAAAACCTTCCATTTCACTGCTGTTTACTTTCCAAGCTCAGAAGCTGTTGCTTACTGCATTTGGAAGACAGATTGAGCTTTATGCAGGTTGCAAGTGTTTGGCGCAAACACTTTATCCAGTGTCACCTCATTGGAACAACCTCTCTCACCATTGACAGATTGTTTCTGTCATCTCAACTTCATCTGTCATCTATTCCATCAGCACGGATACCGTTTATACTCTCTCACCTTGGTCCTCAGAATCTGACCACGATCAGCTGCAACACCAGCATCGCCAGGCACACCAGCAGCACCAACGTTCTCCGCAATCACCTGATGCTGCACAGGACAGAGGGCATCAGCATCAGCACCCAACCACATTGTTGCCCATGTTGCCAGGGATGGCCTCACCATGGTCACATTTACTGCACTATGGCCACATTTACTTCACTTTACGCTGCACACCCTGGCTGCCACATGATGTGCCAGGTTGGCACCATGCCACACCAACAACATAAATCATCCCTACAATGCCCAAGCCATTCCTTTCACACTCATCAGCATTGCGGGGGGTGCTGTTATGTCTCACCATTCACTGCAACTCACTAAGCCACTTCCAAAGGTGCACACAAATCTGTCCAAGAAACTTCACATGAACATTGGCTAAAACACCCAAGTGCCTACCCTTGTGTGTTGTTAGTTGTAATGATTGGACTAGGATGAGGGGGAGTGTGAGGGGTGGCTAGTAAAATGGGGAAGTGATAATGCAGATAGAGAGGAATGGGTGGAGGTGCAAGGTAAGTTGCTGTGAGTAAGGATGTGCAGGAGTAGGGTAGGGAAGGCAGAGTGATGGGGATGTGATGAGTGGCACAGCAGGATGAGGTTGAGTGTGGCTTGGCAGTAATGTTTCATGATCTACTGAGATCATTGAAAGGTTGGCATCACTGCACCCTGGTCATCCTACCACATCCCTACTTGTGCCCTCCTCTGCAATGTGCAACCAGGCTGCATTGGTCTCCTGGAGAGGTCTCTTCCACCCATTGGAAGGGAAGTTGACTCCCTGCATGCTGTGGCTCCCTTCATGAGCATATGCAGGAAGCCATGGGAGAGCCTGGGTGCAGCTGTGCACCTCTATGCAGTGCTTGTCAGTGTTTGCAGCATCTCAATGCTGTAGAACACTGACAGCACAAATGTCAAAGTGAATTTGCGCATGGTCCCTTTAAGGAAATGGCTGCTGATGCATCATCAAATGACGTCATCAGACCAGCTTTCTTCAATTGGACCGGGAAATGCTGGGTGGGCATAACAAGCCCAATCAGGGAAAGTCATGTCGGAGGCCGCGATGGAGCCAGCAGTGAGGCCGCGACCCACCACCGACCTCAACCACCACGGACAAATCGCAGCCTATGTTTTTTATTCCAAAGTCTAAATCATTAATATAAATTGGGAACAACAGTGGTCCCAGCACTGAACCTTGCGGAACACCACTTCCCACTTTCTGCCACTCTGAATAGCTACCATGTACCCCTACTCTCTGCTTTCTGTCTTGCAGCCAGCTAGTTATCCATTCTGCTATTGTCCCCTGACTCTGCATGGCTCTGGCCTTATTCATTAGTTTATTATGTGGTACCTTATCAAAGACTTTCTGGAAATCTAGCTATATTATATCTATTATTACATTACCCTTGTCTACGCTCTCTGTTACCTCTTCAAAGAATTCAATGAGGTTGGTCAAGCAAGACATTCGCTTTTCATATCCAATTTGACTATTCATTATTATATTTTTGGTTTCTAGATGTTTTTCTATTTTCTCCTTTACTAGGGATTCCATTATCTTTCCTACCAACAATGTTAAGCTGACTGGTCTATAGTTCCCTGGGTATGTTCTAACTCCCTTCCTAAATATATGTAAAACATTAGCTATCCACCAGTCATCTGGTACTATACCTTTTTCTAATGAATTATTAAATATATGTAATACCTGCTATCTCTTCCCTAGGTTCTTTTAAAATCTGCAGATGCAATATTAAACCAATACTTGAGAATTTAATTAAAAACGCAGATATCTGTAGAATATAATTATTAATCACAAAAGTACATAATAAAATCTAGGACAAAGATAGTTGCAATAAAAGTAGAAAATTAAACTTGCCATACCAAAGTGGGCATGGGGGAATTATACTGTAAGGTAATACAGAAAGAGATCATAATTGATAAGTTAGGGCTGGATTTTGCCAGTGCTCAGTATGCGGGTTTGGAGGCAGGTCCGCTGTCAAAATAGCAAACATTGACAGTGGGTAGGGAACCCGCTGTCAACCCATCTCCACGCGAGTCTCCCAGGTGTCGGGTCTGTCAGCGGAGAACTGACCCAACACCAAGCGGCAGGGGAGACAATGGAGCTCATTAAATGGCTTGTTAACAGCCAATTTAATGCTATTTTAAGCCAACCATGTAATTGTACGTGCTCCCCAAAGGGTTATCCGCTGCTCAGGGAACACGCCAGCTCACCCTGTCGTGAGTTGAGTCTGCTTTGATTTAACTGATAACGTGACAGCTGCAGAAGTGGTATAAATGATACCATGTTGCAGATGTTCAGTTTCAGAGCTCAGAAACTGTTGGTTACTGCATTTGTGAGACATCTAGAGATTTCTTTACCTTGCAAGTGTTTAAAGCCAACTCTCTATCCAGTGCCATCTCATTGGAACAACCTCTCTCACCATTGACAGATCGCTTCTGTCATCTCAACTGCAGCTGCTATCTATTCCAGCCCTTGAAAAATCAGACCCTGGTCCTCTGAATCCTTCCACGATCAGCCCGATCACCAGGCACACCAACATCACCAACAACATCAACACCAAACTTCTCTGTCATCACCTGATGCTGCACAGGACACAGGGCATCAGAACCTGACAACTTTGCTGCCCAGGAGGCCAGCGATGGCTTCACCATGGCCAGATTTACTGCACTTGACGTTGTGCACCCTGGCTGCCACATGATGCACCAGGTTGACACCATACCACACCAGCACCATAAAGCATCCATATAATGTCCAAGCCATTCCTTTCACACTCATCACAATAGCGGAGGGGGGGGGGGGAGTTATGTCTCAACATTCACTGGAACTCACTAAGACACTTCTCAAGGTGCGCACAGACATGTCCAATAAGGTGAAGTGTTGAAAATATAAATTTCAATGTATGACAACACATTACCAGAAAGTTTACATGAACATTGGCTAAACTTGTCATGTGCCTACCCTTATATGTTGTTATTTGGTATGCTTGCAGTAGGATGAGGGTGAGTGTGAGGGGTGGCTTGTGGGATGGGGAAGTGATAATGTAGATAGAGAGGGATGGGTGGATGTGCAAGGTAAGTTGGTGTGAGTAAGGATGTGCAGGAGTAGGGTAGGGAAGGCAGAGTGATGGGGGTGTGATGACTGGCACAGCAGGATGAGTTTGAGTGTGGCTTTGCAGTAATGTTTCGTGATCTACTGAGATAATTGAAAGGTTGGCGCCACTGCAGCCAGGGACTCCTGAAGACATCCCTTTTTGTGTCCTCCTATGCAATGTGCAACCAGACTCTGTTGATCTCCTGGGGAGGTCTCTTCCACCCATGGGAAGGGAAGAGAGTCTGCCTGCATGCTGTGACTCCCTCCATAAGCATATGGAGGGAGTCATGTGTGAGCCTGGGTGCAGACGTGTACCTTTGTGCAATGCTTGTCAGTGTTTGCAGCACCTCAGAGCTGCAGAACACTGACAGCACAACTGTCAAAATCAATGTGGCCGTGGTCCCTTTAAGGAAAACGGCTGATGACGCATCATCAAATGACATAATCAGACCCACTTCCTGTTAATTGTCTGGGAACCCTGCAGGGCGGGCTTAACAAGGCCAATCTATGGAAAATCATTTTCACAGAGTGGCTGCAGATGGGTGCGAGACCGGAACCTGCCAAACAACTCTCCTGCCACCATCACGCCTCCGCAGGGAAAATCCAGACCAGAATCTGAGTTGGAAAGTAGGGAATGAGGTGTTTCTAAGTCCTGTTTCAATGGAATACTGGAAGAAAGAATTTAAAATGGAGAATTATTGATATAATTCATTCAATCTCAGTGCTCTCAGCCACAATTACATAAAACTATACACCTGGAGCAACTGAAATGGAACTGTCCAAAATACGGGTCTTGAAATGTGATTTTTATTCTGCAACAGACAAACTGTAAGATCTGAATCTGTTGCAGTCTTTGGAATCTTAATATAGCCTCAACAATGCTTTGAAATTAATGTTGTCTTCCTTTCTGTGTTAACAGTGAATTTTGTTGAAGTACCTGTTCCTTTCCATTCTATATAAAATTTTCGTATTAACATCCTGCTTTCAAATTACACTGCAGTCCTAAAATATTCATATTTCACTCACTTAATTTTATGCATTGAATAGATAAATATCAATCGTTAAAATTTTCTGAAGTTCTGACAACATTTTGATCCACTCACATGATGTCATAACTTGACTTAGAATTATACAACACAGACGGAGACCATTCAGCTGATTGTGCCTGTGGTGGCTCCCTGAAATAGCTAGCGATTTCATCCCATTCGTTTCCCCTTTCCCTGTACCCTTTTATTTTCTTTTTTGTTCTTTTAAAAATATTTATCCACTTCCCTTTTTAAAGTTATTATGGATTATGTGTCCACCACTGTCTCTGGTGTGACATTCCATGTCCTAATCACCCCCACTTCACAACCTTTCCCGTTGTATTTTTGGCGATGTTTTAAATTTATGCCCTTCCAGTTTTTGACTCACCAACCAGTAGTGGAAATAGTTTTCCCTATTTATCTTGTCAAAACAAGCACTTAAACACATTATAAATAAAATACCATGTTAACTAATCACAGAATGACTCAATACACAATTTACTTTGCAAAGAAAGTGAACATTCAGTCGCATAAAACAGATTTTTGTATTCGTTCTTGGTAAAATATATATTTTCACTAGGAGATCATGCAATTATTTTTGACTATTTTCTTTCCAAACTAAGTAACAAAAGAAAAAATATGGGAATTGCAACTTACCACATCACTCAGAAATATCTTCAAGATGCTTCATGTACAATGAATTGTTTTCAAGTGCCATGGCTATTGTTATGTAGGGAAGTATAACATTTTGCACACATACAATTATACATTGCCTTTAATGTAGAAAATCATCATAAGGCACTTCATAGAGATGTAATCAAACAAAAATGGATGAAGAGCCAAAGAACCAGCAATGAATGACTAGTTAGTCTTTTTTCAATGGTTTGACTGCTGGAATAATGTGACTAGTACCACAGGATCTTCCACATTCACCTGACCAGCTAGTTTACATTACAACTGTAACTACACTTCAAAAGTACTTAATTGGCTGTAAACTGCCTTGGCACATCCTGAGGTCGTGAAAGGTGCTATATAAATGCAAGTTCTTTCTTTCTCTTTCCCTTTAATTGGGACCTCAGTTTAATGGAGGTGAAATTAGTCTTGGGCGCTAGTGCAAAATGGTCGATAATGAATCAGCAGCCCATTTTACACTCCGCTTGTCTTCTTCAATGAATTCAATATCTCTTTAAAGAGCTGCACCTCCAAAAATGCAGCACTCCCTCAGTATTGCACTGGAGTGTAATCCTAGGAACATAGGAAATAACATAGGGGAAGGCCACGCAGCGCCACAAGCCTTTTCTGCCATTGAATTAGATTAGTGCTAATCTTGAATATATTGTGAAGGAATAAGCCATATAACCTATTCAGAAAAATACACCATCTTATGAGAAGATTCTGGCCTTATTAAAACATGACGAACTGGGTTTGGAAATTTAGAAACCGAACTCTGAAATAGCCATGAAAGAATTCTGGCTATTGAGATAAGACAGTTGTTGACCCTAAATAAATAACCCTATTGAAACAGAAGATGCATGGCTCCGACAGGCTTATCTTTAGGAACAAAAACAATGGTTCACCCTGGATAAGGTGTTCTAATTTAAACTTTGTAAAGATGGCACATAAGATAAGGAAAATCTGCCCTCATAAAGATGACATAAAATAAGGAACACCTGCCCTTCATATCATTTTCATATGGACAACCCAGAACACCTGGAGATGAGATAAGATTCTGGAATATTACGAGCTGATGTGGCAGTAAAGAATTGCAGAGGTCAGCAGAAAGATGAATAGGGATAATTAACTTGCATCAGCTGAAACTTTAAAGGAAATACTACTGAAAAAGGGTATAAATATTGAAGCTTCAAATGGGATATCAGATTCGCTTTAATCGGGCAAAGTGATTCTCAGCCACAGAGGCGGCTCTGTAGTCTCCAACTCTTTTTACTCAGGGATCAAAGGTATTTGATATTGATGGATATCCTGTATAGAAAACTTTAAGAAGTGCAATACTGTAGTGAAGTTAAGATTTAAAAGTAAGATTCCCTGTTAATAATAAGATAGTATTTTTTCTCTTTTTAGAACTGTTAATGTTGCAATTGATGGATTCACCAACTGTAAATTGCATGTCGGTTCTTTTAATAAATCTCTATACAGGAAACTTTGGTTTATCCAGAGGTTGTATGTCCGGAAACCTTGATCTACCGGCAGAAATCAGGAGCCATTTTGGTAGTTTTTTTTCTTCTTGTGGCTTTGTTTTCAACAGTCGGGCTCTGGAAAGTCTCTCTGAAGCTGTTGCTAAGCTACAGAGATGCTTCCAAGGTACGGGCCAACTGTTTACAAGCTGTTGCTAAGCAACAGTGTTTGTTGTCAGATACGGAGATGAAAACCTCCATATGCTTCAACATTAACTTTGTATGTCCGGCAGTTTTGACAGCTCGGTCCCGTCGGTGCTGGATATAACAAAGTTTCCTGTATATTTTTAGAATTGTCTCACATAAGTCTTCTGTATCAATAACTCACAAACTCAATTTCTGTATACTCTTTGGTGAAGAGTTACAGAATTCTGAGGGAGTTTTCCAGACCCTCATAATATCCGGGACATTGCAGTCTAGCGAAACTTATTAAAAGTGCTATCTGGAGGATGGTAACATTCTCAGGTTGTTTCTTTCCTTTAGGGAGAGATAGCCCGGACCTTTAGACCCAATTAAGCATCTTTAGTATTTGGCTACCTCAAACCTCAAGAGGCTAGGACTAGTAAATATCTCTTCAATATAAAATTCACAAAATTACTTAATTCAAATTATATACGTGGGTAAAACTTCAATAATGTATGAATAATAGCTTGCTTATTTTACATAATTAAACAACAAAGCTCTGAGACAAATATTTATCGCACAGTTTCTGTCTCAATGCCTTACAATCTAAATTGCACAGAAATTTTCTAAATTGAGCAAAACAGCACAAACATTTTAGTGTTCTTTGGGTTCTAATTAAATATTCACTTGAGGTCTGTGAAAAACATACAAAAGGCAAGGCCCATACAACAGGTAAGAGCTGGACAGCATAGCTTCCCTGATAATTCCTCCTGCTCTCTGAGAAAATAGTTTTTTCTTTTTTTCCATTATTGGTAATTTGTCTGCAAAAGTTGTACTCAGATTCAGACAGGCACCAACTTAGGGGATATTTTTATTCATCTACACCTCACTGAATATGGAGAGGAAATGATACAAGTCTTTTTACCTACATTGCACTGGTTATATTAAACAAGCTGCATGCTACAAAGCTGAATCAGAAAGGAATAATAAGACAAAAGGACTTCATAGAATCATATAGCATGGAAGGAGGCCATTTGGCACATCTCCGAAAGAGCTACCAATTAGTCCCACACCCCTGCTCCTTTCCCATAGTCCTGCAAAGTGTTCCTATTCAAGTATATATCTAATTCTCATTTCAAAGTTACTATTGAATCTTCTTCCACCATCGTTTCAGGTAATGCATTCCAGATAATTACCATTCTGGTAAATCTCCTCTACACCTTCTCCAAGGCATTGACATCCTGTCTAAAGTTTGGTGCCCAGAATTGGACACAATACTTTAGCTGAGGTCTAACCAGTGACTGGAAGAGTAATAAGAAGGCAACAACAATAAATAAATACAGCAAGGAATATGCAAAGGAAGATATAAGAAAAGATAAATTGTCAAATAGGGAGAAGCAAAGGTTAAAAAAAAAAGACAAAAGACCCACAAGTGTCTTTGCCCACACTGCTTTGTTTTTGGAAGTCTCTTGTCGTAGATTGGCAATCACATCACTACTAAATTCTGAGGTTAGCTCTTTCTCCTTTTTCTATGATTGAGAAGTCATACAAATGAAAATCCTGCTTGATTTCATTAAGTAATAACCTGGAATTTCAGTTATCTACCTTATTCAAATATTATCTCCAGCCAGGGTAAAATGGAACCAAAGACTGACAGAAGAAACTGTAATGGAAAAGTGGGTGATCTTTAAGGAGGAGATGTTCCAAGTACAGGCTAGGTACATTCCAACAAGAGGGAAGGGTAAGGGAACCAAAGCAAGGGCTCCTTGGATGATGAGGGAGATAGAGAAGATGATGAAACAAAAAAAGAGGGTGTATGATGCATGTCAGGTCAATTCTTCAAGGGAGAACCAGACCAAATACAATAAGTTGAGAGGGGATGTGAAGATGAAAATAAGATTGGCAAAGAGAGAATATGAGAGTAGAATGGCAGTTAACATAAAAGGGAACCCAAAAATCTTCTACCAGCATGTAAACAGTAAGCGGGTAGTAAGAGGTGGGGTGGGGCCTATTAGAGACAAAGAAGGTGATATATGCTTAGAGGTGCAGGGCAAGGCTAGAATACTCCATGAGTACTTTGTATCGGTGTTTACTAAGGAGGTGGATAATGACAAAATATCGGTAGAAGTGGAAAAGGGAGAAGCAATGGAAGGGGTGAAAATTGATAGACAGGATGTATTAGAAAGGCTGGGTTTGCTTAGCATGGACAAGTCGCTTGCATCCCAGGTTGCTAAGGGAATTGGGGAGGAGATAACAGAAGGGCTTGCCATACTTTTCCAATCTTCCCTAAATGCGGGTGAGGCGCCTGAGGATTGAAAAGTGACGAATGTGACACCATTGTTCAAGAAAGGGTGTAAGGGCAATCCTAGTAATTACAGTTTAACATCAGTGGTGGTTAAAGTTTTAGAAACAATAATCAAGGAAAACATTAACAGGCACTTGGAGAGGTTTAAGCTAATTAAGGAGAGCCAACATGGATTTGTAAAAGGCAGATCATGTTTGACTAATCTAATTGAATTTTTTGATGAAGTAACAGAGATGATTGATGAAGGGAATACAATGGATGTTGTCTACATGGATTTTCGGAAGGCGTTTGACAAAGTACCACATAAAAGGCTGATTAACAAAATTGAGGCTCATGGAATAGGTGGGGCAGTAGCAGCTTGGATAAGGAATTGGCTTAAGGACAGAAAACAGCAAGTTGTGGTAAATGGCTGTTTTTCAGACTGGAGGATGATAGACAGTGGTGTTCCCCAAGGGTCAGTGCTGGGGCCACTGCTTTTTTTGATATATATATATAAATGACTTGGATATTAGAATACAGAGTAGAATTTCTAAATTTGCAGATGCCACCAAACTTGGGGGTGTGGCAAACTGTGATGATGATAGCAATCGACTGCAACAGGACATAGAAAGGCTGGCAGAATGGGCAGACAAGTGGCAGATGGAATTTAATACAGACAAGTGTGAGGTGATGCATTTTGGCAGAAGGAACAGGGGGAGGCAATATACACTTAATGGCACAGTTTTAAAGAGTGTGCAGGGACAGAGGAACCTGGGAGTTAATGTGCATAGGTCCCTGAAGGTGGCAGGATGTATTGAGAGTGTGGTTAACAAAGCATATGGGATCGTGGGCTTCAGAAATAGAGGTATTGAGTACAAAAGTAGAGAAGTTATGCTGAACCTTTATAAAGCGCTGGTTCGACCACAACTAGAGTATTGCGTCCAGTTCTGGTCACCACACTTTAGGAAGGATGTGTAGGCCCTTGAGAGGGTACAGAGGAGATTTCCAGAATGGTTCCGGGCATGGGGGATCTTAGCTACAAGGACAGGTTGGAGAAGCTGGATTTGTTTTCATTGGAGCAAAGGAGGTTGAGGGGTGATTTGATAGAGGTGTACAAGATTATGACGGGTTTGGATAGGCTAGACGGGGAAAGGCTGTTCCCACTAATTGATGGTACAAGGTTTTGGGCAAGAGATACAGGGGGGATGTGAGGAAAAACATTTTTACACAGCGAGTGGTGATGACCTGGAATTCGCTGTGAAAGTTATTATATGAATGCAAGTTCTTTCGTTACCTTGCAATATCAGACTTTATCTTTTGTGACTTTGTTTAAGCAATGATTCCAAGCAAATATACTCTTCATTGTCATTTTCTTGTCATTGTAAGTTAACAACTCAGCATGGGATTTGAAAAGGGCTTTTACATGAGTTTTCATACCATTAATTCAGGTTATTATTTAGCAATTACTATATCATATTTCACCAATTATTTAAGATCCACAAATGCTTCACATAGCAACATTTACAAATTTAAAAACACTGGTAGCGCAAGATCCTTGTGGTTCAGGAGTGGGCATACATACATACATGTATATATAAAGAACGGTAGCATGGTGGTTATGTTACTGGACAAGTAATCCAGAGGCCTGGACTAATGAGCCATAGACATGAGTTCAAATCCCACCACGGCAACTGGGGATTTTACATTCTGTTACTTAAGTAAATCTGGAATTAAAAAGCTAGTATCAGTAATGGTGACCATGAAACTATCGGATTGTTGTAAAAACCCATCTGGTTCACTTAGTGTCCTGAAGGAAAGGAAATCTGCTGCCCTTACCTGGCTGTGACACCAGACGCACAGCAATGTGGTTGACTCTTAACTGCCCTCTGAAATGGCCTAGCAAGTTACTCAATTGTAACAAAATCGCTATGGACTACAACCGTTTAAGAATGCGGCTCGCCACTGTTATGTCCGTGTATCTTAATGTTGTGTCCTTCAATAATCAGACAACAGACTGCAGGGAACGATTCAACAGGTGTTTATTGAATGAGGGTTACTCTAGGACTAACTGTACAGATCACTACTCAGGGTTTATATACAGGCGTGGTCACTGCCGGTACTACATTACAAACATTACAATTCCTCCCCTTTTAGATTAACAGTACCAAAATACTCATTTAACAATTAACATTTTTAATATACAATGTTATATGAAAATAGTCCATTCATACATTCAGTCTCTGGGAAGGCTTCCTGATTCTTTCTGGATAACGCCTTTCCCGAGTGTCTCGCTCTTGGTGCGGAGGCGATTCTAGCACCCTGTCATCAGTTGATTCATCAGCTTCCAATGCTATTGTTTCTGAGGTAGATGCGACATGTACGCCGGGTTCCTCACCAGGTACGTATGGCCGAGACATGGGGTTGACTCGTTCCTGTGACTTTAGGATCTGGTCAGCATGGCGTCTCACAATGTTCTCCCCAACATCCACTGTGTACATTAGTGGCCCCTGCCGTGTGCATATCGTTCCTAGTTGCCATTTCTCTGTTCGGTAGTCGCGGGCCAAGGCTGGTTGCCCTACATTGAAGCTCCTTGTCGGCTTCTCATTGATGTGCTGGAATTGCTTACTCTCAACATCTCTTCGTACATTTGGTCTGAGCAAATCCAGACGAGATCTCAACCTTCGGTTAAAGAACATCATGGCCGGGGCCTGGTTGGTGACTGCATGTGTCGCATTTCTGTAGGTAACAGGAAATTGTCCACCTTATGCTGCAGTGGAATGTCGTCATCGCACATGGCCTTCACTGCTTTTTTAAAGATTTGTACGAACCTCTCAGCCAATCCATTTGTGGCTGGATGATACGGGGCGGATGTGTAATGCCTTACCCCATTCCTTTTCATAAATCTTCAAAACTCTTCAGACACAAACTGTGGTCCGTTTTCAGAGCAAATCTGCTCTGGCAAACCGTTCCTGGCAAATATGGTCCGTAGGACTGCAATAGTTTTCTCCGTGGTGGTGGAGGACATTTTGATCACCTCAGGCCATTTCGAGTGCGCATCCACGGCTTTAAAAACATTGAGTCCATGAATGCACCAGCAAAATCAATATGCACCCGTTGCCATGGAGATGAGGGCCACTCCCATGGGTGTAGAGCGGCATGTGGTGGTGCATTTTGGACCTTCTGGCATCCTGAGCAGCTCTTTGTCAGGTCCTCGATTTGCTGATCGATCCCCGGCCACCACACATAAGCCCTAGCAAGGCTTATCATTTTCACCCCTCCCAGATGACCTTCGTGAAGCTCATTGAGCACTCTCTCCCTTAACTTGGGTGGAATTACCACTCGTGATCCACACATCAAGGTCCCCTGGTATACTGACAGCTGTTCTCTTCTGGATGAGAATGCTGGCAACAGTGAGTCGCCATGTGCTGGCCATCCCTTCACCGTCAAATCATATACCCGAGACAGTGTCGGGTCATTTCGGGTCTCCTTCTCTATACCAGCGTTAGTTACTGGCAAGCATTCAATTATAGTCGAATGAAATATTTCGACAGGATCCACTGCTGGTGCTTCCTCCGCAGTAGGCAGTGGCAGGCGTGATAGCCCATCAGCGTTTCCATGCTGTTTCGTGCCCTTATACACGATTTCATATTGGTGCGCCCCTAGAAAAAGGGACCATCTTTGTAGCCGTTGCGCAGTTATCACCGGAACGCCCTTCTTTGGATTAAAGATGGAGACAAGTGGTTGGTGGTCAGTCAGCAAGGTGAACTTCTGCCCGTGCAGATAGTGATTGAACTTTTTCACTCCCCACACTAGGCTGAGGGCCTCCCTGTCAATCTGGGCGTAGTTACGCTCGGCTGAGGTTAGTGATCGTGACGCAAAGACTATTGGCCTCTCTGAGCCGTCCGAGAATTTGTGCGACAGCACCGCTCCAATGCCGTAGGGTGATGCATCACATGCCAACCGAATTGGTAATGCCGGGTTGTAATGGGCCAATACCTCTTTCGATGTGATTAGTGTTTTGCTCTTCTGGAACGCTCGTCTACATTCGTCACTCCACTTCCATGGCACCCCAGTTTGCAGTAGGGTGTTCAGTGGGTGTAGTATTGTAGACAAACTTGGCAAGAACTTATGGTAGTAGTTTACCAGCCCGAGGAACGACCTCAGTTGTGACACATTTTCCGGTGCTGGAGCCTTGACTACTGCCGCAATCTTCTCTAGGGACTTATGTAACCCCTCTTTATCGATAACGTGGCCACAATACGAGATCTGTTTTCTAAAAAACTCGCATTTGGGGCGGTTAGCTTGGAGCCCATATTACTGCAATCTAGTGAGCACCTGCTCCAGGTTGGCAAGGTGATCACTGTCATTTTCGCCCGTGACCAGGATGTCGTCCAAATAACACTGGGTCCCTGGGATCCCTTGCAGGAGTTGTTCCATTGCCCTCTGCCAAATAGCCGGAGCTGATGCTACCCCGAATACCAGCCGGTTGTTTTGGTAGAGACCTTTATGGGTGTTGATTGTGAGGTATTTTTTTGATGCTTCTTCTACCTCCATTTGCAGATGCGCCTGGGCCAGATCAATCTTAGTGAAGCGTTTCCCTCCAGATAGCGAAGCGAAAATATCTTCAATCCGCGGAAGTGGATATTGTATGGTGTGAAGGAACTGTTACCTTAAAGTCCCCACAGATGCGAACCTTCCTTGGTTCCCCAGGCGTGCTGCTCAATGACTTTTTCATCACAGGGACGATGGGTGTAGCCCACTCGCTCCAGTCTACCTTGGATAGTACACCTGAACATTCCAGACTCTCCAGCTCTGCTTCGACGGCTGGGCGGATCGCATAAGGTACCGGTCTGGCCATAAAAAATTTTGGGCTTGCGTTTTCTTCAATTTTAATCATCGCTGTCATGCCTTTTAGTGTTCCGAGTCCTTGCTGGAACACTTCTTTCGCGTCAGTTAGGATCTTTGACAGTCGCCCAGGTGTGACGTCGTCATCCTTTTTGTAAGCCACAGTCAGTGCCTGTATGGAATGCCAATCTAGCTGTATCTTCCGGATCCATTCACGTCCTAGTAGTGGTGGTCCTCCATCTGGCAATACATATAGGTCCATTTTTGGTGTTTCCTTGCCATTATATATAACGTTCACCCTTATTTTTCCTTTGGGGTAGACTTTTTGCCCCGTGTACATCTTCAAAACAATCTTTGTATCTCTCAAGGGTATATGTGAGAATAGCCGCTTGTAGTCCCTTCGGTATATGACTGTTAGGGCTGATCCTGTGTCCAATTCCATTTTCACTTGGACTCCTGCTATCTAGAGCGTGACCCAGATAGTTTGTTGATCCTCCGTTTTGATCACATTATGTAGTTTCAGACAACGCAGCTCCTTGCTTCCGGAGTCTGTATCACTCTTCTGTTCGTCTGAACTACTCTCCGTCACCTTATGTACCTTTTTGTACTTCTCCTGTGGAGATTTCTTGCTGCTGATTTTCTTTCCCGACCTGCAGACTCTTGTTATGTGTCCTACTTTTCCACACTGTCTGCACACTTTGTCCTTGAACCAGCAATCATTATGGTCGTGTGTTGTTCTGCCGCAGCGATAGCACTTCACTGTTCCGTATGACATTTCATTTGTGCCATATTCTTGCGGTCTCTGCTGTATCTCTGCAGCGCCCCGTGTGGCTGCTTCGTGTGATACCGCAATGCTGAAAACCTTGTCCAGCGTAAGATCCTTTTCTGATAGAAGCCGTTTCTGGGTTCCTTCACTTTGAAGCCCAGACACAAACTTGTCCCTTAAAGTATCTGCTAGTCCCGTTCCAAACTGGCAGTGTTTCGATAGCTTGCGCAGTTCCGTTAAATACTCAGCATTACTTTCATCTTTATGCTGGTTCCTTTTGTGAAACTTAAATCTTTCTGCTATCAGCAGCGGTGTGGGGTTTAGTGGTCCTGTAGGATTGACACTATGTTTTCAAAATCCTTTTCTACTGGCTTCTCTGGGGTTACTCGGTTTCGTAGTAAGCCATACGTTTTTGCACCCATTGAATTCAACAATACCAGCGCTTTCTTGTCATCTGGCACTTCATTCGCCTTGCAGTATACTTCTATGCGTTCGACATATGTCGTCCAATCTTCGACTTCATTGTCGAACGCTGTGATACTGCCACCCTTCGGCATTTTTGGGTGTGGTTAGACTGGCTTAAAATGGCGTTTCCCGCGCTTTCCTTTCTTCCCCGCTGCGGCTTAAAATGGCGTCTCCCGCGCTGCTGCCAACGCCGCTCTCTGTGGTTCTCGTGGCAATGGCAGCGCCTCGCATTTTCCTGTGCGCCTCTCTCCCCCCTTGACACTGCTTGGCCCTTGACCACCGGCTGCGCTCTGCTCTCTCTCGTCTCTCTCCCCCGTTGATGCCGCTCGGACTGAACACCGGCTGCGCCCTGTGCACTCTGCCCTCTCTCTCTCCCCCGTCGATGCTGCTCGGCCTTTTTCTGTGCCGCTCGGTCGGGCTCTAGCCTGCCCCTGTCCGGGAAGGGTCTGCGCAGTACCTGTTGCCAGCCCGTTTCGCTGGACCACCGTGACTGGAAAGCCAAGCCTGGCTCTCGACAGCCTCCCCTGCGATGCTCAAATCTCTGCTGGATGACTGGGTGGTTGCCCGTGGTCGACGCCCGTGCTTCTGGAATCGACCTTCTTCCACTGTTCTCCAGGAGCGAATCCCTGGAAGGTGATGCAGAGTTGCAGGTAGGTTTGAATCTGCGTCGTCGCCAATGTTATGTCTGTGTATCTTAAAGTTGTGTCCTTCAGTAATCAGACAACAGACTGCAGGGAATGATTCAACAGGTGTTTACTAAATGAGGATTACTCTAGAACTAACTGTACAGATAACTACTCAGGGTTTATATACAGGTGTGGTCACTGCCGGTACTACAGTATACAGGAGTTGTAAAAAGTAGTTCTCTCCCTTAAGGTATATATACATTACATATATTACAGCCACCACCTTCTCAAGGGCAATTAGGGATGGGCAATAAATGCTGGCCTTGCCTGTGACGCCCACATCCCATGAACAAAAAAAAAGATATAAATATAGAATTCAAAAGCAAAGAAGTTATGTTAAATTTATATGGAACCTTGGTTAGACCACACTGTGCACAGTCTTGTCTCCATATTACATAAAGGGTAAAGAAGGACTGGAGAAGAAGGATGATACCAGAACTGAGAGGGTACAACTATCAGGAAAAGCTGAACAGGCTGGGGATCTCTTCTCTAGAAAAGAGAAGCCATGGTGTGGAGATGCCGGTGTTGGACTGGGGTGGACAAATGTAAGAAATCACACAACACCAGGTTATAGTCCAACAGCTTTATTTGAAATCACAAGCTTTCGCAGCGCTGCTCCTTCGTCAGGTGAAGTGGAGAGATGCATAAAAACACAGCTTATATAGTCAGAGAATAATGTCAGATGTTTACAGGTAATCTTTCTAACTGCCATTTATCACACCTCGGCAGAGAGATAATCACAGCAATCAAAGGTGTAAATGGTATCCAAACAGGTCAGTCAGGAAAACATTACATCAAAGAACAATGAGGTGGGGTCACAAGGGGTCAAATGTTGCAGATGCTGGGGGCTGTATGAAAAACAAAAAAACAGACAAAAAACACATTTTTTTGCTGGAAATCACAGCAGGTCCGGCCGCATCTGTGTGGAGAGAATAAGCCAATGACGACTCGAGTCTGGATGACCCTACATCAGGTGGGGTTACATGTAGCGTGACATGAACTCAAGATCCCGGTTGAGGCCATCCTCATGGGTGCGGAACTTGGCTATCAGTTTCTGCTCGACGATTTTGCGTTGTCGTGTGTCTCGAAGGCCGCCTTGGAGAATGCTTACCCGAAGATCGGAGGCTGAATGTCCTTGACTGCTGAAGTGTTCCCCGACTGGGAGGGAACACTCCTGCCTGGCAATTGTTGCGCGGTGTCCGTTCATCCGTTGTCGCAGTGTCTGCAT
The DNA here is from genome assembly GCF_052327205.1 of Somniosus microcephalus. Taxonomy (NCBI): domain Eukaryota; kingdom Metazoa; phylum Chordata; class Chondrichthyes; order Squaliformes; family Somniosidae; genus Somniosus; species Somniosus microcephalus. Next base: position 85,053,633 of record NC_141001.1, read on the forward strand.
GGTCTCGCCGATGTACCATGCCGGGGCATCCTTTCCTGCAACGTATGAGGTAGACAACGTTGACCGAGTCACATGAGTATGTACCATGTACCTGGTGGTTGGTGTCCTCACGTGTGATGATGGTATCTGTGTTGATGATCTGGCATGTCTTGCAGAGGTTGCTGTGGCAGGGTTGCGTGGTGTCGTGGTCGCTGTTCTCCTGAAAGCTGAGTAATTTGCTGCAAACGGTGGTCTGTTTGAGGTTAGGCGGCTGTTTGAAGGCGAGTAGTGGAGGCGTGGGGATGGCCTTAGCGAGGTTTTCGTCATCATCGAGGACATGTTGAAGGCTGCGAAGAACATGGCGTAGTTTTCTGCTCTGGGGAAGTACTGGACGACGAAGGGTACTCTGTTTGTTGTGTCCCGTGTTTGTCTTCTGAGGAGGTCTATGCGATTTTTCGCTGTGGCCCATCGGAACTGTCAATCGACGAGTCGAGCGTCATATCCCATTCTTACGAGGGCGTCTTTCAGCGTCTGTAGGTGTCCATCGCGTTCCTCCTCGTCTGAGCAGATCCTGTGTATTCGCAGGGCTTGTCCAGAGGGGATGGCTTCTTTAACGTGGTTAGGGTGGAAGCTGGAGAAGTGGAGCATCGTGAGGTTGTCCGTGGGCTTGCGATAGAGTGAAGTGCTGAGGTGTCCATCTTTGATGGAGATTCGTGTGTCCAAGAATGAAACCGATTCTGAGGAGTAGTCCATGGTGAGTTTGATGGTGGGATGGAACTTGTTGATGTTATCGTGTAGTCTTTTCAGTGATTCTTCGCCGTGGGTCCATAGGAAGAAAATGTTGTCGATGTATCTGGTGTATAGCGTTGGTTGGAGGTCCTGTACAGCGAAGAAGTCTTGCTCAAACTTGTGCATGAAATGTTGGCGTATTGGGGTGCGAATTTGGTCCCCATGGCTGTTCCGTGTGTTTGGCTAATGAACTGGCTGTCGAAGGTGAAGACATTGTGGTCAAGGATGAAGCGGATGAGTCGTAGGATGGCGTCTGGAGATTGGCTGTTGTTGGTGTTGAGTACTAAGGCTGTCGCAGCGATGCCGTCATCGTGGGGGATACTGGTGTAGAGTGCCGAGACATCCATCGTGGTGAGGAATGTTCCTGGTTCAACTGGTCCGTGGGTGCTGAGTTTCTGTAAGAAGTCTGTAGTGTCACGACAGAAGCTGGTGGTTACCTGTACGATGGGTTTCAGGATGCCCTCGACGTATCCAGAGAGGTTCTCACACAGGGTTCCATTGCCTGATACGATAGGACGTCTGGGTGTGTTGGCTTTGTGTATCTTTGGGAGGCAGTAGAAGTCTCCCACGCGGGGAGTACGTGGGATGAGAGCGCGTAGGATGCTTTGAAGGTCTGGATCGAAGGTCTTGATCAGTCTGTTGAGTTGGAGGGTGTGTTCTTTGGTCGGATCTGCGGGTAACTGTCTGTAGTGTGCCTGGTTGTCCAGTTTTCGGTATGCTTCTTTGCAATAGTCAGTTCTGTTCTGTATGACGATGGCTCCTCCTTTGTCTGCTGGTTTGATGACGATGTTGCGGTTGGTCTTGAGAGTGTGGATGGCATTGCGTTGTGCTCGGGTGACATTCTGAACTGTCTTGTGAGTACGGCTGATGAATCTGGCGTTGATGCATCTCCTGACAGCTTGAGCATACATGTCAAGCTTAGGGCAGCGACCCTCTGGAGGGGTCCAATTTGACTCTTTCTTCTTCGGTTGCTGCACTGCGGATCCCTCTGTCTGCTGGTCCGGATCATTGATTGTCTCATTGGGTTCGCTGCTGACATCTTGGGATTTGTGGAAGAATTCCCGGAGCCTCATTCTCCTGATGAATTCCTCTGTGTCTGCCGCGAGACCGATGGGGTCCATTTTGGTGGTGGGGCAGAAATTGAGCCCTTGGCTGAGAACTTCAATTCCGTCTGGTTGAAGGGTGTGGTCGGACAGGTTGACGATGGACTTCCCTGTGGTTTTAATCGTGGTACCGGGGGAGGCTTGGTTGCTGCTGCTGGTGATGCCGAGTTTCTCAAGCTTCCTGTTCTTGGTGTGCATGTAGGCAGCGTAGTTCCGTTGCCTCGTCTGTTTGGCGGTGTCTCGTAGCTGGTCTGCTGTGTCCTGAGCACAGGCTGAGAACATGGACTCCATCTCGGTTTCGAGGTTGCGGCGTCTGCTGTAGAGCTGGTGTACGAGATGGTTGAGGAGTGTGCGAGAGGTATGACGGCAGAGTCTCTCAGCGTAGTCTGTGGTGTAGGTCGACTTGAGTGGGTTCGTGATCTGTAGTCCTTTCGGGATCTTGTCTGCTTTCTTGCATCTCTGTAGAAACTTGGGCCTAGAAATTCAGTCTGGATACTTTTGGGGCGCTAAAGTCGGGCGTTCGCTAAAGTTAGCGCCCGCTGGAAAGTGTAGGCCACTTCGCCGAAATTCAGTAGATTTGGCCAAGAGTTTGGGCGAGTGCTGAAACTGGCGTTGCAATGCTATCTTTAGGCGCTAAGCCGGAAATGCGGCCTGATAACTCCGAGGCTGGGCGCAGCGCAGGTGCGGGCATGTTTTGATGGACAGCAGACACCCTGACGCCGGCCAGCTCTTAAAGGGGGAAGGGTCGACTTTGACTGCTGCCACACCCTGCATAGTGGAGCCCTGCAGCTAGGCCTCAACACTGCTGATGGGCCAAAATAGCGCCTGAAGCCATGGAGAGGGCCCGTGAACGAGCGCAGCACTTCTCAAAGCATGCTCTGAGGGTGCTGGTTGATGGTGTGGAAAACAAAAGAGAGATCTTGTGCCCGGACAGTGGCAAGAAGGCTCCCAGGAGGCAGTACAGGAAAGCCTGGAAGAAAATCGCCCGCAGGGTGTCATCCACCTGCGATGTCCCCAAGAGTGCGGACCAATGCCGAAAGAAGTACAACGACCTCACTCGGTTGGTGAAGGTGAGTACCCTTTCCAGTGTCCTCCTCATCCTTGCATGTGCACCTCACATTATGGGCAAAGGGACCTCAAAGGCCTAATGGGCAGCCCTCCTCCCACAGCTATGGCACTGGCATGATCATCAATAGCACTTTCTGCACTTAACACACTGGCCAAGCTATTCCACCATGGGAGGCAGTGCACACAGCAGCAGGGCACCACACTGGCCAAGCTATTCCACCATGGGAGGCAGTGCACACAGCAACAGGGCACCACACTGGCCAAGCTATTCCACCATGGGAGGCAGTGCACACAGCAGCAGGGCACCACACTGGCCAAGCTATTCCACCATGGGAGGCAGTGCACACAGCAACAGGGCACCACACTGGCCAAGCTATTCCACCATGGGAGGCAGTGCACACAGCAGCAGGGCACCACACTGGCCAAGCTATTCCACCATGGGAGGCAGTGCACACAGCAACAGGGCACCACACTGGCCAAGCTATTCCACCATGGGAGGCAGTGCACACAGCAACAGGGCACCACACTGGCCAAGCTATTCCACCATGGGAGGCAGTGCACACAGCAACAGGGCACCACACTGTACTTACAGGCCATCCTTTCTCTTGCAGGCCAAGCTGGCGCGGAATTTGAGGAGCCAGTCTGTCACCGGTGGAGGCCGTCCCGAGTACCAGGCGCTCAGTGAGCTGGAGGAGAGCGTGGCTCGACTCATGCGTGGCCGGGTGACTGGCCCTGTTGCCATCGGAGATGCGGACCCTGTACTGGGACCCACTGGTAAGGACATGACCGGTTGGACCTCTCTCGTTGCCCTTGCGCTTCAGATCTACATCCTTTCCCACTGTCCGACAAATGCGCATAATGCCACCACTCAGGCCTCCCTCGCTGACGCCCTGTCCTCACTCTAAAGCTACTTTTGTGCCTTCCTGCTTTCAGCTGGTGAGGGGGAGGTGGTCCCTCAAGCTCAGAGTGCCAGGCCCTTGGAGGAGGAGGATGACGAGGACCAGGAGGAAGGCGGCACATCGGGGGAACCCTCATCCGCGCCAGGGGATGGCAATGGAGGGGAGACGTCTGGCCTGCAGGAGAGCCAGGGGGAAGTGTTGCAGGGGAGGGCAGTTCCTGGGCCCAGTGGTGTTGATGCACGCGGGAAGGGTCGGGCAGCACGGCGGCCTTCTCCCCAGAGGGGGGAGGTGTTGCAGGGGAGGGCAGTTCCTGGGCCCAGTGGGGTCGACGCACGCGGGAAGGGTCGGGCAGCTCGGCAGCCTTCTCCCCAGAGGGAGAGTCCGCCCTCCAGTCCGGAGACGGTCCTCGCCCAGGAGGTGCGCCTCCTCGATGAGATGTCGGCGGCGTCGGAGCGGCGCCACCAGGAGTTCATGGGGGTTGTGCAACAGATGCCTCAGGCCATTGAGTCCCTGGCTCATAGTGTGGTTGCTTTCGGCGAATCACAGGCCAGGGGGGTCGAACAACTCGCGGCAGCGCACGACAGGGGTGTCCAGCAACTCGCGGCAGCGCAGGACGCGAGTCGCGAGTGCATGAGTGGTGCCGTCCAGACACTGGCAGAGCTGATGCGGGCACATACCAGGGCAGTTCGGGCACTCACTTCTGCCACACTCGCTGTGGCACGGAAGCATCGCCAGGGCACCCGCCGCCCTGCTGCAGCACAGCGGTCTGGCCTCCACCAGCTTGCTGCGCTTGCTGCACTGCCAGCCCGGCTGAGTGCCAGTGTCTCTGGCGAACAGTGCGCGCCTGCCATCAGCCAGCTTGCCCCCATTGGTGCAGCCGACACTGCCACTCCCCCAGCCAAGGTGCGACGAGCTGCTGCTGAGACTGATGCTGGCCAGCCACAGCTGCAGCAGTCACCAGCCGACCCCTCCCGGGCCGGGCCTCGTCTAGGCCGACCCCCAAGGGCATCTGCCGACACGCATTGTCGCCCTCATGAGCCTTCCCCCAGCCTTGCCACAGCCACAGGGCCCAGGTTGAGGCGGAGCAGCAGGTCGGGCAGGGGCCGGAGAAGCCTGTCTAAGGACTCGCCCTCTCGGCACACCCAGTAGAGTGTGGTGATAGCGGTTTTTTTTATATGGAGGGGCTTGTGTTCTGCGGGGGGATTATTTTGGTAAGGCCGAAGATCAAGGCATTTTTTGTTTTTATGGGGGTGTTTGTGTTGTGGAGGGGGGGGCTTATTTTTGTAAGGCCGATGATGAAGGCCATTTGGATGGGCAAGTTTTGTTAGTCCTCCCCAGGTTTTGGGAGTGACAGATGTTTTTGACTGTTTTTTGGGGGTCTTGTCTGTTTTTCTGTTTCATGTGGGAAGGGCCCTGAGTTTGTGAAATAAAGCTTTTTATTTATTCAGCATGTCCAGGTGTCATGTTTCAAGTGGTTGTTGCGTTAACCGGCTGAGGGCTTGCGGAGCGGCTGCCTTCAGGTGCGTTCATTGCCACAGGCCATTCCCTGACAGGGGGCCTAGAAGTGTCGTTCAATAAGCCACCGGTGGACGGCCCTTGGACCTTGTGGCTCCCTCCTGGGCTGGTACTCCTCCTCCTCCTCCTCCTCCTCCTCATGGTCCTCCTGCTCATCCTCCTGAGGTGGTGGTGCAATGTCAGGTGGCAGTGCCTGAGTCCTGCGGATAGCCAGGTTGTGCAGCATGCAGCACACGACGACGAACTGGGAGACTCTATCCGGCGAATACTGTAGAGATCCGCCGGAACGATCCAGGCAGCGGAACCGTTGCTTGAGGACGCCTATCGTTTGCTCTATGATGTTCCTTGTGGCTTGATGGCTTTCGTTGTATGCCTCCTCCGCTGGGGTCCTGGGCGCGCGGAGCGGGGTCATGAGCCATGTACACAAAGGGTAGCCCTTGTCCCCGATAAGCCATCCCCTTGGTGGAGGCTGTGCCTCGAACATGTCAGCCACAGTAGTCTGGCGCAGGATGAATGCATCGTGGCTGCTTCCTGGAAAGCGGGCATTGACAGCTAGGATGCGCTGCCTGTGGTCACACACCAGCTGTACATTGAGGGAATGGTAGCCCTTCCGGTTGTGGTAATCCTCGGCATTGTGGATAGGTGCCCGCATAGCCACATGCGTGCAGTGAATGGCGCCCTGCACCATGGGGAAGCCCGCGATCCTGCCAAATCCGACTGCACGCTGCTCCTGCCTCTGTAGGGTCATGGGGAAGGAGATGAATTGGTGTCTCCTCGCGAAAAGTGCATCGGTGACCTGCCGGATGCAGCGATGCGCGGCGAACTGGGAGATGTTCGCTATGTCCCCAGCAGCGGCTTGGAAGGAGCCGCTTGCATAAAAGTTCAGAGCCACCGTGACCTTCACTTCCACCGAGAGAGACGTCCTGCACATCAGCTGTGGACGCAGATCTCTGTGAAGCAGCTGGCAGATCTCTGCAACCACCTCCCTTCTGAAGCACAGCCTCTTAACACAATGCGCCGCAGTCATGGTGAGATAGGACACCTGCTGCCGGTATTGCCTGAGTGGGTAAGGCCTACGTTGCCGACGCCTGATGGCCCCTCTGCGTCTAGGCATGGCTGGCCCTCTCTCACAGCGTCTGTGAGCCCTTCGCACATAATGCTGCAACTGAGGGTTGCACCCCCATACAGCCCCCATAATAAAGTTGCAAACAGTGAAATCACAATGATTCAAATGTCAAAGCTCTGGCCAGAAGCCAAAAATACCTCTCCTATGTTGTCCCAAATCAGTTAGCTCTGTCCCTTGGTCTCTGTCCAGAAATCCAAAGCAGTAAAGTCATTGCAGCAAAATGGCTGGGCTTTATAGGTCAGTGTATGTGCCCTTTAATTAGCACTCCCCGAGGCCCACAGGGCCTCTGTTGCGTTCCACTTCACAGTTCTTAACAGCGCCACGCCCACATTGGGCGGGCGCCACTGAATTTCCGGTTTGGGGCGCACAAACAGCGTTGCACGACGAAATGACGTCATAAGCTGCGCGCGCAGCTGAGCGGGCGCAAACACTTTGCGCCGGCGCTAAATGGCAACTGAATTTGGGCGTAGGCGCAGATCGGTCTGCGCCCGGGCACTAAGTGCCTAGCGCTGGAAATATACCCCTCTTATGGCGTTAACGGCTGGCGAACGCAACTGAATTTCTAGGCCCTGATGTCTGTGTCAATATGCACGATCTTCTTGGAGATCCTCTCCACTTTGAGCCGGCAGTTTGTGGTGTCGATAGTAGCCATGGTGTGGAGATGCCGGTGTTGGACTGGGGTGGACAAATGTAAGAAATCACACAACACCAGGTTATTGTCCAACAGCTTTATTTGAAATCACAAGCTTTCGGAGCGCTGCTCCTTCGTCAGGTGAAGTGGAGAGATGCATAAAAACACAGCTTATATAGTCAGAGAATAATGTCAGATGTTTACAGGCAATCTTTCTAACTGCCATTTATCACACCTCGGCAGAGAGATAATCACAGCAATCAAATGTGTAAATGGTGTCCAAACAGGTCAGTCAGGAAAACATTACATCAAAGAACAATGAGGTGGGGTCACAAGGGGTCGAATGTTGCAGATACTGGGGTCTGTATGAAAAACAAAAAAACAGAAAAAAACACATTTTTTTGCTGGAAATCATAGCAGGTCCGGCCGCATCTGTGTGGAGAGAACAAACTCACCATGGACTACTCCTCAGAATCGGTTTCATTCTTGGACACATGAATCTCCATCAAAGACAGACACCTCAGCACTTCACTCTACCGCAAGCCCACGGACAACCTCACGATGCTCCACTTCTCCAGCTTCCACCCTAACCACGGTAAAGAAGCCATCCCATATGGACAAGCCCTGTGAATACACAGGATCTGCTCAGACGAGGAGGAACGCGATTGAAACCTACAGGCGCTGAAAGAAGCCCTCGTAAGAACGGGATATGACGCTCAATTCATCGATCGACAGTTCCGATGGGCCACTGCGAAAAATCGCATAGACCTCCTCAGAAGACAAACATGGGACACAACCAACAGAGTACCCTTCATCGTCCAGTACATCCCCGGAGTGGAGAAACTACGCCATGTTCTTCGCAGCCTTCAACATGTCATCGATGATGACGAACACCTCGCTAAGGCCATCCCCATGCCTTCACTACTCACCTTCAAACAGCCGCCTAACCTCAAACAGACCATCGTTCGCAACAAATTACCCAGCTTTCAGGAGAACAGCAACCACGACACCACACAACCCTGCCACAGCAACCTCTGCAAGACATGCCAGATCATCAACACAGATACCACCATCACACGTGAGGAAAGCACCCACCAGGTACATGGTACATACTCATGTGACTCGGCCAATGTTGTCCACCTCATACGTTGCAGGAAAGGATGCCCCGGAGCATGGTACATCGGCGAGACCATGCAGACACTGTGACAACGGATGAACGGACACCGCGCAACAATCGCCAGGCAGGAGTGTTCCCTCCCAGTCGGGGAACACTTCAGCAGTCAAGGACATTCAGCCTCCGATCTTCGGGTAAGCATTCTCCAAGGCGGCCTTCGAGACACACGACAACGCAAAATCGTCGAGCAGAAACTGATAGCCAAGTTCCGCACCCATGAGGATGGCCTCAACCGGGATCTTGAGTTCATGTCACGCTACATGTAACCCCACCTGACGTAGGGTCATCCAGACTCGAGTCATTGTTGGCTTGTTCTCTCCACACAGATGTGGCCGGACCTGCTGAGATTTCCAGCAAAAAAATGTTTTTTGTCTGTTTTTTTGTTTTTCATACAGACCCCAGCATCTGCAACATTTGACCCCTTGTGACCCCACCTCATTGTTCTTTGATGTAATGCTTTCCTGGCTGACCTGTTTGGACAGCATTTACACCTTTGATTGCTGTGATTATCTCTCTGCCAAGGTGTGATAAATGGCAGTTAGAAAGATTACCTGTAAACATCTGACATTATTCTCTGACTATATAAGCTGTGTTTTTATGCATCTCTCCCCTTCACCTGATGAAGGAGCAGCGCTCCGAAAGCTTGTGATTTCAAATAAAGCTGTTGGACTATAACCTGGTGTTGTGTGATTTCTTACACTAGAAAAGAGAAGACTTAGAGGTGACCTGATGGAGGTATTTAAAATTGTGAAGGGATTCAATAGGATAGGCATAGAGAAGATGTTTCCACTTGTGGGGGAATCCAAGATATTAGATAGTCACTAATAAGTCCAATGAGGATTTCAGGAGAACTTCTTTACTCAGAGAGTGGTGAGAATGTGGAATTTGCTACCACAAGGAATGGTTGAGGCGAATAACATAGGAGATTATTTAAGGGGAAGCTGGATAAGTACATGAGAAGAAAGGAATAGAAGCATATATCGATAGAGTGAAGTATGGTGCGAGAAGGCTTGTGTGGATCATAAACACCGGCATAAACCTATTGGGATGAATGGCTGGTTTCTGTGCTGCAAAATGCTATGTAATTCGATGTAATGTTCTATTGTCCCCACCCCATTTTTTTCTTTATCCCTGGAAACTTTTTGTTTTCTCCAAAATAAAGCTTTGGAGAGCATCAAGTGTTAATTTGGTAGTGCTGGTTGAAGGATAAAAATAGCACCATAGCTGTGAAGAAAGACAAATTTTACTCTGCACTGCAGTTTTATGAATCCTCTGTTGGGCATGACATGAATGGTGCTGCTTTTCTCACATCTTATCCTTATCATGGCTGTGGATGGAGGGAGGGGCTGGCGTGGCTGGGGAATGGATGAGCAGATGTTTTCCATGACTGGAACCTCAGCAAAAGAGCTTGCATTTTCTCCTGCCTTCAATACCTTCAGTGAGGGAAGGATGGGATAACCAATGGCTCAGTTGATGTTATTCAATTCCTTACAGTCTCGATTCATGTTCCATGGCGATGTAGTAATTTTCTGCTTCCATATCCTTGGTAGTATCATGGTGAATATATCGCGACATCTATGTTTGGTGACGGTGCTGGCTGGCGAGTCATCTATATTGAATCTGGCCCTTGCTGTTGCAAAGGATACGACTATACTTGGTAGAATTCTGTAACATCTGGTTTTGAGTTTAATTTGTGAATATCTAAAGACCTCTGAAACAAACTGAATGCACATCTGCACATGTAATAAGTTATTAATTAGCAGGATGTGAGCACAACAAAAAAATTGTTGTGAATATTGTAAAAAAAAAACAAATTTATGATAAATTCATGCACTTTACCAGTGTGAGTAATCTGCACACTGCAGGTGTTAGTGTTGTTTTAATCCTGTACAAATCTCGCAATAATTCCGAAATGATGAAAATTCTAAAATTTCAATACCGCAGTTGGAGCATTCGCCAACTCCCAAAAGGCTTAATTACTGAGAGCGGTTGTTCATAACTGATATATAAACATTGTACTCCCCTTGTATTAATAGTGTATTTTATAGCAAAAACAATTAATTATAGCAAACTGCCAAAACAAACCAAAATGCTTAGTAGACAAAAGTAAAAATAAACATAATTGAGGGTTTTTTGCCAACCTAGCTGGTCCAAAATATTCTGTACATAAATCAAGGTTCACATTAATTAATGGAGCCATCAACCTTGCACTTTTAAATGGTTCCCCGTTTAAGGAAATTCATACCAGCAACATGCGCTCACGTTTGAACTCTTTAATTTGTTGGCCTGCAATTAAAAGTTAATTTAGGCTGCAGTTAGTAATTCTGCAGTGCTATGTTGAGCTATATTGCCGACTGCTCTTTGTACTGAGCTCTGTTCGTGCATAGTGCTCCACTCCCAGGTGGCTAATTTTAGTGTTACGAGTACACAGGTGGCAGAAGAATTTTTCACATAACATCAAAAAGTGTCAAAAATAAATTTTGAAAGTTCCAGCTGACTTCCTGAGTATTTTTAAAATGCGGCTTTGCATTGGGATGCTATACCCAGTTGTAAAGTCTAAATGATGGGAAACAGCCTGCTGGACCTGGTCTGACAATTCTGGTTCTAGTGTGCTCAGGGGTCAGGCGACTGACATGGCACCCGAATTATTTTGCAGCAGTGTGCGATCCAAACTGCTTTGCACTGGTGCAAAAGTAATAGTATAACTGGAGCCTTACTAAGTGCCCCTGTTGTTTGTACTGTGTACGCCAGTCAGGCTGGTAAATATCAAGATATTGGCCCGTATTTTCCGATCGCAGGCCTCCCGCGGGCGGAGGCCTGCAATCTGGACAAATCTACGCCCTTACCTGAGGGCTCCCGGGACGCACTTGCCTCCTGGGCCTCTCCAAACTGCAAGTGCGCAGGGCCCACGTATCCCAGAGGCGCAGGCAGTTCGCAGCATCCCTGGGATCACATGGGCCATGGGGAGCCAATCACAGAAGGGAATCTCCCTTCATACTCTTGACAGGAAGACCTGTCAAATATATGAATGGAGATCACCCCAAAAACATAGTAAAATGTTAAATACATTTTTTAAATCACATTTTTAAAATGACTTGAAATTACAATAAATTAAGTATTTTAAACAAAAATTTAATTTAAAAAAAAAAATAATTAAAGTTTTTTACAGGGCTAGAAATAAACTTACCTATTTTTAAATGATATAAATCAGCGAAATTTTTGTTTTTTACTTTTTTCAACTCTTATCCTGGTAAAAACCGGCCTTATGCTTGCTTTTACCAGGCGCAAGTATTGTAAGTGTTTTCTGCGGGTGGAGGGTCTCCAAAAAGCAAAACTATCCGCCCGCAGAGGCCCTTCTCCCGAGCAGCTGGAGGATCTGTCAGGCCCATTCTTGACAGATCGGAAATGCCGGTTTTCAGCACATGCCTGAAACTAGCATTTCCGATGTCCCTACGGGTAGTGCGTACCTACCCGTAGGGATCGGAATATCTGGGCCATTGTACCTGTATACATGGAATTTGTGAACTCTCCCATTAATAAAAATTAAAAGCGGACTTAAATTTCAAATAATTGAGGGAATTTGTAACCACCGACTTGCTATATTGATTAGCAATTGGATAGCTTACTCGTTTTTTCATATTTGTCATTCAGCTCTGCCACAAATGCGATGGCTTGAATGGTCGGTTTCTGTGTTGTAATATTCTAACACTGCTTGATTCCCTTTTCCCTTTTGTGCCATTTCTCATCATTTTGCTTTTGCAGTATTTAAGTAGTCAAGTTATGGGAGTATATTTGCCCTTGATAAGCTATTTGTGAGTTGATGAGGTGGGAGATTTGGACACAGGGTTATGAGTTATCATCACTCTGGAGGAAATATGATCTGAGTCACGGGCCTGGAATTCTGCAGACTGGATGCAGGGAGGATGTTTCCCCTGGCTGGGGGCTCTAGAACGAGGGGTCACAATCTCAGGATACGGGGTAGGACATTTAGGACTGAGATGAGGAGAAATTTATTCACTCAGAAGGTGGTGAACCTGTGGAATTCTTTACCACAGAAGGCTGTGGAGGCTAATTCACTGAATATATTTAAGGGTGTTTTTGTGACTGGAAGGCTGTTTCCAGTGGGGTTCTGCAGGGCTCAGTACTAGGTCCCTTGCTTTTTGTGGTATATATCAATGATCTAGACTTGAATATAGGGGGAATGATTAAGAAGTTTGCAGATGATACTAAAATCGGCTGTGTGGTTGATGCTGAAGAAGGAAGCTGTAAACTGCAGGAAGATATCAATAAATTGGTCAGGTGGGCAGAACAGTGGCAAATGGAATTCAATCTGAAGAAGTGTGAAGTAATGCATTTGGGGAGGGCTAATAAGGAAAGGGAATACACATTAAATGGTAGGACACTGAGTAGCATAGAGAAACAAAGGGACCTTGGAGTGCATGTCCACAGATCCCTGAAAGTAGCAGGCCAGGTAGATAAGCTGGATAAGAAGGCACACGGAATGCTTGCCTTATTTAGCTGTGGCATAGAATACAAGAGCAGGGGGGGTTATGCTTCAACTATATAAAACACTAGTTAGGCCTCAGCTAGAGAACTGCGTTCAGTTCTGGTCACCACTTTACAGGAAAGATGTGATTGCACTAGAGAGGGTACAGAGGAGATTTACAAGGATGTTGCTGGGAGTGTAAGGGGCAGTGTGTGTGGTCAGCTTTGCATCTGACTCCTGAGCGGTTCGAATCGCTCCCACTCCCTTGGTTCTAGACTTTGGACTTATTTGGGGGTTGTAATGAAATTGCAACAGACAACTGAGTTGGTGAAAAGAACTTGGATTTTATTTGAGACAAGAAAATATACACAACACAATAACCTTATCACTCTAAAAGGGGGAAACACTCCGGAATATATGAGGGAGAATGACAATAGAAAAAATACTTCACCCCTCCCAATCCCACTACATTAATTAGGTTGTGTTAGATCCGGGTATCTTAATGTTGTGTCCTTTCAATAATCAGACAAAGACTGCAGGGAACGATCAACAGGTGTTTACTGGATGAAGTTCAAAATGCAACTGACTGTACAGAGCGCCACTCAGGGCTTATATACAGGTGTGGTCACTGCCGGTACTGCAGGATACAGGAGCTGTAAAAAGTGGTTCTCCCTCTTAAAGGTACATACACTACAATTCCTCCCCTTTTAGATTAACAGACACTCATTTAACAATTAAATATCAAACTAATTACAATTAACACTTTTAACATGCAACATTAACTGGAAATAGTCTATTTATAAATTCAGTCTTTCGGGAGGCTTCCTGATTCTTTCTGGATAACGCCTTTCCCGAGTGTCTCATTCTTGGTGCGGAGGCAATTCTAACACCCTGTCGTCAGTTGATTCATCAGCTTCCAATGCTATTGTTTCTGAGGTAGATGCGACCTGTACGTCGGGTTCATCATCAGGTACATATGGCCGAGACATGGGGTTGACTCGTTCCTGTGACTCTAGGATCTGGTCAGCATGGCATCTCACAATGTTCTCCCCAACATCCACTGTGTACATTAGTGGCCCCTGCCGTGTGCATATTGTTCCTGGTTGCCATTTCTCTGTTCGGTAGTCGCGGGCCAAGACTGGTTGCCCTACATTGAAGCTCCTTGTCGGCTTCTCATTGATGTGCTGGAATTGCTTATTCTCAACATCTCTTCGTACATTTGGTCTGAGCAAATCCAGACGAGATCTCAACCTTCGGTTAAAGAACATCATGGCCGGGGCCTGGTTGGTGACTGCATGTGTCGCATTTCTGTAGGCTAACAGGAAATTGTCCACCTTATGCTGCAGTGAAATGTCGTCATCGCACATGACCTTTACTGCTTTTTTAAAGGTTTGTACGAACCTCTCAGCCAATCCATTTGTGGCTGGATGATACGGGGCGGATGTGTAATGGCTTACCCCATTGCTTTTCATAAATCTTCGAAACTCTTCGGACACAAACTGTGGTCCGTTATCAGAGCAAATCTGCTCTGGCAAGCCGTTCCTGGCAAAAATGGTCCGTAGGACTGCAGTAGTTTTCTCCGTGGTGGTGGAGGACATTTTGATCACCTCAGGCCATTTCGAGTGCGCATCCACGGCTATTAAAAACATTGAGTCCATGAATGGACCAGCAAAATCAATATGCACCCGTTGCCATGGAGATGAGGGCCACTCCCATGGGTGTAGAGGGGCATGTGGTGGTGCATTTTGGACCTTCTGACATCCTGAGGACTTCTTTGTCAGGTCCTCGATTTGCTGATCGATCCCCGGGCACCACACATAAGCCCTAGCAAGGCTTTTCCTTTTCACCACTCCCAGATGACCTTCGTGAAGTGTATTGATTTCTTTGTGGGTTCAATGATGAGACATTTATGAAAGAGAATGAGTTTTAATCTAAAGTCTGTTCAACTCTTTTATACAGCTTTTACAGGAGACACGATGCTGTGATGCATCTAGAACGAAACTGAAACTAAACCAATTGCCTTGCGTCTCTCGGTCACATGCCCTCTGCTGGTCAGGCACAAGCAATCAATACATGCAATCATGCTATTAAGGCATCATAATCGAACAGGCAAATACCATCTCTATTTGCTGATATCATTACATCTCCTTTTCATAAAACAAAAGTATTTTACTTTTAACGAACAACATGTTTTCTTCGTATTAATCTGCATTTTAACTGTAACACTTAATGAACTTACATTATCATTATCATGATCAAGGTTTTTTAACCTTGCTTTGTGTGTTCACATGAAATATGTCAATACATTAGAACTTGAAGAAAGAATAAGATAACATTACTTCCTTCTATAACAATAGTCCTTAAATTTGCTCAATGAGTCTCTCAGGAGGCTTCATGTGTCTTGAGGATTTTCTGATTGATTGTCCTTGAATCTGAGTTGTTGCCTCAGATGATGGTTTCTCAGCTGTGTGATCAGGTTGTTCAACAGTATCAGTCTCTTGACCTGCTGTGGCTGGTCCCATGAGAAGATCTCAATGATTTCTTCTCAGAACAGCACCCTCATCTGTCTGAATGGTGTATGATCTTGGTTGAACTTCACTCAGGACAGTTCCCTTCTGAGTCCATGTGTTTGTTTTGTCTTTCAACCTTACTTGGTCACCAGTGTGGAGTTCAGGTAGGTTTTGTGTTCCTCTGTCATAGTAGTACTTTTGCTTTTCTTTCTGTTGCTCTTTGAACTTCCTCACTTTCTCCCCCTCTTTTGTTTTCAGGAGGTTCTCCGGGATGGGTAGGTTTGACCTTAGCCGACGTCCCATAAGGAGTTGGGCTGGTGGCTTACCACACTCGAGCGGCGTTGTGCGGTATCCAAGCATGCTCTGGTAGAAGTCAGTTCCACTGTCTTTTGCCTTGAACATCAGTCTTTTCACTGTCTGGACCGATTTTTCCACTAGACCATTGGACTGTGGAAAGTGAGGACTTGATGTTGTGTGGACAAAGTCCCACTCTTTGGCAAAGTGTCGGAAACTTGCATTGTAAAACTGAGGTCCGTTGTCTGTGAAGACCTCGCTTGCCACGCCATGTCTGGAGAATATGGCTTTCATACATGTTATCACAGCATCTGCAGTGGTGGTGTGCAGTCTACAAACCTCTGGATACAGGGAGTAATAGTCTGTGACTACAAGATAGTCCTTCCCTTGACATACGAATAGGTCAGCGCCTACCTTCTGGTAAAGTCTGTCTGGTGCTGGGTGTGGCTTTAGTGGTTCTACCGGATTGCTTGCTCGATATTTCAGGCATATTGTGCAGTTTGACACCTCATTTGTCACATCTTGGTTGATTCGTGGCCAGTACATCACCTCTCGTGCTCTTTTCTTACACTTTTCGATTCCCAGATGTCCTCCATGGATCCTTTTTAGCATCTCTTTTCTCAGACTCTTTGGGATAACTATTTTACTTCCTTTGCAGATGATGTCTTTGACCACTGATAGTTCCGCCCTGCAGTTCCAGTACTCTGCCATGTCAGGTGAGCAGTCTTGCTTCATGTTGGGCCATCCATCCAAGATGCTTTTCCTCAGTCGTCTCATTGTTTCATCTTTGTTTGTCTCAGTCTTTATGAGCTCCATTTTTGCATCTGCTATGGGCAGTGCACTTGTGATCATGTCCACGTAGGCGTTCACTTTTTCATCCATTGTGGTGTTTGCGGGCTCACTTGGGTCTACAGCTCTGGACAACGTGTCTGCTGTATACATCAGCTTACCCGGTGTGTACGCAACATTCAGTGTATAGCGTTGCAGCCTGATCATCATTCTTTGTATTCTAAGCGGACAGCTATTTAGTGGCTTTTGGAACAATGCAATCAAGGGCTTATGGTCAGTCTCTACACTGATTGCTTGTCCTGCCACAAACTGGTGAAATCTTTCACAGGCGTATGTGATGCTGAGCAGCTCCTTTTCTATTTGAGCATATCGCGTCTCCGCGTCTGTCATTGAGCGCGATGCATATGCAATAGGTTGCCAGTAGTCATATTGTTGCAGAAGAACGGCACCGAGCCCACTCTGTGATGCATCTGATGATATCTTGATGGGTCTCGCTGGGTCATAAAACCTCAGAACTGGTTCCTCTGTGAGCAGTTTCTTTAGATCGCTCCATGACTTCTCATGCTCATGATTCCATTCCCATCCTATGTTCTTTTCAGTTAGTCTTCTCAGTGGCGCCATCTTTTCTGAGAGGTTGGATATGAATTTCCCCATGTAATTGATCATTCCATTAAACCTCTGCACATCCTTTTTGCATTGTGGCTTTGGCATATTCTCAATGGCGGACACCTTTCTGGGATCTGGTCTGATGCCCTCACTGCTAAGGATATCTCCCACGAATGTCAGTTCTGTCACCCCGAGCTGCATGGATGTATGACCGGTGTCATACTTTTATCTACTCTGATCGTGTGTTCTCCTGGAATGTAGCCTAGACCCTTAAATAGGTCTTTGTACTCTTTCATGAGTTCATCATAGACTGTCTCTCCTTCGCTTTCCACAATGAGGACTCTCTTTACCAGGTTCAGTCTCTCACAGGCTTTTAAACCTAGTATGGCTTGCACCTCCTTTGGCACCACGATTAATGCTAACGTGTGCTCTCTGTCCTTGTGTGTTACTTTGACAATGCATTTTCCTTTCACTGGTATTTCAGTACCTGAGTATCCTGTCACTTTCACTTTGATTCCATGTATCTTTGGTCTGGGTCTAATTTTCTTAAAATCAGTCTCTGATATCACATTAACTTGTGCTCCAGTATTCAATTTAAATGGAATGTGTATGTCATTCACTTTTAGTGTCAACATCCAGTCTCTTTCTTCTTTTTTGTTTTCAGACACAACATCTACATTGAAATCCTCTATGTCGCTTTCATCTACTGCATGGACCTTGCTTTGTTGCATTTGGTTCTTACAGCAACGGGCATAATGGTTGTTCTTGTTGCAACTATTGCATTTTTTACCATATGCTGGACACTTTTTTGGTGGATGCTGTGTACCGCGTCGACTACATGGCTTTCGATTGTCCCTTTCATTTTCGTTCGCTGGCCACGCCTCTTTTTTCACATTGGCGCTCTTTTTGTTAAACGGTTTGTGTCCGTTCTTACTCACTGCATCCACGTTGCAGCTACTGTCACTGAACAGCTCCTTTGCCTGCGACTTCACAGTTTCTGCAGCCCTAAACAGTGCTATGGCTTTTCTCAGGTCTAGATCTTGCTCTCTTAGCAGTCTTTCCCTTAGACCATTATCTGGAATACCACACACCAGTCTGTCTTTTATCAGTGAGTCTGTCAGTCTCCCAAATTCACACAATTTGCTTCCGTTTCTCAGTTCAGTCACATACTGATCAATAGTCTCACCCGTTTTCTGTACACATGTGAAAAATTTGTGCCTCTCAAACGTCACGTAATGTTTAGGTATGCAGTAGGCCTCAAAGTGTTCCATTATTTTATCTAGCTTCATTTTGTCTCCATTAGCAGCGAATGTGAAGTTATTATACACCTCCAGCGCGTCATCACCCACGACATGTAAGAACAGTGATGATTTCCTTTCATTACTTTTCTCGTCAGCTCCGATTGCTGATAAATACAACCCCACACGTTGTTTGAACCTTCTCCAATTTTCAGCCACATTACCTGTCAACTGAAGCGTCGCCGGTGGGTGTAAACCTTCCATTTTTCACTTCGTTAGCTATTCTCCAATGGTAAGCAACGATGTTCTCTTTTGGCTTGCTAATTTGTGGAGAGCTGATTTAACTTCAGGTTTTTTCTCTTCATCTCTTTCAATCACTACTGACACCATGTATTGATTTCTTTGTGGGTTCAATAATGAGACATTTATGAAAGAGAATGAGTTTTAATCTAAAGTCTGTTCAACTCTTTTATACAGCTTTTACAGGAGACACGATGCTGTGATGCATCTAGAACGAAACTGAAACTAAACCAACTGCCTTGCTTCTCTCGGTCACATGCCCTCTGCTGGTCAGGCACAAGCAATCAATACATGCAATCATGCTATTAAGGCATCATAATCGAACAGGCAAATACCATCTCTATTTGCTGATATCATTACATGAAGCTCATTGAGCACTCTCTCCCTTAACTTGGGTGGAATTACCACTCGGGATCCACACATCAAGGTCCCCTGGCATACTGACAGCTGTTCTCTTCTGGATGAGAATGCTGGCAACGGTGAGTCGCCATGTGCTAGCCATGCCTTCACCATCAAAGCACATACCCGAGACAGTGTCGGGTCATTTCGGGTCTCCTTCTCTATACCAGCGTTAGTTACTGGCAAGCATTCAATTATAGTCGAATGAAATATTTTGACAGGATCCACTGCTGGTGCTTCCTCCGCAGTAGGCAGTGGCAAGCATGATAGCCCATCAGCGTTTCCATGCTGTTTCGTGCCCTTATACTCGATATCATATTGGTGCGCCCCTAGAAAAAGGGACCATCTTTGTAGCCGTTGCGCAGTCATCACCGGAACGCCCTTCTTTGGATTAAAGATGGAGACAAGTGGTTGGTGGTCAGTCAGCAAGGTGAACTTCTGCCCGTGTAGATAGTGATTGAACTTTTTCACTCCCCACACTAGGCTGAGGGCCTCCCTGTCAATCTGGGCATAGTTACGCTCGGCTGAGGTTAGTGACCGAGACGCAAAGTCTACTGGCCTCTCCGAGCTGTCCGGGAATTTGTGCGACAGCACCGCTCCAATGCCATAGGGTGATGCATCACACGCCAACTGAATTGGTAGTGCTGGGTTGAAATAAGCCAACACCTCTTTCGATGTGATCAATGATTTGCTCTTCTGGAAAGCTCGTTTACATTCGTCACTCCACTCCCATGGTACCCCCGTTTGCAGTAGGGTGTTCAGTGGGTGTAGTACGGTAGACAAATTCGGCAAAAACTTATGGTAGTAGTTCACCAGCCCGAGGAACGACCTCAGTTGTGACACATTTTCCGGTGCTGGAGCCTTGACTACTGCCTCAATCTTTTCAGGGGACTTATGTAACCCCTTTTTATCAATAACGTGGCCACAATACGAGATCTGCTCCTGCAAAAACTCGCATTTGTGGCGATTAGCTCGGAGCCCATATTCCTTCAATCTAGTGAGCATCTGCTCCAGGTTGGCGAGGTGATCACTGTCATTTTCGCCCGTGACCAGGATGTCGTCCAAATAATACTGGGTCCCTGGAATCCCTTGCAGGATTTGATCCATTGCCCTTTGCCAAATAGCCGGAACTGATGCTACCCCGAACATCAGCCGGTTGTATTGGTAGAGACCTTTATGAGTGTTGATCGTGAGGTACTGTTTCGAGGATTCTTCTACCTCCATTTGCAGGTACGCCTGGGCCAGATCAATCTTAGTGAAGCATTTCCCTCCAGATAGCGAGGCGAAAATATCTTCAATCCGCGGAAGCGGATATTGTACAGTGTGAAGGATTGGCTTCACTGTCACTTTAAAGTCCCCACAGATGCGAATCTTCTTTGGTTCCCCAGGCGTATTACTCAACGACCTCTTCATTACAGGAACGATGGGTGTAGCCCACTCACTCCAGTCCACTTTGGACAGTACTCCTGAATGTTCCAAACCTTCCAGCTCTGCTTCGACGGCTGGGCGGATCGCATAAGGTACCAGTCTGGCCTTAAAAAACTTTGGGCTTGCGTTTTCTTCCATTTTGATCGTCGCTGTTATGCCTTTAGTGTTCCGAGTCCCTGCTGGAACACTTCTTATGCGTCAGTTAGCATTTTTGACAGTCGTCCAGATGTGACGTCGTCATCCTTTTTGGCATCTACAGTCAGTGCTTGTATGGAATGCCAATCTAGCTGTATCTTCCGGATCCATTCACGTCCTAGTAGTGGTGGTCCTCCATCTGGCAATACATATAGGTTCATTTTTGGTGTTTCCTTGCCGTTATATATAACGTTCACCCTTATAGAAACATAGAAGATAGGAGCAGGAGTAGGCCATTCAGCCCTTCGAGCCTGCTCCACCATTCAATGAGATCATTGCTGATCATCCAAATTCAGTACCCTGTCCCTGCCTTCTCCCCATATCCCTTGATCCCTTTAGCCTTAAGAAATATATCCAACTCTTTCTTGAATATACTTAATGAACTGGCTGTAGTGTCCGTGTGTAGATAAAGACACTGAAGACAGGAGTTGGTTCATCGGTATTTACTAAGCAAGTCTGGGGGGGGATTCTAAAGGATATACACAATACACAGGCTTATATAGCCCAAGTTGCAATTACCGGCATTGCGCACACCTGGGGCTCTTAAAGGCACATACACCACAATTGCTCTTAAAGGCACATACACCACAATTCCTCCCCTTCTAGCTAACTAGTACATCATATTTTAAGTAATTATTAATTACATGTTATATGCAAAATAATATACATTGCTGTATTAATTAATTATAAGTTAGTCTCTCAGGAGGCTTCCTGACTCGGGCCGGATAACGCCTCGGGGGTGTAGTAGTTTCTGGTGGTGTAGTAGGTTCTTCTGGCAAGGCTGATTCGGCTTGAAGGCCAGTTTCGGGTTCATCGGGTTCCAGTATCACTGGATTGGAGGTAGATATGGGTATCTCTACTTCATTGTTAGATGTATAGCGTGGTGGTGTAGGTTGTCCCTTTTTGGATGACTTGATGATTTGGTCAGCATGGCGCCTTATTATGCTCTCTCCGATGTCCACGGTATACATCTGTGGTCCTAGTCGTGTGCAGATAGTTCCAGGCTGCCATTTCTCGGTACGGTAGTCCCGGGCCAAAACCGGTTGGCCTATCTGGAAGGCCCTAGTTGGCCTTTCATTCATGTCCTGAAACTGCCGGTTCTCCACGTCCCTTCGGATGTTGGGCTTGACCAAATCCAGCCGGCATCTTAGGTTTCTATTGTAGAACATCATGGCGGGAGTTTGGTTTGTAACCATATGTGTTGCATTCCTATATGCAAATAAGAAGTTATCCACCTTGTGCTGAAGTTTTATGTCTTCATTACCCATGGCCTTTATGGCCTTCTTAAAGGTCTGGACAAACCTTTCAGCCAATCCATTGGTGGCGGGATGGTATGGGGCGGACGTGTAGTGCTTTACCCCATTGTTCTTTAAGAACTTTCTGAATTCTTCGGACACAAATTGCGGTCCATTATCAGAACATATCTGTTCCGGCAGCCCATTCCTGGCAAATATGGTCCTTAATACTGTGATGGTTTTTTCCGTGGTGGTGGAGGACATCTTTATTACCTCCGGCCACTTGGAGTGTGCATCAACTGCGATTAAGAACATTGAGTCCATAAATGGACCAGCAAAGTCGATGTGCACCCTTTGCCAGGGAGATGAGGGCCACTCCCATGGATGTAGAGGGGCCTGTGGCGGAGCATTTTGGACCTTCTGGCATCCTAGGCAGCTCTTGGTCATGTCTTTGATGTCTCCATCGATTCCTGGCCACCATACAAACGCCCTAGCTAGGTTCTTCATTTTCACTCCACGCAGATGCCCTTCGTGAAGCTCCTTTAGCACTTTATCCTGGAGTTTGGGTGGAATCACCACTCTGGATCCACACATCAAGGTTCCTCAGCACACTGACAGCTGTTCTCTTCTTTGCGAGAATGCTGGCAACAGTGGTTCGCCATGTGCTGGCCATCCCTTCATTGTTAAATCGTAGACCCGTGAGAGAGTAGGGTCATTTCTTGTCTCCCTTTCAATGGCAGAATTTGTCACCGGTAGACATTCCACTATGGTAGAGTGGAATATCTCTACTGGGTCTACTGTAGGTGCCTCTTCTATCGTTGGCAACGGCAGGCGCGATAAACCGTCAGCATTCCCATGCTGTTTTGACCCTTTGTATTCAATGTTGTATTGGTGTGCCCCTAGAAAAAGGGACCACCTCTGTAGTCTTTGTGCCGTCATAATGGGGACACCTTTCTTAGGGTTGAATATGGAGATGAGGGGTTGATGGTCAGTCAGCAAGGTAAATTTTTGTCCGTGTAGGTAATGGTTGAATTTCTTCACTCCCCATACCAGGCTGAGTGCTTCCCTGTCTATCTGGGAATAGTTACGCTCAGCTGAGTTCAATGAGCGTGACGCAAAAGCTATCGGCCGTTCCGAGCCATCAGGGAATCTATGGGACAATACCGCTCCTATGCCGTAAGGGGATGCATCGCACGCCAGTCTGATTGGTAGTGATGGGCTGTAATGAGCCAAAACTTTCTCGGATGTGATTAAGTCTTTACATTTATGGAAGGCACGTTTACAGTCTTCGTTCCATTTCCAAATCACTCCTGTGCGTAGAAGATCATTAAGAGGGTGTAGAATAGTTGATAAGTTCGGTAAAAATTTATGATAGTAATTTATTAATCCCAGGAATGACCTCAATTGTGAAACATTTTCAGGTGCTGGGGCTTTTATAACTGCTTCAATTTTTTCAGGTGACTTATGCAACCCTTCCTTATTAATTATGTGGCCACAATACGATATCTGATTTTGGAAAAATTCGCACTTGGGGCGATTTGCTCGTAGGCCCCGTTCTTTCAGCCTAGTGAGCACCTGCTCCAAATTGGCAAGGTGCTCGTTGTCATTTTCTCCTGTTATAAGGATGTCGTCTAGGTAGCACTGAGTCCCCAGAATCCCTTGCAGGACTTGCTCCATAGCTCTTTGCCAGATAGCTGGAGCTGATGCTACTCCAAAAACCAGTCGATTGTACTGGTACAGGCCTTTGTGTGTGTTTATTGTGAGATACTTTTTAGAGGTCTCCTCAACCTCCATCTGTAGATATGCCTGTGCCAAGTCAATTTTTGTGAAACGTTTTCCTCCGGATAGTGAGGCGAAAATATCTTCTATCCTCGGAAGAGGATACTGTACCGTGTGAAGGATCGGGTTTACAGTCACCTTAAAGTCCCCACAGATGCGAATTTTTCTCTGTTCCTCAGAGTTATTTTTCAATGCTTTTTTCATGACTGGAACGATGGGTGTTGCCCATTTGCTCCAATCTATTTTGGATAATACGCCTGCCTTTTCCAAATTCTCCAGCTCTGCCTCGACTGCCGGACGTATTGCGTATGGCACCGGTCTTGCCTTAAAAAATTTTGGAATTGCTGCATCTTCCACTTTTATTGAGGCGGTGATGCCTTTCAAGGTTCCTAGTTTCTCTTACACTTCTTTGGCGTTGGCCAAGATGTCTTTTAATCGTTCAGGTATGATGTCATCATTGTTTTTTTCCTTACTGGTCACCGTCAGTGCCTGAATGGAGTGCCAGTCTAAACGTATCTTCCTTATCCATTCACGTCCCAACAACGGTGGACCACCATCTTGTAGAATGTATAAATACAACTTTTGTATTTCTTTGCCGTTGTATACCACAGGCACCTTTATTTTTCCTTTGGGGTATACTTTCTGCCCCGTATATGTTTTTAAGATAATGGATGTGTCTTTTAGAGGTATATGCGAAAATAGCCTCTCGTAATCTCGTCGATTTATTACGGTTAGAGCTGATCCTGTATCTAGCTCCATTTTAACTGGGGACCCTGCTATTATGAGGGTAACCCAAATGGTCTGATAATCTTCATTGGCAATTACATTATGTAATTTGAGAGAGCTTAGTCTCTTGTTCCCGGAGTCGCTATCGCTCTTCTGGTCTTTGGAGCTACTGTCCGTCATCATTTGTACCTTTCTGTGCTTTTCCTTATTGATTCTCTTCCCGTTAGTGGATTTTTTATTTTCAGATCGGCATACACGTGGAATGTGTCCCATCTTTCCACATCGCCTGCATGCTTTTTCTTTGAACCAGCAATCCCTCTGGTCATGGTTGGATCTGCTGCAGCGATAACATCTCTTGAAACCCCGTGTCATTTCATGGGTGCCGAAGTCCTGTGGCCTTTGCTGTATCTTTGCCGCTCCTATTGCACTGAAAGCCTTGTCCAGTGTTAAATCTTTTCCAGAAGATACCTTTTTTTGTGTTTCTACACTTAGGGGATCGCAGATGAATTTGTCTTGCAGAGAATCTGCCAGTCCTGCCTCGAATTGGCAGTGTAGGGTATCAACAATCTCCTCAAAATTCTTGTCCATCGGTTCGGCTGGAGTGATTAAGTTGCGTAACAGCTTGTATGTTTCTGCGCCCATTAGATCCAGAAGCACTGAAGCTTTTTTTTCATCTTCTATTCCATTTGCGGTGCAAAACACCTCCACTCTTTCTACATATGTGGTCCAATCCTCTATCTTGTTATCAAAAACATCAATATTGCCAAAGTTAGGCTCTGTTTCGTTATCAAAAGCATCAATATTGCCAGACTTAGGCATTTCAAAAAAGATATGGCGCTTCCCGCGCTTTTTTTTTTCTCTGTAGCAACGATATGGCGATTCCTGCGCTTTCCCGCCGCTGCTACCGACAACGCTGTTTTACTGTGGTTTCCGTTTATTCACTGTTGGAGACTCGTTCCCGACGGAGGTCTAAACGCTGACCTGCTTGCCGCGCCGGCCGTCTCCCGAGTGCACTCTCCCAGTCCGTTATTGCTTGCCTCCGATTTCGCTGCCTGTCTCAGCTGTAGAGCCCGCCGCTGGAGCCCCAGCCTGACGTCCAGGAAGGATTAGCGCAGTACCTGCCACCAGCTTGGCCAGCTGGTGAAACCACAGTTTCTATTACTTCCTTGAGTCTTCTGGACGCTGGAGGAATCGATGTCCTTGAGGTGCTGCCGAATTGCAGGTAAGTCCGTTTCCACTTCGTCGCCACTGTAGTGTCCGTGTGTAGATAAAGACACTGAAGACAGGATTTGGTTCATAGGTATTTACTAAGCAAGTCTGTGGGGGGGTTCTAAAGGATATACACAATACACAGGCTTATATAGCCCAAGTGGCAATTACCGGCATTATGCACACCTGGGGCTCTTAAAGGCACATACACCACAATTGCTCTTAAAGGCACATACACCACACTGGCCTCCACCGCCTTCTGTGGCAGAGAATTCCACAGGTTCACCACTCTCTGGGTGAAGAAATTCCTCCTCATTTCAGTCCTAAATGGCTTACCCCTTATCCTTAGACTATGACCCCTGGTTCTGGACTCCCCGGCCATCAGAAACATCCTTCCTGCATCTAGTCTGTCCAGGCCTGACAGAATTTTATAGGTTTCGATGAGACCCCCTCTCAATCTTCTAAACTCCAGTCAGTATAAGCCCAATCGAAACAGTCTCTCCTCATACGTCATTCCTGCCATCCCAGGTATCAGCCTGGTGAATCTTCGCTGCACTCCTTCCATGGCAAGAACATCCTTCCTCAGGTAAGGCGACCAAAACTGCACACAATACTCAAGGTGTGGTCTCACCAAGGCCCTGTACAACTGCAGCAAGACATCCTTGTTCTTGTACTCGAACGCTCTTGCTACGAAGGCCAACATACCATTTGCCTTCTTAACCGTCTGCTGCACCTGCATGCTTACCTTCAGCGACTGGTGCACAAGAACACCCAGGTCTCTTTGCACTTCCCCTTCTCCCAATCTATTGCCATTCAAATAATAATCTGCCTTCCTGTTTTTGCCACCAAAGTGGATAACCTCACATTTATCCACATTATAGTGCATTTGCCATGTTTCTGCCCAATCACCCAACCTGTCCAAATCGTACTGGAGTTTCACGACATCCTCCTCACAGCATACCCTCCCACCCAGCTTTGTGTCGTCTGCAAATTTGGAGATATTACATCCAATTCCCTCGTCCAGATCATTAATATATATTGTGAACAGCTGGGGTCCTAGGACCGATCCTAGCGGTACCCCACTAGTCACTGCCTGCCACTCGTAAAACGACCCGTTTATTCCAACTCTTTGCTTTCTGTCCGCCAACCAGTTCTCTATCCAAGTCAATACCTTGCCCCCAATCCCATGTGCCTTAATTTTGCACGCTAATCTCTTATGCGGGACCTTATCGAAAGCCTTCTGAAAGTCCAAATACACCACATCCACTGGTTCTCCCTTATCTATTTTACCAGTTACATCCTCAAAAAGTTCCAGTAGATTAGTCAAGCATGATTTACCTTTTGTAAATCCATGTTGACTTTGTCCGATCCAGTCACTGCTTTCCAAGTGCTCTGCTATTACATCTTTTATAATGGACTCTAGCATTTTCACCACTACCGATGTCAAGCTTACCGGTCTATAATTCCCCGCCTTTTCTCTACCACCTTTTTTGAATAGTGGGGCAACATTAGCTACCCGCCAATCCATGGGTACCGTTCCAGAGTCTATCGAGTTCTAGAAGATGACCAGCAATGCATCTACTATTTCTAGGGCCACTTCCTTCAGTACCCTGGGATGTAGATTATCAGGCCCTGGGGATTTATCGGCCTTCAGTCCAATCAATTTTCCTAACACCATTTCCCTACAAATACTGATTTCTTTCAGTTCCACCCTTTCATCAGACCCTATGTTCCCCGGCATCTCTGGGAGGTTATTTGTGTCCTCCTTTGTGAAGACAGAACCAAAATATGTATTTAGTTGGTCTGCCATTTCTTTGTTCCCCATTATAAATTCCCCCGATTCTGACTGCAAGGGACCTACGCTTGACTTCACCAATCTTTTTCTTTTTTTGCCCCATGTACGTCTTCAAGACATTCTTTGCATCTCTCAAGGGTATATATGAGAATAGCCGCTTGTAGTCCCTTCGGTTTATGACTGTTAGGGCTGATCCTGTGTCCAATTCCATTTTCACTTGGACTCCTGCTATCTTGAGCGTGACCCAGATAGTTTGGTGATCCTCCGTTTTGATCACATTATGTAGTTTCAGACCACCCAGCTCCTTGCTTCCGGTGTCTGTATCACTCTTCTGTTCGTCTGAACTACTCTCCTTCACCTTATGTACCTTCTTGTACTTCTCCTGTGGAGATTTCTTGCTGCTGGTTTTCTTTCCCGACCTGCAGACTCTTGCTATGTGTCCTACTTTTCCACACTGTCTGCACACTTTGTCCTTGAACCAGCAATCATTATGGTCGTGTGTTGTTCTGCCGCAGCGATAGCACTTCACTGTTCCGTATGACATTTCATTTGTGCCATATTCTTGTGGTCTCCGTTGTATCTCTGCAGCGCCCCGTGCGGCTGCTTCGTGTGATACTGCCATGCTGAAAGCCTTGTCCAGCGTTAGATCCTTTTCTGATAGAAGCCGTTTCTGGGTTCCTTCACTTTGAAGCCCACACACAAACTTGTCCCTTAAAGTATCTGCTAGTCCCGTTCCAAACTGGCAGTGTTTCGATAGCTTGCGCGGTTCCGTTAAAGACTCAGCATTACTTTCATCTTTATGCTGGTTCCTTTTGTGAAATTTAAATCTTTCTGCTATCAGCAGCGGTGTGGGGTTTAAGTGGTCCTGTAGGATTGACACTATGTTTTCAAAACCCTTTTCTACTGGCTTCTCTGGGGTTACTAGGTTTCGTAGTAAGCCATACGTTTTTGCACCCATTGAATTCAACAATACCAGCGCTTTCTTGTCATCTGGCACTTCATTCGCCTTGCAGTATACTTCTATGCGTTCGACATATGTCGTCCAATCTTCGACTTCATTGTCGAACGCTGTGATACTGCCACTCTTTGGCATTTTTGGGTGTGATTAGACTGGCTTAAAATGGCGTCTCCCGCGTTTTCCTTTCTTCCCCGCTGCGGCTTAAAATGGCATCTCCCGCGCTTTCCTTTCTTCCCCACTGCGGCTTAAAATGGCGTCTCCCGCACTTTCCTTTCTTCCCCCGCAGCGGCTTAAAATGGCGTCTCACGCGCTGCTGCCAACGCCGCTCTCAGCGGTCCTCCTGGCAAATGGCGATGCCCTGTGGGCCTCGCGCGCTGCTCCTGTGCTGCTGCCAATGCCGTTCTCTGCGGTCCTCATGGCAATGGCAGCGCCTCGCGTTTTCCTGTGCGCCTCTCTCCCCTGTTGACGCTGCTCGGCCCCTGAACACCGGCTGCGCTCTGCTCTCTCTCGCCTCTCTCCCCCGTTGACGCCGCTCGGTCCCTAACACCGGCTGCGCTCTGCTCTCTCTCATTGACGCTGCTCGGCCCTTGAACACCGGCTGCACCCCGTGCGCTCTGCCCTCCCTCTCTCCCCCGTCGACGCTGCTCGGCCCTTTCTGTGCCGCTCGGTCGGCTCTAGCCGCTGCTGTCCGGGAAGGGTCTGCGCAGCACCTGCTGCCAGCCCATTTTGCTGGACCTCCGTGGCTGGAAGGCCAAGCCTGGCTCTCGACAGCCTCCCCTGCGATGCCCGTGCTTCTGGACTTGACCTCCTTATGCAGAGTTGCAGCTAGGTTCGAATCTTCTCGTCGCCAATGTTAGATCCGGATCTGTTAATGCTGTGTCCTTTCAATAATCAGACAAAGACTGCAGGGAACGATCAACAGGTGTTTACTGGATGAAGTTCAAACTGCAACTGACTGTACAGAGCGCCACTCAGTGCTTATATACAGGTGTGGTCGCTGCCGGTACTGCAGGATACAGGAGCTGTAAAAAGTAGTTCTCCCTCTTAAAGGTACATACACTACAGGTTGGACTCCAGAGGACCAGGGAAAATGCTCACCAAACAACTTTCTTGACAGTTGTAGAGGTTCGGGGTTTTGGGGTTCTCTAGGTATGTCAGTTGGGGTTGCCGTACCTCGGACGTGGCAGAAGACTTCACCTGCATTGGTTTTTCAGTCTCCGCATGTCCGCTGATACGGTCGGGTGCGTATTGGATCTATCGGGTAAGTACCCAATTTCCTTTGGTTAGGTATAGGGTTTAGAGACTTTTTCATCAAATTTTACCCAGGGGTAAGTCAGGATAGGTTGTAGAGTGGAAACAAGCTTGCGAATCTTCGGTTTCTTCCAGGTTGGTTTCTTGTTGGTCGCAGTGGCCCAATATTACCTAGTTGTTGGTAATATTGTTGGTTGTTTGTTTCTTGGGGCCCTTGGTTGCTGCGGTTCCTTTCCCCTTTCCTTCCGTTCTCCTTCTGTTGTCCTTCCGTCGATTGATTGTCCCGAGGCTGATGTGTCTTTCGAATCAGCTGTGTCTCTGTCGTTGTTCCGAAAGGACTGTTTCAACTGAAAAAGCAGGCCTCAATTATACCATTTGAGGTCTTGCTTATCTGCCCGCCAAATCTTCTCTGGCCCATTGTCAATTTTGGCGGGCTCATTAACTTTAATAGTTTAAAATTCCTTAACGGGTTCCGAGCTGGTCTCATCTATTTTTAATTGACTTAAGTTGGTGTAAACTAGATTCGGGATGGTCCATCAAAACCTAAATTAGTGTTTAATGGCTGTTTAATCTTTAGTCTGATTGGTGAGTTTTGTCTTTTCCTGCTGGGGTCAGGGTCCCTTTTGTTGATCAGTGGCATGTACTGCATTATGCATATTCTTGATGGCTCTGTAATTTTGGCGGGAACTGCCCTTCCATAGATCTATTGTCATTTATGTGGAATGACTGAGACAGTCCAGAACATTCCCAGACAATTTGGCCTATGCCAATACTCAAACTGTTTGTTTTACAGAGGCTCATCCCAACCCCTTTGTTGCAACCTTCCACAGTTCTGGACATGTCCTTTTTAAAATAACCAAAATCCTGGGGTTTTAACTTTAAGCCCCTTTTCAGCCCAATATTCTTTAAAACAGTAATCTTCTTGGTTTGAGGGAAGCTGCAGAATTTTGCGAACCTTACAGGAGTAGAGAATCTTAGCTATGAGGAAAGACTGGATAGGCTGGGTCTGTTTTCCTTGGAACAGAGGAGGCTGAGGGGAGACCTTATTGAGGTGTATAAAATAATGAGGGGCATAGATAAAGTGGGTAGAAAGGACCTATTTCCCTTAGCAGAGGGGTCAAAAACCAGGGGGCACAGATTTAAAGTAATTGGTGGAAGGTTTAGAGGGGATTTGATGTGCTATTAATTAATCATAAAAGACGGAGAGTTAGGAGAGTAACTAAAAGGCTTTTATTAACAAAGAACAGAGCATGCCTCTCGTGGTTGACTGGTTTCCAAGAAGGCAGGGGGCTGCAGAGCAGTCACCTTTATACCTGGGCGTGTGGGTGGAGCCAGGGGCGGAGCCAGCTGAGGCATGCATAGATACAACAGTGTGCAACAACAACAACAATGGTCAGCAACAATAACAGTGGTTTACCACATTCACCCCTTGTTTAAATTTGAGTCCGGCGGGGTGAAGTGTACTAAAGGTTCGTGTAAGTAAGTCTATCAGGTGGCCTTGTATGCCGTCCTGATCGTCGTGGTGGCGGCGGTGATGGTGCAGCATCCAATGTTGAATCTGGCGTCTCATTGAGTGGTTGGGTGGTCAATGACGGGTCCTGGGGCTGTGGCATGCCGTCTACAGGGGTTGGGTTGTGGGTAGTGGTGGATGGCAATGGTAGTGTTTCAGGGGCACCCGAAGGTGCGAGGTCTCGTATGGAGACTGTGTCCTCCCGCCCGTCCGGGTACGCCACGTAAGCATACTGGGGGTTGGCGTGGAGGAGGCTCACCCTCTCGACCAGGGGGGCCGTTTTATGGGACCTCACATGCTTCCGCAGTAGGACAGGTCCTGGAGACGTCAGCCATGTCGGTAGCGAGGTCCCCGATGTGGACTTCCTGGGGAAAGTGAACATTTTTTCATGGGGGGTGGCATTGGTGGCCGTACAAAGCAGTGACCGAATGGAGTGGAGCGCCGCAGGGAGGACCTCCTGCCAGCGAGAGGTCGGAAGGCCCTTAGATTTTAAGTTTAAGAGGACGGCCTTCCAAACCGTCGCGTTCTCTCTTTCCACCTGGCCGTTCCCCCGGGGGTTGTAGCTGGTGGTTCTGCTTGTAGCAATACCTCTCGTGAGCAGGTACTGACGGAGTTCGTCGCTCATAAAGGATGAGCCCCGGTCGCTATGGATATAGCTAGGGAAGCCGAACAAGGCGAAAAGGTCATTCAGACATTTAATGACCGTGGTACTGGTCATGTCTGGGCAAGGGATGACAAACGGGAAACGGGAGTACTCATCAATTATGTTGAGGAAGTACACGTTGCGGTCAGAGGAGGGGAGGGGCCCTTTAAAATCGACGCTCAGGCGCTCGAAGGGGCGAGTGGCCTTGATCAGGCTTGCTCTGTCTGGCCTATAAAAATGCGGTTTGCACTCGGCACAGATTTGGCAGTTCCTGGTCATGGTCCTGACCTCCTCGATGGAGTAGGGCAGGTTACGGGATTTGATGAAATGGAAGAACCTGGTGACCCCCGGGTGGCAGAGGTCATTGTGGAGGGTCTGCAGTCTATCAGCCTGCGTGTTGGCACATGTACCACGTGATAGGGCATCTGGGGGCTCATTGAGTTTCCCGGGCCGGTACAAGATATCGTAATTGTAGGTGGAGAGTTCAATTCTCCACCTCAAGATCTTGTCGTTCTTGATTTTGCCCCTCTGCTTATTATTAAACATAAAAGCCACTGAACGCTGGTCAGTGAGCAGGGTAAATCGTTTTCCGGCCAGGTAATGCCTCCAATGTCGCACCGCTTCCACAATGGCCTGGGCCTCCTTTTCGACAGAGGAGTGTCGAATCTCGGGGCCCTGGAGGGTCCTTGAGAAAAAGGCCACGGGTCTCCCCACCTGGTTAAGGGTTGCAGCTAGGGCGAAGTCGGATGCGTCGCTCTCCACTTGGAAAGGGATGGACTGATCCACTGCGTGCATTGTGGCCTTCGCAATATCTCTTTTTATGAGAGTGAAGGCTGCACATGCCTCTGCTGTCAGGGGGAAGGAGGTGGACTTGATGAGGGGTCTGGCTTTGTCTGCATAGTTGGGCACCCACTGAGCATAGTAAGAGAAAAACCCTAGGCATCTCTTCAGTGCTTTTTGGCAGTGGGGGAGGGGGAGCTCCATAAGGGGGCGCATTCTGTCGGGGTCGGGGCCGATGACTCCATTCTCCACTACGCAGCCAAGAATGGCGAGGCGCGTGGTGCGAAACATACATTTGTCCTTGTTGTATGTTAGATTCAGCCGCTGGGCCGTACGGAGGAATTTCTCTAGGTTAACGTCATGGTCCTGCTGGCCGTGGCCGCAGATGGTGACGTTTTCTAGATAGGGGAAGGTGGCCTGCAGCGCATTCTGGTCAACCATTCGGTCCATCTCCCTTTGGAAGACCGAAACCCCGTTGGTGACGCCGAAGGGGACTCGGAGGAAGTGGTAGAGACGACCGTCAGCTTCAAAAGCTGTGTACTGGCGGTCCTCAGCCCTGGTGGGGAGCTGGTGGTATGCCGACTTCAGATCAATCGTCGAGAACACTCGGTATTGTGCTATCTGATTGACCATGCCAGATATGCGGGGGAGTGGGTATGCATCTAACTGGGTGTAGCGATTGATCGTCTGGCTGTAGTCAATAACTAGGCGCTGTTTTTCGCCAGTCTTCACTACCACCACTTGTGCTCGCCATGGGCTAGTGCTACCCTCAATAATCCCTTCCTTCAGGAGTCTTGCTACTTCGGATTTAATGAAGCTCCTATCCCCGGCACTGTACCGCCTGCTTTTGGTAGCGATGGGCTTACAGTCGCGGGTGAGGTTAGCGAACAGGGGGGGGGGAGACTTTAAGCGTGGAGAGGCTGCAAATGGTGCGCGGCGGGCGATTTAAAAGCTGCTGGCTGCAGACTGTGAGTGGGGGGAGGGGTCCGCCGTACGCTAATGTGACACTTTTAAGGTGGCACTGAAAAACCAACCCCAGTAGAACGGCAGCGCAGAGATGGGACAGGACAAGAAGTTTAAAATGTTTGTATTCTGTGCCCCTTACTGAAAGGGTCACTACACAGTAGCCACCGACGTCTGCTGAATGGGATTTGGAAGCCATAGAGATCTGATGGCGCGTTGGCAGGACCGGGAGAGAGTAACTGCGCACCGTGTCGGGGTGGATAAAGCTCTCCGTGCTCCCGCTGTCGAAAAGGCAGGTAGTGGCACGGCCGTTTACCGTAATGTCCATCATGGACTTGGACAGTTGGTGAGGGAGAGATTGGTCCAGCGTCACGGAGGCCAGTGTATGGTCGAGCGAGTCGCTGTGGTCGTCAGACGAGGCGGTGGTTGAGTCCGGGTCACCCGCGATTGGAGTTGGAGGCGTCCAAGTTGGTGGACAAAATGGCTGCGCCCATGATCCCGATCCCCACGCGGCTGGAGGTGTCCAAGATGGCGGACAAGATGGCTGCCCGCACGGTTCACATGTGGCGCTGCTGGCGTTAGCGGTTTTACCTTTGCAGGCGCTGATGTAGTGTCCTTTCTTCCCGCAGCCAGAGCAGATAGCGTTTTTCGCCGGGCAGCGTGCTCTGGGGTGTTTTGCCTGGCCACAAAAGTAACATTTCGGGCCCTTGGACATCGCTGCAGCAGTTGGTGCCGGGGGTGGCGGTCCCATGACCCAAGGTTGCGGCGTCCACGGTGCGGAGCGGTTAGGGGAGAATGCGTCCATATTCCGGTGGGCCGCGTCTAGCGAGAGCGCGAGGGACACTGCCTTCTTCAGGTCGATTTCGCCCTTCTCCAACAGTCTCTGCCGGGAGTAGTCGGACTTCAGGCCCGCAACGAAAGCATCTCGGATAAGTCCCTCCGTGTGTGTCGCTGCCGATACCTCTTTACAATCGCAGGCTCGGCCGAGTATCTGTAGTGCCCGTAGGAATGCCTCCACCGATTCCCCGGACTGCTGTTTGCGGGGTCTCAGGAGGTGTCTGGCATAAACCGTATTTACCGGGTGTGTGTATTGTCCTTTCAGCAGATCGATAGCCGCCGCGTAGGTAGTCGCGTCCTGGATGAGCGTGTAGACTTGGTGGCCCACCTTGGAGGCCAGGATTTTTAGTTTGTTTCCATCTAGTGTCACGGCTGAGGCTTCCAGGTAAGCTTCGAAGCAACGCAGCCATTGTGCGAACTTGGTAGATGAACCCGCCTCTTGAGGGTCTAGGTCCAGGCATGTTGGTCTGAGGGCATGCAGCAGCGCCTGCTGCTCAGCGTTTGGTGCCGTCATTTGCTGCAGCGCCTGCTGCTCAGTGTTTGGTGCCGACATTTTGTTTTTGTTAATAAAATTGATGTGCTATTAATTACTCATAAAAGACGGAGAGTTAGGAGAGTAACTAAAAGGCTTTTATTAACAAAGAACAGAGCATGCCTCTCGTGGTTGACTGGTTTCCAAGAAGGCAGGGGGCTGCAGAGCAGTCACCTTTATACCTGGGCGTGTGGGTGGAGCCAGGGGCGGAGCCAGCTGAGGCATGCATAGATACAACAGTGTGCAACAACAACAACAACGGTGAGCAACAATAACAGTGGTTTACCACAGGATTTGAGGGGAAATTTCTTCACCCAGAGGGATGTGGGGGTCTGGAACTCACTGCCTGAAAGGGTGGCAGAGGCAGGAACCCTAACCACATTTAAAAAGTACTTGGATGTGCACTAGGGATGCTCTAACCTACAGGGCTACGGACCAAGAGCTGGGAAGTGGGATTAGGCTGGATAGCTCATTGTTGGCCAGCGCGGACACAATGGGCTGAAATAGCCTCCTTCCTTGCTGTAACTTTCTGTGATTCTATAGATTCCTAGATACAAAATGCATCAAGGGGTATGGGGAGAGAGTGGGAATAAGGTATTGAGATAGAGGATCAGTCAAAAAAGGTAGTAGAGAGAAAATGGGGAATTATAGACCGGTAAGCCTGACATCGGTAGTGGGGAAAAGGCTAGAGTCCATTATAAAAGATGTAATAGCAGAGCACTTGGAAAACAGTGACAGGATCGGTCAAAGTCAACATGGATTTACAAAAAGTAAATCGTGCTTGACTAATCTACTGGAATTTTTTGAGGATGTAGCTGGTAGAATAGATAAGGGAGAACCAGTGGATGTGGTGTATTTGGACTTTCAGAAGGCTTTCGATAAGGTCCCACATAAGAGATTAGCGTGTAAAGTTAAGGCACCTGGGATTGGGGGCAAGGTACTGACTTGGATAAAGAACTGGTTGGCAGACAGGAAGCAAAGAGTTGGAATAAATGGCTCTTTTTCCGAGTGGCAGGCAGTGAATAGTGGGGTACCGCAGAGATCAGTCCTAGGACCCCAGCTATTCACAATATATATAAATGATCTAGACGAGGGAACTAGATGTAATACCTCCAAGTTTGCAGATGGCACAAAGCTGGGTGGGCGTGTGCTGTGAGGAGGATGCTGAGAAACTCCAGTATGATTTGGACAGGTTGGGTGATTGGGCAGAAGTATAGCAGATGCAGTATAATGTGGATAAATGCGAGGTTATCCACTTTGGTGGCAAAAACAGGAAGGCAGATTATTATCTGAATGGCAATAGATTGGGAGAAGGGGAAGTGCAACAAGACCTGGGTGTCCTTGTGCACCAGTCGCTGAAGGTAAGCATGCAGGTGCAGCAGACGGCTAAGAAGGCAAATGGTATGTTGGCCTTCATAGCAAGAGGGTTCGAGTACAAGAACAAGGATGTCTTGCTGCAGTTGTACAGGGCCTTGGTGAGACCACACCTTGAGTATTGTGTGCAGTTTTGGTCGCCTTATCTGAGGAAGGATGTTCTTGCCATGGAGGGAGTGCAGCGAAGATTTATCAGACTGATACCTGGGATGGCAGGAATGATGTATGAGGAGAGATTGGGTTGATTGGGCTTGTACCCGCTGGAGTTTAGAAGAATGAGAGGGGATCTCATTGAAATTTATAAAATTCTAACAGGACTGGACAGACTGGATGCAGGAAGGATGTTCCCGATGGCCGGGGAGTCCAGAACCAGGGGTCACAGTCTAAGGATAAGGGGTAAGCCATTTAGGACAGAGATGAGGAGGAATTTCTTCACCCACAGTAGGCAGTGGAGGCCAATTCATTAAGTATATTCAAGGAGGAGTTGGATCTATTTCTTAAGGCTAAAGGGATCAAGTGATATGGGGAGAAGGCTGGGACAAGGTACTGAATTTGGATGATCAGCCATGATCTCATTGAATGGCGGAGCAGGCTCGAGGGGCCAAATGGCCTACTCTTGCTCCTATCTTCTATGTTTCTATGATCATATTGAATGACGGAGCAGGCTCGAAGGGCTGAATGGCCTACGCCTGCTCCTATTTTTCTATGTTTCTACATAATTTGCTGCAGTATTGGTGACCAATGCCATAAGTTAGATCATTAGCTTAGGCCATCCCCTTGGATTGTGGCTGGCCTGTCTGGATTCTTTTTTGGCTTGGACTAGCCCAAAGCTGGGAGACCACACTGGGCTTTTGTCTCCTGATCAGTACTTTAAATATATTTTCTATTACATCTGTAAACTCTTTTTAAAAATAAAAATAAAGTCACTGAAATTACTTCATGGGATACCAGGAGTACAGCCACAAATTATTGGGGCTAATGACTCTTTGTGAGGTTCAGTCCATGGACACTGGATGCTCTTTATACCTCCTTCAAGTGGACATTGCAGATAATCCTCAACAATACGTGACAATAGACTATTTGGCTATGTGGGAAGGGGGGCTTACAGTTGAACCTGATCATGTCCTCATCCAGTGTCCGCAAACGTACACTTTCATCAAGGGTTAGGAGCAGGAATGCCAGCTGATTTTTGCCTTCCTGCCCCTATTTATACCAGTAGAACTTGCATATTACTAATATTAAACATTAAAACAATTTCATGTCTTTATCTCACACCTGAAAATGATTAAACGGGTCTATTCAGCACTCATAAAGATTTGAATGTAAATTATTTAAAGCCAATAGGCCTGAAATTCCGGGATGCTTGATCCAGTGGAAGTGCAATGGAGGAGAACTCTGTTGCCTGTGCAGCCTGCCAAAAATCTTGTCGCAAATTGTAAATTTAGAGTGGTGCCATGCCACTCCCACTGCAGCACAGGAGGCCTGGGAAGGTCTCCTCAGATACAGAGCAGCCCAATTCTGCAGCTCCCAAATGTGCTATCAGGTGGTCTCTGGAAGGTAATCAAACCACTCCAGGCTTGTATACCTGCTTCCTCCTGACTGAACCTTGTGGGCTTTGAAAAGCCCATAATGTAA
This sequence comes from Somniosus microcephalus, assembly GCF_052327205.1. NCBI lineage: Eukaryota > Metazoa > Chordata > Chondrichthyes > Squaliformes > Somniosidae > Somniosus > Somniosus microcephalus. Next base: position 85,091,389 of record NC_141001.1, read on the forward strand.
CTTATGCCGGCTCTCAGACCCAACGTAGTCTACGCCTACTTTCAGGAGGCAGACTGGGTGAAATTCCATGGCAAAGACAGGGACCCCCGCCCCAGTCATTCCCTTGACGTAGCGGGCAGACAAAAATCCACCTATGGCTCCCCCCTGGCCTCATCTGAATGGGGAAGAAATTCCACCCCATTTTCTGCCTGCCCTCCAGCACTTACACCAGAAATGCACCCAGGCCCAGTTTGAAATTTTGACCCCATTGTATTTATAGCGTGTAGTAGTGGGCTTAGTTCAGTAACATGAAACATCATAAATGCAACACAGTTGCATAGAAACATAGAAGATAGGAGCAGGAGTAGGCCATTCAGCCCTTCGAGCCTGCTCCGCCATTCAATGAGATCATGGCTGATCATCTAAATTCAGTACCCTGTCCCTGCCTTCTCCCCATATCCCTTGATCCCTTTAGCCTTAAGGAATGGCAATGTGCCATTCAGTAAGATTTCGTTTTTTTTCTGGGGGACCACTTTTATTCCTAATGTGTGAAGCATTCAGTATGAATCCAGTTAAAAATACCTTGTTTGCGTCTTACAGTATCATGACAGATTTTAGAGAAAATTGTAAGACTGATGAATCAGTTATTTTCATTCCACCAATTGCTCCTTGCTTGCTTCATTGTGATGCTGTCTCCAATTCTCTGGACAACTTACCTTAACTAATCTGATTAAGAGATTGTTTTGAGCTTCAAGGTCAACTTGATCAACCTTGAGCCTCTTAATTCCAAGTTCTAAATACTATTTTAATTTATGCATTTAACATGGCCACTGATACAATTGTGTAAGGGATACAACAGCATCTCACATGCATTAGCTCATCATAAAATCGATAACCTAAGCAGATGAAAGCCCCAGTATAAACAAATTCACAGGGCATTATTGTAAAAACGATACACAGCTGCTCCTAGAGAACTAATAAATGCAGAACAGTCCTTTCTGAATATTCATAAGGCTTCCATTTAAGTAAAAAAATGTCAATTTAACCACGCACTCTAAACACAATTAAAATTATGAAATTATATATACCAATTATAAAATCACACTCTTGCAATTTCAATATATCTCACAATAATTAATTCACCAGCCACTCAAGTTGTTATACTGAAGTAACAGCAAACATGCTGCAGTAATATTTTGAGGGGATTAATTAGTTAATAAAGATAGCTAGGTACCTGATCATGAGAACTATTGTGAATCATGACCGATAGATTCTCTATTCCATGATGCATGGACTATAATTTATCAGCTATTAACTTCTCCCATTAATTAGCATGGTAGTATAGCTGGTATAAAGTCAGGCAATACTAAATGAGAAGTTGAGTATTTATGGTGGGTTTTAGCACACCATGGCCACTTTATCATGAGGTGAAGCAACATGCTAAGATTGATTTTATTAATCTAAAACTTAGATAACCACATGTTTAAACTTAATATTATTAGATTACGCTTATTTATTTCTTAATTTCTGCCACTTTTGGTTTATTTTCCCATTGGTTTATGTGATGCAGAAAAGCTTAATTGCATATATGCTTCTGTTTCCCATTTGCTCTCAAGTTGACAAAATTCTCAGTGTTCCAATCAGAAGCCTCCTTTATATCAATCAGTAATTGAATTCTGATTTGAACATGTCCATGGCAATCTAGTCATAAGATTGGCTTTGATCCATTCCTTCATGTTCAGTGAAGATACTTCAACTGGACTGAGGAGACTGCGACATAACAAGGATACTGTCACAGCACAGCCTAGCAGTGTACCTCACACTGCCCTGTTACCAGCCAAAGGTGAATCCACTGCCGTTCTTTTACACACAAAACTATGGCCGTGATTTCGCCGACCAAGTCGGGTCTGGGGCAGCCGGGGTCGGTGTCACGGTCCCAGCTTACTGCCTGCTCCATCCCGCTCTGTTGAAGTGATTTTACATTGATTCGGCTTGTTAAGCCCATGCAGTGAGGTTCCCGGCCAATTAAAAGGAAGCGGGTCTGATGACGTCATTTGATGACGCGTCATCAGTCGGTTTCCTTCAAGGCGCCCTGTCCAAATTGATTTTGACAATTGTGCTGTCAGTGTTCTACAGCATTGAGGTGCTGCAAACACTGATGAGCACTGCACAAAGGTGCACGGCTGCACCCAGGCTCTCCCATGACTCCCTCCATATGCTTATGGAGGGAGTCACAGCCCGCAGGGAGGTCCTCTTCCCTTCCAGTGGGCGGAAGAGACCTTCCCAGGAGACCAACGTAGCCTGGTTGCACATTGCACAGGAGGACACAAGCAGTGATAACGTCAGGAGGACCAGGCTGCAGTGGCGCAAACCTTTCAATGATCTCAGTAGATCACAAAACATTACTGCCAAGCCACACTAAACCTCATCCCGCTGTGTCACTCATAACATCCCCATCACTCTGTCTTCCCTACCCTACTCCTGCACATCCTTACTCACACCAACTTACCTTGCACCTCCACCCATCCCTCTCTATCTACATTATCACTTCCCCAGCTCACGAGCCACCCCTCACGCTCACCCTCATCCTACTGCAAGCATACCAACTAACAACACACAAGGGTAGGCACTTGGGTGATTTAGCCAATGTTCATGTAAAGTTTCTGTTAATGAGCTGTCAAACATTGAAATCTTTATTTTCAATGATTTGCGTTCTTGGACAGTTTTGTGTGCACCTTTGAAAGTGTCTTAGTGAGTTGCAGTGAATGGTGAGACATAACGGTACCCCCCACAATGGTGATGAGTGTGAAAGGTATGGCTTGGGCATTGTAGGGATGCTTTATATGCTGGTGTGGGTTGGTGCCAACCTGGCGGATCATGTGGCAGCCAGGGTGTGCAGCGTCAAGTGAATTACATGTGGCCATGGTGGGGCTATCCCTGGCATCCTGGGCAGCAATGTGGTTGGGTACTGGTGCCCTGTGTCCTGTGCAGTATGAGGTGATTGTGGAGAAGGTTGGTGTTGTTGTTGGTGCTACTGGTGTGTCCGGTGATACTGGGGTTGGGGTTCTAAGGACCAAGGTGAGATTTTTTAAAGGGCACCGATGCTGTTAGAATAGATGGCAGGTGAGGTTGAGATGACAGAAGCGATCTGTCAATGGTGAGAGAGGTTGTTCCAGTGAGGTGACACTGGATAGAGAGTTTGCTTCAAACACTTGCAAGCTGCATAAAGATCAATCTGTCTCCCAAATGCAGTAAGCAACAGCTTCTAACCTTGGAAGGTGAAGACCTATGAATTGGGAGCTTTTATAGACTATTTGTAGCAGTCAATTAGTAAATCATTCCATGGTGACACACCACCTGACCTCCTTACCTGACGTGATCCCCGAGCAGCAGAGAAGCCATTGGCGAACTCTCAAAATCTAAAGGTAAGCTTAAAATAAGGCTTAATTGCCTCTTAACAATGCAGTTAATTATGTCAATTGCCACCACCCCCCCCGCTGCCGCTTGGTGTCATGTCTGTTCATTGCCGACAGACCCGACACCTGGGAAGACTCACGTGGAGGCGGGTTGACAGCAGGTTGCCGACCCGCTGTCAATCATTTCCATTTTCACAGCTGACCCGCCTCTGACCCCATCCTCTCAGCGCCGGTAAAATTCTGGCCTAAGTGTCTTCTACTTCAGTAAAATAATGCCTCGAAATGTCAGAAACACCTTTTGTGGCTTCATAGAACATTCATGGAACAATTACCTGATTTGAATAATTTATTCACAAATCTTTAACTTCAATCTTCAACAGTGCCATCTAACTAATTATGCATAGATTCTATCAGCTGAGAACATTTTCTAGTTGCGGATGAGCTGGCAATGAAATAAAAGAGCTCAGAGTAAATAAAGTGTGTCATTGACATTACACCTACCATGTGCTCATTCGAATAATGCAATGACTATCTTATAATACGGATTGTTTATTTGTTAAGGATTCAAAGACAGTATGAGAGCAAGAACAGTATGACACAGATTGTGAAATTATATTTTTTGTACTGAAGCTGCCTGCTGGAGGATCCCGTGATCTATTTAATCAGGATGACTATCGCAGTTAATCCTAAAGCCAATGACATTTTTTTTTAATTGTGTCAGTTCATAAGCCCATTATTAAAATTCAGTATTAAACAATTCAAATTTCTAAGTCTCTACCTCGAAACGGTATTGACAAATTTGCATTGTTATCTTTCCAAGTTTTATTATGAACTGTTCAAGAAGATTAAAGCATTAGCTTTAATAAATAATATGTGGAAAGTTGTTCCAAATTAGTGCAGCAACTAGGGAAGAGGACACTCTGCCTTGTACGTATGGTCTATTAGTTCAGCTGAGTGTATGTGTAGTTTGTATTATTGTAGGGTTCTCAAAATTCCCACATTCCCCAAAAGCTATGGATAAAGGGACCCTGCATGGACAAGTTGTTAAAAAGGGTACCCAAAATGGCTTCTGCAACCTCGTGACCAGAAGTACAGGATTTTAAAAGCAAGGCCCTGCAGAAAAGGCAGGCACCTTTTCAAACCTGAAACAAAACTTAAAATGCATGAATCTGTGAAGAGACTTTGTGGAGCCAGACAGCTAAAGCAAACACAGAATATGCATTCATTCACCTTGAAACAGATCAAGTTCAAATGGGCCTAAATCGAGGCCATTAGGTTTCTGCATATTTAATCGGTAACAGCTCACAGGTAGCTGCCAAGTCAGGAAACCCGATTACGTTTCATAAATGACAAACAGCCAGGACATCGAAACCATTAAACACGGAGACAACCACTCCAGAAGTCGTTAAAGTAAATGGCTGTAATCATTTTAAACGAGCCCGCCAAAAGTTAGACAAAGGACTGACCTGATTTGGCACGCAGATAAGGAATGAAGAATCAGGTATAATTGTAGGCCCATCGGTAGTGATCGCTCTCTTGCTCTGGCCTCTCATCGTTTGGCTTTTGGCCTGCTGCCTCTCATTCTCATGCCCTGGCCTCATGGTGGGCTCTCTTCTCGCTCCCCGTGCTGCTCATCACCAAGGACGCCCATTACTACACCGAGGGCCCAACGCGGGAGGAGAACAAGACCCGAGTTCAAAAACACACAGGACACTCAGGCCACAAACGGGCAGACGAGACGAGATGAGATGAAGAATACGGTAAACCGGTAAAGGCAGAGAAGGGCAGCGGAAAGACGCGTTGGGGGACAAACGCCTAGTTATAAGCTGGCGTTTGGTGAATAAGTTGGCGTTACATGCATGGACAGTAAAACCCCAATTTAAGAATATGCTGGCGTTCAAAGAATGGGTAGCAAAATCAAGACAAATGGCCTAGTTGTAAGCTGGCATTTGTTACATGGACAGTAATAGCCCAATGGAAGAATAAGCTGGTGTTCCAAGCTTGGGTAGGAAAATCATTAAACGGTAAAGACTGCCAACCGACCCCCCAACCGCAACAATACCGTCGGCAACCGCCCAAGGAAGAAGAAGAAGACTCATCGCGACTCGACGACAATGTTAGCTGAGGGAAAGGAGGGTGATTCGCATAAACAACTCCACCGCCGCGCCCTGTGACCACGTGGCGACGAGATACCCCAAAGGACAGAAGGAGCGAACCTCAAAACCCAACCAGTTAAAGCAACAGGTTTCGAATTGGTGAGCATGAATTCCTGGCCCCTCATAGCTTAATCTAGTTAGGTATAGGGGGTGGGATAAGGGTAAGGGGATTTTTAATGTATTTGTTTCCCTTGATGTGCCGTGTGTTCCCCATTCCCATATAAGTGTATTAATTGTTTATGCCTGTAATTATACCAGTAATTCTCAGTAAGATTGTGTTATATTCAGCCTTTTAATAACATTTTGGTTTTCTTGCACCAAACCACTTGTCTACTCAATTTTCTGTATCGCCACCTGTACCTAAGTCCAGTGTCTAGAACCCAGGCATGTGGGAGCGATTCGAACCGCTCAGAGACAGTCAGAGGCGAAGCTGACTGGGCACACGCCACACCACCCCCTACATTATGGTCTGATATCTTGCTCAGCCAAGCTAGAGTAGTAAACCCATTTACTGTTGTAGAGAATGGACATGAAAAGCTAGGAGAACAGATACACTAAAAGGTATGAAGGTGGACATACAATGGCTAACATTCAGGAAATAATGCATAATTTGCAACAAACATATATTCCTCTAGGGCATAAAAACCCAAAAGGAAAAGTGATCCAACCATGGCTAACAAAAGAAATTAAAGCTAGTATTAAGTCAAAGGAGGACGCTTATAAAGTTGCCAGAAAAAGCAGTCAGCCTGAGGAGTGGGATCTTTTTAGAAATCAGCAAAGGGGGACCAAGAAATTGATAAAGAAAGGGAAAATGGAATATGAGCACAAACTACTGAAAAATATAAAAACAGATTGTAAAAGCTTCTATAGGTATGTGAAAAGGAAAAGACTGGCAAAGTTAAATGTAGGTCCTTTACAGTCAGAGACGGGAGAATTTATAATGGGGAATGAGGAAATGGCAGAGAAATTAAATAAATACTTTGTTTCTGTCTTCTCGGAGGAAGACACAAAAAACCTCCCAGAAATACGAGAAAACCAAGGGTGTAGCGAGAATGAGGAACTTAAAGAAATATTATTAGTAAAAAAGCAGTACTAGCAAAATTAATGGGACTAAAAGTTGATAAATCCCAAGGACTGGATGACCTACATCCAAGGGTTTTGAAAGAGGTGGCCATTGGGATAGTGGATGCATTGGTTATCATCTTCCAATACTCTATAGATTCTGGAAAGGTTCCTGCAGATTGAGGATAGCAAATGTAACCCCACTATTTAACAAAGGAGAGAGAGAGAAAATGGGGAACTACTGACCTGTTAGCCTCACATCAATAGCTGGGAAAATGCTGGATTATAACGGATGCAATAAATGGGCACTTAGAAACTAATAGTAAGATTGGGCAGAGTTAATATGGATTTATGAAAGGGAAATCCTGTTTAACAAACCTATTGGAGTTCTTTGAGGATGTAACTAGTGGAGTAGACAAAGGGGAACCGGTAGATGTGGTGTATTTGGATTTTCAGAAGGCCTTCGATAAGGTCCTTAAAATTAGAAAGTTTTCTGTCTGTTAACCAATTCTCAATCAACGTCTATGATAATTCTGCTCTTCTAGCTAAAGGAGATGCAATTGGGAGGAGGGGGGATCATCCACACCGACTCAAAAATCACTTTCGCTGGTGCAGAGTTGGGCTATTTACCCAACTACGGCCCAGCAAATGCCCACAAAATCCTTGTGCCTGGTAAAAGCAAGTGTAGGGCCTGCCTTCACCAGTGTAAGAGTTAATATGAATCTTAAATTAAAAAAGATTTTCTTTGTATATGCTTTATGGAAGGGACTTTTAATTAAATTTGAAAATGGGAATATCTATTTTTATTCCAGTTGTTTAAAGGGATTCGTGATAAACGGATCTTTTTCAGGATGGCTGATGATACAAAGCTAGATGGCAGTGGCAGTTGCGAAGAGGATGTGAAGAGGCTTCAAGGGGATCTTGACAGGCTCAGTGAGTGGGTGAGAACATGGCAGATGGAATATAATGTGGATAAATGTGAAGTTATCCACTTTGGTAGAAAAAACAGAAAGGCAGAGTATTTCCTAAATGGTGAAAGATTGGGGAATGCAGATGCTCAAAGGGACCTGGGTGTCCTTGTACATGAGTCACTGAAAGTGAATGTGCAGGTACAGAAAGCCATTAGGAAGGCAAATGGTATGCTGGCCTTCATTACAAGAGGATTTGAGTACAGGAGTAAAGAAGTCTTACTCCAATTATATAGGGCCTTGGTGAGGCCACACCTGGAGTACTGTGTATAATTTTGGTCTCCTTACCTAAGGAAGGATATACTTGCCATAGAGGGAGTGCAACGAAGGTTCACGAGATTGATTCCTGAGATGGCGGGACTGTCGTATGAAAAGAGATGAAGTATGCTAGGCCTGTATTCTCTTGAATTCAGAAGAATGAGAGGGGATCTCATTGAAGCATAGAAAATTATTGCAGGGCTTGATAGGGTGGATGCTGGGAGAATGTTTCCCTTGGCTGGGGAGTCTAGAACCAGGGGCCACAGCCTCAGGATAAAGTGTAGGCCATTCAGGACTGAGATGAGAAGAAATTTCTTCACACAGAGGGTGGTGAATCTTTGGAATTCTGTACCCCAGAGGGCTGTGGAGGCTCAGTCATTGGGTATATTCAAAACAGAAGTCGATAGATTTCTGACTAGTAAGGGCATCAAGGGATATGGCAATAGGGCCGATGAATGGAGTTGAGGTAGAAGATCAGTCATTATCTCATTGAATGGCAGAGCAGGCTCGAGGGGCCGAACGGCCTACTCCTGCTCCTATTTCTTATGTTCTTATATCTCATCTGAATAAGTCAGCTTTTCACTGGGAAAGGCAACTCCTCCAACCAAAATAAAGTTGCACTTTCCAGTTTCCAAGATAGGAACTTACACATCGCATTTGCACGTATGAGTTGTGACATACTGGTTATTGCATTTAAATTGACAAACTGTCAGAAGAGATTTAGAAGAATTTAGAGGGGACTTGAACACCATGAAGATCCACATCAGTGGTGTATATGTATTGTAGCCAAGTAACATTTTATCATTTATAATACTTTCAAATGTGTTACATGTGATAAGCTGAATTTGTAAACAAATGCACAGCTCAGTGACAGTTCTGCTGACAGGCCACATTTGAGTATATTTACTGCACCAGTCCAGTAAAACATAAATCTTTTATATCAATGTCTGCTCGGTCATAGTCAATTTACTTGATTTCCAAAGACTATCGTTAACATAGACCACTGATGTCTTCATTTTCTAAATACAATTTATCAACACTAATATATTCTCTATAATGTTAATGAACATTTAAAATACCAAAGAAAAGCTCTGGGCCTAGAAATTCAGTTGGGCGCGCCAGCCGTTAGCGCCTTAGGAGGAGTAGGTCCCGAGCGCTAGGCGCTTAGCGCCCGGGCGCAGCGCGATCTGCGCCTCGCCCCAACTTCAGTAGACATTTAGCGCCGGTGCAAAGTCTTAGCGCGCGCCCTGCTGCGCGCGCAGATCATGACGTCATTTCGTCGTGCAACGCCCTTTGTGCGCCTGGAACCGGAACTTCACTCGCGCCGCCCCATTGTGCGCCGGGCGGCCCTAACGACTGTGAAGTGGAATGGTACACAGCCGAGGCGGGCCGCGGGGAGCGCAAATTAAAGGGCACTCCTGCAGTAGAAAAGGCAGCCGTTTTGCAACACTTTGTGAGAGACAAAGATGATGATGGAGATGGAGGAGGAGGAGGAGGAGGAGGAGGAGGTGGTGGTGGTGTGCCGGTACCACATAACAAACTGATGGAGAGAAGCCCTCCCCAACAACACAAATACAGCAGTCTCGGCCTTTCAAAAAACCAAATCCACCCTCCCCCTTTAAGAGCTCACCGGAGCCAGAGTGTCTGCCGTCAATCAGCAGCTCGCCGCACCTGCCCTGCGCCCACCTTCCGGTGTTAGCGCCCGGGCCGCCGGCTTAGCGCCTAAAGAGAGCCGTGCATCGCCAGTTTTAGCGCTCGAGCAAACTCTTAGGGCGAAGCTAATGAATATCGGGGAAGTGGCCTCGAATTTGCGCCGGGCGCAAACTTTAGCGACCGCCCGACTTTACCGCCCCAAAAGTGGCTATAATGAATTTCTAGGCCCTGGGGTTTTCTGTTTTTTACATTGGAAAATGTGGCCCAATAGTGAACTTTAGATCGTAAGGCTTGTCTGTGTTCAGCACAGTCTCCATGCCTTTCACTTTACCACATAGTGTGATGAGTACAAACTACAGTTTAATTTCAGGGGCTAGATTTTCAGTATAGGCAGTTTTGGGGCGCTAACCTTAGCGCCCGCCCGAAGTTAGCGCCCGCCCCAAAGTAGCGCCCCGTTGCCGGGAATTCAGTGGCTTCGCCCTAAGAGGTTGGTGGAGCGCTAAAAGAGGCGTTCCACTACTCTCTTTAGGCGCTAAGCCGGCGGTCCAGAGGGATAGCGCCCAGGCGGGGCGCAGCACGGGTGCGGTCATTTTTGCACTGACAGCAGACCCCGTGGTGCCGACCAGCTCTTAAAGGGGGAAGGGACGAATTGGTCTGCTGCCACGCCCTGCACACTGCAGCCTTGCAAAGAGGCCTCAACACTACTGCTCAGCCCCAGGGAGTCATGGCAACGCCAGAGAAGGCCCGTCAGCGTGCCCTGCGCTTCTCAGAGGGTGATCTGGACATCATGGTCACAGCTCTGGAGGTGAGGCGCAAGATCTTGTTTCCAGACAGTGGGAGGAATCCAACCCACCACGACTACACCAAAGCCTGGAAGCAGATCGCCCAGAGGGTGACGTTCACCGGCGAGGCCCCCAGGACCCACACACAATGCCGTAAGAAATACAACGATCTGACCAGGATTGTGAGGGTGAGTAGCCTTTCCAGTCTCCTCCTCATTCTTGCATGTACACCTGACATGATGGGCAAAGGGACCTGAAAGTCCTTTTGGCCAGCCCTCAGCCAGCAGCATTGGGACAGTCATGAGCATCAAATGGCCATTCGGCACTCTACACTTTGGCCAAGCTATTCCACCATGGGAGGCAGTGGACAGTACATCAGGGCTTCACTCTGTCCAAGCTATTCCACCATGGGAGGCAGTGCACACTACATCAGGGCTTCACTCTGTCCAAGCTATTCCACCATGGGAGGCAGTGCACACTACATCAGGGCTTCACTCTGTCCAAGCTATTCCACCATGGGAGGCAGTGCACACTACATCAGGGCTTCACTCTGTCCAAGCTATTCCACCATGGGAGGCAGTGCACACTACATCAGGGCTTCACTCTGTCCAAGCTATTCCACCATGGGAGGCAGTGCACACTACATCAGGGCTTCACTCTGTCCAAGCTATTCCACCATGGGAGGCAGTGCACACTACATCAGGGCTTCACTCTGTCCAAGCTATTCCACCATGGGAGGCAGTGCACACTACATCAGGGCTTCACTGCGCACTTACAGCCCGTCCTTTCTCTTGCAGGCTAAAGTAGCGTTTAATCGCCAGGCCCGTGCCAGGGGTGGCCGCGCCAAGCTGCAGAAGCTCACTCGGCTGGAGGAGCGCGTGTGTGTGCTCATGGGAGCACGTGTGATTGTCCCCACAGCGTGCGGTGTATCCGACCCTCCACTGCCCGGCAATGGTAAGGACCTCGCCTTTTGGCCCTCTCGCGTCGCACTGGCCCATCCGAGCTACCTCCTTTGCCACTGTCCCACCAATGCGCTGAATCCCACCAGTCCTAACTCCCTCGCTGACGCCGTCTCCTCACTCTGAAGCTACTCTTGTGCATTCCTGCTTTCAGCTGGTGACGACCAGGACCCTGAGGCTGCCAGTGACAGCACCTCCAACCAGGAGGAGGAGGAGGAGCAAGCCGGACCTTCGGGGGAACAGTCACGTCCCGCAGGAGAGGAGGAAATGCTCGACACCTCCTCACTGGACGAGTGCCTGGAGGAACTGTCGCAGGGCAATGCAGCTTCTGGGACCAGTGGCGTCCAGCCACCCAGCAGCCGTGCGCGTGGCCCGCGGCCTTCCCCCCAAAGGGGGGAAGGATCAGAGGGGAGTGCTGCTGCTCGGCACACTCGCCGTCACCAACGCGGCAAGGGTCCCCTAGTTCGGCCCCCTCCTCCCCAGCGGGAGAGTCGCGACTCCAGTCCGGACACCTTCACTTCGGAGGAGGTGCGGAAGCTCGATCAGATGGCCGACGACTTGGACCGGCGCCACACGGAGCTCATGAGCGTGGTGGGGCGCATGCCTGAGGCCATCGAGTCGCTGGCGACCAGTGTGCGCGAGTTCGGGGCAGCAACTGCCGCGACTGGCCGCATGCTAACTGATGCCGTCAAGACCCTGGCGGATGTGATGCGCACGCACACCAGGACCACAGGGCCACTCACTGCTGCCACACGCGCTGTCTCAGGCAGGCATCGCCAGGGCAGGCGCCGCGCTGGACCATCCCAGCAAGCCGGCCGTCGGCTGATTGCTGCGGATCCTGCAGTGCGGGCCCGGCCGAGTGCCACCGCGCCACAGCACCAGCCAGCGCATCCCAGACGCCTGCTGGCCCACATTGCGCCATCCGTCGCCGCCATTCCCCCTCTGGGCCGTCAAGGGCAAGCGGCTGCAGCTGATGGTGGCCAGGCTCAGGTGCGCCACTCAGGAGACGGCCCCTCGAGGCCCAAACGCCGTGTAGGCCGCCCCCCAGCGGCATCTGGCGGAAGGGCATCTGAGCCTCAGGCGCCTTCCCCCAGCCTCGCAGCAGCCACTGGGCAGAGCTTGTGAAGGAGCAGCAGGCAGGGCAGGGGAGGCAAAATGCTGGCCAAGGTCTCGCCCTCGCGGGCCACTCAGTAGAGGGTGTGGCCAGCTTTCCTTTAAAATGGCGGAGGCCATCTTTATTTTGCCCATGGTTGTGCTTTTGGAGGGCTTTTTTTTTGCGTTAGGCCGACGTTGAGGCCCGGTTTCAATAAAGGTGGAGTGGCTCCTCCCCAGTTTGTGGGAGTGAGTCGTTTGTTGGGCTTTTTGTGGGGCCCGTTTATTGTTTTTGGGGATTCATGTGGGAAGGGCTTTTCATTTTTGTTTAATAAAAAATTATCTTTATTCATGCAGTCTCCATGGTTGTTCTTCTTAGTGTTTGTTGGCTTCGCCGGCTGAGGGCTTGCGGAGCGGCTGCATTCATCTTCCCTCATGGCCCCTGGCCATTCCCTGACAGGGGGCTTAGAAGTACCGTGTAATAAGGTGGCGTCGTGCGGCCCTTGGCCCTGGTCGCTCCCTCCTGGGAACGTACTCCTGCTCCTCCTCCTCCTCCTCCTCCTCCTCCTCATGCTCCTCCTGCTCCTCCTCCTGAGGTGCTGGTCCAACGTCAGGTGGCAGTGCCTGAGTCCTGCGGATAGCCAGGTTGTGTAGCATGCAGCAAACCACCACAAATTGGGAGACCCGGTCCGGCGAATACTGGAGAGCTCCTCCGGAGCGATCAAGGCAGCGGAACCGCTGCTTGAGGACCCCAATAGTTAGCTCGATGATGTTGCGGGTGGTTTGATGGCTCTCGTTGTAGGCCTCTTCAGCAGCGGTCCTGGGCGCGCGGAGCGGGGTCATGAGCCAGGTGCACAAAGGATAGCCTTTGTCCCCGAGTAGCCATCCTCTTGGGGGAGGCTGTGCCTGGAACATGTCATGCACAGTACTCTGCCGCAGGATAAAGGCATCGTGGCTGCTGCCTGGGAAGCTGGCATTGACTGCCATGATGCGCTGCTTGTGGTCACAGACCAGCTGCACATTCAGAGAATGGTAGCCCTTCCTGTTGCGATACTGCTCGCCATGCTCCAGAGGGGCCCGCAAAGCCACATGCATACAGTCAATGGCGCCCTGCACCAAGGGGAATTCCCCGAGTCTGGAAAATCCCAATGCGCGCTGATGCTGGCTCTCCAGGGCCATGGGGAAGGAGATGAATTGGCTTCTCCTTCTGAACAGTGCTTCGGTCACCTGGCGGATGCAGCGATGCGCGCCGTACTGGGAGATGTTTGCTATGTCCCCAGCAGCGTATTGGAAGGAGCCGGTGGCATAGAAGTTCAATGCCACTGTCACCTTCACTTCCACCGACAGAGACGTCCTGCACCTGAGCTTTGGCCGCAGTTCTCGGCGAAGCAGGTGGCAGATCTCTGCAATCACCCCCTTTCGGAATCGGAGCCTTTTAACACATCGCGCGGCACTCATGTTTAGGTAGGAGCGCTGCTGGCGGTATAGCCTGACTGGGTAAGGCCTACGTGGCCGACGCCTGTAGCCCCCTCTGCCTCTAGCCAGGGCTGTCCCTCTCACAATGCGTCTGCGAGCCCTACGGACATGGAGCTGCAGCTCCGCGTTGGCACCCCATGCAACCCCCATCAAATCCTGGCAAACAGTCTAATTTCCAAATGGCCACTTGCAGCGCTATTGCCTGAGTCCAAAAATACCTGCCTCTTGCTGCTTGAAACCAGTTAGCTATCCTCCTTATTGTGTCTCCAGAAATGCGTTGCACAAGACTGTTTTCTGAAAAAAGGATGGCCTTTATACTGGAGAGGACGTTCCCTTTAATTAGCGCCCCCCGGGGCCCGCGCTGGTTGTGTTGCGTTCCTTTTTCCAAACGCTCCGGCCGCCCGCCGCACAATGGGGCGGTCCGACTGAAGTTTGCAATCGGGGCGGCCAAAGGGCGTTGCACGAGGATGTGACGTCATTTTCTGCGCGCGCATCCGGGCGGGCGCTAAACTTTGCGCCGGTGCTAACGGGCAACTTAATTTGGGGCGGGGCGCAAACTGCGCTGCGCCCGGGCGCTACACGCATAGCGCCCGGAAATCACTTCTCTTAAGGCGCTAACTGCTGGCGCAAGCAACTGAAAATCTAGCCCCATATCTTTAATTCCCCATCCTCCCAATTGCTCTCTCCTTTAGCTAGAAGAGGAGAATTATCATAGACGTTGTCAGTGTCGCTCTGCAGTTTGTTGAGAGGGCTTCTCTAGAGCAGAACTGCTTCTGAAACTCTTTGAGATGGAGCATTTACAAAATATTTCATCACCTGGCAGCCCCACACAAAACTGCTGAACTTCACCCAATGGCAATGAGTGAATGTAATGTCCCTAAAATTAGAATCCAACTCTTAACAGAAAGGAATAAAGACTTGCATTTATATACCGCCTTTCACATCCTCAAGATGTCCCAAACCTATTTGCAGCCAATAAAGTACTTTTGAAGTGTAGTCACTGTTGTAATGTAGGAATGGCGGCACTTTCAAATAGTGCCATGGCATCTTTTACATCCATCTGACAGGGCAAACAGGGCCTCACTTCAACGTATCATCCAAAAGACAACACCTCCGACTGTGCAGCACTCCCTCAGTACTGCACTGGAGTGTCAGTCCAAACTTTGTGTTTAGGTCTTTGGAGTGGGATTTGAACCCACAACCTTCTGACTCAAGAGGCAAGAGTGCTACCACGGAACCACGAATGACACTAAACTGGTTTAACTTTGTAAAAAATAAAGCTGACATTCATCACCTCAATGAGCTCATAATTCACCATTTTCTAAACAATGTGATTAGGTTGAATTACCAAGTTAATGGCCCAGAAATTCGGGTCCCAACGCGTGAGTACGGACGGAGTACTCACGCGTGGACCCGATGGAAGTGCCGGAATCTTGCATGCACTACGCATGCGTGGGAAACCGGCATTTCCGATCCTGTGAACCAAGGGGTTCAGAGGTCGAATGTGTGCGCGCAGGAGTCTGCGTGTGCGCGTTGAACTTCCTTTTTTTTCCAGGTTTGCCCGTGCGTGAAGGCCTCCACTTTTTACACTTGAAAAAAGCAGACATAAGGACTTAATTTTAAAAGGTAAGTGGTCTAATAATTAAAATTAGAAATTTTTTTCCACAGGTTTATTATTTTTAAAGACTTTACAGTAAGGTAAGTGTATTTTTAGCTGCGATTTTTTATAAAATTATTTTTTCAAAAATTTAATTTATTGTTTAAAACAGTTATTTAAAGTTATTTATAGTTCATTTAAATACTGTGATTTAAAAAAAAAATTATTTCAAGTTTAAGTACTGTTTTGGGCGCCCAGAGTTTTCATGAGTTTGACAGTTCTTACTGTCAAACTCATGAATGAACTTTTGCATCCTCCGATTGGTTGCCCAGTGCTCACGTGATCCCAGCCGACGCATCGCACTGGGTCACACAAGCAGAGCGCGCCGGGAGCTAAACTGGGCCACAGGCAGGAAATCCATGCAGGCCCAGGCTTCAACTGTCGGCGCGCTAGGTAAGTGTAGGTCGGGGGCTTGCACCCGCGGGAAGCCCCCGACACGAATTTCTGGGCCATAGTCTATCAATGCCTAGTCTACTCCTGCCTTTGAACAACCATGATGACCCGGATTTTGCACTACCGATGACGGCGTACAGGCAGAGTACGCTGTTGTAAGTCTTAAGAAAGGCTCCGCAAGTTCTGGGTGTCCGCCTGCGCTGCGCATGCGCGAAAACCCGGAACTTGCGATCTGTCAAGGTTTGCCTTGACAGATCATCCGCCCGACTCAAAAATCACTTCTGCTGGCCCAGCAAATGCCCACAAAACCCTTGTGCCCAGTAAAAGTAGGTGTAGGACCTGCTTTCACCAGCATAAGGGTTAATATGAATCTTAAATTAAAAATCTTAAAATAAAAAAATCATGCACAAACATTTAAAATCAGTTTATGTAAATTTTGACCTGGATTAAAATATTTAAAATCATTTTTCAAAAAATTAACTTTTTTTTATATATGCTTTATGGAAGGGACTTTTAATTAAATTTGAAAATGGGAATATCTATTTTTATTCCAGTTGTATAAATTATTTAATTATTTGGGGGATTCCTCATATTCCAGAATCTTCATAAGCATATTAGGAATCCTCCTTTCTGATTGGAGGACCTGGCCCAGGCTTCTGAACCCCCTGCATCCCTGGAATCCGTAGGCCTTTGCTCAGGCATACACCTCGAGACCCAGGACCCAAAGTCTCTGAAGCCTGGGATCCTGAAGGTAAGTGTGGATTTTTTTAATCAGGTCGGAGGCGTACTCCAGAGATACACCTCCGACCGCAAATTACAGCCTGATGTTTCTGGAGTGCTCCCGTATCTTGACGTACTAATACTATGAATGCTGTTAATGAAACAGGAGTCTCCAAAGGCATCAATCTAATTGTGTACTTGATTTGCTGATGTCTGTCATTTAAACACTATGGGCTAGATTTTCAGTATAGACAGTTTTAGGGCGCTAACCTTAGCGCCCGCCCGAAGTTAGCGCCCGCCCCAAAGTAGCGCCCCGTTGCCGGAAATTCAGTGGCTTCACCCTAAGAGGTCGGTGGAGCGCTAAAAGAGGCGTTCCACTACTATCTTTAGGCACTAAGCCGACGGTGCAGAGCACAGCGCCCGAGCTCGGGCGCAGCGCACGGCAGACACTCTGGTGCCAGTGAGCTGTTAAAGGGGAAGGGTGCATGTGTTTTTGGAGGAGGAGGAGGAGGAGGAGGAGGTGGTGGCCGGAAACATAAATAAACCGTTCACAACAACACACTGGATCCTTCCACACAACACATGCAGACTGCCTTTTATAGTGCAGGAGGAGTGCCCTTTAATTTGCGCTCCCCAGGGTGTGTTGCGTTCCATTTTACAAACGCTCTGGACGCCAGCCGCACAATGGGGCGGTCCGACTGAAGTTTGGATTCGGGGCGGCCAAAGGGCATTGCACGAGGATGTGACGTCATTTTCTGCGCGCGCATCCGGGCGGCCGCTAAACTTTGCGCCGGCGCTAACGGGCAACTTAATTTGGGGCGGGGCACAAACTGCGCTGCGCCCGGGCGCTACACGAATAGCGCCCGAAAATCACTTCTCTTAAGGCGCTAGCTGCTGGCGCAAGCAACTGAAAATCTAGCCCAGTCTCTCCTTTGAGTCTGAGGCATTTGGGTCTAGCCTCTAAACTCATTTGCTATTTTGCTATAGGGCAGGAGGGAAATGTACTTCAATGATGGAATGAAAGGAGCAGCCAAAGCCCGACATTGTCTCAATTTGAGTTAAACAGTTCATATGTGAGTCATAGAGTTACACAGCACAGAAAGAGGCCTTTCGGCCCATCGTGTCTGCACCGGCCATCAAGCCCTATCTATTCTAATCCCATTTTCCAGCACTTGGTCCGTGGCCTTGTATGTTATGGCATTTCAAGTGCTCAACTAAATGCTTCTTGAATGTTGTGAGGGTTCCTGCCTCTACCACCCTTTCAGGCAGTGAGTTCCAGATTCCAACCACCCTCTGGGTGAAAAAGTTTTTCCTCCAATCCCCTCTAAACCTTCTGCCCCTTACCTTGAAACTATGCCCCCTGGTTACTGCCCCCCCCCTACTAAGGGGAAATGTTCCTTTCTATCTACCCTATCTATGCCCCTCATAATTTTGTACACCTCAATCAGGTCCCCCCTCAGCCTTCTCTGCTCTGAGGAAAACAACCCCAGCCTGTCCAGTCTCTCGTCATAGCTGAAGCGCTCCAGCCCAGGTAACATCCTGGTGAATCTCCTCTGCACCCTCTCCAATGCAATCACACCCTTCCTATAGTGTGGTGACCAGAACTGCACACAGTATTCGAGCTGTGGCCTAACTAGCATTTTGTACAGCTCCATCATAACCTCCCTGCTCTTATATTCTATGCCTTGGCTAATGAAGGCAAGTATCCCATATGCCTTTTTAACCACCTTATCTACCTGTCCTGCTGCCTTCAGGGATCTATGTACATGCACACCAAGGTCCCTCTGATCTTCTGTCCTTCCTAGGGTCCTACCATTCATTGTGTATTCCCTTGCCTTGTTAGTCCTCCCAAAATGCATCACCTCACACTTTTCAGGGTTAAATTCCATTTGCCACTGTTCTGCCTATCTAACCAACCCGTTTATATCGTCCTGTAGCCTGAGGCTTCCCTCCTCGCCATTTATCACTCCACCAATTTTTGTGTCATCTGCGAACTTACTGATCATACATCCTACATTCATATCTAAATCATGAATGTACACTACAAACAGCAAAGGACCCAGCACCGATCCCTGCAGTACACCACTGGACACAGGCTTCCAGTCACAAAAACAACCTTCAACCATCACCCGCTGCCTCCTGCCACTAAGCCAATTTTGGATCCAATGTGCCAAGTTGCCCTGGATCCCGTGGACTCTTACCTTCTTGACTAGTCTCCCATGTGGGACTTTGTCAAAAGCCTTACTGAAGTCCATATTTTATTTTAGCCTGCAAAAATTGTTTCCGATGCACCAAAGCTATTGAGACTTCTAGAAACAAATGTCAATAAATATTATCCACACATGAAACTATGTAGATTACTTATAATCTGTAACTGAAACTTATCTAAGAAGTAACTTACCTGAACATTAACCTCTCATTGGGTCAGTGATAGATTGGGTTGTCATGTGTCTAGTTTGGAAGAAGACACTCCAGCTTTTCAGTGGACTGCCCTGAAATTTCTAAAATGTTACCTAAAAGTCTGTTTTTTGAAATGCAATTCAATTTTACCACATACTTCTAAGTTTCAGCCCAACATCGGCAAGACAGAAGCAATCTTTTTCAGCCTTTAGCAGAAACACTGGGCTGGATTTTACGAGCCTCGGTGGGTCCGTGGCGGGCGACATCGGTGGTGGGTCCCGACCCCGCTGCTGGCTCCATCCTGGTCTCTGAAATGAACTTACCGTGATTGGGCTTGTTAAGCCCCGCCCAGCGCATATCCTGGCCAATTAGAGGAAGTGGGTCTGGTGATGTCAATTGATGACGAGTCATCAGCCGGTTTCCTCAAAGGGACCATGGCCAACTTTCTTTTGACATTTGTGCTGTCCGTGTTCTACAGCATTGAGGTGCTGCAAACACTGACGAGCACTGCACAGAGGCACAGGGCTGCACCCAGGTTCTCCCATGACGTCAGAGCACACAGGGAGATCCTCTTCACTTCCCATCGGCGGACGTGACCTCCCCAGGAGATCAACACAGCCTGGTTGCACATTGCAGAGGAGAGCACACGCAGGGATGTCATCAGAAGGATATAGGTGCTGTGTCGCAAATGTTTCAATGATCTCAGTAGATCACGAAACATTAGTACAAAGCCACACTCAACCTCATCCTGCTGTGCCTCTCATCACATCCCATCACTCTGCCTTCCCTACCCTACTCCTGCACATCCTTACTCACACCAACTTACCTTGCACCTCCACCCATCCCTCTCTATCTACATTATCACATCCCCATCTCGCTAGCCACCCCTCACACTCACCCTCAGCCTAGTGCAATCATACCAAGTAACAACACAAAAGGGTAGCCACTTGGGTGTTTTATCCAATGTTCATATAATGTTTCTGTTAATGTGCTGTCAAACATTGAAACATTTATTTTCAACACTTTGCGTTCTTGAGGAGATTTGTGTGCCCCTTTAGAAGTGGCTTAGTGAGTTACAGTGAATGGTGAGACATAACGGTACCCCCACCCCACCCCCGCAATGGTGATGAGTGTGAAAGTAATGGCTTGGACATTGTAGGAATGTTTTATGGTGTTGGTGTGGGGTGGTGTCATCCTGGCGCATCATATGGCAGCCTGGGTGTGCAATGTCAAGTGAGGTCAATCTGGCCATGGTGAGGCCATCCCTGGCCTCCCGGGCAGCAATGTGGTCAGGTCCTGATAACCTGTGTCCTGTGCAGCATCAGTTGATTGCAGAGAAGTTTGGTTTGTTGTTGGTGCTGCTGGTGTGCCTGGTGATGCTGGTGTTGGGGCTGATCATAGTGGGATTCTGAGGACCAAGGTGAGAGAGCTTCAAGGGCACCCATGCTGATGGAATAGATGGTAGGTGAAGTAGAGCTGACAGAAGCGATCTGTCAATGCTGGGAGAGGTAATGAGGTCAGACTGGATGGAGACTTGTGAAAAGACTTGCAGCATCCTGAATCTGTAGTGGAAATGCAGTTTAGAGAAGCTAGTGGTTAAGGGAACATTTCGCAATCAGCTGGGAGCTTTGCCTTGACATTTGAAGCTGTCAACTCATCAACTGATTCAATGGCAAGTGACCTCCCGGCTCAGCTTCACAGATGAGATCTAGGCACAGCACCCAGGTCCGTTCCTCTCCTTCCAGGTTTGTCTGGCAGTATTTACACAGTTTGCATACCTCTGCCTACTTAAATTAGCTGAACATACAATTCACCCTACAAGGGCAGCAGTCTGACCTGAAGGTAGGTGGAAATCCCAGTCCGCCTCATTACTGGTGGCCGAATGGGCCGTCAGAAGTCTGGGCCCCTAGCTTGCTAATATTGCCTTGAGATTTGAAGTCGTTTTGTTGCAAATGGAAAGCATTTGCTCCCTATTTCTCCACTGACTTTTTTGTGCATCCAACTGGAAAAATGATTGCTGACAGGACAAGTTGAAAGTGTGTTTAGTTGCATGACTCAATTATTGATCAGTGAAAATGATAAAATTTTGTGCTTGACATCTTTCTAATCTGTATAGTAAATCCTAATATGCTCTAGCTGTCATCACTGTTCTTTAATGAGACCTTTCAGAGATACTGCCAGCAAATCGTGGCTATGATGCACCATGGAAACAGTATTGAGATAGGATTACATAAGTAGTTATTTACAGATGTTTATGGCCATTTTAAGGTGAAAAAGATGATATAGGTTTGTTTAAGAATTTAAAAAGCTGAGTCTGAAAATTAGTTGTCACTGGCCACCATGTGCATCTCTCTATAATGCTGGGAAATAGAAGAGACTCACAGCATATACTTTAAGAGTTGTATATTTACCTGTACACTACCAGGGGTCAGACTGTGATGGGGCACCTGGCATCAGTTATTGCAGATGTGAAAAAAAACAATGGCCAAAATTTTCCGGGGGGTCAGCGGGTCGGTTCGGTGGCCGGTCAGGTGGGGAATTTAATTTTTTTGGACAGTAGGTTGGGAACCCGCTGTCATCCACCGCAACCGCCTTTCCCAGTGGGGCGCCTGTGATCTGAGATCGGACCCGACCTGCAGAGGCGGGAAACCCAATTAAAGCAATTATTGCCTTATTGACAGATCCTTAATAATGGTTTTAAACTTACCTTTTAACATTAACTGCTCGCCTATGGGGTCCACGCTGCTCGTGGACCATGTCTGTTAACGTGAGGCGGGAATTGAATGGCCATTGAATCAGCTGATCAGTTGATGACTTGAAATGTACTATAAAAGCTCCCACCTCACAGCTGTTCACTTTCTAAGTGCAGAAGCTGTTGCATACTCCATTTGGAAGACAGGTTGAGCTTTATGTAGGCTGAAGTGTTTGGAGCCAACACTCCATCAGGTGTCATCTCATTGGAACAACCTCTCTCACCATTAACAGATTGCTTCTGTCATCTCAACTTCATCTGCCATTTATTCCATCAGCATAGCTACCGCTTATACTGTCCCACGTTGATCCTCAGAATCTGATCATCCCCAACACCAGCAGCACCAACCACAACACCAACCTTCTCCACAATCACCTGATGCTGCTCAGGACACAGGGCATCAGCACCTGACTATATTGCTGCCCGGGAGGCCGGGGATTCTATGTCAGGCATTAGCCGAGGCATAGAATATAAGAGCAGGGAGGTTATGATGGAGCTATACAAAACACTAGTTAGGCCACAGCTGGAATACTGTGTGCAGTTCTGGTTGCCACACTATAGGAAGGGTGTGATTGCATTGGAGAGGGTGCAGAGGAGGTTCACCAGGATGTTACCTGGGCTGGAGCGCTTCAGCTATGAAGAGAGACTGGACAGGCTGGGGTTGTTTTCCTTAGAGCAGAGAAGGCTGAGGGGGGACCTGATTGAGGTGTACAAAATTATGAGGGGCATAGATAGGGTAGATAGAAAGGAACTTCTCCCCTTAGTAGAGGGGTCAATAACCAGGGGGCATAGTTTCAAGGTAAGGGACAGGAGGTTTAGAGGGGATTTGAGGAAAAACTTTTTCACACAGAGGGTGGTTGGAATCTGGAACTCACTGCCTGAAAGGGTGGTAGAGGCTGGAACCCTCAAAACATTCAAGAAGCTGTAGGGGGTGGCCGTGTGGTGGTGTTTGGCGCGTACGTATGCCCAGTCAGTTGTGCCCCTAACTGTTTTGTGAGCGGTTCGAATCACTCCCATGCCCCTGGGTTCTAGACACCGGACTTAGGTACAAGGCGGCGGTACAGAGAAGACTCGAGTAGACAGGTGGTCGGATGTAAACAAAAAACAAGATTTTATTGAAGAGGAAAAACTTGATACAATCTCATGGGGAAAATTACTAGCGTACACTTCTACAGGCAAAAATACAAATGCAAAAGAATAATAATAACTATACTTATGCAGGGAATGGGGACACATTGAGGGAAAACAACTATCTTAACAATCCCCTTATCTTTATCCCACCCCCTATACCTAACTAGATTAAGCTATGAGGGGTCAGAAGTTCATGCTCACCAATCAAAAGGTTTGTTAAACTCAAAACAGCGGTTGAGTTCGGGATTCGCTCTTGGTGCTCTCTGGAGCCTACCATCATCATGTGGCCTCCAGGCACTGCAACGGCATTGTCCAGGTTTGAGTACCCCAAAGTTAAATTCTCTGTTTGGGTACTTTACCTTGCAGAGATGATTCTTCGTTGACAGCCACCAGATTGAGTTGGTGTGCAGTTATTCGAAGGTCGGCCGAGGCTGGAGGCCCAATAATTCGAAGCCTCCCCTCAGTTTGTCTCCTCAGTTGGTCTTCTTCAGGTGGCCTTCCCTCCGGTGGTCTTCCCTCCTCCCCTCGTCGCGTCCCGCCTCGCCTGGCCTGAATTGTCTGTGTCCGCCCGACCCATTGACGGGGCTAGTTCCAGATGGTGTGGGAAAGGGCACGGGCAAAGGCCAGGGGATAAGCGTGGGACGGGGGAAGAGCGGCAGCCATGAGGGCGAGGGGCCGAAGAGCAGCAGCACCAGCACACCAACCAGCAAAGAACACACCTAAGAAGCTAATTCCTTGCTACCCGAGGGGGCCTTCAATTATACCTTCGTCAAAAACTCTTATCTGCCCGCCAAATCAGGTTAGTTCTTTGTTTTAATCTTGGTGGGCTATTTTAAATAATGGTAGCAATCCATACTAACTGGTTTTAGATGGCCGGTAATCGCATCTACCAGCCCGATAATTGACTTGTATTGTCCTGAAAGTTCCTTGATGGGCCTATCCGGTCTCGATGGCTCGGTTAACCTGTTTCCGATAATATATGCAGACTGCTAGATGGCCTTAACTATAGGCTTAAACTGAATTTAGATTTGCCTCCAATTCGGTCTAATGCATAATTCAGAGTCCTGTCTGGTTCCAAAATACAAAGTCTCTCTTCACAGAAGCCTGCAGCTTGGTTTCAATTTCTCCAAGCTGTCTGCGTTGCAGAGTCCATTTTAAAATCTCACAGGCTTGCTGCCACGAGGCACGGACGCCATTTTGGGTACCCTTTTTGATTTAAAAAGTCCACACAGGGTCCCGTTTATTAATAACAGCCTTCGGGGAAATGCAGAAATTTTGCAAATCTTACAAAGCATTTAGATGAGCATTTGAAATGCCATAGAATACAAGGCTACGGACCAAGTGCTGTAAAATGGGATTAGAATAGACAGGGCTTGATGGCCGGCAGGGACATGATGTGCTGAAGGGCCTCTTTCTCTGCTGTATTACTCTATGGGGGAAAAATTTGGTTGGTTTGCGCCTCCCATTAGTGCCTTAAGAGGGTGCTAATGGTGCGCAAAGCAACTAGTGCCCAGGCACGGTGATGTTTGCGCTGCTCGCGAATTGACCAGACATTTTGCGGCAGTGCTAAACACTACTGCCACGATCTCCTGCACCCACAGATCATGACATCAGTCGAGCATGTAATGCCCTGATAGTGCCCCGACCGGATATTGAGTGGCGCCCCCTGCTTTACCACCTGCCACTAGCAATGACAGGTTGTGGGGAGCGTTTTGCAGTCAGGAAGGGACTGTGGGGAGTGCTATTTAAATGCTTCCTGCCTTTTTTTGTCTGCGACATTTTTGCACCATGCATTCTGTGAGAGAGAGAGACTTCTGGAGATATTCAATGCTGTGTTGAGGAGTTTTGGGTACTGAGCAGTACTTTGCAGGTTCATTTTGATTTGATCTTCCTTGCATCGATTTAGAAGAGACTGTGGGGCTGCACTATTAACCATTTCCATGGGCCTCTCCATTGTTCTTTCCAGCAGATTTGATGTACAGGTCTCTCCAGGCCAAGATTCAAGGCTGCAATGAGTAGGGTTTGGATGGAGAGCAAGATCGACCCTCCCTTTTAAGAACTGGCTGGCGCCAGTATGTCTGTGTTCCATTGCTGACTGACATCACATGAGCTTTGCCAATGCTCAGAATTAGCACCTTGCTCCTTGGCGTTAGTGCCTTAAGAGAGGTGTTGAAGGGATAATTACAGGTCCTAGCCCTTTTGGGCTATCCCAGATCAGGCGTATTCCCCAGATGTTCACCTTCAACTTAAGTTAGAGATAGCTGAATTCCATAAGACGCTTATGGGTCTAAAGCTTCAGACAATCTCTCCCTAAAGGAAAGGAATGACTGAAGGTGTTACCATCCTCCAGATAGTACTTTTAATAAGTTAAACTAGACTGTAACCTTCCGGATATTATGAGGGTCTGGAATACTCCCCCAGAATTCTGCAACTCCTTACAAAAGAGTGTACAGAATTTGGGTTTGCGACTTTATACAGAATTACTCTGTGAGAAAATTCTAAAAATATATATAGTTTTATTTAAGAGCCAACATTCAGTTAACAGCTGTTGAATCAGTTGCAACATTAACAATTCAAAATACAGATAGCTTATTTTTCTTATTTCTCAGAGATCCTTATTTTCAAATCTTTACTTCGTTACATTTCTACATTTCTTACTTATTTCTAAATCCAGAACATCCACCAAAATCAATTACTTTGACTCCCGAGACTCGTGGTTAAAAACTTACAGAGATGCCTCGGAAGAGTAGAGAAACGCTTTGCCTGTTCAGTGAGTTCTGCCTTTCTGTTGAAAAGGTCTATGTTTGATACTCTTTTGGAAGTGGTTTCTTCTTTGAAGTTCTCTGCTGATATTAGCTAATTGTCTTTATTGATTCTCTCTTTTGAATGATTTCTATTCTTACTGTCAATTCAACTATTGCATGCATAATTATTTCTCTACCTTTAGGTGTTCCTAAAACCATCATAAAAACAATGACAGCAATGGTTTCTGTTTGATATCATTCTTATCGAAGATTCTTCATTCAATTCTTAATATTGGCTTTACTGGTTTTTAGCAGACATTGTGACTCCCCTTACTGCTCCAAGTTCAATACAAACACAATGTAATTGCTTGCTGTCATTTATTGAAGTTATATCTTCAAAGTCTTCTTGTTGGTATGGTTTTTACTATATATAAATCAAAACCACTTTAACTGAATGTTTCATGCATTTCTAGCTATCTCAATTGGTTGCATATTTAATCTTATGTTTCCTGTCATCCAAGTTTAACATAAAAACTATTTGACCAGCAGGTGTTTCTTTACTGGATGTCATGTTTTCAAAGGCACATGGTTCTTTTAATGTTTGTGTTTCTGTTTTACGTGTTAGTTCTTAACATTTTAAACTGGGCTTTTTCATTGTGTTGGTTGCAAACTGTAGACCTTTCGGAAGCACCAATGGTTTGTTTCAATCTTTCATTGTTTTAGTATTTTTAACTCATTCCCATTTCAAAGCTTGTTTACAACTTTGCTTTCAACTGATCTTTATCTCAGAAGCCTGTTCTCTGTTTACAGCCTGTGTCTCTGAGGCTTTAGATTTTTAAACCCAGTATATCATGTATTAATAATATCAGTATTCTGTTCATATTATGGTGTATCTTTCTGAAATATGGTGTATTCCCTCACAGTGTGTCGTGCCTGATTTAGTGCTCCAATCACCTCCAGGGGCGATAGAAGCCAAGTTTGCAGTTGGAGGCAATAATTAGCGGCAGGCGCTAACATTTGCGGCAGGCCGATAATTGCGCCCCAATTGGGGTGATACTGAATTTCTCCACCTATGACTCTATGACCATGGCCAGATTTACTTCCCTTGATGCTGTACACCCTGGCTGCCACATGATGCGCCAGGGTGTACCCCACACCAACACCATAAAGCATCCCTACAATTTCCAAGCCATTCCTTTCACACTCATCACAATTGCGGGGGGGGGTGGGGGGATACCGTTATGTCTCACCATTCACTGCAACTCACTAAGCCACAAATCTGTCCAAGAACTCAAAGTGTTGAAAATAAATGTTTCAATGTTTGACAGCACATTAACAGAAACTTTACTTGAACATTAGATAAAACACCAAAGTGATTGGCTTGTGTGTTGTTCCTTGCTATGATTGCACTAGGATAAGGGTGAGTGTGAGGGGTGGCTAGTGAGATGGGGAAGTGATAATGTAGATAGATAGAGAGGGATGGGTGGAGGTGCAAGATAAGTTGGTGTGAGTAAGGATGTGCAGGAGTAGGGTAGGGAAAGCAGAGTCATGGGGATTTGATGAGAGGCACAGCAGGATGAAGGTGAGTGTGGCTTTGTACTAACATTTCATGATCTAATAAGATAATTGAAAGGTTTGTGCCACTGCAGCCTGGTCCGCCTAACGACATCCCTGCTTGTGTCCTCCTCTACAATGTGCAATCAGGCTGTCTTGGTCTCCTGCGGAGGTCTCTTCCACCCATAGGAAGGGAAGAGGACCTCCCTGCATGCTCTGACTCCCCCCATAAGCATATGGAAGGAGTCATGGGAGAACCTGGGTACAGCCGTGCACCTTTTTGTAGTGATTGTCTGTGTTTACAGCTGTAGAACACCGACAGCACAAATGTCAAAAGTAAGGTGGCCATGGTCCCTTTAAGGAAATCGGCGCAGGCCGTGGTACCAAATGATGTCACCAGACCCACTCCATCTAATTGGGCCGGGAAACGTGCTGGGCGGGCTTAACAAGCCCCATTGAGGTAAGTTCATTTTAGGCAGCGGGATGGAGCCAGCAGCGGGGTTGCAACCCACCGTGGGCACCGGCCGCACCAGACCCAACAAGGTGAGCAAAATCTCGGCCAATGACTTTCATTGCTCTGACTCCAAATTGTTTTGGCATCAAAATTAAATAGCATGCACAACTTGTATTAGAACTTTCTGTGCACTGAGATGCTAGGCAATAGAGTGTGTAAAAATAAACACCTGCTTGAAACAATATGATCAATAGTAATAATGAGAGCCAAACAGAACTGACGAGGCAATGTTATCTAAATTGGTTCATTTGGATTTAACTGATGAAACCATGGGGTAAATTTTCAGCTTCACCGCCTGGGTGGAAACCTGTCAGAAGGGTCGGCCGCCTATTAAAATCAATGTAATTAAAATCAATGGAATTCAAATCAGGTGGATTCTATAATGGGCAGATGATCCACTCTGCCAAGTTACCAGGCAGCAAGTGAAGACAAATAATTTTTTAAAAAAACACAGCATTCTCTACTCAGGATGACCTTTCCCTTTTTAAGATAAAATAGTGACATGCATGCACAAATACTTTTTTAAATTACTCTGTAAAGGCATATGGTCATTGTACCGATGCCGCAATTAATTTACTGCCATATGTCAGATTAGCAGATAAGTGGCTACAGCCAGAGCACAAAAGGTAAAGTTTTCTTTTAAACCTTCACCCTACCATTGGGGCTCTGGCGTTCTCTCCCTAAACCTCTCTGCCTCTCCACTCTCCTCCTTTAAGACGCTCCTTAAAACCGACCTGTTTGACCAAACTTTTGGTCACCTGACCTAATGTCTCCTTCTTTGGTTCAGTGTCAATTTTTTGTCTGATTAAGCCCCTGTGAAGTGCGTTGAGATGATTTACTGAGTTAAGGGAGCTATGTAAATGCAAGTTGTTGTTTTACACCTGTCAAAACTAGTGGGAGGTGTTCAATCCCTAATAAATGACAGTTAAATATACATCTGTTTTCCCCAGCAGTATAGTGTGGAGTTAAGTCTATAGGGCTACTTTGCCAAAAGGAATATGTAAACATGCATCAGGAAATCAAACAGGGTGATTTCCTTTAACATGACCTGCACCCAACTTGCAATGAATATGATTTTCTAGTTTGAATTTTAGGCCGTGGTGCAATGCTATTCATTTAACCCCACAAAAATATTTCAAATATATAGGAAAGCACCTGAAGGTGAGATTTCCTGTGTTTCTTACCAAGAATGTTATTTCCACTCATCTTGCTCATGTATAGTTGATAAATATGGGAAAGCACATTCTGAGAATTTGAGTTCTTCAAGGAATTCTTGCTGTAGTTACACTTGTTGGATTTTTGCTTTTTGCAATAGTTTTGCTGTATTTTATTTCAAGTTTTCCCTTGCCTTTTCCATTTCTTTGGCTGCTGCGATCAGGATTCAGAATATGGAAATGCCCTGAATGTTCTCTCTCTCTGAGTGTTTTGGAGGCATAAGGCAAAGATCTGAGGAAGGACATTTACACTAATCGTGAACTTCCCTTACTCAGCCAAGTCTAAAGATCTAGCTACCTGGGAGTGTCTCAGGAAATCTGCCCTTGTAGGCTCCGGTTCACCAGGGAGGCAGTGGTGGAGTTATTACCTTGTAATGGAAAGTTGTGTTTTCTTTTTTTTTATTCATTCATGGGATGTGGGCATCGCTGGTAAAGTGAAAATTTATTGCCCATCTCTAATTGCCCTTGAGAAGGTGGTGGAAAGCCATCTTCTTGAACCGCTGCAGTCTGTGTGGTGAAGGTACTCCCACAGTGCTGTGAGGAAGGGAGTGCCAGGATTTTGACCCAGCGACGATGAAGGAACGGCGATAGGATGGTGTGTAACTTGGAGGGGAACTTGCAGGTGGTGGTGTTCCCTTGCGCCTACTGCCCTTGTCCTTCTAGGTGGTAGAGGTCACGGGTTTGGGAGGTGCTGTCGAAGTTGCTGCAGTGCATCTTGTGGATGGTACACACTGCAGCCACGGTGTACCAGTGGTGGAGGAAGTGAATGATTAAGGTGGTGGATTGGGTGCTAATGAAGTGGGCTGCTTTGTCTTGGATGGTGTTGAGCTTCTTGAGTGTTGCTGAAGCTGCACTCATCCAGGCAAGTGGAGAGTATTCCATCACACTCCTGACTTGTGCCTTGTAGATGGTGGAAAGGCTTTGGGGAGTGAAGAGGTGAGTCACTCACTGCAGAATACCCAGCCTCTGACCTACTCTTGTCGCCACAGTATTTGAATAGCTGGTCCAGCTAAGTTTCCGGTCGATCGTGACCCCCAGGATGTTGATAGTGTGGAATTTGGTGAAATTTAGAAACTCTAATGTCATTGAATGTCAAGGGGAGGTAGCTAGACTTGCTCTTGTTGAAGATAGTCATTGCCTGGCACTTGTGTGGCATGAATGTTACTTGCCACTTATCAGCCCAAGCCTGAATGTTGTCCAGGTCTTGCTGCATGCTGGCACGGACTGCTTCATGTTCTGTGGAGTTGCGAATGGAACTGAATGCTGTGCAATCAGCAGCGAACATCCCCACTTCTGACCTTATGTTGGAGGGAAGATCATTGATGAAGCAGTTGAAGATGGTTGGGCCTAGGAATCCTGCAGCGATATCCTGGGGCTGAGATGATTGGCCTCCAACAACCACAACCATCTTCCTTTGTGCTAGGTACGATTCCAGCCAGTGGAGAGTTTTCCCCCTGATTCCCATTGATTTCAGTTTTACTAGGGCTCCTTGATGCCACACTCGGTCAAATGCTGCTTTTATGCCAAGGGCAGTCACTCTCACTTCACCTCTAGAATTCAGCTCTTTTTTCCATCTTTGGACGAAGGCAGTAATGAGGTCTGGAACCAAATGGTCGTCGTGGAACCCAAACTGAGCATCGGTGAGCAGGTTACAGGTGAAATTTAGAAACTCTAATGCCTGTATCATGGCCCCTAGCTGGTACATATGGCACTGATAATCAAGATGCCAATAAGCACAAACTTGGTAATAGTATTCTTCTTCAAATAGGCTTCCTTGTTAATGCTGGAAATTTAAAATCAAATAACCATTGAATTTTAGTTGAATCCATTCAAAAAAATAACACAATATGGACAGATAACAAACATTCAATTAATGAAATTGACAAGAACCCCAAATTGTAAAAAAAAATTGCTGTAGTTTTAATCTAAATATATAAAGACAGATAGGTAACTATATTGGCCCAGTAATTCCTCTCCCAACACGTGAGTACGGACGGGGTACTCACGCGTGTGCCCGGAGAAATTGCCGGTTTTCAGCATGCAGAGCGCATGTGGAAAAAACCGGCATTTCCTCTCCTCTGACCCAAGGGGTTAAGAGGTTGAATGCGTGCGCGCAGGAGTCTGCATGTGCGACTTGGATTTCCTTTATTTTTAGAGAGTTGCGCATGTGTAAAGGCCTCCGGTTTTTACACATTGAAAAACCACACGTAAGTACTTAGCTTTACAGGTAAGTGGTCTACTAATACAATTTATAAAAAATTTTTCCACAGGTTTATTATTTTTAAAGAATTTACAGTAAGGTAAGTTTAGTTTTAGCCCCTATTTTTTATATAATAATTTTTTTCAAATTTTAAAATTATTGTTTAAAATAGTTTTTTACATTTATTTATGGTTCATTTAAGTAGTGCAATGTTTTTTTTAATTTTCTTTAAAGTTTAAGTAGTGTTTTGGGGCCAGGAGTTTTCATGAGTTTGACAGCTCTTACTGTCAAACTCATGAATGAACTTTTGCAACCTACCATTGGTTGCCCTGTGCTCACGTGATCCCAGCCGGCTCATCGCACTAAGTACGCCGCTGGGTCACGCACGCACAGCGCGGCAGGACCTCAAGCGGGCCAGTGAGAGGAAATGCAATGCGGGCCACGATTCAAATGTCAGTGCGCCGGGTAAGTGCACATCGGGGGCCTGCACGCGCGGCATGCTCCCGATCCTAATTTCAGGGCCATTGAAACATTAGCATTCAATCAATTAGTAAAATTTAAAAAAATAAAAATTTATATTATTAAACTTTTATTTAGATAAAATATGTAAATCATAAACTAGGATTGTAACTACAGAAAAGCACTGATAAGCTTTGGCACCATATACAGTATTGGGTTTCCCATAGCAGTGATGATAAGTTAGATGATGTAAGATTTGCAAAATTTCTACATTTCCCCAAAGGTTGTTATTAATAAACGGGACCCTGCGTGGACATTTTAAATCAAAAAGGGTACCCAAGATGGCATCCGTGCCTCGTGGCAGAAAGCCTGTGAGATTTTAAAACTTGGACTCTGCAACGCAAGCAGCTTGTGGAGAAATCGAAACCAAGGCTGCAGTTTCTGTGAAGAGAGGCTTTGTATTTTGAAACCAGACAGGACTTTGAATTATGTATTAGATCAAATCTAAACCCAGTTAGGCCTACAGTTAAGGCCATCAAGCAGTTTACATATATAATCGGCAACAGATTAAGGAGGCCATCGAGGCTGGACAGGCCCATCAAGGAACATTCATAACAAAACAAGTCAATTATCGGGCCGGTAGATGCGATTACTGGCCAAGGTCTAAAAACCAGTTAGTATTGATTGCTACCATTATTTAAAATAGCCCGCCAAGATTAAGACAAAGAACTAACCTGATTTGGCGTGCAGATAAGGGTTTTCGAGAAGAGTATAATTGAAGGCCCCGGGTAACAATCTCTGTCTCTCTCTCTCTGCTCGGCTCTTCTGCCCCTCGCCCTCGTGGCTGTTGCTCTTTCCCCGTCCCACGCTTACCCCCTGGCCTTTGCCTGTGCCTTTTCCCACTCCACTTGGAAATCGCCCAGGCACTGCATCGGGCGGACACGGACAATTCAGGCCAGGCGAGGCGGGACGCGACGAGGGGAGGAGGGAAGACCAACTGAGGAAGACCAACTGAGGAGATGAACTGAGGAGATGAACCGAGGGTAGGCTTCGAATCATCTGGCCTTCAGTCTCGGACAACCTGCGACTATCTTTAAGCAAACTCAAGCTGTCGGCCGAAGAAGAGGAACCATCATCCCTGCAAGGTAAAGTACCTAAACAGAGACTTTAACTTTGGGGTAGTCGAACCTGGACAACGCCCTTGCACCACCCAGAGACCACGTGACGACAGCAGGCTCCAGAGAGCACCAAGAGCGAGCCCCAAACCCCACCGCTGTTTTGAGTTCAGCAAACCCTTTTGATTGGTGAGCATAAATTCTGGCCCCTCATAGCTTAATCGAGTTAGGTATAGGGGGTGGGATAAGGATAAGGGGATTGTTAAGATAGTTGTTTTTCCCTCGATGTGCCGTGTGTTCCCCATTCCCTGTATAAGTATAGTTATTTGTATCTGCCTGAAATTTTATATGCTGGTAACTTCTCATAAGACTGTGTTAATTTTTCTGTTTAATAAAATCTTGAGTTTTGCTTACATCCAAACCGCCTGTCTACTTGAGTCTTTTTCTGTAGTGCTACCTGTACCTAAGTCCGGTATCAAGAATCTCAGGGGTGTGGGAGTGATTCGAACTGCTCACGGGCAGTCAGAGGCATAACTGACTGGGCTCACATGCCACCTCCTACATAATGGCGACCGCGGCAGGACACCGGCAACAGGGTTGCGATATGGTAGACAATGGTTCAGATGAGCAAACCATGATGGAGGAAAGAATTTCTGATTATGTGTTTAGCAAGGTGAATATCACTAAGAAGTGGATCACCACTCTGTTAAAGGCTGGGCATCTGGTAGATGCAGCAGCTAAGTGGACAGAGGGAAAGGGACACAAGAAGGCCTTAGAGAAGGCAGTTTGGCTGATGTGCTTTAAAAAACAGGTTCAGCTTTTGGACAGGCTCATTGCAGCACAGGCAGTCGAGTTAAGGGAGTCAGCCCTGGAGATCCAGGATAAGGCTCTCGCAGGGGAAAAGTTATTAGTGGCTTTGCAGGCATTGAACCAAGAACGAGTGCATTTAGTGGGAGAACACAAGGCCCAGTTGGAATACCTACGGTGCCAAGTCACCGAGGCCAAGGGAAATGAGTTAAGGTTGCGGGAGAAAAACGCCCGCTTGGCAAGGCAGATTAGGGAACAGGAAGAGAAAGTACAGGAGGTAAAAGCCGCTTACAAGCTAGCGAGTGAACAGGGGTTTGAGGAGGCAGATCACGGCCCCTGTAGAGAGAGGATAGAATATCTGAGCCGGGCCCTCCAGAAGGCAAAAGGCATGGTATGCCTCATAAGCCCAAAGGCAGGCCAAGCAGATTTTATGGGGAACGAGGGGAGGACAGTTCCAACGTCACCGGTAGTGCTTAGGGACGACCCGGTTGAGAGAGAGGAGACCTCACGGCCACCACCCGTAGTGCCAAGTTTCAGCGAGGTTTGGCAGCAAGGGGGGTGGAACCGGGGGTGGAACCTGAAGTGGAGCCAGAGGTGGAGGCGGAGGTAGCGCAAACCCCGCCCGAGATTTCGGAGCCGGGGCCGATGTGCCCAGCGCGGCATCGGAGGTTTGGCCCACCCGCCAATGGCGACAATGAGGGACTCCTCCAAAACCAGTTTGTGTTACTCTTTAACACCCATCAGCTCAGGGTTATGGTCAACCATATCCCGAAGCTTTCCGCAAAGGGAGACCCCTCGATCCACTTTAGGGAAATAGAGCAGACCGCCAGCGTCAACGACTGCGATGACGCTGAGAAGGCCAAGATGCTTCTATTCTCCCTGGAGAGTAATCTCCTCCAATCCCTCTCTGATGAGTGTAAAAGGGGGCAGAGCGGGTACGAGGAGCTTAGAGATGCGGTTCTGGAGGCTATGGGGATGGATGAGGGAAGTCCTTTCTCCCGCGTGGAGAAGACGACCCAGCTCCTTGGGGAAACCCCTCAGGCTTTTGCGGACCGGCTGTGGCCAGTGTACCGGAAGGCTTGCCCAGGGACGCTGGACTGAGCGTTCCTGAACAGGGATTCCCTGGCCCGTTGGTTCCGTTGCCTGGTGGCGAACAGCTTGCCACAGGTCTAGGCCAAGGGAGAAACCTAGTTCGACCCCAAAGATCCCCAGACCACAGAACTCACGGTAATTAGGCAGCTCACTCTGGCTTACAAAAACGGTAGTGGAGCTGGTGCACACCCACCCAAGGGGACGGTGCATGATGTAAAACCCGGACCGGGTAGGAAAGAGTGATACCAGGAAGCGAGTAACCCCCCCAACACAAAGAACAATTGTTATGGGTGTGGGAAGGATGGTCACTGGCGGAAGGAGTGCAAAAACCCTTGGAAGGATAACAAGGGAAAGCATCCCACAGCCCCAGCCCAAAAGGCGAGTGCAGGGACCCCTTCCGCAGAGGTCGAGTCACTTTTGGACGCCATGAGGTCCTTACTGACTGGCCAGGGGAGAGTAGCAGCTGCCACCGGTGCTCTCACCACGTCAGCCCCATCCAACCCACAGTCGTGACTAGAGCCAGCGCAGCCTGTTTATCTGTGTTCTCTCCGATATGATGAGTGGAAAAGACCCCTTCTGGAGATGGAGGTGGAGAAGGTGACGAGGACCTTTCTGTTAGACATGGGGGCATCATGCACCATGGTCTACTCAGCTAACCCCACCACCTCCCCTCTCTCCAGCAGGGTCCCATACAGTCTATCGGGGTTCATGGGTAGGGAACAGGCTGGCTCGTTTTCCATCTCGCTCGCCATTCGGTTAGGACCTCTCCGCTCCAAGTGGGCCTGTGTCCTGATGAAATGGGACGTGGAGGGTGGAAGCGGGGTCCTGGGGGCCGATTTTATCGTGGGTCACGGGATCCTAGTGGATTTGAGGAATGACTGCCTTTGGGGGGGCAGGCAAAGTAAAGAACGGAGAAGTCGTAGTAATCCCAGGAAAGGAGGGGAAGGGGACCCTCTGCACCATGAAGCCCAAAGAGGATTATAACCTCGGGCTCATGGTCAGCAACACCCCACCAGAGTTCCAGGCATTTGTGCAGGCCCACCTGGCCACATTTGCCACTCACAAACACGACTGCGGGAGGGTCACAGGGTTTGAGGTCAGCGTAGACGGGGACCCCATGGCCTGACCACAGAAACAGTATAACTTCCCTAGGGAAGCAGAGCCGGACATGGAAGCAGCCATGTCCTCGTTAGTGCAGCAGGGAGTTCTGAGACCAATAGCTATCCACGTGAATTCTCCGTTATGGCCGGTCAGAAAGCCGGACAATTCCTGGAGGGCCACGGTGGACTATCGGGTGCTCAATAGTAACAACCCAGCCTGCACACCCACAGTAGCATCGGGAGTATTCCAGCATCCGCGACCACTTTCACGGTGCTGGATATTTCAAATGGGTTTTGGTCCATCTCTGTAAGGAGGGAGGATCAGTACAAGTTTGCCTTTACGCTTAAAGGGCAACAGTACACGTGGAACTGTTTGCCACAGGCCTTCCACAACAGCCCCAGCATTTTCCATCAGTGCATGGCAAACAGTTTGAAGGACTTTAGCCAGCCCAGACAGTTGGTTCAATATGTGGATAACCTGCTCCTGTTCACTGATTCGAAAGAGGAGCATGGCCCACTATTGGCCGAACTGCTGGAGCTGCTAGGGCAGAAGGGTTTGAAGGTAAATCCCAGGAAAGTGCAGATCAGCCAGCAGGAGGTGAAATTCCTCGGTCTGACCGTGCGCGCTGGAGAAAGGGCCATAGATAAGGCTAGGAGGGAGGTGGTACAAGAACTACTGGTCCCTAACACAGTAACGGGTGTGAGGTCATTTCTAGGGCTAACCGGGTACTGTAGAGACTTCATTGAGGACTATGCAGTCACCGCAGCCCCTCTGCTCCGACTCCTACACAAGGGAGTGGCGTGGCTTTGGGATGAGGGTTGCCAGGCAGCATTTGTTAGGCTCAAGAAGGACTTGCAGACCATGCCAGCTTTAGGGGCCATAGATGGGGGGAAAGAGTTTTTCCTGGAGGTAGCAGCCAGCGGGGACAGCCTGAGTGCTGTGCTGCTCCAAGAGCGGCACGGCCAGCTGCGGCCGGTGGTCTACTCCTCCAGGATACTCACCGATGTGGAAAGGAGCTATTCCAATTGTGAGCGGCATCTTTTGGCCACACATTGGGCTGTGAAAAGATCATTGATCTTCACATCACCCTCCTCACCCATCACACACCCACCCAGATGCTTCTGGACGGGAGGATCAAGGATGGGACAGTGAGCAGTGCCCGCATTGCTCGCTGGACCTTGCTCCTCTCACAGATGGATCTGAAGGTGAAGGGTCTCTGTGAGCCAAAACTCGCAGCCAACATGGTATATCCTGGAACAGCCCACCGGTGTTCCATTGAAGG
This sequence comes from Somniosus microcephalus, assembly GCF_052327205.1. Lineage (NCBI taxonomy): Eukaryota > Metazoa > Chordata > Chondrichthyes > Squaliformes > Somniosidae > Somniosus > Somniosus microcephalus. The sequence continues at coordinate 85,128,325 of NC_141001.1, forward strand.
GGTTTGGGAAGTAAACATAGGTTTACGGGCCGGGATACGTCCCAAAGGCCGCGAAATCTACGTAGACAGTTCCAGCACGGTATCTGCTGGTGAGCGCCTCACGGGGTGTGGAGTTTACAACCCAGTGGCAAACATTGCCCTGGCGATTAAGCTCCCCAGCACCATGAGTGCCCAGCAGGCTGAACTGTCCGCGGTGGTGTACGTTGTTACACACCCCGAAATCTTCCCCACCCCCTACACGATTTGCTCAGACAGCATGTTTACATGCAATCCGTTAACGGAGTACCTGGCCACCTGGTCCCGCCGTGGATATATCTCCGCTGACGGGAGACCCCTCACAGTAAAGCACCTGCTGGAAAAGATCCAGGCAGCAGTGCTGGAGGAAGGCGAGGTTTTCATCCACAAGGTGAAAGCCCATTCCTCCACAGAACCCTGCGGCGAAGGCAACCAGCAGGCTGACTTGCTCGCCAAGGAGGGTGCCCGCACAGGCACTTTCTGGGACCCATTTGGGTCCAGACCCATGGCGGCAGTCAGAGGTAGGGACGGGACCCAAGGGAGTGTAGGGGTAGTGTTAGCCCCAGACCTTAAGATGGTCTAAGCCCAAGACCCCATCCTCAAAGCAGTCCTCAGCGCTGTAGCTGAGGGTAAGGGAGTAGAATGTCCGTATGGCACAGCGACCCTCTCCGTTAAAGAGGACATGTTGTTCCAGGGGGAACAGTGGGTTGTGCCACAGCAGCACCAGAGGGAATTCCTTCAACTGGCCCATGAGGGTCCAGGAGCGGGACACCCCGGGCCTGAGACCACCTGGCAACGGGTGGAACAGGTGGGATGGTGGCCGGGACTCAGGGACGATATCCGCGAGTTCTGCGCAGGCTGTCTTGTGTGCGCTGCGAACAATTCTGACCCCCACAAAAGGAAGGTCCCTATGGGACACGTCAGGAGGGTAGAGGGACCTGGCAGTCGATACAAGTTGACTATATCGGGCCCCTGCCCACTGCCCAGGGAAGCTATAAGTACTGCCTAGTCCTGGTGGACGTGTTTACCAAGTGGGTAGAGGCTTTTCCCTGCAGAACTGCCACAGCTCTGGGTAATGCCAGCATCCTGGTCCGGGAAGTGTTCTCGCGGTGGGGACTACCACAGCATGTGGAGTCCGACCAAGGCAGCCACTTCACTGGACAGGTGATGCAGAACACCCTGATGCTCTTAGGCATTGAAGGGAAATGGCATGTGGCCCACAACTCCCAGTCATCCGGGATTGTAGAACGTATGAATCGGACCTTCAAAGAAAGGTTAAGAAAGGAAACGGTGGCCTCGCCCCGTAAATGGGCCGAGGTCCTACCATTGGTTTTGATGGGGATCTGGGCCAGCCAGTCTAAAAGCACAGGGTATTCCCCGTACGAACTAATGACTGGCAGGGTTATGCGGACCCCCACCCATGTACTAGCCCTGGTGCTCATGGAGGGTCAGCTCAGGGAGGTGAACCGGGACAGGGTTGCCCGAAACCTCTTTGAGCACCTGAAGCAGGTCCATGAGCAGGCGGCTGGGAACATGGGAAGGCAGCATTGGAGTAACCGATTGCTGCTTGAGCCGAGAAAGCACCACGAGTGGGAGATAGGAGATCAGGTTATGGTAAGGAATTATGCCCGAGTAGGTAGTTTGGAGCCATTGTACATGGGGCCCTACAGTATTGTAGATAAAGCCAGCCCCATGGTATACACCATGAAGATGCCCCGGCGTACAAAATGGTTCCATATCAACCAGTGTAAGCTGTCTACACCTGAAAGGGGAAGGCAGCCAGTTGGAGAAAGGTCGGAGGATAAAGATCCTCAGCCTGCAGCAGGAGCAAGTCCACAGACTGCACAGGCAGGCGCTGTGGCTTGCTTGAAGGGAGGGACCATCCCGCCCATCGATTGGGGCACTCCCCCACTCTTCTGGGATCCAGACGAGGGGGAGGGACCTGAGGGCGAAAACCCCGCCCCTAACCCAGGTGTAGAGAGGGAGGGACCTGAGGTCGAAAACCCCACCCCGGGTCCAGCCATGGGACCTGGGGGCGGAGACTCTCAGCTCGCAGCAGCAGGCTGCGAAAAGTTACCTGCCCCCAGCCCAGGTTCGGGAGGGGTCAAGCCTGGGGGAGCAGCGATTCGGGCAAAAGGCCCAGCGGCCAAGAAAGCCCCACCCATCAAAGCCCCTAGAAGGTCCCCACGGACGCCCCAGCCGAGAAAGCCATGGTCACCAGCCCTCCAGTTACCAAGGGCCGCCCCTCGAGTCAGGGAAGGGTCCAAGGACAGAGGTCCTCAGCTAGCAGCCACAGGCTGCGAGGGACCAACAGTGAAGGACGGTGCGGTCACGCCGGGTGTAGCAGCGAGGCGCAGTCCAACCAGGGATTCGCCTGGCTGCCCGGAGATGGCTGGCGGATGTATATAGTTTAGTTTAAGTTTTAGTTTAAGTAAAGTGCAATTATTTAGCTTAATTTTAGGTGTTTTTGATTTAAGTTAAATAAGGTGATGGGTAGTTTTAAGTTAAGTAGTCTGTTACGAGAGTGTATTTGGGTCAAGGTCGCGGGACCCGACCATGCTTCAACAAGCCAGAGAATCTCTTGGGGACCTGGCTGCATGTTTTTTTCATCTTTTTGCTGAAAGACTTTCAGGATGGAAGGGCTCGTGATCCTATTTGCCCTGATTGGGATGAGCGCAGGGAGACTGGGCGACGTCCAAGACTCCCACATCTACGGGTGTTTGGGAGACAGAGCGCCCCTAGCGATCGATGGGAGCGGTGAGCGGGATGCGGAGGAGACCGCCGTTTACTTCCACGATGAAAGGTGGCCAGGATGGTTGGGGCCCAATTCGTCTCTGTGCTCCAGCCAAACCAGATTCACATATGGGGAAGCCTCCCTCCTGTGCCCCAGGGTATGAGTCGTTACCACGAGGGTCAGCGTCACTGTTGGAAAGCGAATATGTTTGACGTGTAAAGGACACATTCCACTGGATAGGTGGTGGTGGCTCAGAAAGTTGAGCAAGGACATGAGGAACCCCGAAGTCGAGTGGGAGCGGTTGAGAAACAACACCCATCGGACGATTACCGGGACTCATGGAGGACTATGCGTGTGTTGGTACAAGTGGTGGGAACCGGATCAAGGGATTTATATCTGTATGTGGGGGTCAGAGAAGGTCTGCCCCACAGGCATATCCATCGTTTTCCACCGGCAGTGGCACGACACCGGGAAGGGGATGAGGTGGGATGCCAGCCGGAAGGTGTGCGCAGTCCCATTCTCCCCGATCCCAGTCAATGCCATTGAGCTGGTAACCCGCCCCTGATTTTAAATCTCACCGAGGTACATTTGTCGGAGTGGTGCCCCAAAGAAACAGAATAGTTTTACCAGGACCTATTAAAGGACATGTTCAAGAAGTTTTACGAGTTCGATTTTGCCCACGTGGGCAAGGCCGAACTGTACACCATACACTGAGAATTTTTGGGTAATGCAGGGAGGCAAAGAAGGGGAGTATGGAATTATGTTTTTACTGCCTTTAATACTGGGTCCTCTGTCATCAACAGCTTGGATGACATAGAGCTGCAGACCCAGATAAACGGTTTAAAAACACAGTTAAAGAAAATATTACTGGATGAGAACAAGGTAGTGGGCTCGGACTTGCATGAGGACCAGGCCATGATGGTCCATTTAAAGGAGATCATAGCCGAGTTGGAAAAGCACGCAAAGACGGTAAATGCTCTCATAAGGGAGGACAGAAATGCTTCTGACCAGGCTGCGCAGAATGAGGTGTGCGTGTTATACAGGGCGTGGTTACTGGGCGAGGGCCACAGTAACCTGGAGGATTTAAAACAGGGTTTGGTCCCCTCCTGCATTAGCAACAAACACCTTGCAGCCCTCCACCCTTTTGAGAATGCATTGAGCCCGTGCCAACTCTGGCTAGCCTCAGAAGCCTATCCAGACCCCATGGATTGTGGGCGGTCCAACCACACAATCATGGGAGTAGTAGTTAGGATGCCAGTCAAGGGTAGGACAGCCCGACCCGCGCCGGTATACAGGGTGGAGAACATTGGAGTCATTCAAGGTGGTGCACACATTTGTTTCACAGCGGTCACTTTACGTCATTAAGTGGGAGCACGCTATGACAGGTACTGACCTCTCAGGGTGCCAGAGCCGGGGAGCACACATAATCCTGTGTCCCCAGCACTTGAATGCCTATTCAAAACCGCAGTGTGGGTTCAGAGCTGCTGGCGCGAAACCTATAAATTGTACCATGGAGGCAATGGCACAAGGCCATGTTCCCCCGCAGATCGCATATATAGGAGGTGGGACATATACTGTCACCACCGGCGTGTCCCACTACCAGCATGGACAGCTGTTAGTGACAGCAGTTTCTGTTTTAAACCCGAGGCAGAATTTCAAGTGGCCCAGGAGTGAATTGTCCCCATTCCTGAACCCTCCACTGTTCACCTCACTGTGAAGGAGAATTTTACAAATTTGCAGAAGTACGTAGCACACTTTGGCTATGAAATTCCCCCTCTCCCTGAACACCTTACCAAAATACTCAAGGCCGTTATAGTTTCACAGAAACATTTTTGCACTCTCGAACAGAAAACAGTAAAGATAGGGACTAAGATATTGGATATTGTGACTCCACCCTGGTGGAACATTTTCAGTAATATAGAGGTCCCTTCGTGGATCAGACTGGCTTCCCACATTCTCGTGGTTTGTCAGTTAGGGATAGTGTTGTATTTAGTTTGTATTCAGTGTAAGGGAAAAGGTAGGTGGTCAGAATTCCGAAACCAGAGGATCTGGAAGGAACATTATGTAAAGGTGGCGGGAGATACACCTGTTTAAGTCTTTTTCCCTGTATTTTTTATTTTTTTGCGTGTTTGTTATTTTTAATAAAGGTTTTTCTGTTGTTTTTTTGCGACGCGTTTAATAAAGATGTGTGTGTACCAAGTGGTGCAATGGTGTTGGACCCCCTCCATGCTTGGATGTGTGTGTAAAGTCTGTAATTTTACTCTATGTATGCTTATGTACACTACATTTTCGCGGAATGGGAAGTGCATGTGTCGTGGGTATATTAGATAGCTAATTACAGGGGAAGGTTGACTATGGAGGGTTAGAGAAAATTTTGCTCACCTTAAAAGTATGATACTTCAAGCAAGTTTTAGTATCACAGGGGGGAGTGTAAGATTTGCAAAATTTCTACATTTCCCCAAAGGTTGTTTTTAATAAACGGGACCCTGCATGGACATTTTAAATCAAAAAGGGTACCCAAGATGGCGTCCGTGCCTCCTGGCAGAAAGCCTGTGAGATTTTAAAACTTGGACTCTGCAACCCGGGCAGCTTGTGGAGAAATCGAAACTAAGGCTGCAGTTTCTGTGAAGAGAGACTTCGTATTTTGAAACCAGGCAGGACTTTGAATTATGTATTAGATCAAATCTAAACCCAGTTAGGCCTACAGTTAAGGCCATCAAGCAGTTTACATATATAATCGGCAACAGATTAAGGAAGCCATCGAGGCCTGACAGGCCCATCAAGGAACATTCATAACAAAACAAGTCAATTATCGGGCCGGTAGATGCGATTACGGGCCATCTAAAAACCAGTTAGTATAGATTGCTCTGAGGGTGCCGGTCAGTTCCTTCAGTAACCTCTAGATGGCACCTTCACTTGTTGGTTTCCCTTTGTTAATTGTTTCTAGTCTCTTCTCTTTTGGTAGGGCCAAATAAATTGAACAAATAAACTGTAACTAAACCTCTAAAAAATCTTTAAATAAACCTTAACAAATCAAATTAAAATTTGGTTGTCCAATCCAATTATGCACTCCAGTCCCCGCGGTGCCCATCGGTCATGGAAGTGCTCGAGCGCGCCGGCGGACACCGCATGCTCCATCTCCAGGGCCATCCGGGCGCGAACATGGCCGCGGAAGAGAGGGAGGCAATCTGGCTGGACGACCCCCTCGACCGCCCGCTGCCTGGACCAATTGATGGCTTTTTTTGCCAGGCCCAGGAGCAGGCGCACGAGGAGGTCCTCCAACCTGCCCGCTCCCCTCCGCACCGGGTGACCGTAGATCAAGAGCGTGGGACTGAAGTGCAACCAAAAATCGAGGAGCAGCCCCTTCAAATAGTGGAAGAGGGGCTGCAACCTCTCACATTCCACATATACGTGAAAAACGGACTCCTCCAGACCGCAGAACAAACAGGCAGTCTGGGAGTCCGTGAACCTACTTAAAAATATATTGCACGGGACTGCCCTGTGCAACACCATCCAGGCCAAGTCCCCAATAGAACAAGGGAGGACTCCCACATAGAGAGCCTTCCATTGGGGACCTCCGCCTCTGCCGGAAGGCAAGACGGCACGCCACGGCGTGTCCGGACGGCAGGCGAAGATGACAAAGTGGAAAGTGTGCAGGAGCAGCCCGTACAGGAAAGCCCTCCGTGCGGAATGAAAGGGCACGGAGGGTATCTCATCGAGACGGCTCAAGTTGTGAGGCGCCGTTTCCCGAGGGGGGGTTCGGGGCTGGGCGCCAATAAGGAATTCCGTCCGAACGGGGGAAAGCTCGGACGGGATCGCCCCACGCGCCTGAGCCGCCTCGATGCACCTAGTGGCGCCGGGGCGCAGTTCCGCTTTTACCGACTCGATGGCATTGACCGCGAGCCGGACGTTGGCCCAAGACATGCGCCGCGCCAACTCCTCCGGCGCCATCCAGCCCGCTCCTCCTCCATCGAGCAGGTCCCCGATTTTAGTCACCTTGCCAGGCACAGCCCTGCGTTCTGCCAGCCACCAGAACCCGCGGACGTGGAGGTGCGGATTCCTGAACAGCGGCTCCCGAAGGACAGCCGCCATTCCTGACGGGGGAGAGCTCCGCCTGGAAGCGACGTAGTTCCAAACCCATAGCCGTTCCTGGTAGAAGACAGGCAGCTCCCGCAGGCTGGCACGCGTGCCACCCACTTTCACAAACAGGAGCTGCATGTCATAATTGAGGCCGTGCAGCTGGCGGAAAAAATACGTCACCAGCGCACACCATCTCGGAGGATTCTCGACGTACAGGTATCTCTGCAGCGTCTGAAGACGGAAAGTCGCAGCCTGGTTGCGAAGGCACACCAGCGCCTGACCGCCCTCCCTAAGCGGGAGACTCAGAACCGCGGCAGAGACCCAGTGCATCCTTTTGTCCCAGAAGAAGTCGACGAGCTTCTTCTGTATCTTGGCGACAAACACAGGGGGAGGGATCAGAGTGACCAACCGGTACCACAACATGGCGGCCACCAGTTGGTTTATGACCAACGCTCGACCCCTGTAGGACAACACTCGGAGCAGTCCTGTCCAGCGCCCTAAGCGAGCGGTGACTTTGGCCTCCAACTCGTGCCAGTTCGCCGGCCAGGCGTCCTCGGCAGGGCTGAGGTAGACTCCCAAGTAGAGGAGGTGCGTGGTGCTCCAGGCGAAGGGCCTGAACTCCTCCGGCAGGGAGTCCACCCGCCACTGACCCACCTCCACGCCCGGCCCTTGCAGAGCCAGTCGCGTCAACCTCTTCCGCAAGAGGCGCAGGAAAGGCTCTACGCAAATGGCGTATAACTGATCGGACATGGGGCATCCCTGACGCACCCCCCTCCCGAAGCGAAGGGGCGCCGTCAAGGACCCGTTAACTTTAATCAGACGCTCTGCGGCAGCGTACAGAAGTCGGATCCGGGTGACAAAATGCGCCCCGAACCCGAATGCGCGCAGAGTCCCGAAAAGATACTCGTGATCCACCCTGTCGAACGCGATGTTATCATGGATAGTCCGGCCCGGGACCGTGTAGGACTGGTCGGGGTGGATCATGTGGGCCAACACGGCGCCAAGGCGAGCAGACATGGCCCTGGCAAAAATTTTGTAGTCCGTGCTGAGGAGGGAGACCGGGCGCCAGTTCTTAAGGAGGCGGAGATCGCCCTACTTCTTAGGCAGCAGGACAATAACCGCCCTGCACCAAGAGAGGGGCATCTCCCCGGTCGCCAAACTTTCCCCCAGGACCCGCGCGTAGTCGCCCCCCAAGACGTCCCAGAACGCCCTGTGGAACTCCACGGTCAGCCCGTCCAGCCCCGGGGACCTTCCCCTGGAGAGCTGGCAGAGGGCGCCGGTCAGCTCCTCCAGACTTAGAGGAGCATCCAATTTTTCGGCACCCTCCAGGCCGACCCTCGGCAGGTCCTCCCACAAAACTCTGCGCGTATCCTCGCTGGACGGATCCAGAGAGAACAGAGCCCCACAATAGGCGCGGGTCTCCGCGCTGATTCCCTCCGGATCCAAGACCGGAGATCCGTCGTCAGCCAGCAGCCCCAAGAGCTGCTTACGGACCCCCCATCTTTTTTCCAGTGAGTAGAAGAAGGGGGAGCCGCAGTCCAGGTCCCGCAGGAACTGGATCCGCGACCTCACGTACGCGCCTCGGGACCCGACGAGCTGCAGGTCCTTCAGCGCGCCCTTCTTCTCTTCGTACACCTTCCACAGGGCCGGGTCCTCGACGACTCGACCGAGATGGGACTCCAGGTCGAGCACCTCCTTCTCCAACCGCCTGACCCGGGCCTCCCGCCTCTTGGTCGACCCCTTCGCGTACTCCTGACAGAAGAGACGGACGTGAGCCTTGCCCTCTTCCCACCGTAGCCTCAAGGAGGGGAAGCCCCCCTGCTTCCTTCTCCAGTCGGCCCAGAACCGACTAAACGAATCCCGGAACCGTGCGTCCTCCAGCAGCAGGTTGTTAAAATGCCAGTACGCGGACCCCCCCCGCCGCGCGCAACGGAACGAGCTCTGCCCACACCAGGTGGTGGTCCATGCACGGCACCGGCCGCATAGAAGCTGCCGGAACGCAGGAGACGTACGCCCGGGAAATGTAGAGGCGGTCGATTCTGGACCCTCCTCCTCCAGACCTCACGCAAGTGAAGGCGCTGGAGTCGGGATGGAGATTTCGCCAGACGTCCACCAAGTCGAAGGACCCGACCAGATCCCTCAACTTCTCCATCGCCGCCAGGCATCGCGGGGGACCGTTACGGTCCCTCGCCTCGAGGGTGCAGTTATAATCCCCCCCGAGGATGACGCACTCGCCAGCGTCGATGGAGCCCAGAAGAGCAGACACTTCCTCAAAGAAGCGCACTTGCTGTGCACCGCCCTGAGGGGCGTACACGTTCACTAGATGGAGCGGCACGCCCCCCAGGCGAACAGTGACCTGGAGCAAGCGGCCCGGCACGTGCTCCTTGACCCCCAAGAACTTTGGCTGAAAATGCGGGGCCAGCAAGATAGCCACCCCGCTGGAAATGCTGGAGAGGTGACTCACGCTGACCCCTCCTTGCCACTCCAGGAGCCACGTGGCCTCGTCTCCCGGAACGGTGTGGGTTTCTTGCAGGAAGCACACCGCATACTTCCCGTCCCGAAGGACCGAAAGGTTATTAAATCTGCGGCGAGCCTCCCTGCTGCCGTTGATGTTGAGGCTGGCTATAGTTATCTTCATCTCAGAAGCATAGTGCAACCTCTACCTACAACTAACAGGGGGAGGGAGCACAGCCGCTAGTCGACCGCCACTCCCTCAGCAGCCCAGTGAGGAACGATCTGAGCTGACGCAGCTCGAGCGGGCTCACGTCCGCGTCCGCGCCCATGGCCTTGATGACGGCGCGGACCGAACCGATGAGCAGCGCCAGCTCCGACCACCTGGCGAGGGCCAGCTGGGTCTTATTCTGACGACCGTGGCGCACGGCCACAAAATCCCGGAGTTCCCCGACGGGAATGAGGGGAGACCCGGCGAGGGGCACAAGGTCATCCATCGCCTCATCGGCGATGGAATCCAACTCGTCCTCTGCGCCCATCACCGAGTCCCAGTCCTCCTCCGGGGGGTCGTCACCGGCGGCCGACCCGTCCGTCGCGCAGTGCGCAGCGAACGGCTCGGCCGCAACAGCTGGCCCCGCCTCCGCCCAGATCCCACCCCCAGGATCGGTGGCAGGGGAATCCTCCCTTGGCTCCTCTGGGGGCGCCGGGCCAGAAGACGGCGGCGGTTCGGAGCCCCCCTCTGCCTCAGACGCCGGAACGACCGGAGAATCCGGAGAAAATACAAAACCGAACTCCTCCAAGTCGTCCGGCGCCGGAGACACAGTCAGAGGGCCTTCCTCTTCCGCGCCAGCGGCCTCCGACCCAGCAGATGGGGTGTCCTCGGCTAAAACCTCGACCAGGTCGAGCAGCCCCTGGGAAATGTCCGGGTCGCTTTGGGCGAGCTCACTTTCATCGAACTCGCCCGACCCAGACCCCAGGCTGCCCGACCCGTCGAGGGGTAACGGCACCGAAAGATAATCTATTTCTGCCGCAGGTTGTTCCGCGACCCCCCCCACGGGCAGGGTCTCGTCCCCATCCCCGGGAGGCGCGTGCTAGACAGACACATCTGCCTCAGCCTCCCGAGGGACAGGCGACCCCTGCTGAACGCCGGAGATGGTGACATCGGAGGGGGGTGGCGCAGTACCCGCGGCGGGCAACGACTCCCCCTATTCAGAGGGACCTTCCTCCTCCCGGTCCTCCTCCTCTTCCAGGGGGTCGCGCCTTCTTTTTAGTGCGGAGGGAGCGAGGGAGACCTCCATGCCTGCAGGGGCCTCCTCCTCTGCTCCCTCCGACGGGGCAGGTTCGTCCGGTCCCTCGGGCCCGAGCCCGGCCGCAGGTAATAAAGTTTCCGCCTCGGCGGTCGCGACCACAGGCTCGGGCACGAGGTCCCTCCCACCCTCGTCTGCCCCGACCAACTCCGCGATGCGCGCGGGTGTCAGGGGCTCCAGATCCAGGGGCTCGCCCTCCGCGGGGGGACCCACCCTGAGGTGTTTGACTTTCCCCCGCGCCTTCTTTCCACCCGGACGCACTCCCTCCCCCCCGCCGGAGGCCTTGATGGCATCGGCCTCCGACGACGACGGCGCATCAGTTGTTTGGGGGGCGCGGCCAGACCCGGGGAGAGGAGCGGTGGCGGCGCCAGCCTCGGCCACGCCAGACGATCTGGCGGCCTTGGAGGCGGGGCAGTTCTTTCTAATGTGCCCCACCTCCTTGCAGGCGTGGCACCGCACACCGGCCGACGTCCAAAAGGCGCGGTAAGTGGTCCCCTCATGGAGGACGACAAATGCCCCGTCGGTGTCCTCCTCCCGCGCCAGCTGAATGTAGACCTGGCGCCGGAAGGAGAAGACGTGTCGAAGGCTGGCTTCCTGGCAGCCGAGCGGGATAGGTGCAACCCCCGACCTCACCTCCCCAAGTTGGTGCAAGTGGGGGAGGAGGAGCTCACCAGGAATGTATGGCGGGACGTTGGAGATCACGATCCTCTGTGCGGTGGCCTCGAGAGGATCCATCGGCAGGAAGGTCCCGCCCACGGTGAGCCCCTTGGCGATGGCCAGGGACACCGCCCGCTCCGACCCCAGGAAGAACACAGCCTTCCCGTACATTTTTGAGGCGCCGAGGATGGCTGAAGGGCCGACAACCCCAGCCATGGCCTTTACACACGCCTCAATTGTCATGTTGGGGTGGGTGTAGCTCTTCACCCCAAGCTTTTTGGTAATGAGTTTAAAAGGTGACGGGGCAGCAGAAGAAGCAGGAGCGGCTGTGGCTGTGGCTGCCACTCTCGCATAGGTCCTGGCTGACCCCGCCACCGGTGAAGATGTAGCCGCCATTATGGGGTGGTTCTTTTTTTAAAAGGAAAAGCTACACCCACCCCAAGTCACAGGTCTTACGGAGTTAATGGCCTCCGGTTTTTAATAAAGGTCTTCCCTTGAGCAGAGGGAGTTGTTAAACTAAAGGCCCGCCTCTCTCCTTGTTGATTGGAATTGGGAGAGGGGCCTTCTCCCCTCTGCTCAAGTGGGAATTAGTGAAAAGTTTTGAAAAAGATGTGCCTCCTGAGAGACAGAGAGAGAGACAAAGAGAGGGAGGGGGGCTGGGAAGGAGGGAGGCCGCAAAGGCAGGGGCGCCACTCAGGATGGTAGGTGGGTGGGCGTCGGCAGGGGGTGCACTCCCCGATGGAAAAATAAATAAAGTCTCTGAGGGTGGTCTTCAGGCAGGGGGAGAAGATGTCTTCACCTGGGAAAGCTGGAGAAAAGCCCAGGCTCAGCCCCACACCAGGTCTTCGCGATGTACTGAAAAGGCTTCACCTGGGCAGCTCCAGCTAACCCAGGCCAGGCAATGGAAGGGGCGCTTATTAGTGGTGTGCGTGGCCTAGTAAACTGCAAGAGCCACACACACGCACACACAGACACCCCTTGGTCTTCCGGCCCGGTCTTCTTTCCTCCCCCCACCCACAATACAATGTCTTTGGGGAATGCACCGAATGACACCCCCCTGCAGAAGTTCAATAGAAAAGAAGTTGTTCCTACCCTCCTTCCAAGTAGTGGATGTTGAGTGCCGCTCCTCTCCCCTCTCTCCCTCTCCTGGAATGGAGGCCAAATTGGGGAGGCAGTGATGGAAAAGCCTCTCCTGTTGTAGATGCTGGCCTCCTTTTTCCCTCTCCTCTTCTCTCCCCAGGCACCTCGGTAGATGATGTTGCTGCCGGTTGAAGGTAGTGGTGGCCTGGGGCCTCTCCTTCCGCTCCACTCCCTGGTCAAGGCGACCACCACTTTCCACTCTGCTGCAGCACGACCAGCTCCACAGAGAGCAAGGTCTGTAATGAGTGTGAGGGTGTCAGTCAGTTCCTTCAGTAACCTCTAGATGGCACCTTCACTTGTTGGTTTCCCTTTGTTAATTGTTTCTAGTCTCTCCTCTTTTGGTAGGGCCAAATAAATTGAACAAATAAACTGTAACTAAACCTTGAAAAAATCTTTAAATAAACCTTAACAAGTCAAATTAAAATTTGGTTGTCCAATCCAATTATGCACTCCAGTCCCCGCGGCGCCCACCGGTCACGGAAGTGCTCGAGCGTGCCGGCGGACACCGCGTGCTCCATCTCCAGGGCCACCCGGGCGCGAACATGGCCGCAGAAGAGAGGGAGGCAATCTGGCTGGATGACCCCCTCGACCGCCCGCTGCCTGGACCAATTAATGGCTTTTTTGCCAGGCCCAGGAGCAGACCCACGAGGAGGTCCTCCAACCTGCCCGCTCCCCTCCGCACCGGGTGACCGTAGATCAAGAGCGTGGGACTGAAGTGCAACCAAAAATCGAGGAGCAGCCCCTTCAAATAATGGAAGAGGGGCTGCAACCTCTCACATTCAACATAAACATGAAAAACGGACTCCTCCAGACCGCAGAACAAACAGGCGGTCTGGGAGTCCGTGAACCTATTTAACAATATATTGCACGGGACTGCTCCGTGCAACACCCTCCAGGCCAAGTCCCTAATAGAACAAGGGAGGACTCCCGCATAGAGAGCCCTCCATTGGGGACCTCCGCCTCCGCCGGAAGGCAAAACGGCACGCCACGGCGTGTCCGGACGGCAGGCGAAGATGACAAAGTGGAAAGTTTGCAGGAGCAGCCCGTACAGGAAACCCCTCCATGCGGAATGAAAAGTCACGGAGGGCATCTCCTCGAGATGGCTCAAGTTGTGAGGCGCTGGTTCCCGAGGGGGGTTTCGGGGCAGGGCGCCGATAAGGAATTCCGTCCGAACGGGGGAAAGCTCGGACGGGATCACCCCACGCACTTGAGCCGCCTCGATACACCTCATGGCGCCGGGGTGCAATGTCGCTTTCACCGACTCGATGGCTTCGACCACGAGCCGGACGTTGTCCCAAGACATGCGCCGCGCCAACTCCTCCAGCACCATCCAGCCCGCTCCTCCGCCATCGAGTAGGTCCCTGACTCTAGTCACCTTGCCAGGCACAGCCCTGCGTTCCACCAGCCACCCGAACTCGCGGACGTGGAGGTGCGGATTCCTGAACAGCGGCTCCCGAAGGACTGCCGCCATTCCTGACGGGGGAGAGCTCCACCTGGAGGCGACGTAGTTCCAAACCCATAGCAGTTCCTGGTAGAAGACAGGCAGCTCCCACAGGCTGATACGCCTGCCGCCCACTTCCAAAAACAGGAGCTGCATGTCGTAATTGAGGCCGTGCAGCTGGCGGAAAATGTACGTCGCCAGCGCACACCATCTCGGAGGATTCTCGACGTACAGGTATCTCTGCAGCGTCTGAAGACGGAATGTCGCGGCTTGGGTGCAGAGGCACACCAACGCCTGACCGCCCTCCCTAAGCGGGAGACTCAGAACCGCGGCAGAGACCCAGTGCTTCCTTTTGTCCCAGCAGAAGTCGACGAGCTTCTTCTGTATCTTGGCGACAAACGCAGGGGGAGGGATCAAAGTGACGAACCGGTACCACAACATGGTGGCCACCAGTTGGTTTATGACCATCGCTCGACCCCTGTAGGACAACACTCGGAGCAATCCTGTCCAGCGTCCTAAGCGAATGGTGACTTTGGCCTCCAACTCTTGCCAGTTCGCCGGCCAGGAGTCCTCGGCAGGGCTGAGGTAGACTCCCAAGTAGAGGAGGTGCGTGGTGCTCCAGGCGAAGGGCCTGAACTCCTCCGGCAGGGAGTCCACCTGCCACTGACCCACCAGGAGTCCAGAACATTTCTCCCAGTTGATCTTGGCGGAGGATGCGTCCGAGTAAATCTGCTGGCATTCCCGCATCCTCCGCAAGTCAGCAGGATCCGTGACCGTGTGGAGCACGTCATCGGCGTAAGCCGAGAGAACCACCTCCACGCCCGGCCCTTGCAGAGCCAGTCGCGTCAACCTCTTCCGCAAGAGGCGCAGGAAAGGCTCTACGCAAACGGCCTATAACTGGCCGGACATGGGGCATCCCTGACGCAGCCCCCTCCCGAAGCGAAGGGGCGCCGTCAAGGACCCGTTAACTTTAATCAGACACTCTGCGGCAGCGTACAGAAGTCGGATCCGGGCGACAAAATGCGTCCCGAACCCGAATGCGCGCAGAGTCCCGAAGAGATACTCGTGATACACCCTGTCGAACGCCTTCTCCTGATCCAGGGAAAGGAAGGCGACCGACAGACCAGCCCTCTGGGAATGGTGGACCAGGTCCCGGACCAGATGGATGTTATCGTGGATGGTCCGGCCAGGGACCGTGTAGGACTGGTCGGGGTGGATCATGTGGGCCAGCACGGCGCCTAGGCGAGCAGACATAGCCCTGGCAAAAATTTTATAGTCCGTGCTGAGGAGGGAGACCGGGCGCCAGTTCTTCAGGAGGCGGAGATCACCCTTCTTAGGTAGCAGGACAATAACCACCCTGTGCCAAGAGAGGGGCATCTCCCCGGTCGCCAAACTTTCCCCCAGGACCCGCGCGTAGTCGCCCCCCAAGACGTCCCAGAACGCCCTGTGGAACTCCACGGTCAGCCCGTCCAGCCTCGGGGACTTTCCCCTGGAGAGCTGGCGGAGGGCGCCAGTCAGCTCCTCCAGACTCAGAGGAGCGTCCAATTTTTCGGCGCCCTCCAGGCCGACCTTCGGCAGGTCCTCCCACAAAACTCTGCGCGCAGCCTCGCTGGACGGATCCGGAGAGAACAGAGCCCCGTAATAGGCGCGGGCCTCCGCACTTATTCCCTCCGGATCCGAGACCAGAGATCCGTCGTCGGCCAGCAGCCCCAAGAGCTGCTTACGGACCCCCTGTCTTTTTTCCAGCGAGTAGAAGAAGGGGGAGCCGCGGTCCAGGTCCCGCAGGAACTGGATCCGCGACCTCACATACGCGCCTCGGGACCCGACAAGCTGCAGGTCCTTCAGCGCGCCCTTCTTCTCTTCGTACACCATCCGCAGGGCCGGGTCCTTGAAGACTTGACTGAGACGGGACTCCAGGTCGAGCACCTCCTTCTCCAACCGCCCGACCCGGGCCTCCCGCCTCTTGGTCGACCCCTTCGCGTACTCCTGACAGAAGAGGCGGACGTGAGCTTTGCCCACGTCACACCATAGCCTCAAGGAGGGGAAGCCCCCCCGCTTCCTTCTCCAGTCGGCCCAGAACCGGCGAAACGAATCCTGGAACCGCGCATCCTCCAGCAGCCGGTTATTAAAATGCCAGTACGCGGATCCCTCCCCTGCGCGCAGCGGAGCGAGCTCCGCCCACACCAGGTGGTGGTCCGTGCACGGCACCGGCCGCATGGAAGCTGCCGGAACGCAGGAGACGTACGCCCGGGAAATATAAAGGCGGTCGATCCTGGACCATCCTCCTCCAGACCTCACGCTAGTGAAGGTGCTGAAATCGGGGTGCAGATGTCGCCAGACGTCCACCAAGTCGAAGGACCCAACCAGGTCCCTCAACTTCTCCATCGCCGCCTGGCATCGCTGGGGGGCCGAACGGTCCCTCGCCTCGAGGGTGCAGTTAAAATCCCCCCCGAGGATGACGCACTCGCCCGCGTCGATGGAGCCCAGAAGAGCGGATACTTCTTCAAAGAAGCGCACTTGCTGCGCACCGGCCTGAGGGGCGTACACATTCACTAGATGGAGCGGCACGCCCCCCAGGCGCACAGTGACCTGGAGCAAGCGGCCCGGCACGAGCTCCTTGACCCCCAAGATCTCCAGCTGAAAATGCGGGGCCAGCAAGATAGCCACCCTGCTGGAAACGCTGGAGAGGTGACTCATGCTGACCCCTCCTTGCCACTCCAGGAGCCACGTGGCCTCGTCTCCCGGAACGGTGTGGGTTTCTTGCAGGAAGCACACCGCATACTTCCCATCCCAAAGGACTGAAAGGTTATTAAATCTGCGGCGAGCCTCCCTGCTGCCGTTGATGTTGAGGCTGGCTATGGTTATCTTCATCTCAGAAGCATAGTGCAACCCCTACCTACAACTAACGGGGGGAGGGAGCGCAGCCGCTAGTCGACCGCCACTCCCTCAGGAGCCCAGTGAGGAGCGACCTGAGCCGACGCAGCTCGAGCGGGCTCACGTCCACGTCCGCGCCCACGGCCCTGACGGCGGCGTGGACCGACCCGATGAGCAGCGCCAGCTCCGACCACCTGGCGAGGGCCAGCTGGGTCTTATTCTGACGACCGTGGCGCACGGCCACAAAATCCCGGAGTTCCCTGAAGGGAATGAGGGGAGACCCGGCGAGGGGCACGGGGTCATCCATCGCCTCGTCGGCGATGGAATCCAAATCGTCCTCCATGCCCATCACCGAGTCCCCATCCTCCTCCGGGGGGTCGTCGCCAGCGGCCGACCCATCCGTCGCGCAGTGCGCAGCGAACGGCTCGGCCGCAACAGCCGGCCCCGCCTCTGCCCGGACCCCACCCCCAGGATCGATGGCAGAGGAATCCTCCCTGGGCTCCTCTGGGGGCGCCGGGCCAGAAGACGGCGGCAGTTCGAAGCCCCCCTCCGCCTCAGACGCCTCAGACGCCGGAGGAATCGGGGAAAAAACAAAACCCAACTCCTCCAAGACGTTTGGCGCCGGAGACACAGTCAGAGGGCCCTCCTCTTCCCTGCCACTGGCCTCCGACCCAGCAGATGGGGTGTCCTTAACTAAACCCTCGACCAGGTCGAGCAGCCCCTGGGAAATGCCTGGGCCGCTTTGGGCGAGCTCACTTTCATCAAACTCGCCCGACCCAGACCCCAGGCCGCCCGACCCGTTGAGGGGTAATGGCACCGAGAGACAATCTACATCTGCCGTGGGTTGTTCCGCGACCCCCCCCACGGGCAGGGTCTCATCCCCGTCCCCGGGAGGCGCGTGCTGGACAGACACATCTGCCTCAGCCTCCCGAGGGACAGGCGACCCCTGCCGAACGCCGGAGATGGTGACTGCGGAGGGGGGTGGCGCGGTACCCGCGGCGGGCAACGGCTCCCCCTGTTCGGAGGGACCTTCCTCCTCCCGGTCCTCCTCCTCGTCCAGGGGGTCGCGCCTTCTTTTTAGCGCGGAGTGAGCGAGGGAGACCTCCATGCCTGCAGGGGCCTCCTCCTCTGCTCCCTCCGGCGGGGCAGTTTCGTCGGGTTCCTCGGGCCCGAGCCCGGCCGCAGGTATTGACGTTTCCGCCTCGGCGGCGGCGGCCACAGCCTCGGGCACGAGGCCCCTCCCACCCTCGTCTGCCCCGACCAACTCCGCAATGCGCGCGGGTGTCAGGGGATCTAAGTCCAGGGGCTCGCCCTCCGCGGGGGGACCCACCCTGAAATGCTTGGATTTGCCCCGCGCCTTCTTTCCGCCCGGACGGGCTCCCTCCCCCCCTCTGGAGGCCCCGGTGGCATCAGCCTCCGACGACGACCACGCATCAGTTGTTTGGGGGGCGCGGCCATACCCGGGGAGAGGAGCGGTGGCGGCGCCAGCCTCGGCCACGCCAGACGATCTGGCGGCCTTGGAGGCGGGGCAGTTCTTTCTAATGTGCCCCACCTCCTTACAGGCATGGCACTGCACACCGTCCGACGTCCAAAAGGCGCGGTAGGCGGTCCCCTCGTGGAGGACGACAAAAGCCCCGTCGGTGTCCTCCTGCAGCGCCAGCTGGATGTAGACCTGGTGCCGGAAGGAGAAGACGTGCCGAAGACTGCCTTCCCGGCAGCCGAGCGGGATAGGCGCAATCCCCGACCTCACCTCCCCAAGTTGGTGCAAGTGGGGGAGGAGGAGCTCACCAGGAATGTAGGGCGGGACGTTAGAAATAACGATCCTCCTCGCGGTGGCCTCGAGAGGATCCACCGCCAGGAAGGTCCCGCCCACAGTGAGCCCCTTTGTGATGGCCAGGGACACCGCCCGCTCCGACCCCAGGTAGAACACAGCCTTCCCGTACATTTTTGAGGTGGCAAGGATGGCTGAAGGGCCGACAACCCCAGCCATGGCCTTAACGCATGCCTCAATTGTCATATTGGGGTGGGTGTAGCTCTTCACCCCAAGCTTTTTGGTGATAAGTTTAAAAGGTGACGGGGCAGCAGAAGCAGCGAGAGCGGATGTGGCTGTGGCTACCACTCTCGCGTACGACCTGGCTGACCCCGCCACCGGCGAAGATGTACTCACCATTATGGGTTGGTTCTCTTTTTTAAAAAGAAAGAGCTACACTCACCCCAAGTCACAGGCCTGAAGGTGTTAAAAGGCCTCAGGTTTTTTTAAGTCTTCCCTTGAGCAGAGGGAGCTGTTAAACTAAAGGCCCGCCTCTCCCCTTGTTGGAAGTAATTGGGAGAGGGGCCTACTCCCCTCTGCTCAAATGGCAATTAGTAGAAAGTTTTAAGAGGTGCCTCCTGAGAGACAGGGAGAGAGACAAAGAGAGGGGGGGTGGGAAGGAGGGAGGCCACAAAGGCAGGGGCGCCACTCAGGATGGTAGGTAGGTGGGTGGGTGGGTGTCGGCAGGGGGTGCACTCCCCGATGGAAAAATAAATAAAGTCTCTGTGGGTGGTCTTCAGGCAGGGGGAGAAGATGTCTTCGCCTGGGAAAGCTGGAGAAAAGCCCAGGCTCAGCCCCACACCAGGTCTTCGCGCTGTACTGAAAAGGCTTCGCCTGGGCAGCTCCAGCTAACCCAGGCCAGGCAATGGAAGGGGCTTTTGACACCCCTTGGTCTTCCGGCCCGGTCTTCTTTCCTCCCCCTACCCACAATACAAAGTCTTTGGGGAATGCACCGAATGACACCCCCCTGCAGAAGTTCAAAATAGAAAAGAAGTTGCTCCTACCCTCCCTCCAAGCAGTTGATGTTGAGTGCTGCTCCTCTCCCCTCTCTCCCTCTCCTGGACTGGAGGCCAATTTGGGGAGGCAGTGATGGAAAAGCCTCTCCAGTTGTAAATGCTGGCCTCCTTTTTCCCTCTCCTCCTCTCTCTCCAGGCACCTCGGTAGATGAAGTTGGTAGATGGTTGATGGTGGTGGTGGCCTGGGGTCTCTCCTTCCCCTCCACTTCCAGGTCAAGGCGACCACCACTTTCCCCTCAGCAACAGCACAACCTGCTCCACAGAGAGCAAGGTCTGTAATGAGTGTGAGGGTGCCAGTCAGTTCCTTCAGTAACCTCTAGATGGCACCTTCACTGGTTGGTTTCCCTTTGTTAATTGTTTCTAGTCTCTTGTGTTTATTAGTTAACTGCCTTTTATCTGTTCATTTGTTTCACCTGGTTTTGTTGCTATTTAAGTTATGTGGTTTCTTCCCTCTGTGCTCAGTCCTGACAAGGGAGTTTGTCTCGACTAGGTGCTCAGTCTCAACTAGGTGCTCAGTCTCGACTAGGTGCTCAGTCTCGACTAGCCTTTTGCTCTGTGGTAGCTTGCCTTGACAGGCTGGTTGCCATGGTTGTTGCTTGTATTTAAGTCTGTGGTTCTTCCTTTTGATCTCGGTCTTGACAAGGTGCTGACAAGTTGCTCAGTCTTGATAAGGTGCTCAGTTTGGACAAGCATGTTGCCCTGTGGTAGCTTGTCTTGAGCTCTGTATTGATAAGCCGATTACCCCTGTGGTAGCTTGTCTTGAGCCTTATCTTGGCAAGCCGGTTGCCTATGCGGTAGCTTGTCTCGAGCTCAGTCTGGACAAGTGGGTTGCCTCATGGAAGCTTGTCCTGAGTCCCTATCTTGACTAGCCATTTGGTAGCTTGTCTTGAGCTCTTATGTTTGTTACTGTTTACCTTGTGTGAATCTAGTAATGTGTGAATCTAGTAAAGTACTGTTATTTAAGACTGTATACCTGCTTCTCGCCTCGTCTGTCTGCACTTGGGTCCAGAACCAGCCTTGCCTGGACAACACGGCCCTGTATCTACACGGCCCCGTGACTCCCAACCCTGACAGATTGCTACCATTATTTAATATAGCCCGCCAAGATTAAGACAAAGAACTAACCTGATCTAGCGCGCAGATAAGGGTTTTCGAGAAGTGTATAATTGAAGGCCCCGGGTAGCAATCTCTCACTCTCTCTCTGCTCGGCTCTTCTGCCCCTCGCCCTCATGGCTGTTGCTCTTTCCCCGTCCCGCACTTACCACCTGGCCTTTGCCCGTGCCTTTTCCCACTCCATTTGGAAATCGCCCAGGCACTGCATCGGGCGGACATGGACAATTCAGGCCAGGCGAGGCGGGACGTGACGAGGGGAGGAGGGAAGACCAACTGAGGAAGACCAACTGAGGAGACGAACTGAGGAGACGAACCGAGGGTAGGCTTCGAATCATCGGGCCTTCAGTCTCGGACAACCTGCGGCTCTCTTTATGCAAACTCAAACTGTCGGCCGAAGAAGAGGAACCATCATCCCTGCAAGGTAAAGTACCCAAACAGAGACATTAACTTTGGGGTACTTGAACCTGGACAACGCCCTTGCAGCACTCGGAGACCATGTGACGACGGCAGGCTCCAAAGAGCACTAAGAGCGAACCCCGAATCCCACCGCTGTTTTGAGTTCAGCAAACCCTTTTGATTGGTGAGCATAAATTCTGGCCCCTCATAGCTTAATCTAGTTAGGTATAGGGGGTGGGATAAGGATAAGGGGATTGTTAAGATAGTTGTTTTTCCCTCGATGTGCCGTGTGTTCCCCATTCCCTGTATAAGTATGTAGTTACTTGTACCTGCCTGTAATTTTATATACTGGTAACTTCTCATAAGACTGTGTTAAGATTTTATTAAACAGAAAAATTGAGTTTTGCTTACATCCAAACCACCTGTCTACTCGAGTCTTTTTCTGTATCGCTACCTGTACCTAAGTCCGGTGTCGAGAATCTCAGGGGCGTGGGAGCGATTCGAACCACTCACGGGCAGTCAGAGGCATAACTGACTGGGCTCACGCGCCACCCCCTACAATGAGATGCTGTTTTATATTGACAAGAGTGTTACATCATATAACATGCAATGTATTATTCTGCTGCTAAAGTCTATCTTTGGTTAAGATGGCTTGATGTCATTCAGAGTTTAATTACTGCAATTAAACACAGTCTGATTAATTGCTGTTTGGCGATAAGTGTTTACAGATCAGAAGATGTTTGTATATTTCTATATTCAGGTCAGAAAAAAACTGCCTTTTGGCAATCTGCTGTGTGGCGTTTAAAGTGTGATAGGTTCTCGCAAGACCTTTACCCAAAACAGATAAATGTTTTTATTTCTATTGCTTTAGATTATGAGAAACCACATAGTTGAGCTATCTAGGGAATAATTTGTGCTGGTTAAAAATATAAATTTGTTTAAAAATTATAATTTGCAGTGAAATATCTTTACTCATGAGACAGACCAGAACTCGCTCACAGTCATATGGCTCATAATTCTGAATAGCCTTACTGTCACAAAAATGGCCATATTTCTTCAAATTATTTGTTTGACAGGAGTGCAGAAGGTTAAAATAATAAACGTTCACTGCTGGGACTTGGGATTCAGTCCAGCCCATACAAACAAAGTGAAATTCTGGAAACTCTTAATGGAACCAAATACAGTCATTTTAGGCAGTGAATGTATATAATGTAAAACTGCCCACTGTGCTAATTAGGCAATCTCACTCTGAGAGGCTATAAGACTAGATGGTGTGGAATATGATAGTGCTGAATTGACACAGCAGTAAGCCAATCTAAATAGAATTGTATCTAATTTGTTTTATATTTGATATGCTACTATGTGATGCTATCACTCGATAGGAATCTACTGGAATTCTTTTATAGTCTTGAGTCCAGAGTAGGATTCACCATTGCTCTCCTTTTCATTGCCAAGCTTTCATCAATGATTAACACAATCATAAGCAGTTTATTAAAATTTAATAAGCTCAGCATGGGCTACTACACAAAATTATGCTACCAGCCATACAAATAAAACATACTGTGTATTATCCAAACTATACATCCCTCAGGCTTTGATTTAGTAAATGGGGTTTAAACTGTTACACACAGATACTACCAATTGCAGAAAGTTGTTTATTCTCAATAGCCAATCCTCAACTTCCATTTAAAAAATACTATATATGGTTTAAATACATAAGAAATGGGAGTAGGCCATTCGGCCCCTCGAGCCTGCTCCAGCATTCAATAAGATCATGACTGATTTGATCTTGGCCTCAACTTCACTTTCCTGCCCGCTGCCCATAACCCTAGACTCCCCTGTTTTTCAAAAATCTGTCTACCTCCACCTTGAATATATTCAATGACTCAGCCTCCTCTGGGGTAAAGAATTCCAAAGATTCATGACCCTCTGAGAGAAGAAATTCCTCCTCATCTCCGTTTTAAATGGGCAACCCCTTATTCTGAAACTATGTCCCCTAGTTCTAGATTCCCCCATAAGGGGAAACATCCTCTCACCATCTACCCTGTCAAGCCTGTAGGGGGTAGTGTGTGGAGTCAGCTTTGCCTCTGACTGGTTTTGAGCGGTTCGAATCGTTCCCACACCCCTTAGGTTCTAGACTCCGGACTTAGGTACAGGCTGCGATACAAAATTGGAGTAGACAACTGGTTTGGTGCAAGAAAACTGTGTTTTATTAAAGTCACAATAAAATTATACACTTAGATTACTGGAGTAGTTACAGGCATTCACGAGTACACTTAATTAAGAATGGGGAACACACGGCACAACGAGGGAAAAATCACATTAACAATCCCCCTACCCTTGTCCCACTCCCAATATCTAACTAAATAGTGCTAAACGGGGCCAGGGATTATGTTCACCAATAGGGATTTCTTGAAAGTTCAAATCCTGTCAGTTAAGCCGGTTGCGTTTTTGGGGTTCGCTCTTTGTGTCCTTTGGGGCCTGTCATCGCCACGTGGTCCCACTCTTAGAATCTGCAAAGGTTCTTCAGTTGGGTGGAGTCCGCTGATGCGGGATGGGCGCAGTTGTGGATTTGTCTGGTAAGTACCCTCTTTCCTTAGTTAGAAATAGGGAAAATAAAGTCTTTGTTGGGTACTTTAACTTGTAGAGTGGAAAACTCAGGTTTTGTTCTTCCGGTGGTGGTGTGGTCGTCGAGTTTTGTTGCGGCTGGGGTCCGGTTGGTGGTCTTCGGTGTCGGCTCGGTCGCAGTGGCCTAGATCATTACCTGTGTAGTGGTAATGATCTGAAGGTGTGGCTTACCCGGCCCTCTTGTTACCGTGGTGCTCGTGGTCGGTCTTCGTGTAAGGCTTCGGTTGCGGCCTAGTCGCCTTCGGTCGAGCCTGCCTCACCGTGCCCCCTCGCCGTGATGTTGCGTGAGCCTTCCTGTTGGCTTCACTTGGCCCCCTCTGGTGTCGTGTCAATAGCTGCCGTTTTCTGGTTACCGGTGGGCCTACAATTATACTGTTTTGAGTTTGTTATCTGCGCGCCAAATCAGGGTTAGTTCTTTGTCTGATTTTTGGCGGGCTCGTTAAGGTGATTATAGCCATTCACCTTAACTGGTTTTGGGGCGGTTGTCTCATTGTTAAATGGCTTTTAATGTCTTGGGTGTTTGTCATGCATAAGGTTAATCGATGTCTTCCTGGCTTGGTAGCTAGTTCGAACTGTAAGCGATTATTTATGCAGATTTTTGATGGGCTTTAATGTTTGTGCAAGATTAAGTCTTTTCCTGAGTTGTTTTGTTTATAGGGAAGAATGCTTATTCTGTCTCATCCAGTTGTCTGGTTTCAAAATAACAAATCAAAGCTGTCTCCCACAGGCCCGGGCATGTCAAGTTTTGAGTTTTGAAACTTGGGCCCTGCTTTAACCTTGCAGTTTTTTGCCATAAAGTCCAAAATCCATTTCTTTCAGGGTTCCCTTATTAATAACTTGTCCTTCGGGGTCCCTTATTAATAACTTGTCCTTCAGGGTTCCCTTACTAATAACTTGTCCTTCAGGGTCCCTTATTAATAACTTGGGAAAATGTGGGAATTTTGAGAATCCTACAAGCCCCCTCAGAATCTTATACATTTCAATAAGATCACCTCTCATTCTTCTAAACTCCAATGAGTTGTAGGGGGTGGCGGGTGGCGCGTGCACCCAGTCAGTTATGCCACTGACTGCCTTTGAGCATTTCAAATTGCTCCCACACCTCTGGGTCTAGACACCGGACTTAGGTGCAGGCGGCGATACAGAAAAATTGAGTAGACAAGTGGTTTGGTGTAAGAAAAACCAAGATTTTCTTAAAACAGAAATAAAACACAGTCTTATGAGAAATTACTGATAAACAATTACAGGCATAAACAATAACTATACTTATACAGGGAATGGGGAACACACAGCACATCGAGGGAAAAACAACTACATTAACAATCCCCTTATCCTTATCCCACCCCCTATACCTAACTAGATTAAGCTATGAGGGGCCAAGAATTCATGCTCACCAATCCAAGGCCTGTTGCTTTAACAGTTGCGAGTTTTGAGGTTTGGTCTCCTGTCCTTTGGGGTACTCCATTGCCACGTGGTCTCAGGGCGCGGTGCTGGAGCTGTTGCTGCGACACACCTTTCCTCTCCTCAGCTATCATCGTCGTCTTGTCACGATGGGTTCTCTTCTTCTTCTCCCTCGGGCGGTCGTCGGCGGTGACGTTGCGTTTGTGGGATGGTTGGCAGTCTTCACTGCTTAGATTTTCTACCCATTCTTGGAACACCGGTATATTCGTTGTGGCGTGGACACCTGCGTTTAGTGCCAGCTCATTCGCAGTGTTCAATAGCCAACTTATTCTCTTCCCCAAGCACCAGCTTATAACTAGGCGCTCAGTCTTTATCAATGCATCTTTTGCTGCCCTTCTCTGCTCTTGTCGGGTCTTTACCTTTTTCTTCGTCTCGCCTTGTCTCACCTCAATTCGTCTGCCCCTTTTCGTGGCCCGTGTGTCCTGTATGACTTTGGACTCGGGTCTCGTTCCCCTCGCCGCGATTGGTATGGATGTCCTTGGCTGTATTAACCCAATGCGGGGAGCGAGAAGAGAACCCGCCACGAGGCCGGGGCACGAGTACGAGCGGCAGCAACCCAAGAGGTCAGAGTCGAGAGAGCAGAGCAAGAGAAAGCGATTGGTACTGAGGGCCTACAATTATACTCCTTCCCAAGGCTCTAATCTGCGCGCCAAATCAGGTCAGTCCATTGTTTAACTTTTGGTGGGCTGTTTTAAATGATTATACCAATCTAAACTAACTGGCTTTAGATGGCCGTTTATCGCACCTGATGGCCTGATGTCTGAGTTGTATTGTCAGTAATGCATTTTAATCGGCCTATCCAGCCTTGGTGGCTTCCTTAAGCTGTTTACGATTATTTATGCGGACAAACTAATGGCCTCATGCTTGGCCTAACTTTGTTCGATCTGTTACAATCTGACGCAATGCATATTCAGTGTTTGCCTAGCTGTCTGGCTTTTCAAACACAAAGTTCTTTTCACAGAAATGCATTTTGAGTTTCGATTTCCCAAAACTGCCTGCTCTGTGCTGCAGAGTCCAAGCTTTTAAAAATCTTATAGGCTTTTGGTCACGAGGTGCGGACGCCATCTTTTTGGGTACCCTTTTTAAATTGTCCATGCAGGGTCCCTTTTATTAATAACCTTGGGGGAATGTGGGAATTTTGCGAATCTTAGAGTATAGGCCCAACCTGCTCAACCTTTCTTCATAAGGTGGAGATGCCAGTGTTGGACTGGGGTGGACAAATGTGAGAAGTCGCACAACACCAGGTTATAGTCCAACAGTTTTATTTGAAATCACAAGCTTTCGGAGCGCTGCTCCTTCACCTGATGAAGGAGCAGCGCTCCGAAAACTTGTGATTTCAAATAAAACTGTTGGACTATAACCTGGTGTTGTGCGACTTCTCATTTCTTCATAAGACAGCCCCTTCAACTCAGGAATCAACCTAGTGAACCTTCTGTGAACTGCCTTCAATGCAAGTATATCCCTCCTTAAATAAGGAGACTAAAACTGTACGCTGTACTCAAGGTGTGGTCTCACCAATGCCCTGTACAATTGTAGCAAGACTTCCCTACTTTTATACTCCATCCCCTTTGCAATAAAGGCCAACATCCAATTTGCCTTCCTAATTACTTGCTGTACCTGCATGCTAACTTTTTGTGTTTCATGTACGAGGACACCCAGATCCCTCTGTACCGCAGCATTCTGTAGTCTCTCTCCATTTAAATAATACCAAAGTGGGTAACCTCACACTTTCCCACATTATATTAATATTTGCTCAAATTCTCCATTTTGTTCAGGATAGAATACCCTTACTTCAGAACATGTGACATAGGGAATCCAGAACCACGCTATCTGATCAAAATATACAACTCATTATTTAGCATCGCCTCTGTACTCAATTACCCACAGTCCCATTGACAATGTGCAGCAATGTGGAAGACTGACAACACAAACTGGATGAGCAAGGAGGGGTGGGGGGGAAAGGTGCCAGTGTGAATGTGGAGGGGGGGGGCATTGTTAGCATGATATGAAGGTGGGGAGCAATGCCAGCATAAACTGGGGGTGGGGGCAATGTGGCAGTGAGAACTGGGGAGGAGGGGACTGAAAAGTGTCTCTATAAACTGGGATGGAGGGGGATTATCGAACAATTTTTAAAAATGTAATATTTAATAAAGCTATTTCAAAACAACTGAGTATCAATACATATCCACAAAAGCCTACAATTTCCCTACAAGAAATGAAGGAAAATCCCTGCAATTTTTGACACAGGCATCCTCAATTTTCCAATAGCCCTGTTTATGGTATTTTCTGATACAACAGTTTACAAGTACAAACAGCACAACCTGGCCAGAACCAATAATATAGCAAGCATATCCCTTGTACCATTTCATCGTGGTTATATCTGACACAACATTTCATTCCAAAGAGGTAATTCACTTACTGATATTCTCTTAATATAGCATGTCACAAATTGCTATTAATTCCCACTTACATATATCTCACAAGCCAAGAATTATGATCATTCATTTTCCCTGAAGCCTGGTTTAATTAACAGGACCCAAGCCAAGGGCCACAAAAAGCTAAACTCTAAAATGCTGGGCTAACTCCGACAGCAGAAATTAATAAAAAACAGTGATTGTAAATTTGGAAATGCAAGCCTAATTCTACCAATGCACTTTAGTAAAAGCAGCTACATCAGTTATTTGCATCTTCCCTAAAAAAAATGTTTTCCAAAAGTTCAAGCAACATAGTTAAGGATGGTGCAAGGAGGTCATGTCCAAAGCAAGCAGAGCAGCTGAGCCTGAATTAGAGCTTAAGGCAGGCTCAAGCACATAATCCAGACTGACACTTCCGTGCAGTACTGAGGGAGTGCAGCATTGTCAAAGGTGCCGTATGTTGGATCAGTTACTAAACTGAGGTTCTATCTGCCTGTTCAGATGGACGTGTAAGAACCCGTGGCTGTTTTTATAGAAGTTGTCCTGGTGTCCTGGCCAAGATTTCTTCCTCATCTAACATCACCAAAATAGATTAGCTGTTCATTTATCTCCTTTGCTGTTTGTGGGATCTTGCTATGCACAATTGGCTACAGTGTTTGCCTACATAACAACAGTGATTTCACTTTGAGTAATTCATTGGCTGTGAAGTGCTTTGGGATGTCAAGCTGCTATGCAAATATAAATTACTTCATTTCTCAGCAAGACAATAGAGGGTGGTTGCTCCATAACAGCCATCCAGGATGCCTCTGTTTTGTCCTCAAACTAACACTCAAGGTACCATTTTTCATTATGCTGAGCAGCCTCAGAAAACAATAATTTTCCTTCTTTTTCCAAACATTTTAGTTCGTAATCTCTGAAATAAACAGTAGGAATTCACAGCAGGAAGGAAAAGGGTTAACTCAAGCACACTAGTCTTAATATTTAAAATATTCCATTTGCTAAAATGTTATCATTTATATTCTACCTCAGGTAGGTGATTAAACCAGGAAGATCCATATTCCTTTCCCTAATGCTGCAATTCGTCGCCTTGAAATCAAATATTGCACATTAATTTGTGACTAGTGTTTTACAACATAATATAATAAATTGTCATGTGATTAATTTATATTAAATAACATCCACGGCAATTAAGTTTTCAATTTTCTGTGTGAAATGTGTAAAATGCAATGAATGGGAGTGGATGTAAAGTTATATTACAGCTTTTCTCATTTTTGTGCTGTGTGAACAGAATGATATTATAATGCAGAGAAAAGCCCAAGTCATAGCTTAGCCAAGGATTAACAAAAGAGTAAATTAGAAATGGAAATCACATACAGTGCAGAGGGCTGCAGAAGATTAAAGTATGTCCTGCTATTTGATGGTGCCCTTGAAGAAGAATTAGTGCAAAGTGTATGATCTGAGAATTTTAATGAGATATTACACAGGCAGTTTTGTAAAAGTAACTCTTTTTTAAAGTTTCAAGCTATAAAAAATACTTGCGCTAATCTTAAAAGAGCATGAAAGCTATTTGGATTTTGTTTTAATGATAGCATTATGAAACCTATTTAAAGTGGTTTTGTTGTCTTTTTGTCGAGCTTTTTTTCCTGGGTTGAGTTCATTCCTGGAGGGGTCGGTGGGCAGCCTGCGCCGGAAACTCCACCACAATGGTCCTTTACGAAACAACTGCAGACCTAATACATGGGAACATGCAGGCCCTCCTGCCTTCTGTGGCTAGTTTCCTGGGTGCTTTGTCTGGGGCATAACCTCCGTTCTCCCGCAAACATGGTCTCCCCGCATCATAGGGTGTGGAGCCAGGGCCGGACAATCGTTTAGCTGCGACTTCTTGATTCCTCGGTGAGACCTGGCGTAGGTTTGGTGACTGGTACACGCTGTGTAATAAGATGTACTGGCTTCCTGAAGGACGCAAGTGGGCCCCCTGGGGAGGGGATGGAATCCAGATTGACACAGTGGCCACAAGCGTCCCCTTTCCAATAAACAATATGGAGAGCCTCCACCTGACTTTCTGGGGTCTTTGGTAGGGGGGGGGGGAATGACAGAGGTGCACCCCCTCTGCAGTGTATGTCTGTATGCCTTGGAGACATGGACCATGTACAGCAGGCACCTCAGAGCACTGGAGAGGTACCGCCACCGCTGCCTCCGTAAGATCCTGCAAATCCATTGGCAGGATAGGCGCACCAACGTCAGTGTTCTTGCTCAAGCCAACATCCCCAGCATCGAAGCTTTGACCACGCTCAATCAGCTCCGATGGACGGGTCACATCATCCGCATGCCTGATACGAGACTCCCAAAACAAGCGCTCTACACGGAGCTCCGGCACGGCAAGAGAGCCCCAGGTGGGCAGAGGAAACGCTTCAAGGACACCCTCAAAGCCTCCTTGAAAAAGTGTAACATCCCCACCAACACCTGGGAATCCCTGGCCCAAGACCGCACAAAGTGGAGAGAAGCATCCGGGAAGGCGCCGAACACCTCGAGTCCCTTTGCCAGGAGCAAGCGGAAGCCAAGTGCAGGCAGCGCAAGGAGCGCACGTCAACCCAAGCACCCCACCCACCCGCCCCCTCAACCACCGTCTGCCCCACCTGTGACAGAGACTGTAGGTGTCGCATTGGACTCATCAGTCACCTACGAACTCATTTTTAACGTGGAAGCAAGTCATCCTCGGTTCCGAGGCACTGCCTAAGAGAGAGACCTCCACACTGCCACATCACCACTCATTGAAACCCCTCAAACTTTAGTTGGTAACAATGGAGTTCAATGGCAAGCGCGATCCTGGTGTAACTGCCAGGACTGCACCCCTGGGGATTTCAGAAACCGTACATATTTCATACGCTACAAACTGAATTTTGCTAAACTGTTTTCAAGACCAGAATGATATTGATATTTTGAACTCATTAGTGTGAAAGATATTGGTACTGGGGAATTACATAGAAATGATAACATGGTAATAGGTTGTTCAGCTCAGCCAGTGCTTGTTGGTGTTTATCCTCCACATGAGCAGTTGTCCTAATCTCATGTGCCCGTCCACCTTGCTCCCAGTTGGTGATGGCAGGGATTGCTAATCTAACAAGAATTTTGAATGTATCGTATGCCATACCTGACCTGAAAGGACTTTAGTCTCTCATTGGGTTAAAAATTGGACAATGTTACAATCCTCAGTACTGGTGGTCCTCATTCTTATACACAGACATAAATGAAGATTATTGGTGCAGTTGGTGCAAAATTCTGAATGACATTGGCTAAAATGCAGACACCAGGCATGAAAACATTCTGCTATGGTCTACTCTTCACTAAACAATAATTAAGGTTGGTTCTTGATATGCTTTGGATTTCTTGCTGATGTAAGAACATAAGAAATAGGAGCAGGAGTAAGCCATTCGGCCCTTCAGCCATTAAACAAGATCATGGCTGATCTTCTACCTCAACTCCACTTTCCCGCACTATCCCCATATCCCTTGGTTCCCTTAGCATCCAGCATAAATGAGCTAAGTAATTGTAGCCAAAGGTTTCAGTGCAATAAAACAGTGTATACAATTCGTTGGCTAAGAATGATGAAACAATACTCCCCAGGTTAAAGGATTCTTAACTGTGTATTAACAAATCCTGAAATGACCCAATCACTTGAGGGTGGCCGTGCAAGTACAATGGAAATAAAGGACAGCGCACCTATTATTTTTGATATACAGAATATACATGAAGGCCTGGAGTTTCCACTTTGTGGCAGTCGGCGATCTGGGCACAAATGGCACCCAAAATTGTGCTAGTTTTGCGAAGTGTTCTTTTCCTCAAGTTTCTGCTCAAGCTCATTTGCATATCGCCGAACGTAAAATCTGCCACGAGCCAGCGCAATCGGGCAATGTTTTAGAATGTAATTTTTAAAAAATAATAATTTAAATAAAATTCCTTGCTATATTTAAGAGTGGTGACTTGGTGCAGTTTGATTCGTGCAGCGGAAAATAAACATCTTTAATCAGAGTTTCGAGTCCACCCCCTGAGAGTAATCCAATTTTAAATAACTGAAAATGGCTTAAAAGAACTATCCAGGGCCAATTACTAGTTACATTGGTGTACAATAGTCAGCTGGTCAGTAAATTTAAAAAATAATTATTTGCAAAAACTTTTAAAGCCTGTTTGTGTCCTTGCTCCTAAAAACAAATGCTTAAATTTAGGAGCCTCCTCGAAGACCCGCAAACGATCGCAATTAGCGGAAACTCTCCATGGTGATTCATTCGATCTGGGGTCGTGGCCAGTTTCGTGGGTGGGGCCGGCTTGTAGCGCGATGCTTTTTAAACCTACGCAAAAGATCACGGAAACTCAATTCACGCTGAATGTAATTTGCGCTTGAAATTCCTCCATCTTTTGCGCTGGTTTGGCTGATTTCCGGCGAATTACACTGAAGAAAACACTGCAGAAATTCCAGGCTGAAATATTTTTCATTCAAATATGGATGCATCTGTTGTGTATGTACCTTTAAGAGAATAACTGGCCTCAGACTGCAGTACCGGCAGTGACCAGTCCTGTATAAAAGGCGCTAGTAAGCCTCTGTAGTTTCAGTTTCCCAATTGACTTCATTCAGTAAAGACTTGTTTTGTTCAACTCCTGCTGTCCGTGTCTCAATCATACACGGACATAATACTGGCGACGAGCAGATACGAACTTACCTACAGTCTGCACCACCTCCTGGGATCCATTCCTGAAGCGAAGTCAGCAGAGGTCATGGCCAGAAGGAAGAAAGAAGCAGTAGAAATGGGCGTCGACTGTGGGCATCCGCCCCTGAGTCAGCAGAGTTGAAGATTGCTGGAGAAGCTGTTGAAAGCGGGGCCTGGTTCCTGTCGACGGTGCTTCAGCTAATCGGGCTGGTGGCAGGTAGTACACTGATCCTTCCTGGGCTGCGGCGGTCGTGAACTCGAGCGGGTGGCTTGCAATGGGGCCGAGCAGCATTGTTGGGAAGAGGAGAGAGAGAGGGTGGAGCACACAGGGCGCAGCCGGTGCTACGAAGCCGGCTGCATACAGACCCGAGAAGAGGGAGGCAAGAGTCCCACAGGGTTGTTCCACGATGGGAAAATAATGGGCCAGAAATTGCTGAACGGGGCTTGCAGCCCCGTTTTTGCACTTACCCCGCGCTACTGCCGATCAGCTCCAGGGACGCCTGCACTTGCTGAAACAGAAAGAAGAATCCCGGGCAGCGTATGACGTCACGCTGCCCAGCGGTGCAGCCAGCGCGAAGCCAGGAGCGTGCAGTGCAAGTGAGACATGCCCCTTGAGGTCTCAGTTTCACTGGACACGCCCCCAATGTTTCTGTCAAGCTGCTAAGCATTTTTACATGCAAAGCAGCAGTTTAAATAGGTTTTTGGAAGTTTTTTGAAGATTTTGGGAACTTTTATAAACTTTTTAAAATGTTTACATTATTTTGAGTAATCTGAAGTAGTTTTAAAGAGAATTAAAGCAATTTAAAGACTTTTAAAAGCCCTAAAAGAATTTTTTTAATTCCATTTATTTATTTAGCAATGTCGTCGTCATACGTGTATTCACACTGTTCCCTTTGGGGAACTGTATGAAGTGGTGGAAGGATTTATGGCCATGATTAACGCTCATTCCGTGACCGTAACCATCTTTGAACCAGCCATTAGGGTGGTTAGTCCTATGGCGGGAGGGTTTTACGGGCTCCCACAAGCTATACAAGGAGGGGGGGCCACCCACACCCACGGACGCAAATATCCCACTGGATGTCAACCCAGAATTTAGAGCCGGAGCTCCGACTCCACTTGCCGGGACTGTCTGGAGCGGGGTTCGAAACCCTACCCTAATCTGGCCCAGCGGCGGGGATCCTACCGCTATGACAAAGGCCCAATCCGATTAGCAACGTGAAATGGCAGCATAGGGCTCCAGTCACGGGGAGGGAAAAGGCGCAGGAAACGTATGGGTGTCACCTTTTGTGCGGAGTGGGCCTTTTGCGTAGCAGTAAGCATCCCCGCCGCTGGGCCAGAAGGAGTAGGGTTTTGAACCCCACTCCAGACAGTCCCGGCAAGTGGAGTCGGAGCTCCAACTTTAAATTCTGGGTGGACATCCAGCGGGATACTTGCGTCCGTGGGTGTTGGTGGCGCCCCCCCCCTCAGATGGGTTGTGGGAGCCCGTAAAACCCTCCCGCCATAGGACTAACCACCCTAATGGTTGGTTCAAAGATGGTTACGGACATGGAATGAGCGTTAATCACGGCCATAAATCCTTCCACCACTTCATACAGTTCCCCAAAGGGAACAGTGTGAGGATACGTACGATGATGACCTCTTGCGCAATGCACCTCCTTGGACCCTCAGTCGCAGATGCGAGGGGGCAAGTCGTGCAATTGTTAAATTTTTCATTTTATTGACATGTAAAATGTTGGCCCAGTAATTCCCTTCCAAATGCGCGAGTACGGTCGGGGTACTTACGAATCTGGCTGGATGAAATGCCGGTTTTCAGCATGCACAGTGCATGTGGGGAAAACCGGCATTTCCTGTCCTCTGAACGAAGGGGTTCAGAGGCAGAACGCGTGCGACTGCACAGGCAGCGCGTGCGCAATATAATTCGCCGCTTTCATTAATGCTTTCAGTGAGGTCAAGTCATTACAACTTACACATGAAAAAAGCATGGGTACAGTTGCTCCAGAGGCTGCGGAGGAAGATATTTATTATCGTGGAGCTTCTGAAAGTATGTATGTCTGTATATATTCCTTTGCGTGTTATGTATATATTACTTTACTTATGTGTATGAATGTATTATTTAATTATGACTTTCAGAGAAAGTAACTTATTGGAAAATCATAATTAAAATCATACATTCATACACATTAGTAAAGGAATATAAAACATACATACATATACGTAAAGGAATATATGTGGACATACATACATAACTCATTCTCACATTCCATTCACACAGCCACAATTGCTCCTTCTACCTACCGTTCTGAAAACCCTTTTAAAAAAAAAAAAAATTTTAACTTTAAAACTTACTTAAAATTTCTGAAAATAACTTCCCTCCCTTTCCCAAACAAAAATATTGCATTTCAGAAGCTCCACGATAAAATATATCTTCCTCCGCAGCCAATGAACAACTTTACACTTGCTTTTTTCAAGTGTAACTTCTAAGGACTTACCCTCACTGAATCCATCATTGAAATCCACAAAGTTCACTGCGCAAGCACTGCCTGTGCAGTCGCACGCGCTGTGAATAGACCTCAGGTCTGGAAATGCCGGCGTTCCCCGCATGCGCTGTTCCTGCTGAACGCCGGCATTTCCAACGGCCAGATGCGTGAGTACCCCGACCGTACTCACGCTTCTGGCCGCGAATTTCTGGCCCAATAAAAAAAGAAATATTAAACGTGCAGGAAACCGTGAGGAGCTGCAGGTTACAACAGAAATCATGGAAAGCAGCGCTAGCAACAGCGGGGAAGAAGGCAAAGCGCGGGAGGCGCCATCTTAATCAGCGGGGAAGAAGGCAAAGCGCGGGAGGCGCCATTTTCGATTTTCAAGATGCCGAAGACTGGCTGTATCACTGCCTTTGATAATACAATAGAGGACTGGACCACGTATGTGAAAAGAGTCGAGGTATATTGCGAGGCAAACGAAATAGCCGATGAGAAAAAGGCATCGGTATTGCTAAACTTAATGGGCACTAGAACGTACGGCCTATTGCGGGACCTGATTACTCTAGCCAAACTGAAGGCGAAGAGTTTTAACGAAATTGTTGCTGTCCTACAGGAACACCTAAACCCTGCACCGCTGCTGATAGCAGAAAGATTTAAATTCCACAGGAGAACTCAGCATAAAGATGAGAGCAATGCTGAGTACCTTACGGAACTACGCAAGCTATCAAAGCACTGCCAGTTCGGAGCAGGACTGGCAGATACCCTACGGGACAAATTTGTCTGTGGACTCCTGAGTGAAGGAACACAGAAGAAGTTACTCTCAGAGAAAGAGCTGATGCTAGATAAGGCTTTCAGCATGGCAGTAGCATACGAAGCAGCAGCCAGGGGAGCTGCGGAAATACAACAAAAGCCACAGGAATACGGCACCCACGCAATGACACGGGGGTTTGCAAAATGTTATCGCTGCGGCAGAACTAACCATGACCAGAAGGACTGCTGGTCCAAGGACAAAATATGCAGGCAATGCGGAAAGATGGGACACATTGCACGAGTTTGCAGGTCTGGGAAGAAGACCAGCGACAACAAAAAGGCTACTAAGGAACCGTGCAAGAAAGTACAAAAGATGACGGACAGTAGTTCCGAAGACCAGATGAGCGATAGTGAATCCGGGAACAAGAGACTAAGCTGTCTCAAACTTCACAATGTAATCGCAAAAGAGGATCACCGAAGCATTTGGGTCACCCTCACGATAGCAGGGTCCCAAGTTAAAATGGAATTGGATACAGGATCAGCGCTAACCGTCATGAATCGACGAGACTACGAGCGGCTATTCTCACACATACCCTTGAGGGAGACATCCATCGTCTTGACGACGTATACGGGGCAAAAAGTATACCCCAGAGGAAAAATAAGGGTGCCTGTCGAATACAACGGCAAGAAAATACGGAAATTGTATCTCTACATACTGCCAAATGGTGGACCACCGTTATTGGGATGTGAATGGATCAGGAAGATAAACTTAGATTGGCACTCCATTCATGCAATGACGGTGGACGGTAAAAAAGATGAAGACGTCACTCCTGGACAATCTTAGCTAACGCCAAAGAGGTATTTGAACAAGAACCGGGCACTCTTAAAGGCATAACCGCCTCGATAAAAATAGAAGAGAATGCAATTCCCAAGTTTTTCAAAGCAAGACCGGTACCATATGCAATTCGCCCAGCCGTCGAGGCAGAGCTGGAGAATCTGGAGAAGGCAGGCGTGTTGTGTAAGGTCGACTGGAGCAAGTGGGCGACACCCATCGTTCCTGTCATGAAGAAAACGTTAAGCAATAAGTCTGAGGAGCCAAGGAAGGTTCGCATCTGTGGGGATTTCAAGGTGACGGTGAACCCAGTCCTTCACACAGTACAATATCCTCTTCCAAGGATAGAAGACATCTTCGCCTCACTGCCTGGAGGGAAGTGTTTTACAAAAATTGACCTAGCACAAGCATATTTGCAGATGGAGGTTGAAGAATCCTCTCGGAAGTATCTCATGATAAACACTCACAAAGGTCTTTACCAGTATAATCGACTGGTATTCGGAGTAGCATCGGCTCCGGCGATATAGCAAAGAGCGATGGAACAAGTCCTGCAAGGGATTCCGGCGACTCAGTGTTACTTGGACGACATCCTTGTGACAGGTGAAGATGACAGTGAACACCTTAACAACCTAGAACAGGTGCTCACTAGACTACGGGAACATGGGCTACGAGCCAACAGCCCCAAGTGCGAGTTTTTTAAGAAACAGATATCGTATTGTGGCCTCGTGATTGATGAAGAGGGGTTACATAAGTCCCCTGACAAAATTGAAGTGGTTGTTAAGGCCCCAGCGCCTGAAAATCTGTCGCAACTGAGGTCATTCCTCGGATTGGTGAATTATTACCATAAGTTTTTGCCGAATTTGTTGACAATTCTGCACCCACTGAATGCCCTGCTGCGAACGGGAGTAGCATGGAAATGGAGCAATGACTGTAAGCGGGCCTTTCAGAAGAGTAAGGACTTAATCACTTCAAGAGAAGTATTGGCTCACTACAACCCAGCACTGCCGATCAGACTGACGTGTGATGCGTCTCCCTACGGCATTGGGGCGGTACTGTCACATAAATTCCTTGATGGTTTAGAGAGGCCGATAGCTTTTGCGTCACACTCGTTAACTTCTGCCGAGCATAACTACGCCCAGATTGACAGAGAGGCCCTCAGCCTAGTGTGGGGGGTGAAGAAGTTCAATCACTACCTGCACGGTCAAAAATTTACTCTACTAACCGATCATCAACCTCTTGTCTCCATTTTCAACCCTCAGAAGGGCGTACCGATAATGACAGCGCAACGGCTGCAGAGGTGGTCCCTTTTCCTAGGGGCACACCAATATGACATCGAGTACAAAGGAACTAAACAGCATGGGAATGCTGATGGATTGTCACGCCTACCGTTGCCGACGGTGGAAGAAGAAGACCTTGCAGTGGATCCAATGGAGTTATTCCACTCGACCATAGTCGAATGTCTCCCTGTGACGAATGCAAACATAGAAAAGGAAACACAGAATGACCCGACACTATCACGGGTCTATGATTTAACGATGAAGGAATGGCCAGCACATGGCGAACCACTGCTGCCAGCATTCTCGCCGAGAAGAGAACAGCTGTCAGTGTGCAGAGGAACCTTGATGTGTGGATCCAGAGTAGTAATTCCAGCTAAGTTGATGGATAGAGTGCTCAATGAGCTTCATGGGGGTCATCTGGGTGGGGTAAAAATGAAGAACTTAGCCAGAGCGTTTGTGTGGTGGCCGGGAATCGATAGAGAAATCAAAGAGATGACCATGAGCTGTGCAGGATGCCAGAAGGTCCAAAACGCCCCACCACAAGCTCCTCTACATCCATGGGAGTGGCCCTCATCTCCATGGCAAAGGGTGCACATTGATTTTGCTGGTCCCTTCATGGACTTGATGTTTTTAATTGCGGTGGATGCACATTCAAAGTGGCCAGAGGTAATAAAAATGTCCTCAACCACCACAGAAAAAACTATCACAGTTTTATGAACCATATTCACCAGGAATGGGCTGCCTGAACAGATTTGCTCTGACAATGGACCACAGTTTGTGTCTGAAGAGTTCCGGAGGTTCTTAAAGAACAATGGTGTTAAGCATTACACATCTGCCCCATATCATCCAGCCACTAATGGATTGGCCGAGAGGTTTGTTCAAACATTCAAGAAGGCTATCAAGGCAATGTGTAATGAAGATTTGCCCCTACAACACAAGGTGGACAACTCCTTGTTTGCCTACCGGAATGCGACACATGCGGTTACCAACCAAACTCCAGCCATGATGTTCTTCAATCGAAGACTACGATGCCGCTTGGATTTGGTTAAGCCAAACGTCCGAAGAGATGTGGAGAACAGGCAGTTTCAGAATATGAATGAAAGGCCAACCAGGAGTTTTAAGATAGGTCAACCAGTTTTGGCCCGGGACTACCGCACTGAGAAATGGCAGCCAGGAACGATTTGTACATGGCAAGGATCTCTCATGTATACCGTGGACGTTGGAGAGAGCATTGTAAGACGCCATGCTGACCAGATTCTAGAGTCACTGGAAAACGTCAACTCCACACCACGATCTGATACACCTGACAATGAAATCGATGTACCAATTGCAGCTACCGCAGAATCGGTGATATTGGAAGCAGATGAATGACATTGATCCCAACTCAACCTTGCCAGAAGAACCTGATACCCCAAAGAGGCGTTATCCAGACAGAATCAGGAAGCCTCCTCAAAGACTGAACTTATAATTGCTTAAACTCAACCAATGTATCTAGCAACCGTAATTGTGATTGTAATTAGTTATCATTTAGTTGTTAAATGAAGGTTATGTACTGTTTATCTAAAAGGGGAGGAATTGTTGTGTATGTACCGTTAAGAGAATAACTGGTCTCAGACTGCAGTACCGGCAGTGACCAGTCCTGTCTAAAAGGCACTAGTAAGCCTCTGTAGTTTCAGTTTCCCGATTTACTTCATTCAGTAAAGACTTGTTTTGTTCAACTCCTGCTGTCCATGTCTCAATCATACACGGACATAATAGCATCCATTTCAGCCTACTGGTGGTGTTCCCATGCGCCTATTTTTACTTATGCACAGCAAGGAAAAGTGACAATTGAAAAAAAAAATTATTCGCTTATGGGATCTGGGCACCGCTGGCAAGGCCAGCATTTATTGCCCATCCCTAGATGCCCTTGAGAAGGTGGTGGTGAGCCACCTTCTTGAACAGCTGTAATCCTTGTGGTGAAGGTACTCCCACAGTGCTGTTAAAGAGGGAGTTCCAGGATTTTGACCCAGCGACGATGAAGGATCGGCGATATACTTCTAAGTCAGGATGGTGTGTGACTTGGAGGGGAACTTGGAGGTGGTGGTGTTCCCATGTGCCTGCTGCCCTTTTCCTTCTAGGTGGAAGAGGTCGCGGGTTTGGGAGGTGCTGCCGAAGAAGCCTTGGCGAGTTGCTGCAGTGCATCTTGTAGATGGTACACACTGCAGCCACGGTGCGCCGGTGGTGGAGGGAGTGAATGTTTAAGGTGGTGGATGGGATGCTGAGAAATGCTGAGAAATAGAGCATTTTTCCACTTTAAATTCAGTGACAATATTGAAAAATGATGCCCAAGTAAGGCACAGCACTGCTTTGTTCCCTGGCTTGCGTCTGCACTCCTGCCCTGAAGTTGGCAACACATGCTACAGTATGGTTCCTTCAGTATCTCAACAAGTGAACATTCTTCACATGTGGGGCAAGTGGGTAAAGGCAAGCAAGTCAACCATGTAAGTGTATGCACTCGCGAGGGAGGAGGCATCACAAGATGATTCTGATTCTGTCCTCAGCAAACATCCACACTTTTCTGCAGGAGTTGCTCAACAACAACATAGCAATCAGGATTGGGAAACGTGGCTGTGTGTTTTAATCTCCATAACTCAGGGACAGTAAATGC
Organism: Somniosus microcephalus; assembly: GCF_052327205.1. Taxonomy (NCBI): domain Eukaryota; kingdom Metazoa; phylum Chordata; class Chondrichthyes; order Squaliformes; family Somniosidae; genus Somniosus; species Somniosus microcephalus. Next base: position 85,168,551 of record NC_141001.1, read on the forward strand.
CAATGATAGTACTTCATCACTGCTCTGGTCAGCAAGCTCAGCATGGACCAGGGTTCTTACCCAAGACCACTCAGATGTTATGCCTCGGTATCACACCAAGGTGCTGCAATAATTTAATGTTTTAATTTCCTCGACTACATTTTACAGGTTTGTGCCATCTGCAGGTTCATGTTGCTGGAAATCAGATTGTAGTTGCCTAAACTAATGTGACTAATTTTAAAACAGTAGGAGAAGCAGAAAGATAGGATTCTGACCTACTATGCATCTCAGATCCTTTAAGCTGCCTTATAGCTTTATTAAAACTAAAATAGATACTCTAAGTTTCATGAGGAGAATGAATAATGTGGAAATAGGCCAATTAATACTGCAGGCCCAGCTCCTGCTTCGCTCAGCGATATCGAATTTAGCAGAGGGGCCTATAACAAGTGTTCAGCCCTCACTTACATATGCAAGGGGCCTAACACCAGGGGCACCTGAAAAAAATCACCTGACCGAATATCAGGTCAGACGTCTTTCAGCGCAGGACACTGGTCCCCAAAATTAGATCAAGTTGCACCCGTTTTACACCTGTAAATTTCTACTCCTTATAATTACAAGATCATCTGCAATATGCTTTCAAAAGTGACCTACATCTGCCTTGCCCAAAATAAAATAAGATGCATCCTTTGAAATGATTATTGGATTTTAGAACAAATCATCCGTATTCACTTTGCCTCAATTAATAACTGATTTTACATGATCATTGCACATCTATATATGGTATGCACTTAATATTTTCTAAATTATTCCAGGGCTTAGAGGATTAAATTATGAGGACAGGTTGCATAAACTTGGCTTGTATTCCCTTGAGTTTAGAAGATTGAGGGGTGATCTGATCAAGGTGTTTAAAATGTTAAAAGGATTTGATAGAGTAAATATTTCCTCTGGTTGGGTATCAAGAAAAGAAGGGGAAATAATCTTAAAGTTAGAATAGGCCATTCAGAAGCGAATTCAGAAAGCACTTTTTCACACAAAAGGTAATAGAAATCTGGAACTCTCTCCCCAAAAGGCTGTGAATGCTAGGACAATTGGAGCTTTCAAGACTGAGATAGACAGAATTTTGTTAGGTAAGATATCAAATATAATGGCGCAAAAGTGGGTAAATGGAGTTGAGATTCAGATCTGCCATGATCTAATTGAATGGCGGAGCAGGTTTGAGAGGCTGAATTGCCTACTCCTGTTCTTAATGTTGCTATGTTCCTAAAAGAAGTGCAAGTATCATACAGTGAAATAGGGCGAGCCTAGTCTCTGCGTGCAGTACAAAGGTTAAAATTTCCCATAAACACATTTATTTCATTGAATTTGAAACCATCTTTTGGGAACAAATGTTTTGTTCAGAATTGATAAACAGAATGTGGAGTGAAGTAATGAAAGTTCCTTCTTTGAAACAAACACGTAATTTTTGAAGGTGGTTTGTATATGATCTGAAACTTGCAAGTCTACTTTTTTTAATCTGTTATGCAATTTGCAAACGTTTGTTGAATAACTTATTGAATAATTCTATGAGTTGAGGGAATTATTTTTTTCAATGCTTTTCTCTAGTTTCTAAGAGGCCCAACTGCAGACCATCCCACACTATATAAAACCTGTTGTTGACACCGAAGCCTCTTACAAAATTTTCTTAGCTTTTATATTTTGTCCTTTGCTTTGTACTTTTGCAATGGTTTTAAAGGCAATGACAATGTATGTGGTATGAAGCCATACAGGCTGTTACATCGGACAATGTACTGGGAACCACATAGGAAAGGGAATGCCCAACTGTGCTGGGGGAAAACTGCAGAATACATTAGCAGCATATCTCATCTGTACACTGCTTCAATTTGCCAGCAATTTGGAGGATCAGCAGAACAGGTTGACAACAGTCCACAAGTGAAGTATTGCAGAAGGGGTTAGCCCAATGTAAACTTCAGTGGTATGACACCATATAGGCTGTTCCATAGGGCCATGCACAAAGGAAAGGAAATGGCCAGAACCAATTGTCCTGGGAGAAGACTGCAGAATACATTAAGATGGGAATAGTCTGGGAAGAATCAAAATACTTAAAGAAAATAGACTAGATTTGTGGCTGCTCTGAATGCCTTATGATCTATGTAGATCAAAGACGAAGGCCTTGAAATTGCAGTATGTGAATTTTATCCCATGATACTCCCTTGCCTGCTATTATGGAGGCATTAAACAGGTTAATGCCTCTCTTAAAATAGCAGACAAAATGATTTCATATGAATTGATGAACATGTTTGTTACTAATATTTCACAGTGTGATTTTAGCCTCAAAGTCATCAACATTTCTGAACAAACAGCTTTTTGAAATAGAATAAGGAAACATTATTAAGGGGGAGAAATTCATTATAGCCCCGTTTGGCACCAGGCGCTAATGCTTTTCAACTTTTAAAAAATTTGGTTTTGTGCTCCAGGAAGGAAGTGAAGCACTAAATCAAGTGCTCCACTTCATTCCTGGAGCGCAGCAGGCGGGACGGTAGGTGAGCAGCGCTGCACACTGGGCCGAGTGGCACTGCCGCTTTGGAAGGCTCCTTCCCTCCCTTAAAGGGAAGGGCCATTGCTGCAGGCTCTGCAAGAGGAAAACTTAGCTGGTCCCCGACGACAGCCGTGATCCGGCCCGATCAGCCCGATGCACCGCAGCAGAGAGCCGGGCTGATTGATCGCTGGAGAAGGAAAATGAAAAAAAACCTGAAAGACCATTTGAGAATTTTTTCCACTTACCTCGGCCACCTCGCCTTTAATCATCGCCCCCGAAGCACCCGGCCACCCGATGAGCGCCTCCTGCAGCTGCCGGTGTTTTCACCCAGCGATGCTGCGGGGGGCGGAACCAAAGTCCGGATCTGGGGCATTACCGGGGCGATGCACACAGCGATGACGTCACGATCTCCAGGCGAAGGAGATCGGGGCGCAATGCCACACCGCCGCCGCAAACCTCCCGCCGAATATAGCGAGAGTTGATCTTCTCACCGCGCCCAGTCAGTAAGTGCTTAGCGTTCCGTTATCGCCCCCCCGGAGGCGATAACGGGAGGCGCAAAGTTGCCCAATTTCTATCCCTTAGTCTTTAGATCCAGTGCTAATATGGAGTGAAATAGCCAGCTAATGGAAATTCAGGCCATCTCCAATGGTTTGTGTTCAGCAGCTTTCTGTGAATTAATTTTATTCGATACTCTGAATACTTCTACTTCATTTATATTTTAACCTACATATTCGAATGCTGACATATTTTCAAAACAATTGTTATACCCTCAGGCAATCTTAGGGTATCTTACTAAATATAATTTTGAAAAGGATAATTTTTTTTTTAATGTGAAGTTAATATACCTCAATTCCGTCGATTCAGTCAATCTCCATTATCCTACTGGAGCAGGAGTAACAGTCTCAGCTAAACCTGTACCATGCACAATCAATTCAACAGGACTAGGGCAGGGAGTATTTATTTTCCCGACAGTGATATGCATTATCTATTTCCAATTTTTTGGGGCAAACCAATGATTTAAGGGAAACTTAACTCGAACATTAAACTTAAACAGAAAAGCGAAAAAGGATAAGTTTGGTAAAAATGCTGAGGTGACAGAAAAGTGTTAACAACTGGTGATTCACATTGCCTCAGAGACCACAGCCTTAGTGTGAAATATTTCTTTAACAGCACTTCTTCCCAATTAACCTGCAAAAGCTGGTTCCCTGGTGGGTATTTACATGTAGCAGATTAGTGCAAGAAACTAATATCACAGTTGCTTTATCATAATCTCTGCTTAAATATCATGCACTGGCAATCACTAATTGAATATAGTTTCTTAGCTTTGCTGTAGGAGGTTGATTTTATAACATGTGAACCTACATATAGTAACATTAGAAATACTCTTTGTGCAGGTTAATGGACACTGTTAATTAATATATTTGCTCAGATATTAATTCTCTCTGCAGTCTAATGAAAATAATACCTGATTGATAGACTTATTTCATAGGAAATGCTGCAGCTGATCTTGTTTTGGATTAGTATATATAAGTAAATCTTGCCCTAATAATGTTATGATCTATCCACTATAATATGCTTTCATAGAATCATAAAATGATACAGCACAGAAGAAGACCATTCGGCCCATCGTGCCTGTGCCGGCTCTTTGAAAGAGCTATCCAATTAGTCCCACTCTCCTGCTCTTTCCCCATGACTCTGCTATTTTCTTCCCTTCAAGTATTTATCCAATTCCCTTTTGAAAGTTACTATTGAATCTGCTTCCACCACCCTTCAGGCAATGCATTCCAGATCATAACTCAGTGCATAAAACAATTTCTCCTCATCTCACCTCTGGCTCTTTTGCCAACTACTTTAAACCTGTGTCGTCTGGTTACCGACCCTTCTGCCACTGGAAGCAGTTTCGCCCTATTTACTCTATCAAAACCGTTCATGATTTTGAACACCTCTATCAAATCTCCTCTTAAACTTCTCTGCTCTAAGGAGAACAACCCCAGCTTCTCCAGTCCCTCCACGTAACTGATGTCCCTCATCCCTGGCACAATTCTAGTAAATCTCCTCTGCACCCTCTCCAAGCCCTTGACATCCTTCCAGAATTGGACACAATACTCCAGCTGAGGCCTAACCAGTGATTTATAAAGGTTTAGCATAACTTCCTTGCTTTTGTACTCTATCATGCCTCTTTTTATAAAGCCAAGGATTTCATATGCTCTTTTAACAGCCTTAACAACTTGTCCTGCCACCTTCAGAGATTTCTGTATGTAAACCCCTAGGTTTTTCTGTTCCTACGCCCCCTCTAAAATTGTACTATTTAATTTATATTGCCTCTCCTTATTCTTCCTTCCAAAATGCATCACTTCACACTTCTCTGTGTTAAATTTCATCTGCCATGTATCTGCCCATTTCATCAGTCTGTCTATGTCCTCCTGAAATATGCTACTATCCTCCTCACTGTTTACCACTTTTCTGAGTTTCATGTCATCTGCAAACTTTGAAATTATGCCCTGTTTACTCAAGTCCAGATCATTAATATATATCAAAAAGAGCAGCATTGCTTTAAAATACACAAAATGAGTTCAGTAATGAGTGATGTGCGCCTTTGAACAATTGTGAAAGTTTAATTTAGATGTAGTTTACCAATGGTTGTGACCTTGTGCAATAAGTACTGATTAATTTTTTTATTAAAAGATGAATTATATGGCTAATATGATTGAGTAGATCTTGCATGGCATTATATATTACCATATAATGGGTAAAATTCAATCTAGCAGTTTGGTGACTGGTTCTGGGACACTGACAATGCAGGTTAATGATACTCAAGCACAGTCACTGACAATGCACGTTAATTATAATCAGTGCATACTTGAACCAATATCTGTTTAATAGAAATGATCAGAATAAGGGAACAGAGATGCTCCTATCAAGAACTTTCTACTGTATATAAAATGCACCAAAAGTTATCGCTAAATAATCACTGAGGATATGACTTCAAATTGCACTTTTTACCATTGAGAGCAACATGGGAAACATTGATCGGATCAAACCTTCATCACGTTTGGCCAGTATGGATTTTACATGCCCATTGACACTCCAGCTGTCAATATCAGTGTGAAAAACTGAAGGATCAAAGAGTTCAGCTAGAATTCTCTCAACATGAAAGATGTAAAAAAACAATAGGCAGAATCCCATTCCCATGTGCTTAAGTATTTATCAATATATTTTAATTGGATGGACTTGAATTTATTTAAATGGTCTTATCCTTCTCTTCTGATGCCTGTCCTATTTATTGTAGGCTGCTGTCACTTTGAGGATGAGAGTTTCATTGTTTTCATACATTTCATGTGCATATTTGTTTAGTGCTTAGAATTAATTGATCTTGTAGCAGGTAAAGTTACGCTTACATTATAAATCCCAAGGTTGTCAGCTAGAAGTTGTATGTGCTATTGTGTGTCTTTGTGAAAAAGCAATTAAAAAAAAAAGCTTGATGTGCATGACATTGACGCACATCATTGTGTCACATGTGTATGACAGTGTCATGATTTAAGAACACGGATCTTCTCCCTCATCTAAGTTTTCCAAACACTGGCCCAGTTATTCAGTTGCGTATCACCCATTGTTTGGGTGCTACGGGTGCTGAATTGGGACCAAAATGGTGTCCGAGCAGTGCGGGCACACTTCTGGTGCCGGCCGCGCCGGACACCATCTTGGTGAGGGCGGTTGGGCGGCTGTTAGGAGCGTGCATTAGAAGTACGGAAAGTGGGCAACTCGTGACGTCAATCAGCATGCAATGCTCATTTGACGCCAGCATTGCCATTTTCATCATCATCGCTGGAGCGAATGCCCTCTCCTAACCTTGCACAGCTGAACATGCGTTCAGCAGCAGGAAGGACCCCCTACCAACGATATTCAAAGAGATCATCAAGAACTTTCAGGTAACTTGCTTTTTGATTTCTACTGTGTAAGTTTGTGGAAGTGTTTGGTGATTTCCAGAGTTGTTTAAAGTTGGTGAGGGGACAAGGAGTGATGCTACAAGTGGAGAAGGCCTTGCTTCTGAATTCAAGGGTTCTGGTCAGACCACTTGCTCCCAGTCATGGGGGCTCTAATTGTCATCCCCCTTGACCTGCAGCATAACAGGCAGATGGAGCAGAGACAGCAATGAAGAGGACAAGCGGCTTGCAGAGGGAGGAAGAGGAGGGGGAGAAGGGGTCTCAGCAGGAGGCCTTACCCACCTAGGGTCTTCTAAGAGCAATTCTCTTACCTCAACTTGAGCCAGGAGCAGTGTCTGAGGCACCAGTGATTTACGAAGGAGATGCTCACAGAACTCTGTCGCCTCTTGCAACCAGACCTATAGCCAGTGGCTGTGAATGTGACCGTGGCCCTGAATTTCTTTGCGCAGGATCCTTCTAGGCTGGAGCAGGGACATCTGTAACATCTCGCAGTTTACCGTCTGACATAAGAAAACTACTAGGCACTTGGCCTAAGCGTTAAACAAAGCTTTAATCAACTGTTTTACAACATGGAGATCTAGTTGTGTCCTTCACTAGTTCCTGTAAAAGAATGTCCTGAGCAAGCTGGGCCCATGCCGAGTATTTATACTCTCCCTGGGCAGCGCCACCAGCAGGCGGCCCAGTATTATTTCATAAGTCATTTCTACATGAATGACAAGATTCATGTCACCATCCACTGCTGCATAAGAGAGGTGACAGAAGCTCTTTGTGCCAGGAGAAGGGACTTCATTGTTTTCTCACTGACCAGAGAGAAGCAGATGGAGAGTGCACATGGCTTTGCCAGGATAGCGGACATCCCTATGGTGCAGGGCGCCATCGACTGCATGCACATGGCTTTGCAGGCACCGTATATAAATGCTGAGATGTACTGCAACCACAAAGGTTACCACTCGCTGAATGTGCAGTTGGTGTGCGACCATGCTCAGCATATCATGATGATGAATGCCCAGTATCCTGGCAGCAATCATGATGTTTTTATGCTGTGCCAGTCTGTTCCTCTCTCAGTCTTTGAGCCACCAAGAAAAAACAGAGGGTGACTACTGGGCAACAAGGGCTATTCTTTGACCACCTGGCTCATGACTCCGCTCCACAACCCAGCATATGTGAGCAGCATACGTACAACAATAGCCATGCTGCCACACAAAACATCATAGAGCAGACCATTGGCGTCCTTAAACATTGCTTTCGCTGCTGGACTGCTCTGGAGGAGCCCTACAGTACTCATCGGAGCATGTGTCCCTATTCGTCATGGTCTGCTGTATCCTCCACAACCTGGCCATCATGGGGCACAGCCCTTGCCAGCAGGCATATGGCCACCAGCTCAGGAGCAGGAGGAAGAGGAGGAGGTGGAAGAGGAGGAAGCGGAAGGAAGGAGGCAACTCAGACAGCCCCTTTCTGGCTGGGATAAATGGAATCGAATCATCTGCTTGTGGTACGAGGGAACGCAACCCCAAATCCCCATTCAACATTAGTCCCACACCTTGCCTTACCTCTGTTACTGACCATCACAGCATCCTCTTGGCCACAATGCTGAAATAAACGCCACCACAAAGAAAACTTTCCAATCAAACATTATCCATATATCCATCCAATATTACATTTAAAAATTCAACTAATCACCCTCGTGCAATCCCTTAGTGACTGTCTTGCGTGTGCCTTTGCCTCTCCTAGTGTTCCTACGCAGTGCTACCCCAGTGGCTGCAGCATGGCTGGTGGAAGGCTGCTGACTTTCAGTGGGGGAGACTGCAGATGGCCTTGGAGGATGACCTCGAGGAGCTCTAGGCCTAGTCGGCCCGGCTTCAGACTGCACCACCTCGGCATGGGTGGCAACAGTCTGGGCTGGCTGGCTGACCGGCAACAGCAAGGGCACTGGCAGAGTGGCAGTGGTGGGAGGACAAATGCTGTCACCTTGAGAGAGGACAACAGGGTCATCCTCCATGGATCCATTGCCACTCCCCCAGGGCAGTGCCTCAGCAATCCTAGTAATCTGCTGGAGTACAGGCTGCTGAACTGCTGTGACACCCTGCAAGCCCCTTTCAACACTGATAAAACCAGCCATGATGGCAGCAGTCTGAGCTTACATGACTTCAGTCTGAGCTTCCATTGCAGCACTCAGATGTTGTCTGGCTTGCGCTTGTGCTGCAATTGTGTGGCTGAGGTGAAACTATGAATGTGAGGTATGAGTTATGCTTGGTAGAGATTGTAGGTCAGTGATGGGGGTGCGGTGCATTGAGCAATGTGTGAGGCTGGTAGTGCAGTTGGTGGGATATGGCATTTGAAGATGAATTCACTGACCTTTACCCCACGTGTGAGGTTATTAAACTTCTTCCTGCACTGAGTCCACGTCCTCGCGGCTATTCTGCTGGCATTGACCACATTGGCAATCTGCTCCCACTACAGTCTTGTCTGTTGCCTGGAGGGCCTCCTGGCCCCTTATGGGAAGAGGACCTGTCTCCTGGAGTTGATCTCCAGGACCCACGCCTCCAGTGCTGCATTGGGGAATCTTGGAGCCCTTTCTCTGGCCTGTTGAGCCATTACTCAGTCTTCTTTTTCTGACAGCAGCCTCCACAAGCACTTCTACCACCTGTTGCAGGCAGAAGGCACCTCCCCTTTAAGAGGTGCAGACTGCCTTTAAGTTGTGCATGCTAGATTTAATTGGAGCTAGTCTCGCACAAACTTGGGCCCGCAGCTGAGCATTCAACCACTCTACAATGTGTTCAGCACTCTGAACACTACAATCATGCAAAGTAGCAGGCAGCACGAATTTTACATGCTGCCTGCAATCCTCCGATTGGATCGGGTTGCTATCATGATCCCCGTGCCCGTTTTTGGGGGTTATCGAATTACTAGGCCCACATCTTGGAGAGTGGCCCTTTAAGTGTGTAGTGCTAACTCTATTCGAAATCTCAACCAATGAAAGATTATTGATATTCTATCACTAATTGCATTGTTCTTATATTTTCATTCATGGGGTAAAATTAGGTTAAAAAGAAATGACTAAATGAGCTATTTGATTCCAATTACTTTCCAGTTATTGTAATTATTTATCCAGTAGCATTATTTATTTTTTGAACATTATGGGGCCATTACCCAAATGGTAGATGTGTCAGCTTTAACACAGTAAATTTAGCTCCATTCATTTCTCATCTGGATTCACTATCCCTCGGCATAAAAATGCACAATATTTTATTTTTGACAAAACCTGAAGTCTCTTTGCATGTTAATACAACAGCGCACAGCTGCAACAACAGATACTGGCTGCTGGCTATGTTTTATTGAAGCAATTGCCAGTTTATTTTAAAATCCACGCTTATCTATTACTTAGATGTACTGCACACATTTGTTTGGGCAGAAGATAAGTCAAATGAATGACGTGTCTGCTGCACTGTTAGACTTTCCCCGATCTTGGTATTGAAAGTCAAACTTGACCTCATTTGTTTTCACTTGAGGATACTCACTGCCTTGCCGTGTGTTACAACTACAGGGCACTGATTCTTTTAATGGTATAATAGATATAGAGGATATGCCATCAAGCATAAACCACAGCTATAAATGCAGCACTTACAGTACAAACAGCTTACTCACTGCTTTTTCATGTAACATGCATTGTTTTTTAAAACTTCCACAAGTGTAGCTAACTATGTGACATGAGTTATACAACCAGATGTTTCTGAAAGGAATAAAAACATATTACTTAAGAGGATATTAAGTATTCTGCTCATAGAATTGCTTCATACCTATAGTTACACTTGCACAATCTTTGTCTGATGGTGGAAAGAAAAAGCATGAAAACCCCTAAACAACACTGCCCATTTCCATGATCGAGCTGGGATTTAAGAAAGAAAGACTTGCATTTCTATAGCGCTTTTCATGATCTCAGGACGTCCTAAAGCGCTTTACAGCCAATTAAGTACTTTTTTTGAAGTTCAGTCACTGTTGTAATGTAGGATACGTGGCAGTCAATTTTGCACACAGCAAGATCCCACAAACAGCAATGTGATAATGACCAGGCAACCTATTTTTGTTATGTTGATTGAGGGATAAATATCACCTGGACACCCGGGATAACTCCCCTGCTCTTCTTCAAAATAGTGCCATGGGATCTTTTCCATCCATCTGAGAGAGCAGACGGGGCCTCGGGTTAACGTCTCATCTGAAAGACAGCACCTCTGACAGTGCAGCACTCCCTCAGCACTGCGCTGGAGTGTCAGCCTAGATTTTTTTGGTCAAGTCTCTGGAGTGGGACTTGAACCTACAACCTTAAAACATAAGCGTCTTTCCTCCCAAACAGAAGTTTCAATATTCATTAAACTAAAAACACACAGCAGGCAGATCTATAAGGCAATGTTGTTACCTTAATTTTACCTATTAGGCCAGCTTGTAACAGAAGGATCAGGCATATGTGGGATTACCTTCATCCACCAATTTATTTAGATTACAAAGGGCGTGCATGTTACTTTGATAGTTTAGAAGTTGTCCCTGAAACACTTTAATAAAGTTGTTTCTACATAGCATCAGATTGGGAAGTAAATGACACACTCACAAAATCTTAGAAATTACAGGGTGACATTTAGCACAATACACTATGGTGCTAACCTTTCAACTGGCACTATCTTCTCTAATCCCATTCCCTTGCTCTAATCCTTCTCCTACTGTTCATAGAGGAATTGCCACTGATTACAGAGAGGTGGTCTATCAGTTTCAAGGCTCTGGGGTATCTGACAAATATCATGTTGCACAAGTTAATCCCCATAGTAACCAGAGTGCCCATAAAGCACCTATGTTGGCAAACAAAAAGCTGTTGTTTAAAACCTACAATGCAGCAGGCACACAAATTATCAACAGATAATCCAGCTGGGCCCAGTTGATAATCATTCCAATTACAACATTATTTATGGCATGCCAGCAACATCATTTTTAAATTCAAAATTAAATCATTCATTTTCAGTCGAAGTGCTTTTGGCAATTGGCACAAAAAAACAACCTCCTAAAAACCTAGCAACAGCATCTAAGGTAATGTACAAATACTTAGTACCGCTGATTTGGATGGCTATGAAAAGAGCTTCAAGGTCTTTGAAGGTTTCAGGAGACAGCCACTACCATTCTATGCATCAGCCACATGCACCCAGCAGCTGTATCGCCCCTCAAAGTTCCTCACAAAGTAGGATGATCTGCTACATCAGCTAGAGCAAGAATTTTAATGGGTTTCAAGAAAGAGCTAGTTAGGTTCCTGTCAACAAATGGGATTCAGGGTTTTTAGAAACCCACCAATGGAGCAGTATGGATAGGTGGGCTAAATGAACTGAAGTTCTTCTCCTGCCTGAATATGTTACTATGTTATTATGTTAGCTAAAGCTGTAAATATTGGTGCTAACAGTACTTTTAAAAAGAAGTGATTTAGAAATTTGATGGCACCGCGCTTTTTTTTTAGGCGCCTAACCTCCAAAATAGCGGCAGGAAGCACACGCTCATTATAAGCCAGAAGTGCGTCGCCCGCCATATTGGTATAGGCAAAAATGTAGGCGTCCATTGCCTGCACCTGAAAAAGGTGTTAGACCCTTTGCATATGCAAATAAGTGATTTAAGGATGCAAAAGAATGACCTGCATTTATATAGAGCCTTTCACGATCACCGGACGTCCCAAAGTGCTTTACAACCAATGAAGTACTTTTTGAAGTGTAGTCACTGTTGTAATGTAGGAAACACGGCAGCCAGCTCCCACACGCAGCAATGTGATAATGACCAGATAATCTGTTTTATATAATAGCAAAATACTGCGGATGCTGGAAATCTGAAATAACAACAGAAAATGCTGGAAATGCTCAGCAGGCCAGGCAGCATCCATGGAGAGAGAAACAGAGTTAACGTTTCAGGTCTGTTTTATATGTTGATTGAGGGATAAATATTGGCCGGGACACTGGGGAGAACTCCTCTGCTCTTCTTCGAACTAGTGCCACAGGATCTTTTACGTCCACCTGAGAGAGCAGACAGGGCCTCGGGGACTTGAACCCACAACCTTCTGACACAGAGGCGAGAGTGCTACCCACATTTTTTTTTTAATTATACTTTATTGAACATTAAGAACATTTACAACATCGTGATCATTACATTGTATGATACAAATCAATTCCACCGCCCTGCGCAGCCATTCCGCCACCACATTTTAACATCAAAACCTGAAGTTTAATTTGGCACCTGTAACATATATTAATCGATTGTACTTTAAAAATTGGTTGTAAAACACTGTCCTTAAATTCCTTTCTGAATAAAACATCCACAGAGCCTTATATTGATCTTTTAGCTTATATTTAAAATACTCTTTTAGATTGATTCTCCTCCCCTTAAAAAACAGAGCATTCCTTCTTTGCACAATCACGAATCTAGCCAAGCTGAACATTAAATTAATTGCCGCTCCGCTAGACTCTGGCAGACTCTCCTGCAATCCCCATCTCAAAATTGAGTCCCACGGGATTCCCATTCTCACTGTTCGGTCCACACCGAGCAAAAAAGCTTCACACAACTGTCGAACATAGTATTAAAGTCATTTAACTGCGGACATAACACCAGTAAATGGGACAGAGTCTCATCCTGTGTCCCACACATTGGGCAAGTTGCCACATCCACTCGTCCAATCTTGCACAAGACTGTCATGGTAAAAATCCCGTTATGAGCCAATTTGAAATCCAGTTCAATCCATTCTGGGCATTTAAAATTCGCCCAAACTCCCTTCCAAATCCTGTTGAAGTCCAGCTATGGGTATATACTCTGCCAAAACTCCTGACCAGCAGGTGTCTTGAATCTCCATTCTCTGAATACCTCATAGAAATCTCGAGTATTACAGTTGTCAAATTGGACTAACTCTCCCCCTTTCTCCAGTACAAAGCTTGGAAAAGCAGGACGCATTTTACTTCCTTTGGAGATTTCCGCATTTATTTCTTCCATCCAATCCTGTGGCATTGCCCTCACAATCTTCTCATACATGATTCCTATTGCTTTTCCTTCTACCTCCTGATCCTCCTCCCACACCATGTCCCTCACTATCGCTTCCGGCAACCAACCTGGAATCACCTCGTATAATACATCTTTCACAGATATAATCCCAGCTTTTATAAAAGCTTGATTAAATAAAACCTCTCCTTCGATGTTGACCCACCTGTTCAAAAATAAGGGCTGTTCTAAAAATTCCTCAGCCCCCTTGGGCATAAACTGCACACTTTTTAAAAATTGAGCCCAAGTCTCTACAACCCCCTTATAAAACCTAGGGAGAAGTTTAATCGATTTCAAAAACATATTATTGTGTTCCATATACAATATCCCCTGTCCTCCTATCCCACTTCGTTTTAAAAAATGCTCAAAACTACTCTTCCAAAAACTTGTATTTGACTTCTGAAGAAATCTCTTCACCCATTTGATTCTAAAGGATTTTTTCTTCAAATCAATATCTGGGAAATTGAGTCCTCCCTAATTTCTCCGCCCAATGATTGTATTGTAAGCCACCAAGGCTGGTTTCCCTTCCCATAAAAACCTCACACAAGCCTCTCAGATGGACTTTTCCGCCCACTCAGGAATATCCTCCACCGTCAATAAGTACCATAGCTTAGAAAGCAGGAGAGCAGACACCACTGTCGCTCTTCCTTGCACTTTCAACCACCTTCTTTCTGATCTTCCCAAAATCTTCTTAATTTTCATAACCTTCGGTTCCCAATTTAATCGATCCCCTTCTTCCCTGTCTTTCTTGCACCCCATATGCACCCCCAGAACTTCCAAAACCTCCACCACCTTAAAGGGACATACCCCCAACCATTCCCCGCCCCCCCCTCCCTGCGACCAGGCATTGGGACTTACTATAATTCACTCTGGCACCTGAAGCTCTACAATATTCCCCCACTACCTCCATAGCTTGCCTCACTCACTCCCCATTTCTCAATGTTAAGGTTGTGTCATCTGCATATTGCTGTATCACTGACACCAGCATAGAACTGGGTACCACAATCCCAACTACACCTTGTTTCTTTCGCATCATGTAACCTAATGGTTCTGCTACCAATGTGTACAGCAATGGGGACAGGGGACAACCCTGCCTCACTGATCTCTGAATCGGAAAATACTTAGTAAAAAACCATTACATTTAACACAGCTAAATATGTTTGAATAAAAAATCCTTATCCACTGAATTAAATTTTCCTTGAAACCAAATGCTTCCAAAACCTTCAATAAAAACTCATGAGAGACTCTATCAAAGGCTTTCTCTTGATCTACCTTTAATACATAAGCCTCCCTCCTACTCTCTTCCATGAGCTCTATCGCATCTCAGATTGAGACCACAGAGTCTGCGATGTCCCGGCCTATGACTCCATAGGACTGAGAGGGCCAAACTATCTCCGGTAACACCTCCTTCAAATGATTTGCCATAACCCTCGCCAAGATCTTATAATCCACATTTAATAGTGTGATGGGCCTCCAATTCTTCAGATCCCGTCTATCCCCTTTATTTTTATATAAGCTAAGCTTATGATACCTCTCCTCATAGATGGGGCCAGGCTTCCCTCAATTTTAATTTCCTTAAAAACTTCTAAGAGCAATGGACTTAAAATCTTGAAAAATTCCTTATAAAATTCTGCACTTAGTCCATCGGACCCTGGGCTTTTCCCCCCCTTCATTCCACTTATTGCAATTTTTATTTCCGCTAGTCCTACTTCTTTATCACACATGCTTCTCTCCTCCTCCTTTAAACCATTTTCAACAAAAGCAGTAACCTTCTCCATCTCCAAATTGGAAATGTCTTCTTTTGTATAAAGCTCTTGATAAAAGCTGCTAGCCGCCTCCAAAATCTCCTCACTTTCATGAATGATCTTCTGCCCAACCTTCAACTCCTCAATTAACAATAATCTCTGTCGTAGCTTCTCTTGCTCTAGAAAATATCGAGTGCATCTTTCGCCCTCCAATGCATCTCTAGCCTTTGCATGGAGAATGGCCCCCTTGCATTTTTCAGCTTGCAATAATTCCCACTCTTCCTTTAGCACCCGGAACTTAGTCTCAGCTCCCTTATCCCCTCCATCAACTGCTTTACAGACATCCGTAAATCTTTTGTTTATATTCTCTTCTCGATGCCGGTTAGCTGCCGCCCTCTTTTTCCCATAACGTACCGAAAAAACTTTTACCTCATCTTTGAAATTGTCCCACCAAACTCTTCTTTCTTTCAAGAACAAAAGTTCCTTCCGAGCATTCTTTATTATATTTATAATCCCTTCTTTATAAGTGTTATATCCGTGTATCTTAAAGTTGTGTCCTTCAATAATCAGACAACAGACTGCAGGGAACGATCAACAGGTGTTTACTGAATGATGGTTCAAACTGCAACTGACTGTACAGATCACTACTCAGGGTTTATATACAGGTGTGGTCACTGCCAGTACTACAGGATACAGCAGCTGTAAAAAGTAGTTCTCCCCCTTAAAGGTACATACATTACAATTCCTCCCCTTTTAGATTAACAGTACCATAACACTCATTTAACAATTAAATATCAAACTAATTACAATTAACACTTTTAACATGCAACATTAACTGAAAATAGTCTATTTATAAATTCAGTCTTTGGGGAGGCTTCCTGATTCTTTCTGGATAACGCCTTTCCCGAGTGTCTCGCTCTTGGTGCGGAGGCGATTCTAACACCCTGTCGTCAGTTGATTCATCAGCTTCCAATGCTATTGTTTCTGAGGTGGATGCGACCTGTAGGTCGGGTTCCTCACCAGGTATGTATGGCCAAGACATGGGGTTGAATCGTTCCTGTGACTCTAGGATCTGGTCAGCATGGCGTCTCACAATGTTCTCCCCAACATCCACTGTGTACATTAGTGGCCCCTGCCGTGTGCATATCGTTCCTGGTTGCCATTTCTCTGTTCGGTAGTCACGGGCCAAGACTGGTTGCCCTATATTGAAGCTCCTTGTCAGCTTCTCATTGATGTGCTGGAATTGCTTACTCTCAACATCTCTTCGTACATTTGGTCTGAGCAATTCCAGACGAGATCTCAACCTTCGGTTAAAGAACATCATGGCTGGGGCCTGGTTGGCAACTGCATGTGTTGCATTTCTGTAGGCTAACAGGAAATTGTCCACCATATGCTGCAGTGGAATGTCGTCATCGCACATGGCCATTACTGCTTTTTTAAAGTTTTGTACAAACCTCTCAGCCAACCCATTTGTGGCTGGATGATACGGGGCGGATGTGTAATGCCTTACCCCATTCCTTTTCATAAATCTTTGAAACTCTTCAGACACAAACTGTGGTCCGTTATCAGAGCAAATCTGCTCTGGCAAGCCGTTCCTGGCAAAAATGGTCCGTAGGGCTGCAATAGTTTTCTCCGTGGTGGTGGAGGACATTTTGATCACCTCAGGCCATTTCAAGTGCGCATCCACGGCTATTAAAAACATTGAGTCCATGAATGGACCAGCAAAATCAATATGCACCCGTTGCCATGAAGATGAGGGCCACTCCCATGGGTGTAGAGGGGCATGTGGTGGTGCATTTTGGAACTTCTGGCATCCTGAGCAGCTCTTTGTCAGGTCCTCGATTTGCTGATCGATCCCCGGCCACCACACATAAGCCCTAGCAAGGCTTTTCATTTTCACCCCTCCCAGATGATCTTCGTGAAGCTCATTGAGCACTCTCTCCCTTAACTTGGGTGGAATTACCACTCGGGATCCACACATCAAGGTCCCCTGGCATACTGACAGCTGTTCTCTTCTGGATGAGAATGCTGGCAACTGTGAGTCGCCATGTGCTGGCCATCCCTTCAGCGTCAAATCATATACTCGAGACAGTGTCGGGTCATTTCGGGTCTCCTTCTCTATACCAGCGTTAGTTACTGTCAAGCATTCAATTATAGTCGAATGAACTATTTCGACAGGATCCACTGCTGGTGCTTCCTCCGCAGTAGGCAGTGGCAGGCGTGATAGCCCATCAGCGTTTCCATGCTGTTTCGTGCCCTTATACTCGATTTCATATTGGTGCGCCCCTAGAAAAAGGGACCATCTTTGTAGCCGTTGCGCAGTCATCACCGGAACGCCCTTCCTTGGATTAAAGATGGAGACAAGTGGTTGGTGGTCAGTCAGCAAGGTGAACTTCTGCCCGTGCAGATAGTGATTGAACTATTTCACTCCCCACACTAGGCTGAGGGCTTCCCTGTCAATTTGGGCGTAGTTATGCTCGGCTGAGGTTAGTGACCGAGACGCAAAGGCTACTGGCCTCTCCGAGCCATCCGGGAATTTGTGCAACAGCACCGCTCCAATGCCATAGGGTGATGCATCACACGCCAACCGAATTGGTAGTGCTGGGTTGAAATGAGCCAACACCTCTTTTGATGTGATCAATGCTTTGCTCTTCTGGAAAGCTCATTTACATTCGTCACTCCACTTCCATGGTACCCCCGTTTGCAGTAGGGTGTTCAGTGGGTGTAGTACTGTAGACAAATTCGGCAAGAACTTATGTTAGTAGTTCACCAGCCCGAGGAACAACCTCAGTTGTGACACGTTTTCCGGTGCTGGAGCCTTGACTACTGCCTCAATCTTTTCAGGGGACTTATGTAACCCCTCTTTATCAATAACGTGGCCACAATACGAGATCTGCTTCTGGAAAAACTCGCAATAGTGGCGATTAGCTCGGAGCCCATGTTCCTTCAATCTAGTGAGCACCTGCTCCAGGTTGGCGAGGTGATCACTGTCATTTTCGCCCGTGACCAGGATGTCGTCCAAATAACACTGGGTCCCTGGAATCCCTTGCAGGACTTGTTCCATTGCCCTTTGCCAAATAGCCGGAGTTGATGCTACCCCGAACTCCAGCCGATTGTATTGGTAGAGACCTTTATGAGTGTTGATCGTGAGGTACTGTTTTGAGGCTTCTTCTACCTTCATTTGCAGGTACGCCTGGGTCAGATCAATCTTAGTGATGCGTTTCCCTCCAGATAGCGAGGCGAAAATATCTTCAATCCGCGGAAGCGGATATTGTACAGTGTGAAGGACTGGGTTCACTGTCACCTTAAAGTCCCCACAGAAGCGAACCTTCTTTGGTTCCCCAGGCGTATTACTCAACGACCTCTTCATTACAGGAACGATGGATGTAGCCCACTCGCTCCAGTCCACTTTAGACAGTGCTCCTGAATGTTCCAAACCTTACAGCTCTGCTTTGATGACTGGGCGGATCGCATAAGGTACCGGTCTGGCCTTAAAACACTTTGGGCTTGCATTTTCCTCTATTTTGATCGTCGCTGTTATGCCTTTTAGTGTTCCGAGTCCCTGCTGGAACACTTCTTGTGTGTCAGTTAGCATTTCTAACAGTCATCCAGGTGTGACGTCGTCATCCTTTTTGGCATCTACAGTCAGTGCTTGTATGGAATGCCAATCTAGCTGTATCTTCCAGATCCATTCACATCCTAGTAGTGGTGGTCCTCCATCTGGCAATACATATAGGTCCATTTTTGGTGTTTCCTTGCCATTATATATAATGTTCACCCTTATTTTTCCTTTGGGGTAGACTTTTTGCCCCGTGTACGTCTTCAAAACAATCTTTGTGTCTCTCAAGGGTATATGTGAGAATAGCCGCTTGTAGTCCCTTTGGTTTATGACTGTTAGGGCTGATCCTGTGTCCAATTCCATTTTCACTTGGACTCCTGTTATCTTGAGTGTGACCCAGATAGTTTGGTGATCCTCCGTTTTGATCACATTATGTAGTTTCAGACAACCCAGCTCCATGCTTCCGGAGTCTGTATCACTCTTCTGTTCATCTGAACTACTCTCCGTCACCTTATGTACCTTCTTGTACTTCTCCTGTGGAGGTTTCTTGCTGCTGGTTTTCTTTCCCGACCTGCAGACTCTTGCTATGTGTCCTACTTTTCCACACTGTCTGCACACTTTGTCCTTGAACCAGCAATCATTATGGTCGTGTGTTGTTCTGCCACAGCGATAGCACTTCACTGTTCTGTATGACATTTCATTTGTGCCATATTCTTGCGGTCTCCGTTGTATCTCTGCAGCGCCCCATGCTGCTGCTTCGTGTGATACTGCAATGCTGAAAGCCTTGTCCAGCGTAAGATCCTTTTCTGATAGAAGCTGTTTCTGGGTTCCTTCACTTTGAAGCCCACTCACAAACTTGTCCCTTAAAGTATCTGCTTGTCCCGTTCCAAACTGGCAGTGTTTCGATAGCTTGCTCAGTTCCATTAAATACTCAGCATTACTTTCATCTTTATGCTGGTTCCTTTTGTGAAACTTAAATCTTTCTGCTATCAGCAGCGGTGTGGGGTTTAAGTGGTCCTGTAGGATTGATACTATTTTTTCAAAATCCTTTTCTACTGGCTTCTCTGGGGTTACTAGGTTTCGTAGTAAGCCATACGTTTTTGCACCCATTGAATTCAACAATACCAGCGCTTTCTTGTCATCTGGCACTTCATTCGCCTTGCAGTATACTTCTATGTGTTCGACATATGTCATCCAATCTTCGACTTCATTGTCGAATGCTGTGATACTGCCACTCTTCGGCATATTTGGGTGTGGTTAGGCTGGCTTAAAATGGCATCTCCCGCGCTTTCCTATCTTCCCCGCTGCGGTTTAAAATGGCGTCTCCTGCGCTTTCCTTTCTTCCCTGCTGCGGCTTAAAATGGCATCTCCCACACTGCTGCCAATGCCGCTCTCGACGGTCCTCGTGGCAACTGGCGATGCCCTGTGGGTTTTGTGCGCTGCTCCTGTGCTGCTGCCAATGCCGCTGTAAGGATTCCGGGGGCTTCTTTTAAACTGGTTTAAGGTAATCTACATGGCCAGCAGTCTTTTTGCTGCTGCACTCTAAACCAAATTACAAACAGCGGTTTCGAATCGCTACCCCTCCTTTAGTTCTGAGTAGAGGAACTTATAATTAATGATATTAAAATGGAACAAGTGTTTTGGATGAGAGAAAAAAATCAAGCTTTATTAACTAAAAGAAACTATAATCACAATATCAAACTATCCCACACGAACACTGCGAAATTGTAAAACTATACAACAGGGGGGTTGCAGATGGCGAAAACGAGGGATACAATGGCTACAATGTTATTTAAACAATCTTAGCAATTCCCTTAAATCACCATCCCCCCTTAACTCCTGCTAGGTTGCCTTGTTGAGGAGTCAGAAACTCTGCTCACATGTGGTCCAGCGAAGAGAGAGAGAGAGAGAGAGAGAGAGAGCTCACCTATGGTCCCAGGAAGTCAAGAGAGCGAGCTGGCTTCTCAGCCCTATCTTTATATCTGGTGAGCCCCTCCCGTCCTGCCTTGCAAGGCTGTGTGCAAAATTCCCCACCCAAAAGGGTCCAATACACAAGAGAAAGCTGTGATAGGCTAACTCAAAGTGGTTGGATTGAGTTAATGTGATTTTCGGAGCTCCCTGTGCTGAAACAAAAGGGAGATACAACTGCTCTATTGTCCAGTACTTGGGTGATTTAAAATCCATTCAAATGTTAACGCTTCCCATTCAAGATACAAAAGTCTCTTCTGCAGTTTAGATGTCCTTTGTCTTCATTGAACCTTACTTCCAGACACAGAAAGCTGCATTCCAAGCCTCTTTTGTCATTCGGCCATGTGGTGCGACTGCCATTTTTATCCCTGGAAATTTAAAAGCACAATGCCCAGGGATACTTTAATCAAAAAAATGAATCTTCAGAACTGTAAATTATTGTGAATTCTTACAGTCCGCCCTTGGATACTTCCAGCTTGCTTGTAGTATCCTCTTGAAGAAATGAGCAATGATTTCTGACCACCCACAAACAACCATCCCCTTTATTTACCTAATAGCTATCTGCCACTGATCCCCGTCCCGTCTATTCCCCTTAAATTCCAGAAAAAAACCATGGTACGGTAGGCATCTTACAGATACTTCAGTTTTCAATAAGGTGTCTCATACCCCTACACGCTTGTAAAATTATACAGTGTAAACCAAATTTACAATCACTTTTTTTTATGTCATAAGTTATTACAAAATGTTGCAATCTTAGTTACACAATGTACTCAAATTATCGCAAGCACGGAGAGGGTCCTACGCCTCTGCTCAACTTGGAGTTGTCACAAACTGGTCCCAAGCACGGAGAGGATCCGACGCCTCTGCTCAACTTGGGGCTGCAACACAAAATACAAAAAAATCATTAAACAACATGCTTAAATGAACCCCGATCATTACGTGCCGATGATGGGTCGCGAAATTCGAGTGGTGATATACCTATCAATTCAGTTCATGAAAAGCGATGAGTTAAGTTAGTAACTATAGGTTTTTATTGGCTAAATAACAGAGCCCACCCTCGTGGGTGATCGGATCCAACAAGGAGGAATACCAGCCAGTCGACCACCTTTATACCTGGGCAAGCAGGCGGAGCCATGGGCGGAGTCAGCTGTGGTCAGCCCAGGTATAACAGCGTGACAAGAGGTGACCTTGTGTAGTGATACAACAGTGTAAACAGTGATAACCATAGTGTAACGATAGTGAATGATAAAAGTGGTTTACCACATTCACCCCTTGTTTAAATTTGAGTCCGGCGGGGTGAAGTGTACTACCAGTTCGGGTATGTCAGTCTGTCCGGAGGCCTCGTAAGCCTTTCTGATCGGCGCAGCAGCGGCGGCGGTGTTGCAGTATCCGATGTTAATGCTGGTGTCTGCGTGGTCAGCGAAGGCTTGTGGGGTTCCGGCATGCCGTCTACCTGGGCTGGATTTGGGGGGGTGTTGGGGGGTAACGGTGGTGTCTCAGGGGTGCCCGAGGGTGCGAGGTCTCGTAAGGAGACTGTGTCCTCCCGCCCATCTGGGTATGCCACATAGGCGTACTGGGGGTTGGCATGCAGGAGGTCCACCCTCTCGACCAGGGGGTCCATTTTATGGGCCCTCATGTGCTTTCGCAGCAAGACGGGCCCCGGAGAAGTCAGCCATGTTGGTAGCGAGGTTCCCGTAGTCGACTTCCTGGGGAAAACAAACATTCGTTCATGGGGGGTGGCGTTAATGGCAGTGCAAAGCAGTGACTGGATGGAATGCAGTGCTGCCGGGAGGACTTCCTGCCAGCGAGAGGTTGGGAGGCCCTTAGACTTTAAGGCTAAGAGAACGGCCTTCCAGACAGTCACGTTCTCTCTTTCCACCTGGCCGTTCCCTCGGGGGTTGTAGCTGGTGGTCCTGCTTGCAGCAATACCTCTCGCTAGTAGGAACTGGCGAAGTTCCTCGCTCATGAAGGATGAGCCCCGGTCGCTATGTATATAGTTCGGGAACCCGAACAAGGCGAAGAGGTCGTTCAGGCATTTGATGACCGTGGTACTGGTCATGTCTGGGCAGGGGAAGGCAAAGGGGAAATGGGAGTACGCATCAATAATGTTGAGGAAGTACACATTACGGTCAGAGGACGGGAGGGGCCCCTTAAAATCGATGCTCAAGCGCTCGAAGGGGCGGGTGGCCTTGATCAGGCTTGCTCTGTCCGGCCTAAAGAACTGCGGTTTGCATTCGGCACAGGTTTGGCAGTTCCTGGTCATGGTCCTGACCTCCTCGATGGAGTAGGGCAGGTTGCGGGCCTTAATGAAGTGGTAAAGTCTGGTGACCCCGGGGTGGCAGAGGTCGTTGTGGAGGGTTTGCAGTCTATCAATTTGCGCGTTGGCGCATGTACTTCGTGATAGAGCATCTGGGGGTTCGTTCAGTTTACCAGGCCGGTACAAGATATCATAATTGTAGGTGGAGAGCTCGATTCTCCACCTCAAGATCTTGTCATTCTTGATTTTGCCCCTCAGCTTGTTATTAAACATAAAAGCGACCAAATGCTGGTCGGTGAGGAGGGTAAATCGTTTGCCTGCCAGGTAATGCCTCCAGCATCGTACTGCCTCCACGATCGCCTGGGCCTCCTTCTCGACCGAAGAGTGTCGGATCTCAGGGCCCTGGAGGGTCCTTGAGAAGAAGGCCACAGGTCTCCCCGCCTGGTTAAGGGTTGCAGCTAGGGCGAAGTCGGATGCATCGCTCTCCACTTGGAAAGGGATAGACTCATCCACCGCGTGCATTGTGGCCTTAGCAATGTCTCCCTTTATGAGGGAGAAGGCTGCGCATGCTTCTGCCGTCAGGAGGAAGGAGGTGGACTTCATGAGGGGTCTGGCTTTGTCCGCATAATTGGGCACCCATTGGGCATAGTAGGCGAAGAGCCCCAGGGTTCTCTTCAGCGCCTTTGGACAGTGGGGGAGGGGAAGCTCCATGAGGGGGCGCATTCTTTCGGGGTCGGGGCCGATGACTCGTTCTCTACTACGCAGCCGATGATGGCAAGACGCGAGGTGTTAAACACACATTTCTCCTTATTGTAGGTGAGGTTCAGCCGTTGGGCCGTACGGAGGAATCTCTCCAGATTAACATCATGGTCCTGCCGGTCGCGGCCGCAGATGGTGATGTTATCTAGATAAGGGAACGTGGCATGCAGCCCGTTCTGGTCAACCATCTGGTCCATCTCCCTTTGGAAGACCGAAACCCCGTTGGTGACGCCGAAGGGAACCCTAAGGAAGTGGTAGAGGCGGCCATTCGCCTCGAAGGCGGTATACTGGTGGTCCTCAGGGTGGATAGGGAGTTGGTGATAGGCCGACTTAAGGTCAATGGTAGAGAATACCCGGTACTGTGCAATCTGATTGACCATATCAGATATGCGGGGAAGGGGGTATGCGTCCAGCTGGGTGTACCGGTTTATAGTTTGGCTGTAGTCGATGACCAGGCGGTTTTTATTGCCGGTCTTAACGACTACGACCTGGGCACGCCAGGGGCTGGTGCTCCCCTCGATGATGCCCTCCTTCAGGAGACGCTGCACCTCAGAGCTAATAAAAGCTCTGTCCCCGGCGCTGTACCACCTGCTCTTGGTAGCGACGGGTTTACAGTCGCGGGTGAGGTTAGCGAACAGGGAGGGGGGCGGGACCTTGAGGGTGGATAGGCCGCAGGTGGTACGTGGTGGGCGGTTTGAATGCTGCTGGTTGTAGACTGTGAGTGGGGGGAGGGGTCCACCGTATGCCAAAGTGACACTTTGGAGGTGGCATTGGAAATCCAGCCCTAGTAGGATGGCAGCGCAGAGCTGGGGCAGGACGAGAAGTTTAAAATTTTTATACTCCGTGCCCCTAACCGACAGGGTCACAACACAGTAGCCGCTGATGTCTGTAGAATGGGGCCTCGACGCCATCGAGATGCGGTTGCGCGTTGGCCGGACAGTGAGGGAGTAGTGGCTCACCGTGTCTGGATGGATGAAACTCTCCGTGCTTCCGCTGTCGAACAGGCAGGTCGTGGCGTGGCCGTTTACTTTGATGTCCATCATGGACTTGGACAGGTGATGCGGGCGAGCTTGGTCAAGTGTGACGGAGGCTAGTGCATGGCTGAGCGAGCTGCTGTAGTCTGCGGGTGAGGCGGTGGTCGGGTCTGGAGACAAGGTGGTGGTCGAGTGTGGTGAACAAAATGGCGGCGCCCACGACGTTGAATAAGGTGGTGGAGAAGATGGCCGCCCCCACAACTCACATGAGGCACTGCCGGCGTCGGTGGCCTTGATCAAAGATGGCCGCCCCCACGACTCACACGAGGGGATACTGGCATCTGTGGCCTTGATGAAAGATGGCCGTCCCCACAACTCGCATGAGGCACTGCTGGCGTCTGTGGCTTTCCCCCTGCAGGCCTTCGCGAAGTGGCCTTTCTTGTGGCAGTTAGAGCAGGTCGCGTTTCTTGCAGGGCAGCGCGCCCTCGGGTGTTTCGCCTGGCCACAGAAGAAGCAGCCGGTGGCCCGATCGCGGGGCTCCGATGTCGCAGCCGGTACCGGGGGTGGCGGTCCCGATCGGTTCCGGGACACCGACGCTGTGGTAGGTCCCAGAGGCGGCGGTGCGAGGGGTATTGCGGCCAGGGTCGGGCCCGAGTCCCAGGGTCGCGCAGCACAGTACCTGGAGTACGCCTCGAGGTCCCGATGGGCCACTTCCAAGGAGCGAGCGAGGGTAGCAGCTGTTTTCAGGTTGAGGTCCTTTGATTCCAGCAGTCTTTGCCGTGAGTAGTCTGACCGAAGGCCTTTCACGAAGGCATCTCGGATGTTTCCATCTGTATGTTCTGCAGCTGTTACGGCTTTAAAGTCACAGTCCCTGCCGAGTATTTGCAGCGCCCGTAAGAAATCATCAACCGACTCTCCTGACTGTTGCGAGCGGGATCTTAGGAGATGCCTGGCGTACATTGAGTTTACAGGGCTCCGATACTGTTCTTTTAGCAGGTTGAGGGCGTCCTCGTATGTGGCAATGTCCCGGATGAGTGCAAATACTTTAGGGCTCACCTGAGCGGTCAGAACTCTTAGTTTGGATGCCGGAGGCACGCCGGATTCTCCCAGGTAGGCTTCGAAGCAGCTCAGCCAGTGTTCGAAGTTGAGGGCTGAATTCGCAGCCTGTGGGTTTAGATCCAGGTACGGCGGCCGGAGGGCTCATAGCCAGGCCGGCTGCTGGGGCTGTTGTAGATGGCCGTTTGGCTGAGGCTGTACGTCTGACTGGTCGTTTGGCTGCTCCGTTGTAG
This sequence comes from Somniosus microcephalus, assembly GCF_052327205.1. NCBI lineage: Eukaryota > Metazoa > Chordata > Chondrichthyes > Squaliformes > Somniosidae > Somniosus > Somniosus microcephalus. The sequence continues at coordinate 85,194,608 of NC_141001.1, forward strand.
ACATTTCAAAATTTAGCCAATAAAATTGATATACCTATCAATTCAGTTCATGAAAAGCGACGAGTTAAGTTAGTAACTATAGGTTTTTATTGGCTAAATAGCAGAGCCCACCCTCGTGGGTGACCGGATCCAACAAGGAGGAATCCAGCCAGTCGACCACCTTTATACCTGGGCAAGCAGGCGGAGCCATGGGCGGAGTCAGCTGTGGTCAGCCCAGGTATAACAGCGTGACAAGAGGTGACCTTGTGTAGTGATACAACAGTGTAAACAGTGATAACCATAGTGTAACGATATAAACAGTGATAACCATAGTGTAACGATAGTGAACGATAAAAGTGGTTTACCACAAGTGGGTATTGCTCCTCCCACTCGGACAGTAAAAGTACCTTCCACCCCCCTTTGATCAGCTTAAACTTTAAAACAGGCAGAATGGATTTAGCGACCAGCCTGCTCCGCTAGTCCCGAACCGTTCCCTTGTCCATTTGTGGAGGCGGGGTATCCCTCACGTTTAAATTACCTTGGCACAGACCGAGACCGGGGAGTATGGGATCTCATGACTCCCAGTCCCTCCCCCTCCCGTCTTCCCTCGACTGGCTGCAGAAAATGATGGGTGCCTGTGTGGCGGCTCTCCCTGGCCCCACACTGATCCGGCCACCCACTCATCCTTCCCAGCCATACTTATCCTCTTTGCCCGTGGGCCCCCGGGTGAGTTCCTCCCTCCCCCGACCGCACCCACGCGACTCTTGGGTCTCCCCCTCCTCTGTACAATCTTCCCGGGCCATCACCATCCACCCCTGGGGAATGCATCCCTACCACAAGGCGCCCGCGCTTCCCCAACGTGACTCCTCGACAGCGAGGTCTCCCGCAAGTGAACTTCGGTCAGGATAGTGCTGGGTTGGGGGCCGTGCCCCACCCAGCTGGGGCCATCTCCTCCCTGTAGGAGGAGTAGGCAAGTTCCTCCGGACTCTGTCCGGTTTTTCCCGAAGACCGCTGCAGGGTCTCCTGGATTCGTCCAGTGGCGAGGTGATCCCTCACATTCCGTATCTTCATTCGATGTCCAGCTCGGGCTGGGCGAACATGGCTGCTTCATTTTCCCATCTCCTGCAAAAACTTAAAAGGGACATGCAGCCAGGTCTCACTGACCTGCTGCCTTAGGTGGAGACATGGTCCGGTCCCTCGACCTCGGACCAAAATACAAACATTCGGCACACATGTTAACTTAAACTCTTTAAACTTACTTAACAAACTAGTTAAATCAACAAAACTTACAATACACCTTAAAACACGCTATATACACACACATAGCTATAATACAAATGCCGCCCGTCTCCGGACGGCCAGTCTAATCTCTGGCACTGTCACAGATTGCTGCTGGCTGCAGCGAAGCTGGACTGCCTCCTGTCTCTGGTCCCTCACAGCTTATGGCTGTTGAGTGGGGGCCTCTGTTCTCTGGCATAAACAGCTTACTCTGAATATGAATGGCTCCTCCCCCCACACAAGCCACAGTGCTTGCCTGTGAACTCAAACATGCTGTGGGCTGAGGATTCCTATTCTCAGGCTCACTCCTCACGGGCGGACCATACCTCCATTGTTGGAGGGGGTACACTGGTCCTGGTCCCCGCCTGCCTAGCAGGACCTGCTGGTGTTCTCCTACCACCCCATTGTCCACCCCTCCTTGCTGCCAGAGCTCCTCAAGACTCGGAGCTGTGGGCTGCGGTCTTGGGGTCTCTAATTCCCAATCCAGCACCGTTCTGGGTGCTGCCTGTGGGATAGTTCTACTTGGGCTGCCAGTAAAGTCCAGCTGACCTGCCTTCAGGCTGATCATGCAAATCATCCCCTTAAATGCATTTAAAGCCATGTTAAGGCTTTCTATCTCTGCCCTACAGGGGCCATGATCTGCTTTCTCAAACCTTAGGGCGCAGGCCAGCTTTTAAGCTGCCTGTGCTTCCCTAAACCTTTCCTCCTGCTCTCTCTTCACACCCTTCCTAACCCAGCCACCTATACCCCGATAGGTCAGCCTACACGCTGCTGCTAACATCCGCAGGGCTACCCACATAATGCAAACAGCGAGAGAATCAAGAGCTGATGCTTTCTCCAGATCCAGACCACTTATTAAATCAAAAACAGCCTCCACTCCTGCCTGGCTCACCATTGTAAGGATTGCGGGGGCTTCTTTTAAACTGGTTTAAGGTAATCTACCTGGCCAGCAGTCTTTTTGCTGCTGCACTCTAAACCAATTTACAAACAGCGGTTTCGAATCGCTACCCCTCCTTTAGTTCTGAGTGGAGGAACTTATAATTAATGATATTAAAACACGTGGTTTGGGTGAGAGAAAAAAATCAAGCTTTATTAACTAAAAGAAGCTATAATCACAATATCAAACTATCCCACACGAACACAGTGAAATTGTAGAACTATATAACAGGGGGGTTGCAGATGGCGAAAACGAGGGATACAATGGCTACAATGTTATTTAAACAATCTTAGCAATTCCCTTAAATCACCATCCCAAACTCCTGCTAGGTTGCCTTGTTGAGGAGTCAGAAACTCTGCTCACATGTGGTCCAGCGAAGAGAGAGAGAGAGAGAGAGAGAGAGAGAGAGAGCTCACCTATGGTCCCAGGAAGTCAAGAGAGCGAGCTGGCTTCTCAGCCCTATCTTTATATCTGGTGAGCCCCTCCCGTCCTGCCTTGCAAGGCTGTGTGCAAAATTCCCCACCCAAAAGGGTCCAATACACAAGAGAAAGCTGTGATAGGCTAACTCAAAGTGGTTGGATTGAGTTAATGTGATTTTCGGAGCTCCCTGTGCTGAAACAAAAGGGAGATACAACTGCTCTATTGTCCAGTACTTGGGTGATTTAAAATCCATTCAAATGTTAACGCTTCCCATTCAAGATACAAAAGTCTCTTCTGCAGTTTAGATGTCCTTTGTCTTCATTGAACCTTACTTCCAGACACAGAAAGCTGCATTCCAAGCCTCTTTTGTCTTTGGCCATGTGGTGCGACTGCCATTTTTATCCCTGGAAATTTAAAAGCACATTGCCCAGGGATACTTTAATCAAAAAAATGAATCTTCAGAACTGTAAATTATTGCGAATTCTTACACCGCTATCTGCGGTCCTCGTGGCAATGACAGCGCCTCGCGTTTTCCTGTGCGCCTCTCTCCCCCGTTGACGCTGCTCAGCCCTTGAACACCGGCTGTGCTCTGCTCTCTCTCGTCTCTCTCCTCGTTGACGCCGCTCGGTCCTGAACACTGGCTGCGCCCTGTGCGCTCTGCCCTCTCTCTCTCCCCCGTCGACGCTGCTCGGCCATTTTCTGTGCCGCTCAGTCGGCTCTAGCCGCCGCTGTCCGGGAAGGGTCTGCACAGTACCTGTTGCCAGCCCGTTTCGCTGGACCACCGTGACTGGAAAGCCAAGCCTGGCTCTCGACAGCCTCCCCTGCGATGCTCAAATCTCCGCTGGATGATTGGGCGGTTGCCCGTGGTCGACGCCCGTGCTTCTGGACTCGACCTCCTTCCACTGTTCTCCAGGAGCGAATCCCTGGGACGTGATGCAGAGTTGCAGATAGGTTCGAATCTGTGTCGTCGCCAATGTTATATCCGTGTATCTTAATGTTGTGTCCTTCAATAATCAGACAACAGACTGCAGGGAACGATCAACAGGTGTTTACTGAATGAGGGTTCAAACTGCAACTGACTGTACAGATCACCACTCAGGGTTTATATACAGGTGTGGTCACTGCCGGTACTACAGGATACAGGAGCTGTAAAAAGTAGTTCTCCCCCTTAAAGGTACATACATTACAATAAGCACTTTCCTTCAGGTATTGATTGTTTAAAATCCACACCCCTGAACCAATCTTAACTCTGCTGTTCCTAATTCTAAGAACCAAAGCCGAGTGATCACTAAAAAATACTTTTTTATAATAAATCTCCACCACCTCTGAACTTAACCCTTCCCGCATTAACACAAAATCTATTCGGCTCTGTTTTAAAACTTCACCCACCCAACCTGCTCTGGAGAACTCCCTTTTTATGGGGTTCCGGTCCCTCCATAAGTCTCTCAAATTTAAATTTGCCATCATTTTTACAATCATCCCTCTGCAGTTATCATCTTTAAAGGTCACCTGGGCTGAAATGTCCATCCAAGATAAAAATACATTAAAATCCCCCACTATACAAGGATTTTCCACCTCTGCCACTTCAGTGAATAATCCCCAAAAAAACTCGCGACGCTTGCAATGGTCGTTCGGTGCATAGATATTAAAGAGATCACAATTAAATCCCTCCAATTTTACCCTTAGCTGTAAAAATCTCCCCTCAGTGTCCTTGTCCACCAAGGCAACGTTCTCTTCTATGGACGGACTCACCAAAACAGTCACCCCTCTACGGTTATTGTTTGCACATCTTGCAAACGCCTCTCCCTTCCAAACCTTCTGAACTCTTTCTAGAGTATCCTCATCCCAAAAGGTTTCTTGCAGACACAACAAGTCCGTGCCTTTAAAACCCTGCAACAACTGCTGCAATTGCTTCTCACCCCTCAGTCCGTTCACATTAATCGAGACCAATGTAATCATGATTCCAAAGAAGGGAAGTATGCCCAATAATCTCCCCATCATTTAATCTCTGGCTCTTCCCTCCTCTCATGCTCCTTCTCAACTTTTCGGGCAGCTGTTGCTTTTTCTTGCAGCCTCCGGCTCTTTTTCCCCTCCTGTTTGACCCCTCCCTGCTGTTTCAGCCTCTTCCTTGCCTTAAGTTTGCACCCAGGAGCTGCCCTTTCTCCCTCCTTCTGCCCCTCACTAACCTTTCCCTTTCCACATGATGCCACCCCATCCCCGACTTCCATGTCTCTGTCCCCCTCTAATTCCTCACACTCAAGCTCTTCTGCAACCCCCTGTACCTGCTCCCCGTCAGATACATAATCCTGCTCCCCATCAGATACTTCCTCTCCCATAGAGAGTCTTCCAGCTATCGCAGTTTCTCCCACTGTGCCGCCCCCTTCGACCACGTCTCCACCTCTGACCCTTTCACCTTGTTCCCTCACTCCATGGGACAATGGCACACCTAAATTGTTCCCTTCTGACGCCTCTATCTCGCCGATCCCATTCTATGTCCCTTTAAGGCTCCTGCCTCTTGCACCCTCTCCCCGCCCTGCCCCCTCCCGCTCACCAAAATATCCGACTCCCCGCCTTTCCCCGGAGCATTCACTTCCACCACACACCCCGCTCCTGCCTCCTCTCCCCTCGCAGACACCAGACTCCCCAGGGGGAGCCGAACTGCACTAAGGCTCGAGTCTGCACTCGACCCTTGCTGCCCGCTGCTGTCTTTGTTCCCCTCCATAGCACTCGCCGTGTTTTCCGCCATCTCCATCTCGATCTCCGCTCCACCATCCTCTGCCTCTTCCTGTACTCCTTTTTCCTTCATTTTACCGGCTGTGTCCTCCGACTGCAACGCACCTCCGGCCGTTCCATACTCCTCTCCTGCTCCTTCTCCCATCTCCACATCACTCATTTCGCTCTCTTCTGCCACACACTCACAGCAGGTGGGGCCTTTACGAAACACCCCACAGCTCTCCGCCTTGCAGCTCCGCGCGATATGTCCCGACTCACCGCAATTGTAACAATACAAATTGTTAAATCCGTGAATCTTGATGTATGGTGTCCTTTAATAAATAGACAGAGACTGCAGAGGAACAATCAAAAGGTGTTTACTGGATGAGGGTTACTCTAAACTAACAGCACAGATCCCTACTCAGGGTTTATATACAGGTGTGGTCACTGCCGGTACTACAGTATACAGGAGCTGTCAAAAAGTAGTTCTCCCCTTAAAGGTACATACACTACAATTCCTCCCCTTTTAGATTAACAGTACCATAACATTCATTTAACAATTAACACTTTTAACATGCAACATTAACTGAAAATAGTCCATTTATAAATTCAGTCTTTGGGGTGGCTTCCTGATCCTTTCTGGATAGCGCCTTTCCTGAGTGTCTTGCTCTTGGTACGGAGGCAATTCTGGCCCCCTGTCGTCGGTTGGTTCATCAGCTTCCGATGCTACTGTTTCTGGGGTAGATGCTACCTGTATATCGGGTTCATCACCAGGTACGCGAGACATGGGGTTGATCTCATTGAATGGCGGAGCAGGCTCGAAGGGCCGAATGGCCTACTCCTGTTCCTATCTCTATTTTTCTATGACTCGTTCCTGTGACTTGAGGATCTGGTCGACATGGCGCCTCACAATGTTCTCCCCAATATCCACTGTGTACATTAGTGGCCCCTGCCGTGTGCATATTGTTCCTGGTTGCCATTTCACTGTTCGGTAGTCGCGGGCCAAGATTGGTTGCCCTACATTGAAGCTCCTTGTCGGCGTCTCATTGATGTGCTGGAATTGCTTACTCTCAACATCTCTTCATACAATTGGTCTGAGCAAATCCATACGAGATCTCAACCTTCGGTTAAAGAACATCATGGCCGGGGTCTGGTTGGTGACTGCATGTGTCGCATTTCTGTAGGCTAACAGGAAATTGTCCACCTTATGCTGCAGTGGAATGTCGTCATCGCACATGGCCCTTACTGCTTTCTTAAAGGTTTGTGCGAACCTCTCAGCCAATCCATTTGTGGCTGGATGATACGGGGCGGATGTGTAATGCTTTACCCCATTCCTCTTCATAAATCTTCGAAACTCCTCGGACACAACGTGTGGTCCGTTATCAGAACAAATCTGCTCTGGCAAGCTGTTCCTGGCAAATATGGTCCGTAGGACTGCAATAGTTTTCTCCGTGGTGGTGGAGGACATTTTGATCACCTCAGGCCATTTTGAGTGCGCATCCACGGCTATTAAAAACATTGAGTCCATGAATGGACCAGCAAAATCAATATGCACCCGTTGCCATGGAGATGAGGGCCACTCCCATGGGTGTAGAGGGGCATGTGGTGGTGCATTTTGGACCTTCTGGCATCCTGAGCAGCTCTTTGTCAGGTCCTCGATTTGCTGATCGATCCACGGCCACCACACATAAGCCATGGCAAGGCTTTTCATTTTCACCCCTCCCAGATGGCCTTTGTGAAGCTCATTGAGCACTCTCTCCCTTAACTTGGGTGGAATTACCACTCGGGATCCACACATCAAGGTCCCCTGGCATACTGACAGCTGTTCTCTTCTGGATGAGAATGCTGGCAACAGTGAGTCGCCATGTGTTGGCCATCCCTTCACTGTCAAGTCATATACCCGAGACAGTGTTGGGTCATTTTGGGTCTCCTTCTCTATATCAGCGTTAGTTACAGGCAAGCGTTCAATTAAAGTCGAATGAAATATTTCGACAGGGTCCACTGCTGGTGCTTCCTCCGCAGTAGGCAGTGGCAGGCGTGATAGCCCATCAGCGTTTCTTTGCTGTTTCGTGCCCTTATACTCGATTTCATATTGGTTCGCCCCTAGAAAAAGGGACCATCTTTGTAGCCGTTGCGCAGTCATCACCGGAACGCCCTTCTTTGGATTAAAGATGGAGACAAGTGGTTGGTGGTCAGTCAGCAAGGTGAACTTCTGCCCGTGCAGATAGTGATTGAACTTTTTCACTCCCCACACTAGACTGAGGGCCTCCCTGTCAATCTGGGCGTAGTTATGCTCGGCTGAGGTTAGTGATCGTGACGCAAAGGCTATTGGCCTCTCTGAGCCGTCCAAGAATTTGTGCGACAGCACCGCTCCAATGCCATAGGGTGATTTGTCACACGCCAACTGAATTGGTAGTGCTGGGTTGACATGAGCCAACACCTCTTTTGATGTGATCAATTCTTTGCTCTTCTGGAAAGCTCGTTTACATTCATCATTCCACTTCCATGGTACCCCCGTTTGCAGTAGGGTGTTCAGTGGGTGTAGCGCGGCAGATAAATTTGGCAAGAACTTATGGCAGTAGTTCACCAGCCTGAGGAATGACCTCAGTTGTGACACATTTTCCAGTGCTGGAGCCTTGACTACTGCCTCAATCTTTTCAGGGGACTTATGTAACCCCTCTTCATCAATAACGTGGCCACAATACGAGATCTGCTTCTGGAAAAACTCGCATTTGTGGCGATTAGCTCGGAGCCCATATTCCTTCAATCTAGTGAGCACCTGCTCCAGGTTGGCGAGGTGATCACTGTCATTTTCGCCTGTGACCAGGATGTCATCCAAATAACACTGGGTCCCTGGAATCCCTTGCAGGACTTGATCCATTGCCCTTTGCCAAATAGCCGGAGTTGATGCTACCCCGAACACCATCCGGTTGTATTGGTAGAGACCTTTATGAGTGTTGATCGTGAGGTACTGTTTCGAGGCTTCTTCTACCTCCATTTGCAGGTATGCCTGGGCCAGATCAATCTTAGTGAAGCGTTTCCCTCCAGATAGCGAGGCGAAAATATCTTCAATCCGCAGAAGCGGATATTGTACCGTGTGAAGGACTGGTTTCACTGTCACATTAAAGTCCCCACAGATGCAAACCTTCTTTGGTTCCCCAGGCGTATTACTCAATGACCTCTTCATTACAGGAACGATGGGTGTAGCCCACTCGCTCCAGTCCACTTTGGACAGTACTCCTGAACATTCCAAACCTTCCAGCTCTGCTTCGACGGCTGGGCGGATCGCATAAGGCACCAGTCTGGCCTTAAAAAACATTGGGCTTGCATTTTCCTCTATTTTGATCATCGCTGTTATGCCTTAGTGTTCCGAGTTGCTCCTCGAACACTTCTTGTGCGTCAGTTAGCATTTTTGACAGTCGTCCAGGTGTGACATCGTCATCCTTTTTGGCATCTACAGTCAGTGCTTGTATGGAATGCCAATCTAGCTGTATCTTCCGGATCCATTCACATCCTAGTAGTGGTGGTCCTCCCTCTGGCAATACATATAGGTCCATTTTTGGTGTTTCCTTGCCATTATATATAATGTTCACCCTTATTTTTCCTTTGGGGTAGACTTTTTGCCCCGTGTATGTCTTCAAGACGATCTCTGTATCTCTCAAGGGTATATGTGAGAATAGCCACTTGTCGTCCCTTCGGTTAATGACTGTTAGGGCTGATCCCGTGTCCAATTCCATTTTCACTTGGACTCCTGCTATCTTGAGCGTGACCCAGATAGTTTGGTGATCCTCCGTTTTGATCACATTATGTAGTTTCAGACAACCCAGCTCCTTGCTTCCGGAGTCTGTATCCCTTTTCTGTTCGTCCGAGCTACTCTCCGTCACCTTATGTACCTTCTTGTACTTCTCCTGTGGAGATTTCTTGTTGCTGGTTTTCTTTTCCGACCTGCAGACTCTTGCTGTGTGTCCTACTTTTCCACACTGTCTGCACACTTGGTCCTTGAACCAGCAATCCTTATGGTCGTGTGTTGTTCTGCCGCAGCGATAGCACTTCACTCTTCCGTATGCCATTTCATTTGTGCCATATTCTTGCGGTCTACGTTGTATCTCAGCCGCGCCCTGTGGTGCTGCTTCGTGTGATACTGCCACGCTGAAAGCCTTGTCCAGCATAAGATCCTTTTCTGATAGAAGCCGTTTCTGGGTTCCTTCACTTTGAAGCCCACTCACAAACTTGTCCCTTAAAGTATCTGCTAGTCCCGTTCCAAACTGGCAGTGTTTCGATAGTTTGTGCAGTTCCGTTAAATACTCAGCATTACTTTCGTCTTTATGCTGGTTCCTTTTGTGAAACTTAAATCTTTCTGCTATCAGCAGCGGTGTGGGGTTTAAGTGGTCCTGTAGGATTGCCACTATGCTTTCAAAATCCTTTTCCACTGGCTACTCTGGGGTTACTAGGTTTCGCAGTAAGCCATACGTTTTTGCACCCATGGAATTCAACAATACCAGTGTTTTCCTGGCATCTGGCACTTCATTCGCCTTGCAGTACACTTCTATGCGTTCTACATATGTCGCCCAATCTTCGACTTCATTGTCGAACGCTGTGACTCTGCCACTCTTCGGCATCCGTGGGTGTGGTTAGACTGGCTAAAAATGGCATCTCCCGCGCTCTCCCTTCTTCTCTGCTGGCTCAAAATGGCGTCTCCCGTGCTTTCCTTTCTTCCCGCGCTCTCCCTTCTTCTCCACTGCGGCTAAAAAAAATAAATGGCGTCTCCCTTCTTCTCCGCGGACGCAGCTCGGTCCTTGAACACTGGCTGCGCTCTGCGCGTTTTCCTGCACGCCTCTCTCGTTGACGCTGCTCGGTCCTGAACCCCGGCTGTGCCCAGTGCGCTTTACCCTCTCTCTTACCCCGTCGACGCTGCTCGGCCTTTTTCTGTGCTGTCGGTCGGCTCCAGCCGCCGCTGTCCGGGAAGGGTCTGCATCGTACCTGCTGCCAGCCCGCTGCGCTGGACCATCGCGACTGGAAAACCAAGCCCAGCTCTCCACAGCCTCCTCTGCGATGTTCAAGTCCTCGCTGCATGGTCGACGCCCGCACTTCTGGACTCGGCCTTCCCCTTTCACTGCTCTCCAGGAGCGAATCCCTGGGAGGTGATACAGAGTTGCAGGTAGGTTTGAATCCACTCGTCGCCAATGTTAAATCCATGAATCTTGATGTATGGTGGCCTTCAATAAATAGACAGAGACTGCAGAGGAACAATCAACAGGTGTTTACTGGATGAGGGTTACTCTAAACTAACAGTACAGATCCCTACTCAGGGTTTATATACAGGTGTGGTCACTGCCGGTACTACAGTATACAGGAGCTGTCAAAAAGTAGTTCTCCCCTTAAAGGTACATACACTACACAAATCAGGACAGTTTCTTACGAGATGGTCATGTCCCAGAGAATAGTAACACACCTTTACTTGTTTATCGTGCAGCACACGAAGGTACTGCACCCCTTCCAGTGTCTTGAACTTCATACTGTATGGCAAAGACCTCACCCCCTCTGGGAACCGCACCTTTACATACCGGGTTCCGTCTGCTACCCGTGTTCCCGGATAGTACCTCCTCTTTATTTCAGAACAGATTTTAATGTCCCACAACTCCAAATTTTTGCTCAGCACTTCAAATCAAAATCAAATCAAATCAAATCAACTTTTATTGTCATTGTTAGTGCACAAGTGCAGTGCAACGAAATGTAGGCTTGCGGCTCCCGAGAGTGTACATTTGGATTAAGACATTTAAACATTCAACATACATTTGGCTTGCAGTATATTAGCATAAATATGACCATAATAAAGTGCATTGGCAGATGTGCAGGCTTTAGTGTTTATTTGTGGAGTTCAGTAGGATGACAGCCCTGGGAAAGAAGCTGTTCCTAAATCTGGTCGTACGGGTGCGAATGCATCTGTAGCGTCTCCCAGATGGTAGGAGGGCGAACAGACTGTGGCTGGGGTGGGTAGGGTCTTTGATGATGGACCGTGACCTCCGTAGACAGCGTTTCTGGTATATGTGCTTTATGGTCGGTAGCCGGGTGTACGCGATGTACACAGGCAAGTTCAAAAATGAAGCCACCACCTCCTCTGAATATAGCAGAGTCACCTCCAAGAATTTCTCCCCAACTTTCAGACTGAGCAGCAGTCTTTCCACCTCCTCACGGCCACTGACCGTCACCTCAAATCCCACATTTGGTTTTGGTCGGCAGGCAAAACAGCTTCCCTCACCACAGTCCTCATGAACCACCTGGGTTATATCCCAGGCTCGAATCTTCTTATCTTCACATTGCACCACCACCGTATTTTCTTTACCAAACCTCCTGAGGTCCCGGCCCAAATCTTTGGGCCTTTTTTTCCCCCTTCCCGCCACAGTTTCTTCCCTAATCAAATTCCTCTCGGGCATATTGTCCTCTGAGGGGCCCGGCACTCCGGACCCCTCAGCAGCCATCAGGCTGTTTTTTGTGGGCCAAAAAGGCCCTAAAACCTGAAAACAAAACCCTCCACCAACTTTTTACAAAACTCCCTCCAACACCCAGCTGCAATTAGGCAACCTGTCACACCTGGCTCACTCCTAGCCCCTCCCACCTAGAGAGTGCTACCAACTAAGCCACAGCTGACATAGCAAGCAGTATATGAGTAATTTGTGACTTGACTTGTGATAAGTGTAGCATGCTTGGGAAGAACCCATGGTTGCCAAAGCTCTCCACCACTGGGGGTTTTCCTTGTGTCATTTCTGGGTCTGTTGTAGACTAATTGATAGAGATTGATTGCTACGATTAGTCAACGACTCCATTATTATTGTATCACGTGACTACCAGGATGGTAGAAGACGTCTTTTTCCGTCCAGCAGTTCCTATGTTCCTAAGGGGCCAAATGCCTGTTTGAGGCCACTCTGCAATATTGGTTTGCCCCAAGGCAGCCAGCACCAGCTTAAAGGGACCACTGCAGATCACCACCAAAAAGGTAAGCTTGTTTAAAAATACTTATGCGGCCTCGTTTTTGATTGCGGGCAATTTTTTCCCAGCATCTTTTGCATGGACGTAAAGAAAATGTGCTACAGCCTGCGTAGAAATCAAGTTGTTGCTGGCATGCAGAATATAAACTGAGCCCATGTTGGTTTGTGATCAAGCAATTCATTTTTAGCAGCATTTGGATTCTTTTAGGTTTAAAAATCTAAGCAAACTATCTGGTGATGTCATTGTGCCTCCATATCATTGTGGGAATATGACTTTTACTTTAACACTTCAGGAGTCACAGGAATGCTCTGATATGAAATACATGTGGAGTATTTGCATATTTATAACCAATAATTTTAAAATCACAGAGGGGAGTGGAAAATTCTGAGATATATCTGCAATTATCCAGTCATAATTCAGAATTCCAGTCAGTAACCAAAACTGTTCTGTGATCAAATGCTGAAAATCGCCAAGTAGTAATGTTTGGATCCAATATGATACCTCTTTTATCGTTTTGTTCTTAATCAGTGATGATGAATAAGAGCAGACTATATTAAGTCATCTTAGAATAATTATAAAATATTTCAAAACAGATAACTAAAACACAATTGTGGAAAAATAATCACAAAACAACAGCAAAAAAATGAGTATAATTTCTCAAAGGAATTGTCAGACTTTTACCCCAGAGGACATGATTTTGACAAGTTGGTAACGTACAGCATAGTAAAAGAGGACAAAGGTAACAATCCTTTGTAATAAGGGGAGGGGTAGATCCAATGATAGTTATATTTTGCCTTTATAATGACAGTTATTGTATTTAAAGGTAATTCACTGTGTCATGAGTGTTAAGACATTTTGACAGGAAATTTGATTATTTCTTTATTTATATTAGATGACTAGCCTTTGCTGCTCAGGAATTATCGCTATAATTCTAACCTGAAGGAATTCTTCCAAATCCCCACTTGGAACATTATGCCAATGAGGTGTTTCTAAGTGATGTTGACAGCTAGGTTGAGTCCTGATAAATGCATAACTGATTTGACCAGAAATGATATGCTTGCGTCAAAATATCTCTGAACAGTTGCTAATTTGTAACATTTGTACATACACCCATGTAATCACTCATGCTGCAGCTAAATCTGAATCAAAATACTTAATTATAGAAAATATAATTTATACAAATGTTATTATGTGAAAAGTAACTGATATGCATTGGACTGAAAATATTTAATGTGCTGAGCTATAAAAACATGAACAATTGAGAAATGTGTTACACATGGGGCAGGATTATATATAGATGCCATGACTAAACTTCAAATTCCTTTTCATGAGAGTGAATGAGTCGTGAGCTAGCTCATTGTAATTCTATGCTTCCAATAATTATAATGCTGCAGTCAAAGATTTATCTTTTTTACCCTTTAAAATTACAATGATGGTGTTGAAAAATGGTGTAAAACAGTGAGGTTGTTCGGATTCATTTTGTACACCAAATATTCAAGGGGAATTAGAAGTTGCAACAAATAAAGGAGCACTGTAACCTAGAAAATGATTGATGTAAAGGATTTTGTTCAAATTAAATTAAGTTAATATCATGGGTTGTAAGGAATTTCTGAAGATCATCTGAATTTGGCAGGGGGAGAGGCACAAGGATGAAGCATTAGAGAGGAGAAACACGGTGCACAGAGGATTGGGAGAGACAAACAGCATTAGAATAAAGAGTAGTTCATAAATAGGAGGAATCAAACATGGGGGGGGTGCGAAATGCAAGGCAGACTAGGATGGGTTTGGAGTGCATGCACGTAAATGCACAGAGTGTGGTAAATAAGGTTGGTGAGCTGCAGGCACTAATTGCACTTGGGATTATGATATAGCGGATATAACGGAGACCTGACTCAAACAAGGGGAGGATTGGGAACTTAATATTCCTGGCTACAAGGTATTCAGGAAACATAGGGAAGGAATAAGGGAGCAGGTGGCGGTATTGATCAAATAAGCTATTATTGCACTGGAAATAAATTATATACTTGAAGGTTCAAAGACAGAATCTAGTTGGTTAGAATTAAGGATTTTTGGACTCTAGGGGAATCAAGGCGGGAAAGTGGAGTTGATGTCAATGATCAGCCATGATCTTATTGAATGGTGGAGCAGACTCGAGGAGCTGTATGGCCTACTCCTGCTTCTATTTCTTATGTTCTTATGTTCTTAATAGAGGAGCTGGGTGTATACTATAGGCCATCAAATGGTGGGAAGGAGCTAGAGGAGTAAACTTGCAAGTAAATAGAGTAGTGATAATGGGGAAGTTCAATTATCCTAATATAGACTGGGAAAAGAACATAAGAACATAAGAAATAGGAGCAGGAACAGGAGGAGCACTTGATCCCTCAAGCCTGCTCCGCCATTCAATAAGATCATGGCTGATCTTGGGCTCAAAGCCACTTCCCCACCTGCTCCCCATAACCCTTCACTCCCTTATCTTGCAAAAATCTATCTATCTCCACCTTAAATGTATTTAATGACCCAGCCTCCACAGCTCTCTGGGGCAGAAAATTCCACAGATTTACGACCCTCTGAGAGAAGAAATTCCTCCTAATTTCAGTTCTAAAAGGGCGACCCTTTATTCTAAAACTGTGCCCCCAAGTTCTAGATTTCCCCACAAGGGGAAACATCCTCTCTGCATCTACCTTGTCGAGCCCCCTCAGTATCTTATATGTTTCAATAAGATCACCTCTCATTCTTCTAAATTCCAACAGTGTTAAGGGCAAAGGGGGAAGAATACCTGAAATGTGTACAAGGGAATTTTCTTGATCAGTATGTTTCAGCCCAATGGGAAAGGAAGCAGTGCTGGATCTGCTTCTAGAGAATGAAATGGGGCAAGTGGAGCATTTTTCAGTGGGGGAGCCTTTGGGAAACAGTGATCACAATATCATTCGGTTTAGAACAGTTATGGATAAGGATGAGGAACAATCAAACGTGAAAATATTCAAATGAATGGAGGCTAATTTCAATGAGTTGAAAAGGGATCTGGCCCAGGTGGACTGGAATCAAAGATTGGCAGGTAAGAGGCCTTCAAAGAGGAAATAGTTTGTGTACAGACTAGAGATATTTCCATAAGGGGGAAAGGGATGGACATCCAAAGCTGGATCACCCTGGATGACTAAAGATGTAGAGATTAAAATGAAACAGAAAAAGGAGGCTTACGATGAATGTCAGGCTCATAATACAGTAGAGAACAAAGCTGAATACAGAAAGTACAGAGGAGAACTGAAAGAGGAAATAAGAGTGTCAAAGAGAACGCATCAGAATAGATTAGTGGGTAACATAAAAGGGAACCCAAAAGTCTTTTGTAAACATATACTGTAAATAGTAAAAGGGTAGTCAAAGAAAGGGTGGGGCTGATTAAGTGCCAAAAAGGAGATCTTCTTGTTGAGGCAAGGGGCATGGTTGAGGTACTAAATGAGTACTTTGCATCTGCCTTCACAAAAGAAGAGGATGCTGCCAATGTCACAGTAAAGAAGGAGGTAGTAGAGAAATTGGATAGACTATAAATAGATAATGAGGAGGTACTTAAAAGGTTGGCAGCACTCAAAGTAGAAAAGTCAACCAGTCCGAATAGGATACATCCTAGGTTGCTGAGGGAAGTAAGGGTGAAGATACCAGAAGCTCAGGCCACAATCTTCCAATCCTCCTTAGATATGTGACTGATGCCAAAGGACTAGAGGATTGCAAATGTTACCCCTTTTCAAAAAAGGGAGAGGGATAAACCTGGCAACTACAGGCCAGTCAAACTAATGTGGTGGTGGGGAAACTTTGAGACAATAGTCCGAGACAAAATTAATTGGTAATTGGAAAAATATGGGTCAATAAATGACAGTTGGCGCGGATTTGTTAAAGGCAAATTGAGTTCTTTGATGAAGTAACGGAGAGGATTGATGAAGGTATTGTGGTTGATGTTGTGTATATGGACTTTCAAAAGGCGTTTGATAAAGTACGACATAATAGACATTAGCAAATCTGAAACATACAGCACTAAAGGACAATGGCTATGTAGGTATGAAATTGACTAAGAGACAGAAAGCAGAAAGTAGTGGTGAACTATTGATTTTCAGACTGGAGGGAAGTATACAGTGGTGTTCCCAGGGGTTGGTATTAAGATCACTGTTCTTTTTGATGTATGTTAATGACCTGGACTAGGATATTCATACATACGAACATATGAATTAGGAGCACAAGTAGGCCACTCAGCCCCTCGAGCCTGCTCTGCCATTCAATAAGACCATGGCTGATCTGATTACTCCACATTCCCACCTACCCCTGATAACTTTTCACCCCCTTGCTTACCAAGAATCTATCTACCTCTGCCTTAAAAATATTCAAAGACTCTTCTTCCACCGCCCACTGAGGAAGAGAGTTCCAAAGACTCACGACCCTCTGTGAGGAAAAAATGTCTCCTCATCTCTGTCTTAAATGGGTGACCCCTTATTTTTAAACAGTGACCCCTAGTTCTAGATTCTCCCACAGGAGGAAACAGCCTCTCCACATCCACCCTATCAAGACCCCTCGGGATCTTATATGTTTCAATCAAGTCACCTCTTACTCTTCTAAACTCCAGCGGATATAAGCCTAGCCTGTCCAACCTTTCCTCATAAGACAACCCGCCCATTCCAGGTATTAGTCTAGTAAACCTTCTCTGAACTGCTTCCAAAGCATTTACATCCTTCTTTAAATAATGAAACCAATACTGTACATAGTACTCCAGATGTGGTCTCGCCAATGCCCTGTATAACTGAAGCATAACCTCCCTACTTTTGCATTCAATTCCCCTCACAATAAACGATACATTCTATTAGCTTTCCTAATTACTTGCTGTACTTGCATACTAACCTTTTGTGATTCATGCACTAGGATACCCAGATCCCTCTGCATCTCAGAGCTCTGCAATCTCTCACCATTTAGATAATATGCTTCTTTTTTTATTCTTCCTGCCAAGATAGACAATTTTACATTTTCCCACATTATACTCCATTTGACAGATCTTTGCCCACTCACTTAACCTATATATATCCCTTTGTAGCCTCCTTATGTCCTCTTCACAATTTACTTTCCTACCTATCTTTGTGTCATCAGCAAATTTAGTAACCATACTTTTGGTCCCTTCATCCAAGTCATCTATATAAATTGTAAAACGTTGAGGCCCCAGCACTGATCCCTGTGGCACACCACTCATTACACCTTGCCAACCAGAAAATGACCCATTTATGCCTACTCTCTGTTTCCTGGTAGCTATCCATGCCAATATGTTACTCCCTACACCATGAGCTTTTATTATCTGCAATAACCTTTGATGTGGCACCTTATCTGGAAATCTAAGTACAGTACATCCACCAGTTCTCCTTTATTCACAGCACATGTTACTTCCTCAAAGAACTCCAATAAATTGGTTAAACATGATTTCCCTTTCACAAAGCTATGTTGACTCTGCCTGATTACCTTGTACGTTTCCAAGTGTCCTGCTATAACGTCTTTAATAATAGCTTCTAACAGATGGTAAGCTAACTGGCCTGTAGTTTCCTGCTTTCTATCTCCCTCCCTTTTTGAATAAAGGAGTTACATTCGCTATTTTCCAATCTAAAGGAACCTTCCCCGAATCTAGGGAATTTTGGAAAATTAAAACCAACGCATCAATTATCTCACTAGCCACTTCTTTTAAGACCCTAGGATGAAGTCCACCAGGACCAGGGGACTTCTCAGCCCACAGCTCCAACAATTTGCTCAGTACCACTTCCCTGGTGATTGTAATTTTCTTGAGTTCCTCCCTCCCTTCCATTTCCAGATTTACAGCTATTTCTGGGATGTTACTTGTATCCTCTATAGTGAAGACCGATGCAAAATACCTGTTCAATTCAACTGCCATCTCCTTATTTTCCATTATTAATTCCCCAGACTCACTTTCTATAGGACTAACACTCACTTTGTTAACTCTTTTCTTTTTAAAATATCTATAGAAACTCTTACTATCTGTTTGTATATTTCTAGCTAGCTTTCTCTCATACTCTAATTTTTCTCTACTTATTAATATTTTAATCATTCTTTTTTATATCCTGTCCAATCTTCTGACCTACCACCCATCTTTGCGCAATTATATGCTTTTCTTTAAGTTTGATACAATCTTTAACTTTTTTTAGTTAACCACGGATGGGTATTCAGGGCATTATTTCAAAGTTTGCAGATGACATGAAATTTGGAAATGTAGTAGTGAGGAGGATAGTAACAGACTTCAGGAGGACATAGACAGACTGGTGAAATGGGCAGACACACAGCAGATGCAATTTAATGCAGAGTAGTGTGAAATAATCAATTTTGACATGAAGAATGAGGAGAGGCAATATAAACTAAATGGTACAATTTTAAAGATGGTGCAGGAACTGAGAGACCTGGGGATGTATGTACACAATACTTTGAAGATGGCAGGACACAGAGAAGGCTGTTAAAAAGGCATATGGGATCCTTATGCTAAAGCTTTATAAATCACTGGTTATGCCCCAGCTGAATAATTGTGGCCAATTCTGGACACCACACTTTAGAAATGATGTCAAAGACTTGGAGAGTGTGCAGAGGAGATTTACAAGAATGGTACCAGGGATGAGGGACATCAGTTACATGGAGAGACTAGAGAAGCTGGGATTGTTCTCCTTAGAGCAGGGAAGATTAAGGGGAGATTTAATAGAGCTGCTCAAAATCATGAAGGGTTTTGATAGAGTAAATAAGGAGAAATTGTTTCCAGTGGCAGAAGGGTCGGTAACCAGAGGACACATTTAAGGTAAATGGCAAAAGAACCAGAGGTGAGATGAGATATTTTTTTACGGAGCAACTTGTTATGATCTGTAATGCATTGCCTGAAAGGGTGGTGGAAGCAGATTCAATAATAACTTTCAAAAGGGAATTGGATAATTACTTGAAGGGGAAAATTTGCAGGTCAATGGGAAAGAGCAGGAGCGTGGGACTAATTGGATAGCTCTTTCAAAGAGCCAGAACAGGCATGATGGCCGAATGGCCTCTTCCTGTACTATATTGTTCTATGGTTCTCTGCTTAAATTTCATTTGGAATAATAGGCATTCAGAATTGAATTACTTTTTTAGGTCAGGGGATCTTTAATGAAAATACAGCTACAAAAGCCCCAAGCTAACAAAAAACACCATATATGTTTGTGACTCATCCTATAGCTATCTATTATTTTGTGGTTGAAACAAAATAAAGTGGCTATCATACCATATGATTTTACAGTTTAAACAGATATCAGAAAATCTGGAGTACTGAAAAACCTTATATTATAATCTTTGATTCCTTCCCACATATACTTATTATTTAATTCCCTGACTGTTGTAAACGGACATGGTAGATTATGCATGGGTCTGCATTTATCTCTCACAGTATAAATTCCATACTGGAGAAAATGTAAGTTGACAATCTGTTTGGAACCATTGTCAGAATGTCTTCCCATTCACAGAATTACAAACTATTCATATTTCTGTATGGAGTGGAGACATACTGAGCTGTGTGTAAAATATTAATATTATATTGTATTGCAGGTCATTTCAGTGTAACCTGCAACGTTTCTGCAATCATGAACACAAATTGCACAAGAAAAGTCCAAGTTGAAGGTGTAAGATCACCACTTAAAATTAAGCAATACAGGTGTCATTATCTGCATTACTGATTGCATGTCTATAGAAATTGAAGTATACTTAAAATGCGGCACTGTTTTTTAAAAAATCACAAAAGCGTTGAAGATGGAATTTTGCAGACCAGACTGTTGCTTGTCGCTCTTAACAATTCAAGCAATGCTTTAAAAATGATACACA
This sequence comes from Somniosus microcephalus, assembly GCF_052327205.1. Lineage (NCBI taxonomy): Eukaryota > Metazoa > Chordata > Chondrichthyes > Squaliformes > Somniosidae > Somniosus > Somniosus microcephalus. The sequence continues at coordinate 85,214,781 of NC_141001.1, forward strand.
GAATACAAGCCCTTAGATCAATTTGCTGCTGTAATAATCCAGTTGTCAACAGATTGATATGACTGACTATTTCAATTGGCATTATTATATTAATCTCGTCCCTTCTTTGTTTGACATGAAGCAAAATTCAGATGCATACTAATTGACTTCACGTTGCAGTGGTACTTTTATATTGTTGGAGTTCTAATTGAATTTCCTTTGAATTATTGACAGGCCATTGTTTCTAAAGATGCTGCGTTGTGTATGGAATACGAAGGGTAGGAGAAGAGTTAAGGGCAATATTCCAACAAGCAACTGAATTATGTCACAAACTATATTAACTGATAATAAAACTGATTCCATTTAATTGGTTAATGATCTGCATTTTATTTAATAAAATTATGTGTTATTAGGATAACTATAGATAAAATTTGAACATGGAATATGAGCTCCTGTGACCATGGAAATGTTATACTAAGTCAAAGAATCATAGTGAAGAATGCAAGGTCTGGTGTTTTCCTTTAACAAATTTGAGGGGCACAAGGATCTTTGAAAAAGATTTCATTCATTCTGATGAAGGGTCCCAGACCTGAAACGTTATCTCTGTTTCTCTCTCCACAGATGCTGCCTGGCCTGCTGAGTTTTTCCAGCGTTTTCTGTTGTTATTTCAGATTTCCAGCATCAGCAGTATTTTGCTATTGTATCCTCAGAAAATTAAGTGAGTTGTGTACAGTCCATGTGGTCTGTGGAGGAAAAGGATTGATAAGCTGAATGCCCTTTTCGTGTTCAGTGTTTGCTTATATTCTCAATTCAGTAATGTACCATGGCTTGCAGTATACTTATCAAAGTGGTGCTTCATACATTGGAAACACTAATGGTCTGCAAGAGCTCTATATGGAAGTATGACTTATTTCTGACCCAGTGCATTAAGGATTCTACAAGAGATAACTTGCTTCTTGATTTGGTAATGCCAAGTGACCCAGATAGTTTTACTGGGAATGGAAATAATGGCATATCTGGTTAACATAAGCTGTAACATGATTACATTTGACATAATGTGAGATAACCAATAACACAAGTCTACAATTTTAGAAGAAGAACAAATTTACTGGACACTAATGTAAGCGCTTAAACAAATTGGATGTGTTGCCCTCAAGAAAACTTAAGTTGAGGACAATGGAATACCCTTAAGGACATTCTATTCAGTGTGTAGGATAAGTACATATATAGCAAGGGCTAGTAGGCACAGGTTAAAGAAACATGACCCTAAATGGATTAATAAGACAATGCAAAATAAGTAAGAAAAACAAACTCAATAAAGCCTTTAGGGAGAAAAGTAATGGAAATCACCAGGAAGAATACACAACCCTCAAAATATGTTTTTTTTAAAAGGTAGTTGAAGGGGTAAAAGAGGAACTAGAAATAAGCATAGCTGTAGCAGCCAGCTTCAACACAAAACATTCTTCTAATGTTAAAACATGCATGAGGGTTATCAAAGATAATTTAAGAATGCAAATGAAGTTGAAACTAAGGATGATCAAACAATATTTGAAATGCTGAATACTTACTTCCTGAAGGTATTCTTAGATTGTAATTGAAAATAAGAAAATGGCAGACTTGCTAAATAATTACTTTGTATTCATCTTGACAGTAGAGTAAGAGGATAAAATACCAGAGATACAAGGAAAAATAAAAATAAATCAAGGGGAGTGAGTAACTTACTAGAATTAAGAAAACTAAAAAAATGGTAATGAAGAAAATAATGAGACATGATACTCAAATCTCTAGGGTATTAAAAGAAGTAAATGAGGAAAATGTAGATGCTTTATGTTCCAAAACTCTTTTGATTCAGGAATTGTCCCCTTAGATTGGAAAACTGCCAATTAATTAAGAAAGGTGGAAGAGATAAACTAGCAATTTATGGACCTATTAGTCTAATGTGTGCTGTGGGGAAGTTACAAGAATCTGGTATTAGGGACAGAGTGGCTGAGCACTTGGACAAAAATGAACAGATCAGAGAGAGCCAGCATGGATTTGCAAAGGTTAAGTCATATCTAACTAACCTAGAATTTTGTGAGGAGGTCACTAATGTGGTAGATAACGGAGTAAGTATGGATGTTATTGATATGGACTTCCAGAAGACATTCAATACAGTTATTAGGAAAAATGGAAGTGCATAGAATTGAAGGCAACCTTTTGATATCGGTAACAAATTGGTTAGGAGGTAGGGGACAGAGAGTAGGGATGATGGATATGTACTTCAATTGGCAGGATGTGACTAGTGGTGTCCCCCAAGGATTTGTACCGGGGCCTCAGCATTTCACTATATTTATAAATGACTGAGATGAAGGAATAAGTCATCGTATATCCAAGTTTGCTGATGACACTAAGTTAGGCGGCACAGTAAGTAGTGTAGATTTGAGCAGAAAGTTGCAAAGGGACATTGATAGATTAAGTGAGTGGGCAAAAACTGTGGCAGATGGAGTTCAACATCGTGAAGTAAGAGGTCATCTACTTTGGACCTAAGAAAGGTAAATTAGAGTATTTTCTAAATGGTGACAAGTTAGGAACTGTGAAGGAGCAGAGAGATTTTTTAGGCCCGTATATGGAAATCACTAAAAGCTAACAAGTGCAAAAAACAATTAAACAGGCTAATGAATGTTAGCCTTCATCTCAAGGGGGGTGGAAGTTATGCCACAGTTGTATAAAGCTCTGGTTAGACCACATCTGGCATTAAGTTCTAGGCACCGCACCTCAGCAAAGATATATTAGCCTTGGAGATTCACCAGAATCATACTAGAGCTAAAAGCATTAAATTATGAGGAAAGGTTGCATTGACTAGACTTCTATTCCCTCGTGTTTAGAAGGGCTGATACAATTGAGGTGTTTAAGATAATTAAAGGCTTTTATAGGATAGATAGAGATAAACTATTTTTTCTGCTGGGAGAGTCCAGAACTAGGGGGCATAACCTTAAAATTAAAGCTAAGCCATTCAGGGGTGATGTCAGGAATCACTTCTTCACACAAATCATCGAAATCTGGAACTCTTTCCCCCCCCCCGCAAAAAAAAATCTGTTGAGGATAGGTCAATTGCAAATTTCAAAACTGAGATTGATAGATTTTTGTTAGGCAAGGATATTAAGGGATATGGAACCAAGGTGGGTAAATGGAGTTAAGATACAGAGCAACCGTGATCTAATTGAATGACGGAACAGGCTCGAGAGGCTGAATGGCCTACTCTTGTTCCTATGTTCCTAGATGAGATAGTAGCAGCATACCACCATAGGAGGTCCTACAACTAAATTTAATAATTTTGATATCACTTGCATGGTGTAAGGGGTTTTCTCCCTGAGATCACAGAGGTTTCTCTCGCCAGAGGCCTCTCTCTCTCTCTTTTGCACAGTGAAACCTTGAATGGTTCGACCCACTCGCCCCTTAGGTTCTAGACACTGGACTACAATGCAGGAACTACAATGCAGAGAATACTCTTATCGACCAAGTTTAATGAAATGAAATAAAAATTTTATTGCATAAGGAAAAACAAATCAAATGCAAGCAAATGAGGGTGTACATGGGAGGGAAAAACAAATCAAAACAATACAGTACTAGCTAAAATAGATACAGGCATATTATACCTTACAACAGTCATCACGAAATGGGGAAACACACGGAACATCGAGGGACAACAACTCATGTTAATTATACCCAAAATGACCACCCCCTTTAACCTATCTAGATCCGATTATGAAGGGCCAGAAACTTGCTCACCAATCCAATGAGGAATTGCAAGGTTTTGAAACAGGTCTGCGTTTTGATCCTTTCAAGCGTCCTGTCTCCTCGTGGTCATTGGGCTGTGGGAGCAGCGGCTGCTCAGGCTGATGGCTCCTCTGCTTCAGCAAGACGAGCGGACCCTCACCTTGTTCACAGCTCATTTTTTTCTGTGCTCCGGCCCACGATGTGGTGGGGCGTTTTGTCCTCTCTTCTTCTCCTCGACTTTCTCCTCGTTTTGCAGCGGCCCCGGGGTTTTTGGTCGATGATCGCCTGACGAATACCCTGGAGGACGAACGCAAACTTGAACCATCTTCTTGACTCGGGAATGGCCGAGGCACTCCCGCTACCGACTTCTCTCTCTGGCTACGAGGTTTTAGCGTGCTCGTCTTCCAGAAGCATCTACAAGCTTCCTTCTAGATTCTCGATGGATCCCCAATGTCATCGGCTATCTGGGCGCTCAATTCTTCAACCAGCAGTCCTGTCTTTTCCCGGGATCCCCAATTATACTTCTCAATCGAGGCCTTATCTCCCGCCTAATCAAGGTTGGTCTTTGTTAAACTTTTGGCGGGCTTATGGCACAGCGGGATAGTTATTATATATAAACTGCTTTCGGGATGGCCAGTGATGGCCATCTCTGGTCTGGAATGACCTGGTAATGTTTTAATGTTTTCTTGATGTCCTTAATGGGTCCTTGATGCGTTCTTTATGAATATGGAACTGTTCCCCTTTGTCTGGGTAAACATCTAGATGGCCTTTATCTACAGGCCGATCTGACTAGATCTGCATCCAATCTATATGTATGTGTATGTGTCTGGTTTGGTTCTCTCAGAAACGGCTTCCAGAACTTACTGTGGGTTGAATCCCCAAAGGCTGTCTGGGGACTGCAGGAACCATTTTAAAGTGTACAATAAGTCAGTCAAGGGGTCTGGTGGCCATTTTGTGTGTCCCTTTTCTGGGCTTCTTTTAAAACAGTCTTTTTAAAATCAACGCCTCTTCTGCCAGAGGACCCTTATAGTACAATATTAATTTTGTGAATTCTACAGTCCCCCCTGATGATACTATAACTTGCTTGAAGTATCAGAATTCTGGGTGAGCAAAATTTTCTGACTTTCCATAATTAAACCATCCCCTGTAATTATCTACCTATTACCCCACGCCACATGTATTCCTATTTCAGAAAACCTACAGTGTACATCGAGCATCTATAGATGGCAATACATTGGAGTTAAAATCTGACACACTAATTTCCAGGCGTGGAGGGGGGCCTAATACCCCTTCACCACCTGGTCCATACATATTATCTTTATTAATACCAACTCGCTTAATAAACTTCAATAATAAAAATAAAGTACACACAAAGAATACACATGAACAAACATAAACATAGAGGATGGAGGGAAACTTTAACATTATACATAGCAGCAAAAATCTAAACGGGTGTCTCTTCTTCTACCCGCACATAATGCTCTCTCCATTCTCCTCTGTTCTCATACTTCTGCGAATGTCTGACCTTTTTAAAGTGTACAAACAGTAAATAAACCACAATAAAAACCTGACACACTACAAGGATGTGAGAGGCTATCCTAATCCAAGAAGGGACTTCTATACTAGTGAACAGGTCCCACCATGGTGGGGTCACTATATCCAGTATGCTTGCCCCTATCTCTAAAGTCTTCTGCTCCAGTGTGTAAAAATGATTCTGTGAAACGACAACGGCTTTTAATATCTTGGTGAGGTGTTCAGGGAGAGGGGGAATGATATACCCAAAATGTGGAACGAATCGTTGCAGATCGGCGATATTCTCTATAACAGTGATGTGAACAGTGGAAGGTTCAGGAATGGGGACAATTCGCTCTTGGGCCACTTGAACTTCTGCCTTGTGCTTGAAGCAGAAACTGCTGTCACTCACCAGACACCAGCCGTGCTGTCCATGTTGGTAGTGGGGCGCTGCAGTGGTGACACAGTATGTCCCACCTCCTATATATGCCACCTGCGGGGGCACATGGCCTTGTGCCATTGCTTCCATGGTGCAATTTATAGGCTTCGCGCCAGCAGTTCTGAACCCACACTGTTGTTTCGAATAGGCATTCAAGTGCTGGGGACACAGGATGATGTGTATTCCCCAGCTCCGGCACCCCGAGAGGTCGGTACCCATCATTGCATGCTCCCATCAAATGACGTACGGTGGGACCGCTGTGTAGCGAATGAGTGCACCCCCTTGAATGACTCCAATGTTTTCCACCCTGTATACCGGGGCGGGTTTAGCTGTCTTTCCCATCACCAGCATTCTTACCACTATACCCATAATGGTGTGATTTGACCGTCCACAGTCCACTGGGACTGGGTAGGCTTCTGAAGCTAGTCTGAGCTGGCACAGACTTAATGCATTCTCAAAAGGGTGGAGGGCTGCGAGGTGCTTGTTGATGATCCAGGAGGGGACTAAACCTTGTTTTAGATCCTCCAGATTACTGCGGCCCTCGCCCAGTAACCACGCCCCGTACAGCACGCAAGCTTCGCTCTGCGCAGCCTGATCGGATGCATTCTGATCCTCCCTGATGAGAGCATTTACCGTTTTGGCGTGTTTCTCCAGCTCAGCAATAATTTCTTTTAAGCGTAGTGTCATGGCCTGGTCCTCATGTAACTCAGAACCCACTACCTTATTCTCATCAGTTAGTATCTTAGGGTCTGATGAAAGGGTGGAACTGAAAAAATCAGTATTTGTAGGGAAATGGTGTTCGGAAAATTGATGGGACTGAAGGCCGATAAATCCCCAGGGCCTGATAATCTACATCCCAGGGTACTTAAGGAAGTGGCCCTAGAAATAGTAGATGCATTGCTGGTCATCGTCCAGAACTCGATAGACTCTGGAACAGTACCCATGGATTGGAGGGTAGCTAATGTTACCCCACTATTCAAAAAAGGTGGCAGAGAAAAAGTGGGGAATTATAGACCGGTAAGCTTGACATCAGTAGTGGGGAAAATGCTAGGGTCCATTATAAAAGACGTAATAGCAGAGCACTTGGTAAGCAGTGACAGGATCGGACAAAGTCAACATGGATTTACAAAAGGTAAATCATGCTTGACTAATCTACTGGAATTTTTTGAGGATGTAACTGGTAAAATAGATAAGGGAGAACCAGTGGATGTGGTGTATTTGGACTTTCAGAAGGCTTTCGATAAGGTCCCGCATAAGAGGTTAGCGTGCAAAATTAAGGCACATGGGATTGGGGGCAAGGTATTGACTTGGATAGAGAACTGGTTGGTGGACAGAAAGCAAAGAGTTGGAATAAACGGGTCGTTTTCCGAGTGGCAGGCAGTGACTAGTGGGATACCGCAAGGATCGGTCCTAGGACCCCAGCTGTTCACAATATATATTAATGATCTGGATGAGGGAATTGGATGTAATATCTCCAAATTTGCAGATGACACAAAGCTGGGTGGGAGGGTATGCTGTGAGGAGGATGTCATGAAACTCCAGTACGATTTGGACAGGTTGGGTGATTGGGCAGAAACATGGCAAATGCACTATAATGTGGATAAATGTGAGGTTATCCACTTTGGTGGCAAAAACAGGAAGGCAGATTATTATTTGAATGGCAATAGATTGGGAGAAGGGGAAGTGCAAAGAGACCTGGGTGTTCTTGTGCACCAGTCGCTGAAGGTAAGCATGCAGGTGCAGCAGGCGGTTAAGAAGGCAAATGGTATGTTGGCCTTCGTAGCAAGAGGGTTCGAGTACAAGAACAAGGATGTCTTGCTGCAGTTGTACAGGGCCTTGGTGAGACCGCACCTTGAGTATTGTGTGCAGTTTTGGTCACCTTACCTGAGGAAGGACGTTCTTGCCATGGAGGGAGTGCAGCGAAGATTCACCAGGCTGATACCTGGGATGGCAGGAATGACGTACGAGGAGAGATTGTGTCAATTGGGCTTATACTCACTGGAGTTTAGAAGATTGAGAGGGGATCTCATCGAAACCTATAAAATTCTGTCAGGTCTGGACAGACTAGATGCAGAAAGGATGTTTCTGATGGCCGGGGAGTCCAGAACCAGGGGTCATAGTCTAAGGATAAGGGGTAAGCCATTTAGGACTGAAATGAGGAGGAATTTCTTCACCCAGAGAGTGGTGAACCTATGGAATTCTCTGCCACAGAGGGCGGTGGAGGCCAGTTCATTAAATATATTCAAGAAAGAATTGGATATATTTCTTGAGGCTAAAGGGATCAAGGGATATGGGGAGAAGGCAGGGACAGGGTACTGAATTTGGATCATCAGCCATGATCTCATTGAATGGCGGAGCAGGCTCGAAGGGCCGAATGGCCTACTCCTGCTCCTATCTTCTATGTTTCTATGTTTCTTTCTTAACTGTGTTTTCAAACCATTGATCTGGGTCTGCAGTTCCATGTCATCCAGAGTGTTGATGACAGAAGTTCCTGTGTTAAAAGCTGTGAAAATATCATTTACTGTACCCCTTCTTTGTCTCCCTACCCTGTCCAAGACTTCATGTGGTGTGGTGTACAATTCGGCTCTGTCTACATCAGCAAAGTCAAATTCATAAAACTGCCTGAACATGTTTGTTAACAGGACCTGGTACAATTGCTCCGTTTCCTTGGGGCACCACTCTGGCAGTCGTACCTCGGTGAGTTTTAAAATCACCGAGGCCACCGCGTATTGCACCCCTTGGTACAGCACCTGACTTGTGGGCACTAATACCAATCCGTTCCCGGGTCCCTTGGTAGTGGTGGGGCACCCTTCCTTGCGGGCTTTGGCTACCGGAATCGTGGGCAGGGGCTTGCGGGGGCAGGTGATGAGCTCAGTGGCGTTTACTGGGATCTGGGAGTATGGGGCTCCGCACGCCCGTGTGCTGACGTCCCACCTCATTCCCTTCCCAACATCCTGCCACTGCCTTTGGAAAAAGATGGAGACGCCTGTGGGGCAGGCGCGTTCTGAACCCCACATACAGATGTAGATCCCTTCATCTGGTTCCCAACATTTGTCCCAACAGACACTCAACCCCCCTTGAGCCCCCGTAATAGTCCGATGGGTATTGTTACCCAGTCTCTCCCACTCGACCGTGGAGTTCTTCATGGTCTTACTCAGCTTCCGAAGCCACCACCAGCGATCCAAAGGAACATGTCCCACACAGTTCAAGCAAACCCTTTTCTCAACGGTGACGCTGACTCTGGGTGCGATGACCCTCACTCGGGGGCACATTAAAGAAGTCTCTCGGTACGCAAACCTGGACTGGTTGGAGTATTCCATAGAGTTTGACCCCAGCCATCCTGGCCACCTCCCTTCATGGAAATAGGTGGCTGTCTCCTCAACGCCGCGCGCGCCCAACCCATCGGTCGCGAAGGGGGCTGTGTCTACAGAGCACCCGTAGATCGTGGAGTCCTTGGTGCGGCCCCGATAGGCCCAGCTACACCCGATCACCGCGAACGCGATGAGAATTCCTCTCGTGATCTTTTTGGTTCCTGTAACAAAATTAAACGATATAGCCAGGCTCCCGAGAGATTCTGGCTTAGGTGAAGGCATGATCGGGTCTTTCGACCTCGATCCAAAACAACACACATACTGGGCAGATTCCAAAACTACTTATGACGCTAATCACTTTAATATTTACACACCTTAAACTTAATTAAATTTAACTAACTTATGTACAGCGCCGCCCGTCCCCGGGCGGCTTGCCTAATCCCTGGTTGTACTGCAGCTCGCCGCTCCTTGTGGCGGGGCTGCACTGACCTGTGGCTTGGGTTCCCCGCAGCCTTTTGCTGTTCTCGGGGAATGCGTTTTGCCAGGGATTTCCCAAGTCGGCATTTACTGAAATCGGGGGAATCGGGTCAAGGTTTTACCGGCTGAGGCACTCGAGCCGACCTGCGAAGAGGTAGTTTGGGCGTGGCTCCCTTAGCGAGCGGACCTTCGATTGGGACTTTAGCCCTCACAGCCCGTGGCACCTCCACGGCTGCCGGCTTCGGCTCCCTTCCCTCAGGCTCCGCCCCTTTGGGATTTGGGTCTGTGGCAGATGACTCCTCCTCACCTGCCTCTACAGGTGGAGGATCTCCGCCCCCAATTTCTACCTCCCCCAAGCTTGAGTCGAGGATGGGCTCTCCATCCTCCGACTCCACCTCCTCCAGAATCGTGTCGAGGGCGGGGCCTTGCTGTTCGGGCTCCCCCTCGTCCGAGTCCCAGGCCAGTGGGGAAACCTCCCAGGTGGGCGGGACAGCTTCTCCCTCCAGGCAGGCTGCGGTTCCAGCCTGTGTGGTCTGCGACTTACTGCACGCCTCAGGCTGAGGATTTTCACCTTCAGACCTGGCCTCAGTTGTTGGCTCTTTTGCACCCGGTTGAAACAGTTTGCACTGATTGGTGTGAAAGCATTTAGTGCGCCGGGGCAACTTCACCGCATAAACCATGGGGCTGGCTTTGTCTACAAGGCTGTAGGGCCTCATGGACAGTGGTTCTAACCTCCCTACTCGGGCATAGTTTCTCACCATGACCTGATCTCCAATTTCCCATTCCTGTGCCTTACGGGATTCGAGCAGCAGTCGGTTGCCCTGATGCTGTTTTCCCATGTTCCCAGCCGCTTGCCCATAAACCTGTTTTAGGCGCTCCAAAAGGGTCCGGGCAAACTTGTCCCGATTCACCTCTCGGAGCTGACCCTCAGTGAGCACCGTGACTAGTACGTGGGTGGGGGTTCGCATGACTCTCCCAGTCATTAATTCGTGCGGGGAATACCCCGTACTTTTAGACTGGCTAGCCCGGATCCCCATAAGGACTAGAGGCAAGTCTTCCGCCCATTTCTGGGGCAATCCCATTGTCTCTTTCCTCAACTTTTCTTTTAAGGTGCGGTTCATGCGTTCCACATTCCCGGATGACTGAGGATTGTGGGCCACGTGCCACTTCCCTTCGATGCCTAGGAGCATGAGGGTGTTCTGCATCACTTGGCCGGTGAAATGACTCCTCCGGTCGGACTCCACGAATCGTGGTAGTCCCCACCGCGAGAACACCTCCCGGACCAAGATCCTGGCAGTACTAAGTGCCGTGGCTGTTCTACATGGGAAGGCTTCTACCCACTTGGTGAACACATCCACCAGGACAAGGCAATACTTATAGCCTCCCTGGGCGGCGGGCAGGGGCCCGATGTAGTCGACCTGTATCGACTGCCATGGTCTCTCTATTCTCCTGATGTGCCCCATGGGCACCTTCCTTTTCTGGGGGTCTGGGTTGTTTGCAGCGCACACAAGACAATTAGCGAAGAACTCGCGGACATCGTCCCGATGTCCCGGACACCATCCCACCTGTTCTACCCGTTGACAGGTGACCTCAGGCCCGGGGTGTCCTGCTCCTGGACCCTCATGGGCCAGTTGAAGGAATTCCCTCCGGTGCTGGTGCGGCACGACCCACTGTCCCCCTTGGAACAGCATGCCTTCCTTGATGGAGAGGGCTGCTGTACCGTACGAACCCTCTACTTCTTTGCACTCAGTGATGGCATTGAGGACTGTTTTTAGGGCGGGATCTAGGGTTTGAACAGTCTTGAGGTCTGGGGGCAGTGTTACCCCTGTGGCCCCCTGAGTCCCATTCCTGCCCTGGATTACTGCCACGGGTTTGGACCCATAGGGATCCCAGAAAGTGCCGGTGAGGGCATCTTCTCTGACCAGTACATCCGCTTGCTGGTTACCCTGGTTGTGGGCTTCCATGGAGGAATGGGCCTTCACCTTGTGGATAAAGACTTCCCCTTCCTCCCCCACTGCGGCCAGGATCTTTTCTAACAAGGGCTTTATGGTTAAGGGTTGCCCGTCCGCAGAGGCATATCTGCGGCGGGACCAGATGGCTAGGTACTCCGTACACGAGTTGCATGTGAACATGCTGTCCGAGCAAATCGTTTATGGGGTGGGGAAGATTTCGGGGTGTGTGACGACGTACACGACCGCGGACAGTTCAGCCTGCTGGGCGCTAATAGTGCTGGGGAGCTTTATCGCCAGGGCAATGTCTGCCGCGGGGTCATAAACTCCACACCCTGTGAGTCGTTCGCCAGCAGATACCGTGCTGGAACTGTCTACGTAGATCTCGCGGCCCGTGGGATGTATCCCGGCCCGTAATCTTACGTTCACTTCCCATACCCCCGCTACAGAACACCGATGGGCTGTTCCGGGATATACCATATTGGCCGCGAGCTTGAGCTCGCAGAGACCCTTTACGTTCAGCTCCATCTGTGAAAGGAGGAGGGTCCAGCGTGCAATGCGGGCACTGCTTACTGCCCCATCCTTAATCCTTCCATCCAGAAGCATCCGAGTAGGTGTGTGATGGGTGAGGCAAGTGATTGGAGAGGTGCCTGTGAAGATCAGAGACCTTGCCACAGTCCAGTGCATGGCCAAGAGATGCCGCTCGCAATTGGAAAAGCTCCTTTCCACTTCGGTGAGCACCCTGCAGGAATAAACCACTGGCCTCAGCTTGCCGTGTCGCTCTTGAAACAGTACAGCACTCAAGCTATCCCCGCTAGCCGCTACCTCCAGGAAGAACTCCTCCCCCCCATCTATGGCCCCCAGAGCTGGCGCGATCTGCAAGTCCCTCTTGAGTTTTTCGAATGCTGCCTGGCAACCCTCATACCAGGACCACTCCACTCCCTTGTGTAGGAGTCGGAGCAGCGGGGCTGCTGTGGCTGCATAGTCCTCAATAAAGTCCCTGCAGTACCCGGTCAGTCCCAGAAAGGACCTCACACCCGTTACGGTGGTGGGGATCGGTAGATCTTGTACCGATTCCCGTCTGGCCTTATCTATGGCTCTTTCACCGGCGCAGACGGTCAGACCCAGGAATTTCACTTCCTGCTGGCCGATCCATGCCTTCTTTGGGTTCACTTTAAAACCCTTTCTGCCTAACAGCTCCAATACCTCGGCCAATAGTGGGCCATGCTCCTCTCTGGAATCTGTGAACAGGAGCAGGTCGTCCACATACTGCACTAGCTGATTGGGCTGGCTGAACTCCTTTAAACTCCCTGCCATGCAATGATGGAAAATGCTGGGGCTGTTGTGGAAACCCTGTGGCAAGCAGTTCCAGGTGTACTGTTGCCCTTTAAAGGTAAACGCAAACTTGTACTGATCCTCCCTCCTTAAAGTGATGGACCAAAACCCGTTGGAAATATCCAGCACCGTGAACGTGGTTGCGGAGGCTGGAATACTCCCTATCAGGTCGGCAACTGCTGCTACCGTCGGCGCGCAGGCTGGGATGTTGCTATTGAGGACTCTGTAGTCCACCGTGGCTCTCCAGGAATCATCCGGCTTCCTCACCGGCCACAAAGGAGAGTTTAAATGGGTGACTATCGGTCTCAACATGCCCTGCTGCACCAATGAAGACATTGCTGTCTCCATGTCGGGCTCCGCTTCCCGGGGGACGTTGTGCTGTTTTTGGGGTCGGGCCATGGGTTTCCCGTCGATTCTGACCTCAAACTCGGTGACCCTCTCGCAATCGTGTTTGTGAGTGGCAAACGTGGTCAGGTGGTCTGACACGAATGCCTGCAGATCTTGTGGGACGCCTGCGACCATGAGCTCGAGGTCGTAGCCCTCTTTTGGCTTCACGGTGCACAGGGTCCCTCTTTCTCCTTTCCCTGGGATGATGACTACTTTGCCCTGTTTACCCTTATCCGCTCCCCAAAGACAATGATTTCTTAGATCCACGAGGAAACCGTATTCTGCCAAGAAATCGGACCCGAGGAACCCCTTTCCACCCTCCACCTCCCACTCCATCAGTATACACTTCCACTTGGTGTGGAGTGGTCCTAGATGAACGGAGAGGGGAATGGAAAATGCGCCAGTCTTTTCCTTGCCTGTGAAGCCCGACAGAAAATATGGAACCCCGATGGACAGAGGTGAGGTGGCAGGGTCATCTGTGTGGATCACAGTGCACAATGCCCCCGTATCCAACAAATAGATCCCTGTTACCTCCTCCACCTTCATCTCCACGAGGGGTCGCCTCCATACATCATATCGCAGCGCACACAGGTAGACGGGCTGCGCCGGCTCTAGTCATTTGGGCACAGGAGTCGGGCTTTCGGGAACGACAAGACCAGTGGTGACGGCTATCTTCCCCTGCGCGATCATAAGAGACCGCATTGTCTCTAAAATTGATTCTATCGCAGCGGGATCCATAGCCGCACCGGCTCCCTTAGCTGGGACAGGAGCTGCGACTTGGGTTTGGGCTGGCGCTGGGGCAGTGGTCTGGGCTTGGGTTTGGGCTGCGGGAGATTTCCCTTTATTATCCTACCACGGATTTTTACAGTCCTTGCGGCAATGTACATCCTTCCCACACCCGTAGCAATTGAGCTTGGCTTGGGCAGGGCGGTTCCCCTCCTGACGCCACTCCTTCTTGCTTGGGGCTGCGGGTATTGCCTCATGCACTTTTCCCTTAGAGGGAGGTGTCTCCTGACCTCTACAATTCTTGTATGCCACGGTGAGCTGGCGGAGCACCGTTTCCTCCGTGACACCGGGACCTTGGGGGTCAAACCAAGATTTGGCTAGGGCCTGTATCTGTGGCAAGCTGTTGGCAACCAAGCAATGGAGCCAATGAACCCGCTGTTCAGCGTTCATTGCAACCCGTTCAGGCATGCCCGGACAACTGCGTCGATACACTGGCCACAGCCTTTCTGCGAAAACCCGTGGGGGCTCTCCAGTTAGCTGCACAGTCCCTTCCACCCATTGGAACGGATTGCCGTCATCTACTCCCATAACTTCCCTGAGATCCGTATACCCTTTCCGTCCCCTCTTACTCTCGTCTGAGAGGCACTGAAGGATTGTGCTATCCAGGGAGAAGAGCAGCATCTTTGCCTGTTCAAGATCATCACAATCATTGATGGCGGCTGTCTCCTCTATCTCCCTGAAATGAACTGAGGGATCTCCCTTTACTGTGAGTCTTGAGAGGTGGCTCACCATGGATCTTAGTTGTTAGGCACCGTAGGACACCACGAGCTGGTTCAGGTGGGGTCCGTCCGTGCCATCGTCGGCGTTGGGACCGAACCTCTGGTGCCGAGCAGGACACATTGGTGCCAGCTCCGTCTTTACTACCAGGGGCTGTTCTTCCTCCCGTTCCACCTCAGCTACCTTTTCTTCCACTACCTCCTTTTTGGGCCAAGCCTCACTATAGCTCAGCGGGGCTGAGGATTTAGTGGCTGGTGTCACAACTACTCCGCAAGGCATCGGGTGTTTGGATTCCTGCAAAAAGTCAATTTGACTTGCTTTTGGGCTTACGAGGCATACCATGCCTTTTGCCTTAACAAGGGCCGTTCTTAGGTCCTCTATGTTCTTTTGGCAGGGGCCATGGTCTGTGCTCTCGAACCCGTGTTCAAGGGACAGTTTGTAAGCTGCCTTGACTTCCAATACTCTCTCCTCCTGCGCTCTTAGCTGTTGTGCGAGGCGGGCGTTTTTCTCCCGTATTCTCGCTTCATTGATCTTTGCCTCAGTAACCTGGCATTCCAGGTACTCTATTCTAGCCTGATGTTGGCTGGCTACAACTTGGCGTTCCTGATTCAGCACGTGAAGCGCTGTGATGAGTTTTTCCCCACCCATGGTCTTTTCCTCTATCTCTGCTGCCTGGGTTGTGATCCTGGCTGCCTGTGCTGCAACGACTCTGTCCAAAATCTGGACTTGTTTCTTGTAACACATCAGCCACACTGCCTTTTCCATTGACTTCTTATGCTCTTTGCTCTCTGTCCACCTGATGGCTGCATCTACCGGACGCCCATCCAGTAAGAGATCGGAAATCCACTGCTTAGTGAGATTTACCTTACCAAAGACATAATCTGCTATCCTCTCATCCATTGCATTTCAACCTTTCAAACTTGAGTCTAATACATTGCAACCCTGCTGCCAGTGTCCTGTTGCGGTCGCCATTTTCTGTAAGGGGTTTTCTCTCTGACATCGCAGAGGTTTCTCTCGCCAGAGGCCTCTCTCTCTCTCTTTTGCACAGTGAAACCTTGAGTGGTTCGACCCATTCGCCCCTTAGGTTCTAGACACTGGACTTAGGTGCAGGAACTACAATGCAGAGAATACTCTGATAGACCAAGTTTAATGAAACAAAATGAAATTTTATTGCATAAGAAAAAACAAATGAAATGCAAGCAAATGAGGGTGTACATGGGAGGGAAAAACAAATCATAACAATACAGTACTAGCTAAAATAGATACAGGCATATTATACCTTACAACAGTCATCACGAAATGGGGAAACACACGGAACATCGAGGGACAACAACTCATGTTAATTATACCCAAAATGACCACCCTCTTTAACCTATCTAGATCCGATTATGAAGGGTCAGAAACATGCTCACCAATCCAACTAGGAATTGCAAGGTTTTGAAACAGGTCTGCGTTTTGATCCTTTCAGGCGTCCTGTCTCCTCGTGGTCGTTGGGCTGTGGGAGCAGTGGCTGCTCAGGCTGATGGCTCCTCTACTTCAGCAAGACGAGCGGACCCTCATCTTGTTCACAGCTCATTTTTTTCTGTGCTCCGGCCCACGATGTGGTGGGGCGTTTCGCCCTCTCTTCTTCTCCTCGACTTTCTCCTCGTTTTGCAGTGGCCCCGGGGTTTTTGGTTGATGATCTCCTGACGAAAACCCCGGAGGCCGAACGCAAACTTGAACCACCTTCTTGACTCGGGAATGGCCGAGGAGTTCCAGCTACCGACTTCTCTCTCTGGCTACGAGCTTTTAGCGTGCTCGTCTTCCAGAGGCATCTACAAACTTCCTTCTAGATTCTCGATGGATCCCCCAATGTCATCGGCTATCTGGGCGCTCAATTCTTCAACCAGCAGTCCTGTCTTTTCCCGGGATCCCCAAGTATACTTCTCAATCGAGGCCTTATCTCCCGCCTAATCAAGGTTGGTCTTTGTTAAACTTTTGGCGGGCTTATGGCACAGCGGGATAGTTATTATATTTAAACTGCTTTCGGGATGGACGGTGATGGCCATCTCTGGTCTGGAATGACCTGGTAATGTTTTAATGTTTTCTTGATGTCCTTAACGGGTCCTTGATGCATTCTTTATGAATATGGAACCGTTCCCCTTTGTCTGGGTAAACATCTAGATGGCCTTTATCTACAGGCCGATCTGACTGGATCTGCATCCAATCTATATGTATGTGTATGTGTCTGGTTTGGTTCTCTCAGAAACGGCTTCCAGAACTTACTGTGGGTTGAATCTCCAAAGGCTGTCTGGGGACTGCAGGAACCATTTTAAAGTGTACAATAAGTCAGTCATGGGGTCTGGTGGCCATTTTGTGTGTCCCTTTTCTGGGCTTCTTTTAAAACAGTCTTTTTAAAATCAAGGCCTCTTCTGCTAGAGGACCCTTATAGTACAATATTAATTTTGCGAATTCTACAATGGGCATCATAATTAGGCTTAAAGGGCTCAAAACCAATAAATCTGTGGGAGCAGACCCTCTGCACCTGAGGATTCCAAGTGCAACCAGAGATAAAAATCTATGAAGTGCTGATGGTTATAATTACGGAGCTAATCAATACCTGGGACATCCCACTTGATTGCAAACAAGCCAATATGGTAGATATTTTCAAGAAAGGTAATACAATTAACCTGAGTAACTAGATCCATTAGTCTTAAATGAGTAATTTGCAAAATAATGGAATAATAGGTGATTAGGATCAAAATTGAGGAGTACTAAAATGAAAATACTATACTATGTGATATCCAACATGATTTCAGAAGAGTTAAACCCTGCCTGACCAACCTCCTTAATTTTTTGACAAAATAACTTCCCAAATGGACATTGAAAAGCTTGTAATATAGACTTTGATAAAGTTAGACATGAAAGGCTGCTACAAAAGTGCATCCTGGATAAAACTTGTAGGTGGATAATTGGCCTCAAGAGAGGAAGTAGCAAGTCCTTGTTAGTGATGTCAGCTGGGGAGATATACTAAATGGAGTATATCCAGGGGGGGTGGGCTCAGAGGAAGAGACCAGGAAGCTCCAGAGCGATTTGGACAGACTGGGCGATTGGGCGGATAAATGGCAGATGCACTATAATGTGGACAAGTGCGAAGTTATCCACCTTGGGTGCAGGAACGGGAGGGCAAATTATTATTTAAATGGCAATAGATTGGGAGAGGGGGAAGTACAGAGAGACCTGGGTGTTCTTGTACACCAGTCACTGAAGGCGAGCATGCAGGTGCAACAGGCGGTCAAGAAGGCAAACGGTATGCTGGCCTTCATAGCAAAAGGGTTAGAATACAGGAACAGGGATACCTTGCTGCAGCTGTACAGGGCACTGGTGAGACCACACCTCGAGTACTGTGTACAGTTTTGGTCGCCTCATCTGAGGAAGGATGTTCTTGCCATGGAGGGGGTGCAGCGGCGATTCACCAGGCTGATACCAGGAATGGCGGGAATGACCTATGAGGAGAGACTATGTAGTTTAGGGATGTACACACTGGAGTTTAGAAGATTGAGAGGGGACCTCATAGAAGTGTATAAAATTCTGACAGGTCTAGACAGACTGGATGCAGAAGGAATGTTTCCCTTGGCGGGTGAGAACAGAACTAGAGGACATAATTTAAGGATAAGGGCTAAACCATTTAGGACAGAGATGAGGGGGAATTTCTTCACTCAGAGAGTGGTGAACCTGTGGAACTCATTGCCACAGAGGGCAGTGTACGCCAGCTCATTAAATATATTTAAGAGGGAATTAGATATATTTCTACGGGCAAAAGGGGTTAAGGGTTACGGAGAGAAGGCGGGGACGGGATACTGAATTAAAGGATCAGCCATGATCTCATCGAATGGCGGAGCAGGCACGAAGGGCCGAATGGCCTACTCCTGCTCCTATCTTCTATGTATCTATGTATCTATGAGTATGCCTGGAATTGGTGTTGGGGCTGCTCCTATTTTGATATATAAATTATTTGGATTCA
Organism: Somniosus microcephalus; assembly: GCF_052327205.1. Classification (NCBI taxonomy): domain Eukaryota; kingdom Metazoa; phylum Chordata; class Chondrichthyes; order Squaliformes; family Somniosidae; genus Somniosus; species Somniosus microcephalus. Next base: position 85,233,432 of record NC_141001.1, read on the forward strand.
CAACATGAAGGCGGTTAGTGAGATTTGTAAATAGTATTTAAAAATGTGTTCATTGTATTTGTGTGCAACAATGCCAAGGCTGTATTTATTGTTCATCTCTAGCTGTCCTGAGAAAGTGATATTGTGCCTTCTTTTTGAACTACTGCAGTCCTTGTGCTAATGGTGCTCCCATGATGATGTTAGATGGAGAATTCCAAAATTTTGATAATGAAGGAACAAGTCAGGATTGTATGTGACTGGTTTGGGATTTTGGAGGTGATGGTGTTCCCATGATATTGTTGCTTTTGTCCTTCTCAATGTTAGAGATCAAAGGGCCAGAATGTGCCATTGAAGTAAGTTTGTTGAGTTGTTGCAGTGCATCTTGTAGATTGAACATATTGCAGCCATAGTGCACCAGTGGTTGAGGGAGTGGATATTCAGTCGGTGGTAGGGGTACCAATCAGTGGACTACTCTGTCGTGGATGGTGCCGAGCTTCTTAGTATTGTAATGGGTGCACCCATTCAGGCGAATGGTGACTATACCAATACATGACTGTAGAATTCGCAAAATTAATATTGTATTATAAGGGTCCTCTGGCAGAAGAGGCCGTGAATTTAAAAAAAAAAGACTGTTTTAAAAGAAGCCCAGAAAAGGGACACATAAAATGGCCGCCAGACCCCGTGACCGACTTATTGGGACACTTTAAAATTGTTCCTGCAGGCCCCAGACAGCCTTTGTGGATTCAACCCACAGTAAGTTCTGGAAGCCGTTTCTGAGAAAACGAAACCAGACTTTAACACATACATAAAGAGTGGATGCAGATCCAGTCAGATCGGCCTGTAGATAAAGGCCATCTAAATGTTTACCCAGACAAAGGGGAACAGTTCCATATTCATAAAGAACGCATCAAGGACCCATTAAAGACATCAAGAAAACATTAAAACATTACCAGGTCATTCCAGACCAGAGATGGCCATCACCGGCCATCCCGAAAGCAGTTTAAATATAATAACTCCCCGCTGTGATCCAAGCCCACCAAAAGTTAAACAAAGACTAACCTTGATTTGGTGGGAGATAAAGGCCTCATCTGAGAAGTATAATTGGAGACACCCGGGGTAGCGATCGGGAGCCATAGGAGCCATCAGAGCCATCACAGAGAGCTTCAGAGTGCTTTATAGAATCTTCTTTACAACGATCCAGAGACCAAGAAGATGGTTCGAGTCGACATCCTGCCCCGGGGTAACCATTGGGAGATCGTCGACAAACCCCGGGCCATTTGATGAGACAAAACTACAGAAGAAACCTATATGAAAGCCGGCTAGAGGCTTCCAACTGTGGTCAAGCAGATGGTCTCTTCGCCCCGCATTGACATCCAGGCCCGCTGAGATCCAGCCTGTCCATGACCTTCACCTCGAGGAAGAGAAGGCGTGTCGCAGCTCACAGCCCGCAGCACTGACCACAAGGAGACAGGACGCCTGAAAGGATCAAAACACAGACCAGTTTCAAAACCTTGCAATTCCTAGTTGGATTGGTGAGCATGTTTCTGGCCCTTCATAATTGGATCTAGATAGGTTAAAGGGGGTGGTCGTTTTGGGTATAATTAACATGAGTTGTTGTCCCTCGATGTTCCGTGTGTTTCCCCATTTCATGATGACTGTTGTAAGGTATAATATGCCTGTCTCTATTTTAGCTAGTACTGTATTGTTATGATTTGTTTTTCCCTCCCATGTACCCTCTTATTGGCTTGCATTTGATTTGTTTTCCTTATGCAATAAAATTTCATTTTGTTTCATTAAACTTGGTCTATAAGAGTATTCTCTGCATTGTAGTTCCTGCACCTAAGTCCAGTGTCTAGAACCTAAGGGGCGAGTGGGTCGAACCACTCAAGGTATTACTGTGCAAAAGAGAGAGAGAGAGAGGCCTCTGGCGAGAGAAACCTCTGCAATCTCGGAGAGAAAACCCCTTACAGAAAATGGCGACCACGGCACGACACTGGCAGCAGGATTGCAATGTATTAGACCCAGGTTTGACTGGTCGAAATGCAATGTCTTTGGTAAGGTAAATCTCACTAAGCAGTGGATTTCCAATCTCTTACTGGATGGGTGTCCGGTAGACGCAGCCATCAGGTGGACAGAGAGCAAAGAGCATAAGAAGTCAGTGGAAAAGGCAGTGTGGCTGATGTGCTACAAGAAACAGGTCCAGATTTTGGACAGCGTCGTTGCAGCACAGGCAGCCAGGATCACTACCCAGGCAGCAGAGATAGAGGAAAAGGCCATTGGTGGGGAAAAACTCATCACAGCGCTTCACGAGCTGAATCAGGAACACCATGTAGTAGCCAGCCAACATCAGGCTAGAATAGAGTATCTGGAATGCCAGGTTACTGAGGCAAAGATCCATGAAGCGAGAATACGGGAGAAAAGTGCCCGCCTCGCACAACAGCTAAGAGCGCAGGAAGAGAGAATAGTGGAAGTCAAGGCAGCTTACAAGCTATCCCTTGAACACGGGTTCGAGAGTGCAGACCATGGCCCCTGCCAAAAGACCATAGAGGACCGAAGAACGGCCCTGGTTAAGGCAAAAGGCATTGTATGCCTCGTAAGCCCAAAAGCAAGTCAAATTGTCTTTTTGCAGGAATCCAAACATCCGATTCCTTGCGAAGTAGTTGTGACACCAGCCACTAAACCCTCAGCCCCGCCGAGCTATAGTGAGGCTTCGCCCGAAAAGGAGGTGGTGGAAGAAAGGGTAGCCGAGATGGTACAGGAGGAGGAACAGCCCCTGGTAGCGTAGCCGGAGCCGGCACCTATGTGTCCGACTCGGCACCAGAGGTTCGGTCCCAATGCCGCAGATGGCACGAACGGACCCCACGTGAACCAGATCGTGGTGCCCTACGCTGCCCCGCAACTAAGATCCATGGTGAGCCACCTCCCAAGAATCACAGTAAAGGGGGATCCGTCAGTTCATTTCAGGGAGATAGAGGAGACAGCCGCCATCAATGATTGTGATGATCTTGAACAGGCAAAGATGCTGCTCTTCTCCCTGGATAGCACAATCCTTCAGTGCCTCTCAGACGAGAGTAAGAGGGGAAGAAAAGGGTATACGGATCTCAGGGATGAGGGCTTGGAAGTTATGGGAGTGGACGATGGTAATCCGTTCCAACGGGTGGAAGGGACTGTGCAGCTAACTGGAGAACCCCCGCGGGTTTTCGCAGAAAGGCTGTGGCCAGTGTATCGACGCAGTTGTCCGGGCATGCCTGAACGGGTTGCAATGAACGCCAAACAGCGGGTTCATTGGCTCCGTTGCTTGGTTGCCAACAGCTTGCCACAGATACAGGCTTTAGCCAAATCTTGGTTTGAACCCCAAGGTCCCGGTGTCACGGAGGAAACGGTGCTCCGCCAGCTCACCGTGGCATACAAGAATTGTAGAGGTCAGGAGACACCTCCCTCTAAGGGAACAGTGCATGAGGCAAAACCCGCAGCCCCAAGCAAGAAGGAGTGGCGTCAGGAGGGGAACTGCCCTGCCCAAGCCAAGCTCAATAGCTACGGGTGTGGGAAGGATGTACATTGGCGCAAGGACTGTAAAAATCCGTGTAGGATAATAAAGGGAAATCTCCCGCAGCCCAAACCCAAGCCCAGACCGCCGCCCCAGCACCAGCCCAAACACAAGCAGCAGCTCCTGTCCCAGCAAAGGGAGCCGGTGTGGCTATGGATCCCGCTGCGATAGGATCAATTTTAGAGACAATGCGGTCTCTTATGATTGCGCAGGGGAAGATAGCCGTCACCACTGGTCTTGTCGTTCCCGAAACCCCGACTCCTGTGCCCAAATGACTAGAGCCGGTGCAGCCCGTCTACCTGTGCGCGCTGCGATATGATGTATGGAGGCGACCCCTCGTGGAGATGAAGGTGGAGGAGGTAAAAGTGATCTATTTGCTGGATACGGGGGCATCATGCACCATGATCCACACAGATGACCCTGCCAACTCACCTCTGTCCACCGGGGTTCCATATATTCTGTCGGGCTTCACAGGCAAGGAACAGGCTGGCGCATTTTCCATTCCTCTCTCCGTTTATTTAGGACCACTCCGCACCAAGTGGAAGTGTATACTGATGGAGTGGGAGGTGCAGGGTGGAAAGGGGAACTTCGGGTCCGATTTCTTGGCAGAACATGGGATCCTCGTGGACCTAAGAAATCATTGTCCTTGGGGAGCGGGTAAGGGTAAACAGGGCGAAGTAATCATCATTCCAGGGAAAGGAGAAAGAGAGACCCTGTGCACCGTGAAGCCAATAGAGGGCTACGACCTCGAGCTCATGGTCGCAGGCGTCCCACAAGATCTGCAGGCATTCGTGTCAGACCACCTGACTACATTTGTCATTCACAAACACGGTTGCGGGAGGGTCACTGGGTTTGAGGTCAGAGTAGACGGAGGCCCCATGGCCTGACCCCAAAGACAGTATAACTTTCCCCGGGAAGCGGAGCTCGACATGGAGACAGCAATGTCTTCATTGGTGCAGCAGGGCATGTTGAGACCAATAGTCACCCAAGTAAACTCTCCTTTATGGCCAGTGAGGAAGCTGGACGATTCCTGGAGAGCCACGGTGGACTACAGAGTCCTCAATACCAACATCCCAGCCAACGCGCCGACGGTAGCAGCAGTTGCCGACCTGATAGGGAGTATACCAGCCTCCGCGACTACGTTCACGGTGCTGGATATTTCCAATGGGATTTGGTCCATCCCTTTAAGGAGGGAGGATCAGTACAAGTTTGCCTTTACCTTTAGAGGGCAACAGTACACCTGGAACTGCTTGCCAGAGGGTTTCCACAACAGCCCCAGCATTTTCCATCAATGCATGGCAGGGAGTTTAAAGGAGTTCAGCCAGCCCAATCAGCAAGTGCAGTATGTGGATGACCTGCTCCTGTTCACAGATTCCAGAGAGGAGCATGGCCCACTATTGGCCGAGTTATTGGAGCTGTTAGGCAGAAAGGGTTTCAAAGTGAACCCAAAGAAGGCACGGATCGGCCAGCAGGAAGTAAAATTCCTGGGTCTGAACATCCGCGCCGGTGAAAGAGCCATAGATAAGGCCAGACGGGAATCGGTTCAAGATCTACCGATCCCCACCACCGTAACGGGTGTGAGGTCCTTTCTGGGACTGACTGGGTACTGCAGGAACTTTATTGAGGACTATGCAGCCACAGCAGCCCCACTGCTCCGACTCCTACACAAGGGAGTGGAGTGGTCCTGGGATGAGGGTTGCCAGGCAGCATTCGAAAAACTCAAGAGGGACTTGCAGATCGCGCCAGCTCTGGGGGCCATAGATGCTCACTGAGGGTCAGCTCCGAGAGGTGAATCAGGACAAGTTTGCCTGGAGCCTTTTGGAGCGCCTAAAACAGGTTTATTTGCAAGCGGCTGGGAACATGGGAGAGCAGCATCAGGGCAACCGACTGCTGCTCGAACCCCGTAAGACACAGGAGTGGGAAGTAGGAGATCAGGTCATGGTGAGAAACTATGCCCGAGCAGGGAGTTTAGAACCACTGTACATGGGGCCCTACAGCCTATTAGACAAAGCCAGCCCCATGGTTTACACAGTGAAGTTGCCCCGGTGCACTAAATGGCTTCACATCAATCAATGCAAACTGTTTCAATCGGGTGCAAAAGAGCCAACAACTGAGGCCAGGTCTGAGGGTGAAAATCCTCAGCCTGAGGCGTGCAATAAGTCACAGACCACACAGGCTGGAACCGCAGCCTGCCTGGAGGGAGAAGCTGTCCCGCCCACCTGGGAGGTTTCCCCATTGGCCTGGGACTCGGACGAGGAGGAGCCCGAAGACCAAGGCCCTCCTCCTGATCCGAACGCCATCGGGGGGGGGAGCCCGAACAGCAAGGCCCCGCCCTCGACATGATTCTGGAGGAGGTGGAGTCGGAGGACGGAGATCCCGCCCTCGACTCAAGCTTAGGGGAGGTAGAAATTGGGGGCGGAGATCCTCCACCTGTAGGGACAGGTGAGGAGGAGTCATCTGCCACAGAACCAAATCCCAAAGGGGCGGAGCCTGAGGGAACGGAGCCGAAGCCGGCAGCTGTGGAGGTGCCATGGGCTGTGAGGGCTAAAGTCCCAACCGAAGGTCCGCTTGCTAAGGGAGCCACGCCCAAATTACCTCTTCGCAGGTCGTCTTGAATGCCTCAGCCAGTAAAACCTTGGCCCGATTCCCCCGATTTCAGTAAACGCCGACTTGGGAAATCCCTGGCAAAACGCAGTCCCCAATTGACAGCAAAAGGCTGCGGGGAACCCAAGCCACAGGTCAGTGCAGCCCCGCCACAAGGAGCGGCGAGCTGCAGTACAATCAGGGATTAGGCAAGCCGCCCGGGGACAGGCGGCGCTGTACATAAGTTAGTTAAATTTAATTAAGTTTAAGGTGTGTAAGTATTAAAGTGATTAGTGTTATAAGTAGTTTTGGGAATCTGCCCAGTTGGTGTGTTGTTTGGGATCGAGGTCGAAAGATCCGATCATGCCTTCACCTAAGCCAGAATCTCTCGGGAGCCTGGCTATATCGTTTAATTTTGTTACAGGAACCAAAAAGATGACGAGAGGAATTCTCGTCGCGTTCGCGGTGATCGGGTGTAGCTGGGCCTATCGGGGCCGCACCAAGGACTCCACGATCTACGGGTGCTCGGGGGACACAGCCCCCATCACGACCGATGGGCCGGGCGCGCGCGGCACTGAGGAGACAGCCAGTCCGGGTTTGAGTACCGAGAGACTTCTCTGATGTGCCTCCGAGTGAGGGTCATCGCACCCAGAGCCAGCGTTACCGTCGGGAAGAATATTTGTTTGAACTGTACGGGAGATGTTCCTTTGGACCGATGGTGGTGGCTCAGGAAGCTGAGTAAGACCATGAAGAACTCCACGGTCAAGTGGGAGAGACTGGGTAACAATACCCATCGGACTATTACGGGGACTCAAGGGGGGGTTGAGTGTCTGTTGGGACAAATGGTGGGAACCAGATGAGGGGATCTACATCTGTATGTGGGGTTCAGAACGCGCCTGCCCCACAGGCGTCTCCATCTTTTTCCAAAGGCAGTGGCAGGATGCTGGGAAAGGAATGAGGTGGGACGTCAGCACCCGGGCGTGCAGAGTCCCATACTCTCAGATCCCAGTAAACGCCAATGAGCTCATCACCCACCCCCGCAAGCCCCTGCCCACGATTCCGGTAGCCAAAGCCCGCAAGGAAGGGTGCCCCACCACCAACAAGGGATCCGGGAACGGATTGGTATTAGTACCCACAGGTCAGGTGCTGTACCAAGGGGTGCACTAAGTGGTGGCCTTGGTGATTTTAAACCTCACCGAGGTGTGATTGCCAGAGTGGTGCCCCAAGGAAACGGAGCAATTGTACCAGGTCCTGTTAACAAACATGTTCAGGCAGTTTCACAAATTCGACTTTGCTGATGTAGACAGAGCCAGATTATACACCACACCACAGGAGGTCTTGGACAGGGTAGGGAGACAAAGAAGGGGTATAGTAAATGATATTTTTACAGCTTTTAACACAGGGACTTCCGTCATCAACACTCTGGATGATGTGGAGATGCAGACCCAGATTAATGGTTTAAAAACACAGTTAAGAAAGATACTGACGGACGAGAATAACGTAGTGGGTTCTGAGTTACATGAGGACCAGGCCATGACACTACACTTAAAAGAAATTATTGCTGAGCTGGAGAAACACGCCAAAACGGTAAATGCTCTCATCGGAGAGGATCGGAATGCGTCAGATCCGACTGCGCAGAACGAGGCGTGCGTGCTGTACCGGGTGTGATTACTGGGCGAGGGCCGCAGTAATCTGGAGGATCTAAAACAAGGTTTAGTCCCCTCCTGGATCAGCAACAAGCACCTCGCAGCCCTCCACCCATTTGAGAATGCATTAAGTCCGTGCCAGCTCAGACTAGCTTCAGAAGCCTACCCAGTCCCAGTGGACTGTGGACGGTCTAATCACACCATTATGGGTATAGTGGTAAGAATGCCGGTGATAGGAAAAACAGCTAAACCCACCCCAGTATACAGGGTGTAGAACATTGGAGTCATTCGGGGGGGTGCACTCATTCGCTATACAACGGTCCCACCGTACATCATTCGATGGGAGCATGCAATGACGGGTACCGACCTCTCGGGGTGCCGGAGCCGGGGAGCACACATCATCCTGTGTCCCCAGCACTTGAACGCCTATTCGAAACCACAGTGCGGGTTCAGAACTGCTGGCACGAAGCCTATAAATTGCACCATGGAAGCAATGGCACAAGGCCATGTGCCCCCGCAGGTGGCATATATAGGAGGTGGGACATACTGTGTCACCACTCCAGCGCCCCACTACCAACATGGACAACACGGCTGGTGTCCGGTGAGTGACAGCAGTTTCTGCTTCAAGCCCAAGGCAGAAGTTCAAGTGACCCAAGAGCGAATTCTCCCCATTCCTGAACCTTCCACTGTTCACATCACTGTTAAAGAAAATTTCACCGACCTGCAACGATTCGTTGCACATTTTGGATATATCATTCCCCCTCTCCCTGAACACCTTACCAAGATATTAAAAGCCATTGTCGTTTCACAGAAACATTTTTACACACTGGAGCAGAAGACTTTAGAGATAGGGGCAAGCATATTGGATATAATAACCCCACCGTGGTGGGATCTGTTCACTAATATAGAAGTCCCTTCTTGGATTAGGATAGCCCCTCACATCCTTGTAGTTTGTCAGGTTTTTATTGTGATTTATTTACTGTTTGTACACTGTAAAAAGCTCAGACATTCGCAGAAGTATGAGAACAGAGGAGAATGGAGAGAGCATTATGTACAGGTAGAAGAGGCACCCGTTTAGATTTTTGCTGCTATGTATAAAGTTTAAAGTTTCCCTCCTTCCTCTATGTTTGATGTTTGTTCATGTGTAATTTTGTGTGTACTTTATTTTTATTATTGAAGTTTTATTGAGCGAGTTGTTGTTAATAAATAAATAATGTGTATGAACGAGGTGGTGTAGGGGTATTAGGCCCCGCTCCACGCTGGAAATGAGTGTCAGATTTTAAATCCAATGTATTGCCATCTATAGATGCTTAATGTACACTGTAGGTTTTCTGAAACGGGAAATGCATCTGTCGTGGGGTCATAGATAGGTAAATACAGGGGATGGTTTAATTATGGAGAGTCAGAAATTTTGCTCACCCAGAATTATGATACTTCAAGCAAGTTATAGTATCATCAGGGGGGGACTGTAGAATTTGCAAAATTAATATTGTATTATAAGGGTACTCTGGCAGAAGAGGCCATGATTTTTTTTTTTTAAAAGACTGTTTTAAAAGAAGCCCAGAAAAGAGACACATAAAATGGCCGCCAGACCTCGTGACCGACTTATTGGGACACTTTAAAATGGTTCCTGCAGTCCCCAGACAGCCTTTGTGGATTCAACCCACAGTAAGTTCTGGAAGCCGTTTCTGAGAAAACGAAACCAGACTTTAACACATACATAAAGATTGGATGCAGATCCAGTCAGATCGGCCTGTAGATAAAGGCCATCTAAATGTTTACCCAGACAAAGGGGAACAGTTCCATATTCATAAAGAATGCATCAAGGACCCGTTAAAGACATCAAGAAAACATTAAAACATTACCAGGTCATTCCAGACCAGAGATGGCCATCACCGGCCATCCCGAAAGCAGTTTAAATATAATAACTACCCATTGTGATCCAAGCCCGCCAAAAGTTAAACAAAGACTAACCTTGATTTGGCAGGAGATAAAGGCCTCAGCTGAGAAGTATAATTGGAGACACCCGGGGTAGCGATCGGGATCCATAGGAGCCATCAGAGCCATCACAGAGAGCTTCAGAGTGCTTTATAGAATCTTCTTTACAACGATCCAGAGACCAAGAAGATGGTTCGAGTCAACATCCCGCCCCAGGGTAACCATCGGGAGATCGTCGACAAACCCCGGGCTGTATGATGAGATGAAACTACAGAAGAAACCTATATGAAAGCCGGCTAGAGGCTTCCAACCGTGGTCAAGCAGATGGTCTCCTCCCCCGCATCGACATCCAGGCCCGCTGAGATCCAGCCTGTCCGTGACCTTCACCTCGAGGAAGAGAAGGCGTGTCACAGCTCGCAGCCCACAGCGCTGACCACGAGGAGACAGGGCGCCTGATAGGATCAAAACGTAGACCAGTTTCAAAACCTTGCAATTCCTAGTTGGATTGGTGAGCATGTTTCTGGCCCTTCATAATCGGATCTAGATAGGTTAAAGGGGGTGGTCGTTTTGGGTATAATTAACATGAGTTGTTGTCCCTCGATGTTCCATGTGTTTCCCCATTTCATGATGACTGTTGTAAGGTATAATATGCCTGTCTCTATTTTAGCTAGTACTGTATTGTTATGATTTGTTTTTCCCTCCCATGTACCCTCTTATTTGCTTGCATTTGATTTGTTTTCCTTATGCAATAAAATTTAATTTAGTTTCATTAAACTTGGTCCATAAGAGTATTCTCTGCATTGTAGTTCCTGCACCTAAGGCCAGTGTCTAGAACCTAAGGGGCGAGTGGGTCGAACCACTCAAGGTTTTACTGTGCAAAAGAGAGAGAGAGAGAGGCCTCTGGCGAGAGAAACCTTTGCGATCTCAGAGAGAAAACCCCTTACACTCCTGACTTGAACCTTAGAAAGGCTTTGAGGGTCAAGTGATGAGCATTCATCCTCTGCCCTATTCTTGTAGCCAAGTGTTTATTAGGTTGGTCAAGTTCAAATTCTGACCAATAACGACCTCCAAGATGCTGATGATGCGGGAACTCGGCAATGGTGGTACCATGGAAAGTCAGGGACAGGTGGTAGAGCTTTCTCTTGTTGGACATGGGCATCACCTGGTACTTATGGGGCATGAATGCTACCTGACACTTATCAGCTCAATCCTGGATGTTGTCAAAGTCCTGCTGTAGGTGAGCATGAGCTGCTTCAATATCAGGAGTTCTGATATTAAGTTGGGGAGGGTGGTCAGGGCCATCCTTAAATGTAGTGTTCAATTCGTTCTCCTGAATTGCAAGGAAAACATTCAAGTCCTAGAAGAGATGTAGAGAAGGACAATAAGGCTCATGTCAGAGGACTAGGTTATTTGGAAAGGTTAGAGAAACTTGGACTTTTTAGCCTTAAAAGGAGGCAAATAGAGAAGAACTTATGGTGGTAAATAAAATACTAAAGGCCTCAAATTCTGAGAGGCCAATTCTACAAACGGAATTACAGTAGAGCAGAACTCCTTGATGTAGAAGGTTGGCACATGGCCCCCTGCTTGTCCTCCTGTTGGAATTTCCATGCCTCCTCTGAACAAGGTGGAATTTCACCTGAACTCTGTTCTGCCCCATTTTCCAAACTTACTCTGAAGATGTGGCTAGGGCTGGATAAGAATTTTGACCCCTAAGTGTAATGGAAAAGGTTAACTCTGATCACTTTGAACCGTATGGCACGACAAGGAGATATAGGTACAAACTGGTAAAAGGCAAGATCAGGGCTAAAGTCAGAAAGCACTCCTTCACAAAAAGAGTGACTAATACTTGGAATGGTCTTCCGACGAGGGTACGGAGGCAAAAACATTGGAATGATTCAAAATGTAGTCAGGCACTATCAAGGGGTTTATAGCTTTTAATGGAAGGATGTACTAGATGGAGTTTAATGGCCACCTGCTTTTGTACTTATCTGTGTGGTATTTGTGTAATAACTGTAAGGTGACTAATTATAAGTTAATGGGACTAGTACCTTAGAACTGATGGAGTAGCAAAATGCAACAATAGTAGTAAATTTAAGGGCCAGATTTTTTGCTACACCCTCACTGGACTGCAATTTTCACACATTCAGTTTAATAACGGAAACCGTAGGGTGGCTAGCGCAAAAAACCCCAACCAAGTTGTATAAGCGGTCAGATTGTGATGCTGCGTCTAACTCCACCATAACTTAAAATTAACTTCCCATGGTTTACTATGTGCCAGTTGAAACTTCTTGTCCACCAGTGTAAGTTCTGTGCTACAGACAAAAGTGTTAAATAGGAGAGAACCATGTACAGTTAAACATTCCCTGGATTTGAAGAGCATTCAGGCATTATTTGGTGATACTGCATTCCTCAGCAATTATTACTGAATTGCAGTGTGTTAAGTGCCTGAGGTGCTGTATTGAATGCAATTCTGAAGCTTCAAAAAAACTCTACCCAATGGTCCATATGATTATGAGGTTCTTAAGTGAACTGACTGTGTGATGGGGTTGGACGCTTGAAAACACATTGCATGTGTTTTACTATTATAACTGTCTTTTCCTTGTCCTAATAATTGTTATAGTTGGAACAAATTCATTCTTGAACTTCCAATGGTGATTCTGCAGACACTGCAGAAGTATTGTAAAGCACAAGAAATCTGTAATTTATGCTAATGAGCTCGGCTTAATACACTTCAAATTACAATGCATCCCCAAATGTTTAAGATTTTCTTTTTGTTCATCCATCATCATCATGGATGCCCATTTTACAAAATTCCTTCTCGATTTGGTTTCAGATTGCAAAGGATTAATAGGTCATTTTTTTCTGCTTGATCTATCCCACTTCTTCACAAGTGTGAAGAAAATAATCAGAAGAGTTTCACTTGACTAACTCTCCCTGGATATGGGTCACTCTAGGCCTGCCAGTGATAATGTCAGCTGGCCTGCAAACTGCTCTTGGTGTAATGGGGTATAGAGAGTGTTGTACATGGTGCAGGAGTCAGAAGTGAGAGCAAGCTTGTAATTAGTTTTGTGAAAGGTATAATATAATCTTTTTCCCCTCGGTGTCCGTGGTTATTTCATCCAGTAATGTGTTCAGTGTCATACTGAAATGGGACATCAGTTTTGCACATGGTATATGAGTGACAGCAGTATGGTGCATGGTGGCCTTTGCCTAGAGAAATACAATTATGAATCATTCTTATATGATATTGAAAGAGATTTTTGGTTCAGTGTCTACATTAATGGAACTTTGGTAGAAAAAAAATCTAATTTTAAACTGCTGTGACGTCTTTCTCCACTTGTCCTGTGGCCTCTGCAAACTCCTAAATATATGTGTGTGTGTGATAAAAATAATCTTCATATATTTACCTCTTCTATATATTTAATTAGGTTTATTGCGGAATTATTTCTGAAAAGTACCTATTTTATTATCATCATTGAAATTAAAAGAGAAATAACTACCCTTGACCCCTCTGTCCTTGCAAACTACTGCCCTATCTCCAACCTCCCTTTCTTCTCCAAATTCCTTGAACATTTTTATCCGCTCCCAACCCTGTGCTCATCTTTACCACAACGCCATGTTTGGATCTGTCATGTCAGATTTCTGCCTCTCACAGCACTGAAATGGCCCTAATCAAAATCACAAATGGCATCCTCTGTGACGGTGATGGTGGTGCTCTGTGCTTCCTTGTCATTCTCGACCTTTCTGCCACCTTTGGCAAGGTCAACCACACCTCCAACACTTCTCCGATGTCCAGCTGATTGGGACTGTCCTCACTTGGTTCCGCATTTACCTACCAAATCATAGTCAGAGTACACAAATATAAGGGAGAGGACTGTAATGTATTAAGTAAAACTGGGTGGGGATTATTGGCATCTGGTGACCAGAAAGAAATGGCAACTTGTAATTTTGGGTGTAAGTGCTAGTTTGACCTGGGAATACCACAGTACTGATAGAAAAGCTTGTTGTTCAGAGTCACTGCAGTGTCTGTCTCTGATTTGAGGTAGCATATCAGTGTGGTATTACAGCCAGGAAAATTCTTAATGTAAATAGACAGCCGACTGGGCAAAGTAGCTGCAGCATGGACCCCGTTCTTCCAACCATTTCCCCTATTTGTAATCAAATAAACACTTGCGTTTCATCTTTGTTATGAGTTGAAAGTGGGTCTATTTAAATAATGTACTGGTACCACGGGGCTGTTATGTCTGACATTGGTGCTAGGTACTCAATTGCCTTGGCCTGAGCACATGGAGTTTGATAGTGCTGTTATCGTTGTATTGTGTCTGACATTGGATATAGGTATTCGATTGCTTTTGCCTGAGAGTGTGTTTTTGGATCAGCCATTAAAAGCAACATGAACTGAGCTCTGCATACGGCCTCTGGATTATCTTTGCAAATGCAACATTTGGCGACGAGGATGGCTGAAATCTCTCTTCCACCACCTCCTCCCTTCCTTGCACTACCCGGTGAGCCCCCGATCCCATGGGTTCGCTGGTTACAGTCCTTTGAAACCTACCTCATTGCTCTTGGACTAGAAAATGTGAGTACAGCACGGAAAAAGGCACTGTTATCCCATTGCTTGGGAGCGGAGGGCCAGCGTGTTCTTGGGACATTATGCGCAGCAGACTCAACTCAAACGTATGATGTGGCTGTGGCTCTGTTGAGCACACACTTCTCTGCCCCACAAAGTGCCCTCCTGCGGTGATTCATTTTTAGACAGCATCACCAACTCCCCGGCGAGTCGGTGCATCAATACGTGACTAATTTGAGGGGGTTAGCTAGCTCGTGCAAGTTCGGTGCATGACAAGACGAGATGGTGCGTGATCAACTAATAGAGCACACTAACAACGTGAGAGTGCGTGAAAGACTGTTACTCGAGTCCGACAATCTGTCGTTGTCACAGGCAGTCAACATTGCCTTTCAAATAAGAACATAAGAACATAAGAAATAGGAGCAGGAGTAGGCCAATCGGCCCCTCGAGCCTGCTCCACCCTTCAATAAGATCATGGCTGATCTGATCCTAACCTCAAATCTTCTATCACTCTCCATCCACCCGAACCCATGTGGTCTCCCAGGAGAGGCGAAAAACCAAATAAAAAACCCAATGGCCAATTTGGGAGAAAAAATCTGGGAAATTCCTCTCCGACCCATCTAGGCGATCGAAACTCGTCCAGGAGATCACTCTGTCCCTATATTTTCTACAGTACTTACCTTCTGTAAAGGCGATCTTCACCCCAGCCAGGAACAGGAATAAAACCATCTCCTGAAATCTAACACAGAATTAGAACACAAGAAGTAGGAGCAGAACCAGGCTACACGGCCCCTGGGCCCACTCCACTACCGACAGGGCCATGACCATTCTGAACCTAGACTCATGTCCAATTTCCTGCCCGCTCCCCGTAACCCTTAATTCCCTTTACTTCTAGGAAACTATCTATTTCTGTTTTAAATTTATTTAATGATGTAGCTTCCACAGCTTTCTGGGGCAGCAAATTCCACAAACCTACCACCCTCTGAGTGAAGAAGTTTCTCCTCATCTCAGTTTTGAAAGAGCAGCCCCTTATTCTAAGATTATGCCCCCTAGTTCTAGTTTCACCCATCATTGGGAACATCCTCACCGCATCCACCCGATCAAGCCCTTTCACAATCTTATATGTTTCAATAAGATCACCTCTCATTCTTCTGAACTCCAATGAGTAGAGTCCCAATCTACTCAACCTCTCCTCATATGACCACCCCCTCATCCCCGGGATTAACCGAGTGAACCTTCTTTGTACTGACTCGAGAGCAAGTATGTCTTTTCTTAAGTATGGACACCAAAACTGTATGCAGTATTCCAGGTGCGGTCTCACCAATACCTTGTATAACTGCAGCAATACCTCCCTGTTTTTATATTCTATCCCCCTGGCAATAAAAGCCAACATTCCATTGGCCTTCTTAATCACTTCCTGCAGCTGTATACTAACTTTTTGAGTTTTGTGCACCAGGACCCCCAGATCCCTTTGTACTACAGTACTTTCCAGTTTCTTGCCATTAAGATAATAACTTGCTCTATGATTTTTCCTGCCAAAGTGCATAACCTCACACTTTCCAGTATTGTATTCCATCTCCAAATCTCTGCCCACTTACTTAGCCTGTCTGTGTCCCTTTGCAGGTTTTTTATGTCCTCCTCACTCACTACTTTCCCTCCCATCTTTGTATCATCTGCAAACTTTGATATGTTACACTCGGTCCCCTCCTCCAAATCGTTAATATAGATTGTAAAGAGTTGGGGACCCAGTACTGACCCCTGCGGAACACCACTAGTTACTGATTGCCAGTCTGAGAACGAACCATTTATCCCAACTCTCTGCTTTCTGCTAGAGAGCCAATCCTCCACCCACGCCAGAATATTACCCCCAATCCTGTGATTTTTTGCCTTGAGCAATAATCTTTTGTGTGGCACCTTGTCAAATGCCTTTTGGAAGTCTAAATACACTACGTCCACTGGTTCCCCTTTTTCCACCCTGTATGTTACTTCCTCACAGAACTCAAGCAAATTTGTCAAACATGACTTCCCCTTCATGAAGCCATGCTGAGTTTGTCCTATTAAATTATGTTTATCCAAATGTCCCATTACTGTCTCCTTAATAATGGACTCTAACATTTTACCAACCACAGATGTTAGGCTAACAGATCTATAGTTCCCAGCCTTCTGCCTACTACCCTTTTTAAATAAGGGTGTTACATTAGCAGTTTTCCAATCTGCCGGGACCTTTGCTGAGTCCAGGGAGTTTTGGAAAATTATTACCAATGCATCCACAATCGCTAACGCCACTTCCCTCAAGACCCTAGGATGTAAGCCATCAGGTCCAAGGGATTTATCCACCTTGAGTCCCATTATTTTACCAAGTACCACTTCCTTAGTGATTTTAATCATATTTAGCTCCTCTCCCCCTAGAGCCCCCTGTTTGTCCAGTGTTGGGATATTCTTAGTGTCCTCTACCGTAAAGACTGATACAAAATATTTGTTCAGCGTCTTTGCCATCTCCATGTTTCCCACCATTAATTTCCTGGTCTCATCCTCTAAGGGACCAACATTTACTTTAGCCACCCTTTTTCTTTTTATATAACTATAGAAACTTTTGCTATCTGTTTTTACATTTTTTGCTAATTTACTTTCATACTCTATCTTCCCTTTCTTAATCAATCTTTTAGTTATTTTTTGCTGTCTTTTAAAGATTTCCCAATCTTCTACCCTCCCACTAGATTTGGCTACCTTACATGCCCTTGTTTTAAGTCAGATACTATCCTTAATTACTTTACTTAGCCACGGATGGCTATCTATCCTTTTACACCCTTTTTTCCTCAGTGGAATATATATTTTTTGGAAGTTGTAAAATAACTCGTTAAATGTACACCACTGATCAAGTACCGTCTTACCCTTTAATCTGTTTTCCCAGTCCACTCTAATCAATTCCGCTCTCATACCTTCATAGTATCCTTTATTCAAGCTCAGCACGCCTGTTTGAGATCCAACCTTCTCACCCTCCAATTGAATATGGAATTCAACCATGTTATGGTCACTCATTCCAAGGGGATCCTTTACTAGGTTATTTTTAATTAATCCTGTCTCATTACACAGGACCAAATCTAAGGTTGCTTGCCCCCTGGTCGGTTCAGTTACATACTGCTCAAGAAACCCATCCCTAATACACTCAATGAACTCATCCTCAAGGCTGCTCTGCCCAATTTGATTTGTCCAGTTAATATGATAGTTAAAATCCCCCATAATTATAGATGTTCCCTTATTACAAGCCTGAACTATTTCCTGATTAATACTCCGTCCAACAGAATTGCAACTGTTCGGAGGCCTATAAACTACGCCCACTAGTGTTTTTTTCCCCTTATTATTCCTTATCTCCACCCAAACTGTTTCACTATCCTGCTCCTTTGACGCAATATCATTTCTCTGTATTATAGTGATTCCTTCCTTTATTAACATAGCCACCCCACCTCCCCTCCCTTCCTGCCTGTCCTTCCTGATTGTTAAATAACCTGGTATGTTTAATTCCCAGTCATGGTCACCCTGCAGCCATGTTTCTGTAATGGCCACAAGATCATACCCATATGTAGTTATTTGTGCCGTTAACTCATTCATTTTGTTACGAATGCTGCATGCATTCAGATAAAGAACTTTCCAATATGTTTTTTGACACTTAGTTCCTGTTTTTTCCCCTTTTAGTACTTTACCTTTTACTCCATACCTTCTGTCCCTTCCTGACACATTCTGTTTTTTAATTCCCCCACTGCTACCTAAGTCTATGACCTTCACTGTTGTCATTTCTATTATTTGCTCTCTAGAAACCTCCCCCCCACTAATTAGTTTAAAGCCCTCTCTACAGCCCTAGTTATATGATTCGCCAGGACTCTAGTCCCAGCACTTGCCAAGTGGAGTCCGTCCCAATGGAACAGCTCCCTCCTGTCCCAGTTCTGGTGCCAGTGTCCCAAGCAGCAAAACCCATTTCTCCCACACCAGTCTTTGAGCCATGCATTTAACTTGTCAATTTTATTTATCCTAGCCAAATTCGCTCGTGGCTCAGGTAATAACCCAGAGATTATTACCCTTGAGGTTCTGTTTTTTAATTTGACCCCTAGCTGCTCATACTCCTTTAACAGAACCGTCTTCCTTGTCCTATCTACGTCATTTTGTACCAACATGGACCACGACAACTGGATCCTCCCCCTCCCACTCCAAGTTTCTTTCCAGCCCAGAAGAGATGTCCTTAACCCTGGCACCGGGCAGGCAACACAGCCTTCGGGACTCCCGCTTTTGACTGCAGAGAACCCTATCTATCACCCTAATGATACTATCCCCTACCACTACAACATTTTTTTTTACTCCCTCCACTTGAATGGCCCCCTGTACCACAGTGCTGTGGCCAGGTTGCTCATCCTCCCTGCAGTCCCCGCTCCCGCCTTCACAGGGAGTAAGAACCTCAATCCTGCTTGATAAGAGCAAGGGCTGCGGCTCCATCAACACTACCTCCTGGATCCCTGCGCCTGCCTCACTCGTAGTCACACCGTCCTGTCCCTGACCACAGACTACATCTGCATTAATTAATTTCATAGGTGTGACTGTTGTGTATGCACCTTTAAGAGAGAACTGATTTTATACTGCAGTAGCAGCAGTGACCACACCTGTATATAAAGCCATTGCAGGCTTCTGTACTTCAGTTTAAGCTTACCCTCTGTTCAGTAAATACCTGTTATTATTGTTCTCCTGCTGTCCGTGTATTATTGATACTCGGACACTACACTGGCGACGAGTAGGTTCGAACTCACCTGCAGTACTGCATCACCTCACGGGGATCTTTCCCTTAAAAGAAGCTTCTTGGAGGTCGAAGTCAGAGCAACGGGCGTCGACCGCGGGCAACCGCCCAGGGATCCATCGGAGTTTGGAGAATTGCAGGGGAGGCTGTGGAGAGCTGGGCTTGGCTCCCCAGTCAAGGTGTTCCAGCAAATCGTGCTGGTAGCAGGTAGTGCGCTGAACCTTCCGGACTGCGGCTGGCTCGAGCTCGATCGAGCGGCTCTGTAAAGGAGCCGTGCAGCGTCGTCAGGAGGAAAAGAGAGAGAGAGAGGGTGGAGCGCACAGGGCGCGGTCGGTGCTCAAGAACCGGGCAGCGTAGAGAAAATAAAACGAGGGGAAGGAAAAGTGAGACGCGCCGAAGCTGCGGGTCATCACCATTACCCTGTAGAACGCTAGAAGCAGCGTGGCAGCAAGGGGAAGAAGGAAAAGCACAGGAGGCGCCATTTTATTCCATTCGGGAAGAAGGAAAAACGCGGGAGGCGCCATTTTAATCCATTGTGGAAGAAGAAAAAGCGCGGGAGGCGCCATTTTAAACCACCCAAGATGCCAAAGAGTGGCAGTATCACTGCTTTCGACAACGAGGTAGAAGACTGGACCAAGTATGTGGAAAGAATTGAAGTGTACTGCAAGGCAAATGAGGTGGCCGATGGAAAGAAGGCGGCGGTATTATTAAATTTGATGGGCGCGAGAACGTAAGGCCTATTGCGGAATTTAATTACCCCAGCTAAACCAATGGAGAAAAGTATTGAAGAGATTGTTAATATCTTACAGGAACACCTAAACCCTACACCGCTGCTGATAGCAGAAAGATTCAAGTTCCAAAAAAGAAACCAGCACAAGGATGAGAGCAATGCTGACTATCTTACGGAACTACGCAAGTTATCGAAGCACTGCCAGTTCGGAGCAGGACTGGCAGACACCTTAAGGGATAAGTTTGTCTGCGGGCTCCAGAGTGAAGGAACCCAGAAACGACTACTTTCGGAAAAGGACCTGATGCTAGAACAGGCTTTCAGTGTGGCAGTATCCTACGAAGCAGCAGCACGGGGAGCTGCAGAAATACAATAGAAACCACAAGAATACAGCGCTAACGAAATGGCATATGGAGCAGAAAAGTGCTATCGCTGCGGCAGAACAACCCATGATAAGAAGGACTGCTGGTTTAAGGACAAAGTATGCAGGCAATGTGGGAAAATGGGACACATAGCAAGAGTCTGCAGGTCGGGAAAGAAAACCAACACTAAAAGAACTACTAAGGAAAAGTACAAGAAAGTAAAAAAAATGAGAGACAGTAGTTCGGAAGATCAGGAGAGTAATAATGACTCCGGGAGCAGGAGACCAAGTTGTCTAAAGTTACACAATGTGATCGCAAAGGAGGATCACCGAACCATTTGGGTCACCCTCATGATAGCAGGTTCCCAAGTAAAGATGGAATTGGACACAGGATCAGCCCTAACTGTCATGAATCGACGAGACTATGAGCGGCTATTCTCACACATACCCTTGAAGGACACGCCCATTGTATTGAAGACATACACAGGGCAAAAAGTCTACCCCAGAGGAAAAATAAGGGTGCCAGTTAAATACAACGGCAAGGAAACACAGAAACTGTATCTATATATACTACAAGATGGAGGACCACCATTATTGGGATGTGAATGGATCTGAAAAATACAATTGGATTGGCATTCCATTCAGGCGCTAACTGTGACTGACAAAAAGGTTGATGACGTCACACCTGGACGACTGTCAAAAATTCTAACTGACGCGAAAGAGGTGTTCCAACATGGACTTGGGACTCTAAAAGGAGTAACGGCAATGATAAAAATCGAAGATAACGCAAACCCAAAATTTTTTAAGGCCAGACCGGTACCGTACGCGATCCGCCCAGCCGTTGAAGCAGAGCTGGAGAGTCTGGAGCGTTTGGGTGTGCTGTCCAAGGTGGACTGGAGCGAGTGGGCCACACCCATCGTTGCTGTAATGAAGAAATCATTGAGCAGCACGCCTGGGGAGCCGAAGAAGGTTCGCATCTGTGGGGACTTCAAGATAACTGTGAACCCAGTCCTGCACACAGTACAATATCCACTTCCACGGATAGAAGATATTTTCGCCTCACTATCTGGAGGGAAACGCTAAATGAAGATTGGTCTGGCCCAAGGGTATCTACAAATGGAGGTGGAAGAAGCATCTAGGAAATACCTCACGATAAACACTAACAAAGGTCTTTACCAGTACAACCGACTGGTATTCGGGGTATCATCAGCCCCGGCTATTTGGCAGAGGGCGATGGAACAAGTCCTGCAAGGGATCCCAGGGACCCAGTGTTATTTGGACGACATCCTGGTTACGGGCGAAAATGACAGTGAACACCTTGCCAACCTAGAGCAGGTGCTCACTAGATTACAAGAATGTGGGCTACGAGCCAACCGCCCCAAATGCGAGTTCTTCAGGAGACAAATCTCGTATTGTGGCCACATGATTGATGAGGAAGGGTTGCATAAGTCCCCAGACAAGATTGAGGCTGTAGTCAAGGCTCCAGCACCGGAAAATGTGTCGCAACTGAGGTCGTTTCTCGGGTTGGTGAACTACTACCATAAGTTCTTGCCAAATTTATCTACACTTCTGCACCCACTGAATGCCCTGCTGCAAACTGGAGTAACATGGAAATGGAGTGATGAGTGTAAGTGTGCCTTTCAGAAATGTAAATGCCTAATCACTTCAAAAGAAGTATTGGCCCACTACAATCCAACACTACCGATTCGGTTGGCATGTGATGCATCTCCCTACGGCATTGAAGCGGTGCTGTCACACAAATTTCTTGACGGTTCAGAGAGGCCAATAGCCTTTGCGTCGCGCTCGTTAACCTCAGCCGAGCGTAACTACGCCCAGATTGACAGGGAGGCCCTCAGCCTGGTGTGGGGGGTGAAGAAGTTCAATCACTATCTGTACGGGCAGAAATTCACCCTACTGACTGATCATCAGCCTCTGGTCTCCATTTTTAACCCAAAGAAGGGCGTTCCGGTGATGACGGTGCAACGGCTGCAAAGATGGTCACTTTTCTTGGGGCACATCAGTACGACATAGAGTACAAGGGTACGAAACAGCATGGAAACGCTGATGGGCTGTCGCGCCTACCGTTGCCTATGGTGGAGGAAGCACCTGCAGTGGACCCTGTTGAGATATTCCATGCGACCATAGTCGAATGTCTACCTGTTACAAACTCAAGTATAGAGAAGGAAACCCGAAATGACCCGACACTCTCTCGGGTCTATGATTTGACGGTGAAGGGATGGCCAGCACATGGCGACTCACTGTTGCCAGCATTCTCGCCAAGGAGAGAACAGCTGTCAGTGTGCCGGGGGACCTTGATGTGTGGATCCCGAGTGGTAATTCCACCCAAGTTGAGAGATAGAGTGCTCAATGAGCTTCATGAGGGTCATCTGGGAGGGGTAAAAATGAAGAGCCTAGCCAGGGCGTTTGTGTGGTGGCTGGGAATCGAAAATGAAATCGAGGATATGACCAAGAGATGCACAGGATGCCAGAAGGTCCAAAACGCTCCACCACAGGCCCCGCTACACCCATGGGAGTGGCCCTCATCTCCATGGCAATGGGTACACATTGATTTTGCTGGTCCATTTATGGACTCAATGTTTCTAATTGCCGCGGGTGCCCATTCGAAATGGCCAGAAGTCATCAAAATGTCCTCCACCACCACAGAGAAAACTATTGCAGTTCTACGGACCATCTTCGCCAGGAATGGCTTGCCAGAACAGATTTGCTCTGACAATGGGCCACAGTTTGTGTCTGAGGATTTCCGGAGGTTTCTGAGGAATAATGGGGTGAAACATTACACATCTGCCCCATATCATCCAGCCACAAATGGATTGGCTGAGAGGTTTGTTCAGACCTTTAAAAAGGCAATAAAGGCGATGTATAACAACGACATACCACTACAACACAAGGTGGATAATTTCTTGTTTGCTTACCGGAATGCGACACATGCAGTCACCAACCAAGCTCCAGCCATAATGTTCTTCAACCGAAGGCAAAGATGTCGCCTGGATTTGCTCAAACCAAACATAAGACGAGATGTTGAGGATAAGCAATTCCAGCACATCAATGAGAAGCCAACCAGGAGCTTCAAGATAGGGCAACCAGTCTTGGCCCGCGACTACCGAACAGAAAAATGGCAGCCAGGAACGATATGCACACAGCAGGGACCACTAATGTACACAGTGGACGTTGGAGAGAGCATCGTGAGACGCCATGCTGACCAGATTCTAGAGTCACAGGAACAAGCCAAACCCATACAACGAGCAGGTGCCCCTGGTAATGAACCCGAAGTACATATTGCGTCTACCTCAGAATCAGTGGTATTGGAAGCTGATGAACCAATCAATGACAATGAGCCAGAATCGACTCCGCCGCAAGAACAGGATACTCGAGAAAGGCGCTATCCAGTCAGGATCAGGACGCCTCCTCAAAGACTGAACTTATAAATGATTATTTCAGTTGATGTATATAGTACAGAGAAAATTGTAATTGTAATTAGTTATTTTTTAGTTGTTAAATGAATGTTATGTACTGTTTATCTAAAAGGGGAGGAATTGTTGTTTATGTACCTTTAAGAGAGAACTGATTTTATACTGCAGTACCGGCAGTGACCACACCTGTATATAAAGCCATAGCAGGCTTCTGTACTTCAGTTTAAGCTTACCCTCTGTTCAGTAAATACCTGTTATTATTGTTCTCCTGCAGTCCGTGCATTATTGATACTCGGACACTACAGTGACCACCTCCTGAAACACAGAGTCCAGGAACTTCTCCCCCTCCCTGATGTGTTGCAGTGTCTGAAGCCGAATGTGCAGCGAAACTAGCACACACACCCAGTGAGAGTGCCCTCGGCCCCGACAGCTCTGACACTGTAATGCTCGCGCAACGGCAGCAACGTGCACCACCGCAGCAACAGTGTGGAAACTGCGGATCTCGTTCACATGCTACCAGAGCACAGAATTGCCCCGCGTGCGGCCAAGCCTGTCGCAATTGTGGAAAACAAAATCACTTTGCCAATGTCTGCCGCTCTGCCCCTGTTGCTACAAATGAACACTCTGTCCTCAAGCAGTTGGCCTATAATTCACAACGTGAGCTCCGGGCCAGTAGTGGCTTTCAAGTCATGCACAATTAACCTGAATGATGTGTGCATCCCTCTGTTGTTGGACACCGGTGCCAGTGTCTCACTGCTGAATGTGGACATATTCAAATGCTTTTTCAGCTCCCTGCCACTCTCTGCGCCCTCCACTGCCCTTTGTGGGTATGGTAATTAGAAAATTGGACTAGTGGGCTCAGTCAACCTCACTGTATGCTATGGAACAAAAGTTTTGCCAGATTTTTGTTTTCATGTGGCACGCCAAGGAGCTAACCTGATGGGACTGGTTCTTTTCACTGACCTGGGTTTTTCTCTCTTGGACACCGGCGTGTCTGCGATTCTGCACGTCGCCTCACCATGGTGCCAAATATGGCCAGCACTCTTCGAGGGTCTGGGCTGCCTGACTGCCTTCACCCACCAGCCCATGGTTGACTCTACTGTTACCCCTGTCATTCAGCCACTGTGCCGCATCCCGCTTGCTCTCCGTGATGGGGTCACAGCTGAACTAAAGCAGCTACTGGAAGCTGGCATCATTGAACCAGTTGATGCCTCCACATGGGTCGCCAACCTGGTGGTTGCAACGACAAGGTCAGGTGGTCTACGCATCTGTGTCAATCTTCGAGCAGTGAATAAGGCCGTAATCCCTGACAAATATCCACTGCCCACGTCAGAGGAACTCACAGCGCAGTTCTATGGTTCCATCCTGTCCTCGAAACTGGACCTTCGACAGGGCTATCTATAGGTTCCCCTCCACCCCAGCAGCAGGGACCTCACTGCTTTTGTGACGCATGCTGGTGTCTTTCGGTACACCAGGATGCCATTTGGACTTAGCTCTGCACCCAGCTGCTTCCAAAAGGTGATGGGCTCGCGGGCATTCCTGGGGTGGCCATCTACCTGGATGACATCGTCGTGCATGGGCCCTCGACCTCCACTCACAACGAACGCCTTCACAGAGTTTTCGCGGCTCTAGCAAAACACAAGCTCACACTGAATGGCGAAGTGTGTCTTTGCTGTTTCAGAGATCGAATTTGTGGGGTTTTGGTTGTTGGCTGACGGTATATCCCCACTCCAGTCAAACTTGGATGCCATTCACAGCATCCCAGAACCCAGCTCTGCAGCACAGGTTGCCTCCTTCCTTGGCATGACTGGGTACTACCTGAAGTTTTTGCCCCAGTACTCAGCCACCACAGCCCCACTGCGCCAGCTCCTGCGAAAGGATGAGCCCTGGGTGTGGTCACAAGCCTGTACGGAAGCTGTTCGCCTCCTCAAATCGCAGCTCACATCACCACCAGTGTTGGCTCACTTTGACGTCGCCAGCCCCACCCTCATCACCTGCGACGCGTCCGCTGCAGCTGTGGGGGCGGTGTTATCGCAGATACAGAATGGAGTGGAGAAGCCAATCGCCTTTGCCTCCCGAGCCCTTAGCCCCACTGAACAGAAGTACTCAGGAGGCGAGCGTGAGGCACTGGCGTGCGTCTGGGCATGTGAGCGGTGGCACCTGTACACGTATGGCCGTGTCTTCACCCTGCGAACTGATCACCAGGCTCTCACTGCCCTGCTGTCGACATCCGGCATGGGCCACAGACCACTGCGTCTACACTGCTGGTCTGACCGCCTGCGCCAATATAATTTCAGTCTCCAGTTCACACCAGGACGTGGCAATGTTGTTGCAGATCTGCTCTCCCGCACTGTCTCTGCCCCAGCCCCACTCGTCGGGTCTGAACATGTGGAACAGGATATTGTCCAGATGCTGCACACGCCTCTCCAAACCACAGTCTCTCTCCAGGAGCTCAAAGAGGCCTCTGAACAGGATCCGGCCCTCTCCCAGCTGTGCACCTTCATCAGAGATGGCTGGCCTCGCAAGGTGCCTGAGGAACTGTCTGCCTACTCCAGAGTTAAAGAGGAGCTCTCCTGCTGGAATGACTCCTGTGTTGCACGTGGGCTCTGCACTGTGGTCCCAAGTGCCCTTCGTGCGCGTGTTTTATCCATGGCGCATGAGGGCCACTTGAGCATAGTGAAGCTCAAACAACGATGCCGAGACCTAGTGTGGTGGCCGGGCATCGACAGGGAAATCGAGGCCCTGGTCAAGGACTGTGCAGCCTGCCTTGTAAGTGGCAAGACTGGCCACCAAGCTCCTCCACCCCTGCAACCCCTTGCCTGGCCCTCTCAGCCCTGGGAGCACCTGCAGCTGGACGTCTGTGGGGAGATCCATGGTGTCCCCCACCATCAACGGTTCCTAGTGGTGACCTATGAACTGCACTCAAAATGGCCAGAGGTCACTGCCGTGGGCTCCGTCACCTCTCGGGTCATCATCGATATCCTTGAATCCCTCTTCTCCCGCTGGGGGCATCCAAAGGCCATCACCACAGACAATGGCCCCCAAATGGTCTCTTCGGAACTCTCCTCTTACCTTGAGAGCAAGGGCATCCGTCACATACGCACAGCGTACTACCACCCCAAGTCAAATGGGGGGGGGTGGAGCGTTTTAACCAGACACTGAAAAATGGCCTCAGAGCACACCTATCCCAGGGGTGAGCGTTTGACAAGGCCCTCCTCCACACACTGCTGCACTACAGAGCCTCCCAGCATTCCACTACAGGGGTCTCACCCGCATCCCTCATGCTAGGCCGTGAGCTCATGCTGCCCCTTGGCAGGCTCCGCCCCTCACTAGCTCAGAGCCCTGCTCCATGGGCTCAAGCCACAGTCGCTAGACAGCAGGAGAAGATGAAACTCCGCTTCGATCAGTCGAAGAGGGCCAAGGCGCCCAACATCTCAGTCTCTGATTGGGTCAGAGTCCGCAGGCCTCACCGCAACAATAAGATGGCCTCATTCTGGTCCTCCCCTCTCCAAATCAGCCGCCAACTTGGACCAGCCACTTTCTGCCTCACTGACCGCTCTCGGTGGCATGCCAGCCGCCTTCGGAAGGTGCCAGCACCCCCTGATGCGGGATTATACGGGCCTATTCCCCAAGCCTTGCTCCCAGAGTGGCGGGATGCACATGTGGCTCAGCCAGCCAACCCTCAAGCAGATATTTTGCCTCAGCCTGCTCCTCACCAGTCCCCACTTCGGCCTGCTCTTCACCAGTCCACACCTCGGCCTGTTCGTACACATTCTCGCCCTGGCCACCTACAGGACTTTGTCACTACATTTCCTGTTTGAAATTCTGTGAGGGGGGAGGAAATGTTATGTCTGACATTGGTGATAGGTACTCGATTGCCTTGGCCTGAGCACATGGAGTTTGATGGTGCTGTTATCGTTGTATTGTGTCTGACATTGGATATAGGTATTCGATTGCTTTTGCCTGAGTGTTTTTGGATCAGCCATTAAAAGCAACATGAACTGAGCTCTGCATACAGCCTCTGGATTATCTTTGCAAACGCAACAGGGGCTTGTTGAGCTCTATTCAAATTCCCTATGTACCTTGTGTTAAAGGCTGGCTTTATGTTTCTGGTGTTGGTCATGTGACTGAGCCATCTTCAAAGTCTGGGATTCTTCTCATTAAAGTAATTGTAAAGTACTACGACCTGATTATGTCAGTTTAAGTTATTTGTAGAATATAACCGAATCTGCCCAACAGGAAACTAACTGGATTGGGTGTAGCGCTGGATTCGCACCCCAAAGTCGATGGAGGGTAATATTGGGCAGAGTATAGAACCAGCGCTCCACCCAATCCCGTGGGTTTCCCGCTTCGCGTGTTAGGTTAAAATTACCCTCATAATATTATGTTTTTACTGTAAGTAAATACAGTGTTTGCATTAGAAGTGGAAAAATGCCCCCAAGTCATTTCCAGATCTAAATTGCTCCAAAATGATCAAGCCTATTCTTTAAATCTCACCTTTGCCCTTTTCTTGTAATGGTGTTGCGACAGATAATACCTCAAGCTGGCTAGAAAACTCGTTGCACCATGAAAGCTGTATGACTGCAGTATGTTTGGTTGAAATAAATAGTATTGATTACTTTATTTGCTGGAGCAACATATTTTAATAATTGAAATCCATTAGATTTATGGGATATTAAATGGAAAGTTCAGTGAAATCAAAGCAAATTGCTTTCCATTTTATTTTTTTGGTGATTCTCACATTCCAGTTGTTATCTGAAGGTGAATGAGCCAACCTCAAACTGAGCCAAATAGAAAAAGGCAAATCACTCTGGTGAGGAGCTCTGGTCGACTCTCAAACTGGTAATTTCAAATTGTGTGTGAGGTTCATTGGGTTGTTGGCTGGTTCCCGGGCTCAACAAAATATACAGCGAGTCATCAATACACTACATGCGGAAGGACTAGAGCCATGATCCCTTGATTTTTTTCTTTTTTCTTTTAACTGACTGTGGACATAGGATTTTCCCTATGAACTGTCAGTAGATGCAAATGACTGAAAAAACATGAGTGTTGGGATAAAATAAAGTAATAATTGAAAGCCTTTTATTTTTTGCTTTTTAACTTTTTTTAAGTGGCCATTTTTTTAGTCAACTGTGATGCATTTTGGTGTTGAATAGTGATTTTGGCAGCTATGCTTCACATGTGATCAGCTTTATGAACTATAGCATGCTAATTCCAATATGTCAAGTACTTTAAAACTAAAGAGAATGGTTTGCTTAGCATCTTTTTCATGAATATGGCATCCTTTTAAAATTCAGACATCAGACTCAGTTTTGAATTTACAAACACCAAGGCCGGAATTTTCCCACTGCTGTGCATGCGGGATTAGAGGTGGGTCGGGAGTAAAATTCACAATAAATCCCGCCTCCTCACGCCTTTAACTCGTCTCGTGCGCATTTGCCAGCGCAGCACGGACACAAATGGCAGAGGCGGGCGACCTAATTTAGCTCAATAATACTTTGCTGTCAGACCCTTAACTGTCTTTTTAACCAGACCTTTTGAATTCAACTGCATGACCATGGGAATCACGCAGCTCGGGAACCATGTCTGTTAAGCTGAGGCGGAAGCTCAGTGGCCATTGATCAAGATCATTGCTGCAGAGCATGGAAAGCACAATAAATAGTCGCACATGACACCTGCTTACTTGTCCAAGGGAAAGGCTCTTGCTGAGTGGATTTTGAGCACAGATTTAGGTGTCTACAGTTTGCAAATCTTTTCTGCAAATTCAGAAGCCACTATCACACTATTGACAGATTAGTTCTCTAATCGCTACTGGACCTGCAATCTATTGCATCAGCATGTATGCGATTTATACTGTCTCACCTTGGTCCTCTGAATCGGACAGGGATGAGCCCCAACACCAGCAGCAGCAACAACACCAACAGCCTTCTCAACCACCTGATGCTCCACAGGACAGAGGGCATCAGCACAGGGCTGCACCACACCAGAGGGGATACCCCCAACACAGGGTATACAGGGAGAGGATGAGCTTCCTCAACATGACTGCAGTGCCAAAGGAGGCTCAGGCTATCACGCCAGGTCGTCACAGACATTTACAGCTTGCTGGAGCAAGACCTGCAACCCAGAGGGCCTGATGGACATGCCTTACCAGTGGCTGTCAAAGCAACCAGCGCCCTCAACTGCTTCACCTCTGGCTCATTCCAGGGATCTGCAGCAAACATTTGCGGCATCTCACAGTCGACCATCCACAGATGCATCACACAGGTCACCGATGCCATGTTTGACATGTCAATCAATTATGTCAACTTTGCCACTGATGAAGCTAGTGTTACTGAGCGGGCGCTGGGCTTTGCACACGTGTCCAACAGGGCACCCCATCATCACCCAGGATTTTGTCAACCGCAAGGGCTTCCACTTCCTCAATGTGCAGTTGGTCTGCAACCATAGGAAGATCATTATGCATGTGTGTGCCAAATTCCCTGGCAGCTGTCATGACTCTTTCATCCTGTACCAGTCCACCCTCGCTCAGCTCTACGCACCACCAAACACAATTACCGGCTGGCTGCTTGGAGACAAGAACTATCCACCGAAGATGTGGCTCATGACACCCTTGAGGAGGCCAAGTACTGAGGATCGTTATAATGAAAGCCACGTGTCCACCAGACGTGTCATAGAGCAAACAATCGGCATGCTGAAAATGTGCTTCAGATGCCTTGACAGATCTGGAGGAGCCTTTCAGTACGCACCAGCCAGGGTCTCCAGCATCATCGTCTGCTGCACGCTGCACAACATAGCGCAGCAACAAAGATTAGAGCTGCGTGAGGAGCAAGGTGCAGAGCGCACAGCCTCTACAGAGAAGGAGGAGAAGCATCAGCTGGAAGACGAGGAGGAGGAGCAAGAGGAACTTGAGGTCTAGATGCCAGTAGCAGTGGAGCACATTGCTGCCCGGGAGGCCAGGGATGGCCTCATCATGGCCAGATTTACTTAACTTCCTGCTTTACACCCATATGGCTGTGCCAGGTCTCTTTTCCCCCCGCCCCCCCCAAAAAAACAACAACACCATAAAGCATCCCTACAATGACCAAGCCATTGCTTTCACACTGACCCCCATAGCTGGAAGTAACATTATGTCTGACCATTCACTCCAACTCATTAAGCCACTTCCAAAGTACCATATCAAAATGGGAATGACCAGAAACTGGTGAAAATAAATAGTTTTACATGTGTCCTAACATTAACGGAACCTTAACAATAACTTCTTTAAACACTCCATTTGCTTACCCTTGTGCATCTACTTCTGTGTCATTATCCGTTTATGCGTGCTTGTAGAGGCAGCCTGCTCACTTCCTGCTGCAACTGCGTAGACACTTTTGGCGGACGTCCTCTTGGTTTTGGGCTGTGATGGCTCCGCCAAAGTCTATTGCTCCTGTGACTGTGCAGGGGCAGACTTGGCCATCACGATTCAAGGAGGCATCTGGGGCTCTGATGGCGAGCGTGGAGGCGGGTGTCAACGGGGAAGAAGTGTCAGCGCTTTGAGAGGTGCCCCCACTTCCATGTCTCCTCATCCCTCTCATGGGCCAACCGCACTTCACTGCTAGCAAGGACCTGGAGAGCACCTTGAAGCACAGCAGTGTGGCCATGAGGACTGATGTCTACATTGACATTCCTCCTAGAGAAGGAGGTCTATGAGCCTCTGCCATCTGTTCTCCATAGATAGCATATGCTCCTGTGAGTGACACATTAGCTGCTCCATGTAGGTGGCCATCCTTTCCATGGACGAGCCTACAGTCGCCACCGCCTGCGGCATGGTGGTGCTCATGTTGGAGATGGACTCCTCCATTCTCTGCACATTTTCAGACATCGCAGTCGCAAAACCTGTCAAGTGCCTCCTGCACTCCTTGCTGCACTGCCAGGATCACCCTCTTTCTTGATGGCCTCTGATACGGAGCGTCTGCATGCAGCTGAGCAGAGCTGGAGCATCCCGCACCCTCCGGCGAGGAGTCTCCACTGCTGTCTCTGTCTCCACCATCTCCTCTTGCTCACTTTTGACTTCTGAGACACCAGGTGACAACATTACTCTATCTCATTTATGACCCACCAAGGTGTGTGT
Source organism: Somniosus microcephalus (assembly GCF_052327205.1). NCBI lineage: Eukaryota > Metazoa > Chordata > Chondrichthyes > Squaliformes > Somniosidae > Somniosus > Somniosus microcephalus. The sequence goes on from NC_141001.1 coordinate 85,265,104, forward strand.
ATCTGCACTGGTGCTGGGTGCGCTTGGGTCTGGTGACAGTGCAAACTCGGAGGCTGGAGGCTCCTCTGAGGAGTAGTCTTCCTCTTCCTTCTGAAGGGTGGGGGTGGCTCTTGATGGACCTATGGCAGAGTAAAGAGATGAGTTACATATGTCATATGAAGAATGGGTACAGATACCGTTATGCACATGATGCCATTCATTGGCTGCTGACATCAGTCCCCATATGAGTGACTGATGTATGAGATGTAATTCTGTCATCAGGTTGCTGAGAGGTCCCCCTCTCTCCATCTCCCACTGCCAGCTGCTCTGCAACTTCTGAGCCCTCCAGGGCAGCCTCCTCTGCTGCTGTCAAAGTGACAAAGCATGGATGGCCACCTCTGGTTCTCTCCCTCCCCCTGTTATTGTGGACTCTCTTCTTCAGCAATGAGGGAAAGAAGAGCAGTTTGAGTGAGAGTGATGGCATGAGTGTAAGGAATGTGTGGGTAACATCTTTAGAGGGCGACTATGAGGGAGTGTGGTGCCAATGCAAAGTGGCCTCCTTGTGTGTTGTCAGTTGGTATGATTGCACTAGTGAGTGTGAGGGATGGTTAGTCAGAGGGGGGTTTGACTAATGATGTGCAGGAGTAGGCTTGGGAAGGCACAGTTGTAGTGTCTGGGTATCAATAATACTCAGACTGCAGGAGAACAATAAAACAGGTATTTACTGAACAGAGGGGAACTCAAGACTGAAATACAGAAGCCTGCTATGGCTTTATATACAGGGGTGGTCACTGCCGGTACTGCAGTATAGAATCAGTTCTTCTCTTAAAGGTACATACACAACAATTCCCCCCCTTTTAGATAAAGAGTACATAACATTCATTTAACAACTAAATAATAACTAATTACAATTACAATTTTCTCTGTACTATATACATCAACTGAAATAATCATTCATAAGTTCAGTCTTTGAGGAGGCTTCCTGATCCTGACTGGATAGTGCCTTTCTCGAGTATCCTGTTCTTGCGGCGGAGTCGATTCTGGCTCATTGTCATTGGTTGGTTCGTCAGCTTCCAATACCACTGCTTCTGAGGTAGACGCAATCTGTACTTCGGGTTGATTACCAGGTGCACCTGCTCGTAGTATGGGTTTGGCTTGTTCCTATGACTCTAGAATCTGGTCAGCATGGCATCTCACGATGCTCTCTCCAACGTCCACTGTGTACATTAGTGGTCCCTGCTGTGTGCATATCGTTCCTGGCTGCTATTTTTATGTTCGGTAGTCGCGTGCCAAGACTGGTTGCCCTATCTTGAAGCTCCTGGTTGGCTTCTCATTTATGTGCTGGAATTGCTTATCCTCAACATCTCATCTTATGTTTCATTTGAGCAAATCCAGGCGACATCTTTGCCTTTGGTTGAAGAACATTATGGCTGGAGCTTGGTTGGTGACTGCATGTGTCGCATTCCGGTAAGCAAACAAGAAATTATCCACCTTGTGTTGTAGTGGTATGTCATCATTATGCATTGCCTTTATTGCCTTTTTAAAGGTCTGAACAAACCTCTCAGCCAATCCATTTGTGGCTGGATGATATGGGGCAGATGTGTAATGCTTCACCCCATTATTCCTCAGAAACCTCCGGAAATCCTCTGACACAAACTGTGGCCCATTGTAGGAGCAAATCTGTTCTGGCAAGCCATTCCTGGCGAAGATGGTCCGTAGGACTGCAATAGTTTTCTCCGTGGTGGTGGAGGACATTTTGATGACATCTGGCCATTTCGAATGGGCATCCACAGCGATTAGGAACATTGAGTCCATAAATGGACCAGCAAAATCAATGTGTACCCGTTGCCATGGAGATGAGGGCCACTCCCATGGATGTAGCGGGGCCTGTGGTGGAGCGTTTTGGACATTCTGGCATCCTGTGCATCTCTTGGTCATATCCTTGATTTCTTTATCGATTCCCGGCCACCACACAAACGCCCTGGCTACGCTCTTCATTTTTACCCCTCCCAGATGACCCTCATGAAGCTCATTGAGCACTCTATCTCTCAACTTGGGTGGAATTACCACTCAGGATCCACACATCAAGGTCCACCGGCACACTGACAGCTGTTCTCCCCTTGGCGAGAATGCTGGCAACAGTGAGTCGCCATGTGCTGGCCATCCCTTCACCGTCAAATCATAGACCCGAGAGAGTGTCGAGTCATTTCGGGTTTCCTTCTCTATACTTGAGTTTGTAACAGGTAGACATTCGACTATGGTCGCATGGAATATCTCAACAGGGTCCACTGCAGGTACTTCCTCTAACGTAGGCAACGGTAGGTGCAACAGCCCATCAGCGTTTCCATGCTGTTTTGTACCCTTGTACTCTATGTCGTACTGATGTGCCCCTAGAAAAAGTGACCATCTTTGCAGCCGTTGCGCCGTCATCACCGGAACGCCCTTCTTTGGGTTAAAAATGGAGACCAGGGGCTGATGATCAGTCAGTAGGGTGAATTTCTGCCCGTGCAGATAGTGATTGAACTTCTTCACCCCCCACACCAGGCTGAGGGCCTCCCTGTCAATCTGGGCGTAGTTATGCTCGGCTGAGGTTAACGAGCACGACGCAAAGGCTATTGGCCTCTCTGAACCGTCAAGGAATTTGTGTGACAGCACCGCTCCGATGCCGTAGGGAGACGCATCACATGCTAACCGAATCGGTAGTGTTGGATTGTAGTGGGCCAATACTTCTTTTGAAGTGATTAGGCATTTACATTCCTGAAAGGCACGCTTACACTCATCACTCCATTTCCATGTTACTCCAGTTTGCAGCAGGGCGTTCAGTGGGTGCAGAATTGTAGATAAATTCGGCAAGAACTTATGGTAGTAGTTCACCAACCCGAGGAACGACCTCAGTTGCGACACATTTTCCGGTGCTGGAGCCTTGACTACAGCCTCAATCTTGTCCGGTAACTTATGCAACCCTTCCTCATCAATCATGTGGCCACAATACGAGATTTGTCTCCTGAAGAACTCGCATTTGGGGTGGTTGGCTCGTAGCCCATATTCCTGTAATCTCGTGAGCACCTGCTCCAGGTTGGCAAGGTGTTCACTGTCATTTTCGCCCGTAACCAGGATGTCGTCCAAATAACACTGGGTCCCCGGGATCCCTTGCAGGACTTGTTCCATCGCCCTCTGCCAAATAGCCGGGGCTGATGCTACCCCGAATACCAGTCGATTGTACTGGTAAAGGCCTTTGTGAGTGTTTATCGTGAGGTATTTCCTAGATGCTTCTTCCGCCTCCATTTGTAGATACGCTTGGGCCAGATCAATCTTTGTAAAGCGTTTCCCTCCAGATAGTGAGGCGAAAATATCTTCTATCCGTGGAAGTGGATATTGTACTGTGTGCAGGACTGGGTTCACAGTTACCTTGAAGTCCCCACAGATGCGAACCTTCTTCGGTTCCCCAGGCGTGCTGCTCAATGATTTCTTCATTACAGGAATGATGGGTGTGGCCCACTCGCTCCAGTCCACCTTGGACAGCACACCCGAATGCTCCAGACTCTCCAGCTCTGCTTCAACGGCTGGGCGGATCGCGTAAGGTATCGGTCTGGCCTTAAAAATTTTGGGTATGCGTTATCTTCGATTTTTATCATTGCCGTTACTCCTTTTAGAGTCCCAAGTCCTTGTTGGAACACCTCTTTCACGTCAGTTAGAATCTTTGACAGTCATCCAGGTGTGACGTCATCATCCTTTTTATCAGTCACAGTTAGCGCCTGAATGGAATGCCAATCCAATTGTATTTTTTGGATCCATTCATGTCCCAATAATGGTGGTCCTCCATCTGGTAGTATATATAGATACAGTTTCTGTGTTTCCTTGCCGTTGTATTCAACTGGCACCCTTATTTTTCCTCTGGGGTAGACTCTTTGCCCCGTGTATGTCTTCAATACAATGGATGTGTCCTTCAAGGGTATGTGTGAGAATAGCCGCTCATAGTCTCGTCGATTCATGACAGTTAGGGCTAATCCTGTGTCCAATTCCATCTTTACTGGGGACCCTGCTATCATGAGGGTGACCCAAATGGTTCGGTGATCCTCCTTTGCGATCACGTTGTGTAACTTTAGACAACTTAGTCTCCTGCTCCCGGAGTCCTTATCACTCTCCTGATCTTCCGAACTACTGTCTGTCTATTTCATTACTTTCTTGTACTTTTCCTTAGTAGCTCTTGTAGTGTTGGTTTTCTTTCCCGACCTGCAGACTCTTGCTATGTGTCCCATTTTCCCACATTGCCTGCATACTTTGTCCTTAAACCAGCAGTCCTTCTGATCATGGGTTGTTCTGCCGCAGCGATAGCACTTTTCTGCTCCATACACCATTTCGTTAGCGCTGTATTCTTGTGGTTTCTATTGTATTTCCGCAGCTCCCCGTGCTGCTGCTTCGTAGGATACTGCCACGCTGAAAGCCTGTTCTAGCATCAGGTCCTTTTCCGAAAGTAGTCGTTTCTGGGTTCCTTCACTCTGGAGCCCGCAGACAAACTAATCCCGTAAGGTGTCTGCCAGTCCTGCTCCGAACTGGCAGTGCTTCGATAACTTGCATAGTTCCGTAAGATAGTCAGCATTGCTCTCATCTTTGTGCTGGTTTCTTTTATGGAACTTGAATCTTTCTGCTATCAGCAGTGGTGTAGGGTTTAGGTGTTCCTGTAAGGTATTAACAATCTCTTCAAAACCTTTCTCCATTGGTTTAGCTGGGGTAATCAAATTCCGCAATAGGCCGTACGTTCTCGCGCCCATCAAATTTAATAATACCGACGCCTTCTTTCCATCGGCCACCTCATTTGCCTCGCAGTACACTTCAATTCTTTCCACATACGTGGTCCAGTCTTCTACCTCATTGTCGAAAGCAGTGATACTGCCACTCTTCGGCATCTTGGGTGATTTAAAATGGCGCCTCCCGCGCTTTTTATTCTTCCCCAATGGAATAAAATGGCGCCTCCCGCGCTTTTCCTTCTTCCCCAATGGAATAAAATGGCGCCTCCCGTGCTTTTCTTTCTTCCCCTTGCTGCCACGCTGCTCCTAGCATTCTACAGGGTAATGGTGGTGACCCGCGGCTCCGGCGCTTATCACTTTTCCTTCCCCTCGTTCTATCCTCTCCACGCTGCCCAGTTCTTGAGCACCGACCGCGCCCTGTGCGCTCCACCCTCTCTCTCTCTCTTCCTCCCAACGACGCTGCACGGCCCCTTTGCAGAGCCGCTCAATCGAGCCCGAGCCCGCCGCAGTCCGGAAGGGTCAGCGCACTACCTGCTACCAGCACGACTTGCTGGAACACCTCGACTGGGGAGCCAGGCCCAGCTCTCCACAGCCTCCCCTGCAACTCTCCGATGGATCCCTGGGCGGTTGCCCGCGTTCGACGCCCGCTGTTCTGACATCGACCTCCAAGAAGCTTCTCTTCAGGGAAAAGATCCCCGTGAGGTGATGCAGTACTGCAGGTGAGTTCAAACCTGCCCGTCGCCAGTGTAGTGTCCGAGGATCAATAATACTCAGACTGCAGGAGAACAATAAAACAGGTATTTACTGAACAGAGGGGAACTCAAGACTGAAATACAGAAGCCTGCTATGGCTTTATAGACAGGGGTGGTCACTGCCGGTACTGCAGTATAGAATCAGTTCTTCTCTTAAAGGTACATACACAACAACAGTGATGGGGATGTGATGCTAGGCACAGCATGATGAAGTTGAGTGTGGCTTTGCACTCACCTTTCCTGATCTCATGAGATCATTGAAGCACTTCCGGCACTGCACTCGGGTCCTCCTCACCACATCCCCGGTGTTGAGCTCCTCTGCAATTTGGAGCTAGGCTCTTTTAGTCTCCTGTGGAGGTCTCTTGTGCCCATCAGCAGGGAAGAGGACCTCCCTGTGTGCTCTGACTCCCTCCACAAGAATTTGTAGGGAGTCATTGAAAACCTGGGTGTAGCCCTCTGTCTCTGTGAAGCCATCTCTGCAAGGCTGGGCAATAACCAGATAATGATATGTACTGCTTGCACACTCCTAGATGAACCTACAAATGCAATGTAGCCAAGGCTGCTTAAATATTCCCGCTGGAAGTGAGTCATCGATGACCTCATCAAACCCGTACCATTTAATAGGGCCGGGTTATGCACAGGCCTGCCTTAATAGGTGCCACTAACGGAAAGTTGCTCTGAGGAGCGGGATGAAAAGAAGAACGGTGTCCCGACCCGCCATGCTGACCGCCTGCACCCGACCCACCCAGGTAATGAAAATTCTGACCCTAAATTTACCAACCCTCCAAACTCAATGTCAAAATTCACATCAGTCTAATATCTAATATTTTTGTAGAAATTCATAAATGTTTGGGGACTTTCTATTCTCTCTCTCTCTCTCTCTGCTGTAACCTCATAACTGTTTCCTGTTGCTTTAATATTTTCCGGGCACGGATAGCAAGCAAGATACTAAAGGATTTACAAGAGGAGAAGCCTCATGTAATGAGACAGCCAGAGAGTCTGTTTCTGTTGAGTGAGAGAGAGGACCAAACATCAAAAGATTGGTATCAATAGTGACAAATACAGAGATAAAAAATATAACTGCTGTTAAATTTGGGAACCCAACCATTATTGACTTGGATTACATTAATGTAATCATTTCACAGCAGTAATGTTGATTTATGTCTTGATTGACTGCAATGCAGTTTTATTAGACATGCATATCCACGCTAAGTGCTACTCTCAGAATTTTCCTGATGGGAAGAACTGTACTAGCCTGAAGTAAGTGCTGTGCTCTTCAAACACACGGGATCAAATCTGATTTAGCCCATCTCCTTAATGGCCAGCATAACTAACATGCGCATGGTTTGTTATCCACATATGTTTTGGGACCTCGGGCACAAATGATGCAACTTTGGTTCTGAACTGCATTATTAGTATCATAAGTCACACGATTAGCAGAGATGCTGTGGCTACATCGGTGCATAATTTCAATACTTGTTGGGGGAGGAGAGCGTGAAAGTGTTGTAGTTCTGGATCAGGCACTGGAATGTGGGACATAAGTCCGATATGGCAGAGGTACTAAATTCTGATCGATAGGTCTGCCCCTAAAATGGTGCATGTTGTAAATGACAGGATAAGAAGGGATAAAGTTGCTGTCCCTGAAATTCTGTCATTTACACCAAAAGTGCCCTGACTTAAACTTGCAGGAAAGTGGGGTCAATTACCTGCATGACTTGTCAAACCAGGAGGTAGTTGAGTTCACAAACTTTGAATGTCCACAAACTTGGTGTGAAGCATTAGCTTTGATTGAAATGATTCGAAAAATCTTTTCTCCGATGTGCTTGGAAAAAAGGATTCTGCGAGGTGTCTTTCAACAGTTCCAGGTAGGGAAATCTTTTGCTTCCCACCCTTCTACCATGGAGCACTTACCATGGGGTTCACTATGAGCAGTCTCATATATGTCCTAAAAATGGAGGCAAAACAAGGAGTAGGAGAAAGAGGAAATAGCTTAGGATGAAGCTAAAAAGACTCCTAGGAGTCTTGGTAGACTTGACACTAAACATGTCCAATGAATGCAGAGCAGCAATTAAGAAAGCCAATAGGGTGTTGAACTTCATAACTAACACAATAGAATATAAGTAAGACCAGGTAATAATCAAACTTTATAGTGCGCTGGTCAGACTGAATCTTGAATACTCCATGCAGTCTGGTTGCCTAGCAATAAGGGAGTCTTTCAAGGTATAGAGGCAGTGCAGGCACGAGGCTGATTGCCAGGTCAAGGATCTGAGTTATGGGAAACGACTGGAGAAAGTTGGGCTCCTCAGCCTGGAGAGGACACACCTGAGACGTGATCTTGTAGAGGTATGTGGAATATTGAGCTCAGTATACGCTACTGCTACAAAGCCCATTTGTTAACAGGCTTCTCCACAGAGACTGATCTGAGACACCAGATGTACTTTGGTACAATGCGTCCCATCTGTACGAAGCACAAAGCCTAACATGTTCGAACGTGTGTCATGGTGTAGTTCATGCCGTATTCTGTAAGTGATCCTACTTTGATCAATAAAGAGTGACCATTTATTCTAAATAGATTGAGCATGGATGACGGTGCAGCATAATGCTAAAATCCCAGGGGATTACTACTGTAGGCCTGCTATGTTCTGCCTTCGCTGCTCTTGATTTAGCCATCAAAGTAATGAAGGCTCCATGAATCTTCAGTAGCCGGGTTGTGTCCTGTATTTTACTCAGAGAAAATAAAAATTGCATCCATGTAGTAAAATGGAGCTCTGTTCTTCATTATTCCTTTGAGAAAACGAAGTGTTGTGTTACAAGCAACAGTAGTAGGCAATGAGTGCACTGCAATTCAATCTGACGTTACTTGCAGTTGGTGAGTAATAATCTTGAAGATTGGAAATATCTTTTAACATATTTGTGCAATCAAAGTGATGCTAGTGAATATTAACAGTCCTCCAAGTTTCAGTGCAATGTGCAAGAGTTCAAGTCTTTGGCCACTTTATGAGCGCAATCTCAGTTTTAGATTAATGCATTCCTATAAACACCAGGCAACTGATTGCTTTTTAGCTCCTTTCCAGTCTTTAATGAAACCAGGTAATATGAAAGTTTATCAGTATGTAATGACATTTCTGCCATCCTCAAAATGAAGCAGAGTTTATAGTGGTCTTTATGACTCTATTGAAATATTAGCATGTAATTCAAGTGTATGGGCAGGTATCCATTACATGTCCTCTCTCATCAGTTACACACATCTCAAGATGGGCTAGATGCTGCTTTTAGACATTTTGCATTATAATAAAGTATAGGCTACCTCTGCAAAACTAATGGAAATAATCTTTTACTGTAGTCTTCAAATGAGATCTATACTGTATATGAATACAGATAGACTTAAAGTAAAAGCAAATAGAAAAATAGCCATTATTGCCAAAAATATTAGTTACCTGAAACTTCAATAATTAAATGACTGAAATTTTTTCCTAAGAGGCTATGTGGACGATTTTAAACTGGAATTTTTTTTTTAATTGCCTGCCCCTTAGTCGACCGAGATGATGACTTCCAGGGCCCAGCCATGAGAAGAAAACTGCTCCTCACACAGACAGCTGCATGAGGTATTCAAAGTCGTGCCAAGAAGTCTCACCACTATGGCTGAGAATGTGGAAGAGTCTGCATCCAGCCTCTGTGGTGTCATCCTGCATGGTATCAACACTCTGCAGTCTACCCTGGATAGTGTGGCAACCACCGGGGGCACTACAGCGGAGCCATCACAGCAGGAGTCCATGCCAGCACTCTCTGCAGCTCTGGCGGAAGCTCAAACAGATGCCATGCAGACTCTGGGCTCCACAATGCAGGGAAGGGTGGATCGAATGGATATGGAGCTTTGGACGGAGTCAGTCATCTTCTGTAGTATGCTGTCCTTGGATCAGTGGAGTGATGAGCCACAGCCCCGAAGGAGTGACATTGACACGATCGGAGCAGTGCGTGCTACCCTCTCACCTGAAATATTCTGAGAGGCCCAGCTGCTCGTGGTGGTGGTTGCTGAGGCTGCTGCTCCTCCTTTTTCTATGTCTTCCTGCAGCCAAAAGGAAGAAGCTCCCATAATAAGAGATGCCTGACTAAAGGGCTGTTATGAAACAAGAGTGTACAGGTCATGATCTGGAAGCTGGAAGCTCTCCTAGCAAACTATACAACAAAACACCCTGTGAGCTGCAACTGACAGCCCCCTTTCGCACTGCTTCAGGAGCTCACAGACACAATCCCGCAAGGCCTCACCTTGGGTTGCAGATGGGTGGCACATCCGCGAATCTGAGTTAAAATAGGGTGGATATGACATCATCAGAGTGTGCCTTTGAGCTTTTAATTAGGACCCCTCTTGCCAGTGGCCGGCGCCTGAAGTGCAGCCCCAAACAAGTCAGGTAAAATGATGGGGCAGCAAGAACGATGCGCGAAGGGTGCGGGCGGCTACAGATGCTAATTTATACCGCCTGCATCATTCCCCTTACCAATCTACCTGTCGCAAATGCACCGGTCTATGACAGCATTGGTAGCAGTTACCACCGTACAGTCATTGTGGAGACGAAGTCCCGTCTTCACACTGAGGACACCCTCCATTGTGTTGTGTGGCACTACCACCGTGCTAAATGGGACAGATTCAAAACAGATCTAGCAGCTCAAAACTGGGCATCCATGAGGCACTGTGGGACATCAGCAGCAGCAGAATTGTATTCCATCACAATCTGTAACTTCATGGCCCGGCATATCCCTCAGTCTACTATTATTATCAAGCCAGGGGACCAACCCTGGTTCAATAAGGAGTGTAGAAGAGCATGCCAGGAGCAGCACCAGGCGTACCTAGAAAAGGGGTGCCTACCTGAGGAAGCTGCAACACAGGACTACATGCATGCTGAACAGTGGAAGCAACATGCTATAGGCAGGGCTAAGTGATCCCACAATCAACGGATCAGATCAAAACTCTGCAGTCCTGCCACATCCAGTCGTGAATGCTGGTGGACCATTAAACAACTAACGAGAGGAGGAGGCTCCTTGAATATCCCCATCCTCAATGATGGTGGAGCCCAGCACGCGAGTGCAAAAGACAAAGCTGAAGCGTTTGCAACCATCTTCAGCCAGAAGTGCCTAGTGGATAATCCATATCGGCCTCCTCCTGAGGTCCCCACCACCACAGAAGCCAGTCTTCAACCAATTCGATTCACTCCACGTGATATCAAACAGCTGAGCGCACTGGATACAGCAAAGGCTGTGGGCCCCGACAACACCCCAGCTGTCGTGCGGAAGACTTGTGCACCAGAACTAGCCATGCCTCTAGCCAAGCTGTTCAAGTACAACTATAACACTGGCATCTATCCGACAATGTGGAAAACTGCCCAAGTATGTCCTGCCCACAAAAAGCAGCACAAATCCAATCCGGCCAATTACCGCCCCATCAGTCTACTCTCAATCATCAGCAAAGTGATGGAAGGTGTCACTCACCAATAACCTGCACACTGATGGCCAATTTGGATTCCACCAGGACCACTCTGCTCCTGACCTCATTAGAGCAACAACAACTTTTATTTATATAGCACCTTTAACGTCGTAAAACGTCCCATGGTCCAAACATGGACAAAAGAGCTGAATTCCAGAGGTGAGGTGAGAGTGACATCAAGGCAGCATTTGACCAAGTGTGGCATCAAGAAGCCCTAGTAAAACTGAAGTCAATGGGAATTGGGTGAAAACTCTCCACTGGCTGGAGTCATACCTAGCACAAAGGAAGATGGTTGTGATGGTTGGAGGTCAATCATCACAGCCCCAGGACATCACTGCAGGAGTTCCTTAGGAAAGTGTCTTAGGCCCAGCCATCTCCAGCTGCTTCATCAATGACCTTCCCGCCATCATAAGGTCAGAAGTGGGGATGTTCGCTGATGACTGCACATGTTCAGTGCCATTCGCAACTCCTCAGTTAATGAAGCAGTCCATGCCCGCATGCAGCAAGACCAGGAGAGCATTTGGGCTTGTGCTGATATGTGGCAGGTAACATTTGCACCACACAAGTGCCAGTGAATGACTCGCTCCAACAAGCGAAAGTCTAACCACTGCCCCATGATATTCAATGGCATTACCATCGCCAAATCCCCCACCATCAACATCCTGGGGGTCACCATTGACCAGAAACTTAACTGGACCAGTCTCATAAATACTGTGGCAACAAGAGCAGGTCAGAGGTTAGGGATTCTGCAACGAGTGTCTCACCTCCTGACTCCCCAAAGCCTTTCCACCATCTACAAGGCACAAGTCAGGAGTGTAAAATAACAACAGAAAATGCTGGAAAAACTCAGCAGGTCAGGCAACATCCGTGGAGAGAAATTTGAGTTGACATTTCGGGTCGACCCCTTCTTCAAAATGGAATACTCTCCACTTGCCTGGATGAGTGCAGCTGCAAAAACACTCGAAGCTCGATGCCATCCAAGACAAAGCATCCCGCTTGATTGGCATCCCATCCACCACCTTAAACACTCACTCCCTCCACCACCGGCGTATTGTGGCTGCAGTGTGTACCATCTACAAAATGCCCTGCAGCAATTCACCAAGGCTTCTTTGACAGCACCTCCCAAACCCGTGACCTCTACCACCTAGAAGGACAAGGACAGCAGGCGCATGGGAACATCATCACCTCCAAATTTCCCTCCAAGTTACACACCATCCTGACTTAGAAGTATATCACCGATCCTTCATCGTCGCTGGGTCAAAATCCTGGAACTCCCTCCCTAACAGCACTGTGGGAGTACCTTCACCACACGGACTGCAGTGGTTCAAGAAGGCAGCTCACCACCACCATCTCTGGGGCATCTAGGGATGGGCATTAAATGCTGACCTTGCCAGCGACTCCCACATCACATGAACAAATAAAATTAAAAATTCCCACCGTACAACGGGGTTAAAGTCATCCCTTCTGCATCAGCAGCAGATCAGCCATTGGTGGTGGGGAGATGGGTTGCAAAAGTTTCATTACCAATTTTGCAGTGAGCTGTGTAACTGGGCACTGTTAATTACTTCAGCAAATATTTACAATCCTAGAACTGCTATTTGTCAATCCTGCCTTTCTTGCGTGTGTTCTGTTTGTTTCACTTTTGCAAAAATGATGCTTTAATTCCGTACAATAAAAAAATATGTATTGTGGGGTGGGGGGGAATTTTAACTGGCAAGACCGGGTGGGTTGGGATCGGTTGCGCAGTTAAATTCGGCGAAAAAATAATTGCGACTGCAACACTGACTTCCGGGTTTCACTGAGGTGTGTCTGGCTGTGCGAGCAACCTGCTCATTAGTACAAGCGGGTGGGCAATGAAGACGTCATTTAAGGTGATAATTGGATGCAAATAAGGGCCTTTTCACAGGAAATTAACTTTCCTTCAGATTTAACGCATCCAACGTGGGTTTCCCGGGCTCGGGATACTGACCAGGGGAAAGGAGGAGAGTTGCTGATGCACTTCGTGGGGTGGGGTTTATCAACTTTAGATTTTCTGACCTTAATAAATGCTCAGTTCTCACAGCTGCTTTGTCAGTGTTCTCTGGCAAGCATTTAGCAGAGTTCTTGTCACCATACAGGTACTGGAGAATTTTGGAGGTTTTCACACAGCAGCAGGATGGGAGGCACCTTGGATGTTTTTGACAGTACATCAGAAGAGGAAGATCATCGCCATCCACGCGTCGACGACGTGCTCTGGTGGGATCCGAAGGTGCAAGAGGAGAGAGGTGCACAGGAGAAGGGCCAAGGATGCAGGAGGGACTAACCATGTAACAGGATTTACAGACAGAAGCTCAGCTCCCTGTACCTCTTGGAAGAGCAGTGCTTCCGTAGGCTGAGATTGTCACATCAGGCGGTCGCAGACATCTGCAACCCCCTAGGAGAAGTGGACCTGGCAGCCGCCCATTACCAGTGGCTGTGAAAGCCATCACCGCCACCATTCTTTGGGCTCTGGTTCCGTCCAGGGAGCAATCGGAGACATCTCAAGGGGCTCTCTCCACGCCAGATATTCCACCACCCCCTGCTCAGAAGCCGCCATTACATTAATATCTGGGCCATTGATGCTACTATTACTCAAAGTGATTTTGATACAAAGTTGCATTTTCTCAAACAGATTTACTCAGTGTACTTAAATTACCGGTGAAGACTATGATTTGAGTGACTGGATCCAATCAAGGTAACTTTGCATATGCCAATATGTAGGGAGTTTGCAAAATTCCCCCACCTCGCCTGCTTTCCGAATCAAACAAAGTTGGCCACTTTTTAAACGTACAAAATGGAGTTCTGGGACACGTGACCAGAAAGCTGCTGGAAGTGAGTCATTTTTCTCCCCAGCAACAAGACTGGAGACAGGGCCTGGAATTCCACAGTCCCTATGTGGATTCCAGGCCAGACATGGAATTGAATATGTAATAGCAAGTCGCCAGTAGGCCGGTAAGAACAATGAACCTGGCTGCACTGCAATCAGGGTTAAGCTAGTTAAATCCATCATCGGGCCCATCCTAACAGATCCAATCATATCAGAAACCGTTTTAGAGGACTAGGCACCAGAGACACCATTGTGTGACTGAAACCAAAAACAATGAGGGCCGGTGATAAGGCCGTTAGTGGGAAATCGGCCGTTTTGCAGCCATTTACAGTTAACGAAGTAACCTGGGACACCTCTCGATCTGGGGGAGGCAAGGCAGATCGAGAGAGTATAACTGTTTTTAGTAAGCAGACAGAAAGAGCAGTTCGAGACACCGACTTGGAACACACTTCGGGAGAGACAGCTTCTACACTTCACTTCGATTTCATCCTGGGACTTCGCTGCAAAAGGGAAACTTCAAGGACTCTACTGGGAGAAGCAGTCTCCAAGACGGAGAAGGCTATGCGCAGCAGGCCCATGCTTTGGTAAGCAGGCGAAGCTCCCGGTCCGTACTGCCTCCCGATTTAAACCTGACTGTTCCCCCCCCCCCCCGCCCCCCGTGCCCACCACCTCAGGCAGGGATTCAGAGTGGAACCAGGAAGACACGGGACGGAGTGCACCATCCCGGTACGGACCGGAGCCCAGAGCGGGCCTCGCTAAACGGCGCAGCCCGACCCAGGAGGGAAGCCTTTTCGCCCAGCCAAGGAGGAAGATCCACTGCCTGACTGACGGGAGAGTGTGTGGCCAGTGCACACTGAACTTTACCAGGCCAGACCAACTAAAGCTGCAGTCCCAGGACAACCTAAAGGCCTTTGTTCCAATGCGTTGGGGGAACATGAGAGGCTGACCCCCCTTTAGTTCGACCTAGGTTAGGGATAGTGTAGGAGGTGGGGATAAGGCTAAGGGGAGTGTTAATGTGTGATACCCCTCGATGTGTCGTACTCCTTCCCGCACTCGCGTGCCCTCTGTTTTGAATATATAGTATTCCTTTTTTTTTCTTTTTAAAGTGTATAGAGCTGTAGCCTTGGTTTAGTATCGTTGAACCAATTAATTTCTCTGCTTGTTTGTTTTGTTTTATTTTCCTCTCAATAAAACCGTTATTATTTTAACCTTTCACCTGCTTGTCTGTCTCGAGCTTGTTATTCTGCGCATCAGCTGCTTGGTAGGATCCCAGTGTCAGAACTAAGTGGGAGTGTGGGGACGCCTCGAAAACGTCCACTGGGTCAGGCCCGGGCCAAACCGACCACCCAACCAACAACCCCTACAATACTTTTCAACCTTAACTTCATACGTACTATGCATCACAGTTGGACCAGCTTTGCATAACAATAGCTTACGTCAACTTTCTTTTGTATTGGCTACAGAATTCTCTACATCTGAATGAAACTATTTGAATTCTATAAAAACAGAAAATGCTGGAAATACTCAGCAGGTTCTTTCCTCCTCCCCCCACCCCCGCCTTTCCCTGCTCCTACACTGGCTTAAAAACCTGTTCCATCTCCAACTTTTTCCAGTTCTGACGAAGGATCATCGACCTGAAACATTAACTCTGTTTCTCCCTCCACAGATGCTGCCCGACCTGCTGAGTATTTCCAGTATTTTGGGGGGAAAAATTGGGTATCGCCCATTTTGGGGTGCTAATATCGGCCGGAAGCAAAGTTTAGCGCCCGATGCTAATTACCGCCTCTGGCTGCAAAATTCGCCTCTATCGCCCCTGGAAGTGATTTGAGTGCTAAATCGAGCTCTACACATCTCTCAAGGTGCAAACGTCAGGGAGCGAGATGCTACCAAAGCTCAGGCGATGCCAGTTACCATGGAAGCCAGATACAGTGGCGCCGTCCAGTTCTTAAAGGGGAGGGGCCATCTTGCTGGCCAGCCACACCCTGCTCGTTGCAGCCTTGAATCTCAGCCTGGAGAGACCTCAAAAGCAATTGTGTTGGAAGCATTAATGGATAGGCCCAGAGAAAGAGCTCGGTGCTTAGGAACCTCAAAAGTGGTGCTAAGGGCCAAAACACCTTAGGACAGCGATTAAAACCAAAAATTTTGCTGACAAGAAAAGGCAGGAAACGCCCGCCTTTAAATAGCGCTCCCCAGCCCCTTCCCGACTTGGAAACGTTCCCCTCTACCTATGTTTCCTAGCGGCAGGCGCTAAGGCAGGGGGCACGACTTAATATCCAGTCCGGGCCGCTACTGGGGCGTTACACGCTCAACTGACGTCACGACCTGCGGGCGCAGGAGATCATGGCAGTAGTGTTTAGCGTTGTCGCAAAATGGCTGGTCAATTTCTCGAGCGGCGCTGAAATTGTCGCGCTCGGCTGGTAAGTTCCTAACCCCCGTTAGCGTCCCCTGGAGGCGCTAACCAACCGAATTTTTCCCGCTTTCTGTTTTTATTTCAGATTCCAGCATCCGCAGTATTTTGCTTTTGTATTTGAATGATATCACATTTTCTAAAGCATTCTCAATGGACACTAAGGGCACATTTAACTTTCTGCAAAAATGTTGCAAATCCTTAAGCGGGTCTTACTATGGCACAATGGAATTCAACCTTTACATGACTGCCTCCGTGAAATCAGGACCCAGATGGCCAAAAGGATAAAAGACCACTGCATCAGTTTTAAGCCACATCCCTGATGTGCCTCAATAAATCCGAGACTCGATGTTAGTGAAACAAAACAAGGCTTTTATTGACTTAGAAGGTAACACACAGAGGAGAATGTATCTTCCATCCAGAGGTCTGCCGTACTGGATGTGCTGCAGGCTGGGCCAGCTTACATAGGAGCCAGGTATGGGCGGAGCCCTACACACAGTACAATACAATGGAAATGAAACTGAAACCAACCACAGTCACAGGCAGAGAAATACTGATGAGTGATGAATGGAATATTTCATCACATTCACCCCTTCTATAGATTTAGTCTGTTCGGGGGTTTGATAGTCCTCTGCGACCGACGTGGCTGTTGTGGTGCCGCGGGTGTCGGCTGGGTGTCCCCGGTGGCCTCCTGGGTCTCTGCCGGGGGTGCCGCCAGGGTTGTTGAAGGGGTAGTTGATGGGGGTACCATTGGTCGATGTTCTTCCGGGGGTGATGAAAGAGTAGTGGGTGGGTAAGAGTTGCTGTGGTCGTTGTTGCTGCTGTTGTCATGGTTGTTGTCGTTACCGGCTGGGGCGACGTCTTTTATGGACACGGTGTCCTCCCTTCCGTCGGCGTGCCGGACATACGCGTATTGGGGGTTGGCGTGGAGTAGGTGCACTGACTCCACGAGAGGGTCCGTCTTGTGGCCCCTCACGTGCCTTCGCACGAATACCGGACCTGGGGTGGAGAGCCATGACGGCATGGATACGCCTGAGGTGGATTTCCGGGGAAAGACAAACATTCGCTCGTGAGGCGTGGCATTAGTGGCAGTACACAATAGCGACCGTATCGAATGGAGCACATCTGGGAGGACTTCCTGCCAGCGGGAGATAGGGAGGCCCTTGGTCCTTAGAGCTAGAGTGACTGCTTTCCATACTGTCCCGTTCTCTCGCTCCACTTGACCGTTACCCCGGGGGTTGTAGCTGGTGGTACGGCTCGTGGCGATCCCCCTGGACAGCATGTACTGGCGTAGCTCTTCACTCAGGAAGGACGCCCCCCTATCCGTATGGATGTAGCTCGGCATACCGAACAGGCAGAACAGGCTGTTGAGGCATTTAATGACCGTGGCGCTGGTCATGTCTGGGCAGGGGAAGGCGAATGGGAAACGAGAGTATTCGTCCACAATGTTCAGGAAGTAAACATTGCGGTCGACGGACAGGGGGGGGCCCTTGAAATCTAAGCTGAGCCGCTCAAAGGGCCGTGTAGCTTTGATTACGTGGGCTCTATCTGGGCGGTAGAACCGAGGCTTGCACTCAGCGCAAGTGCGACAGTTCCTGGTCAGGGACCGAACTTCCTCAATCGAGTAGGGTAAGTTGCGGGACTTTATGAAGTGGAACAGCCGCGTGACCCCTGGGTGGCAGAGGTCATTGTGGAGGGTCTGTAGCCGATCCCCGGTGGCGCTGGCACACATCCCTCGTGAGAGGGCGTCGGGGGATTCGTTAAGGGCCCCTGGCCGGTAAATGATGTCATAATCGAAGGTGGAGAGCTCGATCCGCCACCTAAGAATCTTATCATTTTTAATCTTCCCCCTCTGTTTATTATTGAACATAAACGCTACCGACCGCTGGTCGGTAAGTAGGGTGAAGCGTTTGCCGGCTAGGTAGTGGCGCCAGTGGCGCACTGCCTCCACGATGGCTTGGGCCTCCTTTTCTACGGAGGAGTGTCTGATCTCGGGCCCTTGGAGGGTCCTCGAGAAGAAAGCTACGGGCCGCCCCGCCTGGTTGAGGGTGGCCGCCAAGGCAAAGTCAGACGCATCACTTTCCACTTGAAAGGGAGTGTTCTCGTCCACTGCCTGTAGCGTGGCCCGCTCAATATCCTGCTTAATGCTTTTGAAGGCGGCATGGGCCTCAGCAGAGAGCGGAAAAGAGGATGCTTTCAAGAGGGGGCGGGCTTTGTCGGAGTAGTTGGGGACCCATTGGGAATAATAAGAAAATAACCCCAGGCACCTTTTCAGGGCTTTGGGAGTGTTGGGCAGGGGCAGCTCCCGTTGGGGGCGCAATCGGTCGGGGTCTGGTCCGATTTCCCCATTCTCCACCACGCTGCCTAGTATGCAGAGGCGCGTGGTGTTGTAAACGCACTTGTCCTTGTTGTAGGTGAGGTTGAGTTTTTGTGCGGTTTTCAGGAACCTCTCGAGGTTCGAGTCGTGATCCTGCTGGTTGTGACCGCAGATGGTGACGTTGTCGAGGTAGGGGAAGGTTGCCTGCAAGTGGTAGTCATCGACCATGCGGTCCATCTCCCTCTGGAAGACCGAGACCCCATTCGTCACCCCAAAGGGGACTCTGAGGAATTGGTAGAGGCGTCCGTTCGCCTCGAAGGCGGTGTACGGGCGGTCCTCTGGTCTGATAGGGAGCTGGTGGTACGCTGACTTGAGGTCGATGGTGGAGAACACCCGGTATTGGGCGATTTGGTTCACCATTTCTGATATGCGGGGTAGCGGGTAGGCGTCTAGTTGGGTGTACCTGTTGATCGTTTGGCTATCGTCGATCACCATCCGTTTCTTCTCGCTACCCCTTACCACCACCACTTGGGCGCGCCACGGGCTATTGCTACGTTCAATAATGCGCTCTTTCAGGAGCCTGTCTACCTCGGTCGCGATAAACCACCTGTCCTCCCAGCTGTACCTCCTGCTTTTGGTCGCTATTGGCCAGCAGTTAGGGGTAAGGTTCGCGAATAGCGAAGGCAGCTTTACATTCAGGGTAGCCAGACCGCACACTGTGAGGGGCGTCTGGGACCCACCGTAATTGAACGTGATGCTTTGGTGGTAGCACTGGAAATCCAGGCCCAAGATCACGCTCTCACATAGATTCTTCATGATTAATACTTTAAAATTATCGTGTACAGTTCCGTTAACGGACAATTGTACCGTGCAGTAACCCATAATGGTCGATGTCTGGGTTTTATCAGCCATAGAGGTGGTACCCCGAGTAGGGACCACCTTTAGAGAGAGTTGTTGTACCAGTTCAGGGTGGATAAAACTCTCCGTGCTTCCACTGTCAATTAAACATTTAACCCTGCACCCGTTTACCTCGATGTCCACCATTGATTTGGATAGCGGGTGCGGCCTGGTCTGGTCCACTGTGACCGATGCCACTGTAGGGCCCTGATCGAGACAAGATGGCGTCCACGCTGTCTGCTCACAAGATGGCGGACCCCACGAGGTCGGGCAAGATGGCGTCCAAGATGGCCGCTCCAACGGCGCACACGCGGCGGTGGCGGGTTTTCCGGCGGGGTTCCCTCTGCACACCTTCCCGAAGTGCCCCTTCTTACCGCACTTAAAGCAGGTGGTGCCTTTCGCCGGGCATAGGTTTCTGGTGTGCTTCGGCTGCCCGCAGAAGTAGCAGTTGGGTCCCCGACGCGTCGCGGCTGTCGTAGGGCTTCTGGGGGGAGAGCGGGGCCCCGACGGTGTCGGGCTGCCGGGCGGGAAAATGCCTTCCAAGATGGCGGCGCCCTTGGTGCACACGTGGCGGCGTGGACGGCGCGGGCTGGAGAGTAGGCGTCCGAGTTTCTCTGGGCCACATCCAGGGATCGTGCTGTGTCCGCAGCCTGTTTTAGGTCCAATCCCGTTTTTTCCAGCAGTCTCTGCCGGATGTAAGTGGAGCTGAGGCCTGTGATAAAGGCATCGCGAACAAGCTCGTCAGTGTACACTGCGGCTTTTACATCTTGGCACTTGCAGTCTTTGCCAAGCGTTTTCAGGGTGCCTAGGAACTCCTCCACCGATTCCCCAGGTCGCTGTGCGCGAGTAGCGAGCAGATGCCTAGCATACACCTCATTCGTAGGCTGCTGGTAATGCGCCTTTAAGATGTCGCAGGCGGCCGGGTACGTGTCGACATCTTGGATGAGGGGCTAAACCCGGTGGCTTACCCAATTCCGCAGAATTCCGAGTTTCATACTCGCAGCGTCCGTAGCGTCTTTGATGGCTGCGGAATTGTCCAGGAAGAATTCCATACACATAAACCAGTGTCCGAAGCGTGCTGATGCGTCCGAAGCATGCTGGTCCAAATCCAAACGTTCGGGTTTCAAGAGTTGATCCATTGTGTTGAAAATTAAGTCAATAAAATTGATGTGCCTCAATAAATCCGAGACCCGATGTTAGCGAAACAAAACAAGGCTTTTATTGACTTAGAAGGTAACACACAGAGGAGAATGTATCTTCCATCCAGAGGTCTGCCGTACTGGATGTGCTGCAGGCTGGGCCAGCTTACATAGGAGCCAGGTATGGGCGGAGCCCTACACACAGTGCAATACAATGGAAATGAAACTGAAACCAACCACAGTCACAGGCAGAGAAATACTGATGAGTGATGAATGGAATATTTCATCACAATCCCATCCCACCGACAGTCGGGGGGTTAAAAATGGAAAAAACTGGGAACGCAACCCCAACCCGCCGCATACGTACGTGACGCCATTTTAACGCCGGCGGGTTTAGTGGCATGCGAGTGTCCTTCCGTGGAGTGGCGGGACACTTCATTAATATATTTAAATCAAGCTCCTACAGTGCAATTTAACATTAAATTTAACCGTTGCCGTGCAGGTTTTCCAGGGCTTTGGGCACCCGGCAGTGAAAGGGAGGTGGCAGCTGCCAGCTCGAGAAGGTCATTGCCTTTTACTGTGGGTCAGGAGGAGCAAGAGTGCACCCCACCCCCTCAAGGAAGCCTTTGGTCTCCCCTCTGCCGATTACGACCTGGAACGTCAGGACCCTCATGGACAACCCCAACAGTGACAGACTGGAATGCTGTACTGCTACCGTTGCCCAGGAGCTCAGACGTTTTGACATAGACATCGCCGCCCTAAGCAAGACCGAAGACCAGCTCAAGGAACAAGGCGGTGGTTACAACTTCTTCTGGAAAGGCAAACCTGAAGAAGAACGCCGCCTCCATGCGATAGGCTTCGCCATTAAAAAATGTGCTAGTTGAGCGTCTGAGAGACTCCCCTTGTGGAATAAACGAATGCCTCATGACTTCGGCTCACCCTAGCCCGGAACCAGTGCGCTACGGTCATCAGTGTGTATGCCCCAACACTGGAAGCCACAGACGAGACCAAAGAGGAATTCTACTCCAGCCTTGAACAATCCCTGTCCCGAGTCCCAACGGGCGACAAGCTGATCCTCCTTGGCGACTTCATTGCCAGAGTTGGAAAGGACACAGACCTCTGGGGAGGTGTGATCAGCAGAGAGTGGATAGGGAAAGCCAACTCCAATGGTACCCTCCTCCTGTCGAAATGCTTAGAACATGGCCTTGTCATAACCAACACCTTGTTCTGTCAGAGACAAGTACAAGGCTTCATGCACTGGCATCTGCTGGACAACGTCATCGTCTGAGTGAGGGATCACAAGGACGTCCACATCAGCCGCGCCATGACAGGAGCGGACGACTGCTGGACAGACCACTGCCTAATCCGCTGTATCACCTCCATCAATGTAGCCCCAAAACAGCGGCAGCAACAAAAGCAATGCCGCAGGAAAATCAACGCTGGAGCACTCGAAGGCCCTGCTAAGAAAGCCCTATTCAGCCTGCACCTCACAACCAACCTGACGACTCCCAATGATTCAGAGACACAGAGTGTCCACAGCGCCTGGTCTGCACTCAAGGCCTCCATAATCAGCACCTGTGAAGAGACGCTCGGTCACTCGGCCAGGAAACACCAAGACTGGTTCGACGAGAATGACCAGGAGATCCAGGAGCTAATAAGCCGCAAGCGCAAGGCATTCCTGATCTGGAAACAGCAACAGAACTCGAGAGCAAGAAAGCAGCTCTACAGATGCCTGAAGGCCGAGGTCCAAAAAAAATCTCGCGACCTAAAGAACAGATGCTGGGTGGAGAAAGCACAGGAGATCCAGCAGCTAGCCGACAACCACGATGTGCGTGGATTCTTTAGCGCAGTCGAGACCACCTATGGCCCAAGCACCCAAGGTCCTACCCCACTGCGGGCCAAGAATGGAGAGGTACTCATCAAGGACAGAGAGGCAGTCCGTGCCGCTGGAAGGAGTACTTCAAAGATCTCCTTAACTGAGACTCTGTCTTCGAAACAAGTGTCCTCAACTCCATCCCGCAGCATGCTACCCGTTACCACCTCAGCACAACCCCAGCCCAGCATGAGGTTGAAAAGACCATCCGACAACTGAAGAACAAGAAGGCCTCGGGAGCAGATGGAATCCCCGCCGAGGCGCTAAAACATGGCGGAGAAGCACTGTTGGCGCAAATACATGAACTCATTTCTCTTATTTGGAAGGAGGAGAACGTGCCAGGAGATCTCGCAGACACCGTAATCGTGACTATCTTCAAGAAATGTGACAAGTCCGATTGCGGTAATTACAGAGGAATCTCCTTGCTGTCTGCCACAGGGAAAGTCATCGCAAGAATCCTCCTCAATCACCGCCTTCCAGTGGCTGAAGAGCTCCTCCCAGAGTCGCAATGTGGATTCCGCCCACTAAGGGGCACAATGGACATGATATTCACCGTGCGTGAAACTACAAGAGAAATGCAGGGAACAGCACCAACTGCTCTACATGGCCACCTTTGACCTCACCACAAAGGCCTTCAACACCGTCAATCATGAGGGATTATGGAGTGTCCTTCTCAAATTTGGCTGCCCTCAAAAGTCTGTCACCATTCTCCGCCTGCTTCACGTCGATATGCAAGCCGTGATCCTGACCAACGGATCAACCACAGACCCAATTCACGTACGGACCGGGGTCAAGCAAGGCTGCGTCATCGCATCAACGCTCTTCTCGATCTTCCTGGCTGCAATGCTCCATCTCGCCCTCGGTAAGCTCCCCACTGGAGTGGAGCTAATTTACAGAACAAACGGGAAACTGTTCAACTTCCGTCGCCTCTAGTCCAGATCCAAAGTCGTCCCATCCTCTTTCATCAAATTACAGTACACAGACGACGCTTGCGTCTGCGCACACTCGGAGGTCAAACTCCAAACCATCGTCAACACCTTCACCGAAGCATACGAGAGCATGGGCCTTACACTAAACATCCATAAGACAAAGATCCTCTACCAACCTGCCCCTGCCACAAAGTACTGCTCCCCGATTATCAAAATCCATGATGAGGCCTTGGACAATGTGGGCCTCTTTCAATTACCTTGGGAGCCTACTGTCAACAAGGGCAAAGGTCGATGACTAAGTCCAACACCACCTTTAGTGTGCCAGTGCAGCCTTCGGTCACTTGAGGAAGAGAGGGCTAGATTTTCAGTATAGACAGCTTTGGGGCGCTAACCTTAGCGCCCGCCCGAAGTTAGCGCCCGCCCCAAAGTAGCGCCCCGTTGCCGGAAATTCAGTGGCTTCGCCCTAAGAGAGTGGTGGAGCGCTAAAAGAGGCGTTCCACTCCTACCTTTAGGTGCTAAGCCGGCGGTCCAGAGGAATAGCGCCCAGGCGGGGCGCAGCGCGGGTGCGGTCATTTTTGCACTGACAGCAGACCCCGTGGTGCCGACCAGCTGTTAAAGGGGGAAGGGACGAATTGGTCTGCTGCCACGCCCTGCACACTGCAGCCTTGCAAAGAGGCCTCAACACTGCTGCTCAGCCCCAGGGAGCCATGGCAACGCCAGAGAAGGCCCGTCAGCGTGCCCTGCGCTTCTCAGAGGGTGATCTGGACATAATGGTCACAGCTCTGGAGGTGAGGCGCAAGATCTTGTTTCCAGAGAGTGGGAGGAATCCAATCCACCATGACTACACCAAAGCCTGGAAGCAGATCGCCCAGAGGGTGACGTTCACCGGCGAGGCCCCCAGGACCCACAAACAATGTCGTAAAAAATACAATGATCTGACCAGGATTGTGAAGGTGAGTAGCCTTTCCACTCTCCTCCTCATTCTTGCATGTACACCTGACATGATGGGCAAAGGGAGCTGAAAGTCCTATTGGCCAGCCCTCAGCCAGCAGCATTGGGACAGTCATGAGCATCAAATGGCCATTCGACACTCTACACTTTGGCCAAGCTATTCCACCATGGGAGGCAGTGCACAGTACATCAGGGCTTCACTCTGTCCAAGCTATTCCACCATGGGAGGCAGTGCACAGTACATCAGGGCTTCACTCTGTCCAAGCTATTCCACCATGGGAGGCAGTGCACAGTACATCAGGGCTTCACTCTGTCCAAGCTATTCCACCATGGGAGGCAGTGCACACTACATCAGGGCTTCACTCTGTCCAAGCTATTCCACCATGGGAGGCAGTGCACACTACATCAGGGCTTCACTCTGTCCAAGCTATTCCACCATGGGAGGCAGTGCACACTACATCAGGGCTTCACTGCGCACTTACAGCCCGTCCTTTCTCTTGCAGGCTAAAGTAGCGTTTAATCGCCAGGCCCGTGCCAGGGGTGGCCGCGCCAAGCTGCAGAAGCTCACTCGGCTGGAGGAGCGCGTGTGTGTGCTCATGGGAGCCCGTGTGATTGTCCCCACAGCGTGCGGTGTATCCGACCCTCCACTGCCCGGCAATGGTAAGGACCTCGCCTTTTGGCCCTCTCGCGTCGCACTGGCCCATCCGAGCTACCTCCTTTGCCACTGTCCCACCAATGCGCTGAATGCCACCAGTCCTAACTCCCTCGCTGACGCCGTCTCCTCACTCTGAAGCTACTCTTGTGCATTCCTGCTTTCAGCTGGTGACGACCAGGACCCTGAAGCTGCCAGTGACAGCACCTCCGACCAGGAGGAGGAGGAGGAGCAAGCCGGACCTTCGGGGGAACAGTCACGTCCCGCAGGAGAGGAGCAAATGCTTGACACCTCCTCACTGGACGAGTGCCTGGAGGAACTGTCGCAGGGCAATGCAGCTTCTGGGACCAGTGGCGTCCAGCCACCCAGCAGCCGTGCGCGTGGCCCGCGGCCTTCCCCCCAAAGGGGGGAAGGATCAGAGGGGAGTGCTGCTGCTCGGCACACTCGCCGTCACCAACGCGGCAAGGGTCCCCTAGTTCGGCCCCCTCCTCCCCAGCGGGAGAGTCGCGACTCCAGTCCGGACACCTTCACTTCGGAGGAGGTGCGGAAGCTGGATAAGATGGCCGACAACTCGGACCGACGACACACGGAGCTCATGAGCGTGGTGGGGCGCATGCCTGAGGCCATCGAGTCGCTGGCGACCAGTGTGCGCGAGTTCGGGGCAGCAACTGCCGCGAGTGGCCGCATGCTGACTGATGCCGTCAAGACCCTGGCGGATGTGATGCGCGCGCACACCAGGACCACAGGGGCACTCACTGCTGCCACACGCGCTGTCTCAGGCAGGCATTGCCAGGGCAGCCGCCGCGCTGGACCATCCCAGCAAGCCGCCCGTCGGCTGATTGCTGCGGATCCTGCAGTGCGGGCCCGGCCGAGTGCCACCGCGCCACAGCACCAGCCAGCGCATCCCAGACGCCAGCTGGCCCACATTGCGCCATCCGTCGCCGCCATTCCCCCTCTGGGGCATCAAGGGCAAGCGGCTGCAGCTGATGGTGGCCAGGCTCAGGTGCGCCACTCAGCAGACGGCCCCTCGAGGCCCAAACGCCGTGTAGGCCGCCCCCCAGCGGCATCTGGCGGAAGGGCATCTGAGCCTCAGGCGCCTTCCCCCAGCCTCGCAGCAGCCACTGGACAGAGCTTGCGAAGGAGCAGCAGGCCGGGCAGGGGAGGCAAAAGGCTGGCCAAGGTCCTGCCCTCGCGGGCCACTCAGTAGAGGGTGTGGGCAGCTTTCCTTTAATATGGCGGTGGCCATCTTTATTTTGCCCATGGTTGTGCTTTTGGAGGGCTTATTTTTTGCGTTAGGCCGACGTTGAGGCCCGGTTTGAAGAAAGGTGGAGTGACTCCTCCCCAGTTTGTGGGAGTGAGTCGTTTGTTGGGCTTTTTGTGGGGCCCGTTTATTGTTTTTGGGGATTCATGTGGGAAGGGCTTTTCATTTTTGTGCAATAAAAAATTATCTTTATTCATGCAGTCTCCATGGTTGTTCTTCTTAGTGTTTGTTGGCTTCGCCGGCTGAGGGCTTGCGGAGCGGCTGCATTCATCTTCCCTCATGGCCCCTGGCCATTCCCTGACAGGGGGCTTAGAAGTACCGTGTAATAAGGTGGCGTCGTGCGGCCCTTGGCCCTGGTCGCTCCCTCCTGGGAACGTACTCCTGCTCCTCCTCCTCCTCATGCTCCTCCTGCTCCTCCTCCTGAGGTGCTGGTCCAACGTCAGGTGGCAGTGCCTGAGTCCTGCGGATAGCCAGGTTGTGTAGCATGCAGCAAACCACCACAAATTGGGAGACCCGGTCCGGCGAATACTGGAGAGCTCCTCCGGAGCGATCAAGGCAGCGGAACTGCTGCTTGAGGACCCCAATAGTTAGCTCGATGATGTTGCGGGTGGTTTGATGGCTCTCGTTGTAGGCCTCTTCAGCAGCGGTCCTGGGCGCGCGGAGCGGGGTCATGAGCCAGGTGCACAAAGGATAGCCTTTGTCCCCGATGAGCCATCCTCTTGGGGGAGGCTGTGCCTGGAACATGTCATGCACAGTACTCTGCCGCAGGATAAAGGCATCGTGGCTGCTGCCTGGGAAGCTGGCATTGACTGCCATGATGCGCTGCTTGTGGTCACATACCAGCTGCACATTCAGAGAATGGTAGCCCTTCCTGTTGCGATACTGCTCGCCATGCTCCAGAGGGGCCCGCAAAGCCACATGCGTACAGTCAATGGCGCCCTGCACCAAGGGGAATTCCCCGAGTCTGGCAAATCCCAATGCGCGCTGATGCTGGCTCTCGAGGGCCATGGGGAAGGAGATGAATTGGCTTCTCCTTCTGAACAGTGCTTCGGTCACGTGGCGGATGCAGCGATGCGCGCCATACTGGGAGATGTTTGCTATGTCCCCAGCAGCGTATTGGAAGGAGCCGGTGGCATAGAAGTTCAATGCCACCGTCACCTTCACTTCCACCGACAGAGACGTCCTGCACCTGAGCTTTGGCCGCAGATCTCGGCGAAGCAGGTGGCAGATCTCTGCAATCACCTCCTTTCGGAATCGGAGCCTTCTAACACATTGCGCGGCACTCATGTTTAGGTAGGAGCGCTGCTGGCGGTATAGCCTGACTGGGTAAGGCCTACGTGGCCGACGCCTGTAGCCCCCTCTGCCTCTAGCCAGGGCTGCCCCTCTCACAATGCGTCTGCGAGCCCTACGGACATGGCGCTGCAGCTGCGCGTTGGCACCCCATGCAGCCCCCATCAAATCCTGGCAAACAGTCTAATTTCCAAATGGCCACTTGCAGCGCTATGGCCTGAGTCCAAAAATACCTGGCTCTTGCTGCTTGAAACCAGATAGCTATCCTCCTTGTTGTGTCTCCAGAAATGCGTTGCACAAGACTGTTTTCTGAAAAAAGGCTGGCCTTTATACTGGAGAGGACGTTCCCTTTAATTAGCGCCCCCCGGGGCCCGCGCTGGTTGTGTTGCGTTCCTTTTTCCAAACGCTCCGGCCGCCCGCCGCACAATGGGGCGGTCCGACTGAAGTTTGCAATCGGGGCGGCCAAAGGGCGTTGCACGAGGATGTGACGTCATTTTCTGCGCGCGCATCCGGGCGGGCGCTAAACTTTGCGCTGGCGCTAACGGGCAACTTAATTTGGGGCGGGGCGCAAACTGCGCTGCGCCCGGGCGCTACACGCATAGCGCCCGGAAATCACTTCTCTTAAGGCGCTAACTGCTGGCGCAAGCGACTGAAAATCTAGCCCAGAGTGTTTAAAGACCAGGGGCTAGATTTTCAGTTGCTTGCGCCAGCAGTTAGCGCCTTAAGAGAAGTGATTTTCGGGCGCTATGCGTGTAGCGCCCGGGCGCAGCGCAGTTTGCGCCCCGCCCCAAATTAAGTTGCCCGTTAGCGCCGGCGCAAAGTTTAGCGGCCGCCCGGATGCGCGCGCAGAAAATGACGTCACATCCTCGTGCAACGCCCTTTGGCCGCCTCGAATACAAACTTCAGTCGGACCGCCCCATTGTGCGGCTGGCGTCCAGAGCGTTTGTAAAATGGAACGCAACACACCCTGGGGAGCGCAAATTAAAGGGCACTCCTCCTGCACTATAAAAGGCAGTCTGCATGTGTTGTGTGGAAGGATCCAGTATGTTGTTGTGAACGGTGTATGTATGTTTCCGGCCTCCTCCTCCTCCTCCTCCTCCTCCTCCGCCTCCTCCTCCTCCTCCTCCTCCTCCTCCTCCTCCTCCTCCTCCTCCTCATCATCATCATCATCATCATCATCATCCTCTCTTCCCCCCCAGACTCTGCCTTTGAAAAAAACACATGCACCCTTCCCCTTTAAGAGCTCACTGGCACCAGAGTGTCTGCCGTGCGCTGCGCCCGAGCTCGGGTGTTGCGCTCTGCACCGCCGGCTTAGCGCCTAAAGATAGTAGTGGAACGCCTCTTTTAGCGCTCCACCAACCTCTTAGGGCGAAGCCACTGAATTTCCGGCAACGGGGCGCTACTTTCGGGCGGGCGCTAACTTCGGGCGGGCGCTAAGGTTAGCGCCCCAAAACTGTCTATACTGAAAATCTAGCCCCAGGATCTCAAACCCAGCACCAAGCTCATGGTCTACAGAGCAGTAGTGATACCCGCCCTCCTGTATGCTTCAGAGACATGGACCATGTACAGCAGGCATTTCAAAGCACTAGAGAGGTACCACCAACGCTGCCTCCGCAAGATCCTGCAAATGCATTGGCAGGATAGGCGCACCAACGTCAGTGTTCTCGCTCAAGCCAACATTCCCAGCATTGAAGCTTTGACCACCTCTCGATCTGCTCCAATGGACGGGCCACATCGTCCACATGCCCAATACGAGACTCCCAAAACAAGTGCTCTACTCGGAGCTCTGACACGGCAAGAGAGCCCCAGTTGGGCAGAGGAAACGCTTCAAGGGCACCCAAAGCCTCCTTGAAAAAGTGCAACATCTCCACCGACACCTGGGAATCCCTGGCCCAAGACCGCACAAGGTAGAGGATAAGCATCCTGGAAGGCACCGAACAACTCGAGTCTCTGTGCGGGAGCAAGCACAAACAGCGGAAGGAGCACACGTAAACCCAAGCACACCACCCACCCGCCCCTTCAACCACCGTCTGCCCCACCTGTGACAGAGACTGTAGGTCCCGCATTGGACTCATCAGTCACCTGAGAACTCATTTTTAGTGTGGAAGCAAGTCATCCTCGGTTTCGAGGGACTGCCTAAGAAGAAGACATTGCTGTGTGTCTGGAGTCACATAGGCCAGACCAGGTAAGGACGGCAGATTTCTTTCCCTAAAGGACATTAGTGAACCAGATGGGTTTTAACGACAATCCGGTAGTTTCATGGTCACCATTACTGGCCTTTTATTCCAGATAATGAAAGGGAAGAGTCATTGGGCGTAATTTTAACCAAACTTGCCGGGTCTGAAACCCACGGGATTGTCTGGAATTATGGTTTTACACCTGCCCAATATTGACTTCAATGGAGATTAAAATCTGACGTGGTGTAAAACCAATGTTGCGATGGGCAGTTTAGATTAAAATTGCCCCCTTATATTGCAAATTGTCAGTTAGTAGAGATAACTAGAATGAAGAACTAGGAAAGAAAATAATACACTGTTGGCAAAAATGTTAATACAATGAACTATTTAGTCAAATTTGCTGATAAATAGTCCAAATAAAAACATTCTCTTGTACTTCCTCTGTATAAAATAATATATAGTTAACTTCACTAGATCTCATTATCTAAAGCTTTACATATATGTGCAAACCGTAAACACTAACCTACTTCTGCATAAAGGTTCTTATGAAGCAATTATATTTTCCATCAATTAATGCAGAAAATTTCAGTTAATGTCTTCAGAAATCTGTGACATTAGAATGTGTAAATCTGAACTCATTTTTATTTTCCATTTGTTTCTTCCTCCTACTTCAGTTCAGGACGCACCCCATTAGTGTTAGTGCAAATGAATTATAATCAATCAGCTGGAAGGAAAATAGTTTAGAACTCTTGGAACTCAAACACTCCCTCAGTGTAAACAGCACTTAGACAGATAGTACTGAGGGTCAGCTTGGGTCAGTTGCCTCTACTTGCCTCTAAGTCAGAAGGCTGTTTGAGCTCCATACCAGGAGAGTACTTAAAGGACGTCTTTTACTGGCCTGCCGATTGCAAGCAAAAATGGAACTTTAGACCGAGTAACAGTGTCAGTGCTATTTCTGTCCCCTGATTTGTTCCAGCTTGTGTCAATACTGTAATAGGAAGATAGCACCAGCACTTGGAGTAGATGTTCTGATTTACTTCAGAGTGAGTCAGTCAACATTTGATTATTCCTTAATGGCCTAGAAATGGTTGAAGGAGATAAGGCACAAAAGAGCTAGGCAAAGATAATTTAAAATAAAATCTAAGCAAACAAGTGCATTCCTGGGCTCCAGTTTTGCTATCTAATTTTTCAGTTGAATAAAAATGTTATGTTCATTAAAATATAAGCAGAGATACAATTTAAGAACTACCTGCATTAAAAGATACAGATGTGAAGATGAGAAATGGCCACCAAGGCAGACAAAAGCACTACATGCATGTTAAAATAATGATCAGATATTAATTATCACAGGTGCAGCGCCAGCTGGAAGGATGTACGATTTGTTCACCAGTAAAACTTGCAACAGCATGTGGTACATAAATAGCAAAAGCATCATTTAAGTGGGGAAATCAGGTTCAAGTGTTCTGAGAAAAGTCCATTTGCAAAGTTTCTGCCAAGTCCCTAGGGGGAAAAATTCAGTATCGCCCCATTTGGGGTGCCATTAGCGGCCGTGCGCAAAGTTTAGCGCCTGGCGCTAATTATCACCTGACGGCAAACTTGGCTTTTATCGTCCCTCGAGGTGATTGGAGCGCTAAATCAGATGCTTCACACCTGTCTTAAGGCGCAAAGACCGAGGAGCGAGGCGCTACCTCAGCGCTGGCGAAGCTCATGTGATGTCAGTCAGTAATGGAATATAGACACACTGGCGCCAGCCAGTTCTTAAAGGGGAGTTCTGACGAAAGGTCATCGACCTGAAACGTTAACTCTGTTTCTCTCTTCACAGATGCTGCTGACCTGCTGAGTTACTCCAGCATTTTTTTGTTTTTATCTTAAAGGGGAGGGTTGATTTTGCACTCCACCACATCCTGCTCATTGCAGCCTTGAATCTCGGCCTGGAGAGACCTGTACATCAAATCTGCTGGAAAGAACAATGGAGAGACCCATGGAAAGAGCTCAGAGTGCAGCCCCTACAGTCTCTTCTAAATAGATACAAGGAAGGGCAAATCAAAATGAACCTGCAAAGTGCTGCTCAGTATGCAAAACTCCTTCACACAGTGTTGAATCTCTCTCACTCTCGCTCTCTCGAAGCGGTCACCTTTAAATAGCGCTCCCCCGTCCCTTCCTGACTGCAAAACGCTCCCCTCAACCTGTCGTTGCTAGTGGCAGGCGTTAAGGCAGGGGGCGCCACTCAATGTCCGGGGTGTTGCACACTCGACTGACGTCACAATCTGCTGGCGCAGGAGATCATGGCGGTAGTGTTTAGCGCCGGCGCAAAAAAGCCTGGTCAATTTCACGAGCGGCGCAAACATCGCCGCGCCCAGGCGCTAGTTGCATTGCGTCCTCTTAAGGCGCTAACGGGAGACGCAAACAACTGAATTTTTCCCCCCTAGCCTGTTATGCTGAAAAAGGTAAGGTTTAAGCTGTGATTCTGTGATCCAGTGCTTCCAACAGGAGCAATGCTCACAGGGAGGGCCTCTTGGGAAGTCATTGGATCACTTACCATAATTTTCTGTCCATTACATTTGTTTGGAAGGAAAAATCACAAGTTGAAATTCCACAATTTTCC
Organism: Somniosus microcephalus; assembly: GCF_052327205.1. Taxonomy (NCBI): domain Eukaryota; kingdom Metazoa; phylum Chordata; class Chondrichthyes; order Squaliformes; family Somniosidae; genus Somniosus; species Somniosus microcephalus. The sequence goes on from NC_141001.1 coordinate 85,297,405, forward strand.
AAGATGCACATTCTGCAATCATGGAATCACCCATATATAAACTATATAAAAAGCAACAAAGGAATACAGAAAGAGTAATAAGGAAATATGGAAAAATCATGCAAGGGATATCAAAGCTAGCGGCAAAAGTTTTTATAAATATATTAAGAGAAATAGAATGCTAACGGGGAATGAGGGCCTATTAAAAATGAATGCAGGCAAGGCTATAATTGTTAATATGAAAATGGCAAACTTGTTAAACAAATAACTTGAATCTGTTTTCACAGTGGAGGAAGAGAAGAAAATACCAGCAGAACAGGGGAACCTAAAAATAAGTCAAGGGAAGGAATTTAGTGGATTTAATGAAAGTAAACAAAATGGTAATGGAGAAAACAATGGGACTTAAGATAGATAAATCTCCAAGACCTGATGGTTTCCACCATAGGTTAGTGAAAGAAATGGGTGAGAAAATTGCAGATGCCTTGCCCGGAATGTGAGGTGGGTAATGATGGCGAACTGTCAGTATTCACCGTCATTTTACCCTTCTGAAATTGACTGCAACTTCAGGATTTAGCACATGCACAGATAAACGGGTAAGTCCTGAAGTTGTGGTCAGTCATTGATTGCTCCAACACTGGCTGCAATATGGACAAAGCCCACCCCCGCCATTACCGGCAATCGGTATAATTTGTGAAATCAGATAAACTGATGAAAATTTGAGCTTTTCCAAGCTAATATCATTGTTAAATACCCCATTCAATGTTAAGACTTGTTGGAATAGGTGTAACTGGGGTTTTAGCAATGTATTGACTGCTAAACAACCGTTCTGACCCTGAAAAAGTAATTTTTATATTTGGGGAGTGTCCAATTTCCCATTATGATAAAAGTTACAATTTTTCTAAAACTTTTTTAAAAAGTTAAAGTTTGTTCATGGTATTTCAGCTTCTACCTTAGCCCATGTGAGGGCACACTTGAGTATTTCCGCGACCGGTGGGCGCCGCGGGGACTGGAGTGCATCATCAACCCAGAAAACCAAATTTTAATTTGATTTGTTAAATTTTAGTTGAACTTTTGTTAATTTACAGTCCAATTTGTTTTTGGGTCCAAACAAAAGAGTACCCCCATGTGAGAATCCCAATCTTTATTTCGCTCTCCGGATAAAAGCAACTTTTTACTGCCTGGTTTGCTGTCTGAGAATTCTGCAATGTGATTGGCTACTTCAAAAGCTTGTTAACATCACTGCAGTTCTTCACTGGGAATCAGCTATTCACAGCGTTGCAATTAAATGCACACTGAAAAAAGCAAACTTCTCGCCTCAGAGATCGCAAGACCTTTCTGGGCAGCTTTCGTCAGGGCCAGCAGCAAGCGCCATTGCATCACCACTGAACACAAATTATGGGCCAATATATTCACAAGTTTTCATAGCTCTCCAGATTCAGGAATTGTGCCTTTGGATTGGAAAATTGCAAATATCACTCCATTATTTAAGAAGGGAGGGAGAAGCCAAGTAACTACAGACCCAACAGTTTAGCATCAGTAATGGAATCTATCATCAGAGACAGAGGGGGGAATTTTAACCCAAAAAAAACGGGTGGCTTGGCGTAAGGTAGGAAGTTAAAATGTTAAAAATCTGAATCTCGACCAGAACCCGCCTCCAACCTGCCCACTTCCTGTTCTAACGGAGGTGGGACGGGGAGCCAGCCCACTCCCAGGAAACAGGTCAGCCATTTAAATATTATAATAAGGCTGGCATACCTCCAATTTAATCACCATTTTAAATTTAACAGTGGACGGTCAGGTTTTGCAGGCCTCGTGAAACCCGCTAGCTATAATGGAAGGCGAGGACTGCTGGATCCAGGAGGTAAGTGTCTTTACTATTGCCTCCTGGCTCCAGCGTCCCTGCCTGACCCACCTTCTGCGATCGGAGTGCCCTCCACGAGGTCCCTGACGCCCTCCACGAAGCCTTTGATTTCCCCCCCCCCGCCGGCCCCACGATACCTCCCCCTACTCTCACTCCTCTGGCCCTCCGATGATGCTCCTGGCCCTCTGATGAGCTCCCAGCCATCACCTCTGCTCCGCCGGCCCTCCGATGATGCTCCTGTGCCCTCCCCCTGCTCCTGCAGCCCTCTGATCATTCTCCGAAACTCCCCGCCCCCCTCCCTCGGTGCTCCTCTGGTCCTCCGATCGTTCTCCAGACATCCCCCTGCTCATCCGGCCCCCACGCAATCTCTCCCTCCTCTCTGCGGCCTAATGACACGGGCTTACCCGCCCGCAGCCAGCCAGCCTCTCCATCTGGTTGGCTGCGGGTGGGAAATGGAGGTCTCCAATGCAAATCAGGCCCTGTCGTTAAATCCAGCAGAGCCTGCGGGAAAACTGTTCTCACAGGTTTCCTGACCGCTTCTGAGTGCCCCCACACCCCAATCGCCCGCACCCCCCAACCAGCCCCCACTCTCCAACCAGCCCCCACCCCCCAACCAGTCCCCACTCTCCAACCAGCCCCCACCCTCCAACCAGCCCCCACCCTCCAACCAGCCCCCACTCTCCAACCAGCCCCCACTCTCCAACCAGACCCCACTCTCCAACCAGCCCCCACTCTCCAACCAGCCCCCACTCCCCAACCGCCCCCACTCCCCAACCACCCCCACTTGCGCTCAACCTGCCAAAGAATAAAATTCAGGCCAGAGTGACTAAGGGCTTGGACAAATACCACTGATCAAAGAGAGTCAGCATGGATTTGTGAAGGGTCGCTCATGTCTAGTTGAACTTTTTGAGACCATTAGTATGGTGGAGAGATGAGTGCCTATTGATGTTGTCTATATGGATTTCCAGAAGCCAGTTGATAAGGTTCTGCACAAGAGATAATTTGCAAAAAGGACAGTGCACATAATTGGAGGTAACCTTGTGACATGGGTTGGTAATTGGTTGGGTGGTAGGAGACAGAGTGTGGGTATAAATGGTTCATTTTCTGATTGACAGGATGTGACAAGTAGGGGGAGAAATTCGGTATAGCCCCGTTTGGGGCGCTGGAATTGACGCTGCGCAAATTTTATCGCCAGGTGCAACTTATCGCCACCTTGAGCGATATTGGGTTGCTGCGCTCCTCAAGGTGATTGCGGCGTAAAATCAGGCGCTGCACGGGACTCTTAAGGCGCTAACCCGGCGGCGCTACTCAATTTCTCGGCGGCCGGGCGCAGCGCAGGTGCTGTCAATAATTGATTTCCCCGAGACATGCTGGCGCCGGCCAGCTCTTAATGGGGCGGGTCAATTAGGATCAGCAGCCACACTCTGCGCCTTGTAGGCCTCAAAATCGGCGCTGTGCATTCTGTGGCGTTCCAAACTTTCAACAGATGGAGAGGGTGAGGCAGAGAGCGGAGCGATTTACCGATGGGGCATTTGGTGCTTTGGTTGGCGCAGTGGAGCGCCGGCGAGCTGTGCTGTACCCCGACAATGGAAGGAGGCCTCATCAGAGCGAGTACCGCAGAGCTTGGAGGGAAGTTTGTCAAAGAGTCGCCTCCAGCAGCATCGTGCCCAGGACTCCGGTGCAATGCAGGAAGAAGTTCAACGACCTCACTCGGGTCGTTAGGGTGAGTGCCTTTTTCGCAATCATCTTCATCCCTCCATCTGCACCTGACTTTATGGCCAGAGGGTGCGCGAAGCCCCAATGGCCATCTGCCAGCCAGCACACATGGCCCTTTCTGGAAACACACACGCACATTCAGCTCAGGGCATAATGTAAGGGCTATTCTACCATGGGGGGCATGTGATGTAAGCTCAGGGCATAATGTAAGGGCTATTCTACCATGGGGGGCATGTGATGTCAGCTCAGGGCATAATGTAAGGGCTATTCTACCATGGGGGGCATGTGGTGTCAGCTCAGGGCATAATGTAAGGGCTATTCTACCATGGGGGGAATGTGATGTCAGCTCAGGGCATAATGTAAGGGCTATTCTACCATGGGGGGCATGTGATGTCAGCTCAGGGCATAATGTATCATCACTTCCCGTCCTTTCTCCTGCAGGCCAAGCTGGCCAGGAACCGGAGGAAGCAGCTTCGTACCGGAGGAGGTCGGCCTCACCTGCAGGCACTCACGGACCTAGAGGAACGAGTCCACCAGATTGTTGGAAGCCGGATGATTGGTCCTGCCACCACTGGAGCTGCCAACCCCATTGTGCACAGCGATGGTAAGGTCATCACCTTTTTGAACTCTTTCCTTCCACTTGATCCCCCCACTGTAGTGTATGTAACTGTTCTACCTTTAAGAGAACTATTGTATGTAACCGTCCACCTTTAAGAGAACTATTTTAGGTGTGGCACTACTTTATCCTGGCTGCTGTATACTGTAATACCGACGGTGACCACACCGGTATATAAGTGCTGTGGCAGAATTTATTGGGCAGATTCGCCCTGACCTTCGAATAGTAAAGTCCTGTTTAAGTTACTCTTGTAGTCTGTGTATTACTTCACTATACAACCCACAGACTTTACAGTGGCGACGAGTTCGATCTTACCCTGCGGCAACAATACTTCTGAAGAAGTAAACGAGCGTCGAGAAGAGGCACCCGCCCTCATCGTTTTGCTGAGAGAAAACTCGAGTCTGCAGACCAAGAAAGGAGGAAGATTTCAAACACGAAGTCTTCCATCAGCAACAGGCACGGATTGTCCCTTCTGCCACGGTGGTGAGTGAGCCGATCAACACGAGAAGCAAGTCGGCCATGGTGACTGTGAGTAAAGGGAAAATAGAAACAAATAAACGGAGGATAAGGGCGGTGCACTCGACCACGGTCGAGGGGGAAAGGAGCCGGACAGAAGTCGGGTCCAGAGGCGTTGAGACTGGGGCAGCGTGGAGCAGAAGCCGCGGTACAAGCGGGCTGGGGAGCGTCGTGAGACGACTAGACCGCGACGGCGAAAAAGGCCGGACAAATACCGCGACCACGAGGCGCTGCGACCGGGATCGTAAGGCGCGGGAAGATATAAACATAAATAAGCCACGGAGAACTCAGCCGCAGCCGGGGAGGAAAGCACCGGACTGCGAGAGGGCTGGGAGGCGCGATTGGAGCGAAAAAGGCCGGGCACTTACCGAGGCCGCGAGGCGCTGCGACCGGGATCATAAGGCGCGGAGGCAATAAATAAATAAATAACTAAATAACCCGCGAAGAATCAGCCGCAGCCGGGGAGGAAAGGACCGGACTGCGGGAGGTCTGGGAGAGGCGTTTAAAGCCGCTGAGGGAGAGCCGCGCGAGCGGGAGAGACAGAGCCCGAGAGAGAGCGAGCAAGAGCCGAGCGAGCGGGAGAGACAGAGCCCGAGAGAGAGCGAGCGAGAGCCGCGCGAGCGGGAGAGACAGAGCCCGAGAGAGAGCGAGCGAGAGCCGCGCGAGCGGGAGAGACAGAGCCCGAGAGAGAGACCGAGCGAGGTTCCGGCCAGCGGCTTGCAGCAGCTGCCGTGAAGGACCAGGAGCTGGATCTGTCCGACGCCAACTGGTTGTCCCCAGCGCCGGTTGCCCCTGCCGAAAAGAAGAAGGGGGGGGGAGCAAGGAACGCGATCGGCTTTTCTAGCGCGCGCTTCAGAATAAACTGAAGCCGGCGCACAGGCTACAAACCCCGTAAACCAGCGGTCGTCGCCCGAGGGCAAAGCTTACCCCTCCCACCAGAGGAAGAAGTCAGGAGCGGGAAACCGCCATTTTGCCAGTAGGGGGGAAGAAGACAAGTGCGGGAAACCGCCATTTTGCCAGTAGGCGGGGAAGAAGACAAGTGCGGGAAACCGCCATTTTTGAAAAAAAAAAGAAAAAGTTAAAAAGTAAAAGAGAAATCCTGTTGTTTCGCAGAAAGATAGTGAGAGATAGTGAAGATGCCTAAGCATGGTAACATCAACAACTTCGATGCCGAGGTGGAAGACTGGACCGCGTACGTAGAACGTATCGAGATATATTGTGAGGCCAATAAAATAGAAGATGATGATAAAGCTATAACCTTGCTAAACTCGATGGGCGCGAAGACATACGGGTTATTGAAGCATCTTCTATCACCAGCTAAACCGGCGGATCAGACTTTCGATAATATTGTTGCTGTTCTGAAGGATCACTTGAACCCACACTGCTGATGTTGGCGGAACGATTCAAATTTTATGCGAGAACGCAACGGAAAGAGGAAAGCAACGCGGAATACTTGGTCGAACTGCGTAGATTAGCGTAATACTGCCAGTTTGGAGGAAATCTGACAGAGGCATTGCGAGACAAGTTCATGTGCGGGTTGTCGAAGGAAGGAACGCAAAAGCGACTGCTCGAAGAGAACGACCTTACACTTGAGAGGGCTGTTCTTATTGCAGCATCACACGAAGCCGCAGCGAAAGGAACTGCGGAAATGCAGCTAAAGGCAACGGTACTCAGTGTGGATCAAATTACTTCGGGTACAACGAAATGTTATCGTTGTGGGAAGACAACACACGATCAGAACCAATGCTGGTTTAAAAACCAGGAATGTAGAAAATGTGGCAAACTGGGTCACATAGCTAAAGTATGCCGGTCAGGGAAGAAGACCAACAACCAAAGAAAACCATCACAGGAAAAGTACAACAAAGTACACAAGGTGGCTGAGAAGAGTTCAGATGAACCGAATTCGGATTCAGACCCAAACGGCCAGGAACTGGGTAGTCTGAGAATTCACAATGTGAGTAAGGAAGCTGACCTACAAACTATCTGGGTCATGCTAAAAATAGCCGGAGTCCAAGTAAAAATGGAGTTGGACACTGGATCAGCCCTATCAGTCATAAATCGAAGGGATTACAACCGGCTATTCTCACATATACCCTTGAGAGATACCAAGTTCGTATTGCAGACATACATGGGGCATAAAGTATACCCCATGGGAAAGATAAGAGTCAAGGTGAGAGACAGGGGCAAAGAACACCCAGGAATGGACTTATATGTACTACCTGAGGGAGGACCACCACTTCTAGGATGGGAGTGGATCAAGAAAATAGACATGGAATGGCACTACCTAAAAGCAATAACGAGTGAGGACTCGGTGCGGACAATCAGCTCAGACTCTGAAACGGATGACGATAAGTCCAGCCCAAGTATGAAAGACAAGGCTAAAATGGACTTGCTGACTAAGGTTGGAAAAACGAAGGCGTGCATAAAGGCTTATGCTCCAGAGGAGAACAAAGTTTCAGAACAGAACCCCACAGAACAACAACAACATAGTTTGACAGAGAATTCTGAGTCTGTTCAGTTTACAGACATATACATTACTGAGGAACACCGAGCTCGAACTCAAACTTATTTCAAATTATGACAGCAATTAGAGCAATTGAGTTGCCGTCTCAAACAAGTGATGAAAGCAATGAAAAAGTTCTATGACACCGAATGGGAGAATCTGGAAAGACAACAGAAGCAGCTGAGGGAGAAAAGGGAGCAGGAGCACACAAACCGTCTGCGAGAGGAGGCCAAACGAATCAAAGCTGATTCGGTTTCTGAAGGTGCGTGCTCTAATCTGGTGGAACAAGATGTGCAGCAACTGAAGGCGCTTGTTAGCAGGTTGCAGGCAGAAAAGGCTGATTTGGTTGACATGACTTCCGAGCTCCTACTGAAGTTGGGTGCAGCATCACCGGACGATTCATTTGTGGAAATTCGAATGGTGGAGGCTGCGGATGATGGCAAAGTAGAAACAGCAAAGGAGCCCCAGGGCAAGTTTATAAACAGCCCTGCAGCTAATGGGAAACGGATGATGGCAGAAGAGTTAACAGTCAGCCAACTTCTTCATATGCTGAGGGACAAGACCCTGAAATGGGAAAAACTTGAACACGAGCCTCAATCTTCAAAGAAAATGGGTTCGGAACTCTCAAAGGTTATTGAAATAGCTGAGGTGGCAACACAGACTGAGAAGATTGCAGCAGAGCCGCTCTTGGATGCCGAAAGTACGCTGCCTCACGTCAATGCAGAACAACAGAATGCTGAAACAGCTACTTCAGTAGAGGGATTGAATGGTCCGATCAATCAATCTCCGAATGAAGTTGAAGTATTGAAATCACAAATGAGGTCATTAGTAAAAGACTTGCAGGAAGCCCAGAAAAAGTGGGATGAAGCTGAACGCATGATGAAGTCTCTTCAGGACAAATGTCGGTATTTAGAACAAAAGTCGGCTAACGTTCAGCTGGGCAAGGAGGAAATAGAAGACCCTCCCGCTGGCTTAGCTCAGGACGACACCGAATATTACCATGACCTGTTGAGCGACACCGAATATTACAAGGACCTGTTCTGCCCAGCTTGTGATGAAAACTCCCAAAGTGCAGAAACCTTGATGAATCACAAAAAGTCTAAGGAACATCGGGAGATGGTGGCGCTACTACGGGAGGAACTGTGCAGGCAGCTGGCAGCTGACAATGGAGCCCCGAGAGTCTCCAAGAAGCAGAAAAGGAAAAGACGAAGCAGAAGATGATAACCATCTGAACCACAGAAAAGGAAAAGACGAAGCAGAAGATGATGATCATCTGGACCATCATCATCACTATTAGATCATGCACGGGGTCCCTGCGAACGGAGCCAAATCAGTTTGGAAGTAGAAAACTTCCCAAGGCACTCAAGTTTTACAAGCCAACAATGCTGGTTCAGAAGGACGGAAGTTCAAGCCGTTAAGTCCAGTGAAGGACTATTGGATGAGTCACTCCAGCAACGTGAACCGACTACACCACGGGGAACTGCTGCACCACTGAGGCGTTGTCAGGACCGAGTCAAGAAGCACGGAAGGCGCATCCACCGAGATTGAATCTGTGAACTGTTTCCCGCAGAGACTAAATCTATGAACTGTTTCCCGCAGAGACTGAATCTGTGAACTGTTTCCGCAGAGATTACATCTGTGAACTGTTTTAACATAAAGTTGGATATATGTTAGGAGGTTATGTTTAATGGGGAATAAGTATGTTGTAAGCTAAAAAGGGAGGATTGTAGTGTATGTAACTGTTCTACTTTAAGAGAACTATTGTATGTAACCGTCCACCTTTAAGAGAACTATTTTAGGTGTGGCACTACTTTATCCTGGCTGCTGTATGCTGTAATACCGACGGTGACCACACCGGTATATAAGTGCTGTGGCAGAATTTATTGGGCAGATTCGCCCTGACCTTCGAATAGTAAAGTCCTGTTTAAGTTACTCTTGTAGTCTGTGTATTACTTCGCTATACAACCCACAGACTTTACACCCACCAGCATGCTTTTTCACTCTGGACCCAAGTCAGTGCATTGCAGCACTCATGCATCCCTTGCTGCCACCCTGTCCTTTTGCTAAAGCCACTCTTCAACCTCCCTGCTTTCAGATGCTGCATCACCAGCTCGGGAGCTGGGCCCTCAAGCTGCCACTGCCACTGACTCCGGAGGCGATGAGCAGGAGGAAGCCGGACCATCCGTTCCACCCTCAGGCGAGCCAGCCCATCTGCAGACTGGGGATAGTACTTTCCTGGAGGGGAGCGGGGGGGAAGGCTCTGAGGAGGAACCAGCTCCAGGACCCAGCAGGCTGCAGCAATGCAAGGGGGGTAGGGAAGCTCGGGGGCATGCGTCTCCCCGGAGGGTGAGTCAGGCCGCGAGTACTGCTGCACAGAGCGCAGAAGAGGTGCGTGCCCTCGCAGAAATGAGCGCCCAGGCTCGGCTCAGGCACACTGAGCTCATGGCTGCAGTAGCAAGGATGCCTGAATCCATCGAGACACTGGCAAGGAGTGTCCAAGACTTCGGCGCAGCACAGGCAAGGATTGCGCAGGACTTTGGCGCAGCACAGGCAAGGAGTGCGCAGGACTTCGGGGCAGTACTGGAAAGGACTGTCCAGGATTTCGGGGCAGCACTGGAAAGGACTGTCCAGGGCATCGGGACATCACCGGAAAGGACTGTCCAGGGCTTCGGGGCAGCCCTGGAAAGGACTGTCCCAGGCTTCACCGAAGGACTGTCCCAGCCTTCACTGAAGCACTGGAAAGGGCTGTCCAGGGCTTCACCGAAGCACTGGCACCTGCCACGCAAGTGCTGAGTGCTGCCACGCAGTCACTCGCTGGTCTCATGCAGACGCAGATTGAGGCCACGCGACCACTGACTGCTGCCACCCTCGCTGGATCAGGCAGGATTACCCGGGGCCCTTGCAGCACCACAGCAGGCCAGCAATCTGTGGACCAGCCGATTGGTGCATATGCTGCGGTGCTGCCCTGTCAGAGTACCAGTGTGTCGGCTGACCACAGAGCAGGTGTCCACTCTCAGGATGACAGCATTCCTCATGCCAACACTGGCACGTCTCCACTGCAGCTGCCACCACCTGCAGGACAGACTGCTTCCACACATGCACAGTTGGAGCAGTCAGCATCTGGGCCCTCCAAGCCCAGAGGTCGTCCAGGCCGTCCCTCAGGGGCATCTGCGCTTTCGGACAGTCAGCAGGCCTCCCCCAGCCTTGATGCAGCCACTGGGGTCCCATTACGGAGGAGTTGCAGGGAGGGAAGGGGCCGATCTCGCAAGAGAAGTAGATCACCATCAAGGGGGAAAGAGTAGAAGGTGCTGCTGAGACGTCTTATTTGTAGAAATCAAGGCTGTGGATGCTGGTCTGAATGTTAGTAATGTTTTGGATAGTCTCCTGGGTGTGCGAGCAACTGATGTGTTAGAGTGTTAGTTTTGCTTTCTGTTGCCATTGCTTTGTCATGTTGGAAGGAAGCACATTTTGCAAAATAAACAAATGTTTTTATTTACATTGGCCATGTCTGCTATTTACATTCATATTGCCCTTCATAGGCTTTGGGTTATCAGAACGGTTCCATTCTTGCTCTTCGAATGGCACCAAGCATTCCGTGAGAGGGGCCTAGAAGCGACTTCTGATCAGCCTCTGACGGATGGCCCTTCCAGTTTGTGCCTCCCTCCCGTCTTGGTCCTCCTCCTCCTCCTCCTCCTCCTCTGCTGGTGCTTCAATGTCTGGTGGCATTGGCTGGGTGCGTAGGATAGCGAGGTTATGCAGCATGCAACATACAACCACGAAGTGGGAGACTCGCTCAGGTGAGTACTGCAGGGTGCCTCCGGAATGGTCCAGACAGCAGAACTACTGCTTCAGCACGCCGATTGTGTGCTCAATAATGTTCCTCATCGCCTGATGGCTCACATTGTAGCGCTCTTCAGCAGGGGTGCTGGGCGAACGGAGTGGGGTCATCAGCCATAGGCACAGAGGATAGCCCTTGTCACCGAGAAGCCAGCCTCCTGGGTGAGCCGGGGCCTCAAAAAGGTCTGCAACTGAAGTCTGGCGCAGGATGAAGGCGTCGTGGCTGCTGCCTGTGTAAGATTTGCAAAATTAATATTGTCAGATAAGGGTCCTTTGGCAGAAGAGCCAGGTAGTGTAGGGGTATTAGGCCCCCCTCCACGCCTGGAAATGAATGTGTCAGATTTTAAATCCAATGTATTGCCATCTATAGATGCTTAATGTACACTGTAGGTTTTCTGAAAGGGGAAATACATGTGTCATGGGATCATAGATAGGTAATTACAGGGGATGGTTTGATTGTGGAGAGTCAGAAAATTTTGCTCACACAGAATTATGATACTTCAAGCAAGTTATAGTATCATCAGGGGGGACTGTAAGATTTGCAAAATTAATATTGTCAGATAAGGGTCCTTTGGCAGAAGAGGCCTTTACTTTTAAAAGACTGTTTTAAAAGAAGCCCAGAAAAAGGGGCATACAAAATGGCCGCCAGACCCCGTGACCAGCTTTTTGGACATTTTAAAATGGTTCCTGCAGTCCCCAGACAGCCTTTGTGGATTCAGCCCACAATAAGTTCTGGAAGGCCATTTCGGAGAAAACGAAACCAGGCAGAACCACATACATATGGATTGGATGCAGATCCAGTCAGATCGGCCTGTAGATAGAGGCCATCTAAATGTTTACCCAGACAAAGGGAAACAGTTTTATATTCATAAGGGGAGCATCAAAGACCCATTAAAGACATCAAGAAGACATTCAAAACAATACCAGGTCATTCCAGACCAGAGATGGCCATCACCGGCCATCCCGAAAGCAGTTTAAATATAATAACTACCCCGCTGTGCTACAAGCCCGCCAAAAGTTAAACAAAGACTAACCTTGATTTGGCGGGAGATAAAGGCTTCTTTGAGAAGTATAACTGGAGACCCGGGGTAGCGATCGGGGGGGCTGAGAAAGATCGAGGTGCTGAGGAGGTTCACAGGACCGATTGCTTCAGCTGGGAAATCATCCTTCGCAGATTGCCAGCTAGGAAGGGCTGGAGAAGGAAGAACATCGCCAGCCATCGACAACGCAGCCCTGTTCGGTGCAGAGTTCGGGTGGGGACGACGAGGTTCGAGATGGGAGATCAAGTCAGCATCTAGCCCCGGGGTAACTATTGGGAGATCATCGACCAACCCCGGGACGCTGACGAGACAGGAAGAGACCTATATGAAAATGGTCAAACAGTAGGTCTCGCCCCGCATCGACTTCCAGGTCTGCTGACATCCAGCCTGTCCGTGATCTTCACCTCGAGGGAGGAAAAGGTGTGTCGCAGCCCGCTGTGTTCCGCTGACCACGTGGAGACAGGACGCCTGAAAGGATCAAAACGCAGACCTGTTTCAAAATTCTTGCAGTTCCTAACTGGATTGGTGAGCATGTTTCTGGCCCCTCACAATCTGATCTAGATAGGCTTAGGGGGTGGGCATCTAAGGGGTAATTTTAACAATGAGTTGTTGTCCCTCGATGTTCCATGTGCTTCCCCATTTCATGATGACCTTTGTAAAGTATAATATGCCTGTATCTATCTCAGTTAGTAATGTATTATGAATTTGTTTTTCCCTCCCATGTACCTTTTATTGACTTGCATTTGATTTGTGTTTCTCTATGCAATAACATTTCATTTCGTTTCCATTAAACCTGGCCTATCGAGTATTCTCTACATTGTAGTTCCTGCATCCAAGTCCAGTGTCTAGAACCTAAGGGGCGAGTGGGTCGAACCACTCAAGGTTTTACTGTGCAAGAGAGAGAGGCCTCTAGAGAGAGAAACCTCTGCGATCGAAAACCCCTTACACCTGGGAACTGCACATTGACTGTGAGGATCAGCTGTCGGTGGTCACAGACCAGCTGCACATTCAACGAATGGAACACCTTGCGGTTGCGGAACTCCTTCGAATTCAATACAGGCGCCCGCAAAGCCACGTGCGTGCAGTCAATGGTGCCCTGCACCATGGGGAAGTCCGCTATTGCTGCGAAGCCTTCTGCGCGCTCCCGCTGCTTGTCCAGTGTCATAGGGAAGGAGATGTACTGCCGCCTCCTTTTAAACAGGGCATCAGTTACTTGACGGATGCAGCAATGCACCGCAAATTGCGTTATGTTGGCTATGTCCCCAGTTGCGGCCTGAAAGGAGCCGCTCGCGTAGAAGTTCAGGGCAACAGTCATCTTGACAGCCACCGACAGAGAGATCCTGCACCTTATCTGAGGCTGCAGATCTGGCTGAAGCAGGTGGCACAGCTCAGTCACCACCTCCTTTCTGAAGCGCAGCCTTCTGAGACACTGCTCCTCTGACATGTTCAAGTAAGAGAACTGCTGTCGGAAAACCCTGGCAGCATAAGGTCTGATGTGGCGACGTCTGTTGGCCCTCCTCCGTCTGGCCATGCCTGCCCCTCTCTCCCTGCATCTCTCTGCCCTTTCCAGATGGATTTGCAGCAGGACGTTCCCCTCCAATGCAGCCCCCTTAATAAAAGCGCACAAGAAAGTTTTCCCGTTGTAAATGCTCACCAGCAGCAAGGTGATGGTCAGAAGGCTGAAGTTCCTCTGCCAGCGCTGGCTCCCTGGTGAAATGGCTCTGAGTGCAGCTCAGCAACTCTGTGAAACTCTCGAAGAAGTTGTGCTCCCAAAATGGCTGCCGCTTTTATACCAGTGCAGTCCCCTTTAAAGAACGCCCCCACAGCCCGAGAGCGACTGGGGAATGTTCCAGGTAAGCTGTCCTTATTAGCGCCAGGCGGAACGGAGAGGGGCGCCACTGAATTTCCGGTCCGGGGCACCAAAAAGGCGTTGCACATTGAAATGACGTCATGATCTGCCTGCGCCCGTGAGCGGGCGCTAAGATTTAGCACCGGCGCTAAAAGTCCACTCAATATGGGAAGAGGCGCAGGGTTCACTGCGCCCGGGTGCTAGTTGGTTAGCGCCCCACTTCTCGGCCTCTTTAGGCGCTAACCGCTGGCGCTACCAACCGAATGTCTCCCCTGTAGTGTTTCCCAGGGATCTCTACTGGGGCCTCACCGTATATATGAATGAATTGTATGAAGGAATAGAGTTGTATATACAGTTGCAGATGATACTAAGTTAGGAGTTACGGTAAGTTGTGCAGATGGAAGCATAGAGTTACAAAGGGACAAATACAGAATAAGTGAGTGAGCAAAGCTATGGCAGATAGAGCTTAATGTGGGGAAGTGTGAGGCCATCCACTTTGGATATGGAAAATAGATCTCTGAATATTTTCATAATGGTGAGAGACTAGGAGCTGTGGAGGAGCAAAGGGATTTAAGTGTCCATGTATGCAAATCACGAAAAGCTAGTGCACAGGTACAAAAAGCAATCAAAAAGGCTAATGGAATGTTGCCCTTATCTCAAGGGGGTTAGAATTCAAAAGTGAGAAAGTTATGCTCAGTTGCCCAGTGCCTTGGTCAGACCCCGTCTGGAATACTGCAATCGGGTTTTGGATAACGAAACTTAGGAAAGATAGGCGCAGGTAGGCTTGGAAGGCAAAGATTCATCAGAATGACTATGGGGATTAAAGGGTTTAAATTATGGGGACAGGTTAACTTGGCTTGTATTCCCTTGAGTTTAGGAGGTTGAGGGGTGATCAAATTGAGATGTTTAAAATGATAAAGGGATTTGATAGAGTAGATACTGAGAAATGATTTAGTCGGTGGGGAAAACCAAAACAAGAGTGAATAATTGTAAAATTAAAGCTAGGCCATTTAGCAGTGAAATCAGGAAGCACTTTTTCACACAAAGGGCAGTGGAAATCTGGAACTCGCTCCCCCAAAAGGCTAAGGTCAATTCAAATTTTCAAGAGTTTGATAGATAGATCTTTGTTGGGTAAGGGTGTCAAGAGATATGGAACAAAGGCGGGTAAATGGAGTTGAGGTACAGATTAACCCTGATTTAATTGAATGATGAAACAGACTCGAGAGGCTGAATGGCCTACTTCTATTCCTATGCTCCTATATCATAGCAGTAACTCTTGCTGAAAGTTTAAATTGCTCATAGATTACAAAAAGAATGGATGGCCATTTTTCATTCCGATGTGTCTAATCATAGTACAACATTCCTCACCTGAAGAACAAGTGAGTTAAACAGTTTTGGAACTTAATAATTTGAAGTGATTCTTTGTATAGTCTTATCATAATTGGGGACCTGACTATGACTGTACTTTTGTGCAAGTTTCACCTGAAGGATTTTACCTAATCAGTGGTGCATGTAGAGGCCATTACTGTCGGATGTATTAACAAGTGTTAGGTGAGCTGCTGTGTGCTTAAATATCTTAATCAGGCAACAAAAAAGTAATTGGGGAAAAATAGGAAAACTTCTGAGTTTCACTGCAGGAGAAATTGAAGCCCGTGTGTTTCAGGAAGTTGGTGCACAGATTGAATTGATGATGGAAGACAAGTGTAAGTGGGCTGTAGCTGATGATCTTTACCCTGCAATAGACTTACTGAAGGATGAGGACATTGTAAATTCACAGCAATCAGGGATAATGTAGACTCTAACTGCAGCAATCAAACAGCAATGCGGCTAAGCTGGAGTATGCTGCTTCTGAAGTATCCTGGGGACTTGACATCAGATTTTACGAGATGGAGGAATAAAAAGACTTCCAAACTGTAAAAGCATTAGAAATTGGGAATATTGTGGACTGTGCTAAATATTTTGATGGGAACAAATGGGCAAAAATTTTAATCTATTTTAACTGCATACAG
Source organism: Somniosus microcephalus (assembly GCF_052327205.1). Taxonomy (NCBI): domain Eukaryota; kingdom Metazoa; phylum Chordata; class Chondrichthyes; order Squaliformes; family Somniosidae; genus Somniosus; species Somniosus microcephalus. The sequence continues at coordinate 85,313,331 of NC_141001.1, forward strand.
TTTGCGTTTGGCTTCTAGCCTCAAAGATGTAAATGAATGATATTGATGCCCTCCATCATGTCCATTTTATAGAACTTACAAGAGAAATTCACGCATATAAATCTGAAGATGTCAATCGTTTTCGATGCTGCAGACTGGCAGATTGACTGTAGACAGCATTTTTTTAAACTATATATGTGTAGGGGGTGGCATGTGCCCAGTCAGCTCTGCCCCTGACTGTCTCTGAGCGGTTCGAATCGCTCCCACACCCCTGGGTTCTAGACACCGGACTTAGGTACAGGCGGTGATACAGAAATAGAGTAGACAACTGGTTAGGTACAAGAAAACTGTAATTTTATTAAAAGGCACAACAATTTCACAACACTGGAAAAATCACTAGAATAATTACATACATATAAAGTTACACTTAGTTGGGAATGGGGAACACACAGCACAATGAGGGAACAATCACATTAATAATCCCCCTACCCTTGTCCCACCCCAATACCTAACTAGATTGAGCTAAGAGGGGCCAGGGATTTATGCTCACCAATGGGACTCCCTTGACGGTTCGAAACCTGTCGATTAAGCCAGTTGTGGTTTTTGGGGTTCGCTCTTTGTGTCCTTTGGGGCCTGCCGTTGTCACATGGTCCCAGGGTGCGGCGGTGGAGTCGTCCGAGTAAAGTACCCCCTTTTTCCTCCGTTTAGAGAGTAAAGTCTTTGTTGGGTACTTTACCTTGCAGAATGGTTGTTCTTCTGGTGGTGGTCTGATCGTTGAAAGTTTTGTTGTGGTTGGGGTTTGGTTGGCGGTCTATGGTGTTGGCTTGAGTTTGTTACCGCCGTGCTCGTGGTCGTCAACTGCTCCTTCTACCCGTGCTTCGAACGTCCGCTTACTGGGGTGTGTGCCCGCTCATCCCCAATGCTTCTTTATGCTGCCCTTCTCTGCTTATCGGCCTTGCCGTTCGTCTTGTCTCGCCTGCCCGCTTGCGACCCCCGTGTGTCCTGTGTGTGTTGAGTCGGGTCCCGTTCTCCTCCCGCGTATGGCCCCTGGTGTTGTAATGGGCATCCTCGGTGTTAGAGCGGGAAGAGAAGAGAAAAGGAAGAGAGCCTAGCTACCGGTGGGCCTGCAATTATACCGGTTCTTCAATTCCCTTATCCGCGCGCCAAATCAGGTCAGTTCTTTGTTTAATTTTGGCGGGCTCGTCTAAAGTGATTACAGTCATCCACTTTAACTGCTTTTGGGGCAGTTGTCTCCTTGCTTAACGGCTTCAATATCCTGGCTGTTTGTCATTTATGAAGTTTAATCATCTTTTCCTGGCTTGGTGGCTCCTTTGAGCGGTTACCGATTATGTATGCAAAAAGTTAATGGCCTCAAGATTACATCTATCCTGAGTTAACTGTTTCGAGATGAAGGATGCATATTCTGTGTTTACCTAGCTGTCTGGCTTTAGAAATGACAAAGTCTTCCACACAGATCCATGCATGTTAGGTTTCGTTTCAGGATTTGAATGGGCCTGCCTTTTGCAGGGCCTTGCTTTTTAAAATCTTGCAGGCTTTGGTCACGAGGTTTCAGAAGCCATTTTCTTTTGGGTACCCTTTTTAATAACTTGTTCATTCAGGGTTCCTTTTATTGATAACTTTTGGGGAATGTGGGAATTTTGAGAACCCTACATATGCATGATTTTGTTTTGATGTCACTAAAAATATTAGGTTCAAATTTGGTTCCAATCAAGATCATAAGAAATGATGCAGTGGGATAATGGCTACAAACACATGTTTGCATCAGAAATTCCCCTCTACACTATTTCAGTGGAGGTGTCGCCTATTTAAAATAAATGGGTGAAGTAAAATAATGGAGACAGGAATTTCAGATAAATGCATTAAATATTCATGGCTATTATCTCAGTGTCATTTCAAGGCCCTATTTTTTTTCAACAGTTACTGACTGCAATAATAAAAGCACATTACATTGCTTTTCATTGTGTCGGAGAGATAAAAGGCTGAGTTCACAAATAAAAAGAGGATAATGTGCAGAAATGTTCAACAATGAAGATATTATCATACATCAAAAATTGCCCAGGCCCATTGAAATCACAGTATCTTGTGTTTATGCCAGGGTTTTTCTCATACTTTCTTTATACCTTAGCTTTCAAGGCAAGTTGTATAGATAAAAAGCAAAATGCATGGCAAAAAAGAGAAAGTTAGAAACAAGCAACAGTTCAGTCAGAATCTGAAAGCTAAGTTTCAAAGATTGGTCGATATCCATATGAAATGTTGGCCTATCATTTACTTTCAAATATCAACTGACCTGTTGTTCATTTCCAACATTTGTAAATAAATAGTGAGAATATCGTTAAGTGGAAAAATCAGGTCCAAGTGTTCTGATAAAAGTCCCAAGTGTAATAATTTCATCATGTCCTTGATGTTTAATTCTTGCCAATTTTCTCTGAGGATGACGTCTATTTGCTGGGATCTGTTTCAATGGGTGACAGGTAAACCTCCAATAACTTACCCAAATATCATCAGCATGTATGAGTCTTAACAGTGAATATCAGCAGATATTCGACTATGAGACTGTTACAGCTGAGCCCGATCCTACCCTCACCTGATGCACACATGTAGCAGTGGTTGCATCAGTGATCAGGAGTGACACTCCTTGCTGATTCCCCAACCCAGGGATTCTGAAACCAATTGTAGCTCTATGATAGAAGTATGGTATTGCTTGTAAAAGGCTTGCTGCAGAGGATACAAGTGATTTATTGGTTGTGTTGTCACAGAGACGAGGGGACATGATGGATATCTGCCATGATGCAAACCAGGATCCATGATTTGTGTCACAGCATCTTTGAGGCAGTTTATTGTCTCATCAACTTTAGCCTTGCATGCAGTATCGGAACAATATGAACAAGAGATCCTGTCAGCTTCAGCATCCACATTACATGTGTTAAATAATGTAAAGCACTCTACATTGATCAACCTTAGTGCGGCCGTCTTATAGTTGTAGATTTAATTTAGTTCAGAGCATCGCTGTCACAATATTATTTACCTATTTTGTTTTACCACTCAGACTTAAATCAAATGCACTGATAGAAAAACATGACACTATGTCCAGAATTTTGCCAGCGCTCAGCAAAAGGGTTCAGTGGTGGGTCGGCAGTTGAATATGAATTGATTGACAGCAGGTCGTGAACCCGCTGTCAAATCGCGCACACTTGCCTTTCCAAATGTCAGATCTGTCAGCGCTGAGCAGACCCAACAGGCAGCGGCAGGGGAGCTAATTTAAATGATTAGTGGCTTGTTTACAGCCACTTAACAATGGTTTTAAACTTACCTTTTGAATTTGACAGCTCGCCCATGGGTTTCACGCTGTTGCTAGCCCATGTCTGTGAAGCTGAGGCAGGAGGTCAGTGGCCATTGAATCAGCTGATAAGTTGACAGCTTCAAATGTCAAGTAAAAGCTACCACCTGACAGAGGTATCTTCCCTCAGCCACAAGCTCTTCCTCACTGTATTTCCACAACAAATTCACCATGCTGCAAGTCTTTACACAAGTCTCCATCCAGTCTGACCTCATTACCTCTCTCACCATTGACAGATTGCTTCTGCCATCTCTACTTCACCTGCCATCTATTCCATCAGAATAGGTGCCCTTTATACTCTCTCACCTTGGTCCTCAGAATCCCACCATGATCAGCCCCAACACCAGCAGCACCAGGCACACCAGCAGCACCAACAACACCAATCTTCTCCGCAATCAACTGATGCTGCACAGGACAGAGGGCATCAGCACCTGACCACATTGCTGCCTGGGATTGCCCCACCATGGCCAGATTTACTTCACTTGACACTGTACACCCTGGCTGCCAAATGATGCGCCAGGTTGGCACCACTCCACAACAACACCATAAAGCATCCCTAGAATGTCCAAGCCATTCCTTTCATACTCATCACCATTGCGGGGGGTACCATTATGTCTCACCATTCACTGCAACTCACTAAGCCACTTCCAAAGGTGCACACAAATCTGTCCAAGAACGTAGTGTTGAAAATGAAGGTTTCAATGTTGGACAGCACATTAACAGAAACATTACATGGACATTGCATAAAACACCCAAGTGCCTACCCTTTTTATTCATTCATGGGGTGTAGGCGTCACTGGCAAGGCCAGCATTTATTGCCCATCCCTAGTTGCCCTTGAGAAGGTGGTGGTGAGCCGCCACTAGTGTGAGATGGGGAAGTGATAATATAGATAGAGAGAGAGGGATGGGTGGAGGTCCAAGGTAAGTTGGTGTGAGTAAGATGTGCAGGAGTAGGGTAGGGAAGGCAGAGTGATGGGGATGTGATGAGAGGCACAGCAGGATGAAGGTGAGTGTGGCTTTGTACTAACATTTCATGTTCTAATGAGATCATTGAAAGATTTGTGCCACTGCACCCAGGTCCTCCTGACGACATCCCTGCTTGTGCCCTCCTGTGCAATGTGCAACCCGGCTGTGTTGACATCCTGGAGAGGTCTCCTCCGCCCATGGGAAGGGAAAAGGGCCTCCCTGCATGCTGTGACTCCCTTCATAAGCATAAGGAGGGAGTCATGGGAGAGCCTGGGTGCAGCCCTGTGCCTCTGTGCAGTCATTGTCAGTGTTTGCAGCATCTCAATGCTGTAGAACACTGACAGCACAAATGTCAATATAAATTTGGACATGGTCACTTGTAAGGAAACTGGCTGATGACGCATCGTCAAATGACATCACCAGACCCGATTCTTCTAATTGGCCGGGAACTACGCTGGGCGGGCTTAACGAGCCCCATCAAGGGAAATTCATTTTAGGCAGTGGGGTGGGGACCCACCACTGATGTCGCCCGCCATGGACCCGCCGAGGTCAACAAAATTGCGGCCCAACTTTTTAAATCAGGTCAATGTTATGAATTGATCCCTGCAGAGTGCAAGTTGTGCTTTAGTATGTAAAATACCTTGTGGCCACATGCTCCCATGTAGTGCCAGTTATTGATGAGCAAGGAAATTATTCAGTATTTGTTCCTAAATACAATGGATATGGAGACTGTTTTAGAATCAGCTACTGGAATGAAAGGTCAGTATTCCTCTATTAATTATTAGGATGCAACTAATTGCTTCAGATCTTAAAATTCTGAGTGCCTCCTATGCTACAACTGTCCTGTTAGTGATTAATATTGGCATTGAGTGTCAAAGCAGAAAATATTTCATTCCCTAATACTGATATCCCTCATCAAAATGAGCACAATACTTTGCCAAAAAAGAGCTTAGCATATGTATATTATATACAATTCTTTGGCAGCACCTCCCAAACCAGTAACCTCCACCGCTTAGAAGGACCAAGGCAGCAGGTACATGGGAACACCATCACCTCCAAGTTCCCTTCCAAGTCACACACCATTCTGACCTGGACAAGTATCATCATTCCTTCATCATTGCTGGGTCAAATTCCTGAAACTCCCTACCTAACAGCATTCTGGGAAGTACCTTCACCACACGGACTACAGTGGTTTAAGAAGACGACCTGTCACCACCTTCTCACAGGGCAACTAGGGATGGACATTAAATGCCAGCGATGCCCACATCCCAAGAATGAATAATGGATAAAAAGGGTGCATAGGTTTTCTCAAACCTGCTTACTTTTTGATAGTCAATGGGAGAATAAATTCAACCTGCTCCTCCTGTATCAAGGTGTTAAAAGTATTTACATAAAGGCAAATGTTATAAAGTTTTTTTCTTCCTTTATCTCTTCTCTAATATTTTTTAAAATCAACACAGATAACTGGTTGAGAACTTTCATTCCGCTTTCCAGGCCCCATTTTTAATCTAACTTTCTTCTCTTGTTGTCACAAGTATTCTGTGAGGATCTTTTATTCAGTCTATTTCTATTCCCTTTTGCTTGTGTTTTTGATTCACCATAAAATGTTGCAGTGCATTATGTTCACCTGTGTCAAGGTCCAATACAGAGAACACAGGTAATTCAGAATAAGAACCAATTCTGTCATATCGGGACATGTTGCAGCATGAAACCTTGAAAGAATACTAGAGTTAATCTATTTTTAAAAATATGGGTATTCAAATAAAGATTTAAGACATCTCTATTGTTACATAGAAACATAGAAGATAGGAGCAGGAGTAGGCCATTCGGCCCCTCGAGCCTGCTCTGCCTTTCAATGAGATCATGGCTGATCATCCAAATTCAGTACCCTGTCCCTGCCTTCTCCCCATATCCCTTGATCCCTTTAGCCTTAAAAAAAATATATCTAACTCCTTCTTGAATATATTTAATGAATTGGCCTCAACTGCCTTCTGTGGTAGAGAATTCCACAGTTTCACCACTCTCTGGGTGAAGAAATTCCTCCTCATTTCAGTCCTAAATGGCTTACCCCTTATCCTTAGACTGTGACCCCTGGTTCTGGACTCCCCGGCCATCGGGAACATCCTTCCTGCATTTAGCCTGTCTAGCCCTGTTAGAATTTTATAAGTTTCAATGAGATCCCCTCTCATTCATCTAAACTCCACCGAATATAAACCCAATCGACCCAATCTCTCCTCATACGTCATTCCTGCCATCCCAGGTATCAGTCTGGTAAATCTTCACTGCACTCCCTCCATGGCAAGAACATCCTTCCTCAGATAAGGTGACTAATCTGCCCTTGCAGCGTGTTCCTATGCAAAGCTAGGCAGGTAGCTAACAACTTGATATCTTCCCATAAAAATCACAAGGCTTGACTTTTCTTGTAAACTTTACTGAAAGATTCATATTGTGAAACTGAAATACAATACAGAAATGGAAGCACACATTAGTACACAAGCACATAACTGATATGCATACACAAATTTAGGTACGCCTGAGCAACACAGTACGTTTGGCATGTAACTTACCAAAACACGTGGAAACACAGCTTACTGTGAATATACATTCAGCAAACTGAAAGGCATTCTCTTACATTCACTTTAAATTAGCCCTGTACATAGTGCATCAAAATACAGCTACAAGTTAACCAGCTAGACAGAGAGCGAGCACTTCATGGCTAGCTGTGTAAGTTTGCTTACAGAGAAAAGTTACAAACTAAACATTTTCTGCAAAATATAGTGTACACTAATCATCTATAACATTCTCAAGTACTTACAGACAAATAGTGTCCAAGGCTGGAGCGTGACAAGAAAATAACTTCCCAGACCATGTGTCGAGCTGCAGGTCTGTGATATACAGTTTACTTTACTGCACTTTACTGCGCTTTACTGCACTTTACTGCACTTGCTAGGTACCAAATATCCACTAGGTGGCGGCACACAATGGAAATCAACCCAAATTACTCAAACCCCTGAATTAACTGGAAAATTAACATAAATTCCTAAAGGAAGGCAGCACACTGCCCGCTTGTACCACTACAGATACAAAATAAAACCTAAAGAAAATGTCCTTTGGCTGCAAATATACTCAGAATCCTTTCTCTAGGTTTCTTTAGAAAGGAGGACTACGATCTCTGAGACTGGCCTCAGAAACAGTTTGACAGTACCCTCCTTGACAATCTTCACCTCCATCTTGCGGACCCTCTTGTCCCTGCTCGGCAGAGTTTTGACAACCAGTCCCACTGGCTATTCATTTCTGTGTGCTTGGCTGTCTTTCAGCAAGACAACATCTCCCACTTTGACATTTGGCTTGCCTTCTGTCCATTTCCTACGGCTCTGTAGGGTGGACAAATACTCTCCTCTCCATCTCTTCCAAACAGTGTCTGCAAGACACTCGACTTGCTTCCACTGCTTCCTGTGCAGCTCAGCCATGTCGAAGTTTCCAGAGGGGGCTGAAATAGCACTCATCTTTTGAGTCAGGAGCATCGCTGGGGTGAGGACTGCAGGCATGTCTGGGTCGGTGGACACCGGCACCAGGGGTCTTGCATTCATGACTTCAGCCATGAGAGTGCTCAAGACATCGTGTGTGAGACGAGTGGGTCCCGTCCGAAGCAGCATAGCATCCAGAATACGCCTGGCAACACCAATGAGCCTCTCCCATGAACCACATTTGTGGGATGAATGCGGGGGGTTAAACACCCACATGCATCCTTTCTTTTGCAGGTAGCTTCTTACTGCTGCATCATCCGTGTGGATGTCCAACTCCTTACAGGCACCCACGAAGTTAGTCCCTCTGTCGGAGCAGAGAAGTTTGGCTGGGCCACGGATTGAGAAAAACCTCCTCAGGGCATTCATGGTTAGGAAAGCTTTGTCGCCCATGGATAGTGCTGGCTTGTCATCATCCTTGGACCTTTCAAACACTGAGCATCCTAGGCTGTCTGTGCTCACAGTGAGGCCTGCCTCATCCTCACAGGCAGAGGAGGTTGACCTATGATGCTGCATCATGCCATCGTAGTCTTCCTTTACCTGGATCCTGTTTGGGCATGGGCTGAGACAGGATGTGTGACCATTGTGCAACACGTTTGCTTTATAGATGTTGACATCCGCTGGTTTGTTGGCTGTTCCCAGGCAAACTTCACCCACGAGGACCCATCCCAGGTCAAGCCGCTGCGCATAAGGAGCATTGTGGGGCTCGTTGATTTGCTCACGCACCTTGTGCACCCTTAAGATGTCTCTTCCCAAGAGCAGGAGGATTGGAGCGTCCGGGTCCACAGCTGGAAACTTGTTGGCAACTGGCTGTAGGTGGGGCTGATGGCGTGCGACCTCTGGGGAGGGAATTTCCATCCTATCATCTGGCATCATGTCACACTCAATTAAGGTGGGGAGGGGAAGCTGTAGTTTCCCATCCATGGACTCGATCATGAAGTTGCCAACTCTCCTACCCGTAGTCTCTGTTGTCCCTGAACAGGTTTTTAGTGTGTATGGAGCTGCGCTGGCCTTGACTTCAAAGAGATTGAAGAATTCTGTCTTCGCTAGAGACTTGTTACTTTGCTCATCAAGCACTGCGTACATCTTGATTGCCTTCTCCTTTCTCCCTGCAGGATATGCTTTAACCAAGCAGATTTTGGAGCATGAGCGTGGGCTGCTTGCATTTCCACAAACCTCTGTACACTTGAAGGTGACTGAAGAAGATGCGCTTTCGCTTTGCTCCCCGCTATCCTCTTTGTCAACCGCAGCACTCTTGGTGGTCGAAGGAGGAGGACCTGGATGCAGGGCTGCGATGTGTTTTTCACTGTTGCACTCGAAGCACTTGATTGTCGCCTTGCAGTCTTTTGCCGTGTGCATAGTCGACCCACAACACCTGAAGCAGATGCAATTCTCTTTCAGGTATGATTTGCGCTCATCAATAGGCTTGCCTCTAAAGCTTCAACACTTTTTGAGTGGGTGGGGCTTCTTGTGTATTGGACACTGATGATCTGGGTCATCCACTTTATTCCCAGCAGAACTGGATTGGTTGACTGAGGGTTCGGCTGGAACATCTGTTTTGTGCACGCTCACAGAGGCTTTGTTGCTGTACTTTGTGGGTTTCTCTGTTCTCGAAGGAGCATAACTGCTGGAGGTGGAGAAAGTGAAACTTGGATCATTCCTCACCTTTGCCTGTTGTTGGGCGAACCTGGAGAAGAGAGAGAAGGGGGGAAATGCCACTCCATAGTCCTCCTTGTACTTGGATCCCTTAGCTATCCATTTCTCTTGAAGGTTGTAGGGGAGCTTTTCCACTATTGGGTTTACCCCACGAGCTGTATCCAAATACGAAAGGCCTGTCAGGTAACCTTCTCCCTTAGCACTCCAGTTCGAGGAGAATGTCACCCAGTTCTCGAAGCTCGACATTATCTTTGTTGGTTAGCTTCGGAAAGTCTTCAGTCTTCTTAAGCAGTGCGTGCTCAATGACTTCTGGTGTCCCATAACAGTCTTCGAGATGTTGCCAAACCAGGTTGAGGCCTGCTGTGGGATTGCGGACGTGCGCTGAGCGAATTCTCCTCGCCTGTTCTGATGACTCAGCTCCGAGCCACTTTGTCATCAAATCTAGTTCTTCTCTGGCTGACAGATTCAAGTCCTTGGTGGTACTCAGGAAGGACACTTTCCATGACCAATAATTTTCAGGACGGTCATCAAATTCTAGAAGACCTGAACTTAACAATTCTCGGCGGATGAGGTACCTCGCGAGGTCTTGTGCACCTTGTGGCTCGGATAAGGACTGCTTGGCTGGATTGGCCGACTGCTGTGGAGGTCTCTGCAGGTAAGTCTTACTTGTTTCTTCTCTTTTAAGCTCAGTGTCTCCGAAAACAGTCTGTTTGTTACTGTGGTGAGTAGCTGGTTCTGCGTCGAGATACCTGGATGTTTCCTTGAAGAACAATTTGGAGTGTTGTTGGACATACTCACTTGTACTTTGCACTGGACTGAGGGGCTGTTCTGGAACATATGGTTCATGGCTGTGCTCCCCGCCTTCGTTCTCCTCACCTTCTTCATAAGCTGCAGCTTCAGCTTCAGCGGCAGCAGCAGCTTTCTGGCTTTGGAGAATGTGGAGACTGGCGTCGAGGTCAGCTCTCTGCTTCATCACACTAGCATCGAGGTCAGCTCTCTGCTTCATCACACTAGCTTCTTTTTCAGCGAAGGACAATTGAGCCTGGGCAGCTTTTGCCTTGGCATGTGCTTTGGCGGCTGCAGAAGCTGTCGATGACGACGGTCTGCTGGACCGCCGAGATGATCTAGAGGATGCTTTAGAGGACTGTGACTTGGCATCATTTGCTCAAAGAGGCTCATGCTTCTCGGTTGGCTGGTCGACGTCCTCTATGGTACTCCCTGAGCGTAGACTCATGGTAGCTGGGTGGTATCTTCTTGTGCTTGAGCCCGCTGTGCTGTTGTCTTTTCACTATTCTGCCCTTGCAGCGCGTTGCTATGCAAAGCTGGACAGGTAGCTAACAACTTGATATTTTCCCATAAAAATCACAAGGCTTGACTTTTCTTGTAAACTTTACTGAAAGATTCTTATTGTGAAACTGAAATACAATACAGAAATGGAAGCACACATTAGTACACAAGCACATAACTGATATGCATACACAAATTTAGGTAAGCCTGAGCAACACAGTACGTTTGGCATGTAACTTACCAAAACACGTGGAAACACAGCTTACTGTGAATATACATTTAGCAAACTGAAAGGCATTCTCTTACATTCACTTTAAATTAGCCCTGTACATAGTGCATCAAAATACAGCTACAAGTTAACCAGCTAGACAGAGAGCGAGCACTTCACGGCTAGCTGTGTAAGTTTGCTTACAGAGAAAAGTTACAAACTAAACATTTTCTGCAAAATATAGTGTACACTAATCATCTATAACATTCTCAAGTACTTACAGACAAATAGTGTCCAAGGCTGGAGCGTGACAAGAAAATAACTTCCCAGACCATGCATCAAGCTGCAGGTCTGTGATATACAGTTTACTTTACTGCACTTTACTGCGCTTTACCGCACTTTATTGCACTTGCTAGGTACCAAATATCCACTAGGTGGCGGCACACAATGGAAATTTACCCAAATTACTCAAACCCCTGAATTAACTGGAAAACTAACGTAAATTCCCAAAGGAAGGCAGCACAGTGACCAAAACTGCACATAATACTCAAGGTGTGGTATCACAAAGGCCCTGTACAACTGCAGCAAGACATCCTTGTTCCTGTACTCGAACCCTCTCGCTATGAAGGCCAACATATCATTTGCCTTCTTAACCACCTGCTGCACCTGCATGCTTACCTTCAGCGACTGGTGCACAAGGACACCCAGATCTTGTTGCACTTCCCCTTCTCCCAATTTATTGCCATTCAGATAATAATCTGCCTTCCTGTTTTTGCCACCAAAGTGGATAACCTCACATTTATCCACATTATACTGCATCTGTCATGCATCTGCCCAATCACCCAACCTGTCCAAATCATACTGGAGTTTCTCAGCATCCTCCTCACAGCACACATGCCCACCTAGCTTTGTGTCGTCTGCAAGCTTGGAGATATTACATCTAGTTCCCTCGTCTAGATCATTAATATATATTGTGAATAGCTGGGGTCCTAGGACTGATCCCTGCGGTACCCCACTAGTCACTGCCTGCCACTCGGAAAAAGACCCGTTTATTCCAAATCTTTGCTTCCTGTCTGCCAACCAGTTCTCTATCCAAGCCAGTACGCTGCCCCCAATCCCACGTGCCTTAACTTTACACGCTAATCTCTTATGCGGGACCTTATCGAAAGCCTTCTGAAAGTCCAAATGCACCACATCCACTGGTTCTCCCTTATCTATTTTACCAGTTACATCTTCAAAAAATTCCAGTAGATTAGTCAAGCACGATTTACTTTTTGTAAATCCATGTTGACTTTTTCCGATCCTGTCACTGTTTTCCAAGTGCTCTGCTATTACATCTTTTATAATGGACACTAGCATTTTCCCCACTACCGATGTCAGGCTTACTGGCCTATAATTCCTCATTTTCTCTCTACCACCTTTTTTGAATAGTGGGGTAACATTCGGTACCCTCCAATCCATGGGAACTGTTCCAGAGTCTATAGAATTTTGGAAAATGACCAGCATTGTTGTACTTCAGTTTACTGGATAGGAAGCAGGCATATACTTTCTGGTTACCTTGCGTCTAATTGGAAGACTCCTTTGGAGAGTTGGTATTTTTATTAACGTCTAAAAAGTTTAATCAGACTAATTCCATTCAATAAGACTATTAGTAGTCAGCTTTGTAACAAACTGGTCATCTAAGATCAAATAATGCTGCGTACAGGTGAAAAATGGTTACGTTTTAAACATATACGACAACAATTTGAAACTATGAAATTAATTTCTACACCAAGATTACAACTCAACTATAACACTAGTTTTAATCTTAATTTTGTCAGCAATTATAACTAATGGTCTTGTGATCTGATGCGAGGTCTTTTTAAAATGCATCGTTGGAGCCATACTTTAGGAAGTTGGGACAAATTTCCTGACTTCAAACAACTTTATAATATTGAAGACTCAAACTATGATTTATGTTATCCTCATTCCTAATTAAAACTATCTCCTAATGTGCATGGCCCAGGGGAAGATGATATAACTAAATGTTGCCACACTTCTTTCGTAACCATGTACTCTGTAAGGCCATTTAAATTATTATCCTGCAAATAAAATTAGAGGTTTCATAGACTCATGGAATCATAGAATGATACAGCACAGAAGGAGGCCATTCAGCCCATTGGGCCGGTGCCCATCCTTTAGTAGAGCTATCCAACTAGTCCCACTCTCCTGCACTTTCCCCGTAGCCCTGCAATTGTTTTCCTTCAAGTATTTATCCAATTCCCTTTTGAAACTTACTACTGAATCTGCTTCCACCGCCCTTTCAGGCAATGAATTCCAGATCACAACAACTCTCTGCATAAAAATGTTTTTCCTCATGTCACATCTGTTTTTTTTGTCAATCACCTTGAACCTGTCTCCTCTGGGTACCGATGCTTCTGCCACTGGAAACAGTTTCTACTTATTTACTCTATCAAAACCCGTTATGATTTTGAACACCTCTATCAAATCTCCTTTTCACCATCTCTGCTCGAAGGAGAACAACCCCAGCTTCTCCAGTCTCTCTACATAACTGAAGTCCCTCATCCCTGGTACCATTCTAGTAAATGTCTTCTGCACCCTCTCCAAGGCCTTGACATCCTTCCTAAAGTGTGGTGCCCAGCAATGAACACAATACTCCAACTGAGGACTAACCAGTGTTCTATAAAGGTTTGGCATAACGTCCTTGCTTTTGTACGCTATGCCTCTATTAATAAAGCCAAGAATCCCATATGTTACAGCCTTCTCAACGTGTCCTTCCACCTTCAGATATTAGGTTTCAATGGCTCATTTAAAAAAATAAGATCATTTACTATTCCCAAGCAAGAATGCATCATTTCTATAAGGGATTGTACAGTGTTTACACGATAGAATGCCATAGGCTGGGAAATTCCTCAGAGCTGTTCCCGCTCCAGCACACTAACTTCGCCTGAACATGCAGTGGGAACCCTGTTTGCACGGTAAACCGGTTTCTGACACACGTCCGACAAAGTATGACAGGCTCTTAAGGCTAAAGGGATCAAGGGATATGGGGAGAAGGCAGGGACAGGGTACTGAGTTTGGATGATCAGCCATGATCTCATTAAATGGTGGAACAGGCTCGAGGGGCCGAATGGCCTACTCCTGCTCCTATCTTCTATGTTTCTATGACAGTAGAGTGGGACCAGCTCTGAGGAATTTCCCAGCCATAGTCTTAGTGTTTGTAAAACTTATGTTTACAACACACCAGTTTGCAATGTGCTCATGGCTTCCCTCTCTTCCCACAAGAGGGGAAGATTATTGTTAACTAGCCGACAACCAACAAAACACCTTTTTTGAGAAGCTAATGTACCAGTTTTTTCTATCTTTCTGCCAAAATTGAGAACATTCTTTCAGCTATGCCACTGAAGATATGTATGTAACAAAACTGTACAAGATGTCATTTACAAGGTCAGACTGAAAAATACAAACAGAGCACAATCACCTAAAATTGACAATCTCAAGTCATCGCTTCTTTGTGTTATACACCCGAGAAGAAATTCAATATTCTTGTGTTGAATAGGGTTTACCAAAGTAATGGCACTCTTTTTTCCTAATTGTGTGAAAGTAAGTGCTCATTAGTGGCAGTGCCTTTAAAGCTTGCGATCGATTTAAGGCATCTAGCTGTTGCATTTTAGGCATGAAAAGGATGAAAAATAATATTTTCTCATTGGCCACAATCTAACACTAGTCACAAGCTGTTTATAAATGTAATTGAAAATGAAATAGTTTTACTGCTCTACTAAATGTCATGGCTTTATGAGATAAAGATGCGGTCACAGAGTGTCTTTTGCCAAGGCCAGAAGAGAATGAAGGATTTTTGACCCTTGAAACTGATCAGTGGAAAGAAAGTTGATTCTGGTGAACAATTGGTGAAGCACTGAATGAAATAAATGTTATGAGTTCTGTACAAATGACCTTGAAGAATCGGGAATTAAACTAATACGTCTAGTTTTGACTGAGTAAAGCTGGTTCTGATGTGTTCAGTCAACCTTTGCTCTCCACTGGCTGTATGCTGAAGACTACACAAACTAAGCACCCCTTTGTCAATGAAAGGTTTCCATGTGTAAGTGATGGGAGTTTATTAAGTTTAATGAATGATGCATAAAACAATAATACAGTAAAGTAAATGTAAAAGCTTGAATATTCAAAGAAACTACAAGACAGCAATGAAGTGCAGAGGTTTACAGGATGTTATAAACAATAGAGGTGAAACTTGAACAGTTTATAAATGTTGATGAGCAACACTGCACTAAAACAATTGTCTTATTTTATTTTGCATTATAGCAATGTAAAATCTATAGGGAATAACACATATGTTTTTATTAGTTCCGGATGTGGTGGTTGCTGGCAAGGCCAGCATTTATTGCCCATCCCTAATTGCCCTTGAGAAGGTGGTGGTGAGCCACCTTCTTGAACCGCTGCAGTCCTTGTGGTGAGGGTACACCCACAGTGCTTTTAGGGAGAGAGTTCCAAGATTTTGACCCAGCGACGATGAAAGAACGGTGATATATTTCTAAGTCAGGACTGTTTGTGGAGGGGAACTTGGAGTTGGTGGTGTTACGATGTGCCTGCTGCCCTTGACCTTCTAGGTGGAAGAGGTCGTGGGTTTGGGAGGTGCTGCTGAAGAAGCCTTGGCGAGTTGCTGCAGTGCATGTTGTAGATGGTACACACTGCAGCCACGGTACGCCGGTGGTGGAGGGAGTGAATGTTTAAGGTGGTGGATGGGGTGCCAATCAAGCGGGCTGCATTGTCCTGGATGGTGTCGAGCTTCTTGAGTTTATTTGGAGCTGCACTCATCCAGGCAAGTGGAGAGTATCCCATCACACTCCTTACTTGTGCCTTGTAGATGGTGGAAAGGCTTTGGGGAGTCAGTAGGTGAGACACTCGCTGCAGAATTCCCAGCCTCTGACCCACTCTTGTTGTCACAGTATTTATGTGACTGGTCCAGTTAAGTTTCTGGTCAATGGTGACCCCCAGGATGTTGATGGTGGGGGATTCAGCGATGGTAATGCCGTTGAATGTCAAGGGGCGGTGGTTAGACTCTCGCTTGTGTGGCATGAATGTTACCTGCCACTTATCAGCCCAAGCCTGAATGTTGTCCAGGTCTTGTTGCATGCAGGCACGGACTGCTTCATTTTCTGAAGAGTTGCAAATGGAACTGAACACTGTGCAATTATCAGCGAACATCCACACTTTTGAGCTTATGGTGGAGGGAAGGTCATTGATGAAGCAGCTGAAGATGGTTGGGCCTAGGACACTGCCCTGAGGAACTCCTGCAGTGATGTCCTGGGGCTGAGATTTTTGGCCTCCAACCACCACAACCATCTTCCCTTGTGCTAGGTATGACTCCAGCCAGTGGAAAGTTTTCCCCCTGATTCCCATTGACTTAAATTTTACTGGGGTTCCTTGATGCCACACTTGGTCAAATGCTGCTTTGATGTCAAGGGCAGTCACTCTCACCTCTCCTCTGCAATTCAGCTCTTTTGTCCATGTTTAGACCAAGGCTGTAATGAGGTCTGGAGCCGAGTGGTCCTAGCAGAACCCAAACTGAGCATTGACGATAGCACTGCCAATGACACCTTCCATCACTTTGCTGATGATTGAGAGTAGACCAATGGGACGGTAATTGGCCGGATTGGATTTTTCCTGCTTTTTGTGGACATACCTGGGCAGTTTTCCACATTGTCAGGTAGATGCCAGTGTTGTAGCTGTACTGGAACAGCTTGGCTAGAGGCGCGACGAGTTCTGGAACACAAGTCTTCAACACAACAGCTGAGATGTTGTCGAGGCCCATACCCTTTGCAGTATCCAGTGTGCTCAGTCATTTCTTTATATCACTCAGAGTGAATCGAATTTGCTGAAGACTGACTTCTGTTATGATGGGGACTTCAGGAGCAGGCCGATAGGAATCATCCACTTGCCACTTCTGGCTGAAGATGGTTGCAAACACTTCAGCCTTGCCTTTTGCACTCACGTGCTGGGCTCCACCATCATTGAGGATGGGGATATTCATGGAGCCTCCTCCTCCCGTTAGTTGTTTAATGGTCCACCACCATTCACGACTGGATGTGGCAGGGCTGCAGAGCTTTGATCTGATCCATTGATTCTGGGATCGCTTAGCTCTGTCTATAGCATGCTGCTTCCGCTTTTTAGCATGCATGTAGTCCTGTGTTGTAGCTTCACAAGGTTGGCACCTCATTTTTAGGTACGCCTGGTGCTGCTCCTGGCATGCTGTTCTGCACTCCTCATTGAAACAGGATTGGTCCCCTGGCTTAATGATAATGATAGGGTGAGGGATATGCCGGGCCATGAGGTTATAGATTGTGGTGGAATACAATTCTGCTGCTGCTGATGGTCCACAGTGCTTCATGGATGCCCAATCAGTTTTGATCTGCTAGATCTGCTCTCAATCTATCCCATTTAGCACGGTGGTAGTGCCACACAACACAATGGAGGGTGTTCTCAGTGTGAAGATGGTACTTCATCTCCACAATGACTGTGCGTGCTCACTGTTACCAATGCTGTCATTGGACAGATGCATCTGCGACAGGTAGATTGGCGAAGATAAGGTCAAGTGGGTTTTTCCCTCATGTTGGTTCTCTCACCACCTGCCGCAGGCCCAGTCTGGCAGTTATGTCCTTCAGGACTTGGCCAGCTCAGTCAGTAATGGTGCTACTGACCCAGTCTTGGCGATGGACATTGAAGTCCCCCACCCAGAGTACATGCTGTGCCCTTGCTACACTCGGTGCTTCTTCCAAGTGGTGTTCAACATGGAGGAGTATTGATTCCATCAGCTGAAGGAGGGTGGTAGGTGGTAATCAGCAGGAGGTTTCCTTGCCCATGCTGGACCTGAAGCTATGAGACTTCATGGTGTCCGGAGTCAATGTTGAGGACTCCCAGGGCCACTCCCTCCCTACTGTGTACCACTGTGCTGCCACCCCTGGTGGGTCTATCATGCCGGTGGGACAGGACATACTCAGGGATGGTGATGGAGGAGTCTGGGACATTGGCTGAAAAGTATGATTCTGTGAGTATGACTATGTCAGGCTATTGCTTGACTAGTCTGTGGGACAACTCTCCCAATTTTGGCGCAGGTCCCCAGATGTTAGTGAGGACTTTGCAAGGTCGACTGGGCTGGGTGTGCTGTTGTCATGTCCGAAGCTGGTGCCTAGTTTGATGATTCAATTCACTTCTAACAGGGTGTTCGTAAAAGGTATTACTGCATATTCTGGCAGTTGATTTTAACACATGTGTTTTATAACATAAAAGGAATCCTTTGCTACATTTGCTCCTCAGAGCCAGAACTTGGAATGATGTCATTGAAGGAGCTGAGCATAGATCAGTCTGGACACTGAAGAGGATAAAACCTTATTTATCTCTAATCCATATTATTTCCTGGTGAACCAGTATTATTTTTCCATTACCAGGTATAATTTATCACCTCCGTATCCCTGCAATAATCACCTTGGAGTCATTAATACTACAGTATGGGTGTTTTACATAGGATTACATAGGATATACAGCACAGAAACAGGCCATTCAGCCCAACCAGTCCATGCCAGTGTTTATGCTCCACTCGAGCCTCCTCCCGTCTTTCTTCATCTAAATCTAACAGCATAACCCTCTATTCCCTTCTCCCTCATATGCTTATCTAACCGCCCCTTAAATGCATCTATACTATTCGCTTCAACCACTCCCTGTGGTATTGAGTTCCACATTCTCAGCACATAGTTCACTACTACTTCTTCTTTTGTCTGGTAGTAGCAAAGCAAATCAAATATCAATATCTAAGTTGGATATCCAGGCCAAAGCTTCCAGTGTAACAGCGTGGATATCTTGTAGGCTGCCTGCATATTTCCTCTGAGGGCAGTGCTCAATGATGTGCTCCAGGTTCTGATTAGGAGGTCCACATTTGCAAGATGGGGATGCTTTAATCTTCCATCTATGGAGAAGGTGGCAGCATCTACCATGACCAGTTCTGAGATGGTTGATGGTTGTCCACTGTTTGCGAGGAAGGTTTGATCCTTCAGGTTGTACTGTGGGGTCCTCTATAAGGAATCCATTCCGTATGTCGCAGTTCTTCCAAGCATTTTGCCATCGGTCATCAAGGCTGAGGGGAGATACTGAAGGGATTCAGCGACGCCCGAAAATGGCCTTCTAGATTTGAGACGGGTTGATGGTAGGTTGTTCAAGTCGGCCTGGATCGGCATGGTATAGCGGTTGTATTCTCTGGAGACCGCATATTCGCGGTGTGATGTTTGCAAGTTAGAGTTCACTGACCATTGGAAGCAACAATAAACCTCAAAAGGAAACTAGCCGATGAGCTATGGATGTTATTTCCATAAGTGTGAACACATGTTCCCATTCGATGGCATTTATAAACTGTTCAAGTTTCACCTCTACTGTTTATAGCATCCTGTAAACCTCTGCACTCCATTGCTGGCTTGTAGTCGCTCCCTTGTATCAGTATACTGTTTAATTTTTTTAAAGTATATCTGCATATAAAATTAAAATTTCTAGTGCACAGATAATATCTAAAGCATTCTAACTTTAAAAACATCTTTCCTTATCTCATTAATTAAAAAGACATTTAGGTCTTCTAGCAGAGGCCAATTTTTGGAATGCACGGTCCCTGTATTTATGCAGCTAGCCTCTGCTCTTCACCACTGAATTCTGGCTTTGTAATCACAGATGGGAAGCAGTTCCCAGTGAAATACATATGAAGTTAGTATAAGCCTACCAAAAAAAAGCTCTGCTACAGTAAACTCCAATCTACTCAGTTGGCTTGTAACCCCTAAATTTTTTAACATGACGTGAGAAAAAATATTGTAAACACTGGTGATTATTTTACAATGACCTTTCTTCACACTTTCACCAACAAGTAGCAAAACTCAATTCCCCAAAAGTTGGACAACTTAAATTATATGAAAAAATATATTCATAAGATCATTTGCTCCAAATCAGCAAACTGATTATTTGGCATAAGCTCACAGTGCAACTTGTTACTGTGTTTTATAAAAGAATATTTTATGGTAGAAACTAACCTATTATTGTCCTTAAATGCACTTGGGGTAAATAAAGGACTTGCTGATGATTCTTGGAATGAATGTCATGTTTGTACCACCTAATGTTTGGCTTAATTGAATTTGCTATAAAACTATTCAGTGGTCTTACTGCAATAATTTTGGACTTTTCCAAATGTGTTATTTTACAAGCCTAATGTGGTGCTTCCAAAGGTTGCTCTTCCTTACACACTCACTTTGGAAATGCATATAGTTCCAGACATTGTGAGCAGAGGATACTATTGGATGTGTTAATTCAATCTTTAATATGTAATATAGAAACATAGAAACATAGAAGATAGGAGCAGGAGTAGGCCATTCGGCCCCTCGAACCTGCTCCGCCATTCAATGAGATCATGGCTGATCATCCAAATTCAGTACCCGGTCCCTGCTTTCTCCCCATACCCCTTGATCCCTTTAGCCTTAAGAAATATATCCAACTCCTTCTTGAATATATTTAATGAATTGGCCTCTACTGCCTTCTGTGGTAGAGAATTCCACAGGTTCACCACTCTCTGGGTGAAGAAATTCCTCCTAATTTCTGTCCTAAATGGCTTACCCCTTATCCTTAGACTGTGACCCCTGGTTCTGGACACCCCGACCATCGGGAACATCCTTCCTGCATCTAGTCTGTCCAGTCCTGTCAGAATTTTGTAAGTTTCAATGAGATCCCCTCTTCTAAACTCCAGCGAGTACAAGCCCAATCGACCCAATCTCTCCTCAGACGTCATTCCTGCCATCCCAGCTATCAGCCTGGTGAATCTTCGCTGAACTCCTTCCATGGCAAGAACATCCTTCCTCAGATAAGGCGACCAAAACTGCACACGATACTCAAGATGTGGTCTCACCAAGGCCCTGTACAACTGCAGCAAGACATCCATGTTCCTGTACTCAAACCCCCTTGCTACGAAGGCCAACATACCATTTGCCTTCTTAACTGCCTGCTGCACCTGCATGCTTACCTTCAGTGACTGGTGCACAAGGACACCCAGGTCTCACTGCACTTCCCCTTCTCCCAATCTATTGCCATTCAGATAATAATCTGCCTTCCTGTTTTTGCCAACAAAGTGGATAACCTCACATTTATCCACGTTATATTGCATCTGCCATGCTTCTGCCCAATCACCCAACCTGTCCAAATCATCCTGGAGTTTCTCGGCATCCTCCTCACAGCACACACGCCCACCCAGCTTTGTGTCGTCTGCAAATTTGGAGATATTACATCTAGTTCCCTTGTCTAGATCATTAATATATATTGTGAATAGCTAGGGTCCAAGGACCGATCCCTGCAGTACCCCACTAGTCACTGCCTGCCACTCGGGAAAAGACCCATTTATTCCAACTCTTTGCTTTCTGTCTGCCAACCAGTTCTCTATCCAAGTCAATACCTTGCCCCGAATCCCATGTGCCTTAACTTTACACGCTAATCTCTTGTGCGGGACCTTATCGAAAGCCTTCTGAAAGGCCAAATACACTACATCCACTGGTTCTCCCTTATCTATTTTACCAGTTACATCCTCAAAAAATTCCAGTAGATTAGTCAAGCACGATTTACCTTTTGTAAATCCATGTTGACTTTGTCCGATCCTGTCACTGTTTTCCAAGTGCTCTGCTATTACATCTTTTATAATGGACTCTAGCATTTTCCCCACTACCGATGTCAGGCTATAATTCCCCATTTTCTCTCTACCACCTTTTTTGAATAGTGGGGTAACATTAGCTACCCTCCAATCCATGGGTACTGTTCTAGATTCCATCGAATGTTGGAAGATGATCAGCAATGCATCTACTATTTCTAGGGCCACTTCCTTAAGTATCCTAGGATGTAGATTGTCAGGCCCTGGGGATTTATCGGCCTTCAATCCCATCAATTTCCCTAACACCATTTCCCGACAAATACTGATTTCTTTCAGTTCCTCCCTTTCATCAGACCCTATGTTCCCCGACATCTCTGGGAGGTTATTTGTGTCCTCCTTTGTGAAGACAGAACCAAAATATGTATTTAATTGGTCTGCCATTTCTTTGTTCCCCATTATAAATTCCCCTGATTCTGACTGCAAGGGACTGACGCTTGACTTCACCAATCTTTTTCTCTTCACATATCTATAAAAGCTTTTACAGTCAGTTTTTATGTTACCTGCAAGCTTACTCTCGTACTCTATGTCCCCTTCTTAATTAATCCCTTTGTCCTCCTTTGTTGAATCCTAAACTGCCCCCAATCCTCAGGTTTACTGCTTTTTCTAGCCAATTTATATGTCGTCTCCTTGGATTTTATGCTATCCTTAATTTCCCTCGTTAGCCACGGTTGAGTCACCTTTTTTGTTTTATTTTTATGCCAAACTGGGATGAACAAATTCTGTAGTTCATCCATGCGATCTTTGAATGTTTGCCATTGCCTATCCACCGTCAACCCTTTGAGTGACATTCCCGAATCAATCCTACCCAACTCGCACCTCAGACCATCGTAGTTTCCTTTATTTAAATTCAGGACCCTAGTCTCTGAGACAACTACTTCATTCTCTACCTTAATGAATAATTCTATCATATTATGATCGCTCCGACCCAAGGGGCCTCGTACAACAAGATTGCTAATTAATCCTTTCTCGTTACATAATACCCAGTCTAAGATGGCCTGATCTCTGGTTGGTTCCTCGACATATTGGTCCAGGAAACCATCCCATAAACACCCCAGGAATTCCTCCTCCACAGTATTGTTACTAATTTAGTTAGCCCAATCTATATGTAGATTAAAGTCACCCATGATGACTGCTGTGCCCTTATTGCACGCTTCTCTAATTTCCCTTTTAATGCCATCCCCAACCTCTGCATTACTGTTTGGAGGTCTATATACCACTCCCACTAACGTTTTCTGCCCCTTGGTATTTCTCAGTTCTACCCATACAGATTCCACATCATCAGAACAAATATCCTTCCTTACAATTGTGTTAATCCCTTCTTTAACCAGCAATGCTACCCCACCTCCCTTTTCTTTTTGCCTATCTTTCCTGAATATTGAATACCCCTGTAGGTAATCTGTGGTGTTAATCTTTTTGAAAATGAAAGACGCGCTATAATGTTTAATTTAGATTATGCAGTATGTTTACAAGCCCAGGGTAAATTGATGAAGGAAATATATCAGCCATCTTTGCTGGATTTGTAAAACAGTACATAAACTGACATTATAAATGCTAATCCAGCGAAGCAGAAGTGAAAGATCTAAGAACCGTATTTTTTGCTCTTTGATACTGTTAGTTTAAAAAAAAGTAAACATGAGTAAAAAGCATGAAACTATGAAATGGTTTCATCAGCATAGTTTCATCAGCATAACTGAGCAGTGAGAAAAAAGGTTGCATTTTCCGAATCTTCACTCATTGGTAAAGCGCATTCCATCTACTCACCATTTTCTGTCCATTCTTTCAATTGATGGAGAATAGCACAAAGCGGGACTGTGATTTTCCGACCAGCTACCGCAGAGTGCCAATTCCCTCACGACAGGTGAAGGACTCGGCAAATCCATTTTAAAAAGGTGTACTGTTACTCATTAAAAGCCAATCATGAAAATCCCATGCGTAATGGTTGTGGAGGACAACTGAAAAGTGAATAACTGGCTGGGACTTTCATCTTCTCGGAGCTGTGGTGAGACAGCATTTAGGCCCATTTGTGAATTTTGCTGGGTCAGCTCATTTCAGTATTGTTCGGTGAGCTTGCAGTAAGGTTTCTTGTGGGAACTCGGGACCCCACCTCCTAGAGGGGATGATAAAAGTCACGCTTGGGCACCAACAGCAGTGAAACATTGGCCAGCAACCTCCAGGGCAGCAGAAGAAGTTGGTGATTTTTTTTTTTAATTGTAAAACTAGCCAAACGCATCTGTGATCAAGCGCACTCAGTGTGCAGACCATTTAAACTTAATGAACTTTACCCCCCTCCACTAAGGTCTTTTGTTCTTGTACATCTCTCCCCATTTTGGACCTCAGGCCTGTACCTGTTAGCTCCTCATCATCCCACTACTGCTGCCCCTTCATTACCGGTGCTCTGTGCTTCCTCCTCACTCTCGCTATGATTTTCTTCTGCTTCAAGTGGTGACAGGTGCTGTTCTAATGAGTAGTGTTCTTTGAAAGTGCCTGTACGCTCTTGGGGTCTCCTTGCTCTCTGAAGGGAGCAGATGTGGCTTAATGAGTACATAAGCAACCTTAGTGGTTGTGTTCTATGTTGTCATTACATGCATTATGTGCTTGTGTACAGTCAGTGTGCACAGACATAGGAATGTAACATATGAAAACTGTGGAATATATAATTAATATGATGCCTACTAATTGCTCTACGTATCATTCAGTCCTAATGTCTTCCAGATTTCCTCTGTAAAATAAGTCTATTTTTTTCTCGTGCCATTTGATGTTTATACTGATAAAATCTACCAACAATTCTGCATTTTTCATTTGGTTAAATGGCAATTTTGCCTTTAAATATAACAGCAGTGTGATTTGGCAAATCAATGTTTCTTTCTTTGCCATTGTGTCAATTTAATTTGCATTACCTGGTTAATTTAATTTCTGCTACCTTACTTGCTACATTCTTGTCAACATGTCTCTGTTCAGTGTAGCATTTAACAACTAGAAATGTCCTTCATATCTGATATGTATTGGCCCAGATTTTGTGTTGAGAATAATGGTGAGTTTAGCCGCGCTCACCGTTATTATGGAGTAAATCGGCAGGCAACTTCTGGAGCGTAGTTAAACATGGAAATTCGGAAGTTGCGGTCCAAGTTACCCTGGTTCTCCAAGGGCTGTGCTATAAGAGTACCTCGCTGATAGATTCGCCATTGAAATCAATGTAAGGGCGTGAAATTGCAGTACTGATCCATTCGTTACCCACTAAACATTCCAGAAAATGTTAGGGCTGGTGCATTCAGGTGTGTGAATTTTTAACAGTGTGATCAGCAGTCATAATTACTGCCAAACAACCTCTCTAGCCCTGAAAATGTAATTTTACAAGTGTGGAGTCTCATTCCTTCATAACTTAATTAGTGTTTGAGTTTTTTAAAAATATTTTTTTAACTTTTTCTGTCTGTCTCTTTTATTACTATCTCTTTTAATCCCATCTCTCTTTCCTAATCTTTATTTTGCTTTCTGTACATGATTTAACTCTGATTTATACTTCCTGGTTGAAACTCTGTGTATCTCAGTGAGTATTTTTCAATCTGATTGGTTGAAGAGCCTGGATCAGACACCTGATGACAGCATGTCCCTGCTCAAAAGCCCGTGAAAACTTTGTGGCCAACTTTCAGCATAGTTAACAGCGAGCACCATTCCTTCGCCACTGACTGCAAAATCTGGGTCATTGTACTTTAATATCATTAATTGAACTCTAGAGGGCCCCCTGGTGACAGTTTTAAAGAAACTTTAGGGACTGGATTTTCCCATTTTCCACCTGCATGGTGCGAGGGGACCCAGGAGAGAGAGGAAAACCCAGAAGTTCGGGATTCTCGGCACGCTGTGGAGTTTTAACTGATTGACAAGCTGGCTTCCAGTCGTGCAGGGAACATGGACAAGTAGACCACAGGACCAGGTAGATGCTGGGCCCTGGATGGTTTTTGGGGGTGGGGGGGTTGCAAGTCATTGGGAGGGAGGTCTGATCCCCAACCCCGGAGTGGGGGAGTACAATCCCCGACCCGGGGCTGGGGGGTGGGGTTAAGATCAATCCCCGGGAGGGGTCTAATCCTCGACCCCAGGGCCGGAGTCGTGATCCCCAGGAGGGTGGGGGCGGTGTTCCAGGCCTGGGGGAGCGGTCCAATCCCCGACCCCAGGGAGGGGCAGGCTGTTGGTTGGAGGAGCTTGGGGGAGGCTGTGAGGAAGCACTCCTGCTCCTCCCGGCCCACAAGGATTGTTTCCCGAGGCTGAGGCTGCCTCATTGCAGCCACCAGAATTCCCGAGCCCCGGGATTCCCGGCCGCCTGCAGAAAAACCTGCAAAGCAGGTTAAAGTAGAGGCCTCATTATAATACTTAAATTGCCATCCCGCCTCTTGGCAGCTGGTAGGCAGCCCACTTCCCCCCCCGCCCACCTGAGTGAAAGGTGAAAGTGGGTGGGTTGGGGTCGGGTTTTACATTTGTACAATTTTCACTTCCCCCAATGCCTCCAACCCACCCGTTCGTACCTCTGATTATTCCGGCCTAGGATCTTCACTTGGTACTTGTTAAGATATCCAAAGAGGGATGTTCCAGAATTAATAAATAAAGCAGCCATTACATTGACACACCAACTGATTGTTTAATGGGCATAACAATATGCATTCTACTGCTACTATACAGTAATACACTTCCCTTATATTTGTGCTCCTCTTTTGATTAAACAGCTTCTTCTGGACTTCCTGCCTAGTCCTTCCAAATTGCTGACATATATTTTATATTGTTTGTGACAAATTGCCACATTTATTCCCTCCCCATCATATTTGAGGGCGGCCCTCCATATCAGCCATGTTTATTCTCTTTGATCATGAAGCCAATTCCGAAAAAGAAACATGGCATCCCACATCTAGATTAAGAAAGTTTACAAAATGCACACTCGTGAAGTGACTCATTTGCTGCTTGAAAGGCATTAAGGAATTATTATCAGATGTTCATTGTCATTATAGGCTGCTGGTTTTCGTTGCCACTAACAAAGGTATATTGGCAGGAGTCACTTGCTTCAAAACCACACATTCCTATAGTTTTGCTGGTTCATTAATTACAATGACAAGTAGATTTTTAACGCATTATTTGACAAAAGAAGAAAATGTTAATATTCACTTTATCTGTTAGACATTCAATAGCCCATATTTTTAATGCTCTCGAGTTCTGGGTGTTTCTCCAACCTATATTCCGTTTTATTTCCTTTCACATTCAAATCTGTGCAAGGTGAAAATGCTGCAGTTTCACAGAGTAGTGGGAACTACAGTGATTCTAATTATTATCAAATGCCAATGGTCAGAATATTTGCAACATTCATCAAAATGGTTTTGGCGTTCCCATCCTAAGTGATTTTGAAACTCACTTATTTCACATCAGTTTTGAGCTTTGTAAAACCAGATGTACATTATAGAATGAAAATGATGTGAAGTGAATAACACAGTGGGTTAACAGGACAGTGGTTCTTGTGCTGCGGGGCCATGGCGTATCATCTGCAGCTGGTCAAGGTTGAATAATGTGCACTCTGATTTTGAACTGACATCCTAGAGTTTTTTACTTAATTACCTTAGGGCAACACGAGAGAAATGGGCTTTGCCTTTTCAGATATCCTTTTGAAACACACGTTTACTGTCTAAAGGCTAGTGCCGTTGCCATTATTTATGCGCAAATGCTACAGCAAATTTAGGCGAGGACAGATGCATGGTTAAACGCGGAAATTCAAAAGTTGCTGTCCAAGAAGTGCTGCTCTGCCATTAGATTCGCAAAAATGGCATCTCGCTGATTGGTTCACCATTGAAATGCATTGAGTGGTTTGCAGTTGGTGTGCGTGTGCGGTAGATACGAATTAAACTCGCCACAGAAAGTTAAGTTTTGTCCATTTCAGTCAAAATACCTTTTTGACAATGTGATAAATGTTAATTACTGCCAATCAAGCTCTCTGGCACTGAAAATAAACTATTACAAGTATGGAGTTTCATTCTTTCAGGTTTTAATTGTTGGAGATTTTAAAAATGTCAAATTTAATTTTTTTTTACTTTTCCTTTCTGGCTCTATTTTTCTCTCTCTCAATCCAATCTTTCTACCCCTCACTTTATTTCTCTTCCTGTACCTGATTTGACATTGAATTCACCCACTCAAATTTACACTTCCTTCTCAGGCCTTGTGCTGCTAATTTTACAATCCTTCAAGCTGATTGATTAAGGAGATACACAGTTGCTTGCCCTGTTCACTCAGGTCCCAGATGCCCAGTTTCCTTCACTGCAATGTTATCAGCTCACGCTTTCAACAACTTGCGACGCAAAATATTTGAAAACCTGAACGTGCAAGGGCAAGTCCAACTAACGGTAGGTGTCGTTAGATTCACTCCCACAGCAAATTATGGTCCATTATTGCATTTTTCTTTATCTTTAACTTTTTAACCATTCAGGTCTGGGCTTCAATAGTAAAAGGGTAAATTTTATTAATGCC
Source organism: Somniosus microcephalus (assembly GCF_052327205.1). Classification (NCBI taxonomy): domain Eukaryota; kingdom Metazoa; phylum Chordata; class Chondrichthyes; order Squaliformes; family Somniosidae; genus Somniosus; species Somniosus microcephalus. The sequence continues at coordinate 85,341,539 of NC_141001.1, forward strand.
AGATCGCAGCCTACTGGGAGTACATTGAAAATTCGAGCATGTGCCTGCTATTCTTTCCCATCCAAAATTAATAAATGTGTGCAAATACCCATATCGATACCAATGGGCAAGGCTTGCTGCCAGGAGTGAACATTAGAAAAATGGCTCTTGAGATTAGGGCCTAGAAATTCAGTCTGGACACTTTTGGGGCGCTAAAGTCGGGCGCTTGCTAAAGTTAGCGCCCGCCGGAAAGTGCAGGCCACCTCGCCGAAATTCAGTAGAGTTGGCCAAGAGTTTGGCCGAGTGCTGAAACTGGCGTTGCAATGCTATCTTCAGGCGCTAAGCCGGAGATGCGGCCTGATAACGCCGAGGCCGGGCGCAGCGCAGGTGCGGTCATGTTTTGATTGACAGCAGACACCCTGACGCCGGCCTGCTCTTAAAGGGGGAAGGGTCGACTTTGACTGCTGCCACGCCCTGCATACTGGAGCCCTGCAGCTAGGCCTCAACACTGCTGGTGGGCCAAAATAGCACCAGGAGACATGGAGAGGGCCCGTGAATGAGCGCAGCGCTTCTCCAAGCATGCTCTGAGGGTGCTCATTAATGGTGTGGAGGACAAAAGACAGATCTTGTGCCCGGACAGTGGCAACAAGGCTCCCAGGAGCGAGTACAGGAAAGCCTGGAGGAGAATCGCCCGCAGGGTGTCATCCACCTGCGATGTCCCCAGGAGTGCGGACCAATGCCGCAAGAAGTTCAACGACCTCACTCGGTTGGTGAAGGTGAGTACCCTTTCCCGTGTCCTCCTCATCCTTGCATGTGAACCTCACATTATGGGCAAAGGGACCTCAAAGGCCTAATGGGCAGCCCTCCTCCCGCAGCAATGGCACTGGCATGATCATCAATAGCACTTTCTGCACTTACCACACTGGCCAAGCTATTCCACCATGGGAGGCAGTGCACACAGCAACAGGGCACCACACTGGCCAAGCTATTCCACCATGGGAGGCAGTGCACACAGCAACAGGGCACCACACTGGCCAAGCTATTCCACCATGGGAGGCAGTGCACACAGCAACAGGGCACCACACTGTACTTAGAGTCCGCCCTTTCTCTTGCAGGCCAAGCTGGCAAGGAATTTGAGGAGCCAGACTGTCACCGGTGGAGGCCGTCCCCAGTACCAGGTGCTCACTGATCTGGAGGAGAGCGTGGCTGGACTCATGCGTTCCCGGGTGACTGGCCCTGTTGCGATCGGAGATGCGGACCCTGTACTGGAACCCACTGGTAAGGACATGACCGGTTGGACCTCTCTCGTTGCCCTAGCGCTTCAGATCTAGATCCTTTCCCACTGACCGACAAATGCGCATAATGCCACCACTCAGGTCTCCCTCGCTGACACCGTGTCCTCACTCTAAAGCTACTCTTATGCCTTCCTGCTTTCAGCTGCTGAGGAGGAGGTGGTCCCTGAAGCTCCGAGTGCCAGGCCCTTGGAGGAGGAGGACGACGAGGACCAGGAGGAAGGCGGCACATCGGGGGAACCCTCAGCCGCGCCAGGGGATGGCAATGGAGGGGGGACGTCTGGCCTGCAGGAGAGCCAGGGGGAAGTGTTGCAGGGGAGGGCAGATCCTGTGGCCAGTGGGGTTGAGGCACGCGGGAAGGGTCCGGCAGCACGCCGGCCTGCTCCCCAGAGGGGGGAGGTGTTGCAGGGGAGGGCAGATCCTGGGCCCAGTGGGGTTGAGGCAGGCGGAAGGGTTCGGCCAGCTCGGCCGCCTTCTCCCCAGAGGGAGAGTCCTCCCTCCAGTCCGGAGAGGGTCCTCGCCCAGGAGGTGCGCCTCCTCGAAGAGATCTCGGCGGCCTCTGAGCGGCGCCACCAGGAGTTCATGGGGGTTGTGGACCAGATGCCTCAGGCCATTCAGTCCCTGGCTCAGAGTGTGGTCGCATTCGGGGAATCACAGGCCAGGGGGGTGGAACAACTCGCGGCAGCCTATGACAGGGGTGTCCAGCATCTCGCGGCAGTGCAGGACGCGACTCGCGAGATGAGTGGTGCCGTCCAGACACTGGCACAGCTGATGCGGCCACATACCAGGGCAGTTCGGGCACTCACTTCTGCCACACTCACTGTGGCGCAGAGGCTTCGCCACGGCACCCGCCGCCCTGCTGCAGCACAGCGGTCTGGCCTCCGCCAGATAGCTGCGCCTGCTGCACTGCCAGGCCGGCCGAGTGCCAGTGTCTCTGGCGAACATCGCGCGCCTGCCATCAGCCAGCTTGCCCCCCTTGGTGCAGCCGACACTGCCACTCCCCCAGCCAAGGTGCGACGAGCTGCTGCTGGCACTGATGCTGGCCAGCGACAGCTGCAGCAGTCAGCAGCCGGCCCCTCCCGGGACGTGCGTCGTCTAGGCCGAACCCCAAGGGCATCTGCCGACACGCCTCGGGGCCCTCATGAGCCTTCCCCCAGCCTTGTCCCAGCCACAGGGCCCAGGTTGAGGCGGAGCAGCAGGTCGGGCAGGGGCCGGGGAAGGCTGTCTAAGGACTCGCCCTCTCGGCACACCCACTAGAGTGTGGTGAGAGCGGTTTTTTATATATGGGGGGGCTTGTGTTTTGGGGGGGATTCTTTTGGGAAGGCCGAAGATCAAGGCCTTGTTTGTTTTTATGGGGGTGTCTGTGTTGTGGAGGGGGGCCCTTATTTTTGTAAGGCCGATGTTGAAGGCCATTTGGATGGCCAAGTTTTGTAAGTCCTCCCCAGGTTTTGGGAGCAACAGTTGTTTTTGACTGTTTTTTGGGGCTCTTGTCTGTTTTTCTGTTTCATGTGGGAAGGGCCCTGAGTTTGTGAAATAAAGCGTTTTATTTATTCAGCATGTCCAGGTGTCATGTTTCAAGTGGTTGTTGCGTTAACCGGCTGAGGGCTTGCGGAGCGGCTGCCTTCAGGTGCGTACATTTCCACAGCCCATTCCCTGACAGGGGGCCTAGAAGTGTCGAGCAATAAGCCCCCGGCGGACGGCCCTTGGACCTTGTGGCTCCCTCCTGGGCTGGTACTCCTCCTCCTCCTCCTCCTCCTCCTCATGGTCCTCCTGCTCGTCCTCCTGAGGTGGTGGTGCAATGTCAGGTGGCAGTGCCTGAGTCCTGCGGATAGCCAGGTTGTGCAGCATGCAGCACACGACGACGAACTGGGAGACTCTATCCGGCAAGTACTGTAGAGAGCCGCCGGAACGATCCAGGCAGTGGAACCGTTGCTTGAGGACGCCTATCGTTTGCTCTATGATGTTCCTTGTGGCTTGATGGCTTTCGTTGTATGCCTCCTCCGCTGGGGTCCTGGGTGCGTGGAGTGGGGTCATGAGCCATGTACACAAAGGGTAGCCCTTGTCCCCAATAAGCCATCCCCTTGGTGGAGGCTGTGCCTCGAACATGTCAGCCACAGTAGTCTGGCGCAGGATGAATGCATCGTGGCTGCTTCCTGGGAAGCGGGCATTGACAGCTAGGATGCGCTGCCTGTGGTCACACACCAGCTGTACATTGAGGGAATGGTAGCCCTTCCGGTTGCGGTAATCCTTGACATTGTGGATAGGTGCCCGCATAGCCACATGCGTGCAGTCAATGGCGCCCTGCACCATGGGGAAGCCCGCGAACCTGCCAAATCCGACTGCATGCTGCTCCTGCCTCTGTCGGGTCATGGGGAAGGAGATGAATTGGTGTCTCCTCGCGAAAAGTGCATCGGTGACCTGCCGGATGCAGCGATGCGCGGCAAACTGGGAGATGTTCGCTATGTCCCCAGCAGCGGCTTGGAAGGAGCCGCTTGCATAAAAGCTCAGAGCCACCGTGACCTTCACTTCCACCGAGAGAGACGTCCTGCACATCAGCTGTGGACGCAGATCTCTGTGAAGCAGCTGGCAGATCTCTGCAACCACCTCCCTTCTGAAGCGCAGCCTCTTAACACAATGCGCCGCAGTCATGGTGAGATAGGACACCTGCTGCCGGTATTGCCTGAGTGTGTAAGGCCTACGTTGCCGACGCCTGATGGCCCCTCTGCGTCTAGGCATGGCTGGCCCTCTCTCACAGCGTCTGCGAGCCCTTCGCACATAATGCTGCAACTCAGGGTTGCACCCCCATACAGCCCCCATAATGAAGTTGAAAACAGTGAAATCACAATGAGTCAAATGTCAAAGCACTGGCCAGAAGCCAAAAATACCTCTCCTATGTTGTCCCAAATCAGTTAGCTCTGTCCCTTGGTCTCTGTCCAGAAATCCAAAGCAGTAAAGTCATTGCAGCAAAATGGCTGGGCTTTATAGGTCAGTGTAAGTGCCCTTTAATTAGCGCTCCCCGAGGCCCACAGGGTCTCTGTTGCGTTCCACTTCACAGTTCTTAGCAGCGCCACGCCCACATTGGGCGGGCGCCACTGAATTTCCGGTTTGGGGCGCACAAACAGCGTTGCGCGACGATATGACGTCATAAGCTGCGCGCGCACCTGAGCGGGCGCAAACACTTTGCGCCGGCGCTAAATGTCAACTGAATTTGGGCGTCGGCGCGGATCGCGCTGCGCCCGGGCGCAAAGTGCCTAGCGCTGGAAGTAGACCCCTCTTATGGCGTTAACGGCTGGCGCTATCCACTGAATTTCTAGGCCTAGATTTCTTCACTTTAGAATTTTAATTTGCATGCTTTCCAATATATCCTGAAAAGCACTGATGGCTGCTTTCTTCCCTCATATATTTTCCAATTCATCGCATATTATTTTTCTGAATTTAAAATCCACTCTCTTGAAGTTTGATATATTTATTTTATTAGCCCTTGCTACCCTAATATCAAATCTAATTATATTATGATCACTGTTGCTCATGTTTTTTTTTCTACCTCTAAAATTTCTTGCCATTTCAGGGTAGCTCCTAAATATTAAGTCAAATTTGGCCTCTTTCTATTTCCTGGTGCAATATGCAAGAAATGGTCATGTGTTATCTCCATGAACTCATCCACTCTCTTTCAAAGATCTCCTCCCATATTCTGTTGCAAAATTGTAAAATGCCCTATAATGATCCCCTTTTCTTATGCATTATATTTGTAACACATTACACATATAAGCGTCAGCCTTGGCTCTGTGATAGCACTCTCACCACTGAGTCAGAGGGTTGTGGGTTCAATTCCCACTCCAGAGACTTGAACACATAATCTAAGATGACACTTCAATGCAGTACTGAGCAGGTGCTGCACTGTCGGAGGTAAAAGATCCCATGGTACTATTTGAAGAAGAGCAGGAGAGTTCTTCCTTGTGTTCTGACCAATATTTATCCCTCAACCAACATCACTAAAACCGACTATCTGGTCATTTTTCTCATTACTGTGGTACATTGCTGTGCAAATTGGCTGCCATGTTTCCCTACATTACAACAGTGACTACACTTAAAAAAAAAGTACTTCATTGGCAATAATGTGCTTTAGGATGTCTTAGGGCTGAGAAAGGTGCTACATAAATACAATTTCTTTCTTTTATATGAAAATAATACTTTAAAATATTAATGTCACTCAATTCTACCATATGCTTGCACAAAATTATCATGTACCAATGGAATGATTTATGCATTGTAAGTTATTAACAGGGATATCAACTTTCTTCAAAATTAGTAGATAAGTGTATATACTGATTTTCCTTGCTAGTTTTGTCCTCTCCTGAAGTCATTGACCCTTGCTGAATTGTGATTCTACAGGCTATGGGTGTCCTCGAGTACCTTACATAAATGGGCATTGCTCAAATGCAAGGCTGAACAGTGAGTGTTGGCAGGTATTTGGACATGTGACTATTACAGCTAAGCCGCCATCCATACATGCATTGGGATGTTAGGTGAGGGTCAGTGGATTGTGATCAGGATAGCAACTGTAATTGATTTTTCCTACCTAACTTGGGCACTGAATCCAATTGTTGTGCACCAATACCACTCTGGGTATGGTCAGCAAATTAGAATAGACTGGGATCAAAACTGGGTGAGCCATTGGCACAGTTCTCCATAATTGTTTTGGGTACATTATCAACCTATGCTGTCTGCACTCGGTTACCTTAAATAATAATACAAAAACCTTAACTGCAAACCTCTGAATAGAATGTGGGGACGGTCAATCTTTTCAGTTGTTTTCTGCCCAATCTCCTATAACATTTTTAGATTGGATTCTAAACTACTATCCTTTGGGTCTCTGAAGGATTCAAAACTATTTATCCATCCACACACTTAAATTACTTAGTGACAAACTGAAATCCTTCAATAAAATTAGGACAGTCACTATCTAATTTTGAACCCAAGAATCACTGCCAGTGATTTTCCAAACATCTGGAAATTGTATTCCCCAGGTGGAATCATATGTTTGATTATTACTATCCCTGGTTTGGTAATTAGCCACACTCAGTCTCAACTTTTCCATTAATCTAATACTTGAATGAGTTTCATTAATGGAGTGACGAGCCCATTCAATAATAGAAAACCATTGCTTAATTCGGATAATAAGTGATACATTGACAGACAGTGGAAGCTCAGCAAAGTTTTCCTCTGGCGTCAATAAAGAGACTCAATGGTTTATATTGGAAACTTAACTCAATAATTACAACTCTTAATTATTGTCCAAAAGTGCTTGATTGAATTGTTTTGTGTTTTCTAGTGGTAGGAGTCATCAGAACAGCGCCTCGTGTGGTTGAATCATGCACAGGTGCTTTCTCTTGATGTTATATTGTTCTTTGCTCACGTTTGCTTTATCGCTAATGTTAGCAATATTTGCAGTGAATTAATAAAATGAATGAAATATTTCCTTTCATTTCAGGATTGTCAGATACATAGCACTCGCCTGCTCCATTTAGTGATTACCTCTGAAAACTGTTCCATCTCCTCTTCTGGTGGACACTCTCACCTCCACTATCAATTGTAAGGATGGATTAAAATATGTATTCCTCAAAATATGGATTAATCCACCTTCACTCTCCGAGAATGATCGTGCAAATGTACTTTCAGAATTCAGATGTGGATCTACCATGGAAATGAATTGGATAAAATGTTCGATTAGATAATCAGAGCACCAGGCACAAACTTGACCACCAGAAGAGAAAAACTACACATTCTTTTAAATCTATATTTTAAATGTTAGTCAGACACATTACCCACCAGTTTCACAAGCAATTAAATTATTTCCAGCTTCCCCTCTCTCCACTGCTCTCTCCCCCCTGTCAACAGGTGAAAATTGAATATTATTTAAAAATTAAAATGGCCCATATTTTCCGATGCCTACGGGTGTGTACAAGGTGTGTTGCCTGCCCTGGAGAAGGGCCTCTGCGGGTGGAGAATTCCGCTTTCTGCAGAACCTCTGCCCGCTGAAATTCCTTAAAATTCTTATGCCTGGTAAAAGCAGGTGTAAGGCCTGCTTTTACCAGCTTAAGAGTTTTAAAAAGTTTTTTTTTTAATTTCACTCATTTATAATTTAAAAATACTTTTAAAAAGGGTAAGTTTATTTTTAGCCCCGTAAAAAATTTTAATTGCTTTTTCAAAAAATTAAATGTTTGTTTAAAATATTTAATTTAATGTCATTTTAACTCATTTTAAATACGTGATGGTTTTTTAAAAATGGTATTTAATGTTTTAGTGTCTCTTTTTCAGTGATCCCCATTCATACTTTTGACAGGTCTATCTGAAGGGAGATTCCCTTCTTTCATTGGCTCACCTGGCCCATGTGATCCCAGGGACGCTTGCGAACCACCTGCGCCCCTGGGATACCTGGGCCCTGCGCATTTCGACTGTGGAGAGGCCCAGCTGCGGAAGTGTCCGGACCTCAGGAGCCCTCGAGAAAGGGCGTAGATTTATCCCGATAGGAGGCATCTGCACGCAGGCAGCCTCCTATTGGAAATTACGGGCCAAAATAATAAAAGTTATATATGATTGACAAAGAAATATTTAAGTAATATGACGCCATCTACAAATACGATCAAGAGCATAATTTAAAAAGTACATTAATTGGGAAGTTATTGGTGCTTTAGTCACAAATCTGTAGACTTTTGTATCAGTAACTGGTACAAATAAAAGATGTGCGTGTATAGTTAAGACATAAAATTAAGCAGATTTTAAATGTAATTGTAAAGGGGTGGATATACAATTTTATGCAAGTTCAGCGGAAGAGTTGTGGAATCCCTGACACATAAGTGGTGTTTACAATGTGTTTCTGGGATTTCTGCAGCTCTTCCGTTGAAGTTAACAATGGACAAGTGAGAGAATCTTCACAGAAATTCATCCTAAAGTCTCAGACTGAAAAATTAAATTAGTTATATTCATGGACTGAAAATAAATTGAACTAGTGGAATGAGTGATGAGAATGAAATTGTTATGGTTGATGACTTGATTTAATCTGTAACTGGACAATCACCTGACCAGAAACATCACAAAACTTTATTTAAATGGTGTATGTCATTTTTTATGGTGCAGATCAATTCACTGCAATTAATGTTGAGTTGGACGTAACAGCCGAGAATGGCCAGTAAAAATTGTATTTCCCTCACCCTCCAGGGTAGCACTTACATCCCTTCAGGAATTTCTGAATTAACATTTACCAGTAGCTTTTCAAGTAGAACAGAATCTCCATCAAACATGTAATCAACATGTTTTTATTTTGGTTTGTTTTTCATGCTGTCAAGTAATCAGCTGGAGCATTGGCCGGCCACGGAACTCACGCCTCAGGTTGACAGATATGGTTTCCGAGCAGTGTGAATCCCGTGGCCGTGCAGGGAAATTTATAAAGTAAGGGGAAAAAGGCTCTTAAGTGCCTGTAAATTAGATGATAATGATCTCATACATATGAAAGGTCATCGACCTGAAACGTTAACTCTGTTTTTCTCTCTCCACGGATGCTGCCCTGGCCTGCTGAGTTTTTCCAGCATTTTCTGTTGATAGTGATCTCAGTTGGGTCCCCTGTCGGTTGGGTTCCCAACCTGCTGTCAAAAATAACAACTTTCCCACCCAACCCACCAATGATCGCGTTCACTACCACCCCGGAAAATTCAGCCCTTTGAAATTATGCCCTGTATATGAATATATATCAAAATGAGCGGTGGCCTAATACAAACCCCTGGGGAACACCACTGTACACTTCCCTCCAGTATGAGAAACAACTGTTCACCGCTATTCTCTTAGCCAATTTTATAACCACACCGCCACTGTCCCTTTAATCCCATGCGCTTTAATTTTGTTAGTAAGTCTATTTTTTTGATATTTTATCAAATGCTATTTGAAAGTTCATATACACAACGTCAACCACACTACCCTCATCAAAACTTTCAGTTACTTCATCAATGTTGGCCTAACTCAGTTTGTTTAAGAAGTGCATTTTGATTTACCACCAACCTGCCATTGTTTTTATCCACTAATATAAATATTGATATTTTTAATTAACAACCATGGAACTTGTGCTGAAGGGATAATTACAAGTCCTAGCCCTTTTGGGCAACCCCAGATCAGGCGTATTCCCCAGACGTTCACCTTCCACTTAAGTTAGAGATAGCCAAATTCCATAAGACGCTTATATGGGTCTAAAGGTTCAGGCTATCTCTCCGTACAGGAAAGGAACGACTGAAGATGTTATCGTCCTCCAGATAGTACTTTTAATAAGTTGAACTAGGCTGTAACCTTCCGGACATTATGAGGATCCAGAATACCCCCCAGAATTCTGCAAATTCTTACAAAAGTGTGTACAGAATTTGGGTTTGTGAGTTTTTACAGAATTACTCTGAGACAAATCTAAAAATATATAGTTTTATTTAAGAGCCGACATTCAGTTAACAGCTGTTGGATCAGTCGCAACATTAATAATTCAAAATATAGATAGCTTACTTTTCTTATTTCTCAAAGATCCTTATTCTCAAATCTTTACTTCGTTACATTTCTTATTTCTTACTTATTTCTAAATCCAGAACATACGCCAAAATCAATTACTTTGACTTCCCGAAACATAGAAACATAGAAACATAGAAGATAGGAGCAGGAGTAGGTCATTCAGCCCTTCGAGCCTGCTCCGCCATTCAATGAGATCATGGCTGATCATCCAAATTCAGTACCCTGTCCCTGCCTTCTCCCCATATCCCTTGATCCTTTTGGCCTTAAGAAATATATCCAACTCTTTCTTGAATATATTTAATGAACTGGCCTCCACCGCCCTCTGTGGCAGAGAATTCCACAGGTTCACCACTCTCTGGGTGAAGAAATTCCTCCTCATTTCAGTCCTAAATGGCTTACCCCTTATCCTTAGACTATGACCACTGGTTCTGGACTCCCCGGCCATCAGAAACATCCTTCCTGCATCTAGTCTGTCCAGGCCTGACAGAATTTTATAGGTTTCGATGAGATCCCCTCTCAATCTTCTAAACTCCAGTGAGTATAAGCCCAATCGACACAATCTCTCCTCATACGTCATTCCTGCCATCCCAGGTATCAGCCTGGTGAATCTTCGCTGCACTCCTTCCATGGCAAGAATGTCCTTCCTCAGGTAAGGCGACCAAAACTGCACACAATACTCAAGGTGCGGTCTCACCAAGGCCCTGTACAACTGTAGCAAGACACCCTTGTTCCTGTACTCGAACCCTCTTGCTACGAAGGCCAACATACCATTTGCCTTCTTAACCGGCTGCTGCACCTGCATGCTTACCTTCAGCGACTGGTGCACAAGAACACCCAGGTCTCTTTGCACTTCCCCTTCTCCCAATCTATTGCCATTCAAATAATAATCTGCCTTCCTGTTTTTGCCACCAAAGTGGATAACCTCACATTTATCCACATTATAGTGCATTTGCCATGTTTCTGCCCAATCACCCAACCTGTCCAAATCGTACTGGAGTTTCACGACATCCTCCTCACAGCATACCCTCCCACCCAGCTTTGTGTCGTCTGCAAATTTGGAGATATTACATCCAATTCCCTCGTCCAGATCATCATTAATATATATTGTGAACAGCTGGGGTCCTAGGACCGATCATTGCGGTACCACACTAGTCACTGCCTGCCACTCGGAAAACGACCCGTTTATTCCAACTCTTTGCTTTCTGTCCGCCAACCAGTTCTCTATCCAAGTCAATACCTTGCCCCCAATCCCATGTGCCTTAATTTTGCACGCTAATCTCTTATGTGGGACCTTATCGAAAGCCTTCTGAAAGTCCAAATACATCACATCCACTGGTTCTCCCTTATCTATTTTGCCAGTTACATCCTCAAAAAATTCCAGTAGATTAGTCAAGCATGATTTACCTTTTGTAAATCCATGTTGACTTTGTCCGATCCTGTCACTGCTTTCCAAGTGCTCTGCTATTACATCTTTTATAATGGTCTCTAGCATTTTCCCCACTGCCGATGCCAGGCTTACCAGTCTATAATTCCCCGCTTTTTCTCTACCACCTTTTTTGAATAGTGGGGTAACATTAGCTACCCTCCAATCCATGGGTACTGTTCCAGAATCTATCGAGTTCTGGAAGATGACCAGCAATGCATCTACTATTTCTAGGGCCACTTGCTTAAGTACCCTGGGATGTAGATTATCAAGCCCTGGGCATTTACCGGCCTTCAGTCCCATCAATTTTCCTAACACCATTTCCCTGCAAATACTGATTTCTTTCAGTTCCACCCTTTCATCAGACCCTATGTTTCCCGGCATCCCTGGGAGGTTATTTGTGTCCTCCTTTGTGAAGACAGAACCAAACTATGGCCTAGAAATTCAGTTGGCGCCGCGCCAGGGCTTTAGCGCCGGAAATTTAGCGCCGGTGCTAAGTCCCCCTGCGCGCGCCAAAAATTCAGTAGCGCCGCGCCCAAACGGCTGCCGGCGCTACAGGAGGGTGTCAGCGCCTCGAAATGGGCGCTGACTGCCGCATTGCGGCGCAATTCCGGCGCTGCGGCACCCGATGCGGTGCGGCAGGCTGGGGAAGTGCAGGCCTCCTCCTTCAGTTAAGGAGGAGCTGCCTGCACCCGCCCGCTGGCCGTTGAAATCTTGAAAAAAATGAGCCCGGCACCTCGGAGAAGTGCCGGGCTCGCAGGCCAGACGCATCTGTTCCGCGGGGGGGGGGTGGAGGAGTCCGGGGAGGGAGGTGCGGGCAGGCGGCTGGCAGGAAAGCGGCCGGCCGCCGCGCGGCCTTAATGCGCCGGCGCTAACTCGCGTAGGACTCTGCTGAAACATCGTTAGCTGCGGCTGCCACGGGCGAGGCGGCCGCAACTCAATTTCGGCATTGGGGCCCGTCACCACGGCAACCGGGACGCTGCGCACACCGATGACGTCATCGGTGCCGGCGCAGCGCAACCGGTCTAACGCCGATGGCAGGGCCCCACTGAATTTACAAACCGGCCATAACTCCGGCGCTAGGCCCTCTAGCGCCTCAAATGGGGCGCTAACCCTACTGAATTTTCAGCCCTATGTATTTAGTTGGACTGCCATTTCTTTGTTCCCCATTATAAATTCCCCTGATTCTGACTGCAAGGGACCTACGCTTGACTTCATCAATCGTTTTCTCTTCACATATCTATAAAAGCTTTTACAGTCAGTTTTTATGTTCCCTGCAAGCTTACTCTCATATTCTATTTTCCCTTTCTTAATTAATCCCTTTGTCCTCCTTTGTTGAATCCTAAACTGCTCCCAATCCTCAGGATTATTGCTTTTTCTGGCCAATTTATAAGTCCTCTCCTTGGATCTTGTGCTATCCCTAATTTCCCTTGTTAGCCACGGTTGAGTCACCTTTTTTGTTTTATTTTTATGCCAAACTGTGATGAACAAATTCTGTAGCTCATCCATTCGGTCTTTGAATGTTTGCCATTGCCTATCCACCGTCAACCCTTTGAGTGCCATTCCCCAATCAATCCTACCCAACTCGCTCCTCAGACCATCGTAGTTTCCTTTATTTAAATTGAGGACCCTAGTCTCTGAGTCAACTATTTCATTTTCCATCTTAATGAAGAATTCGATCATATTATGATCGCTCCGACCCAAGGGGCCTCGTGCAACAAGATTGCTAATTAATCCTTTCTTGTTACATAATACCCAGTCTAAGATGGCCTGATCTCTGGTTGGTTCCTCGACATATTGGTCCAGGAAACCATCCCGTAAACACTCCAGGAATTCCTCCTCCACAGTATTGTTACTAATTTGGTTGGCCCAATCTATATGTAGATTAAAGTCACCCATGATGACTGCTGTGCCCTTATTGCACGCTTCTTTAATTTCCCTTTTAATGCCATCCCCAACCTCCGCCTTACTGTTTGGAGGTCTATATACCACTCCCACTAACATTTTTTTCCCCTTAGTATTTCTCAATTCTACCCATACAGATTCCACATCATCAGAGCTAATATCCTTCATTACAATTGTATTAATCCCTTCTTTAACCAGTAACTCTACCCCACCTCCCTTTCCTTTTTGCCTATCTTTCCTGAATATCGAATACCCCTGGATGTTGAGTTCCCAGTCTTGGCCATCCTTGAGCCATGTTTCCGTAATCCCAACCAAATCGTATTCGTTTACCTCTATTTGCGCAGCCAATTCATCCACCTTATTACAAATGCTCCTCGCATTAAGACACAAAGCCTTCAGGCTTGTTTTTTTAATGCTCTTAGACCTATTAGAATTATTATTTACTGTGGCCACGTTTGATTTAAACCGTTGATTTCTCTGACTGCCACTTTTGTTTTTCTCCTCCCTATCTTTTGCTTTTATCCTTGTTTCCCTTTCCTCATAATTAAAGACTTACAGAGATGCCTCTGAAGAGTTGAGAAACACTTTGCCCGTTCAGCGAGTTCTGCCCTTCTGTTGAAAAGGTCTATGTTTTATACTCTTTTGGCAGTGGTTTCTTCTTTGATGTTCTCTGCTGATGTCAGGTAATTGTCTTTATTGATACCTCTTTCGAATGCTTTCTATTCTTACTGTCTATTCAACTATTGCATGCATAATTATGTCTCTACATTTAGGTGTTCCAAAAACCATCATAAAACAATATGACAGTATTCCTTATTTGATGTCATTCTTACAAAATGCTTTCATTCAATTCTTAATATTGGCTTTACTGGTTTTTAGCAGACATTGTGACTCCTTACTGCTCCAAGTTCAATACAAAGACAATGTAATTGCTTGGTGCTTCTATTGAAGTTATACCTTCAAAGTGTCCTTTTTGGTATCATATTTACTATGTCTATAAATTAAAGACACTTTGACCAGAGTGGTTCATGCATTTCTAGCTATCTCAATTGGTTGCATATTTAATCGTGTTTCCTGTCTTCCAAGTTTAACATAAAAAAAATTTGACCAGCAGATGTTTCTTTTACTTGATGTCATCTGTTCAAAGGCACATGCCTCTTTTAATGTTTGTGTTTCTGTTCTACGTGTTAGTTCTTAACACTTTAAACTGGGTGTTTTCATTGTGTTGGTTGCAAACAGTAGACCTTTCGGAAGCACCAATGGTTTGCTTCAATCTTTCATTGTTTTAGTATATTTAACTAATTCCCATTTCAAAGCTTGTTTACAACTTTGTTATCAACTGATCTTTATCTCAGGAGCCTGTATTCTGTTTGCAGCCTGTGTCTCCGAGGCTTTCCAGACTTTTAAACCCAGTATATTCTGTATTAATAATATCAGTATTCTGTTCATATTATGGTGTATTTTTCTGAAATATGGCTTATTCCCTCACAGTACAATAATATACTCGTCTATAATAGAATATGCATGATCTTTCATTACTATTGCCAATGTTATTTACTCAAATTTATGGGCTAGAATAAATTCAAATTGGTTAATTTTACTTTACTATATTACCTTTAAAAAACTACTAACCTGTATTAGTTTAGTCATTGCCAACAATGAACAAACTGGATTCAATTGATTCTGTACAGCAACGCAGACTCCTTTTAATTTGCTAACATTCATTATATTCATGTGCTTCAAAGGATTCAGCACTGAGCCAAGATCAAGTACTGGAGCCGTTTCTGTGTGTACCAATAGCTTTGAATGCATTTTTGTTTAACTGAAGGATCGGTTTCACATTAGAAATGAATGTGGCATAATTGACAGTAATTTTACTGCTTCCCCAAAGGAATATAAATCAAATAGCAACTTAAGTCTCAGTCGGAAGCCTAGAAGCCCATTGTTTTGGCCAAGGAATTATTGTATTTACTGTTTGTTTTAAATTTGACAGTTATGGAAGACAGTTCCCAACATTTATAATCATAGCAAATTGACCAATTAATTATAAGTGGGGAAGAAAGTACGTAAAATATTGCTCTAACACACTAATAGCCTTGGTTTACAAAAGCCTGCTAGTTGTTTCCTTCAACTGCACCAATACTGTATGCAAATCATGTGAAGCAATCCAAGCTTTGCTCTGAAGATTTATCTCACCCACCAATCTATTCAACACCTTTATTACAAAAAGTAGAATAACCTAATTTCAATTTTTAAGTGTACCATTAATGTACAAGGAGACTCTTCTTTGCACTTTTGACATTGTAACGGAATGTAGATATGGGGTTTCCCTTGCAAATATGTGTGATTTTGAAGGTTTTGCATGTTCCTATACACCAGTAGACAATATATTTTAGCTTCCACTTTCACTGTTGAAAATTTATTCCTTGACATTAACTGTCATTTCTTCATCAAGAAAAGTAAACATTCTGATGTCTCAGATTTGAGAAGCAGCCTGGTTTATTTTTAATCAAACAAAGCTCGAACTGCCAAACATGTAGTGTGTTGACAGGAAGTTGATGGCTCATCCATGGTGTAACGTGCTTCACCTTGACTTTATTTTCTTTTTCTCTGCAAGATTATTGTCGGTATGCATTGCTCTGGGAAAACCTTTCCACAGATGACACTAGCTCCACCCTGTGGTAAACAAAGAAAAATACTAATCATCATACAACTTTGTTTTGGCTACTTATCACGATTTGAATGACCTTACACCTAATAATTGCAGTATGGACAAGAAATGTTTTGAGCAGAGTTATCCAGTCCTATTTAAAGATTAAACCTTTCTAATTCAAAGTAAAATAACACCTAATTTTAACTTTCTTTTCTTTTGCACAAGGACAAAACCATATTTTGTTTTACAGCAGATAATAACCCAGTCAGTAATTGTATTTCTTTAATGTACCATTGCGAACAGATTTTATGAGCATCTAATTGATTGTCACAGCACTAAATTGCCAAATTAACACGTGTATATAAGTCATCGCAAAAGATTTCCTGGACATAAATTTTAACAGGACCCCAACATAGTAGTATACACCTGCTCTAAAGTCCAAGCTGTTCATCTAAGGGGAAAAAAAGACAAATAGGACGATAAACTTTTGTTTCAATTGGGATCCTTTTACACAGTTTTACAATTAATTGTCTACCATCCGTGCAAGCTGACCACTGACTTCCTTGTCAAAATCTCATTCCTCTTACTCTCACTTATGCTTCGTACCAAGTAACTCCTCTTACTTTACTGTTTTAACCTCCCGCAATACTCTCCATTCGGTTTCTTCTGACTCTCCCACCCCAACATTAACCTGCACATATATTGCACCCCCTCCCAGGACAACGCTCTTAACCTCATCATTGGAAGCACCAATGTTTCCAAGATCTATATCCACTTATGCATCATTTGTTGTCTTTTCATATCTCTTTGCCTGCCTGCAATTCTACCCTCACCCTCTGACCATGGAATAAACGACTTCCTGTTCACTCACCAACACTCTGGTACCAATTTTAACCATGAGCAGGTTGCAGGGGCGGGGGGGCTAAGTTTCAAGCCCGGGGTATTTTAAGTTCCGGGTCTCATGTACATGCCACCAGTGAGGAAGTTCAAGGGGCCGAGGGTCACCAGGCAGCCCTAAGGAAAGGATCTCCAGCAAGCAGGTAATTCGCAGGGAAGGGATTTGAGAAAGGTCTCACAGGATGGACGGGGGAGTCCAAGGCAGGTTGTGACTTTCCTTGTTGGGCCTAGAGGAGCACTCCTGTTATTCCAGGCCCCATAAATAAAAGTTTTACACTTACTTGGAAGGGCCTCTCCTGTCAGCAGACCACCCGCACATCTGCTTCAGCCTGGCAAGAAGGCCACAGCGGCTTGCCCCGCTCAGGCCTCAGCTAAAATGCAATTGGGTTTCTTTTGAATGTATCATCATCACCCAACTCCACGCCTACCTCTCCCACTACTCTGTTTAAATCCCTTCATTCTGTTTCCATCTTGTCCATGGTACCATGACTGCGCTGATTAAAATCATCAATTATATCTTCTGTGACTACATCAGTGATGTGTTATGCCTCCTTATCCTTCTCAATTTCACAGTCAATTGCTCCGCAGTCAATCACTCCAATCGCTTCCCGTTCCTCTCCTCTGTAGTCTGCCTTCAAGTCACTGCCCTTTCAAGGTTCAATTTTTATCTTGCAACATACTACATTTCGTTGAGTGGCTCTTGATCCTGTGCACACTGGGTCACCTCTGCTGTCCTTGCTAACCTTTAGAGGACTGAACAGTTATCTGATATACTCCAGGGTGTAAATTATAGAGTGGGGGTACCCGCTCTGCAAAAAGGCAATAAAAATCAGGTACTCCATGAAGAAAGGGCTGAACCTGTTTCTTGCTGGGACGGAGACCACCTCATACAAGAGGTAAGTATCCTGTAATATAAAGCAGGATCAATGCAATCACCTGGACTAGTATTGATCACCTAAAGAGGTCTATCTAGTGACAAACAATTAAACAGAAATTGACATTGATATTGACATGCTATTCACTAATTAATTCCCCCCAAGGCAACCTTTTGAACTAAGAATTGTTTTTAAAAGTACAAGTTCCCTGTGCACAGCTTATTTCACAATTACTTAGCATTGGATCAAGTTAACTCGACAAGAAGTGATTCATCTAGAAAAATCATTTATAAAAGCATAGTGTTGACAACAACAACTTGCATTTAGAGAACGCCTTTAATATAGTAAGTCGTCCAAAGGTGCTTCACAGGAGCGATTATCAAACAAAATTTGACTCCGAGCCACATAAGGAGATATTAGGACAGATGCTTGGTCAAAGAGGTAGGTTTTAAGGAGCGTCTTAAAGGAGAAAAGAGAGGTGGAGAGGTTTGGGGCCGGAATTCCAGCGCTTAGGGCCTTGGCAGTTGAAGGCACAGCCGCCAAAGGTGGCTCGATTAAAATCGGGGATGTGCAAGAGGCCTGAATTGGAGGAGCGCAGAGGTCTTGGAAAATTGTAGGGCTGGAAGAGGTTAAAGAGATCGGGAGGAGCAAGGCCATGGAGGGATTTGAAAACAAGTATGAGAATTTTTAAATCGACACATTGCCGGATTGGGAGCTAATGTAGGTCAGCGAGCACGTGGTGATGGGTGAACAGGACTTGGTGCGAGTTAGGATATGGGCAGCAGAGTTTTGGATGAGCTAAAGTTTCTGTAGGGTGGAAGATGGGAGGTCGGCCAAGAGAGCACTGGAACAGTCAAGTCTAGAGGTAACAAAGCCATAGATGAGGGTTTCAGTAGCAGATGAGCTGAGGCAGAGGTGGAGACGGGCGATTTTATGGAGGTGGAAGTAGGCGGTCTTGGTGATGTAGTGGATATGTGGATGGAAGCTTATCTTGGGGTCAAAGCCTCAGACAGGCAGAAGGTTGGAGTTGGTGGCTAGGGGACTGAGTTTGTGGCGAGTACCAAAGACAATGGCTGGAATTTTCTCAAGGGAGGTGGGTTGGGGGCGGGGTCCTCCGAGACGGGCGGGAAACCCAGGAGGCCGGGTTTCCCACAGGCCCTGCCGACTTTAATGGCAGGGCCTGATTTGAATGCGAGCCTCGGATTCCTGCCCGCAGCCAGCCAGATTGAGAAGCTGGCTGGCTGCAGGCGGGTAGGCCTCATAAGCGAGGGGCCGGTCTGGGGGAGGGATCACGGGGTCGGCGTGGTCAGGGAGCGTGGGGGGGTCAGCATGGTCGGGGATTGGGGGGTGGGGGTGGTGTTAGCCAGGGATCCGGGGGGGGCGGGGGGGGGCGACTGAGGATCGTGGAGGGAGGGAAAGAGGATTGGGGCAAGCCACTGGAGGATTGTGGCCGGCCTCATCATTGTTGAGGGTGGGGGGTCGGTGGGAGGCCTAGGGGTTGATTGCAGACCTCGTGGGGTAGTTTCCAATCATGGGGGGTGGGTTTTGTAGGAATCCTGGATCCAGGAGCTAGGTATAAAGCTACTTACCTCCTGGATGCTGCAGTCCCTGCCTCGGTTTAACTGCCGGGTTTCACAAATTGTGTGAAACCCGTCTACAAGCAGTTAAATATAAAATGCATGGGGAAAAAGAGGCTTCCCACCTCATTACAATATTTAAATTGAGCTAACGCCCGCCCCATCCCGCCTCCGGCAAAACTGGAACTGGCCGGGTTGGAGGCGGGATCAGGTCGGGAATCCCATTTTTAGCAATTTAACTGCCCCCACACACCAAACCCACCCGTGTTTTGTGGGAGGGGGAAATTCCAGCCAATGGCTTTGGTCTTCTCAATATTTAATTTGAGGAAATTTCTGCTCATCCAGTACTGGATGTCGAACGAGCAGTGTGACGAATCGGAGACAGTGGAGGGGTCGAGAGAGGTGGTGGTGAGTGTCATCAACGTCTATGTGGAACCTGATGTGTCTCGGATGATGTCATCGAGGGGCAGCATGTAGATGCAAAATAGGAGGGGCCAAGGATAGGTCCTTGAGGGACTCCAGAGATAACGGTGCAGGAGCGGGAAAATAAACCATTGCAGGTGATTCTCCAGCTACAACTGAATAGATAAGAATGGAACCAGGTGAGGGCAGTCCATCCAGCTGGACGACTGAGGAGAGGCGTTGGAGGAGGATGGTGTGATCAACCATGTGAAAGGTTGTAGATGGGTCGAGAATGATGAATACGGATAGTTTACCAAGTCACATAAGATGTAATTTGTGACTTTGATGAGGGCCATTGCAGTACTGTTGCAGACAAAGAAATCTGATTGGTAGGATTCCAACATGGAGTTGCAGGAAAGTCGGGCACGTGTAAATGAGAGTTTTTTGTGAAATATGATGAAAGGATTAGTTCCAAATAGATCAACAGATTAGGCAACTTTAACACATTCATGTAAATAGAATAAATGATTCAAAAAACCAGTCTTAAAGATCCAGAGGTAGAGTTTCCGATAGGGTGCATTGGTAATTTGCCCAAAATCGACCAAACCAAAGAAAAAAGAAAGACTTGCATTTATATAGCGCCTTTCATGACCACCGGATGTCCCAAAGCTCTTTACAGCCAATGAAGTACTTTTGAAGTGGAGTTACTGTTGTAATGTTGGAAATGCGGCAGCCACTTTGCGCACAGCAAGCCCCCACAAACAGCAATGTGATAATGACCAGATAATCTGTTTTTTTTTGTTATGTTGATTGCGGGATAAATATTGGCCAGTTCACCGGGGATAACTCCCCTGCTCTTCTTCAAAATAGTGCCATAGGATCTTTTACCTCCACGTAAGAGGGCAGATGAGGCCTCGGTTTAACGTCTCATCCAAAAGACGGCACCTCTGACAGTGCAGCACTCCCTCAACACTGCACTGGGAGTGTCAGCCTAGATTTATGTGCTCAAGTCCCTGGAGTGGGACTTGAACCCACAACCTTCTGACTCAGAGACAAAACCAGTTAAAAAGATTGAGGATTTTCAAAAGCAGGTTAAGTTCAGCACAAATCGAGTTTCCGTGATCCTTTGCGCTGGTTTAAAGAACATTGCGCTGGAAGCCAGCCCCACCCACAATATTGGCCACACCCCCAGACCAAATTAATCAGCATGGTGATTTTCCATTAATTGAGCCTGTTTGAGGCTCTTCAAGGAGGTTCTTAAGATTCAGCTGTGTTTATTAGGTGCAACGGCACTAATGGGCACCTTTTACAAGTTTTTAATTTATAATAATACATAATTTACTAAGAAACTGACTACTGCACACATGAAACTAGTAAATGTTTCTGTATAGTTTTTTTTAAGTCATTTTCAGTGATTTAAAATCGGGTTACTCACAGGTGGTAGACTAGACACTGATTAAAATGCTTATTTTTTGTTATGAATCCATTTTCAGCTGTATAAATCAAACCGCACCAGGTTACCACTCTTAAATATATCGAGGAATATTTTTAATGCAAGGGGGAAAGAAAAAGAAAAATTACGTTTTTAAAAAGCTGCTCGATCGCGCTGGTTCATGGAAGATTTAACGTTTGTGATTATGGCAATGAGTTTGAGCGGAAACTTGAACTTTAACTTCACTTCGGAAAACTAGTAGAGTTTTGAGCGCAATTTACGCACGGATTGCCGAATGCGCCCAAAGCGATATATCTACCCCAGAGTGTCAACAAATAGTGAGTTGCTAGAATTACAAACATCAAAACTTATTACTTCGAAAACATAATTCATTCAAATTACAGTCGTGTATGGTACAAGATTTTGTAAGTATTTAACTTGTAGAATTTTAGCTTTATAACAGCCTTTCAGTACATAAACAATTGCAATGATAATTTACTGTTAATTTAAAGTTGCTTAATTTGAATCATTTTTTAATTCAAATTTGAAGTCATGCAGGTGCTGTTTTATTTAAAACTGCTTAATTCACTTTCTTTACAGCAAACAACTTTCCAAATATTTTATTTTATTTCATTGTGATAAAAACTAGCTTACTTATATCTTCATAAAATAAATTGCAGGCTGTGTGACACTGAAAGCTAATAACCAATACAACTTTTAATTTGATTATTCATTGATCTAACATTTTTCATTCATGTGAGCATAGTTTGAGCATGAGCTGCTTCACTCAGTAACCAATGAGAAGTTCCTTACAGCAAATTAGCTGAATGTAAACCTATTACTGTTAATTATGAATGACTCAAGGCTGAGCTGATGATTACACTGTGTATAAGCTGTGGTCTTCACTTGACTCTTTTATGAGATTCATTTGAGCCTTTCCACCTCCACAATCATGCGGCCCAGTAAATTGAGACCATTTTAGGTTACTGTATTAGCGCTCAGCATCAATTGTTCAGTTATGATAATTACTGCTCTCGCGCTTCCGTGCAACTTTTCAGACAATTGTATCTGTCATTGAAATGGTTACATGATGTACTTGTTACCATCTGCTGGAGTCTGTGTGGAGATGTGTGGAACACAAGGAGGTACAAACTTATAACCCTGGGCTATAAATTAGGTCATTCTCAATGGAAGGCAACTTTGAATCAGCTTGAGTTTAATAAACAAAAATCCTCTGGCCAACCAAAGTTTCATTTTAAATTGACAATTATTTGTCTAAAATAAGTTATGAATGCAGAATTTTCCAAACTTATCAATCAGCAGTAATGACATTATAAGTGTGAATGTGCAACTCGTATATCTGTAGCACTGTCTCACAGCAGTGAGAAGTCCTGAAACAAAAACAGAAATTCCTCAGAAAAAGATTGTGGGGTAGCATTTCCACTTTGGGCACATTCGGCGAAACAGACGCAAATTGTGCCCAAAATTGCGGCCATTTTGAAAAGTGTTTTTTCCTCAAGTTTCCTCTCAAACTTATTTGCATATCGAGAAATGCAAAATCTGCCATAAACCAGCACAATCGGGCAGCGTTTTAAAACATAGGTCTTCTTTTTAATTTTGCTTTAAAAAAATTCCTTGATAAATTTAAGAGTGGTAACTAGTTGCAGTTTGATTAATATAGCTGAAAATGGGTTTGTTACAAAAAAGTAAGCATTTTTAATCAGTGTCAATCCACCACCTGTGAGTAACCCAATTTTAAATGACTGAAAATGACTTTAAAAAAAAGTACAGAACCATTTTCTAGTTATATTGGGGTACAGTAGTCAGTTTCTTAGTAAATTAAAAAGACAATTATTTTCAAAGGCTTTTAAAAGTTCCGATTAGTGCCCTTACACCCAAAAGAACCAGCTCAATTTTTAGAGCCACCTCGAAGGCCTGCAACGAGCACAATTAGTGGAAACTGCCAATGGTAATTAATTCACCCTTGGGGGCATGGCCAGTTTTGTGGGTGGGGCCGACTTCTAGCGCGATGTTTTTTAAACCAGTGCAAAAGATCACGGAAATTCGATTTCTGCTGAACGTAATTTCTGCTTAAAATTCCGCAATCTTTTGAGCCGGTTACGCTGATTTCGGCCAAATTACGCTGAAATAAACAACGCAACAGAACGGAAACTCCAGGCCACATATTACTCTGCCTGTTATCTTTACTGAGGCTGCTGTGTCCCTCCACCATTATCTGTTGTTGATTCAGATTTCCAGAAATTGCCTTTTTTTTCTTTTTTCTTTATACTTTTATCTTGACCTGCATTACTTACCTGACTGACTGACTGGCTGTGGAAGCTGGCACCATCCCTCCTGGATTCTTTTGAATCAGTCACCCTTGAAACCTTTGGAGCGGTAACTGGAGGTTTATCCCTACAAAACTGAAAGAAACAAAGTGAAAGAGATGAGTCGCATGGAAGAAGTAGGTCAAATCTTCTGAAGGAAGAAATAGCTTAATAAAGCTCCCTTTGTATATTAGAATTGGTTCAGGGGATCAGACTCGAGGGTTTTATAAATTTAATATAGAATTCGGTAGTAAATATTGTTAGTCTGAGAATGATCTAATTCCCAATTGCCTGAAGTAAATACATTCAGTAATTAGAGGGAACACTTAGAACTAACTGGGGGTCACATGCAGAGATGGAGCAATCATTCACTGTCTGTTTGATTCTATGTGTGCTGCCTCAGTGTTTTTAATTCAATTCATGAAGTTTTTTTTTAGTATTGCACAAGTGCTGGATTTACATGCTGTGGAACATAGGAACAGGAGTAGGCCATTCAGCCCTTTGAGCCTGTTCCATCATTCAGTGAAATCATGGCTGATCTGATTTGTTTAGTATCTGTAGCTCAACGTTCTAGTTATAGAGGTACTGGCCATAATTTTCCAATCCTCCATAGAATATGGGGGGTGGTGCCAGAGGACCGGAGTATTGCAAATTTTACACCATTGTTCAAAAGAGGGTGTGAAGATAAACCCAGCAACTACAGGCCAGTCAATTTAACCTTGGTAGTGGGGAAGCTTTTAGAAACAGTAATCAGGGACAAAATTAACAGTCACTTGGATAGGTGTGGATTAATTAAGGAAAGCCAGCATGGATTTGTAAAAGGAAAATCATGTTTAACCAATTTGATCGAGTTTTTTGATGAGGTAACAGAGAGGGTTGATGAGGGTATTGCAGTTGACGTAGTGTACATGGGTTTCCAAAAGGCGTTTGATAAACTGCCACATAATAGACTCGCCAGCAAAGTTGAAGCCAATGGAATAAAAGGGACAGTGGCAGCATGGATATGGAATTGGCTAAGTGACAGGAAACAGAGAGAAGTGGTGAATGGTTCTTTTTTGGACTGGAGGAAGGTATACAGTGGTGTTCCCCAGGGGTCGGTTCTAGGGCCACTGCCTTTCTTGATATATATTAATGACTTGGACATGGGTATACAGGGCACAATTTCAAAATTTGCAGATTGCACAAAACTTGTAAGTATAGTGAACAGTGAGGAGGATAGTGATAGACTTCAAGAAGACATAGACAGGCTGGTGGAATGGGTGGACACGTAGAAATTTAACACAAAAAAGTGTGAAGTGATACATTTTGGTAGAAAGAATGAGGAGAGGACATATAAACTAAATGGTACAATCCTAATGGGGGTGCACGAACAGAGAGACCTTGGGGTACGTGTGTACAAATTGTTGAAGGTGGCAGGGCAGGTTGAGAAAGCAGTTAAAAAGGCTTACAGGATCCTGGGCTTCATAAATAGAGGTATAGAGTGCAAAAGTGTGGAAATTATGATGAACCTGTATAAAACACTGGTTCGGCCCCAACTGGAGCACTGTGTCCAATTCTGGGCACCGCACTTTAGGAAGGAAGTGACGGCCTTAGAGAAGATGCAGAAAAGATTTAAGAGAATGATTCCAGGAATGAGAGACTTCAGTTATGTTGATAGACTGGAGAAGCCGGGGTTGTTCTCCTTGGAGCAGAGAAGATTGAGAGGAAATTTGATAGAGGTGTTCAAAATCATGAGCGGTCTGGACAGAATAGTTAGAGAGAAACTGTTCCCATTGGCAGAAGGGTCAAGAACCAGAGGACACAGATTTAAGGTGATTGGCAAAAGAACCAATGGCAGCGTAAGCAAAAACTTTTTTACACAGCGAGTGGTTAGATCTGGAATGCATTGCCTGAAAGGGTGGTGCAGGCAGACTCAATCTTATCTTTCAAAAGGGAGCTGGATAAGTATCTGAAAGAAAAAAATTTGCAGGGCTACGGGGAAAGGGCAAGGGAGTGGGACGAGCTGAGAGTTGGCATGGGCTCGATGGGCCAAATGCCCTTCTTTCAAGCTGTAACCATTCTATGATTCTATAGGTCACAAGCAGGGATGTCGTCAGGAGGATCTGGGTGAAGTGGCTCAAACCTTTTAATGATCTCATTAGATCAGGAAAGGTGAGTACAAAGCCACACTCACCTTCATCCTGCTGTGCCTCTCATCACATCCCCATCACTCTGCCTTCCCTACCCTACTCCTGCACATCCTTACTCACACCAACTTACCTTGCACCTCCACCTATCTACATTATCACATCCCCATCTCACTAGCCACCACTCACGCTCATCCTAGTGCAAACATACCAACTAACAACACACAAGGGTAGGCACTTGTGTGTTTTAGCCAATGTTCATGTGAAGTTTCTGTTAATGTGGTGTCAAAACATTGTGTAGGATTCGCAAAATCTATTGACCTCAGTCTTACGGCACAGCAGCCCTCTCTGTAAAAGAAGGCATGCTGTTTAGGGGAGAACAATGGGTAGTACCACAGCAGCACCAGAGGGAATTCCTTCAACTGGCCCATGAGGGTCCAGGAGTGGGACATCCGGGCCTGAGACCACCTGGCAGCGGGTGGAACAGGGGGGATGTTGGCCAGGACTCAGGGACGGTGTCACCGAGTTCTGCGCCGGCTGTCTGGTGTGTGCTGCTAACAACCCTGACCCCCACAAAAGGAAGGTACCTATGGGACATATCAGGAGGGTAGAGGAACCATGGCAGTCGATACAGGTCGACTACATCGGGCCCCTGCCCACCGCCCAGGGAGGCTATAAGTACTGCCTCGTCCTGGTAGATGTGTTCATGAAATGGGTAGAAGCCTTCCCCTGTAAAACAACTACAGCTCTGGGTACAGCCAGGATCCTGGTCCAGGATATGTTCTCGCGATGGGGGCTACCACAGTATGTGGAGTCCGACCAAGGGAGTCACTTTACCGGGCAGGTAATGCAGAATACCCTTAGGCTGCTCGGCATCGAGGGGAAGTGGCACGTTGCACACAACCCACAGTCCTCAGGGATTGTGGAGAGGATGAACCGGACCTTGAAGGAAAGGCTGATGAAAGAGACGGTGGACTCGCCTAGAAAATGGGCCGAGGTCCTGTAGGATTCGCAAAATTGGACTTTGTATTAATAAGGGTCAAATGGCAGAAGAGGCCGTGATTTTTAAAGACTGTTTTAAAAGAAGCCCAGAAAAAGGGGCATACAAAATGGCCAACATACCATGTGACCAGCTTATTGGGACACTTTAAAATGGTTCCTGCGAATCCTCAGACAGCTTTGTGGATTCAACCCACATCAAGTTCTGGAAGCCGTTTCTGAGAGAACGAAACCAGACCCACACATATACATATGGATTAGATGCAGATCCAGTCAAGATCGGCCTGGAGACAGAGGCCATCTAAATGTTGACCCAGACAAAAGGGGACAATTTCATATTCATGAGAACAGCACCCAGGACTAGATAACGAGATCAGCAGGACATTAAAAACAATGAAGGTCATTCCAGACCAGAGATGGGCCTTTACCGGCCATTGAAAACATTTAAAAATAAAGTAACTACCCCGCTGTGCTCCCAGCCCGCCAAAAGTTAAACAAAGACTAACCTGATTTTGGGCGGGAAGTGGAGACTCCTGAAGAAAGATATAACTGGAGGGGTTGGAGTGGTACGGACACTCAGAAGACACACTGAAGGACACACCAGAGTTGTAGTTAGGGAGACAGTTGGAAGACAGCTACACTCAGAAACACACGACCGAGTGGCAGTGGGTGAAGAGGACTCGCTTTGGGAGAAGATCAGCAAACTCCTCTCCACCACCGGAGGAGGAAGAAGAATTAAGCCAACACCAAGAAGGCCGTTTCGAAGCCGGCATCCTGCCCTGGGGAAAACATTGGGAGATCATCGACCATCCCCGGGCCATTGCCGGAACGAGAGGCCATCGACCCAACTTGGGAGAAGAAACAAAAAAATAAAACCCCAAGAGAAGAAACCTTCCAGCCACCCCGGCTCGGGAGAAGAGATAAAAACAAACTGAAGAAGCGATGGGAGCCAGCCCAAGGCTCCTCTGACCAGGGTCGAGCCGACGATCCCCGACCCCGCCAACAGCCAGAACCAGCCGGTGTCCAGCCGCCCCCGACCCCCACCTCAGGAGAGGTGTGGCGCAGCTCGCTGGGGCTCCACGATCCACGTGGAGACGGAACGCCTGAAAGGATCAAACGCAGACTGGTTCAAAACCTTGCACTTCCTAGTGGGATTGGTGAGCATGTTTCTGGCCCTTCACAATCAGATCTAGATAGGTTTAAGGGGGTGGATTTAAGGGTACAATTAACATGAGTTGTTGTCCCTCAATGTTCCGTGTGTTTCCTTATTTCATGATGATCTTTGTAGAGTATAAGATGCCTGTACTTGTCTTAGTTAGTACTGTGTCATTATGATTTGTTTGTGTTTTTCCTCCCATGTACTCTCTTATCTGCTTGCATTTGATTTGATATTTTTCCTTATGCAATAAAATTTCATTTTGTTTCATCAAACTTGGTCTACAAGAGTTTTCTCTACATTGTAGTTCCTGCCCCTAAGTTCAGAGTATAGAATCTAAGGGGCGAGTGGGTTGAACCACTCAAGGTTTTACTGTGCAAGAGAGAGAGGCCTCTAGAGAGAGAAACCTCAGGGAAATCTCTCAAGGAAAACCCCTTACAATTGAAACCTTTATTTTCAACACTTTCCGTTCTTGGACAGATTTGTGTGCACCTTTGGAAGTGGCTTAGTGAGTTGCAGTAAATAGTGAGACAACGGTACCTGCCGCAATGGTGATGAGTGTGAAAGGAATGGTTTGGACATTGTAGGGATGCTTTAAGGTGTTGGTATGGGGTGGTGCCAACCTGGTGCATCATATGGCAGCCAGGGTGTACAGCATCATGTGAAGCAAATCTGGCCATCGTGAGGTCATCCCTGGCCTCCCGGCAGCAATGAGCTTGGGCAATGATGCCCTCTGTCCTGTGCAGCATCAGGTGATTACGGAGAAGGTTGGTGTTGTTGTTGGTGCTGCTGGTGTGCCTGGTGCTGCTGGTGTTGGGGCTGATCATGGTCAGATTCTGAGGACCAAGGTGAAACAGTATAAATGGTAGCCATGCTGATGGAATAGATGGCAGGTGAAGTTGAGATGACAGAAGCAAGCTCTCTATGGTGAGAGAGGTTGTTCCAATGAGGTGACTCTGGATGGAGAGTTTGCTCCAAATACTTACAGCCTGCATAAAGCTCAATCTGTGTTCCAAATGGAGTAAGCAACAGCTTCTGCGCTTGGAAAGTGAACAGCTGTGAGGTGGGAGCTTTTATAGTACATTTTAAGCTGTTAACTAATCAACTGATTCAATGGCCATTCAATTCCCACCTCAGGGTAACAGGTGTGGTCCACGAGCAGCGTGGACCCCGGGGGTGAGCGGTTAAAGTTGAAAGGTAAGGTTAAAACCATTATTAAGGGTCTGTCAACAAGTCAATAATTGCTTTAATTGGTTCGCCTGCCTCTGCGGGTCAGGTCCGATCCGAGATCACAGACGCACCATTGGGAAAGGCGCATTGCGGCGGGATGACAGCGGGTTCCTGGCCCACTGTCAAAAAAAACAAATTTCCCACCTGCTCCGCCACCAATCCTGCCTGTTGATCCGCTGGAAACCTGCGGCTTTTGCCTTTATGTTGTTTTCTTTTATTTATGAGTCAAAAAATTGTCACTCCACTTCAATATCCCCATGTTTTGTCTCGTAGAGAGGAACAGTAGCAGACCATTTGGCCCTTTGAGCCTGTTCCACCATTCAGTTATATCATGGCTGAACTGTACCTAAACTCCATTTACCCACCTTTGCTCCATAGCTCTTGATACTCTTACCCAATAAAAATCTATTGACCTCAGTCTTGAAAATTTCAATTGACCCGGCATCCACAGTGATTGGGGCTGTGAATTCCAGGTGCTTCCTGATTTCATTCCTAAATTGCATAGCTCTAATTTGAAGATTTATGCCCTCTTGTTCTGGATTTCTGCGCAGGGGAAATAGTTTCTCTGTATCTACCCTATCCCCAACCTTCTAAACTCAAGCAAATACAAGCCAAGTTTATGCAACCGGTCCTCATAACTTAACCCTATGAACCCCATTATCATTCTGGTAAATCTGTGATGTAGGATATGAGGCAACTTAGCAAATACCTTCTTAAAAATCAATATAAACATCATCTGCCATATCCCTTGTATTTATACACTCTGGTTTCCTCAAAAAATTCAATGAAATTAATTAACCAAGGCCTGTTCTTCACAAATCTATGCTCACTATTTGTGATTAGCCCATGCTTTTCTGAGGCCTCACTAATTTTATCCCATTTTATCCACAAATAAAGTAAGACTAAGTGGCCTATCATGTTCTTGCTACATCAAATAGTGTCCATATGGTGCCCTGAGAAAGGAAATCCTCTGTCCACTGGCACATTTTTTAGTTACCAGTTCAGAGCAATATCAGGCAGAGGTGTGGGAGCAGATTGTCCTTTCTTGGCCACAGATGACATGTAGTGCAGAACAAAACAAGCAAAAGCGGAAGATATGGTGAAACGTGTATTAGTCAGTTACATTTGTACTGTTTGATCCATGAAATAAGTCCATAATTGGAGCAGAGTTATATTCATTTTATTTGACAAGTAAGAAAACCCTAATAACTCTTGAGCAACTGAGATCTGAGATGTGAAAACTTCCCTTGCCATACAAATCGCCAATGGCCTAAAGAGAAGGAATTAAAACTTTCAGCTAATTTGCTAGATAAACATACGAGGGAGAAGGACCTAGCAGGTTATGCTGATTAGAATTAGATGAGGAAAGCCGGGAGGTGGCTCGAGTGGAGCATAAACGCTGACTTGGACTGACTGGCCTGTTTCTGTTTTGTATCTATATATATAAAAGGATCGATCTGTCTGTCTGCCTGTCTGTCTGTCTGTCTGTCTGTCTGTCCTTCGGTGTGTCTGTCCGGCTATACACTCTAAAGTTATAGAGCGTACCTACACGTGCGTTACATCAAAAGAAAGCTTACGATTCCGGAACGGTCATAAGCGTATTTACGTTTCGGCGAGACAAAAATTGTGCCCGTGGTATTCAACAAACAGACGGACACTGGAAAAGAAATTTCGGGAAAACAAATAAAACTTTTGCTGTTTTGCCCAGCGTCGCGTGCTTTCTCTGCAAACCCGTTTTTTAAAAAGTTAAAAAAAACAAAATGGCGTCCCATGGCGTCTGCTGCTCTTCAGCACTTTTTAAAACAAATTAAACTTTTGCTGTTTTGCCCAGCGTCGCGTGCTTTCTCTGCAAACCCATTTTTTTTAAAGTTAAAAAAATACAAAATGCCATTCCATGGCATCTGCTGCTCCTCAGCACAAAAAAAATTAAACTTTTGCTGTTTTGCCCAGCGTCGCGTGCTGTCACTGCAAACCCATTCTTTAAAAAGTTAAAAAAAACAAAATGGCATCCCATGGCATCTGCTGCTCCTCAACACTTTTTAAAACAAATTAAACTTTTGCTGTTTTGCCCAGCGTCGCGTGCTGTCTCTGCAAACCCGTTTTTTAAAACATTTTTTTTAAATGGCATCCCTGACCCCCATGCTCCCCCTCCCTCTCTGCCCCTCTCCTCTCCTCCCCTCCCCTCCCTCCTCTCTCCTACCAATCGGCTCCTTCTCCTCACGTCACTTAGCAACAGTTGTAGTGTATGTGCCTTTAAGAGCCCCATGTGTACTGTAATGCCGGTAATGGCCACTCGGGCTATATAAGCCTGTATATTGTGTTGTATCAGTTAGTTCCCCTCCAGACTTTGTTTAGTAAACACCTGCGAAACCAACTCCTGTCTTCAGTGTCTCTATCAACACACGGACACAACAGTGGCGACGAATTGGAAACGGTCTTACCTGCAATTCGGCAGCACCTCAAGGACATCGATTCCTTTGGCGTCCAAAGTTGAAGAAAAATCAAGAAAAAGAAAAAGCTGTGGTTTCACCAGCTAGCCAAGCTGGTGGCAGGTACTGCAATAATCCTTCCTGGGCGTCGAGCTGGGGCTCCAGCGGCTAGCTCTGCAGCTAGGCCAAGCAGCGAAAGCGGAGGCAAGCAGGAACAGACGGGGAGGGAGCACTCGGGAGACGGCCGGCGCTGCAAGCAGGTCGGCGTTCAGACCTAGAGAGTCCGGCGGGAACGAGTCTCCAACTGTAAATAAATAAATAAAAAGAACGGAAACCGCGGGCGACAGCGTTGTCATCGGCAGCAGCGGCGGGGAAGCGTGGGAAGTCCCATATCTGTTCTGCAGAAAAGAAAGAAAAGCGCGGGAAGCGCCATTTTTTTTTCTAGGATGCCTAAGTCTGGCAATATTGATGCTTTTGATAATGAGATAGAGGATTGGACCACATGTGGAAAGAGTGGAGGTATATTGCACAGCAAATGGAATAGAAGATGAAAATAAAGCTTCAGTACTGCTAAATCTAATGGGCGCAAAGACATACGGGCTGTTACGAAATTTAATCACTCCAGCCAAACCAAAGGACAAGAATTTTAAAGAAATTGTTGATACTCTACAGGAGCACTTAAACCCAACACCGCTGCTGATAGTGGAACGATTCAAATTCTTCAAGAGAAATCAACACAAGAATGAAAGTAACGCTGATTACCTCACCGAATTAAGAAAGCTATCAAAACACTGCCAATTCGGGGCAGGACTATCAGATTATCTTCGAGACAAATTCGTCTGCGGTCTCCTAAGTGAAGGAACACAGAAAAGGCTGCTTTCTGAAAAAGATTTAACACTGGACAAGGCTTTCAGTATGGCTGTATCATACGAAGCAGCCGTAAGAGGAGCTGCAGAGATACAACAAAAGACACAGGACTTCGGCACCCATGAAATGACACAGGGTTTTGAGAGATGTTATCGCTGCGGCAGATCCACCCATGACCAGAGGGACTGCTGGTTCAAGGACAAAGCATGCAGGCAATGCGGAAAGATTGGACACATTGCACGGGTATGCCGATCTGGACAAAAAAAATCTACGGACAGGAAAAAAAAAATCAATAAAGAAAAGTACAGAAAGGTACAAATGATGACGGACAGTAGCTCCGAAGACCAGAAGAGCGATAGCGACTCTGAAAACAAGAGACTAAGCTGTCTCAAATTACATAATGTAATTGCCAAAGATGATTACCAGACCATTTGGGTTACCCTCACGATAGCAGGGTCCCCAGTTAAAATGGAGCTAGATACAGGATCAGCTCTGACCGTCATAAATCGACGGGATTACGAGCGGCTATTTCCGCATATACCTTTAAAAGACACATCCATTATCTTGAAAACATATACGGGGCAGAAAGTATACCCCAAAGGAAAAATAAGGGTGCCTGTTGTATACAACGGCAAGGAAATACAAAAGTTGTATTTATACATTCTACAAGATGGTGGTCCACCGCTGTTGGGACGTGAATGGATCAGGAAAATACGTTTAGACTGGCACTCCATTCAGGCACTGACGGTGACCAGTAAGAAAAAAAACGATGATGACGTCATACCTGAACGATTAAAAGACATCTTGGCCAACGCCAAAGAAGTGTTTCAAGAGAAACTAGGAACCTTGAAAGGCATCACCGCCTCAATAAAAGTGGAAGATGCAGCAATTCCCAAGTTTTTTAGGCAAGACCGGTGCCATACGCAATTCGTCCAGCAGTCGAGGCAGAGCTGGAGAATTTGGAAAAGGCAGGCGTATTATCCAAAATAGATTGGAGCGAGTGGGCAACACCCATCGTCCCAGTCATGAAGAAAGCATTGAATAATGATGAATCTGAAGAACAGAGAAAAATTCACATCTGTGGAGACTTCAAGGTGACTGTAAACCCGGTCCTTCACATGGTACAGTATCCTCTTCCGAGGATAGAAGATATTTTCGCCTCACTATCCGGAGGGAAACGTTTCACCAAAATTGACTTGGCACAGGCATATCTACAGATGGAGGTTGAAGAGGCCTCTAAAAAATATCTCACGATAAATACACACAAAGGTCTGTACCAGTACAATCGACTGGTTTTCGGAGTAGCATCCACTCCAGCTATCTGGCAAAGAGCTATGGAGCAAGTCCTCCAAGGGATTCCGGGGACTCAGTGCTACCTAGATGACATCCTTGTAACAGGAGAAAACGACAACGAGCACCTTGCCAATTTGGAGCAGGTGCTCACTAGGCTGAGAGAACGGGGCCTACGAGCAAATCGCCCCAAGTGCGAATTTTTCCAAAATCAAATATCATATTGTGGCCACATAATTAATAAGGAAGGGTTGCATAAGTCACCTGAAAAAATTGAAGCGGTCATAAAAGCCCCAGCACCTGAAAATGTTTCACAATTAAGGTCGTTCCTGGGATTAATAAATTAATATCATAAATTTTTAACGAACTTATCAACTCTTCTACACCCTCTTAATGAACTGCTACAAACAGGAGTAATTTGGAAATGGAGCGAAGACTGTAAACGTGCCTTCCATAAATGCAAAGACTTAATCACGTCCAAAGAAGTTTTGGCTCATTACAACCCATCACTGCCAATCAGACTGGCGTGTGATGCATCCCCTTACGGCGTAGGAGCGGTATTATCGCATAAATTCCCTGATGGCTCGGAACGGCCGATAGCTTTTGCGTCACGCTCATTGAACTCAGCTGAGCGTAACTATGCCCAAATCGACAGGGAAGCACTCAGCCTGATATGGGGAGTGAAGAAATTCAACCATTACCTACACGGACAAAAATTTACCTTGTTGACTGACCATCAACCCCTCATCTCCATATTCAAACCTAAAAAGGGTGTTCCCATTATGACAGCGCAAAGGCTACAGAGGTGGTCCCTTTTTCTAGGGGCACACCAATACAACATAGAATACAAAGGATCAAAACAGCATGGGAATGCTGACGGGTTATCGCGCCTACCGTTGCCAACGGTAGAAGAAGCACCTACCGTAGACCCAGTAGAGATTTTCCACTCTACCATATTCGAATGTCTACCAGTAACAAATTCTGCCATTGAAAGGGAAACTAGAAATGACCCGACTCTCTCACGAGTCTACGATTTAACAGTGAAGGGATGGCCAGCACATGGCGAACCACTGTTGCCAGCATTCTCGCAAAGAAGAGAACAGCTGTCAGTGTGCCGAGGAACCATGATGTGTGGATCCAGAATGGTGATTCCACCCAAACTCCAGGATAAAGTTCTAAAGGAGCTTCACAAGGGGCATCTGGGTGGAGTGAAAATGAAGAACCTAGCCAGGGCATTTGTATGGTGGCCAGGTATCGATGGAGACATCGAAGAAATGACCAAGAGCTGCCTAGGGTGCCAGAAGGTCCAAAACGCTCCACCACAAGCCCCTCTACATCCATGGGAGTGGCCCTCATCTCCTTGGCAAAGGGTACACATCGACTTTGCTGGTCCATTTATGGACTCAATGTTCTTAATCGCGGTTGATGCACACTCCAAGTGGCCGGAGGTAATAAAGATGTCCTCCACCACCACGGAAAAAACCATCACAGTATTAAGGACCATATTTGCCAGGAATGGGCTGCCAGAACAGATCTGTTCTGATAATGGACCGCAATTTGTGTCCAAAGAATTCAGGAAGTTCTTAAAAAACAATGGGGTTAAGCACTACACGTCCACCCCATACCATCCCGCCACCAATGGATTGGCTGAAAGGTTTGTCCAGACCTTCAAGAAGGCCATAAATGCCATGGGTAATGAAGACATAAAACTTCAGCACAAGGTGGATAACTTCTTGTTCACATACAGGAATGCAACACATATGGTTACAAACCAAACTCCCGCCATGATGTTCTTCAATAGAAGCCTAAGATGCCGGCTGGATTTGATCAAGCCAAACATCAGAAGGGACGTGGAGGACCGGCAATTTCAAGGCATGAATGAAAGGCCAACTAGAACCTTCCAGATAGGTCAACAAGTTTTGGCCCGGGACTACCGTACCGAGAAATGGCAGCCTGGAACTATCCGCACACGACTAGGACCGCTGATGTATACCGTGGACATCGGAGAAAGCATAATAAGGCGCCATGCTGACCAAATCATAGAGTCATCCGAAAAGGGACAACCTACACCACAACTCTATACGCCTAATGATGAAGTAGAGATACCCATATCTACCTCCGATCCGGTGATACTGGAACCCGATGAACCCGACACTGGCATTCAAGCCGAATCAGCCTTGCCAAAAGAACCTACTACACCACCAGAAACTACTACACCACCGAGGCGTTATCCGGACCGAGTCAGGAAGCCTCCAGAGAGACTGACTTATAATTAATTAACTACAGCAATGTGTAGATTATTTTTCTTGTAACATGTAATTAATGATTACTTAAAATATTATGTACTGGTTGGCTAAAGGGGAGGAATTGTAGTGTATGTGCCTTTAAGAGCCCCATGTGTACTGTAATGCCGGTAATGGCAACTCGGGCTATATAAGCCTGTATATTCACAGAATCACAGAAACCCCACAGTGCAGATAGAGGCCATTTCGGCCCATCGAGCCTGCACCGACACATATCCCACCCGATCCCCGTAACCCCTACATCAACACATATCCCACCCTATCCCCGTAACCCCACGTATTTAATCCCCCTAACACTAAGGGTCAATTTATCATAGCCAATCAACCTAACCCGCACATCTTTGGACTGTGGGAGGAAACCGGAGCACCCGGAGGAAACCCACGCAAACACGGGGAGAATATGCAAACTCCACACAGACAGTCACCCGAGGCCGGATTCGAACCCGGGTCCCTGGCGCTGTGAGGCAACAGTGCTAACCACTATGCCACCGTGCTTTGTGTTGTATCAGTTAGTTCCCCTCCAGACTTTGTTAAGTAAACACCTGTGAAACCAACTCCTGTCTTCAGTGTCTCTATCAACACACGGACACAACAACAGTAACCAAGCAAGCTGGAACCAAAGTCAGCTCCTGCCGTCTCTCTCTCTCTCTCTCTCTCTCTCCTAGCAACAGTAACCAAGCAAGCTGGAACCAAAGTCAGCTCCTGCTGTCTCTCTCTCTCTCTCTCTCTCTCCTAGCAACAGTAACCAAGCAAGCTGGAACCAAAGTCAGCTCCTGCCGTCTGTTTCTCTCTCTCTCTCTCTCTCCTAGCAACAGTAACCAAGGAAGCTGCAACCAAAGTCAGCTCCTGCCGTCTCTCTCTCTGCCTCTCTCCCTCCCCCCTCTCCTCCCCTCCCCCTCTCCTCCCCTCCGCCTCTGCTCCTCTCCCCCTCTGCTCTCCCCCACCTCTCCACTCCCCTCTCCCCCACTCCCCCCTCCCTCCTCCCCCTCCCCCTCCTCCACCCTCCCCTCCCCCTCCCCCCTCCCCTCCTCCCCCGTCCGCCCTCCCCCCTCCCCTCCCCCCTCCCCCTCCACAATCTCTCCTCATACGTCATTCCTGCCATCCCAGGTATCAGCCTGGTGAATCTTCGCTGCACTCCTTCCATGGCAAGGACGTCCTTCCTCAGGTAAGGCGACCAAAACTGCACACAATACTCAAGGTGCGGTCTCATCAAGGCCCTGTACAACTGTAGCAAGACATCCTTGTTCCTGTACTCGAACCCTCTTGCTACGAAGGCCAACATACCATTTGCCTTCTTAACCGCCTGCTGCACCTGCATGCTTACCTTCAGCGACTGGTGCATAAGAACACCCAGGTCTCTTTGCGCTTCCCCTTCTCCCAATCTATTGCCATTCAAATAATAATCTGCCTTCCTGTTTTTGCCACCAAAGTGGATAACCTCACATTTATCCACATTATAGTGCATTTGCCATGTTTCTGCCCAATCACCCAATTTGTCCAATGTAATCCTATGTATCTATGCTTACTGTTTAAAATGACGTATGGCAGTGGGATACCGAGTTTATTCAGTTCAAAGGCTTTCATAACTCAATCAGGTTTCAGTTACCCAAGAGTGAAATAAATTGATGTGCTACTGTCTCTACTGTGAATCTATTCCTTTGATCAAGCACCATTCTCTCTTCAATACTGAATTTAGTTTAGTTCAAAACATAACTGATGAATGCAGGTTTCACCATAGATAACTCATTAAGCAGACTATCCATCATACTAATTGTCCATATAATTATATATAATAGCATAAATAGCATTAAACAATCTCAGATCAGCATACTACATATTCCTAACACTTCCAGGAATAAATTATTCTATGAACC
This sequence comes from Somniosus microcephalus, assembly GCF_052327205.1. Classification (NCBI taxonomy): domain Eukaryota; kingdom Metazoa; phylum Chordata; class Chondrichthyes; order Squaliformes; family Somniosidae; genus Somniosus; species Somniosus microcephalus. Next base: position 85,379,116 of record NC_141001.1, read on the forward strand.
GAAATGTGAGTGCATTTTCCACATGTTGCTGAATGTGGCCATTGGCAGTAATGGAATACTTACTGTAAATGACACAGGTTTGTTTTTTTCTCTCATTTTTGGATCCAGCTGCAATAGAATACCACAGACTGACTAAAACACCATGGGGGAGAAATTCGGTATCGCCCCATTTGGGGCGCAATTATCGGCCAGGCGCAAAGTTTAGCGCCTGCCGCCAATTATCACCTATGACTGCAAACTTGGCTTCTATCGCCCCTGAAGGTGATTGGAGCGCTAAATCAGGCACTACACACCTCTCTTAAGGTGCTAACGCCGAGGAGCAAGGCGCTACCTCAGAGCGCTGGCGAAGCTCATGTGATGTCAGTCAGCAATGGAACACAGACACACTGGCGCTGGCCGGTTCTTAAAGGGGAGGGTCGATCTTGCTCTCCATCCACAACCCTGCTCATTGCAGCCTTGAATCTCGGCCTGGAGAGACCTGTACATCAAATCTGCTGGAAAGAACAATGGAGAGGCCCCGGGAAAGAGCTCAGAGTGCTGCCCCCATAGTGTCTTCTAAATCGATGCAAGGAAGGTCAAATCAAAATGAACCTGCAAAGTGCTGCTCAGTACCCAAAACTCCTTCACACAGCGTTGAATCTCTCCAGAAGTCTCTCTCTCTCAGAATGCGTGGTGCAAAAATGTCGCCAACAAAAAAAGGCAGGAAGCGGTCGCCTTTAAATAGCGCTCCCCCAGTCCCTTCCCGACTGCAAAACGTTCTCCTCAACCTGTCGTTGCTAGCGGCAGGTGGAAAGGCAGGGGGCGCCACTCCATATCCGGTCCAGGGGGGCGACCGGGCATTGCACGCTCGACTGATGTCACGATCTGCGGGTGCAGGAGATCATGGTGGTAGTGTTTAACACCGCTGCAAAATGTCTGGTCAATTTCGCGAGCAGCGCAGACATCGCCACACCCGGGCGCAAGTTGCTTTGTGCCCCAGTAACACCCTCTTAGGGCACTAACGGGAGGCGCAAAGCAACCAAATTTTTCCCCCATGACTCTAAAAGCTAAATGGGTGCAATTTTATCTAAAGAAGGCAGAATATTATGTCCACATTTTTAAGGATATGAGAAATGTCAGGCTGGATGCTCCATCCATTCATAATGAATGGGTGGAAAAACGAGCCTGTACCTTTGAAGGAGAGTTTAATACATCCCAACTGTTACGCTTGCACATTCTCACAAATATCTATTTTTTTCTGTTTACATTTTTTTTTAACATAGGCAGCTGTAAACCTCATTAGCCTTCCTTATGATGCTGTACCAAGCATACTTTTGGGAGCAGGAACAATCATAACAAGGCATATTAAACTCCTGTTTCTGCTATACTAGAACCATCAAAGCTTACTACACAAGTACCATTAATGCCCATTAAACAAATTCATCTAGCGGTGCAGTAATGCTTTGTCTGGTCTTTAACAACAGCTGGAATCAACATGAAAATTGCCCATAAAAAAGATGCATTTCATTGAAATACAATGAAACAATTTTACATCACTTATCATTGTGAATCTAACTCCTGAGAAGAGAAGGCCTGTGCCTGGGTGGGCGTGTGTGCTGTGAGGAGGATGCCGAGAAACTCCAGGATGATTTGGACAGGTTGGGTGATTGGGCAGATGCATGGCAGGTGCAATATAACGTGGATAAATGTGAGGCTATCCACTTTGGTGGCAAAAACAGGAAGGCAGATTATTATCTGAATGGCAATAGATTGGGCGAAGGGGAAGTGCAACGAGACCTGGGTGTCCTTGTGCACCAGTCGCTGAAGGTAAGCAGGCAGGTGCAGCAGGCGGTTAAGAAGGCAAATGGTATGTTGGCCTTCATAGCAAGAGGGTTTAAGTACAGGAACAAGGATGTCTTGCTGCAGTTGTACAGGGCCTTGGTGAGACCACATCTTGAGTATTGTGTGCAGTTTTAGTCACCTTATCTGAGGAAGGATGTTCTTGCCATGGAAGGAGTTCAGCGAAGATTCACCAGGCTGATACCTGGGATGGCAGGAATGACGTATGAGGAGAGATTGGTGTTAGATCCGTGTATTTTGATGTTGTGTGTCCTTCAATAACTAGACACGAGACTGCAGGGAACAATCAACAGGTGTTTATTGGATGAGGGTTACTCTAAAACTAAACGTACAGATCCCTACTCAGGGTTTATATACAGGTGTGGTCACTGCCGGTACTACAGTATACAGGAGCTGTAAAAAGTAGTTCTCCCCTTAAAGGTACATACACTACAGTTCCTCCCCTTTTAGATTGACAGTACCATAACATTCATTTAACAATTAACACTTTTAACATGCACATTAACTGAAAATAGTCCATTTATAAATTCAGTCTTTGGGGCGGCTTCCTGATCCTTTCTGGATAGCGCCTTTCCTGAGTGTCTTGTTCTTGGTGCGGAGGCCCCCTGTCGTCAGTTGGTTCATCAGCTTCCGATGCTACTGTTTCTGGGGTAGATGCTACCTGTATGTCAGGTTCATCACCAGGTGCGCGAGACATGGGGTTGACTCGTTCCTGTGACTCTAGGATCTGGTCAACATGGCGTCTTACAATGTTCTCCCCAACATCCACTGTGTACATTAGTGGCCCCTGCTGTGTGCATATTGTTCCTGGTTGCTATTTCTCTGTTCGGTAGTCGCAGGCCAAGACTGGTTGCCCTATATTAAAGCTCCTTGTCGGCTTCTCATTGATGTGCTGGAATTGCTTATTCTCAACATCTCTTCGTACATTTGGTCTGAGCAAATTCAGACGAGATCTCAACCTTCGGTTAAGGAGCATCATGGCCAGGGTCTGGTTGGTGACTGCATGTGTCGCATTTCTGTAGGCTAACAGGAAATTGTCCACCTTATGCTGCAGTGGAATGTTGTCATCGCACATGGCCCTTACTGCTTTCTTAAAGGTTTGTACGAACCTCTCAGCCAATCCATTTCTGGCTGGATGATAGGAGGCGGATGTGTAATGCCTTACCCCATTCCTTTTCATGAATCTTCTAAACTCTTCGGACACAAACTGTGGTCCATTATCAGAGCAAATCTGCTCTGGCAAGCCGTTCCTGGCAAACATGGTCCGTAGGACTGCAATAGTTTTCTCCGTGGTGGTGGACGACATTTTGATCATCTCAAGCCATTTCGAGTGCACATCCACGGCTATTAGAAACATTGAGTCCATGAATGGACCAGCAAAATCAATATGCACCCGTTGCCATGGAGATGAGGGCCACTCCCATGGGTGTAGAGGGGCATGTGGTGGTGCATTTTGGACCTTCTGGCATCATGAACAGCTCTTTGTCAGGTCCTCAATTTGCTGATCGATCCCCGGCCACCACACATAAGCCCTAGCAAGGCTTTTCATTTTCACCCCTCCCAGATGGCCTTCGTGAAGCTCATTTAGCACTCTCTCCCTTAACTTCGGTGGAATTACCACTCGGGATCCACACATCAAGGTCCCCTGGCAAACTGACAGCTGTTCTCTTCTGGATGAGAATGCTGGCAACAGTGAGTCGCCATGTGTTGGCCATCCCTTCACCGTCAAGTCATATACCCGAGACAGTGTCGGGTCATTTCGGGTCTCCTTCTCTATATCAGCCTTAGTTACTGGCAAGCGTTCAATTATAGTCGAATAAAATATTTCGACAGGGTCCACTGCTGGTGCTTCCTCCGCAGTAGGCAGTGGCAGGCGTGATAGCCCACCAGCGTTTCCATGCTGTTTCGTGCCCTTATACTCGATTTCATATTGGTTCGCCCCTAGAAAAAGGGACCATCTTTGTAGCCGTTGCACAGTCATCACCGGCACGCCCTTCTTTGGATTAAAGATGGAGACAAGTGGTTGGTGGTCAGTCAGCAAGGTGAACTTCTGCCCGTGCAGATAGTGGTTGAACTTTTTCACTCCCCACACTAGGCTCAGGGCCTCCCTGTCAATCTGGGCGTAGTTACGCTCGGCTGAGGTTAGTGACCGAGACGCAAAGGCTACCGGCCTCTCCGAGCCGTCCGGCAACTTGTGCGACAGCACCGCTCCAATGCCATAGGGTGATGCATCACACGCCAACCGAATTGGTAGTGCTAGGTTGAAATGAGCCAACACCTCTTTTGATGTGATCAATTCTTTGCACTCTGGAAAGCTCATCTCCATTCGTCATTCCACTTCCATGGTAACCCCGTTTGCAGTAGGGTGTTCAGTGGGTGTAGTACGGTAGACAAATTCGACAAGAACTTATGGTAGTAGTTCACCAGCCCGAGGAACGACCTCAGTTGTGACACATTTTCCGCTGCTGGAGCCTTGACTACTGCCTCAATCTTTTCAGGGGACTTATGTAACCCCTCTTCATCAATAACGTGGCCACAATACGAGATCTGCTTCTGGAAAAACTCGCATTTGTGGCGATTTGCTTGGAGCCCATATTCCTTCAATCTTGTGAGCACCTGCTCCAGGTTATCAAGGTGATCACTGTTATTTGCGCCCGTGACCAGGATGTCGTCCAAATAACACTGGGTCCCTGGAATCCCTTGCAGGACTTGATCCATTGCCCTTTGCCAAATAGCCGGAGCTGATGCTACCCCGAACACCAGCCGGTTGTATTGGCAGAGACCTTTATGAGTGTTGATCGTGAGGTACTGTTTTGAGGCTTCTTCTACCTCCATTTGCAGGTACGCCTGGGCCAGATCAATCTTAGTGAAGCGTTTCCCTCCAGATAGCAAGGTGAAAATATCTTCAATCCGTGGAAGCGGATATTGTATCGTGTGAAGGACTGGGTTCACTGTCACCTTAAAGTCCCCACAGATGTGAACCTTCTTTGGTTCCCCAGGTGTATTACTCAACGACCTCTTCATTACAGGAACGATGGGTGTAGCCCACTCGCTCCAGTCCACTTTGGACAGTACTCCTGAACGTTCCAAACCTTCCAGCTCTGCTTCGATGGCTGGGCGGAGCGCATAAGGCACCGGTCTGGCGTTAAAAAACTTTGGGCTTGCATTTTCCTCTATTTTGATCATCGCTGTTATTCCTTTTAGTGTTCCGAGTCCCTCCTGGAACACTTCTTGTGCGTCAGTTAGCATTTTTGACAGTCGTCCAGGTGTGATGTCATCATCCTTTTTGGCATCTACAGCCAGTGCTTGTATAGAATGCCAATCTAGCTGTATCTTCCGGATCCATTCACGTCCTAGTAGTGGTGGTCCTCCATCTGGCAATACATATAGGTCCATTTTTGGTGTTTCCTTTCCGTTATATATAACGTTCACCCTTACTTTTCCTTTGGGGTAGACTTTTTGCCCCTTGTACGTCTTCAAGAAAATCTCTGTATCTCTCAAGAGTATATGTGAGAATAGCCGCTTGTAGTCCCTTCGGTTTATGACTGTTAGGGCTGATCCTGTGTCCAATTTCATTTTCACTTGGACTCCAGCTATCTTGAGCGTGACCCAGATAGTTTGGTGATCCTTATGTAGTTTCAGACAACCCAGCTCCTTGCTTCCGGAGTCTGTATCACTTTTCTGTTCGTCTGAACTACTCTCCGTCACCTTATGTACCTTCTTGTACTTCTCCTGTGGAGATTTCTTGCTGCTGGTTTTCTTTCCCGACCTGCAGACTCTTGCTATGTGTCCTATTTTTCCACACTGTCTGCACACTTTGTCCTTGAACCAGCAATCATTATGGTCGTGTGTTGTTCTGCCGCAGCGATAGCACTTCCCTGTTCTGTATGACATTTCATTTGTGCCATATTCTTGCGGTCTCCATTGTATCTCTGCAGCGCCCCGTGCGGCTGCTTCTTGTGATACTGCCATGCTGAAAGCCTTGTCCAGCGTAAGATCTTTTTCTGATAGAAGCCGTTTCTGGGTTCCTTCACTTTGAAGCCCACACACAAACTTATCCCTTAAGGTATCTGCTAGTCCCGTTCCAAACTGGCAGTGTTTCGATAGCTTGCGCAGTTCCGTTAAATACTCAGCATTACTTTCATCTTTATGTTGGTTCCTTTTGTGAAACTTAAATCTTTCTGCTATCAGCAGCGGTGTGGGGTTTAAGTGGTTCTGTAGGATTGACACTATGTTTCCAAAATCCTTTTCCACTGGCTTCTCTGGGGTTACTAGGTTTCGCAGTAAGCCATACGCCTTTGCACCCATTGAATTCAACAATACCAGCGCTTTCCTCTCATCTGGCACTTCATTCGCCTTGCAGTACACTTCTATGCATTCGACATATGTCGTCCAATCTTCGACTTCGTTGTCGAACGCTGTGATACTGCCACTCTTCGGCATCCCTGGGTGTGGTTAGACTGGCTCAAAATGGCATTTTCCCGCACTCTCCCTTCTTCTTGCAGCTCAAAATGGCATTTTCCCGTGCTCTCCCTTCTTCTCCGCTGCGGCTCAAAATGGCGTTTTCCCGCGCTCTCCCTTCTTCTCCGCTGCGGCTCAAAATGGCGTTTCCCGTGCTCTCCCTTCTTCTCCGCTGCTCGGACCTTGAACACCGGCTGCGCTCTGCGCGTTTCCCTTCGCGCCTCTCTCTCTTCTCCCATCGACGCCGTTCGGTCCTGAACACCGGCTGCGCCCTGTGCGCTCTACCCTCTCTCTTCTCCCGTCGACGCCGCTTGGTCCTGAACACCGGCTGCGCCCTGTGTGCTCTACCCTCTCTCTTCTCCCGTCGATGCAGCTCGGCCTTTTCTGTGCCGTCGGTCGGCTCTAGCCGCGGCTGTCGGGGAAGGGTCTGCGTCGTACCAGCCCGTTTCGCTGGACCACCATGACTGGAGAACCAAGCCCAGCTCTCAACAGCCTCCCCTGCGATGCTCAAATCTCCGCTGGATGACTGGGCGGTTGCTCGTGGTCGACGCCCATGCTTCCGGCCTCAACCTTCTTCCACTGTTCTCCAGGAGCGAATCCCTGGGAGGTAATGCAGAGTTGCAGGTAGGTTCGAATCTGCCTCATCGCCAATGTTAGATCCGTGTATTTTGATGTTGTGTGTCCTTCAATAACTAGACACGAGACTGCAGGAACAATCAACAGGTGTTTACTGGATGAGGGTTACTCTAAAACTAAACGTACAGATCCCTACTCCGGGTTTATATACAGGTGTGGTCACTGCCGGTACTACAGTATACAGGAGCTGTAAAAAGTAGTTCTCCCCTTAAAGGTACATACACTACAATTGGGTCGATTGGGCTTATACTCGCTGGAGTTTAGAAGAATGAGGGAGATCTCATTGAAACTTATAAAATTCTGACAGACTAGATGCAGGAAGGATGTTCCCGATGGTCGAGGAGTCCAGAACCAGGGGTTACAGTCTAAGGATAAGGGGTAAGCCATTTAGGACAGAAATGAGGAGGAATTTCTTCACCCAGAGAGTGGTGATCCTGTGGAATTCCCTACCACAGAAGGCAGTAGAGGCCAATTCATTAAATATATTCAAGAAGGAGTTGGATATATTTCTTAAGGCTAAAGGGATCAAGGGGTATGGGGAGAAAGCAGGGACCGGGTACTGAATTTGGATGATCAGCCATGATCGCATTGAGTGGCGGAGCAGGCTCGAGGGACCGAATGGCCTACTCCTGCCCCTATCTTCTATGTTTCTATGTTTCTATGCCTGTAAAAATAGAGTTACATTTAATGAGGGTCATTTTGACTTTGTACAATAAAGTAAAACAGGTGATAACTTATCAGAAGCCCATTATACATCTCTCCAGAATTTGACTTCAATGGAAATTAAAATAGAGAGAGATATGTAAAATAGGCTGCCGATTTGCAATCTCCGATTTTACACTATTGCACAAAGTTAAAAATATCCCAAATATGCGTAGACTGCATTGACTGGGCGCACCCATTTTCTCTGAAATCTGAGCATCACATGTCTGCATGCCTGTGTATGTTTAGAGCTCTTCCAGTTTTCAATGAAATCCGAGTACTACTGTGTGTATGGAGTGAGTTTTCAAGTGAAGGCTTATTAGGATGACTTTAGTGTGTCTCACAAAAAGAATCAATGGCGGAATGTAAGATTCGGAAAATTAATATTGTCAGATAATGGTCCTTTGGCAGAAGAGGCCTTTACTTTTAAAAGACTGTTTTAAAAGAAGCCCAGAAAAAGGGACACATAAAATGGCCGCCAGACCCTGTGGCTAGCTTTCTGGACACTTTAAAATGGTTCCTGCAGTCCCCAGACAGCCTTTGTGGATTCAGCCCACAGTAAGTTCTGGAAGGCCATTTCGGAGAAAACGAAACCAGACAGAACCCCATACATATGGATTGGATGCAGATCAAGTCAGATCGGCCTGTAGATAAAGGCCATCTAAATGTTTACCCAGACAAAGGGAAACAGTTTTATATTCATAAGGGGAGCATCAAAGACCCATTAAAAACATCAAGAGGTCATTCAAAACAAAACAAGGTCATTCCAGACCAGAGATGGCCATCACCAGCCATCCCGAAAGCAGTTTAAATACAATAACTACCCCGTTTTGATACAAGCCCACCAAAAGTTAAACAAAGACTAACCTTGATTTGGCGGGAGATAAAGGCTTCTCTTGAGAAGTATATTTGGGGTCCCGGGGTAGCCATCGGTAGCGATCAGCGAGACGCGCTTTGAGCTTGTCCTTTTGAAAGCCGTGGAGGAACGTCGATCCAGAGACCAAGAAGGTGATTCGAGTCTGCGTCCCGCCCCGGGGTAACCATCGGGAGATCATCGACAAACCCCGGGCCATTGATGAGACAAAGGACAGCAGCCCTACAGAAGAAATCTAGCTGAAAATGGTAATCAGCTAGACTCCACGAAGAGACCTCTTCAATCATGGTCAAACAGGTGGTCGCCGTCCCCGCCGATGTCCAGGCCTGCCAGTGTCCAGCCTGTCTGTGACCGTCACCTCGAGGAAGAAGAGAGAGTGTCGCAGCTCGCAGCGCTGACCACGTGGAGACAGAACGCCTGAAAGGATCAAAACGCAGGCCTGTTTCAAAACTCTATACTTTCCAACTGGATTGGTGAGCATGTTTCTGGCCCCTCACAATCTGATCTAGCTAGGCTAAGGGGGTGGGCATTTAAGGGGTAATGAGTTGTTGTCCCTCGATGTTCCGTGTGTTTCCCCATTTCATGATGACTTTTGTAAAGTATAATATGCCTGTATCTATCTCAGTAAGTAATGTATTATGAATTTGTTTTTCCCTCCCATGTACCGTTTATTGACTTGCATTTGATTTGTTTTTCTCTATGCAATAAAATTTCATTTCGTTTCCATTAAACCTGGCCTATCGAGTATTCTCTACATTGTAGTTCCTGCATCCAAGTTCAGTGTCTAGAACCTAAGGGGCGAGTGGGTCGAACCACTCAAGGTTTTACTGTGCAAGAGTGAGAGGCCTCTAGAGAGAGAAACCTCTGCGATCGAAAACCCCTTACAGAACTCTTTCCATGTTGACAAGTTGGTACATTTCACATGTAACTGAGTCATACAGACTAGATGGTCCCTGTGTCGATTCCAGTTCATCAGCTATAATCTGATCTCAGTCAGGGTGGCAGTAGATGTGCTTCAAATAGCCTCAATGCATTGTGCTAGGGAGGCGACCGTCCGCTCGCTTTCCTGCTCCAGATCACTATCCAATGACCTTTGCTGCAAAGTGTATGTGCGGATGCCAGTTGACAACAGGATTGGACTCAACCACGATGGAGCTATCTTTCACTGTTTAGGCTCACAGATAAAGAATAGTCACTTGGGCAAGGGACCAGAGGGTGACTATTGTCTGCAGAACTTGTACTTCAGCACGAGTCCACTCCTCTGAAGAGGATGAGATGGAAGGGGAAAGAAACAATGATAAGAAAAATTTGACAAGAGCTCGGAAAAATGTTTGACCTTTGTTAGATCTGCGCCTTTTTAAAAGTTTGTTGTTAATGACGACCACTAGATAAACGAGTTTCCCTTTTCTTCCAAAACTCGAAATGATAAGCTACATTCAAAAGGTCAGAATGGGCTGTTCCGTGCAGTTGTTGTTGGATCCGTGGTTCAGTGGATAAATAATCACATGGATGCTGTACATTAACAAATAACAGGTCTTTACTGGAGGAGGGTAATCTCTAGACTGGGGTACAGAGGCATGCGCAAAGCTTATATACCGGTGTGGTCACTGCCGGTACTACAGTATACAGGAGCTGTAAAAAGTAGTTCTGACTTAAAGGCATATACACTACAATTCCTCCCCTTTTAGATTAATAATAGCCCCCTTAATATTCAAATAACAATTACATTTTTACATGTACATTAAATAACAAAAGTCCATTTATAGATTCAGTCTTTGGGGCGGCTTCCTGACCCTTTCGGGATAGCGCCTTTCCAGAGGTTCTTGTTCTTGGTGCAGAGGCGATTCTGACCCCTTTTCATCGGGTAGTTCATCGGGTTCCACCACTACTGGGTCTGGAGTAGATGCTACCGGTATGTCGGGTTCATCCCCAGGTACTCGAGGCATGGGGTTGACGCGTTCCTATGACGCTAAGATCTGATTGACGTGGCATCTCACAATGTTCTCCCCGACATCCACTGTGTACATTAATGGCCCCTGCCTTGTAAATATCGTTCCAGGTTGCCACGTCTCTGTTCGATAGTCACAGGCCAAGACTGGTTGCCCTACATTGAAGCTCCTTGTCGGCCTCTCATTGATGTGCTGGAATTGTTTGTCCTCAACATTTCTTCGCACATTTGGTCTGAGCAAGTCCAGACGAGATCTCAACCTTCGGTTAAACAACATCATGGCCGGGGTCTGGTTGGTAACTGCATGTGTCACGTTTCGGTAGGCTAATATGAAATTGTCCATCTTATGCTGTAGTGGAATTTCCTCGTCGCACATGGCCTTTATCGCCTTCTTAAAGGTTTGTACGAACCTCTCAGCCAATCCATTGGTGGCTGGATGATACAGGGCGGATGTGTAATGCCTTACCCCATTCCTTTTCATGAATTTTTGGAACTCGTCGGACACAAACTGTGGTCCATTATCAGAGCAGATCTGCTCTGGCAAACCGTTTCTGGGAAATATGGTCCGTAGGACTGCAATCGTTTTCTCTGTGGTGGTTGCAGATATCTTTATCACCTCAGGCCACTTTGAATGAGCATCTACTGCTATTAAGAACATTGAGTCCATGAATGGACCAGCAAAATCAATGTGCACCCGTTGCCATGGAGAGGAGGGCCACTCCCATGGGTGTAGAGGGGCATGTGGTGGTGCATTTTGGACCTTCTGGCATCCTAAGCAGCTCTTAGTTAGGTCTTTGGGCCTAGAAATTCAGTTGGCGCCGCGCCAGGGCTTTAGCGCCGGAAAGTTAGCGCTGGCGCTAAGTCCCCCTGCGCGCGCCAAAAATTCAGTAGCGCCGCGCCCAAACGGCTGCCGGCGCTACTGAAGGGTGTTTGCGCCTGAAAATGGGCGCTACCTGCCGCATTGCGGCGCTATTCCGGTGCTGCGGCGCCCGATGCGGTGCGGCAGGCTCGGGAAGTGCAGGCCTGCTCCTTCAGTTAAGGAGGCGCTGCCTGCACCCGCCCGCTGGCCGGTAAAATCTTCACAGAAATGAGCCCGGCACCTCGGGGAAGTGCCGGGCTCGCAGCCCAGAAGCATCTGTTCCGTGGGGGGGGGTTGGAGGAGTCCGGGGAGGGAGGTGCGGGCAGGCGGCCAGCGGGAAAGCGGCCGGCCGCCGCGCGACTTTAATGCGCCGGCGCAAACTCCTGTAAGACTCGGTTGCCAGAGTCTTAGTTGCGGCTGCCACGGGCGAGGTGGCCGCAACTCAATTTCGGCGCTGGGGCCTGTCACCACGGCAACCGGGACGCTGCGCACACTGATGACGTCATCGGTGCCGGCGCAGCGCAACCGGTCTACCGCCGATGGTAGGGCCCCAGGGAATTTCTGAACCGGCTGTAAGTCCAGCGCAATGACCTCTAGCGCCGCAAAATGGGCGCAAAGCCCACTCAATTTCTAGGCCTTGATTTGTTGATCGATTCCCGGCCACCACACATAAGCCCTAGCAAGGCTTTTCATTTTCACTCCCCCCAGATGACCTTCATGTAGCTCATTTAGCACTCTCTCCCTTAACTTGGGTGGAATCACCACTCTGGATCCACACATCACTGTCCCCTGGCATACTGATAGCTGTTCTCTTCTGGATGAGAATGCTGGCAACAGTGAGTCGCAATGTGTTGGCCATCCCCTCACCGTCAATTCATATACCCGTGACAGCGTCGGATCATTGCGGGTCTCCTTCTCTATATCCGCGTTTGTTACTGGCAATCGTTCAATTATCGACGAATAAAATATCTCGAAAGGGTCCACTGCTGGTGCTTCCTCCACAGTAGGCAGTGGCAGGCGCGATAGCCCATCAGCGCTCCCATGCTGTTTCGTGCCTTTATATTCTATTTCATATTGATTCGCCCCTAGAAACAGGGACCATCTTTGTAACCGCTGTGCAGTCATTACTGGCACGCCCTTCTTAGGGTTAAAGATGGAGACAAGTGGTTGGTGGTCAGTCAGCAAGGTGAACTTCTTCCCTTGCAGATAGTGGTTGAATTTTTTTACTGCCCATACTTGGCTGAGGGCCTCCCTGTCAATCTGGGCGTAGTTGTGCTCGGCTGAGGTTAGTGACCGAGACGCAAAGGCTACTGGCCTCTCCAACCCATCTGGGAATTTGTGCGATAGCACCGCTCCAATGCCGTAGGGTGATGCATCACATTCCAAACGAATTGGTAGTGCTGGGTTGAAATGGGCCAACACCTCTTTTGATGTGATCAATTCTTTACACTTCTGGAAAGCTCGTCTACGTTCGTCATCCCACTTCCATGGTACCCCTGTTTGCAGTAGGGTGTTCAGCGGGTGTAATACCGTAGACAAATTTGGTAAGAACTTGTGGTAATAGTTTACCAGCCCGAGGAACGACCTCAGTTGTGACACATTTTCCGGTGCTGGAGCCTTGACTACTGCCTCAATCTTGTCAGGGGACTTATGTAACCCCTCTTCATCGATGACGTGGCCGCAATACGAGATCTGTTTCTGGAAAAACTCGCACTTGTGGCGATTAGCTCGTAGCCCATACTCCTTTAATCTGGTGAGCACCTTCTCCAAGTTAGCGAGGTGATCACCGTCATTTTCGCCCGTGACCAAGATGTCGTCCAAATAACACTGGGTCCCTGCAATCCCTTGCAGGACCTGATCCATCGCCCTTTGCCAGATAGCCGGAGCCGAGGCTACTCCAAACACCAGCCGGTTGTATTGATAGAGACCTTTATGAGTGTTGATCGTAAGGTAATGTTTCGAAGCTTCTTCTACCTCCATTTGCAAGTACGCCTGGGCTAGATCAATTTTGGTGAAGCGTTTACCACCAGATAGCGAGGCAAAAATATCCTCAATACATGGAAGCGGATATTGCACCGTGTGAAGGACTGGGTTCACTGTCACCTTAAAATCCCCACAGATGCGGACCTTCTTTGGTTCCGCAGGCGTATTACTCAACGACCTCTTCATTACAGGAACGATGGCTGTAGCCCACTCGCTCCAGTCCACTTTGGACAGTACTCCTGAACGTTCCAACCCTTCCAGCTCTGCTTCAACGGCTGGTCTGATCGCATAAGGCACTGGTCTGGCCTTCAGAAACTTTGGGCTTGCATTTTCCTCTATTTTAATTGTTGCTGTTATTCCTTTTAGTGTTCCTAGTCCCTCCTGGAACACTTCTTCTGCATCAGTTAGCATTTTTGACAGTCGTCCAGGTGTGACGTCGTCATCCTTTTTGGCCTCAACCTTCAGTGCCTGCATGCAATGCCAATCTAATTGTATCTTCCGGATCCATTCAAGTCCTAGCAGTGGTGGTCCTCCATTTGGCAATACATATATATCCATTTTAGGTATTTCCTGGCCTTTATATGTCACTTTCACCCTTATTTTTCCTTTGGGGTAGACTTTTTGCCCCGTATACGTCTTCAAGACAATCTCTGTAACTTTCAAGGGTATGTGTGAAAATAGCCGCTTGTAGTCTCTTTGATTTATGACTGTTAGAGCTGACCCTGTGTCCAATTCCATTTCCACTTGGACTCCGTCTATCTTGAGTGTAACCCAGATAGTCTGGTGATCCTCCATTTCGGCTACATTATGTAGTTTCAGACAACCCAGCTCCTTGCTTCCGGAGTCTGTGTCATTTTTCTGTTCGTCTGAACCACTGTCCATCACCTGGTGTACCTTTTTGTACTTCTCCTGTGGAGATTTCTTACTGTTGGTTTTCTTCCCAGACCTGCAGACTCTTGCTATGAGTCCTGTTTTCCCACACTGTCTGCGCACTTGGTCCTTGAACCAACAATCTTTCTGGTCATGTGTTGTTCTGCCGCAGCGATAGCACTTCCCTGTTCCATAGGTCATTTCGTTGGTGCCATATTCTTGCGGTCTCCGTTGTATCTCTGCAGCGCCCCTTGCGGCTGCTTCGTGTGATACTGCCATACTGAAAGCTTTGTCCAGCGTAAGGTCCTTTTCTGATAGAAGCCGTTTCTGGGTTCCTTCACTTTGTAGCCCACACACAAACTTGTCCCTTAATGTGTCTGCTAGTCCCGCTCCAAACTAGCAGTATGCCGATAGCTTGCACAGTTCCGTTAAATACTCAGCATTGCTTTCATCTTTGTGTTGGCTCCTTTTATGGAACTTAAATCGTTCTGCTATCAGCAGCGGTGTGGCGTTTAAGTGGTCCTGTAGGATTTCTACTATGCTTTCAAAATTCTTGTTTACCGACTTCTCTGGGGTTATTAGATTTCGCAGTAACCCATAAGTTTTTGCACCCATGGAATTTAACAGAACCAGTGCTTTATTAGCATCTGGCACTTCATTCACCCTGCAGTACACCTCAATACGTTCCACATATATCGCCCAATCTTCTACTTCATTGTCGAACGTAGAGATACTGCCACTCTTCGGCATCCTTGGTTGTGCGTTAACTATCACCAATGGCGCCTCCCGCCCTTCCCCTTCTTCTCCGCTAGCACAAAATGGCGTCTCCCGCGCTTTCCTTCCTTCCCGTGCTCGCCCTTCTTCTCCGCTGCGGCTTCTCAAAATGGTGTCTCCCGCACTCTTCCTTCTTCCCCGTGGCTCAATGGTGTCTCCCACACTCTCCCTGCTTCTCCGTGGCTCAATGGCGTCTCCCGCGCTCGCCCTGCTTCTCCACGGCTCAATGGCGCCTCCCGCACTCTTCCTTCTTCTCCGCGGCTCAATGGCATCTCCCCTTGCTTCGCCCCGCGGACCCTGATCAGCCCGTGAGCCCTGGCTGTGCTCTGCGCGTTCTTCTTTTGATATTTTTCGACGCCGCTCAGTCTAGAACCTGACTGTTTCTTACCCTCTCTCTTTCCGGTTGCTTTATTTTTCCTCGACGCCGCTCGGTGTTCAACCCCCGGCTGCGCCCTGCACTCTTCACCCTCTGTCTTACCCCGTCGATGCTGCTCGGCTCTCTCTCTGCCGTCGGTCGGCTCCAGCCGCCGCTGCTCGGGAAGGGTCTGCTCCGGACCTGTCGCCGGTCTCTTACTGCTCGTTGTGGCTGGGGAACCAAGCCCGGCTCTCCACAGCCTCCCCAGCAAAGTTGGATCTCTGCCTGACTGCTGGGCGGTTGCTCGTGGTCAACGCCCGTGTTCCTGGCCTCGACTATTTTTTTTTCTTTTATGTTGCAGGTAGATTCGAATCGACACTCGTCGCCACTGTTGGATCCGTGGTTCAGTGGATAAATAATCACATGGATGCTGTACATTAACAAATAACAGGTCTTTACTGGAGGAGGGTAATCTCTAGACTGGGGTACAGAGGCATGCGCAAAGCTTATATACCGGTGTGGTCACTGCCGGTACTACAGTATACAGGAGCTGTAAAAAGTAGTTCTGACTTAAAGGCACATACACTACAGTTGTCGAGTTATTTTAATACTGCTGGATACAAGACCAAGTAGGCATTGGCATTGCTCTGCATTACTTTTTAAAGTCTCTTCGCTAGGTAATGTCTCCAGCCCTGTCCCCAGTGAGGCATGACTTGTGAGATATGTTGGCGGCGGGTGGGTCAGCTGTGCCTCTACTTTACTCCACGCAGAATAAAAATTCCAATTAGTAAACTTCATATACAAATATTTAACATGCTCATACATTGTTCCTGTGTATGATATTTTTAGGCAAATGTTAACGAGCTTATTTTAAACTGGTTAACACCTATGTAAAAATAGTGCAGCTAGGAATTTATTATGAGCTTGATAAGATTTCAGATCTGACATTTTCCATTCAGAATTTCTAACCTTCATCTTTTCTATTCCACTAAAACTGCCAACTACAGAGCATCTTTTTAATGCGGAGAGTAGGATTGTGTGAGCTTCGCATTTTCTTCACACAACTAGCAATGCAACTCTGTATTGACTGATGACAATGGGGATGATTTTGACTTTGGGCGATATCGATTCAGCCACCTGTTTACATCTCTCCCGACTTTCATTTCCATTGAATTCAAAGTCAAAATTACCGCCAATTTTTTTAAAAGGTTATCTGTCCTATTGATGTTTCTCTCCATCTCACTACGAAATTGGAACGCCACACTACAGCTGAACAGAGAACCATGGGAGCTCATCCATACAGAGTAAAATATTTCAAAGACTAATGATAATTTGATTCAAATTCATAGCCTCAGAACTGAAGTCCTACATTCTGCTGCTAGAACTGAGGCCATAGTAAATTAGCTTCTTTTTGCAGCAAGCACATTTTTCCTTCGCAAAAAAAATTAATTTGGATCCAATTTGGGGCGCCAGTCTCGCCTGGGCGCCGGAAGTACCGCCCAGGAAGGAGCCGTGAGCGCCAGCGAAAAATTCAGTTTCAGCGCCCCAAACGGAAGCGGGGCGCTGCTCAAGGTGCCCCGCATCCCTCTTGGGGGTGCTGCAACTGAAAATTGCAGCGCAACGTGCCACAGCGCCACACGCTGTGGCACGGCGCGCTGCGGTACTGCAGGCCTTCCTCCCCTTCTTAAAGGGGAGGGGCCTGCTGCAGCACGATCTGAGATCGCGAGTGCCGGCAAAAGAGCCCGGCACCGAGGAGAAGTGCCGGGCTCTTGGGACACAGCCAGCACAACGCCGGGGGGGGGGGGGCGCTCAGAAGGCTGGGGACAGCAGCACGGAGAGGTGCTGGCAGGCGGCCAACAAAAAAATGGCCGCCCCGCACCTCTCCTTTAAATAGCACCTCTACCGCCGCAGGTAGGCCCCCCTGAACCGGTCGCAGATTGCAACCGGCGTTACAGCGGGGGGCGCTACCAAATATCGCGATTGGGGCGGTAGCGGGGCGCTGTGCACACCGATAATGTCATCGGTGGTGGCGCAGTGCTACAGGCTAACGCCGCCATTAGTGCCCCTCTAAATTTCGCGGGAGGCATGGCCAGTGGCGCTAAACCCACTAAGTGCCCTCTTTGGGCGCTAACAGGTGGCGCAGCCCACCGAATTTCTAGGCCTTTATGTTTTTACATCTTCCAGAGATCATTCACTTTAAATTGCCACCATACATAGCTTTTTATGCTTCATTCAGGTTTTAATTCATTGTGTTTATAAGTACCTTGATTGATTTCTTTACATTTAAAATCCAGTCATATAGTGTCACTTTCAATTTACCTGCCCTGACAACGGCATCTGAATTTCCCAGTTGAACAGATTTATCAGTCAGAGTTGCACAGGTACCGTGAAATAGGTCAAGGCAAGCATTACAAATTTCAAAGACAATTTTCCTCATTCTAGGATTAATGTTGGTAAGAAATAAAAACCTGACATAGGCTTATAGTTCAAACACAAATCTCTGTAAATAATCAATGGTATAGTCAGTTTAATACAACCAAACATCAGGGGCTAGATTTTCAGTCGCTTGCGCCAGCAGTTAGCGCCTTAAGAGAAGTGTTTTTCGGGCACTATGCGTGTAGCGCCCGGGCTCAGCGCAGTTTGCGCCCCGCCCCAAATTAAGTTGCCCGTTAGCGCCGGCGCAAAGTTTAGCGCCCGCCCGGATGCGCGCGCAGAAAATGACGTCACATCCTCGTGCAACGCCCTTTGTGCGCCCCGATTCCAAACTTCAGTCGGACCGCCCCATTGTGTGGCTGGCGGCCGGAGCGTTTGGAAAAAGGAACGCAACACAACCAGCGCGGGCCCCGGGGGGCGCAAATTAAAGGGGACGTACTCTCCAGTATAAAGGCCAGCCTTTTTTCAGAAAACACTCTTGTGCAACGCATTTCTGGAGACACAACAAGGAGGACAGCTAACTGGTTTCAAGCAGCAAGAGCCAGGTATTTTTGGACTCAGGCCAGAGCGCTGCATGTGGCCTTTTGGAAATTAGAGTGTTTGCCAGGATTTGATGGGGGTTGCATGGGGTGCCAACACGGAGCTGCAGCTCCATGTCCGTAGGGCTCGCAGACGCATTGTGAGAGGGGCAGCCCTGGCTAGAGGCAGAGGGGGCTACAGGCGTCGGCCACGTAGGCCTTACCCAGTCAGGCTATACCGCCAGCAGCGCTCCTACCTAAACATGAGTGCCGCGCGATGTGTTAAAAGGCTCCGATTCCGAAAGGAGGTGATTGCAGAGATCTGCCACCTGCTTCGCCGAGATCTGCGGCCAAAGCTCAGGTGCAGGACATCTCTGTCGGTGGAAGTGAAGGTGACGGTGGCATTGAACTTCTATGCCACCGGCTCCTTCCAATACGCTGCTGGGGACATAGCAAACATCTCCCAGTACGGCGCGCATCGCTGCATCCGCCAGGTGACCGAAGCACTGTTCAGAAGGAGAAGCCAATTCATCTCCTTCCCCATGGCCCTGGAGAGCCAGCATCAGCGCGCATTGGGATTTTCCAGACTTGGGGAATTCCCCTTGGTGCAGGGCGCCATTGACTGTACGCATGTGGCTTTGCGGGCCCCTCTGGAGCATGGCGAGCAGTATCGCAACAGGAAGGGCTACCATTCTCTGAATGTGCAGCTGGTCTGTGACCACAAGCAGCGCATCATGGCAGTCAATGCCAGCTTCCCAGGCAGCAGCCACGATGCCTTTATCCTGCGGCAGAGTACTGTGCATGACATGTTCCAGGCACAGCCTCCCCCAAGAGGATGGCTACTCGGGGACAAAGGCTATCCTTTGTGCACCTGGCTCATGACCCCGCTCCGCTGCTGAAGAGGCCTACAACGAGAGCCATCAAACCACCCGCAACATCATCGAGCTAACTATTGGGGTCCTCAAGCAGCGGTTCCGCTGCCTTGATCGCTCCGGAGGAGCTCTCCAGTATTCGCCGGACCAGGTCTCCCAATTTGTGGTGGTTTGCAGCATGCTACACAACCTGGCTATCTGCAGGACTCAGGCACTGCCACCTGACGTTGGACCAGCACCTCAGGAGGAGGAGCAGGAGGAGCATGAGGAGGAGGAGGAGGAGGAGGAGCAGGAGTACGTTCCCAGGAGGGAGCGACCAGGGCCAAGGGCCGCACGACGCCACCTTATTACACGGTACTTCTAAGCCCCCTGTCAGGGAATGGCCAGGGGCCATGAGGGAAGATGAATGCAGCCGCTCCGCAAGCCCTCAGCCGGCGAAGCCAACAAACACTAAGAAGAACAACCATGGAGACTGCATGAATAAAGATAATTTTTTATTACACAAAAATGAAAAGCCCTTCCCACATGAATCCCCAAAAACAATAAACGGGCCCCACAAAAAGCCCAACAAACGACTCACTCCCACAAACTGGGGAGGAGTCACTCCACCTTTCTTCAAACCGGGCCTCAACGTCGGCCTAACGCAAAAAATAAGCCCTCCAACAACACAACCATGGGCAAAATAAAGATGGCCACCGCCATATAAAAGGAAAGCTGCCCACACCCTCTACTGAGTGGCCCGCGAGGGCGAGACCTTGCCCAGCCTTTTGCCTCCCCTGCCCGGCCTGCTGCTCCTTCGCAAGCTCTGCCCAGTGGCTGCTGCGAGGCTGGGGGAAGGCGCCTGAGGCTCAGATGCCCTTCCGCCAGATGCCGCTGGGGGGCGGCCTACACGGCGTTTGGGCCTCGAGGGGCCGTCTGCTGAGTGGCGCACCTGAGCCTGGCCACCATCAGCTGCAGTCGCTTGCCCTTGACGCCCCAGTGGGGGAATGGCGGCGACGGATGGCGCAATGTGGGCCAGCTGGCGTCTGGGATGCGCTGGCTGGTGCTGTGGCGCGGTGGCACTCGGCCGGGCCCGCACTGCAGGATCCGCAACAATCAGCCGAGGGGCGGCTTGCTGGGATGGTCCAGCGCGGCGGCTGCCCTGGCGATGCCTGCCTGAGACAGCGCGTGTGGCAGCAGTGAGTGCCCCTGTGGTCCTGCTGTGCGCACGCATCACAGCCGCCAGGGTCTTGACGGCATCAGTCAGCATGCGGCCACTCGCGGCAGTTGCTGCCCCGAACTCGCGCGCACTGGTCGCCAGCGACTCGATGGCCTCAGGCATGCGCCCCACCATGCTCATGAGCTCCGTGTGGCGCCGGTCCGAATCCTCGGCCATCTTATCCAGCTTCCGCACCTCCTCCGAGGTGAAGGTGCCCGGACTGGAGTCGCGACTCTCCCGCTGGGGAGGAGGGGGCCGAACTCGGGGACTCTTGCCGCGTTAGTGGCGGCGAGTGTGCCGAACAGCAGCACTCCCCTCTGATCCTTCCCCCCTTTGGGGGGAAGGCCGCGGGCCACGCGCACGGCTCCTGGGTGGCTGGACGCCACTGGTCCCAGAAGCTGCATTGCCCTGCGACAGTTCCTCCAGGCACTCGTCCAGTGAGGAGGTGTCAAGCATTTCCTCCTCTCCTGCGGGACGTGACTGTTCCCCCGAAGGTCCGGCTTGCTCCTCCTCCTCCTCCTGGTCGGAGGTGCTGTCACTGGCAGCTTCAGGGTCCTGGTCGTCACCAGCTGAAAGCAGGAATGCACAAGAGTAGCTTCAGAGTGAGGAGACAGCGTCAGCGAGGGAGTTAGGACTGGTGGCATTCAGCGCATTGGTGGGACAGTGGCAAAGGAGGTAGCTCGGATGGGCCAGTGTGACGCGAGAGGGCCAAAAGGCGAGGTCCTTACCATTGCCGGGCAGTGGAGGGTCGGATACTCCGCACGCTGTGGGGACAATCACACGGGCTCCCATGAGCACACACACGCGCTCCTCCAGCCGAGTGAGCTTCTGCAGCTTGGCGCGGCCACCCCTGGCACGCGCCTGGTGATTAAACGCTACTTTAGCCTGCAAGAGAAAGGACGGGCTGTAAGTGCGCAGTGAAGCCCTGATGTAGTGCGCACTGCCTCCCATGGTGGAATAGCGTGGACAGAGTGAAGCCCTGATGTAGTGTGCACTGCCTCCCATGGTGGAATAGCGTGGACAGAGTGAAGCCCTGATGTAGTGTGCACTGCCTCCCATGGTGGAATAGCGTGGACAGAGTGAAGCCCTGATGTAGTGTGCACTGCCTCCCATGGTGGAATAGCTTGGACAGAGTGAAGCCCTGATGTAGTGTGCACTGCCTCCCATGGTGGAATAGCTTGGACAAAGTGTAGAGTGCCGAATGGCCATGTGATGCTCATGACTGTCCCAATGCTGCTGGCTGAGGGCTGGCCAATAGGACTTTCAGCTCCCTTTGCCCATCATGTCAGGTGTACATGCAAGAATGAGGAGGAGACTGGAAAGGCTACTCACCTTCACAATCCTGGTCAGATCGTTGTATTTTTTACGACATTGTTTGTGGGTCCTGGGGGCATCGCCGGTGAACGTCACCCTCTGGGCGATCTGCTTCCAGGCTTTGGTGTAGTCGTGGTGGGTTGGATTCCTCCCACTCTCTGGGAACAAGATCTTGCGCCTCACCTCCAGAGCTGTGACCATTATGTCCAGATCACCCTCTGAGAAGCGCAGGGCACGCTGACGGGCCTACTCTGGCGTTGCCATGACTCCCTGGGGCTGAGCAGCAGTGTTGAGGCCTCTTTGCAAGGCTGCAGTGTGCAGGGCGTGGCAGCAGACCAATTCGTCCCTTCCCCCTTTAAGAGCTGG
The DNA here is from genome assembly GCF_052327205.1 of Somniosus microcephalus. Classification (NCBI taxonomy): domain Eukaryota; kingdom Metazoa; phylum Chordata; class Chondrichthyes; order Squaliformes; family Somniosidae; genus Somniosus; species Somniosus microcephalus. The sequence goes on from NC_141001.1 coordinate 85,401,118, forward strand.
TCGGCGCCACGGGGTCTGCTGTCAGTCCAAAAATGACCGCACCCGCGCTGCGCCTCGCCTGGGCGCTATCCCTCTGGACCGCCGGCTTAGCGCCTAAAGATAGGAGTGGAACGCCTCTTTTAGCGCTCCACCAATCTCTTAGGGCGAAGCCACTGAATTTCCGGCAACGGGGCGCTACTTTGGGGCGGGCGCTAACTTCGGGCGGGCGCTAAGGTTAGCGCCCCAAAACTGTCTATACTGAAAATCTAGCCCCTTAAGTTGCTTTTACATAATACTCCACTAACTCTGTCCTTTCAATCTTTCAATATATTTGTACCAAGCTCTAAAACATAATTGGAAATTTATTCTAATCAGAGATTTAATTATATGATCATAAGCCATTTACATCAGATGCATTCTTCTGGTTCTTTGTCAACATTGTCGGGTGAAATTCCCCCGAGGAACATTTTTCTGACATCTTTTAGTGACTTAAAAATTGTTTGTAACAACACAGGAGAAATTGTATTTAAGTTGCTATTTTAAAATGTGCAAATCAACCCTAAATTGGGCCGTATATTCCGATCCCTACGGGTGGGTGTGCGCTGCGTACACACCCGTAGGGACATCGGAAATGCCGGTTTCAGGCATGCGAAGTGCATGCGCTGAAAACCGGCATTTCTGATCTGTCAAGAATGCTCTTGACAGATTGGACGCCTGCCCTGGGGAAGGGCCTCTGCGGGGGGAAAGTTCCGCTTTCTGCAGAACCTCCACCCGCAGAAAACCCTTAGAAATCTTATGCCTGGTAAAAGTAGGCGCAAGGCCTGCTTATACCAGCATAAGAGTTGAAAAAAAAGTTTGAAAAAAAATTTCACTCATTTATCATTTAAAAATACTTTTAAAATAAAGTAAGTTCATTATTAGCCCTGTAAAAAATGTAATTATTTTTTTCAAAAAATGTAATTTTTGTTTAAAATATTTAATTTATTGTAATTTCAACTCATTTTAAAAATGTGATTTAAAAAAAAAATGTATTTAATGTTTTACAGTGTTTTTGGGGTGATCTCTATTCATATATTTGACAGGTCTATCTGTGAAGTGTATGAAGGGAGATTCCCTTCTTTGATTGGCTCCCCATGGCCCACGTAATCCCAGGGATGCTTGCGAACCGCATGCGCCTCTGGGATACATGGGCCCTGCACATTTTGAGTTTGGAGAGGCCCAGGAGCGTAAGTGTCTGGACCTCGGGTAAGTCCGTAGATTTTTTCCAGATCTGAGGCCTCCGCACGCAGGAAGCCTCCGATCGGAAAATACGGGCCATTATTTTAGTGTCCAAACTTGTAAATTGATAGTATTTTTAACCCATTCAACTCTGCAGTAACAATTTTATACCAAGTTCAAAATAATGCAGAACCATTCAATCTTCTTTGCTATATTAATTATATAAGGACAAATAGATACGTGAAAGATTAATGGTGCGATGTCCGCGAAGAGACAATGGTGCTTTACAAACCCTAATCCAATCTGGTTCCAGTTTTTGTGCCAACTTTTTTCCTCTCCAGTAGGATCACTTAGCTCATCTACCTGATCTATTTCATTACTCATAACAAAATTTAGCAAGGCCTACTAATATACTGCTTGAGGAAAAAGCTTTGTACATTTTTTAGGAATTCCATTCGCTTTTTCTATCTACTCTCCCTCTGTCCCTACCGATAAGTGGATAATTAAAATCTCCCCGAACAATAATTTTGTTACTCCTTCTCATCTCTTATCTGACTGCAGATTTCCTCTTCCACTTCCTTCTCACAATTTGGAGGTCTGTAATACACCCCAGCTAAGGTAACAAGCCCTTTTTTAATATTTGATCTCTAAGTATATTGACTCTGTCTGTACTACTTCCTTCTCTCCAGCATTTATTCCCTCTTTTATTAATATTGCCACTCTGCCTCTTTTCTATCCCTCCGAAATATATTGCATCCCAATATGTTTATTTTCTATTCTTGACCGGTTTTCAAACAGGCATTTGTTAATGTTATTAAATATAGATCTTCCTGTAAAATAATTGTTTCCAGCTCCTCCAGTTTATTTCCCACACTCTGCACATTGCTATACATGCACTGTCACCTTTTTATTTTATTTTTTTGACACTGCTATTTTCCCAATGATTTCTTTGTTTATACTACCCCTTACCTTCGCTTCAGTCCTTTCTCTGTTTATAACTAGTCAATTTGGTTTTATTCCCTTGTTCCATATCAGCATGAATATTATCCTCATCTACTTCTTCCTTTACTGTTATCTGATCCTAGTTGGTTTTATTTCCCCACCACTCCCAGTTTAAATACCTCATCACTTCCCTATTTAATGTTTTGCCAGTACATTTGCATCCTCCATAGTTCATCTTTACAGAATAGTTCCCATCTGTCCCGGAACTGGTGAATGCAGAACTTTTTCGAGGGGCTGTTCCTAGTTTCCAATGCCCAAAAAAGTGGAATCCCTCTTCCTGACACCACCCCTTTATCCATGCATTGATTTCCCTAATCTTCCTCTCCTTCCCTATTCTTGTGCATGATTGGGTAAGTAATCCTGAGCTTATCACCTGCTTGTAAACTTGATTTCGAATCCCTAAATTCGTCAAGCAGGACTTCAGGCCTTTTGTTTTACCTACATCATTGTCATCCAGATGGACCATGATAACTGGTTGCTCGCCCTCCCCTTGCAAAAGCTTTTCCAGTCTCTGTGTTATGTCCCTTAATCTGGCACCTGGGAGGCAACAAAGTATCTGAGACTGTTAGTCCAGACTGCAGGAGATCGTATCAGCACGTCTAACTATTGAATCCCCTATCACTACTGCATTTCTAGCTGTGTTGCTATCTCCGTCCCTTAAGCCATCTGTTGCTCGTTGGTGCCATTGACATTTATTTGATGGCCCTGCCCAGAAAGCCAGAGCTTCAAATTTGTTGGAGAGCACAAGTTGCTGTGGCACTCCTACTCTAACCTTTCCTTCCTGCCTTTCCCTACTCCTTGGATAGTCATCCATCTTTCCCCTTCCCACTGTCTGCTGTGTTTCTCTCATCGGTGAGACTACCCTCACAAACTCTCACTCCACTAACTGCTCTTCTGTCGGAATCTTTCCAGTTCCTTCTCAATTCCTGAGATTATGAGCTCAACAACAACAACTTGTATTTATACAACAACAACTTGTATTTATTTTTATATATAGCGCTTTTAACGTAGTAAAATATCCCAAGGCGTTTCACAGGAGTGGTATAAAACAAAAAACATTGACACAGAGCCACATAAGAAGAAATTAGGGCAGATGACCAGCAGCTTGGTCAAAGAGGCAGGTTTTAAGGATTATCTTACATAGGATTACACAGGATATATGACAGAGAAACAGGCCATTCAGCCCAAACAGTCTATGTCAGCGTTTATGCTCCACTCAAGCCTTTTTTTTTATTCGTTTATGGGATGTGGGCATTCCTGGCAAGGCCAGCATTTATTGCCCATCCCTAATTGCCCTTGAGAAGGTGGTGGTGAGCCACCTTCTTGAACTGCTGCAGTCCGTATGGTGAAGGTACTCCCACAGTACTCCAGACCCACAGCAATGTGGTTGACTCTTAACTGCCCTCTGAAATGGCCTAGCAAGTCACTCAGTTGTAACTAACAGCTACGAAACATAATAAGAATGAAACCGGATGGACCACCTGGCATCGACCTCGGCACTGGCTACGGACGCGGTAACTGCACACCCAGCCCAGTCGACCCTGCAAAGTCCTCCTCACCAACATCTGGTGACTTGTGCCAAAATTGGGAGAGCTGTCCCACAGACTAGTCAAGCAACAGCCTGACATAGTCATACTCACAGAATCGTACCTTTCAGCCAATGTCCCAAACTACACCATCACCATCCCTGGGTATGTCCTGTCCCACTGGCCGAACTGACCCACCAGGGAAGGAGTGGCCCTGGGAGCCCTCAACATTGACTCCGGACCCCATGAAGTCTCATGGCTTCAGGTCAAGCATGGGCAAGGAAACCTCCTGCTGATTACCAGCTACCGCCCTCCCTCAGCTGCCGCCCTCCCTCAGCTGATGAATCAGTACTCCTCCATGTTGAACACCACTTGGAAGAAGCACTGAGCGTAGCAAGGGCACAGAATGTACACTGGGTGGGGGACTTCATTGTGGAGTCACACACCATCCTGACTTAAAAGTATATCGCCGATTCTTCATTGTCGCTGGGTCAAAATCCTGGAACTCACTACCTAACAGCACTGTGGGAGTACCTTCACCACATGGACTGCAGCGGTTCAAGAAGACGGCTCACCACTACCTTCTGAAGGGCAACTAGGGATGGGCAATAAATGCTGGCTTGCCAGCGATGCCCACATCCCATTTAAAAAAAGGTAGGGAGCTCCAGAATATACATCTAAGTCAGGATGGTGTGTAACTTGGGAGGTGGTGGTGTTCCCATGCACCTGCTGCCCTTGTCCTTCTAGGTGGAAGAGGTTGCGGGTTTGGGAGGGGCTGCTGAAGAAGCCTTGGTGAGTGGCTGCAGAGCATCTTGTAGATGGTACACACTGCAGCCACGGTACGCCGGTGGTGGAGGGAGCGAATGTTTAAGGTGGTAGATGGGGTGCCAATCAAGTGGGCTGCTTTGTCCTGGATGGTGTCGCACTTCTTGATTGTTGTTGGAGCTGCACTCATCCAGGCAAGTTCCATCACACTCCTTACTTGTGCCTTGTAGATGGTGGAAAGGCTATAGGGAGTCAGGAGGTGAGACACTCGCCGCAGAATGCCCAGCCTCTGACCTGCTCTTGTTGCCACAGTATTTACGTGGCTGGTCCAGTTAAGTTCCTTGTCAATGTTGGCCCCCAGGATGTTGATCGTGGGGGATTCAGCGATGGTAATCCTGTTGAATGTCAAGGGGAGGTAGCTAGACTCTCGCTTGTTGCAGATGGTCATTTCCTTGCACTTGTGTGGCACAAATGCTCCTTGTCACTTATCAGCCCAAGCCTGAATGTTGTGCAGGTCTTGCTGCATGCCAGCACGGACTGCTTCATTATCTGAGGAGTTGCGAATGGAACTTAACACTTGCAATCATCCTCTTTGCCTTGCTAATTGATTTTTTGACTTCTCCCCTAATCTTTTCGTATTCTCCCTTAGCATGGACTCCCCTTAAAGGAAGAAAGAGAGGTTTAGGGAGGGAGTCCCAGAGTTTAGGCAGCTGAAGGCATGGCCACCAATGGTTCAGCGATTATAATCACGAGTGCTCAAGAGGGCAGAATTAGAGGAGCGCAGATATCTTGGAGGGGTTGTGGGGCTGGAGAAGATTACAGAGATAGGGAGGGCGAGGCCATGGAGGGATTTGAAAACAAGGATGAGAATTTTGAAATCGAGAAACTCAAGCAATGGGAGTTAGTGACACTCAGATGTGTTTGCCTATGTCAACTCCTCGTCTCAAGGTGGGGGCTCACATCGGTTTTACTTCATCTCACCTGGCATACCAGCTTTTAGACTTACACCAGGTCCCTACTGAGGTCATGGAAGTGGAAACTCCCTGTAATTTTTGGGCCACTGTCCTTTACGCTGGAGTGAGTTGATGAAGTCATTACAGATATTATGAACTGGAGTGGGGAACCTCAGCTACCCTTTAAATTACATGATTAATGATATAAGGGACAGAATTCATTACAGCCAGAAAGACTTAAAATCAAAATGGTCACTGAGTGTAGCTCCATCGTCATGCCATGGATCGGATTCCCTTAGTAAATTAACAGGAATTGGATATTTACAATTGGGCCAGCAGGTAAGAAATAGTATATTTACATGATCCTTTTTAAAAAGCCGTCAGCCCTACAGTAAATATGGCGGTGGAGCAGGCACAGTGCAATAAGTTCACCACAGCAATTTTAGTTCAGCTACTGGCCCATTTCCGCTGAGCAGGCCAAGTTAAAATAAGCCCTAAGTGTCAGCTGATGTTTCAACCTGGACGAGGGAATCACCACTGAATCTGATCCTGACTTCTCCTGATGTCCACACACATGTGCTTTCCAGCAATTGTTTTTTTTTAAAAAGATTCTTGGCTAATGTTTCCCCTCCCTAGCTTACAGACACTGAGGTCAGTTGGGTTGTCCATACTAATGTCCTATGTGATGTGTGAACATGCTGATAGTTACGTGCATATGTGCTTAATAATTAAATGAATCCTTAGTTCCATAATACAAATCACACTAATTAGGTTAATATCTGAATGTGGCACTAGAGAAGTTGGTGAAAACGTGACTTGGAAAATAAAGCAATTGGTCATTAAACACAGAGGCAGAAATTCATCTGGGCCCTGTAAGTGCAACGTTCTCAAAATTCCCGCACTCCCCAAATTATGGATCAAGGGACCCTGTTTTGGACAAGTTATTAAAACCAGGGTACCCAAAAACCTCGTGACCAAAACTGACAGGATTTTTAAAAGCAAGGCTCTGCAGACAAGCAGACCCGGAGACGAAACTTAAAATGCAGGAATCTGTGAAAAGGACTCTCTGGAGCCAGCCAGAAAAAGTAAACACAGAATACGCATTCATTTGACTTGAATCAAATCAAGCTAGAATGGGCCTATAATCGAGGCCATTAGATTTCTGCATATTTAATCAGTAACAGCTCACAGTAGCCATCAAGTCAGGATAGGGACAATCCGACCAGTTCGGACCAGGGTGCAGCGAGGTGAGGAGAAGCCCGGTATAAAAACCGGCACGAGTACCGAGGCCCGACCATTTCGGACCAGGGAGCAGCGAGGCGAGGAGAAGCCCGGTATACAAACCGGCGCGAGTACCGAGGCCCGACCAGTTCGGACCAGGGAGCAGCGAGGCGAGGAGGAGCCCGGTATAAAAACCGGCGCGAGTACCGAGGCCCGACCAGTTCGGACCAGGGAGCAGCGAGGCGAGGAGGAGCCCGGTATAAAAACTGGCGCGAGTACTGAGGCCTGACCAGTTTGGACCAGGGTGCAGTGAGGCGAGGAGGAGCTCGGTATAAAAACCGGCGCGAGTACCGAGGCCCGACCAGTTCGGACCAGGGAGCAGCGAGGCGAGGAGGAGCCCGGTATAAAAACCGGCGCGAGTACCGAGGCCCGACCAGTTCGGACCAGGGTGCAGCGAGGCGAGGAGGAGCTCAGTATAAAAACCAGCGCAAGTACCGAGGCCCGACCAGTTCGGACCAGGGTGCAGCGAGGCGAGGAGGAGCCCGGTATAAAAACCGGCGCGAGTACTGAGGCCCGACCAGTTCGGACCAGGGAGCAGCGAGGCGAGGAGGAGCCCGGTATAAAAACCGGCGCGAGTACTGAGGCCCGACCAGTTCGGACCAGGGAGCAGCGAGGCAAGGAGGAGCCCGGTATAAAAACCGGCGCAAGTACCGAGGCCCGAGCAGTTCGGACCAGGGAGCAGCGAGGTTTACCAACTCAGCAGCGGGGAGAGAGGTAAAAAGTAATCAGAGTGTGACATCACCAGGGAGCAGGTAAGTGATTGGTTGGTGAGTATTTCTCTTTTTTAAACTTAAAGGGCTAGATTTTCAGTATAGGCAGTTTTGGGGCGCTAACCTTAGCGCCCGCCCGAAGTTAGCGCCCGCCCCAAAGTAGCGCCCCGTTGCCGGGAATTCAGTGGCTTCGCCCTAAGAGGTTGGTGGAGCGCTAAAAGAGGCGTTCCACTACTCTCTTTAGGCGCTAAGCCGGCGGTCCAGAGGGATAGCGCCCAGGCGGGGCGCAGCACGGGTGCGGTCATTTTTGCACTGACAGCAGACCCCGTGGTGCCGACCAGCTCTTAAAGGGGGAAGGGACGAATTGGTCTGCTGCCACGCCCTGCACACTGCAGCCTTGCAAAGAGGCCTCAACACTACTGCTCAGCCCCAGGGAGTCATGGCAACGCCAGAGAAGGCCCGTCAGCGTGCCCTGCGCTTCTCAGAGGGTGATCTGGACATAATGGTCACAGCTCTGGAGGTGAGGCGCAAGATCTTGTTTCCAGAGAGTGGGAGGAATCCAACCCACCACGACTACACCAAAGCCTGGAAGCAGATCGCCCAGAGGGTGACGTTCACCGGCGAGGCCCCCAGGACCCACACACAATGCCGTAAGAAATACAACGATCTGACCAGGATTGTGAGGGTGAGTAGCCTTTCCAGTCTCCTCCTCATTCTTGCATGTACACCTGACATGATGGGCAAAGGGACCTGAAAGTCCTTTTGGCCAGCCCTCAGCCAGCAGCATTGGGACAGTCATGAGCATCAAATGGCCATTCGGCACTCTACACTTTGGCCCAGCTATTCCACCATGGGAGGCAGTGGACAGTACATCAGGGCTTCACTCTGTCCAAGCTATTCCACCATGGGAGGCAGTGCACACTACATCAGGGCTTCACTGCGCACTTACAGCCCGTCCTTTCTCTTGCAGGCTAAAGTAGCGTTTAATCGCCAGGCCCGTGCCAGGGGTGGCCGCGCCAAGCTGCAGAAGCTCACTCGGCTGGAGGAGCGCGTGTGTGTGCTCATGGGAGCCCGTGTGATTGTCCCCACAGCGTGCGGTGTATCCGACCCTCCACTGCCCGGCAATGGTAAGGACCTCGCCTTTTGGCCCTCTCGCGTCGCACTGGCCCATCCGAGCTACCTCCTTTGCCACTGTCCCACCAATGCGCTGAATCCCACCAGTCCTAACTCCCTCGCTGACGCCGTCTCCTCACTCTGAAGCTACTCTTGTGCATTCCTGCTTTCAGCTGGTGACGACCAGGACCCTGAGGCTGCCAGTGACAGCACCTCCAACCAGGAGGAGGAGGAGGAGCAAGCCGGACCTTCGGGGGAACAGTCACGTCCCGCAGGAGAGGAGGAAATGCTCGACACCTCCTCACTGGACGAGTGCCTGGAGGAACTGTCGCAGGGCAATGCAGCTTCTGGGACCAGTGGCGTCCAGCCACCCAGCAGCCGTGCGCGTGGCCCGCGGCCTTCCCCCCAAAGGGGGGAAGGATCAGAGGGGAGTGCTGCTGCTCGGCACACTCGCCGTCACCAACGCGGCAAGGGTCCCCTAGTTCGGCCCCCTCCTCCCCAGCGGGAGAGTCGCGACTCCAGTCCGGACACCTTCACTTCGGAGGAGGTGCGGAAGCTCGATCAGATGGCCGACGACTCGGACCGGCGCCACACGGAGCTCATGAGCGTGGTGGGGCGCATGCCTGAGGCCATCGAGTCGCTGGCGACCAGTGTGCACGAGTTCGGGGCAGCAACTGCCGCGACTGGCCGCATGCTAACTGATGCCGTCAAGACCCTGGCGGATGTGATGCGCGCGCACACCAGGACCACAGGGCCACTCACTGCTGCCACACGCGCTGTCTCAGGCAGGCATCGCCAGGGCAGGCGCCGCGCTGGACCATCCCAGCAAGCCGGCCGTCGGCTGATTGCTGCGGATCCTGCAGTGCGGGCCCGGCCGAGTGCCACCGCGCCACAGCACCAGCCAGCGCATCCCAGACGCCAGCTGGCCCACATTGCGCCATCCGTCGCCGCCATTCCCCCTCTGGGGCGTCAAGGGCAAGCGGCTGCAGCTGATGGTGGCCAGGCTCAGGTGCGCCACTCAGGAGACGGCCCCTCGAGGCCCAAACGCCGTGTAGGCCGCCCCCCAGCGGCATCTGGCGGAAGGGCATCTGAGCCTCAGGCGCCTTCCCCCAGCCTCGCAGCAGCCACTGGGCAGAGCTTGCGAAGGAGCAGCAGGCAGGGCAGGGGAGGCAAAATGCTGGCCAAGGTCTCGCCCTCGCGGGCCACTCAGTAGAGGGTGTGGCCAGCTTTCCTTTAATATGGCGGTGGCCATCTTTATTTTGCCCATGGTTGTGCTTTTGGAGGGCTTTTTTTTTGCGTTAGGCCGACGTTGAGGCCCGGTTTCAATAAAGGTGGAGTGGCTCCTCCCCAGTTTGTGGGAGTGAGTCGTTTGTTGGGCTTTTTGTGGGGCCCGTTTATTGTTTTTGGGGATTCATGTGGGAAGGGCTTTTCATTTTTGTTTAATAAAAAATTATCTTTATTCATGCAGTCTCCATGGTTGTTCTTCTTAGTGTTTGTTGGCTTCGCCGGCTGAGGGCTTGCGGAGCGGCTGCATTCATCTTCCCTCATGGCCCCTGGCCATTCCCTGACAGGGGGCTTAGAAGTACCGTGTAATAAGGTGGCGTCGTGCGGCCCTTGGCCCTGGTCGCTCCCTCCTGGGAACGTACTCCTGCTCCTCCTCCTCCTCCTCCTCCTCCTCCTCATGCTCCTCCTGCTCCTCCTCCTGAGGTGCTGGTCCAACGTCAGGTGGCAGTGCCTGAGTCCTGCGGATAGCCAGGTTGTGTAGCATGCAGCAAACCACCACAAATTGGGAGACCCGGTCCGGCGAATACTGGAGAGCTCCTCCGGAGCGATCAAGGCAGCGGAACCGCTGCTTGAGGACCCCAATAGTTAGCTCGATGATGTTGCGGGTGGTTTGATGGCTCTCGTTGTAGGCCTCTTCAGCAGCGGTCCTGGGCGCGCGGAGCGGGGTCATGAGCCAGGTGCACAAAGGATAGCCTTTGTCCCCGAGTAGCCATCCTCTTGGGGGAGGCTGTGCCTGGAACATGTCATGCACAGTACTCTGCCGCAGGATAAAGGCATCGTGGCTGCTGCCTGGGAAGCTGGCATTGACTGCCATGATGCGCTGCTTGTGGTCACAGACCAGCTGCACATTCAGAGAATGGTAGCCCTTCCTGTTGCGATACTGCTCGCCATGCTCCAGAGGGGCCCGCAAAGCCACATGCGTACAGTCAATGGCGCCCTGCACCAAGGGGAATTCCCCGAGTCTGGAAAATCCCAATGCGCGCTGATGCTGGCTCTCCAGGGCCATGGGGAAGGAGATGAATTGGCTTCTCCTTCTGAACAGTGCTTCGGTCACCTGGCGGATGCAGCGATGCGCGCCGTACTGGGAGATGTTTGCTATGTCCCCAGCAGCGTATTGGAAGGAGCCGGTGGCATAGAAGTTCAATGCCACCGTCACCTTCACTTCCACCGACAGAGACGTCCTGCACCTGAGCTTTGGCCGCAGATCTCGGCGAAGCAGGTGGCAGATCTCTGCAATCACCCCCTTTCGGAATCGGAGCCTTTTAACACATCGCGCGGCACTCATGTTTAGGTAGGAGCGCTGCTGGCGGTATAGCCTGACTGGGTAAGGCCTACGTGGCCGATGCCTGTAGCCCCCTCTGCCTCTAGCCAGGGCTGCCCCTCTCACAATGCGTCTGCGAGCCCTACGGACATGGAGCTGCAGCTCCGCGTTGGCACCCCATGCAACCCCCATCAAATCCTGGCAAACACTCTAATTTCCAAATGGCCACTTGCAGCGCTGTTGCCTGAGTCCAAAAATACCTGGCTCTTGCTGCTTGAAACCAGTTAGCTATCCTCCTTGTTGTGTCTCCAGAAATGCGTTGCACAAGACTGTTTTCTGAAAAAAGGATGGCCTTTATACTGGAGAGGACATTCCCTTTAATTAGCGCCCCCCGGGGCCCGCGCTGGTTGTGTTGCGTTCCTTTTTCCAAACGCTCCGGCCGCCCGCCGCACAATGGGGCGGTCCGACTGAAGTTTGCAATCGGGGCGGCCAAAGGGCGTTGCACGAGGATGTGACGTCATTTTCTGCGCGCGCATCCGGGCGGGCGCTAAACTTTGCGCCGGCGCTAACGGGCAACTTAATTTGGGGCGGGGCGCAAACTGCGCTGCGCCCGGGCGCTACACGCATAGCGCCCGGAAATCACTTCTCTTAAGGCGCTAACTGCTGGCGCAAGCAACTGAAAATCTAGCCCTAACTCTGTGGTTTATAGTTGCTAAGGTCTTTTCTGGTGTAGCGGGGACTGTTGGTAAACCATACAAGCGCCTTAGAGTGTATCTTTAATTGGTGATAGTGAATTAATTTAAATTAATTAAAGGGTAAGTCATGCCAGGAGAGCCCAGCCCCGTGTTATGCTCCTCTTGCTCTCTGTGGGAATTCAGGGACACTGCCGGTGTCCCTGACGACCACGTGTGCCAGAAATGCATCCAGCTGCGGCTACTAGCAGACCGCATTGCGGCGCTGGAGCTGTGGATGGATGGGCTTTGGAGCATTCACGATGCTGAGAGGGTCGTGGATAACATGTTTGATGAGGTGGTCACACCGCAGGTAAGGGCTGCACAGGCAGAAGGGAAATGGGTGACCATCAGGCAGAGCAGTAGAGGCAGGCAGGTAGTGCAGGGGACCCCTGTGGCCATCCCCCTCTCAAACAGGTATACCGATTTGGATACTGTTGAGGGGAATGACTTACCAGAGGAAGGCAGCAGCAGCCAACTTCCCGGCACCAGGGGTGCGTCTGCTGCTCAGGAAGGGAGGAAAAATAGTGGGAGAGCAATAGTGGTAGGGGATTCTATCGTAAGGGGAACAGATAGGCATTTCTGTGGCCATAGACATGACTCCAGGATGGTTTGTTGCCTCCCTGGTGCCAGGGTCAAGGATGTCACTGAACGGCTGCAGGGCATTCTGAAGGGGGAGGGTGAACAGTCAGAGGTCGTGGTTCACATTGGGACCAATGACATGGGTAGGAAGAGGGATGAGGTCCTGCAGCAATAATTTAGGGAGCTAGGTAGCAGATTAAAGAGCAGGACCTCAAAGGTTGTAATCTCTGGATTACTCCCGGTGCCATGTGCTAGTGAGTATAGGAATAGGAGAATAGAGCAGATGAATGCGTGGCTAAAGAGTTGGTGCAGGAGGGAGGGCTTTAGTTTCCTGGATCACTGGGCCTGCTTCTGGGGAAGGTGGGACTTGTACAAGTCGGACGGGTTGCACCTAAACCAGAGCGGGACAAATATCCTTGCGGGGAGGTTTGCTAGCACTGTTCGGGGGGTTTTAAACTAAAATGGCAGGGGGTTGGGAACCTGAGCAGGGAGACAGAGGAAAGGGAAACAGGGATAAAAGCAAAAGATAGGAAGGAGAAAAACAAAAGTGGCAGTCAGAGAAATCAACGGTTTAAATCAAACGTGGCCACAGTAAATAATAATTCTAATAGGTCTAAGAGCGTTAAAAAAACAAGCCTGAAGGCTTTGTGTCTTAATGCGAGGAGCATTTGTAATAAGGTGGACGAATTGGCTGTGCAAATAGAGGTAAACGAATATGATTTGGTTGGGATTACGGAAACGTGGCTCAAGGATGGCCAAGACTGGGAACTCAACATCCAGGGGTATTCGATATTCAGGAAAGATAGGCAAAAAGGAAAGGGAGGTGGGGTAGCATTACTGGTTAAAGAAGGGATTAATACAATTGTAATGAAGGATATTAGCTCTGATGATGTGGAATCTGTATGGGTAGAATTGAGAAATACTAAGGGGAAAAAAACATTAGTGGGAGTGGTATATAGACCTCCCAACAGTAAGGCGGAGGTTGGGGATGGCATGAAAAGGGAAATTAAAGAAGCGTGCAAAAAGGGCACAGCAGTCATCATGGGTGACTTTAATCTACATATAGATTGGGCCAAACAAATTAGTAACAATACTGTGGAGGAGGAATTCCTGGAGTGTTTACGGGATGGTTTCCTGGACCAATATGTCGAGGAACCAACCAGAGATCAGGCCATCTTAGGCTGGGTATTATGAAATGAGAAAGGATTAATTAGCAATCTTGTTGTACGAGGCCCCTTGGGTCGGAGCGATCATAATATGATCGAATTCTTCATTAAGATGGAGAATGAAGTAGTTGACTCAGAGACTAGGGTCCTCAATTTAAATAAAGGAAACTATGATGGTCTGAGGAGCGAGTTGGGTAGGATTGATTGGGGAATTGCACTCAAAGGGTTGACGGTGGATAGGCAATGGCAAACATTCAAAGACCGAATGGATGAGCTACAGAATTTGTTCATCCCAGCTTGGCATAAAAATAAAACAAAAAAGGTGACTCAACCGTGGCTAACAAGGGAAATTAGGGATAGCATAAGATCCAAGGAGACGACATATAAATTGGCCAGAAAAAGCAATAATCCTGAGGATTGGGAGCAGTTTAGGATTCAACAAAGGAGGACAAAGGGATTAATTAAGAAAGGGAAAATAGAATATGAGAGTAAGCTATCAGGGAACATAAAAACTGACTGTAAAAGCTTTTATAGATATGTGAAGAGAAAAAGATTGGTGAAGTCAAGCTTAGGTCCCTTGCAGTCAGAATCAGGGGAATTTATAATGGGAAACAAAGAAATGGCAGACCAACTAAATTCATACTTTGGTTCTGTCTTCACAAAGGAGGACACAAATAACCTCCCAGAGATGCCGGGGAACATAGGGCCTGATGAAAGGGTGGAACTGAAAGAAATCAGTATTTGTAGGGAAATGGTGTTAGGAAAATTGATGGGACTGAAGGCCGATAAATCCCCAGGGCCTGATAATCTACATCCCAGGGCACATAAGGAAGTGGCCCTAGAAATAGTAGATGCATTGCTGGTCATCTTCCAGAACTCGATAGGCTCTGGTACAGTACCAGGGTATAAAAGGGTGTAAAAGAAAAGACAGCCATCCGTGGCTAAGTAAAGAAATTAAGGATAGTATTCAACTAAAAACAAGGGCATATAAGGTAGCCAAATCTAGTGGCAGGATACAGGATTGGGAAAACTTTAAAAGACAGCAAAAAATAACAAAAAGATTGATTAAGAAAGGGAAGATAGATTATGAAAGTAAATGAGCAAAAAATATAAAAACAGATAGTAAGAGTTTTTATAGTTATATAAAAAGAAAAAGGGTGGCTAAAGTAAATGTTGGTCCCTTAGAGGATGAGACCAGGAAATTAATGGTGGGAAATATGGAGATGGCAAAAACACTGAATGAATATTTTGTATCAGTCTTTACAGTAGAGGACACTAAGAATATCTCAACACTGGACTAACAGGGGGCTATGGGGGGGAGGAGCTAAACACGATCAAAATCACTCAGGAAGTGGTACTCGGTAAAATAATGGGACTCAAGGCGGATAAATCACCTGGACCTGATGGCTTACATCCTAGAGTCTTGAGGGATGTGGCGGTAGGGATTGTGGATGCATTGGTAATAATTTTCCAAAACTCCCTGGACTCAGCAAAGGTCCCGGCAGACTGGAAAACTGCTAATGTAACACCCTTATTTAAAAAGGGCAGTAGACAGAAGGCTGGAAACTATAGACCGGTTAGCCTAACATCTGTGGTAGGTAAAATTTTGGAGTCCATTATTAAGGAGACAGTAACAGGACATTTGGATAATCATAATTTAACACGACAAAATCAGCATGGTTTTATGAAGGGGAAGTCATGTTTGACAAATTTGCTGGAGTTCTTTAAGGAAGTAACATATAGGGTGGATAAAGGGGAACCAGTGGACGTAGTGTATTTAGACTTCCAAAAGGCATTTGACAAGGTGCCACACAAAAGATTATTGCTTAAGATAAAAAATCACGGGATTGGGGGTAATATTCTGGCATGGATAGAGGATTGGCTATCTAACAGAAGGCAGAGAGTTGGGATAAATGGTTCATTCTCAGACTGGCAATCAGTAACTAGTGGTGTTCCGCAGGGATCAGTGCTGGGTCCCCAACTCTTTACAATCTATATTAACGATTTGAGGAGGGGACCGAGTGTAACATATCAAAGTTTGCAGATGATACAAAGATGGGAGGGAAAGTAGTGAGTGAGGAGGACATAAAAAACCCGCAAAGGGACATAGACAGTCTAAGTAAGTGGGCAGAGATTTAGCTGATGGAATACAATACTGGAAAGTGTGAGGTTATGCACTTTGGCAGGAAAAATCATAGAGCAAGCTATTATCTTAATGGCAAGAAACTGGAAAGTACTGCAGTACAAAGGGATCTGGGGGTCCTGGTGCAACAAACTCAAAAAGTTAGTATGCAGATGCAGCAGGTAATCAAGAAGGCCAATGGAATGTTGGCTTTTATTGCCAGGGGGATAGAATATAAAAACAGGGAGGTATTGCTGCAGTTATACAAGGTATTGGTGAGACCGCACCTGGAATACTGCATACAGTTTTGGTGTCCATACTTAAGAAAAGACATACTTGCTCTCGAGGCAGTACAAAGAAGGTTCACTCGGTTAATCCCGGGGATGAGGGGGTGGACATATGAGGAGAGGTTGAGTAGATTGGGACTCTACTCATTGGAGTTCAGAAGAATGAGAGGCGATCTAGGAGTCCTTCAAAAGTAAATTGGGCCTGTTCCTGGCTAGGGGGAGATCATCTTTTACAGAAGGTAAGTACTGCAGGAAATACAGGGACAGAGTGATCTCCTGGACGAGTTTTGATCGCCTACCTGGGTCGGAGAGGAATTTCCCAGATTTTTTCTCCCAAATTGGCCATTGGGTTTTTATCTGGTTTTTCGCGTCTCCCGGGAGATCACATGGGTTCGTGTGGGATGGAGAGTGGAAGTAGATTTGAGGTTAGGATCAGATCAACCATGATCTTATTGAATGGCGGCGCAGGCTCGAGGGGCCGATTGGCCTACTCCTGCTCCTATTTCTTATGTTCTTATGTTCTTATGTTCATTTCCTGTCAGAATTATGAATGGAGCATTCCCTGCTCCGATTGGCTGCCCATGGCCCACGTGATCCCAGGGGATGCACCGAACTAACTGCGCCCCTGGGATACGCAAGCACTGCGCGCCGGCAGCTGGAGCAGCCCCGGATCGGAATTCCACGGGGGCCCACAGCTCAATGGCTGGCGCACAAGCTAAGTGCAGGTCGGGGGCTTGCACCCTCGGGAAGCCTCTGACCCGAATTTCTGGGCCAAAGGCTTTGGTCTTCTCAATATTTAGTTGGAGGAAATTTCTGCTCCTCCAGTACTGGATGTCGGATAAGCAGTCTGATAATTTAGAGAGAGTGGAGGGGTCGAGGAGAACTGGTGGTGAGGCAGCGCACCACCAGGTCGTGCTTTCGGATGATATTGCCGAGGGGCAGCATGTAGATGAGATATAGGAGGGGGCCACCAGTAACTCAATGAAATTGCACTGATAACTAATAGTAATACTGATAACATTCAAATTCTCCTCATAACCAACAGTAATACAATAATTCACTGATAGTCTATATGTAACTGGTAGTAATAAGTGTAATGCTCAGGTATCCTATCAGGGGCCCATGAGCGAGGGCAGGGCCCAGGAGTGAGGACGAGCCCAGCAGCGTAGTCGAGGCCCAGGAGTGGTGCAGCGTGGACCAGCAGCGGGATCGGGGCCATGGGAAGGTGCAGCACAGGCCAACAGCGGGGTCGGGAGGACCTCACTGCATCCTATGAAAGCCAGGCAGAGAGGTCCTGTGGGAAGGAGGGAGGAGGACAGTAGAAGTATGTTTGTGTGTGTGTGCTAGGCCGTTGTAGCAGAGCCTGGTCTCCAATCGCCTTGGATTCCTTTGCCATTGGACCAAGACCTTGCTCTGTCAAGCCCGTGTGGTAGCTGGTGTGCAACGGCCACAGCACGTTAAAAGAATTCACGCACAAGAATCTTCCACCCTTTAAAATGAAGTTTGGGACCTGGAATCTCAGGACTCTCATGGACAACCCCAACAGTGACAGACCGGAATGCCGTACTGCTATCGTTGCCCAGGAGCTCAGACGTTTCGACATAGACATCGCCGCCCTAAGCGCAACCCGGCGGGCAGGGGAAGGCCAGCTCAAGGAACAAGGTGGTGGTTACACCACTGTAGGGTTCTCAAAATTCCCACATTCCCCAAAAATTATGGATAAAGGGACCCTGTATGGACAAGTTATTAAAAAGGGTACCCAAAAGAAAATGGCTTCTGAAACCTCATGACAGAAGCCTGCAGGATTTTAAAAAGCAAGGCCCTACAAAAGGCAGGCCCATTCAAATCCTGAAGCGAAACCTAACATGCAGGGATCTGTGTGAAGGACTTTGTCATTTCTAAAGCCAGACAGCGAGGTAAACACAGAAAATGCATTCTTCATCTTGAAACAGATCAACTCAGGATAGACCTAATCTTGAGGCCATTAACGTTTTGCATAAATAATCGGTAACAGCTCAAAGTAGCTACCAAGCCAGGAAAGACGATTAAACTTCATAAATGACAAATGGCCAGGATATTGAAGCCGTTAAGCAAGGAGATAACCGCCCCAAAAGCCGTTAAGGTGAATGACTGTAATCACTTTAGACGAGCCCGCCAAAATTAAACAAAGAACTGACCTGATTTGGCGTGCAGATAAGGGGTGAAGAAAAGGTATAATTGTAGGTCCACCGGTAGCCAAGCCCCCTCTTCCTCTCCTCCCTTCCCGCGCTGCTCGACACCGAGGACGCCCATTACAACACCGGGGGCCAAACGCGGGAGGAGAACGGGACCCGACTCAACACACTCAGGACACACGGGGCCGCAAGCGGGCAGGCGAGACGAGATGAATGGCAAGGCCGATAAGCAGAGGAGGGCAGCGTAAAGAAGCGTTGGGGATGAGCGGGCACACACCCCGGTCCAAGTATAAACTGGTGTTCGAAGCATGGGTAGAAGGAGCAGCTGAAGACCACGAGCACTGCGGTAACAAACACAAGCCAATACCATAGACTGCCAACCGAACCCCAACCGCAACAAACCCTTTGGCGACCAAACCACCACCAGAAGAACAACCATTCTGCAAGGTAAAGTACCCAACAAAAACTTTACTCCCTATCTCTAATGGAGGAAAAGAGGGTACTTTACTCAGACGACTCCACCGCCGCGCCCTGGGACCACGTGACGACGGCAGGCCGCAAAGGACACCAAGAGCGAACCCCAAAACGACAACCGGTTTAATCGACAGGTTTCGAACCAGCAAAAGGAACCCCAGTGGTGAGCATAAATCCCTGGCCTTTAATAAAAACTACGCTTTTCTTGTACCAAACCAGTTGTCTACTCTATTTCTGTATCGCCGCCTGTACCTAAGTCTGGTGTCTAGAACCCAGGGGTGTGGGAGAGATTCAAACCGCTCAGAGAGTGTATGGGGCAGAGCTGACTGGGCACACGCCACCCCCTACAGAAATGGTGACTGCGGCAGGGCACTGGCAACAGGGGTGTGATACAGTAGACAATGGTTCGGAAGAGCAAACCATAATGGAAGAGAGGATTTCTGATTATGTGTTTAGTAAGGTGAATATCACAAAGAAGTTGATCACCAAACTGTTAAAGGCTGGGCATCCGGTAGATGCCGCAGCTAAGTGGACAGAAGGGAAGGAGCACAAGGAACCCCTAGAGAAGGCAGTCTGGCTGATGTGCTTCAAGAAGCAGGTCCAGCTGTTGGACAGGCTCGTTGCAACACAGGCAGCCGAGATAAGGGAGTCAGCCCTGGAGGTCCAGGACAAGGCTCTAGCAGGGGAGAAGTTACTGGTAGCATTGCAGGCCCTGAAGCAGGAAAGGGTACAATTAATGGGAGAACATAAGACCAGGTTGGAATACCTACAGTGCCAAGTCACCGAGGCCAAGAGCAGTGATTTGAGGTTGCGGGAAAAGAATGCCCGTCTAGCGAGACAAGTAAGAGAGAAGGAGGAGAATGTGAAAGACGTAAAGGCAGCCTATAAGTTGGCAAGCGAACAGGAGTTTGAAGGTACAGATCATGGCCCCTGCAAGGAACAGGTAGAGAATCTGAGCCTTGCCCTAAGAAAGGCAAAGGGCATGGTGTGCTTCATAAGCCTGAAGTCAGCCCAGGCGGATTTTACAGGGAACGAGGGGAGAATGGCTCAGACACCACAGCTAGTGCCAAGGGACGACCCGGTTGAGGAACAGGAGGTCCCACGACCACCACCCGTAGCGCCAGGTTTTAGCGAGGTCTGGCAGCAAGGGGGGGTGAGGTTAGGGTTAGGCGTAGAAGCGGAGGTGGAACAACCCCCGCAAGAGAGGCCAGAACTGGGATCGATGTGCCCAGCCCGGCATCGGAGGTTCGGCCCACCTGTTAATGGCGAGGACGAGGGACCCCTCTAAAACCAGTTCGTATTGTCCTATAGCACCCAACAGCTTAGGACTTTGGTGAGCCATATCCCAAAGCTCACCAAAAAAGGGGACCCCTCGGTCCACTTCAGGGAAGTAGAACAGGCAGCCAGCATCAACGAGTGCGATGATGCAGAGCAGGCTAAAATGCTGCTGTTCTCTTTGGAGGGTAAGCTCTTCCAATCCCTCTCTGACGAGTGTAAGAGGGGGCAGTGCGGTATGAGGAGTTCAGGGATGAAGTTCTGGAGGCCATGGGGTTGAATGAGGGAAGTCCTTTCTCCCGTGTGGAGAAGACAGCGCAGCTCGCAGGGGAAACCCCGCATGCGTTCGCGGACAGGTTATGGCCGGTGTATAGGAGCGCCTGTCCTGGGGCAACTAACCGGACATTCCTGATCCGGGATCAGCTGGCCCACTGGCTCCGTTGCCTGGTGGCAAACAGCTTGCCACAGGTCCGGGCCAAGGCGGAAGCCTGGTTCGACCCCAGGAATCCCCTGACCACCGAACTTACGGTGATCAGACAGTTGACCCTAGCCTATAAGAATGGTAGGGGAACTGAAGCACACCCACCTAAGGGGAAGGTGCATGAGGTAAAACCCGGACAGGGTAGGAAGGAGTGGCATCAGGAAGGGAATAACCCTTCTAGCACAAAGCTCAATTGTTACAGGTGTGGGAAGGATGGACACTGGAGGAAGGAGTGCAAAAACCCTTGGAAGGATAACAAGGGAAAGAATTCCATAGCCCCAGTCCAAAAGACAGAGACAGGAATCCCTCCCGCCATGGTCGAGTCATTTTTGGACGCCATGAGGTCCCTATTGACTGGCCACCGGTGCTCTGACCCCGTCAGCCCCATCCAACCCACAGCCCTGACTAGAGCCAGCGCAGCCTGTTTACCTGTGTTCCCTTCGGTACGATGTATGGAAGAGACCGCTCGTGGAGATGGAGGTAGAAAAGGTGAAGGGGACCTATCTGTTGGACACGGGGGCATCATGCACCATGGTCCATTCAGCTAACCCCACCACCTCACCTCTATCTAGCGGGGTCCCATACAGTCTGGCGGGATTCACAGGCAGAGAACAGGCTGGCTCATTTTCCATCCCGCGCTCCATTCGTTTGGGAATACTCCGATCTAAGTGGACCTGTATCCTAATGAAGTGGGAACAGGAGGGTGGAAAAGGGGTCCTGGGAGCTGACTTTATTGTAGGCCACGGGATCCTGGTGGATTTAAGAAACCATTGCCTATGTGGGGCAAGTACAGGAAAGGAAGGCGAAGGGGTAGTCATCCCAAGGAAAGAGGGGAAGGGGACCCTGTGCACCATGAAGCCTAAAGAGGGTTATAGCCTCGAGCTCATGGTCAGCAATACACCAAAGGAGTTCCAGGCATTTGTGCGAGCCCACCTAGCCACATTTGCCACACACAAGCACGACTGCGGGAGGGTCAACGGGTTTGAGGTCAGCGTAGACGGGGAGTCTTAGGCCCGACCACAGAAACAGTATAACTTCCCCAGGGAAGCGGGGCCAGACATGGAAGCAGCCATGTCCTCCTTAGTACAGCAGGGGGTCCTGAGACCAATAGCCACCCACGTAAACTCTCCACTGTGGCCGGTTAGAAAGCCGGACAACTCCTGGAGGGCCACGGTGGACTACCGGGTGCTCAACAGTAACATCCCAGCCTGTGCGCCCACGGTAGCAGCAGTTGCAGACCTGATAGGAAGTATCCCAGCATCCGCGACCACTTTCACGGTGCTGGATATTTCCAACGGGTTTTGGTCCATCCCTTTAAGGAAGGAGGATCAGTACAAGTTTGCCTTTACTTTTCAAGGGCAACAGTACACCTGGAACTGTTTGCCTCAGGGCTTCCACAACAGCCCCAGCATCTTCCACCAGTTCATGGCAAACAGTTTAAAGGGCTTCAGCCAGCCCAGACAGTTGGTACGCTATGTGGATGACCTGCTCCTCTTCACCGATTCGAGAGAGGAGCATGGCCCACGACTGGCCGAACTGCTGGAGTTGCTCAGGCAGGAGGGTTTTAAAGTAAACCCGAAGAACGTGCAGATCGGCCAGCAGGAGGTGAAATTCCTGGGCCTGACCGTACGCGCTGGGGAAAGGGCCATAGATAAGGCAAGAAGGGAAGTGGTACAGGAGTTACCAGTCCCCAACACAGTCACGGGTGTGAGGTCATTTCTAGGGCTAACCGGGTACTGCAGAGACTCTATTGAGGACTATGCAGCCACAGCAGCCCCTCTGCTCCGACTCCTACACAAGGGAGTGGGGTGGGCTTGGGATAAGGGTTGCCAGGCAGCATTTGTCAGGCTCAAGGAAGACCTGCAGACCGCACCAGCTCTAGGGGCCATAGATGGGGGAAAAGAGTTCTTCCTGGAGGTAGCAGCCAGCGGGGACAGCCTGAGTGCTGTGCTGCTCCAAGAGCGGCTTGTCAGGCTGAGGCCGGTGGTCTACTCCTCCAGGACACTCAAGGATGTGGAGAAGAGCTACTCCAATTCTGAGAGGCACCTCTTGGCCACACATTGGGCTGTGAAAAGATCACTGATCTTTACAGGCACCTCTCCCATCACCCTCCTCACCCATCACACACCCACCCAGATGCTCCTGGATGGGAGGATCAAGGATGGAACAGTGAGCAGTGCCCGCATTGCTTGCTGGACCCTGCTTCTCTCACAGATGGACCTAAAAGTAAAAGGGTTCTGCGAGCCAAAGCTCGCAGCCAACTTGGTATATCCTGGAACAGCCCTCCGGTGTTCCATAGAAGGGGTTTGGGAAGTGGACATAGGTTTACAGGCCGGGATACACCCCAC
This sequence comes from Somniosus microcephalus, assembly GCF_052327205.1. Classification (NCBI taxonomy): domain Eukaryota; kingdom Metazoa; phylum Chordata; class Chondrichthyes; order Squaliformes; family Somniosidae; genus Somniosus; species Somniosus microcephalus. Next base: position 85,423,850 of record NC_141001.1, read on the forward strand.
AGGCCGTGAAATTTATCTGGATGGCTCCAGCACAGTATCAGCTGGTGAGTGACGCACAGGGTGTGGAGTTTATGACCCAGCGGCAAACATTGCCCTGGCAATTAAGCTCCCCAGCACCATGAGTGCCCAGCAGGCTGAACTGTCCGCGGTCGTGTATGTTGTTACTCACCCCGAAATCTTCCCCACCCCGTACACCATTTGCTCGGACAGTATGTTCACCTGCAATTCGTGTACAGAGTACCTGGCCATCTGCTCCCGCCGCGGATACACCTCCGCCAACGGGAGACCCCTCACAGTGAAACCCCTGCTGGAACAGATCCTGGCGGTAGTGGGGGAGGAAGGGGAGGTTTTCATCCACAAGGTGAAGTCCCATTCCTCCACAGAACCCCGTAGTCAGGGCAACCAGCAGGCTGACATGCTAGCTAAGGAGGGTGCCCGCACAGGCACTTTCTGGGACCCATATGGGTCCAGTCCTGTAGCAGCAGTCAGGGGTAGGAATGGGACACCAGGGAGTGCAGGGGTAGCTTTAGCCCCGGACCTCAAGACGGTCCAAACCCAAGACCCCGTCCTCAAGGCAGTCCTCAGTGCAGTGACTGAGGGGAAAAAGGTAGAGGGCTCTTACGGCACAGCAGCCCTCTCAGCACCGGAGGGAATTCCTTCAACTGGCCCATGAGGGTCCAGGAGTGGGACATCCCGGGTCTGAGACCACCTGGCAGCGGGTGGAACAGGCGGGATGTTGGCCAGGACTCAGGGACGATGTCACCGAGTTCTGCGCCGGCTGTCTGGTGTGTGCTGCTAACAACCCTGGCCCCCACAAAAGGAAGGTACCTATGGGACATATCAGGAGGGTAGAGGGACCATGGCAGTCGATAAAGGTCGACTACATCGGGCCCCTGCCCCTGCCCCTGTAAAACAGCTACAGCTCTGGGTACAGCCAGGATCCTGGTCCGGGAAATGTTCTCGTGATGGGGGCTACCACAGTATGTGGAGTCCAACCAAGGGAGTCACTTTACTGGGCAGGTAATGCAGAATACCCTTAGGCTGCTCGGCATCGAGGGGAAGTGGCACGTTGCACACAACCCACAGTCCTCAGGGATTGTGGAGAGGATGAACCGGACCTTGAAGGAAAGGCTGAGGAAAGAGATGGTGGACTCGCCTAGAAAATGGGCCGAGGTCCTACCGTTGGTCCTGATGGGGATCTGAGCCAGCCAGTCGAAAAGCACGGGGTACTCCCCGCACGAGCTAATGACTGGCAGGGTTATGCGGACCCCCACCCACGTACTAGCCCCGGTGCTCACAGAAGGTCAGCTCAGGGAGGTAAACCAGGACAGGTTTGCCAGGAACCACTTTGAGCACCTTAAGCAGGTCCACGGGCAGGCGGCTGGGAACATGGGAAAGTAGCATCGGAGTAACCGATTGCTGTTAGAACCCCGAAAACACCACAAGTGGGAAATAGGGGATCAGGTCATGGTGAGGAATTTTGCTCGGGTAGGAAGTCTAGAACCGCTATACATGGGGCCCTACAGCATTGTAGGCAAGGCCAGCCCCATGGTATATGCCCGAGAAAAGAGAACAGCCAGTTGGGGCAAGGTCTGAGGATAGAAATCCTCAGCCTGCAGTGGGAGCAAGTTCACAGACTGCACAGACAGGCGGAGTGGCTTGTTTAATGGGAGGGTCCAACCCGCCCACCGATTGGGACACTCCCCCACTCTTCTGAGATTTCGATGAGGTGAGATGTGGGGGCGAAGACTCCGCCCCTGATCCAGGTTTAGATGAGGTGGGACCTGAGAGCGAGGACCCTCAGCCCGCAGCATCAGGCTGCGAAGAGTTATCTGCCCCTCGCCCAGGTTCAGGAGGGGTAAAACCTGAGGAGGAAGATCCCCAGCCAGCGGTAGTGGAAAGCTCACAGACCGCACTGGAGGGGGCAGTGGCTCGGGTTAAAGGCCCACCACCCAGAAAACCCCCACCCGCCAAAGTCCCCAGAAGATCCCCACGAACATCACAGCCAAGGAAACCGTGGTCACTGGCTCCCCAGTTTAAAAGGGCAGCCTCTCGAGTCAGGGATCGGTCTAAGGAGAGAGGTCCCCAGCCAGCAGCCACAGGCTGTGAGGGACCAAAAATACAGGACAGTGCGGCCACACCGAAGGGAAGGGTGTGCCGCAGCCCGAACAGGAATTAGGCTGGCCACCCGGAGACGGGCGGCAGATGGACATAGTTTACGTACTTTTTAAGTTTTGATATTGTTAAGTTTGGGTGTTTAGTTTAAGTTTAAACGAGGTGGTTGGTAGTTTTAAATAAGTAGTAGTATTATTAAGAGTGTTTGTATTGAGTCGAGGTCGCAAGACTCGACTATGCTTCACCCAAGCCAAAGAATCTCCTCGGGACCTGGCTATGTGCTCTTGTGTCTCTTTGCAGGAGAGGATTTCAAGATGAAGGGGGCCGTACTCCTACTCGCCCTGATAGGAATGAGCATTGGAAAGCGAGGTGACGTGGAGGTCTCCCACATTTATGGGTGCTCAGGAGAGAGAGCACCGATAGTTACCGATGGAGGTGGCGAACGGGGTGTGGAGGAGCTCGCCATTTACTTCCACGAGGGAAGGTGGCCAGGGTGGTTGGGGTCCAATTCGACCCAGTACTCCAGCCAGACTGGGTTCACGTACGGGGAGGCCTCCCTCCTGTGCCCCAGGGTACAGGTCGTCGCCACAAGGGTCAGCGTCACCGTAGGGAAACGTGTATGTTTAACATGCAAGGGACAGATTGCTTTGGATAGGTGGTGGTGGCTCAGAAAACTGAGCAAGGATATGGGAAACCCCGCAGTCGAGTGGGAACAATTGGGGAACAATACCCATCGGACGATTACAGGGACTCACGGGGGATTGAGTGTGTGCTGGGACAAGTGGTGGGAACCGGATCAGGGGATTTATGTCTGTATGTTGGGGTCAGAGAAGGTCTGCCCCACAGATATATCCATAATTTTCCACTGGCAATGGCAAGATGCCGGGGAGGGGGTGGAGTGGGATTCCAGCCTGCAGGCGTGCGCGGTCCCATACTCCCCGATCCTAGTGAATGCCACTGAACTTGTGACCCGCCCGCGAAAGCCCCTTCCCACGACCCAGGCAGCAAGGACACACAGGGAGGGGTGCCCTGCCACCACCAAGGGACCAGGGAATGGGCTGGTACTAGTGCCGACAGATCACGTGCTATACTAAGGGGTACACTATGCAGTAGCTTCCGTGATCCAAAACCTTACCAAGGTACACTTACCTGAGTGGTGCCCCAAAGAGACAGAACAGCTATACCAGGCTCTGTTAAAAGAGATGTTTAGGAAATTCTATGAGTTCGATTTTGCCAATGTAGACAAAACAGAACTGTACACCACACACAATGAGTATTTTAGAAATACGGGGAGACAAAGAAGGGGAGCCTGGAATGAAGTTTTTACGACGCTTAACACAGGGTCCTCTGTCATCAACAGCCTAGATGACATAGAACTGCAGACACAGATAAACAGTCTAAAAACACAATTGAGGAAAATCTTAATGGATGAAAACAAGGTAGTAGGCTCAGTGTTACATGAGGACCAGGCCATGACAGTCCATTTAAAGGAGATCATAGCTGAGCTGGAGAAGCACGCAAAGACTGTAAATGCCCTTATAAGAGAGGACAGAAATGCTTCAGACCAGGCTGCACAGAACGAGGTGTGTGTACTGTATGGGGCATGGTTGCTAGGCGAGGGCCGCAGTAACCTGGAGGATTTAAAACAGGGTTTAGTCCCCTCCTGGATCAGCAACAAGCACCTCGCAGCCCTCCATCTGTTTGAGAATGCATTGAGCCCGTGTCAACTCTGGCTAGCTTCTGAGGCCTACCCGGTCCCAGTAGACTGTGGACGTTCAAATCATACTATCATGGGTATAGTAGTAAGGATGCCGGTCATGGGTGGGACAGCCTGACCCGCACCGGTATACAGGGTAGAGAACATTGGAGTCATTCAAGGGGGTGCACACATCCGTTTCACAGCGGTCCCACCTTATGTCATAAAGTGGGAGCACGCTATGACAGGCACTGACCTCTCGGGGTGCCGGAACCAGGGAGCACACATAATACTGTGTCCCCAGCACTTGAACGCCTATTTGAAACCACAGTGCGGGTTTAAAGCTGCTGGCGCAAAACCTATAAACTGTACCATGGAGGTAATGGCACAAGACCATGTTCCCCCACAGGTAACATATATAGGAGGTGGGACATATTGTGTCACCACAGGTGCGCCCCACTACCAGCATGGACAGCATAGCTGGTGTCCGGTAAGTGACAGCAGTTTCTGCTTTAAACCCGAGGCAGAAGTTCAAGTGGCCCAGGAACAAATTGTCCCCATTCCTGAACCCTCCACTGTTCACCTCACTATAAAAGTGAATTTCACCAACCTGCAAAAGTATGTAGCGCATTTCGGCTACGAAATTCCCCCTCTCCCAGAACATCTTATCAAAATACTCAAAGCAGTAATAGTCTCACAGAAACATTTCTACACTCTGGAGCAGAAAACGGTAGAGATAGGGGCCAAAATATTGGATATTGTGGTTCCACCCTGGTGGGACATTTTTGAAAATATAGAGGTCCCTTCATGGATTAGACTGGCTTCCCACATCCTCATGGTTTGTCAGCTGGGAATAGTATTGTACCTAGTGTGCACTCAGTGCAAGGGCAAAGGCCAAATACTAGAATTCCGAAATCAAAGGACCTGGAAGGAGCACGATGTTAAGGTGGAGGGAGATACACCTGTTTGAATCTTTTATTTTGTGTTTCTGAATAAAGATTGTTTTTTTGTGTTTTCTTTTGTTTTTAATAAACACTTTTGACGTGTTATTTTAATAAAGATGTATGTGTACCAAGTGGTGCAGGGGTGTTGGACCCCCTCCATGCTTGGATGTGTATAAACGACTGTATTGTGTCTATATATGCTTATGTACACTACATTTTACAGAATGGGAAATGCATGTGTCATGGGATCATAGATAGGTAATTACAGGGAAGGTTGACTAAGGAGGGTCGGGAATTTTGCTCACCTTGAAAGGATGATACTTAAAGCGAGTTTAGTATCAACAGGGGGGAGTGTAGGGTTCTCAAAATTCCCACATTCCCCAAAAATTATGGACAAGTTATTAAAAAGGGTACCCAAAAGAAAATGGCTTCTAAAACCTCATGACAGAAGCCTGCAGGATTTTAAAAAGCAAGGCCCTGCAAAAGGCAGGCCCATTCAAATCCTGAAATGAAACTTAACATTCAGGGATCTGCATGAAAGACTCTGTCATTTCTAAAGCCAGACAGCTAGGTAAACACAGAATATGCATTCTTCATCTTGAAACTGATCAACTCAGGATAAACCTAATCATGAGGCCATTAACTTTTTGCATAAATAATCGGTAACAGCTCAAAGTAGCTACCAAGCCAGGAAAGACGATTAAACTTCATAAATGACAAACGGCCAGGATATTGAAGCCATTAAGCAAGGAGACAACCACCCCAAAAGCCGTTAAGGTGAATGACTGTAATCACTTTAGACGAGCCCGCCTAAATTAAACAAACAACTGACCTGATTTGGCGCGCAGATAAGGGGTGAAGAAGCGGTATAATTGTAGGCCCACCGGTAGCCAAGCCCCCTCTTCCTCTCCTCCCTTCCCGCGCTGCTCGACACTGAGGACACCCATTACAACACCGGGGGCCAAACGAGGGAGGAGAATGGGACCCGACTCAACATATACAGGACACATGGGGCCGCAAGTGGGCAGGCGAGACGAACGGCAAGGCCGATAAGCAGAGAAGGGCAGCATAAATAAGCGTTGGGGACGAGCAGGCACACACCCCGGTAAGCTGACATTCGATGCATGGGTGGAAGGAGCAGCTGACGACCATGAGCACTGCGGTAACAAACTCAAGCCAACACGATAGACCGCCAACCGAAACCCAACCGCAACAAAACCTTCGATGACCAGACCACCACCAGAAGAACAACTATTCTGTAAGGTAAAGTACCCAACAAAGACTTTACTCCCTATCTCTAACGGAGGAAAAGAGGGTACTTTATTCAGACGACTCCACCGCCGCGCTCTTGGACCACGTGATGACGGCAGGCCCCAAAAGACACAAAGAGCGAACCCCAAAACCACAACCGGCTTAATCGACAGGTTTTGAACTGTAAAAAGGAACCCTATTGGTGAGCATAAATCTCTGGCCCCTCGTAGCTCATTCTAGTTAGCTATTGGGGGTGTGACAAGGGTAGGGGGATTTTAATGTGTTTGTTCCCTCGATGTGCCGTGTGTCCCCCATTCCCAAATAAGTGTACTTTTATATGCCTGTAATTATTCTAGTAATTTTCAGTGTGGTGATTTTATTGTGCCTTTAACAAAAATTACGGTTTTCTTGTACCAAACCAGTTGTCTACTCTATTTCTGTATCGCCGCCTGTACCTAAGTCCGGTGTCTAGAACCCAGGGGTGTGGGAGCAATTCGAACCACTCAGAGACAGTCAGGGGCAGAGCTGACTGGGCACACGCCACCCCCTACACCACCTTCTGGAAAGGCAAACCTGAAGAAGAACGCCGCCTCCATGGGGTAGGTTTCACCATAAAAATGAGCTAGTTGGACATCTCACAGACTCCCCTTGTAGAATAAATGAACGCCTCATGATTCTGTGGCTCACCCTAGCCCGAAACCAGTGCGCTACGGTCATCAGTGTGTATGCCCCAACACTGGAAGCCACAGACGAGAACAAAGAGTAATTCTACTCCAGCCTCGAACAATCCCTGTCCCAAGTCCCAACGGGCAACAAGCTGATCCTCCTTGGCGACTTTAACGCCAGAGTTGGAAAGGACACAGACCTCTGGGGAGGTGTGATCGGCAGAGAGTGGGTAGGGAAAACCAACTCCAAGGTTACCCTCCTCCTGACGAAATGCTTAGAACATGGTCTTGTCATAACCAACACCTTGTTCCGTCAGAGAGACAAGTACAAGGCTTCATGGCAACACCCTCGCTCCAAGCACTGGCATCTGCTGGACTACGTCATCATCTGAGCAAGGGACCACAAGGACATGCACATCACCCGTACCATGACAGGGGCTGATGACTGCTGGGCAGACCACCGCCTAATCCGCACTGTCATCCCCATCAGCATAGCCCCAAAACAACGGCGGCAACAGAAACAATGCCGCAGGAAAATCAACGCTGGAGCACTCAAAGACCCTGCTAAGAAAGCCCTAATCAGCCTGCGCCTCACAACCAACCTGACGACTCCCAGTGATTCAGAGACACAGAGGGCTGGATTTTCATTGAGGAGTCGGGTAGGAGGTGGGACTACAACTTTCGGGGTTGTAGTCCCGCCTCCATCGAGTTCTAGCCAACCCACGCGATTTTGACTTGATTGGCCTTGTTGAGCCCACCCAGTGGGCTCAGCAGGCCAATTAAGGGCCACCCGGCAACAGGTGATGTCACAGATTGAAATTTCATCTGTCAAGACCTTTTGACAGATGAAATATCAGTGTTTCACAACTGTTTGAAGCTGTCAAACACTGACAATCTGCACTCTTAAGTTAATTCCTTCCTCTCAGGATGATTTAGAGATCTCCCCGGAACAGAAAGCTGAATGCTGCAATATTTGTCAGCTCGCAGCCATTCTGCTTTCTGTGCCGGTGAGATGAGGGACTCCCGAGACCTGAAGGAAGGAAGGCTGTAAAGGTAAGTACATATAAGTAAATCTTCTTTAAACACTTTACACACACCAAACACACTTACCTCTGCACTCATGCACCCATCACTCACCTGAACACCGGACATCTCGACCCCTCCAAGCCCTTCATCCTGACGGTCCGCCTCCTCTGACTTGGCGTGGTTTGGAGCCGTCGGGAATCCCACACTTCAACATTAGAAATAGGGATTAGGCTAAAAACTGCCTGTTAACTACCTGTTGACAGGCAGCTAATTGGCACTAATCACCTTCCCGCCTCGGGGAGTCGGGTCCCAGTGCAGATCGGGTACTAAATCATGGCGGAGAAGCACTATTGGCGCGAATACATGAACTTATTTCTCTTATTTCGATGAGGAGAGCATGCCAGGAGACCTCAGAGACGCCATAATCGTGACCATCTTCAAGAAAGGTGACAAGTCCGATTGCGGTAATTACAGAGGAGTTTCCCTGCTGTCTGCCACAGGGAAAGTTATCGCAAGAATCCTCCTCAATCGCCTTCTCCCAGTGGCTGAAGAGCTCCTCCCAGAGTCGCAATGTGGATTCCACCCACCGTGCATCAACTACAAGAGAAATGCAGGGAAAAGCACCAACCACTGTACATGGCCTTCGTTGACCTCACAAAGGCCTTCGACACTGTCAACCATGAGGAATTATGGAGTGTCCTCCACAAATTCGGCTGCCCTCAAAGTTTGTCACCATCCTCTGCCTGCTTCACGACGGCATGCAAGCCGTGATCCTGACCAATGGATCCATCACAGGCTCAATTCACGTACAGACTGGGGTCAAGCAAGGCTGTGTCATCGCACCAACGCTCTTCTCGATCTTCCTTGCTGCAATGCTCCATCTCACCCTCAGTATGCTCCCCGCTGGCGTGGAGCTAATCTACAGAATAAACCTCCGTCACCTCCAGTCCAGATCCAAGGTCGTCCCATCCTCTGTCATCAAATTACATTATCCAGACGACGCTTGCGTCTGCGCACATTCGGAGGTCGAACTCCAAACCACCGTCAACACCTTCACCGAAGCATACGAGAGCATAGGCCTTACACTAAACATCTGTAAGACAAAGGTCCTCTAACCAATCTGCCCCCACCACAGAGTACTGCCCCCCCCACCGATTATCAAAATACACGACAAAGCCTTGGACAACATGAACCACTTTCCATACCTCGGGAGCATACTGTCAACAAGGGCAGACGTCGATGACGAAGTTGAACACCGTCTTCAGTGTGCCAGTGCAGCCTTCGGTCGCCTGAGGAAGAGAGTGTTTGAAGACCAGGACCTCAAACCCGGCATTAAGCTCATGGTCTACAGAGCAGTGGTGATACCTGCCCTCTTGTATGCTTCAGAGACATGGACCATGTACAGCAGGCACCTCAAAGCACTGAAGTGGTACCACCAATGCTGCCTCCGCAAGATCCTGCAAATCCATTGGCAGGATAAGCGCACCAATGTCAGTGTTCTCACTCAGGCCAACATCACCAGAATCGAAGCTTTGACCATGCTCGATCAGCTCCGATGGATGGGCCACATCGTCCGCATGCCCGATACGAGACTCCCAAAACAAGCATTCTACTCGGAACTCCGACACGGCAAGAGAGCCCCAGATGGTCAGAGAAAACGCTTCAAGGACACCTTCAAAGCCTCCTTGAAAAAGTGCAACATCCCCACCAACACCTGGGAATCCCTGGCCCAAGACCACACAAAGTGGAGAAGCATCCAGGAAGGCACCGAACACCTCGAGTCTCTTCACCGGGAGCAAGCGGAAGCCAAGCGCAAACAGCGGAAGGAGCACACATCAACCCAAGCACCCCACCCACCTATAATGATCAGTAACCTGTCATTCTGGAATGGTACACTAGGTGGTGCTGTATGTATATAAGAGTGGGCTACCCACGATGCACCAGGCTACCCACAAGGCAGCAGTCAAGATGGATGCCTCTACAGATACTGTACCTAGTCCACATGTGCTCAATAAAGTGTCTAGCAAAAGCTAGCTGTTCTTAATAAAAACGACTAGTTATTAATGAACATAACATGGTAACAGGATTGGTAAGATCTGCTGAACATTGTGCAATGCGACATGGAGAATTTGAAGCCACCAGAGCGTTTGAAACTCACAGGAAATGTTGACTACAATTGGTAGACTTTTAAACAACAATTCAAACTCTACATTGCTGCCATCGGGTACGGTACGAAGCCAGATGCAAGGAAAATAACGTTGCTGCTCACGGTTGCAGGCCCACAGGCGATAGAGCTATTTAATACATTTGTATTTAATCCAGAGGAGAACAGAGGAAAATTAGACGATGTGCTAAAGAAGTTTGATACACATTGTTCTCCCAAAAAGAATGAAACCTATGAGAGGTACATCTTCTGTTCTCGGACACAGCAGCAAAATGAGACTTTTGATAGCTTTATAACTGATCTGAAACTGAAAGTACAGACATGTAATTTCTCTGAGCTGAAAGCATCCATGATTCGTGACCAGATTGTGTTTGGTATTCATGATAAAAAAGTCAGGGAACATCTGTTGAGAGAAACTGAACTAACATTGGAAATTGCTGTGAAAATATGCCAAGCCAGCGAGCTAGCTCGAAAGCACGTGAAGACTTTCAGTGAAATCAATAATGATGCGATTGTAATGAGTGATAATGCTGCTGTCGGTGCTGTGTCCTACAAGGGGAAGAAACGTGGGCAGAACAGAAATGAAAAGCAATCGGAGGATGACATTTTTCATTGTAAACGCTGTGGTTACAAACACCAGCCAAGACAATGCCCAGCGTTTGGAAAAATGTGCACAAAGTGTAATGGAATGAATCACTTTGCCAAACAATGCTTTTCAAAAGTAAAAAACAAAGAAAGGGCAACGAGTTAATGTGATTGAGGACACTGATTTAAGTGAGACATTTTTTGTAGGAATGGTGTCATGTGACAATATAGAAAAGGATACAGAAAATGTGCAGCCCTCAGGAATAAACAATGCTGAACATAACGTCAATGCAGTAAAAGAGGACAAATGGATGATCCCACTGCAGGTAAATGGAGCATTAGTTACATTGAAACTAGACACTGGGGCAAAAGCAAACTTAATCAGTATGAGTGACATTAACAATATGAAAGAAAAGCCCAAAATACAGAAAAAGTCAGTACTACTGAAGGACTATAATGGACAGAAAATAGATAGCTTAGGTGTATGCAGACTTAAAGTGACAGTCAAAGACAAAGTGCATCATCTCATGTTTTCTGTTGTGGCTGAAGGACTTGATTCACTACTGGGTGACAAAGCTTGTGAGGACTTAGAACTGGTCAAGAGAGTCTACCGTATAAACTGTGCCATAAGTAGACCAGATGACTCGATGGATTCTGTAGTGAATAATTTCCAGGATGTGTTCAAAGGATTTGGAGTTCTACCATTCACGTACAAGATCCAGCTAAAGGAGTGGTACATGCTCCATGAAGAGTTCCAGCACCCTTGTGTAACCGGCTCAAGAATGAACTGGACAGAATGACCACACTAGGTGTCATCAGGAAAGTCGAAGAGCCAACAGACTGGGTTAACTCCATGGTATGTGTAAAGAAAAAGAACAATGATCTAAGAATATGCATGGATCCAAAGGACTTAAATGCAAACATAAAATGTGAACACTACCAGATTCCCAAGCGAGAAGAAGTCACCAGAGAAATGTCAGGTGCCAGATACTTTACAAAGCTCGATGCCTCACCAGGATTTTGGCAACTAAAACTGGATGAAGAGAGCACCAAATACTGTACCTTCAACACACCATTTGGCAGGTATTGTTTCCTCAGAATGCCTTTCGGGATAATATCTGCATCAGATATCTTTCATAGAGCGATGGAACACATAATTGAAGGTCTGGAAGGAGTTCAGGTCTATGTTGATGACATCATCATCTGGGGCTCCACACTGAAAGAACACAATGAGAGACTGACTAAAGTGCTACAGAGCATACGCCAGAATGGACTGAAGCTCAACAAAGCCAAGTGTCAGTTTGGCATCCAGCAAGTCACTTTCCTAGGAGATAATCTATCTGGTAAAGGAATAGAGCCAGATATGGAAAAAGTAAATGCCATACTCAAAATGCCCCGACCCACTGACAAAAAAGGAGCGCTACGCATCATGGGGATGATAAACTTCATTGGAAAGTTCATTCCTAACTTGTCAGCCAAGACAGCCTGTCTGCGAGACCTGCTACATAAAACAAATGAGTTCGCATGGACAGAAAGACATGAACAAGAGTGGATAAACCTCAAAACAGTGCTGACAACCACACCTGTACTCACCTTCTTTGACCCAACAAAAAGAATCAAAGTGTCAACGGATGCATCAAAAGATGGCCTAGGTGCGGTCTTGCTACAAGCAGAGGGTGAAGATTGGAAGCCTGTTGCCTATGCCTCCAGGTCTATGACTGATACTGAGTGTCGATACGCCCAGATTGAAAAGGAATGTCTCGGCTTGGTAGTTGGACTAGAAAAGTTTCATGGCTACATATATGGACTTCCCACCTTCACAGTTGAGACAGACAACAGCCCACTGGTTGCCATCTTAAAAAAGAACCTGAATGAGATGTCTCCAAGGATTCAACGACTCATGATGAAGCTGCAAAGATATGACTTTGAACTGATCTACACACCAGGCAAATACATAGTGTTAGCAGATGCACTATCCCGAGCACCCACAATGAGTCATGTGAGCTCTACTGAAGAAGACGTGGATGTTCATGTGAGTATGGTCACTGCTGCGCTGCCCGTGTCAGACACAAAATCAAAGCAAATAGCAGAAGAAACAGTAAAAGATACAGTATTACAAACAGTAATAGAGAACATTCATCATGGTTGGCCAAAAGATTCCTGTCCAAAATATTTTCACATAAGGTCAGAATTGAGTGTCGCAAGTGGACTATTACTAAAACAGAACAGAATAGTCATTCCACAGGCTCTACGTCAAGACATGCTCAAAAGGATTCATGAGGGACACCTCGGAATTGAAAAATGCAAAAGGAGAGCAAGAGGCACTGTTTATTGGCCTGGCATAAATAAGGACATTGAGAACATGATAGGCAAATGTGAGACATGTCAGAAACACCAAAACAAACAAGCAAAGGAACCAATGATAGTAGCTGACATTCCAACAGCACCATGGCAAAAGGTTGGTATGGACCTTTTTCATTTAAATGGTAAAGACTATCTAATAGTGATTGACTACTATTCTAACTACCCTGAGATGGCGCTGCTCTCAAGCACCACAGCAAGCAGTTTCATAATGCATGTGAAATCCATCTTCGCCAGACATGGAATTCCCAGGATTGCTGTTAGCGACAATGGTCCGTGCTTCAACTGTAAGGAGTGGCAACAGTTTGCAGCACATTATGACTTTCAACACATCACATCCAGTCCTTTGTATGCTCAGTCGAATGGTAAGGCAGAGAAAGGTGTTCAAGTTCTCAAGCAGCTACTGAAGAAAGCGACAGAAAGCAAGTCTGATCCTTATCTCGCCCTGCTGAGCTACCGAGCCTCACCTTTAGACTCTAGTTCTTCACCTGCTGAACTCCTAATGGACCGCAAGTTGCGTACCACACTACCCTGCTGTGCAAAATAAAAGCAGAGTAAGGAACTGAGACAGAGACTTCAACTGTTAAAGCTGAAACAGAAATCATACTATGACAAGTCATCCAAAACTCTGAAACCATTGACAAGGGATGATGTTGTCAGGATTGAAAATCCAGATGCATGGAACAGGAAAGCTACAGTTCTTGAGGAAGTAGGACCAAGGTCATACACTGTTAGAACTGAGGAAGGACAGATTCTCAGGAGGAACCGCCGTTCCCTCCTAAAAACACAAGAGACTATCGAAGAGCAAATCGATGACAATGCCGCAACTGAATCTTGTCACTCACCACCAGAACAATCTAACACAAACACACATACAGGCTCTCATGAAAACACATCAGACTTACCTGTGCTGAGAAGATCCACACGTGAAGTAAAAAAGCCTGATAGACTTAATCTTTGAGTGCAAAGAAAACTACATTGAAAATGTATTGAATGTTGAAGATGTTTATGTTGTTATGATTGATTGATATTGATACTGATTTTGTTTAACCTCAAAGAAAGGGGGATGTAATGATCAGTAACCTGTCATTCTGGAATGGTACACTAGGTGGTGCTGTATGTATATAAGACTGGGATACCCACAATGCACTAGGCTACCCACAAGGCAGCAGTCAAGATGGATGCCTCTACAGATACTGTACCTAGTCCACATGTGCTCAATAAAGTGTCTAGCAAAAGCTAGCTGTTCTTAATAAAAACGATTAGTTATTAATGAACATAACACCACCCACCCCTTCAACCACCATCTGCCCCACCTGTGACAGAGACTGTAGGTCCCGCATTGAACTCATCAGTCACCTGAGAACTCATTTTTAGTGAGGAAGCAAATCATCCTCGGTTCCAAGAGACTGTCTAAGAAGACACTTTTGAATTCTGTAATTAAAAAGAGAAAGTTCATGTAATGGATTATAGAAGTGTTTTAAAAGTCCAAGCCAACTGCAACTTTAATTGCAGTTTTAAAAACTGCCTTATTGTAACAGACACTATTATTTTATTTGAATAATTTAACAATCTGTGGGAGAAAAACATCTTGTAATTTGCATGGCTTTATAAAGGACTCAGTGAATGATTTTACACATTGTCAGCATCTGTCTAGTATAAGGCACTCTGTTGTACTAATGTAAGTGAAGCAACCTGACTAGGGGCATGGTTGTGATTCATTATTACTGTTTTTATTGTGTCTTATGAATTAAATGTCAAACAGTCTCCAGGCAGAAAAAATAATAATATACAAGACTCTGAACATCCCCTAAATGCACAGTGATTGGGAAGCTGGTGTATAGCAGGATTGAAATAGAGCTCCTAAATGTGACATGTCTACACTGGATATACTTGAGAAATGTACGAAAGTTCTGCACCATAAGGCAATGGAAGAGGCAGTTAAATATTATTTGCGGCCATAACCACACTTTGAAATATGCTTTGCGTTGCAATATAATGATCCTGTTGACTTCTATGACAGTAACACCAGCAATGAATGAGTATGCATAAAAGGGCAGATTAACAAATTTTTTTAATCAAAAAAGCAATTGAAACTGTTAATTGCCAAATAATTTGTGGAAATGACCCATGATGGCTGCAGAGTATCAATAATAATGTATGTTTGGCCTGAAGCCTGCGATCTTCCCTGTGGTTCTCGAAACAGATGTGTGTTGAAATGAAATATGTTGAAACAAAAATCTCAAATTTTATTGCAGTACAATATTTCATTTTCCGTGATAGAGCAATGTTAGGCACCAACTGTTCGGTACAGTGGAGTCATTAATGTTACTTTCTCTGCATTACATTCAGTGGCCAACATGAAAGATTGGATTTTATATAGCACTTTTCAATTGCTCAGGACACCCCAAAGTACTTTGCAGTCAATGAATTGTTTTTGAAGTATAGTCACCGTTGTTATGTAGGCAAATGCAGCAGGCGATTTCTCTTGATGAGGTCCAGTTAATTTCGGCCTTGAGGACCTCAGCTCGGCTGACACCTGAATGCAATGCTGACGGAGTGTTACATTGTCAGGGGTGCTGACTTTTGCATGAGATGTTAAACCCTCGTTGGCTCTTCACGCGCTCTGACCAACATGCTTTCCTCAAATAAAAAATAGATTACTTGGATGATTTGTTGTGTAAATATTTATTTACGTTGCTTTAACAGTACACTCCAAAAGGAAGGGTGGTGCTAGTTTTACAGCTTCTTTTTTCTTAAAATGTGTTGAACAATTTGCAGTGTGCTTTGAATCATGTTATTTTATAGGATCATGTAATTTTGGAGTTGGAATGGTTGCCAAGGATTAAATGAAGAACTTCATTTTCTGTAAGATATAAACTCAGACATGAAGTGAAAATGAACTATTCCATAAGTGCACAATACTGTCCCAGAATCTGTCTATAAACCATTATTATCCAATATTTCTGTTTTGTCTTTACAATGATGTTGCTTGGATTCTCTGGTAGCTTGAAGACAAACAACTCTTGTGAGTAATTACCTTTGCGTGTTGAAAAGGAAGGACTTAGAAATGCCATGAAGCTTGGTGATACAGAGTATAAAGTTATTTCTTTCTTCCCCAGAGTTCAGTAGAGGTCTCTTTCTATACGACAAAAATGTTTTGGATAATGAGGGAGGCCAATACACATATATAATAGCAAAATACTGCAGATGCTGGAAATCTGAAATAACAACAGAAAATGCTGGAAATACTCAGCAGGCCAGGCAGCATCCGTGGAGAGAGAAACAGAGTTAACGTTTCAGGTCTGGGACCCTTCATCAGAACTGGAAAAAGCTGGAAATGTAACAGATATTAAGCAGGTGCAGAGACGGGGCATGCGGGGGGGGGGGGTTAGGAGGGGGTTTCCAGCATTTTCTGAGGCCAATACACATTTTATTTTGCTAATTTACACAAAATGGAAAGGAGTTATAAGAATACAAAATTTTATAAAGAATGAAAGAACTTGCATTCATAGAACACCTTTCATGGCCAAAGGCAATCCCAAAACGCATGATTTAATGTGATTTTAAAAACTGCTTCGTAATTTCTTTACATTCCCACTCAATAGTTAGATAAGAGAGGTTAAATTCCATCTCTTTTTTGAAACTAGAAGCTCTTTTATCATTTAAATTAGAAAACAATGGCCAAGATTTACGATCGGAGGTTTCCAACCTGTGAAAAATCTATGCATTTAACTGGTGGCTCGGAAGGTACGGCGTCTCGCGATCCTGGGCCTCCCCGGGTCCGCGCAGGCAGAGGCCCATGTATCCCAGGGGCGCATGCGGTTTGTAAGCGCCCCCGGGATCACATGGGCCAGGTGAACCAATCAAAGAAGGGAATCCCCATTCATACTTATGGAAGTTGCGTACGTACGGAATCCCTATAAGTATGAATGAGGATCACTTAAAAATACAACGAACACATGAAATTTTTTTTTAAATTACATATTTAAAATTAATTAAAATGCCATTTAATTAAATATTTTAAACGAAAATTAATTTTTTTGGAAAAGAAATGTATATGTTTTAACAGGGCTAAAAATAAACTATTGGACAGGATTTTTAAGGTATAAATGAGTGATAAAATTTTATTTTTCTATTTTTTAAAACTCTTATGCTGGTGAAAGTACCAGGCATAAGAATTTCACAGGCATTCTGTGGGCAATTAGCGCAACCCTCCACCCGCAGAGGCCCATCTTCTGGGGATGCTTCGCATGCCTAAACCCGGAATTTGCGCAGCCCCTACGGGCGCGTACACACCTCATATGCACCCGTAGGGGTGGCAAAATACGGCCCATAGTTGCCTTGAATCTAATCAAAAGTAGTGTCTGTTTATCTATCAATCTCAATGTATTAGTATATGACATTCCTTCCAGGATTCACAGCAAAGTTGTCAGATTCACTAAAAGGTATCACAAGCCTCTAACTTTTCCTTTACTCAGTGGTAACAGATGGTGAATTTATTTGAATCCACAGGAGTCTTTTAAATTCTGGTCATCTTTCTCTATTATCATTTAATATGGTGGAATTAATTCCAACTTGATGGACAGGTAATGGTAGAAACTGTTCAAAGATGACTAATGCAGACTGTGAGGTAGAGTTTCTACTTGTGCGATCAGGAAATTGCGCCCAAAATGCACACAGGTCTTCAAGTTTCCACTGAAATTCATTTGCATAATCACAAACTTAGAATCTTCCGTGAACCAGCGCAATCGCGCAACGTAATAGAACATAATTTTTTCTTTCCAATAGTATTCCTTAATGTATTTAAAAGTGTTAACCTGGTGCAGTTTTATTAATACAGCTGACAATGGGTTTACTAGCAAAAATAAGCATTTTAACAAGGGTGTCCAGTCCTCCACCTGTGTGTAACCTGATTTAAAATCACAGAAAATGACTTAAAATTTTTTACTGAACCATTTAATAGTTTCATTGGTGTACACAAGTCAGTTTCTTACCAAATTAAAGATTTTTTTGATATGAAAAACCTTTTAAAACATGCCTACTAATGACTGTGCGCCTAAGAAAATGAGTTCAATTTGAAGAGCCTTCCCAAACCAGGGCAATCCGTGGAATTGAACAATTCTGTCCTGGGGAGTGGGGCCAGTTTTGTGGGCGGGGCCTGATCTGGGTGAATTGAATCTTGAACCAGCGTAAAAGATCGCGGAAAACACGATGTAAGTGGTCTTGGGTAAGCTCGCTTACGTTAAAAATTCCCTGATCCTTTGCACTGGTTCTGCCAATTCTGCCCAGATTGCCCTGATATAACTAGAGGAAACAAGCAGAAACTCGACCCCATAATCTTTAGGTAATGTAGCATTTCGGCTTCTTGAGGAGGCAAGGAGAAAAGTTGCAGGACCTTCGCTCGGAAAATTTAATTAAGTTAGGCAGAGTCCACGATAAGACAAATTGCCCACACTCTGTGACAAGAACAAATCAGATGGGCTAAATTAGCTCTTTTTATTCCATTCTTTTTTATACACTTGCTCTTTTTACAGCTTTGAAGACATTGCTCTCTGGTAAGCACTGCAGCAAGAAATAAATTCTCATGCCACTTGTGTGGCTATAGATAAACTACAACATCACTTTTCTGTATGCCATATGACTGCAATTTCATCTACAAAATAAGGATTTACTTGGAAAAAATGCCATACTATTTTGTTACTAGGAGATTTATGAAGGAATAGCTTTGTTCTAATAACCAAGTTAATACATATATACTTCATTAAATAACAGTATAATTTCTAATCGAGTGACCTCACCCATGTAACCCTGTTTAACCGAGGTTAATACATTACCTATTTTTAAGCTTTCATATGGTTGTCAATAGTTTGTAGTAAACAATTTGTGTAAATTCTTGAACTTTGATTTGTTTCACCAGAATGATATCTGGACAGACATCAAATTAGATTCACAACAGAACTGAATTTAGCATTCTATAGCTTTGTTCTCTCAACTAGATAATTTCCATCTTGTATGAAATCACTTTTCTAACTTCTGCTTGGCTAGATTACCTCAACAACAGAGGTTTTTCCCAGTATGATTATAAAAATTTTCACGGTTTATGATTGTTGTAATAGTAAAAATCAAGTTCTTACTATCATGGACTTTACACATTACAATAGATAAAACCCTACATCATAAGACGCCAATTATATTAGTTTCAAGTTGATTATTTGGTAATACTACAAACATATATTCATTTTACATTGAAAATAACATGCAACAATGAAGCAGAAAAGCATATTTCAGTGGGTCTACAATGAATCAACATGCTTTCATTTATTATGTAAGTTCGGAGACAAATATTGTACTATCAATCTGTAGTGAAAAGTTGTGTTTCAGTCTGTACCATATAATAAAAAGAAAAATTGCTGGAAACACTCAGCAAATCAGGCAGCATCAGTGGAGAGAGAAACAGAGTTAACGTTTCAGATCGATGACCTTTCGAAAAGGAATGTTGCCATATGAGATAATTCCCCAGGGCTCTCATCCCTCACACTATAATGAGCACATACCTTCACAAAAGAAAAAAAACAGCAGGGTTATTGTTTAGTCATTAAAGGCTATTTGGCAATAATTGTGCAGTAATCACACACAACAGTTACCAGATGCCATTATATGCTTTTATGCATATCAATTTGCATGCCACCAATGTTATTTAAGCCATCCATTGGAACATAATACAAAATGAAACAGCTTAACTATAAGGAATGGCAAATTTGACTGTTAATGAAAGTGACTTATATTACAAAAGTGATGACTGAAGCAAAACGATTAATCAGATCTCATTAAGGCATATGCCATTAGTTGTGAGTCAGGAACTTCATATTTTCACAGAAGAATTTGTTAAAAGGAAATAGGAAATTATGGGCACCAAAATCCTTTTACCTTCAGCTATTGGTATCAAAGTGCCTAAGCTAAAACTGCCCCTACAAATGATAAAACACAAAACCAACAGGTCCACAGAAAGTGGCTGCATGCATATCAAGAGTGAAGGCAACACATTATAAAATGTCTGCAGAGTAACAGCAAGGATGGAGAGGATCGTAGAATGAGATTGACAGAATCTGGAGCAAGATTTCTGGCCACTTGTCCTAGTATGTAGTTCAGAGAGACGTACAGAGAGAGCAGAAAGAATAAAACCTGACTGCAGCAGTAAGAGAAACAGGCATACTTTTCTACTTCACAACTGAGGAAAATCGCAACCACCAAATTTGCAGCATTTGTTCAATTATTTCTAAACACTGTACATTATTTCAAAAATATCAACCATAGCCAAGAATTTCCTCAGAGCTACTACTGCTGTCATTTCACTGGAGGTCCGATGGAAAACCTGTTTACACATGTAAATGGAGTTTCTGCCACACTTCCGGTAATGATATGGCAGTGAAGCAAGAGCCACTCTGAGGAACTTCATATCTATGTAATACAGGATAACATGGTATGGGTGACAGCAACATGTCACAGGCCATATAAAACAACATATTGTTTAGTCTCCATTTTTATTGCCATTCCATAGCATTTTGAAAGTAAAAATACATTTCATTTTTCCCCTATATTTTATAATATTTTAAAAAGCTCCTCAAACAATGTTGCGTTAAAATTTACATATCCAATGATTTATAATTTGATCTCTATATAGTTGATCCATTCATATCCCAAACCATGTCGATAACTTAGAAGAAAGCCCCATCACGATGTTTGACGAGGCGGGTCAAAGCAGGATGCAATTATTGCAATTCATTCATAAAAACTGTTCTTTGATTGAATCCTGGAGAATGGTAATCAATCTCAATAGTTTTATAGATAGCACTTTCCACTTGGCAGGTTTCCAAGTCTAATACAGAAGAAGCACTAACTTTTCAAATATTCCTTGTAGCAAGTGCAGAGCTAATTTTTGTCAGGCTTACTGGTAAATAATTTGATTAATTTGTATTTTAGACATTCTGGCCTAGAAATTCAGTATAGCCACTTTTGGGGCGGTAAAGTCGGGTGGGCGCTAAAGTTTGCGCCCGCCGGAAAGTGGAGGCCACTTCGCCGATATTCAGTAGCTTTGGCCAAGGAGTTTGCTCGAGCGCTAAAACTGGCGTTGCACCCCTATCTTTAGGCGCTAAGCCGGCGGTGCAGACTGATACCGCCGAGGCCGGGCGCAGCGCAGGTGCGGTCATGTTTTGATTGACAGCAGACACCCTGGCGCCGGCCAGCTCTTAAAGGGGGAAGGGTCGACTTGGTCTGCTGCCACGCCCTGGATACTGCAGCCCTCCAGCTAGGCCTAAACACTGCTGCTGGAGAGAAATAGCGCCAGCAACGATGCAGAGGGCCCATGAGCGAGCGCAGCGCTTCTCTGCCCATGATTTGAAGGTGCTGCTTAGGGGTTTGGAGAAGAGAAGAGATATCTTGTGCCCGGACAGTGGCAAGAAGGCTCCCAAGAGGCTGTACAGGAGAGCCTGGAGGGAAATCGCCCAGAGGGTCACAGCCAACAGCGATGTCCCCAGGACTGGTGACCAATGCCGGAAAAAGTTTAACGACCTCACTCAGTTGGTCAGGGTGAGTACCCTTTCCATTGTCCTCCTCATCCTTGCATGTGCACCTCACATTATGGGCAAAGGGACCTCAAAGGCCTAATGGCCAGCCCTCCTCCAGCAGCTATGGCACTGGCATGAACATCAATAGCACTTTCTGCACTTTACACACTGGCCAAGCTATTCGACCATGGGAGGCAGTGCACACAACAACAGGGCACCACACTGGCCAAGCTATTCGACCATGGGAGGCAGTGCACACAACAACAGGGCACCACACTGGCCAAGCTATTCGACCATGGGAGGCAGTGCACACAACAACAGGGCACCACACTGTACTTAGAGGCCGTCCTTTCTCTTGCAGGCCAAGCTGGCCCAGAATCTGAAGAGCCGGACTGTCACCGGGGGAGGCCATGCCTAGTTCCAGGAGCTCAGTGACCTGGAGGAGCGCGTGGGTCGACTCATGGGTGCCCGGGTGATTGGCCCCGTTGCAATTGGAGATGCCGACCCTGTGCTGGGCCCCAATGGTAAGGACATGAGCGTTTGGACCTCTCTCGTTCCCCTTGCGCTTCAGATCTACATCCTTTGCCACTGTCCGACCAATGCGCATAATGCCACCACTCATGCCTCCCTCGCTGACGCCCTGTCCTCACTCTAAAGCTACTCTTGTGCCTTCCTGCTTTCAGCTGGTGAGGAGGAGGTCCCTGAGGCTGCGAGTGTCAGTCCCTCGGAAGAGGAGGACGACGAGGAGCAAGAGGAAGGCGGCACATCGGGGGAACCCTCATCCGCGCCAGGGGATGGCAATGGAGGGGAGATGTCTTGCCTGGAGGAGAGCCAGGGGGAAGTGTTGCAGGGGGGTGTAGCTCCTGTGCCCAGTGGCGTCCAGCCACGCGGGAAGGGTCGGGCAGCACGGCTGCCTTCTCCCCAGAGGGGGGAAGTGTTGCAGGGGAGTGCAGTTGCTGGGCCCAGTGGCGTCCAGCCACGCGGGAAGGGTCGGGCAGCTCGGTGGCCTTCTCCCCAGAGGGAGAGTCTGGCCTCCAGTCCAGAGACGGTCCTCGCCCAGGAGGTGCGCCTCCTTGATCAAATGTCCGCGGACTCGGATCGTCGGCACACCGAGTTCATGGGGGTTGTGGGACGGTTGCCTGAGGCCATTGAGTCCCTGGCTCATAGTGTGGCCGATTTCGGGGCCTCACAGGCCAGGGGTTTAGAAGAACTCGCGGCAGCACAGGCCAGGGGTCACGAACAATTCGGGGCAGCACAGGCCAGGGGTCACGAAGAATTCAGGGCATCACAGGACGCGAGTCGGGCCGATTTCAGGGCAGCACAGGCAGCGAGTGCAGAGTTGATGAGTGGTGCCGTGCAGTCACTGGCTGGTCTGATGCGGGCACAGACCAGGGCAGTACGGGCACTCACTGCTGCCACACTCGCTGTGTCACGCACGCATCGCCAGGGCACCCGCCGCGCTGCTGCAGCACAGCGGTCTGGGCTTCACCAGATTGCTGCGCTTGCTGCAGTGCCAGCCCGGCCGACTGCCAGTGTCTCTGGTGACCAGCGAGCACCTGGCATCAGCCAGCTTGCCCCCATTGCTGCAGCCGCCACTGCCACTCCCCCAGCAAAGCTGCGACGAGCTGCTGGAGAGACTGATGCTGCCCAGCCACAGCTGCAGCAGTCAGCAGCCGGCCCCTCCAGGGCCGGAGCTCGTCTAGGCCGACCCCCAAGGGCATCTGCCGTCACGCATTGTGCCCCTCAGGAGCCTTCCCCCAGCCTTGCAACACCCACAGGGCCCAGGTTGAGGTGGAGCAGCAGGTCGGCCAGGGGCCGGAAAAGCCTGGACAAGGACTCGCCCTCTCGGCACACAAAGTAGAGTGTGTTGCCAAATGTTTTTTTATATGGGGGTGTTTGTGTTCTATATGGGGGGGTTTTATTTTGGTAAGGCCGAAGATGAAGGCAAATGTTTTTTTATATGGGGGTGTTTGTGTTCTATATAGGGGGGGTTTATTTTGGTAAGGCCGAAGATGAAGGCAAATGTTTTTTTATATGGGGGTGTTTGTGTTCTGTATGGGGGGGTTTGTCTTGGTAAGGCCGAGGATGAAGGCCATTTGGATGGACAAGTTTTGTTATTCCTCCCCAGGTTGTGGGAGTGAGATATGTTTTTGACTGTTTTTTGGGGGTGTTGTCTGTTTTTGGGTTTCATGTGGGAAGGGCCCTGAGTTTGTTCAATAAAGCTTTTTATTTATTCAGCTTGTCATGTGTGATGTTTCAAGTGGTTGTTGCGTTAACCGGCTGAGGGCTTGCGGAGCGGCTGCATTCAGGTGCGTTCATTGCCACAAGCCATTCCCTGACAGGGGGCCTAGAAGTGTCATTCAATAAGCCGCCGACGGACGGCCCTTGGACCTTGTGGCTCCCTCCTGGGCTGGTACTCCTCCTCCTCCTCCTCCTCCTCCTCATGGTCCTCCTGCTCGTCCTCCTGAGGTGGTGGTCCAACGTGAGGTGGCAGTGCCTGAGTCCTGCGGATAGCCAGGTTGTGCAGCATGCAGCAAACGACGACGAGCTGGGAGACTCTATCCGGCGAATACTGTAGAGATCCGCCGGAACGATCCAGGCAGCGGAACCATTGCTTGAGGACGCCAATCGTTTGCTCTATGATGTTCCTTGTGGCTTGATGGCTTTCGTTGTATGCCTCCTCAGCAGGGGTCCTGGGCGCGCGGAGCGGGGTCATGAGCCATGTACACAAAGGATAGCCTTTGTCCCCGATAAGCCATCCTCTTGGGGGAGGCTGTGCCTGGAACATGTCAGCCACAGTAGTCTGGCGCAGGATAAATGCATCGTGGCTTCTTCCTGGAAAGCGGGCATTGACAGCTAGGATGCGCTGCCTATGGTCACACACCAGCTGTACATTGAGGGAATGGTAGCCCTTCCGGTTGCAGTAATCCTCGGCATTGTCGATAGGTGCCCGCATAGCCACATGCGTGCAGTCAATGGCGCCCTGCACCATGGGGAAGTCGGCGATCCTCGCAAATCCGACTGCACGCTGCTCCTGCCTCTCTAGGGTCATGGGGAAGGAGATGAATTGGTGTCTCCTTGTGAAAAGGGCATCGGTGACCTGCCGGATGCAGCGGTGCACGGCGAACTGGGAGATGTTCGCTATGTCCCCAGCAGCGGCTTGGAAGGAGCCGCTTGCATAAAAGTTCAGAGCCACCGTGACCTTCACTTCCACCGACAGAGACGTCCTGCACATCAGCTGTGGACGCAGATCTCTGTGAAGCAGCTGGCAGATCTCTGCAACCACCTCCCTTCTGAAGCGCAGCCTCTTAACACAATGTGCGGCAGTCATGGTGAGATAGGACACCTGCTGGCGGTATTCCCTGAGTGGGTAAGGCCTACGTTGCCGACGCCTGATGGCCCCTCTGCGTATAGGCATGGCTGCCCCTCTCACACAGCGTCTGCGAGCCCTTCGCACATAATGCTGGAACTGAGGGTTGGAACCCCATGCAGCCCCCATAATATACTTGCAAACAGTGAAATCACAATGAGACAAATTTGCAAGCTCTGGCCAGAAGCCAAAAATACCTCTCCTATGTTGGCCCAATTCAGTAAGGTCTCTTCCTTGGTCTCTGTCCAGAAATCCGTAGCACTAAAGTCATTGCAGCAAAATGGCTGGCCTTTATAGTTCAGTCTAAGTGCCCTTTAATTAGCGCTCCCCGAGGCCCGCAGGGCCTCTGCTGCGTTCCACTTCACAGTTCTTAACAGCGCCATGCCCACATTGGGCGGGCGCCACTGAAGTTCCGGTTTGGGGCGCACAAACGGCGTTGCACGACGAAATGACGTCATAAGCTGCGCGTGCAGCTGAGCGCGCGCAAACACTTTGCGCCGGCGCTAAATGTCAACTGAAGTTGGGCGTAGGCGCAGATCGGTCTGCGCCCGGGCGCTAAGTGCCTAGCGCTCGAAATCTACCCCTCTTATGGCGCTAACGGCTGGCGAACGCAACTGAATTTCTAGGCCTCTGTGTGTAATTTATTAGCACTTTATTTGACGTGACTAAGAGTTGAAGGAACTTCTGTTAAAGTGACTTTATGCAAAGGAGAAAAAACAACACTAGAAATCAATAGTGCCAGGATGTGGGAAATCATTAGTTCTCCATGTTACAAGTTCCCAGTTTCTTCTCCGCCATCAAAGTGAAGTAAAGGTCAAGTACTACCTCGCGGAGATGGAAGAAAGATCAGAAGCAGAACTGCCCTGGGGGCTCTTCAGCAGCTCTTTAGATCTGATCACAGAACAGCATTAGAGAACAGAACAGAACAGAGCTCGAGGGACAAGCCATCCTCCTGGATCAAGAATAATGTTTAGCTTTGGGAAACCAGTAAAGCCAGAGATAAGTAAAGACATAATTTTAAAAGACAAAAACATTTTTTTTTTAATGCTAATGCTATGGTAGTTTTCAGGACTTCTGTCCTCCTTCAGATTACACATTTGGAGTTTTGTACCTGAAGTATCTTAAATTCCCATGGCATCTATTTAAAACTGCATCTGCAGTCAGGCGGTCCTATCAACGCAGGGATTCACTGTAGAAAATTAAGTTTCTTTTTATAGTAACTCCAATTAATGTAATTATGACTGCTGTGCTGGTTTTAATCATGCTTGGAATAATGTCATTTAATTTGAATAATAGTGTCCCTTGTTGTTGAGTTTGAGGTAGATATGCATGTTGCTGGAATATTATTTAATGTAATCCAAATTTTCTGCAGTGCTGATGACATGGCAACCCTGATTTTCTGCCATGCTTACTGCTCAGATGTTTCAAATAAAAGTACAATAGGGAATCATTTTGAACATTAATTAAAAATTTATGGGAATATATGGAATATTGGGTGAAGGCTGATTATTGGAGTTATTTCAAATGTTTTTCTAAATGCCAAAATAGTTAATTAACTGCTATGCATTTACAACACTAATACATATAAACAAAATTTCAAGATTTAAATTTGTGGATATTAAACTAATCTAACCCATCTCAGGTCGTATTTTAAAAAGAAATAGGTCACAACTACAACAACTTGTATTTATCTAGCACCTTTAACGTAGTAAAACGTCTCAAGGCGCTTCACAGGGGCATTATAAATCAAAATTTGACACCGAGCCACATAAGTAGAGATTAGGGCAAATGGCCAAAAGCTTGGTCAAAGAGGTAGGTTTTAAGGAGCATCTTACATAGGATATTAGGGCTGATGAGGTAGGTTTTAAGGAGCGTCTTAAAGGAGGAACGAAAGGTAGAGAGGCGGAGAGGTTTAGGGAGGGAATTCAAGAGCTTAGGGCCTTGGAAGGCACGGCCACCAATGGTGGAGTGGTTAAAATCGGGGATGCTCAAGAGGCCAGAATTAGAGGAGCGCAGATATCTTGGAGGGTTGTGGGGCTGGAGGAGATTACAGAGATAGGGAGGAACGAGGCCATAGAGAGATTTGAAAACAAGGGTGAGAATTTTAAAATCTTGGTAGATTGTTCAGTTATTTACTACAAAGACCCAAACTGTTGGCCCTTGATTCCTTGCAGCATCCGCTTCCAAGGCTCCTCAGAAGGATAAGTTATATGGGCTGAATGATTTCCCTTGGCTGTCCTGATCATTCTGATCTAATGTTTTAGCTGATTGTTTTTTTCATTCTGTATAATAGCACCACTATTATATTCTGGAGCTACTATTGGTATATATGCAAAGCTTGCAATAAAATTATTATTTTCAGGAACTTTAATAGTAGCAGCTTCTCAGGGCCCATGACAAACTGTTCCAAAAACAAAGGCCTAGAAATTGGGTATAGCCTCGCTTGAGGCGTTAGAACTGGCGAAGCGCTAAGTTTATAGCCAGACGAAAGTTATCGCTGCCTGGCGAGATATTGGGTTGCATCACCCCCAAAGGGTCTTGAGGCGCTAATTCAGCCGTTGCACGGTGCTCTTAAGGCGCAAAAGTTCAGGCGCTACTCAATATCGACGCGGACGGGCGCAGCGCAGGTGATCTCAATTACGGGAAACCACGAGACCTCCAGGCGCTGGCCGGCTCTTAAAGGGGTGGGTCAGTCAGCCTGAGCTTCAACACCCAACGCCCTGTAGGCCTCAGATTCGGCGCTCGCCCTTGTCTGGTGGTACAAAGTTGTTCATCATGGAGAAGGTTAGACAGAGAGCAGAGCGCTTCAGCACTGAGGCTCTGGACCACTTGGTGGCTGCAGTTGAGCGCCGTCGAGAGGTCCTGTATCCGAATAATGGCAAGAGGCCGAATCAGAAGGCTTACCGACGATCTTGGAGGGAGGTTGCTGTGAGGGTCAACTCCAGCAGCATGGTGACCAGGACCCCTGTTCAGTGCAGGAAGAAATTCAACGACCTCACACGGATCGTTAGGGTGAGTGATGGTTTAGCAATCTTCTGATTCCCTCCATCTGCAGCTGACTTCAGGCACTCTGCTGCAATGATGCCCCAATGGCCATCTGTCAGCATGCACCCATGGCCCTTTCTGGGCACACACATGGACAGATGTCTCAAGGCCTCATGTAAGGGCTCTTGCACCATGGGGGGCATGCGATGATCTCTCAAGGCCTCATGTTACAGAACTTCCCCTTCTTTCCCCTGCAGTCTAAACTGGCCATGATCCGAAAGGAGCAGCGTCGAACCGGTGGCGGACCTCCACAAGTGGTCACTCTGACGGATCTGGAGGAGAGAGTGCACCAGATACTTGGAGGACGTCTGTCTGGTCCTGTGACCACTGCATCTGCCGACCCCATTACCGACAGCGAGGGTAAGACTCTCACCTTTTTCACCTGTTGCCTTCCACTTGGTCCCCCCGCCAGCATGCATCCTCAGTGTGCAGCCATGTCAGAGCCTTGCCGCAATCTGGCATGCCTTTCAGCAAAGCTGTCCTTTTGCTAAAGCCACTCTTCCACCTCCCACTTTCAGATGAAGCAGCACCAACTCGGGCTCAACGCGCTGAAGCTGCCAGTGCCAGTGCCACCGGAGGCGAGGACCAGGAGGAATCCGGACCAGCCGTTGCAGAATCCGGGGAGCTGACACATCTACAGACTGGGGATAGTAGTCCCCTGGAGGGGAGGGGGGGGCTCTGAGGATGAACCAGTTGCCGGACCAAGCGGCATGCAGCAACGCACGGGGGATAGGCAAGTTCGGCCACCGTCTCCCCGGAGGGCAAGGCAGGTCGTGATGACTGCTGCACAGAGTGCAGATGAGGCCCGTCGCCTGGCTGAGATGAGCAAACAGGCCCGGGTCAGACACACGGAGCTGATGGCTGCAGTGGAGAAGATGCCTGAGTCAATAGATTCATTGGCTAAGAGTATGTTGGGCTTCGGGGCAACAAATGAGAGGACTCTCCAGGGCTTTGGGGCAACAATGGACAGGACTCTGCAGGTGTTCGGGGCAACAACGGACAGGTCTATCCAGGGCTTCGGGGCAACAATGGACAGGACTATCCAGGGCTTCGGCCCAACAATGGAGAGGACTGTCCACGGCTTTGAGTCGGCTATGGAAAGGGCTGTTCAGGTCTTCGGACAATCCCTGGAAAGGTCTGTGCAGGGCTTGTCCGAGGCAGTGGAGCGGTCGGCACCTGGCTTGTCCGAAGCTATGGGAAGAACTGTCCAGGCCTTCTCCGAAGCACTGGCACCTGGCACACAGGTCCTCACTGTTGCCACGCAGTCACTTGCTGGGCTCCTCCACAGCCAGATTGACGCAACACGATCTCTCACTGTAGCCACCCTCTCTGCGTCAGTTAGGATCACCCCGGGCCCTTCCAGTCCCATACAAGGCCAGCAATCAGTGGAGCATGCGATTGTGGCGGTAGAGCCGACCCGCTCCCCTCAGATAGCCAGTGTGTCGTCCGACCATGGTGCAGGTGTCCTCTCTCGGCAGGAGACCACTGCACATGCCAGCGCTGGGACGCCTGCATTGCAGCTGCCACCACCTGCAGGCCACACTGCTTCCAGCCATGGTCCCATCAAGCATCCTGCGTCCGCACCCTCCAAGCCCAGAGGTCGGCCAGGCCGTCCCTCAGGGGCTTCTGCGCTTCCAGACAGTCAGCAGGCGTCCCGCAGCCTTGAGGCCGCCACTGGGGTCCAATTACGTCGGAGCAGCAGGGAGGGAAGGGGCCGGGCGCGAAAGAGAAGTCGTTTTCCCTCAAGGGGCCAGTTGTAGAGTGAGGTGCTGAGACGTTTGTTTGTCCAAATGCAAGGACACCCTCACCTGTTGTTATATTTGCAGAAGGTTTTTTGAGTTTTGCGGCTTTGCTGAACAGTTCACAGTTATTTTGAAAGTTATGGTTTCTGTTGACATTACGTTGTTTAGCTGTAATGAAAGACTTTTGTGCCAATAAACAGAAGTTTCAATGTGGCATGGTGCATGTGATTAGTTTCAGTGATGCTGGCATTCAGAGGCCCTCAAACATCCAAAGTGCGCATGAGTTAAGACTCTCATCATTCCGCCACGGGGGTCTCGACACGAGTGCAGATGAGCCTCTGACGCATGCCCCTTTCACTTTCAGCAACCCTTCCATCTTCCTCCTCCTCTTCCTCCTCCTCCTCCTCCTCCTCCTCCTCCTCCGCCTCCTCCGCCTGCTCTTCCTCCTCCTCCTCCTCCTCCTCCTCCGCCTGCTCTTCCTCCTCCTCCTCCTCCTCCTCCTCCGCCTCCTCCTCCTCCTCCTCCGCCTGCTCTTCCTCCTCCTCCTCCGCCTGCTTTTCCTCCTCCTCCTCTTCCTCCTCCTCCGCCTCCTCCTCCTCCTCCTCTGCCTGCACTTCCTCCTCCTCCTCCTCCTCCGCCTGCTCTTCCTCCTCCTCCTCCTCCTCCGCCTCCTCCTCCGCCTGCTCTTCCTCCTCCTCCTCCTCCTCCTCATCCTCATACTCCTCCTCCTCAGCCTGCTCTGCTGGTCGTTGAGGGACAGCTGGAATTGGCTGTGTGCGTCGAATCGCCAAGTTGTGGAGCATGCCGCAGACGACGACGATGTGTCCCACTTGCTGCGGTGAGTACTGCAGGGATCCCCCCGAATCTTCCAGACATTGGAGACGCTTTTTGACAACACCAATAGTGTACTGTTTACTGTGCCTGGTCGCCTGATGGCCACTGCTGATCAGCTCTTCTGCTGGGGTGTCGGCCACACGGAGTGTTGTCATCAGCCATGGCCAGAGAGGATAGCCCTTGTCCCCAGTAAGCCAGCCTCGTCTTCGAGGCAGCCCCTCAAAAAGGTTACAAACTGAGTCAGCCGCAGGATAGAGGCATCGTGGCTGCACCCTGGGAAATGCGCGGTGACTGCCATGATGATTTGGCGGTGGTCACAGACTAGCTGCATGTTGAGGGAGTGCAACCCCTTGCGGTTGCGGAAGTCCTAAGGATGATGGCATGGCGCCCTCAAAGCCAAGTGTGTGCTGTCACTCACCCCCTGCACCATGGGGAAGTCCGCAATAGAAGCGACACCCTGCGCGCCCTCCGCCTGCTTGTGCAGGGTCCGAGGGAAGGTAATGAATTGACGCCTTTGCCTATAAAGGGCTTCTGTAACTTGCGGGATGCAACAGTGGACTGCAACCTGAGCGACAGTCGCAATGTCCCCAATGGCTGACTGAAAGGATCTGTTGGCATAAAAATGGAGGCCATCAGTCAGTTTAGCCATCACGGACAGAGAGGTTCTGCAGCGTTCACGCGGCTGCAGCTCATGACCAAACAGGTGGCACAGATCAATAACAATGTCCCTCCACAATCGGAGCCTTCCCAAACACTGCTCCTCCGACATGTCAAGGCTTGTCACCTGCTGCCTAAAGACCCTCGCAGCTTCCCGTCGGATTGGCCGACCTCCATTGGCCCTCCTCCTTCTGGCCAATCCCGGCCCTCTCTCCCGCCTTCTCTCTGCCCCTTCACAGTGTTGGGCGATGAGGCCGTCGCCCTCCAAACAAGCTCTCATTCCGATGCCAGTTGGTCAAAAGGCTTTTAGGTGTAGTGCTGCAAGTGCTTCGGACAGGTTTGAAGGATCCAAGTACTGTAAAGCTACATTCCCAGAACTCCGCTCCACATTAGCTCGCCAACTCTCTCTGGCAACGATCGCAATGAGCAGGCCAAGTGGCAGAAGAATCTGCACTAAAGCTGTCCCCTTTAAATAGCGCCCCCCTACTCTGAGAAGGGCCTGTTAGCCCTCCTTCGAACTGTCACTAATAGCGCTGGGCGCTAAGGCTCCGGGCGCCACCCAATATGCACTCAGGCGCTCCTAGAAGGCGTTGCACACTGAAATGACGTCATGAACTGCTTGCGCTCGCGGGCGCGCGCAAACACTTAGTGCAGGCGCTAAATGTATAGTCAATATCTGAGTTGTCGCTATCTTCATAGCGCCCGTCCCAACATAGGGCATCGCCCCAATTCTAGGTCTCTTTAGGCGCTCAGCGCCGGTGCTACCAACCGAATTTCTAGGCCAAAATGTTATATAAATCTTAAAGAACTGTCTTGATGATGGGTATTATATCCCTAGTAGCATGGATTTATGTTCAGAGGCAGAGAACTTCATGCAATATTTAATAAAGCATTTTAAGATTGTGATTGCCAACAACAGAATGACTATTAGATTGAGCTTCTGGAGTTGTCTGCTGAGGACACTAAAAATATCCCAACACTGGACAAACAGGGGGCTATAGGGGGGGAGGAGCTAAACACGATTAAAATCACTAAGGAGATGGTACTCGGTAAGATAATGGGACTTAAGGTGGATAAATCCCCTGGACCTGATGGCTTACATATTAGGGTCTTGAGAGAAGTAGCGGTAGGGATTGTGGATGCATTGGTGGTAATTTTCCAAAACTCCCTGGATTCAGGAAAGGTCCCAGCAGATTGGAAAACTGCTAATGTAACGCCCTTATTTAAAAAGGGAGGTAGACAAAAGGCTGGAAACTATAAACCTGTTAACCTAACATCTGTGGTTGGTAAAATGTTGGAGTCCATTATTAAGGAAGCAGTAACAGGACATTTGGATAAGCATAATTTAATCGGACAGAGTCAGCATGGTTTTATGAAGGGGAAATCATGCTTGACAAATTTGCTCGAATTCTTTGAGGACGTAACAAACAGGGTAGATAAAGGGGAGCCAGTGGATGTGGTGTATTTGGACTTCCAAAAGGCATTTGACAAGGTGCCACACAAAAGATTACTGCACAAGATAAAAAATCACGGGATTGGGGGTAATATACTGACATGGGTGGAAGATTGGCTATCTAACAGAAAGCAGAGAGTTGGGATAAATGGTTCATTCTCGGGTTGGCAATCAGTAACTAGTGGTGTTCCGCAGAGGTCAGTGCTGGGACCCCAACTCTTTACAATCTATATTAACGATTTGGAGGAGGGGACCAAGTGCAACGTATCCAAGTTTGCCGACGATGCAAAGATGGGAGGGAAAGCAGTGAGTGAGGAGGACATAAAAAACCTGCAAAAGGACATAGACAGGCTAAGTGAGTGGGCAGAAATTTGGCAGATGGAATATAATGCTGGAAAGTGTGAGGTTATGCACTTTGGCAGAAAAAATCAAAGAGCAAGTTATTATCTAAATGGAAAGAAACTGCAAAGTGCTACAGTACAAAGGGATATGGGGGTCCTGGTGCATGAAGCACAGAAGGTTAGTATGCAGGTACAGCAGGTGATCAGGAAGGCCAATGGAATCTTGGCTTTTATTGCAAGGGGGATGGAGTATAAAAGCAGGGAAGTCTTGCTTCAGTTATACAGGGTACTGGTGAGGCCACACCTGGAATACTGCATACAGTTTTGGTTTCCATATTTAAGAAAAGATATACTTGCTCTCGAGGCAGTTCAGAGAAGGTTCACTCGGTTGATTCCGGAGATAAGGGGGTTGACTTATGAGGAAAGGTTGAGTAGGTTTTGCCTCTACTCATTGGAATTCAGAAGAATGAGAGGCGATCTTATCGAAACATATAAGATTGTGAGGGGGCTTGATCGGGTGGCTGCGGGGAGGACGTTTCCACTGATGGGTGAGACTAGAACTAGGGGGCATAATCTTAGAATAAGGGGCTGCCGTTTCAAAACTGAGATGAGGAGAAACTTCTTCACTCAGAGGGTAGTAAATCTATGGAACTTGCTACCTCAGAGAGCTGTGGAAGCTGCGACATTAAATAAATTTAAAACAGAGATAGACAGTTTCCTAGCTGATAAGGGAATTAAGGGTTATGGGAAGTGGGCAGGGAAGTGGACGTGAGTCTAGGTTCGGATCAGCCATGATCCTATTGAATGGCGGAGCAGGCCCGAGGGGCCGTATGGCCTACTCCTGCTCCTACTTATGTTCTTATGTTCTTATGATAATCCATTATAAATGGGTGCCATAAAAAAACAAATATTTCATATAAGCAATCTAAGTTTTCTTTCTCTCATACTGAATTTCTTTCATACTGAATTCTTCACAACACTTTAAAACTTACTTTTGCTGAGGAAAGGCAATGGGGGAGAAATTGGGTGAGTAGCGCCACCTGTTAGCGCCTAAAGAGGCAGTCAGTGGCTGTAGCGCCACTGGCTGCGTCTCCCGCGATATTCAGTAGGGGCGCTAATGGTGGCGTTAGGCATTTGCGCTGCGCCGCCACCGATGACATCATCGGTGTGCGCAGCGCCCCATTCGTGCCCCGTTCGCAATATTTGGTAGCGAACGCCGCAGTTGCACCGCTCGCTACCCGCGCCCGGTTCACGGGGCCTTACTGTGCCGGCAGTGGCACAAGTTAAGGTGGAGGTGCGGGGCGGCCGCCTTTTCGGCAGCCGCCTGCCAGCACCTCCGTCCCCGGCCTCCTAACCACCCCCCCGCGGCAATGCCGGCTGTTTCCCGCGAGCCCGGCACTTCTCCTTGGTGCCGGGCTCATTTGCCGGCACTCGCAAGCGGAGATCGCGCTGCTGCAGGCACCTCCCCCTTAACAGTGGGAGGAAGGCCTGCAGTACCGCAGCGTGCCATGCCGCAGCGTGTGGCGCTGCAGCACGTTGCGCTGCGATATTCAGTTTCAGCGCCCTAAGAGGGATGCGGAGCGCCTCGAGCCTCGCCCCGTGTCCCTCGAGGAGCAATGAAACTGAATATCTGACGATCGCTAAAGCCTTGAATGCTGCGCTAAATCCTGCGCTCAGGCGACTTTTGCGCCACTTTGGCGCCCCAGCCCAATTTCTAGGCCCATGAGTCACAAATTGTCTCAATAGACTGCATCATCTTGCAACATATTCTTACAAGGAAAATGTTATGAGGCCTCTTGAAAGCAACAACTTGCATTTAGATAGCACCTTTAATGTAGAAATATGTCCCAAGGTGTTCACAGAATCATAAGCAAAAACAGGCTTGAGCCAAAGAAGGCAGGATTATGAGGGGTGATGGAGGTAGATTTTAAGGAGGGTCTTAAAGGAGGAGAGGCAGAGAGGTTTAGGAAGGGAATTTCAGAGTATGAGGCCTTGGTGTAAGGCGTGGCTACCAATGGTGAAGCAAAAGGAAGGTGGTTGTGCAAGTTAAGAAAAAAACGGACAGGCGTAGGGCTGGAGCAGGTTACAGAAGTAGGTAACAGCAAGGCCATAAAGGGATTTAAGCAGAAGGATCAGAATTTTAAATTTAAGTTGTTAGGGGACTGGGAGTCAATGCAAATCAGCAAGAATGGGGGTGATGGGCCCACTTTTATTAGCCTTTTTTTCATCATTTTACTTGATAATTCGCATGTTCCATAGCTTTACCTAATGCATCCAGCAAATAGTGGGAAAGAGATAGAGGAACAGATTTGTAGGCAAATTACAGAAAGATGCAAGAACTATAGTATTGTAGTAAACTGCTTATTGGAGATATTGATTTTGGAGAATCAGAGGAAGGTAGTGTTAGAGGAGTGATGTTCTTACTCAAAAATTATGCCACAAAATAATAGGGTTCATAGTGATAATGGGGGATTTCAATTATCCTAATATAGACTGGGACAGTAACAGCATAAAGAGCAAAGAGGGGGAGGAATTCCTGAAATGTATACAAGAGAACTTTCTTGACCAATGTTTTTCCAGTCCAACGAGGAAGGAAGCAGTGTAGGATCTAGTTCTGGGGAATGAAGTGGGGCAAGTGAAGCATGTTTCAGTGGCAGAGCATTTGGGGAACAGTGATCATAATATTATAAGGTTTAGAATAGTCATGGAAAAGGACAAGAAACAAACAAGTGTAAAAATATTTTGTTATCTTATTGATAACTTCACACTGGTGACATCTGTCAATGAAATAATTAAGCTAAAAGATAGTTAAAGAGCACCAAAAGAATGAAATTAATGAGCAAACGACATAGATAGGACAAGGAAGGAGGTTCTGCTGAGGGAGTTTGAGCAGCTAGGGGCCAAATTAAAAAGCAGAGCCACAAGGGTAATAATCTCTGGATTACTACCTGAGCCACGAGCGAATTTGGCTAGGACAAATAAAATTAGAGAGTTAAATGCGTGGCTCAAAGACTGGTGTGGGAGAAATGGGTTTTGCTTCCTGGGACACTGGCACCAGTACTGGGGCAGGAGGGAGCTGTTCCGTTGGGACGGGCTTCCCTTGGCCAGTGCTGGGACTAGAGTCCTGGCGGATCATATAACTAGGGCTGTAGAGAGGGCTTTAAACTAACTAGTGGGGGGGAGGTTCCTAGAGAGCAAATAATAAAAATGACAACAGAGAAGGTCATAGACTGAGGTAGCAGTGGGGAAATTAAAAACCAGAGCATGTCAGGAAGGGGCAGAAGGTATGGAGTAAAAGGTAAAGTAATAAAAAGGGCAAAAGCAGGAACTAAGTGTCACAAAACATATTTGAAAGTTCTCTATCTGAATGCACGTAGCATTCGTAACAAAATAGACGAGTTAATGGCACAAATAACTACATATGGGTATGATCTTGTGGCCATTACAGAAACATGGCTGCAGGGTGACAATGCCTGGGAATTAAACATACCAGGTTATTTAACGATCAGGAAGGACAGGCAGGAAGGAAGGGGAGGTGGGGTGGCTATGTTAATAAAGGAAGGAATCACTGTAATACAGAGAAATGATATTGGGTCAAAAGATCAGGATAATGAAACAGTTTGGGTGGAGGTAAGGAATAGTAACGGGAAAAAAACACTAGTGAGCGTAGTCTATAGGCCTCCGAACAGTGGCAACTCTGTTGGACGGAGTATCAATCAGGAAATAGTTGAGGCTTGTAATAAGGGAACATCTATAATTATGGGGGATTTTAACTATCATATTAATTGGACAAATCAAATTGGGCAGGGCTGCCTTGAGGATGAGTTCATTGAGTGTATTAGGGATGGGTTTCTTGAGCAGTATGTAACTGAACCGACCAGGGGGCAAGCAACCTTAGATCTGGTCCTGTGTAACGAGACAGGATTAATTAAAAATGTCCTAGTAAAGGATCCCCTTGGAATGAGTGATCATAGCATGGTTGAATTCCATATTCAATTAGAGGGTGAGAAGGTTGGATCTCAAACAAGCGTGCTAAGCTTGAATAAAGGAGACTATGAAGGTATGAGAGCGGAATGGAGTAGAGTGGATTGGGAAAATAGATTAAAGGGTAAGACGATACATGATCAGTGGTGTACATTTAAGGAGTTATTTTACAACTTCCAAAAAAAATATATTCCACTGAGAAGAAAAGGGTGTAAAAGAAAAGACAGCCATCCGTGGCTAAGTAAAGAAATTAAGGATAGTATTCGACTAAAAACAAGGGCATATAAGGTAGCCAAATCCAGTGGGAGGATAGAGGATTGGGAAAACTTTAAAAGACAGCAAAAAATAACAAAAAGATTGATTAAGAAAGGGAAGATAGATTATGAAAGTAAATTAGCAAAAAATATAAAAACAGATAGTAAGAGTTTTTATAGTTATATAAAAAGTAAAAGGGTGGCTAAAGTAAATGTTGGTCCCTTAGAGGATGAGACCGGGAAATTAATGGTGGGAAATATGGAGATGGCAAAAACACTGAATGAATATTTTACATCAGCCTTTATAGTAGAAGACACTAAGAATATCCCAACACTGGACAAACAGGGGGCTAAAGGGGGGGGAGGAGCTAAACACGATCAAAATCACCAAGGAAGTGGTACTCGGTAAAATAATGGGAGTCAAGGCGGATAAATCACCTGGACCTGATGGCTTACATCCTAGGGTCTTGAGGGAAGTGGCGGTAGGGATTGTGGCTGCATTGGTAATAATTTTCCAAAACTCCCTGGACTCGGCAAAGGTCCTGGCAGACTGGAAAACTGCTAATGTAACACCCTTATTTAAAAAGGGCAGTAGACAGAAGGCTGGAAACTATAGACCGGTTAGCCTAACATCTGTGGTAGGTAAAATTTTGGAGTCCATTATTAAGGAGACAGTAACAGGACATTTGGATAATCAGAATTTAATAGGACAAAGTCAGCATGGTTTTATGAAGGGGAAGTCATGCTTGACAAATTTGCTGGAGTTCTTTGAGGAAGTAACGTATAGGGTGGATAAAGGGGAACCAGTGGACGTAGTGTATTTAGACTTCCAAAAGGCATTTGACAAGGTGCCACACAAAAGATTATTGCTTAAGATAAAACATCACGGGATTGGGGGTAATATTCTGGCATGGATAGAGGGTTGGCTATCTAACAGAAGGCAGAGAGTTGGGATAAATGGTTCATTCTCAGACTGGCAATCAGTAACTAGTGGTGTTCCGCAGGGGTCAGTGCTGGGTCCCCAACTCTTTACAATCTATATTAACGATTTGGAGGAGGGGACCGAGTGTAACATATCAAAGTTTGCAGATGATACTAAGATGGGAGGGAAAGTAGTGAGGGAGGAGGACATAAAAAACCTGCAAGGGGACATCGACAGGCTAAGTAAGTGGGCAGAGATTTGGCAGATGGAAGACAATACTGGAAAGTGTGAGGTTATGCACTTTGGCAGGAAAAATCGTAGAGCAAGTTATTATCTTAATGGCAAGAAACTGGAAAGTACTGAAGTACAAAGGGATCTGGGGGTCCTGGTGCACGAAACTCAAAAGGTTAGTATGCAGGTGCAGCAAGTGATTAAGAAGGCCAATGGAATGTTGGCTTTCATTGCTAGGGGGATAGAATATAAAAATAGGGAGGTATTGCTTCAGTTGTACAAGGTATTGGTGAGACCGCACCTGGAATACTGCGTACAGTTTTGGTGTCCATACTTAAGAAAGGACATACTTGCTCTCGAGTCAGTACAAAGAAGGTTCACTCGGTTAATCCCGGGGATGAGGGGATGGACATATGAGGAGAGGTTGAGTAGATTGGGACTCTACTCATTGGAGTTCAGAAGAATGAGAGGCGATCTTATTGAAACATATAAGATTGTGAAGGGGTCGGATTGGGTGGATGCGGGGAAGATGTTCCCGATGATGAGTGAAACTAGAACTAGGGGGCATAGTCTTAGAATAAGGGGCTGCTCTTTCAAAACTGAGATGAGGAGGAACTACTTCACTCAGAGGGTGGTAGGTCCATGGAATATGCTGCCCCAAAAAGCTGTAGAAGCTACATCATTACATAAATTTAAAACAGAAATAGACAGTTTCCTAGAAGTAAAGGGAATTAAGGGTTACGGGGAGCGGGCAGGAATTTGGACATGAGCCTAGGTTCGGATCGGTCATGGCCCTGTGGGTAGCGGAGCGGGCCCAGGGGCCATGTAGCCTGATCCTGCTCCTATTTCGTGTGTCTAATTCTGTTAGATTCAGGAGATGGTTCTGTGATAGTGGATTGGCGGTTAGGATCAGATCAGCCATGATCTTATTGAATGGTGGAGCAGGCTCGAGGGGCCGATTGGCCTACTCCTGCTCCTATTTCTTATGTTCTTATGTTCTTATGTTCAAATGTCCTCTATCCGTCTGTAGGGAGTTTTTTCACTTGTCTGCATTCCTTTCACAGATGCGGCCTTATAGGAATCAACAGTCCCTGGAGTATATTTCCAACCCACGATTGGATGTTATGTTTCAGGAATTAATTAGAACTGTAACTTCTTGAATTGATGGTCAAGATATATGGGCCCTGAAATTGTGGTCGGATGCTTCACGAAGGCGAATGCCTCCTGTAATGTATATACCTTTAAGGGGGGAACTATCTTTTACAGCTCATGTATACTGCAGTACCAGCAGTGACCACACCTGTCTATAGCACTGAGTAGTAATCTGTACAGATCAGTTCAGTGTGAGCCACGTTGAGTAAACACCTGTTGTACCATTCTCCTGCATTCTGTGTCTTATTATACACGGACACAACATTGGCGACAAGGCAAGTTCGAACCTACCTGCAACTCTGCATCACCTCCCAGGGATTCGTTCCTGGAGATCAGTGGATAGGAGGTCAAGGCCAGAGACTCGGGCATCGACCACGGGCAACCGCCCAGTCATCCAGCAGAGACTTGAGAATTGCGGGTGAGGCTGTCGAGAGCCAGGCTTGGCTTTCCAGTCAAGGTGGTCCAGCGAAACGGGCTGGCAACAGGTAGTGCGCAGACCCTTCCCGGACAGCGGCGGGCTAGAGCCCGACCGAGCAGCACAGCAAAGGGCCGAGCAGCGTCGATGGGGGAGAGAGAGAGAGGGCAGAGCGCACAGGGTGCAGCCGGTGTTCAGGGGCCGAGCAGCGTCGAAGAGAGGGAGAGAGAGACGCACAGAAACCCGCGAGGCGCCGCCATTGCCACGAGGACCGCCGAGAGCTGCATTGGCAGCAGTGCAGGAGAAGTGCGCGAAACCTACAGGGTGCCGCCATTGCCACGAGAACTGCCGGGAGTGGCGTTGGCAGCAGCGGGGGAGGAAGGAAAGCGTGGGAGATGCCATTTTAAGCCAATGGAAGACGCCATTTTAAACCACACCCAAAATGCCGAAGAGTGGCAGTATCACCGCATTTGACAATGAAGTCGAAGATTGGACTACATATGTCAAACGAATAGAGGTATACTGCAAGGCAAATGAGGTGTCAGATGACAAGAAAGCATCAGTATTGTTAAATTTAATGGGTGCAAAGACGTATGGTTTATTATGAAATCTAGTAACCCCAACGAAGCCAATGGAAAAGAGTTTTGAAGACATAGTAACGATACTACAGGAACATTTAAACCCCACACCGCTGCTGATAGCAGAAAGATTCAAGTTTCACAAACGGAACCAGCATAAGGATGAAAGCAATGCTGAATATTTAACAGAACTGCGCAAACTATCGAAACACTGCCAGTTTGGAGCGGGACTGGCAGATACCTTAAGGGACAAGTTTGTGTGTGGGCTTCAAAGTGAAGGAACCCAGAAACGGCTTTTATCTGAAAAGGACCTTACGCTGGAAAAGGCTTTCAGCATTGCGGTATCATATGAAGCAGCGGCACGGAGCGCTGCAGAGATACAACAGAGACCGCAAGGATATGGCACAAACGAAATGTCATATGGAACAGAGAAGTGCTATTGCTGCGGCAGAACAACACACGACCAGAATGATTGTTGGTTCAAAGACAAAATGTGCAGACAGTGTGGAAAAGTAGGACACATAGCACGAGTCTGCAGGTCGGGAAAGAAAACCAGCAATAAGAAACTGATGTGCCTTCAATAACCACAAAACTAGAAGTTATTAACTTAAACAAGTTGGCTTTTAATCACTAAGATCAGAGCTAACATCTCAACACACTGACTGGCTCACAGGAATGAGTCATACAGATCCTGGGATCTTTATGTAAGAGAAGTCAGGGGCGGAGCCAAGAGCCAAGACCTGGAACCTTCCAGGTTAGTCAGGAAAGAGGAAGTGAAACTATACACCGTGTGGGGGAGGGTAATATACATGAGTGCAAAACGAATACAGGCAAGACAAACAGATTTCATTACATTCACCCCTTCTTTAGATTTAGTCCATCGGGGTGATGTTTCTTAAAAGTTGGTATAAGTGAGTCTGTCAGGAGGTTTTGCGGTTCTCAGTGATCGGCGCAAAGCCGGTTGGGGTGCCTCTAGAGGAGTGGATTCTGGTTCCTCTGCTGTCCGGGCCTCCGCAGTGTCTTCCAGGTTATCTGCAGTGTCCTCCAGGTTAAAGTTGGGTATTGATACCTCTGGGCGTCCTGTCTCTTTTTGGTGTAGGTCTTCCTTGGGTAGTCTCTCATCGTTCTCTCCGCTCCCCGAGGGAGCGAGGTCTTTTATGGAAACAGTGTCCTCTCGCCCGTCAGAGTATTCAATATAGGCGTACTGAGGGTTTGCATGGAGGAGCTGTACCTTTTCCACAAGGGGGTCCGTTTTATGGCCTCTCACGTGCTTCCGCAATAGTACTGTCCCCGGAGACGTCAGCCACGCGGGTAGAGATATGCCCGAGGTAGATTTCCGGGGGAAAACGAACATCTTTTCGTGAGGGGTAGCGTTAGTGGCTGTACATAACAGAGACCTTATGGAGTGGAGCACGTCTGGGAGGACTTCCTGCCAGCGGGAGGTCGGAAGGCCTTTTGACTTTAAGGCTAACGTGACAGCCTTCCAAACAGTAGCATTCTCCCTTTCCACTTGCCCATTACCCCGGGGGTTGTAGCTAGTGGTTCTGCTAGTGGCTATCCCCTTTGAGAGCAAGAACTGGCGCAGTTCGTCACTCATAAATGACGTCCCCCTATCGCTGTGTATGTAGTTCGGCATGCCAAACATGCAGAATAGATTACCGAGACACTTGATGACCGTGGCACTGGTCATGTCTAGGCAGGGAATGGCAAAGGGGAAGCGGGAATATTCATCGATGATATTGAGGAAGTATACGTTACGGTCGGCAGAGGGAAGGGGTCCCTTGAAGTCCAGACTTAGGCGCTCGAATGGCCGTGTGGCTTTGATAAGGTGTGCACGGTCAGGCCTGTAGAAACGAGGCTTGCATTCCGCACAGATGCGGCAGGCTCTGGTCATTGCCCTGACCTCCTCGATGGAGTGGGGCAGATTGCGGGACTTTATAAAATGGTATAGTTGGGTGACCCCTGGGTGACAGAGGTCGTTGTGGAGACCCTGTAATTTGTCCGTATGAATGCTGGCACACATTCCCCGCAATAGGGCGTCTGGGGGTTCATTAAGGGCTCCCGGCCTGTACATAATATCATAGTCGAACGTGGATAGTTCGATCCTCCACCTGAGTATTTTGTCATTCTTGATTTTCCCCCTTTGTTTGTTATTAAACATGAAAGCCACCGACCGCTGGTCGGTGAGCAGGGTGAAACGTTTACTGGCTAGGTAGTGTCTCCAGTGCCGCACTGCCTCCACTATAGCCTGTGCCTCCTTCTCAACAGAAGAGTGCCTGATTTCAGGTCCCTGAAGGGTTCGGGAGAAGAAGGCCACAGGTCTCCCAGCCTGATTGAGGGTCGCAGCTAAGGCAAAGTCTGACGCATCGCTTTCGACTTGAAAGGGAATGCTTTCGTCCACTGCACACAGTGCAGCCCTTTCAATGTCCTGTTTGATACTGGTGAAAGCCTCCCGAGCTTCAGCTGATAGTGGGAAGGACGTTGATTTAATGAGGGGTCGGGCCTTATCAGAGTAATTGGGCACCCATTGGGCATAATATGAAAAAAATCCCAGGCACCTTTTTAAAGCTTTGGGATTGTGTGGCAGGGGCAGTTCCTTTAGGGGGCGTAATCGGTCAGGGTCCGGTCCAATTACCCCATCTTCCACCACACAGCCGAGGATACAGAGACGGGTTGTGTTGAAGACACATTTGTCTTCGTTGTAGGTTAGATTCAGCTTTAGGGCAGTTTTTAAAAATCTCGCAAGATTTAGATCGTGGTCTTGCTGGTTGTGCCCGCAGATAGTGACATTGTCCAGATAGGGGTAGGTAGCTTGTAGTTTATTCTCGTCAACCATGCGGTCCATCTCACGTTGGAAGACCGAGACCCCATTTGTTACCCCGAAGGGCACTCTGAGAAAATGGTAGAGGCGTCCGTTCGCCTCAAAGGCGGTGTATGGGCGGTCCTCCGTTCTAATGGGGAGCTGGTGATACGCGGATTTGAGGTCGATAGTCGAGAAGACTCGGTATTGCGCAATCTGGTTGACCATTTCTGATATGCGGGGTAAAGGGTAGGCGTCCAGCTGGGTATAAATAGTAACAGTCTGGCTGTAGTCAATTACCATCCGTTTCTTTTCGTTATTTTTAACTATGACTACTTGGGCACGCCACGGACTGGTACTGCATTCAATAATGCCTTCCCGCAGGAGTCTGTCCACTTCCGCCTTGATAAAGTGTCTGTCTTCCAGGCTGTACCGTCTACTTTTGGTCGCTATGGGCCTACAGTTCGGAGCGAGATTAGCAAATAAAGAGGGCGGGCTGATTTTTAAGGTTGATAGGCCACAGACTGTGAGTGGCGGCTGGGACCCGCCATATGCTAGCGTGACACTTTCGTGGTGGCACTGGAAGTCCAGGCCCAAGATTACATTAACACAGAGTTCTGGCATCACGAGGAGTTTAAAATCCTTGTAGTCCGTGCCTTTTACAGTCAGTGTTACCACACAGTAGCGCAAAATGTCCGAAGTGTGGGGCTTAGCAGCCATAGCAATTCTGCTCCGTGTAGTGGTTACCGTTAATGAGTGCCGCCGTACCAGTCTAGGGTGGATAAAACTCTCAGTACTCCCACAGTCAATTAAACATTTCGTTAAATTCCCGTTTACCTGTATGTCCATCATGGATTTTGTCAATGGGTGTGGCCTGGATTGATCCACCGTGATCGAAGCCACTGTTGGGCCCTGGGCGGCCGTTGAGTCGGGAAAAGATGGCGGATCCCAAGATGGCGGCCCGCACGGCACGCATGAGGCGGTGACAGAGTTGGAAATCGGATTCCCCCTGCAGACTTTGCTAAAATGCCCCTTTTTCTTACATTTGAAGCATGTAGCGTCCTTCGCTGGGCATCGTTGTCTGGGGTGCTTGGCCTGGCCGCAGAAGTAGCATTTCGGGCCTCGAGACATTGCCGCTGTAGTAGGACTCCTGGGTGAACTTCTGTGTGGGGACTCCGGTGGTGTAGAGCTGGTCTGAGACCTGGATGGGGAAGATGGCTGATTCCAAGATGGCGGCCTGCTCGGCGCGCACGAGGCGGTGAGGGCCGCATGGCCGGAAGAATAAGAGTCAGAGTTTTTCTGGGCCACTTCCAGCGATCGCGCAGTGGCCACTGCCTTTTTTAAGTCCAGGACCTCCTTCTCCAGCAGTCTCTGCCGGATATAATT
The DNA here is from genome assembly GCF_052327205.1 of Somniosus microcephalus. Lineage (NCBI taxonomy): Eukaryota > Metazoa > Chordata > Chondrichthyes > Squaliformes > Somniosidae > Somniosus > Somniosus microcephalus. The sequence goes on from NC_141001.1 coordinate 85,468,388, forward strand.
TGGTTTGAGGCCCGTGATGAAGAAATCGCGAACCAATTCATCAGAGTACACGTTGGCCGTCACGGCCTTGCAGTTACAGTCCCAGACCAAGTCCTTTAGGCCCTGTAAGAAATCGTCCATTGATTCCTCAGGTCGCTGCCTGCGTGTAGCCAGCAGATATCTGGCGTACACTTCGTTTACTGGCCTCTGGTATTGGGCCTTCAGGATAGTGATGGCCTCCGTGTAAGAGGTGGCGTCCCAGATGAAGGAATAAATCCGATGACTAACGCGAGTAGTCAGTAGACTCAGTTTATCTACCTCGCTAGCGGATGAGGCCCTCGCGAAGAGTTCGAAGCATTTGAGCCAGTGTCCAAATAGATTTGATGCTTCAGCAGAATGTGGATCCAAGTCCAGATGCTTTGGTTTTAGGAGTCGATCCATCCTAGTATTCTTTAGTGATTAAAATTAGTGTGTTGAGATGTTAGCTCTGATCTTAGCGATTAAAAGCCAACTTGTTTAAGTTAATAACTTCTAGTTTTGTGGTTATTGAAGGCACATCAATTTTAATCACTAAGATCAGAGCTAACATCTCAACACACTGACTGGCTCACAGGAATGAGTCATACAGATCCTGGGATCTTTAAGTAAGAGAAGTCAGGGGCGGAGCCAAGAGCCAAGACCTGGAACCTTCCAGGTTAGTCAGGAAAGAGGAAGTGAAACTATACACCGTGTGGGGGAGGGTAATATACATGAGTGCAAAACAAATACAGGCAAGACAAACAGATTTCATTGCAGAAACCTACCAAAGAAAAGTACAAGAAGGTACATAAGATGACGGAGAATAGTTCAGACGAACAAAAGAGTGATAACGACTCCAAAAGCAGGGAATTGAGTTGTCTGAAACTACATAATGTGATCTCAACGGAGGATCACCGAACCATTTGGGTCACTCTCAAGATAGCAGGACTCCAGGTAAAGATGGAATTGGACACAGGATCAGCCCTAACAGTCATAAACCGACGGGACTACGAGCGGCTATTCTCACACATACCCTTGAGAGACGCAAAAATTATTTTGAAGACATACACGGGGCAAAAAGTCTACCCCAAAGGGAAAATAAGGGTGACCGTTATATATAACGGTAAGGAAACACCAAAACTAGACCTGTATGTATTGCAAGATGGAGGACCACCATTACTGGGACGTGAGTGGATCCGGAAAATACAACTGGATTGGCATTCCATACAGGCACTGACTGTGGCTGACAAAAAGGATGACGACGTCACACCTGGGTGACTGTCAAAGATCCTAACTGACGCGAAAGAAGTGTTCCAGCAAGGACTCGGAACACTAAAAGGCATGACAGCGATGATTAAAATTGAAGAAAACGCAAGCCCAAAATGTTTTAAGGCCAGACCGGTACCTTATGCGATCCGCCCAGCCGTCGAAGCAGAGCTGGAGAGTCTGGAACGTTCATGCGTACTGTCCAAGGTAGACTGGAGCGAGTGGGCTACATCCATCGTCCCTGTGGTGAAAAAGTCGTTGAGCAGCACACCTGGGGAACCAAGGAAGGTTCGCGTCTGTGGGGACTTTAAGGTAACAGTGAACCCGGTCCTTCACACCGTACAATATCCACTTCCGCAGATTGAAGATATTTTCGCCTCGCTATCTGGAGGGGAACGCTTCACTAAGATTGATCTGGCCCAGGCGTATCTGCAAATGGAGGTAGAAGAAGCATCAAAAAAATACCTCACAATCAACACCCATAAAGGTCTCTACCAATACAACCAGCTGGTATTCGGGGTAGCATCAGCTCCGGCTATTTGGCAGAGGGCAATGGAACAGTCCTGCAAGGGATCCCAGGGACCCAGTGTTATTTGGACGACATCCTGGTCACGGGCGAAAATGACAGTGATCACCTTGCCAACCTGCAGCAGGTGCTCACTAGATTGCAGGAATATGGGCTCCGAGCTAACTGCCCCAAATGCGAGTTTTTTAGAAAACAGATCTCGTATTGTGGCCACGTTATCAATAAAGAGGGGTTACATAAGTCCCCAGAGAAGATTGAGGCAGTAGTCAAGGCTCCAACACTGGAAAATGTGTCACAACTGAGGTCGTTCCTCGGGCTGGTAAACTACTACCATAAGCTCTTGCCAAATTTGTCTACAATACTACACCCACTGAACACCCGACTGCAAACTGGGGTGCCATGGAGGTGGAGTGATGAATGTAGACGAGCTTTCCAGAAGAGCAAAACACTAATCACATCGAAAGAGGTATTGGCCCATTACAACCCAGCATTACCAATTCGGTTGGCATGTGATGCGTCACCCTACAGCATTGGAGCGGTGCTGTCGCACAAATTCTCGGACGGCTCAGAGAGGCCAATAGCCTTTGCGTCACGATCACTAACCTCAGTCGAGCGTAACTATGCCCAGATTGACAGGGAGGCCCTCAGCCTAGTGTGGGGAGTGAAAAAGTTCAATCACTATCTGCACGGGCAGAAATTCACCTTGCTGACTGATCACCAGCCTCTTGTCTCCATTTTTAATCCGAAGAAGGGCGTTCCGGTGATGACTGCGCAACGACTACAAAGATGGTCACTTTTTCTAGGGGCGCACCACTATGAGATTTAATATAAGGGCACGAAACAGCATGGAAATGCTGATGGGCTATCACGCCTGCCACTGCCTACTGCGGAGGAAGAACCAGCAGTGGATCCTGTCGAAATATTCCATTCGACTACAGTTGAATATCTACCGGTAACTAACGCTTGTATCGAAAAGGAAACCCGAAATGACCCGACACTGTCTCGGGTATATGATTTGATGGTGAAGGGATGGCCAGCACATGGCGACTCACTGTTGCCAGCATTCTCGACAAGGAGAGAACAGCTGTCAGTGTGCCGGGGGACCTTGATGTGTGGATCCCGAGTGGTAATTCCACCCAACTTAAGGGATAGAGTGATCAATGAGCTTCATGAGGGTCATCTGGGAGGGGTAAAAATGAAAAGCCTAGCCAGGGCTTATGTGTGGTGGCCGGGAACCGATAAACAAATCGAGGACCTGACCAAGAACTGCTCAGGATGCCAGAAAGTTCAAAATGCACCACCACAGGCCCCTCTACACCCATGGGAGTGGCCCTCATCTCCATGGCAACGGGTGCATATTGATTTTGCTGGTCCATTCATGGACTCAATGTTTTTAATAGCCGTGGATGCGCACTCGAAATGGCCTGAGGCCATCAAAATATCCTCCACCACCACGGAGAAAACTATTGCAGTCCTACGGGCCACTTTTGCCAGGAATGGCTTGCCAGAACAGATTTGCTCCGACATCGGACCACAGTTTGTGTCCGAAGAGTTCCGGAGGTTCTTGAAAAATAATGGGGTAAGGCATTACACATCCGCCCCGTATCATCCAGCCACAAATGGATTGGCTGAGAGGTTCGTACAAACCTTTAAGAAGGCAATAAAGGCTATGTACAATGACAACATTCCGCTGCAGCACAAGGTGGACAATTTCCTGTTCGCCTACCGGAATGCGACACATGCAGTCACCAACCAGGCCCCAGCCATGATGTTCTTTAACCGAAGGTTAAGATCTCACCTGGATTTGTTCAGACCAAACGTACGAAGAGATGTTGAGAGTAAGCAATTCCAGCACATCCATGAGAAGCCAACAAGGAGCTTCAATGTAAGGCAACCAGTCTTGGCCCGCGACTACCAAACAGAAAAATGGCAGCCAGTAACGATATGCACACGGCAGGGCCCACTAATGTACACAGTGGACGTTGGGGAGAGCATCGTGAGACGCCATGCTGACCAGATCCTAGAGTCACAGGAACAAGTCAACCCCATGCCTCGCCCATACGTACCTGGTGATGAACCCGACGTACAAGTCGCATCTACCCCAGAAACAGTAGCATCGGAAGCTGATGAACCAACCGACGACAGGGGGCCAGAATCGCCTCCGCACCAAGAGCAAGACACTCGGGAAAGGCGCTATCCAGAAAGGATCAGGAAGCCTCCCCAAAGACTGAATATATAAATAGACTATTTTCAGCTAATGTTGCATGTTAGAAGTGTTAATTGTAATTAGTTTGATATTTAATTGTTAAATGAGTGTTATGGTATTGTTAATCTAAAAGGGGAGGAATTGTAATGTATATACCTTTAAGGGGGATCTATCTTTTACAGCTCATGTATACTGCAGTACCGGCAGTGACCACACCTGTATATAGCACTGAGTAGTAATCTGTACAGATCAGTTCAGTGTGAGCCACGTTGAGTAAACACCTGTTGTACCGTTCTCCTGCAGTCTGTGTCTTATTATACACGGACACAACACCTCCGATCCGCAAGAAAATACGCACCTACCTGGTGCCTCCGTATTTTTGGACTCTTGCAGTCCTGGGCCTGCAGGCGTACGCCTGCGTAAAGGGCCATGTATCCCAGGGGCGCATGCGGTATGCAAGCATTCATGGGATCATGTGGGGTGGCCCAACCAATCAAAAAGGGGGATTCCCATTATATTTATGGGGATTCCATTTGCGTACGGAATCCCCATAAGCAAAATAGGAATGATATAAAAAATATATTTTCACACAATCTAAATTAAAATAAATCACCACCTGTTAATTAAACATTTAAAACAACAATTTCATTTTTTGAAAAATAAATTTCAAAATTTTTAAAAATAACCTAAACTAATTTTAAAGATTTTTGAATGTTTAAATGATTTAAAAAGTGTTATTTTAATATTTATTTTCACCCCTTCACTGGTAAAAGAAGGCCCTACACCTGCTTTTACCAGGCGTAAGGATTTCATGGGCATTCGCTGGGCAGTAGTTGGGCAAGTAGCCCAACCCTGCACCAATGAATGTCCATTTCCTGCGCACACAGATGATTTATCAAGCTGAAACTATACAGATCGCAAGTTAAGGGTTTTCGCGCATAGAATGAATGATACAGCACAGAAGGAGGCTGTAATAATAATAAATAAACTTCCGGATGAAGTTATGTGCACATCACTTCCTGTGAACTGTGAACTGTGAACTCTGTGCATACATCACTTCCTGTGCATACGTCACTTCCTGTGTTTGGACTGGTATAAATACTGAACTGCTCAGTATAGTAAAAGGACTTCTCCTAGAGGCATGGTGAAGTCTGCTCTTATATATAGTATAATTATAAGTTGCTTAAAGCTTACTTTAAAGTTCCTTGATGTGTGAGACTCTTTTTTTATACATCAATTTAAGCAACTTAATATTTACACTCACAAATACTAGACCTTCGGACAAACTCGGAATTAAGGATCCAGGGAACCACCCATCATCGAAAACATCCTTAAACCTACTCGTCTGGACTTGGACCCAAACGCACCAGCAGCTGGCAGGGTATGGAAGCATTGGTACCGTACTTTTGAGAATTTTCTTGATGAATGTAAAGCGAATGCTTCTACTAAACTGAGGATACTTATCAACTATGTGACCCCGACAGTGTTTGAATATGTTGATGAATGGGATGATTACGATGAGGTGATCCAGGCACTTAAAAAGCTATATGCCAAGACCGCAAATGAGGTCTATGCTAGACATCTACTGGCCACAGCCCAACAAGGGCCAGGGGAATCGATTAACGAATTCCTTCAAGAACTTCGCAGGCTCAGTACAGATTGTAACTTTCAGGCAGCCTCGGCTGAGCTGTACCGCGAAGAAATGATTCGTGATGCTTTCATCTGTGGGATTGCCTCTCCATTTATACGCCAGCGTCTACTAGAAAGTAAAACACTTGAGCTACAAAAGGCTTTTGACCTGGTTTGTTCTCTGGATTTGGCAAAGAAAAATGCAGACCTCTATCAGCTGCCCAGATCTCGATCTGCTGCTGTAACTGCAACCAGACGATTCAAGTGGCCTCAGGTGAACCCTATCATGGAGGAATCTAATCCTGATGATAATTCTGATGAAGAAGAGGAGGATGACCCCACTTTAGCAGCCCCTTGGCAATCTAGGAATGAATGCTTCTTTTGTGGAGATTCTTTTCACCCTAGGAAATTCTGCCCTGCTCGCAATGCGATCTGCAGTCATTGCGATAAAAAGGGACACTTTGCAAAAGTTTGCCAATCAAGAGCCTCCACGAGGGCCTATCCAGCTAAGGCCTACCGAACTGCCCCAATTAGGGCCTATCAAGATGCTCCGGCTAGGACCTATCAAGCTTCCTCTCGAGCGCTCTCCCGAAGAAGCACACCTAGAGTTTCAGCCACTCTCTGTGCAACCACACCAATTACAGCTGCTTGCCCACAGAACCTGTTTCATGCAGCTACAAAAGTTTCAATTAATGGGCATACCTTAGATGCCTTAATTGACTCAGGAAGTACTGATAGTTTCATTAGAGAACAGGTTGTTGCGAAATTGAAACTACATATCTTCCCATCGGACCAGGCAATTGCGATGGCTCAGTCATCACTTAATACCAGAATCTCCGGCTTTTGTATTATTGATATGTCACTTAATGGTCGCATGTATCCCTCCACCCGACTTTCGGTGCTCAAGGACTTATGTAGTGATCTCATCTTAGGGCTGGATTTTCAAAAACAGCATAAGAAACTCACCATTGAGTTCAGCGGATCCAAACCTGGACTTACTATTTCTAATATATTGTCTAAATTACCATTTTGTGCATTATCAGCAGCTTCACTTGATGAACCCTCATTATTTGCCAGTATTCCTCCTCGATGCAAACCAGTAATAACGAAATCGCGGCGCTTTAGTCAGGAAGACCAATCTTTTATTGAGGCTGAAATCTCTCGACTTTTAGCAGAGGATATCATCGAACCATGTTCGTCGCCCTGGCGGGCTCAAGTCGTCATCGTCAAGAACCCTCTAAAACCTCACAAACAACGACTATGCATTGATTATTCGCAAACCATCAATCAATATACTGACTTGGACGCCTACCCATTGCCACGCATTGATGATATGGTTAATAAACTGGCCGAATACAAAGTGTTCTCAACTTACGATTTAAAAAGTGTCTATCATCAGGTACCCTTGAAGGTCTCAGATAAGCAGTACACGGCCTTTGAGGCTAATGGACGGCTGTACCAATTTTGTCGCCTCCCATTCGGGGTTACTAATGGAGTGGCTGTCTTCCAACGGGCAATGGATGGCCTGGTTAAGCAGGAAAACTTAAGGGGCACTTTTCACTATCTTGATAACATTACTATTGCAGGTCACGATCAACAGGAACACGACGCCAACCTCCAAAAATTTCGGGATGCCCTCCATCACCGTAACTTAACTTTGAATGAATCTAAAACTGTTGAGTCGCAACCGACCATCAACATCCTTGGCTACTGCGTAGGCAATGGTATCATTAAGCCAGACCCAGAAAGACTTCGCCCGCTCCAAGAGCTCCCGTCACCTAAGAATCCGGCTTCTTTACGTCAGGCTCTCGGTCTGTTTGCATACTACGCTAAATGGATTCCTCATTTTTCAGACAAAATCCAACCCTTGCTGCATGCTAGATCATTTCCATTGGAAACAATGGCTGTTGCAGCCTTTAACCTTCTCAAAAAAGAGTTGGAGAAAGCGGCTCTTCACTCCATCGATGAGAATCTCCCTTTCATAGTCGAATGTGATGCCTCGGAGGTGGCGATCTCGGCTACTCTAAATCAGGAAGGTCGTCCTGTAGCATTTATGTCCAGGACCTTACAAGGTGCCGAGCTACATTATCCTCCGGTTGAGAAGGAAGCCACAGCCATCATAGAGGCGGTACGGAAGTGGAACCATTTCCTAGCTCACCAGCACTTTACATTAATCACGGACCAGCGATCAGTCGCCTTCATGCTCGATAATCGAAAACGAACCAAAATTAAGAATAATAAAATACAGCTTTGGAGGATGGAACTGGCCTCTTTTGGTTACACCATTCACTATCGACCTGGCAAGGAGAATGTGGCCCCGGATAACCTCACACGAGCATTCTGCTCCACTATGTCGTCCTCTACTCTCATAGATGTCCATAATGGATTGTTTCATCCTGGCATTACGCGCATGCTACATTTCGTACGATCACGGAATCTCCCTTTTTCTACTGGAGATAGAAACATAGAAACATAGAGATAGGAACAGGAGTAGGCCATTCGGCCCTTCGAGCCTGCTCCGCCATTCAATGAGATCATGGCTGATCTTCGTCTGAGATCTTAGCTGATCTTACCAGTTCAGTACCCCGTCCCCGCCTTTTCTCCGTAACCCTTAATCCCCTTAGCCTTCAGAAATATATCCAATTCTCTCTTGAAAATATTTATTGAATTAGCCTTCACAGCCCTCTGTGGCAGGGAATTCCACAGGCTCACCACTCTTTGAGTGAAGAAATTCTTCCTCATCTCTGTTTTAAATGATTTGCCCGCTATTTTTAGACTGTGGCCCCTGGTTCTGTGCTCCCCTGCCATTGGAAACATTCTCCCTGAATTCAGCCTGTCCAGGCCTGCCATAATTTTATATGTTTCGATGAGATCCCCTCTCAATCTTCTAAACTCCAGTGAGTACAAGCCCAAACTATTCAATCTCTCCTCGTAGGTCATTCCCGCCATTCCAGGTATCAGCCTGGTGAATCGCCGCTGCACTCTTTCCATGGCAAGAACATCCTTCCGCAGATGGGGCGACCAAAACTGTACACAATACTCCAGATGCGGTCTCACCAGCACCTTGTACAGCTGTAGTAAGGTATCCCTATTCCTATACTCGAACCCCCTTGATATGAAGGCCAACATACCATTTGCCTTCTTAATCGCCTGTTGCACCTGCATGCTCTCCTTCAGTGACTGGTGCACAAGAACACCCAGGTCCCTCTGCACTTCCCCATCTCCCAATCTATTGCCATTTAGATAATAATCTACCCTCCTGTTTTTACCCCCAAAGTGGATAACCTCGCATTTATCCACATTATAGTGCATCTGCCACGTATCCGCCCATTCCCCCAACCTGTCCAAATCGCACTGTAGCCTCCTGACATCCTCATCAGAGCCCACCCCTCCTCCTAGTTTAGTGTCGTCAGCGAATTTGGAAATATTGCATCCAATTCCCTGATCCAGATCATTTATATATATTGTGAACAGCTGGGGTCCCAGGACAGATCCTTGCGGCACCCCGCTGGTCACTGCCTGCCACTCTGAAAACGAGCCGTTTATTCCAACTCTCTGTTTTCTATCCGCCAGCCAGTTCTCTATCCACATTAATACTTTGCCCCCAATCCCATGAGCCTTAATTTTGCATGATAATCTTTTGTGTGGAACCTTATCGAAGGCTTTCTGGAAGTCAAGGTACACCACATCCACTGGCTCTCCCCCATCTATTTTACCAGTTACTTCCTCAAAAAATTCCAGCAGATTAGTCAAACACGATTTACCCTTTGTAAATCCATGTTGACTCTGTCCGATCCTTTCCCCATTTGTCAAGTGCTCCGCTATTTTATCCTTAATAATGGACTCTAGCATTTTGCCCACAACCGATGTAAGGCTTACTGGTCTATAATTCCCTGCTTTCTCTCTACCCCCCTTTTTAAATATTGGGGTAACATTAGCTACCCTCCAATCCACGGGTACTGTTCCCGAGTCAATGGAGTTCCGGAAGATGATCCTTAGAGCATCTGCTATCTCCAGGGCCACCTCCTTAAGTACCCTAGGATGTAGTTTATCAGGCCCCGGGGATTTGTCGGCCTTCAGTCCCCTCAACTTACCCAACACCATATCCCTAGAGATACTAATTTCTGTCAGCTCCTCCCTCTCATTAGTCCCTATGTTTGCCGATATTCCTGGGAGGTTATTTGTGTCCTCCTTTGTGAATACAGAACCAAAGTATGAGTTTAATTGGTCTGCCATTTCCTTATTCTCCATTATATATTCTCCCGAATCGGACTGCAAGGGACCGACTTGGGATTTTACCAGTCTTTTCCTCCTGATATACCGATAAAAGCTTTTGCAGTCTGTCTTTATGTTTGCTGCAAGTTTACTTTCGTATTCTATTTTCCCCTTCCTGATTAATCCCTTTGTCCTCTTTTGCTGTATCCTGTACTGCCCCCAATCTTCCGGTCTGGTGCTTTTTTTTGCCAGTTGATATGCCCTTTTTTTTGATTTTATGCTGTCCCTAATTTCCCTCGTTATCCACGGTTGAGCCACCTTTTTAGGTTTATTTTTATGCCAAACCGGTATAAACATGTTCTGGAATTCTTCCATTCTATCTTTGAATGCTTGCCATTGTCTATCCACTGTCAATCCCCCCAGAAACACCACCCAATCAATCTTACCCAATTCCCGTCTCATACCCTCGTAATTCCCTTTATTTAAGTTCTGGACCTTAGTCTCTGATTCAATTTCCTCACTCTCCATCTCGACTGAGAGCTCGATCATATTATGATCGCTCTGACCCAAGGGGCCTCGTACAAGAAGATTGTTGATAAGTCCCTTCTCATTGCACAATACCCAGTCTAAAATGGCCTGATCTCGAGTCGGCTCCTCGACATATTGGTCCAGATAACCGTCCCGAAAACATTCCAGGAATTCCTCCTCCTCAGAATTTTTACTAATTTGGGTAGTCCAATCAATATGTAAATTAAAGTCACCCATGATGACAGCTGTGCTCTTATCGCACGCTTCTCTAATTTCCCTTTTTATGCCTTCCCTCACCTCCATATTACTATTTGGAGGCCTATATATCACACCCACTAACGTTTTCCTCCCCTTGCTATTTCTCATTTCTACCCATACAGATTCCGTTTCATCCGAGTTAATATCCTTCCTTTCCATTGCATTAATCCCCTCCTTTACCAGCAATGCTACCCCACCTCCCCTACCTTTTTGCTGATCCTTCCTAAATATTGTATATCCCTGGATGTTAAGTTCCCAGCCTTGCCCACCCTGCAGCCACGTTTCTGTAATCCCAATCAAATCATACTTGTTTACCTCTATTTCCACAACTAATTCATCCACCTTGTTCCTAATGCTTCTAGCATTAAGATACAAAGCTCAGAATGCCGGCTCTGCGCAGAATTAAAACCTCAGTTCTTCCGCCCCTCAGATGGTATGCTCATACACGCAACCCAACCGATGCAACGACTTAGCATCGATTTTAAGGGCCCAGTGCCCTCTTCAACTCGGAACACATATTTGCTCACCATGATTGATGAATATTCACGTTTTCTGTTTGCCTTCCCCTGCTCCAATATGCTGGCGTCCACAGTAATCTGCTGCCTTGAGCAGGTATTTTCTCTCTGTGGCATGGCGGCTTACATTCACTCGGATCGGGGTCCATCCTTTATGTCAAGGGAACTCAAGGACTACCTCTCAGAACGGGGAATTGCTACAAGCAAAACGACGCCATATCATCCCATCGGAAATGGGCAGGTAGAGAGGTATAACGGTATCATCTGGAATTCCGTGCATCTTGCTTTAAGATCTCGGGGCCTACCAAACCAGCAATGGGAAGCAGTGCTTCCGGATGCATTGCACGCTATACGGTCCCTTCTTTCTACAGCCACAAATACTACACCTCATGAGCGGTTCTTTGGATTCCAGCGTCGCTCATCTTATGGGACATCCCTCCCGTCATGGCTAACTACTCCTGGACCTGTACTACTCCGAAGATACGTTCGGACGTCTAAAAATGACCCTCTCGTAGACGAGGTCGAACTAACCGATGCCAACCCCACCTATGCCTACATACGATATCCCGACGGCCGAGAATCTACCGTATCATTACGGGATCTGGCTCCCTGCCCACCAGGACCAAGTGGGACATCGAGTGATGGTATTTTACCAGGAGCCTCTTGGAACCTACCGGGTACCCCTCTCCAGGATCCTGATCTGACACCAACTAGCTTGGTGCCGGTAGAACCCCGTACTCAAAGTTGCGACCCTCCCAGTACCGCGCACCAAAGTACTGATCCGCCACAGACCAGCTCTGCACCTCCCTCTGAACAGAGACAGGCCGACTCTGCACCTATTGGGGCTCGTACACGAAGCCATGATCTCCCCGACCCTTCACAGGGTAATCCAAGCCGCACAGACTCTGACCAATGGCCAACAGCATGTAAGCGGACCAGAGACCCTCTACGACGGGAATCCAAACGGGTGCGACTCTTCCTCATTCGGCGGCTGCGGAATAAAAGGAAGACCACAGCCTTCTAATCTCGCAGGAGGGAAGAATGTAATAATAATAAATAAACTTCTGGATGAAGTTATGTGCACATCACTTCCTGTGAACTGTGAACTGTGAACTCTGTGCATACATCACTTCCTGTGCATACGTCACTTCCTGTGTTTGGACTGGTATAAATACTGAACTGCTCAGTATAGTAAAAGGACTTCTCCTAGAGGCATGGTGAAGTCCTGCTCTTGTATATAGTATAATTATAAGTTGCTTAAAGCTTACTTTAAAGTTCCTTGATGTGTGAGACTCTTTTTTTATACATCAGAGGCCATTTGGCCCATCATGCCTGTGCAGGCTCTTTGAGCGAGCTCTCCAATTAGTCCCATTGCCTTGCCTTTTCCCCTTGCCTTGGCAAATTTTTCCCCTTCAAGTATATTTTTCCCTTTCAAGTATTTAATTTACCCCCATTTTTTTAACAAATTTGTCTATTTTTGTACCGATACCTTTCTCCAAGATTTACAAGACCAGAACTGAGAGGTTATAACTATCGGGAAAGACTGAACAGGCTGGAAGGCCGGGAGGTGACCTAATAAAGGTCTTTAGTATTATGATGGGGGTTCGATAGGGCAGATGTTTCCACTTATGGGGGTGTCCAAAATGGGGATCATAAATGTAAGACGGTCACTAATAAATCCAATAAGGAATTCAGGAGAAACATCTTTACCCAGAGAGCGGTGAGGATGTGGAATCTGCGACCACAGGGAGCAGTTGAGGCAAATAGCAGAGATGCATTTAAGGGGAAGCTGGATAAGTATATGAGGGAGAAAGGAATAGAAGGATGTGTTGATGGGGTGAGATGAAATAAGATGGGAGGAGGCTCGGGTGAAGCATAAACACCGGCGTGGACCAGTTGCTGGTTAGGCCACAACTGGAGTATTGCGTCCAGTTCTGGTCACCATGCTTTAGGAAGGATGTGAAGGCCCTTGACGGGGTGCAGAGGAGATTTACCAGAATGATTCCAGGGATGGGGGATCTTAGCTACAAGGACACCTTGGAGAAGCTGGATTGTTTTCATTAGAGCAAAGGAGGTTGAGGGGTGATTTGATAGAAGATAGGAGCAGGATTAGGCCATTCGGCCTCTCGAGCCTGCTCCGCCATCCGACAAGACCAAGGCCGATCATCCAAACTCAGTACCCTGTCCCTGCTTTCTCCCCATATCCCTTGATCCCCCCAGCCCTAAGAAATATATCTAACTCCCTCCCGAATATATTCAATGAATTGGCCTCAACTGCCTTCTGTGGTAATAATTGTCCCTCTGATCTTCCCTGTCTTGTTCCTCCTAAGTTCCAAATAGACCATCCTAAACAACTTCCTCTCCCTGCATCCTCAGTGATTTACTCAAGATTCATTGCACCGTCTCTTAGTCTCTTTAATTCTTATGCAGGACCTAGACTTTGTGGAATTTTGTACTCTGCAACCTTTCTTTCCTCTTATATTCTACAGGTTCTTAAATCTCCAACTTGGTGTCACCCAACCACTATTCTTGATTCACCTCATCTCTTCAACCATGCTGCTCTGGGACTTGGCTCTTTGCCCAGATTACACATGAAGCAAACACCCAGGGACATATGGACGTGGATCTTAGGTCAGTTAGAAACATCAAGGAATCGGCAAGAACGTTTTAAATATGCGCACTTGTATGCTTAAAAGATAACGATGCTGTGAAAGAAAAGAAAACACAAAATACAAGTGTACGTGTTACCACAGCTGGCCCTGCATTGCACTATTGGTGCAGTGGGATTTAGGAATTAGTGTTAGGATCAATGATTAGGGGTTAGGGTAAGTGTTAGAGGTTAGTGCTTAAGGTTAGGAATTGGGGCTAGGGTGTTAAGGCTTGGGTGTTAGGGTAAGTGTTAGTGCTTGGGGTTATAGGGTGTTAGGATTAGGGTTAAGGATAGGGGTTAATGGTTACGATTATGGTTTGGGTTAGAAACATGTGGACACCGGAACATGCGGGACACCTATGTCCGCGTCTGTGTACACAGTCATAGGCCCCGTAAAATCCGGGCCATAGCCCTGCCCATTAAGTCGACAGCAGAATGATGTCCATGTACCTCCCCAACATGTCTTCATCGGCCTGGATTGACACCTAGACATCACCTGCTTCCTTGTGAAGCTGGGTAGATGGATAGGATAGGAGCCACCATATGGTTTCAAACTTGCACTGAGACAGCTTTCTCAGGCAGATCCTTATCTCCAAGGCCTGAATAAACAAAGGAAGCTTCTCTGCTTTTACACCCTTTCACTTAGAACAGAGCTTGTTATCAACTAATTAAAGCTCTCTGACTGGAATGTCTTTTAATTATGTTTTTTGTCTAAACTGACCATTGCTTTAAGATCAGTCTTAATTAACAGTCTGATTAATCCTTTCCTTACAATATAAACTATATCTACTGCCTCCCCCATCTATATATTTTGCTACTCTCAAGAATTAACTTCAACTCTTAACTGCTGTCCAACTCCTGTCTAATGCACCAATTAACTACCAATTGAATGTGTTGCCTTGTGGCCCTTTACTTTTTAAATACAAAGCGTGGCCAGAGATTGTGGGCTGAAAAGGCAAGATAATTTCACAAAAGACTACTTATTCTTGTAATCAGACATTAACTGAAGCATATTCAGGGAGTGAGGAATAGTTACCTGCCCCTTACAGAAGACCAGTGCATGCAGAGACTATGGTTAACCAGGGATATGGCTGTTGAGTTGTGCTAGTAAATTGTGCCATTTCATACAATGAGCATGAAATGTTTGCACAGCCTTGCTTCTGCTCTTAAACTAACAGTTCTGAATTTCTATATTTAGGGCTCTTCCAGGGTATTACATGGGACCCAATATGAGTCAGCCATTCCTCCATATAGCACTGCATCCATAGTGTTCTGGACCGATGGACTATTTTATGTGCAGATAGCACCCTCTGGTGGTGGTTATGTGTTAGCAGTGTGTTTGTATGAAGCAGAGGTCATTTGACCTTTGTTCCTTTCTTCCTGTGTGAGGTCATTTGACCTTTGTTCCTTTCTTCCTGTGTGAGGTCATTTGGCCTTCGTACCTTTCTTCCTGTGTAACCCAGGAAGTAGAATCCCAGGAAGTAGAATTCCAGGAAGAACCTGGCAGTAATGGAGGATTCCATGAGGGTTTCACAATCCAATGTAATCTGATTTCATATGTTAGGCCAAGCGCAATATCTTTTCACAAAAAATTGTTCAAGTAAAGGCTTCAAACAGCAAATGGCTTCACGAAGAATTATTTTGAATAAGTGTTTAACTTGCTGGATAACTAGATAGGAGCACGTCTAGCGCGGCCAGTACACATAGGGTTAAGAATAACAACTTGTATTTACCTATCACCTTTATAGTAAACAAAACATGCCAAAGCACTTCTCAGAGACATAAGAAAAATGTGGACACCAAGCCAAAGAGGTAATATTAGGAGGGATGACCAAAGGCTTGGTTAAGGCAGTGGAATTTTAAGAAGAGGGAAGTAGAGAAATGGAGTGGTTTAAGGAGGCTAAGTGGCTGAAAGCATAGGCAATGAAGGTGGCACAAAGGGAGGAGGATGCACAAGAGGCCAGAATCAGAGGAACGGACGGAGACTTCAGGGGGAAGGAAGGTCCTCACACTGGAGGAGGCTACAAAGATAGGGAGGAGCAAAGTCATGGATGGATTTAAACATGAGACTAGGACATTTTACATTTGAGGTGTTGAGGGACTGGTAGACAATGTAGGTCAGCAAGGGCAGATATGATAAGCAAATTGATGTGGGACAGGATACAGGCAACAAAGTTTTGCATGAGCTGAAGTTTACAGAGGGTAGAGGATGGGGGACTGACCAGGAAAGCATTAGAATAATTGACAAAGATGATGGGCTGGATTTTGTCAGTGTGGGCGGGCTGGGGCGTGTCAGGTGGCAATCGCGTCAGGACCCCAACTCCTAAGTGAAGTGTTGAAAAAGTGGGATTTTCCCCTAATTGGGCAATTGATTTCCTGCGTGTGGCCGTGGCCCAATTAGTTTTTTCATACAGAAAGTCACCTTTGATGATGTCATCAGTGCTGCTGGATTTAAGGGCTGCAAGTAGCCTTGCTTCATCTGGAGACTGCAAAGGCTTTGCAAATTGTATGAAGGAATTGATTTCCCGACAATGTCCATGATCAAGCAAAAGTGTGCACCTCGCTTTGATGAGCCCTCCCTCCAAGCTCTGGTGCTCGGAGCTAGATGTAATAAGGAGGTGCTGTTCCCTTCCTCAGGGAGAAAAAAGCCACCCCAGCAGACAAAAGCTGTGTGGCTGCAAGTGGCCGAGGAGGTCAACTCCATTTCAGTGAGCCGCAGAACCTGGCTGCAGTGCAGGAAGAGGTTTCATGACCTTATCCACACAGGAAAAGTGAGTATGACTTTCCCATCACCCTCAATCTCATCCCCATCGCCTCTCCTCACCAGCACTCTGCTTTGCCAACCTCTTCCTCCACATCCCACTTGACACTTACATCCCTGCACCCTTACCCATTCCCTCTCTATGGTCACATTCACTTAACTATTTTACCATGCAGCCCTCACACACCCCTATCACTGTGATGCAATGACAACAACAACTTACAACACACAGAGAGGGTCCTTTGTCTCATTCTAAGCATCTATGCTATGGATTCACTACACTCACTCCTTCATTCTCATTCAAACTCCACTTGTCTCCCTCATTGCAGGGAAAGAGAGCTCACAATAAGAGGGAAAGACCCATAACAGGAGGAGGGCCACCCTCAGTAGCCCAGCTCATCCCCTGGGAGGAGGCGGCCCTGGAAATTGCTGGGATCGAGGACGATACCCAAGTGGGGGATGGACAGATGGGCGCATCACAGCAAGCTGGTGACAGAATAGTTTGGCATCTCTCTCATTGACATTGCATGAGTCACTAATAATGACTCTGATGCTCGAACAGATTGACTTATGATCATCTGCACTATTCAATGTGCATGTAACCTTGACCTCACATCTCTAACTCTTTCCTTTACTCCCCCACAGGACCATCGAGAGCCCCCATCCCCACTGTCCAGGAGGAACAGCCTGAGCTTCCAGACCCCTCAGAGGAAGCTGCAACGTCTGAGGGCGCAACGTCAGCAGAATTCAGCACAGCCAGCACCAACGCAGACACTCACACCTCGGTGGGACCTTCGGGAGATAGAGTAGTGTTGTCACCTGGTGAATCACAGCTCACAAGTGAGCACCAGCTGATTGTAGAGACAGGGTCAGCAGTGGAGAGTCCTCGTCTGAGGGCGCAGGACTCTGCCAGCTCGGCTCAGTTGCATGTCAACCCTGTGCCTCTAGGTCCATCCAGAAGGAGAGCAGTGCTGGAACTCCAGGTAGGTTTTGTCTCCAGGGTCGCTGCGAGTGTGGAGCGAATGGAGGAGTAGATCGCGAACATGAGCAAAGCCTTTGCGGAGGCATTGGCGCATGAACGCATCACTGCGGAAAGGATGGCAACCTCCGTGGAAAGGATGGCTACCGTAGAGGAGAGGATAGTTATGGTAGAGGAGAAGATGACTACGGTAGAGGAGAGGATGGTTACGGTCATGGAGGAGCTTAGTCGCCAGGGTATGGAAAACATGGTAATTGTTCAGACTAGAATGACATCTCTTGAGGAGCGATGGTCAGCTATTGAGCATAGAAACCAGACCTTCATGGAAGTCCTCTGGAGTAGGACTTCCAATGCAGAAACGGGTCCTCATGGCCCCCCTGAAGTACAGCAAGGTGCTGTCAAGCCACTTGTTAGCTCTGAAGTGGGGCTGACTCATGAGAGGGATGTTAGTGGCAGACAGCAAGGAAGTGGGGGCTCCTCTCCAAGCGCTCACACGACCATGCCACTGCAGAGCCCTAGATCAGAGCCCCACCAGAGTCCTCACCCAACTGAGATGGGTGTCTCAGCCCCTGCACAGCCACAGGAGCAGCACACTGTTGGCGAGCCCGCATAGGTTCACCACCTCAGAGGACAGCCGCCAAAGGTGTTGAGACAGGAGCAGCAAGAAAGTGAGCAAAGGGCCTCCACATCTGCTGAAGCCACAGGGGAAGCACCACGTAGGAGTACACATAAGAGGAAGATAAAGCACAAGTAGTCACAAGGGAGCCCGGGCGTTGGGCTGAAGATTGTCGGACAGGAGGAATGGTGGAAATGGAATGGCGGCGCGCACCGACGCAGCGGCTTTGCTTCTCCCAGTCATGGGAGCTTGCAAGATCACATTTCGTTGTTCATGTACTTGTGCAATGACAATAAAGTTGAATTATTATTGATGTTATGTATTTGGACCAACCATCATTGTCATTGTATTATAAACAGATTTGATGGCAAACTGTTGACATTGTGGCTTGTGTCATTTCGCAAATGGGACTCTCACATTGAGGGCTTAGGACGCCTTGCAATTGTCAGTATGGTGGTCAGAGTGATAGGAATCCACAGGTTCTTGTCCATTGTGGATGCTCTGGTAAGAAGGTGCGAGACAAAAGTGTTGATTGTGCAGGCTCACCAAATCTGGGCAAGATGAGTGCATCCCGGGCAGCAATTTTGTCGCATGCTGGCGCCTTCTGGCCTGTGCAGCTTCAGGTGGGTGACTAGCAGCTTGGCGCTCCTGTTGATGCCCCTGTTGTTTGTGCTGCTGTTGTTCATGGTTCTGCTGCTGCTGCGGCTGGTCTTCGTCCGAATCTGATGTCCAGGAGAAAAGGAATTAAATTGTCACCATGCCTCATGTATATGCCTCAGTTGAGGAAGTGCTCAGTCAAAGTGGGGAGAGGGGTTTCCCAGGAGGTCACACTGGAGATGGGAGTCAGGCTCCAAACTTCCACAACAATGAGTAGGCCTGCTAAAAGCTCGCCCAGACCTGAGACAACAAAGTTCTGCCACCTGCAAATGATCATCGGTGAAAACTTCTTTGTAATGGTGGAGCTGCAGCTGTTAGTAAGCAATCCACTTGTGAGGCCACCAGGATTACCTGGCGTGTTCCGGAGGAGGCGTGGAGGATGTGGGAAATGTCTAAAAATTGGAAAGGCCTCTCAAAATGGGATAATAGAGACAATTAAGGGGCTGTTAAGGGCCTTAAGGGCCTATCCCGCCTCTTGGAGGTGGGATGGAAAGGGGCTCAGAAAACACGCATTTGGGAAAATTGTTCGGAGGTGGGATGGAGGCGGGATCGGGCCCGCCCGCCATTTTTTGCGATTTTACCACCTCACATGCCTCCAATCCCACCTCCTCGGGCCTGGCAAAATTGAGCCCTTAGGTCCCCGTGGGAAATGGGTTGAGGGAGGGAGGTAGGCAATGTTATGGAGATGAAAGTAGCTTGCCTCATTCAATTTCACAGTAGACAGAAAGCCAGCAGCAGAGTTTCTATGAAATTACTAACTTTGCATGGATCCATTGTAGCCATAAGGCTCCATCACTTGAAGCTGTGCCCTACCTTAACTGTAATGCACAACTTTCCCATGGGAACTGGAAGCTGAAATGATGGTTACTGAGTGATTCCAGCTCTGCACTACAACTGTGGCTGATGATACCAGTCTGTAGCACATGCATGAGGGTAGAACAGCCATGCAATGTGCACATTGAACAGGCATTTGACTCCCACAAGCAATTACTTTGATGCCTTGACCACTCAGCAGATGTCTTACAGAATGCTTCAGAGAAAGTGTCCATGATTGTTCTGGTGTACTTCATAATATAACCATCTGTAGAAACATCAGCATGCAGAAAATTAATGAGCTTCAGCCATGAAGAGATGAGCAGGAGGAGGATACAACAGAAGATTCAGTCCCTGATGATGTGGAATTGCTTCCAGGAAGGCAACAGAAGCAGCAGCTAATCAATGCAGTCTTCCGCTGAGCTGTAACAAGGTCGAATTTCAATGTAGTACCCATGATGGTGGCCACCCACTTTCCTTTTACTTCACAGTATGGATCCTGTTCAGTAGCTTTCATGTTGTCTTTCTCCAGAGCTGATAGCGAGGTGGTTCTTTCTGACAATGGCATTATTGATTTTATGATAGCACAGTTGTAATTTTCAGATATATTGCAAATATCAGTATTTTCTGTCTTTAAGAGCCAATATTAATAGCACATCCAGCATGCTGTGTATAATATGTTATGGCTGAAAAGGAAATCAATATGCTTGTGGTTGTTGCAGGGTTAAAACAAGTGCTAAATATTTCTATGAATTGCTATGTGATGTTACCATGTATTTCCCTTTCCTCCTGTGTCACTATGGTGCCTTCTGTTTACCTGCCTGTAATTGAAGAAGAGCATACTTTTATTTCAGGCTGAAGACTAGGAGATAGAGAAGGCATGTCACCTTTATGCACAGTAAAGCAGAACTACAGGAGCTGAAGTGTTTGCCTAGGATATACTTGACGTATTTTGAGTGGTATCAGAGGATTGTGACTTTGATATTGCAGCTGCACTTGACTGCAACACAAGAGTTCCATTAGCAGAAGTGTCAATCAGAACTAAATATATTGGCACCGCTATGTATGTGTGAGGCTCATTGCTCAGAAAGTGCTTCAATATGCATCTGCCAAGATCTGTGGAGCTGGATAAGCTTCTGCAGTATCTCCCTAAGGGTCCTCTTTACTCATCCATAGATGTTAATACATTCAAAATGACTTCTTGCACTTGTTGCAACAATGCATCCCCAGTATCTGTGCAAGCAAATATTTGCTTTGTACATGGCCCTTGACAGATCCACTTTGGAACACTTTCTGAGCAATGAGCCTGATACTTTGATATCGGTGCCCGTGTAAAAGTAGTTTTGATTGTCACTTATGTTAGTGGAACTCCTATTTGGCAATCGACTACAGCTGCAGTGTCAGAGTCACAATCCTCTGATACCAGTCACGATGAATCATACAAGATCTAAGAAAGCACAGTTCTGTTTTGTGGTGAATGAAGGTAATGGCCCACGCATGCAAGCCCCTGATGTGCACTCACCCTACGCGCTGACATCTGAAGCCCGGGCCTGCTTGCATTTCCTGTCACTGGCCCGGTTCAGATGTCGGCGCGATGTGCTTACCTGATCCAGCGGCGTAGTTAGTGCGATGTGCCGGCTGGGATCAGGTGAGCACTCTGCAGCCAATCAGGGGAGGGGAAACTCATTCATGAGTTTGATAGTAAAGACTGTCAAACTCATGAAAAGTACGAGCGCCCAAAAGACTAGTTTAACTTTAATTAAAATTTTAAAAAACATCCCAATAATTAAATAAACTATAAATAACTTTAAGAAACTATTTAAAACAATTAATAAAATTTTTGAAAAAATTTTTTTTTTACGAATTCGGGTCTAAAAATAAACTTACCTTACTGTACAGTCCTTAAAAACAATGAAGCTGTGGAAAAAATGTAATAATTTTAAATAGACCACTTACCTTCAAGAATCCACTACTTACGCCTCCTTTTTTCATTTCCAAAAAGTCCAGGCCCTTGCACACGCGCAAACCTGTCAAAACGAAGGAAGTTCAACGCGTGCGCGCAGGACTCTCTTAACCCCTTAGTTCGATGGAGAGGAAATGCCGGTTTCCCGCGCATGCGCTGTGCATGCTGGAATCCGGCAATTCCTCCGGCCACACGCGTGAGTACACCGTCCGTACTCACGCGTTGGGAACGGAATTACTGCCCCAATATGTCTTCCCCATCTCCCAGCCTTCAGGCTGGAATAATTGCAGCAATACTGCCAGTCGCTCAACTTCAGAATATAATTGACGAACCCCTAAAAAACAGCTGGCCTATTTTGTTACACATGCCAGGAGGGCACTCCTGCATATCACTGAAATGTTCGGACATATTTTGCTCCATGGAACTTGGCGCCCTTTTTGCTGCTTGTATATGGTCCAGTATTCCATTAGATCTCATTCCTAGGGCTCAAACTATTAGCAGTCGGCAAGATGGCCCTCATTAATGGGCCCTCTGGAGTGCACTGAATCCATCCCTGCAATATGTGCATACCAACACTCCTTGGTGATCCATCCTTTTCCTCTGCATCTTTGAAGCCCGGTGCTAGTACTGATGTTGCTAGAGCTCAGCGCTCGTGACAATGCAAGTGCACTGGGAGCTGCTGGCGGCTAGTCCTCCTCCCTCCCAACTTCCTCATGATGTTACGCCTGTGAAGCAAACATAAGAAAGCAAAGGAATGTTGGGACTATAGGTGCCATCTTCATCCTGACACAGCATGACAGCGCTGCACTTGTGTTATTAGCATAAACTATAATGGGGACAACAGGCATCAAAGCAGCACAGACACATACCTCTTATGTGTTTTGGGTACCCCTATTTCAGGGGTTCCTATTCAAAAATCCATGTCAATCCAGGCCAGGATCCAATGCTCCCAGCATCCTCCACTCTGCCTGTCTGCACAAAGGCTTTGTAAGCCACCTTGGCCTAGTGACAAATATAAAAGTATACTGCATATAATATTGTACATACATATTTTCTCCGTCATGATCATTGTATGAAGCGTATTCAGAATGTGATATAGTCCCAATATATTTCTGATGCTAACAAAACCCTTCCAAACACTCCTCCACAGCTATTGAATCAAATCGGCAAGTTGAAAAAAAGTGCCCATGAAACATGACATTGATTTGGAAAAATACTTTGCAACAAGTTGTAATATTTATCCAGTTTATTAGCCAATTTCAAGCATACTGTTAACATATGTATTGTTCTGAGAAACATGTTTCCTGCACAGCTGAAAGAGCACAAGGCATCTACACACAAGGAAGGTAGAATCAGTGCAATGTTACAAATGTGTTATTTCATTTACCATGTGAAAACACTTATATTATATGGTTTGTCTTTTATGATATAAGCTGCAGTCATTTTTGCCTCATAGGAGTATATAGCATTCTGCTTTGACTGTAGCAGTAGGCACAAAAGATTATACTAACCCCTAAACAAGGACTTACTCGCCATTTACAAGACAAAATACTGAGGTAACGTACATTACTCCAACTTTGTGATTCTTTTTGACTCTAGGTTTGTTCTCAGTCCTTGGAGATATGTAGGGTGTTTGAGACAGAGATCATTCAGTGGACCACCTACTGCCACGTCTGCCTGTGTCGAGCTTTACTGATGGTGAAGCCAGGGACACCGACGTGATATCAGTGAATTTCAACAACTACATTCACCAGTTTAAAATGTGCACGATCCATAAATTGTGCTTTTCTCTGCCTTCTTATAGCTACAGCATTAAGACATCTCCTCATAACAGCTCAATATACACTGACTGTCACTTTATCCCAGAACAGCTCAATATACACTGACTGTCACTTTGGCCTCGATATTAACTCTGAGGTGGGGAGTGTGCGAGGGTGTGCAATAGCTGAGGACGTTAACTGATTTGCTTGAGGGGCCAGGGGGAAGCACTTCCTCTCCTGGCCCACAAGGAGTGCTGGAAAGGCACTTAGCTGTTCCATGCAGCAGTCTTTATCTGCCTTTAGCTGCTGGGTTTCCCAAAGCCCGGGAAACCCGGCTGGCCAGCATTAAAGCTGGAACAGAGAAAAAAGTCTGAGGCATTAAAATATTGAAATACGTGACCCGCCTTCTGGGAGCGGGTTGGTTGCCTGCCCACATCTCGCCTCCGTTAAAACCGGAAGTCGGCGGGTTCAAGGCAGGTTGGGTTTAGGTTTGAGATTTTTTACATTTTTACTTCCCACCCAGCCCAAACCTATCAATTTGGGGGGGTTAAGATTCCCACCTTTATCCCAGAATGGCTCAGTACACACCGACTGTCACTTTATCCCAGAACAGCTCCGTACACACTGACTGTCACTTTATCGCACATTTGCCAATCAATTTGTTTTTTAAACAGACTGAAAGTGAGCAGGCTCCCCATTGGCTCAGTTTTGGTCACTAACAAGAGGGGCAATGTGCGCTAAGTAATGGCTCAATGAAAATGATTATAAATTCCACTCTCCTGCAAAGGATGGAGTATTTTTCAAGTATTAATCACCATTAATGACACTGAGGGGAGAAATAGCCACTTGATCTGAAACCAAACCAAGTAAGCCTGGTAATTTTTAGTGGAAATCCATCTCTTTTTATTGCCTCTCAAATCAGTTCTGGGTTTTATTACAGCTCAACTAAGCCAATTTTTGTTTGATTTCCAGCCAAGATCTGCAAATATTCATAACTGCTCTTTGGTTCTATCAACTGCCTTAATGCGTTTAAGAGCTGATGTATGGTCTTGGCACAATCAACAATGGCTTTTGTCACGGTGACAGATCTGCTTGACCCAGTCTTTGAAGGGATTTAGCTTTGGTTGACATCCAATAAAGCCTTCAGTTTTTTTTTTGCTTGAATTGTATCATTTAAAAGCTCACAAACAGTCTTTAATTATTGGTTTAAGCTGAGGGTCCGTTATGCAAGTCAAAAGTGGGCTTTTCCAGAAAATCAGTTTTTCTTCAAGTCGCTGATATGTGGAAAAGAGAATTTAGCTTCCCACACAGCGCGAACTGACTCCCATCTAATGCCGCGAAGTTGTTTTTTTTATTGTTTAGAGAAACTTCATGCATTCCGAATATCAAAATAAAGAGAATTGGAAGCCCATCACAAAGCAAACCTACACTGTGTTGACTCTGCGCATCACATTTCTCCTCTGTTCAAGGCAAATATATTCAGACATAATATTTAGACATTCTGTGGCAATGGAAACTTTGGCTTGCATCCGTTTTGTGGCATAGGTCTGGATCATAAATATGACAGATCTCTTGATGTTTGTACTGCCTTGTGGATACACACTAAAGGCAAGTATCTTTTAAATGATTCATTAGTACAAAAACAGAAAACTGCTGGCTTATTGCTTGCAATGGGCCCAGAATTTCTTGGAGGTTTGTGCCATTGGTTTGGCATATCTGTAGTGTTGGGTTCATTTTACACCGTAAAATTCCCACAAAATCATGGTGTAAATGAGTTACGGCATTATTGACGCCGCAGCATAATTGCCTAGGACCTTTGCTCTGCTCCACCAATACTCTCGCATAAACCACGAAAATTAATTAGCACAGATCTGACCCCAGTCAAGTCAATGACGATTGCGAATTTCCTGGATTTATGCCAGTTTTCTTGCTGTCAACCACTTAGACTGAAAAATAACAGCGCAGGTAAATGTATTTAAGTTTATGAGTTCAAAATCATTGATTAAAGTAAAATAAACTTGCTTTTTCTTGATATTTTTAATTCTTGGCTAAAACACTTCTTCTTTGTCATTATGTTTCAGGTTTAGTGTATGTTGTGTGCATTATGTAGGGCACTGAAGTGCCTTTACAGGCCACTGATGAAAGTGAGAGTGAGTGAGAAATTGTTTTAGTCCCAAATGCAGGCCCAAAATGGTTGGTGCGCTTGTGGCAGAAGCTGGAGGCCTGAGACTCATTCGAAAAATTGGATTGCTGACATCACCTGAACAATTCTGGCGAACTACAGGCACCTGTCGGACATCCTGAGGTAGTTTGCCAGCTTCCTCTGGCCCAAGTAGGCCTGGCAGCAATGCCGGCAGTGGCCCTCAGGTAATTATTGGGAGGAGGGAAGATGGGGAAGTACTGGTCGGCAGCAGCCCACTGCAGTGTTGTGAAGATAGAAAGAGCAGTTCTGCAACTCTTGGCTCCACATTAACGAAAGTTAAAAAGAAAAAATTGGCTTTATGTTGCCAGCCTCCGGCAGCCTCTTTGAGGACCATTGGTTAGGTCGCAGAAGGAACCGGAATAACTGAGTGGAGCATGCCGGCACATGCCAGCCGCTCCGTTTCTGGCCCCGTTGGAGAGGGGCCTTTAAAAAGGCATTTAGGCCCTTCATTAGAATAAGCAAGGGGTCTTAATGCCTGTTTAAGATGGCTGACAGGGACGTCTGAATATCACCCGAGCCAATATGGCATTGGATGTAGTTCAGGTGCCCTATTGGCGCAGAAAATAGCCCCGCGAAATTGTACCTTTTTACTCCCGATTCTCACCCAAGAAACAGACGAGACAAAGTCCAATTACTCCTCCTGCCCCATTTGTTTACTCAGTGATTAAAAATGCGCCTGCAGTGTAATGTGCTGATTCATGAGGCAAATAGAATGTTTTGGTGCACTGGCAGAATCAAGAATAAGTCCGAAACGTTACATGAACTCTAAGTTAAAAGAAATAGAAATGATGGCTTCAATCATCCGGCAAAATATTGAGGAAATCAGCAGAGACAAATGATTCCTTCTGGATTGCTGCTGTGAGAATACTGATGAGCTGATCTGAAAATGTGCCTTTCTCAGCAAAGCAGCAGTTTCTTGCAGAAATAACTTTGGACTGCCTGGTGCCTATGATTGCTTTGGCAAAGGTTTGAAAGACACCATGGCATTAACGCTAAGCACATTCCTCACCTTTATACAACAGGGTATAGTTAGTGTTCCAATTATCGCCAGTCGGTATATGCTGTATTGAATTTCCATTTGCAGTACTGAAAAATTTCCCTTGATATTCATAGGAGGAAGGAAAAAATAAATCACATGCCCTGTAATAAAAAGATCAAATACAATATGGGGCTTTGTTTGACAGTAATTTCCATATAAATATATAAACAAGTAGGTTGAAATCACATTGCACAATATTTATACCATGCATGTTCCTATGAAATTCCTGTGTCCACTGTTTAATGGATAAAAGAATGCATACAAACATATTAACATGTTCATTATTAATATTGCACAGCACAAATTCAACACAAAAATATCAGATAGGCATTATTCAATAATATGTTTTCTAGGTTATCATGTATTAAAGCATAATAATGCTAAACAGAGAACCTCACTGTAGTCCATAGAGGATTTATTTCTGTGTATTTCAGTTGTCAGTGTACCACGCAATCCACCAGCAACTAAAAGGTGACATCTTATAAAAGCTACAGCATCTGCAATGGGTGCAAGCAAAGGAGATGCAAGTTCTGTAATGACAAGCTACTAAAGCCAAATTTCTAATCACTTTTCTACACTGGCCGTGCATATTAGGAAATTGCAAGTTTGCTGCCTTTAATTTTCCATCCAGTTAGATGGAAAATATTGGGCAATGCACCCGTGATTTCCTAATATGAGCAGGAGATGGGCAAACCTCCCCACTTCAGTATGAAATCAGAATATCGGCCCTGTTATGCTTTGTTTTTCACTCTGACACTAATTTAACTTATTACCTGAACAGTAAAGTCAGTTTTGAGGTAAAGTTGAACACATTCACTAAAATGAATCTTGCCTTTTTTGGTTACAGGTTCATGTTGCTTAAAATGCTACAGAAGATGTGACTTATTACTTGTCATGATACCACACTAAATTTGGTGCAAAATCAAATCTTGATATTGAGGGCAAGTTTGTAATGGGGAGCTAACTAAGGTCAATGTGAAATCAATGCCTCTCAGTATGTTAAAGAAAATTATATTCCTGGGTCAATTCCCACATAAAGGTTTATTGAGACGAATGCATCATTTTACAACATTTTCACTCATCCGCCCAGTGCTCTGGACCATCTATCATTGTAGGATGAGTTTCATCATCTCTTAGTAGCGCCAAAGTAGAAGATCAAAGTTTTTTTCCCACGTTGTGAAGCTGCAAAGCTAAATTGGCACCTGGAAATGCTGACAAGTTTGTGATCTGTTGTGTAAGCCAGTTCTTAAGCTGGGAAGGAGACTAGCGAGGAGATGAGGAGTTATACGGCAGAAAAGGAAGCAAGACTTTGACAACATCTGCGCATATGGTAGTCCTATTATTGCGATCACTCACTGTGC
The DNA here is from genome assembly GCF_052327205.1 of Somniosus microcephalus. NCBI lineage: Eukaryota > Metazoa > Chordata > Chondrichthyes > Squaliformes > Somniosidae > Somniosus > Somniosus microcephalus. The sequence goes on from NC_141001.1 coordinate 85,496,330, forward strand.
CAACTAAGAATGTGAATGGTTTTCATCAAAATAAAGTTACAAACACAAAGTATAAATAATAAGAACGTTGATAAAGTACAGCATAATGAGGTTAAGAAAAAACATCAAGAAAAAGAAACCTAGTTGTTCTGATCAAGAGCACAATGTTTTCAGATTTAATATGGCTGTTCTTGATAAGAGAATTGGTTGAGGTGTATATTACTGGTTACCCAACTATTTTGCCCCCATTCTGATTCAACAGTTTGTGCTCATCTGCATGTAAATTCATGCATAGTGACATGAGCAGCTGTACTAATTAGAAATAACATAAAAGCAGTAAGAAAAAGGGGCATGACTAACAGAAGGATAGAAACAGAATCCATATGGATTGAAATAAAAGATAAGAAGGGATTGCTCACACTAATAAGGGTATACTACAGACCACCTAATATATGAAAAGAGGTGGAGGAAGAAATATGTAAGCAAATATGGGAAATGAGTAAAGGACATAGAATAATAATCATGGAAGATTTTAGCTACCCCCAAATAAACTGGGAGGAAGAGGTAGTGAAAGTGATACAGGGAATGGAGTTTTTACAATGTGTGTAGGACTCCTTTCTTAACCAGTATGTAAAAAGTCTGTGTATTGATTTGTATGTGGGTTCAATGACGACACATTCATGAAAGAGAATGACTTTTTATCCAAAGTATGTTCAACTCAGTTAACAGCATTACAGGAGACACCATCTTAGAGATCCATCTAAAACAAAACTGAAACTAAACTAAAGCTGCCTCTCTCACATGCCCTCTGCTGGTCAGGCATAAATAATCAATACATGCAATTATGCTGGTAAGGCATCATAATCGAACAGGCAAATACCATCACTATTTGCTGATATCATTACATCTCCCTTTCTTAAAACAAAAGTATTTTACTTTTATCTAACAACATGTTTTCTTTGTATTAATCTGCATTTTAACTGTAACACTTAATGAACTTACATTATCATTATCATTATCAAGGTTTTTTAACCTTGCTTTGTGTGTTCACATGAAATATGTAAATACACTATAACTTGAAGAAAGAATAAGATAACATTACTTCCTTCTATAACAAGAGTCCTTAAATTTGCTCAATGAGTCTCTCAGGAGGCTTCACGGCCTAGAAATTCAGTTGGCACCGCGCCAGGGCTTTAGCGCTGGAAAGTTAGCGCTGGCGCTAAGTCCCCCTGCGCACGCCAAAAATTCAGTAGCGCCGCGCCCAAACGGCTGCCGGCGCTACTGAAGGGTGTTTGCGCCTGAAAATGGGCGCTACCTGCTGCATTGCAGCGCTATTCCGGCGCTGCGGCGCCCGATGCGGTGCGGCAGGCTCGGGAAGTGCAGGCCTCCTCCTTCAGTTAAGGAGGAGCTGCCGGCACCCGCCCGCTGGCCGGTAAAATCTTCACAAAAATGAGCCCGGCACCTCGGGGAAGTGCCGGGCTCGCAGCCCAGAAGCATCTGTTCCGCGGGGGGGGGTGGAGGAGTCCGGGGAGGGAGGTGCGGGCAGGCGGCCGGCGGGAAAGCGGCCGGCCGCCGCGCGACCTTAATGCGCCGGCGCAAACTCCTGTAAGACTCGGTTGCCAGAGTCTTAGTTGCGGCTGCCACGGGCGAGGCGGCCGCAACTCAATTTCGGCGCTGGGGCCCGTCACCACGGCAACCGGGACGCTGCGCACACCGATGACGTCATCGGTGCCGGCGCAGCGCAACCGGTCTACCGCCGATGGTAGGGCCCCAGGGAATTTCTGAACCGGCTGTAAGTCCAGCGCAATGACCTCTAGCGCCGCAAAATGGGCGCAAAGCCCACTCAATTTCTAGGCCCACGTGTCTTGAGGATTTTCTGATTGATTGTCCTTGAATCTGAGTTGTTGCCTCAGATGATGATTTCTCAGCTGTGTGATCAGGTTGTTCAACAGTATCAGTCTTTTGACCTGCTGTGTGATCAGGTTGTTCAACAGTATCAGTCTTTTGACCTGCTGTGGCTGGTCCCATGAGAAGATCTCGACGATTTATTCGCAGAGCAGCACCCTCATCTGTCTGAATGGTATATGATCTTGGTTGAACTTCACTCAGGACAGTTCCCTTCTGAGTCCATATGTTTGTTTTGTCTTTGAACCTTACTTGGTCACCAGTGTGGAGTTCAGGTAGATTTTGTGTTCCTCTGTCATAGTAGTACTTTTGCTTTTCTTTCTGTTGTTCTTTGAACTTCCTCACTTTCTCCCCCTCTTTTGTTTTCAGGAGGTTCTCCGGGATGGGTAGGTTTGAGGGGGGCCAATATCGGGTCCAGTCTACTGGCTAATAAAAATTTGTCTAGGCTCTCTGCACTTCTTAAAGGAGAGCTGCTTTGTTGCAGAAGCACCTCATTGTCACTATAGATGCAGTCGTGTCGCAACAGGGAAGAGAAAGGGCACAGCGCTTCTCTGCTGCAGCACTGGAGGCCTTGGTCCAGGGGATACACAGAAGAAGTGAAGTCTTCTACCCGCAGGGGGGGCTGCGGGCCTTCCAGACAGAACACGTGAAGGCAGTGGGAGGAGATAGCCCAAGCTGTCAGTGTCACGAATGTTGCCACCAGGACCTGGATCCAGTGCCGTAAGAGGTTTAATGACCTCATACAAGTGGTCAAGGTGAGTGACGTAAGAAAACTACTAGGCACTTAGTCTGAGTATTAAACAAGGCTTTAATCAACTGTTTTTCAACATGGAGATCTAGTTCTGTCCTTCACTAGTTCCTGTTAAAGAATGTCCTGAGCAAGCTGGGCCCATGCCCGAGTATTTGTACTCTCCCTGGACAGCGCCACCAGCAGGCCGCCCAGTATTATTTCATAAGTCATTTCCACATGAATGACTGATTCATGTCAGTGAGTAAATGCATCTTCAAATGCCATATCCCACCAACTGCATCACTAGCCTCACACTGTGCTCAATGCACCACATCCCCATCACTCACCTACCATCAATCTCTAGCAATCACGACTCATACCTCGCAATCATAGCTTCACCTCACCCTCACACACTTACCACTGCTGCAAGCCTCACACCCACATCTCACACCTTGCACACACTGCCAGATATTCAGGAATGACAGGCACAACACCCAAAGACATTGCACCACACTCACTGACACACTTCCCTTTCTCTTGCAGGCCAAGGTGGCTCACAACCGCTGTGAGCAGCAGCAGACAGGCGGGGGTGAAGCACGTCTGCACAACCTTACTGGGCTGGAGGAGACGATGCTCGAGATAATTGGAGGGGCCGTCACTGAGGCCGTGATGAGCAGCGAGATTGAAAGCATTGCTGATGACGATATGCTCATATCTAATCCTTCTAACATCCCACTTCCCCCTCATCCCACAATCTCTTCTCACTTACAAGCTGCTGATGGTGTAAGCATGCACATCTTGCTTTCCCCTCTCCCCTTCCCTCACCACAACCCGACCCTCGTGCGTTTCTCCTTTCAGATACCCAAGTGCTGCCAGCAGCCCAGCCGGTCCCTAACCAAATAGAGGAGGAGAGTGATGGAGAAAAAGAGGAAACATCACTCGATCTGACACTCACAGGCTCAGAAAATGGTACAGCGTGAACTTTAGAGGGTTGTATAGAGGCGGGAACATGGTGAACCACCGTGTATTGATTTCTTTGTGGGTTCAATGACGAGACATTTATGAAAGAGAATGAGTTTTAATCTAAAGTCTGTTCAACTCTTTATACAGCTTTACAGGAGACACGATGCTTGTGTTGCATCTAGAACGAAACTGAAACTAAACTCCTCTGCCTTGCTTGTCTTGGTCACATGCCCTCTGCTGGTCAGGCACAAGCAATCAATCAGGCAATTGTGCTAGTAAGACATGATAATCAAACAGGCAAATAACATCACTATTTGCTGATATCATTACATCTCCTTTTCTTAAAACAAAAGTATTTTACTTTTAACTAACAACACGTTTTCTTTGCATTAATCTGCATTTTAACTGTAACACTTAATGAACTTACATTATCATTATCATGATCAAGGTTTTTTAACCTTGCTTTGTGTGTTCACATGAAATATGTCAATACACTAGAACTTGAAGAAAGAATAAGATAACATTACTTCCTTCTATAACAATAGTCCTTAAATTTGCTCAATGAGTCTCTCAGGAGGCTTCACGTGTCTTGAGGATTTTCTGATTGATTGTCCTTGAATCTGAGTTGTTGCCTCAGATGATGTGTTCTCAGCTGTGTGATCAGGTTGTTCAACAGTATCAGTCTCTTGACCTGCTGTGGCACGTCCCATGAGAAGATCTCGATGATTTCTTCTCAGAACAGCACCCTCATCTGTCTGAATGGTGTATGATCTTGGTTGAACTTCACTCAGGACAGTTCCCTTCTAAGTCCATGTGTTTGTTTTGTCTTTCAACCTTACTTGGTCACCAGTGTGGAGTTCAGGTAGGTTTTGTGTTCCTCTGTCATAATAGTACTTTTGCTTTTCTTTCTGTTGTTCTTTGAACTTCCTCACTTTCTCCCCTTCTTTTGTTTTCAGGAGGTTCTCCGGGGTGGGTAGGTTTGACCTTAGCCGACGTCCCATCAGGAGTTGGGCTGGTGACATACCACACTCGAGCGGCGTTGTGCGGTATACAAGCATACTCTGGTAGAAGTCAGTTCCACTGTCTTTTGCCTTGTACATCAGTCTTTTCACTGTCTGGACCGATTTTTCCACTACTCCATTGGACTGTGGAAAGTGAGGACTTGACGTTGTGTGGACAAAGTCCCACTCTTTGGCAAAGTGTCGGAAACTTGCATTGTAAAACTGGGGTCCGTTGTCTGTGAAGACCTCGCTTGCCACGCCATGTCTGGAGAATATGGCTTTCATACATGTTATCACAGCATCTGCAGTGGTGGTGTGCAGTCTACAAACCTCTGGATACAGGGAGTAATAGTCTGTGACTACAAGATAGTCCTTCCCTTGACATACGAATAGGTCAGCGCCTACCTTCTGGTAAGGTCTGTCTGGCGCTGGGTGTGGCTTTAGTGGTTCTGCAGGATTGCTTGCTTGATATTTCAGGCATATTGTGCAGTTAGACACCTCATTTGTCACATCTTGGTTGATTCGTGGCCAGTACATCACCTCTCGTGCTCTTTTCTTACACTTTTCGATTCCCAGATGTCCTCCATGGATCCTTTTTAGCATCTCTCTTCTCAGACTCTTTGGGATAACTATTTTACTTCCTTTGTAGATGATGTCTTCGACCACTGATAGTTCCGCCCTGCAGTTCCAGTACTCTGCCATGTCAGGTGAGCAGTCTTGCTTCATGTTGGGCCATCCATCCAAGATGCTTTTCCTCAGTCGTCTCATTGTTTCATCTTTGTTTGTCTCAGTCTTTATGAGCTCCATTTTTGCATCTGCTATGGGCAGTGCACTTGTGATCATGTCCACGTAGGCGTTCACTTTTTCATCCATTTTGGTGTTTGCGGGCTCTCTTGGGTCAACAGCTCTGGACAACGTGTCTGCTGTATACATCAGCTTACCCGGTGTGTACGCAACATTCAGTGTATAGCGTTGCAGCCTGATCATCATTCTTTGTATTCTAAGCAGACAGCTATTTAGTGGCTTTTGGAACAATGCAATCAAGGGCTTATGGTCAGTCTCTACACTGATTGCTTGTCCTGCCACAAACTGGTGAAATCTTTCACAGGCGTATGTGATGCTGAGCAGCTCCTTTTCTATTTGAGCATATCGCGTCTCCGCGTCTGTCATTGAGCGCGATGCATATGCAATAGGTTGCCAGTAGTCATATTTTTGCAGAAGAACGGCACCGAGCCCACTCTGTGATGCATCTGATGATATCTTGATGGGTCTCGCTGGGTCATAAAAACTCAGAACTGGTTCCTCTGTGAGCAGTTTTTTTAGATCGCTCCATGACTTCTCATGCTCATGATTCCATTCCCATTCTATGTTCTTTTCAGTTAGTCTTCTCAGTGGCGCCATCTTTTCTGAGAGGTTGGATATGAATTTACCCATGTAGTTGATCATTCCATTAAACCTCTGCACGTCCTTTTTGCATTGTGGCTTTGGCATATTCTCAATGGCGGACACCTTTCTGGGATCTGGTCTGATGCCCTCACCGCTAAGGATATCTCCCACGAATGTCAGTTCTGTCACCCCGAGCTGGCATTTCTCTCTATTCAGCTTCAGGTTTGTTTTCCTTGTTGCTTCCAGCACTTTTTTCAGTCTCTCGTCATGCTCAGTTCTCGTGGTTCCCCATACTATGATGTCATCCATTGATGTATCAACTCCCTCCAGGTGCTCAAAGATCATATGGATAGTTTTGTGATACACTTCAGGAGCTGAGGCAATGCCAAATGGTAACCTTAGGAATTTGTATCTGCCAAATGGACTGTTGAACGTGCACAGTCTTGAACTTGCTTCGTCCAGTTTCAGCTGCCAAAATCCTGATGATGCATCTAACTTGCTGAAATACTTTGCATTTGCAAACTGTGACATGATTTCCTCACGTGTAGGAAGTTTGAAGTGCTCTCTCTTTATTGCTCTGTTTAGATCTCTTGGATCCAGGCAAATTCTGAGCTTTCCATTCGTTTTGTCCACAACAACGAGGGAACTCACCCACTCAGTTGGCTCATCTATCTTCTGAATCACGTTCAGGCTTTCCATCCTGTCCAACTCTGCCTTCAGTTGCTTTTGAAGAGCAAACGGAACTTTTCTGCATGGATGTATGACCGTTGGCATACTTTTATCTACTCTGATCGTGTGTTCTCCTGGAAGGCAGCCTAGACCCTGAAATAGGTCATTGTACTCTTTCATGAGTTCATCATAGACTGTCTCTCCTTCGCTTTCCACAACGAGGACTCTCTTTACCAGGTTCAGTCTCTCACACGCTATTAAACCTCGTATGGCTTGCACATCCTTTGGCACCACGATTAATGCCAGCGTGTGCTCTCTGTCCTTGTGTGTTACTTTGACAATGCATCTTCCTTTCACTGGTATATCAGTACCTGAGCATCCTGTCACTTTCACTTTTATTCCATGTATCTTTGGTCTGGGTCTAATTTTCTTAAAATCAGTCTCTGATATCACATTAACTTGTGCTCCAGTATCCAATTTAAATGGAATGTGTATGTCATTCACTTTTAGTGTCAACATCCAGTCTCTTTTTTCTTTTTTGTTTTCAGACACAACATCTACATAGAACTCCTCTATCTCGCTTTCATCTACTGCATGGACCTTGCTTTGTTGCGCTTGGTTCTTACAGCAACGGGCATAATGGTTGTTTTTGTTGCAACTATTGCATGTTTTACCATATGCTGGACACTTTCTTGGGGGATGCTGTGTACCGCATCGACTACATGACTTTCGATTGCCCCTTTCATTTTTGTTCACTGGCCACGCCTCTTTTTTCACATTGGCGCTCTTTTTGTTAAACGGTTTGTGTCCGTTCTTTCTCACTGCATCCACGTTGCAGCTGTCACTGAACAGCTCCTTTGCCTGCAACTTCACAGTCTCTGTAGCCCTACACAGTGCTATGGCTTTTCCCAGGTCTAGATTTTGCTCTCTTAGCAGTCTTTCCCTTAGACCATTATCTGGAATACCACACACCAGTCTGTCTTTTATCAGCGAGTCTGTCAGTCCCCCAAATTCACACGTTTTGCTTCAGTTTCTCAGTTCAGTCACATACTGATCAATAGTTTCTCCCATTTTCTGTACACATGTGAAAAATCTGTGCCTCTCAAACGTCACGGTACGTTTAGGTATGCAGTAGGCCTCAAACTGTTCCATTATTTTATGCAGTTTCATTTTGTCTACATCAGCAGCGAATGTGAAGTTATTATGCACTTCCAGCGCTTCATCACCCACGACATGTAAGAACACTGACGCTTTCATTTTATCACTTTTCTCATCAGCTCCGATTGCTGATAAATACAACTCCAAACGTTGTTCAAACCTCCTCCAACTTTCAGCCACATTACCTGTCAACTGAAGCTTCGCCGGTGGGAGTAAACCTTCCATTTTTTCACTTCATTAGCTATTCTTCAAAGGTAAGTAACGATGTTCTCTTTTGGCTTGCTAATATGTGGAGAGCTGATTTAACTTCAGACTTTTCCTTTTCATCTCTTTCAATCACTTCTGACACCATGTATTGATTTGTATGTGGGTTCAATGACGACACATTCATGAAAGAGAATGACTTTTTATCTAAAGTATGTTCAACTCAGTTAACAGCATTACAGGAGACACCATCTTAGAGATCCATCTAAAACGAAACTGAAACTAAACTAAAACTGCCTCTCTCACATGCCCTCTGCTGGTCAGGCATATATAACCAATACATGCAATTATGCTGGTAAGGCATCATATTCAAACAGGCAAATACCATCACTATTTGCTGATATCATTACAGTCTGTAGTGTCCGTGTGTTGATAGAGACACTGAAGACAGGAGTTGGTTCATAGGTGTTTACTAAGCAAAGTCTGGGGGTGGGTTCTAACGGATATACACAATATACAGGCTTATATAGCCCGAGTGGCCATTACCGGCATTACAGCACACCTGGGGCTCTTAAATTATAAGAAAAATAATATACACATTGCTGTAGTTAATTAATTATAAGTCAGTCTCTCAGGAGGCTTCCTGACTCGGTCCGGATAACGCCTCGGGGGTGCAGTAGTTTCTGGTGGTGTAGTAGGTTCTTTTGGCAAGGCTGATTCAGCTTGAATGCCAGTGTCGGGATCATCGTGTTCCAGTATCACCGGATCGGAGGTAGATATGGGTATCTCTACTTCATCGTTAGACGTATAGAGTTGTGGTGTAGGTTGTCCCTTTTCGGATGACTCTATGATTTGGTCAGCATGGCGCCTTATTATGCTTTCTCCGATGTCCACGGTATACATCAGTGGTCCTAGTCGTGTGCAGATAGTTCCAGGCTGCCATTTCTCGGTACGGTAGTCCCGGGCCAAAACTTGTTGACCTATCTGGAAGGTTCCAGTTGGCCTTTCATTCATGCCTTGAAACTGCCGGTTCTCCACGTCCCTTCTGATGTTGGGCTTGACCAAATCCAGCCGGCATCTTAGTTTTCTATTGAAGAATATCATGGCGGGAGTTTGGTTGGTAACCATATGTGTTGCATTCCTGTATGCGAATAAGAAGTTATCCACCTTGTGCTGAAGTTTTATGTCTTCATTACCCATGGTCTTTATGGCCTTCTTGAAGGTCTGGACAAACCTTTCAGCCAATCCATTGGTGGCGGGATGGTATGGGGCGGACGTGTAGTGCTTAACCCCATTTTTTTTAAGAACTTTCTGAATTCTTCGGACACAAATTGCGGTCCATTATCACAACATATCTGTTCCGGCAGCCCATTCCTGGCAAATATGGTCCTTAATACTGTGATGGTTTTTTCCGTGGTGGTGGAGGACATCTTTATTACCTCCGGCCACTTGGAGTGTGCATCAACCGCAATTAAGAACATTGAGTCCATAAATGGACCAGCAAAGTCGATGTGCACCCTTTGCCAGGGAGATGAGGGCCACTCCCATGGATGTAGAGGGGCTTGTGGTGGAGCGTTTTGGAACTTCTGGCATACTAGGCAGCTCTTGGTCATTTCTTCGATGTCTCCATCGATACCTGGCCACCATACAAACGCCCTAGCTAGGTTCTTCATTTTCATTCCACCCAGGTGCCCCTCGTGAAGCTCCTTTAGCACTTTATCCTGGAGTTTGGGTGGAATCACCACTCTGGATCCACACATCAAGGTTCCTCGGCACACTGACAGCTGTTCTCTTCTTTGCGAGAATGCTGGCAACAGTGGTTCGCCATGTGCTGGCCATCCCTTCACTGTTAAATCGTAGACCCGTGAGAGAGTCGGGTCATTTCTCATCTCCCTTTCAATGGCAGAATTTGTTACTGGTAGACATTCCACTATGGTAGAGTGGAACATCTCCACTGGGTCTACTGTAGGTGCCTCTTCTACCGTTGGCAACGGTTGGCGCGATAAACCGTCAGCATTCCCATGCTGTTTTGATCCTTTGTATTCTATGTTGTATTGGTGTGCCCCTAGAAAAAGGGACCACCTCTGTAGCCTTTGCGCTGTCATAATGGGAACACACTTTTTAGGGTTGAATATGGAGATGAGGGGTTGATGGTCAGTCAACAAGGTAAATTTTTGTCCGTGTAGGTAATGGTTGAATTTTTTCACTCCCCATACCAGGCTGAGTGCTTCCCTGTCGATTTGGGCATAGTTACGCTCAGCTGAATTTAATGAGCATGACGCAAAAGCTATCGGCCGTTCTGAGCCATCAGGGAATTTATGGGATAATACTGCTCCTATGCCATAAGGGGATGCATCGCACACCAGTCTGATTGGCAGTGATGGGTTGTAATGAGCCAAAACTTCTTCGGATGTGATTAAGTCTTTGCATTTATGGAAGGCACGTTTACAGTCTTCGTTCCATTTCCAAATCACTCCTGTTTGTAGCAGTTCATTAAGAGGGTGTAGAAGAGTTGATAAGTTCGGTAAAAATTTATGATAGTAATTTATTAATCCCAGGAACGACCTTAATTGTGAAACATTTTCAGGTGCTGGGGCTTTTATGACCGCTTCAATTTTTTCAGGTGACTTATGCAACCCTTTCTTATTAATTATGTGGCCACAATATGATATTTGATTTTGGAAAAATTCGCACTTGGGGCGATTTGCTCGTAGGCCCCGTTCTCTCAGCCTAGTGAGCACCTGCTCCAAATTGGCAAGGTGCTCGTTGTCGTTTTCTCCTGTTACAAGGATGTCATCTAGGTAGCATTGAGTCCCCAGAATCCCTTGCAGGACTTGCTCCATAGCTCTTTGCCAGATAGCTGGAGCTGATACTACTCCAAAAACCAGTCGATTGTACTGGTACAGGCCTTTGTGTGTGTTTATCGTGAGATACTTTTTAGAGGCCTCCTCAACCTCCATCTGTAGATATGCCTGTGCCAAGTCAATTTTGGTGAAACGTTTCCCTCTGGATAGTGAGGCGAAAATATCTTCTATCCTCGGAAGAGGATACTGTACTGTGTGAAGGATCGGGTTTACAGTCACCTTGAAGTCTCCACAGATGCGAATTTTTCTCTGTTCTTCAGATTTATCATTATTCAATGCTTTTTTCATGACTGGAACGATGGGTGTTGCCCACTCGCTCCAATCTATTTTGGATAATACGCCTGCCTTTTCCAAATTCTCCAGCCCTGCCTCGACTGCTGGACGAATTGCGTATGGCACCGGTCTTCCCTTAAAAAATTTGGGAATTGCTGCATCTTCCACTTTTATTGAGGCGGTGATGCCTTTCAAGGTTCCTAGTTTCTCTTGAAACACTTCTTTGGCGTTGGCCAAGATGTCTTTTAATCGTTCAGGTATGATGTCATCGTCGTTTTTTTTCTTACTGGTCACCGTCAGTGCCTGAATGGAGTGCCAGTCTAAACGTATCTTTCTGATCCATTCACGTCCCAACAATGGTGGACCACCATCTTGTAGAATGTATAAATACAACTTTTGTATTTCTTTGCTGTTGTATACAACAGGCACCCTTATTTTTCCTTTGGGGTATACTTTCTGCCCCGTATATGTTTTTAAGATAATGGATGTGTCTTTTAGAGGTATATGCGGAAATAGCCTCTCGTAATCCCGTCGATTTATTACGGTTAGAGCTGATCCTGTATCTAGCTCCATTTTAACTGGGGACCCTGCTATCGTGAGGGTAACCCAAATGGTTTGGTAATCATCTTTGGCAAGTACATTATGTAATTTGAGACAGCTTAGTCTCTTGTTTTCGGAGTCGCTATCGCTCTTCTGGTCTTCGGAGCTACTCTCTGTCATCATTTGTACCTTTCTGTACTTTTCTTTATTGATTTTTTTTTTTCTGTCTGTGGATTTATTTTGTCCAGATCAGCATACCCATGCAATGTGTCCAATCTTTCCGCATTGCCTGCATGCTTTGTCCTTGAACCAGCAGTCCCTCTGGTTATGGGTGGATCTGTCGCAGCGATAACATCTTTCGAAACCCTGTGTCATTTCATGGGTGCCGAAGTCCTGTGTCTTTTGTTGTATCTCTGCAGCTCCTCTTGCTGCTGCTTCGTATGATACAGCCATACTGAAAGCTTTGTCCAGTGTTAAATCTTTTTCAGAAAGCAGCCTTTTTTGTGTTCCTTCACTTAAGAGACCACAGACGAATTTGTCTCGAAGATAATCTGCTAGTCCTGCCCCGAATTGGCAGTACTTTGATAGCTTTCTTAATTCGGTGAGGTAATCAGCGTTACTTTCATTCTTGTGTTGATTTCTCTTGAAGAATTTGAATCATTCCACTATCAGCAGCGGTGTTGGGTTTAAGTGCTCCTGCAGGGTATCAACAATTTCTTTAAAATTCTTGTCCTTTGGTTTGGCTGGAGTGATTAAATTTCGTAACAGCCCGTATGCCTTTGCGCCCATTAGGTTCAGCAGTACTGAAGCTTTTTTTTCATCTTCTATTCCATTTGCCGTGCAATATACCTCTACTCTTTCCACATATGTGGTCCAATCCTCTATTTCGCTATCAAAAGCATCAATATTGCCAGACTTAGGCATTTTAGAAAAGATATGGCGCTTCCCGCGCTTTCCCGCCGCTGCTGCCGATGACAACGCTGTTTCCCGCAGTTTCCGTTCTTTTTTTAATTTTTAATTTATTTACATTTGGAGACTCGTTCCCGCCGGACTTTCTCTCCAGGTCTGAACGCCGACCTGCTTGCAGCGCCGGCCGTCTCCCGAGTGCTCCCTCCCAGTCCGTTATTGCTTGCCTCCGATTTCGCTGCCTGTCTCAGCTGTAGAGCCAGCCGCTGGAGCCCCAGCCTGACGCCCAGGAAGGATTAGCGCTGTACCTGCCACCAGCTTGGCCAGCTGGTGAAACCACAGCTTCTCTCACTTTCTTGAGTCTTCTGGACGCCCGAGGAATCGATGTCCTTGAGGTGCTGCCGAATTGCAGGTAAGTCCGTTTCCACTTCGTCACCACTGTAGTGTCCGTGTGTTGATAGAGACACTGAAGACAGGAGTTGGTTCATAGGAGTTTACTAAGCAAAGTCTGGGAGGGGTTCTAATGGATATACACAATATACAGGCTTATATAGTCCGAGTGGCCATTACCGGCATTACAGCACACCTGGGGCTCTTAAAGGCACATACACTACAATGTCCAACAAGAGTGGGAGCACTGCTGGATCTAGTAATGGGAGATAAACCAGAACAGATAAGAGAAGTGAGCATAGGGGAACTTCTAGGCAATAGCAATCACAACATAAGGTTTAAGATTGAGAAGGACATAAGCAGCACGGTGGCATAGTGGTTAGCACTGTTGCCTCACAGCGCCAGGGACCTGGGTTCGAATCCGGCCTCGGGGGACTGTCTGTGTGGAGTTTGCACATTCTCCCCGTGTTTGCGTGGGTTTCCTCCGGGTGCTCCGGTTTCCTCCCACAGTCCAAAGATGTGCGGGTTAGGTTGATTGGCTATGATAAAATTGACCCTTAGTGTTAGGGGGATTAAATACGTGGGGTTACGGGGATAGGGTGGGATATGTGTTGGTGTAGGGGTTACGGGGATCGGGTGGGATATGTGTCGGTACAGGCTCGATGGGCCGAAATGGCCTCTATCTGCACTGTGGGGTTTCTGTGATTCTGTGATTCTGTGAAGTAAGACAAAGACCAAAATAATAAATTGGAAAAAAGATGCTGATTTTAAGGGGATGAGAATGGAACTAGGGGAAAATCAACTGGAAACATTTAATGACAAAGTAGACTCCAGCAGAAATATATCCCACTGAAAGCAAGAGCAAACTAGCCAGTAATGACGCATCATGGATGAATAAAAAAATAAGGGCACAATTGAAACTAAAGAAAAAGGCATACACTAAGTACATAGAGAACAAAGGAGAGGATGACAAAAGAGAATACAAGGAGGTTAGGAAAAAAGCAATTAGAAAGGCAAAGAGAGACTTTGAATTTAAATTATCAAGGAATATAAAAAGAAATAGTAACGTTTCCTACAGACACATAAATAACAAAAGAAAAATTACGATAGAGATAGGGCCACTAAGAGCAACATTCACAAGTAATGACAGCGAAATGGCAGAAATATTAAATAAATAATAACAACAACTTGTATTTATATAGCACCTTTAATGTAGTAAAACATCCCAAGGTGCTGCACAGGAGTATTATAAGACAAAAAATTTGACCCCAAGCCACATAAGGATAAATTAGGGCAGGTGACCAAAAGCTTGGTCAAAGAGGTAGGCTTTAAGGATTGCCTTAAAGGAGGAAAGAGAGGTAGTGAGGTGGACAGGTTTAGGCAGGGAATTCCAGAGCTAAGGGCCTAGGCAACAGAAGGCACGGCCACCAATGGTTGAGCGATTGTAATCAGGGATGCTCAAGAGGGCAGAATTAAAGGAGCGCAGATATCTCGGGAGGTGTTGTGGGGCTGGAGGAGATTACAGAGATAGGGAGGGGTGAGGCCATGGAGGGATTTGAAAACAAGGATGTGAATTTTGAAATTGAGGTGCTGCTTAACTGGGAGCCAAGGTAGGTCAGCGAGCACAGGGGTAATGGGCGAACGGGACTTGGTGCGAGTTAGGACATGGGCAACCGAGTTTTGGATGACCTCAAGTTTACGTAGGGTAGAATGTGGGAGGCCAGCCAGGAGTGCATTTGAATAGTCAAGTCTAGAAGTCTAAATAATTACTTTGCCTTAGTATTCAGGGAGACTAACATGGTGGGTATGACATTAGAAGAAGAAATCAAAAATGATATAAATATATTTAAGATAAAAAGTGGGGACATAATTGATAAACTAATCAAACATAGAGAGGAAAAAACACCTAGGCCAAAATTTTTCATACCTGGGCGGGTCCGGTGCGGCTGGTGTCCGTGGCAGGCCGTGACCCTGCTGCTGGCTCCATCCCACTGTAGAAAATTAACTTACATTAATGGGGCCTATTAAGCCCACCCAGCAAGTTACCTGGCCCAATTAGATGGAGCAGATCTGGTGACATCATTCATGATGCGTTTTAAGCCAGGATCATTAAAGGGACCGTGGCCACATTAAATGTTATGTTTAATCCAACATAGTGGGTGTTGAATCTTTACTGTACAATAATATAATAAAAGTTATATATGCGTGACAAAGAAATATTTAAATAATATTACCATTAATATGACTCCATCTACAAATATGATCAAGAACATAATTTAAAAAGTACCTTAATTGGGAAGTTATTGGTGCTTTAGTCACAAATCTGTAGACTTTTGTATCAGTAACTGGTACAAATAAAAGATGTGTGTGTATAGGTAATACATAAAATTAAGCAGATTTTAAATGTAATTGTAAAGGGGTGGATTTACAACCTTATGCAAATTCAGTGGAAGAGTTGCGGAATCCGTGACAAACAGTGTAAGTGGTGCTTACAATGTGTCTCTGGGATTTCTGCAGCTCTTTCGTTGAAGTTAACAATGGACAAGTGAGAGAACCTCCGCAGAAATTCACCCTAAAGTCTCAGACTGAAAAATTAAATTAGCTATATTCAGGGACTGAAAGCAAATTGAATCAGTGGAATGAGTGATGAGAATGAAATTGTTACGATTGATGACTTGATTTAATGTGTAACTGGACAATCACAGTATACTGTGAGAAAAACCTGACCAGAAAAACACAAAAATGTATTTAAATGGTATATGTCATTTTTTATAGTGCAAATCAATTCACTGCAATTACTGTTGAGCTGGAAGCAACAGCCGAGAATGGCCAATGAAAAATGTATTTCCCTCACCATCCAGGGTAGCACTTACATCCCTTCAGGAATTTCTGAATTAACATTTACCAGTAGCTTTTGAAGTAGAACAGAATCTCCATCAATCTGTTAGCTGATATAATCAACATGTTTTTATTTTGGTTTGTTTTCCATGCTGTCAAGTAATCAGCTGGAGCAATGGCCATGGAACTCACGCCTCAGGTTGACAGAGGTGGTTCCCGAGCTGCATGAATCCCATGGCCATGCAGGGAAATTTAAAAAGTAGGGGGAAAAAGGCTCTTAAGTGCCTGTAAAGTACCTCATAATGATTTCCCCTGCCGCGGCAGGTCAGGTTGGCTTCACAATGACAGACGTGCCTGTGGGAAAGGCACGTGGGAGCGAGATGACCCGCTGTCAAAAAATACAACTTTCCCACCCGACCCACCGCCAATCTCACTCGCTACCACCATGGAAAATTCAGCCCCTACACTGGATGGATTGCATCCAAGCATCCAAGAAGCTAGGGAAGAGATCGCAGAGGCACTATTACATATATATAGAAATTTATTAGAAAAGGGATTATTATCAGAGGACTGGTGGACAACTAATGTGATTCCTATATTTCAAATGGGAGATAAAACAAGTCCAGCGACCTATAGACCAATTAGCTTAACACCAGTGGTAGGAAAGGTTATAGGATCCTTACTCAAAGACGTAGTAGAAAAACATCTAGAAACTGAAAATTTTATAAAGAATAGAGAGCACGGATTTCAAAAGGGAAGGTTATGCTTGACCAACCTTATTGAATTCTTTGAAGAGGTAATATAATTGCATTCTCAAAAAGCCTTCGATAGTAGCCTAATGACTAAGGTCAGTGCATGTGGAGTCAGGGGAAAAGTAGCATAATGGATAGCAAGCTGGCTACAAAACAGAATACAGAGTAGGGGTGGCAAACGGTAGGAAGTGGTGTTCCACAAGGATCAGTGCAGGGACCACTATTGTTCACCATTTACATAAAGATTTGGACTCGGGAATCGGAAGCACAATTTCAAAATTTGTGGATGTCACCAAATTTAGGGGTGTTGCTAAAATAGAGAATGATAGTGACAAAATACAGGAAGACATTAATAAACTTGCAGAATGGGCATGTAATTGGCAAATGAACTTCAATACAGTTAAGTGTGAGGTGGTACATTTTGATAGGAAGAATAAGGAGGACACATACTCTTTGGAAAATAAGTATCTAAGTGGGATAGAGGAGCAGAGGAGTACAGATAGACAAATCACTAAAATTAGCAACCCAGGTGAATAAGGACATAAAAAAGCAAACAAAGCACCAGGGTTCATTTCCAGAGGGATAAAATTGAAAAGCAGAGAAGTTATATTAAACTTGTATGGAACCTTGGTTAGACCACACTTGGAGTACTGTGCACAATTCTGATCTCCATATTATAAGAAGGACACTAGAGAAGTTGCAAAAAATACTTACTAGGATGATACCAGTGTTATGTCTGACATTTGGTGATAGGTACTCGATTGCTTTGGCCTGAGCACATGGAGTTTGATAGTGCTGTGATCATTGTATTGTGTATAGGTATTCGATTGCTTGTGCCTGGAAGTGTGTGTGTGTGGCAGCCATATTAAAAGCAGCATGAACTGAACTCACTGACGGTCTCTGGATTATCTTTGCAAACGCAACATTTGGCGACAAGGATGGCTGAAATCTCTCTTCCACCACCTCCTCCCTTCCTTGCACTACCCGGTGAGCCCCCGATCCCATGGGTTCGCTGGTTACAGTCCTTTGAAACCTACCTCATTGCTCTTGGACTAGAAACTGTGAGTACGGCTCGGAAAAAGGCACTGTTATCCCATTGCTTGGGAGCGGAGGGCCAGCGTGTTCTTGGGACATTATGCACAGCAGACTCAATCCAAACATATGATGAGGCTGTGGCTCTGTTAAGCACACACTTCTCTGCCCCACAAAGTGCCCTCCTGCGGCGATTCATTTTTAGACAGCGTCACCAACTCCTCGGCGAGTCAGTGCATCAATACGTGGCTAACTTGAGGGGGTTAGCTAGCTCGTGCAAGTTCGGTGCAATACAAGATGAGATGGTGCGTGATCAACTAATAGAGCGCACAAACAACGTGAGAGTGCGTGAAAGACTGTTACTCGAGTCCGACGATCTGTCGTTGTCACAGGCAGTCAACATTGCCTTTCAAGTGGAGTCTGCAGCCGAATGTGCAGCGAAACTAGCACACACACCCAGTGACAGCGCCCTCGGCCCCGACAGCTCTGACACAGTAATGCTCGCGTGACGGCAGCAACGCGCGCTACCGCGGCAACAGTGTGGAAACTGCGGATCTCGTTCACATGCTACCAGAGCGCAGAATTGCCCCGCGCGCGGCCAAGCCTGTCGCAATTGTGGAAAACAAAATCACATTGCCAATGTCTGCCGCTCTGCCCCGGTTGCTACAAATGAACACTCTCAGTCGTCAAGCACTATAATCCACAACGTGAGCTCTGGGCCAGTAGTGGCTTTCAAATCTTGCACAATTAACCTGAATGATGTGTGCATCCCGCTGTTGTTGGATACCGGTGCCAGCGTCTCACTGCTGAATGTGGACACATTCAAACGCTTTTTCAGCTCCCTGCCACTCTCTGCGCCCTCCACTACCCTTTGCGGGTATGGCAATTCAAAAATTGGACTAGTGGGCTCAGTCAACCTCACAGTACGCTATGGAACAAAAGTTTTGCCAGATTTTTGTTTTCATGTGGCACGCCAAGGAGCTAACCTGATGGGACTGGATCTTTTCACTGACCTGGGTTTTTCTCTCTTGGACACCGGCGGGTCTGCGATTCTGCACGTCGCCTCACCGTGGCGCCAAACATGGCCAGCACTCTTCGAGGGTCTGGGCTGCCTGACTGCCTTCACCCACCAGCCCATGGTTGACTCCACCGTTACCCCTGTCATTCAGCCACTGCGCTGCATCCCGCTTGCTCTCCATGACGGGGTCACAGCTGAACTAAAGCAGCTACTGGAAGCCGGCATCATCGAACCAGTTGATGCCTCCCCATGGGTCTCCAACCTGGTGGTCGCAATGAAAAAGTCAGGTGGTCTACGCGTCTGTGTCGATCTTCGAGCAGTGAATAAGGCCATAATCCCTGACAAGTATCCACTGCCCACGTCAGAGGAACTCACAGTGCAGTTCTATGGTTCCATCCTGTTCTCGAAACTGGACCTTCGACAGGGCTATCTACAGGTTCCCCTCCACCCCAGCAGCAGGGACCTCACTGCTTTTGTGACACATGCTGGCGTCTTTCGGTACACCAGGATGCCATTTGGACTTAGCTCTGCACCCAGCTGCCTCCAAAAGGTGATGGCCTCTGTGCTCACGGGTATTCCTGGGGTGGCCATCTACCTGGATGACATTGTCGTGCATGGGCCCTCGACCTCCACTCACGACGAACGCCTTCACAGAGTTTTCACAGCTCTAGCAAAACACAAGCTCACACAGAATGGCGAAAAGTGTGTCTTTGCTGTTTCAGAGATCGAATTTGTGGGGTTTCGGTTGTCGGCTGACGGTATATCCCCACTCCAGTCAAACGTGGATGCCATTCACAGAATCCCAGAACCCAGCTCTGCAGCACAGGTTGCCTCCATCCTTGGCATGACTGGGTACTACCTGAAGTTTTTGCCCCAGTACTCAGCCACCACAGCCCCACTGCGCCAGCTCCTGCGAAAGGATGAGCCCTGGGTGTGGTCACAAGCCTGTATGGAAGCTGTTCGCCTCCTCAAATCGCAGCTCACGTCGCCTCCAGTGTTGGCTCACTTTGACGTCGCCAGCCCCACCCTCGTCACCTGCAACGCGTCTGCTGCAGCTGTGGGGGCGGTGTTATCGCAGATACAGAATGGAGTGGGGAAACCAATCACCTTTGCCTCCCGAGCCCTTAGCCCCACCGAACAGAAGTACTCAGTAGGCGAGCGTGAGGCGCTGGCGTGCGTCTGGGCATGTGAGCGGTGGCACCTGTACATGTATGGCCGTGCCTTCACCCTGCGAACCGATCACCAGGCTCTCACTGCCCTGCTGTCGACATCCGGCATGGGCCACAGACCACTGCGTCTACACCGCTGGTCTGACCGCCTCCGCCAATACAATTTCAGTCTCCAGTTCACACCAGGACGTGACAATGTTGTTGCAGATCTGCTCTCCCGCACTGTCTCTGCCCCAGCCCCACTCGTCGGGTCTGAACAAGTGGAACAGGATATAGTCCAGATGCTGCACACGCCTCTCCAAACCACAGTCTCTCTCCAGGAGCTCAAAGAGGCCTCTGAACAGGATCCGGCCCTCTCCCACCTGTGCACCTTCATCAGAGATGGCTGGCCTCGCAAGGTGCCTGAGGAACTGTCTGCCTACTCCAGAGTTAAAGAGTAGCTCTCCTGCTGGAATGACTCCTGTGTTGCACGTGGGCTCTGCACTGTGGTCCCAAGTGCCCTTCGTTCGCGTGTTTTATCCATGGCGCATGAGGGCCACTTGGGCATAGTGAAGCTCAAACAACGATGCCGAGACCTAGTGTGGTGGCCGGGTATCGACAGGGAAATCGGGGCCCTGATCAAGGACTGTGCAGCCTGCCTTGTAAGTGGCAAGACTGGCCACCAAGCTCCTCCACCCCTGCAACCCTTTGCCTGGCCCTCTCAGCCCTGGGAGCACCTGCAGCTGGACGTCTGCGGGGAGATCCATGGTGTCCCCCACCATCAACGGTTCCTAGTGGTGACCTATGACCTGCACTCAAAATGGCCAGAGGTCACTGCCGTGGGCTCCGTCACCTCTCGGGTCATCATTGATATCCTTGAGTCCCTCTTCTCCCGCTGGGGGCATCCAAAGACCATCACCACAGAAAAATGGCCCTCAAATGGTCTCTTCGGAACTCTCCTCTTACCTTGAGAGCAAGGGCATCCGTCACATTCGCACAGCGTACTACCACCCTGAGTCAAATGGGGGGGTGGAGCGTTTTAACCTGACACTGAAAAATGGCCTCAGAGCACACCTATCCCAGGGGTGTGCGTTTGACAAGCCCCTCCTCCACACACTGCTGCACTACAGAGCCTCCCAGCATTCCACTACAGGGGTCTCACCCGCATCCCTCATGCTAGGCTGTGAGCTCATGCTGCCCCTTGGCAGGCTCCGCCCCTCACTAGCTCAGAGCCCTGCTCCACCGGCTCAAGCCACAGTCG
The DNA here is from genome assembly GCF_052327205.1 of Somniosus microcephalus. Taxonomy (NCBI): domain Eukaryota; kingdom Metazoa; phylum Chordata; class Chondrichthyes; order Squaliformes; family Somniosidae; genus Somniosus; species Somniosus microcephalus. The sequence continues at coordinate 85,517,347 of NC_141001.1, forward strand.
CTAGACAGCAGGAGAAGATGAAACTCCGCTTCGACCAGTCGAAGAGGGCCAAGGCGCCCAACATCTCAGTCTTCGATTGGGTCAGAGTCCGCAGGCCTCACCGCAATAATAAGATGGCGTCATTCTGGTCCCCCCCTCTCCAAATCAGCCGCCAACTTGGACCAGCCACTTTCTGCCTCACTGACGGCTCTCGGTGGCATGCCAGCCACCTTCGGAAGGTGCCAGCAACCCCTGATGTGGGATTATACGGACCTAACCCCCAAGCCTTACGCCCAGAGTGGCGGGATGCACATGTGGCTCAGACAGCCAACCCCCAAGCAGATGTTGTGCCTCAGCCTGCTCCTCACCAGTCCACACCTCGGCCTGCTCGTACATGTTCTCGCCCTGGCCACCTACAGGACTTTGTCACTACCTTTCATGTTTGAAATTCTGTGAGGGGGGAGGAAATGTTATGTCTGACATTTGGTGATAGATACTCGATTGCCTTGGCCTGAGCACATGGAGTTTGATAGTGCTGTGATCATTGTATTGTGTATAGGTATTCGATTGCTTGTGCCTGGAAGTGTGTGTGTGTGGCAGCCATATTAAAAGCAGCATGAACTGAACTCACTGACGGTCTCTGGATTATCTTTGCAAACGCAACAACCAGAACTGAGAGATTGTACCTATCAGGAAAGTTTGAACAAGCTGGGGCTCTCTTCTGTAGAAAAGAGAAAACTGAGGGGTGACCTGTAAGATTTGCAAAATTTCTACATTTCGCCAAAGGTTGTTATTAATAAACGGGACCCTGCGTGGACATTTTAAATCAAAAAGGTTACCCAAGATGGCGTCCGTGCCTCGTGGCAGAAAGCCTGTGAGATTTTAAAATGGATTCTGCCACGCAGACAGCTTGTGGATCGAAACCAAAGCTGCAGTATTCTGTGAAGAGAGACTTTGTATTTTGAAACCAGACAGGACTTTGAATTATGTATTAAATCAAATTGGAGACAAATCTAAATTCAGTTAGGCCTATAGTTAAGGCCATCAAGCTGTTTACATATATAATCGGAAACAGATTAAAAGAGCCATCGAGGCTGGACAGGCCCATCAAGGAACGTTCATCACAAAACAAGTCAATTATCGGGCCGGTAGATGCGATTACCGGCCATCTAAAAACAGTTAGTATGGATTGGTACCATTATTTAAAATAGCCCGCCAAGATTAAGACAAAGAACTAACCTGATTTGGCGCACAGATAAGGGTTTTCGAAAAAAGTATGATTGAAGGCCTCGGGTAGCAATCGCTCTCTTCTCTTCTCTGCTCGGCTCTTCGGCCCCTCGCCCTCGTGGCTGTCGCTCTTTCCCCATCCCGCGCTTACCCCTGGCCTTTGTCCCTGCCTTTTGCCACTCCATCTGGAAATCGCCCAGGCACTGCATCGGGCGGACACAGACAATTCAGGCCAGGCGAGGTGGGACGCGACGAGGGGAGAAGGGAAGACCAACTGAGGAAGACCAACTGAGGAGATGAACTGAGGGTAGGCTTCGAATCATTGGGCCTTCAGTCTCAGCCAACCTGTGACTATCTTCATGCAAACTGAAGCTGTCGGCTGAAGAAGAAGAGTCATCCCTGCAAGGTAAAGTACACAAACAGAGACTTTAACTTTGAGGTACTTGAACCTGGACAACGCCCTTGCAGCACCCGGAGACCACGTGACGACGGCAGGCTCCAGAGAGCACCAAGAGCGAACCCCGAACCCCACTGCTGTTTTGAGTCCAACAAACCCTTTTGATTGGTGAGCATGAATTCTGGCCCCTCATAGCTTAATCTAGTTAGGTATAGGGGGTGGGATAAGGATAAGGGGATTGTTAAGATAGTTGTTTTTCCCTCGATGTGCCGTGTGTTCCCCATTCCCTGTATAAGTATAGTTATTTGTATTTGCCTGTAATTTTATATACTGGTAACTTCCCTTAAGACTGTATTCATTTTTCCTGTTTAATAAAATCCTGAGTTTTGCTTACATCCAAACCACCTGTCTACTCGAGTCTTTTCTGTATCGCTACCTATACCTAAGTCCGGTGTCGAGAATCTCAGGGGCGTGGGAGCGATTCGAACCGCTCACGGGCAGTCAGAGGCATAACTGACTGGGCTCACGTGCCACCCCCTACAGAATGGCGACCGCGGCAGGACACTGGCAACAGGGTTGCGATACAGTAGACAATGGTTCGGATGAGTGAACTGTGATGGAGGAAAGGATTTCTGATTATGTGCTTAGCAAGGTGAATATCACTAAGAAGTGGATCAAGTTAAAGTCTGGGCGTCCGGTAATTGCAGCAGCTAAGTGGGCAGAGGAAAAAGAACACAAGTAGTCCTTAGAGAAGGCAGTATGGCTGATGTGCTTTAAAAGCAGGTCCATCTTTTGGCCAGGCTCGTTGCAGCACAGGCAGTCAAGTTAACGGAGTCAGCCCTGGAGATCCAGGATAAGGCTCTCGCAGGGGAGAAGTTATTAGTAGCTTTGCAGGCTTTGAACCAAGAAAGAGTGCATTTAGTGGGAGAACACAAGGCCCAGTTGGAATACCTATGGTGCCAAGTCACCGAGGCCAAGGGAAATGAGTTAAGGTTGTGGGAGAAAAACGCTCACTTGGCAAGGCAGATTATGGAACAGGAAGAGAGAGTGCAGGAGGTAAAAGCCGCTTACAAGCTAGCAATTCAACAGGGGTTTGAGGAGGCAGACCACGGCCCCTGTAGAGAGAGGATAGAAATTCTGAGCCGGGCCCTCCGGAAGGCAAAAGGCATGGTACGCCTCATAAGCCCAAAGGCAGGCCAGGCAGATTTTATGGAGAACGAGGGGAGGACAGTTCCAACGTCACCGGTGGTGCCCAGGGATGTCCCGGTTGAGAGAGAGGAGACCTTGCGGCCACCACCCGTAGCGCCAAGTTTCAGGGAGGTTTGGCAGCAAGTGGGGGTGGAACCAGGGGTGGAACCCGAAGTGGAGCCAGAGGTGGAGGCGGAGGTAGGGCAAACCCCACCCGAGAGGCCGGAGCCGGGACCGATGTGCCCAGCGCAGCATCGGAGGTTCGGCCCACCCGCCAACGGCGACATTGAGGGACCCCTCCAAAACCAGTTTGTGTTACCCTTTGACACCCAACAGTTCAGGGTTATGGTCAACCATATCCCGAAGCTTTCCGCAAAGGGAGACCCCTTCATCCACTTCAGGGAAATAGAGCAGACCGTCAGCGTCAACGACTGCGATGACGCTGAGAAGGCCAAGATGCTGTTATTCTCCCTGGAAAGTAATCTCCTCCAATCCCTCTCTGACACGTGTAAAAGGGGGCAGAGCGGGTACGAGGAGCTTAGAGATGCGGTTCTAGAGGCCATGGGGATGGATGAGGGAAGTCCCTTCTCCCGCGTGGAGAAGACGATCCAGCTTTCTGGGGAAACCCCGTAGGCTTTTGCGGACCGGTTGTGGCCGGTGTACCGGAAAGCTTGCCCAGGGACGCCGGGCCGGGCGTTCCTGAACGGCGATTCCCTGATGCATTGGCTCCGTTGCCTGGTGGCTAACAGCTTGCCACAGGTCCTGGCCAAGGCAGAAGCCTGGTTCGACCCCAAAGATCCCCAGACCACAGAACTCATGGTATTTAGGCAGCTCACCCTAGCCTACAAAAATGGCAGGGGAACCGATGCACACCCACCAAAAGGGAAGGTGCATGAGGTAAAACCAGGAGTGCAGAGTAGAAAGAAATGGCACAGGAAGGGAGTAACCCCCCCACACAAAGACCAATTGTTACGGGTGTGGTAAGGATGGTCACTGGCGGAAGGAGTGCAAAAACCCTTGGAAGGATAACAAGGGAAAGCAGCACACAGCCCCAGCCCAAAAGGCAGGGGTAGGGACCCCTTCCGCAGAGGTCGAGTCACTTTTGGATGCCATGAGGTCCTTACTGACTGGCCAGGGGAGAGTAGCAGCCGCCACCGGTGCTCTCACCCCGTCAGCCCCATCCAACTCACAGCCGTGACTAGAGCCAGCGCAGCCTGTTTATCTGTGTTCGCTCCGATATGATGAGTGGAAAAGACTCCTTTTGGAGATGGAGGTGGAAAAGGTGACGAGGACCTATCTGTTAGACATGGGGGCATCATGCACCGTGGTCTACTCAGCTAACCCCATCACCTCACCTCTCTCCAGCGGGGTCCCATACAGTCTATCGGGGTTCACGGGTAGGGAACAGGCCGGCTCGTTTTCCATCCTGCTCGCCATTTGGATAGGACCGCTCCGCTCCAAGTGGACGTGTGTCCTGATGAAATGGGACTTGGAGGGTGGAAGAGGGGTCCTGGGGGCCGACTTTATCGTAGGTCATGGGATCCTAGTGGATTTGAGGAATCACTGCCTTTGGGGGGCAGGCAAAGTAAAGAACGGAGAGATCGTAGTAATCCCGGGAAAGGAAGGGAAGGGGACCCTCTGCACCATGAAGCCCAAAGAGGATTATAACCTCGGACTCATGGTCAGCAACACCCCACCGGAGTTCCAGGCATTTGTGCAGGCCCACCTGGCCACATTTGCCACTCACAAACACGACTGCGGGAGGATCACAGGGTTTGAGGTCAGAGTAGACGGGGATCCCATGGCCCGACCACAGAAACAGTATAACTTCCCCAGGGAAGCAGAACCGGACATGGAAGCAGCCATGTCCTCGTTAGTGCAGCAGGGAGTTCTGAGACCGATAGCTACCCACGTGAATTCTCCGTTATGGCTGGTCAGAAAGCCGGACAATTCCTGGAGGGCCACGGTGGAAAATCGGGTGCTCAATAGCAACATCCCAGCCTGCGCACCCACAGTAGCAGCAGTTGCCGACCTCATCGGGAGTATTCCAGCATCCGCGACCACTTTCACGGTGCTGGATATTTCAAATGGGTTTTGGTCCATCCCTGTAAAGAGGGAGGATCAGTACAAGTTTGCCTTTACGTGCAAAGGGCAACAGTACACGTGGAACTGTTTACCACAGGGTTTCCACAACAGCCCCAGCATTTTCCATCAGTGCATGGCCAGCAGTTTGAAGGATTTTAGCCAGCCCAGACAGTTGGTTCAATATGTGGATGACCTGCTCCTGTTCACTGATTCGAAAGAGGAGCATAGCCCACTGTTGGCCGAACTGCTGGAGCTGTTATGGCAGAAGGGTTTCAAGGTAAATCCCAAGAAGGCGCAGATTGGCCAGCAGGAGGTGAAATTCCTCGGTCTGACCATGCTCGCTGGAGAAAGGGCCATAGATAAGGCTAGGAGGGAGGTGGTACAAGAACTATCAGTCCCTAATACAGTAACGGGCGTGAGGTCGTTCCTAGTGCTAACCGGGTACTGTAGAGACTTCATTGAGGAATATGCAGCCACCGCAGCCCCTCTGCTCCGACTCCTACACAAGGGAGTGGAGTGGTTTTGGATGAGGTTTGCCAGGCAGCATTTGTCAGGCTCAAGAAGGACTTGCAGACCGCGCTAGCTCTAGGGCCATAGATGGGGGGGAAGAGCTTTTCCTGGAGGTAGCAGCCAGCGGGGACAGCCTCGGTGTTGTGCTGCTCCAAGAGTGGCACGGCCGGCTGCGGCTGGTGGTCTACTCCTCCAGGATATTCACAGATGTGGAAAGGAGATATTCCAAGTGTGAGCGGCATCATTTGGCCACACATTGGGCTGTGAAGAGATCATTGATCTTCACAGGCACCTCTGCCATCACCCTCCTCACCCATCACACACCCACCCAGATGCTTCTGGACGGGAGGATCAAGGATGGGACAGTGAGCAGCGCCCGCATTGCCCGCTGGACCATACTCCTCTCACAGATGGATCTGAAGGTGAAGGGTCTCTGTGAGCCAAAGCTCGCAGCCAACATGGTATATCCTGGAACAGCCCATCGGTGTTCCATTGTAGGGGTTTGGGAAGTAAACGGGCCGGGATACATCCCACAGACCGTGAAATCTATGTAGACGGTTCCAGCATGGTATCTGCTGGCGAGCGTCTCACAGGGTGTGGAGTTTATGATCCAGCGGCAAACATTGCCCTGGCAATTAAGCTCTCCAGCACCATGAGCGCCCAGCAGGCTGAACTGTCCGCGGTGGTGTACGTTGTTACACACCCCGAAATCTTCCCCACCGCCTACACGATTTGCTCGGACAGTATGTTCACGTGCAATTCGTGTACGGAGTACCTGGCCATCTGGTCCCGCCGTGGATACACCTCCGCTGACGGGAGACCCCTCACAGTAAAGCCCCTGCTGGAACAGATCCTGGCGGTAGTGGGGGAGGAAGGGGAGGTTTTCATCCACAAGGTGAAGTCCCATTCCTCCACAGAACCCCACGGCCAAGGCAACCAGCAGGCTGACTTGCTCACCAAGGAGGGTGCCCGCACAGGCACTTTCTGGGACCCATTTGGGTCCAGACCTATGGCGGCAGTCAGAGATAGGGACAGGACCCAAGGGAGTGTAGGGGTAGCGTTAGCTCCGGACCTTAAGACGGTCCAAGCCCAAGACCCCGTCTTCAAAGCAATCCTCAGCGCTGTAGCTGAAGGAAAGGGAGTAGAGTGTCCGTACGGCACAGCGACCCTCTCCGTTAAAGAGGGCATGCAGTTCCGGGGGGAACAGTGGGTTGTGCCACAGCAGCACCGGAGGGAATTCCTTCAACTGGCCCATGAGTGTCCAGGAGCAGGACACCCCAGGCCTGAGACCACCTGGCAACGGGTGGAACAGGCGGGATGGTGGCCGGGACTCAGGGACGATGTCCGCGAGTTCTGCGCAGGCTGTCTTGTGTGTGCTGCGAACAACCCTGACCCCCACAAAAGGAAGGTCCCTATGGGACACGTCAGGAGGGTAGAGGGACCATGGCAGTTGATACAAGTCGACTACATTGGGCCCCTGCCCACCGCCCAGGGAGGCTATAAGTACTGCCTAGTCCTGGTGGATGTGTTTACCAAGTGGGTAGAGGCTTTTCCCTGCAGAACTGCCACAGCTCTGGGTACTGCCAGGATCCTGGTCCGGGAAGTGTTCTCAAGGTGGGGACTACCACAGTTTGTGGAGTCCGACCAAGGGAGCCACTTCACCGGACAGGTGATGCAGAACACCCTGATGCTGCTAGGCATTGAGGGGAAATGGCACGTAGCCCACAACCCCCAGTTATCGGGGATTGTAGAACGCATGAATCAGACCCTGAAAGAAAGGTTAAGAGAGGAAACGGTGGACTCGCCCCGTAAATGGGCCGAAGTCCTACCGTTGATTTTGATGGGGATCCGGGCCAGCCACTCTAAAAGCATGGGGTATTCCCCGTACGAGCTAATGACTGGCAGGGTTATGCGGACCCCCACCCATGTACTAGCCCCGGTGCTCATGGAGGGTCAGCTCAGGGAGGTCAACCGGGACAGGTTTGCCCGAAACCTCTTTGAGCACCTAAAGCAGGTCCATGAGCAGGCGGCTGGGAACATGGGAAGGCAGCATCGGATTACCGATTGCTGTTCGAACCGAGAAAGCACCACGAGTGGGAGGTAGGAGATCAGGTTATGGTAAGAAATTATGCCCGAGTAGGTAGTTTGGAGCCATTATACATGGGGCCCTACAGCAATGTAGATAAAGCCAGCCCCATGGTATACGCTGAAAAGATGCCCCGGCGTACAAAATGGTTCCATATCAACCAGTGTAAACTGTTTACACCTGAAAGGGGAAAGCAGCCAGTTGGGGAAAGGTCTGAGGATAAAGATCCTCAGCCTGCAGCAGGAGTGAGTCCACAGACTGCACAGGCAGGCGCTGTGGCTTGCTTGAAGGGAGGGACCATCCCGCCCATCGATTGGGACACTCCCCCGCTCTTCTGGGATCCAAACAAGGGGGAGGGACCTGAGGGCGAAAACCCCGCCCCTAACCCAGGTGTAGAGAGGGAGGGACCTGAGGTCAAAAACCCCGCCCCGGACCCAGCCATGGGGTCTGGGGGCGGAGACTCTCAGCTCGCAGCAGCAGGCTGTGAAAAGTTACCTGCCCCCAGCCCAGGTTCGGGAGGGGTCAAGACTGGAGGAGCAGCGGTTCGGGTAAAACCCCATCGGCCTAGAAAGCCCCACCTGTCAAAGCCCCTAGAAGGTCCCCACAGACGCCCCAGCCAAGAAAGCCATGGTCACCCGCCCTCCAGTTACCAAGGGCCACCCCTCGAGTCAGGGAGAGGTCCAAGGATGCAGGTCCTCAGCCAGCAGCCACGGGCTGCGAGAGACCGACAGGGAAGGACAGTGCGGTCGCGCCGGGGGTAGCGGCGAGCCTAAGTCCAACCAGGGATTAGCCTGGCCGCCCGGAGACGGGTGGCGGAAGTATATAGTTTAGTTTAAGTTTAAGTTTTAAGTAAAGTGTAATTATTTAGCTTAAGTTTGGGTGTTTTTGATTTAAGTTAAATAAGGTGATGGGTAGTTTTACGTAAGTAGTCTGCTAAGAGTGTGTATTTGGGTCGAGGTCGCGGGACCCGACCATGCTTCACCAAGCCAGAGAATCTCTTGGGGACCTGGCTGCATGTTTTTACATCTTTTTCAGAAAGACTTTCAGGATGGAAGGGATCTTGATCCTATTCGCCCTGATTGGGATGAGCGTCGAAAAATGGGGCGACGTCCAGGACTCCCACATCTACGGGTGTTCGGGAGACAGAGCGCCCATAGCGACCGATGGGAGCAGTGAGCAGGATGCGGAGGAAACCGCCGTCTACGTCCACGAGGGAAGGTGGCCAGGATGGCTGGGGTCCCATTCGTCTCAGTACTCCAGCCAAACCGGATTCACGTACGGGGAGGCCTCCCTCCTGTGCCCCAGGGTACGGGTCGTTACCACGAGGGTCAGCGTCACCGTTGGAAAGCGAATATGTTTAATGTGCAAAGGACACCTTCCTCTGCATAGGTGGTGGTGGCTCAGAAAGCTGAGCAAGGACATGAGGAACCCTGAAGTCGAGTGGGAACAGTTGGGGAACAACACCCACCGGATGATTACAGGGACTCATGGAGGATTAAGTGTGTGTTGGGACAAGTGGTGGGAACCGGACCAAGGGATTTATATCTGTATGTGGGGGTCAGAGGAGGTCTGCCCCAGAGGCATATCCATTATTTTCCACCAGCAGTGGCAAGACGCCGGGGAGGGGATGAGGTGGGATACCAGCCTGAAGGCGTGCGCAGTCCCATTCTCCCCGATCCCAGTCAATGCCACTGACCTGGTAAGCTGCCCCCGTTAGCCCCCGCCCATGGCACAGGCGGTGAGGTTATCCAGGGAAGGCTGCCCCACCACCACCAAGGGACCAGGGAATGGGTTGGTACTAGTCCCCACCGATCAGATGCTGTACCGGGGGTACACTACGCGGTAGCCTCCGTGATTTTAAATCTCACCAAGGTACATTTCCCGGAGTGGTGTCCCAAAGAGACAGAGCAGTTATACCAGGCCCTATTAAAGGACATGTTCAAGAAGTTTTACGAGTTCGATTTTGCCCATGTGGACAAAACCAAACTGTACACCACACACCGAGAATTTTTGGGTAATGCAGGGAGGCAAAGAAGGGGAGTATGGAATGATGTTTTTACTGCGTTTAATACTGGGTCCTCTGTCATCAACAGTTTAGATGACATAGAGCTGCAGACCCAGGTAAACGGCTTAAAAACACAGTTAAAGAAAATATTACTGGATGAGAACAAGGTAGTGGGCTCGGAGTTGCATGAGGACCAGGCCATGACGGTCCATTTAAAGGAGATCATAGCCGAGTTGGAAAAGCACGCAACAATGGTAAATGCTCTCATAAGGGAGGACAGAAATGCTTCTGACCAGGCTGCGCAGAATGAGGTGTGCGTGTTATACAGGGCGTGGTTACTGGGCGAGGGCCGCAGTAAGCTGGAGGATTTAAAACAGGGTTTAGTCCCCTCCTGGATTAGCAACAAGCACCTCGCAGCCCTCCACCCTTTTGAGAATGCATTGAGCCTGTGCCAACTCTGGCTAGCCTCCGAAGCCTATCTAGTCCCCGTGGATTGTGGGCAGTCCAACCACACAATCATGGGAGTAGTAGTTAGGATGCTGGTCATGGGTAGGACAGCCTGACCCGTGCCAGTATACAGGGTTGAGAACATTGGAGTCATTCAAGGGGGTGCACACATTCGTTTCACAGCGGTCCCACCTTACTGTCATAAAGTGGGAGCACGCTATGACAGGTATTGACCTCTCAGGGTGGCGGAGCCAGGGAGCACACATAATCCTGTGTCCCCAGCACTTGAATGCCTATTCAAAACCGCAGTGTGGGTTCAGAGCTGCTGGCGCGAAGCCTATAAATTGTACCATGGAGGCAATTGCACAAGGCCATGTTCCCCCGCAGGTAGCATATATAGGAGGTGGGACATATTGTGTCACCACCGGCGCGTCCCACTACCAGCATGGACAGCATAGCTGGTGTCCGGTTAGTGACAGCAGTTTCTATTTTAAACCCGAGGCAGAAATTCAAGTGGCCCAGGAGCGAATTGTCCCCATTCCTGAACCCTCCACTGTTCACCTCACTGTGAAGGAGAATTTTATGAATTTGCAGAAGTACGTAGCACACTTTAGCTACGAAATTCCCCCTCTCCCTGAACACCTTACCAAAATACTCAAGGCCGTTATAGTTTCGCAGAAACATTTTTACACTCTCGAACAGAAAACAGTAGAGATAGGGACTAAGATATTGGATATTGTGACTCCACCCTGGTGGAACATTTTCAGTAACATAGAGGTCCCTTCATGGATCAGACTGGCTTCCCACATTCTCGTGGTTTGCCAGTTAGGGATAGTGTTGTATTTTGTTTGTATTCAGTGTAAGGGAAAAGGTCGGTGGTCAGAATTTTGTAACCAGAGGATCTGGAAGGAACATTATGTAAAGGTGGAGGGAGATACGCCGGTTTAAGTCTTTTTCCCTGTATTTTGATTAAAGATTGTTGTTTCTTTGTGTTTGTTATTTTTAATAAAGGTTTATCTTTTGTCTTTTTGCGACGCAGTTAAATAAAGATATGTGTACCAATTGGTGCAGGGGTGTTGGACTCCCTCCATGCTTGGATGTGTGTGTAAAGTCTGTAATTTTACTCTCTGTATGCTGATGTACACTACATTTTCGCAGAATGGGAAGTGCATGTGTCATGGGTATATTAGATAGGTAATTACAGGGGAAGGTTGACTATGGAGGGTCAGAAAATTTTGCTCACCTTAAAAGTATGATACTTCAAGCAAGTTTTAGTATCACAGGAGAGAGTGTACGATTTGCAAAATTTCTACATTTCCCCAAAGGTTGTTATTAATAAACGGGACCCTGCATTGACATTTTAAATTAAAAAGGGTACCCAAGATGGCGTCCGTAATGATATGTACTGTGTGTTCTATTGTGTGTTCTCCTCCCACCTGTGGTGGCGCTGTCACAGGAGATAAATGGTTGGGTGTCCTCTGTTAAGTTTTAGCTCTCTTTGTTCGGAACTTTCCAGAACTTCCTTTTCCTTCCAATAAAGCACTTCATGTTTGAATCTCTGAGTTCTGAGTCCTAAATTGTGTCTAGGTAGAAAGGTACCGACACAACACGTGCCTCGTGGCAGAAATCCTGTGAGATTTTAAAATGGACTCTGCCACGCAGACAGCTTGTGGATTGAAACCAAAGCTGCAGTATCTGTGAAGAGAGACCTGTATTTTGAAACCAGACAGGACTTTGAATTATGTATTAGATCGAATTGGAGACAAATCTAAATTCAGTTAGGCCTATAGTTAAGGCCATCAAGCAGTTTACATATATAATCGGAAACAGATTAAAAGAGCCATCGAGGCTGGACAGGCCCATCAAGGAACGTTCATCACAAAACAAGTCAATTATCGGGCCGGTAGATGCGATTACCGGCCATCTAAAAACAGTTAGTATGGATTGCTACCATTATTTAAAATAGCCCGCCAAGATTAAGACAAAGAACTAACCTGATTTGGCGCACAGATAAAGGTTTTCGAAAAGAGTATAATTGAAGGCCCCGGGTAGCAATCGCTCGCTTCTCTTCTCTCTCTGCTCTGCTCGGCTCTTCGGCCCCTCGCCCTCGTGGCTGTCGCTCTTTCCCCGTCCCGCACTTACCCCTGGCCTTTGCCCGTGCCTTTTGCCACTCCATCTGGAAATTGCCCAGGCACTGCATCGGGCGGACACGGACAATTCAGGCCAGGCGAGGCGGGACGCGACGAGGGGAGGAGGGAAGACCAACTGAGGAAGACCAACTGAGGAGACGAACTGAGGGTAGGCTTCGAATCATTGGGCCTTCAGTCTCAGCCAACCTGTGACTATCTTCATGCAAACTCAAGCTGTTGGCTGAAGAAGAAGAATCATCCCTGCAAGGTAAAGCACCCAAACAAAGACTTTAACTTTGGGGTACTCGAACCTGGACAACGCCCTTGAAGCGTCCGGAGACCACGTGACGACGGCAGGCTCCAGAGAGCACCAAGAGCGAACCCCGAACCCCACTGCTGTTTTGAGTCCAACAAACACTTTTGATTGGTGAGCATGAATTCTGGCCCCTCATAGCTTAATCTAGTTAGGTATAGGGGGTGGGATAAGGATAAGGGGATTGTTAAGATAGTTGTTTTCCCTCGATGTGCCATGTGTTCCCCATTCCCTGTATAAGTATAGTTATTTGTATTTGCCTGTAATTTTATATACTGGTAACTTCTCTTAAGACTGTATTCATTTTTCCTGTTTAATAAAATCCTGAGTTTTGCTTACATCCAAACCACCTGTCTACTCGAGTCTTTTCTGTATCGCTACCTGTACCTAAGTCCAGTGTCGAGAACCTCAGGGGCGTGGGAGCGATTTGAACCGCTCACGGGCAGTCAGAGGTATAACTGACTGTGCTCACGCGCCACCCCCTACAGGCCTGACAGAGGCCTTTAAGGTTATGAAAGGGTTTGATAAGTAGGTGTAGAGAAGACTTTTCCACTTAGAATCATAGAATGATTACAGCATGGGAGAAGGCCATTTGACCCATTGAGCCCATGCCGGCTCTCTGCAAAAGTATTTCAGCTAGGCCCACCACCCTGCCCTTTCCCCATAGCCCTGCAAATTTCTTTCCTTCAGATAATTATCCAACTCCCTTTTGAAAGCCGTGATTAAATCTGCCTCCATCACCCTTCCAGGCAGTACATTCCAGATCTTAACCACTCACTGCGTAAAAATGTTTTATCTTATGTCGCCTTTGGTTCTTTTGCCAATCACCTTAAATCTGTGTCCTCTGATTCTCGACCCCTCTGCCAACGGGAACAGTTTCCCTCTATCTATTCTGTCCAGACGCCTCATGATTTTGAACACCTCTATCAAATCTGCTCAATCTTCTCTGCTCCAAGGAGAACAACCCCGGCTTCTCCAGTCTATCCACATAACTGAAGTCCCTCATTCCTGGAATCATTCTTGTAAATCTTTTCTGCACCCTCTCAAAGGCCTTCACATCCTTCCTAAAGTGCGGTGCCCAGAATTGGACACAGTGCTCCAGTTGGGGCCGAACCAGTGTTTTATACAAGTTCATCATAATTTCCACACTTTTGTACTCTATACCTTTTCATGAAGCCCAAGATCCCATAAGCCTTTTTAATTGCTTTCTCAACCTGCCCTGCCACCTTCAATGATTTGTGCACACATACCCCTGGGTCTCTCTGTTCTTGCACCCCCTTCAGGATTGTACCATTTAGTTTATGTGTCCTCTTCTCATTCTTTCTACCAAAATGTATCACTTCACACTTTTCTGCATTAAAGTTCATCTGCCACGTGTCCGCCCATTTCACCAGCCTGTCTATGTCTTCCTGAAGTCTATCACTCTCCTCCTCACTGTTCACTATACTTCCAAATTTTGTGTCATCTGCAAATTTTTACAATTGTGGCGAAGACCAGAATTAGGGACCATAAATATAAGATAGTCACTAATAAATCCAATAGGGAATTCAGGAGAAACTTCTTTACCCAGAGAGTGGTTAGAATGTGAAGTTTGCTACCACAAGGAGTAGTTAAAGTGATTAGCTTAGATGTATTTAAAAGGAAACCAAATAAACACATGAGGGAGAAAGAAATAGAAAGATATGTTGATGGTGTTGGATGAAGAAGGGTGGGAGGAGGCTTGTGTAGAGCATAAACACCACCATGGACCTGTTGGGCCGAATGGCCTGTTTCTGTGCTGTAAATACTATGTAATACTATGTAATGATGACACAATGCATTGGATTTTCCATCATATCCATCCATTTAACACTGTTTTATTCACCTGCCTCTACAAACTGGATACTCAGGAATACCAGGCATTGAATTGCAAAAGTAAATCAATTGAAACAGACCAGTAGTGACATTGATATCTGCAGGGCCATTGTCGAAACTTTCTCGTATGTTTTGCTGTTTTGTTTCCTGTTGACACTGAGGTATTTCCAGCGACTTTGTGGTAATTGCAGTGATGTTGATAGTTTCTACTTCTGCCATTGGGAATTGTTTATATGTCTTTTTTTTGGAGGAAGAAGAGAATACTGTACCTGAGCACTCTACAATCATTTGATAGTGCCCCCACATCAAGAAAATACAGGCAGAAGTGCACATGCGTCCATTTGTCTGAGGAGCAGTGCCTGTGGAAGCCTCAATTCACCAGGGAAGCTGTCATGGAGTTTACCACACTTTGTAGGCAGACATGCAGCCAAATTCCACCATTAGGCACAACACTGTCGGTGGCTGTCAAAATGACAACTGGTTTCAAATGATATGGATCAGGTTTCAAGCTGTCAGTTGAGACATTTTAAATATCTGCCAATCAGCTGTGCATCGACGTGGGAAACAAGTCACTGATATATTGCTTGCTTGAGCATCACAATTCATGCTGTTCCCCATGGGCCACTGAGAGCAGTTTGAGAGGGCTCTGCAATTTTACCAAGTGGCAGGATCCCCAAAGGTGCAGGGGTTATATGTGGTCATACATGCTCCATTACACAATACAACTACTTACATGAATCACAAAGGTTTTCCACTCTCCAAAATTTTCAGCTTGTCTGCAATGATCAGCATTTCATTATGCAAGTAAATACTGACTTCCCTAGCAGCTGTCATGATCTCTTCATTCTAAGGCAGTCCACAGAGCACCAATATTTTAATCCTGAAAAGCAAGTTACAGGGTGTCTCCTGAGGGAATCAAGGCCATCTTGTGTAGTCCTTGCTCATGGCACCTCTGGGCAATCTCAAGACACCAGCGGAACACAGATATAAAGAGATGCACCCCTTCACAAGAATTATCATACAGCACATTTTTGGCATGCTGAAGATGGGTTTCAGATGTTTGGATTAATCTGGGGCATCCTACAACCTGGAGAGAGTTTCTAGGATTGTAATTATTTGCTATGTGCTACACAACTTCACCATCAAAGAAATATCCCCATGGAGGCCACAGGAGAGTAAGGCATCTGTGCGCAAAGAGTCAAGCGAGATGACCTGGAGTAAGGTGAAGAGGCACAGACGAGAATCATTTGCTAGCTATGAGAAACGTTCACACAGCTCTTATGCAAACGATCTTCTCAGAACTTGCAAGTGTGCCCAATGCATTAACTGTTTTGCTTACATCTTCCCTTTGCCCTCTGCACATTTCTCTTCCCCTACAGTACCATCCATTTTGTATCAACCCACAAATCTGCCATTCATGCCATCTAATTGAATTATTCCTAAATCTTGCCAAGAATGCCAAACATATCATGATGCTTTCCATTGGTGACTGTATGTGAAATTTGACTCCTTAACTCCAACCTCAAGCATCATCTAGGTGCCACCTCAGTGGCAGAATGTTTGACATGACTGCCTCCTGTGTGTCACTAAGAGTCGCTTTATGAATAAGATGGTGTGACGGAATAAGCCATATTTCAAGAGATACACCATAATATGAATAGATTTCTGACATTATTAATACATGATATACTGGGTTTAAAAATCTAAAACCTCAGAGACACAAGCTGTAAACAGAAAACAGGCTTCTGAGATAAAGATCATTTGTTAACAAAGTTGTAAACACAAAAAGCTTTGAAATGGGAATTGATTGTTAATGCTAATACAAAGGCCCTATTGAAATAGCAGTTTGGCGCTTCCAAAAGGTCTTGAGTTTGGGAGAAACACGTTGAACAGAAACAGAATATTAAAAGAGGCATGTGTTAGATCCGTGGTTCAGTGGATAAATAATCACACGGATGCTGTACATTAACAAATAACAGGTCTTTACTGGAGGAGGGTAATCTCTAGACTGGGGTACAGAGGCATGCGCACAGCTTATATACCGGTGTGGTCACTGCCGGTACTAAAGTATACAGGAGCTGTAAAAAGTAGTTCTGATTTAAAGGCACATACACTACAATTCCTCCCTTTTTAGATTAATAATATCCCCTTAATATTCAAATAACAATTACATTTTTACATGTACATTCAATAACAAAAGTCCATTTATAGATTCAGTCTTTGGGGTGGCTTCCTGACCCTTTCGGGATAGCGCCTTTCCAGAGGTTCTTGTTCTTGGTGCAGAGGTGATTCTGACCACTTTTCATCGGGTAGTTCATCGGGTTCCACTGCTACTGGGTCTGAAGTAGATGCTACCGGTATGTCAGGTTAATCCCCAGGTACTCGAGACATGGGGTTGAAGCATTCCAGTGATGCTAAGATCTGATCGACGTGGGGTCTCACAATGTTCTCCTCGACATCCACTGTGTACATTAATGGCCCCTGCCTTGTACATATCGTTCCGGGTTGCCACTTCTCTGTTCGATAGTCCCGGGCCAAAACTGGTTGCCCTACATTGAAGCTCCTAGTCGGCTTCTCGTTGATGTGCTGGAATTGTTTGACCTCAACATTTCTTCGCACATTTGGTCTGAGCAAGTCCAGACAAGATCTCAACCTTCGGTTAAAGAACATCATGGCCGGGGTCTGGTTGGCAACTGCATGTGTCGCGTTTCGGTAGGATAATAAGAAATAGTCCAGCTTATGCTGTAGTGGAACTTCCTCATCGCACATGGCCTTTATCGCCTTCTTAAAGGTTTGTACGAACCCCTCAGCCAATCCATTGGTGGCTGGATGATACGGGGCGGATGTGTAATGCTTTACCCCATTCCTTTTCATGAACTTTTGGAACTCGTCGGACACAAACTGTGGTCCATTATCAGAGCAGATCTGCTCTGGCAACCCGTTTCTGGCAAATATAGTCCGTAGGACTGCAATCGTTTTCTCTGTAGTGGTTGAAGACATCTTTATCACCTCAGGCCACTTTGAATGAGCATCCACTGCTATTAAGAACATTGAGTCCATGAATGGACCAGCGAAATCAATATGCACCCGTTGCCATGGAGAGGAGGGCCACTCCCATGGGTGTAGAGGGGCATGTGGTGGTGCATTTTGGACATTCTGGCATCCTAAGCAGCTCTTAGTTAGGTCTTCGATTTGTTGATCGATTCCCGGCCACCACACGTAAGCCCTAGCAAGGCTTTTCATTTTCACTCCCCCCAGATGACCTTCATGTAGCTCATTTAGCACTCTCTCCCTTAACTTGGGTGGAATCACCACTCTGGATCCACACACCACTGTCCCCTGGCATACTGACAGCTGTTCTCTTCTGGATGAGAATGCTGGCAACAGTGAGTCGCCATGTGTTGGCCATCCCCTCACCGTCAATTCATATACCCATGACAGCGTTGGATCATTGCGGGTCTCTTTCTCTATATCCGCGTTTGTTACTGGCAATCGTTCAATTATCGACGAATAAAATATCTCGATAGGGTCCACTGCTGGTGCTTCCTCCACCGTAGGCAGTGGCAGGCGCGATAGCCCCTCAGCGTTCCCATGCTATTTTGTGCCTTTATATTCTATTTCATATTGATTCGCCCCTAGAAACAGGGACCATCTTTGTAACCATTGTGCAGTCATTACTGGCACGCCCTTCTTAGGATTAAAGATGGAGACAAGGAGACAAGTGGTTGGTGGTCAGTCAGCAAGGTGAACTTCTGCCCATGCAGATAGTGGTTGAATTTTTTTACTCCCCATACTAGGCTGAGGGCCTCCCTGTCAACCTGGGCGTAGTTGCACTCGGCTGAGGTTAGTGACTGAGACGCAAAGGCTACTGGCCTCTCCAACCCGTCTGGGAATTTGTGCGACAGCACCGCTCCAATGCCGTAGGGTGATGCATCACATGCCAAACGAATTGGTAGTGCTGGGTTGAAATGGGCCAACACCTCTTTTGATGTGATCAATTCTTTACACTTCTGGAAAGCTTGTCTACGTTCGTCATCCCACTTCCATGGTACCCCTGTTTGCAGTAGGGTGTTCAGCGGGTGTAATACCGTAGACAAATTTGGTAAGAACTTGTGGTAATAGTTTAACAGCCCGAGGAACGACCTCAGTTGTGACACATTTTCTGGTACTGGAGCCTTCACTGCTTCCTCAACCTTGTCAGGGGACTTATGTAACCCCTCTTCATCGATGACGTGGCCACAATACGAGATCTGTTTCTGGAAAAACTCGCACTTCTGGCGATTAGCTCGTAGCCCATATTCCTTTAATCTGGCGAGCACCTTCTTCAAGTTAGCGAGGTGATCACAGTCATTTTCGCCCGTGACCAAGATGTCGTCCAAATGACACTGGGTCCCTGGAATCCCTTGCAGGACCTGACCCATCGCCCTTTGCCAGATAGCCAGAGCCAAGGCTACTCCAAACACCAGCCGGTTGTATTGATAGAGACCTTTATGGGTGTTGATCGTAAGGTAATGTTTCGAAGCTTCTTCTACCTCCATTTGCAAGTACGCCTGGGCTAGATCAATTTTGGTGAAGCGTTTACCACCAGATAGCAAGGCAAAAATATCCTCAATTCGTGGAAGCGGATATTGCACTGTGTGAAGGACTGGTTTCACTGTCACCTTAAAATCCCCACAGATGCGGACCTTCTTTGGTTCCCCAGGCGTATTACTCAACGACCTCTTCATTACAGGAATGATGGGTGTAGCCCACTCACTCCAGTCCACTTTGGACAGTACTCCTGAACGTTCCAAACCTTCCAGCTCTGCTTCAACCACTGGTCTGATCGCATAAGGCACTGGTCTGGCCTTCAGAAACTTTGGGCTTGCATTTTCCTCTTTTTTAATTGTTGCTGTTATTCCTTTTAGTGTTCCTAGTCCCTCCTGGAACACTTCTTTTGCATCAGTTAGCATTTTTGACAGTCGTCCAGGTGTGACATTGTCATCCTTTTTGGCCTCAACCTTCAGTGCCTGTATGGAATGCCAATCTAATTGTATCTTTTGGATCCATTCACGTCCTAGCAGTGGTGGTACTCCATTTGGCAATACATATATATCCATTTTAGGTATTTCCTGACCTTTATATGCCACTTTCCCCCTTATTTTCCCTTTGGGGTAGATTTTTGCCCCGTATACGTCTTCAAGACAATCTCTGTAGCTTTCAAGGGTATGTGTGAAAATAACCGCTTGTAGTCTCTTTGATTTATGACTGTTAGAGCTGACCCTGTGTCCAATTCCATTTCCACTTGGACTCCGTCTATCTTGAGTGTAACCCAGATAGTCTGG
Organism: Somniosus microcephalus; assembly: GCF_052327205.1. Classification (NCBI taxonomy): domain Eukaryota; kingdom Metazoa; phylum Chordata; class Chondrichthyes; order Squaliformes; family Somniosidae; genus Somniosus; species Somniosus microcephalus. The sequence continues at coordinate 85,536,891 of NC_141001.1, forward strand.
TGATCCTCCATTTTGGTTACATTATGTAGTTTCAGACAACCCAGCTCCTTGCTTCCGGAGTCTGTATCACTTTTTTGTTCGTCTGAACCACTGTCCATCACCTGGTGTACCTTTTTGTACTTCTCCTGTGGAGATTTCTTACTGTTGGTTTTCTTCCCAGACCTGCAGACTCTTGCTATGTGTCCTGCTTTCCCACACTGTCTGCACACTTGGTCCTTGAACCAACAATCTTTCTGGTCATGTGTTGTTCTGCCGCAGCGATAGCACTTCCCTGTACCATAGGTCATTTCGTTGGTGCCATATTCTTGCGGTCTCCATTGTATCTCTGCAGCACCCCTTGCGGCTGCTTCGTGTGATACTGCCATACTGAAAGCTTTGTCCAGCGTAAGGTCCTTTTCTGATAGAAGCCGTTTCTGGGTTCCTTCACTTTGTAGCCCACACACAAACTTGTCCCTTAACGTGTCTGCTAGTCCCGCTCCAAACTGGCAGTATTTCGATAGCTTGCGCAGTTCCGTTAGGTACTCAGCATTGCTTTCGTCTTTGTGTTGGTTCCTTTTATGGAACTTAAATCGTTCTGCTATCAGCAGCGGTGTGGGGTTTAAGTGGTCCTGTAGGATTTCTACTATGCTTTCAAAATTCTTGTTTACCGGCTTCTCTGCGGTTATTACATTTCGCAGTAACCCATATGTTTTTGCACCCATGGAATTTAACAGAACCAGTGCTTTATTAGCATCTGGCACTTCATTCGCCCTGCAGTACACCTCAATACGTTCCACATATGTCGCCCAATCTTCAACTTCATTGTCAAACGTAGAGATACTGCCACTCTTTGGCATCCTTGGTTGTGCGTTAACCATCACTAATGGCGCCTCCCGCGCTTCCCCTTCTTCTCTGCTGGCACAAAATGGCGTCTCCCGCGCTTTCCTTCCTTCCCGCGCTCACCCGTCTTCTCCGCTGCGGCTTCGCAAAATGGCATCTCCCGCACTCTTCCTTCTTCTCCGCGGCTCAATGGCGCCTCCCGCGCTCTCCCTGCTTCTCCGCAGTTCAATGGCGTCTCCCGCGCTCTCCCTGCTTCTCCACGGCTCAATGGCGTCTCCCCTTGCTTCGCCCCGCGGACCCTGATCAGCCCGTGATCCCTGGCTGTGCTCTGCGCGTTCTTCTCTTGATATTTGTCGACGCCGCTCAGTCTAGAACCCGGCTGTTTCTTACCCTCTCTCTCTCCGGTTTTCAGTATTTTCCCTCGACGCCACTCGGTGATCAACCCCCGGCTGCGCCCTGCTCTCTTCACCCTCTTTCTTACCCCGTCGACGCTGCTCGGCTCTCTCTCTCTGCCATCGGTCGGCTCCAGCCGCCGCTGCTCGGGAAGGGTCTGCTCTGGACCTGTCGTCGGTCTCTTACTGCTCGTTGTGGCTGGGGAACGAAGCCCGGCTCTCCACAGCCTCCCCAGCGAAGTTGGATCTCTGCCTAACTGCTGGGTGGTTGCTCACGGTCGACGCCTGAGTTCCTGGACTCGACTATTTTTTTTTGTGTTGCAGGTAGATTCGAATTGACACTCGTCACCACTGTTAGATCCATGGTTCAGTGAATAAATAATCACACGGATGCTGTACATTAACAAATAACAGGTCTTTACTGGAGGAGGGTAATCTCTAGACTGGTGTACAGAGACATGCGCACAGCTTATATACCGGTGTGGTCACTGCCGGTACTACAGTATACAGAAGCTGTAAAAAGTAGTTCTGACTTAAAGACACATACACAAAGCATGTGCTTTTGAAAAGATGACATCAAGTAAAAGAAACACCTGATCAAATAGTTTTTATGTTAAACTTGGAAGACAGGAAACATAAGATTAAATATGCAACCAATTGAGATAGCTAGAAAACAAGCAACCACCCTAGTTGAAGTGTCTTTAATTTACATGTAGTAAATATGATACCTGCAGAAGATACAACTTCAATAGATACACCAAGCAATTACATTGTTTTTGTATTGAACTTGGAACACCATGGAGTCACAATGTCTGCTAAAACCAGTTAAGCCAATATTAAGAATTGAATGAAAGATCTTCGATAAGAATGACATCAAATAAATACTACTGTCATATTGTTTTTATGATAACTATTGAACACCTAAAGGTAGAGACAGAAGTCTGAGAGTTGGCAGCTGAAATGGCAGTAAGAATAGAAAGAATTCAACAGAGAGAATGGATAAGATAATTAGTTTACATCAGCAGAAAACTTCAAAGAATATACCATTTAAAAAAGGGTATAAAAATAAGAGCTTTTCAAACAGAAAGTCAGAAGTCGCTGGAGACGGGCAAGTGATTCTCGGCTTCAGAACCACTCTGTAAGCCTACAACTCTGAGTCTCGGGTAATCAAGGTATTTGATTTTGGTGGATATTCTGGATTAAGAATCAGTAGAAATGTGGAAATGTAATGAAGTTAAGATTTGAGAATAAGGATGTCTGATAAGAAATGTAAGCTATTTGTTTTTTGAATTGTTAATGTTGCGATTGAATCAACAGCTGTTGACTGAATGTCGGCTCTTAAATAAATCTATATATTTTTAGAATTGTCTCACAGAGTATTTCTGTATCAATCTCCAAACCCAATTTCTGTACACTCTTTTGTAAGGAGTTGCAGAATTCTGGGGGTTATTCTGGACCCTCATAATATCCGGAAGGTTACAGTCTAGTTAAACTTATTAAACATGCTATCCGGAGGACGGTAACATTTTCAGTCATTCCTTTCCTTTAGGGAGAATTAGCCTAAACCTTTAGACCCATTTAAGCGGCTTGTAGAATTCGGCTATCTCTAACTTTAGTTGAAGGTGAACATCTGGGGAATACGCCTGATCTGGGGTAGCCTGAAAAGGGCTAGGACTAGTAATTACCCCTTCAATGGCTCATGCTTCACAGCAGCTCAGACATTAGACTGACCTGTTACAGGCTGCAACATTTCTGCTACTGTTTGGGAAGTCATGGTTACAAGCACTTTAATACACATGTCAGCGGGTTTGCAGGTAGGTCCAGATGTGCTAGTGTCCAGAGAGTCCATCATCCATGCCTAGTCCAGCTGTGCCTTTGCTCCTAGACACTGCCTCACCAAGACCATTGATCAGTGTGACAGCAGACCTAATGACCCCAGTAAGGTTCTCTTCAACCAATCCCCAAACCTGGTGAAAGCAGAAGGACCAGCCCAGGCCACTGTGCCAACAATCTGAGCATCTGTGGGAGAAACCATTATCTACCGTGTCCCTTGATGTCCCTGGAGTTTCCACATACTTCATGGTGGACATAAAATTGATGTCTACCTCCTAAAGCTACTGCAAGACTTTAAATCCTGCAGTATAATGCAATTCATATCCCTGCTGTACCTCCATCCAAGCGTGTTCTCCATACCTGCAGCTGCCTACATTCGGGTTGACCCTAGAAATTAGGGCACGTCCAGAGCTCCGAATGTCAGACGGGTGCAAATTACATACCACCCAACTTCTACTCAGAAATATGCCCAATGAGAACATCTATTTAATAAGCATAGAATAATATATTATTGGATGATTACTTTGCTGCACAAGTCAACAAAAAAATATTCTGCCAGGTCATTTTAACGACAGTCTGCTGCCTTTTCAGACATAAAGAATGATACCCAATTTAGAATTGGCTTTTATAGCTTGAGCTGTAAATGTGGTCAAAATGTTTAAATGGGCCTTTATAAAAGAATATTATCCATAAATGTATAACAAAATTATTCAGTCACCATGAATGAATATAGTGGGCATAAATCGGCGACAGTGAGTCAGGAGCAGCCCGACCAGAGCGGATCTGCGTGGGAACACTGAGCATCGGCGGCAGTGAGTCAGGAGCAGCATACTAATTCAACAGCAGGGGAGAGAGGTGAAAATTAATCAAAGTGTGACATCACCAGGAAGCAGGTAAGTGATTGGTTGGTGAGTATTTCTCTCTTTTTTTTAAAACTTTAACTCTGGTTTATAGTTTCTAAGGTCTCTCTAGTGTAGCAGGGACTGTTGGTAAACCAGTTAACTGTTGTATAATTAGTGGGATTGATTGATTTAATTTAAATTCAATTAATTAAAGGGTAAGTCATGGCAGGACAGCCGGGCCCCGTGATCTGCTCCTCCTGCGATATGTGGGAATTCAGGGACACTTCCTGTGTCCCTGACAACTACATGTGCAGGAAGTGCATCCAGCTGCAGCTACTGACAGACCGCATTGCGGCGCTGGAGCTGCGATTGGATACATACTGGAGCGTTCATGATGCACAGGACATTGTGAATAGCACATTTACGGAGTTGGACACACCGCAGGTAAAGGTTGGACAGGAAGAAAGGGAATGGGTGACCAACAGGCAGAGTACTAGGCGCAGGCAGGTAGTGCAGGGGTCCCCTGTGGCCATCCCCCTCTCCAACAGATACACCACTTTGAGTATTGTTGGGGGGATGGTTTATCAGAGGAAGGCAGCAGCAGCCAACTTCCTGGCACCAGGGGTGGCTCTGCTGCACAGAATGGGAGGAAAAAGAGGGGTAGAGCTATAGTAATAGGGGATTCAATTGTAAGGGGAATAGATAGGTATTTCTGCGGCCGCAAACAAGACTCCAGGATGGTGTGTTGCCTCCCTGGTGCAAGGGTCAAGGATGTCTCCGAGCGGCTACAGAACACCTTGGAAAGGGAGGGTGAAAAGCCAGTTGTCGTGGTGCATATAGGCACCAATGATATAGGTAAAAAGCGGGATGAGGTCCTAAAAGCAGAATATAGAGAGTTAGGAGATAAATTAAAAAACAGGACCTCAAAGGTAGTAATCTCAGGATTGCTACCAGTGCCACGTGCTAATCAGAGTAGAAATAGAAGGATACTTCAGAAGAATACGTGGCTAGAGGAATGGTGCCAAGGGGAGGGATTCAAGTTCCTGCGACATTGGAACCGGTTCTGGGGGAGGTGGGACCAGTTCAAACCGGACAGTTTGCACCTGGGCAGGGCTGGAACCGATGTCCTAGGGGGAGTGTTTGCTAGTGCTGTGGGGGAGGGTTTAAACTAAAATGGCAGGGGGTTGGGAACCTGAGCAGGGAGACAGAGGAAAGGGAAACAAGGATAAAAGCAAAAGATAGGAAGGAGAAAAACAAAAGTGGCAGTCAGAGAAATCAACGGTTTAAATCAAACATGGCCACAGTAAATAATAATTCTAATAGGTCTAAGAGCGTTAAAAAAACAAGCCTGAAGGCTTTGTGTCTTAATGCGAGGAGCATTTGTAATAAGGTGGATGAATTGGCTGCGCAAATAGAAGTAAACAAATACGATTTGGTTGGGATTACAGAAACGTGGCTCAAGGAAGGCCAGGACTGGGAACTCAACATCCAGGGGTATTCGATATTCAGGAAAGATAGGCAAAAAGGAAAGGGAGGTGGGGTAGCATTACTGGTTAAAGAAGGGATTAACACAATTGTAACGAAGGATATTAGCTCTGATGAGGTGGAATCTGTATGGGTAGAATTGAGAAATACTAAGGGGAAAAAAACGTTAGTGGGAGTGGTTTATAGATCTCTAAACAGTAAGGCGGAGGTTGGGGATGGCATTAAAAGGGAAATTAAAGAAGCATGCAATAAGGGCACAGCAGTCATCATGGGTGACTTTAATCTACATATAGATTGGGCCAACCAAATTAGTAACAATACTGTGGAGGAGGAATTCCTGGAGTGTTTATGGGATGGTTTCCTGGACCAATATGTCGAGGAACCAACCAGAGATCAGGCCATCTTAGACTGGGTATTATGTAACGAGAAAGGATTAATTGGCAATCTTGTTGTACGAGGCCCCTTGGGTCGGAGCGATCATAATATGATCGAATTCTTCATTAATATGGAGAATGAAGTAGTTGGCTCGGAGACTAGGGTCCTCAATTTAAATAAAGGAAACTATGATGGTCTGAGGAGCGAGTTGGGTAGGATTGATTGGAGAATGGCACTCAAAGGGTTGATGGTGGATAGGCAATGGCAAACATTCAAAGACCGAATGGATGAACTACAGAATTTGTTCATCCCAGTTTGGCATAAAAATAAAACAAAAAAGGTGACCCAACCGTGGCTAACAAGGGAAATTAGGGATAGCATAAGGTCCAAGGAGAGGGCATATAAATTGGCCAGAAAAAGCAATAATCCTGAGGATTGGGAGCAGTTTAGGATTCAACAAAGGAGGACAAAGGGATTAATTAAGAAAGGGAAAATAGAATATGAGAGTAAGCTTGCAGGGAACATAAAAACTGACTGTAAAAGCTTTTATAGATATGTGAAGAGAAAAAGATTGGTGAAGTCAAGCATAGGTCCCTTGCAGTCAGAATCGGGGGAATTTTTAAAGGGGAACAAAGAAATGGCAGGCCAACTAAATATATATTTTGGTTCTGTCTTCACAAAGGAGGACACAAATAACCTCCCAGAGATGCCAGGGAACATAGGGTCGGATGAAAGGGTGGAACTGAAAGAAATCAGTATTTGTAGGGAAATGGTGTTAGGAAAATTGATGGGACTGAAGGCCGATAAATCCCCAGGGCCTGATAATCTACATCCCAGGGTACTTAAGCAAGTAGCCCTAGAAATAGTAGATGCATTGCTGGTCATCTTCCAGAACTCGATAGACTCTGGAACGGTACCCATGGATTGGCGGGTAGCTAATGTTACCCGACTATTCAAAAAAGATGGTAGAGAAAAGGCGGGGAATTATAGACCAGTAAGCTTGACATCAGTAGTGGGGAAAATGCTAGAGTCCATTATAAAAGATGTAATAGCAGAGCACTTGGAAAGCAGTGACTGGATCGGACAAAGTCAACATGGATTTACAAAAGGTAAATCATGCTTGACTAATCTACTAGAATTTTTTGAGGATGTAACTGGTAAAATAGATAAGGGAGAACCAGTGGATGTGGTGTATTTGGACTTTCAGAAGGCTTTCGATAAGGTCCCGCATAAGAGATTAGCGTGCAAAATTAAGGCACATGGGATTGGGGGCAAGGTATTGACTTGGATAGAGAACTGGTTGGCGGACAGAAAGCAAAGAGTTGGAATAAACGGGTCGTTTTCCGAGTGGCAGGCAGTGACTAGTGGGGTACCGCAAGGATCGGTCCTAGGACCCCAGCTGTTCACAATATACATTAATGATCTGGACGAGGGAATTGGATGTAATATCTCCAAATTTGCAGACGACACAAAGCTGGGTGGGAGGGTATGCTGTGAGGAGGATGTCGTGAAACTCCAGTACGATTTGGACAGGTTGGGTGATTGGGTAGAAACATGGCAAATGCACTATAATGTGGATAAATGTGAGGTTATCCACTTTGGTGGCAAAAACAGGAAGGCAGATTATTATTTGAATGGCAATAGATTGGGAGAAGGGGAAGTGCAAAGAGACCTGGTGTTCTTGTGCACCAGTCGCTCAAGGTAAGCATGCAGATGCAGCAGGCGGTTAAGAAGGCAAATGGTATGTTGGCCTTCGTAGCAAGAGGGTTCGAGTACAAGAACAAGGATGTCTTGCTGCAGTTGTACAGGGCCTTGGTGAGACCACACCTTGAGTATTGTGTGCAGTTTTGGTCGCCTTACCTGAGGAAGGACGTTCTTGCCATGGAAGGAGTGCAGCGAAGATTCACCAAGCTGATACCTGGGATGGCAGGAATGACGTATGAGGAGAGATTGTGTCGATTGGGCTTATACTCACTGGAGTTTAGAAGATTGAGAGGGGATCTCATCGAAACCTATAAAATTCTGTCAGGCCTGGACAGACTAGATGCAGGAAGGATGTTTCTGATGGCCAGGGAGTCCAGAACCAGGGGTCATAGTCTAAGGATAAGGGGTAAGCCATTTAGGACTGAAATGAGGAGCAATTTCTTCACCCAGAGAGTGGTGAACCTGTGGAATTCTCTGCCACAGAGGGCGGTGGAGGCCAGTTCATTAAGTATATTCAAGAAAGATTTGGATATATTTCTTAAGGCTAAAAGGATCAAGGGATATGGGGAGAAGGCAGGGACAGGGCACTGAATTTGGATGATCAGCCATGATCTCATTGAATGGCAGAGCAGGCTCGAAGGGCCGAATGGCCTACTCCTGCTCCTATCTTCTATGTTTCTATGTTTCTATGTAAATAACAATGTACATTTTTTAATTTAATTCATGAAACTGAAATATTTCCTTATTTAGAATGAATAAACCTGAGAAGTGTTTGAAAATGTTATGCACACTGTTCACAATTAGTTGACAACACCCAGTAATAGAAAGATCTTGATTTAGTACATCAAGACATTTCATAGGACTCGTTTTAAGCTGATAAATTCTACCCATTTGAACTTTATGCATTCTCTTGTGTTGGACAATGACATGGTAAACTGTCAAGAACAACAGTTAAAAAGAGTCTAATAATTTGGTCTGCTCCTGATATAGCGGTATGCACTATAAAAAAAAATGCAGCGAAGATTCCTGATGTGTCATTTATGTCAATTGTTTATATATTCATTCAGGTTCTACATCTCAGTGACACTGCGGATCAATTAGGGTAGAGAACAAAGGAAACTGTGCAACCTACAGTATAATGAGATGAGGTCATGCAACTCAGTGCAAAACAGTGGCAATCAAAACATGTCGAACTTGAGACTTCTTCATATTTCTGCTACATTATAAGAATTCCCATGGTGAAATTTCTCATTATTTCTCTTCAAAAACTCAAGAGAAATATATATTTGGTTTTCAAGACAAAAAATCTGTTTGTATTCCAGACAGGTTATGAGACAATTGGCTTGGGCACAGTTCTCTTTTTCCTGCATAATTGCTCATCTTCAGTCTTCCACAGTTCTTTTATATTTATAAAATATAGTTATGAGTAATTACAAAGAAAGCTCTCATAAGGCCAAGAGGATTTTTGGATAAAGAGGACTTGCCAAGACAATCACAGAAGCAAGCTGAAAATAAGTCAGCCCAAGAGCGGGGTTTTAAAAATTACAGCGCAGGAAATTTTTCAAACTCATTTTCATTCTTTCTTTCTTGACTCCAGTTCTGGAAAATAGTAAATTGCAATGACGAATTAATATCCAAATACATAGATCATTTGACAATTCCTATTTATTCGGGTTCCATTTATTGTACGTTTAGTTTAAGAGACAGATTGCTTTTGTTTGGCTACATAGATGGAAATGAAACAAAACTTTCACAGCAAGTGCGTTCAAGTGCTCTATCACAAGATGTTGATAGTGACTGCTGGTTAATAAACTGATAATTTAAAGTGTTTGTTATCCTGTACTGTAATCTTTTTTTAGATTCAAGTAAAATTGATATGGTCTTAACATTTGCTTTTATAATATTCTGCCAGCAGATTTTCAGTGAAGGTCACTGAGTATAATTTTCATATTTTGGTTGTTAACACGTCACCCTATCATAACCCAATTGGATCTGCGTCCGCTTTAAAATGTGGGGTGAATTTGATGCTTTAGAATCTCTTACTTTGGAGGTTAATAGTAATGTTCATAGCATCAAAGAATCTTACACCACTTGGCTCATCATGCCTGTGCTGGCTCTTGAACAGAGATAGCAGTTTAGTCCCACTCCCCCACTCTTTCCCCATAGCCGTGCAAATATTTCCTTATGTTATTGCTAATTGAAATAGTAACAGTAGTGATAATTCTATAAACCTATTCAATTGAAATGTCATGGCATATATTGCATAGTGGTGTAATATCCCATGTAAGCATGTAAAATTAAAGACATGGGCCTAGAAATTCAGTGGGCCTTGCGCCCACTTAGTGCCTAAAGAGGTCTTCTGCGCCGGCGGGGTTGGTAGCGCGGAAATTGAGTGCAGCGTTAATGGTGGCGGTAGCCGGTAGTGCTGCGCCGGCACCGATGACGTCATCGGTGTGCGCAGCGCCCCGGTTCCGCCCCGATGCCGGCCCGACGCCCATATTCAGTTGCGGCCGCCTCTTCCGCAGCGGCCGCAAACAACGTTCGTGAAACACGGCTTTCATGCAGCGTTAGTGGGGTGCATAAAGGTGGAGGTGCGGCCGGCCGCTTTTTCGGCGGCCGCCTGCCCGCACCTCCCTCCCCTGCCTCCTACACCACCCCCCCCGCGGCATTGGTGGCTGATTCCCGCGAGCCCGGCACTTCTCCGTGGTGCCGGGTTCATTTGCCGGCAGAATCCAGCGGCGATCTCATGGCTGCAGGCAGCTCCTCCTTAAGAGAAGGAGGAGGCCTGCAGTACCCCAGCCTGCCGCACCGCATCGGGTGGCGCAGCGGCAGCTGGAGCGCTGAAATTCACTTTCAGCGCCCCAAGCGGAGGCGGGCACACCCTGGAACAGCGCCCGGTTCCGACTTGGGGCGCTAAAAGTGAATTTCTGGCGGGCGCAACGGGCTCCGGGCGCTGCGCAAACTTTTGGGCGCAACTGAGCTGGCGGGGCCATACCTAATTTCTAGGCCATGATTTTAAAGATATCTTTTTCAAATGAATGCCTCAAAACAGACAGTTATGTATAAGGTTCCTTTGAAGTTTAGTTCTGCAAAACTGAAATGATACTATTACTTTTACTGACTCAACACATCATTGTAAATCAACATCATTTGTACAATATTGCTACCACCCAACATAAATGTAACGGATATAAACTTCAATATGTGTTTTAACAAGTAAGCTGCATATCCTAATGCAGGTAAAGAGCTAAAACTGGAAACAGTGTTAATAACAATCACAAATATCCATATAATGTCACCATTTTGTGTAGCTACTATGAAAAAAAGACTTGCATTTATATAGCGCCTTTCACGACCACCAGGTGTCTCAAGGCGCTCTACAGTCAATGAAGTACTTTTGAAGTGGAGTCACTGTTGTAATGTGGGAAACATGGCAGCCAATTTGCACAGAGCAAGGTCCCAGAAACAGCAATGTGATAATTGTTAGATCCGAGTATTTTTGATGTAGTGTGTCCTTCAATAACTAGACACGAGACTGCAGGAACAATCAACAGGTATTTACTGGATGAGGGTTACTCTAAAAACTAAACGTACAGATCCCTACTCAGGGTTTATATACAGGTGTGGTCACTGCCGGTACTACAGTATACAGGAGCTGTAAAAAGTAGTTCTCCCCTTAAAGGTACATACACTAAAATTCCTCCCCTTTTAGATTGACAGTACCATAACATTCATTTAACAATTAATACTTTTAACATGCACATTAACTGAAAATAGTCCATTTATAAATTCAGTCTTTGGGGCAGCTTCCTGATCCTTCCTGGATAGCGCCTTTCATGAGTGTCTTGTTCTTAGTGCGGAGGCCTCCTGTCGTCAGTTGGTTCATCAGCTTCCGATGCTACTGTTTCTGGGGTAGATGCTACCTGTATGTCAGATTCATCACCAAGTGCGCGAGACATGGGGTTGACTCGTTCCTGTGACTCTAGGATCTGGTCGACATGGCGTCTCACAATGTTCTCCCCAACATCCACTGTGTACATTAGTGGCCCCTGCCGTGTGCATATCGTTCCTGGTTGCCATTTCTCTGTTTGGTAGTCGCGGGCCAAGACTGGTTGCCCTACATTGAAGCTCCTTGTCGGCTTCTCATTGATGTGCTGGAATTGCTTATTCTCAACATCTCTTCGTACATTTGGTCTGAGCAAATCCAGACGAGATCTCAACCTTCGGTTAAAGAACATCATGGCCAGGGTCTGGTTGGTGACTGCATGTGTCGCATTTCTGTAGGCTAACAGGAAATTGTCCACCTTATGCTGCAGTGGAATGTCGTCATCGCACATGGCCCTTACTGCTTTCTTAAAGGTTTGTACGAACCTCTCAGCCAATCCATTTGTGGCTGGATGATACGGGGCGGATGTGTAATGCCTTACCCCATTCCTTTTCATGAATCTTCGAACTCTTTGGACACAAACTGTGGTCCGTTATCAGAGCAAATCTGCTCTGGCAAGCCGTTCCTGGCAAAAATGGTCCATAGGACTGCAATAGTTTTCTCCGTGGTGGTGGATGACATTTTGATCACCTCAGGCCATTTCGAGTGCGCATCCACGGCTACTGGAAATATTGAGTCCATGAATGGACCAGCAAAATCAATATGCACCCATTGCCATGGAGATGAGGGCCACTCCCATGGGTGTAGAAGGGCACGGGGTGGTGCATTTTGGACCTTCTGGCATCCTGAGCAGCTCTTTGTCAGGTCCACGATTTGCTGATCGATTCCCAGCCACCACACATAAGCCCTAGCAAGGCTTTTCATTTTTACCCCTCCCAGATGGCCTTCGTGAAGCTCATTGAGCACTCTCTCCCTTAACTTGGGTGGAATTACCACTCGGGATCCACACATCAAGGTCCCCTGGCATACTGACAGCTGTTCTCTTCTGGATGAGAATGCTGGCAACAGTGAGTCGCCATGTGTTGGCCATCCCTTCACCGTCAAGTCATATACCCAAGACAGTGTCGGGTCATTTCGGGTCTCCTTCTCTATATCAGCGTTAGTTACTGGCAAGCGTTCAATTATAGTCGAATGAAATATTTCGACAGGGTCCACTGCTGGTGCTTCCTCCGCAGTAGGCAGTCGCAGGCGTGATAGCCCATCAGCGTTTCCATGCTGTTTCGTGCCCTTATAATCGATTTCATATTGGTTCGCCCCTAGAAAAAGCGACCATCTTTGTAGCCGTTGCGCAATCATCACCGGCACGCCCTTCTTTGGATTAAAGATGGAGACAAGTTGTTGGTGGTCAGTCAGCAAGGTGAACTTCTGCCCGTGCAGATAGTTGTTGAACTTTTTCACTCCCCACACTAGGCTGAGGGCCTACCTGTCAATCTGGGCGTAGTTACGCTCGGCTGAGGTTAGTGACCGAGACGCAAAGGCTACTGGCCTCTCCGAGCCGTCCGGGAACTTGTGCGACAGCACGGCTCCAATGCCATAGGGTGATGCATCACACGCCAACTGAATTGGCAGTGCTGGGTTGAAATGAGCCAACACCTCTTTTGATGTGATCAATTCTTTGCACTTCTGGAAAGCTCGTTTACATTCGTCATTCCACTTCCATGGTAACCTCGTTTGCAGTAGGGTGTTCAGTGGGTGTAGTACTGTAGACAAATTCGGCAAGAACTTATGGTAGTAGTTCACCAGCCCGAGGAACGATCTCAGTTGTGACACATTTTCCAGTGCTGGAGCCTTGACTACTGCCTCAATCTTTTCAGGGGACTTATGTAACCCCTCTTCATCAATAACGTGGCCACAATACGAGATCTGCTTCTGGAAAAACTCGCATTTGTGGCGATTTGCTTGGAGCCCATATTCCTTCAATCTAGTGAGCACCTGCTCCAGGTTGGCAAGGTGAGCACTTTCATTTTCGCCCGTGACCAGGATGTCGTCCAAATAACACTGGGTCCCTGGAATCCCTTGCAGGACTTGATCCATTGCCCTTTGCCAAATAGCCGGAGCTGATGCTACCCCGAACACCAGCCAGTTGTATTGGTAGAGACCTTTATGAGTGTTGATCGTGAGGTACTGTTTCGAGGCTTCTTCTTCCTCCATTTGCAGGTACGCCTGGGCCAGATCAATCTTAGTGAAGCGTTTCCCTCCAGATAGCGAGGCAAAAATATCTTCAATCCGTGGAAGCGGATATTGTACCGTGTGAAGGACTGGGTTCACTGTCACCTTAAAGTCCCCACAGATGCGAACTTTGTTTGGTTCCCCAGGCATATTACTCAATGACATCTTCATTACAGGAACGATGGGTGTGGCCCACTCACTCCAGTCCACTTTGGACAGTACTCCTGAACATTCCAAACTTTCTAGCTCTGCTTCAACGGCTGGGTGGATCGCATAAGGCACCGGTCTGGACTTAAAAAACTTTGGGCTTGCATTTTCCTCTATTTTGATCGTCGCTGTTATGCCTTTTAGTGTTCCAAGTCCCTCCTGGAACAGTTCTTGTGCATCAGTTAGTATTTTTGACAGTCGTCCAGGTGTGGCGTCGTCATCCTTTTTGGCATCTACAGTCAGTGCTTGTATGGAATGCCAATCTAGCTGTATCTTCCGGATCCATTCACGTCCTAGTAGTGGTGGTCCTCCATCTGGAAATACATATTGGTCCATTTTTGGTGTTTCCTTACCGTTATATACAACATTCACCCTTATTTTTCCTTTGGGGTAGACTTTTTGCCCCGTGTACGTCTTCAAGACAATCTCTGTATCTCTCAAGGGTATATGTGAGAATAGCCGCTTGTAGTCCCTTCGGTTTATGACTGTTAGGGCTGATCCTGTGTCCAATTCCATTTTCACTTGGACTCCAGCTATCTTGAGCGTGACCCAGATAGTTTGATGATCCTCCGTTTGGATCACCTTATGTAGTTTCAGACAACCCAGCTCCTTGCTTCCGGAGTCTGTATCACTTTTCTGTTTGTCTGAACTACTCTCCGTCACCTTATGTACCTTCTTGTATTTCTCCTGTGGAGATTTCTTGCTGCTGGTTTTCTTTCCTGACCTGCAGACTCTTGCTATGTGTCCTACTTTTCCACACTGTCTGCACACTTTGACCTTAAACCAGCAATCATTATGGTCGTGTGTTGTTCTGCCGCAGCGATAACACTTCACTCTTCCGTATGACATTTCATTTGTGCCATATTCTTGTGGTCTCCGTTGTATCTCTGCGGCACCCCGTGCGGCTGCTTCGTGTGATACTGCCATGCTGAAAGCCTTTTCCAGCTTAAGATCGTTTTCAGATAAAAGCCGTTTCTGGGTTCCTTCACTTTGAAGCCCACACACAAACTTGTCCCTTAAGGTATCTGCCAGTCCCGCTCCAAACTGGCAGTGTTTCGATAGCTTACGCAGTTCCGTTAAATGCTCAGCATTACTTTCATCTTTATGCTGGTTCCTTTTGTGAAACTTAAATCTTTCTGCTATTAGCAGCGGTATGGGGTTTAAGTGGTTCTGTAGGGTTGACACTATGTTTCCAAAATCCTTGTCCACTGGCTTCTCTGGGGTTACTAGGTTTCGCAGTGAGCCATACGTTTTTCACCCATGGAATTCAACAATACCAGCGCTTTCCTCTCACCTGGCACTTCATTCACCTTGCAGTACACTTCTATGCGTTCGACATATGTCGTCCAATCTTCGACTTCATTGTCAAACGCTGTGATACTGCCACTCTTCGGCATCCCTGGGTGTGGTTAGACTGGCTCAAAATGGAGTTTTCCCGCGCTTCCCTTCTTCTCCGCTGCGGCTCAAAATGGTGTTTTCCTGCGCTCTCCCTTCTTCTTCGCTGCGGCTCAAAATGGCGTTTCCCACGCTCTCCCTTCTTCTCCGCTGCGGCTGCTCGGCCCTTGAACACCAGCTGCATTCTGCGCATTTCCCTTTCTTCCCCGCTGACGCTGCTCATCCCTTGAACACCGGCTGCGCTCTGCGCGTTTTCTCTCGCGCCTCTCTCTCTTCTCCCGTCGACGCCGTTCGGTCCTGAACACCGGCTGCACCCTGTGCACTCTACCCTCTCTCTTCTCCCGTCGACGCCGCTCGGTCATGAACACCGGCTGCGCCCTGCGCGCTCTACCCTCTCTCTTCTCCAGTCGACGCTGCTCGGCCTTTTCTGTGCCATCGGTCGGCTCTAGCCGCCGCTGTCCGGAAAGGGTCAGCACCGTACCTGTTGCCAGCCCGTTTCGCTGGACCACCGTGACTGGAGAACCAAGCCCAGCTCTCAACAGCCTCCCCTGCGATGCACAATCTCTGCTGGATGACTGGGCGGTTGCTCATGGTCGATGCCCGTGCTTCTGGCCTCAACTTTCTTCCACTGTTCTCCAGGAGCGAATCCCTGGGAGGTAATGCAGAGTTGCAGGTAGGTTCGAATCTGCCTCGTCACCACTGTTAGATCCGTGTATTTTTGATGTAGTGTGTCTTTCAATAACTAGACACGAGACTGCAGGAACAATCAACAGGTATTTACTGGATGAGGGTTACTCTAATAACTAAACGTACAGATCCCTGCTCAGAGTTTATATACAGGTGTGGTCACTGCCGGTACTACAGTATACAGGAGCTGTAGAAAGTAGTTCTCCCCTTAAAGGTACATACACTACAATAATGACCAGATAATTTGTTTTTGCTATGTTGGTTGAGGGATAAATATTGGCCAGGACACTGGGGATAACTCCACTACTCTTCTTCGAAATTATGCCATGGGATCTTTTACGTCCACCTGAGAGAGCAGACGGGGCCTCGGTTTAACATCTTGAAGGAACTCATTGTCCAGCATTTACTGACAGTGTCATACCATATAGCAAACATTTTGAATATCTAAGGAACATAAAGAAACTAAACTCTAATAAATTGTTTGAAATAATTACAAATTCTGCAATTGAGCCTGAACTCAAACTCAGAGTGCAAATGAGTAGATGGCTTATAATTAACTACTTCACACAGAGGTAGTGAATGTATTTTTTTTTAATCGTTCATGGGATGTCATGGGATGACTTGAGGTCATCCAAAACTCGGTTGCCCGTGTCCTAACTCACACCAAGTCCTGTTCGCCCATCACCCCTGTGCTCGCTGATCTACTTTGGCTCCCGGTTAAGCAGCGCCTCGATTTCAATATTCTCATCCTTGTTTTCAAATCCCTCCATGGCCTCACCCCTCCCTATCTCTGTAATCTCCTTCAGCCCCACAACCCCCTGAGATATCTGCGCTCCTTTAATTCTGCCCTCTTGAGCATCCCTGATTATAATCGCTCAACCTTTGGTGGCCGTGCCTTCTGTTGCCTAAGCCCTAAGCTCTGGATTTCCCTGCCTAAAGCTGTCCACCTCGCTAACTCTCTTTCCTCCTTTAATATGCTCCTTAAAACCTACCTGTTTGACCAAGCTTTTGGACACCTGCCCTAATTTATCCTTATGTGGCTCGGTGTCAAATTTTTTATCATACAATACTCCTGTGCAGTGCCTTGGGACATTTTACTATGTTAAAGGCACTATATAAATACAAATTGTTGTTGCTGTTGTTTGATGTGGGCGTTGCTGGCAAGGCCAGCATTTATTGTCCATCCCTAATTGCCCTTCAGAAGGTGGTGGTGAGCCACCTTCTTGAACCGCTGCAGTCCGTGTGGTGAAGGTACTCCCACAGTGCTGTTAGGGAGGGAGTTCCAGGATTTTGACCCAGTGACGATGAAGGAATGGTGATATACTTCCAAGTCAGGATGGTGTGTGACTTGGAGGGGAACTTGGGGGTGGTGGTGTTCCCATGCGCCTGCTGCCCTTGCCCTTCTAGGTGGTAGAGGTCGCAGGTTTGAGAGGTGCTGCCGAAGAAACATTGGTGAGTTGCTGCAGTGCATCTTGTAGATGGTACACACTACAGCCACGGTACACCGATGGTGGAGGGAGTGAATGATTAAGGCGGTGGATGGGGTGCCAATCAAGGGGGCTGCTTTGTCCTGGATGGTGTCGAGTTTCTTGAGTGTTGTTGGAGCTGCACTCATCCAGGCAAGTGGAGAGTATTCTATCACACTCCTGACTTGTGCCTTGTAGATGGTATGAAGCAGACTGTCCAGGGAGACAATGGAGATGGATAGTATCGGCAAATTCAAGAGGGAGTTGGGTAGGTTTTTGATGAAAGAAGCAATTGAGGGGATGCAAAAGACAATATAACATGGTATTTTTTGAACTTTGGACCTAATCAAAAGGACTACAATGATCTTTTTCTCTTCTATAATTCATAGGTAGCCAATATTGCAGGTTGGTCAAAACGGTACAGATATTAAAGATAACAGGCCAGCCTGAAGGTCACAAATGTTTGTAAAGCAAAACATATTTATGATCCATGACCATGAACTTATGCTGTGGGATATTAACATATAAATGCTTAATACATTAGTCCAAAGTTCCTCTCTCCCATTCACCCACTTATTTTTAAATAGTAGTACCTCTGCTACAACAGTGTAAAGAGAAATTCCAAATCACTTTTACTGATACCATCTTTGTTATTTCCAGATTTTTGTAAACTGAATTCAAATTCTGAAGCTGCCATGGTGGAATTTGAACTCACGTACCCTGGATTATTAACCCATTCCCTCTCGTAACATAACCATTACACTACCATACCTGTTCATAGAAAGCAATTAAGTAGGACTGTAGAAAAGCACCGATGCTGTTAACTGGTCAATGCAAACTACATGGTATTATTGGTGACTTGCTCAGCACAAATCAGTTAGATTCCAAAGCCAGAAAGAAATATCTGCCAAGACAACCTCCTATCAACTTTACCTTTGGTCTCTACAGTCAGGCCCAGAAACATGGAGGACAGTAAAACAGCTCAATTATCAGTTCTGTGAACATCCACCATGACTCTAGCATAGGGTCAACACCTCCATTAAAACAGCAGATAAACTTCTGTGTGATATTAACGCATTAAGAATTCATGCACTAACATCACACAATATCATTTGTAGACTTGGATATCTAATTCAACAGCAGCTGCCGTACGTAAAAATTATCTACTCTTAGCACCTCACTTTCAGGCAGAAAGTTGCAAATAGCATAACATGCATGAAAACAACAGATTTATAACAGCAATTGAGGAGGAAGAATGGATTCCGATTTGAGTTATTATCACACAATGAAATCTGGGAAAGTGAGTTATGATAGCTCTTTTTATCATAAGTGCAAAAGAGTTATAATCCAAGAATGATAGAATCCCAGAAATGCAGGTTACCTTTTATCACACCTATATGACACCACCAGGATTATTTTTTAATGAATTCTGGGGGTGTGGGTATCACTGGCAAAGCCAGCATTTATTGCCCAACTGAATGGTTTGCCAGGCTACTTCAGAGGGCAGTTACGAGTCAACCATGTTGGCGTGGGACTGAAGTCACATAGTCACATTTAGTGCTTCAGTTGTTTTTGTACAACAGCTTCATGGTCACTTTTTACAGGTACCAGCTTTTTATTTCCAGATTGTTTAACCTGAATTCAAATTCTCAAACTGCCATAGCGGGATTTGAATTTTACATTCTCTGGATTACTAGTCCAGTAACATAACCACTACCCTACCATAGCCTGTGTTAAAATGGCTTGGTCCAGTTTATTCTTTGCTTTCATCATGGACATAACTAAAAATGACACTCTTTTTGCTGTTGGCACTGTCCTCTTCAGAATGGATAACTCTGAATCAATTCAGGCAAAAGTAGACAGAACTGCATAGATTATAACAAATAAAGCAATGGGCCAGAAATTCGGGTCGGAGGCTTCCCGCGGGCGCAAGCCCCCGACCTGCACTTACATAGCGCGCCTGCCATTGTGCTGTGGGCCCGTGTGGGATTCTGATCCTGGGCCTCCTCCAGCTGCCGGCGTGCAGTGCTTGTGTATCCCAGCGGCGCAGTTAGTTCGCAGCATCCCCTGGGATCACGTGGGCCATGGGGAGCCAATCGGAGCAGGGAATCTCCATTCATAGATTTGACAGGAAGACCTGTCAAATCTATGAATAGAGATCAGCCCCAAAACCTAAGTAAAACTTCAAATAATTTTTTTTTTAAATCACATTTTTAAAATAACTATAAATTACATAAATTAACTATACTAAACAAAAGTTTAAATTTTTGAAAAAATTTATTAAAGTTTTTAACGGGGCTAAAAATAAACTTACCTTTCTTTAAAGTATTTTAAAATGATAAACCTGTGGAAAAAATGTTTTCATTTTACTTAATTAACCTCTTACCTTGTTAAAAGCAGGCCTTGCGCCTGCTTTTTTCATGCGCAGCTGCTCGGGCCTTACCTGCACGGAGAAACCTGTAAAAAAATCGGAAGTTCCAGGTCTACACGCTGCCTCTCCGGTGCACGCGTTTGACCTCCGAACCCCTTCCTTCAAGGGAACGGAAGTTCAGGTTTCCAGTGCATGCACAGTGCATGCGCAAAACCGGCACTTCCGTTGGCCTTATGGGTGAGTACACAGCGCGTACTCACCCATGGGGACCCAAATTTCTGGCCCATTATCTTTAGTGCTGAAAAGATTACACCTTTTACACCGGCTATGGCAAAGCGTGACTGTTCTCCTGCCCACACATCTTTCTTCAAGATTGAAGAATCAAGATTGCTGAAGCATTCATTATACCATACAAAGGCTCTGGCTTTATCTCTTGACATGCCAATTTTGAAATCAAAACTCAACCTACAATGTTGTCATTTTTTATGATTACATCTCCGATAAATCTCATATTACCTTGCCAAGTGAAAATGTCTAGCTTGTGATTGGATCGTGCACTAGGAAAATGGAAATTTCTGGTGTGCCCATTAGTGACCAAGACAAATCTTATAAGTCCTTCTGTGCTCTCAGCAACCATCATGCTAAACTGAAACTAATGAGATTTTAGAGTGCCCAGAGATTATATGCTATTGTTAAAATACTTAACATAAAAAGACATGGGCCTCTGGCAGAAATGTGGCAGGGTGGGACCTCTGCCTGCCAAAACCCAAGGACGCTGATCCTACCAGCAATCCGGGTCAGCTACTTTGCATAATGCTGGATGATGAAGGACATGTGTACTGCCAGCAGCAGGCCAGATACACCAAGGAATGGGAGGCATGCAGCACACAGATGCCACCTGCTCATTTAAAGGGCTGCATCTCCTTAAAGGGGTAAGGACGCTGTGGTAACTGAGAATGGAATGGAGGCTGCAGGGAGAGGAAAAAGGCAAGCATTACATTTTTCTGAGGCTGCGGTTGAAATTCTGCTGTCAGAAATCAGAGAAAGGAAGGACACAATTGTTGGGATAGGTAGGAAGAAGCCAACAAAGGCAAAAACCTGGACCACGTGAGAGAAGATCGCTATGGCTATGTGCCAGAAGAAATTTAATGACCTCATAAGATCAGCAAAAATAAATTAGTCAACAGTTGAGTAACAGGAAAGCATATTGAAACACAAAGATGTTAATGGGTATTCCCTGCCCTACTATTGCTCAGTGGTAGCACTCTCTCTTCTGAGTCAGAGATTGTAACTTCACAATCCCACTCCAGGGACTTGAACACAAAATCTAGGCTGGCACTTCAGTGCAGTACTGAAAGAGTGCTGTACTGTCAGAGGTGCCGTTTTTTGGATGAGACATTAAACTTTCAGGTGGACCTAAAAGATCCCATGGCATTATTTAAAAGAAGAGATGGGGAGTTTTCCTCAATGTCCTGGCCAATATTTACCCCTCAACAGCACTAAAAAAAAAGATTATCTGGTCATTATCACATTGCAGTTTGTGGAACTTTACTGTGCACAAATTGACTGCAATGACTACACTTCAAAAAGTACTTAATTGGCTGTAAAGTGCTTTGGGACATCGTGAGATCGTGAAAGACGCTTTCTTACTCAAGCTGTGCCCTGGAAGCACTATAACCTGGTATTACTCATGTGAATTGCCTCACATCCTGAAATGAATGCTATCACATCAAAGTCTCGCATCCTATATCCATGTTCCCTTCTACCTGCTATTATTAACATGCATTCCATGAATCTTGGCAGATTGTGACTGCAGGACCTGGACACTGCTGCAGCCAATTAACACAATGCATTCCTCCTACAGAAGAATACAACACATAATCCCACTTGGCAAGGAACAGCAGACATCTGCACATTAAGTCAGCATGAAGAGGAAACACTGGCAATCATTGGAACTAATTGATCTGGAAGTTGTGGGAGTCAGTGGGTTTATGAGCACGTATACCTTTTCTGATACAATAAAATAGAATTTTTAATCTCTCCACCTGTTACCAGATTCCTCATAAGAAAAAGAGTGGCAGGGCTATAGTAATAGGGGATTCGATTGTAAGGGGAATAGATAGGGGTTTCTGTGGTCGCGACCGAGACTCCAGGATGGTATGTTGCCTCCCTGGTGCAAGGGTCAAGGATGTCTCGGCGCGGGTGCAGAACATTCTGGAGGGGGAGGGGGAACAGCCAGTTGTCGTGATACATGTTGGTACCAACGACGTAGCTAAAAAAAGGGAAGAGGTCCTACAAGTAGAATTTAGGGAGTTAGGAGCCAAGCTAAAAAGTAGGACCTCGAAGGTAGTAATCTCTGGATTACTACCAGTGCCACGTGCTAGTAAGAGTACAGAGAACAGGATAGTTAGGCTAAATACGTGGCTTGAGCAGTGGTGTAAGAGGGAGGGTTTTAAATTTTTGAGGCATTGGAACCAGTTTTGTGGTAGGTGTGACCTATACAAAAGGGACGGTCTACACCTGTGCAGAGATGGAACTGATGTTCTCGGGGTAATTTTTGATAAAGCAGTTCGGGAGCATTTAAACTAGTATGGCAGGGGGCTAGAAACCTATGTAGTGAAATAGAGGAAAGTGAAAGGCAGACAGAAATAAATGGTAAAAGGGTGAGGAACAAAAAACAAAGGGCCAAACTAATTCATAAAAAATGTGAGCATAAAAAAAGCCTGAGGGTTTTATACCTTAATGCGAGAAGCATCAGGAACAAGGTAGATGAATTAGCTGTGGAAATAGAGGTTAATAATTATGATCTAATTGGGATTACGGAAACATGGTTGCAGGGTGAGCAGGGCTGGGAGCTTAACATACAGGGGTATTCAGTATTTAGGAAGGATCGACAAAAAAGAAAGGGAGGAGGGGTAGCATTGCTAGTAAAAGAGGGGATAAATGCAATTGAAAAGAAGGATATTAACTCAGTTAATACAGAATCTATATGGGTGGAGCTAAGAAATAGCGAGGGGCGAAAAACATTAATAGGAGTGGTATATAGGCCTCCAAATAGTAAAATAGAGGTTAGGGAGGGCATCACGAGGGAAATTAGAGAAGCGTGCAATAAGAGCACAGCTGTCATCATAGGTGACTTTAACTTACATATAGATTGGACTAGCCTAATCAGTAAAAATAATGAGGAGGAGGAATTCCTTGAGTGTTTAAGGGATGGTTATCTGGATCAATATGTCGAGGAACCAACTCGGGAACAGGCTATATTGGACTGGGTACTGTGCAATGAGAAGGGACTAATCAGTAATCTTGTTGTACGGGGACCCTTGGGTCAGAGCGATCATAACATGATCGATTTCTCACTCGAAATGGAGAGCGAAGAAATTGACTCAGAGACTAAGGTCCTGAATTTAAACAAGGGGAATTATGATGCCATGAGACGGGAACTGAGTAGGTCTGATTGGACAACGTTCCTGGGAGGACTGGAGGTAGATAAACAATGGCAAACATTTAAAGATAGAATGACAAAATTGCAAAAATTGTTTATACCAATCTGGCATAAAAGGAAATCTAAAAAGGTGACTCAACCGTGGATAACAGGGGAAATTAGAGACAGCATAAAATCCAAAGATAGGGCGTATAAAATAGCCAAAAAAAGCGCCAGAGCGGAAGATTGGGAACAGTTTAAGATAGAGCAAAGGAGGGCAAAGGGCATGATCAAGAGGGGCAAAATAGCTTACGAAAACAAGCTGGCGGAAAATATAAAAACTAACTCCAAAAGCTTTTATAAATATATCAAAAGGAAAAGACTGGTGAAAACCAAAGTTGGTCCATTGCAGTCAGATACGGGGGAATATATAATGGGAAATAAGGAAATGGCAGATCAACTAAATGCATACTTTGGGTCAGTCTTTACGAAGGAAGACACAAAAAACCTCCCTGGGATATCGGGAAAAATAGGGACATTGGCAAAGGAGGAACTGACGCAAATCAATATCTCTAAGGATATGGTGTTAAGGAAGCTAAAGGGATTGAAGGTGGACAAATCCCCAGGGCCTGATAACATGCATCCTAGGGTACTGAAGGAGGTGGCCCTAGAGATAGCGGATGCACTAAGGATGATTTTTCAGAATTCATTAGACTCGGGAACAGTGCCGATGGATTGGAGGGTAGCTAACGTTACCCCACTATTCAAAAAGGGGGGTAGGGAAAAAGCAGGTAATTACAGACCTGTAAGCCTTACATCAGTTGTGGGCAAAATGCTGGAGTCCATCATTAAGGATGAAATAGCGGAGCACTTAGCAAATGGGGACAGGATAGGACAGAGTCAACATGGATTTACAAAGGGTAAATCGTGCTTGACTAATCTATTGGAATTTTTTGAGGGAGTAACTGGTAGAATAGATGGGGGAGAGCCAGTAGATGTGGTGTACCTGGACTTCCAAAAGGCCTTCGATAAGGTCCCACATAAAAGATTAGCATGGAAAATTGAGGCTCATGGGATAAAGGGGAAAGTTTTGGCGTGGATAGGGAACTGGCTGTCAGATAGAAAACAGAGAGTTGGAATAAACGGCTCATTTTCTGAATGGCAGGCAGTAACAAGTGGGGTACCACAGGGATCTGTCCTGGGCCCCCAGCTGTTCACAATTTACATTAATGACCTGGATCAGGGAGTCGGATGCAGCATTTCCAAATTTGCAGACGACACTAAACTAGGAGGGGGGGTGGGCTCAGAGGAAGAGACCAGGAAGCTCCAGAGCGATTTGGACAGACTGGGCGATTGGGCGGATAAATGGCAGATGCACTATAATGTGGACAAGTGCGAAGTTATCCACCTTGGGTGCAGGAACGGGAGGGCAAATTATTATTTAAATGGCAATAGATTGGGAGAGGGGGAAGTACAGAGAGACCTGGGTGTTCTTGTACACCAGTCACTGAAGGCGAGCATGCAGGTGCAACAGGCGGTCAAGAAGGCAAACGGTATGCTGGCCTTCATAGCAAAAGGGTTAGAATACAGGAACAGGGATACCTTGCTGCAGCTGTACAGGGCACTGGTGAGACCACACCTCGAGTACTGTGTACAGTTTTGGTCGCCTCATCTGAGGAAGGATGTTCTTGCCATGGAGGGGGTGCAGCGGCGATTCACCAGGCTGATACCAGGAATGGCGGGAATGACCTATGAGGAGAGACTATGTAGTTTAGGGATGTACACACTGGAGTTTAGAAGATTGAGAGGGGACCTCATAGAAGTGTATAAAATTCTGACAGGTCTAGACAGACTGGATGCAGAAGGAATGTTTCCCTTGGCGGGTGAGAACAGAACTAGAGGACATAATTTAAGGATAAGGGCTAAACCATTTAGGACAGAGATGAGGGGGAATTTCTTCACTCAGAGAGTGGTGAACCTGTGGAACTCATTGCCACAGAGGGCAGTGTACGCCAGCTCATTAAATATATTTAAGAGGGAATTAGATATATTTCTACGGGCAAAAGGGGTTAAGGGTTACGGAGAGAAGGCGGGGACGGGATACTGAATTAAAGGATCAGCCATGATCTCATCGAATGGCGGAGCAGGCACGAAGGGCCGAATGGCCTACTCCTGCTCCTATCTTCTATGTATCTATGTATCTATGTAAATCCACAAAGTAGCTGTTTATGCTAGAATGTTGCTCATGCAGATCCAAGCTAACAGAATTGGTTTGCAGTCCCTTATACTTCAGGTAGTGCTGGCTCACCCACCCACCCTCTCATTCACCCTATCCCTTGCACTGAGTAACTCAGAGACAGGCAGTCAGGGGTTACAACTAATGTAGACAAAACATGACAAAAATTGGCATGTGGTGGTGAGGCACAGAACACAACAAAGCCAGAGGATGTAGGTATGGAAATGGAGCCTGTTGTAGCTGAGCAGAGGCTTAAGAAATGTCAGTCTATGGCTATAGAGGATGTGGATGAAGATCTCAGGGGTCATGCCATGAAGCAAAGGATGCTAGAAGAGCATCAAATCCATATGGAAGGTCTAAGCAGACTCTCTCAGGATGTGTGGCAGATGGCTATACTGGAGCTGGAGTCCGCTTTATTAGAAGGGTTGTGCATGATGAAGAAACTAAGTCATGTCTTTGTAAATAGTTGTAATAAATCACTGGAATTACTGATGCAAGGACTGTTAGGTGCTTGACAGTCTTGTAGGACAATCAGGAATGGGTTCCATGCTGATGTTAAAGTTCAGGATTATGATGTGATGGTTCACTATCCGGAGCAAAGATTTAGACCACAGAGAGTTTGCTGGGATGAGGCTTCCAACAAATAGTGCTCTATGCATTTGTGATGGTGCCTCAAATGATTTTGGCTCGAAGCTCTCTGGCAGATGTAGCCACTTTAGTAGCATTCATTTTGTATTCTTCACAGGCCTAGTCTTTAGCATCAACAGTGTCATCATCAGGCTCTGGGACATCTACCATCAGTCCTTTCCTGATAGCAAAGTAATGAAGCACACAACATGCTATCACAATTCAAGAGAATGGACTTGGGCACCCTGGACCTACCAAAGCACCAGAAACCACCTTTAAGGACTCCAATGGCTTACCCAATTCCCATCCTTGTCTTACCATGTGCTTCACTGAAGCGTTCCTCTGCAGTACTGCTGGTTCAATGATTTGGCATTATAAACCATGGGAATATCGGGTCTCCCTTGTCACCAAGCAGTCATTCTAACCCTTGTTCCTGTTGTTGGATTAAAGCCGGGACTGTTAAATCTGTGAATCTTTAGGTAGTGTGTCCTTCAAATAATCGACAGAGACTGCAGAGGAACAATCAACAGGTGTTTACTGGATGAGGGTTGCTCTAAAACTAACAGTACAGCTCCCTACTCAGGGTATATATACAGGTGTGGTCACTGCCGGTACTACAGTATACAGCAGCTGTAAAAAGTAGTTCTCCCCTTAAAGGTACATACACTACAATTCCTCCCCTTTTAGATTAACAGTACCATAACACTCATTTAACAATTAACACTTTTAACATGCAACATTAACTGAAAATAGTCCATTTATAAATTCAGTCTTTGGGGCGGCTTCCTGATCCTTTCTGGATAGCGCCTTTCCTGAGTGTCTTGCTCTTGGTGCGGAGGCGATTCTGGCCCCCTGTCGTCGGTTGGTTCATCAGTTTCCGATACTACTGTTTCTGGGGTAGATGCTACCTGTATGTCGGGTTCATTACCAGGTACGCGAGACATGGGGTTGACTCATTCCTGTGACGCTAGGATCTGGTCGACATGGCATCTTACAATGTTCCCCCCAACATCCACTGTGTACATTAGTGGCCCCTGCCGTGTCCATATCGTTCCTGGTTGCCATTTCTCTGTTCGGTAGTCGCAGGCCAAGACTGGTTGCCCTACATTGAAGCTTCTTGTCGGCTTCTCATTGATGTGCTGGAATTGCTTATTCTCAACATCTCTTCGTACATTTGGTCTGAGCAAATCCAGACGAGATCTCAGCCTTCGGTTAAAGAACATCATGGCCGGGGTCTGGTTGGTGACTGCATGTGTCGCATTTCTGTAGGCTAACAGGAAATTGTCCACCTTATGCTGCAGTGGAATGTCGTTATCGCACATGGCCCTTGCTGCCTTTTTAAAGGTTTGTGCGAACCTCTCAGCCAATCCATTTGTGGCTGGATGATACGGGGCGGATGTGTAATGCCTTACCCCATTCCTTTTCATAAATTTCCGAAACTCTTCGGACACAAAGTGTGGTCCATTATCAGAGCAAATCTGCTCTGGCAAGCCGTTCCTGGCAAATATGGTCCGTAGGACTGCAATCGTTTTCTCCGTGGTGGTGGAGGACATTTTGATCACCTCAGGCCATTTCGAGTGCGCATCCACGGCTATTAAAAACATTGAGTCCATGAATGGACCAGCAAAATCAATATGCACCTGTTGCCATGGAGAGGAGGGCCACTCCCATGGGTGTAGAGGGGCATGTGGTGGTGCATTTTGGACCTTCTGGCATCCTGAGCAGCTCTTTGTCAGGTCCTCGATTTGCTGATCGATCCCCGGCCACCACACATAAGCCCTAGCAAGGCTTTTCATTTTTACCCCTCCCAGATGGCCTTCGTGAAGCTCATTGAGCACTCTCTCCCTTAACTTGGGTGGATTTACCACTCGAGATCCACACATCAAGGTCCCCTGGCATACTGACAGCTGTTCTCTTCTGGATGAGAATGCTGGCAACAGTGAGTCGCCATGTGTTGGCCATCCCTTCACCGTCAAATCATATACCCGAGACAGTGTCGGGTCATTTTGGGTCTCCTTCTCTATATCCGCGTTAGTTACTGGCAAGCGTTCAATTATAGTTGAATAAAATATTTCGACAAGGTCCACTGCTGGTGCTTCCTCCGCAGTAGGCAGTGGCAGGCGTGATAGCCCATCAGCGTTTCCATGCTGTTTCGTGCCCTTATACTCGATTTCATAATGGTTCGCCCCTAGAAAAAGGGACCATCTTTGTAGCCGTTGCGCAGTCATCACCAGAACGCACTTCTTTGGATTAAAGATGGAGACAAGTGGTTGGTGGTCGGTCAGCAAGGTGAACTTCTGCCCGTGCAGATAGTGGTTGAACTTTTTCACTCCCCACACTAGGCTGAGGGCCTACCTGTTAATCTGGGCGTAGTTACGCTCGGCTGAGCTTCGTGACCGAGACGCAAAGGCTACTGGCCTCTCTGAGGTGTCCGGGAATTTGTGCGACAGCACCGCTCCAATACCATAGGGTGATGCATCACACGCCAACCGAATTGGTAGTGCTGGGTTGAAATGAGCCAACACCTCTTTTGATGTGATCAATTCTTTGCACTTCTGGAAAGCTCGTTTACGTTCGTCATTCCACTTCCATGGTACCCCCGTTTGCAGTAGGGTGTTCAGTGGGTGTAGTACTGTAGACAAATTCGACAAGAACTTATGGTAGTAGTTCACCAGCCCGAGGAACGACCTCAGTTGTGACACATTTTCCGGTGCTGGAGCCTTGACTACTGCCTCAATCTTTTCAGGGGACTTATGTAACCCCTCTTCATCAATAACGTGGCCACAATACGAGATCTGCTTCTGGAAAAACTCGCATTTGTGGCGATTAGCTCGGAGCCAATATTCCTTCAATCTAGTGAGCACCAGCTCCAGGTTGGCGAGGTGACCACTGTCATTTTCGCCCATGACCAGGATGTCGTCCAAATAACACTGGGTCCCTGGAATCCCTTGCAGGACTTGATCCATTGCCCTTTGCCAAATAGCCGGAGCTGATGCTACCCCGAACACCAGCTGGTTGTATTGGTAGAGACCTTTGTGAGTGTTGATCGTGAGGTACTGTTTTGAGGCTTCTTCTACTTCCATTTGCAGGTACGCCTGGGCCAGATCAATCTTAGTGAAGCGTTTCCCTCCAGATAGCGAGGCGAAAATATCTTCAATCCGCGGAAGCGGATATTGTACCGTGTGAAGGACTGGGTTCACTGTCACCTTAAAGTCCCCACAGATGCGAACCTTCTTTGGTTCCCCAGGCATATTACTCAACGACCTCTTCATTACAGGAACGATGGGTGTAGCCCACTCACTCCAGTCCACTTTGGACAGTACTCCTGAACGTTCCAAACCTTCCAGCTCTGCTTCGACGGCTGGGCGGATCGCATAAGGCACCGGTCTGGCCTTAAAAAACTTTGGGCTTGCATTTTCCTCTATTTTGATCATCGCTGTTATGCCTTTTAGTGTTCCGAGTCCCTCCTGGAACAGTTCTTGTGCGTCAGTTAGCATTTTTGACAGTCGTCCAGGTGTGACGTCGTCATCCTTTTTGGCATCTACCGTCAGTGCTTGTATGGCATGCCAATCTAACTGTATCTTCCGGATCCATTCACGTCCTAGTAGTGGTGGTCCTCCATCTGGCAATACATATAGGTCCATTTTTGGTGTTTCCTTGCCATTGTATATCACGTTTGCCCTTATTTTTCCTTTTGGGTAGACTTTTTGCCCCGTGTACGTCTTCAAGACAATCTCTGTATCTCTCAAGGGTATATGTGAGAATAGCCGCTTGTAGTCCCTTCGGTTTATGACTGTTAGGGCTGATCCTGTGTCCAATTCCATTTTCACTTGGACTCCGTCTATCTTGAGTGTGACCCAGATAGTTTGGTGATCCTCCATTTTGATTACATTATGTAGTTTCAGACAACCCAGCTCCTTGCTTCCGGAGTCTGTATCACTTTTCTGTTTGTCTGAACTACTCTCCGTCACCTTACGTACGTTTTTGTACTTCTCCTGTGGAGATTTCTTGCTGCTGGTTTTCGTTCCCGACCTGCAGACTCTTGCTATGTGTCCAACTTTTCCACACTGTCTGCACACTTTGTCCTTGAACCAACAATCCTTATGGTCGTGTGTTGTTCTGCCGCAGCGATAACACTTCACTGCTCCATATGACATTTCATTTGTGCCATATTCTTGCGGTCTCCGATGTATCTCTGCAGCGCCCCGTGCGGCTGCTTCGTGTGATACTGCCATGCTGAAAGCCATGTCCAGCGTAAGATCCTTTTCTGATAGAAGCTGTTTCTGGGTTCCTTCACTTTGAAGCCCACACACAAACTTGTCCCTTAAGGTATCTGCTAGTCCCGTTCCAAACTGGCAGTGTTTCAATAGCTTGCGCAGTTCCGTTAAATACTCAGCATTACTTTCGTCTTTATGCTGGTTCCTTTTGTGAAGCTTAAATCTTTCTGCTATCAGCAGCGGTGTGGGGTTTAAGTGGTCCTGTGGGATTGCCACTATGCTTTCAAAATCTTTTTCCACTGGCTTCTCTGGGGTGACTAGGTTTCACAGTAAGCCATACGTTTTTGCACCCATGGAATTCAACAATACCAGTGCTTTCCTGGCATCTGGCACTTCATTCGCCTTGCAGTACACTTCTATGCGTTCTACATATGTCGCCCAATCTTCGACTTCATTGTCGAACGCTGTGACCCTGCCACTCCACTGCATCCCTGGGTGTGGTTAGACTGGCTAAAAATGGCGTCTCCCGCGCTCTCCCTTCTTCTCCGCTGGCTCAAAATGGCGTCTCCCACGCTCTCCCTTCTTCTCCGCTGGCTCAAAATGGCGTCTCCCGCGCTTCCCTTTCTTCTCCGCTGCGGCCCAAATGGCGTCTCCTGCGCTTTCTTTTCTTCCCCCGGCGGACACTGCTCAGCCCTTGAAACCAGCCGCGCTCTGCGCGTTTTCCTGCGCGCTTCTCTCATTGACGCCACTCGGTCTTCAACCCCGGCTGCGCTCTGCGCGCTTCACCCTCTCTCTTCGGCGCTGCTCGGTCTTCAACCCCAGCTGCGCCCTGTGCGCTTTACCCTCTCTCTTACCCGTCAACGCTGCTCGGCCTTTTTCTGTGCCGTCGGTCGGCTCCCGCCGCCGCTATCCGGGAGGGGTCTGCGCCGTACCTGCTGCCAGCCCGCTGCGCTGGATCGTCGCGTCTGGAGAACCAAGCCCAGCTCTCCACATCCTCCTCTGCCTGTTCAAGTCCTCTCAGGATGGTTGACGCCCGCACTGATGGAATCGGCCTTCTTCTGCAGAGTTGCAGGTAGGTTCGAATCGTCTCGTCGCCAGTGTTAAATCCGTGAATCTTTAGGTAGTGTGTCCTTCAAATAATCGACAGAGACTGCAGAGGAACAATCAACAGGTGTTTACTGGATGAGGGTTGCTCTAAAACTAACAGTACAGCTCCCTACTCAGGGTATATATACAGGTGTGGTCACTGCCGGTACTACAGTATACAGCAGCTGTAAAAAGTAGTTCTCCCCTTAAAGGTACATACACTACAGGGACTGGCGAAATATAAAAGCATCTTGACAGCTCCCAGCATATCAGTAATACACATGCAGGAATCATTCCAAATGAACAGCTGCTTTAGAGAATGGTTGCACTCTTTCTTCTCAGTCAGAAGGCTGTAAATTCAAGCCCTAATCCAAAGATTTAAATCCATAATAGAAACATAGAAACATAGAAGATAGGAGCAGGAGTAGGCCATTCGGCCCTTCGAGCCTGCTCCGCCATCCAATGAGATCATGGCTGATCATTCAAATTCAGTACCCTGTCCCTGCCTTCTCCCCATATCCCTTGATCCCTTTAGCCTTAAGAAATATATCCAACTCTTTCTTGAATATATTTAATGAACTGGCCTCCACTGCCCTCTGTGGCAGAGAATTCCACAGGTTCACCACTCTTTGGGTGAAGAAATTCCTCCTCATTTCAGTCCTAAATGTCCTACCCCTTATCCTTAGACTATGACCCCTGGTTCTGGACTCCCCGACCATCGGGAGCATCCTTCCAGCATCTAGTCTGTCTAGGCCTGACAGAATTATATAGGTTTCGATGAGATCCCCTCTCAATCTTCTAAACTCCAGTGAGTATAAGCCCAATCTAGGATGACACTTCAGTGAAGTGCTGAGGGAGCACTGCACAATCAGAGATGCTATCTTTCAAATCAGAGGCTCCATCTGCCCTCTCAGCTGGACATTAAAAATCCAATGGTGTTATTTGAAGTAGAGCAGGGGAGATGTCCTGGCCAACAGTTATCCCTCAACCATCACTAAAACAGATTATTTAGTGGTATACCATCAGAAGAGCGAACTATGGTCTATTATTCCTCCTTGTCCTGCTCAACCTAGCTGAATCCTTCTTCCTGTATCGCCTCTCTCCACTGTTATCTACCTCAGTGAAATTACCCTCGCTTTGTTCCACTTTTACCTATCCAATCATAGCCAGAGCATCTGCAGCAATGGCATCTCTTCCCACCTTGACACCATTACCGTCAGAATCCTTCAATGATCTATTCTTGGTTCCTTCCTCTTCCTCAACTATATGCTTCCCTTTGGCAACAGCTTCTCTTTCTGCTCCTGCATCGTTACCTCTGGTGTCCCTCAAGGATCTATCCTTGGCCCCCTCCTAATTCTTATCTACATGCTGCCCTTTAGTGACATCATCTGAAAACACAGCGTCAGTTTCCACATGTACGCTGACGACACCCAGCTCTACCTCACTACTTCTTCTCTCGACCCCTCCATATTCTCTAAATTGTCAGACTGCTTGTCCAACATCCAGTTCTGGATGAGCAGAAATTTTCTCCAGCTAAATATTGGGAAGGCCGAAGCCATTGTTTTCGGTCCCCGTTACAAACTCCATTCCCTAGCCAATGACTCCATCCCTCTCCCGAACATTTGTCTGAGGCTGAACCACACTGCTCACAACCTTGGTGTCATATCATAGAATAGTTATAGCACAGAAGGAGGTCATTCAGCCTGTCGAGCCCTGAAATGAGCTTCCAACCACATATCCGCGGCATAACTAAGATAGCCTATTTCCACCTCCGTAACATCACCCGTCTCCGCCCTTGCCTCAGCACATCCGCTGCTGAAACCCTCATCCATGCCTTTGTTACCTCTAGACTTGCCTATTCCAATGCACTCCTGGCTGGCCTTCCACGTTCTACCCTACGTAAACTTGAGGTCATCCAAATCTCAGCTGCCTCTGTCCTAACTCACACCAAGTCCCGTTCACCCATCACCCCTGTGATCACTGAGCTACATTGGCTCCTGGTTAAGCAACGCCTTGATTTCAAAATTCTCATCCTTGTTTTCAAATCCCTCCATGGCCTCGTCCCTCCTTATCTCTGTAATCTCCTCCAGCCCCACATGTGAAGGAATAGCCATATTCAGAAAAATACGCCATCCTATGAAAGGAAAGGCCTTATTAAAACCTTACATACTGGGTCTGGAAGTCTGGAAGCCTTAACAATCAAAAGCTGTAAGCGGCATACAGGCTTTTGAGATAAGATAAGTTGTTGACACTGAAACAATAGCCCTATTGAAACAGAAGGTTGGAGGTTCCTAGAAGTCTGAGCTTTGGAGGGAACAAAATGGAATGCCCAGTTTAAGTGTTATAAACCAACACTTCAGAAAGAAACACAGAAAGATTAAAGAAACATGTGCCTTTGTAAAAATGACATCAATAAAAGAAACACCTGACATCAAATGAAACACGGGAGGCACCAGCCATCACATTGTTTTCATGATAAGTTTTGAACACCTAAAGGAGAGACATGTGTCTGAATGCTACAAGCTGAACTAACTGTAAGAATAGCAGGGGTCAACAGAAAAATGACTAGAGATAATTAGCTTACATCAGCAGAAAACATCAAAGGGCATACCGCTGAAAAAAGGGTATAAAAATTGGACTTTCAAATAGGAAGACAGAATTCACTGAAAGGGGCTAGGACTAGTAATTATCCCTTCAGTTGGCACCCAACGTGTGTGTTAACGAGTTGATACAGAACCTATACTTATATTTATATTTATATCCATCTTAGAGATTGTTAAGTATAGAAGGAGTGTTTTACTGACAGTGGTACTAAGACCCAAATTTAAGTCTCTAGAGATGACAAGTCCCTGATAAGGCCTTGTAGAACTTAAATCAGAACTCCCTAAATATATCATTGAGGTCTAGAAATATCTTTAAAAGTTCATATTAAACCCTAACCGAGGTTAGGTCCTGACGAAATGGCAAACAGTGTCGGAATTGGCCAAGTCCTTTTATTAGGAAATTCAAACGATTGCTTTATTAGGGGAAATAATCCTATCCCTGTACCTCCACAAAACCAAGTGATCATTTTTGAAATAGAAGGCTTTGATGCCGACGGAGCCGTTAATACTCATGGCACGATTGATGTTGATCCCCAGAACCAGGGGATACAGAATATCCAGTGGGATAATCAAACATATACTCCAAATCCACTAAATTACCTAATGATAAGGTGCACACCCACACAATTGGGAGGCCTAATGAATGGTGCCCAACAAGGTGGTGGCAACCATGGCTGAATAGTAGGACCCGGAGCAGCCTATGCTCCTGGGGGCCATGGACTCCGGTTAAGGTGGCAAGCTCATGATGAAATAAATGACCAGAATCTTCGAGAAAAGTATAGACAGCTTAGAATCCATTATAATCAATGCCGACAGGCACTAGCTTAATCTTATCTAAATGCTGGAAGTGCAATGATTACTGGTCCAGTAAGTCAACCCCAGCAACCACACATTGCGCCCCTAGGTCAAGTAAACCTGAGCTCTATCTACACAATGTGTGGTAGACCGGGAAACACATCTGTGCTCCTCTAATTCTGCCCTCTTGAGCATGCCTGAATATAATTGCTCAACCATTGGTGGCCGTGCCTTCTGTTACCTAGACCCTAACCTCTGGAATTCCCTCCCTAAACCTCTCCACCTCTCTACCTCTCTTTCCTCTTTAAGACACTCCTTAAAACCTTACATCTTTGACCAAACTGCCCTAATTTCTCCTTATGTGAATCAGTGTCAAATCTTTTGTCTTTTAATACTCCTGTGAAGTGCCTTGGGATGTTTTACTACTTCAAAGCACTATATAAATACAAGTTGTTGTTGTTGTAAACTTCAGCTCATCCAAAATGCTGTTATCCATATCCTAACCTGCACCAATCTGTCCTCGCTGATCTACATTGGCTCCTGGTCCCCAATGCCTCAGATTTCAAATTTTCATCCTTATGTTTAACTTCTTCCTGGCCTCACCCCATCTTATCTCTGTAACCTCCTCCTTGCCCTACAACTCCCCACCATGAACTCTCCATTTCACTGATTCTACCCACTGTACATTTCCCTCTCCCTTCATCCCATCATTGGTGGCCATGCCTTCAGTTGCCTTGGTCCTGTGCTCTAGAATTCCCTCCCCAAACCATTCTGCTTCTCCATCTCACTCTCGTTCTTTATGACCATCCATTAGACCCACCTCTTTGACTCCTCCTAAGATCTCCTTCTTTGTCCCGGCATCCATTTTTTCTTACACCTCTGTGAAGTGCCCTAGATGTTTTTCTATGTTAAAGGCGCTATATAACGGCAATTTATTGTTGTTTTGTTGTTATTGTAGTATGATAATCATCTGCCACTCATAGAATCAGAAATTTATGGCATAGAAGGAGGCCATTCAACCCATTATGTCTGTGCTTCCCGAAAAAGAGCTATCCAGATGAATCTCACTTTCCAGCTCTTGGGCCGTAGCCCTGTAGGTTACAGCACTTCAAGTGCATATCCAAGTACTTTTTAAATGCGATGAGTGTTTCTGCCTCTACCACCCTTTCAGGCAGTGAGCCCCACTACCAGCTGGGTGAAAAATGTTCTCCTCAACTCCCCTCTAATTCTTCTACCAATTACTTTAAATCTATGCTCCCCAGTTATTGACCTCTCTGCTAAGAGAAGTAGGTCCTTCCTATCCCTCATAATTTAATACACATCAATTAAGTCTCCCCTTAGCCTCCTCTGCTCCAAAGAAAACAACCCCAATCTTTCCTCATAGCTAAAATTTTCCAGTCCTGGCAACATCCTCGTAAATCTCCTCTGTACCCTCTCCAGTGTAATCACATCTTTCCTGTAAACATTTGGCAGATGGAGTAAAATGTGGGAAAGTGCGAGGTTATACACTTTGACAGGAAAAATAAAAAAGCTAATTATTATTTAAATGGAGAGAGATTACAAAATGCTACAGTTCAGAGGGACCTGGGGGTCCTTGTGCATGAAACACAAAAAGTTAGCATGCAGGTACAGCAAGTAATCAAAAAGGCAAATGGAATGTTGGCCTTTATTTCAAAGGGGTTGGAGTATAAAAGCAGAGGAGTCCTGCTACAACTGTACAGGGTATTGGTGAGATCACACTTCGAGTACTGCGTACAGTTTTGGTCTCCTTATTTAAGGAAGGATATACTTGCATTGGAGGCAGTTCAGAGATGATTCACTAGGTTAATTCCAGAGATGAAAGGGTTGACTTATGAGGAAAGGTTGAGCAGGCTGGGCCTATACTCATTGGAATTTAGATGAATGAGAGAGCTCTACAATGTAGATGCAGGGAGGATATTTCCCCTCGTGGGAAAATCTAGAACGTGGGGGCACAGTTTTAGAATAAAGGGTCGCCATTTTAGAACTGAGATGAGGAGGAATTTCTTCTCTCAGAGGGTCGTAAATCTGTGTAATTCTCTGCCCCAGAGAGCTGTGGAGGCTGGGTCATTAAATACATTTAAGGTGGAGATAGACAGATTTTTGCAAGATAAGGGAGTGAAGGGTTATGGGGAGCGGGCGGGGAAGTGGCTTTGAGCCCAAGATCAGCCATGATCTTATTGAATGACGGAGCAGGCTCGAGGGGCCAAGTGGCCTATTCCTGCTCCTATTTCTTATGTTCTTATGTAACGTGGTGACCAGGACTGTATGCAGTACTATAGCTGTGGCCTAACTAGTGTTTTATACAGTTCAAGCATAACCTCCCTGCTCCTATATTCTATGTCTCGGCTAATAAAGAAAGTATCCCGTATGCCTTCTTAACCATCTTATCTACCTGTCCTGCTACCTTCAGGGATCTGTGAACATGCACTCTAAAGTCCCTCTTGTAGGGTTCTCAAAATTCCCACATTCCCCAAAAGTTGCTAAGAAAGGGACCCTGATTTTGGACAAGTTATTAAAAAGGGTACCCAAAAGAAAATGGCTTCTGAACATCGTGACAGAAGCTTGCAGGATTTTAAAAAGCAAGGCCCTGCAAAGGCAGGCCCATTCAAAGCTTTGAAAAGAAACCTGACATGCACGGACCTGTGAAAGACTTTGTTATTTCTAAAGCCAGACAGCTAGATAAACATAGAATATGCATCCTTCATCTTGAAACAAATCAACTCAGGATAGACCTAATCTTGAGGCCATTAACCTTTTGCATAAATAATCGGTTACAGTTCGAAGTAGCTACCAAGCCAGGAAAATGCTGATTAAACTTCATAAATGAGAAACAACCAGGATATTGAAGCCATTAAGCAAGGAGACAACCGCCCCAAAAGCAGTTAAGGTGAATGACTGTAATCACCTTAGACGAGCCCGCCAAAATTAAACAAAGAACTAGACCTGACTTGGCACGCAGATAAGGGACGCAAAACCTGTATAATTGTAGACCCACCAGTAGCCAAGGGCTCACTCCTCTTCTCCTCTTCTCTTCCCGCTCTGACACAGAGGACGCCCACCATAACACTGGGGGCCAAACGCTCAGGACGCTCAGCACGGCAGAAGAGGGCCAGCCATCGGAGCACGATAAGGAACGAAGCCAAACAGCAAGATCGAGGGGCAGCATGGCAGGGCGGGCTCAACCGAGGACAGCTAGGCCGCAACCACAGTCTTACACGACCAAGCCGACACCGAGGGCCACCAACCGAGCCCCAGCCGCAACGAAACTCGACGACCAAACCACCACAAGAAGAAAAAAACGTGAAGTTTCCACTCGACAACCTAAGGTACCCAACAAAAGACTTTACTATCCCCATTTCTACCAAAAGAAAAGGGTACTTACCGGACAAATCCATAACCGCGCCCGTACCGCATCAGCGGACTCAACACAACTGAGGGACCTTCGCAGTTCCCAAAGACTGAGACCACGTGGGGATGGCAGGCCCCAAAGGACACAAAGAGCGAACCCCAAAACCGCAACTGGCTTAATCGACAGGTTTCAAACTGTCAAGGAAACCCCATTGGTGAGCATAAATCCCTGGCCCCTCTTCGCTCAATCTAGTTAGATATTGGGGGTGGGACAAGGGTAGGGGTATTATTAATGTGATTGTTCCCTCGTTGTGCCGTGTGTTCCCCATTCCCAACTAAGTGTACTTTTATATGCCTGTAATTATTCTAGTAATTTCCAGTGCTGTAATATTGTTGTGCCTTTAATAAAATTACGGTTTTCTTGTACCAAGCCAGTTGCCTACTTTAATTCTGTATCGCCGCCTGTACTTAAGTCCGGTGTCTAGAACCCAGGGGTGTGGGAGTGATTCGAACCGCTCAGAGACAGTCAGGGGCAGAGCTGACTGGGCACACGCCACCCCCTACAGAAATGGCGACCGCGGCAGGACACTGGCAACAGGGGTGCGATACAGTAGACAATGGTTCGGAAGAGCAAACCATAATGGAGAAGAGGATTTCTGATTATGTGTTCAGCAAGGTGAATATCACGAAGAAGTGGATCACCAATCTGTTAAAGGCTGGGCATCTGGTAGATGCCACAGCTAAGTGGACAGAAGGGAAGGATCACAAAAAATCCATAGAGAATGCAGTCTGGCTGATGTGCTTCAAGAAACAGATTCAGCTTTTGGACAGGCTCGTTGAAGCACAGGCAGCCGAGATACGGGAGTCAGCCCTGGAGGTCCAAGACAGGACTCTAGCAGGGGAAAGGTTACTGGTAGCATTGCAGGCCCTAAACCAGGAAGGGGTACAATTAATGGGGAAGCATAAGGCCAGGTTGGTATACCTACAATGCCAGGTCACCGAGGCCAAGAGCAATGAGCTGAGGCTGCGGGAGAAGAATGCCCGCCTAGCGAAACAAGTAAGAGAGCAGGAGGTGAAAGTGAAAGACGTAAATCTTATGTTCATTAATAAATAGACATTCTTATTATGAACACAGCTAGCTTTTGCTAGACACTTTTATTGAGCACATGTGGACTAGGTACAGTATCTGTAGAGGCTTCCATCTTGACTGCTGCCTTGTGGGTAGCCTAGTGCCTCATGGGTAATGTAGTCTTAATATCCATACAGCTGGGTAGTGTAGTCTTATATACAGCTCTACACAGCTCTATGGCTCCACCTAGTGTCCACTATAGAATGACATGTTATTGATCATTACATCCCCTTTTCTTTGAGGTTTAACAAAATCAATATCAATCAACTTTCAAGAAAACAATAAAG
Source organism: Somniosus microcephalus (assembly GCF_052327205.1). Classification (NCBI taxonomy): domain Eukaryota; kingdom Metazoa; phylum Chordata; class Chondrichthyes; order Squaliformes; family Somniosidae; genus Somniosus; species Somniosus microcephalus. The sequence goes on from NC_141001.1 coordinate 85,576,355, forward strand.
ATAATATCAGTAACACTTTTGTTAGTGCTCTATAAACATAAACATTTTCAAAACAGTGAACACATTTTCAAAGCTTTACATTGTACTCAAAGATTAAGCCTATCAGGCTTTTTTACTTCACGTGTGGATCTTCTCAACATGGGTAAGTCTGATGTGTCTTCATGAGATTGTTCTGGCGGTGAATGACAAGATGCAGTTGCGGCATTGTCATCAATCTGCTCTTGTATAGAGCGAGGTCTTCTTGCGATCTTTGCTTGGAGAGGGTTTCAGTGTTTCCTTCACTCTTCATGCCATAACTCTCAATGTAGTCAATGCACTCTCGAAAAACTGCTGGCAGCTGGATCCCATCATACAGCATAGTCCTCTCAGCAGCCTCGGCTAATGGAACACCAAAGATTGGCCTGAGGGAAGAAGGAGTATCCACCGGAACTGCTTCCTGCTCTGGTGCAGGCTTCTTCTTTTTCTTTTTCTCTTTCCACTGCTTAACAACATCTGCTGCGGTTATATCTTTGGACTTTTTCTCCTTGTGTTTTTCCTCTTTGTGCTTTTCTTCCTTTGGCTTCTCTTTGACCTTAAAGTCTTTTTCTTTCTTTTTGGAGAAACTAGGCTTTTTGAAGACATGGATACCCTTTGGCCTTTTCATCCTTGATGGGCTCTCTGCTTCATCACCTGAGTCATCTGGTCTGCTTATGGCACAGTTTATACGGTAGACTCTCTTGACCAGTTCTAAGTCTTCACAAGCTTTGTCACCTAGTATCGAATCAAGTCTTTCAGCCACAACAGAAAACATGAGATGATGCACGTTGTTTTTGACTGTCACTTTAAGTCTGCATACACCTAAGCTATCTATTTTCTGTCCATTATAGCTCTTCAGTAGTACTGACTTTTTCTGTATTTTGGGCTTTTCTTTCATATTTTTTATGTCACTCATACTGAATAAGTTTGCTTTTGCCCCAGTGTCCAGTTTCAATGTAACTAATGCTCCATTTATCTGCACTGGGATCATCCATTTGTCCACTTTTACTGCATTGACTTTATGTTCAGCATTGTCCATTTCTGAGGGCTGCACATTTTCTGTATCTTTTTTGATATCGTCACATGACACCATTCCTACAAAAAATGTCTCACTTAAATCAGTGTCCTCAATCACATTAACTTGTTGCCCTTTCATTGTTTTTACTTTTGAAAAGCATTGTTTGGCAAAGTGATTCTTTCCATTACACTTTGTGCACATTTTTCCAAACGCTGGGCATTGTCTTAACTGGTGTTTGTAACCATAGTGTTTACAATTAAAAATTTCATCCTCCGATTGCTTTTCATTTCTGTTCTGCCCATGTTTCTTCCCCTTATAGGACACAGCACCGACAGCAGCATTATCACTCATTACAATCGCATCATTATTGATTTCACTGAAAGTCTTCGCGTGATTTCGAGCTAGCTCGCTGGCTTGGCATATTTTCACTGCATTTTCCAAATTTAGTTCGGTTTCTCTCAACAGACGTTCCCTGACATTTTTATCATGAATACCAAACACAATCTGGTCACGAATCATGGATGATTTCAGCTCAGAGAAATTACATGTCTGTGCTTTCAGTTTCAGATCAGTTATAAAGCTACCAAAAGTCTCATTTTGTTGCTGTGTCTGAGAACGGAAGATGTATCTTTCATAGGTCTCATTCTTTTTGGGAGAGCAATGTGCATCAAATTTTTTTAGCACATCTTCTTATTTTTCTCTGTTCTCCTCTGGATTAAATACAAATGTATTAAATACCTCTATCGCCTGTGGGCCTGTAACCGTAAGCAGCAATGCTATTTTTCTTGCATCTGGCTTTGTACCGAATCCGATGGCAGCAATGTAGAGTTCGAATTGTTGTTTAAAAATCCGCCAATTGTAGTCGACATTTCCCTCGAGATTCAAACACTCTGGTGGCTTCAAATTCTCCATGTCGCGTTTCACAATTTTCAGCAGATCTCCACCACCCTGGTACCATCTTATGTTCATTAATAAATAGACATTCTTATTATGAACACAGCTAGCTTTTGCTAGACACTTTTATTGAGCACATGTGGACTAGGTACAGTATCTGTAGAGGCTTCCATCTTGACTGCTGCCTTGTGCGTAGCCTAGTGCCTCATGGGTAACGTAGTCTTATATACAGCTCTACACAGCTCTACGGCTCCACCTAGTGTCCACTATAGAATGACATGTTATTGAACATTACAGTAAAGGCAGCCTATAAGTTAGCGAGCGAACAGGGGTTTGAAGATACAGATCATGGCCCCTGCAAGTAACAGATAGAGAATCTGAGCCTTGCCCTAAACAAGGCAAAGGGCATGGTGTGCCTCATAAGCCCGAAGGCAGCCCAGGCGGATTTCACAGGGAACGAGGGAAGAACGGTTCAGACACCACAGGCAGTGCCAACGGACGACCCAGTTGAGGAACAGGAGGTCCCACGACCACCACCCGTAGCGCCAGGTTTTAGCGAAATCTGGCAGCAAGGTGGTGTGGAGTTAGGGGTAGAAGTGGAGGCGGAACAACCCCCGCAGGAGAGGCTGGAGCCGGGGACGATGTGCCCAGCCCGGCAGCGGCGGTTTGGCCCACCCGCTATTGACGGGGACGAGGGACCCCTCCAAAACCAGTTCGTAGTTCCCTACGGCACCCAACAGCTTAGGGCTATGGTGAGCCATATCCCAAAGCTCACCAAAAAAGGGGACCCCTCGGTCTACTTTAGGGAAGTGGAACAGGCAGCCAGCATCAACGAATGCGATGAAGCTGAGCAGACCAAAATGCTGCTGTTCTCTTTGGAGGGTAAGCTCCTCCAGTCCCTCTCTGACGAGTGTAAGAGGGGACAGTGTGCGTATGGGGAGCTCAAGGAGGAAGTTCTGGAGGCCATGGGGATGAATGAGGGAAGTCCTTTCTCCTGTGTGGAGAAGAGAGTGCAGCTGGCAGGGGAAACCCCGCAGGCTTTCGCGGACAGGTTATAGCCGGTATATAGGAGTGCTTGTACAGGGGCACTTAACCGGGCGTTCCTGGACCGGGATCAGCTGGCCCACTGGTTCCGTTGCTTGGTGGCAAACAGCTTGCCACAGGTGGGGACCAAGGCGGAAGTCTGGTTTGACCCTAAGAATCCCCTGACCACCGAACTTACGGTGATCAGACAGTTGACCCTAGCCTATAGGAATGGTAGGGGAACAGATGCACACCCACCTAAGGGGAAGGTGCATGAGGTAAAACCCGGACAGGGTAGGAAGGAATGGCATCAGGAAGGGAATAACCCTTCTAGCACAAAGCTCAATTGTTACGGGTGTGGGAAGGATGGACACTGGAGGAGGGAGTGCAAAAACCCTTGGAAGGACAACAAGGGAAAGAATTCCACAGCCCCAGCCCAAAAGACAGAGACAGGAATCCCTCCCATCACGGTCGAGTCATTTTTGGACACCATGAGGTCCCTATTGACTGGCCAAGGGAGAGTAGCAGCCGCTACCGGTGTTCTGACCCCATCAGCCCCATCCAACCCACAGCCCTGACTAGAGCCAGCGCAGCCTGTCTACCTGTGTTCCCTTCAGTATGATGTATGGAAGAGACCCCTCGTGGAGATGGAGGTAGAAAAGGTAAAGGGGACCACCTGTTGGACACGGGGGCATCATGCACCCTGATCCATTCAGCTAACCCCACCACCTCACCTCTATCCAGCGTGGTCCCATACAGCCTGTCGGGATTCACAGGCAGAGAACAAGCCGGCTCATTTTCCATCCCGCTCTCCATTCGTTTAGGAGCACTCTGCTCTAAGTGGACCTGTATCCTAATGAAGTGGGAAGTGGAGGGTGGAAAGGGGATCCTGGGAGTCGACTTTATTGTAGGCCACGGGATCCTGGTGGATTTAAGAAATCATTGCTTATGGGGGGCAAGTACAGGAAAGGATGGCGAGGTAGTAGTAATCCCAGGGAAAGAAGGGAAGGGGACCCTGTGCACCATGAAGCCTAAAGAGGGTTATAACCTCGAGCTCATAGTCAGCAATACCCCAAAGGAGTTCCAGGCATTTGTGCGAGCCCACCTAGCCACATTTGCCACACATAAACACGACTGTAGGAGGGTCAACTGGTTTGAGGTCAGCATAGACGGGGATCTTATGGCCCGACCACAAAAACAGTACAACTTCCCCAGGGAAGCGGAGCCAGATATGGAAGCAGCCATGTCCTCCTTGGTACCGATAGCCACCCACGTAAACTCTCCACTGTGGCTGATTAGAAAGTCGGACAACTCCTGGAGGGCCATGGTGGACTATCGGGTGCTCAACAGCAACATCCCAGCCTGTGCGCCCACGGTAGCAGCAGTTGCCAACCTGATAGGAAGTATCCCAGCATCCGCGACCACTTTCACGGTGCTGGATATTTCCAATGGGTTTTGGTCCATCCCTTTAAGGAGGGAGGAGCAGTACAAGTTTGCCTTTACTTTTAAAGGGCAACAGTACACCTGGAACTGTTTGCCTCAGGGCTTCCACAATAGCCCCAGCATTTTCCATCAGTGCATGGCAAACAGTTTAAAGGGTTTCAGCCAGCCCAGGCAGCTGGTACAGTATGTGGATGACCTGCTCCTCTTCGCCGATTCGAGAGAGGAGCATGGCCCACTACTGGCCGAACTGCTGGAGTTGCTCAGGCAGGAGGGTTTTAAAGTAAACCCAAAGAAAGCGCAGATCGGCCAGTAGGAGGTGAACTTCCTGGGCCTGACCGTACGCGCTGGGGAAAGGGCCATAGATAAGGCTAGAAGAGAAGCGGTACAGGAGTTACCAGTCCCCAACACAGTCACGGGTGTGAGGTTGTTTCTAGGGCTAACCAGGTACTGCAGAGACTTTATTGAGGACTATGCAGCCACAGCAGCCCCTCTGCTCCGACTCCTACACAAGGGAGTGGAGTGGGTTTGGGATGGGGGTTGCCAGGCAGCATTTGTCAGGCTCAAGAAAGACCTGCAGACCACACCAGCTCTAGGGCCATAGATGGGGGAAAAGAGTTCTTCCTGGAGGTAGCAGCCAGCGGGGACAGCCTGAGTGCTGTGCTGCTCCAAGAGCGGCATGGCAGGCTGAGGCCGGTGGTCTACTCCTCCAGGATACTCAAGGATGTGGAGAAGAGCTACTCCAATTATGAGAGGCACCTCTTGGCCACACATTGGGCTGTGAAAAGATCACTGATCTTTACAGGCACCTCTCCCATCACCCTCCTCACCCATCACACACCCACCCAGATGCTCCTGAACGGGAGAATCAAAGATGTGACAGTGAGCAGTGCCCGCATTGCTTGCTGGACCCTGCTTCTCTCACAGATGGACCTAAAAGTAAAAGGGTTCTGCGAGCCAAAGCTCGCAGCCAACTTGGTATATCCTGGAACAGCCCACCGGTGTTCCATAGAAGGGGTTTGGGAAGTGGACATAGGTTTGCGGGCCGGGATACACCCTACAGGCCGCGAAATCTATGTGGATGGCTCCAGCACGGTATCTGCTGGTGAGTGACGCACAGGGTGTGGAGTTTATGACCCAGCGGCAAACATTGCCCTGGCAATTAAGCTCCCCAGCACCATGAGCGCCCAGCAGGCTGAACTGTCCACGGTAGTGTACGTTGTTACACACCCCGAAATCTTCCCCACCCCATACACGATTTGCTCAGACAGTATGTTCACATGCAATTCGTGTATGGAGTACCTGGCCATCTGGTCCTGCCGCGGATACACCTCCGCTGACGGGAGACCCCTCACAGTGAAACCCCTGCTGGAGAAAATCTTAGCAGCAGTGGTGGAGGAAGGGGAGGTTTTCATCCATAAGGTGAAAGCCCATTCCTCCACAGAACCTCGTAGTCAGGGCAACCAGCAGGCTGACATGCTAGCTAAGGAGGGTGCCCGCACCGGCACTTTCTGGGACCCATATGGGTCCAGACGCATGGCAGCAGTCAAGGGTAGGAACGGGACACAAGGGAGGGCAGGGGTAGCTTTAACCCCGGACCTTAAAACGGTCCAAACCCAAGACCTCGTCCTCAAGGCAGTCCTCAGTGCAGTGACTGAGGGGAAAAGGTAGAGGGCCCTTACGGCACAGCAGCCCTCTCTGTGAAAGAAGGCATGCTGTTTAGGGGAGAACAATGTGTAGTACCACAGCAGCACCGGAGGGAATTCCTTCAACTGGCCCATGAGGGTCCAGAAGTGGGGCATCCTGGGCCTGAGACCACCTGGCAGCGGATGGAACAGGCGGGATGGTGGCCAGGACTCAGGGAAGATGTCCGCGAGTTCTGCGCCGGCTGTCTGGTGTGTGCTGCTAACAACCCTGGCCCCCACAAAAGGAAGGTACCTATGGGACACATCAGGAGGGTAGAGGGACCATGGCAATTTATACAGGTCGACTACATCGGGCCCCTGCCCACCGCCCAGGGAGGTTTTAAGTACTGCCTAGTCCTGGTAGATGTGTTCATGAAATGGGTAGAAGCCTTCCCCTGCAAAACAGCCACAGCCCTGTGTACAGGCAGGATCTTGGTCTGGGACGTGTTCTCGTGATGGGGGCTGCCACGATATGTGGAGTCCGACCAAGGGAGTTACTTTACTGGGCAGGTCATGCAGAATACCCTTATGGTGCTTGGCATTGAGGGGAAGTGGCACGTTGCGCACAACCCACAGTCCTCAGGGATTGTGAAGAGGATGAACAGGACCTTGAAGGAATGGCTGAGGAAAGAGACGGTGGACTTGCCTAGAAAATGGGCAGAGGTCCTACCGTTGGTCCTGATGGGGATCTGAGCCAGCCAGTCAAAAAGCACGGGGTACTCCCCGCACGAGCTGATGACTGGCAGGGTTATGTGGACCCCCACCCATGTACTAGCCCCGGTGCTCACAGAAGGTCAGCTCAGGGAGGTAAACTGGGACAGGTTCGCCAGGAACCTCTTTGAGCACCTTAAGCAGGTCCAGGGGCAGGCGGTTGGGAACATGGGAAAGCAGCATCAGAGTAACCGATTGCTGTTAGAACCCCGAAAACACCACGAGTGGGAAATAGGGGATCAGGTTATGGTGAGGAATTTTGCTCAGGTAGGAAGTCTAGAACCATTATACATGGAGCCCTACAGCATTGTAGACAAGGCCAGCCCCATGGCATACGCCATTAAGATGCCTGGATGCACCAAATGGTTCCATATTAATCAATGTAAATTGTTTAAGCCCGAGAAAAGAGAACAACCAGTTGGGGCAAGGTCTGAGGATAGAAATCCTCAGCCTGTAGCAGGGGAGAACTCACAGACTGCACAGGCAGGTGCAATGGCTTGTTTTAGGGGAGGGGCCATCCCGCCCACCATTTGGGACACTCCCCCACTCCTCTGGGACTTAGATGAGGTGGGATGTGGGGGCGAAGACCCCGCCCCTGACCCAGGTTTAGATGAGGTGGGACCTGGGGGCGGAGACCCTCAGCCCGCAGCATCAGGCTGCGAAGGGCTACCTGCCCCTAGCCCAGTTTCAGGAGAGGTAAAGCCTGAGGAGGAAGATCCCCAGCCAGCGGTAGTGGGAAGTTCACAGACCGCACAGGAGGGGGCAGTGGCTCGTGTTAAAGGACTACCAGCCAGAGAACCCCCACCCGCCAAAATCCCCAGAAGGTCCCCACAAACGCCCCAGCCAAGGAAACCGTGGTCACCGGCTCCCCAGTTTAAAAGGGCAGCCTCTCGAGTCAGGGATCGGTCTGAGGGCAGAGGTCCCCAACCAGCAGCCACAAGCTGCGAGGGACCGAAAGTACAGGACAGTGCAGCCACACCGAAGGGAGCGGTGTGCCGCAGCCCGAACAGGGATTAGGCTGGCCGCCCGGAGACAGGCAGCAGATGTACATAGTTATGCAATTTAAGTGTGATATTGTTAAGTTTGGGTGTTTAATTTAAGTTTAAACGAGGTGATTGGTAGTTTTAAATAAATAGTAGTATTGTTAAGAATGTTTGTATTGAGTCGAGGTCGCAAGACCCGACTATGCTTCACCCAAGCCAGAGAATCTCCTCGGGACCTGGCTATATGCTCTTGTGTCGCTTTCCAGGGGAGGGTTTCAAGATAACGGGGGGCATACTCCTACTCGCCCTGATAGGAATGAGCATTGGAAAGTGAGGTGATGTGGGGGACTCCCACATCTATGGGTGCTCAGGAGAGAGAGCACCGATCGTTACCAATGGAGGTGGCGAACGGGGTGTGGAGGAGCTCGCCATTTACTTCCACGAGGGAAGGTGGCCAGGGTGGTTGGGGTCCAATTCGACCCAGTCCTCCAGCCAGACCGGGTTCACGTACAGGGAGGCCTCCCTCCTGTATCCCAAGGTACAGGTCGTTGCTACAAGGGTCAGCGTCACCGTAGGGAAACGTGTATGTTTAACATGCAAGGGACAGATTGCTTTGGATAGGTGGTGGTGGCTCAGAAAACTGAGCAAGGATATAGGGAAACCCCGCAGTCGAGTGGGAACGATTGGGGAACAATACCCATCGGACGATTACAGGGACTCACGGGGGATTGAGTGTGTGCTGGGACAAGTGGTGGGAACCGGATCAGGGGATTTATGTCTGTTTGTGGGAGTCAGAGCAGGTCTGCCCCACAGGCATATCCATCATTTTCCACCAGCAATGGCAAGATGCCGGGGAGGGGGTGGAGTGGGATTCCAGCCTGCAGGTGTGCGCGGTCCCTTACTCCCCGATCCCAGTGAATGCCACTGAACTTGTGACCCGACTCGAAAGCCCCTGCCCATGACACAGGCATCAAGAACACATGTAGAGGGGTGCCCTGCCACCACCAAGGGACCAGGGAATGGACTGGTACTAGTGCCGACGGATCAGGTGCTATACCAGGGGGTACACTATGCGGCAGCTTCCGTGATCCTGTATCTTACCGAGGTACACTTACCTGACTGGTGCTCCAAAGAGACAGAACAGCTATACCAGGCCCTGTTAAAAAAAATGTTTAGGAAATTCTACGAGTTCGATTTTGCCAATGTAGACAAGACAGAACTGTACACCACACACAATGAGTATTTTGGTAATGTGGGGAGACAAAGAAGGGGAGCCTGGAATGATGTTTTCACAGCATTTAACACAGGATCCTCTGTCATAAACAGCTTGGATGACATAGAATTGCAGACACAGATAAACGGCCGAAAAACACAATTGAGGAAAATCTTAATGGATGAAAATAAGGTAGTAGGCTCAGAGTTACATGAGGACCAGGCCATGACGGTCCATTTAAAAGAGATCATAGCTGAGCTGGAGAAGCACACAGAAACTGTAAATTCCCTCATAAGAGAGAACAGGAATGCTTCAGATCAGGCTGCACAGAACGAGGTGTGCGTACTGTATGGCGCATGGTTGCTATGCGAGGGCCACAGAAACCTGGAGGATTTAAAACAGGGTTTAGTCCCCTCCTGGATCAGCAACAAGCACCTCGCAGCCCTCCATCCATTTGAGAATGCATTGAGCCCGTGTCAACTCCGGCTAGCTTCTGAGGCCTACCCAGTCCCAGTAGATTGTGGACATTCAAACCATACTATCATGGGTATAGTATTTGATGTGCCTCAATGAATCCGAGACTCAACGTTAACGGAGCGAAGCAAGGCTTTTATTAACTCAGAAAGTAATACACATTGGAGAAGTGTCTCTCATCCAGAGATCTGCTGTACTGCTGTGAGACACGCTGGGGCTTGCTTAAGTAGGGGCCAGGTATGGGCGGAGCCCTACACACAATACAATACAGGTAAGGAAATGAAACTGAAACTAAACTAAACACAGGGAATACAGTGCCTGATGAATGGCATATTTCATCACAGTATTAAGGATGCCGGTCATGGGTGGGACAGCCTGAGCCGCACCGGTATACAGGGTAGAGGACATTGGAGTCATTAAAGGGGGTGCACACATCCGTTTTACAGTGGTCCCACCTTATGTCATAAAGTGGGAGTACGCTATGATAAGTACTGACCTCTCGGGGTGCCAGAGCCGGGGAGCACACATAATACTGTGTCCCCAGCACTTGAATGCCTATTCAAAACCACAGTGCGGGTTTAAAGCTGCTGGCGCAAAACCTATAAACTGTACCATGGAGGTAATGGCACAAGACCATGTTCCCCCACAGGTAGCATGTATAGGAGGTGGGACATATTGTGTCACCACAGGTGCACCCCACTACCAGCATGGACAGCATAGCTGGGTGTCCGGTAAGTGACAGCAGTTTCTGCTTTAAACCTGAGGCAGAAGTTCAAGTGGCCCAGGAATGGATTGTCCCCATTCCTGAACCCTCCACTGTTCACCTCACTGTAAAAGAGAATTTCACCAACCTGCAAAAATATGTAGCACATTTCGGCTACGAAATCCCCCCTCTCCCAGAACATCTTACCAAAATACTAAAAGCAGTAATGGTCTCACACAAACATTTCTACAATCTGGAGCAGAAGACAGTAGAGATAGGGGCCAAAATATTGGATATTGTGGTTCCACCCTGGTGGGACATTTTTGAAAACATAGAGGTCCCTTCATGGATTAGACTGGCTTCCCACATCCTCGTGGTTTGCCAGCTGGGAATAGTATTGTACCTAGTGTGCACTCAGTGCAAGGGAAAAGGCCAAATACTAGAATTCCGAAACCAAAGGACCTGGAAGGAACATTATGTTAAGGTGGAGGAAGATACACCTGTTTGAATATTTTTTGTGTGTTTCTGAATAAAGATTGTTCTTTTTTTTGTGGCTTTTGTTATTTTTAATAAAGACTTTCGACGTGTTATTTTTAATAAAGATGTATGTGTACCAAGTGGTGCAGGGGTGTTAGACCCCCTCCATGCTTGGATGTGTGTAAATAACTGTATTCTGCCTATGTATGCTTATGTACACTACATTTTAAAGAATGCGAAATGCATGTGTCATGGGATCATAGATAGGTAATCATAAGAAAGGTTGACTATGGAGGGTCGGGAATTTTGCTCACCTTGAAAGTATGATACTTAAAGCGAGTTTAGTATCAACAGAGGGGAGTGTAGGTTTCTCAAAATTCCCACATTCCCCAAAAGTTGCTAAGAAAGGGACCCTGATTTTGGACAAGTTATTAAAAAGGGTACCCAAAACAAAATAGCTTCTGAACATCGTGACAGAAGCCTGCAGGAATTTAAAAAGCAAGGCCCTGCAAAGGCAGGCCCATTCAAAGTTTTGAAAAGAAACCTGACATGCACGGACCTGTGAAAGACTTTGTTATTTCTAAAGCCAGACAGCTAGATAAACACAGAATATGCATCCTTCAACTTGAAACAGATCAACTCAGGATAGACCTAATCTTGAGGCCATTTAGCTTTTGCATAAATAATCGGTTACAGTTCGAAGTAGCTACCAAGCCAGGAAAACACCAATTAAACTTCATAAATGACAAACAACCAGGATATTGAAGCCATTAAGCAAGGAGACAACCGCCCCAAAAGCAGTTAAGGTGAATGACGGTAATCACCTTAGACGAGCCCGCCAAAATTAAACAAAGAACTAGACCTGATTTGGCACGCAGATAAGGGACGCAAAACCTGTATAATTGTAGGCCCACCAGTAGCCAAGGGCTCTCTCCTCTTCTCTTCCCGCTCTGACATGGAGGACGCCCACCATAACACTGGGGGCCAAATGCTCAGGACATTCAGCACGGCAGAAGAGGGCCAGCCATCGGGGTACGATAAGGAACGAAGCCAAACAGCAAGATCGAGGGGCAGCACGGCAGGGCGGGCTCAACCGAGGACAGCTAGGCCGCAACCGCAGCCTTACACAACCAAGCCGACACCGAGGGCCACCAACCGAGCCCCAGCCGCAACAAAACTCGACAACCAAACCACCACAAGAAGAACAAAACCCGAAGTTTCCACTCGACAACCTAAGGTATCCAACAAAAGACTTTACTATCCCTATTTCTACCAAAAGAAAAGGGTACTTACCGGACAAATCCATAACCACGCCCTTACTGCATCAGCGGACTCAACACAACTGAGGGACCTTCGCAGTTCCCAAAGACTGAGACCATGTGGGGACAGCAGGCCCCAAAGGACACAAAGAGCGAACCCCAAAACCGCAACCGGCTTAATCGACAGGTTTCGAACTGTCAAGGAAGCCCCATTGGTGAGCATAAATCCCTGGCCCCTCTTAGCTCAATCTAGTTAGGTATTGGGGGTGGGACAAGGGTAGGGGTATTATTAATGTGATTGTTCCCTCGTTGTGCCGTGTGTTCCCCATTCTCAACTAAGTGTACTTTTATATGCCTGTAATTTTTCTAGTAATTTCCAGTGTTGTAATATTGTTGTGCCTTTAATAAAATTACAGTTTTCGTGTACCAAGCCAGTTGTCTACTCTAATTCTGTATCGCCGCCTGTACCTAAGTCTGGTGTCTAGAGCCCAGGGGCGTAGAAGCGATTCGAACCGCTCAGAGACAGTCAGGGGCAGAACTGACTGGGCACACGCCACCCCCTACACTCTGTTCCTCTACATTTTTCAGTATCCTACCATTTATTGGGCCAGAAATTCCAGAACGGGGCTTGCAGCGCGTGCAAGCCCCGTATTTGCACTTACCCCGCGCTCCTGCCGATCAGCTTCTGGGACGCCTGAACTTGGAGAAATTGAAAGCACATTCCCGGGCAGCGTATGACGTCACGCCGCCCAGGAGTGCAGCCAGCGCGGACCCAGGAGCGTGCAGTGTAAGTGAGACACGCCCCTTGAGGTCTCAGTTTCACTGGACACGCCCCCAATGTTTCTGTCACGCTGCTTTGCTTTTTTACATGCAAAGCAGCAGTTTAAATAGGTTTTTGGAAGTTTTTTGAAGATTTTGGTAACTTTTATAAACTTTTTTAAATGTTTACATTATTTTGAGTAATCTGAAGTAGTTTTAAAGAGAATTAAAGCAATTTAAAGACTTTTAAAAGCCCTAAAAGAATTTTTTTAATTCCATTTATTTATTTAGCAATGTCGTCGTCATACGTGTCTTCACACTGTTCCCTTTGGGGAACTGTATGAAGTGGTGGAAGGATTTATGGCCGTGATTAACGCTCATTCCGTGACCGTAACCATCTTTGAACCAGCCATTAGGGCGGTTAGTCCTATGGCGGGAGGGTTTTACGGGCTCCCACAAGCTATACAAGGAGGGGGGGCCACCCACACCCACGGACGCAAATATCCCACTGGATGTCAACCCAGAATTTAGAGCCGGAGCTCCGACTCCACTTGCCGGGACTGTCTGGAGCGGGGTTCGAAACCCTACCGTGATCTGGCCCAGCGGCGGGCATCCTACCGCTATGACAAACGCCCAATCCGATTAGCTACGTGAAATGGCAGCATAGGGCTCCAGTCACGGGGAGGGAAAAGGCGCAGGAAACGTATGGGTGTCACCTTTTGTGCGGAGTGGGCCTTTTGCGTAGCAGTAAGCATCCCCGCCGCTGGGCCAGAAGGAGTAGGGTTTTGAACCCCACTCCAGACAGTCCCGGCAAGTGGAGTCGGAGCTCCAACTTTAAATTCTGGGTGGACATCCAGCGGGATACTTGCGTCCGTGGGTGTTGGTGGCCCCCCCCCCCTCAGATGGGTTGTGGGAGCCCGTAAAACCCTCCCGCCATTGGACTAACCACACTAATGGCTGGTTCAAAGATGGTTACGGTCACGGAATGAGCATTAATCACGGCCATAAATCCTTCCACCACTTCATACAGTTCCCCAAAGGGAACAGTGTGAGGATACGTGCGATGATGACCCTCAGTCGCAGATGCGAGGGGGCAAGTCGTGCAAGTGTTAAATTTTTTATTTTACTGACATGTAAAATGTTGGCCCAATAATTCCCTTCCAAATGCGCTAGTACGGTCGGGGTACTTACGCATCTGGCCAGATGAAATGCCGGTTTTCAGCATGCACAGTGCATGTGGGGAAAACCGGCATTTCTTTCCTCTGAACGAAGGGGTTCAGAGGCAGAACGCGTGCGACTGCACAGGCAGCGCGTGCGCAGTATAATTCGCCGCTTTCATTAATGCTTTCAGTGAGGTCCAGTCATTACAACTTACACATGAAAAAAGCATGGGTACAGTTGCTACAGAGGCTGCGGAGGAAGATATTTCTTATCGTGGAGCTTCTGAAAGTATGTATGTCTGTATATATTCCTTTGCGTGTTATGTATATATTCCTTTACTTATGTGTATGAATGTATTATTTAATTATGACTTTCAGAGAAAGTAACTTATTGGAAAATCATAATTAAAAACATACATTCATAGTAAAGGAATATAAAACATACATACATATACGTAAAGGAATATATGTGGACATACATACATAACTCATTCTCACATTCCATTCACACAGCCACAATTGCTCCTTTTACCTACCGTTCTGAAAACCCTTTAAAAAAAAAAAAATTTTAACTTTAAAACTTACTTAAAATTTCTTAAAATAACTTCCCTCCCTTTCCCAAACAAAAATATTGCATTTCAAAAGCTCCACGATAAAATATATCTTCCTCCGCAGCCAATGAACCACTTTACACTTGCTTTTTTTCAGTGTAACTTCTAAGGACTTAACCTCACGGATTTATCCACGAAGTTCACTGCGCAAGCGCTGCCTGTGCAGTTGCACGCGCTCGAGGTCTGGAAATGCCGGCGTTCCCCGCATGCGCTGTTCATGCTGAACGCCGGCATTTCCAACGGCCAGAAGCGTGAGTAAGCCGACCGCACTCACGCTTCTGGCCTGGAATTTCTGGCCCATTGTGTATTCCCTTGCCTTGTTAGCCCTCCCCAAATGCATTACCTGACACCTCTCCGGTGTGAATTGAATTTGCCAGTTTCCTGCCCACTTGACCAGTCCATTTCTATCTTCCTGCAGTCTGCAGCTTTCTTCCTCACCAGCAACCACTCGGTCAATTTTTGTATCATCTGCAAACTTCTTAATCATGCCCCCTACATTGAAGTCTAAATCATTGATATATACCACAAAAAGCAAGGGACCTAGTACTGAGCCCTGCAGAACCCCACTGGAAACAGCCTTCCAGTCACAAAAACACCCGTCAACCATTACCCTTTGCTTCCTGCCACTGAGCCAATTTTGGATCCAATCATCAAGCAGGTACTTCTTCAGCCCATCCTGAAACCCACTACAATTTATGACAGGGTGCTTCTGGGGCAGAACCCTGATTTATATAGAGCCCCCCCCAAAAAAAAAATTGTGGCCCCACAAAGATGAAAATCCTAACTTACACCCTCCCCCAACCCAAAAACTTCAGGGTCATTATATAGATTTGACGATATCTATTTAGCTTGGACTCTGATTATAATGGCAGAAGAAAAGGAAACAGGAAGCAATTAGCAAACTTCAAGTGAGACTTGAGAACAGAGTAATCACCCCACAGAAAGCAGTGATATATGGAACACTCTTGCAGTAAAGCTGTGCTGACTTAACTAATTCCGTTAAAAAATGGATCACTATCTAGTTGAGAATGGGAATCAGGATTATAAGGAGCAACAAAAATAGAAATGGTCTGATATTCCAGGAAACATGATGGCTCTAATCATGCTGGGAACATAAAAATGCTATCTTTGAAGAACAGCTGACCAGATCCGAATAATGAAAGTTGCGAGGATGTCTCGATCATATGGAATTTTGATAAATTACCTTTAGAGTTAAGAAACATTTCAGAGATTTTTTTCTCAGGAGATCAAATAACTTGGATATTGTACAAGGGAGGACAAACAGTAAACAAACTGGAATTTGATGGACAATGTGGCCTTTCATTGTTTCTTATTTTATCATGTTCTTAAACAGCCGACTCCATTAAATTATCCCTTGAGTGATTACCGGTAGATGGTATCAGTGTTCTTTAATTTGAATGTTTATTTGCAAATAACGGTGGAGTGTTTAATTTGTTTGTTCAAATCGTCCCCAATGTGTATCCCAGTTGGTAGTCAGGATTGTAGGACATTACCTCAGCACTACATTATGTCATGTTCTGCTGTGAGAATATGACATTTGAACACAGATCTGGTGACATTTGTTAAGGATAGTCCTTACTATAACAAGTGTTGCCACTGACCCCAGCTATTACTAACTGTAATAATGGATTAAGATTCTTTTTATATTCTGCAAATTGCAATATATTATCTAATTTAAAAAACTTTATCAATCTCTGGAGGTTTCTCTGGAGGGCCCTGAATTTCCGACCCCTACGGGTGTGGACGAGGTCTGTACGCGCCCATATGGGGCCGCACAAGTTCCGGATTTAGGCATATGAAGCGCATGCGCTGAAACCCGGAACTTGCGATCTGTCAAGAATTCTCGACAGATCATCCGCATGCCCAAGAAAAGTGCCTCTGCGGGTGGAGAGTCGTGCTATTTGCCCAACTTCCGCCCGCTGAAAGGCCAGGTAAATGTAGATGTAAGGCCTGCTTTTGCCAGCATAAGAGTTTAAAAAAATAGAAAAGTAAGATTTTATCACTCACTTATAAATTAAAAACCCTGTCCAATAAGGTAAGGTTATATTAAGCCCCATTAAAACATATTTAAAAAAATTCAAACAGTTAACATATTTAATTAAATGCCATTTTAATTAATTTTATATATGTAATGGTTTTTATTTATTTATTTCAGTGTGGCATTTTTGCAGTCATCCTCATTCATACTTTTGACAGCTCCGTGTGTACGGAACTGCCAAAAGTATGAAGGGGATTCCCTTCTTCCATTGGTTGAGCTGGCCCACATGATCCATGGGGCGCTTGCGACCCGCATGCGCCCCTGGGACACCTGGGCCTCTGCGCATTTTGAAGAGGAGAGGCCCAGGATCGGAAGACTCGGGATCTACAGAATCAACAGGTAGGTTCGTAGAATTTTTTCTGATCGGAGGCATCTGCCCACAGGAAACCTCCGATCGGAAATTCAGGGCCAATACAAAAGCATGGCTGTCCATCACTGTATAAACTCCAGTAAACTGTGCCATAATGGCAGGAGTGAGCTGCTGGAGTAAAGGACAACCTCAGATTCTTAGGACACAGCTTCAGAGTTGCACTTTCATTCATCAGATGCATAAAAACTAATTGCTGAAAGATTTTCAGCAAACAATTTGAATCAGTCCCAGTGTGCATTTGATGCACTGTCACCGCATGATCAGTAACTTCAGAAAGAGTGAGGTCTTGCCACTAGATGCTGGGAGACAAAAGTGTTTTGTCTCTGAGCTCAGTGACAATCTAAATCTCAGCAGAGAATAAGGCTTATGGAATACTGGCAGAAGCCCTGTGGGGCATCTGCATGTAACAAAAAATTCAAAAAGCTTCACTGTAAACTGCTTCACCACACTATGCAATGTAGAACAAGGGGAATCTGTTATAACAAAAGCAAAATTATGCAGATGCTGGAAATCTGAAATAAAAACAGAACGGCCCAGAAATTCATGTCGGGGGCTTCCCGCGGGTGCAAGCCCCCAACCTACACTTACATAGCGCGCCGACAGTTGAGGCCTGGGCCTGCGTGGATTTCCTGTCTGTGGCCCGTTCCAGCTCCCGGCGTGCTATGCTTGCGTGACCCAGTGGCGTACTTAGTGCGATGCATCGGCTGGGATCACGTGAGCACTGGGCAACCAATCGGAGGAGGGAAAAGTCCATTCATGAGTTTGACATAAGACCTGTCAAACTCATGAAAACTCCAGGCGCCCAAAACAGTACTTTTCACCTTAAAATAAATTTGAAAAAAGCATCACACTATTTAAATCAACTATAAATAACATTAAATAACCATTTTAAACAATAATTTAAATTTTTGAAAAAAATAATTTTATAAAAAATCGGAGCTAAAAATATACTTACCTTGCTGTAAAGTATTTAAAAATAATAAACCTGTGGAAAAAATGTTCTAATTTTAATTAATTGACCACACCTTTTAAAATGAAGTCCTTACGTCTGCTTTTTTAAAGTGGAGGCCTTCACGCACGGGCAAACCTGTCAAAAAAAAGGAAGTTCAACGCGCACGCGCTGCCTCATACGTCGCACGCGTTTCACCTCTTAACCCCTGCTTTCAGGGGACCTGAAGTGCCGTTTTCCCACGCATGCGCTGTGCATGCAAGAAACCGGCATTTCCATCGGGTCCACGCGTGGGTACCCCGTGCAAGGAGCCGGCTACCAAAGCCCTGCCACCCCCGGAAGACCAGGTGCTCACTCTGTCGACCTCCGACGTAAGGGGCGCTCTACGCAGAGTGAACACACGAAAGGCTACTGGACCGGATAGCATCCCTGGACGGGTACTCAAGGAATGTGCTGATCAGCTGGCTGATGTCTTCACCGCCATCTTCAACCTGTCATTGGCCCAGGCAGTAGTCCCTACATGCTTCAAGACCGCCACCATCATTCCTGTGCCTAAGCAAGCGGCTGTGACGTGTCTGAACGACTATCGACCTGTCGCACTCACACCCATCATAATGAAGTGTTTCGAGAGACTGATCTTAGCCCACATCAAAGCCAGTGTTCCTGCCTCCCTTGACCAACACCAGTTTGCCTATCGGGCAAACAGATCAACGGAGGATGCAATCACAACTGCTCTACACTCGGCACTGAATCACCTAGATGGTAAGGAAACCTACATCAGAATGTTGTTTATAGACTACAGCTCAGCATTCAACACTATCGTCCCCAACAAGCTGGCCACCAAACACCAAACTCTTGGCCTGAACACTTCCCTCTGCAACTGGACCCTGGACTTCCTAACAAACAGACCCCAGTCTGTCAAATTAGGTAACCACACCTCCCCCCCCTGACCCTGAACACGGGGGCCCCACAAGGATGTGTGCTGAGCCCCCTCCTCTACTCCCTCTTCACCCACGACTGTGTGGCTGGTAATGGTTCCAACGCCATCATCAAGTTTGCAGATGACACCACGGTAGTAGGCCAGATCACCAACAACGATGAGTCAGCCTACAGGGAGGAGGTCCAGCATCTCGTGAAGTGGTGCGCCGACAACAACCTGGCCCTTAACACCAAGAAAACAAAGGAAATAATCGTGGACTTCAGGAAGTCCAAAGGCGGAAGTCACACCCCCAGCCACATCAATGGGGCGGAGGTGGAAAGGGTGGCCAGCTTTAAGTTCCTCAGAGTCCACATCACGGAAGACCTCTCCTGGTCCCTCAACACCTCCTCTCTGGTGAAGAAGGCTCAGCAGCGCCTATATTTCTTGAGGAGGCTGAAGGGATGTAATCTGTCACCCCCGATCCTCTCTAACTTCTACCGCTGCACTATAGAGAGCATCCTGACAAACTGTATCACGGTATGGTACGGCAGCTGTAGCTCCCATGACCGGAAAGCCCTGCAGCGGGTAGTCAAAACTGCCCAACGCATTACCGGCACCCGGCTACCAACCATAGAACATATATATCAGAAACGCTGCCTACGGAGGGCACGGTCCATCATCAAAGACCCTACCCACCCCAGCCACAGTCTGTTCGCCCTCCTACCATCTGGAAGACGCTACAGATGCATTCGCACCCGTACGACCAGATTTAGGAACAGCTTCTTTCCCAGGGCTGTCATCCTACTGAACTCCACAAATAAACACTAAAGCCTGCACATCTGCCGATGCACTTTATTATGGTCATACTTATGCTAATATATATGTACAAATGTATGTTGAAATGTTTAAGTGTCCTAATCCAAATTGTACACTCTCGGGAGCCGCAAGCCTACATTTCGTTGTACTGCACTTGTGCACTAACAATGACAATAAAAGTTGATTTGATTTGATTTGATTTGAATTACTGGGCCAATATGTTGGAAATACTCAGCAGGTCAGGTAATATTATGGAGACAGAAACAAATTGGTGACCTTTTGTCAGAACTGGAATAAGTTTGCGATGTAACAGTTTTGAAGCAAATACAGAGGCAGGGAAAGGGGGGAGGGGAGAAAAGAACAAAAGGGAAGATCTGTGATAAAGGTGGAGGGCAGAAGTGATTAAATGAAAAGGGATGATGCTGCAAGGCAAAAGGAACTGGTAATGGGCCAAGTAAAGAAACAAAAGATGGGTCTAGAGGAGCTGTAAATGGCAACAGCAGATTCATTATCAACACCTGCTGTCTGAAAAAATGGGAGCAGTGGTTATGATCTAAAATTGTTGAACTCAATGTTGAGTCCGGAAGGTTGTAAAGTGCCTAATTGAAAGATGAGCTGTTGTTCCTCGAGCTTCCATTGAGCTTCATTAGAACAGTGTAGGAGGCCAAGGACAGAGAGGTCAGAGTGGGAGTGGGACGGAGAATTTAAGTTGCAAGTGACCAAAAGCTCAAGGCTATGCTTGTGGACTGAATGGAGGTGTTCAGTAAAGTGATCATCTAATCTGCGTTTGATCTACCCAATGTGGAGGAGACCGCATCGTGAGCAGCGAATACAGTGTACGGTAAGAAAGAAGTACAAGTAAATCGCTGTTTCACCTGGAAGGAGTGTTTGGGGCCCTGGATGGTGGGAAGGGAGGAGGTGAAAGGGCAGGTGTTGCATCTCCTGCACTTGCACGGGAAGGTGTCACGGGAAGGGAAGAGGGTGTTGGGGGTGATTGAGGAGTGGACCAGGGTGTCGCGGAAGGAAAGGTCCCTTCGGAATGCTGAAAAGGGATTGTGGGCAAGATGTGTTTGGTGGTGGCATCGTGTTTTTTCCAGTTCTGACGAAAGGTCATCGCTCTGAAACGTTAACTCTGTTGCTCTCACCACAGATGCTGCCTGACCTGCTGAGTGTTCCCAGCATTTTCTGTTGTTATTGCAACATGCTATGTTGTATATAATTTTTAATTCCTACTGCTCTCACCCACTCCATCTAAATCTGGAGACAAGGGTGACACAGACACTAAAACAAACCCCCGCCCCTCTCAAACACGCCACTCCACTAACATATGTTAGAAACTGATTAAGCTCGCGTGACCAATGCAAAGTTATCTCAAATGCCTTTGTTGCGAAGAAACTTCTATCTCCAGGGTAAGGTTTCTGCTTTGCATTGAAAACATTTTAAATCAGTGGCTGTGGAAACAGCCCAGTACCAAGGAATCAAATTACTCCTTCATAATGCATTGTGCCAGGCTGAAGTATATCTGATCTTGTGACAGGGGTTTATACAGAGCATCACAATCCAGGCTCTACCATGCGTCAAATGGTTGTTCTGCCCCGTGAATTACAGTTGTCAGTTTACTGTGTCTAAACACACTGTAATTCACAGTAGCGGGGCTCAGTTTGCATCAGTAAGCTGTGTAAATTTGGGTATAAATAGCTGATTAAGCTGTCAGTCCAGATGTGCAGATTTTTAAAAAGCCAGAATATTTGTAATATTTTATAAAGGTTCTTTTTTTAAGGTCATTTAACAGTGGGGTTATTCATTTGTTCAGAATAAAGAATCCTGAAAATTGAAATGAATACTTTCTTTGTACTCTTGCTGGCAGAGACTTTAACAGATATATCCAGTTATTAAATACATCACGAAGAGACTGACTTTATAGTGATTAAGCTTGTAATTTTGCAAAAAATTCTCTGTATGCAATGAATGTGGAATGTTAAAGGTCTAGCAAGCATAAAAAGAAAGAAGAGAGGCATGATTCTGATACATTATACAGAAAGAAATGATGACAATCCAATTTCACGCTACATTAATGCAAATAGACTCCAATACTGTCTAGGACTAAAGTCTCTATGTACACTAATGAATCTCTACAAAAAATCAGTATCTCAGTTCATTTGAATAAAAATATACTTTTCTTTTTATCACATCCCTTAAGGCAGTTTGGTTCAGGATAGCTTAGTGTCAAGCCCTAGTAGATTTATTTGTAAAAGTTGCCTCATGAAGTAACAAGCTCTTTACAACTTTGAAGAACACAGCCATTGCATGCTAGCCTCAAACTGTGCTCTTTCTGCACAAGCTACCCTGATCTGCACAAGTGTAATTTAATTTTGTTGTGCAGCAATGGGGACAAAGTACTGCTCAAATCCATATTGGTACTCATGTCTTTGTGCAAGATAAAATGAAAGTCACCAGTTTTGTGACTGAAGAAAATTTCTATCTCTTGTGACAATAAAAAAGGATCTTTATCTATGATGAATTTAACTAATGGCTTCTGTCTTGCTTGTCATAGTGCATATGGGATTTTGAAATGGTCGATTTTAACCATACCCCCCACTCCCAACGTAAACGGGGCAGGTGGGCATGGTCTCGATGGGCCGAATGGCCTCCTTCTGTGTTGTAATGACTCTGACTCTAAATGACTCCATGGGGGTGATTTTCTCAATGGGGAGCTTTTGGAGGCGAGACTCCCACTTGTCGGGTTTTAGTCCTGCCTCCATCAACTTCTGGCCAACCCACGCTATCTTCCCTTGATTGACCTTGTTAAGCCCGCCCAGCGGGTTTAGAAGGCCAATTAAGGGAAAGCTGGTTACAAAGAACATCAACGTATGATGTTTCATCTGTCAACAAATTTTGACAGCTGAATTGTCATCGTTTGACACCTCTGTGAAGCTGTCAAACAGTGACATTCTCTGTAGTTTGATGAGATCTTGAATTCAAGACTCATCAAACCTCTTTCTTTTGCAGAAATTAGATGGTTGTTGCATTGGAGAATCTGTCATCTCTGCCGCGGAGGTGTGAGACTCTCCGCATACCCAGCGATTGAAGCCTACAGGAAGAAACAAAGGTAAGTACACTTTTTCTAACACTTTGCACTTACCTCAGATACTCACCACTCCACACTTGCACCCATCACTCACATCCACAGCACACCTTTGGACCCCTCCGACCCCCGCAGACCCCCTACTCGCCTCGGTGACCCTGCCGTGTTTAGGAGCCTTCAGGAAGCCCGCACTTGTGTGGGCAAAAAGGGGATAATCCTATTTTCTGCCTGTTAACTACCTGTTAACAGGCAGTTAAGTGGATGTAATCCCTTCCCGCCTCCAATAAGATGGGACCCGGCGCGGGACGGCGACCCACCTCCTGGCAAGATGGCATGGAGGTGGGTTGGGGATGGGTTGGGCACCCATTTTCCATTCTGCCATTTTCCCGACAGTCCCGCCTCCAAACCCGCCTCCCCAGGGCTAGCAGGATCGCACCCATAGACTCTAAATGACTCTATGGCAGTTACCATCGCCCAGGTTAATAACCCGTGATTTTCTGCACTTCCTACTGACTTCCTGCCAATTCCAGGTGGGAAGTCGACATGCAGGTTTTAATTGAGGCCCAGGAGTTAAAATATCCCAGGCCTCATTGCTGAGGCAACAGCGTGTTTCCAACTCACCTTGCTACCCACCCAGCCAAAACCAGTCCGGAGTTAAAATCGGGGCCTGATCAGTTACAGAAAATAGCCAGCCCATTCAATACACAATAACTTGGGACATAGGTTATCTATATGGGCATATATTCATAAGTAATTGGTAATTCTCTGGATGATTGCCTGGTCCACTGTGCATTAACCTGTGGTTGCTGGTAACAATTGGTTTTTTGCAGCAACAATCAGGAGCAACAAGATGGTTGGTCTCAAGTTGCAGCTCAACCCACTTAGTTCAAAGTTAAGTATCCTGTAGATCTTTCAAAGTATTACTCAGCTGTTCCTGATGTTGGCAGGTTAACGGCAGGGCAGAACCTCGGCCTGTCACTTTGACCCAACCCTGAGTTGGGGCTCATTGGGTATGTAGGCAGGATCCCGGCCACCAAGAGGGAACCCACTGTTGCAAATGCAGAAAATTCTAGCGGGGCTGCAGTGACAGTATTTAAAGGCAGCAGAAAAACCCCGAATGGGGAAGAGGACATTTTTTTAAGCCTTAGCTGAGTTTAAGACTTAAAAAGATAGGTGTTTGGGACATATACAGAGGGAGGTGAGGACACAACTAGACCTTCTCCCTCCATACTTAGGGAGTGTAATGCCATTATTATCGACACCCTTCTCCTGGAAGTTCTTGAGGTTGGCTGAGACAGCAGTGGTAAGCAGGAAGATCTGGCAAATTGCCAGGCCTCACCTCCCTGCTGATATTTACATGTGGCAGGCAGGGAAAGGTCAGCCAGATGCCGTCCCAGTGGGAACGAGGAAAAGGTCATAGAGGTCACGGCAGGAACATGCCAATAAACCTCACTACCTGATTTACCATCCTTTACTGATGCAACCCCACCAAATTTGGGTGGAATAATGGAAGAAAATATAACCCTATGGGGGTAAATTCGACTTTGTGCGATAGTGTATAACGAGTGATAACGAATCAGTAGCCCGTTTCAAATCTCCCCCGATTTTTATTTCAATTGATTTTAGAGTCAGAAGGTTGTGGGTTCAAGTCCCACTCCAGAGACTTGAGCACATAATCCATGCTGACACTCCAGTGCAGCACTGAGGAAATGCTGCACTGTCAGAAGTGCCGTCTTTCGGATGAGACGTTAAACTGCCCTCTCAGGTGGATGTAAAAGATCCCATGGCACTATTTCGAAGAAGAACAGGGGAGTTATCCCTGGTGTCCTCGGGCCAATATTTATCCCTCAACCAATGTCATGAAAACAGATTATCTGGTCATTATATCATTGCTATTTGTGGGAGCTTGCTGTGCACAAATTGGCTGTTGCATTTCCTACATTTCAACCAGGACCACACTTGCAGTGTGCCCATCATGGCATTCCCACCAAAACACTTCCCCTGTTTGACCTGACGTTTATTACCTGAAAATCATATAGATTTGTTTTATCTGCCTTGAACTGTAAGGAAACAAAGGTGATTGAATTTTTAATGCTGACCTCACTAAGAGTTTTGTTACACATCACTTTAAGTATTTGCCAATTCCAAATTAGGTTTCCTAGGCTAGTCTAATTTTACTATTGACTGAACAGTCCTTTAGTTGATGGACACAAATTATTTAAACTACTTAACAACTTGGCTCCAAATTCAATTGTGATCTATAATAAATTGATCATGGAGTAAATATCATAAATAAATCATGATGATACATCACTGCTATTGTTTCAATCTTGTGGCAAGCTTGGTAACTCAGAAACTCATAGTTTCGGCTCTTTGAGAATCATGAAAGAATGTTCCTGTTGCACTGATCAGGGTATGATTCTATAGAAGTATCTTGTTTGTTTCTTTACCTTTTTCCTTACTATTGTGTCCCACTAATTATTTTGTTCTGAAATGTATGTTGTAACCGTCAGCAAGGTCAGGATTTAGAAATTCCATCATGTTTGTTTCTCATTTACAGATCAAAGAAGATAAAACAAAAAGATCAATATGATTTTCAAGTAATCAGCATCAGCTCAAACATTTAATGAAAATTATAATGACCTTGCCTCAAAGGTGGTGATAGAATAGAATGAAGACCTGAGGATCAATACTGGTTCAGTAAGTCTGCACACTGGCAGTGAAGGCAGGCATGACTGCGAGGCAGCATTGCGAGCAGATTAGGAAGGCAGGCCTCAGGCGAGGTCAAAGGTGTTACTGACAGAACCTGGGAGAATGAGGCAGCATGAAAAAAAAGAGCAAAATACTGCAGATGCTGGAAAATGCAGGAAAACACGCTGAAGAGATTGTAAAGTCTCTGTTTGAAGAATGGACTCAGTCGAGAATATTTTCGTGGACTTTATGGGTTGAGGGTGTTTTCCCCATGGTGGGATCGCCCTGTGCAGATGCGTCGGGGACTGGTTTGTTAAAACTCCAGAGAACGCATGGCAGTTGGCTGTGACAAAAGTACTGTCAGTCATCCAGAATGTATGGGTTTGCCCGACAGTCCTGGAAAAAGGGAGGGGGCCATTGAACTTGAACTTATTAGAAAGCCACCCTAATAGGCAAAAGCACTTCTCACCTCCATCTCAGAAGAGAAGCAGAACAATGAACCCACTAGCCTCTGCCAGCCGAAGAGGAGCCAGTTTTTCCCAACACAAAGACCAAAGATATGTCCCAGACTTAGGGCCATTAATCCAATCATGGAATACTCATGGGTCCGATGATGACCCATCACTGATTAAGCACCGGAGTGCTTAGAAACAAAAGGATTTTAAAGATTGGCGGGAAAGATAGGGGTAGCCAGACTCCTATAAAGATAGGATAGCAAAATACAGCGGAAGCTGGAAATCCGAAATAACAACAGAAAACGCTGGAAAAACTCAGCAGGCCAGGCAACATCCGTGGAGAGAGAAATAGAGTCAACGTTTCAGGTTTCAATGTTTAATGTTTCAAGTGTGAAATGCGCTGGCAGAATGAGAGATAGCTGCCATGTGAGAGAGAAAAACAGAGAAAAGGCACAAACCAAAGGTGTGGATAAAAATATATAAAAATGTAAAAGGAGCCAAGGTTCTGCCAGCACATTTCACACTTCATCTAGAGCCATCTTTGGTCTCTTTACTTGTCCTATTACTATCTCGTCTCGTCTTGAATACCTCTTAATGTCTCTTCATTTCCCTTTTGTTCTTTCATCCCCTCCCCCATTTCCCAGCCCCCAAACTGGCCTTTTAATCTGTTTAATTTCCTGCCTTTTTTCTCAGTTCTGATGAAGGATCATCGACCTGAAACGTTGACTCTATTTCTCTCTCCACGGATGTTGCCTGGCCTGCTGAGTTTTTCCAGCATTTTCTGTTGTTATTTCCTATAAAGATAGATTCTTTTCCACCATTCTCTCTCTCTCTCTCGCTCCCGCTCCAACAGATCGACCTAACAAGAAGTACCAGAGAAGCCGCCGAGCGGAGCGATCGAAACCGACCGCGTGTGGGGGTAAGCATAGTCTAGAGTATCCCAAGCTGGTAACCCAATATCCCAGGTGTAGTGTATGTACCTTTAAGAGAGAACTACTTTCACAGCTCCTGTATACTGTAGTACCGGCAGTGACCACACCTGTATATAAGCCTTGAGCATGCCTCTGTACCCCAGTCTTGAGATTACCCTACTCCAGTAAATACCTGTTGATTGTTAAGTTACAGCATCCGTGTGATTATTGAAAAACATCATACTCTCAGAATCACGGATCTAATAGTGGCGACGAGTGTCGATTCGAATCTACCTGCAACTCTGCATTTCCCTTCGAGGATTCGCTCCGGGAGGGCGGTGGAAGAAAGTCGACGCCAGAAACACGGGCGTCGACCACGAGCAACCGCCCAGTCGTCTGGCAGAGAGTGAACATCGCAGGGGAGGCTGTGGAGAGCCGGGCTTGGTTCCCCAGCCACGATGATCAGCAATAGACTGACGACAGGTACAGCGCAGACCCTTCCCGGACAGCGGCGGCTGGAGCCGACCGACGGCGGAGAGAAAGCCGAGCAGCGTCGACGGGGTAAGACAGAGGGTGAAGCGCACAGGGCGCAGCCGGGGGTTGAAATCCGAGCGGCGTCGAGGAAAAACAAAATGGAGAGAGAGAGGGTAAAGCAACAGCCGGGTTCAGGACCGAGCGGCGGAAACGGGAAAGGCGCACAAAGAAAAAAAAAAATAACGCGCAGAGCACAGCCAGGGCTCAAGGGCTGAACAGTGTCCGCGGGGAGAAGAAAGGAGAGCGCGGGAGACGCCATTGAGCCGCGGAGAAGAAGGAAGAGTGTGGGAGACGCCATTTTGAGAAGCCGCAGCGGAGAAGAAGGGCGAGCGCGGGAAGGAAGGAAAGGGCGGGAGACGCCATTTTGTGCCAGCGGAGATGAAGGGGAAGCGCGGGAGACACCGTTTTTGACAGTTAAATCACACCCAGGGATGCCGAAGAGTGGCAGTATCTCTACGTTCTACAATGAAGTCGAAGATTGGGCGACATATGTGGAACGTATTGCGGTGTACTGCAGGGCGAATGAAGTGCCAGATACTAGGCAAGCACTGGTTTTGTTAAATTCCATGGGTGCAAAAACTTATGGTTTACTGCGAAACCTAATAACCCCAGAGAAGCCTGTGAACAAGAATTTTGAAAGCATAGTAGAAATCCTACAGGACCACTTAAACCCCACACCGCTGCTCATAGCAGAACGATTTAAGTTCCATAAAAGGAACCAACACAAAGACGAAAGCAATGCTGAGTACCTAACGGAACTGCGCAAGCTATCGAAACACTGCCAGTTTGGACTAGCAGATACGTTAAGGGACAAGTTTGCGTGTGGGCTGCAAAGTGAAGGAACCCAGAAACGGCTTCTATCAGAAAAGGATCTTACGCTGGACAAGGCTTTCAGTATGGCAGTATCACATGAAGCAGCCGCAAGGGGCGCTGCAGAGATACAACGGAGACCGCAAGAATATGGCACCAATGAAATGTCCTATGGAACAGGGAAGTGCTATCGCTGCGGCAGAACAACACATGACCAGAAGGATTGTTGGTTCAAGGACCAAGTGTGCAGACAGTGTGGAAAAGCAGGACACATAGCAAGAGTCTGCAGGTCTGAGAAGAAAACCAACAGTAAGAAATCTCCACAGGAGAAGTACAAAAAGGTACACCAGGTGATGGACAGTAGTTCAGACGAACAGAAAAGTGACACAGACTCCGGAAGCAAGGAGCTGGGTTGTCTGAAACTACATAAGGTAACCAAAATGGAGGATCACCAGACTATCTGGGTTACACTCAAGATAGACGGAGTCCAAGTGAAAATGGAATTGGACACAGGATCAGCCCTAACAGTCATAAACCAAAGGGACTACAAGCGGTTATTTTCACATATACCCTTGAAAGCTACAGAGATTGTCTTGAAGATGTACACGGGGCAAAAAGTCTACCCCAAAGGAAAAATAAGGGTGAAAGTGATATATAAAGGCCAGGAAATACCTAAAATGGATATATATGTATTGCCAGATGGAGGACCACCACTGCTAGGACGTGAATGGATCCGGAAGATACAATTAGATTGGCATTCCATGCAGGCACTGAAGGTTGAGGCCAAAAAAGATGACGACGTCACACCTGGACGACTGTCAAAAATGCTAACTGACGCAAAAGAAGTGTTCCAGGAGGGACTCGGAACACTAAAAGGCATAACAGCAACGATTAAAATAGAGGAAAATGCAAACCCAAAGTTTCTTAAGGCCAGACCAGTGCCTTATGCGATCAGACCAGCCGTCGAAGCAGAGCTGGAAGGGTTGGAACGTTCAGGAGTACTGTCCAAAGTAGACTGGAGCGAGTGGGCTACACCCATCGTTCCTGTAATGAAGAGGTCGTTGAGTAATACGCCTGGGGAACCAAAGAAGGTCCGCATCTGTGGGGATTTTAAGGTGACAGTGAACCCAGTCCTTCACACGGTACAGTATCCACTTCCACGAATTGAGGATATTTTCGCCTCGCTATCTGGAGGTAAACACTTCACCAAAATTGATCTAGCCCAGGCGTATTTGCAAATGGAGGTAGAAGAAGCCTTGAAACAATACCTTACGATTAGCACTCATAAAGGTCTTTATCAATACAACCGGCTGGTGTTCGGGGTAGCATCGGCTCCGGCTATTTGGCAAAGGGTGATGGATCAAGTCCTGCAAGGGATTCCAGGGACCCAGTGTTATTTGGACGACATCCTGGTCACGGGCGAAAATGACAGTGATCACCTCGCCAACTTGGAGAAGGTGCTCACCAGATTAAAGGAATATGGGCTACGAGCTAATCGCCACAACTGCGAGTTTTTCCAGAAGCAGATCTCGTATTGTGGCCACGTCATTGATGAAGAGGGGTTACATAGGTCCCCTGAAAAGATTGAGGCTGTAGTCAAGGCTCCAGCACCGGAAAATGTGTCACAACTGAGGTCGTTCCTTGGGCTGGTAAACTACTACCATAAGTTCTTACCAAATTTGTCCACGGTATTACACCCACTGAACACCCTATTGCAAACAGGGGTACCATGGACGTGGAATGATGAGCGTAGACGAGCTTTCCAGAAGTGTAAAGAATTGATCACATCTAAAGAGGTGTTGGCCCATTTCAATCCAGCACTACCAATTCGTTTGGCATGTGATGCATCACCCTATGGTATTGGAGCGGTGCTGTCGCACAAATTCCCAGACGGGTTGGAAAGGCCAGTAGCCTTTGTGTCTCGGGCACTAACCTCAGCTGAGTGCAACTACGCCCAGATTGACAGGGAGGCCCTCAGCCTAGTATGGGGAGTAAAAAAATTCAACCACTATCTGCATGGGCAGAAGTTCACCTTGCTGACTGACCACCAACCACTTGTCTCCATCTTTAATCCTAAGAAGGGCGTGCCAGTGATGTCAGCACAACGGTTACAAAGATGGTCCCTGTTTCTAGGGGCGAATCAATATGAAATAGAATATAAAGGCACGAAACAGCATGGAAATGCTGATGGGCTATCGCGCCTGCCACTGCCTACTGTGGAGGAAGCACCAGCAGTGGACCCTATCGAGATATTTTATTCATCAATAATTGAACGAATGCCAGTAATGAACGCGGATATAGAGAAGGAGACCCGCAATGATCTGACGCTGTCTCGGGTATATGATTTGACGGTGAGGGGATGGCCAACACATGGCGACTCACTGTTGCCAGCATTCTCATCCAGAAGAGAACAGTTGTCAGTATGCCAGGGGACAGTGATGTGTGGATCCAGAGTGGTGATTCCACCCAAGTTAAGGGAGAGAGTGCTAAATGAGCTACATGAAGGTCATCTGGGGGGAGTGAAAATGAAAAGCCTTGCTAGGGCTTATGTGTGGTGGCCGGGAATCGATCAACAAATCGAAGACCTAACCAAGAGCTGCTCAGGATGCCAGAAGGTCCAAAATGCACCACCACATGCCCCTCTACACCCATGGGATTGGCCCTCCTCTCCATGGCAACGGGTGCATATTGATTTTGCTGGTCCATTCATGGACTCAATGTTCTTAATAGCAGTGGATGCTCATTCGAAGTGGCCTGAGGTGATAAAAATGTCCTCAACCACTACAGAGAAAATGATTGCAGTCCTACGGACCATATTTGCCAGAAACGGCTTGCCAGAGCAGATTTGCTCTGATAATGGACCACAGTTTGTGTCCGAAGAGTTTCGAAAATTTATGAGAAGGAATGGGGTAAGGCATTACACATCCGCCCCGTATCATCCAGCCACAAATGGATTGGCTGAGAGGTTCGTACAAACCTTTAAGAAGGCGATAAAGGCCATGTGCGACGATGAAATTCCACTACAGCATAAGGTGGACAATTTCTTATTAGCCTACCAAAACGCGACACATGCAGTTACCAACCAGACCCCGGCCATGATGTTCTTTAACCGAAGGTTGCGATCTCATCTGGACTTGCTTAGACCAAATGTGCGAAGAAATGTTGAGGATAAACAATTCCAGCACATCAATGAGAAGCCGACAAGGAGCTTCAATGTAGGACAACCAGTCTTGGCCCGTGACTACAGAACAGAGAAATGGCAACCTGGAACGATATGCACACAGCAGGGGCCATTAATGTACACAGTGGATATCGGGGAGAACATTGTGAGACGCCACGTTGATCAGATCTTAGCGTCACAGGAACGAGTCAACCCCATGTCTTGCGTACCTGGGGAGGAACCCGACATACCGGTAGCATCTACCTCCGAACCACTAGCAGTGGAACCCGATGAACTAACCGATGAAAAGGGGCCAGAATCGCCTCCGCACCAAGAACAAGAACCTCAGGAAAGGCGCTATCCTGAAAGGATCAGGAAGCCGCCCCAAAGACTGATTCTATAAATGGACTATTGTTGTTTAATGTACATGTTAAAATGTTAATTGTTATTTGAATATTATGGGTACTACTAATCTAAAAGGGGAGTAATTGTAGTGTATGTACCTTTAAGAGAGAACTACTTTTACAGCTCCTGTATACTGTAGTACCGGCAGTGACCACACCTGTATATAAGCCTTGAGCATGCCTCTGTACCCCAGTCTTGCGATTACCCTACTCCAGTAAATACCTGTTGATTGTTAAGTTACAGCATCCGTGTGGTTATTGAAAAACATCGTACTCTCAGAATCACGGATATAACACCAGGCGAGCTGGGTGAGGTGTAATGTCTCTCAGAAGTGACTTTTTTGGGCTATTCCGAGGGTGGGAGCTTCGTCTGGTTCAGCCAGGTGAAGGGGCTTATGCGACTGGGTAATTCGTTGGTAGGGGTGGAATTAGAGTCCACCATAGCAACAAGGGAATTACTGCTTGTTATAGTCCCCAGTTTTGTACAGTATGTATTTTTTTGTAACCTGGATTTTATTCTCCACAGAGACAGTGATTTCGTTTAGTAGTGCATGTTTTAGCCAGTGTATGTTAGACCAAATAAATATAAGTTTGATTTTTCACCGAAGCATTCCTGTCCGTGACTTATTTCATTTACACTCTGAATAATAATTCCTGGGTATAGAACTTTCGTAAGGCGGGGGCGATTCAAACCGTCCATCTAGCAATTGGGCTAGGATCAAAAACCGCTTACAACGCAGCAGGTGAGGAATCACCTGGTGGAGAGAGAAACAGAGTTAACGTTTCAGGTTGATGACCTTTCGTCTGAACTTGCTGTCACTTTAAAGGTCCAGTTGTGTTGGGGAACAAAGCCTTGCCATCAACACAGTTCAAACTGGTTTATGGGAGTGAGGTTAAAAGAATGCAATACATATCTGAACTCACTAGGATTGCGTTATTGTTGATAATAAATGTCAAATAACAAGCCTGGGATTGAAATCAAAAGAATATTGCAATATTACATGAACACATGGACAACAGCTCAAAGGGAAACTATGGTGGTCCATCTATCATCTACAAATCATTTCAGGAAGTGTATGCCATTTGTATGGGTGATACACACCATTTCTATGCCTGTTCTACCTATCTGAGAGCCACACAAATCAATACTGGCTCAAGCGCAGCATCCCCTGCTCTCAAATATCAATTTGTCTGCTATACTGGGCTGAAAACTTGTTTGTTTAAGGCACATATGTGCAGAAGCTGACATTAATGCACATACCAGTCATTCCCTCCCAGAGTGTATCACAGTCGGCGGTTCAATGTTCAAAATATTATGGGCCGGAATTTTAAAAAAAAATTCATTTAAGGGATGTGGGCATCGCTGACAAAGCCAGCATTTATTGCCCATCCCTAATCCTCTTGAGAAGGTGGTGGTGAGCTGCCTTCTCGAACCACTGCAGTCCGTACGGTGAAGGTACTCCCACAGTTCTGTTAGGTAGGGAGTTCCAGGATTTTGACCCAGCGACGATGAAGGATCAGTGATATACTTCTAAGTCAGAATGGTGTGTGACTTGGAGGGGATCTTGGAGGTGGTGGTGTTCCCATGCGCCTGCTGCCCTTGTCCTTCTAGGTGAAAGAGATCACGGGTTTGGGAGGTGCTGCCGATGAAGCCTTGGCGAGTTGCTGCAGTGCATCTTGTAGATGGTACACACTGCAGCCACAGTACACCGGTGGTGGAGGGAGTGGATGTTTAAGGTGGTGGATGGGGTGCCAATCAAGCAGGCTGCTTTGTCCTGCAGAATACCGAGCCTCTGACCTGCTCTTGTTGCCACAGTATTTATGTGGCTGGTCCATTTAAGTTTCTGGTCAATGGTAACCGCCAGGATGTTGATGGTGGGGGATTCGGCGATGGTAATGCCGTTGAATGTCAAGGGGCAGTGGTTAGACTCTCGCTTGTTGGAGATAGTCATTGCCTGGTGAATTTTGTGGTAAGGCAAACAGTGCTCACTGTTATTTACGTGGAAATCGGACAGCAACTTCCCGCGTTCACACAAGCACAGTTAAACACGGAAATCAGGAAGTTACTTTCCAAGATGCCCTGCTCCTCCAAAAAATTAAAAACATTTTTTTAACTTTTTCTTTCTGTCTCTTTTATCTATCTTAATCCAATCTTTCTTTTCCTCTCTTTATTTTGCTTTCTGTACCTCATTTGACATTGACTTCAATATTCTAACTTACACTTCCTGGTTCAGACTCTGCAATGCTCATTAACAATTCTCCAATCTGATTGGTTAAGGAGACACTCAGTTGCTTGCCCTGTTCACACAGGAATCAGATGCTCTGTAGAGGGCGCTGCACTTTTTGGATAGTTGGCTGACAGGTACTTCCTGTACAAAAGCACATAGCAAGTCTATAGGAAGGGGAGAATGTGATTGTCTGTCAGCAGGGTAGAGGGAACTGAGGGGAGATAGAGGGGGAGGTCCTGCAGACACTGGTCCTATCCAACAGGTACAATGTACTTGATATTTGTGAGGATAAGGAGAAGGATTGAGGGGAGGACAGCCACAATGCTGACCTAGGCACTGTTGAACAAGAGGCTGTCTGAAGACTGGAGGAGCAGAATAGAAATGTAGTAGTTATAGGTGATTCAATAATTAGGGGGATAGATAGCATCCTCTGCAGCCACAATCGAGAGGACCAGATGGTGTGTTGCCTACCTGGTGCCAGGGTAAAGGATATCTTAATGATGCTGGAAAGGAATTTGGAAAAGGAGGGGGAAGATCCAGTTGTTGTGGTCCATGTTGGGACCAATGACATAGGGAAGAAAAGGGAGGAGGTTCTGCTGAGGGAGTATCAGGAGTCGATGGGCCAAATGGCCTCCTTCTGTATGGTACTATTCTATGATTCTATGAGTTACGAGCTAAATTACAAAGCAGGACCTCAAGGATGGTAATCTCAGGATTATTACCCGAGCCATGTGCTAATTGGCATAGGGACAAACAGATCAGGAAGGTGAACACGTGGCTAAAGGGGTGATGTGGGAAGGAGGGGTTCCATTTCATAGGACACTGGCACCAGTACTGGGACAGGAGGGAGCTGTACCGATGGGATAGGCTGCACCTGAACTGGGCTGGGACCAAGGTCCTAGCAGAAAGGATCAATAAGGCGGTAAAAAGGACTTTAAACTAATAAATGGGAGGGGAAGGGCTCAGTCAGAAAAAATGATGCAGGAAACTCTCATTTAAACGGCACCTAAATATCCAGAATTCTCTATTAACCGGCAAAATTCATACTCCGAAAACAACACCTCAATAACCGGAAATGTTGCCGAGTCCGAGTCCGAGTCTACCGCGGTGGCCGAGTTAGTCAGTGGGGTAGTTTTCCAAACTGCCACTACTCGGCTTCTTGGCGCTGTCGGAAGTCTGAACACCTCAATAACAGGAGTCTGACTCTCCCGCACTGCCGGTAGTCTCTTCCCATCCACCATTTTTCTGTGTGTCTCTCTATCTTTATCGTGAATTATCTCCCCCATCTTGCATTATGGAATTATGTTTGTTAAAAATAGCCTCGGTAGATAACCCTCTCCATCATCTGGAATTTTTAATCAACCGGCACCATCCCGGTCCCGTCGGTGCTGGATACCAAAGAATTTCCTGTAGTTCAAAGATTTTTTAAAAAGGGTTAACAGCAGAGTTCAGGTCAAAAACAGTGATACAAATACTCCAGGTGAAGGGAATACTAAAATAACTAAAGTGATTACAGCAGGAGTGACAAATAAGAAACGTGTTAAGTTAAACAATGTGAAAAAGGCAACATCAGGGCAGAAGGACAGGTTAGGGTCCTGGATGGTGTCAAGTTTCTTGAATGTGGTTGGAGCTGCACTCATCCAGACAAGTGGCCATTGCCTGCATTCACCAAAAGAATGCTAATGAGGCAGATAGTGACATCAAACTATTATTTGACGCACGACCTGCTATTTTAGACATCACCGCTCGACTGCATGCCCTCTCCAAAGCACACACAGCTGAAAGTGCATTCAGCTGCACGAGGGACACCCCCACCAGCGGCATTTAAAGGGACATCAACAACTTTCAGTTAGCTTGCTTTTTGATTTTTACTGGCTCTGTGTAAGTTTGTGCAGCTGTTTGGAGCTTTCTAGTTATTTAAAGTTGGTGAGGTGACAGGGAGTGGTGCTGCAAGTAGAGAAGGCCTTGCTTCTGAATTCAAGGGTTCTGCTCGGATCACTTGCTCCCAGTCATGGGGCTCTACTTGCAGTCCCACTCGCGCTGCAGCATGACAGGTAGATGGAGAAGAGGCAGCAAAGAAAAGGACAACCTGCTCACAGAGGGTGGAGGAGGAGGGGCAGGAGGGCTCTCAGCAGGAGGCCTTACTCACCTAGAGTTTTCCGACAGCACTTCTCCTACCTACACTTAAACCAGGAGCAGTGCATTCGGAGGCTCCGCTTCAGCAAGGAGGTGGTCACAGAACTCTGCCACCTATTGGAACCAGACCTGCAGCCGCAGGGTGATGACGGCGCAGCCAGTGGCTGTGAAGGTGACTGTGGCCCTGAAATTTTTTGCCACCGGATCTTTCCCGTTTGGAGCAGGCGACATAGCTAACATCTCCCAGTTTGCCTTCCATCACTGCATCCAATAGGTCACAGGGGCTCTGTACTCCTGGAGAAGGGACTTCATTGTCTTCTCTCTGAACAGAAAGAAGCAGGAGGAGTGGGCATTTGGCTTTGCCAGGATATGGAGCAACCACATTGTTCAATGCGCCATCGACTGCACACATATGGCTTTGCGGGCGCCGCATATCAATCAAAGGAATGTAGGAACATAGGAACAGAAGTAAGCCATTGAGCCCCTCAAGCCTGTTCAATGAGGTCTTGGCTGATCTGCGACCTAACTCCATATACCCACCTTTGGCCCATATCCCTTAATACCTTTGGTCAACAAAAAGCTATCAATCTCCGATTTAAAATTAACAATTGATCTAGCATCAATTGCCGTTTGCGCAAGAGACTTCCAAACTTCTACCACCCTTTGTGTGTAGAAGTGTTTCCTAATTTCACTCCTGAAAGGTCTGGCTCTAATTTTTAGACTATGCCCCTTAGTCCTAGAATCCCCAACCAGCGGAAATAGCTTCTCTCCATCTACCCTATCGGTTCCCCTTAATATCTTGAAAACTTCGATCAGATCACCCCTTAACCTTCTAAATTCTAGGGAATACAACCCTAATTTGTGTAATCTCTCCTCATAACTTAACCCTTGAAGTCCGGATATCATTATGGTAAACCTACGCTGCACTCCCTCCAAGGCCAATATATCCTTCCTAAGGTGTGGTGCCCAGAACTGCGCACAGCACTCCAGGTGTGGTCTAACCAGGGTTTTGTTTAGCTGCAGCATAACTTCTACCCCCTTGTATTCTAGTCCTCTAGATATAAAGGACAACATTCCATTAGCCTTTTTGATTATTTTCTGTACCTGTTCATGACATTTTAATGATCTATGTACCTGAACCCCCAAGTCTCTTTGGACCTCCACTGTTTTTAGTTTTTCACCATTTAGAAAGTATCCTGTTCTATACATTTTAGGTCCAAAGTGGATGGCCTCACATTTGCCTACATTGAAAACCATTTGCCACAGTTTTACCGATTCACTTAATCTATCAGTATCCGTTTAAAATTTTATGCTTTCATCTACACTGTCTACAATGCCGCCTATCTTTGTGTCATCGGCAAATTTGAATATATGGCTTTCTATGCCATCATTTAAATCGTTAATAATTATTGTGAATAGTTGATGCCCCAACACAGATCCCTGCGGGATGCCACTAGTCACATCCTGCCAATTAGAGTTATCCCTACTCTCATTCCCCTGTCCACTACTTTAGTCATCTGCTCAGAAAATTCAAGCAGGTTTGTCAGGCATGACCTGCCTTTCACAAATCCATGCTGGCTCTCTCTGATCAACTGAAAATTTTCGAGGTGTTCAGTAACTCTATCCCTAGGGGGCCAAATTTGGTTGCTTTGCACCTCCCGTTAGCGCTAATGGGGCGCAAAGCAACTAGTGCCCGGGCGCAGCGCTGCTAACACCTCCTGTGAAATTCAACGGGAGGTTAGCGATGGCGGTAGCTGGTAGCATCCCACAGCGCTGCGCTTCCAGCAATGACATCATTGCTGTGCGCAGCGCCCCGCTCGCACCCCAGCCACAAACTTCCGTCGCGCCCCCTGACTTACCACCGGACGCTATGTCCGACAGGGTCAGGGGGGCGTACGTGCGGCCGGGGCGGCGATAAAGGGGAGGTGCCGGGTGGCCATTTTTTTTGCTGGCTGCCTGCCAGCACCCGCCCCCTCTGCCGTCCCCTGCCTCCACTGCAGTTTCCCCCCCCCCCCCCCGGGTGCTGAGCACGATCCATCAGCCTGGCACTCCTCTTGAGTGCTGGGCTCTTTTCCGGCACCCCAATTCCTGGTGACCCAGCTGGGCCCCGGGTCGCACTGCGCAAGGCCCCTCCCCTTTCATAAGGGGAGGAAGGCCTGCAGTACCCTGCGCTATGGCACATAGCACCGCGATATTCCCTGGTAGCACCTCAAGAGGGAGGGGGAGCACTTCCAGTAGTGCAAAGGGGGCGCAACCGAATTTTTGCCCTTAGCAATTTCCCGACAACAGATGTTAGGCTAAATGGTCTATAATTCCCTGGTTTCCCTCTCTCACCATTCTTAAATGGTGGAGTGATATGCGCAGCTCTTGCCACCATGGATTCCGCGACCACCTCAGGAGGAGGAGCAAGAGGTGGAAGAGGAAGTGGAGGAGGAGGAGTAATAAAGGAGGAGGCAGGCATCAGATCTCCGTTCTGGATGGGCTCTCTGTGGGCACCTCATCAGACTCCGCTTCCAAAAAATGAAATCTCAGATCCCCATTGCTCAACACTTCCCCATCTTACCATCACTCTAACACGAAACATCACAGCATCCTCTTGGGCACAAAGCTGAAATGAGAGCCACCACAAAACAAACATTCCAAAAATAATTTTTTTTTTAGTATTCATTCCTGGGATGTGGGCGTTGCTAGCAAGTCCAGCATTTATTGCCCAACCCTAGTTGTCATTGAGAAGGTGCTGGTGAGCTGTTTTCTTGAACCGCTGCAATCCATGCGGTGAAGGTACTCCAACAGTGCTGTTAGGGAGGGAGTTCCAGGATTTTGATCCAGCGACGATGAAGGAAGGTGATATAGTTCCAAGTCAGGAAGGTGTGTAACTTGGAGGTGGTGGTGTTTCTATGTGCCTGCTGCCCTTGACCTTCTAGGTGGAAGAGGTCGCGGGTTTGGGAGGTGCTGCGGAAGAAGCCTTGGCAAGTTGCTGCAGTGCATCTTATAGATGGTACACACTGCAACCACGGTGTGCCAGTGGTGGAGGGAGTGAATGTTTAAGGTGGTGGATGGGGTGCCAATCAAGCGGGCTGCTTTGTCCTGGATGGTGTTGAGGTTCTTGAGTGTTGTTGCAGCTGCACTCATCCAGGCAAGTGGAGAGTATTCCATCACACTTCTGACTTGTACCTTGTAGATGGTGGAAAGGCTTTGGGGAGTCAGGAGGTGAGACACTCGCTGCAGAATACCCAGCCTCTGACCTGCTCTTGTAGCCACAGTATTTATGTGACTGGTCCAGTTAAGTTCTGGTCAATGGTACCCCCCAGGATGTTGATGGTGGGGGATTCGATGATGGTAATGCCATTGAATGTCAAGGGAAGGTGGTTAGACTCTCACTTGTTAGAGATAGTCATTGCCTGGCACTTGTGTGGCTCAAATGCTACTTTCCATTTATCAGCCCAAGCCTGAATGCCGTCCAGTTCTTGCTGCATGCGGGCATGGACTGCTTCATTATCTGAAGAGTTGTGGATGGAACTGAACACTGCAATCAGCAGCGAACATCCCCACTTCGGCCCTTATAATGGAGGGAAGATCATTGATAAAGCAGCTGAAGATGGTTGGGCCTAAGGCACTGCCCTGAGGAACTCCTGCAGTGATGTCCTGGGGCTGAGATGATTGTCCTCCAACAACTACAACCACCTTCCTTTGTGCTAGTTATGACTCCAGCCAGTGGAGAGTTTTCCCCCTCATTCCCATTGAGTTCAATTTTACTAGGGCTGCTTGATGCACCAAGGCTTGATGGGCCGAATGGACTCCTTCTGTGCTGTAACCATTCTATGATTCTATGATTCTAGAAAATGCTGCCTTGATGTCAAGGCAGTCACTCTCACCTCACCTCCGGAAATAAATGACTCAAGCCAATACTACATAACAAAGTCAACTAACCACCCCTGTGCATTCTCCTAGTGTCTGTCTTTTGTTGTTTTTTGCCTTTTCTAGTGCTTCTATGCAATGCTACCTCAGTGGCCTCAGCTAGGCTGGTGGAAGGCTGCTGACTTTCCATGGAGGACTCTGCAGATGACCTTGCAGGACGATCTTGAGCAGCTCTGGGCCTAGAAGGCCCAGCTGTAGACTGCACCACCTTAGCATGGACGGCAGCAGTCTGGGCTGGCTGGCTGACAGGCAGCAGCAAGAACACTAACGGAGTGTTAGTGGTGGGAGTATGAATGCTGTCATCCTGAGAAAGGACAGCAGGTTCTTGCCCCACGGAGCCATCAGCCACTCCCCCGACGTGGCACCTCAGCATTCCTAGCCATCTGTTGGAGGACAGATCGCTGGACTACTGTGATACACTGCAAGCCCCTTTCCACACTCATAAACCCAGCCACAATGGCATCAGTCTGAGCTTGCGTGGCAGCAATCTGAGACAACGTGCCAGCAGTCTGAGCTTGCATGGCATAAAACTGAGCCTGCATGAGAGCAGTCTGCGCTTCCACTGCAGCACTGAGACATTGGGTTGCTTCCGTTTGGGCTGCAATGAAAGCTGCGACAGCGCCCGTCACACTCAGCATCATGGTTGGGTCCACAAGTGCTCTAATGGAGTTGCCCATCGCTTCCATCCTGGAAATCATGGGCTCCAAGCTCCACGCAAAGCCCTGTGCAAAGTTGGAACTGGACTCCTCCATGCTCCTTGACACTGACAAGAGGCTCTCTGGCAGGCCTGCCATTGCACCAAGCATTTCTGTGTGCATGCCCATCACCCTTCTTCTGAAGGCCGCCCCGTTGAAGAGCTCATCTGAGTCCGGTGCAGCAGAACTCATGTGCGAGCTCGCCCTCCATGGAGCTGGCCCCCGAGCTACCGTTTCCCCCTGGTCTGGCTGCAGACTACTTGTGCCCGGTGTGTAATGATATCAGCAAATAGTGATGTTATTTGCCTGTTTGATTATCATGTCTTACTAGCATAGTTGCCTGATTGATTGCTTGTGCCTGACCAGCAGAGGGCATGTGACCAAGACAAGCAAGGCAGAGGAGTTTGGTTTCAGTTTCGTTCTAGATGCATCACTAGCCTGATGTCTCCTGTAAATGCTGTTGAAAGAGTTGAACAAGCTTTAGATTAAAAGTCATTCTCTTTCATAAATGTCTCATCATTGAACCCACAAAGAAATGAATACATGGTGTCAGAAGTGATTGAAAGAGATGAAGAGAAAAAATCTGAAGTTAAATCAGCTCTCCACAAATTAGCAAGCCAAAAGAGAATATCGTTGCTTACCATTGGAGAATAGCTAACGAAGTGAAAAATGGAAGGTTTACACCCACCGGCGACGCTTCAGTTGACAGGTAATGTGGCTGAAAATTGGAGAAGGTTCAAACAACGTGTGGGGTTGTATTTATCAGCAATCGGAGCTGACGAGAAAAGTAATAAAAGGAAATCATCACTGTTCTTACATGTCGTGGGTGATGAAGTGCTGGAGGTGTATAATAATTTCACATTCACTGCTGATGGAGACAAAATGAAGCTAGATAAAATAATGGAACAGTTTGAGGCCTACTGCATACCTAAACGTAACGTGACATTTGAGAGGCACAGATTTTTCACATGTGTACAGAAAACGGGTGAGACTATTGATCAGTATGTGACTGAACTGAGAAACAGAAGCAAATTGTGTGAATTTGGGGGACTGACAGACTCGCTGATAAAAGACAGACTGGTGTGTGGTATTCCAGATAATGGTCTAAGGGAAAGACTGCTAAGAGAGCAAAATCTAGACCTGGGAAAAGCCATAGCACTGTGTAGGGCTACAGAGACTGTGAAGTTGCAGGCAAAGGAGCTGTTCAGTGATAGTAGCTGCAACGTGGATGCAGTGAGTAAGAACGGACACAAACCGTTTAACAAAAAGAGCGCCAATGTGAAAAAAGAGGCGTGGCCAGCGAACAAAAATGAAAGGGACAATCGAAAGTCATGTAGTCGATGCGGTACACAGCATACACAAAAAAAGTGTCCAGCATATGGTAAAACATGCAATAGTTGCAACAAAAACAACCATTATGCCCGTTGCTGCAAGAACCAAGTGCAACAAAGCAAGGTCCATGCAGTAGATGAAAGCGACATAGAGGAGTTCAATGTAGATGTTGTGTCTGAAAACAAAAAAGAAGAAAGAGACTGGATGTTGACACTAAAAGTGAATGACATACATATTCCATTTAAATTGGATACTGGAGCACAAGTTAATGTGATATCAGAGACTGATTTTAAGAAAATTAGACCCAGACCAAAGATACATGGAATCAAAGTGAAAGTGACAGGATACTCAGGTACTGAAATACCAGTGAAAGGAAGATGCATTGTCAAAGTAACACACAAGGACAGAGAGCACACGTTAGCATTAATCGTGGTGCCAAAGGATGTGCAAGCCATATTGGTTTAAAAGCCTGTGAGAGACTGAACCTGGTAAAGAGAGTCCTCGTTGTGGAAAGCGAAGGAGAGACAGTCTATGATGAACTGAATGTTGCGTACATACTGGGTAAGCTGATGTATACAGCAGACACGTTGTCCAGAGCTGTTGACCCAGGAGAGCCCGCAAACACAGTGAAAAGACTGATGTACAAGGCAAAAGACAGTGGAACTGACTTCTACCAGAGCATGCTTGTATACCGCACAACGCCGCTCGAGTGTGGTATGTCACCAGCCCAACTCCTGATGGGACGTCGGCTAAGGTCAAACCTACCCACCCCGGAGAACCTCCTGAAAACAAAAGAAGGGGAGAAAGTGAGGAAGTTCAAAGAACAACAGAAAGAAAAGCAAAAGTACTATTATGACAGAGGAACACAAAACCTACCTGAACTCCACACTGGTGACCAAGTAAGGTTCAAAGACAAAACAAACACATGGACTCAGAAGGGAACTGTCCTGAGTGAAGTTCAACCAAGATCATACACCATTCAGACAGATGAGGGTGCTGTTCTGAGAAGAAATCATCGAGATCTTCTCATGGGACCAGCCACAGCAGGTCAAGAGACTGATACTGTTGAACAACCTGATCACACAGCTGAGAACACGTCATCTGAGGCAACAACTCAGATTCAAGGACAATCAATCAGAAAATCCTCAAGACACGTGAAGCCTCCTGAGAGACTCATTGAGCAAATTTAAGGACTATTGTTATAGAAGGAAGTAATGTTATCTTATTCTTTCTTCAAGTTCTAGTGTATTTACATATTTCATGTGAACACACAAAGCAAGGTTAAAAAACCTTGATCATGATAATGATAATGTAAGTTCATTAAGTGTTACAGTTAAAATGCAGATTAATACAAAGAAAACATGTTGTTAGTTAAAAGTAAAATACTTTTGTTTTAAGAAAAGGAGATGTAATGATATCAGCAAATAGTGATGTTACTTGCCTGTTTGATTATCATGTCTTACTAGCATAATTGCCTGATTGATTGCTTGTGCCTGACCAGCAGAGGGCATGTGACCAAGACAAGCAAGGCAGAGGAGTTTAGTTTCAGTTTCGTTCTAGATGCAACACAAGCATCGTGTCTCCTGTAAAGCTGTATAAAGAGTTGAACAGACTTTAGATTAAAACTCATTCTCTTTCATAAATGTCTCGTCATTGAACCCACAAAGACATCAATACACGGTGGTTCACCATGTTCCCGCCTCTATACTACCCTCTAAAGTTCACGCTGTACCATTTTCTGAGCCTGTGAGTGTCAGATCGAGTGATGGTGCCTCTTTTTCTCCATCACTCTCCTCCTCTATTTGGTTAGGGACCGGCTGGGCTGCTGGCAGCACTTGGGTATCTGAAAGGAGAAACGCACGAGGGTCGGGTTGTGGTGAGGGAAGGGGAGAGGGGAAAGCAAGATGTGCATGCTTACACCATCAGCAGCTTGTAAGTGAGAAGAGATTGTGGGATGAGGGGGAAGTGGGATGTTAGAAGGATTAGATATGAGCATATCGTCATCAGCAATGCTTTCAATCTCGCTGCTCACCACGGCCTCAGTGACGGCCCCTCCAATTATCTCGAGCATCGTCTCCTCCAGCCCAGTAAGGTTGTGCAGACGTGCTTCACCCCCGCCTGTCTGCTGCTGCTCACAGCGGTTGTGAGCCACCTTGGCCTGCAAGAGAAAGGGAAGTGTGTCAGTGAGTGTGGTGCAATGTCTTTGGGTGTTGTGCCTGTCATTCCTGAATATCTGGCAGTGTGTGCAAGGTGTGAGATGTGGGTGTGAGGCTTGCAGCAGTGGTAAGTGTGTGAGGGTGAGGTGAAGCTATGATTGCGAGGTATGAGTCATGATTGCTAGAGATTGATGGTAGGTGAGTGATGGGGATGTGGTGCATTGAGCACAGTGTGAGGCTAGTGATGCAGTTGGTGGGATATGGCATTTGAAGATGCATTTACTCACTGACATGAATCAGTCATTCATGTGGAAATGACTTATGAAATAATACTGGGCGGCCTGCTGGTGGCGTTGTCCAGGGAGAGTAAAAATACTCGGGCATGGGCCCAGCTTGCTCAGGACATTCTTTAACAGGAACTAGTGAAGGACAGAACTAGATCTCCATGTTGAAAAACAGTTGATTAAAGCCTTGTTTAATACTCAGACTAAGTGCCTAGTAGTTTTCTTACGTCACTCACCTTGACCACTTGTATGAGGTCATTAAACCTCTTACGGCACTGGATCCAGGTCCTGGTGGCAACATTCGTGACACTGACAGCTTGGGCTATCTCCTCCCACTGCCTTCACGTGTTCTGTCTGGAAGGCCCGCAGCCCCCCCTGCGGGTAGAAGACTTCACTTCTTCTGTGTATCCCCTGGACCAAGGCCTCCAGTGCTGCAGCAGAGAAGCGCTGTGCCCTTTCTCTTCCCTGTTGCGACACGGCTGCATCTATAGTGACAATGAGGTGCTTCTGCAACAAAGCAGCTCTCCTTTAAGAAGTGCAGAGAGCCT
This sequence comes from Somniosus microcephalus, assembly GCF_052327205.1. NCBI lineage: Eukaryota > Metazoa > Chordata > Chondrichthyes > Squaliformes > Somniosidae > Somniosus > Somniosus microcephalus. Next base: position 85,621,240 of record NC_141001.1, read on the forward strand.
AGACAAATTTTTATTAGCCAGTAGACTGGACCCGATATTGGCCCCCCTCTTGAGCACTGAGTGAACCAGCAGTGCGTTTAGCGCTCCAATCGTTATAATGAGCAGGCAGCATGAATTTTATGTGCTACCTGCACCACGTTGAACGGGCGCCCCACTAGATTTGATTCCACCCCCTAGAAATCAAACTGCGACATTTTAATTTTCACTTTGTCTATTTTATGGTCAATTTTCACTTTGATCAGTCAATCCTAGAAATTGGTGAGCCAGCAATGAAGAGGGAAATATGGATGACTGGCATAATCATTTCTGAATATATGTAGATTCTGTCCAGAGGGCAGCAGGTAGATTAACTATAAAACAGGATTTTGGTAGTTTTTCCTTCCACAACATTAAGATTTAGTACACTATGCCCTGAAACTTTGATATTTCATCTATCTAAAGCTTAGCTGCCTCAAGAAATGCATAAAACATGATGACGATGCCAACTGCAATTATAATTTTTGACACTGGTGCAGCTAGTAGTCATTGAGGGTTTTTTGCAAAATGAATTACAGCTCCAGTTAATGTAAAGGCACTGAAACAATTCCAGGTCATTTTGGACATTAGCAGCAGCCAAATAGACTGAAAATGGTTATTGGGTGAGATGTTTACTTTGCTGTGTGCCTGTTACAGATGGCACTGGCAATGTCAATTTGCAAAGTGATTGATCCTTTAATTTTTCTAGTCGATATGCTTTCCTGCACTTGCTTGTAGATGCACACAATATGCAACAATGGAATACTGAGTTCAGTCCAGATGTCCGTGTAAGCTCTCCCTCTATCGCAGAATGTACCTGGTCTTCTATAAGTCCCCAATAGATATTCATTTTACACAGCAGGTAAAAACACAGAAAAATAAATTCACTTTGGATTAATTTCAATGTGTCTTCTTATTTCATTGAAAGTTAAACTCTACAGCTACTTCATAATATATGGTAGAATAGTGGTTATGTTGTAAGGCTGGTAATCCAGAGGCCTAGACACATGAACTGGAGATATGAGATCAAATCCCACCACAGCAGCTGGGGAATTTCAATTTAGTTAATTGAATAAAAAATCTGGAATAAACAGCTCGTATCAGTAATGGTGACCATTACAAATTACCGTGATTGTCGTAAAGGAAATATTCTATAGGGAAGGAGATCTGCCGTCCTTATCTGGTCTGGCCGATATGTGTATCCAGACCCACAGCAATGTGGTTTACGCTTAGCTGCCCTCTGAAATGGCCTAGCAATAAACAAAAAACAATAAGAATAAAGCCGGATAGACCACCTGGCATTGACAGGGGGCACTGGATTCAGACACGACAAAGGCACACCCAGCCCAGTCAAACTGGTAAAGTCCTCCTCACTAACATCTGAGGACTTGTGCCAAAATTGGGAGAGCTGTCCCACAGACTAGTCAAGCAACAGCCTGACAAAGTCTTACTCACAGAGTCATACCTTTCAGCCAATGTCCCAGGCTCCTCCATCACCATCCCTGGGTATGTCCTGTCCCACCGGCAGGACAGACCCACCAGAGATGGTGACACAGTGGTATACAGTCGGGAGGGATTGGCCCTGGAAGTCCTCAACATTGACTCCAGACCCCATGAAGTCTCATGGCATCACATCAGACATGGCAAAGGAAACCTCCAGCTGATTACAGAATCACAGAAACCCCACAGTGCAGATAGAGGCCATTTCGGCCCATCGAGCCTGCACCGACACATATCCCACCCGATCCCCGTAACCCCTACACCAACACATATCCCACCCTATCCCCGTAACCCCATGTATTTAATCCCCCTAACACTAAGGGTCAATTTATCATAGCCAATCAACCTAACTCGCACATCTTTGGACTGTGGGAGGAAACCGGAGCACCCGGAGGAAACCCACGCAAACACGGGGAGAATGTGCAAACTCCACACAGACAGTCGCCCGAGGCCGGATTCGAACCCGGGTCCCTGGCGCTGTGAGGCAACAGTGCTAACCACTATGCCACTCCTCCATGTTGAACATCACTTGGAAGAAGCACTGAGGGTAGCAAGGGCACAGAATGTACTCTGGGTGGGGTACTTCAATGTCCATCACCAAGAGTGGTTCAGTAGCACCACTACTGACCGAGCTGGCCAAGTCCTGAAGGACATAGCTGCCAGTCTGGGCCTGCAACAGGTGGTGAGAGAACCAACAGGAGGGAAAACCTACTTGACCTCGTCCTCACCAATCTACCTGCCGCAGATGCATCTGTCCATGACAGTATTGGTAGCAGTGACCACCGCACAGTCCTTGTGGAGACTGTAATGATATCAGCAAATAGTGATAGTATTTGCCTGTTTGATTATGATGCCTTACCAGCATGTTTGCCTGATTGATTACTTATGCCTGACCAGCAGAGGGCATGTGAGAGACAAGCAGTTTAGTTTTACTTTCGTTTTAGATGGATCTCTAAGATGGTGTCTCCTGTAATGCTGTTAACTGAGTTGAACATACTTTAGATAAAAAGACATCTCTTTCATGAATATGTCGTCATTGAACCCACATACAAATCAATATTTGGTGTCTGAAGTGATTGAAAGAGATGAAGAAGAAAAATCTGAAGTTAAATCAGCTCTCCACATATTAGCAAGCCAAAAGAGAACATCGTTACTTACCATTGGAGAATAGCTAACGAAGTGAAAAAATGGAAGGTTTACACCCACCGGCGAAGATTCAGTTGACAGGTAATGTGGCTGAAAATTGGAGAACATTCAAACAACGTTTGGAATTGTATTTAGCGGCAATAGGAGCTGACGAGAAAAGTGATAAAATGAAAGCGTCAGTGTTCTTACATGCCGTGGGTGATGAAGCGCTGGAGGTGTATAATAACTTCACATTCGCTGCTGATGGAGACAAAATGAAGCTAGATAAAATAATGGAACAGTTTGAGGCCTACTGCATACCTAAACATAACGTGACGTTTGAGAGGCACAGATTTTTCACATGTGTACAGAAAACGGGAGAGACTATTGATCAGTATGTGACTGAACTGAGAAACCGAAGCAAAACATGTGAATTTGGGGGACTGACAGACTCGCTGATAAAAGACAGACTGGTGTGTGGTATTCCAGATAATGGTCTAAGGGAAAGACTGCTAAGAGAGCAAAATCTAGACCTGGGAAAAGCCATAGCACTGTGTAGGGCTACAGAGACTGTGAAGTCGCAGGTAAAGGAGCTGTTCAGTGACAGTAGCTGCAATGTGGATGCAGTGAGTAAGAACGGACACAAACCGTTTAACAAAAAGAGCGCCAATGTGAAAAAAGAGGCGTGGCCAGTGAACAAAAATGAAAGGGGCAATCGAAAGTCATGTGGTCGATGCGGTACACAGCATACACCAAAAAAGTGTCCAGCATATGGTAAAAATGCAATAGTTGCAACAAAAACAACCATTATGCCCATTGCTGTAAGAACCAAGCGCAACAAAGCAAGGTCCATGCAGTAGATGAAAGCGAGATAGAGGAGTTCAATGTGGATGTTGTGTCTGAAAACAAAAAAGAAAATAGAGACTGGATGTTGACACTAAAAGTGAATGACATACACATTCCATTTAAATTGGATACTGGAGCACAAGTTAATGTGATATCAGAGACTGATTTAAAGAAAATTAGACCCAGACCAAAGATACATGGAATAAAAGTGAAAGTGACAGGATACTCAGGTACTAATATACCAGTGAAAGGAAGATGCATTGTCAAAGTGACACACAAGGACAGAGAGCACACGCTAGCATTAATCGTGGTGCCAAAGGATGTGCAAGCCATACTAGGTTTAAAAGCCTGTGAGAGACTGAACCTGGTAAAGAGAGTCCTCGTTGTGGAAAGCGAAGGAGAGACAGTCTATGATGAACTCATGAAAGAGTACAAAGACCTATTTCAGGGTCTAGGCTGCATTCCAGGAGAACACACGATCAGAGTAGATAAAAGTATGACACCGGTTATACATCCATGCAGAAAAGTTCTGTTTGCTCTTCAAAAGCAACTGAAGGCAGAATTGGACAGGATGGAAAGCCTGAATGTGATTCAGAAGGTAGATGAGCCAACTGAGTGGGTGAGTTCCCTCGTCATTGTGGACAAAAAGAATGGAAAGCTCAGAATTTGCCTGGATCCAAGAGATCTAAACAGAGCAATAAAGAGAGAGCACTTCAAGCTTCCTACACGTGAGGAAATCATGTCACAGTTTGCAAATGCAAAGTATTTCAGCAAGTTAGATGCATCATCAGGATTTTGGCAGATGAAACTGGATGAAGCAAGTTCAAAACTGTGCACGTTCAACAGTCCATTTGGCAGATACAGATTCCTAAGGTTACCATTTGGCATTGCCTCAGCTCCTGAAGTGTATCACAAAACTATCCATATGATCTATGAGCACCTGGAGGGAGTTGATACATCAATGGATGACATCATAGTATGGGGAACCACGAGAACTGAGCATGACGAGAGACTGAAAAAAGTGCTGGAAGCAACAAGGAAAACAAACCTGAAGCTGAATAGAGAGAAATGCCAGCTCGGGGTGACAGAACTGACATTCGTGGGAGATATCCTTAGCAGTGAGGGCATCAGACCAGATCCCAGAAAGGTGTCCGCCATTGAGAATATGCCAAAGCCACAATGCAAAAAGGACGTGCAGAGGTTTAATGGAATGATCAATTACATGGGTAAATTCATATCCAACCTCTCAGAAAAGATGACGCCACTGAGAAGACTAACTGAAAAGAACATAGAATGGGAATGTAATCATGAGCATGAGAAGTCATGGAGCGATCTAAAGAAACTGCTCACAGAGGAACCAGTTCTGAGGTTTTATGACCCAGCGAGACCCATCAAGATATCATCAGGTGCATCAAAGAGTGGGACTTTGTCCACACAACGTCAAGTCCTCACTTTCCACAGTCCAATGGACTAGTGGAAAAATCGGTCCAGACAGTGAAAAGACTGATGTACAAGGCAAAAGACAGTGGAACTGACTTCTACCAGAGCATGCTTGTATACCGCACAACGCCGCTCGAGTGTGGTATGTCACCAGCCCAACTCCTTATGGGACGTCGGCTAAGGTCAAACCTACCCATCCCAGAGAACTTCCTGAAAACAAAAGAGGGGGAGAAAGTGAGGAAGTTCAAAGAACAACAGAAAGAAAAGCAAAAGTACTACTATGACAGAGGAACACAAAACCTACCTGAACTCCACACTGGTGACCAAGTAAGGTTCAAAGACAAAACAAACATATGGACTCAGAAGGGAACTGACCTGAGTGAAGTTCAACCAAGATCATACACCATTCAGGCAGATGAGGGTGCTGTTCTGCGAAGAAATCGTCGAGATCTTCTCAGGGGACCAGCCACAGCAGGTCAAAAGACTGATACTGTTGAACAACCTGATCACACAGCAGGTCAAAAGACTGATACTGTTGAACAACCTAATCACACAGCTGAGAAATCATCATCGGAGGCAACAACTCAAATTCAAGGACAATCAATCAGAAAATCCTCAAGACACGTGAAGCCTCCTGAGAGACTCATTGAGCAAATTTAAGGACTATTGTTATAGAAGGAAGTAATGTTATCTTATTCTTTCTTCAAGTTCTAGTGTATTTACATATTTCATGTGAACACACAAAGCAAGGTTAAAAAACCTTGATAATGATAATGATAATGTAAGTTCATTAAGTGTTACAGTTAAAATGCAGGTTAATACAAAGAAAACATGTTGTTAGTTAAAAGTAAAATACTTTTGTTTTAAGAAAGGGAGATGTAATGATATCAGCAAATAGTGATGGTATTTGCCTGTTTGATTATGATGCCTTACCAGCATGTTTGCCTGATTGATTACTTATGCCTGACCAGCAGAGGGCATGTGAGAGACAAGCAGTTTAGTTTTACTTTCGTTTTAGATGGATCTCTAAGATGGTGTCTCCTGTAATGCTGTTAACTGAGTTGAACATACTTTAGATAAAAAGACATCTCTTTCATGAATGTGTTGTCATTGAACCCACATACAAATCGATACAGAGACCAAGTCCCTTCTTCACACTGAGGACACCCTCCATCATGCTGTGTGGCACTACCACCGTGCTAAATGGGATAGATTCAGAACAGATCTAGCAGCTCAAAACTGGGCATCCATGAGGCGCTGTGGGCCATCAGCAGCAGCAAAATTATATTCCACCACAATCTGTAGCTTCATGGCTCGGCATATCCCTCACTCTACCATTACCATCAACCCAGCAGACCAACACTGGTTCAATGAGGAGCGTAGAGGAGCATGCCAGGAGCAGCACCAGGCGTATCTAAAAATGAGATGCCAACCTGGGGAAGCTGCAACACAGGATGACATGCATGTTAAACAGCAGAAGCAGCATACTATAGACAGAGCTAAGCAATCCCGCAATCAATGGATCAGATAAAAGCTCTGCAGTCCTGCCACATCCAGTCATGAATGGTGGTGGACCATTAAACAACTGACGAGAAGAGGAGGCTCCATGAACATCCCCATCCTCAATGATGGCAGAGCACAGCACGCGAGTGCAAAAGACAAGGCTGAAGCATTTGCAACCATCTTTAGCCAGAAGTGCCGAGTGGATGATCCATCTTGGCCTCCACCTGAGGCCCCCACCATCACAGAAGCCAGTCTTCAGCCAATTTGATTCGCTCCACATCATCTCAAGAAACAGCTGAGCGCACTGGATACAGCAAAGGTTTTGGGCCCTGACAACATCCCAGCTGTCGTGCTGAAGACTTGTGCTCCAGAACTAGCTGAGCCTCTAGCTAAGCTGTTCCAGTACAGCTACAACACTGACATCTATCTGACAATGTGGAAAACTGCCCAGGTATGTCCTGTCCACAAAAAGCAGGACAAATCCAATCCGGCCAATTACTACCCATCAGTCTACTCTCAATCATCAGCAAAGTGCTGGAAGGTGTCATCGACAGTGCTATCAAGTGGCACTTGCTCACCAATAACCTGCTCACTGATGCTTACTTTGGATTCTGCCAGGACCACTCAGCTCCAGACCTCATTACAGACTTGGCCCAAACATGGACAAAAGAGCTGATTCCAGAGGTGAGGTGAGAGTGACTGCCCTTTACATCAAGGCAGCATTTGACCGAGTGTGGCATCAAGGAACCTTAGAAAAATAGAAGTCAATGTGTAGGGGGTGGCGTGTGCCCAGTCAGCTCTGCCCCTGACTGTCTCTGAGTGGTTCGAATCGCTCCCACACCCCTGGGTTCTAGACACCGGACTTAGGTACAGGCGGCGATACAGAAAATAGAGTAGGCAACTGGTTTGGTACAAGAAAACCGTAATTTTTATTAAAGGCACAATAAAATCACAACACTGAAAATTACTAGAATAATTACAGGCATATAAAAGTACACTTAGTTGGGAATGGGGAACACACGGCACAACGAGGGAACAATCATGTTAATAATCCCCCTACCCTTGTCCCACCCCCAATACCTAACTAGATTGAGCTACGAGGGGCCAGGGATTTATGCTCACTAATGGGGTTCTTTTTTACGGTTCGAAACCTGTCGATTAAGCTGGTTGTGGTTATGGGGTTCGCTCTTGGTGTCCTTTGGGGCCTGCCGTCGTCACGTGGCGTGCGGCAGTGGAGTCGTCTGTGTAAAGTACCCTCTTTTCCTCCATTAGAGATAGGGAGTAAAGTCTTTGTTGGGTACTTTACCTTGCAGAATGGTTGTTCTTCTGGTGGTGGTTTGGTCGCCGATGATTTTGTTGTGGTTGGGGTTCGGTTGGCGGTCTATGATGTTGGCTTGATCCTTCTACCCATGCTTCGAACGCCAGCTTATAACTGGACCGGGGTGTGTGCCCGCTTGTCCCCAATGCTTCTTTACGCTGCCCTTCTCTGCTTATTGGTTTTTGCCATTTGTCTCGTCTCGCCTGCCCGTTTGCGGCCTCGTGTGTCCTGTGTGTGTTTGACTCGGGTTCCGTTCTCCTCCCGCGTTTGGCCCCCGGTGTTGTAATGGGCGTCCTCGGTGTCGAGCAGCACGGGGAGGGAGGAGAGGAAGAAGAGAAGCAAGCAAAGAGGCTTGGCTACCGGTGGGCCTGCAATTATACCGGTTCTTCATTCCCTTATCTGCGCGCCAAATCAGGTCAGTTCTTTGTTTAATTTTGGCGGGCTCATCTAAAGTGATTACAGTCATTCACTTTAACGGCTTTTGGGGCAGTTGTCTCCTTGTTTAATGGCTTCAATATCCTGGCTGTTTGTCATTTATGAAGTTTAATCGGGTTTTCCTGGCTTGGTAGCTACTTTGAGCTGTTACCAATTATTTATGCAGAAAGTTAATGGCCTCAAGATTACGTCTATCCTGGGTTAAACTGTTTTCAAGATGAAGAATGCATATTCTGTGTTTACCTAGCTGTCTGGCTTTAGAAAATGACAAAGTCTTTTGCAGATCCATGCATGTTAGGTTTCGTTTCAGGGTTTGAATGGGCCTGCCTTTTGCAGGGCCTTGCTTTTAAAACCCTGCAGGCTCTGGTCACAAGGTTTCAGAAGCCATTTTCTTTTGGGTATCCTTTTTAATAACTTGTCCAAACAGGGTCCCTTTATCCATAACCTTCGGGGAATGTGGGAATTTTGAGAACCCTACAAATGGGAATCAGGGGGAAAACTCTCCACTGGCTGGAGTCATGCCTAGCACAAAGGAAGATGGTTGTGGTTGTTGGAGGCCAATCATCTCAGCAACAGGACATCGCTGCAGGAGCTCCTCAGGGCAGTGTCCTAGGCCCAACCATCTTCAGGTGCTTCATCAATGACCTTACTTCCATCATAAGGGCAGAAGTGGGGATGTTTGCTGATGATTGCACAGTGTTCAGTGCCATTCACAACTCCTCAGCTAATGAAGCAGTCCACGCCCACATACAGAAACTCGCCAAGGCTTCTTCGACAGCACCTCCCAAACCCGTGACCTCTACCACCTAGAAGTACATGGACAGCTGGTGCGTGGGGGAGCACCACCACCTCCAAGTTCCCCTCCAATCACACACCATTCTGACTTGGAAATATAACGTCGTTCCTTCATCGTCGCTGGGTCTAAATCCCAGAACTCCCTACCTAACAGCACTGTGGGAGTACCTTCACCACACGGACTGTAGCGGTTCAAGAAGGCGGCTCACCACCAACTTCTCAAGGGCAACTAGGGGTGGGCCTTGCCAGCGATGCCCACATCCTATGAATGAATAAAAAATATCCAATTTCACATTCATTTATTATTAACAAGCTATTTACTGCATTTCTCGAGTTATATCTCACACAATAACCAAACTATTAATTTTTCAGCAACTTTTTATTGTTTCATTATTTTCATCTCAGTATTACTGTCTCCTCAGAGAAACAAGAAAAATATATCTATTATCCTCAAAATGAAATTGTTTTGCTCCTCGGAAACAAAATATGACAGCCGTGATTTTTCACAGCCATAACAAGGCCACTTAATCAATTAAAGACCTTTTACCTTTAAAATAATAGCTGCAGTATTAGATAAACCATCTACACAATGTTCACTGTCAAAATATTGTCAAATTAAATGCTCCTAGCCTAACAGAACCACTTTTTATATTCTGTGATGAAAGAGCAGCAAATTTATGCAGATTACATGAAGCAACAGTAAAATAGTACATTCTCATGAAGATTTGTAACCATAAAATGCTAAATATGATTGCCTTTGTATTTAAAATACAACTAAATCTCTTCCATGTTCAATGTTTGATGTGCATTCGCATCAATGCAGCATATCTTCAGACTAAAATATTAATCGGGCTCTTTCATAACTTTGCATCAGCCATCTGGAAACTGAGAAAGCAATTTCTACATTTAAAAGCTGAATATGACATACTGGTATTTGAATTTTTTCATCACTTTAACCCCCAGCAGACTGACAAAACATTACACCACTGTCAATTAAATGACAAGGTTAGCATTCTAATATATTGTATAAAATATGAAAATGGAAAATTTGTTTTGTTTGCTGCCCATATTTATAAAGTAGTGCAATTAAACAATAATTGATGAATATGTGTATACGAGCATGTGAATTAATAAGTGAAGGTAAAGACATGGGCCTAGAAATCCGATCGTGCCCGGAATCGGGTGCGCACTACACATGCCTGTTACTATTGACTGAGGCAGCGCATGATATCAGTGCTGCCTGATCATTATCATCATGCAGATGTGCAGCCAGCGCTACCTGCACTGGCTGTACGCCTGTAAGGGGTGAGGGGCGGATATCAGGCATTTCTGATGCCACTTAAAGGCAACCAGCACCTCTTAAAGGGGATTTGTATTCTGGCTGCAGACACCAGGGAAACAGCTCTGAGTGAAGTTATGGCTGAAGCAACTAGCGAGAGGGAACCAAGCTTCTCTGATGCTGCCTTCGAGTCCCTGGTGCAGCCAGTGAACAGGAGGAGGGACACCATCTTCTCTTCAAGGGTAGGAAGCCCTCCAGGCATCAACTCAGGAGACAGTGGGAAGAAACGGCATAGCATGTCAATTTCAGGAGCATTGCACCCAGGACATGGCTTAAAGGTGGAGAGGGAGGTAGAGAGGCAGAGGGGTTTAGGAAGGGAATTCTAGAGAATGAGGCCTAGGCTGCTGGAGGCACAGCCACCAAAGGTGGGGTGAAGGATGAGGGGGATGCACCAGAGGCCAGAGTCAGAGGAATGAAGTGTGTGATGAAATATATTCCATTCATCACTGCCTGTTTTCTGTGTCTTGTAACTGCCTGCTTTCTGTGTCTTTTCCCTTCCCCCAGTCCTCATGTATTATGTATTGGAATGTGCTGGAACTGGTTGTGTGCAGGGCTCCGCCCATACCTGGCTCCTTTGTAATCTAAGTTCAGTCGGGCATCAGCCTCCTGAAGGAAGACATCTCTCTATTATACGTGTTATGTTCTGAGTTAATAAAAGCCTTACTTTTGTTCTGCTAACTTCGAGTCTCGGAATAATTGAGGCACATCAATTTTATTAACTCAATTTTCAACACTATGGATCAACTCCTGAAACCCGAACGTTTGGATTTGGATCAACATGCTCCGGACGCATCAGCACGCTTCGGACACTGGTTTGACTGTATGGAATTCTTCCTGGACAATTCCGCAGCCGTCAAAGACGCTACGGACACTGCGAAGATGAGACTCGGAATGTTACGGAATTGGGTAAGCCACCGGGTTTACCCCCTCATCCAAGACGCCGATACGTACCTGGCCGCCTGCAACACCTTAAAGGCGCATTACCAGCAGCCTACGAATGAGGTGTATGCTAGGCATCTACTCGCTACTCACGCACAGCGACCTGGGGAATCGGTGGAGGAGTTCCTAAGCATCCTGAAAAAGCTTGGCAAGGACTGTAAGTGCCGAGATGTAAAAGCCGCAGTGTACACCGACGAGCTTGTTCGCGATGCCTTTATCACAGGCCTCAGCTCCACTCACATCCGGCAAAGACTGCTGGAAAAAATGGAGTTGGACCTGAAACAGGCTGCGGACACCGCGCGGTCCCTGGAGATGGCCCAGAGAAACTCGGACGCCTACTCTTCAGCCCGCGCCGCCCACGCCGCCACGTGTGCGCCGAGGGCGCCGCCATCTTGGAAGGCATCTTCCCCGCCCGGCAGCCCGACACCGGCGGGGCCCAGCTCTCCCCCCAGAAGCCCTACGACAGCCGCGACGCGTCAAGGACCCAACTGCTACTTCTGCGGGCAGCCAAAGCACACCAGAAACCTGTGCCCGGCGAAAGGCACCACCTGCTTTAAGTGCGGTAAGAAGGGGCACTTCGGGAAGGTGTGCAGAGGGAACCCCGCCGGAAAACCAACCGCCGGAAAACCCGCCACCGCCGCGTGTGCGCCGTGGGAGCGGCCATCTTGGACGCCATCTTGCCCGACCTCGTGGGGTCCGCCATCTTATGAGCAGACAGCGTGGACGCCATCTTGTCTCGATCAGGGCCCTACAGTGGCATCGGTCACAGTGGACCAGACCAGGCCGCATCCGCTATCCAAATCAATGGTGGACATCGAGGTAAACGGGTGCCGGGTTAAATGCTTAATTGACAGTGGAAGCACGGAGAGTTTTATCCACCCTGAACTGGCACAACAACTCTCCCTAAAGGTGGTCCCTGCTCAGGGTACCATCTCTATGGCCGATAAAACCCAGACATCGACCATTCTGGGTTACTGCGCGGTACAATTGTGCGTTAACGGAACTGTGTATGATAATTTTAAAGTATTAATCATGAAGAATCTATGTGCGAGCGTGATCTTGGGTTTGGATTTCCAGTGCAACCACCAAAGCATCACGCTCAAGTACGTTGGGTCCCAGCCGCCCCTCACAGTGTGCAGTCTGGCTACCCTGAAGGTAAAGCCGCCTTCGCTATTCGCGAACCTTACCCCTAACTGCCGGCCAATAGCGACCAAAAGCAGGAGGTACAGCTGGGAGGACAGGCGGTTTATCGCGACCGAGGTAGACAGGCTCCTGAAAGAGCGCATTATTGAACGTAGCAATAGCCCGTGGCGCGCCCAAGTGGTAGTGGTAAGGGGTAGCGAGAAGAAACGGATGGTGATCGACTATAGTCAAACGATCAACAGGTACACCCTACTAGACGCCTACCCGCTACCCCGCATATCAGAAATGGTGAACCAAATCGCCCAATACTGGGTGTTCTCCACCATCGACCTCAAGTCAGCGTACCACCAGCTCCCTATCAGACCAGAGGACCGCCCGTACACCGCCTTCGAGGCGAACGGACGCCTCTACCAATTCCTCAGAGTCCCCTTTGGGGTGACGAACGGGGTCTCGGTCTTTCAGAGGGAGATGAATCGCATGGTCGATGACCACCACTTGCAGGCAACCTTCCCCTACCTCGACAACATCACCATCTGCGGTCACAACCAGTAGGATCACGACTCGAACCTCGAGAGGTTCCTGAAAACCGCACAAAAACTCAACCTCACCTATAACGAGGACAAATGCGTTTTCAACACCACGCGCCTCTGCATACTGGGCAGCGTGGTGGAGAATGGGGAAATCGGACCAGACCCCGACCGATTGCGCCCCCTACGGGAGCTGCCCCTGCCCAACACTCCCAAAGCCCTGAAAAGGTGCCTGGGGTTATTTTCTTACTATTCCCAATGGGTCCCCAACTACTCCGACAAAGCCCGCCCCCTCTTGAAAGCATCCTCTTTTCCGCTCTCTGCTGAGGCCCACGCCGCCTTCAAAAGCATTAAGCAGGATATTGAGCGGGCCACGCTACAGGCAGTGGACGAGAACACTCCATTTCAAGTGGAAAGTGATGCGTCCGACTTCGCCTTGGCGGCCACCCTCAACCAGGCGGGGCGGCCCATAGCTTTCTTCTCGAGGACTCTCCAAGGCCCCGAGATCAGACACTCCTCCGTGGAAAAGGAGGCCCAAGCCATCGTGGAGGCAGTGCGCCACTGGCGCCACTACCTAGCCGGCAAACGCTTCACCCTACTTACCGACCAGCGGTCGGTAGCGTTTATGTTCAACAATAAACAGAGGGGGAAGATTAAAAATGATAAGATTCTTAGGTGGCGGATCGAGCTCTCCACTTTCGAGTACGACATCATTTACCGGCCAGGGGCCCTTAACGAATCCCCTGACGCCCTCTCACGAGGGATGTGTGCCAGCGCCACCGAGGATCGGCTACAGACCCTCCACAACGACCTCTGCCACCCAGGGGTCACGCGGCTGTTCCACTTCATAAAGTCCCGTAACTTACCCTACTCGATTGAGGAAGTTCGGTCTCTGACCAGGAACTGCCGCACTTGCGCTGAGCGCAAGCCTCGGTTCTACCGCCCAGATAGAGCCCACTTAATCAAAGCTACACGGCCCTTCGAGCAGCTCAGCTTAGATTTCAAGGGCCCCCTCCCGTCCGTCGACCGCAATGTTTACTTCCTGAACATTGTGGACGAATACTCCCGTTTCCCATTCGCCTTCCCCTGCCCAGACATGACCAGCGCCACGGTCATTAAATGCCTCAACAGCCTGTTCTGCCTGTTCGGTATGCCGAGCTATATCCACACGGATAGGGGGGCGTCTTTCATGAGTGAAGAGCTACGCCAGTACATGCTGTCCAAGGGGATCGCCACGAGCCGTACCACCAGCTACAACCCCCGGGGTAACGGCCAGGTGGAGCGAGAGAACGGGACAGTGTGGAAAGCAGTCACTCTAGCTCTAAGGACCAAGGGCCTCCCTATCTCCCGCTGGCAGGAAGTCCTCTCGGATGTGCTCCATTCGATACGGTCGCTATTGTGTACGGCCACTAATGCCACGCCTCATGAACGAATGTTTGTCTTTCCTCGGAAATCCACCTCAGGCGTATCCATGCCGTCATGGCTCTCCACCCCAGGTCCGGTACTCGTGCGAAGGCATGTGAGGGGCCACAAGACGGACCCTCTCGTGGAGCCAGTACACCTACTCCACGCCAACCCCCAATACGCATATGTCCAGCACGCCGACGGAAGGGAGGACACTGTGTCCATAAAAGACGTCGCCCCAGCCAGCATCGACAACAACCACGGCAATAACAGCGACGACGATCACAGCAACCCTTACCCACCCACTATTCTTTCATCACCCCCGGAAGAACATCGACCAACGGCACCCCCACCAACTACCCCTTCAACAACCCCGGCGGCACCCCCGGCAGAGACCCAGGAGGCTACCGGGGACACCCAGCCGACACCCGCGGCACCACAACAGCCACGTCGGTCGCAGAGGACTATCAAACCCCCGAACAGACTAAATCTATAGAAGGGGTGAATGTGATGAAATATATTCCATTCATCACTGCCTGTTTTCTGTGTCTTGTAACTGCCTGCTTTCTGTGTCTTTTCCCTTCCCCCAGTCCTCATGTATTATGTATTGGAATGTGCTGGAACTGGTTGTGTGCAGGGCTCCGCCCATACCTGGCTCCTTTGTAATCTAAGTTCAGTCGGGCATCAGCCTCCTGAAGGAAGACATCTCTCTATTTTACGTGTTATGTTCTGAGTTAATAAAAGCCTTACTTTTGTTCTGCTAACTTCGAGTCTCGGAATAATTGAGGCACATCAATGTGTTCCGACAATGGGGTTCTGGCCCTGAAGAACATTACAATTCAGTTCCTTATTTCCTGAAATTATAACCTTTCGTGCACACGTTCGCAAGCATCAGAAGAAGATGATTGGTATATGTATAGGGTTTTGCTGAGTTATAAAATATTCACCCTGACATAAATCTGTTTATTCATTTTTTAGTCATCATACCCCTGCCCTCTGTAATTCGAGATGATGGCTCAGTTGGTAGCACTCTCGCCTCTGAGTCCGAATGTTGTGGGTTCAAGTCCGACTCTAGAGACTTGAGCACAAAAATCTAGGCTGGCACTGCAGTGCAGTGCTGATGGAGTGCTGCACTGTCTGAGGTGCCGTCTTTCGGATGAGACATTAAATCGAGGCCCCGTCTGCTCTCTCAGGTGGACATAAAAGATCCCATGGCACTATTTTGAAGAAGAGGAGGGGAGTTATCCCTGGTGTCCTGGCCAATATTTATCTCTCAATCAACATCACAAAAGAACAGATTATCTGGTCATTGCCACATTACTGTGCTGCATTTCCTACATTACAACAGTGACTACACTTCAAAAGTAGTTCATTGGTTGTAAAGCACTTTGGGACATCCTGAGGTCGTGAAAAGCACTATATAAATGCAAGTCTTTCTTTCTTTCTTTCATTCTTAATCCCTCTGCCTTGCTACAACTTCAAATGCCTCCTCGAAAATCTCTTTGACCACACGTATTATTATCTTCCCTAACTTTAAAGAAAGACTTGCATTTATATAGCGCCTCTCATGACCACCGGACGTCTCAAAGCACTTTACAGTCAATGAAGTACTTTTGAAGTGGGGTCACTGTTGTCATGTGGGAAAAGCGGCAGCCAATTTGCGCACAGCAAGATCCCACAAACAGCAATGTGATAATGACCAGATTACGACAATTACTGTTCTATGTTCAATTTCCCGCAGCCCTCCTTGAACCAACGTTACCTTTATCATTGTCTGAATTGGTCTGTCAAAATGAGGCTGTTTGTAGTGAAAAACATTGGTCTAGAACCAATTTCTAGACTAATGGATTCAGTCTAAACTATGATTGGTACTTAAACTAAAGGCACAAATGAAAAAAAAAAGTCAAATTTGCTTCAAAAATATGCTTAGGTTCATGCCTTCTCTGGGTCTCCATTAACAATTCAACTTAGCTTGCAAATGTAATCCATATACTCATCACCTGCAGCAAAGAGGTTGCAGTTTTCTTTTTAATCCTGTGTGTACTACATTTAGGAAAAGCCAACCAAATGTGCTAATTTTGTGGGCTGTGTAAAGTAGCAGGTCAAGCATAATAAAAAATAATAAAGGCAGTACTCATCTATCATGTCTGAAACTTCAAAGATTGCCTTCAGAAACCAATTACTTCTGCTATTGCTGCTAAAGTGCTCCCAGCATGCTCCAGTTTTGGCTTCCCTTTCCAACTGAAGTAAGTTACATGTGACACACACGCCTGTGTGGAAAAGGGTCCAAAGCGAAATGTTGAATAGTTCTGAAGTCTCTTTAGATTGAATGGAGAAAGCGCAGTAATAAGTTATTCATGTGTAAATGCATTGCCAACGCTAAGCCATTTAGTCAAAAGTCTGAAGATTTATTGCAGAGGACAGTTCAGACAAGCAGAAATTGTTCTATATTCAATAGTATTTGGTAAAATACTTTTTGTTTAGTCTCATTCTGACTCCCTCTGCTGTAATATTGAGTGATAACCACCTAGGCTTCTAACTTTAGGTGTCAGCTTTGGCTCACTGGTACCATTTTTCGCTCTAAATCAAAAAGTTGTGCGTTCAAGTCCCACACCAAAGACTTGAGAACAGAATCCAGGCTGACACTTCAGTACAATATTCAGTAACCTTGGGCACACAAGCTGCATGCCGGAGGTACTGTTTCTCAGATGATAGATTGAAGTGAGCCTCCCTCTGTCCTCTCAAGTGGACATAAAAGATTCCATGGCACTATTTGAAGAAGAGCAAAGTATTTCTCCCTCATGTTCTGGCCAATATTTATCCCCCAACCAACATCACTAAAACAGATTATCTGATCATTTATCTCATTCCTGTTTGTGGGACCTTGCTGAGTGCAAATCGGCCACCGTGTCTGCCTACATTATAACACTGACTGCACTTCAAAAGTACTTCACATCCTGAGGTCATGAAAGGTGCTATATAAAAGCAAATTTAATATTTAAAAATTCTGCTTCATCTTTTTCCCAAGGTGCCTCATGAATAAAACCCAACCTAGTGCACTGGAAAATTGAAGGACACAGACAGGCATCTTCAATTCTCTGCATGATAAGTTCCTGTTCTTAAGAAGAAAAATTATGCCAAGAGGTGTACCTTTCTACAGTGAAGGAGGGAAAATCAGTGGATGAGTTAACCCTGTCATCAATAATCCAAGGCCCAAATCCAGTGCCAAAGAAATTGGTCACCTGCCTGACACCTTGGCCAGGGATGGTGCATTGCACAGATTGATAGAAAAAATAGCAAATAAGGGGGGAAAACGTTAACCTAACAATAATAAAGTAGAATTTACTTCCAGCTATTAAGAGTTAAGACAATTGCTTGACAGACCATTTCAGCAATTATCATGTTTTTTCACTTTCAAGTTTAAGAAGCAAAGTAAAACTTAATTTTGTAATATTTGAAATGCTTGCCTATTTTGTTTATTTTTAAGAAAGGATTCCTTTTTTGTCATAGAAATTGAGCAAATCTTTTAATGGGTTTCCATCGAGCTGCTTGAGACAATTCCAATATTTTGGTTATAGATCAATTAATGCTGCATAGTTCAATGTTAATCAATGATATAGGTCACATCATCCTGTTTTGGTGTGATGATTGGGTATTATTACTTCATATACCCAGTCAGAACTTTTTAACATTGAATAGCATTAAAAAAAATACTGTACCTCAGAAAGTCAGAAAGTCCCATTTTATCTTCACCCACTTTGTGGGATGTTTGCACAGAATGAGGCAAGCACATGTTGCTTTAGTCTGGCATGTGATCTTGTCAGTTATTTTTACTGCATATTGTAACATTTGCATATTGATTTATTATTGGCCCGCAGGCATCTGTAAGGAATACCTATTATATTCACATGTGATCACATGCTGAGTGGTCATTGGCCTGCAGGCATCTGTAAGGATTGCTATTGTTTAGAAGACCCAGGGGGTCCTGACTCCATCTTGTCCACACGGTGCTGTGCTGCTGTGAGTCAGAACAGACCTGATGCTTCATTAAAAGAGTTTAAACTGTAATACTCCGTTGTCCTGCAATTTATTATTTTTGTACAAAGTGTGCAAAACAAGACATGGTGTCAGAACAGGGATTTGAAATGGACATCGTTGGAGCTCCCTTACCTCAAATGAATTGGGAATCTTTGAACTTACCTAGAGAATGGAGCAAGTTCAAGCAACATGTGGAGTTGATGTTTTCGGGTCCACTGAAAAGCAAAGGGGAGGAAGAAAGATGCAGCTACCTACTCCTGTGGATCGAAGAAAAAGGGAGACATTTTTAACACATGGTCTCTCACCGCGGATGAAGCAAAGGTACTGAAAAGTTATTTTGACCGTTTTGAAGCATATGTGATGCCCAAGACAAATACGATATTCGCTAGGTACAAGTTTCAGGAGAAAGTGCAAGGAGCTAGTGAGTCGTTTGAACAGTTCGCGACTGAGTTAAAACTGCTGGTAAAAGACTGTGTATATGCAGATAAAGATGAGATGGTCAGAGACTGCATCGTGTTTGGAATACATTCAGCTAAAGTGAGAGAGAAACTTTTGAATGTTGGGTCCGGGCTAACGCTGGACATGGCTATAGACATAGCTAGATCGCACGAGATAGCCCAAGCACAGTTGAAAACCATAACCGGCGCCACGAGCAGCTCGAGTGAACAGACAGTGCACGCAGTTAATAGACACACACCAAAGAACACTGCCCAGAGAGCATGTTTCAGAACAGAAAGAACAGAGAGAGTTCTAAAAATGGGTGACACAGACATAAAATGCTTCAAAAACTGTGGCTATTGTGGAAACAACTGGCATGGAGAAAAGGAGTACTGCCCTGCCAAAGGAAGGCAATGTACTAAATGTGGTAAATGGAACCATTTTGCTAAAGTTTGCAAGGCTGTTTTTGGAAGAGCAGTACACACAGTGAGTGACAGCCAAATGCCAGATAGAGAGCCAAATGCAGAGGAACTGTTTATTGATTCTGTGTCACAGAAAAAACAGATTTCAGAGACTGAGCAAGCTTTTGCCGATATTGAGATAGGAAAACAGGGCACAGAGCTTAGGTTTAAACTAGACACTGGAGCTCAGGTTAATGTAATTCCTCTGAGTGAGTATCACAGCTTGAAGGATGAGTGTGAGCTACAGCCCACCTCACGCAAACTGATCAGCTATGGGGGTGAGCAGCTCATTGTAAAAGGCACATGCGTGATGAAATGCAAGTACAAAGAAAGTGACATGATGGTGAACTTTTACATTGTTGACACTCAAGCACCTCCAGTGCTAGGTCTAAAGGCATGTTTAGACATAGACCTCATCAAGCTAGTGCTATCATTGACAGCACCAGTTGAGAAGCAGACAGTCATGGAGGAGTTTGCTGATGTTTTCAAAGGAATCGGACTATTCCCAGGTGAATGCACTATTCACCTTGACCCAGCAGCAACCCCTGTGGTTTGCCCACCAAGAAGGATACCCCTTGCTCTACGTAGTCACCTGAAGGAGGAGCTGCAGAGCATGGAGAATACAGAAATCATCGTCCGGGAAACAGAACCGACAGAGTGGGTCAACGCGTTAGTAGTGGTTGAGAAACCACGTACAGGCAAGCTCAGACTCTGTCTCGACCCCAGAGATTTGAACAAGGCAATCAAACGCCCTCACTACCCTCTACCAACGCTAGATGACATCACACCCAAGCTAGTGGGAGCACGTTACTTCAGTGTAATGGACGCACGATCAGGATACTGGACTATCAAGCTCACAGAAGAGTCATCTAAGCTAACAACGTTCAACGCACCATTTGGACGCTACCGATTTCTGCGTTTACCATTTGGTCTTATCTCAGCTCAGGATGAATTCCAGCGGAAGATCGACGAAACCTATGAAGGCCTCAATGGAGTAGTCACAATCGTAGATGACATCCTCATCTATGGCAGGAATAGAGAGGAACATGATAGGAACCTCCGTGCGATGCTACAAAGATCACGGGAGAAAGGTATCCAGCTCAACCCCGAGAAAAGCATAATCGGATCCACCAAGATCAGTTATTTCAGGCATCGCCTCTCAACTGATGGCATTAAGCCGGATCCAGAGAAAATCTCCGCCACCAAGAAGATGGAGCCGCCGAAGAACCGCGCAGAGCTGGAGACAGTACTAGGCATGGTTAACTACTTAGCCAAGTTTGCCCCAAGCCTCTCCGAAATCAACGCACCCATGCATCAGTTGCTCAAACAATCCAATGAGTTCCTGTGTGACAAACAACACGACACAGCATTTCAGAAATTGAAAGACCTAATCACCAGAGAACCAGGACCAGTTCTTGCCTACGTCGACCCCAACAAAGAGCTCAGACTACAAGTGGACGCATCAAAGTATGGACTAGGCGCAGTATTACTTCAAGAAGGAAAGCCCATCGGCTACGTTTCCAGATCTCTCTCAGACAGTGAAATCAACTATGCTCAAATCGAGAAAGAGCTATATGCAATTCTGTTTGGATGTAAACGTTTCCACCAGTACATCTATGGCCGACAAGTCATTGTGGAATCTGACCGCAAGCACCTCGAATCAATCATGAGGAAACCGCTAGCCACAGCCCCACCAAGGCTACAGAGAATGATCCTTCAGCTACAGAAGTATGACTTCACAATCATTCACCGTCCAGGCAAAGACATTCCTGTCGCAGACACACTCTCCAGAAAGTCTCTTAGCTACCAGGACAGCAGCCTCCATGAATGCATGGATGTGCAGGTACACATGGTGTGCAACAGCTTACCTGTGAGTGACTCAAAACTGAAGGAGATCCGAGCAGGAACAGAGAAAGATGCACAACTCACACTGCTGAGCAAAGTCATACATGAAGGATGGCCTGAGGAAAGGAGGAAATGCCCTCAGAGCACATCTGAATTCTGGAACCACAGAGACGAAATGTCACAAATCAATGGAATCATCTTCAAAGGGGAGAAAATCATCATTCCTACCAGTCTCAGAGAAGAGATGTTGACAAAAATTCATGCTGGACATATGGGCATGGAAAAATGCAAACAAAGAGCACGTGACATTATGTTTTGGACCGGAATGTGCAAACACATTGAGGACATTGTCGGAAAATGTTCCATTTGTCTAGAACACTGCCCATCAAATGTCAAAGAGCCCATGATACCTCACCATATCCCAGACAGGCCCTGGCAGGTCATCAGCTGCAAGCAAGTGCATGCAAAATGTGTACAGAGACAGCAACACCAAAAGAGATACTATGACAGGTTAGCTAGACTACTGCCACCGCTGCACAATGGAGAATCCGTCAGAATCCAGGAGCATGACTACTGGAAGTTAGCAGTCGTCATCCAGCCAGCTGACACTGAGCGATCGTATCACGTCCACACCCCAGAACGACAGGTGTACCGCTGCAATCGCAGGCACCTCCTGAACACCAAGGAACAACACCGTCATTCCGACGAGAGGTCAAGCCTAGAGTTATCCTTGACTTGTGAACTGCCAAAGGGTGTAGGCGGATCGCTGCCCTAAAAAAACTGTACATCATTATTGAAACGTTGAGATGTTTTCAGTGCTAGTTAAATGTTGAGTTTACTTATATGTTGATGCTACTGAGAACATTATGTAGAACAAAGGTTCAAAAGTAATGCATAACATTTTTCTTTTGAAAGAAAGGGGATGTAACATTTGCATATTGATTTAACATTGGCCCGCAGGCATCTGTAAGGAATACCTATTATATTCACATGTGATCACATGCTGAGTTGTCATTGGCCTGCAGGCATCTGTACGGACTGCTATTGTTTAGAAGACCCAGGGGGTCCTGACTCCATCTTGTCCACACGGTGCTGTGCTGCTGTGAGTCAGAACAGACCTGATGCTTCATTAAAATAGTTTAAACTGTAATACTCCGTTGTCCTGCAATTTATTAATTTTGTACAAAGTGTGCAAAACAAGACACATATACTGAGTGCAATAGACCAAAATACAGGAGGTATCTTGACAGAGGGCACATTTTCCCTATGTGCATTTTTTTGGGCAGCTAGCTGGCCATCTGAAAGTACTGGCAAGAGGCCAGGTCCATTTTGAGGGCCGGTTGTGGATGAAATGTAAGCCCCCAGGGCAGTTGGTAGGCCTGGGAGAAAGGTCCCTCTCCGGGTTGGAGACCCAGGTTCTAGGTTTGTCATAGGACCCCGATTTGCATATCAAAATGGCCTTGCACCAGCTGGCCCTTGGGAATAGTGTGGCCACACCATCAGCCAGGTATATCATGCCCCACAGTTTTCCGACCGCTACCACCGCAATTCCACTGGACAGGAGGCCTCATAATCTCCACCAGCTCTCAAGTTTTACTGTTCCTATTTCTGTTCAACTTGATTTAATATATGAAGACAATGGCAGCTACACACTCCAAAGCTTTTCCACCAATTCCATCCCGCTTCCTAGAAATTGCCTCAGACTGAACACAATGTCGATGTTATATTCAACCACAAGCTGAGCTTATGACCTCATTGATCTCAAGATCACAAAGTCAGCCTACTTCCAGAATGTCACCCACCTCCACTCCTATCTCCACCCATCTTCCAGTGAAACCTTCAACCATGCCTCTATCACTATCAAACTCAACAGGCTTGCCTCTCTTCCTCCACTCTCAGTAAACTTCACCTCATCCATAACTCTGCTGCCCACATCCTGTTCTATTGGCCTTTGCTTATGGTGCCCACTAACCGACATTGGGTCATAGTCCCCACTAACTGACATTGGCTCATAGTCCCAACTAACCGACATTGGCTCGTGGTCCTCACTAACCGACATTAGCTCATAGTCCCCACTAACCGACATTGGATCATGGTCCCCACTAACCTACATTGGCTCATAGTCCCCACTAACCGACATTGGCTCATAGTCCCCACTAACCTACATTGGCTCATAGTCCCCACTAACATACATTGGCTCATAGTCCCCACTAACCTACATTGGCTCGTGGTCCCCACTAACTGACATTGGCTCATAGTCCCCACTAACAGACATTGGCTCATAGTCCCCACTAACCTACATTGGCTCATAGTCCCCACTAACCTACATTGGCTCATAGTCCCCACTAACCTACATTGGCTCATAGTCCCCACTAACCTACATTGGCTCGTGGTCCCCACTAACTGACATTGGCTCACAGTCCCCACTAACCGACATTGGCTCATAGTCCCCACTAACCGACATTGGCTCATAGTCCTCTCTAACCGACATTGGCTTATAGTCCCCACTAACCGACATTGGCTCATAGTCCCCACGAACCGACATTGGCTCATAGTCCCCACTAACCGACATTGGCTCATACTCCCCACTAACCAACATTGGCTCGTGGTCCCCACTAACCTAAATTGGCTCATAGTCCCCACTAACCGACATTGGCTAATAGTCCCCACTAACCGAAATTGGCTCATAGTCCCCATTAACCTACATTGGCTCGTGGTCCCCACTAACCGACATTGGCTCATAGTCCCCACTAACCGACATTGGCTCGTAGTCCCCAATTACCTACATTGGCTCGTGGTCCCCACTAACCGACATTGGCTCAGGGTCCCCACTAACCTACATTGGCTCATAGTCCCAACTAACCGACATTGGCTTATAGTGCCAACTAACCGACATTTGCTCATGGTCCCCACTCACCGACATTGGCTCATAGTCCCCACTAACCGACATTGGCTCATAGTCCCCAATAACCGACATTGGCTCATGGTCCCCACTAACCAACATTGGCTCATAGTCCCCACTAACCGACATTGGCTCGTGGTCCCCATTATCCGACATTAGCTCATAATCCCCACTAACCGACATTGGCTCATAGTCCCCACTAACCGACATTGGCTCATAGTCCCCACTAACCAACATTGGCTCATAGTCCCCACTAACCGACATTGGCTCATAATCCCCACTAACTGACATTGGCTCATAGTCCCCACTAACCTACATTGGCTCGTGGTCCCCACTAACTGACATTGGCTTGTGGTCCCCACTAACCGACATTAGCTCATGGTCCCCACTAACTGACATTGGCTCATAGTCCCCACTAACCGACATTGGCTCATAGTCCCCACTAACCGACATTGGCTCATAGTCCCCACTAACCTACATTGGCTCGTGGTCCCCACTAACTGACATTGGCTCGTGGTCCCCAGTAACCGACATTGGCTTATAGTCCCCACTAACCGACATTGGCTCTTAGTCCCCAATAACCGACATTGGCTCGTGGTCCCCACTAACCGACATTGGCTCATGGTCCCCACTAACCTACATTGGCTCATAGTCCCCACGAACCGACATTGGCTCATAGTCCCCAATAACCTACATTGGCTCGTGGTCCCCACTAACCGACATTGGCTCATGGTCCCCACTAACCTACATTGGCTCATAGTCCCAACGAACCGACATTGGCTCATAGTGCCCACTAACCGACATTTGCTCATGGTCCCCACTAACCGACATTGGCTCATAGTCCCCACTAACCGACATTGGCTCATAGTCCCCACTAACCGACATTGGCTCGTGGTCCCCATTATCCGACATTAGCTCATAGTCCCCACTAACCGACATTGGCTCATAGTCCCCACTAACCGACATTGGCTCATAGTCCCCACTAACCGACATTGGCTTGTGGTCCCCACTAACCGACAATGGCTCATAGTCCCCAATAACCGACATTGGCTCATAGTCCCCACTAACCGACATTGGCTCATAGTCCCCACTAACCGACATTGGCTCGTGGTCCCCACTAACCGACAATGGCTCATAGTCCCCACAAACCGACATTGGCTCATAGTCCCCACTTACAGACATTGGCTCATAGTCCCCACTAACCGACATTGGCTCATGGTCCCCACTAACTGACATTGGCTCATAGTCCCCACTAACCGACATTGGCTCATAGTCCCCACTAACCTACATTGGCTCATAGTCCCCACTAAACTACATAGGCTCGTGGTCCCCACTAACCGACATTAGCTCATAGTCCCCACTAACCTACATTGGCTCATAGTCCCCACTAACCGACATTGGCTCATAGTCCCCAATAACCTACATTGGCTCATATTCCCCACTAACCTACATTGGCTCATAGTCCCCACTTACCTACATTGGCTCATACTCCCCACTAACCAACATTGGCCCGTGGTCCCCACTAACCTACATTGGCTCATAGTCCCCACTAACCGACATTGGCTCATAGTCCCCACTAACCGAAATTGGCTCAGTGTCCCCACTAACCTACATTGGCTCGTGGTCCCCACTAACCAACATTGGCTCGTGGTCCCCACTAACCTACATTGGCTCATAGTCCCCACTAACCGACATTGGCTCATAGTGCCCACTAACCGACATTTGCTCATGGTCCCCACGAACTGACATTGGCTCATAGTCCCCACTAACCGACATTGGCTCATAGTCCCCACTAACTTACATTGGCTCGTGGTCCCCACTAACTGACATTGGCTCGTGGTCCCCACTAACCAACATTGGCTTTTAGTCCCCACTAACCGACATTGGCTCATAGTCCCCAATAACCGACATTGGCTCGTGGTCCCCACTAACCGACATTGGCTCATGGTCCCCACTAAGCTACATTGGCTCATAGTCCCCACTAACCGACATTGGCTCATAGTGCCCACTAACCGACATTTGCTCATGGTCCCCACTAACCGACATTGGCTCATAGTCCCCACTAACCTACATTGGCTCATAGTCCCCACTAACCGACATTGGCTCATAGTCCCCACTAACCTACATTGGCTCGTGGTCCCCACTAACTGACATTGGCTCGTGGTCCCCACTAACTGACATTGGCTCATAATCCCCACTAACCTACATTGGCTCGTGGTCCCCACTAACTGACATTGGCTCATAGTCCCAACTAACCGACATTGGCTCGTGGTCCTCACTAACCGACATTAGCTCATAGTCCCCACTAACCGACATTGGGTCATGGTCCCCACTAACCTACATTGGCTCATAGTCCCCACTAACCGACATTGGCTCATAGTCCCCACTAACCTACATTGGCTCATAGTCCCCACTAACATACATTGGCTCATAGTCCCCACTAACCTACATTGGCTCGTGGTCCCCACTAACTGACATTGGCTCATAGTCCCCACTAACAGACATTGGCTCATAGTCCCCACTAACCTACATTGGCTCATAGTCCCCACTAACCTACATTGGCTCATAGTCCCCACTAACCTACATTGGCTCATAGTCCCCACTAACCTACATTGGCTCGTGGTCCCCACTAACTGACATTGGCTCACAGTCCCCACTAACCGACATTGGCTCATAGTCCCCACTAACCGACATTGGCTCATAGTCCTCTCTAACCGACATTGGCTTATAGTCCCCACTAACCGACATTGGCTCATAGTCCCCACGAACCGACATTGGCTCATAGTCCCCACTAACCGACATTGGCTCATACTCCCCACTAACCAACATTGGCTCGTGGTCCCCACTAACCTAAATTGGCTCATAGTCCCCACTAACCGACATTGGCTAATAGTCCCCACTAACCGAAATTGGCTCATAGTCCCCATTAACCTACATTGGCTCGTGGTCCCCACTAACCGACATTGGCTCATAGTCCCCACTAACCGACATTGGCTCGTAGTCCCCAATTACCTACATTGGCTCGTGGTCCCCACTAACCGACATTGGCTCATGGTCCCCACTAACCTACATTGGCTCATAGTCCCAACTAACCGACATTGGCTTATAGTGCCCACTAACCGACATTTGCTCATGGTCCCCACTAACCGACATTGGCTCATAGTCCCCACTAACCGACATTGGCTCATAGTCCCCAATAATCGACATTGGCTCATGGTCCCCACTAACCTACATTGGCTCATAGTCCCCACTAACCGACATTGGCTCGTGGTCCCCATTATCCGACATTAGCTCATAGTCCCCACTAACCGACATTGGCTCATAGTCCCCACTAACCGACATTGGCTCATAGTCCCCACTAACCGACATTGGCTCATAGTCCCCACTAACCTACATTGGCTCATAGTCCCCACTAACCTACATTGGCTCATAGTCCCCACTAACCGACATTGGCTCATAGTCCCCACTAACCGACATTGGCTCATAATCCCCACTAACTGACATTGGCTCATAGTCCCCACTAACCTACATTGGCTCGTGGTCCCCACTAACTGACATTGGCTTGTGGTCCCCACTAACCGACATTAGCTCATGGTCCCCACTAACTGACATTGGCTCATAGTCCCCACTAACCGACATTGGCTCATAGTCCCCACTAACCGACATTGGCTCATAGTCCCCACTAGCCTACATTGGCTCGTGGTCCCCACTAACTGACATTGGCTCGTGGTCCCCACTAACCGACATTGGCTTATAGTCCCCACTAACCGACATTGGCTCGTGGTCCCCACTAACCGACATTGGCTCATGGTCCCCACTAACCTACATTGGCTCATAGTCTCCACTAACCGACATTGGCTCGTAGTCCCCAATTACCTACATTGGCTCGTGGTCCCCACTAACCGACATTGGCTCATGGTCCCCACTAACCTACATTGGCTCATAGTCCCAACTAACCGACATTGGCTCATAGTGCCCACTAACCGACATTTGCTCATGGTCCCCACTAACCGACATTGGCTCATAGTCCCCACAAACCGACATTGGCTCATAGTCCCCACTAACCGACATTGGCTCGTGGTCCCCATTATCCGACATTAGCTCATAGTCCCCACTAACCGACATTGGCTCATAGTCCCCACTAACCGACATTGGCTCATAGTCCCCACTAACCGACATTGGCTTGTGGTCCCCACTAACCGACAATGGCTCATAGTCCCCAATAACCGACATTGGCTCATAGTCCCCACTAACCGACATTGGCTCATAGTCCCCACTAACCGACATTGGCTCGTGGTCCCCACTAACCGACAATGGCTCATAGTCCCCACAAACCGACATTGGCTCATAGTCCCCACTTACAGACATTGGCTCATAGTCCCCACTAACCGACATTGGCTCATGGTCCCCACTAACTGACATTGGCTCATAGTCCCCATTAACCGACATTGGCTCATAGTCCCCACTAACCTACATTGGCTCATAGTCCCCACTAAACTACATTGGCTCGTGGTCCCCACTAACCGACATTAGCTCATAGTCCCCACTAACCTACATTGGCTCATAGTCCCCACTAACCGACATTGGCTCATAGTCCCCAATAACCTACATTGGCTCATATTCCCCACTAACCTACATTGGCTCATAGTCCCCACTTACCTACATTGGCTCATACTCCCCACTAACCAACATTGGCCCGTGGTCCCCACTAACCTACATTGGCTCATAGTCCCCACTAACCGACATTGGCTCATAGTCCCCACTAACCGAAATTGGCTCAGTGTCCCCACTAACCTACATTGGCTCGTGGTCCCCACTAACTGACATTGGCTCGTGGTCCCCACTAACCGACATTGGCTCATAGTCCCCAATAACCTACATTGGCTCGTGGTCCCCACTAACCAACATTGGCTCGTGGTCCCCACTAACCTACATTGGCTCATAGTCCCCACTAACCGACATTGGCTCATAGTGCCCACTAACCGACATTTGCTCATGGTCCCCACTAACTGACATTGGCTCATAGTCCCCACTAACCGACATTGGCTCATAGTCCCCACTAACCAACATTGGCTCATAGTCCCCACTAACCTACATTGGCTCGTGGTCCCCACTAACTGACATTGGCTCATGGTCCCCACTAACCAACATTGGCTTTTAGTCCCCACTAACCGACATTGGCTCATAGTCCCCAATAACCGACATTGGCTCGTGGTCCCCACTAACCGACATTGGCTCATGGTCCCCACTAAGCTACATTGGCTCATAGTCCCCACTAACCGACATTGGCTCAAAGTGCCCACTAACCGACATTTGCTCATGGTCCCCACTAACCCACTTTGGCTCATAGTCCCCACTAACCGACATTGGCTCATGGTCCCCAATAACCGACATTGGCTCATAGTCCCCACTAACCTACATTGGCTCATAGTCCCCACTAACCGACATTGGCTCATAGTCCCCACTAACCTACATTGGCTCATAGTCGCCACGAACCTACATTGGCTCGTGGTCCCCACTAACTGACATTGGCTCGTGGTCCCCACTAACTGACATTGGCTCATAATCCCCACTAACCTACATTGGCTCATAGTCCCCACTAACCGACATTGGCTCATGGTCCCCACTAAGCTACATTGGCTTGTGGTCCCCACTAGCCTACATTGGCTCATAGTCCCCACTAACCGACATTGGCTCATGGTCCCCACTAACCTACATTGGCTCATAGTCCCCACTAACAGACATTGGCTCGTGGTCCCCATTATCCGACATTAGCTAATAGTCCCCACTAACCGACATTGGCTCATAGTCCCCACTAACCGACATTGGCTCATAGTCCCCACTAACCGACATTGGCTCATAGTCCCCATTAACCGACATTGGCTTATAGTCCCCACTAACCGACATTGGCTCATAGTCCCCACTAACCGACATTGGCTCATAGTCCACACGAACCGACATTGGCTCATACTCCCAACTAACCGACATTAACTCATAGTCCCCACTAACCGACATTGGCTCATAGTCCCCACTAACCGACAATGGCTCATAGTCCCCAATAACCGACATTGGCTCATAGTCCCCACGAACCGACATTGGCTCATAGTCCCCACTAACCGACATTGGCTCGTGGTCCACACAAACCGACAATGGCTCATAGTCCCCACTAACCGACATTGGCTCATAGTCCCCACTAACAGACATTGGCTCATAGTCCCCACTAACCGACATTGGCTCATGGTCCCCACTAACCGACATTGGCTCATAGTCCCCACTAACCGACATTGGCTCATAGTCCCCACTAACCTACATTGGCTCATAGTCCCCACTAACCTACATTGGCTCGTGGTCCCCACTAACCGGCATTAGCTCATAGTCCCCACTAAGCGACATTGGCTCATAGTCCCCACTAATCGACATTGGCTCGTGGTCCCCACTAACCGACATTAGCTCATAGTCCCCACTAACGTACATTGGCTCATAGTCCCCACTAACCTACATTGGCTCGTGGTCCCCACGAACCGACATTGGCTCATAGTCCCCACTATCCTACATTGGCTCATAGTCCTCACTAACCTACATTGGCTCATAGTCCCCACTAACCGACATTGGCTCATTATCCCCACTAATCTACATTGGCTCGTGGTCCCCACTAACCGACATTGGCTCATAGTCCCCACTAACCGACATTGGCTCATAGTCCCCACTAACCTACATTGGCTCATAGTCCCCACTAACCTACATTGGCTCATAGTCCCCACTAACCTACATTGGCTCATAGTCCCCACTAACCGACATTGGCTCATAGTCCCCAATAACCTACATTGGCTCATATTCCCCACTAACCTACATTGGCGCATAGTCCCCACTAACCTACATTGGCTCATAGTCCCCAATAACCTACATTGGCTCATAGTCCCCACTAACCTACATTGGCTCATAGTCCCCACTAACCTACATTGGCTCATTGTCCACACTAACCGACATTGGCTCATAGTCCCCACTCACCTTCATTGGCTCATGGTCCCCACTAACCGACATTGGCTCATAGTCCCCACTAACCGACATTGGCTCATAGTCCCCACTAACCGACATTAGCTCATAGTCCTCACTAACCGACATTGGCTTGTGGTCCCCACTAACCGACATTAGCTCATATTCCCCACTAACCTACATTGGCTCATATTCCCCACTAACCGACATTGGCTCATATTCCCCACTAACCGACATTGGCTCATAGTCCCCACTAACCGACATTGGCTCGTGGTCCCCACTAACCTACATTGGCTCATAGTCCCCACTAACCGACATTGGCTCATAATCCCCACTAACCGACATTGGCTCATAGTCCCCACTAACCTACATTGGCTCATAATCCCCACTAACCGACATTGGCTCATAGTCCCCACTAACCGACATTGGCTCATAGTCCCCACTAACCGACATTGGTTCATGGTCCCCACTAACCGACATTGGCTCGTAGTCCCCACTAACTGACATTGGCTCGTGGTCCCCACTAACCGACATTGGCTCATAGTCCCCAATAACCTACGTTGGCTCATGGTCCCCACTAACCGACATTGGCTCATAATCCCCACTAACCGACATAGGATGATAGTCCCCATTAACCGACATTGGCTGATAATCCCCACTAACCGACATTGGATCATAGTCCCCACTAACTGACATTGGCTCATTGTGCCCACTAACCGACATTGGATCATAGTCCCCACTAACCGACATTGGCTCGTGGTCCCCACTAACCGACATTGGCTCATGGTCCCCACTAACCGACATTGGCTCGTGGTCCCCACTAACCGACATTGGCTCATAGTCCCCACTAACCGACATTGGCTCGTGGTCCCCACTAACCGACATTGGCTCATAGTCTCCACTAACCTACATAGGCTCATAGTCCCCACTAACCTACATTGGCTCATAGTCCCCACTAACCGACATTGGCTCATAGTCCCCACTAACTGACATTGGCTCGTGGTCCCCACTAACCGACATTGGCTCATAGTCCCCACTAACCGACATTGGCTCATAGTCCCCACTAACCGACATTGGCTCATGGTCCCCACTAACCTACATTGGCTCATAGTCCCCACTAACCGACATTGGCTCGTGGTCCCCATTATCCGACATTAGCTAATAGTCCCCACTAACCGACAATGGCTCATAGTCCCCACTAACCGACATTGGCTCATAGTCCCCACTAACCGACATTGGCTCATAGTCCCCATTAACCGACATTGGCTCATAGTCCCCACTAACCGACATTGGCTCATAGTCCCCACTAACCGACATTGGCTCATAGTCCCCATTAACCGACATTGGCTTATAGTCCCCACTAACCGACATTGGCTCATAGTCCCCACTAACCGACATTGGCTCATAGTCCCCACTAACCGACATTGGCTCATACTCCCAACTAACCGACATTAACTCATAGTCCCCACTAACCGACATTGGCTCATAGTCCCCACGAACCGACAATGGCTCATAGTCCCCAATAACCGACATTGGCTCATAGTCCCCACTAACCGACATTGGCTCATAGTCCCCACTAACCGACATTGGCTCGTGGTCCCCACAAACCGACCATGGCTCATAGTCCCCACTAACCGACATTGGCTCATAGTCCCCACTAACAGACATTGGCTCATAGTCCCCACTAACCGACATTGGCTCATGGTCCCCACTAAACAACATTGGCTCATAGTCCCCACTAACCGACATTGGCTCATAGTCCCCACTCACCTACATTGGCTCATAGTCCCCACTAACCTACATTGGCTCGTGGTCCCCACTAACCGGCATTAGCTCTTAGTCCCCACTAAGCGACATTGGCTCATAGTCCCCATTAATCGACATTGGCTCGTGGTCCCCACTAACCGACATTAGCTCATAGTCCCCACTAACGTACATTGGCTCATTGTCCCCACTAACCTACATTGGCTCGTGGTCCCCACGAACCGACATTGGCTCATAGTCCCCACTATCCTACATTGGCTCATAGTCCTCACTAACCTACATTGGCTCATAGTCCCCACTAACCGACATTGGCTCATAGTCCCCACTAATCTACATTGGCCCGTGGTCCCCACTAACCGACATTGGCTCATAGTCCCCACTAACCGACATTGGCTCATAGTCCCCACTAACCTGCATTGGCTCATAGTCCCCACTAACCGACATTGGCTCATCGTCCCCAATAACCTACATTGGCTCATGTTCCCCACAAACCTACATTGGCGCATAGTCCCCACTAACCGACATTGGCTCATAGT
This sequence comes from Somniosus microcephalus, assembly GCF_052327205.1. Classification (NCBI taxonomy): domain Eukaryota; kingdom Metazoa; phylum Chordata; class Chondrichthyes; order Squaliformes; family Somniosidae; genus Somniosus; species Somniosus microcephalus. The sequence goes on from NC_141001.1 coordinate 85,654,546, forward strand.
CCCCACTTACCTACATTGGCTCATAGTCCCCACTAACCTACATTGGCTCATTGTCCACACTCACCGACATTGGCTCATAGTCCCCACTCACCTACATTGGCTCATGGTCCCCACAAACCGCCATTGGCTCATAGTCCCCACTAACCGACATTGGCTCATAGTCCCCACTAACCGACATTAGCTCATAGTCCACACTAACCGACATTGGCTCGTGGTCCCCACTAACCGACATTAGCTCGTATTCCCCACTAACCTACATTGGCTCATATTCCCCACTAACCGACATTGGCTCATAGTCCCCACTAACCGACATTGGCTCATAGTCCCCACTAACCGACATTGGCTCATGGTCCCCACTAACCTACATTGGCTCATAGTCCCCACTAACCGACATTGGCTCATAATCCCCACTAACCGACATTGGCTCATAGTCCCCACTAACCGACATTGGCTCATAGTCCCCACTAACCGACATTGGCTCATAGTCCCCACTAACCGACATTGGTTCATGGTCCCCACTAACCGACATTGGCTCATAGTCCCCACTAACTGACATTGGATCGTGGTCCCCACTAACCGACATTGGCTCATAGTCCCCAATAACTTACGTTGGCTCATGGTCCCCACTAACCGACATTGGCTCATAATCCCCACTAACCGACATGGGATGATAGTCCCCATTAACCGACATTGGCTGATAATCCCCACTAACCGACATTGGATCATAGTCCCCACTAACTGACATTGGCTCATTGTCCCCACTAACCGACATTGGATCATAGTCCCCACTAACTGACATTGACTCATAGTCCCCACTAACCGACATTGGATCATAGTCCCCACTAACTGACATTGGCTCATAGTCCCCACTAACCGACATTGGCTCGTGGTCCCCACTAACCGGCATTGGCTCATGGTCCCCACTAACCTACATTGGCTCATAGTCCCCACTAACCGACATTGTCTCATGGTCCCCACTAACCTACATTGGCTCATAGTCTCCACTAACCGACATTGGCTCATAGTCCCCACTAACCGACATTGGCTCATAGTCCCCACTAACCTACATTGGCTCATAGTCCCCACTAACCGACATTGGCTTATAGTCCCCACTAACCGACATTGGCTCATGGTCCCCACTAACCGACATTGGCTCGTGGTTCCCACTAACCGACATTGGCTCGTGGTCCCCACTAACCGACATTGGCTCGTGGTCCCCACTAACCGACGTTGGCTCGTGGTCCCCACTAACCGACATTGGCTCGTAGTCCCCACTAACCGACATTGGCTCGTAGTCCCCACTAACCGACATTGGCTCATAGTCCCCACTAACCTACATTGGCTCATAGTCCCCACTAACCGACATTGGCTCATAGTCCCCACTAACCGACATTGGCTCATACTCCCAACTAACCGACATTAACTCATAGTCCCCACTAACCGACATTGGCTCATAGTCCCCACGAACCGACAATGGCTCATAGTCCCCAATAACCGACATTGGCTCATAGTCCCCACTAACCGACATTGGCTCATAGTCCCCACTAACCGACATTGGCTCGTGGTCCCCACAAACCGACAATGGCTCATAGTCCCCACTAACCGACATTGGCTCATAGTCCCCACTAACAGACATTGGCTCATAGTCCCCACTAACCGACATTGGCTCATGGTCCCCACTAACCGACATTGGCTCATAGTCCCCACTAACCGACATTGGCTCATAGTCCCCACTCACCTACATTGGCTCATAGTCCCCACTAACCTACATTGGCTCGTGGTCCCCACTAACCGGCATTAGCTCATAGTCCCCACTAAGCGACATTGGCTCATAGTCCCCACTAATCGACATTGGCTCGTGGTCCCCACTAACCGACATTAGCTCATAGTCCCCACTAACTTACATTGGCTCATAGTCCCCACTAACCTACATTGGCTCGTGGTCCCCACGAACCGACATTGGCTCATAGTCCCCACTAACCGACATTGGCTCATGGTCCCCACTAACCTACATTGGCTCATAGTCCCCACTAACCGACATTGGCTCATAATCCCCACTAACCGACATTGGCTCATAGTCCCCACTAACCTACATTGGCTCATAGTCCCCACTAACCGACATTGGCTCATAGTCCCCACTAACCGACATTGGCTCATAGTCCCCACTAACCGACATTGGTTCATGGTCCCCACTAACCGACATTGGCTCATAGTCCCCACTAACTGACATTGGCTCGTGGTCCCCACTAACCGACATTGGCTCATAGTCCCCAATAACCTACGTTGGCCCATGGTCCCCACTAACCGACATTGGCTCATAATCCCCACTAACCGACATTGGCTCATAGTCCCCAATAACCTACATTGGTTCATGGTCCCCACTAACCGACATTGGCTCATAATCCCCATTAACCGACATTGGCTGATAATCCCCACTAACCGACATTGGATCATAGTCCCCACTAACTGACATTGGCTCATTGTCCCCACTAACCGACATTGGATCATAGTCCCCACTAACTGACATTGACTCATAGTCCCCACTAACCGACATTGGATCATAGTCCCCACTAACTGACATTGGCTCATAGTCCCCACTAACCGACATTGGCTCGTGGTCCCCACTAACCGGCATTGGCTCATGGTCCCCACTAACCGACATTGGCTCGTGGTCCCCACTAACCGACATTGGCTCGTAGTCCCCACTAACCGACATTGGCTCGTGGTCCCCACTAACCGACATTGGCTCGTGGTCCCCACTAACCTACATAGGCTCATAGTCCCCACTAACCTACATTGGCTCATAGTCCCCACTAACCGACATTGTCTCATGGTCCCCACTAACCTACATTGGCTCATAGTCTCCACTAACCGACATTGGCTCATAGTCCCCACTAACCGACATTGGCTCATAGTCCCCACTAACCTACATTGGCTCATAGTCCCCACTAACCGACATTAGCTCATAGTCCCCACTAACGTACATTGGCTCATCGTCCCCACTAACCTACATTGGCTCGTGGTCCCCACGAACCGACATTGGCTCATAGTCCCCACTAACCGACATTGGCTCATGGTCCCCACTAACCTACGTTGGCTCATAGTCCCCACTAACCGACATTGGCTCATAATCCCCACTAACCGACATTGGCTCATAGTCCCCACTAACCGACATTGGCTCATAGTCCCCACTAACCGACATTGGCTCATAGTCCCCACTAACCGACATTGGTTCATGGTCCCCACTAACCGACATTGGCTCATAGTCCCCACTAACTGACATTGGCTCGTGGTCCCCACTAACCGACATTGGCTCATAGTCCCCAATAACCTACGTTGGCTCATGGTCCCCACTAACCGACATTGGCTCATAATCCCCACTAACCGACATAGGATGATAGTCCCCATTAACCGACATTGGCTGATAATCCCCACTAACCGACATTGGGTCATAGTCCCCACTAACTGACATTGGCTCATTGTCCCCACTAACCGACATTGGATCATAGTCCCCACTAACTGACATTGACTCATAGTCCCCACTAACCGACATTGGATCATAGTCCCCACTAACTGACATTGGCTCATAGTCCCCACTAACCGACATTGGCTCGTGGTCCCCACTAACCGGCATTGGCTCATGGTCCCCACTAACCGACATTGGCTCGTGGTCCCCACTAACCGACATTGGCTCGTAGTCCCCACTAACCGACATTGGCTCGTGGTCCCCACTAACCTACATAGGCTCATAGTCCCCACTAACCTACATTGGCTCATAGTCCCCACTAACCGACATTGTCTCATGGTCCCCACTAACCTACATTGGCTCATAGTCTCCACTAACCGACATTGGCTCATAGTCCCCACTAACCGACATTGGCTCATAGTCCCCACTAACCTACATTGGCTCATAGTCCCCACTAACCGACATTGGCTTATAGTCCCCACTAACCGACATTGGCTCATGGTCCCCACTAACCGACATTGGCTCATGGTCCCCACTAACCGACATTGGCTCGTGGTTCCCACTAACCGACATTGGCTCGTGGTCCCCACTAACCGACATTGGCTCGTGGTCCCCACTAACCGACGTTGGCTCGTGGTCCCCACTAACCGACATTGGCTCGTAGTCCCCACTAACCGACATTGGCTCATAGTCCCCATTTCCCGACATTGGCTCGTGGTCCCCACTAACCGACATTGGCTCGTGGTCCCCACTAACCGACATTGGCTCATAGTCCCCACTAACCGACATTGGCTCATAGTCCCCACTAACCGACATTGGCTCGTGGTCCCCCAGTGCCTTACATTTTTAAATTCTTCTTGTGTTTAAATCCATTTGTCGTCTTTTTTTAAGGTTTGTTTATGGGATCTGGGCATCACTGGCAAAGTCAAGATTTATTGTCCATCCCTAGTTGCCTTTTGAACCACTGCAGTCTGTGTGGTGATGGTACTCCCACAGTGCTGTTAAGTAGGGAGTTTTAATTCTTATTATTCTGCAGTTAGTTGCAACTGAGTGACTTGCTCGGCCATTTCAGAGGGCAGTTAAGAGTCAACCACATTGCTGTGGGTCTGGAGTCACAGATAGGCTAAACCATGTATGGATGGCAGATTTCCTTCCCTAAAGGACATTAGTGAACCAGCTGGGTTTTTACAACAATCCGATGGTTTCATGGTCACCATTGCTGATACTAGCTTTTTATTCCAGATTTATTTAATTAACTGAATTTAAATTCCTCAGCTGCTATGCTGGGATTTGAACTCACGTCTCTGGATCATTAGTCCAGGCCTCATGGATTACTAGTCCAGTGACATTACCACTACGCTGCCATTCCCCTCTCTATTTGCAATCTCTTCCAGCCCTACATCCCTCCCAAACTCTCTGTTCCTCTGACTCCCCACTTCCTTCACCGCACTATACTTTCAGCTGCCAAGGCCCCAAGCTCTGGAATTCTTTTCCTAAATCCCTCGGCCTCTCTACCTCCCTCTTCTCCTTTAAGATCCTTCCTAAAACTCACCTCTTTGATCACCTTTGCTAATATATTCTTCCTTTTGGTGTTAATTTTTTGGTTATGCCTCTGTGACATACTTTGGGACATTTTTCTACATTCAACATATAAATACAAGTATCTGCTGTTGGTGTTGTTTTAAATTTTTAAAATAGCAGAAAATGACTGCATCCCAAACAAGTACTCTCGGCCAATGTTTCTCAAACTGGGGTCCGCGCACCACTAAGGGTCTGCAGAGACTTTCCAAGGGATCCACGACAGGAGGCAGCTGGAGGTAACTTCAAGCCTGCTCCTCTTTATAAAATGGAAACTGATTCAGTTCCTGCGAATGATTCTCAATGGCTGGGCCTGCCTCCTCACACAGGCCCAAAGCTCTCACTCACTTTACATTGAGCACTCCCTGCCGGTCGAGCCAATTCCTCTCCCTGGCGCCTCGACCTTGTTCCATCCTCCCGACACGTGATCCAAGCACCTGCAGGACCCTTCAAACACAGGCCTGAACATGTTCACGCAAACACGTACAATGTCACAGTGCAGCTGTTACAGTACATGCCAGTGGGACGGTATGGCTGTGAGTCATGCTTCCAGCAGCATCCCAGCATGTGCATGGGTGCTCATGCCCTCACTCACCTTGGTCAGCCTGCTGAAGCCTTTAAAAATTGTCCAGCCCTACGTGGCTAATAGTGGCCATTTGTTGCTGCGGAACAACCAGAATTAGTGTAAGAAGCAGGCACACCCACCTCACTGATATCTGTAAGTAAATACCTGGGGGTAAAAATTGGGTGGCTCCCCCGTGGCCAATTTTCCCAGGTAGTGCCCTGAGAGGGAGGAGGGGCGCTACTGGAAGCCACCAGGGATCGGGAGTGCCGGCAAATGAGCCCGGCACTCAAGAGGAGTTCCGGGCTCATGGAGAGCGGCCGGCAGCCCGCGGGGGGGGCTTCACGGTGGCCGGGGACAGCAACGGGCGCAGGTGCTGCCAGGCAGCCGCAACAAAAATGGCCGCCCGCCACCTCCCCTTTAATTAGCGCCGCCCAGGCTGCAGGTAGGCCCCCCTGACCCCGGCAGACATAGCGTCCGGCGGTAAGTCGAGGGGCACCACCCAGTATTACAGCCGGGGCACTAGTGGGGCGCTGTGCACGGCAATAACATCATCGCCAGCGGCACAGCACCGCGCAGCGCCAACGGTTAGCGCCACCGCTAGCCTCCCGCTGAATTTTGCAGTTAGCGGCGCTGCGCCCAGGCGCTAGTTGATTTGTGCCCTGTTAGCGCCCTCTTAGGGCACTAACGGGAGGCACAAATCAACTGAATTTAACCCCCCTGTTTTCTTAAAAGCATTATTAACACACTCTTTACATGCAGCACTTTCATATTATGAGTATTATTTAATATTATGATTAAATCAGGGTCCGTGATTACTAATCAATCTGAAAAGGGGTCCTTCAACCAATAAAGTTTGAGAACCACTGCCCTTGGCAACAACAGTGAGATAGTGACAAGCAGAATCCCACTTACAACAAATTGCACCCATTTTTGAAGGAAAAGCCTTGAAAATCTTTGAACATGAGAACATAAGAAATAGGAGTAGGAGCAGGGGTAGGCCAATTGGCCCCTCGAGCCCGCTCCGCCATTCTATAAGATCATGGCTGATCCAACCTTGTCCTCAACACCAGTTGAAATGCAGTGGCGGACATTTAAGGAGATATTTCATAATTCTCAACAAAAATATATTCCAGTGAGAAAGAAAGATTTTAAGAGAAGGGAGCACCATCTGTGGCTAACTAAGGAAGTAAAGGATGGTATCAAATTGAAAACGAAGGGATACAATGTTGCCAAGATTGTTGGGAGACCAGAGGATTGGGGAAATTTTTAAAAACCAGCAAAGGATGACTAAAAAAATAATAAAGAGAGAAAAGATGAATTATGAGAGTAAGCTGGCAAAAAACATTAAAACAGATAGTAAGATCTTCTACAAGTATATAACAAGGAAGAGGGTAGCTGAAGCAAATGTTGGTCCCTTAGAGGATGAGACTGGGGAATTAATAATGGGGAATGGGGAAATGGCAGAGTCTCTGAACAAATATTTTGTATCTCTCTTCATGGTAGAAGACACTAACAATATCCCAATAATGGATAACCAAGGGGCCACAGGGAGGGGGGAGCTAAAGACAATCACTATCACTAAGAAAATAGTACTTGGTAAAATAATGGGACTAAAAGATGACAAGTCCCCTGGACCAGATGGCCTACATCCCAGGATCTTAAAATAAGTGGCTGCAGGCAGAGATAGTGGATGCATTGGTTGCAATATACAAAAATTCCCTGGACTCTGGAGAGGTCCCAGCAGATTGGAAAACTGCTATTTAAGAAAGGGGGGAGACAGAAAGCAGGAAACTATAGACCAGTTAGCCTAACATCTGTCATTGGGAAAATGCTGGAGTCCTTCTTTAAGGAAGCAATAGCAGGGCATTTGGAAAAGCATAATGCAGTCAAGCAGAGTCAGTATGGTTTTATGAAAGGGAAATAATGTTTAACAAATTTGCTGGAGTTCTTTGAGGAGGTAATGAGCAGGGTGGACAAAGGTGAACCAGTGGATGTGGTGTATTTGGATTTCCAGAAGGCATTCGATAAGGTGCCACATAAAAGGTTACTGCATATTGACGTATGAGGAAAGATTGGGTCGATTGGGCTTATACTTGTTAGATCCGTGTGTTAATGGAGACACAGAGTGCAGGAGTTGATTTAACAAGTGTTTACTGAACAAAGTCTGGAGGTGAACTAACTACACAAGACGCTACACAGGCTTATATACCCGAGTGGTCACTACTGGTACTACAGTATACAGGGGCTTCAAAAACATAGTTCCTCTTAAAGGTACATACACTACAATTCCTCCCCTTTTAGATAAATAGTACATAACATTTTAAGTAATCATTAAATAACATTTTTACAAGAACAATAATATACACATTTGCTGAAGTTAATCAATTACAAATTCAGTCTCTCTGGAGGCTTCCTGACTCGGTCCGGATAACGCCTCGGTGGTGTAGTAGGTTCTTTTGGCAAGGTCGATTCGGCTTCAATGCCAGTGTCGGGTTCATCTGGTTCCAGTATCACCGGGTCGGAGGTAGATACTATGGGTATCTTTGCTTCATCACTAGGCGTATAGAGTTGTGGTGTAGGTTGTCCTTTTTCGGATGACTCTATGATCTGGTCAGCATGGCGCCTTATTATGCTTTCTCCAATGTCCACGGTATACATCAGCGGTCCTAGTCGTGTGCAAATAGTTCCAGGCTGCCATTTCTCGGTACGGTAGTCCCGGGCCAAAACTGGTTGACCTATCTGGAAGGTTCTAGTTGGCCTTTCATTCATGCTTTGAAATTGCCGGTTCTCTACGTCCCTTCTGACGTTTGGCTTGACCAAATCCAGCCGGCATCTTAGGCTTCTGTTGAAAAACATCATGGCGGGGGTTTGATTTATAACCACATGTGTTGCATTCCTGTACGCAAACAAGAAGTTATCTACCTTATGTTGTAGATTTATGTCTTCATTACCCATGGCCTTTATGGCCTTCTTGAAGGTCTGGACAAACCTTTCAGCCAATCCATTGGTGGCGGGATGGTATGGGGCGGACGTGTAGTGCTTAACCCCATTGTTTTTTAAGAACTTCCTGAATTCTTCGGATACAAATTGCGGTCCATTATCAGACAAATCTGTTCAGGCAGCCCATTCCTGGCGAATATGGTCCTTAATACTGTGATGGTTTTTTCCATGGTGGTGGAGGACATCTTTATTACCTCCGGCCACTTGGAGTGTGCATCCACCGCGATTAAGAACATTGAGTCCATAAATGGACCAGCAAAGTCGATATGTACCCTTTGCCATGGAGATGAGGGCCACTCCCATGGATGTAGAGGGGCTTGTGGTGGGGCGTTTTGGACCTTCTGGCATCCTAGTCAGCTCTTGGTCATTTCTTCGATGTCTCCATCGATACCTGGCCACCACACAAACGCTCTGGCTAAGTTCTTCATTTTCACTCCACCCAGATGCCCCTCATGAAGCTCCTTTAGCACTCTATCCTTGAGTTTGGGTGGAATCACCACTCTGGATCCACACATCAAGGTTCCTCGGCATACTGACAGCTGTTCTCTTCTTTGCGAGAATGCTGGCAACAGTGGTTCGCCATGTGCTGGCCATCCCTTCACCGTTAAATCGTAGACTCGTGAGAGAGTCGGGTCATTTCGCGTTTCCTTTTCAATGGTAGAATTTGTCACCGGTAGACATTCCACTATGGTCGAGTGGAACATCTCCACTGGGTCCACTGTAGGCGCCTCTTCCACCGTTGGCAACGGTGGGCGCGATAACCCGTCAGCATTCCCATGCTGTTTTGTTCCTTTGTATTCTATGTCATATTGGTGTGCCCCTAGGAAAAGGGACCACCTCTGTAGCCTTTGCGCTGTCATAATGGGAACGCCCTTTTTAGGGTTTAATATGGAGACGAGGGGTTGATGGTCAGTCAACAAGGTAAATTTTTGTCCGTGTAGGTAATGGTTGAATTTCTTCACCCCCCACACCAGGCTGAGTGCCTCCCTGTCGATCTGGGCATAGTTACGCTCAGCTGAGTTCAATGAGCGTGACGCAAAAGCTATCGGCCACTCCGAGCCATCAGGGAATCTATGCGATAATACCGCTCCCACGCCGTAAGGGGATGCATCGCACGCCAGTCTGATTGGCAGTGATGGGTTGTAATGAGACAACACTTCCCTGGACGTGATCAAGCCTTTGCATTTATGGAAGGCACGTTTACAGTCTTCGCTCCATTTCCAAACTACTCCCGTTTGTAGCAGTGCGTTAAGAGGCTGCAGAACCGTTGACAAGTTTGGTAAAAATTTATGATAGTAATTTATTAATCCCAGGAACGACCTTAATTGTGAGACATTTTCAGGCGCTGGGGCCTTTACGACTGCTTCAATTTTTTCAGGTAACTTATGCAACCCTTCTTCGTTAATGACATGGCCACAATATGATATTTGTTTCTGGAAAAATTCGCACTTGGGGCGATTTGCTCGTAGGCCCCGTTCTCTCAGCCTTGTGAGCACCTGCTCCAAGTTGGCAAGGTGCTCGTTGTCGTTTTCTCCTGTTACAGGGATGTCGTCTAGGTAGCATTGAGTCCCCGGAATCCCTTGCAGGACTTGCTCCATAGCTCTTTGCCAGATAGCCGGAGCTGATGCCACTCCGAAAACCAGTCGATTGTACTGGTACAGGCCTTTGTGTGTGTTTATCGTGAGATACTTTTTAGAGGCCTCCTCAACCTTCATCTGTAGATATGCCTGTGCTAAGTCAATTTTGGTGAAACGTTTCCCTCCAGACAGTGAGGCGAAAATATCTTCTATCCTCGGAAGAGGATACTGTTCCGTGTGAAGAACCGGGTTTACAGTCACCTTGAAGTCCCCACAGATGCGAACTTTTCTCTGTTCTTCAGATTTATCATTATTCAACGTTTTCTTCATGACCGGGACGATGGGTGTTGCCCACTCGCTCCAATCTACCTTGGATAACATGCCTGCTTTTTCCAAATTCTCCAGCTCTGCCTCGATGGCTGGACGAATTGCGTATGGCACCGGCCTTGCCTTAAAAAACTTGGGAATTGCCGCATCTTCCACTTTTATTGAGGCGGTGGCACCTTTCAGGGTTCCTAGTTCCTGTTGAAACACTTCTTTGGCGTTAGCCAAGATTTCTTTTAATCGTCCAGGTATGACGTCATCATCGTTTTTTTTCTTACTGGTCACCGTCAGTGTCTGAATGGAGTGCCAGTCTAAACGTATCTTTCTGATCCATTCACATCCCAACAACGGTGGAGCACCATCTTGCAGAACCTATAAATACAACTTCTGTATTTCCTTGCCGTTGTATACAACAGGCACCCTTATTTTCCCTCTGGGGTATACTTTCTGCCCCGTATATGTCTTCAAGATAATGGATGTGTCTTTCAAAGGTGTATGCGGAAATAGCCGCTCGTAATCCCGTCGACTCATGACGGTCAGAGCTGATCCTGTATCTAGCTCCATTTTGACTGGGGACCCCGCTATCGTGAGGGTAACCCAAATGGTCTGGTAATCTTCTTTGGCAATTACATTATGTAATTTGAGACAGCTTAGTCTCTTGTTCCCGGAGTCGCTATCGCTCTTCTGGTCTTCGGAGCTACTGTCCGTCATCATTTGTACCTGTCTGTACTTTTCCTTATTGACCTTTTTACTGTCAGCGGATTTCTTTACAGATCTGCATACACGTGCAATGTGTCCCATCTTTCCACATTGCCTGCATGCTTTGTCCTTGAACCAGCAGTCCTTCTGGTCATGGGTGGATCTGCTGCAGCGATAACATCTCTCGAAACCCCGTGTCATTTCATGGGTGCCGAAGTCCTGTGGCTTTTGCTGTATCTCTGCAGCTCCTCTTGCTGCTGCTTCGTATGATACAGCCACACTGAATGCCTTGTCCAGTGTCAAATCTTTCTCAGAAAGTAGTCTTTTCTGTGTTCCTTCGCTTAGGAGACCGCAGACGAATTTGTCTCGTAGAGAATCTGCCAGTCCTGCCCCGTATTGGCAGTGCTTTGACAGCTTTCGTAATTCGGTGAGGTAATCAGCGTTACTTTCATTCTTGTGCTGATTCCTCCTGAAGAATTTGAATCGTTCCGCTATCAGCAGCGGTGTTGGGTTTAAGTGCTCCTGCAAAGTATCAACAATCTCCTTAAAATTCTTGTCCATCGGTTTGGCTGGAGTGATCAAGTTTCGTAACAGCCCGTATGTCCTTGTGCCCATCAGATTTAGAAGTACCGATGCCTTTTTATCATCCGCTACTTCATTCGCCTTGCAATATACCTCCACTCTTTCCACATATGTGGTCCAATCTTCTATATCACTGTCGAAAGCAGTAATATTGCCAGTCTTCGGCATCTTGAAAATCTAAAATGGTGCTTCCCGCGCTTTTCTTTCTTCCCCGCCGAGTTAAGATGGTGCCTCCCGCGCTTTCCCGCCGCTGCCGCGGCTGCCAACGCTGTTCTCCGCGGTTCCCGTTGCGACCTGCAGCTTTTCGCGGTATTTCTATTTTTTATTTTTTTTAAATATATCGCTTCAATAGTTTCTCCGTTACTTGGAGAACCGTTCCCGTCGTGGAGCGGACCCTCTGGGACTTTCCCCTCCCTCTGCTCGGTCCGAACGCCGACCTGCTTTGCAGCACCAGCCGCGCCCTGAGTGCTCCACCCTCTCTCTCTCTTTGCTTCTGCTTCCTGACTCGCTGCCTGGCCCCGTTGCAGAGGCACCCGATCGAGTTCTAGCCCGCCGCAGCCCAGGAAGGATCAGTGCACTACCTGCCACCAGCCCGTTTAGCTGGTGAAACCACAGTTTTTTTTTCTTGCTTCTGGCTTCGACCTTCATCTGAGGAATCGATCCCCTTGAGGTGCTGCTGAATTGCAGGTAAGTTCGTTTCTAACTCGTCGCCACTGTTAGATCCGTGTGTTAATGGAGACACGGAATGCAGGAGTTGATTTAACAAGTGTTTACTGAACAAAGTCTGGAGGCGAACTAACTACACAAGATGCTACACAGGCTTATATACCCAAGTGGTCACTACTGGTACTACAGTATACAGGGGCTTCAAAAACATAGTTCCTCTTAAAGGTACATACACTACAATACTCGCTGGAGTTTAGAAGAATGAGAGGGGATCTCATTGAAACTTATAAAATTCTAACAGGACTGGACAGACTGGATGCAGGAAGGATGTTCTCGATGGCTGGGGAGTCCAGAACCAGGGGTCACAGTCTAAGGTAAGCCATTTAGGACAGAGATGAGGAGGAATTTCTTCACCCAGAGAGTGGTGAACCTGTGGAATTCTCTACCACAGAAGGCAGTGGAGGCCAATTCATTAAATATATTCACGAAAGAGTTGGATATATTTCTTAAGGCTAAAGGGATCAAGGGATATGGGGAGAAGGCAGGGACAGGGTACTGAATTTGGATGATCAGCCATGATCTCATTGAATGGTGGAGCAGGCTCGAGGGGCTGAATGGCCTACTCCTGCTCCTATCTTTTATGTTTCTATGTTTCTATAAGATAAGAGCTCGCGGAATTGGGCGTGATATATTAGCATGGATAGAGAATTGGCTAACTAACAGAAAGCAGAGAGTCGGGATAAATGGGTCATTTTCCGGTTGGCAAACAGTAACTAGTGGGGTGCCACAGGGATCGGTGCTGGGGCCTCAACTATTTACAATCTCCATTAATGACTTGGATGAAGGGTCCGAGTGTAATGTAGCCAAGTTTGCGGATGATACAAAGATGGGTGGGAAAGCAAGTTGTGCAGAGGACGCAAAGAACCTGCAAAGGGATATAGACAGGCTAAGTGAATGGGCAAACATTTGGCAGATGGAGTATAATGTGGGAAAGTGCGAGGTTATACACTTTGGCAGGAAAAATAAAAAAGCAAATTATTATTTAAATGGAGAGAGATTACAAAATGCTACAGTTCAGAGGGACCTGGGGGTCCTTGTGCATGAAACACAAAAAGTTAGCATGCAGGTACAGCAAGTAATCAAAAAGGCAAATGGAATGTTGGCCTTTATTTCAAAGGGGTTGGAGTATAAAAGCAGGGAAGTCCTGCTACAACTGTACAGGGTATTGGTGAGACCACACCTTGAGTACTGCGTACAGTTTTGGCCTCCTTATTTAAGGAAGGGTATACTTGCATTGTAGGCAGTTCAGAGATGATTCACTAGGTTAATTCCAGACATGAGGGGGTTGACTTAGGAGGAAAGGTTGAGCAGGCTGGGCCTATACTCATTGGAATTTAGAAGAATGAGAGCTGATCTTATTGAAACATATAAGATACTGAGGGGGCTCCACAAGGTAGATGCAGAGAGGATGTTCTCCTCGTGGGGAAATCTAGAACTCGGGGGCATAGTTTCAGAATAAAGGGTCACCCTTTTAGAACTGAGATGAGGAGGAATTTCTTCTCTCAGAGGGTCGTAAATCTCTGGAATTCTCTGCCCCAGAGAGCTGTGGCGGCTGGGTCATTAAATACATTTAAGGTGGAGATAGACAGATTTTTGCAAGATAAGGGAGTGAAGGGTTATGGGGAGCGGGCAGGGAAGTGGCTTTGAGCCCAAGATCAGCCATGATCTTATTGGATGGCGGAGCAGGCTCGAGGGGTCGAGTGACCTATTCCTGCTCTGATTTCTTATGTTCTTATGTTCTTATGCACCAATTTCCCGCTCTCCTCCCATACCCCTTGACCCCCTTTTAGTTAAAATGTCTGTCAATCTCTGCCTTGAATATATTCAGTGACTCCTCCTCCACAGCTCTCCGGCGTAGAGAATTACAAAGATTCACGACCCTCTGAGAGAAGAAATTCCTTCTCATCACCGTCTTAAATGGGCAACCCCTTATTCTGAAACTATGACCCCTAGTTCTAGATACCCCACTAGGGGAAACATCCTCTCAACATCCACCCTGTCAATCCCCCTCCGAATCTTATATGTTTCAATAAGATCACCTCTCATTCTTCTAAACTCCAATGAGCATAGGCCCAACCTGCTCAACCTTTCATCATACATCAACCCCTTCATCCCAGGAATCAACCTAGTGAACCTTCTCTGTACTGCCTCTGTACTGGAATCCAAATGGCAGCTGTGAGCCATTTGTGATACGAACTCAAGAAGTTGCTTAAAAGTACCATCATAGAAAGTACCATCACCTTTGGAAAATTGGGAGATTTGATGATCTTATCCATGCTTTATATCTTGCTATATAGATTGATTTTCTTGAAAATTGACTGTAGTCTGCCAAATAATCCCACAGTGGAAAAAAGGGAAATTATTAAAAAATGAACAAATTGGAGCATGTCGGGACCAGGTATCATGCAGAAAAATATTATCTTCCCATGGTTGATTTACTTGTTATGAAATCATTCCAAAACAAAAAGAAGATGCACTTCACACAAATATTCAGTTTTACTATTGTCAAAAATAGTGGTCCTGAAATTCCGTTCCCTTCGAGTGTGTACGCATTGTGTACTCACCTGTAGGGCCAACGGAAGTGCCGGTTTTAGGCATGCACTGCGCATGCGCTGGAAACCGGAACATCCGTTCTTTGAAGAAAGGGCTTGACAGGACAAATGCCTGCGCCGGAGAGGCAGCGCGTACGGCTGCAACTTCAGTTTTTTTCAGCAATTGCTTCAGTCCAGGTAAGTCTTAAACAGCTGTGCCTGGAAAAGCAGGCGCAAGGCTTGCTTTTAACAAGGTAAGAGGTGAAGAAAGTAAAATAATTTTTTGTTCCATTGATTTATCATTTTAAAATGTTTTAAAAAAAGGTAAGTTTATTTTTAGCCCCGTTACAAACTTTATTATTTTTTCAAAAATTTAAATTTTTGTTTAAAATAGTTAATTTATGTAATTTATAGTCATTTTAAAAATGTGATTTAAAAAAAATTTTTATTTGAAGTTTTACTTATGTTTTGGGGCTGATCTCTATTCATAGATTTGACAGGTCTTCCTGTCAAATCTATGAATGGAGATTCCTTGCTCTGATTGGCTCCCCATAGCCCACGTGATCCCAGGGATGCTGCGAACTACCTGCGCCCCTGGGATACGCGTGCCCTGCACACCGGCAGTTTGAGGAGGCACATCAACGGAATTCTGTGACTCCTGGGAGCACTCCGGTCCAGGCGCAGATTTTTCAGGATCGCAGCCCTCCGCCCGTGGGAGGGCTGCGAACGGAATTTCTGGGCCAGTGTGAATTCAGCATTCACCTTGTAACTGGCCTTTAAATTAATGAGGCGATAATAAACAAAAAGGGCTGGATTTTCCTGGGTCCCCCCCTGCATGGTGCGAGGGGACCCAGGAGACAGCGGGAGACCCAGAGGTTCGGGTGAAGGGCAGGTTCTCCGCCCGGAAGTCAGCCTGATTGACAGCCTGGTATCCAGTCGTGCGGGGAATGTGGACCAGGAGACCACAGGACCAGGTAAGTGCTGCGGGGGGGTGTGCTCCAAGCCCAGGGGGTTCATATCCCCAGGGGAGGTCCGATCCCCGACCCCCGGGGGTGGGGGGAGAGACCGATCACCGAGGGGGGTCCGATCCCCGACCCCGGGGCCGAATCGCGATACCAGGGGGAGGGGTGTTCCAGGCCTATGGGAGGGGCTGATCCCAGGGGGGCTCCGAACCCCGATCCCGGGGGGTGCGGGCTGCTGGCGGGGGAGCTTGGGGGGCCGGGAGGAAGCACTGCTGCTCCTCTCGGCCCACAAGGATTGCTCCTTGAGGCTGAGACCGCCTCGTTGCAGCCAATGGGATTCCCGGGCCCCGGGATCCCCGGCCGTCTGCAGTAAAACCTGCAAAGTAGGTTAAAGTAGAGGCTTCAGGGCTCATTATCATATTTAAATTGCCACCCCGTCTCTTGGCAGCCCGCTCCCCCCATCCCACCTGAGTGAAAGGTGAAATTGGGCAGTCAAAATGTTTGTGTTCATTGTGGATTTGACCTCACCAGAGCTTACATTGGCATGAGACAGAATAAGGTGCTAAAATGGGCACTTTGTGTGTTAAACTTTGAATTTGGATACACCTCTGCGTTCATTACCCCTGATAGATTGTGGCCCCGATATTTACTCGGGACCGGGAAGAGAGCGGAGGGGGGAGGATTTTTCAGTGGGAAATTCAGAATTTGACCGTAGGATGTCTTTTAAATTCTTTCAACAGGTTTCCCGCCCAACAGCCAGCCAGGTTGTCAGACTTGCTGCTTGGATTGGGAGCAGTTTAGGATTCAACAAAGGAGAACAAAGGGATTAATTAAGAAAGGGAAAATAGAATATGAGAGTAAGCTTGCAGGGAACATAAAAACTGACTGTAAAAGCTTTTATAGATATGTGAAGAGAAAAAGATTGGTGAAGTCAAGCGTAGGTCCCTTGCAGTCAGAATCGGGGGAATTTATAATGGGGAACAAAGAAATGGCAGACCAACTAAATACATATTTTGGTTCTGTCTTCACAAAGGTGGACACAAATAACCTCCCAGAGATGCCAGGGAACATAGGGTCTGATGAAAGGGTGGAACTGAAAGAAATCAGTATTTGTAGGGAAATGGTGTTAGGAAAATTGATGGGACTGAAGGCCAATAAATCTCCAGGGCCTGATAATCTACATCCCAGGGTACTTAAGGAAGTGGCCCTAGAAATAATAGATGCATTGCTGGTCATCTTCCAGAACTCGATAGACTCTGGAACGGTACCCATGGATTGGCGGGTAGCTAATGTTACCCCACTATTCAAAAAAGGTGGTGGGGAAAAGGTGGGGAATTATAGACCGGTAAGCTTGACATCGGTAGTGGGGAAAATGCTAGAGTCCATTATAAAAGATGTAATAGCAGAGCACTTGGAAAGCAGTGACTGGATCGGACAAAGTCAACATGGATTTACAAAAGGTAAATCATGCTTGACTAATCTACTGGAATTTTTTGAGGATGTAACTGGTAAAATAGATAAGGGAGAGCCAGTGGATGTGGTGTATTTGGACTTTCAGAAGGCTTTCGATAAGGTCCCGCATAAGAGATTAGCGTGCAAAATTAAGGCACATGGGATTGGGGGCAAGGTATTGACTTGGATAGAGAACTGGTTGGCGGACAGAAACCAAAGAGTTGGAATAAACGGGTCATTTTCTGAGTGGCAGGCAGTGACTAGTGGGGTACCGCAAGGATCGGTCCTAGGACCCCAGCTGTTCACAATATATATTAATGATCTGGACGAGGGAATTGGATGTAATATCTCCAAATTTGCAGACGACACAAAGCTGGGTGGGAGGGTATGCTGTGAGGAGGATGTCGTGAAACTCCAGTACGATTTGGACAGGTTGGGTGATTGGGCAGAAACATGGCAAATGCACTATAATGTGGATAAATGTGAGGTTATCCACTTTGGTGGCAAAAACAGAAAGGCAGATTATTATTTGAATGGCAATAGATTGGGAGAAGGGGAAGTGCAAAGAGACCTGGGTGTTCTTGTGCACCAGTCGCTGAAGGTAAGCATGCAGGTGCAGCAGGCGGTTAAGAAGGCAAATGGTATGTTGGCCTTCGTAGCAAGAGGGTTCGAGTACAAGAACAAGGATGTCTTGCTGCAGTTG
This sequence comes from Somniosus microcephalus, assembly GCF_052327205.1. Lineage (NCBI taxonomy): Eukaryota > Metazoa > Chordata > Chondrichthyes > Squaliformes > Somniosidae > Somniosus > Somniosus microcephalus. The sequence continues at coordinate 85,672,711 of NC_141001.1, forward strand.
TACAGGGCCTGGGTGAGACCGCACCTTGAGTATTGTGTGCAGTTTTGGTCGCCTTACCTGAGGAAGGACGTTCTTGCCATGGAAGGAGTGCAGCGAAGATTCCCCAGGCTGATACCTGGGATGGCAGGAATGACGTATGAGGAGAGATTGTGTCGATTGGGCTTATACTCACTGGAGTTTAGAAGATTGAGAGGGGATCTCACCGAAACCTATAAAATTCTGTCAGGCCTGGACAGACTAGATGCAGGAAGGATGTTTCTGATGGCCAGGGAGTCCAGAATCAGGGGTCATAGTCTAAGGATAAGGGGTAAGCCATTTAGGACTGAAATGAGGAGGAATTTCTTCACCCAGAGAGTGGTGAACCTGTGGAATTCTCTGCCACAGAGGGCGCTGGAGGCCAGTTCATTAAGTATATTCAAGAAGGAGTTGGATATATTTCTTAAGGCTAAAGGGATCAAGGGATATGGGGAGAAGGCAGGGACAGGGTACTGAATTTGGATGACCAGCCATGATCTCATTGAATGGCGGAGCAAGCTCGAGGGGCCGAATGGCCTACTCCTGCTCCTATCTTCTATGTTTCTATGTTTGTTGGCGGGAAACAGCCAGGGAGCGGATGTCAGGTAAAGAAAAAGAAAGACTTGCATTTATATAGCGCCTTTCATGACCACCGGATGTCTCAAAGCACTTTACAGCCAATGAAGTACTTTTGGAATGTAGTCACTGTAGTAATGTGGGAAACGCGGCAGCCAATTTATGCACAGCAAGCTCCCATAAACAGCAATGTGATAATGACCAGATAATCTGTTTTTGTTATGTTGATTGAGGGATAAATATTAGTCTGACATCACGGGGGAAGGGGGTGGTCGCACATCATGGAGGGCATCGGACATCATGGGGGGGGGGAATCGAACATCACCAGGGGGGTTTCTGATATTGCTGAGGGTGCCGGACATTGCAGGGAGGATCGGCCAATCACAGGGAGGGGTCGGAAATCACAGGGGATCGGTCGGACATCACGGGGGGTTTGGGGTTAATCCGACATCGTGGGGTGGGGGGAGGTGTGTGTCGTCTGATCGCGGGAGTCCAATGGCATGTAGGTAAGCTATTTGGACCTGGTGTAAAAATTCCTGCTTCACCTGGCCCACAAGCAGTGCAACAAAGACACTTACCTCATGGATCCGGCCCTTTCAGCCTCCTTTTAACTGCCGGGATTCCCGAGGCCTGGAAATCCTAGACCTCCTTAAGTTAAAAATAAAAATGCTGTTACATGGAGGCACGAAGCCTATTGAAAGACTTCCATGACTGACCCGCCTCCTGAGAGCGGATTGGTCGCCCGCCCCTCGACCCACTTCCGTTAAAACCGGTTGAGGGCGAATTAGATAATTTAAAAATAATTTCCTCCCCAACCAGCCTGTCCTTGGCAGTTAAAAATCCCCCTTTGTGTCTATTTCCATTGTGTAACAATAATTTACATTCAGTTACTGTTGCGGACATTCTTGTGCTACATAAAAGAACTAGCTCTTTGAGTTTGTTAGAGTTTTACAATGATGGTCGTTTTTACCTTAACCAAGGTCAATAAATTATGTTTCAATTTAATTTATGAGCATCAATATAATATAATTAAAAGTGACAGCGGCTTATTTCCTTCACCAATTATATAAAATGCTAATAGAGATACACATTGTACATGTAATATCTCAAGTCAGACCAAAGGATGTTTGACAATAGATTGAATATAATGGAATTGAAGTAAGCAGGGTTTTATAACTTGAACTATAACATCATTACGTATTTAAAAGCAAAATACTGTGGATGCTAGAAATCTGAAATAACAACAGAAAATGCTGGAAACACTCAGCAGTTCAGGCAGCATCGAGGAGAGAGAAACAGAGTAAACGTTTCGGGTTAGGGTTCGACCTGGAACGTTGACTCCGTTTCTCTTTCCTCGATGCTGCCTGACCTTATTAAGGGATATGTGGACAAATGCTGGTATATGGAGTTAAGTCACAGATCAGCTATGATCTCATTGAACGGTGGAACAGGCTCGAGAGACTAAATGGCTTGCTCCTGTTCCTATGTTCCTATGAAACGTTAACTCTGTTTCTCTCTCCACAGATGCTGCCTCACCTGCTGAGTGTTTCCAGGTATTTTCCTATCCTCAGTGATTTCAACCTCCATTTCAACTCATCATGCTCTCTCTCCTCTGAGTTCACTGCCCTCCTAGCCTCCCTTAATCTCTCCCTCCATATAAACTCCCCTACCCATATTCACGGCTGCACCCTTGACCTTGCCATCTCACATAGCCTCGCAACTCCCATTGTGTCAATCACAGATAAGGCCATCTCTGATCACATCCTTGTATCACTCTCCACCCACATCCCCCTTCACCCTCCCAACCCTACTCCCTTCTGAGTCCGCCCCTGTAAAAGCTCTCCTCCAATTCACTTACAACTGCACTTTCAAAATCCCAACAGTCTAGCCTTTGGCCCTCCAATCATCACAACATTTCTGCAGCTGCTCAGGGCTAGGGCAGGGGGGAACCTTGGAGGAAGTTGATCAACCACAAACTCACATCTGCCTTTGGTAACCATGTCCCCATTAAAACCATTACTCTCTCACACCTTGCTCGCTCCCCCTGATACGGCCCTCATCTCCGCTCCCTTAAGTCCAAGGGTCGCAGACTTGAACAGATATGGTGGACAACTATTTTAGCCATTCGTCGCTAGATCTGGTTGGACCACATAAAGCATTATCGGGTCCTGCTCTCGTCTGCCAAAACTGCTCATTGTTCCAGGATCATCCTGGAATGCACAGACAACCCCGGCTTCTTTTCTCTTCTGCAAACCAACTTCTTAAACCCCTCTCCCCTGCCTCCTCCACCCTCACCTCCAACAATAAGTGCAAGGACCTCTTTGTCACTGAGATTGAGACCATCCATTCAGCTGCCTTTGCCATGTCCCTCCCTTCCCCTAGCCCACTGGGCCAAAATGTGAGGGAATATGCCATATTTCAGAAAGATACTATGAACAGAATTCTGATATTTATTAACACATGAAACTGGGTTTAAAAGTCTGGAAAGCCTCGGAGACACAGGCTGCAAACAGAAAAACAGGCTTCTCAGATGGGATGGTTTGATAACAAAATTGTAAAAACCATACAAGCTTTGAAATGGGAATTGGTTAAATATACTAAAACAATTACCCTATTGAAATGGCAGTTTGGTGCTTCCAGAGGGTCTGGAGTTTGGGAGAAACACAATGGAAGACCCAGTTTAAGGTGTTATAAGCTAACACATTGAACAGAAACACAAACATTAAAAAGAGGCATGTGCCTTTGAAAAGATGACATCAAGTAAAAGATGGTCAAATAGTTTTTATGTTAAACTTGGAAGACAGGAAACACGATTAAATATGCAACCAATTGAAATAGCTAGAAAATAAATAAACACTCAGTCAAAGTGTCTGGAATTTATACATAGTAAATATGATACACTTTGAAAATATGACTTCAATAGATGACACCAAGCAATTACATTGGGCCAGAAATTCGTGACCAAATGCGTGAGTACGGTCTGGGTACTCACGCATCTGGCCGTTGGAAATGCCGGCGTTCAGCATGCACAGCGCATGCGGGGAACGCTGGCATTTCCAGTCCTCGGAACGAAGGGGTTCATAGGCACAGCGCGTGCGACTGCACAGGCAGCGCTTGCGCAGTGAACTTCGTCGATTTCATTCATGGATTCAGTGAGGGTAAGTCCTTACAAGTTACACTTGAAAAAAGCATGTGTAAAGTTGTTCCAAGGCTGCGGAGGAAGATATATTTTATCGTGGAGCTTCTGAAAGGCAATATTTTTGTTTGGGAAAGGGAGGGAAGTTATTTTAAAAAATTTTAAGTAAGTTTTAAAGTTTAAATTTTTTTTTTTAAATGGGTTTTCAGAACGGTAGGTAGAAGGAGCAATTGTGGCTGTGTGAATTGAATGTGAAAATGAGTGTTCTAAAATGAGTAATGTAACATTTCCAGCACTTTTAAGAAAGAAACTTTTCATCAGTAATAAGTAATTATGTATGTATGTCCGCATATATTCCTATTCCTTTACGTATATGTATGTATGTTTTATATTCCTTTACTTATGTGTATGAATGTATGTTTTTAATTATGATTTTCCAATAAGTTACTTTCTCTGAAAGTCATAATTAAATAATACATTCATACACATAAGTAAAGGAATATATACATAACACGCAAAGGAATATATACAGACATACATACTTTCAGAAGCTCCACGATAAGAAATATCTTCCTCCGCAGCCTCTGGAGCAACTGTACCCATGCTTTTTTCATGTGTAAGTTGTAAGGACTTGACCTCACTGAAAGCATGAATGAAAGCGGCGAATTTTACTGCGCACGCGTTCTGCCTCTGAACCCCTTCGTTCAGAGGACAGGAAATGCCGGTTTTCCCCGCATGCGCTGTGCATGCTGAAAACCGGCATTTCCTCCGGCCAGACGCGTAAGTACCCCGACCGTACTCGCGCATTTGGAAGGGAATTACTGGGCCAACATTTTACATGTCAATAAAATGAAAAATTTAACAATTGCACGATTTGCCCCCTCGCATCTGCGACTGAGGGTCCAAGGAGGTGCATTGCGCAAGAGGTCATCGTCGTACGTATCCTCACACTGTTCCCTTTCGGGAACTGTATGAAGTGGTGGAAGGATTTATGGCCGTGATTAACGCTCATTCCGTGACCGTAACCATCTTTGAACCAGCCATTAGGGTGGTTAGTCCTATGGCGTGAGGGTTTTACGGGCTCCCACAACCCATCTGAGGGGGGGGGCCACCCACACCCACGGACGCAAGTATCCCGCTGGATGTCCACCCAGAATTTATAGTTGGAGCTCCGACTCCACTTGCCGGGACTGTCTGGAGTGGGGTTTGAAACCCTACTCCTTCTGGCCCAGCGGCGGGGATGCTTACTGCTACACAAAAGGCCCACTCCACACAAAAGGTGACACCCTTACGTTTCCTGCGCCTTTTCCCTCCCCGTGACTGGAGCCCTATGCTGCCACTTGAAAGACCAAGCTATCATCTGCCCTTTTTGCGGCGCCTTTGACTTCTCATTACCAATGATGAGCAGGCGCTGCGCCTCCACCTCCTTGAGGAGATTGCTGAGGTCATCATCAGTTCAATTGTGAGTTCTTTTAATGCCGTGAATTGTGCTCATTCCAGCCATTTCACGTTGCTAATCGGATTGGGCCTTTGGCATAGCGGTAGGATCCCCGCCGCTGGGCCAGATCAGGGTAGGGTTTCGAACCCTGCTCCAGACAGTCCCGGCAAGTGCAGTCGGAGCTCCAGCTCTAAATTCTGGGTTGACATCCAGTGGGATATTTGCGTCCGTGGGTGTGGGTGGCCCCCCCTCCTTGTATAGCTTGTGGGAGCCCGTAAAACCCTCCCGCCATAGGACTAACCGCCCTAATGGCTGGTTCAAAGATGGTTACGGTCACGGAATGAGCGTTAATCATGGCCATAAATCCTTCCACCACTTCATACAGTTCCCCAAAGGGAACAGTGTGAAGACACGTATGACGACGACATTGCTAAATAAATAAATGGAATTTAAAAAATTCTTTTAGGGCTTTTAAAAGTCTTTAAATTGCTTTAATTCTGTTTAAAACTACTTCAGATTCTTCAAAATAATGTAAACTTTTTAAAAGTTTATAAAAGTTACCAAAAGCTTCAAAAAACTTCCAAAAACCTATTTAAACTGCTGCTTTGCATGTAAAAATGCTTAGCAGCTTGGCAGAAACATTGGGGGTGTGTCCTGTTAAACTGAGACCTCAAGGGGTGTGTCTCAGTTGCACAGCGTGCTACAGACTTCGCGCTGGCTGCACTCCTGGGCGGCGTGACATCAGACGCTGCCCGGGAGTCAACATTTTAAAACAGCAATTCCAGGCATCCCTGAAGCTCAATGGCCGGCGCGTCGGGTAAGTGCAGATCGGGGGCTTACACGCGCGGCAAGCCCCCGACTTGAATTTCTGGGTCATTGTGTTTGTATTGAACTTGGAGCAGTAAGGTGACTCAACGTCTGCTAAAACCAGTAAAGCCAATATTAAGAATTGAATGAAAGCATTTTGTAAGAATGGCATCAAACAGAAACCATTGCTGTCATATTGTTTTTATGATAGTTTTTGGAACACCTAAAGGTAGAGACATGAATTGACAGTAAGATAGAAAGCATTCAACAAAGGTATCAATAAAGACAATTAGCTTATATCAACAGAGAACTTCAAAGAATAAATCACTGCAAAAAGGGTATAAAAATAAGAGATTTTCAAACAGAAAGTCAGAACTCGCTGAATGGGCCAAGTGTTTCTCAACTTCAGAGGCACGCTCTGTAAGTTTTTAACTTTGAGTCTCGGGTAATCAAAGTAATTGATTTTGGTGGATAATCTGGATCTAGAAATAAGTAAGAAATGTAGAAATGTAACGAAGTAAAGATTTGAGAATAAGGATCTCTGAGAAATAAGAAATGTTGTTGAGATACCGCGGCAAACGTGGGAGTCGAGACCAGAGCTATTGAAAACACAACTGCTTTATTCCAACCACATGACAAAACAGGAACTAGAAAAGCCCGCGCATCCACTTAAATACTTCCCAGACAGGAAGTGCTCCCGGCAGCCTGTCCCTGCGGGAAACAAGTTGCTGGAGGAAAGGGCCCCTGGCTGGGGGCTTCTGCTTAGACTGTCTGTGCCGCCGTGAGCGGATTATGTCCAGTGGTGGCGTGTCGCCACAGAGCTCCCCCCAGAATCCGCTTAGGAGGAGTGGACGAGTCGTGACGGTGGCCTAATGGTTCTGCCGCAGCGGCTCTGAGTGGTCGCCGGTCTGGTTGGTTGGGTCGGGCGGTTCGCCGCTGGCTGTGCTGGCTTGCCGGGGGGACGGCCTCTAGTTGGAGGCTGGGCCACGGGGACCTGTTCCCCTGGTTCTGTGTGTGCTGGTTTGAGCCGGTCGATGGAGACTGTCTCGACCCTGTCGCCGAGTCGCAGCTTGAAGGCCTTGTCCCCGGTTTGTAGTACCTCGTACGGACCATCGTACGGGGGTCACAGGGGCCCGCGGTGCGCGTCGTGTCGCACGAAGACGAAGCGTGCCTGCTGTAAATTTGGCGGGACGTGAGGTGCGAGTTCGCCGTGTCGGTTGACCGGAAGTGGGGCGAACAGCTGAGCGGAAGAGAAAGAGTCGAGCCGCTGCTGTTCGGCCGACCAAGGCTTGGGAGGCTCCGGAAGGAATTCGCCTGGGACGCGCAGTGGTTGTCCGTAGACTAACTCCGCTGCTGAGGACTGGAGGTCTTCCTTGACCGTGGTGCGTAGGCCGAGGAGCACCCACGGTCGGCGGTCAGTCCAGGTACTGTCCTGCAGGCCGGCGCGGAGTGAGGCCTTGAGTGACCTGTGGAAGCGTTCACAAAGTCCGTTGGCCTGCGGGTGGTACGCCGTGGTGCGGTGGAGCGTCACCCCGAGGTTGCGTGCTGTGGCCGTCCAGAGTTCGGAGGTGAACTGGGCGCCTCTGTCGGAGGTTATGTCGGCCGGTACGCCGAACCTCGCAACCCAGGTGTTAACAAACGCCCTGGCGATGTCGGCTGTGGTGGTGGAGGTCAGCGGCACTGCCTCAGGCCAGCGTGTGTAGCGGTTGACCTTCGTGAGGAGATAAGTTTGGCCTTGCGATGGCGGCAGGGGACCGACGATGTCGACGTGTACGTGGTCGAAGCGGCGGCTGGGTACCTCGAAGTCTCCCAGGGGTGCTTTGGTGTGCAGCTGTACCTTAGCCCATTGGCAGGTGAGGCAGGAGGTGGCCCAAGTCTGAACATCTCTGCTGAGGCCGCGCCAGACGAAGCGCTTGGAGAGGAGTTTGACGGATACGCGGGAACCCGGGTGAGAGAGCCCGTGGAGCGCGTCGAAGGCGCGGTGGCGCCAGGTCTCAGGGACGACCGGCCTGGGTTGGCCGAGTGAGACGTCGCACGTGATTGCCATGGCTTCGGGCCCGTGCGCGACCTTGGCTAGGCGTAGCCCTGGCAGGCTGGTAGCCGCCGAGAGGAGGTCTGGGCCGCTGCTAGTTGTGCGTAGTCGACCGCGAGGTGATTCGCACAGACGGCGGGATGGGAAAGGCAGTCGGCGACCACGTTGTCTCTACCGGAGACGTGCTGAATGTTCGTAGTAAACTCGGAGACGGCCGCGAGCTGGCGTTGCTGCCTAGCGGACCAGGGTTTGGTGTGCTTGGCCATCGCGTATGTGAGTGGCTTGTGGTCCACATACGCGGTGAAGGGGCGGCCTTCCAGGAGGAACCTGAAATGGCGGACCGACAGGTGGAGTGCGAGAAGCTCGCGGTCGAAAGTGGAGTATTTGACCTCCAGGGGGCGCAGTTGGCGGCTGTAGAAGGCAAGTGGCTGCCACGCGCCATTGACCCACTGCTCGAACACGGCCTCGACCGCATGGTCGGAGACGTCGGTGGTGAGTGCGACCCGGGCATCAGCCCTCGGGTGCGCGAGCAGAGTGGCGTCGGCGAGCGCGTTTTTGGTGGCGTCGAAGGCGGCTGCCGTGTCAGTGGTCCAGGCTACGTCCATCTTGCCGGATTTTCCTTGGAGGGAGTCGTATAGGGGCTTCATGAGGGCTGCGGCTCTGGGGATGAACCTGTTGTAGAAGTTCACCATCCCGAGGAACTCCTGGAGGCCCTTGATGGTTGTGGGGCGGGGGAATTGCTGGACGGCCTGCACCTTGTTGGGCAGGGGGATGGCCCCAGCAGGGGTGATGTGGTGACCGAGAAAATCGATCTCGGTTAGGCCGAATTGGCACTTCGCCGGGCTGAGGATGAACCCGTGTTGGGCTAGGCGCCCGAACAGGATGCGAAGGTGTTCGAGGTGTTCCTGTTTGGAGGAGCTGGCCACGAGAATGTCGTCTAGATAGACGAATAGGAAGTTCAGGTCCCGGAGGACTGAGTCCATAAGGCGCTGGAAAGCCTGTGCTGCATTCTTGAGGCCGAAGGGCATCCTCAGGAATTCGAACAGGCCGAATGGGGTGATGACGGCCGTTTTGGGGATGTCCGCGGGGTGTACGGGGACTTGGTGGTAACCGCGCACCAGGTCGACTTTGGAAAAGACGGTTCGTCCGGCCAGTCGGGCCGAGAAGTCCTGGATGTGTGGCACCGGGTATCGATCGGGGGTGGTGGCGTCGTTGAGGCGGCGGTAGTCCCCGCAAGGGCGCCAGCCTCCGCCGGGCTTGGGGGCGATGTGGAGGGGCGAGGCCCAAGGGCTGCTGGAGCGGCGGATGATGCCGAGTTGTTCCATGTTGGTGAACTCGGCCCGCGCGATTTCCAGCTTGGCCGGGTTGAGTCTGCGGGCGTGGGCAGAAACTGGGGGGCCGGTGGTGGGGATATAGTGTTCCACACCGTGCTTGGCGGCTTTGGCCGAAAAGGTCGGGTTAGTGAGGGCGGGAAACTCAGTTAGGAGTGCCGAGTAGTCGTCCGTGGCTCTGGCGAGGCAGTAGGTCGTCAGGCCGGCCGAACGGGCCGGGGTAAAGGTGCCGGGGATGGGGGCCATAGTGTTGATGTCGACGAGGCGGTGCCTCGGAATGTCGACAAGGAGGCCGTGGGCGCGTAGGAAGTCGGCGCCGATGAGTGGGCAGAGGACCTTGGCTGTGAGGAACTCCCAGCGGTAGCGGCGGCCCGCGAGGTCGAGCGTGACCATGCGGGTGCCATATGTGCGGATTTCAGAGCCGTTGGCTGCAGCCAGTGTGATACCCCGTGTGCCGCGTTGGATCTCGAGGGCGGAGGCGGGGGTGATGCTGTGCTGGGCCCCTGTGTCGCACAGAAATCGGCGGTTGGTTCTGTCGTCAGTGACGTACAGTAGGGGCTCCTTCTGCCCCGCGGCCATCGCGGGGGCCGGTGCGGGGGGGGGTTTGAAGGAACACGGTGGCGTGCAGCGTTGAGCCCTAGCGCCAAAACGGGTGTGGTAGTAGCAGTGACCCGGAGTGGTAGGGCGGTCGGGCCTAGCGGCCCGGGAAGACCGCGTGGTCGTTGCCGTGAGGTCGGGCGCGACGTCGCGAGCGGCCTGTGCAGAGAGCAGCCGGTCGGCCTTTTCGGCTATATCATTCAGGTCCGTGGAGTCAGACTCCACAATGAGCGGGCGGATGCTGGCGGGGAGCTGCCGAATGAAAAGCGTGCGAGAAAGGGCGCCGGGATTTTTGTCGTCTGAGAGGGACAGCATGTGGGAAAGCAGGTCTGATGGTGAAGCATCACCAAGGCCGGGGAGGTCCAGGAGTTGGCAGTGGCGCTGGTAAGAGGACATTTGAAATTTTTTAAGTAGCGCAGCCTTCAGATGTTCGTACTTGCCCTCCGTTGGTGGATTCTGCAGCGCTGCCCAAACCTTGGGGACTGTAGCGTAGGTGAGCGAGGCGACGAGGTAGTCATACTTCGTGGCGTCGACTGTAATGCCTTTCAGCCGGAATCTGGACTTAGCTTGAATGAACCAGGCTTCGGCGAGGTTCTCCCAAAAGTCTGGTAATTTAACCGTGACTGCGTTTGTATCCGCCATGCTAGCTTAGGATTCGTCCTGAGCGTCGGGGTCACCAGTGTTGAGATACCGCGGCAAACGTGGGAGTCGAGATCAGAGTTATTGAAAACACAACTGCTTTATTCCAACCACATGACAAAACAGGAACTAGAAAAGCCCGCGCATCCACTTAAATACTTCCCAGACAAGAAGTGCTCCCGGCAGCCTGTCCCTGCGGGAAACAAGTTGCTAGAGGAAAGGGCCCCCGGCTGGGGGCTTCTGCTTAGACTGTCTGTGCCGCCGTGAGCGGATTATGTCCAGTGGTGGCGTGTCGCCACAATGTAAGCTATTAGTATTTTGAATTGTTAATGTTGCGACTGATTCAACAGCTGTTAACTGAATGTCGGCTCTTAAATAAAACTATATGGGGGAAAAATTCAGTATCGCCCTGTTTGGGGCCCCATTAGCGGCCGTGCACAAAGTTTAGTGCCTGGTGCTAATTATCGCCTCCGACGGCAAACTTGGCTTTCATCGCCCCTGGGGGTGATTGGAGCGCTAAATAAGACTCTTCACACCTGTCTTAAGGCGCAAAGGCCGAGGAGCGAGGCGCTACCTCAGAGTGCTGGCGAAGCTCATGTGATGTCAGTCAGCAATGGAACACAGACACACTGGCGCCGGCCAGTTCTTAAAGGGGAGATCTGACGAAAGGTCATCGACCTGAAACGTTAACTCTGTTTCTCTCTTCACAGATGCTGCTTGACCTGCTGTGTTTCTCCAGCATTTTTCTTCTTTTATCTTAAAGGGGAGGGTTAATTTTGCACTCCATCCACATCCTGCTCATTGCAGCCTTGAATCTCGACCTGGAGAGACCTGTACATCAAAACTGCTGGAAAGAACAATGGAGAGAACCAGGGAAAGAGCTCAGAGTGCAGCCCCCACAGTCTCTTCGAAATAGATACAAGGAAGGGCAAATCAAAATGAACCTGCAATGTGCTGCTCAGTATGCAAAACTCCTTCACACAATGTTGAATCTCTCCAGAAGTCTCTCTCGCTCTCTCTCAGAATGCATGGTGCAAAAATGTCACCAACAAAAAAAGGCAGGAAGCAGTCGCCTTTAAATAGTGCTCCCCCAGCCCCTTCCTGACTGCAAAACGCTCCCCTCAACCTGTCGTTGCTAGCGGCAGGCAGTAAGGCAGGGGGCGCCACTCAATATCTGGTCCGGGGCACTACCGGGGCGTTGTGCACTCGACTGACATCACAATCTGCCGGCGCAGGAGATCGTGGCAGTAGTGTTTAGCGCCGTCGCAAAATGTCTAGTTAATTTCGCAGGCGGCGCAAACATCGCCGCGCCCAGGCACTAGTTGCTTTGCACCCCATTAGTGCCCTCTTAAGGCACTAATGGGAGGCGCAAACAACTGAATTTTTCCCCCTATATTTTTAGAATTGTCTCAAAGAGTATTTCTGTATAAACTCGCGAACCCAATTTCTGTACACTCTTATGTAAGGAGTTGCAGAATTCTGGGGGTTATTCTGGACCCTCATACTATCCGGAAGGTTACAGTCTAGTTAAACTTATTAAAAGTGCTATCCTGAGGACAGTAACATCTTCAGTTGTTCCTTTCCTTTAGGGAGAGATAGCCTGAACCTTTAGACCCATATAAGCGTCTTATGGAATTTGGCTATCTCTAACTTAAGTTGAAGGTGAACGTCTGGGGAATACGCCTGATCTGGGGTAGCCCGAGACAGGGCTAGGACTTGTAATTATCCCTTCAAAACTTCCTCGAAGGTTGCCCCCTGCCCTAGCCCTGAACTCACCTCTTTCTCTAGTTACTCTCCTATCTCCCGCCAGGCCCTATTCTGGTCTATGTGACCCACCCCCTGCTCCCTTGACCTCATTCCCACTAAAATGCTGACCACCCAACTTCCCTTCCTGACACCCATGTTAGCTGATATTGTTAACGGTTCTTTCTCCTCAGGTACTGTCCCCCTCCTCTTCAAATCTGCCGTCATCACCCCTCTCCTCAAAAAACAATGTTTGACCCCTCTGTCCTTGCAAACTACCGTCACATCACATCTCCGACTACCCTTTCCTCTTCAAAGTCCTTGAACATACTGTCACCTCCCAAATCCATGTGCGTCTTTCCCAGAGTTCCGTGTTTGAATCCCTTCAATCAGGTTTCCGCCCTGCCATAGTACTGAAATGGCTTTTATCAAAATCACAAATAACATCCTATGTGACTGTGACCGTGGTAAACTATCCCTCCTCATCCTTCTCAACCTGTCTGCAGCCTTTGACACAAGTTGACCACTCCATCCTTCTCCAACGCCTCTCCTCCATCATCCAGCTGGGTGGGACTGCCCTCACTTGGTTCCATTCTTATCTATCCAGTCGTAGCCAGAGAATCACCTGCAATGGCTTCTTATCCCACTCCTGCACCATTACCTCTGGTGTCCCCCAAGGATCCATCCTTGCTCCCCTCCTATTTCTCATCTACATGCTGTCCCTTGGCAACATCATCCGAAAACACATCGGGTAGCACATGTACGCTGACGATACCGAGCTCCACCTCACCGCCACCTCTCTCGACCCCTCCACTGTCTCTAAATTGTCATGCTGGTTCTCCAACATCCAGTACTGAGCAGAGATACCCTTCAACTAAATATTGGGAAGATCAAAGCCATTGCCTTCAGTCCCCACCACGAACTCCGTTCCCTAGCCCCTGACTCCAACCCTCTTCCTGGTGACTGGCTGAGGCTGAACCAGACTGTTCACAACCTTGGTGTCATATTTGACCCCGAAATGAGCCTCCGACCACATATCCACGTCATCACTAAGACCACCTATTTCCACCTCCGGAACATCACCTGACTCCACCCCGCCTCAGCTCATTCACTGCTGAAACCCTCATCCATGCCTTTGTTACCTCTAGACTTGACTATTCCAACACAGTCCTGGCTGGCCTCCCATCTTCTGCCCTCCATAAACGTAAGCTCATCTAACACTCTGCTGCCCATATCCTAACTCACACCAAGTCCCGTTCATCCATCATCCCTGTGCTCGCTGACCTACATTGGCTCCCAGTCCAGCAATGCCTTGATTTTAAAATTCTCATCCTTGATTTCAAATCCCTCCATGGCCTCACCCCTCCCTAACTCTATAACCTCCTCTAGCCCTACAACCCTCAGAGATCTCTGGCCTCTTGTGCATCCCCTATTTTAATCGCTCCACCATTGGTGGCCATGCCTTCAGCTGCCGAGCTCTGCAATTCCCTCTCTAAACCTCTCCGCCTCTCTACCACACTTTCCTCCTTTAAAATGCTCCTTAAAACCCAATTCTTTGACCAAGTTTTTGGTTATTGCCCTAATATCGCCTTATGTTCCAAATTTTGTTTGATAATGCTCCTGTGAAGCGACTGTTAGTTAGACATTTTCCCTCACCCTTCAGCTCAAAAATATTTTGCCCTATAAGTTGCTAGATGTGTGAGCTGATAACGGCATGGTGAGGGCAACAGGGCTTCTGGGACCTTGGTGAATGAGGGCACTGTCATTGGCTTAACCAATGAGATTTGATGATTGAGAATGAAACACAACATCAGGTAGCACATGATGTACGCTGACGATACCGAGCTCCACCTCAGCACCACCTCTCTTGACCCCTCCATTGTCTCTAAATTGTTATGCTGGTTGTCCGACATCCAGTACTGGATGAGCAGAGATTTCCTTCAACTAAATATTGGGAAGATTAAAACCATTGCCTTCAGTCCCCGCCACGAACTCCGTTCCCTAGCCCCTGACTCCAACCCTCTTCCTGGTGACTGGCTGAGGCTGAACCAAACTGTTCACAACCTGTTCACAACCTTAGTGAAGGACGGAGAAGGAGAGTGAATAAGAGTCAAATCAGGTACAGAGAGAGAATAAAGAGAAGAAAGATTGAATTGAGAGAGCAAAAAGGGACAGAAAGGTAAAGTAAGAAAAAATTTATATTTTAAATTTAAAAAATCTCTAAAAACTACTTACTACCTGAAGGAATGAGACTCCACAGTTTAAATTGTTCCTTTTCTGGGCTTGGAGAGTTTGATTGGCATTGCAAGAACATAAATCCGGTCATTAAAAAGGTACTTACGCTGTTAAGTACTAGCCCTAACTTTCAGTGGTGCTTATAATGGGTAATTAATGTGCAAATGCAACAACTTCATGAAACTCACGGGGAGGTTAAGGATGAGATGCCATTTCACAAGGCTAACAGCAGAGCAGCATAAACCATCCATTCACCGGGTATCTCTTCCTCGGCACAAGTTGCTGGACGATTTAAACATTAATAATGACGAGTGTCATTAAATTCTCCATTAGTTTGGCAGCAAATTCTGGGCCAATACTTACTGGCAATGGTACAGTGAAGGATCGAAAACAGGGCCTGAAATGTTGCCATTAAATAATGTTTTCTTGTTACTTCATTAGATTCTTCTACTCCTTGCCAGTCTAGTGGTGTGCATTCAGGTCTACTGTGCTGAACTGCAGATATGTCTTTACTCATACACCAGATTTAAAGTTGTTTTAGATTCAAAGGGCAGGATTTTCATTCAGGAGGCGGGACTACAACTTTTGGGTTGTAGTCCCGCCTCCATCGAGATGCAGCCAATCCACGTGATTTTAACTTAATTGACCTTGTTGAGCCCGCCCAGCGGGCTCAGCAGGCTAATTAAGGGCCACCCGGCAACAGGTGATGTCACAGACTGAAATTTCATCTGTCAAGAGGTTTTGACAGATGAAATATCAGTGTTTGAAAGCTCTTTGAAGCTGTCAAACACTGACAGTCTTACTTCTAACATGAGTCCTTCTCCACAGACTCAGTTAGAAATCTCTCCTGCACAGAAAGCTGAAGGCTGTCACTTTTGGCAGTTTGCAGCCATTCTGCTTTCTGTGCCAGTGAGATGAGGGACTCCCGGGACCTAAAGGAAGGAAGGCTGAAAAGGTAAGAAAAGGTCATTTAAACTTCTTTAATCACTTTAGACACACCAAACACACTTACCTTTGCACTCATGCACACATCACTCACCTGAACACTGATATCTTGATCCCTCCAAGTCCTTCAACCCAACGGCCCGCCTCCTCTAACTTGGCGTGGTTTGGAGCCATCGGGAATCCCACACTTCAACCTTAAAAATAGGAATTAGGCTAAAAACTGCCTGTTAACAGGCAGTTAATTGGCACTAATCCCTTCCCGCCTCGGGTAGGTGGGTCCCAGTGTGGGGCGGGTACTCGCCTCCTTTGAAACTGGCATGTAGGTGGGTTTGGGTGCAGGATGGGATCAGGACCCCTGATTTTAGGATTTTAACCCCCCACACGCCTCCAACCCTGACTCCACAGCCCAATGAAAATCCTGCCTAAAGAATTTGAAATTAGTAGCAAACAAATTAAAACAGAGGCAAAGATGACATAGTCATCTGAACCATCAAGGAGCTTTTGGAGCAAAAGTCTCACTCTCCCAGATCAAGCAGGCACATCATAGAAGATAGGAAAATAGTGAGGAAATGGCATATATTTTTTCAGTAGATAAAGTATATTTTCTCAAGAATATCCTTAATCTCTGTGTTGTCTTTTTAGTTCAGCTGATTAATGAAACACACAAAGCAGCATTTATCTGGCCAACAACATTAGTCATGTTGTGATAATTCTAAAATAAATCTGTCAGTGATTGAGATTGTGGGGTAAAAATGTAAACTCTTATCATTTTATTTTTCCTGGTCTTTAGATAACACCAATGGCATAATTTCATTTGGCCACGCTTTGTGATTTACAAGATCCCATCATTATTACATTTATGTTTTTGCTGTATGGTAGTGCTCCAAGGGTTCCACTTAATCACCAATCAATAGAGCACTGAGCAAAATAAATTACTAGTCCTCTGCTTTTCCTTATCAGCTCCTTAATCAATTGATAGAATTTAGATCCTTTAGGCAACAAACACAGAAAATGAAATACATTCACCTCACTCTCGGAACCAGTACAAATTGCCCAAGCAAATCCAAAATCTTAATATATTATCAGTCACTTGTTGATCTTTGAAGCATAAGAAGTTTAATATGTGGTTTTTGGCCCCGGGTAATGGACTGACAGATGCACAGCATTACCCAAGAGTAAAGAGATGAGCAAGGGTACTGTTCTCATTCTGTTCAAAGGCAAAGCCAGAAATCCATGCAGACAACAGTTGGCTTCTGTACTGTTTTCAAAGGCTTCACAATGTAAAGATGACAGTCACTGTTTCTACAGAAGTGAAGAAGGCTCAGAATGTATGATAAAATTATAAATGTGCAGTTTTGTTACCTTGCGCCTCCTTATCGTGCTCTTCAGACAGCGAGGTAAGATGATCTGTCATGAAGACGCCTGCAGCCATCTTTAGAACTGTTCTAAAAAAGGTAAGAAAAAAATGTATCCCAACAAGAATCACATTTCTTATGGCAGAATATTAGTTTGGTTACCATTTCCAACCTCTTTGTCTCTGTATTACTTTTGATAAAGTGGGCAAAAACTAAAAGTGAATTTCCTCAGAGCTTCTTCAGTTTTTTTCTGAACTTATTTCAGACTTCTAATTTTCTTTTCAATTCAATACATGACAGGTGTCCATCATTTGTGTAGGACAGGAGGTCGAGTCTATGTCTCGCAGTCTGGAGCCCCTGTGGCTAACTATTCATTCCTCACTGCTGCTGCTTCCATGTCATGTTAAAAGACCATTTTGAAAAAGCAATCTAACTCTTACTTATTGATAAAATTCCAAGTTCTTAGTCAGAGATATAAGCTATTGCCAACAAACCTCATGAGGAACAATCATTTCCCCTGTTTGGGAAACAAGCCTCCGACTGACCACATCTCTCAATCTTTTTGCTTGTTCTTGCTAGCATCTGCGAGCATTCCCATGGCTCCCTTTATTGATGCCATATTCAATTAAACTGGGTTAACATTTAGCTGCCACTTTTCCCTGACAAGCCAATCAAACTCCTATTGAGTTAGTTCCCAGTTCTCTTTTTACATATATTTTTTGAAATAGATAACTATATATTTATTTTCAGGGGCACCCTCTGCAGATCTCAGGAGGAAGAATCACAGGCCAGTAAAGTCAATGGGTGTGAGAAGGAAAAATAAGAATGATTTTCCCAGCAGAAAAATGGGCAATATGGGAGTTAAAATCGAGTGGCACAATTTGCCGTTCCAGTCCCACCCAACAGCAGGTTTAAGGTGAGATGCCTGCCTGATGTAGGTAGGAACCTCATTAATATAGGATAATTGAAATCTTAAGATATACATACAACCCCAGTAGCATTTTAACAGCATATTAAGCTAACAGCAAGTGGTGGGCACATTGCTCTGTCAGGGGAGAAGCGGAAGCCCTAAAAGGTAAGTTTTAAACGTATCTTTGAGGGACCAGAAGGCGCAGGAGTGTTCCCCCCGGGCTCCACAGGAAAGGCTGGGCCTTTGCTGCTCAGGGCTTCCCCCATTCACATCCGCGAGGCCCTGCCAAACTCCCTCCACTTAACTTGAGTGCTGGTGTGCGGACTAAGGGCCTCCTGATTCAGGGCCAACTAACAGCCTCTTTATTCACAGCTGCGGGCAGCAGCTGGCCGGCAGAATGCAAATGACACACAGTAGTTTCTGTCGGCCGGGCCTCCCGTGGGAAACTCCCAGATGTACTTCCCAAATGTCCCACAGGGCTTCCGACCCAGGGATTCAAATTCTGCCTACAGTGTCAGTATATTTTTGTCTTGTTTTGCACACTTTGTCCAAAAATAATAAATTGCAGGACAACGGAGTATTACAGTTTAAACTCTATTATGAAGCATTAGGTCTGTGATCTCAATCATACCAGTACAGTGGGGACAAGATGGAGTAAGGACCCCTTACAGATGCCTGCAGGCCAATGACAACTCAGCATGTGATCACATGTGAATATAATAGGTATTCCTTACAGATGCCTGCGGGCCAATGATAATTCAATATGCAAATGTTACATCCCCTTTTAAAAGCAAAATGTTATGCCATACTTTTAAACCTTTCTTCTACCTAATGTTCTCGGTAGCATAAACATATAAGTAAACTCAGCATTTAACTAGCGCTGAAAACATCTCAACGTTTCAATAACGATGTACAGTTTTTTTTTAGGGCAGCGGTCCACCTACACCCTTTGACAGTTCACAAGTCAAGGATAACTCTAGGCTTGACCTCTCATCCCGACCTTGTGTGGTATGGAACTGAGCATGCTCCTGAATTGGTCAACAAATCAGGTTCAGGTTTAGGTTCAGGTAAGTATGATGTGTTTTGTGTATTGCTCTGTTCATCACACTCTGTTGAACTGACCCTCTCGTCGGAATGACGGTGTTGTTCCTTGGTGTGCAGGAGGTGCCTGCGATTGTGGCGGTACACCTGTCCTTCTGGGGTGCAGGCGTGATACGATCGCTCAGTGTCAGCTGGCTGGATGACGACTGCTGGCTTCCAGTAGTCATGCTCCTGGATTCTGATGGATTCTCCATTGTGCAGCGGCGGCAGTAGTCTAGCTGACCTGTCATAGTATCTCTTTTGGTGTTGCTGTCTCTGTACACGTTTTGCATGCACTTGCTTGCAGCTGACGATCTCTGGCTGCAGCTGCTGGTTGGTGCTTGGAAGGATTGAGCGAAGTCTGCGGCTCATCAACAGCTGTGCTGGTGACTTGAAGTTGTCAACCGGAGTGTTGCGGTTCTCAAGGAGATTGATGTAGGGGTCTCTTTTGTCCACTTTGGCTTTGGCCATGAGTGTTTTTGCAATCTGGACAGTTTTTTCAGTAAAGCCATTACTTTGAGGGTAATGTGGGCTTGATGTGACATGTGTGAAATCCCATGCCTTGGCAAATGACTCGAACTCTTTTGATTTGTATTGGGGGCCATTGTCTGAGGCTAAAGTCTCTACCATGCCATGCCTGGCAAAGGCTGCCTTTAGCTTGTGGATCACAGCTGCAGATGTGGTGCTGTGAAGCTTGTCCAGTTCAAAAAATCTGCTGTAGTAATCAATAGTCACTATGTAGTCCTCGTTGTTCCATGTGAACAGATCCGTTGCTGTGACCTGCCAGGGCCTGTCTGGGATACGGTGAGGTATCATGGGCTCTTTGACATTTGATGGGTGGCGTTCTAGACAAATGGAACATTTTCCGACAATGTCCTCAATGTGTTTGCACATTCCGGGCCAAAACATAACGTTACATGCTCTTTGTTTGCATTTTCCATGCCCATATGTCCAGCATGAATTTTTGTCAACATCTCTTCTCTGAGACTGGTAGGAATGATGATTTTCTCCCCTTTGAAGACGATTCTATTGATTTGTGACAGTTCGTCTCTGTGGTTCCAGAATTCAGATATGCTCTGAGGGCATTTCCTCCTTTCCTCAGGCCATCCTTCATGTATGACTTTGCTCAGCAGTGTGAGTTGTGCATCTTTCTCTGTTTCTGCTTGGATCTCCTTCAGTTTTGAGTCACTCACAGGTAAACTGTTGTACACCATGTGCACCTGCACATCCATGCCTTCACTGAGGCTGCTGTCCTGGTAGCTAAGAGACTTTCTGGAGAGCGTGTCTGCGACAGGAATGTCTTTGCCTGGACGGTGAATGATTGTGAACTCGTACTTCTGTAGCTGAAGGATCATTCTCTGTAGCCTTGGTAGGGATGCGGCTAGTGGTTTCCTCATGATTGACTTGAGGGGCTTGTGTTCAGATTCCACAATGAATTGTTGGCCATAGACATACTGGTGCAAATGCTTACATCCAAACAGAATTGCATATAGCTCTTTCTCAATTTGAGCATAGTTGTTAGCTTAGATGACTCTTCCGTGAGCTTGATAGTCCAGTATCCTGATCATGCATCCATTACACTGAAGTAACGTGCTCCCACTAGCTTGGATGTGATGTCATCTACCGTTGGTACAGGGTAGTGTGGGCATTTGATAGCCTTGTTCAAATCTCTGGGATCAAGACAAACTCTGAGCTTGCCTGTACATGGTTTCTCAACCACTACTAACGCGTTGACCCACTCTGTCGGTTCTGTTTCCCGGACGATGATTTCTGTATTCTCCATGCTCTGCAGCTCCTCCTTCAGGCGACTACATAGTGCAAAGGGTATCCTTCTCGGTGGGCAAACCACAGGGGTTGCTGCTGGGTCAAGGTGAATAGTGCATTCACCTGGGAATAATCCGATTTGTTGGAAAACGTCAGCAAACTCCTCCATGACTGTCTGCTTATCAACTGGTGCTGTCAATGATAGCACTAGCTTGACGAGGTCCATGTCTAAACATGCCTTTAGACCTAGCACTGGAGGTGCTTGAGTGTCAACAATGTAAAAGTCCAACTTCATGTCGCTTTCTTTGTACTTGCATTTCATCACGCATGTGCCTTTTACAATGAGCTGCTCACCCCCATAGCTGGTCAATCTGCATGAGGTGGGCTGTCGCTCACACTCATCCTTCAAGCTGTGATATTCACTCAGAGGAATTACATTAACCTGAGCTCCAGTGTCTAGTTTAAACCTAAGCTCTGTGCCCTGTTTTCCTATCTCAATATCAGCATAGGCTTGCTCTGTCTCTGAAATCTGTTTTTTCTGTGACACAGAATCAATAAACAGTTCCTCTGCATTTGGCTCCCTATCTGTCATTTGGCTGTCACTCACTGTGTGTACTGCCTTTCCGAAAACATTCCTGCAAACTTTAGCAAAGTGGTTCCGTTTACCACATTTAGCACATTGTCTTCCTTTGGCAGGCCATTGCTCCTTTTCTCCATCCATCTTGTTTCCACAGTATCCACAGTTTTTGAAGTGGTTTATGTCTGTGTCGCCCATTTTTAGAGCTCTCTGTTCTTTCTGTTCTGAAACTCGCTCTCTGGGCGGTGTTCTTTGGTGCGTGTCTATTAACTGCGTGCACTGTCTGTTCACAAGATCTGTTCGTGGCGCTGGTTATGGTTTTCAACTGTACTTGGGCTATCTCGTGCGATCTAGCTATGTCCATAGCTTTGTCCAGCGTTAGCCCGGACCCAACATTCAAAAGTTTCTCTCTCACTTTAGCTGAATGTATTCCAAACATGATGCGGTCTCTGACCATCTCATCTTTATCTGCATATACACAGTCTTTTACCAGCAGTTTTAACTCAGTCACTAACTGTTCAAACGACTCACTAGCTCCTTGTACTTTCTTCTGAAACTTGTACCTAGCGAATATCGTATTTGTCTTGGGCATCACATATGATTCAAAACGGTCAAAATAACTTTTCAGTACCTTTGCTTCATCCGCGGTGAGAGACCATGTGTTAAAAATGTCTCTCCCTTTTTCTCCGATCCACAGGAGTAGGTAACTGCATCTTTTTTCCTACCCTTTGCTTTTCAACGGACCTGAGAACATTAACTCCACGTGTTGCTTGAACTTGCTCCATTCTCTATGTAAGTTCAAAGATTCCCAATTCATTCGAGGTAAAGGAGCTCCAACGATGTCCATTTCAAATCCCTGTTCTGGCACCATGTCTTGTTTTGCACACTTTGTACAAAAATAATAAATTGCAGGACAACGGAGTATTACAGTTTAAACTCTTTTATGAAGCATTAGGTCTGTGATCTCAATCATACCAGTACAGTGGGGACAAGATGGAGTTAGGACCCCTTACAGATGCCTGCAGGCCAATGACAACTCAGCAAGTGATCACATGTGAATATAATAGGTATTCCTTGCAGATGCCTGCGGGCCAATGATTCAATATGCAAATATTACAATTTTGTTGGTTTTTTTTCCCTCCACTTCTTATTGCAAGAATTGAGAACCGTGCTGGAGATATTGATAGCGTCATCACTGCCTATCCTGGATAAAAATCTATAGAGCAATAATATCAGTGTTTATTCATTTTCTGACCAAATACTTACAATCACTGCGTTTCCACACAGGGGGGTGATTGTATACTTTTATGCCCTAATTTTAACCCAACTCGTCCGGCGGGAATGATGTGGGTGTCGGTCATGGGGTGTGAGGGGCGAGAGTTAAATGACAGCCAGACGGAAACGCTGGTTTCCTGCAGCATTACCGCCCCATGCCATTTTAACTGCTGGGATTCCGGAAGCATGGAGGCAGCTCGCCATAGGCAAGTGGGGGCCTAATTGAAATGTGAATGTGAAAGTCGTGGCTCGATGACATCATCCGCGTCACAATACGATTTTAACTCGAAATCGCAGGAGAACCGCATGGTGCCAACCCACCAGCAGGACCCGACGGGAGGCAACAGAGTGGCCAGAAACGGCTGCGGTAAGTTTTATATTTTTTAATTTTTTGTGATGATTCGTTGTGGACTAGGAGGTGCAGGACTGCTCCCCCGGGCCCTGCAAGGAATCCTTGGGCCTCCTCAGCTCTGTCCGGCCTTCCCTTTCACTCCTACCACAGGCAGCTCTTTAGAGACTCTCCATCCCAGCACTAACCTTATGCTGGGGGATGGTTCCTGGGGTCGCCGATGGCCTCCCGCACACGATTTCCCACTCCCACCCACTGGCTCTGACGTCAATGCCGTCGGCTTCGGACAGGAGACAATGCAGACAAATGGGGCCCGGGAGTTAAATTGGTTTGTGCCTGATGCCGAAATGGACTCCTGCCCCATTCCCCGCCTAGCCCAGGTTAAAATTGTGGCTTCGTTGTTAGATACTACATGAAATGGATTTCATGCCACATCAGCCACTGTATTAGATAAAACTGAACTCTTGATGTCACAACAAAACTTATCTACGTGCAATTTGTCTAATGCATTTGGCATTAACACCCTGTCAAAAAACTAAAATGAATTTCACCTATAATACAACATGGATTAGCAGGACATAGCATTCCATGAAGGTTGTTTTGAGTACTGAATACTGAAGAATGCAAAATGTTAATTGATGATAATTTATGCAAGAAATTAGTACATTGCTTAAACCTGGTGTACTGTGCTTTGATTTATAATAGCCCCTAGCATTTTGCTATTAAGCAAAACAATATTCCAGCTGTTCCATTAGAATTTCATCCATATATTCATAATGGAACTGTGATGGGAAGAAAAAATGGAACTGTTGCTGAAAAAGAATAATAACAGTTGGAACAAAGTTCAGAAGCTTGCAATTGAAGAGGCCAGTTTGAAATCCAATTAAAACCAATAGGATACGCTGTCTGATAGTAATGAACGTTAGAAATTAACATGCTGGTTGAAACATTTTGGCTGTTTGGGCTTACTTAGGGATAGCCCATGAGAAAAGTAGTGAGATGGCGGAGAACATAATGGCAGCAAACAAGGCTGGGATTGTATAAATTGGATGATAAATGAGGTACTTTTCCTTTGTGTCAGCAAAGAACTAAAAATGCAATTCATTCTGGCTGACAATGAGTCTTGTTATAAGTTAATGTGCATTTGTACCCGATTGGCAACATCAGCTCAGGGAAGACAAAGGATTAAGAATGTGGAGAGAATAATACCAACATTTCGGTATAGATATATTGCTCCCAGATCACAATCAAACCATTTCTGTGTGCAATATATATTTTCCTTCCTTTCTTGCGGCTTTCCCTGTATATTTTCCATTATCTAAATAAGTGTGAACATACTAACAAGAAATCTGAAAATAAATTCAAATATTTTGATCTGTTTGTGATCCATGATTTAACTCATGAACTCTATCTGGTTTGAGCACTTGTCTAGGAATGTTGTGCCTTTGTTTTCTCTATTGTAAAACCTCTCTTTAAGAGTTAATTTTCTACGTATGGAATTCTTGTCCCCAAGCCTGAAGTTTTCCTACTGCTCTTGTAATTGTGGTCAAATAGAAACCTCTTTATGTGGAGTAAAATTTTGCCCGTTAATGCTTCCAACCAACTTCTAGGTAATTAGTAGTTCCCTAATGGTCTTCGACTTGTGTGTGGTTCATATGTGTATGTGTGTGGAGGGAGGAGGGGGAGCGACAGTACCTTGCTTTGTCCTGAGCACATGTATAAGATTTCTACCAAACATTTGCTTGGCATTCTGATCCAAGACTCATGCTGTAGTCATAGAATCATCAACATTGACCTTGTATAAAATGCCAGTACAGACCTGGGTGGCAGAGTGCCAGGCACTAAGCTGGATAAGAGACCTCCTAAATCTGGTTCTGGCATGTGTTAGTGAATTGCCAGGTTCTGTCTGCTCCTTACTGTATGCATATTTCATGTGGTGCATCTTAATACATAAATCTGTAATTTGGAAAGGTTGTCAGCCACTCCTGTGTAATGTCTCTGATGGAAAATAAGAAGGAAGATCTCGCATTTATATAGCACTGTATTGTGCCCTCAGGATGTCCCAAAATGCTTTACAGCCAGTTAACTACTTTTGAGGCACAGTTGCTATGTAGACAAACATGGCAGTCAATTTGTACATCGCAAGATCCCACAAGAAAACAGTAAGTGAATGGATGTCAGTTAATCTGTTGTTTTGATGGCGTTGGTTGAGGTCAAAATGTTGGCCAGGATTCCAGGAGAACTCCCTGCTCGTCTTTGAAAAGGTCCATGGTGTCTTTTACATCCACATTAGCACGGGGAGGCTGCCTCAGTTTAACATCTTATCTGATAGACTCTGAGATTGTAAGAAACATATATTTGAAAAGGTTATGGGGGAAAGAATTCGGTTGGTTAGCGCCCCCTATTAGCGCCTCCAGGGGTGCTAACGGGGTGCTAACTACTTACCACTGAGCGCGGCAATTTTAGCGCCACCCGCGAAATTGACCTGCTGGTTTGCGGTGGCGCTTAACAATACCGACACAATCTCCTGTGCCCAGAGATCGTGATGTCATCGAAGCATGCAAAGCCCCGGTAGTGCCCCGGACCAGAAATTGATTCTCGGCCCCTGCCTTAGCACTTGCCACTAGTAATGACAGGTAGAGGGGAACGTATTGCAATCGGCTGGGAGCTGGGGGAGCGCTATTTAAAGGCATGCGCTTCCTGCTTTTTCCTGTCGGCAAAATATTCTGCATACGCAGGTTGAGAGAGGGAGAGAGGTGCCTAGAGACATTTAACGCTGTCCCTCAAAGAGTTTTGTTCCTGAGCAAGACTTTTCAGGTTCCCATTTCTGTCAGCTTTATTACTACCATATTTAGAAGATTAAATGGGGGCTGTACTAGCATGGGGCGACATCCTCCAGAGGCAGCGGAGGCACAGAGAGAGGGTGGCAAACGTGGCCATAGGGAGAAGGGCCAACAGGGCTCTGCACAGGAAAACTTACCCTCCCAGGGTATTCCGGGAGCAATTCTCATACATGCATTTGTCCGAGGAGCAATGTTTCAAAAGGCTTCGCTTCAGCAAGGAGGTGGTCACAGAGCACTGCCACCTCCTGCAACCAGTGCTCCAGCCTCAGCTCAGGAGCAGGATGTCTCTGTTGGTGGCAGTGAAGGTGACGGTGGCTCTCAATTTCTATGCCAGCGGCTCCTTCCAGGCTTCAACAGGGGATATTGCAAACATCTCAGTTCGCCGTCCATTGTTTTACCGGGAGGTCACAAATGCTGTCTGCAAAAGGAGAAGGGAGTACAGCTCTTTCCCCATGACCCAAGACAAACAGCGTGAACGTGCATGTGGCTTCGCTAGGATAGCGGGCTTCCCCATGGTTCAGGGTGCTATTGACTGCACGCATGTGGCATTGCGGGCACTTCATAAAAATGCAGAGGTTTTCCGCAACCATAAGGGCTTCCACTCACTCAATGTCCAGTTGGTGTGTGACCACAGACAGCAATCCTCACCATCAATGCCCCTTATCCTGGCAGCAGCCCCGATGCATTCATCCTGTACCAGACTGGTGTCCCAGACCTGTTCCAACCATCACATCAACCTCATGCCTGGCTCCTCGGGAATAAGGGTTATCCACTCTCCACTGATGACACCGCTCCGTAACCCCAACACTCCTGCTGAGCTCACATACAGTGAGAGCCACAGCACCACAAGGAACCTGATTGAGCAGACTATCGGCATGTTAAAGCAACGGTGCCTCGACCACTCTGGAGGAGCCCTGCAGTACTCCCCTGATCAAGTATCGTTTTTCATTGTTGTGTGCTGCATGCTTCACAACCTCACAATTCTGAGAACCCAGCCATTGTCACCAGGGATTGGTGCATCACCTCAGGAGGAGGAAGAGGGAGAAGAGGAGGAGGAGGCGGAGGAGGAGGAGGATGAAGTGGAGGATGAGCAGCAACAACGTGGGAGGGAGGCGCTCAATGTTGCCTCTGCAAGGGCTGTGCGTGAACACTTTTTAAAACACCGCTTCTGAGGAATGACAGAGAAGATGGCTTTGTAGGGGGTGGCATGTGCCCAGTCAGCTCTGCCCCTGACTGTCTCTGAGCGGTTCGAATCGCTCCCACACCCCTGGGTTCTAGACACCGGACTTAAGTACATGCGGCGATACAGAAAATCGAGTAGACAAGTGGTTTGGTGCAAGAAAACCGCAATTTTTATTAAAGGCACAATAAAACACAATCTTATTGAGAATTACTGGGATAATTACAGGCATATACAATTACACTTATTTGGGAATGGGGAACACACGGCACATCGAGGGAACAAACATATTAAAAATCCCCTTATCCTTATCCCACCCCCAATACCTAACTAGATTAAGTTACGAGGGGCCAGGAATTCAGGCTCACCAATGAGGTTTCCTTGACAATTCAAAACCTGTTGATCAAGCCGGTTGTAGCTTAGGGTTCGCTCCTGTTGTCCTTTGGGGTCTGCCATCGTCACGTGGTCGCAGGGCGCGGCGATGGTGTCGCCTGTGTAAAGTACCCTCCCTTTTCCTCCATTAACATCTTCGTTGGGTACTTTGCAGCGATGGGTTTTCTTCTTCTGGTGGTTTGGTCGCCGACGGTTTTGCTGCAGTTGGGGCTCGGTTGGCGGTTTTTACCGTTAATATGATTTTTCTACCCAAGCTTCAAACGCCAGCTTATTCTTAATTGACTTTACTATCCATGCTTCAAACGCAAGCTTATAACTAGGCCGTTTGTCCCCCCAATGCTTCTTCTTGCTGCCCTTCTCTGCCTATCGGTTGTTACCGTTCGTCCCGTCTCATCTCGTCTGTCCGTTTGCGGTCTGTATGTTCTGTGCGTGCTCGGTTCGGTTTCGTTCTTCTCCCCGTTTGGCCCCCGGTGTTGTAATGGGCATCCTCGGCAAGAGGCAAAAGAACGAGCAAGAGGCCGAGCAAGAGAGCGAGCGCTACCGGTGGGCCTACAATTATACCCGGTTCTTCACCCCTTATCTGCGCGCCAAATCAGGTCAGTTCTTTGTCTAACTTTTGGCGGGCTCGTCTAAAATGATTACAGTCATTTACTTTAACGACTTCTGGGGCGGTTGCCTCCTGGTTTAATGACTTCGATATCCTGGCTGTTTGTTATTTATGAAACTTAATTGGGTTATCCTGGTTCGGTGGCCACGTTGATCTGTTACCGATTATGTATGCAAGAGGTTGATGGCCTCAAGACTAGGTCCATCCTGTCTTGATCTGTTCCAAGGTGAAGAATGCATATTCTGTGTTTACCTAGCTGTCTGGCTTTACAAAGCCTGTCACAGATTCATGCGTGTTAGGTTTCGTTTCAGATTTTGAAAGTGCCTGCCTTTTGCAGGGCCTTGCTTTTAAAATCCTGTACGTTTTGGTCACGAGGTTTCAGAAGCCATTTTGTGTACCCTTTTTGAATAACTTTTCCATAAAGGGTCCCTTTATCCATAACTTTGGGGAATGTGCGAATTTTGAGAACCCTACACTCCCCCCTGTTGATACTAAACTTGCTTTAAGTATCATCCTTGCAAGGTGAGCAAAATTCCCGACCCTCCATAGTCAATCTTCCCCTGTAATTACCTATCTATGATCCCACGACACATGCATTTCCCATTCTGTAAAAATGTAGTGTATATAAGCATACATAGACAGAATACAGGCGTTTACACACATCCAAGCATGGAGGGGGTCCAACACCCCTGTACCAATCGGTACACATACATCTTTATTAATATAACACTTTGAAAATCTTTCTTAAAAATAACAAAAGCAAAAGAAAAATGATCTTTATTCAGAAACACAAACAAAAAAATTCAAACAGGTGTATCTCCCTCCACCTTAACATAATGTTCCTTCCAGGTCCTTTGGTTTCGGAATTCTAGTATTTGGCCTTTTCCCTTGCACTGAGTGCACACTAGGTACAATACTATTCCCATCTGGCAAACCACAAGGATGTGGGAAGCCAGTCTAATCCACGAAGAGACCTCTATGTTCTCAAAAATGTCCCACCAGGGTGGAACCACAACATCCAATATTTTGGCCCCTATCTCTACTGTCTTCTGGTCCAGAGTGTAGAAATGTTTCTGTGAGACTATTACTGCTTTGAGTATTTTGGTAAGATGTTCTGGGAGAGGGGGGATTTCGTAGCCGAAATGCGCTACATACTTTTGTAGGTTGGTGACATTCTCTTTTACAGTGAGGTGAACAGTGGAGGGTTCAGGAATGGGGACAATTAGTTCCTGGGCCACTTGAACTTCTGCCTCGGGTTTAAAGCAGAAACTGCTGTCACTTACCGGACACCAGCTATGCTGTCCATGCTGGTAGTGGGGCGCACCTGTGGTGACACAATATGTCCCACCTCCTATATATGCTACCTGTGGAGGAACATGGTCTTGTGCCATTACCTCCATGGTACAGTTTATAGGTTTTGCGCCAGCAGCTTTAAACCCGCACTGTGGTTTTGAATAAGCATTCAAGTGCTGGGGATACAGTATTATGTGTGCTCCCTGGCTCCGGCACCCCGAGAGGTCAGTACCTGTCATAGCGTGCTCCCACTTTATGACATAAGGTGGGACCGCTGTGAAACGGATGTGTGCACCCCCTTGAATGACTCCAATGTTCTCTAACCTGTATACCGGCGCGGGTCGGGCTGTCCCACCCATGACCGGCATTCTTACCACTGTACCCATGATAGTATGGTTAGACCATCCACAATCTACTGGGACGGGGTAGGCCTCAGAAGCTAGCCGGAGTTGGCACAGGCTTAATGCATTCTCAAATGGATGGAGGGCTGCGAGGTGCTTGTTGCTGATCCAGGAGGGGACTAAACCCTGTTTTAAATCCTCCAGGTTACTGCGGCCCTCGCCCAGCAACCACGCCCCGTACAGCATGCACACCTCGTTCTGCGCAGCCTCATCCAAAGCATTTCTGTCCTCTCTGATGAGAGCATTTACGGTCTTTGCGTGCTTCTCCAGCTCAGCTATAATTTCTTTTAAATGGACCGTCATGGCCTGGTCCTCATGTAACTCTGAGCCCACTATTGTACCTTATCAAGATTTTCTTTAACTGTGCTTTTCAACCGTTTATCTGTGTCTGCAATTCTATGTCATCCAAACTGTTGATGACAGAGGACCCTGTGTTAAACGCAGTAAAAACATCATTCCATGCTCCCCTTCTTTTCCTCCCCGTGTTACCCAAAAACTCATGGTGTGTGGTGTACAGTTCTGTTTTGTCGACATTGGCAAAATTGAACTCATAAAATTTCCTAAACATCTCTTTTAACAGGGCCTGGTATAGCTGTTCTGTCTCTTTGGGGCACCACTCCGGTAAGTGTACCTCGGTGAGGTTTAAAATCACGGAGGCTACCGAGTAGTGTACCCCCTGGTACAGCACCTGATCCGTCGGCACTAGTACCAACCCATTCCCTGGTCCCTTGGTTGTGGCAGGGCACCCCTCTCTGTGTGTCCTTGCTGCCTGAGTCGTGGGCAGGGGCTTTTGGGGGCGGGTTACAAGCTCAGTGGCATTCACTGGGATCGGGGAGTATGGGACCGTGCACGCCTTCAGGCTGGAATCCCACTTCACCCCCTCCCTGGCATCTTGCCACTGCCGGTGGAAAATGATGGATATACCTGTGGGGCAGACCTTCTCTGACCTCCACATACAGACATAAATCCCCTGATCCGGTTCCCACCACTTGTCCCAGCACACACTCAATCCCCCGTGAATCCCTGTAATCGTCCGATGGGTATTGTTCCCCAATCGTTCCCACCTGACTGCGGGGTTTCCCATATCCTTGCTCAGTTTTCTGAGCCACCACCATGCATGTCAAACACACACGTTTCCCTACGGTGACGCTGACTCTTGTGGCAACGACCTGTACCCTGGGGCACAGGAGGGAGGCCTCCCCGTACGTGAACCCGGTCTGGCTGGAGTACTGAGTCGAATTGGACCACAGCCACCCTGGCCACCTTCCCTCGTGGAAGTAAACGGCGAGCTCCTCCACATCCCGTTCGCCACTTCCTTCGGTAACTATAGGTGCTCTCTCTCCTGAGCACCCATAGATGTGGAATTCCTCCACGTCACCTCGCTTTCCAATGCTCTTTCCTATCAGGGCGAGTAGGAGTACGCCCCCCTTCATCCTGAAATCCTCTCTGCAAAGAGATACAAGAACATATAGCCAGGTTCCGAGGAGATTCTCTGGCTTGGGTGAAGCATAGTCGAGTCTTGTGACCTCGACTCAATATAAACACACTTAACAAATTACCACTTATTTAAAACTACCCATCACCTCGTTTAACTTAAACCAAACACCCAAACTTAACGATATCACACTTAAATTACCTAAACTATATACATCCGCCGTCCGTCTCCGGGCGGCCAGCCTAATCCCTGTTTGGGTTTGTTAAGTCCGTGAATGATTGAGACACGGACAAGCAGGAGAGAAAACAAACAGATCTTTACTGGTGGAAGTCAATAACGAAACTAAACAACAGAGGCTCTCTAGCGCCTTTTATACAGGGGTGGTCGCTGCTGGTACTGCAGTCAGAGACCAGTTATTCTCTTAAAGGTACATACACAACAATTCCTCCCCTTTTAGATAAACAGTACATAACATTCATTTAACAACTAAATGATAACGAATTACAATCACAATTACTGTTGCTAGATACATTGGTTAAGTTTAAGCAATTATAAGTTCAGTCTTTGAGGAGGCTTCCTGATTCTGTCTGGATAACGCCTCTTTGGGGTAACAGGTTCTTCTGGCAATGTTGAGTCAGAATCAATGTCATTGTTTGGTTCATCTGCTTCCAATATTACCGGTTCTGCGGTAGCTGCAATTGGAACGTCGATTTCATTACCAGGTGTATCAGATCGTGGTGTGGAGTTGACGTTTTCCAGTGACTCTAGAATCTGGTCAGCATGGCGTCTTACAATGCTCTCCCCAACGTCCACGGTATACATGAGAGGTCCTTGTCGTGTACAAATCGTTCCTGGCTGCCATTTCTCAGTGCGGTAGTCCCGGGCCAAAACTGGTTGCCCGATCTAAAAACTCCTGGTCGGCCTTTCATTCATATTCTGAAACTGCCTGTTCTCCACATCTCTTCGGACGTTTGGCTTAACCAAATCCAAGCGGCATCGTAGTCTTCGATTGAAGAACATCATGGCTGGAGTTTGGTTGGTAACCGCATGTGTCGCATTCCGGTAGGCAAACAAGAAGTTGTCCACCTTGTGTTGTAGGGGTATCTCTTCATTACACATTGCCTTGATAGCCTTCTTGAATGTTTGGACAAACCTCTCGGCCAATCCATTAGTGGCTGGATGATATGGGGCAGATGTGTAATGCTTAACACCATTGTTCTTTAAGAACCTCCGGAACTTTTCAGACACAAACTGTGGTCCATTGTCAGAGCAAATCTGTTCAGGCAGCCCATTCCTGGCGAATATGGTTCGTAAAACTGTGATAGTTTTTTCCGTGGTGGTTGAGGACATTTTTATTACCTCTGGCCACTTTGAATGTGCATCCACCGCAATTAAAAACATCGAGTCCATGAAGGGACCAGCAAAATCAATGTGCACCCTTTGCCATGGAGATGAGGGCCACTCCCATGGATGCAGAGGAGCTTGTGGTGCGGCGTTTTGGACCTTCTGGCATCTTGCACAGCTCTTGGTCATCTCTTCGATTTCTCTATTGATTCCCGGCCACCACACAAACGCTCTGCCTAAGCTCTTCATTTTTACCCCACCCAGATGACCCTCATGAAGCTCATTGAGCACTCTATCCGTCAACTTAGGTGGAATTACTACTCTGGATCCACACATCAAGGTTCCTCTGCACACTGACAGCTGTTCTCTTCTCGGCGAGAATGCTGGCAGCAGTGGTTCGTCGTGTGCTGGCCATCCCTTCACCGTTAAATCATAGACCCGTGAGAGTGTCGGGTCATTCCGTGTTTCCTTTTCTATGTTTGCATTCGTCACAGGGAGACATTCGACTATGGTCGAGTGGAATAACTCCATTGGATCCACTGCAAGGTCTTCTTCTTCCACCATCGGCAATGGTAGACGTGACAATCCATCAGCATTTCCATGCTGTTTAGTTCCTTTGTACTCGATGTCATATTGGTGTGCCCCTAGGAAAAGGGACCATCTCTGCAGCCGTTGTGCTGTCATTATCGGTACGCCCTTCTGAGGGTTGAAAATGGAGACAAGAGGTTGATGATCGGTTAGTAGAGTAAATTTTTGACCGTGCAGATAGCGATTGAACTTCTTCACCCCCCACACTAGGCTGAGGGCCTCTCTGTCAATCTGGGCGTAGTTACGCTCGGCAGAAGTTAACGAGCGTGACGCAAAAGCTATCGGCCTCTCCAAACCATCAAGGAATTTATGTGACAGTACCGCCCCAATGCCGTAGGGAGATGCATCACACGCCAGCCTGATTGGCAGTGCTGGGTTGTAGTGGGCCAATACTTCCTTTGAAGTGATTAAGTCCTTACTCTTCCGAAAAGCACGCTTACAATCATCGCTCCATTTCCATGCTACCCCCGTTCGTAGCAGGGTGTTCAGTGGGTGCAGAATTGTCGACAAATTCGGCAAAAACTTAAGATAGTAATTCACCAACCCGAGGAATGACCTCAGTTGCGACACATTTTCAGGTGCTGGGGCCTTAACAACCGCTTCAATTTTGTCAGGGGACTTATGTAACCCCTCTTCATCAATCACGTGGCCACAATACGATATCTGTTTCCTAAAAAATTCGCACTTGGGGCGGTTGGCTCACAGCCCATGTTCCCGTAGTCTAGTGAGCACCTATTCTAGGTTGTTAAGGTGTTCACTGTCATCTTCACCTGTTACAAGGATGTCGTCCAAGTAACACTGAGTCCCCGGAATCCCTTGCAGGACTTGTTCCATCGCTCTTTGCCGTATCGCCGGAGCCGATGCTACTCCGAATACCAATCGATGATACTGGTAAAGACCTTTGTGAGTGTTTATCGTGAGATACTTCCTAGAGGACTCATCAACCTCCATCTGCAAATATGCTTGTGCCAGGTCAATTTTTGTAAAACGCTTTCCTCCAGACAGCGAGGCGAAGATGTCTTCTATCCTTGGAAGAGGATATTGTACTGTGCGAAGGACAGGGTTCACCATCACCTTGAAATCCCCACAGATGCGAACCTTCCTTGGCTCTCCGGACTTATTGCTTAACGTTTTCTTCATGACAGGAACGATGGGTGTCGCCCACTCGCTCCAGTCGACCTTAGACAACACGCCCGCCTTCTCCAGATTCTCCAGCTCTGCCTCGACAGCTGGGCGAATTGCATATGGTACCGGTCTCGCTTTGAAAAACTTGGGAACTGCATTCTCTTCTAATTTTATCGAGGCGGTTACGCCTTTAAGCGTGCCTAGTTCTTGTTGAAATACCTCTTTGGCGTTAGCTAAGATTGTTGACAATCGTCCAGGAGTGACGTCTTCATCTTTTTTACCGTCCACCGTCATTGCATGAATGGAATGTCAATCTAAGTTTATCTTCCTGATCCATTCCCGTCCCAATAACGGTGGTCCACCATTTGGCAGTATGTAGAGATACAATTTCCGTATTTTCTTGCCATTGTATTCGACAGGCACCCTTATTTTTCCTCTGGGGTATACTTTTTGCCCTGTATACGTCGTCAAAATGATGGATGTCTCTCTCAAGGGTATGTGTGAAAATAGCCGCTCGTAGTCTCATCGATTCATGATGGTTAGCGCTGATCCTGTATCCAATTCCATTTTAACTTGGGACCCTGCTATCGTGAGGGTGACCCAAATGGTTCGGTGATCCTCTTTTGCAATTACATTGTGAAGTTTGAGACAGCTTAATCTCCTGTTCTCGGATTCACTATCGCTCATCTGGTCTTCGGAACTACTGTCCGTCATCTTTTGTACTTTTTTGTACGGTTCCTTAGTAGCCTTTTTGTTGTCGCTGGTCTTCTTCCCAGACCTACAAACTCGTGCAATGTGTCCAATCTTCCTGCATTGTCTGCATATTTTGTCTTTGGACCAGCAGTCCTTCTGGTCATGGTTAGTTCTGCCGCAGCGATAACATTTTGCAAATCCCCGTGTCATTTCGTGGGTGCCGTATTCCTGTGGTTTTTGTTGAATTTCTGCAGCTCCCCTGGCTGCTGCTTCATACGATACTGCCACGCTGAAAGCCTTATCTAGCGTCAGCTCTTTTTCTGCGAGTAACTTCTTCTGTGTTCCTTCACTCAGGAGTCCACAGACAAATTTGTCCCGTAGGGTATCTGCCAGTCCTGCTCCGAACTGGCAGTGCTTTGATAGCTTGCGTAGTTCCGTAAGATACTCAGCATTGCTCTCATCTTTGTGCTGAGTTCTCCTGTGGAATTTAAATCTTTCTGCTATCAACAGCGGTGCAGGGTTTAAGTGTTCCTGTAGAACAGCAACAATTTCGTTAAAACTCTTCGCCTTCGGTTTGGCTGGAGTAATCAGATCCTGCAATAGGCCGTACGTTCTAGCGCCCATTAAGTTTAGCAATATCGATGCCTTTTTCCCCTCCGCTATTTCGTTTGCCTCGAAATATACCTCAACTCTTTCCACATACGTGGTCCAGTCCTCTAATGTATTTTCAAAAGCAGTGATACAGTCAGTCTTCGGCATCTTGCAAATCTAAAATGGCACCTCCCGCGCTTTGCCTTCTTCCCCGATTTAACAAATGGCGCCTCCCGCGCTTTCTCTTCTTCCCCGCTGTTGTTAGCGCTGCTTTCCACGGTTTCCTGCGCGTTAAATATTGATTCTTTTTCTTTTATTATTTTCCCGTCGTGGAGCAGACCCTCTGGGACACTTCCCTCCCTCTTCTTAGGTCCGAACGCCGCCCGGTTTCGAAACACCGGCCGTGCCCTGTATGCTCCACCCTCTCTCTCTCTCTCTTTGCTTCCCGACTCGCTGCCCGGCCCGGTTGAAAGGCCACCCGATCGAGCTTCAGCCCGCCGCAGCCCAGGAAGGATCAGAGCACTACCTGCCACCAGCCCGATTAGCTGGGAAACCACGGGCCGAGGAACCCAGCCTGGCTCTGGACAATCTCTCCTGCAAGTTTTGAACCCGATGATTGACGGTCGACGCCCGTTTCTCGAGTTTCAATGGACTCTATTTTTTTTTTTCTTCTGGCTCTGACCTTCAACAACGTCGTCGGAGCTGCTGCCGAGTTGCAGGTAAGTACGTTTCTTCCTCGTCGCCAGTGTTAAGTCCGTGAATGATTGAGACACGGACTAGCAGGAGAGAAAACAAACAGATCTTTACTGGTGGAAGTCAATAACGAAACTAAACAACAGAGGCTCTCTAGCGCCTTTTATACAGGGGTGGTCACTGCCGGTACTGCAGTCTGAGACCAGTTATTCTCTTAAAGGTACATACACAACAGGGCTGCGGCACACCGCTCCGTTCGGTGTGGCCGCACCGTCCTGTTCTTTCGGTCCCTCACAGCCTGTGGCTGCTGGCTGGGGACCTCTGCCCTCAGACCGATCCCTCACTCGAGAGGCTGCCCCTTTTAAATGGGGTGCCGGTGACCACGGTTTCCTTGGCTGGGGCGTTCGTGGGGACCTTCTGGGGACTTTGGCGGGTGGGGATTTTCTGGCTGCTGGGCCTTTAACCCGAGCCACTGGGCAGGGTCTTCGCCCTCGGGTCCCTCCTCATCTAAACCTGGGTCAGGGGCGGGGTCTTCGCCCTCGGGTCCCTCTTCATCTGGATCCCAGAAGAGTGGGGGAGTGTCCCAAGCGGTGGGCGGGATGGCCCCTCCCCTCAAACAAGCCACAGCGCCTGCCTGTGCAGTCTGTGATCTTGCTCCTGCTGCAGGCTGAGGATCTCTATCCTCAGACCTTGCCCCAACTGGCTGTTCTCTCCTCTCGGGCTTAAACAGTTTACACTGATTAATATAACTAGCAGCCTGCCTTAAAGTCTT
Source organism: Somniosus microcephalus (assembly GCF_052327205.1). Taxonomy (NCBI): domain Eukaryota; kingdom Metazoa; phylum Chordata; class Chondrichthyes; order Squaliformes; family Somniosidae; genus Somniosus; species Somniosus microcephalus. The sequence goes on from NC_141001.1 coordinate 85,709,473, forward strand.
GTCCGCTGCCCTGAACGGGCCTTCTATGGACTCCCCATTCTTTCTCCTTACCGGGACGGCCTTAAAGACGGGATCTTAAGGGGCTTGGACCTGCTTTAGGTCCGGGGCCAAAGCTACCCCCTGTGTGGCTCCCTTGTCCCGGACCGCGGCTACCGGGCCTGCTCTACAGGGATCCCAGAACTCTCCTTCCCTGGCCCTCTGCTTGGCCACCTCGTTGGTCCTTTGGTTACCCTCCCACGTGGTAGGGAGGGATCCTAAATCTATGGCCAAAGGTTTGGCCATTTCCCCAGCCTGCTCGTTCCCTGTAAATCCCATTAGGCTAAATGGAACCTTGTTAGACCTGGGTGGATTGGTCGGGACTTCCGAATGGACCACCGTGCTGGAAGCTCCAGTGTCCACCGAATATCTCCCCTGCTCCGTCTCCACCCGCATCTTAACACAGGGCCTGCTCCCCTCATCGTTTTCAAGGGGACACAGGTCGACAGGCTGCGCTGGTTCTAGCCAGGGCCATGGGGCGGATGGGGCTGACGGGGTCAGAGCACCGGTAGCAGCTGCTACTCTCCCCTGGCCAGTCAATATGGACCTCATGGTGTCCAAAAATGACTCGACCGTGGCGGGAGGGATTCCTGTCCCTGTCTTTTGGACTGGGGCTGTGGAGTTCGTTCCCTTGTTATCTTTCCAAGGGTTTTTGCAATCCTTCCTCCAGTGACCATCCTTCCCACACCCGTAACAATTATGCTTATTGCTAGAAGGGTTATCCCCTTCCTGATGCCACTCCTTCCTACCCTGTCTGGGTTTTACCTCATGCACCTTCCCTTTAGTTGGGTGTGCATCGGTTCCCCTACCGTTCTTATAGGCTAGGGTCAACTGTCTGATCACCGTAAGTTCGGTGGTCAGGGGATTCCTAGGGTCGAACCAGACTTCCGCCTTGGCCCGGACCTGTGGCAAGCTGTTTGCCACCAGGCAACGGAGCCAGTGGGCCAGCTGATCCCGGATCAGGAACGCCCGGTTAGGTGCCCCAGGACAGGCACTCCTATATACCAGCCATAACCTGTCCGCGAAAGCCTGCGGGGTTTCCCCTGCGAGCTGCACTGTCTTCTCCACACGGGAGAAAGGACATCCCTCATTCATCCCCATGGCCTCCAGAACCTCATCCCTGAGCTCCTCATTCCCGCTCTGCCCCCTCTTTACACTCATCAGAGAGGGACTGGAGAAGCTTACTCTCCAAAGAGAGCAGCAGCATTTTAGCCTGCTCAGCACCATCGCATTCGTTGTTGCTGGCTGCCTGTTCCACTTCCCTGAAGTGGACCGAGGGGTCCCCTTTCTCGGTGAGCTTTGGGATATGGCTCACCATAGCCCTAAGCTATTGGGTGCTATAGGGTAATACAAACTGGTTTTGGAGGGGTCCCTCTTCCTCGCCATCTACGGGTGGGCCGAACCTCCGATGCCGGGCTGGGCACATCGATCCTAGTTCCAGCCTCTCTTGCGGGGGTTGTTCCACCTCCGCTTCTACCCCTGACTTCACCCCCCCTTGCTGCCAGACCTCGCTAAAACCTGGCGCTACGGGTGGTGGTCGCGGGACCTCCTGTTCCTCAACCGGGTCATCCCTTGGCACTACCTGTGGTGTATAACCGTTCTCCCCTCGTTCCCTGTGAAATCCACCTGGCCTGCCTTCGGGCTTATGAGGCGCACCATGCCCTTTGCTTTCCTTAGGGCCAGGCTCAGATTTTCTATCTGTTCCTTGTAGGGGCCATGATCATCGCCTTCAAACCCCTGTTCGCTCGCTAACTTATAGGCTGCCTTTACTTCCTTTACCTTTTCTTCCTGCTCCCTTACTTGTCTCGCTAGGCGGGCGTTCTATTCTCGCAACCTCAACTCGTTACCCTTGGCTTTGGTGACTTGGCACTGTAGGTATTCTCCCATTAATTGCATCCTTTCCTGATTCAGGGCCTGCAATGCTACCAGTAACTTCTCCCCTGCTAGAGCCTTGTCCTGGACCTCCAGGGCTGACTCCCTTATCTCGGCTGCCTGTGCTGCAAAGAGCCTGTCAAAAAAATGCACCTGCATTTAGAAGCACATCAGCCAGACTGCCTTCTCTAGGGATTTCTTGTGCTCCTTCCCTTCTGTCCACTTAGCTGCGGCATCTACCGGACGCCCAGCCTCTAACAGAGTGGTGATCCACTTCTTCGTGATATTCACCTTACTAACCACATAATCAGAAATCCTTTCCTCCATCATGGTTTGCTCTTCTGAACCATTGTCCACTGTATCGCACCCCTGTTGCCGGTGTCCTGCCACGGTCGCCATTTCTGTAGGGGGTGGCATGTGCCCAGTCAGCTCTGCCCCTGACTGTCTCTGAGCGGTTCAAATCACTCCCACACCCCTGGGTCTAGACACCGGACTTAGGTACAGGCGGCGATACGGAAAATCGAGTAGACAAGTGGTTTGGTGCAAGAAAACTGCAATTTTTATTAAAGGCACAATAAAACAAAATCTTACTGAGAACTGGAAAAATTACAGGCATATATAATTACACTTATTTGGGAATGGGGAACACACGGCACATCGAGGGAACAAACACATTAAAAATCCCCTTATCCTTATCCCTCCCCCAATACCTAACTAGATTAAGCTACGAGGGGCCAGGAATTCATATTCATGCTCACCAATGGGGTTTCCTTGACAATTCAAAACCTGTTGATCAAGCCGGTTGTAGTTAAAGGTTCGCTCCTGTTGTCCTTTGGGGTCTGCCGTCATCACATGGTCGCAGGGCGCAGCGATGGTGTCGCCTGTGTAAAGTACCCTCCCTTTTCCTCCGTTAACGTCTTCGTTGGGTACTTTGCAGTGATGGGTCTTCTTCTTCTGGTGGTTTGGTCACCGATGGTTTTGTTGCAGTTGGGGCTCGGTTTGTGGTTTTTACCGTTAATATGATTTTTCTACCCAAGCTTCAAACACCAGCTTATTCTTAATTTACTTTACTATCCATGCTTCAAATGCCAGCTTATAACTAGGCCATTTGTCCCCCCCAAAGCTTCTTCTTGCTGCCCTTCTCTACCTATCAGTTTTTACCGCTCGTCTCGTCTCGTCTCGACTGCCCATTTGCGGTCTGTGTGTCCTGTGCATGCTCGATTTGGTTTCGTTCTTCTCCCCGTTTCACCCCCGGTGTTGTAATGGGCATCCTCGGCAAGAGGCAAGAGAGTGAGCAAGAGGCTGAGCAAGAGAGCGAGCGCTACCGGTGGGCCTACAATTATACTCGGTTCTTCACCCCTTATCTGCACACCAAATCAGGTCAGTTCTTTGTCTAACTTTTGGCGGGCTCGTCTAAAATGATTACAGTCATTTATTTTAATGACTTCTGGGGCAGTTGCCTCCTGGTTTAATGGCTTCGATATCCTGGCTGTTTGTTATTTATGAAACTTAATTGGGTTTTCCTGGCTCGGTGGCCACATTGATCTGTTACCGATTATGTATGCAAAAGGTTGATGTCCTCAAGACTAGGTCCATCCTGTCTTGATCTGTTCCAAGGTGAAGAATGCATATTCTGTGTTTACCTAGCTGTCTGGCTTTACAAAGTCTTTCACAGATTCATGCATGTTAGGTTTCGTTTCAGGTTTTGAAAGTGCCTGCCTTTTGCAGGGCTTTGCTTTTAAAATCCTGTACGTTTTGGTCACGAGGTTTCAGAAGCCATTTTGGGTACCCTTTTTTAATAACTTTTCCATACAGGGTCCCTTTATCCATAACTTTGGGGAATGTGGGAATTTTGAGAACCCTACACTTTTGGGATGAAGAAGCACATCATTGCAAGCATCCCTCATCCCCTATTACCGGGCAAAGCTCCAATGAGTAAAATGAGCAAAGTTGTCAAGTTTCAATATAAAAATTATTTTTCTGACCAACTGTGTCTTATTAAGCACAACAAATAACAAACAAACACAACAATTCATTAACAAACAAAATGGTTCTTATCACATCGAGATAAGCGTTAACAGAGTGAACAATATATTAACATACACATCCAACTTTGGGACAAACATTCCCCCTATTTGTTATTCACCCTTCAAGAATGATCTCCCTCCCCTTTGCACTTCCCCCATTCTCACCCTACCGTTCCTCCATAATGTGGCCCCAGTGGCTACAGCAAGGCTGGTGGAAGGCTGCTGAATGTTGAATCCAGAGACTGCAGATGGCCTTGAAGGACGCCCTCGACCAGCTCTGGGCCTGGAGGGCCTGGCTGCAAACTGCCCCAACTCAGCATGGGCGGCAGCAGTCTGGGCTGGCTGTGTTACAGACTGAGGCAAGTGCAATGGCGGAGTGGCAGTGGAGGGAGCAGGAATGCTGTCATCCTGAGAGAGGACAGCACCTTCCTGCTCGACCGACACACTGCCATTACCCTGGGACAGAACCTTAGCATCCGGAGCAATCTGCTCGAGCACAGATTGCTGGCCTGCTGTGACACTGTCTGATCTTCGGTGACCTGTGGGTGACCCAGCAAGGATAGTAGCAGTCAGCACTTGCATGACATCAATCTGAGACTGCATGAGAGCAGTCTGACATTGGATGGCACCAGCCAATGACTCGATTCCAGCACTAAGCCGTTGCATTGCCTCGGCCTGTGCTGCAATAGATGCTGCCACCATTACACATGGCATGAGGTCTGGGTCCCCACAGTCTCTCTGCAATTCAACCATCCTCTGCAACGAGGCAAGGGTTTGCGCACAGATGACAGCTGTACTGGCAGCGGACTCCTCCACGCTCCTAGCCAGTGCATCCATGCTGCCGGGCACCCTTGCCATTGCACCCATGAGCTCCATAAGCATAATCATCGCTGGCGTATTCATGGCCGCTATACCGAGGTCCTCATCTGAGTCCTGTGCAGCAGAACTCGCGAGCGCACTCACCCTCTGGGGAGATGGCCCCCGAGCTTCCCTTCCCCCATGGCGTTGCTGCAGCCCGCTGGGACCTACTTCAGATCCAAATCCCCTGCTCCCCTCCAGTGAACGCATGGTCCCAGTATCGGATGTCTTGCCCTCGGGAGACACAGGCGATGAGGCGCCGGCTTCATGTTCCTCTTCCTCTCCAGTGTCACTGCCACTGGGAGGCTGAGGGACAGGCTGGTCAGATGGTGGCTCACTATCTGAAAGCAGGAAGGTGCAAGAGTGGCTTTAATGTGAGGACAGGGGGCAGGAAGGGAGCTAGGAATGGAGACAGTATAGTTAGATGGAAAGTGTGAAAGGCTGGTGTTGTGAGGGGGGAGTGGTATGAGAGAGGAGATAAAGCTGATGAACATACCATTGCTGTCCCCAAGGAGGTCGACCTCTCCGACTGCCACAGCACCTATGACATGACTGACATTGAGTCTGTGAACTAGCTCCTCCAGCTGTGTGAGGGGGTGCAGCTCCACCTGTCCTCCTCCCATGCATTGTTGCTCCCTCCGGTTATGTGAAAGCTTGGCCTACAAGAAAAAGGACAGCGTGTGAGTGAGTGTGCAGCCATGTGTTTGGCAGATGTGCCTACCATAGTTGAATAGCCATTAATGTGTTTCTGTGTCCCTGACGACCATGTGTGCGGGAAGCGTATCCAGCTGCAGCTACTAACAGACCGCATTGCGGCACTGGAGCTGTGAGTGGATACATACTGGAGCATTCGCGATGCTGAGGACATCGTGGATAACACGTTTAGGGAGTTGGTCACACCGCAGGTAAAGGCTGCGCAGGCAGGAAGAGAATGGGTGACCACCAGGCAGAGTAGTAGGTGCAGGCAGGTAGTGCAGGGGTCCCCTGTGACCATCCCCCTCTCAAACAGATATACCACTTTGGATATTGTTGGGGAGGATGGCTTATCAGGGGAAGGCAGCAGCAGCCAACTTCCTGGCACCGTGAGTGGTTCTGCTGCACAGGACGGGAGGAAAAAGAGTGGGAGAGCTATAGTAATGGGGGATTCTATTGTAAGAGGAATAGATAGGCATTTCTGCGGCCGCAAACATGACTCCAGGATGGTATGTTGCCTCCCTGGTGCAAGGGTCAAGGATGTCTCAGAAAGGCTGCAGAACATTTTGGAAGGGGAGGGTGTATATAGGTACCAACGATATAGGTAAAAAACGGGATAAGGTCCTAAAAGCTGAATATAGGGAGTTAGGAGGTAAATTAAAAAATAGGGCAGCAAAGGTAGTAATCTCAGGATTGCTACCAGTGCCACGTGCTAGTCAGAGTAGAGAGAGAAGGATATTTCAGAAGAATACATGGCTAGAGGAATGGTGCAAGGGGAGGGATTCAAATTCCTGGGACATTGGAACCGGTTCTGGGGGAGGTGGGACCAGTACAAACCGGACAGTTTGCACCTGGGCAGGACCGGGACCGATGTCATAGAGGGAGTGTTTGCTAGTGCTCTGGGGGAGGGTTTAAACTAAAATGGCAGGGGGTTGGGAACCTGAGCAGGGAGATAGAGGAAAGGGAAACAAGGATAGAAGCAAAAGACAGGAAGGAGAAAAACAAAGGTGGCAGTCAGAGAAATCAAGGGTTTAACTCAAACATGGCCACAATAAATAATAATTCTAAAAGGTGTAAGAGTGTTAAAAAAACAAGCCTGAAGGCCTTGTGTCTTAATGCGAGGAGCATTCGTAATAAGGTGGATGAATTAGCTGTGCAAATAGAGGTAAACGCATATGATATGATTGGGATTACGGAAACATGGCTCCAGGGTGACCAAGGCTGGGAACTCAACATCCAGGGGTATTCAATATTCAGGAAAGATAGGCAAAAAGGAAAAGGAGGTGGGGTAGCATTGCTGGTTAAAGAGGGGATTAACACAATTGAAAGGAAGGATATTAGCTCTGATGATGTGGAATCTGTATGGGTAGAACTGAGAAATACCAAGGGGCGGAAAACGTTAGTGGGAATGGTATACAGACCTCCAAACAGTAATGCAGAGGTTGGGAATGGCATTAAATGGGAAATTAGAGATGCGTGCAATAAGGGCACTGCAGTTATCATGGGTGACTTTAATCTACATATAGATTGGGCTAACCAAATTAGTAACAATACTGTGGAGGAGGAATTCCTGGAGTGTATACGGGATGGTTTCCTGGACCAATATGTTGAGGAACCAACTAGAGATTAAGCCATCTTAGACTGGGTATTATGTAATGAGAAAGGATTAATTAGCAATCTTGTTGTGCGAGGTCCCTTGGGTCGGAGTGATCATAATATGATAGAATTCTTCATTAAGATGGAGAGTGAAGTAGTTGACTCAGAGACTAGGTCCTGAATTTAAATAAAGGAAACTACAATGGTATGAGGCTCGAGTTGGGTAGGATTGATTGGGGAATGTTATTCAAAGGGTTGACGGTAGATAGGCAATGGCAAACATTCAAAGATCGCATGGATGAACTACAGAATTTGTTCATCCCTGTTTGGCCTAAAAATAAAACAAAAAAGGTGACTCAACCGTGGCTAACAAGGGAAATTAGGGATAGCATAAGATCCAAGGAGAGGACATACAAATTGGCCAGAAAAAGCAGTAAACCTGAGGATTAGGAGCAGTTTAGGATTCAGCAAAGGAGGACAAAGGGATTAATTAAGAGGGGGAAAATAGAGTATGAGAGTAAGCTTGCAAGGAACATAAAAACTGACTGTAAAAACTTTTATAGATATGTGAAGAGAATAAGATTGGTGAAGTCAAGCGTAGGTCCCTTGCAGTCAGAATCAAGGGAATTTATAATGGGGAACAAAGAAATGGCGGACCAATTAAATACATACTTTGGTTCTGTCTTCACAAAGGAGGACACAAATAACCTCCCAGAGATGTCGGGGAACATAGGGTCTAATGAGAGGGACGAACTGAAAGAAATCAGTATTTGTAGGGAAATGCTGTTAGGGAAATTGACGGGATTGAAGGCCAATAAATCCCAAGGGCCTGATAATCTACATCCTAGGGTACTTAAGGAAGTGGCCCTAGAAATAGTAGATGCATTGCTGGTCATCTTCCAAAATTCGATAGACTCTGGAACAGTACCCATGGATTGGAGGGTAGCTAATGTTACCCCACTATTCAAAAAAGGTGGTAGAGAGAAAATGGGGAATTATAGACCGGTAAGCCTGACATCGGTAGTGGGGAAAATGCTAGAGTCCATTATAAAAGATGTAATAGCAGAGCACTTGGAAAACAGTGACAGAATTGGACAAAGTCAACATGGATTTACAAAAGGTAAATCGTGCTTGACTAATGTACTGGAATTTTTTGAGGATGTAACTAATAGAATAGCTAAGGGAGAACCAGTGGATGTGGTGTATTTGGACTTTCAGAAGGCTTTCAATAAGGTCCCGCAAAAGAGATAAGTGTGTAAAGTTAAGGCACATGGGATTGGGGGCAAGGTACTGACTTGGATAGAGAACTGGTTGGCAGACAGGAAGCAAGGAGTTGGAATAAACAGCTCTTTTTCCGAGTGGCAGGCAGTGACTGGTGGGGTACCGCAGGGATTGGTCCTAGGATCCCAGCTATTTACAATATATATCAATGATCTAGACAAGGGAGCTAGATGTAATATCTCCAAGTTTGCAGATGACACAAAGCTGGGTGGGCGTGTGTGCTGTGAGGAGGATGCCGAAAAACTCCATTATGAGTTGGACAGGTTGGGTGATTGGGCAGAAGCATGGTAGATGCAGTATAATGTGGATAAATGCAAGGTTATCCACTTTGGTGGCAAAAACAGGAAGGCAGATTATTATCTGAACGGCAATAGATTGGGAGAAGGGGAAGTGCAACGAGACCTGGGTGTCCTTGTGCACCAGTCGCTGAAGATAAGTATGCAGGTGCAGCAGGCGGTTAAGAAGGCAAATGGTATGTTGGCCTTCGTAGCGAGAGGGTTCGAGTACAGGAACAAGGATGTCTTGCTGCAGTTGTACAGGGCCTTGGTGAGACCACACCTTGAGTATTGTGTGCAGTTTTGGTCGCCTTATCTGAGGAAGGATGTTCTTGCCATGGAGGGAGTGCAGCGAAGATTCACCAGACTGATACCTGGGATGGCAGGAATGACGTATGAGGAGAGATTGTGTCGATTGGGCTTATACTCGCTGGAGTTTAGAAGAATGAGAGGGGATCTCATTGAAACATATAAAATTCTAACAGGACTAGACAGACTAGATGCAGGAAGGATGTTCCCGATGGCCGGGGAGTCCAGAACCAGGGGTCACAGTCTAAGGATAAGGGGTAAGCCATTCAGGACAGAGATGAGGAGGAATTTCTTCACCCAGAGAGTGGTGAACCTGTGGAATTCTCTACCACATAAGGCAGTGGAGGCCAATTCATTAAATATATTCAAGAAGGAGTTGGATATATTTCTTAAGGCTAAAGGGATCAAGGGGTATGGAGAGAAGGCACGGACAGGGTACTGAATTTGGATGATCAGCCATGATCTCATTGAATGGCAGAGCAGGCTCGAGGGGCCGAATGGCCTTTTCCTGCTCCTATCTTCTATGTTTCTATGTTTCTATGTCTGCAAGTTGTCGGATGCGGATATGACTTTTATTAGATGGGCATAGTTGTTGGGTGAGTGTTGGGGATTTGGGACTTTCCACCTTCTGTGCACAGAGTGAGGTTGTTGTAGTGTATGTACCTTTAAGAGAGAAATACTTTTACAGCTTCTGTATACTGTAGTACCGGCAGTGACCACACCTGTATATAAGCCTTGAGCATGCCTCTGTACTGTCAGTCTTGAGACTACCCTACTCCAGTAAACAACTGTTGATTGTTAAGTTACAGCCTCCGTGTAGTTATTGGAAAAACATCATGCTTTAAGAATCATGGATTCAACTGTGGTGCCAAGGTCAATTCGAATCTGCCTGCAACTCTGCATTTCCCTTCAAGGATTCGCTCCGGGAGGGCGGTGGAAGGAAGTCGAGGCCAGAAGCACGGGCGTCGACCACGAGCAACTGCCCAGTCATCCGGCAGAGAGTGAACATCGCAGGGGAGGCTGTTGAGAGCCGGGCTTGGTTCCCCAGACACGACGATCCAGCAACAGACTGGCAACAGGTACAGCGCAGACCCTTCCCGGACAGCGGCGGCTGGAGCCGACCAACGGCATAGAAAAAGCCGAGCAGCGTCGATGGGTTAAGGGAGAGGGTGAAGCGCACAGGGCGCGGCCGGGGGTTGAAAACCGAGCGGCGTCGAGGAAAAACAAACAGAGAGAGAGAGAGGGCAAAGCAGCAGCCGGGTTCAGGACCGAGCGACGGCAACGAGAAAGGCGTACAGGAGAACGCGCAGAGCACAGCCAGGGCTCAAGGGCTGAACCGCGTCTGCGGGGAGAAGGGAGAGCGTGGGAGATGCCATTGAGCCGCGGAGAAGAAGGGAGATCGCGGGAGACGCCAATTTTAGAAGCCGCAGCGGAGAAGAAGGGCGCGCGCGGGAAGAAAGGAAAGTGCGGGAGACGCCATTTTGTGCCAGCGGACAAGAAGGGAGAGCGCGGGAGATGCCATTTTAGACAGTTAAATCACACCCAGGGATGCCAAAGAGTGGCAGTATCACTGCGTTCGACAATAAAGTCGAAGATTGGGCGACATATGTGGAACGCATTGAGGTGTACTGCAGGGCGAATGAAGTGCCAGATGCTAGGAAAGCACTGGTTTTGTTAAATTCCATGGGTGCAAAAACTTATGGCTTACTGCGAAACCTAATAACCCCAGAGAAGCCCATGGATAAGAATTTCAAAAGCATAGTAGAAATCCTACAGGACCACTTAAACCCCACACCGCTGCTGATAGCAGAAAGATTTAAGTTCCACAAAAGGAACCAGCATAAAGACGAAAGTAATGCTGAGTACTTAATGGAACTGCGCAAGCTATCAAAACACTGCCAGTTTGGAGTGGGACTAGCAGATACGTAAAGGGACAAGTTTGTGTGTGGGCTTCAAAGTGAAGGAACCCAGAAACGGCTTCTATCAGAAAAGGGTGCCATATTCCTGTGGTTTTTGTTGAATTTCTGCAGCTCCCCTGGCTGCTGCTTCATACGATACTGCCACGCTGAAAGCCTTATCTAGCGTCAGCTCTTTCTCTGAGAGTAACTTCTTCTGTGTTCCTTCACTCAGGAGTCCACAGACAAATTTGTCCCGTAGGGTATCTGCCAGTCCTGCTCCGAACTGGCAGTGCTTTGATAGCTTGCGTAGTTTCATAAGATACTCAGCATTGCTCTCATCTTTGTGCTGAGTTCTCCTGTGGAATTTAAATCTTTCTGCTATCAACAGCGGTGCAGGGTTTAGGTGTTCCTGTAGAACAGCAACAATTTCGTTAAAACTCTTCGCCTTCGGTTTGGCTGGAGTAATCAGGTCCCGCAATAGGCCGTACGTTCTAGCGCCCATTAAGTTTAGCAATATCGATGCCTTTTTCTCCTCCGCTATTTCGTTTGCCTCGAAATACACCTCGACTCTTTCCACATACATGGTCCAGTCCTCTATTGTATTATCAAAAGCAGTGATACAGCCAGTCTTCGGCATCTTGCAAATCTAAAATGGCACCTCCCGCGCTTTGCCTTCTTCCCCGATTTAACAAAATGGCGCCTCCCGCGCTTTGCCTTCTTCCCCGCTGATTAAGATGGCGCCTCCCGCGCTTTGCCTTCTTCCCCGCTGCTGTTAGCGCTGCTTCCCACGGTTTCTTGCGCGTTTAATATTTTTTTTTTTTAATTATTTTCCCGTCGTGGAACAACCCTGTGGGACTCTTGCCTCCCTCTTCACGGGTCTATACGCAGCCCGGCTTCGTAGCACCGGCCGCGCCCTGTGTGCTCCACCCTCTCTCTCTCTTCTTCCCGACAACGCTGCTCGGCCCCGTTGCAAACCACCCGCTCGAGTTCGCGACTGCCGCAGCCCAGGAAGGATCAGTGCACTACCTGCCACCAGCCCGATTAGCTGAAGCACCGTCGACAGGAACCAGGCCCCGCATCCGACAGCTTCTCCAGCAATCTTCAACTCTGCAACACAGGGCGGATGCCCACGGTCGACGCCCGTTTCTACTGCCTCTTACTTTCTTTTCTTTCTGGCCTCGACCTCTGCTCACTTCGCTGTAGGAAGGGATCCCAGGAGGTGGTGCAGGCTGTAGGTAGGTTCGTATCTGCTCGTCGCCAGTATTACGTCCGTGAATGATTGAGACACGGACAGCAGGAGTGGAACAAAATAAGTCTTTACTGATGGAAGTCAATAGTGAAACTGAAACAACAGAGGCTCACTAGCGCCTTTTATACAGGGGTGGTCACTGCCGGTACTGCAGTCTGAGACCAGTTATTCTCTTAAAGGTACATACACAACAGTGTGTGACTTGGAGGGGAACTTGGAGGTGATGGTGTTCCCATGCGCCTGTTGCCCTTGTCCTTCTAGGTGGAAGAGGTCGCAGGTTTGGGAGGTGCTGCCGAAGAAGCCTTGGCGAGTTGCTGCAGTGCATCTTGTAGATGGTACACACTGCAGCCACGGTACGCCAGTGGTGGAGGGAGTGGATGTTTAAGGTGGTGGATGGGGTGCCAATCAAGCGGGCTGCTTTGTCCTGGATGGTGTCGAGCTTCTTGAGTGTTGTTGGAGCTGCACTCATCCAGGAAAGTGGACAGTATTCCATCACACTCCTTACTTGTGCCTTGTAGATGGTGGAAAGGCTTTGGGGAGTCAGGAGGTGAGACACTCACCGCAGAATACCTAGCCTCTGACCTGTTCTTGTTGCCACAGTATTTATGTGGCTGGTCCAGTTAAGTTTCTGGTCAATGATGACCCCCAGGATGTTGATGGTGGGGGATTCGGCGATGGTAATGCCATTGAATGTCAAGAGGAGGTGGTAAGACTCTCCCTTGTTGGAGATAGTCATTGCCTGGCAAGAACGCTACCTGCCACTTATCAGCCCAAGCCTGAACGTCATCCAGGTCTTGTTGCATGCGGGCATGGACTGCTTCATTATCTGAGGAGTTGTGAATGGCGCTAAACACTGTGCAGTCATCAGTGAACATCCCCATTTTTGACCTTATGTTGGAGGGAACGTCATTGATGTAGCAGCTGAAGATGGTTGGGCCTAGGACACTGCCCTGAGGAACTTCTGCAGCTGTGATGATTGACCTTCAACCACTACAACCATCTTCCTTTGTGCTAGGTATGACTCTAGCCAGTGAAGCATTTCCCCCCCGATTCAAGTTTCACTAGGGCTCCTTGATGCCACACTCGGTTAAATGCTGCCTTGATGTCAAGGGCAGTCACTCTCACCTCTCCTCTGGAATTCATCTCCTTTGTCCATGTTTGGGCCAAGGCTGTAATGAGGTCAGGAGCCGAGTGGTCTTGGCGGAACCCAAACTGGGCATCAGTGAGCAGGTTATTGGTGAGTAAGTGCCGCTTGATAGCGCTGTCGATGACACCTTCCATCACTTTGCTGATGATTGAGAGTAGACGGATAGGGCAGTAGTTGGCCCGGTTGGATTTGTCCTGCTTTTTGTCGACAGGACATACCTGGGCAGTTTTCCACATTGTCGGATAGATGTCAGTGTTGTAGTTGTACTGGAACAGCTTGGCTAGAGGCGCAGCTAGTTCTGGAGCACGTCTTCAGCACGATAGCCGGGATGTTGTCAGGGCCCATAGCCTTTGCTGTATCCAGTGTGCTCAGCTGTTTCTTGATATCACGTGGAGTGAATTGAAGTGGCTGAAGACTGGCTTCTGTGATGATGGGGACCTCAGGAGTCGGCCGATATGGATCATCCACTCGGTATTTCTGGCTTAAGATGGTTGCAAACGCTTCAGCCTTGTCTTTTGCCCTCACATACTGGGCTCCACCATCATTGAGGATGGGGTTATTCATGGATCCTCCTCCTCCTGTTAGTTGTTTAATGGTCCACCACCATTCACGACTGGATGTGGCAGGACTGCAGAGCTTTGATCTGATCCATTGATTGTGGGATCGCTTAGCATTGGCTATAGCATGCTGCTTCTGCTTTTTAGCATGCATGTAGTCCTGTGTTGCAGCTTCCCCAGGTTGGCACCTCATTTTTAGGTACGACCTGGTGCTGCTCCTGGCATGCTCTTCTACACTCCTTATTGAACCAGGGTTGGTCCCCTGGCTTGATGGTAATGGTAGAGTGGGTGATATGCCGGGCCATGAGTTTACAGATTGTGGTGGAATACAATTCTGCTGCTGCTGATGGCCCACAGCGCCTCATGGGTGCCCAGTTTTGAGCTGCTAAATCTGTTCTGAATCTATTCCATTTAGCACGATGGAGGGTGTCCTCTGCATGAAGACGGGACTTCGTTTCCACAATGGCTGCCAATACGGGTAGATTGGTGAGGACAAGGTCAAGTAGGTTTTTCCCTAGTGTTGGTTCTCTCACCACCTGTCACAGGACCAGACTGGCAGTTATGTCAGCATGCTCGGTCAGTATTGATGCTACCGAGACACTCTTGGTGATGAACATTGAAGTCCCCTACCCAGAGTACATTCTGCACCCTTGCTATCATCAGTGCTTCTTCCAAGTGGTATTCAACATGGAGGAGTACTGATTTATCAGCTGAGGGAGGGGGTAATCAGCAGGAGATTTCCTTGCCCATGCTTGACCTGAAGCCATGAGTGTAGGGGGGTGGTGTGGGGTGGCGCGTGCGCCCAGTCAGTTATGCCCCTGACTGTTTATGAGCAGTTCGAATCGCTCCCACGCCCCTGGGTTCTAGACACCGGACTTAGGTACAGGGCGGCGATGCAGAAAAGACTTGAGTAGACAGGTGGTTTGGATGTAAACAAAACCAAGATTTTTATTGAAAAAGAAATTAACACAATCTTATGAAAAGTTACTAGTATAAACTTAACAGGCACAGTGGCATAGTGGTTAGCACTGTTGCCTCACAGCGCCAGGGACACCGGGTTCAAATCCGGCCTCGGATGACTGTCTGTGTGGAGTTTGCACATTCTCCCCGTGTTTGCGTGGGTTTTCTCCGGGTGCTCCGGTTTCCTCCCACAGTCCAAAGATGTGCGGGTGAGGTTGATTGGCTATGATAAATTGACCCTTAGTGTTACGGGGATAGGGTGGGATATGTGTTGGTGTAGGGGTTACAGGGATCGGGTGGGATATGTGTCGGTGCAGGCTCGATGGGCCGAAATGGCCTCTATCTGCACTGTGGTGATTCTGTGAAAATACAAAATAACTATATACTTATACAGGGAATGGGGAACACACGGCACATCGAGGGAAAACAAACTATCTTAACAATCCCCTTATCCTTATCCCACCCCTTATACCTAACTAGATTAAGCTATGAGGGGCCAGAATTCATGCTCATCAATCCGAAATAAAAGCCAACTGTTAACGAGTGCGAGTTTTGAAATCTGGTCTCTCGTCCTTCTAGGTACCCCGTCGCCACGTGGTCTTCAAGGGCGCGGTGCTGGGTCTGCAACTGCGACACACCTTCTCCCCTCCGCTACCATCGTCGTCTCGTCTCGATGGGTTCTCCTCTTCTTCTCCCTTCGGCGGTCGGCGGTGGTAACGTTATATTTATCGAACAGTCATCAGTCGTTACCGTTTAGATTTTATTAGCCATGCATCAAACACCTGTATATTCATTGCGGCGTAGACACCTGCGTTCTCGCAGTGTTTCGAGGTGTCTGTCTTCACCGTCCACAAGGACTTTCTTCCCCAAGCGTCAGCTTATAACTAGGCGCTTGGTTTACTTATCGATATGTTTTTCACTGCCCTGCTCTGCCCTTATTGAGTTATTATCGTCTTCTTCGTCTCCACTCGTCTCGTCTCGTCGGAATACTATACAAGTCCTGGGCTTAGCTACAAGGCGGCGATACAGAAAAGACTCGAGTAGACAGGTGGTTAGATGTAAGCAAAACCAAGATTTTTATTGAAGAAGAAATTAACACAATCCTATGAAAAGTTACTAGTATAAACTTTTACAGGCAAAATACAAAATAACTTATACAGGGAATGGGGAACACACGGCACATTGAGGGAAAACAAACTATCTTAACAATCCCCTTATCCTTATCCCACCCCCTATACCTAACTAGGTTAAGCTATGAGGGGTCAGAATTCATGCTCACCAATCCAAAAGGTCTGCTGAATTCAAAACAGCGGTGGGGTTTGGGGTTCGCTCTTTGTGCTCTCTGGAGCCTGCCGTCGTCACGTGTGTCTCAGGGTGCTGCAAGGGCGTTGTCCAGGCACAAGTACCCCAAAGTTAAAGTCTCTGCTTGGGTACTTTACCTCACAGGGATGATGGTTTCTCTTCCTCGGCCGGCAGTTGGAGTTTGCATGAAGGTAGTCGCAGGTCAGCTGGACTGAATGCCCGGTTATTCAAAGCTTTTTTCAATCGTCTTTCCATTCGTCTTCTTCACCACCTCGCCTCATCGCGTCCCGCCTCGCCTGGCCTGGTTTGTCCGTGTCCGCCTGGCACAATGCCGGGCGTCCCTGATGGAATGGGGAAGGCACGGGCAGTGGCCGGGCGGTAAGCGCGGGACGGGGGAAGAGCAGTAGCCACGAGGGCGAGGGGCCGAAGCCGGAGCAAAGGCTGAGAGCAGAGAGCAGAGCAGAGAATGAAGTTTGCCAGTGGGCCTACAATTATACTCCTTCGGATGGCCCTTATTTGCGTGCCAAATCAGGTTAGTTCTTTGTCCCAATCTTGGCGGGCTATTTTAAATAACGGTTGCAATCTACTTTTAGATGGCCGGTAATCTCATCTACTGGCCTGATAATTGACTTGTCTTGTTATTAATACATCTTAATGGGCCTGTCCAGCCTCGATGGCTTCCTTAAGCTGTTCCCGATTATTTATGTAAACTGCTTGATGGCCTTAACTACAGGTCTAACCAGGTTTTGATCTGTCTCCGATTTGGTCCAATACATAATTCAAAGTCCTGTCTGGTTTTCAAAATGCAAAGTCTCTCTTCACAGAAACTGCAGCTTTGGTTTAGATTTCTCCACGAGCTGCCTGTGCTGCAGAGTCCAAGTTTTTAAAATCTCACAGGCTTTCTGCCACGAGGTACACTTTTTCATTTAAATGTCCATGCAGGGTCCCTTTTCTTATTAATAACCATTGGGGAAATGTAGAAATTTTGTGAATCTTACACTCCGCCCTGTGATACTAAAACTTGCTTGAAGTATCATACCTTTACAAAGTGATCAAAAATTTCTGACCTTCCACAGCCAACCTTCCCCTGTAATTACCTATCTAATATACCCACGACACACGCACTTCCCATTCTGCGAAAATGTAGTGTACATCAGCATACAGAGAGTAAAATTTTGACATTACAAACATCCAAGCATGGAGGGGGTCCAACACCCCTGCACCACTTGGTATACATACATCTTTATTAACCGTGTCGCAAAAAAAACAACAGAAAAACCTTTATTAAAAATACCAAACACAAAAAAACAACAATCTTTAATCAAAAATACAAGGAAAAAGACTTAAACAGGTGTATCTCCCTCCACCTTTACATAATGTTCCTTCCAGATCTTCTGGTTACGGAATTCTAAAAACTGACCTTTTCCCTTACACTGAATACAAACTAAATACAACACTATCCCTAACTGGCAAATCACGAGAATGTGGGAAGCCAGTCTGATCCACGAAGGGACCTCTATGTTATTGAAAATGTCCCACCAGGGTGGAATCACATATCCAATATCTTAGTCTCTATCTCTACTGTTTTCTGCTCTAGCGTGTAAAAATGTTTCTGCAAAACTATAACGGCTTTGAGCGTTTTGGTAAGGTATTCAGGGAGAGGCGGAATTTCATAGCCAAAGTGGGCTACGTACTTTTGCAAATCCATAAAACTCCTTCACAGTGAGGTGAACAGTGGAGGGTTCAGGAATGGGGACAATTCGCTCCTCGGTCACTTGAACTTCTGCCTCGGGTTTAAAACAGAAGCTGCTTTCATGTGACCGGACACCAGCTATGCTATCCATGCTGGTAGTGAGATGCACCGGTGGTGACACAATATGTCCCACCTCCTATATATGCTACCTGCGGGGGAACATGGCCTTGTGCCATTGCCTCCATGGTACAATTTATAGGTTTCGTGCCAGCAGATCTGAACCCACACTGCAGTTTTGAATAGGCATTCAAGTGCTGGGGACACAGGATTATGTGTGCTCCCCGGCTCCGGCACCCTGAGAGGTCAGTACCTGTCATAGCGCGCTCCCACTTTATGACATAAGGCGGGACCGCTGTGAAACGAATGTGTGCACCCCCTTGAATGACTCCAATGTTCTCAACCATGTATACTGGCGCAGGTCAGGCTGTCCTACCCATGACCAGCATCCTAACTACTACTCCCATGATTGTTTGGTTGGACAGGCCAAAATCCACGGGGACTGGATAGGCTTCGGAGCTTAGCCGGAGTTGGCACGGGCTTAATGCATTCTCAAAAGGGTGGAGGGCTGCGAGGTGCTTGTTGCTAATCCAGGAGGGGACCAAACCCTGTTTTAAATCCTCCAGATTACTGCGGCCCTCGCCCAGTAACCACGCCCCGTATAACACGCACACCTCATTTTGCGCAGCCTGGTCAGAAGCATTTCTGTCCTCCCTTATGAGAGCATTTACCGTCTTTGCGTGCTTTTCCAACTCCGCTATGATTTCCTTTAAATGGACCGTCATGGTCTGGCCCTCATGCAACTCTGAGCCCACTACCTTATTCTCATCCAGTAATATCTTCTTTAACTGTGTTTTTAAACCGTTTATCTGGGTCTGCAGCTCTATGTCATCCAAACTGTTGATGACAGAGGACCCAGTATTAACCGCAGTAAAAACATCATTCCATACTCCCCTTCTTTGCCTCCCTGCATTTCCCAAAAACTCTCGGTGTGTGGTGTAGAGTTCGGTTTTGTCCACGTGGGCTAAATCAAACTCGTAAAACTTCTTGAACATGTCCTTTAATAGGGCCTGGTATATCTGCTCTGTTTCTTTGGGACACCACTCCGGTAAATGTACCTCGGTGAGATTTAAAATCACGGAGGCTACCACGTAGTGTACCCCCTGGTACAGCACCTGATCGGTAGGTAATAGTACCAACCCATTCCCTGGTCCCTTGGTGGTGGTGGGGCAACCTTCCCTGGGTAAGCTCACCACCAGCGCTGTGGGCGGGGGCTTACGGGAGCGGGTTACCAGCTCAGTGGCGTTGACTGGGATCGGGGAGTATGGGACCATACACACCTTCCGGCTGGCATCCCACTTCATCCCCTCCCCGGCGTCTTGCCACTGCCAGTGGAAAAAGATGGATATGCCTGCGGGGCAGACCTCCTCTGACCCCCACATACAGATATAAATCCCTTGATCCGGTTCCCACCACTTGTCCCAACACACATTTAATCCTCCATGAGTCCCTCTGATCGTCCGATGGGTGTTGTTCCCCAACCGTTCCCACTCGACTTCGGGGTTCCTCATGTCCTTGCTCAGCTTCCTGAGCCACCATCACCTATCAAGTGGAATGTGTCCTTTACACGTTAAACATATGCGCTTTCCAACGGTGGCGCTGACCCTCGTGGTAACGACCCATACCCTGGGGCACAGGAGGGAGGTCTCCCCGTGCGTGAATCCGGTTTGTCTGGAGTACTGAGACGAATTGGACCCCAGCCATCCTGGTCACCTTCCCTCGTGGAAGTAGATGGCGGTCTCCTCCGCATCCCGTTCACCGCTTCCATCGATCGCTGTGGGCGCCTTGTCTCCCGAGCACCCGTAGATGTGGGAGACCTGGACGTCGCCTCGTCTTTCGACGCTCATCCCAATCAGGGTAAATAGGATCACGACACCCTTCATCCTGAAAGTCTTTCTGCAAAAAGATACAAAAACATGCAGCCAGGTCCCCAAGAGATTCTCTGGCTTGGTGAAGCATGGTCGGGTCCCGCGACCTCGACCCCAAATATACACACTCTTAGCAGATTACTTACTTAAAACTACCCATCACCTTATTTAACTTAAGCTAAAATACCCAAGCTTAAGCTAAATAATTAAACTTAACAATAAACACTAACCGAAACTTAAACTAAAATTATGTACATCCGCCGCCCGTCTCCGGACGACGAGGCTAATCCCTGGTCGGACTGCGGTTCACCGCCACCCCCGGCGTGACTGCATCGTCCTTCACTGTTGGTCCCTCGCAGCCCGTGGCTGCTGGCTGAGGACCTCTGTCCTTGGACCCTTCCCTGGCTCAAGGGGCGGCCCTTGGTAACTGGAGTGCTGGTGACCATGGCTTTCTCGGCTGGGGAGTCCGTGGGGACCTTCTGGGGGCCTTGACAGGTGGGGCTTTCTTGGCCTCTGGGCCTTTTACCCGAACCGCTGCTCCCTCAGGCTTGACCCCTCCCGAACCTGGGCTGGGGGCACGTAACTTTTCGCAGACTGCTGCTGCGAGCTGAGAGTCTCCGCCCCCAGGTCCCATGGCTGGGTCCAGGGCAGGGTTTTCGACCTCAGGTCCCTCCCTCTCTACACCTGGGTTAGGGATGGGGTTTTCGCCCTCAGGTCCCTCCCCCTCATCTGGATCCTGGAAGAGTGGGGGAGTGTCCCAATCGATGGGCGGGATGGCCCCTCCCTTTAAGCAAGCCACAGTGCCTGCCTGTGCAGTCTGTGAACTCGCTCCTGCTGCAGGCTGAGGATCTTTATGCTCATCCCTTTTCCCAACTGGCTGTTTTCCCCTTTCAGGCGTAAACAGCTTACACTGGTTGATATGGAACCATTTTGTACACCGGGGCATCTTCACGGCGTACACCATGGGGCTGGCTTTATCTACAATGCTGTAGGGCCCCATGTACAATGGCTCCAAACTCCCCACACGGGCATAGTTTCTCATCATGACCTGATCTCCTACCTTCCACTCGTGATGCTTTCTGGGTTCGAGCAGCAATCGGTTACTCCGATGCTGCCTTCCCATGTTCCCAGCCGTCCGCTCATGGACCTGTTTAAGGTGCTCAAAGAGGTTTTGGGCGAACCTGTCCTGGTTGACCTCTCTGAGCTGACCCTCCGTGAGCACCGGGGCTAGTACATGGGTGGGGGTCCGCATAACCCTGCCAGTCATTAGCTCATACGGGGAATACCCTGTGCTTTTAGACTGGTTGGCCTGGATCCCCATCAAAACCAACGGTGGGACTTCGGCCCATTTACGGGGCGAGTCCACTGTCTCCTTCCTTAACCTTTCTTTGCTGGTCCGATTCATACGTTCCACAATCCCTGATGACTGCAGGTTGTGTGCCACGTGCCATTTCCCTTCAATGCCTAACAGCATAAGGGTGTTCTGCATCACCTGCCCGGTGAAGTGACTCCCTTGGTCGGACTCCACAAACTGTGGTAGTCCCCACCGCAAGAACACTTCCCAGACCAGGATCCTGGCAGTACCCAGAGCTGTGGCTGCTCTGCAGGAAAAGGCCTCTACCCATTTGGTAAACACGTCCACCAGGCCTAAGCAGTACTTATAGCCTCCCTGGGCGGTGGGCAGGGGCCCGATGTAGTCAACTTGTATCGACTGCCATGGTCCCTCTACCCTCCTGACGTGTCCCATAGGGACCTTCCTTTTGTGGGGGTCAGGGTTCTTCGCAGCGCACGCAAAACAGCCTGCAGAGAACTCGCAGACATCGTACCTGAGTCCCGGCCACCATCCCGCCTGTTCCACCCGCTGCCAGGTGGTCTCAGGCCCAGGGTGTCCCGCTCCTGGACCCTCATGGGCCAGTTGAAGGAATTCCCTCCGGTGCTGCTGCGGCACAACCCACTGTTCCCCCCGGAACAGCATGCCCTCTTTAACGGAGAGAGTCGCTGTGCCGTACGGACCTTCTGTTCCCTTTCTCTCAGCGACTGCACTGAGGACTGCTTTTAGGACGGGGTCTTGGGCTTGGACCGTCTTAAGGTCCGGGGCTAACGCTACCCCTACACTCCCTTGGGTCCCGTCCCTACCTCTGACCGCCGCCATGTGTCTGGACCCAAATGGGTCCCAGAAAGTGCCTGTGCAGGTACCCTCCTTGGCGAGCAAGTCAGCCTGCTGGTTGCCTTGGCCGCGGGGTTCTGTGGAGGAATGGGCCTTCACCTTGTGAATGAAAACCTCCCCTTCCTCCCCCACTGCTGCCAGGATCATTTCCAGCAGGGGTTTTACTGTGAGGGGTCTCACGTCAGCGGAGGTGTATCCGCGGCGGGACCAGATGGCCAGGTACTCCGTACACGAATTGCACGTGAACATGCTGTCCGAGCAAATCGTGTAGAGGGTGGGGAAGATTTTGGGGTGCGTAACAACGTACACCACCGCGGACAGTTCAGCCTGCTGGGCGCTTATGGTGCTGGGGAGCTTAATCGCCAGAGCAATGTTTGCTGCTGGGTCGTAAACTCCACACCCCGTGAGACGCTCGCCAGCAGATACGGTGCTGGAACCGTCTACATAGATCTTGCGGCCTGTGGGATGTATCCCGGCCCGTAAACCAATGTTTACTTCCCAAACCCCTTCAATGGAACACCGGTGGGCTGTTCCAGGATATACCAGGTTGACTGCGAGCTTTGGCTCACAGAGACCCTTCACCTTCAGGTCCATCTGTGAGAGGAGCACGGTCCAGCGGACAATGCGGGCACTGCTCACTGTCCCATCCTTGATCCTCCCATCCAGAAGCATCTGGGTGGGTGTGTGATGGGTGAGGAGGGTGATGGGAGAGGTGCCTGTGAAGATCAATGATCTTTTCACAGCCCAATGTGTGGCCAAAAGGTGCCACTCACAGATGGAATAGCTCCTTTCCACATCAGTGAGTATCCTGGAGGAGTAGACCACCGGCCGCAGCCGGCCGTGCCGCTCTTGGTGCAGCACAGCACTCAGGTTGTCCCTGCTGGCTGCTACCTCCAGGAAAAACTCCTTCCCCCCCATCTATGGCCCTAGAGCTAGCGCGGTCTGCAAGTCTTTCTTGAGCCTGACAAATGCTGCCTGGCAACCCTCATCCCAAAGCCACTCCACTCCCTTGTGTAGGAGTCGGAGCAGAGGGGCTGCGGTGGCTGCATAGTCCTCAATGAAATCTCTACAGTACTCGGTCAGCCCTAGAAACTACCTCACACCCGTTACTGTGTTAGGGACCGGTAGTCCTTGTACCACCTCCCTCCTAGCCTTATCTATGGCCCTTTCTCCAGTGCGCACGGTCAGACCGAGGAATTTAACCGCCTGCTGGCCAATCTGCACTTTCTTGGGATTTACCTTGAAACCCTTCTGCCGTAACAGCTCCAGCAGTTCGGCCAATAGTGGGCCATGCTCCTCTTTTGAATCAGTGAAAAGGAGCAGGTCATCCACGTATTGAACCAATTGTCTGGGCTGGCTATAATCCTTCAAACTGTTGGCCATGCACTGATGGAAAATGCTGGGGCTGTTGTGGAAGCCCTGAGGCAAACAGTTCCACATGTACTGTTGCCCTTTAAACGTAAAGGCAAACTTGTACTGATCCTCCCTCCTTACAGGGATGGACCAAAACCTATTTGAAATATCCAGCACCGTGAAAGTGGTCGCGGATGCTGGAATACTCCCGATGAGGTCGGCAACTGCTGCTACTGTGGGTGCGCAGGCTGGGATGTTACTATTGAGCACTCAATAGTCCACCGTGGCCCTCCAGGAATTGTCCGGCTTTCTAACCGGCCATAATGGAGAATTCACGTGGGTAGCTATCGGTCTCAGAACTCCCTGCTGCACTAACGAGGACATGGCTGCTTCCATGTCCGGCTCTGCCTCCCTGGGGAAGTTATACTGTTTCTGTGGTCGGGCCATGGGGTCCCCGTCTACGCTGACCTCAGACCCTGTGACCCTCCCGCAGTCGTGCTTGTGAGTGGCAAATGTGGCCAAGTGGGCCTGCACAAATGCCTGGAACTCTGGTGGGGTGTTGCTGACCATGAGCCCGAGGTTATAATCCTCTTTGGGCTTCATGGTGCAGAGGGACCTCTTCCCTTCCTTTCCCGGGATTACTACGATCTCTCCGTTCTTTACTTTACCTGCCCCCCAAAGGCAGTGATTCCTCAAATCCACTAGGATCCCGTGGCCTGTGATAAAATCGGCCCCCAGGACCCTTTTCCACCCTCCACCACGTCCCATTTCATCAGGACACAGGTCCACTTGGAGCGGAGCGGTCCTAACCAAATGGCGAGCGGGATGGAAAATGAGCCGGCCTGTTCCCTACCCGTGAACCCCGATAGACTGTATGGGACCCCGCTGGAGAGAGGTGAGGTGGTGGGGTTAGCTGAGTAGACCACGGTGCATGATGCCCCCGTGTCTAACAGATAGGTCCTCATCACCTTCTCCACCTCCATCTCCAAAAGGGGTCTTTTCCACTCATCATGTCGGAGAGAACACAGATAAACAGGCTGCATTGGCTCTAGTCACGGCTGTGGGTTGGATGGGGCGGATGGGGTGAGAGCACCGGTGGTGGCTGCTACTCTCCCCTGGCCAGTCAGTAAGGACCTCATGGCGTCCAAAAGTGACTCGACCTCTGCGGAAGGGGTCCCTGCCCCGCCTTTTGGGCTGGGGCTGTGGGGTGCTTTCCATTGTTATCTTTCCAAGGGTTTTTGCACTCCTTCCGCCAGTGACCATCCTTCCCACACCCGTAACAATTGGTCTTGGTGTTGGGGGGGTTACTCCCTTCCTGGTGCCACTCTTTCCTACCCAGTCCGGGTTTTACCTCATGCACCTTTCCCTTGGGTGGGTGTGCATCGGCTCCCCTACCGTTCTTGTAAGCCAGAGTGAGCTGTCTAATTACCGTGAGTTCTGTGGTCTGGGGATTTTTGGGGTCAAACCAGGCTTCTGCCTTGGCCCGGACCTGTGGCAAGCTGTTCACCACCAGGCAATGGAGCCAATTCATCAGGGAATTCCCGTTCAGGAACGCCCGGTCCGGCGTCCCCGGACAGGCCCTCTGGTGCACCAGCCACAGCCGATCCGCAAAAGCCTGCGGGGTTTCCCCTGAGAACTGGATCATCTTCTCCACATGGGAGAAAGGACTTCCCTCATTCATCCCCATGGCCTCCAGAACCGCATCTCTAAGCTCCTCATACCCGCACTGCCCCCTTTTACACTCATCAGAGAGGGATTGGAGGAGACTACTCTCCAGGGAGAATAGCAGCATTTTGGCCTTCTCAGCGCCATTGCAGTCGTTGACGCTGGCTGTTTGCTCTACTTCCCTGAATTGGATCGAGGGGTCTCCCTTTTCGGAGAGCCTCGGGATAGGGTTGACCATGGCCCTAAGCTGTTGGGTGTTAAAGGGTAATACGAACTGGTTTTGGAGGGGTCCCTCAATGTCGCCATTGGCGGGTAGGCCGAACCTCCGATGCCGTGCTAGGCACATCGGTCCCGGCTCCAACCTCTCTCACGGGGGTTGCTCTATCTCCACCTCCAACTCTGGCTCCACCCTTGGTTCCACCCCCCCTTGCTGCCAAACCTTGCTGAAACTTGGCGCTACGGGTGGTGGTCGTGAGGTCTCCTCTCTCTCAATCGGGTCGTCCGTAGACACTACCGGTGTCGTTGGAACTGTCCTCCCCTCGTTCCCCATAAAATCTGCCTGGCCTGCTTTTGGGCTTATGAGGCATACCATGCCTTTTGCCTTCCGGAGGGCCCGGCTCAGATTTTCTATCCTCTCTTTACTGGGGCCGTGGTCTGCCTCCTCAAACCCCTGTTCGCTCGCTAGCTTATACGCTGCCTTTACCTCCTGTACTTTCTCTTCCTGCTCCCTAATCTGCCTTGCCAAGCGGGCGTTCTTCTCCCGCAACCTTAACTCATTTCCCTTGGCCTCGGTGACTTGGCACCATAGGTATTCCAACTGGGCCTTGTGTTCTCCCATTAAATGCACTCTCTCCTGATTCAGAGCCTGCAAAGCCAGTAATAACTTTTCCCCTGCAAGAGCCTTATCCTGGATCTCTAGGGCTGACTCCCTTAACTCGACTGCCTGCGCTGCAACGAGCCTGTCCAAAAGCTGGACCTGCTTTTTAAAACACATCAGCCAAACTGCCTTCTCTAAGGGCTTCTTGTGTTCCTTTCCCACTGTCCACTTAGCTGCTGCATCTACCGGACGCCCAGCCTCTAACAGAGTGGTAATCCACTTCTTAGTGATATTCACCTTGCTAAACACATAATCAGAAACCCTTTCCTCCATCATGGTTCACTCATCCGAACCATTGTCTACTGCATCGCAACCTTGTTGCCGGTGTCCTGCCACGGTCGCCATTTCTGTAGGGGGTGGTGTGGGGTGGCACGCTTCCACGCCCCTGGGTTCCAGACACCGGACTTAGGTACAAGGCGGCAATAGAGAAAAGACTCGAGTAGACAGGTGGTTGGATGTAAGCAAAATCAAGATTTTTATTGAAGAAGAAATTAACACAATCCTATGAAAAGTTACTAGTATAAACTTTTACAGGCAAAATACAAAATAACTATATACTTATACAGGGAATGGGGAACACACAGCATATCGAGGGAAAACGACTATCTTAACAATCCCCTTATCCTTCTCCCACCCCCTATACCTAACTAGGTTAAGCTATGAGGGGTCAGAATTCATGCTCACCAATCCAAAAGATCTGCTGAATTCAAAACAGCGGTGGGGTTTGGGGTTCGCTCTTTGTGCTCTCTGGAGCCTGCCATCGTCACATGGTCTCAGGGTGCTGCAAGGGCATTGTCCAGGTACAAGTACCCCAAAGTTAAAGTCTCTGCTTGGGTACTTTACCTCGCAGGGATGATGGTTCCTCTTCCTCAGCCGGCAGTTGGAGTTTGCATGAAGATAGTCGCAGGTCAGCTGGACTGAAGGCCCAATTATTCAAAGCTTTTTTCAATCGTCTTTCCATTCGTCTTCTTCACCACCTCGCCTCGTCGTGTCCCACCTCGCCTCGCCTGGTTTGTCCGTGTCCGCCTGGCGCAATGCCGGGCGTCCTTGATGGAATCGTGAAGGCACGGGCAGTGGCCGGGCGGTAAGCGCGGGACGGGCGAAGAGCAGTAGCCACGAGGGTGAGGGGCCGGAGCCGGAGCAAAGGCTGAGAGCAGAGAGCAGAGCAGAGAGTGAAGGTTGCCAGTGGGCCTACAATTATACTCCTTCGGATGGTCCTTATTTGCACGCCAAATCAGGTTAGTTCTTTGTCTCAATCTTGGCGGGCTATTTTAAATAACAGTAGCAATCTACTCTAACTGTTTTTAGATGGCTGGTAATCGCATCTACTGGCCTGATAATTGACTTGTCTTATTATTAATACATCTTAATGGGCCTGTCCAGCCTCGATGGCTTCCTTAAGCTGTTCCTGATTATTTATGCAAACTGCTTGATGGCCTTAACTATAGGCCTAACCGGGTTTTGATCTGTCTCCGATTTGGTCTAATACATAATTCAAAGTCCTGTCTGGTTTTCAAAATGCAAAGTCTCTCCTCACAGAAACTGCAGCTTTAGTTTCGATTTCTCCATGAGTTGCCTGTGCCACAGAGTCCCAAGTTTTTAAAATCTCACAGGCTTTCTGCCACGAGGTGCGGACACCATCTTGGGTACCCTTTTTCATTAAAATGTCCATGCAGGGTCCCTTTTCTTATTAATAACCTTTGGGGAAATGTAGAAATTTTGCGAATCTTACATATGTGAACAATCACATAGGCTGCCACTTCTAAATTGGTGGTTTGGTTGCCATAATTGTGAAACTGCATGATTTTTCTTATGTTTATTGCAGATGTAAAAAGTGATCCATTAAGGGTGACAGTGCTGAAATATGCCTGAGATTTGCTTCCAAATGGCTGTAAATACACGTGTCTAGGAGCCCATTTACAAAGAAATGCTCCTTTAACTGTTAAATATATTGTAGATAATTTATCAGTTTAATTAGGTCCCAGATATGACTTGGCACTCTCCTTTCTCCAGATAAGCATATTTATAAGGCACAATTATGGCCAAAATGTTTTCTTTATAGAAGTGACTGCTGATGTAAAAGTAGTAATTTTCCAGCAGTTACACTTCAATAGTTGTCTCCTTAGCAACTCCTTCCTCTTATCTGATTTAAAATAAAAAATTAGAGAAGGAGACATTGGTAGCATATTTCGTATTAACTCAGACAATAAAGATTTCCAGGACTGTTAATTGCTAATTAAAATAGAGTGAAGGACAGAAGAGTTTTCTCATTCTCAGAGGAGGCATTAGAAATAGAAATGTTGCATTAAATGGTCCTCCTCTGAGCCTGAGGGTAAGACAGATCGAGGTAAATACAGTTAGGCTACGCTCAGCACTCAGATTTGAGTCGGTGGAAAATTGGGACGGGCGTGACCTCCATGCCCATTTTTTCTCATCTATGCTCCCAATGTGTGAGGCTTCACACCAGGGACTGTAGCCCCTCGGAATTTACCCTGTTCAGGCACTGGAGATAGGGCTTTATCCCACTTCAAACAATGCACTTTAGTACAAAAGTAGAATGTGCCCATCTCTGGCCCGCTTCAGTTTATCTGCTGCGGAATCCCTCATCCATGCCTTTGTTACCTCTAGACTCAACTATTTCAATGGCCGGCTTCTCATCTTGCACCCTCCATAAACTAGAGCTCATCCAAAACTCTGCACCAAGTCCCGTTCACCCATCACCCCTGCGCTTGTTGACCTACATTATCTCCCAGTCCGGCAACAGCTCGATTTTAAAATTCTCATCCTTATTTTCAAATCACTCCATGGCCTCGCCCCTCCCTATATCTATAACCTCCTCCAGCCCAACAACCCTTTGAGATCTCTGCGTTCCTCCAATGCTGGCCTCTTGCGCATCCCCGATTTTCTTCACGCCACTATTGGTGGTCGTGCCTTCAGCTGCCTGGGTCCTAATCTCTGGAATTCCCTCCCTAAACCTCTCCACCTCTCTACCTCTCTCTCCTCCTTTAAGATACTCCTTAAATGCTAACTCTTTGACCAAGCTTTAGATCACCTGTCCTAATATCTCCTTATGCAGCTCGGTGTCAAATGTTATTTAATAATTGCTCCTGTGAAGCCCCTTGGGATGTTTTACTACATTAAAGGTGCTATATAAATGAAAGTTGTTGCTTTGTAGAAATACACAGCAGCCCCACCAGCACCTGATATGTTAATGTTTGGTTATAGTCCTTTTTGTCAGAAATGGAGACTGGAAAATAAGTAAGATGCTTTATGGGATTGGACAAAACCAAGAGGGGAGGAAAAGCAACAGGTAAAAGTCAATATGCACTGTACCTGCTCAGTGGGTGCCTGATACTGACTGTAGCTTTAACAAATAGAACAATGCTCTGTTCCCTAACATCTATGTACATAAATGGAATCCCCATGAGCATCATAGGAATCACCTTTTTTGATTGGTTGACTGGGCCCACGTGATCGCAGGGACGCTTGCGAACCGCCTGCGCCCCTGGGATCCGTGGACCTTTACTCAGGCGTATTTCTGGAGGCCCGAGTAGGGAACTCTCCGTAGCTGTGGAGCCAGGAGATAAGTACGAAAATATTTTGCAGGTCGGAGGCGTGCTCCGGAGGTACGCCTCTGACCGCAAATTCAGGGCCATTATATAAGTGCAGAAAAAGGCTTTTATACAAAAAAAATAAGTAATTCTCAAAATGTTTTTCTCTAGAAAATGAAGAATACGCAATGCAGAAATTACAGCTATGAAAACGTAACACCATCATTGTTCTCTTGAACATTTAAAATACTGCACCAGAACCATCAAGTAGCACTACCAATGGCCTTGGATTTACATCCTCAGTCTGACACTTGGGGGAATTGTAACCCTCCCCACACAGCGGGAATGGGGTGGGCGCGGAATTAAAGTAGCTCTGCAAAGATTACTGCTCTGCTGCCGCTTGATTCCCACCCACTGCCATCTTAACTGGACCCTTTTTTTAGGTGGCTGAGCCACCTGCCTGACTCAAGCAGCAGGATATATGCTCATCGGGGTCCTAATGGTCATTTTAGCTGCATACTGGCTGGAGCATTCATGGTGGTTTCTCCTACCAGTGAACCCTGCCAGAGCAGAACCGCTGGCTCCAAAAGGTGAATAAAATTGTTTCTTTGTGGAGCCAGGAGAAGCAGGAACCTAAGGAAAGTCAGACCCTCTGCTTCCCTGGCTCCCCTCCTCCCACCAGCAAGACTCGGTCAAACCTCCCCTCCAAACTTTGCCTGAATTCTGGCAGGCAGACTCCTAGCCATCAATCTTCACCTGCCAGCAGCCAGCCAGCTGTCTCTTTACACCCGTTCCGGACCTGCCTTTTCTGCGACCTGGAGGAGTCCGTGTTCCATGTATATACGGAATGTGAGAGGTTGCAGCCCCTCTTTCATATTTGAAGGGGCTACTCCTCGATTTTTGGCCGCACTTCCGTCCCCACGCTCCTGATCTTTGGTTACCCGGTGCGGAGGGGAGTGGACAGATCGGAGGACCTCCTCGTAGGACTGCTCCTGGGCCTGGCCAAAATAGCCATTAACTGGTTCAGGCAGTGGGCGGTCGAGGGGGTCGTTCAGCCCGATTGCCTGCCTCTCTTCCATGGCCATGTTTGCGCCCGGGTGGCCCTGGAGATGGAGCACGCGGTGTCCGCCGGCACGCTTGAGGCCTTCCGTGACCAGTGGGCGCCGTAGGGACTGGAGTGCATCATCACCCCGGCCAATGAAATTTTTATTTAATTTGTTAAGGTTCCTTTAACGTTTTATTAATTTACAGACTAATTGGTTAATCAGCCAACTAAAAGATTACACCCATTCCGGGCAGGCAGCTGGCCAGTGGGATGCTAATGAGTTCTGGCCGTTAATACTCCATGAAAGAAAAGAAAGAACTCTTGTATTTCTATAGCGCCTTTCACAACCTCAGGACATCCCAAAGTGCTTTATAGCCAATGAAGTACTTTTTGAAGTGGAGTCACTGTTGTAATGTAGGAAATGCGGCAGCCAATTGCACACAGCAAGCTCCCACAAACAGCAATGTGATAATGACCAGATAATCTGTTTTTTTTTGGTTATATTGATTGAGGGATAAATATTGGCCAGGACACCAGGGAACACTCCCCTGCTCTTCTTCAAAATAGTGCCGTGGGATCTTTTACGTCCTCCTGAGAGAGCAGACGGGGCCTCGGTTTAACGTTTCATCCAAAAGACAGCACCTCTGCAGTGTCAGCCTAGATTTTTGTGCTATAAATCTCTGACATGGGATTTGAACCCACAACCTTCTGACTCAGAGGCAAGAGGGCTACCCACTAAGCCACACCTGACATGGGTAAATAATCGCATTCTTTCAAGGTCACTTTAACCACTGCTAACCTGTCGCTCAAAAGGAACAGTAAAAACAGTATAAGTATACACATTCCATAATTGTTGGTATGTCCCAGGTATGAGTTTATGACAATTATACCCAATGATACATAGGAAAAGTGATTACAGGTGATATCACTTCACATAATCCTACTCTTCAACACCATCTTGGTTGTCCATCTCCGCAATCCATCTGTTATTGTTGCTATCTAACAGGTGCACTGAAATACCAAGTAGCGATGTCATGTTGTGTATGATGCAACAGGCATCAAATTATTTACAGACAATCAGTAATCTGCCTCCTGTGCCCTCTGAAAAAATGACACCTCCTTTTTTCGAATGCCAGTTGTTCACCCTTGGATTATTTTTGACCACAGCCTCTATCACCTGCTAATGGGGATTTGCATTAATTCAAAAGACCAGAGACAATAAGAAACCTGCAACTTGAACACCTTACGTGGCAGTCAAATACTTAAAAAAAACTTGCTGCCCAATTGAAAATCAGCAAAATAAATGAGTCACGGGTGATGCCAGGATAATTGGCACCCACATGCATGATGATAGTCCTGGCATAACATACTACCTGCATATTCATCAAATGGAAGTCTTTATTTTTTACAGTAGATGTGCATTTTGAGCAGATGCCTATATGGTTATATCAGTACAATCAAGTAAATCAAAAATATGGAAGATGTCAGAAATATCAATGAATGCCTCTTTAGTTCTTTGTTGCTACAACAGGATAGTAATGTGTTCTCCTGAGCAAAGCTGTAATAACTGGAGAAATCACTTCAGACAATGTTGACTGATTGATGCCCACATTTGCTCCAATGGAGAGGGAGGGTGAACAGTTTGACAGCACAGAAAGTAAATCAAAACATTCACTTTCACTTGCACCAGCAGTGCAATAATTACCATGATTAATGTTACAGAAAAATAATACATACAGTAGCCGTGTAACAAATTCATGTTTTTTTAAAATATATACTTTTATGCTCCGTATCAGAAAGTTGATAACTGATGGAATCAATACGGTTAGAATTCACGCTACAGGCAAAGTACTTTGGACAGGAGAGAGCCCCTGTATTTACAGGGTGATGGACAGGGTGTGGGGGAGCGCGGTAGCGCGGGGGAAACCAGGAGAGGCTGGGAAAGCGGAGGCTCTGCCCAATTTGACCTCATTATAATTTTTTCTTCTGTTTCCCACCTGACGGCCGGCCAAATTGACAGCCTGGCTGGCTACCGGGCGGGAAAACCAGCGGTAGGAGGCCGCAGCCGGGGACCGTCTCAATCTAAGCGGAGGTTGCAGACCAGGGTTGGGGGGGGGATGATCGGCTGTGATCTCGGACCAGGCTGCACATTGGTGGTTGGTGGGTGATCGGCCGTGATCTCGTGCCAGGCTGCACATTGGTGGTTGGTGGGGGGAGGTCGCAATCTCGTGCCAGGCTGCACATCGGTCGTTGGTGGGAGGTGGTTGCGATCCCAGGCCAGACTGCACATCGCTGGTTGGTGGGTGATCGGCCATGATCTCGTGCCAGGCTGCACATCGCTGGTTGGTGGGAGGAAGGTCGCAATCTCGTGCCAGGCTGCACATTGGTGGTTGGTGGGGGGAGGTTGCGATCCCGGGCCAGACTGATTGGTGGGGGGCGGGGTCGCCAATCATGGCAGGGGTCAGAGAGAGGCAGTGATTGGCAGAGGGGAGGTTGAAGGTTTCCTTGAGGGGCTGGGGTGAGCATTTATGTTCCACCTGGCCCACAAGGAGTGCTAGAAAAAGCACTTAATTTCTGGATCTGGCAGCTCCCACCTCCCTTTTGCTGTTGGGTTTCCCCGAGTCCTGGGAAACCCAGCTGGCAGCAGTGAAATTTAAATCAGGCTCCCAATTGCACTGCGGGTGCCTGATTTAAATATGTTAATTAAGTGTCGCACCTCTCCAAGGTGGAACACTCACACGGCTCGAATCCCGCCACCTTAAGTATGGCAACAGGTGCGTGCGCAGTGGATTGGAGACGCGTTCCCCAGCTTTTTAGGGTTTAATCCCCCCAGCCTCCTCCTGCCTGTCATGGGGGCGTTAATATCAAGACCGAGGTGTGTTGGGTAAAATATAAAATTACAGATCAAATATACTTTGAAAGAAAATAGAGAATAGGAATAGGAGCAATGGAGTATTAAATAAATAATGAGAATCATAGATGGAGGCATTGATCCATTTAAGCACAGCTGTAGAGTGTTGAATATATTAAGTACAGTGATTTGGATCTAAAGTTACAACACGTTACAAGTGTTTAGAGAAGAATTAAGATGTTGGATTATTACAGCAAATAAATAATAACAAGGAGGATTGATGTTGGCACTGATACATTTAGCATTGATACTGTGGGCAGAGTGCTCCAGAGGTGGGATAATTGGAATAGAAAGTTACACCACTGAAAATCTGGAGAAGAATCAATTTGTTGGCGTGGCGCAGTAACTAACATTGATGATTGATGGAGCCGCTGATACACTTGTGTCTCCACTGTGGGAAAAGCACTAAGGACAGGAAGCAGGTTGATTGGAGCATTAAATTACACCTAAAAGGACTTCAAAAGTATTTATAGAAGAGTTGCAATACCAGTGTAACAAATCAACAACCATGGGAATACTTATCTATGCCACTGGCAGATTCATCTGAAGGCTGGATGTTGTACAATTACTATGAAGTAAACTTAGAAGTCCCGACTCTTTCAGAACCCTTGGTGATAAATCAAAATGTTGATGTGATATAGTAAATAATTGATGAGGAAGATGATGACTGGTGGCAGGGACACATCCAGCAGTGAGAATGTGTGGCAGAGCGTTTAGAACACAAACATGCTGATTAAAATGGAAAGTTACAAGTAATCTACTTTGCAATATTTGGAGAGGAATCAGGATGAAAATTTCATGTTGGTAGTTCACAACAGTTATGTCAAAAATGTATTGGAGGGTCTTAACATTTTAAGTGACAATTTTTGATCATCTCTGTGTTGGACACGTATGGAAACACATCAAGTGATATCAAGTGCACATTCTTTTCCCATTGGTCGCACTCCATTTAATAAAATCCAGAGAGCTTAGGTGCAGGTTGCAGGGCAGAAACTGATGTAGCTGCCGATGTGTGCTGGGGTACAGCTGGAATTTGACCAGCTAGCACCACAAAACTTACCACTACAGGCTGCTGGTAAGCTGATTGCTGCTTGTCCACCTCGGACCATCCTGCCTATCAGGACATTGATT
The DNA here is from genome assembly GCF_052327205.1 of Somniosus microcephalus. Lineage (NCBI taxonomy): Eukaryota > Metazoa > Chordata > Chondrichthyes > Squaliformes > Somniosidae > Somniosus > Somniosus microcephalus. The sequence continues at coordinate 85,743,911 of NC_141001.1, forward strand.
GTTAGGATTAACTGGAGCTGAGTGCGAAGAATCCTGTCACCAGTGACTGGTCTATCTCTCCAGCTTCCATTAGTTAGCCAGACTGGTTGATCGTTCATCAACAATTCGGACCTGTCTGGCCTGGGTATCAGATTGTTTTGTCTGGCAAAATGACAAATTTCCATTCCTAGGCATGTCATGTAGAAGCCAGCTTAAAGCCAAAGAGATCTCACTTACCTCTTTCCCCAAAAGGATAGTCACTAATTCCTTGTTAGATAATTAATTGACAAGTATAGTTTTAATCCCTAGCAAGGTAGACAGAAGGTATCAGGGACCACTCATCAGTGGCATGGTAAGCATCACAACGCAATGTGAGTGGGTTACTACCATCCTCCTGACCATAGCATGGACACACTCCATACCCAATTGAATGGTGGTTCCATCAGTGGGGAGTCAGAGCTTCAGCAGTACCTGCTTGCCTCTCTTTTCTGCCCTTGCAGCGCGTTCCTATGCAGAGCTAGACAGGTAGCTAACAACTTGATACCTTCCCATAAAAATCACAAGGCTTGACTTTTCTTGTAAACTTTACTGAAAGATTCTTATTGTGAAACTGAAATACAATACAGAAATGGAAGCACACATTAGTACACAAGCACATAACTGATATGCATACACAAATTTAGGTAAGCCTGAGCAACACAGTACATTTGGCATGTAACTTACCAAAACACGTGGAAACACAGCTTACTGTGAATATACATTTAGCAAACTGAAAGGCATTCTCTTACATTCACTTTAAATTAGCCCTGTACATAGTGCATCAAAATACAGCTACAAGTTAACCAGCTAGACACAGAGAGCGAGCACTTCGCGGCTAGCTGTGCAGGTTTGCTTACAGAGAGGGGTTACAAACTAAACATTTTCTGCAAAATATAGTGTACACTAATCATCTATAACATTCTCAAGTACTTACAGACAAATAGTGTCCAAGGCCGGAGCGTAACAAGAAAATAACTGCAAGACCATGTGTCGAGCTGCAGGTCTGTGCTATACAGCAGTTTACTTTACTGCGCTTTACTGCACTTTACTGCGCTTTACTGCACTTGCTAGGTACCAAATATCCACTAAGTGGCGGCACACAATGGAAATCGACCCAAATTACTCAAACCCCTGAATTAACTTGAAAACTAACATAAATTCCTAAAGGAAGGCAGCACACTCTCTGTAACCCAATCATGCTCGAGGCCAAACCCTTGATACATGTTCTTACATGTAGCCTTCAGGTAATGTCTTCCATCAGCAGTCTTTCCAAACCTCAGAGTTTTCTCATCAGCTATTCGACAGATGTATGCCTTTAGTATACAATCATTTTAGAATCATAGAAATTTATGGCATGGAAGGAGGCTGTAGAAAGTATATACAGGCACTTAATTTTTAATATTTCTTGAAATGCTTTGCCAGGTAAAAAGGTTTAACAAAGTGAAATAAAATTGGTGAATGTAACAAGCAGTCTTCACTGATAAGGCAGGAAGCATGGTTGTGACTGCACGGGGTAGTCAGAGTCAACAGAGATAAACAAACTCCCTTAGATTGTAGACATGGTGTCTCTGGTGACTTTTCTGAGGTGAGAAGTCAAACCTTTGAAGTTTTGAAATGCAGAATACGATGTAACTCATTAACCTAATCAAGTGGTTTTCGGCCACCTTTGTAAGCTTTAGGACTGAATGAATAATTTTGGGCTGTGATAAGGATAGCCACACAGGATGAGTTAATGTAAACGTTTGACAGCTCAAACAGCTCAGACCAAGATATTAAAGGAACATTTCACTATCTCTGAATGATTGATTTACAGCAAAAGACAAGGAAAGCTGTATAAAACACAGTGGCTAAAGAATATCAGCACTACAGTCAGAGGAAGGTGGTTTGGCCAGTCATCTTGCCTATGAGGATCAGGCTGCAGTGGGAAGGAGGGGCCTGGCCAGTCTTTTCGCTTACGAGGACCTACAATCAACGCTGGACCAATCATCGGTGGGTGGTTGTATGTATGATTTCTTGTAACATTATTGGTGGACAGGGCGAGGGGTAATTCCACACATCTTACAAGGCCATTTGATCCATCGTGTCTGTGCTGGCGGAAAAGCCTAATCCCACTTTCCAGCTGTTGGTCCGTAGCTCTGTAGGTTACGACACTGCAAGTGCATAGCCAAGTACTTTTTAAATGTGATGAGGGTTTCTGCCTCTACCACCCTTTCAGGCAGTGAGTTCCAGACCCCCACCACCCTCTGGGTGAAAAAAGTTCTCCTCAACTCCCCTCTAATCCTTCTACCAATTACTTTAAATCTATGCTCCCTGGTTATTAACCTCTCTACTAAGGGAAATAGGTCCTTCCTGCCCACTCTATCTAGGCCCCTCATAATTTTATACACCTCAATTAGGTCTCCCCTCAACCTCCTCTGTTCCAAAGAAAACAACCCCAGCCTATCCAGTCTTCCCTCATAGTTAAAATTCTCCAGTCCTGGCAATATCCTCATAAATCTCTTCTGTATCCTCTCTAGTGTGATCACATCTTTCCTGTAATGTGGTGACCAGAACGGTATGCCATTCTATAGCTGTGGCCTAACTAGTGGTTTATAAAGATCTAGCATAACCTCCCTGCTCTTATATTCTATGCCACAGTTAATAAAGGAAAGTATCCTGTATGCCTTCTTAACCACCTTATCTACCTGTCCTGCTACCTTCAGAGATCTGTGGACATGCACTCCAAGGTCCCTCTCTTCCTCTGCACTTCTCAGTATCCTACCATTTATTGTGCATTCCCTTGCCTTGTTAGCCCTCCCCAAATGCATTACCTCACACTTCTCCGGACTGTACATCCCGCCACTTTTCTGCCCACCTGACCAACATAGTGGAAGGACATACACAGGGAAGCTTGCATTGTGGATCTAGATTAAGTAGCTGGTAATGAGCATATCCAAGTCCAGTGTGATATGCTCATTACCAGCTACTTAATCTAGATCCTCATGAGGGCTCGCAGTCTCTGGAGCTCAGGAATGCCTCTGCCTGTGTATGCTGTTACGGGGAGATCAGTGTCTCCAGTGCCGTCTTGCCAGTTGGCAATTATCCATTTTTCCTCCTCTTCTTTTTTCAAATAGCAAAGATATGGGGAAATTCCCAACCAGAAGCTTTATTTTGAGAATATTATCTCCAGTTTCTTTTCTGTACAAAATCTTGCATAAAATCATAGAATGATACAACACAGAAGGAGGCTGTTAGCAGATAGCCTCCGTGGTTATGGTCACAAACAGGGTGGTTGGCCCAGCGATAATAACTCCGCTCATGATTCACGTCTGAGTAGTTTTTACATAAACAAGCTTTATTACATTGACTTAATAACAGTATTAGGTTTTATATAACTGTTCTACAGTGTTATATTAAATGACAAGATGAGATGCAAATAATCAGCCTGGTTCCCAGGCCCAGAGTGATCACTTTCGGTTGTCTAGGCTGCCTGCATGGTTGTGGGCCTCTGACTGACCGAGAGTGCTCCGACCCCCAAGAGAACAACACAGCTCGGCTCCCAGGCGTGGAGTGACCAGCTACAGCCTGCCAGCTACAGCCTGCTAGCTACAGTCCACCAGCTACAGTCCACCAGCTACAGCCCGCCAGCTACAGCCCGCCAGCTACAGCCCGCCAGCTACAGCCCGCCAGCTGCAGTCCGCCAGCTACAGCCCGCCAGCTACAGCCCGCCAGCTGCAGTCCACCAGCTACAGCCCGCCAGCTGCAGTCCACCAGCTACAGCCCGCCAGCTACAGCCTGCCAGCTGCAGTCCACCAGCTACAGCCTACCAGCTACAGCCCACATACGTTGTTGCACGTTTGGATGTTTTTAGGTGTTTATCCCACTTCTAATCTTTTCGGCCTTAGGCTCTGTTCTCCAAAATGTGTTTATTATACCGTAAGTGCATAGGCCAATCTTTATCTTTTATGTGGTGTCTTCGCATCCAGCCTCTTATCAGGGTATGAGCCTTTTCCTTGACCTGGGTGTTTATCATTCTCTGTCCTTGATGTACGTGAAGAGACCCACATTGTCTCTTTACTTGAGTAGTTACAAAAATAGTCATTGCTTCAAGTTCAATACCTTTATTTCTTCAGTCAATATGCAAAGCACTTTACAAGCGGAGTAGATTAAACAGATATGAGTACAGATGTGTAAACATGCACTTCGCTATTCCCTCGCTGAACTAACTTTCTAATTACAAAATGTCTGTTTTTATATGATCCTTGTCCTTGTCCCCTTACTAAATTTGAATATGCCACTTCTCCCTTGATTGGATGCCTTCTGTCAACAGACTTAACATGACACCCCCCTTTAGTAACCTTACCATGTGTCCATTTTGAATCAGAGCTCAAGCCCCATGTCACGTAGTTTTCCTTATCTCGTCTGTCTTCAGAATGATATCTGTCTGCTTTTCTGCATGAAAAGCAGCTGCATTTAGTAACTCCTTTGTCTTTCAAACTTTTACAGCCAAAAAGCCTTCATCTGGCAGGCGTTCAGGATCCAGGACAATAATGGCGCACACGCACACACAATCCTGCAATAATGTTTTCTATTCACTATGCTAAACTAGCTGTTAGTTTTCACACCATCTTTCTACCAAGCTACTATCTTAACGTCTCAGTTAACTAATTTTATTGTGTGTGCTAAGCTAACTTCTAAGTTCCCAGCAAGCTCTCTGCTAAGTTCATTTGACTCACAAGTTTATTGTAATTACCTATGTGAATATATAAAGAAAATACATGTTAATAAACAAGTGTGCACTATCTTGTAATGTTTGCTCCCTATACTATATGCTAAGCTAGCCTTAATATCCTATCAAGCTCTCTGTCTGTTCCTTCTCCATGTTCCAACATGTCCCATGTTCCAACAGTCCTTGCGTTTCCAAACTGTCTGTTGTTCACATATACAGACAAGATTAAGATTATCCTTTCCTCCACTATTCCGTGAACACTAAAAATGCTAAGGGAAAGGTTGCTGGGATACCCTGACCATTTACATCATCTTAAGGCATTCTAACAGAGGCCATTTGGCCCATCGTGCTTGTGCCGGCTCTTTGGTAGAGCTATCCAACTGCTCCCCTGCTCTTTCCCCATAGCCCTGTGATTTTTTTCCCTTCAAGTATTTAACCAATTCCCTTTTGAAAGTTACTATTGAATCTGCTTCCCCCACCATTTCAGGCAGTGCATCCCAGGTCACAACAACTCGCTGTGTAAAAATGTTTCCTCATGTCGCCTCTGGTTCTTTTGTCAATCGTCTTAAATCTGTGTCCTCTGGTTACCGACCCTTCTGCCACTGAAAAAACTTCTCCAAATTTACTCTATCAAAACCATTCATGATTTTGAACACCTTTATCAATCATCTCTTAAGCTTCCCTGCTCTAAGGAGAACAACCCCAGGTTCTCCAGTTCTCCACATAACTGAAGTCCCTCATCCCTGGTCCCATTCTAGTGAATCTCTTCTGCACCCTCTCTAAGGTGGAGGCCTGCGATCTGGAAAAATCTGCGCCCTTACCTGAGGGCTCCCGGGATGCACACACTTCCGCTCCTGGGCCTCACCAAACTTGAAGTGCGCAGGGTCCACATATCCCAGGGGCGCATGTAGTTCACAGCATCCCTGGGATCATGTGGGCCATGGGGAGCCGATCACAGAAGGGAATCTCCCTTCATACATTTGACAGGAAATCATTGAAAAATTGGAATTGATCTAAATTTGTTTGGCTAATTCAGATCTGTTTAGACTAATCCAGTTGCCTAGTTTGGATCCATTCAAACTTCTGCTATCACTTGTGCTGATTCAGCGAATTGCCTTGACAGGTGTTTAAACAGATAACAGCAGAAATATCCATACAAAGCCAATTGTAACAGTAAGAAAGCTGAATATTTCTTTGGGTGATTTAGCACCTTCCCCTCAAGAAAATCAAAAGGAGTTATATTGTGTAAATGAAAATGTTATAATAGTGCAGGAGGCTGGAAACAGCTATGCATTGCAAATGTCAAATCTAGTCTGGGCGTGTCTGGATATCGATTAGGAACCATTATATTCCTTCATTGTTTGATATTTTTGAACAAATTGAAAGCTGAGCATACTCATTTCTTTCAATGCTGTTTTTAAATTGTAAAAGTAACGACCGCCTGTACATTAATGCCATCTGCAGCTACACAAATGGTCTTAAAATACATATTTAACTGTGCAAAAATAAATAATTTTGTTGCAGTTTTTCATGTTAGTTGGCTGCATAAGTTAATCTTTTCGAAGCCACCATCTAAAAATGCTCCATCATTTTGTGTCACCCACATTTAGGCAGCACAATGTAATTACTTGAGCATAATTTCACACACTTGTCATTATTAATTAAGTTGAAAATGTTGAGGTTATTAACAGCCTGAACCTGGGCTGTGATTCTGATTACTGAAGTTAATCTGTCATGGGAAATTAGTTACGTGCGGGTTAATTACGTCCATGTTTGTCTGTTTGAATGCATAAATTATACGGAAAGGTTGTTTGAGAGGATAAGAGATAAGAGTTTCCCTAATTTAAAATGAAGTTTTAGATGAGATAAACAGATAAAACATTAATCTTGTAACATTTGAAAGATTTCAATTTCAGAGAAATTCTTTTTCATTTGCTCGATTATAGTTTTACAGCCTTCGAAAATCATCTGTGAAATACTGCAGCCCTCATATCTTGTTAGATGTCCAAATATATTATTTTAATGAAGTACACTCATTTTTTTTCAGATCCTAACTTTATTAAGATATAGTCATGCTTTGCCAAAGAAATAGTCCATCCTCTTAGTGCTTGAATGTATTCATCATAAATATATTTGACCGTGACAGTTGCCTTGTATTATGACATTGGGAACCACAGTAATTGTTAGCTTGATTTTGTGTGGCGCTCTTGACCAGGATATTCAAGTTTATCACTTTGCTTTGTGACTGCGACATTTCTTGACGATAAGCAGACAAGATCTGAATATCACTAATTCACTTCTGTTCATTTTATATTTATTTTGTTTTCTTTTGACTGTGAAATAAAACTATGTTCAGAAATATATTGCAGAAAAATACCATTATTTCTGCACTTTAAAAAATTGATTGGCTAACATAAAGATGAATCCAAAGGTCTTCTATAGGCATTTTAACAGTAAAAGCATTGTCAGAGGAGTGGTGGGGCCGAATAGGGACCAAAATGGAGAACTATTGGTGGAGGCAGAAGGCATGGCTGAGGTACTAAATGACTACTTTGCATCGGTGTTTACCAAGGAAGAGGACTTTGCCAAAGCTATGGTAAACAAGGAGGTTGCTGAGATACTTTTTTTTATTCATGTAGGCGGCGCTAGCGAGGTCAGCATTTATTGTCCATTCTTGTTGCCCTTGAGAAGGTGGTGGTGAGCCGCCTTCTTGAACCGCTGCAGTCCGTGTGGTGAAGATACTCCCACAGTGCTGTTCGGGAGGGGGAATCCAGGATTTTGACCCAGTGACGATGAAGGAACGGAAATATACTTCCAAGTCAGGATGGTGTGTGACTTGGAGGGGAACTTGGAGGTGGTGGTGTTCCCATGCGCCTGCTGCCCTTGTCCTTCTAGGTGGAAGAGGTCGCAGGTTTGGGAGGTGCTGCCGAAGAAGCCTTGGTGAGTTGCTGCAGTGCATCTTCTAGATGGTACACACTGCAGCCATGGTACGCCGGTGGTGGAGGGAGTGAATGATTAAGGTGGTGGACGGTAAGTGGGCTGCTTTGTCCTGGATGGTGTCGCTTCTTGAGTGATGTTGGAGCTGCACTCATCCAGGCAAGTGGAGAGTATTCTATCACATTCCTTACTTGTGCCTTGTAGATGGTGGAAGGCTTTGGGGAGTCAGGAGGTGAGACACTCTCTACAGAAGTCCTAGCCCCTGACCTGCTCTTGTAGCCACAGTATTTATGTCGCTGTTCCAGTTAAGTTTCTGGTCAATGGTGACCCCCAGGATATTGATGGTGGGGATTCAGTGATGGTAATGCCGTTGAATGTCAAGGGACAGTGGTTAGACTCTCGCTTGTTGGAGATTGTCATTGCCTGACACTTGTGTGGTGCAAATGCTACCTGCCACTTATCAGCCCAAGCCTGTCGCCCAGGTCTTGTTGCATGTGGGCATAGAGTGCTTCATTATCTGAGGAGTTGTGAATGGCATTGAACACTGTGCAGTCATCAGCAAATATCCCCATTTCTGACCTTATGTTGGAGGGAAGATCATTGATGAAGCAGCTGAAGATGGTTTGGCCTAGGACACTGCCCTAAGGAACTCCTGCAGTGATATCCTGGGGCTGAGATGATTGACCTACAACAACTACAACACTCTTCCTTGAGATAAAAATAGATAAAAAGTAGGTTCTAGGCTGGCAGCAATTGAAGTGCATAAGTCACCTGGTCTGGATGTAAGGGTTGAAATTGCAGAAGTGCTGGCCACAATCTTCCAGTCCTCCTTAGCTACAGGATTGGTGCCAAAGGACTGGAGGATTGCAAATGTTACACCCTTGTGCAAAAAAGAGGAGAAGGATAAACTTGGCAACTACAGGCCAGTCAGTTTAATGTCAGTGGTGGGGAAGCTTTTAGAAACAATAATCCAGGAGAAAATTAACAGCCACTGGGACGACTATGGACTAATAAAGGAGAGCCAGCAGGGATTTGTTAAGGTCAAATCGTGTTTGACTAACTTGATTGAGTTTTTTGATGAGATAACAGAGAGGGTGGATGAGGGCAGTGCGGTTGATGGTGTGTATATGGGCTTTCAAAAGACATTTGCTAAAGTACCACATATTAGACTTGTTTGCAAAATTGATGCCCATGGGATAAAAGGGGCAGTAGCAGCATGGATACAAAATTGGCTAAGGGATAGAAAACAGAGAGTTGTGGTCTTTGGCTGTTTTTCAGACTGGAGGGAGGTATACAGTGGAGTTCCCCAAGGTTCAGCACTAGGACCACTGCTGTTTTTGCTATATATTAATGATTTGGACTTGGGGGTACAGGGTACAATTTTGAAATTTGCAGATGACATGAAACTGAAGTGTAGTAAACAGTGAGGAAGATAGTAATTGATTTCAAGAAGACATAGACAGGCGGGTGGAATATGCGGACTCATGGCAGATGAAATTCACCGCAGTGAAGTGTGAGGTGATACATTTTGGTAGGAAGAATGAGGAGAGACAATACACACCAAATGGTAAAAATTTTAAAGGGGATGCAAGAACAGAGAGGCCTGGGGGTGTTTGTGCACAAATCTTTGAAGGTGGCAGGACTGTTTAACAAACCATTTATAAAGCATATGGGATCCTGGGCTTTATAAATAGAGGCATGGGGCAGAAATTGGGTTGGTTAGCGCCTTCCGTTAGTGCCTGGCAGGGGCGCTAATGAAGTAGCACCAGGACAAGGCAAATCCAGCGCCGTACACCAAATCCAGTCGCCCCTTAGTGCCGCCGCTAATAGTTAGCGCCTGGGGCTTTAGCGCCAGGCACATCATGACGTCAGTGAGCATGCAACGATCTGCCAAGTGGATTATCACCCCCTGCCTTAGCACCTTGCCCTAACAATGACAGGAAGAGGAGGCGTGAAGCAGGCGGATGGCGGCTTCAGGGGCGATATTTAAAGGGATCAGTTGTAGCTGTCAGGTTAGTGCTGTTTCACTGCTTCCTGGTCAGGTTGCAATTATGCAAGAGTTTAATTCAGTCATTTAAAGGTTCTTTAGTATCAGGAGTGTTGTGGCTACTAAAAATGTGTTACATTTATTCTGACAAAATATCAAAGTGCTGCACATAGTTACATTAATGGGGGCTGTACTGGCAGTCGACCTGGCCCTCCAGGATCTACTGTGGAGGGAGCGGAGGCAGCGAGAAAGATTGCAAGATGTGGTCAGGGAGGAGGAGGAGGGCCACACAGGGGGCCTTACCCTCCGAGTGTATTCTGAGAGCAATTCTCCTACCTCCAATTAAGCCAGGAGCAGTGCATTAGAAGGCTCTGCTTCACCAAGGATGTGGTCACTGAACACTGCCACCTCCAGCAGCCAGACCTCAAGCCTCAGATCAGGATGAGGACTGGTTTCTCAGTGGCAGTCAAGGTCACTGTTGCCCTCAATTTCTTTGCCAGCGATTCCTTTCAGTCTGCAACAGGAGATATAGCAAACATCTCGCAGTTTGCTATCAAACGCTGCATCCAGGAGGTCACAGAGGCTCTCTACAGTAGGAGAAAGGATGACATTTCCCTCACCATCACCAGAAAGAAGCAGGACGAATGTGCATGTGGCTTTGCCAGGATAGTGGGCTTCCCCATGGTGCAGGGTGGTTGACTGCACCCACGTGGCTTTGCCGGCACCACATAACAAACCTGAGATCTTCCATAACCGCGAAAGCTACCACTCACTTAATGTGCAGTTGGTGTGCGACCACACACAGCAAATCCTCAATGTGAATGCCTGCTATCCTAGCAGCAGCCACAATGCCTTCATCCATGAGGCACCAGACTGGTGTGCCAGCAGTTTTCCAACCACCACATAAAGCTCACGGCTGGCTGGTCGGAGACAGGGGCTAGCCGCTCTCCACCTGGCTCATGACTCCCCTCTGTAACCCCAACACTCCTGTACAGCACTCATATAATGAGAGCCATGCTGCCACCAGGATCATCATCGAGCAGATCATCGGGGTGCTTCTTCTTCTTCTTTCGTCTGGTAGTAGCAAAGCAAATCAGATGTCAATATCTAAGTCAGTTATCCAGGCCAAAGCTTCCGGTGTAACAGCATGGATAACGTGTAGGCTGCCTGCATATTTCTTCTGAGGGCAGTGCTCCAGAATCTGATTAGGAGGTCCACAGTCACATGATGGGGATGCTTTAATCTTCCATCTTCTTCTTCTTAGGCAGTCCCTCGGAACCAAGGATGACTTGCTTCCACATTAAAAATGAGTTCTCAGGTGACTGATGAGTCCAATGCAGGACCGACAGTCTCTGTCACAGGTGGGACAGACAGTGGTTGAAGGGGCGGGTGGGTGGGGTGCTTGGGTTGACATGCGCTCCTTGCGCTGCCTGACTTGGCTTCTGCTTGCTCCTGGCGAAGAGACTCAAGGTGTTTGGCGCCTTCCCGGATGATTCTCCACCACTTTGTGTGGTCTTGGGCCAGGGATTCCCAGGTGTCGATGGGGATGTTACACATTTTCAAGGAGGCTTTGAGGGTGTCCTTGAAGCATTTCCTCTGCCCACCTGGGACTCTCTTGCCATGCCAGAGCTCTGAGTAATTTTAATCTTCCATCTATGGAGAAGGTGGCAGCATCTACCATGACCAGTTCTGAGGCAGTTCATGGTTGTCCACTGTTTGCGAGGAAGGTTTGATCCTTCAGGGTGCACTGTGGGGTCCTCTATAAGTAATCCATTCCGTATGTCGCAGTTCTTCCAAGCATTTTGCCATCGGTCATCAAGGCTGAGGGGAGACTGATAATTACTAGTCCCTGCCCTTTTCGGGCTACCCCAGATCAGGCGTGTTCCCCAGACGTTCACCTTCAACTAAAGTTAGAGATAGCCGAATTCTATAAGATGCTTAATTGGGTCTAAAGGTTCAGACTATCTCTCCCTAAAGGAAAGAAATGACGTGAAGATGTTACCATCCTCCGGATAGCACTTTTAATAAGTTTAACTAGGCTGTAACCTTCCGGATATTATGAGGGTCCGGAATACCCCCAGAATTCTGTAACTCCTTACAAAAGAGTGTACAGAAATTGAGTTTGCGAGTTTATATGGAAATACTACTTAACACAATTCTAAAAATATAACAATTTATTTAAGGGCCGACATACAGTTACAGCTGTTGATTCAATCACAACTTTTACAGTTCAAAATACAATTAGCTTACACAATCTTATTCTCAGAGATCCTTATTCTCAAATCTTAACTTCATTACATTTCCACTCTTCTACTTATTCTTAATCCAGAATATCCGCCAAAATCAAATACCTTGATTACCCGAGACTCAAAGTTAAAAACTTACAGTGCATGCCTGTGAAGTTGAGAAATGCTTGCCCTTCCAGTGACTTCTGACATTCCATCTGAAAAGGTCTATTTTTATATCCTTTTTGCAGTAGTAAATCCTTTGAAGTTCTCTGCTGATGTAAGCTAATTATCTCTAAGTCATCCTCTGTTGACTTTTTTCTACTCTTACTGTCAATTTAGCCGTTAACTATTAGAATACTGTCTCTGTGTTTAGGTGTTTCAAAAACTTATCATAAAAACAATATGACAATAGTATTTATTTGATGTCTTTCTTATCGAAGATTTTCCATTCAATTCTTAATATTGGCTTAACTGTTTATAACCACAGACTCCTGTCTCTGTGGTGTTCCAAGTTCAATACAAACACAATGTAATTGCTTGGTGTATCTATTTAAGTCATATTTTCAAAGTGTTCTGTAGGTATCATATTTACAATATGTAAATTAAAACCACTTCAACCAGGGTGTTTGTTGCATTTCTAGCTATCTCAATTGGTTATATTATTGACTTATGTTTCCTGTCTTTCAAGTTTAACATAAAAACTGTTTGACCAACAGGTGTTTCTTTTACTTGATGTCATCTTTTCAAAGACACATGCCTCTTTTAATGTTTCTGTGTTCCTGTTCAATGTGTTAGTTTTCAACACTTTACTTGGGTCATTCCATTGTGTTTCTCCCAAACTCCAGACCTTCCGGAAGCGCCAAACTGCTATTGCAATAGGGCCATTGTTTTAGCATTAACAATCAATTCCCAATTCAAAAGCCTGTGTGGTATTTACAGCTTGTGTTATCAAACCAACCCATCTCAGAAGCCTGTATTGACACATCTTGTGTCGCCGAGGCTTTCCAGACTTTTAAACCCAGTATATCATGTATTAATAAAATCAGAATTCTGTTCATAAGATGGTGTATTTTTTGAAATATGACTTATTCCATCACAAGATCGCTGAAGGTCTTTGGCGACGGTCCAAAATGGCCATCTAGATTTGAGACGGGTTGGTGATAGGTTGTTCAAGTTGGCTTGGATCGGCAAGTCTTTGCTCACTTAACGGTTGTATTCTCTGGAGACTGCATATTCACGCTGTAGGTGTGGTGGTGCGATGTTTGCAAGCACGGGCAGCCAAGGTGTTTGTGTCGATAAAAGCGTACCGGTGATAATTCTCATAGTAGAATTCAGCTCAACATCAATGGATTTGACATGCAGACTCAATAGCCATGCCAGAGAGCAGTACTCCGCTGTAGAGTACTTCTTCTTCTTAATCAGTCTCTCAGAACTGAGGATGACTTGCTTCTGTAAGATTCACAAAATTTCTACATTTCCCCAAAGGTTATTCTTAATAAAAGGGACCCTTCGTGGACATTTAAAAAAAAAGGGTACCCAAGATGGCGTCCGCGCCTCGTGGCCGAAAGCCTGTAAGATTTTAAAAGCTTGGACTCTGTGGCACAGGCAGCTTGTGGAGAAATCGAAACCAAGGCTGCAGTTTCTGTGAAGAGAGACTTTAGCATTTTGAAAACCAGCAGGACTTTGAATATGTATTAGGCCAAATCGGAGACAGATCAAAACCCAGTTAGGCCTGTAGTTAAGGCCATCAAGCAGTTTGTATAAATAATCGAAAACAGCTTAGGGAAGCCATCGAGGCTGGACAGGCCCATTAAGATGTATTAATAACAAAACAACTCGATAATCAGGCCAGTAGATGTGATTACCGGCCATCTAAACACAATTAGTTTAGATTGCTACCATTATTTAAACTAGCCCGCCAAGATTGGGACAAAGAACTAACCTAATTTGGCGCGCAGATAAGAGCCATCTGAAGGAGTATAACTGAAGGCCCCGGGTAGCAATCTCGCTCTTCCTCTTCTCTCTGGCTCTCTGCTCCCCGCCCTCGTGGCTACTGCTCTTCCCCCATCCTGCGCTTACCCCATGGCCACTGCCGTGCCTTTCCCCATTCCATCAGGAACACCCGGCATTGCACCAGGCGGACATGGACAAACCAGGCCAGGCGAGGCGGGACACGAAGGGGCGAGACGAATTGGGAAGACAGATGGGAAGACGATTGAAGAAAAGCTTCAAATAATCGGGCCTTCAATCCAGCTGACCTGTGACTATCTTCATGCAAACTCCAACTGCCGACCGAGGAAGAGGAACCATCATCCCTGCGAGGTAAAGTACCCAAGCAGAGACTTTAACTTTGGGGTATTTGTACCTGGATGATGCCCTTGCAGCACCCCGAGACCACGTGACAACAGCAGGCTCCAGAGAGCACTAAGAGCGAACCCCAAGCCCCACCGCTGTTTTGAATTCAGCAGATCTTTGATTGGTGAGCATGAATTCTGGCCCCTCATAGCTTAATCTAGTTAGGTACAAATGTAAGAAGTCACACAACACCAGGTTATAGTCCAACAGCTTTATTTGAAATCATAAGCTTGTGATTTCAAATAAAGCTGTTGGACTATAACCTGGTGTTGTGTGACTTCTTACATTTGTCCACCCCAGTCCAACTCCGGCATCTCCACACCATAGTTAGGTACAGGGGGTGGGATAAGGATAAGGGGATTGATAAGATAGTTGTTTTCCCTCGATGTGCCATGTATTCCCCATTCCCTGTATAAGTATAGTTATTTGTATTTGCCTGTAATTTCACACTAGTAACTTCTCATAAGATTGTGTTAATTTCTGTTTAATAAAATCTTGGTTTTTGCTTACATCCAAACCACCTGTCTACTCGAGTCTTTTCTGTATCGCCGCCTGTACCTAAGTCCGGTGTCTAGAACCCAGGGGCGTGGGAGCGATTTGAACCGCTCACAGACAGTCAGGGGCATAACTGACTGGGCGCACACGCCAAACCCAACACCACCCCCTACAGAAATGGCGACCACGGCAGGACACCAGCAACAGGGTTGCGATAAAGTAGACAGTGGTTCGGATGAGCGAACCATGATGGAGGAAAGGATTTCTGATTATGTGTTTAGCAAGGTGAATATCACTAAGAAGTGGGTCACCACTCTGTTAAAGGCTGGGCATCCGGTAGATGCAGCAGCTAAGTGGACAGAGGGAAAGGAACACAGGAAGTCCTTAGAGAAGGCAGTTTGGCTGATGTGTTTTAAAAAGCAGGTCCAGCTTTTGGACAGGCTCGTTGCAGCACAGGCAGCCGAGTTAAGGGAGTCAGCCCTGGAGTTCCAGGATAAGGCTCTAGCAGGGGAGAAGTTATTAGTAGCTTTGTAGGTGTTCAATCAGGAGAGAGTGCATTTAGTGGGAGAACACAAGGCCCAGTTGGAATACCTACGGTGCCAAGTCACTGAGGCCAAGGGAAATGAGTTAAGATTGCGGGAGAAAAACGCCCGCTTGGCAAGGCAGATTAGGGAGCAGGAAGAGAAAGTACAGGAGGTAAAAGCCACTTACAAGCTAGTGAGCGAACAGTGGTTTGAGGAGGCAGACCACAGCCCCTGTAAAGAGAGGATAGAAAATCTGAGCCGGGCCCTCCGGAAGGCAAAAGGCATGGTATGCCTCATAAGCCCAAAGGCAGGTCAGGCAGATTTTATGGGGAACGAGGGGAGGACAGTTCCAACATCACTGGTAGTGCCTAGGGACGACCCGGTTGAGAGAGAGGAGACCTCACGACCACCACCCGTAGGGCCAAGTTTCAGCGAGGTTTGGCAGCAAGGGGGGGTGGAACCGGGAGTGGAGCCAGAGGTGGAGGCAGAGGTAGAGCAACCCCCACCCGAGAGGTCGGAGCCGGGACCGATGTGCCCAGCACAGCATCTGAGGTTCGGCCCACCTGCCAATGGCAACAATGAGGGACCCCTCCAAAACCAGTTTGTACTACCCTTTAACACCCAACAGCTTAGGGTTATGGTCAACCCTATCCCGAGGCTCTCCGAAAAGGGAGACCCCTCGATCCACTTCAGGGAAGTAGAGCAGGCAGCCAGCGTCAACGACTGCGATGACGCTGAGAAGGCCAAGATGCTGCTATTCTCCCTGGAGAGTAGTCTCCTCCAATCCCTCTCTGATGAATGTAAAAGGGAGCAGAGCGGGTACGAGGAGCTTAGAGATGCGGTTCTGGAGGCCATGGGGATGGATGAGGGAAGTCCTTTCTCCCGCGTGGAGAAGACGATCCAGCTCCCAGGGGAAACCCCGCAGGCTTTTGCGGACCGGCTGTGGCCGGTGTACAGGAGGGCCTGTCTGGGGACGCCGGACCGAGTGTTCCTGAACAGGGATTCCCAGGCCCATTGGCTCCGTTGCCTGGTGGCGAACAGCTTGCCACAGGTCCGGGCCAAGGAAGAAGCCTGGTTCGACCCCAAAAATCCCCAGACCACCGAACTTATGGTAATTAGGCAGCTCACTCTGGCCTATAAAAACGGTAGGGGAGCCAATGCACACCCACCCAAGGGAAAGGTGCATGAGGTAAAACCCGGACTGGGTAGGAAAGAGTGGCACCAGGAAGGGAGTAACCCCCCAACACCAAGACCAATTGTTACGGGTGTGGGAAGGATGGTCACTGGCGGAAGGAGTGCAAAAACCCTTGGAACGGTAACAAGGGAAAGAATCCCACAGCCCCAGCCCAAAAAGCGGGGGCAGGAATCCCTCCCACAGAGGTCGAGTCATTTTTGGACACCATGAGGTCCTTATTGACTGGCCAAGGGAGGTAGCAGCCACTACCGGTGCTCTGACCCCATCAGCCCCATCCAACCCACAGCCCTGACTAGAACCAGCACAGCCTGTCGACCTGTGTCCCTTTGAAAACAACGAGGGGAACAGGCCCTGTGTTAAGATGCGGGTGGAGACGGTGCAGGGGAGATATTCGGTGGGCACTGGAGCTTCCAGCACGGTGGTCCATTCGGAAGACCCGGCAAATCCACCCAGGTCTAACAAGGTCCCATTTAACTTAATGGGATCTACAGGGAACGAGCAGGCTGGGGAAATGGCCAAACCGTTGGCCATGGATTTGGGATCCCTCCCTACCACGTGGGAGGGTAACCAAAGGACCAACGAGGTGGCCAAGCAGGGGGCCAGGGAAGGAGAGTTCTGGGATCCCTGTAGAGCAGGCCCGGTAGCCGCAGTCCAGGACAAGGGAGGCACACAGGGGGTAGCTTTGGCCCCGGACCTAAAGCAGGTCCAAGCCCAGGGGTGAGGAAAGAGTATGGGGAGTCCCTAGAAGGCCCATTCAGGGCAGCGGATGAGGTTTTAAAACAGGCTGCTGGTTATATCAACCAGTGTAAGCTATTTACACCTAAAAGGGGAAATCAGCCAGTTGGGGTAAGGTCTGAGGATAAAGATCCTCAGCCTGCAGCAGGAGCGAGTTCACAGACTGCACAGGCAGGCGCTGTGGCTTGCTTGAAGGGAGGGGCCATCCCACCCATCGATTGGGACACTCCCCCTCTCTTCTGGGATCCAGACGAGGGGGAGGGGCCTGAGGGTGAAAACCCCGCCCCTAACCCAGGTGTAGAGAGGGAGGGACCTGAGGTCGAAAACCATGCCCCGGACCCAGCCATGGGACCTCCGGCGGAGACTCTCATCTCGCAGCAGCAGGCTGCGAAGATTTACCTGCCCCTAGCCCAGGTTCGGGAGAGGCCAAGCCTGAGGGAGCAGCGGTTCAGGTCAAAGGCCCATCGGCCAAGAAAGCCCGACCCGCCAAGGTCCCTAGAAGGTCCCCATGGACGCCCCAGCCAAGAAAGCCATGGTCACCAGCCCTCCAGTTACCAAGGGCCGCCCCTCGAGTCAGGGAGAGTTCCAAGGACGAAGGTCCTCAGCCAGCAGCCACGGGCTGCGAGGGACCAACAGTGAAGGATGGTGCTGCCACGCTGGGGGTAGCGGTGAGCCGCAGTCCGACCAGGGATTAGCCTGGCCGCCCGGAGATGGGTGGCGGATGTATATAGTTTTAGTTTAAGTTTTGGTTATTGTTAAGTTAGGTATTTAGAACTTTAAATATTTAGCTTAAGTTTGGGTGTTTTAGTTTAAGTTAAATAAGGTGATGGGTAGTTTTAAGTAAGTAATCTGCTAAGAGTGTGTATATTTGGGTCGAGGTCGCGGGACCCGACCATGCTTCACCAAGCCAGAGAATCTTTTGGGGACCTGGCTGCATGTTTTTACATTTTTTGCAGGAAGACTTTCAGGATGGAGGGGATCGTGATCCTATTCGCCCTGATTGGGATGAGCGTGGGAAGACGAGGCGATGTCTTGGACTCCCACGTCTACGGGTGCTCGGGAGACAGAGCGCCCATAGCGGTCGACGGAAGCAGTGAACTTCGATACTAAGGATGTTGGCCTGAGTGAGAACACTGACGTTGGTGTGCCTATCCTGCCAATGGATTTGCAGGATCTTGCGGAGGCGGCGTTGGTGGTACCTCTTCAGTGCTTTGAAGTGCCTGCTGTACATGGTCCATGTCTCTGAAGCATACAGGAGGGCGGGAATCACTACTGCTCTGTAGACCATGAGCTTGATGCCAAGTTTGAGGTCCTGGTCTTCAAGCACTCTCTTCCTCAGGCGACCGAAGGCTGCACTGGCACACTGAAGGCGGTGTTGGACTTCATCATCAACGTCTGCCCTTGTTGACAATAGGCTCCCGAGGTATGGAAAGTGGTCCACGTTTTCCAAGGCCTCGTCATGGATTTTGATAATCCGGGGGCAGTACTGTGTGGCGGGGGAAGGTAGATAGAGGACCTTTGTCTTACGGATTTTTAGTGTAAGGCCCATGCTCTCGTACACTTCGGTGAAGGTGCTGACGATGGTTTGGAGTTTGACCTCCGAGTGTGTGCAGATGCAAGCGTCGCCTGCATACTGTAATTCCTTGACAGAGGATGGGACAACTGTGGATCTGGAATGGAGGTGACGGAGGTTGAACAGTTTCCCGTTTGTTCTGTAGATTAGCTTTACTCCAGCGGGGAGCTTACTGAGGGTGAGATGGAGCATTGCAGCCAGGAAGATCGAGAAGAGCGTTGGTGCGATGACACAGCCTTGCTTGACCCCGGTCCGTACGTGAATTGGTTCTGTGGTGGATCCGTTGGTCAGGATCATGGCTTGCATGTCATCGTGAAGCAGGTGGAGGATGATGACAAACTTTTGAGGGCAGCCGAATTTGAGGAGGACACTCCATAATCCCTCATGGTTGACAGTGCCGAAGGTCTTTGTGAGGTCAAAGAAGACCATGTACAGCGGTTGGTGCTGTTCCCTGTATTTCTCTTGTATTTGAAGAGTGCTGAAGATCATGTCCATTGTGCCCCTTAGTGAGCGTAATCCGCATTGCGACTCTAGGAGGAGCTCTTCAGCCACTGGGAGAAGGCGATTTGAACAGAGGCCTTAAAGGGCGGGAGAAGCGGCGGGTGTAGAGTACACCAGGGTGAATGCTGCCATACGGAGGGTTTCGTCGTCTGCTCCCCATGTGGATCCGGAGAGTTTCTGGATCAAGTTGACCCGACTCTTTAGTTTCTTCCCAAGGTTCTGGAGATGTTGTCTATATGACAGGGTGCGATCAAGCATGACTCCTAAATAGGAGGGCTTTTGGCATGGTTTACCTCTGCGCCACAGAAGGAGAATTTCAAAGTTTGGTTTGCTTGATGGGTGTTGAGGTGGAATATCGAGGTGACGGTCTTTTGCAGGTTTGGCCGAAGTCACCATCGGCGGAAGTACGCCTCCATCCTCTAAATCGCTGGTTAGGGTCTCTTTGGTGATGGACAGATTCATGTTTTGCCTGACCAAGGCAATGTCATCAGCGTATATGAACTTGCGGAATTCTGATTCGGGCAGGTCACTGGTGTAAACGTTGAATAACATGGGTGCCAGGACAGAACCTTACTGGAGTCCATTGTTTAATGTCCTATATCTGCTCTTCTGGGTGCCAGAGTGTACACGGGAGCGTCGGTTGCTAAGCAGAGATTTGAGAAGATGGATCATTGTTCTGCAGGGTAAAATGGTGGAGAGCTTGAAAAGCCGTGCATGCTTCCATACTGTGTCATACGCCACTGATAAGTCCATGAGTGCTACGGCGGTCTTGAGCTGGCGCTGGAAGCATGCTTCGATGTGCGTTGTTAAAGCTACCAGTTGGTCGCAGCAGTTACAGCCACTCCGAAAGCCCGTTTTCGCCTTAGAAATGGTTAGCTCGATGATGGGGGCTAGTCTGTGGAGTAGTAGCCTCTCCAGTACTTTATAACAAGTGCAAAGTAAGGAGATCGGGCGGTAGCTGGAGGCTTCACAAGCATTCTTGCCCTGCTTCAGGAGGGCAATTATTTTAGTCTTCCTCCAAATAGGTGGAATTTTACCAGTTGCCAGTACCTCAGAGAAGAAGGAGGTCAACCATCTCTTCGCTTTGGGTCCCAGTGCTTTTAGGAATTCTGGGTAAACATCAGGGTGCTCAAGCAACGGTTCCGCTGCCTTGACCGCTCTGGAGGAGCCCTCCAGTACTCGCCGGAGCAGGTGTCCCATTCCGTTGTGGCCGTTGTGGTCTGCTGCATGCTTCACAACTTGTTCATCATGAGGGCCCAGCCCTTGCCACCAGGGATTGCGGGACCACCTCAGGAGCAGGAAGAGGGAGAGGAGGAGGACGAGCACAAGGAGGAAGAGGAAAACGAGAAGGAGGAGGAGGAGGAGGAGGAACAGGAGCGAGAGAGGAGGCAGCCACTCAATTGGTCTTCTGGAAGGGTGGTCCGTGATCACCTCATCAGACTGCGGTTCCAATAAATTAAACCCCAGATCCCCATTGCTCACCACATCTCCATCATTCCATCCCTGTCGCAGGCCATATCACAGCACAAAGCTGAAATGAGAGACACCACAAAATCATCCAAAGCCAATTAATACATTTATCAATAATCAGTGAACACATATTTACAACAACAATATCAGCTATTCACCCTTGTGCAATCCCTTAGTGCCCCTCGTTACTGTGCCTTTGCCTACTCTAGTGTTCCTACGAAGTGTTGGCCCAATGGCTGCAGCAGGGCTGGTGGAAGGCTGCTGAGTGTCCATGCAGGAGACTTCAGATGGCCTTGCAGGATGCCCTCGACCAGCTTTGGGCCTGGAAGGCCCGGCTGTAGACTGCACCACCTCAGCATGGGCGGCAGCAGTCTGGGCTGGCTGGATGACAGGCAGTGACAAGGGCAATGGCGGAGTGTCAATGGTGGGAGCAGAGATGCTGTCATCCTGAGAGAGGACAGCAGCTTCCTGCTCCACTGACTCACTGCCACTCCCCTGGGGCAGCACCTCAGCATCACTACCAATCTGCTGGAGCACAGATTGCTGGCCTACTGCGACACCATGAAAGCCCCGGTGGGCGGTGGTCAACCCAGCCACGATGACAGCAGTCAGAGCTTGCGTGGTATCAAGCCGAGACTGCATGAGAGCAGTCTGGCATTGGATGCCACCAAGCATAGACTGCATTACAGCACTAAGACATTGCGTTGCTTCCGCCTGTGCTGCAATGGAAGCTGCCAAATCATCCATCACAGGCGGTATCAGGTCTGGGTCACCACGGTCTCTCTGAGAGTCAACCATCCTCTGCAGACTGCAAATGATGGGCTCCATGGTGTGCACAGAGCTCTGTACAATGTTGGATGTGGACACCTCCACGCTCCTTACCATTGCCGAGAGGCTCTCAGGCACCCTTGCCAGTGCACCTATCATCTCCGTGTGTATGCCCATCACCCTTCTTCTAAAGGCCTCCCCATCGAGGTCCTCATCTGAGTCCTGTGCAGCAGAACTCGCCCTTGGGGAGCTGACTCCCGAGCTACCCTTTCCCCCTGGCCTTGCTGCAGCCCACTCATTCCTGGTGCATCGCCCTGTGCAGATCCCGCTACTATACTAGCTTCTAAAGAACGCGTAGTGCCAGCATCTGAGCTGGTGACGCAGTGTGTTCTTCGTCCTCCTCTTCTCCCGCCTCGCTCTCTATGGTACCCTCAGAGACTGGCTGCTCAGGTGCTTGCTGATTATCTGAAAGCATAAAGGCACAAGAGACGGGTTAAGGTGAGGGGAGGGAGGCAGAAAGGGAGAAATGCATGCATACAGCATGATTAGCTGGAAAGTGGGAAAGGCTTGTGGGGTGAGGGGGAAGTGGGACTTGAGAAGGGGTAGGGATGAACATACCGTTGTTGTCCCCAAGGGGGTCAACATCGCTGGTAGCCATGGCACCCACTACCTGGCATCCAATAATCTGCAGCACTCTTTCCTCCAGCTCAGACAGTGGTTGGCTGTCGGCTTATCCCCTGCCTGTACACTCCTTGTCCCTCCTTTTGTGAGCCACCTTGGCCTGCAAGAGAAAGGAAAGTGTGAGAGTGAGTGTGGAGCAATGTGTTTGGGTGATGTGCCTGCCATAGTTGAATAGCTGTCATTGTGTGCAAGGTGTGAGATGTGGGCATGAGTGTTGGCAGGTGGAGATTGTTGGTGGGTGAGTGCTGGGGGTGTGGTACTTTGGCCAGTGATATGCCATCAATGACTCAAAGACAAGGATTCAACTGAAGGCTTTTAATCACTAAGAACATAGCAGCATAGCAGGTCTTCCCACATCGGGTTCATCTGGTAGTGAGTGACTCATACAGCTCCTGAGACCTTTATATGGCAAAAGACAGGGGCATAGCCAATACACACAATAGGAACAAAAGGGTGTGGTTCACACAATACAAGCAGGTAAAATACAAGCAGGTCTGATGAAGGCATATTTCATCACAGCCAGTGTGTGCAGACTCTGGTTCAGATGGTGGTATGTAGCATTTGTTGAAGCATTGACTCACCCTGACCACCCGAGTGAGGTTGTTAAATTGCTGCCCGAGACCTGCTGCGCTACCTTCCTCCACATGGCATGGAAGACTTGCGGCGAGGGCCTCCTGCCACTTGCTGGGTACAGCACCGCCCTCCGTCTCTCCACAGCGAGGACAAAAACCTCCAATGCTTGGGCACAGAATCTGCGAACTCTCTCCCTGGGCCGTTGATCTGCCATAATGACACCTCCTTCAGTGGTCCGATTCCTTCCCCTTGGCCTTCTGCTGCTTGCTGAGACAGCTGCAGAACCAGCAATGCTGAGAATGAGGTTCTGCAGCATGATTGAACCCCCCCTTTAAGAACTGGAAAGAGCCTGTGGCAATGCTGATTAGCGATTAGAGTGCACCTGAAATTGTTTAGCACTTTGAGTCTAACGCCACTGAGCCAGGTCATTAGCGCTTGATTTAGCGCTCCCATCCTTTCTTTGAGCTATGACGCTGAATTTTGTGTGCAGGGAGACTCATTAGCGCCTGGCGCTAAATCTCAAACTTTTCCGAAGTTAGCCCCCATTCCTGGGCGAAAATGAATTTCGACCCCTATGATTCTATTATTCAAAGGACAGTTATTTCCTTTTTAAGATCAATTCTGATTTTATGTTCATTGGTAGTCCTCGCTAAATATTTCTGCTATTCAGTAGGTCTGTACGCTGCTCTGTTTGTATTAACCTTGAGTGTAGAGCCATTTAATGGTATAATACAATTACAATCAGGAGTATTCCTCAGTGATCCCAGCATGGAGCTTTCACAGGCAGAGTGGGACAATCAGTACCAATTGTCATCCACTTCAGGTCTGCACAGAGCATAGAGCAGTCACGGCCTCTCACACACACGCACACACACACACCACATGATTGATTCCAGCTAAAATGCTTCTATATTACAGGAGTAAAACCAACAGCAGACACGTGGCTTTTCATCCTTTGGTTGCATAACTTAAAGACTTGACGGTTGGAGAACTGACAGCATCATAAACGCATCAAAATGAGCTTCTACATCTATAAATTCCACCGTGGCAGTTTGTGAATTTCAATTCAGTTAATTAAATAAATCTGAAATAAGAAGCTAGCATCAGTAATGGTGACCATGCAGCTATCAGATTGTCGTAAAACCCCAACTGCTTCACTAATGTCCTTTATGCAAGGAAACATACTGTCCTTACCCAGTCTGGCCTACATGTGACTCCAGGCCCACCGCAATTTGGTTGACTCTTAACTGCCCTCTGAAATGGCCTAGCAAGCCATTCAGTTGTATCAAACTGCTACAAAAAATTACAATAAGAATAAAACCAGACGGACCATTCGGCATCGACCTAGGCATTGGATTCGGACACGGCAACGTCACACCCAGCCCAGTCAACGCTGCAAAGTCCACCTCACTAGCATCAGGGGACTTGTGACAAAATTGAGAGAGCTGTCCCACAGGCCAGTCAGGCATCAGCCTGACATAGTCAGACTCACAGAATCATACCTATCAGTCAACGTCCCAGACTCCTCCATCACCATCCCTTGGAATGTTCTGTCACACTGCAAGACGGAACGCTAGAGGTATACAGTCGGGAGGGAGTGGCCCTGGGAGTCCTCAACATTGACTCCGGATCCCATGAAGTCTCATGGCATCAGATCAAACATGGGCAAGGAAACCCCCTGCTGTTGACCACCTACCGCCTTCCCTCAGCTGATGAATCATGTTGAACACCACTTGGAAGAAGCTCTGAGAGTAGTAAGGGCACAGAATGTACTCTGGGTGGGGGACTTCAATATCCATCACCAAGAGTGGCTCGGTAGCACCACTACTGATCGAGATGGCCGAGTCCTGAAGGACATAGCTGCCAGTCTGGGCCTGCGACAGGTGGTGAGAGAAACAACACGAGGGAAAAATTTACTTGACATCAGCCTCACTAATCTTCCTGTCGCAGATGCATCTGTCCATGGCAATATTGGTAGGAGTGACCACTGCTCAGTCCTTACGGAGACTAAGTCCGGTCTTCAAATTAAGGACACCATCCATCATGCTGTGTGGCACTACTACCATGCTAAATGGGATAGATTCAGAACAAATCTATCAACTCAAAACTGGGCATCCATGAGGCACTGTGGGCCATCAGCAGCAGCAGAATTGTATTCCACCACAATCTGTAACCTCATGGCCCGGCATATCCCTCACTCTACCATTACCATCAAACCAGGCAATCAACACTGATTCAATGAAGAATGTAAAAGAGCATACCAGGACCTGGTGAAGCTACAACACAGGACATAGTATTTACAGCACAGAAACAGGCCATCGGTCCAACAGGTCCATGCCAGTGTTTATGCTTCACACGAGCATTGTAAATATGGAATCAGCATGCTATAGACAGAGCCAAGCAATCCCACAACCAACGGATCAGATCAAAGCTCTGCAGTCACCATCCAGTCGTGAATGATGATAAACAATTAAGCAACTAACAGGAGGAGGAAGCTCCATGAACATCCACATCCTCAATCATGGCAGAGCGTAGCACGTGAGTGAAAAAGACAAGGCTGAAGCATTTGCAACCATCTTCAGCCAGAAGTGCTAAGTGAATGATCCATCTCAGCCTCCTCCTGATGTCCCCGCCATTACAGACACCAGTCTTCAGCGAATTCGATTCAGTCCACGTGATATCAAGAAATGGCTGAGCGCACTGGATACAGCAAAGGCTATGGGCCCCGACAACATCCCAGCTGTAGTGCTGAAAACTGGTGCTCCTGAACTAGCCACGCCTCTAGCCAAGCT
Organism: Somniosus microcephalus; assembly: GCF_052327205.1. Taxonomy (NCBI): domain Eukaryota; kingdom Metazoa; phylum Chordata; class Chondrichthyes; order Squaliformes; family Somniosidae; genus Somniosus; species Somniosus microcephalus. Next base: position 85,769,451 of record NC_141001.1, read on the forward strand.
GTTCCAGTACAGCTATAACTGGCATCTACCCGACAAAATGAAAAATTGCCAACGTATGTACTGTCCACAAAAAGCAGGACAAATCAAATCCATCCAATTACCACCCCATCAGCCTACTCTCAATCATCAGCAAAGTGATGGAATGTGTCGTCGACAGTGCTATTAAGCGGTACTTACTAACCTGCTCACCGATGCTCAGTCTGGGTTCCATCAGAACCACTCGGCTCCAAACCTCATTACAGCCTTAGTCAAACATAGACAAAAGACCTAAATTCCAGAGGTGAGGTGAGAGTGACTGCACTTGACACCAAGGCAGCTTTTGGCCGAGTGTGGCATCAAGGAGCCCCAGTAAAATTGATGTCAATTGGAATCAGGGAGAAAACTCTCCACTGGCTGGAGTCATATGTAGCACAAAGGAAGATGGTTGTGGTTGTTGGAGGTCAATCATCACAGCCCCAGGAGTTCCTCAGGGCAGTGTCCTAGGCCCAACCATCTTCAGCTTCTTCATCAATGATCTTCCCCCCATCATAAGTTCAGAAGTAGGGGTGTTCATTGATGACTGCACAGTGTTCAGCGCCATTCACAACTCCTCAGAGAATGAAGCGGTCCATGCCCGCATACAGCAAGGCCTGGACAACATCCAGGTTTGGGCTGATAAGTGGCAGGTAACATTCGTGTTACACAAGTGCCAGGCAATGACCATCTCCAACAAGACAAAGTCTAACCACCGCCCCTTGACATTCAACGGCATTACCATCGCAGGATCCCCCAACATCAACATCCTGGGGGTCACCATTGATCAGAAACTTAACTGGACCAGCCACATAAATACTGTGGCAACAAGAGCAGGTCAGAGGCTGGGTATTCTGCGGCGAGTGTCTCACCTCCTGACTCCCCAAAGCCCTTCCACCACCTGCGAGGCACAAGTCAGGAGTGTAATGGAATATTCTCCACTTGCCTGGATGAGTGCAGCTCCAACAACACTCAAGAAGCTCGACACCATCCAGGACAAAGCTGCCCACTTGATCGGCACCCCATCCACCACCTTAAACATTCACTCCCTCCATCATTTGCGTACCGTGGCTGCAGTGTGTACCATCTACAAGATCCACTGCAGCCAAGGCTTCTTCAGCTGCACCTCCCAAATCCGCGACCTCTACCACTTAGAAGGACAAGGGCAGCAGGCGCATGGGAACATCATCACCGATAAATTCCCCTCCAAGTCACACACCATCCTGACTTGGAAAAATATCGCCATTCCTCCATCGTCGCTGGGTCAAAATCATGGAAATCCCTCCCTAACAGCACTGCAGCGGTTCAAGAAGGTGGCTCACCGCCACCTTCTCAAGGGCAATTAGGGATGGACAATAAATGCTGGCCTTGCCAACGACGCCCACATCTCCTGAATTAATACATTTAAAAAATATATTATAAATGTGCCAATGGTTTAAATTTGCTGGCTGAGTAAAGTATAAGATCACTAGCAAGAATATTTATCAAGAGCACCAGAAAAATTCTTAGACTGCGATTTTTTCAATGGAAGCAGGTTGCGGATCAGGTGATTTCCGACTTCCAGTCCCGCCCATAACTGTATCCGGCCCACAGACGTGATTTTACGTTGATTGACCTTGTTTAGCCCGCCCTACAGGCTTGCCGGCCAATTAAGAGGAAGCCGGTCAGATGACGTCATTTGATGATGCATCATCTGCCGGTTTTCTTAAAGGGACCACACACAATTTTTTTTTGACAGCTGATTTTTCAGTGTTTGACAGCATTGAGGTGCTGCAAACACTGACAATCACTGTACAAAGGTGAGCTCTTGTACCCAGGCTCTCCAATGTCTCCCTCCATTGGCTGGAATAGATGGCAGCTGCAGGTAAGGTGACAGAAAGTGATTTGTCACTGGTGAGAGAGGTTCTCCCAATGGGGTGGCACTGGACATGGATTTCAAAACTTGTTACCTAACGAAATGTGTAAATGCATTAAAAATTAATTTCCCAACCTTGTCTTACCTCTGAGGCTTACCAGTGTAACATTGGACCCTTCACACCACTTCTGCAGCTGTCATCAATCCAGAAACATTACAGCAGACTCACAATACACCATACTTACCTGACGTGGTGTCTGGACATCAGGAAACCCGAGGCAGAAGCGGCAAAATTAAAAAATAGCCTGTCAGCTACTATCAACTACCTGTTAATAGGCAGGTAATTGGCTTTAATCCTCTTCCCGCCGCTAGGTGTCGGGTCCATGTGCAAATCAGGGACCCGACACTTGGGAAAATTGTTTGGAGGCAGGTTGATGGCGGGATCACAACCTGCCGTCAATCAAAACGATTTTAACCTTTGCCCCTGTGGTAAACCACTGTTGTTAGTATTGTTGTTCACCACTGTTGTTAGTACTGTTGTTCACTCTTGCATATTGTTGTACTTGTCTGTGCATGCCTCAGCTGACTCCGCCCCTGGCTCCACCCTCATGGCTGGGTATAAAGGTCGCTGCTCGGCAGCCCCCGGCCCTTTTGGATACCAGGCAACCACAAGAGGCATGCTCTGTTCTTTGGTAATAAAAGCCTGTTTATTACTTTCTCAATCTCCAGTCTTTTGTAGCAATTGATAGTGCATCAATTTTATTACCAAAGTTAAATGTTGGCTGCGGATGCTGATCAACCGATGGCGCAAAACGCTGAGCAGCAGGCGCTGCTGCGAGCCCTCAGACCAACATGCCTGGACCTAGACCCCCAAGAAGCGGGTTCGTCGACTAAATTCGCACAATGGCTGCGTTGCTTTGAGGCATATCTGGAAGCCTCGACCATGACTCTTGATGAAAATAAACTGAAAATCCTGGCCTCGAAGGTGAGCCACCAAGTCTATACTTTAATCCAAGATGCGACGACCTACGCGGCGGCTATCGACCTACTGAAAGGGCAGTATGCACGCCCGGTTAACACGGTCTATGCCAGGCACCTTTTAAGATCTCGCAGACAGCAGCCTGGGGAATCGGTGGAGGCCTTCCTACGGGCACTGCGGGTATTCGGACGTGGCTGCGACTGCAAGGAAGTATCGGCCGCGGCACATGCGGAGGGACTGATACGAGACGCTTTCGTTGCGGGTCTAAGGTCCGACTACTCCCGGCAGAGGCTGCTGGAGAAGGGTGAAATAGACCTGACAAAGGCAGTGTCCCTTGCGCTCTCGCTCGACGCGGCCCACAGAAATATGGACGCTTTCTCCCCTAATCGCCCCACGCCGTGGACGCCGCAATCTTGGGCCATGGGACCGCCACCTCCGACTGCTGCAGCGATGTCCAAGGCACAAAAATGCTATTTTTGTGGCCAAGCTAAACACCCTAGGGCACGCTGCCCCGCGAAGAATGCTACCTGCTCCGGCTGCGGGAAGAAAGGTCACTACGTTAGCGTCTGCAAAGGGAAGACCGCTAACGCCAGCAGCGCCGCGTGCGAACCGTGGGCGCAGCCATCTTGCCCGGCATCTTGGGCTCCCCCAGCTGCGTGGGGATCGGGACCGTGGGCGCCGCCATTTTGTCCGCCATCTTGGACGCCTCCGACTTCAGTTACGGGGGACCCGGACTCCACCACCGCCTCATCGGACGACCGCATCGACGCGCTTGAACATACGCTGGCTTCCGTGACGCTGGATCAATCTCTCCCGCATCAACTGTCCAGGTCCATGATGGACATTACGGTAAATGGCCGCGCCACTACCTGCCTTTTTGACAGCGGGAGCACGGAGAGTTTTATACACCCCGACACGGTGCGCAGTTACTCTCTCCCGGTCCTGCCGACGCGTCATCGCATCTCTATGGCTTCCAAAGCCCAGTCAGCGGAAGTCGGTGGCTACTGTATGGTGACTCTTTCAGTGCGGGGTACTGAATACAAAAATTTTAAACTTCTGGTCCTGCCCGATCTCTGCGCTGCCTTCCTACTGGGGTTGGATTTTCAGTGCCACCTTAAGAGTGTCACTTTAGCGTACGGTGGACCCTTCCCCCCTCTCACGGTCTGCAGCCAGCAGTTTTTAAATCGCCCGCCGCGCCCCATTTGCAGCCTCTCCACCCTTAAAGTCTCCCCCCCCTCCTTGTTCGCTAACCTCACCCGTGACTGTAAGCCCATCGCTACCAAAAGTAGGTGTTACAGTGCCGGGGATAGGGGTTTCATTAAATCCGAGGTAGCGAGACTCCTGAAGGAAGGGATTATCGAGAGCAGCAATAGCCCATGGCGAGCACAAGTGGTGGTGGTGAAGACTGGCGGAAAACAGCGCCTAGTTATTGACTACAGCCAGACGATCAATCGCTACACCCAGTTGGATGCATACCCACTCCCCCGCATATCTGACATGGTCAATCAGATAGCACAATACCAGGTGTTCTCGACGATTGATCTGAAGTCGGCATACCACCAGCTCCCCATCAGGGCTGAGGACCGCCAGTACACAGCTTTTGAAGCTGACGGTCGGCTCTATCACTTTCTCAGAGTTCCCTTCGGCGTCACCAACGGAGTTTCTGTCTTCCAACGGGAGATGGACCGGATGGTTGACCAGAACGCGCTCCAGGCCACTTTCCCATATCTAGACAACGTCACCATCTGCGGCCACGACCAGCAGGACCACGACATTAATCTAGAGAAATTCCTCCGGACGGCCCAGCGGCTGAATCTCACATACAACAAAGACAAATGTATGTTTCGTACTAAGCGCCTTGCTATTCTTGGCTGCGTAGTGGAGAACGGAGTCATCGGCCCAGACCCCGATAGAATGCGCCCTCTTATGGAGCTCCCCCTCCCCCACTGCCAGAAAGCACTGAAGAGATGCCTGGGGTTTTTCTCTTACTATGCTCAGTGGGTGCCCAACTATGCGGATAAAGCCCGACCCCTCATCAAGTCCGCCTCCTTCCCCCTGACAGCAGAGGCCTGTGCAGCCTTCACTCTCATAAAAAGCGATATTGCGAAGGCCACAATGCACGCTGTGGATGAGTCCCTCCCTTTTCAAGTGGAGAGCGACGCATCCGACTTTGCCCTAGCTGCAACCCTTAACCAGGCGGGGAGACCCGTGGCCTTTTTCTCAAGGACCCTCCAGGGCCCCGAGATTCGACACTCCTCTGTCGAAAAGGAGGCCCAGGCCATTGTGGAAGCCGTGCGACATTGGCGGCATTACCTGGCCGGAAAACGATTTACCCTGCTCACTGACCAGCGTTCAGTAGCTTTTATGTTTCATAATAAGCAGCGGGGCAAAATCAAGAATGACAAGATATTAAGGTGGAGAATCGAACTCTCCACCTACAATTACGATATCTTGTACCGGCCCGGGAAACTCAATGAGCCCCCAGATGCCCTATCACGTGGTACGTGCGCCAACGCGCAGGTTGATAGATTACAGACCCTCCACAATGACCTCTGCCACCCGTGGGTCACCAGGTTCTTCCATTTTATCAAATCCCGTAACCTGCCCTACTCCATCGAGGCGGTCAGGACCATGACCAGGAACTGCCAGATCTGTGCCGAGTGCAAGCCGCATTTTTATAGGCCAGACAGAGCGAGCCTGATCAAAGCCACGCGTCCTTTCGAGCGGCTGAGCATCGATTTTAAAGGGCCCCTCCCCTCCTCTGACCGCAATGTGTACTTCCTCAATATAATTGATGAGTACTCCCGTTTCCCGTTTGCCATCCCTTGCTCGGACATGACCAGTACCACGGTCATTAAATGTCTGAATGACCTCTTCGCATTGTTCGGATTCCCTAGCTATATCCATAGCGACAGGGGCTCATCTTTTATGAGCGACGAACTTCGGCAGTACCTGCTCGCGAGAGGCATTGCTACAAGCGGGACCACCAGCTATAACCCCCGGGGTAACGGCCAGGTGGAAAGGGAGAATGCGACAGTCTGGAAGGCAGTCCTTTTAAACTTAAAATCTAAGGGCCTTCCGACCTCCCGCTGGCAGGAGGTCCTCCCTGCGGCGCTCCATTCCATTCAGTCGCTGCTCTGTACACCCACCAATGCCACTCCTCATGAGAGAATGTTCTCCTTCCCCAGGAAGTCCACGTCGGGAATTTCGCTACCAACATGGCTGACTTCTCCAGGCCCCGTCCTACTGCGGAAGCACGTGAGGACCCATAAGGCGGACCCCCTGGTCGAGAGGGTGAGCCTCCTCCACGCCAACCCGCAGTATGCTTACGTGGTGTACCCGGACGGGCGGGAGGACACAGTCTCCATTCGAGACCTCACACCTGCGGGTGCTCCTGAAACACCCTCTTCGCCACCCACCGCTACTCCTGCCTACCCCCAGGACACAGTCCCCGCACGAGACCTCGCACCTTCGGGTGCCTCTGAGAGACCACCATCGCTACCTCCCATTATCTATGCTCTGACCCCTGTAGATGGCATGCAGCAACCCCAGGGTCCGCCACCTGCTACTCCTCCTCTGAACGAGACACCGGGTTCAACGTTGGATGCTGCACCATCACCGCCGCTGCTGCGACGCTCAGGACGGCTTACAAGGTCTCCTGATAGACTTCAGTACACGAATTTTTAGTGCACTTCACCCCGCCGGACTCAGTTCTAAACAAGGGGTGAATGTGGTAAACCACTGTTGTTAGTATTGTTGTTCACCACTGTTGTTAGTACTGTTATTCACTCTTGCATATTGTTGTACTTGTCTGTGCATGCCTCAGCTGACTCCGCCCCTGGCTCCACCCTCATGGCTGGGTATAAAGGTCGCTGCTCGGCAGCCCCCGGCCCTTTTGGATACCAGGCAACCACAAGAGGCATGCTCTGTTCTTTGGTAATAAAAGCCTGTTTATTACTTTCTCAATCTCCAGTCTTTTGTAGCAATTGATAGTGCATCAGCCCTGCCTCCAAACCCGCACTCTCAGTGCTGATAAAATTGCGATCTTAACCTTTCACTAATTCCTTGTCAAAGAACCATCTGAGTTTAGCCCCCAGTTTATGACTAGGAGTGATGATGCCCGAATTTGGCTTGCTGAACTGTCTTACTGCAACCAGTTCCGATTACATTTGCCTTTACGCTCCCAACCTCCCATTAGAATCCACACAAGCTACTGAATGGATGACTTAACCCTTTCTTACAACTATCAAAGAAAAAGCAACAAAGTCATGAGCTTGTGGCGGAGCCACCAAAGGACTCAGAGCGGTTGTACATAATTCCTTTAACAGCAATGTAGTTACTGTCTGTGCCTGTACCTTTAATTACACTGACTGTACAATGTCTAGTTACCTTTACAGCGCGGTTTCAACGTGATGACGTCATGCCGTTAGTCACGTGATGCCCCAATGGCGGGAAGAACGTCATGACGTCATGACGTCAGTCTTCTGACCTGAGGATCAGTCCTCGTGGAGCCCTCAAGGAGAGTAGACCTGTAATTGACGTGTTCTAGCAGTTTCCAGTTTAAACTTGTTTCGTTTCATTAAAGTTCATTGTTTTAATTGCCTGAGTCAAACTCAGTCTTTTTGATAGGAACCTCTGTTCCTACAAGCTAACAATTATTTATTAATTTTACAATCATAGTTAGCAGTATATAAACTTAAACATTGAGTATAGAATTGACCCAATTTTAACTCCAGGTGGATTCTCCGCTCAGGCCCGAGTTAAAATTACAGTTGGGTCTCAATTATGTCATTGGGCCGCAACATGCATATGTAAAGAAGGACCCTGTTGGCTCAAGAGAGCAGGTTAAAATTGCTGATGTTGTGATCATGGCGGCTATCAGACAAGTAAGAGCCAGGGCGGTTTTAACTGCCCACCCGCCAGGTTTCTGCTGAGCGAGTAGTTTGGGTTATTTGTCAAAATAAATAACAGAGGTTACAAAGGCAGTTTCGTTATGTCACAGTAATTCAGCTGCAACTGCTTGCTGATTATGAATTTACAGTTGAGGTTGATAACAATTAGTGCGATTAATTTAGGATTAGACTCCTTAGATAGCTAACAAGTAAACAGCATTGGATAGCTGGTCTATTGAATAGGCTTCCTGCACAGGCCTAGTTGAAGTTGCAGTTAGGTCCCAATGACGTCACTGGGACCTGACATGCATATGTTGAAAAGGCCCCCATTGACTTTGGGCAGGTGTACTTGCTGCTTGCTCAGTGGAGCAGATGAAAATTACAGCAGGGCGGGTAAGTAACCTGTTAGCTTTCATCAACATAAAATGCTCAGGTGGGAAAAAGGCGAAGCAGCAGATTATCATCCTGGATTGTAACTATGATTGAAAGAAAAAGCTGCTGGTGATAGGGAATTCCAAAGCTTTCCCTCTCCCCCACCACCAGTTCCCCTCCCCCACCTCCCCATTGTTTTTGTGGTGTTGTTACCCGATCTGTAACATAGTGAAACAGATGACTGTTACTCTTATTAAGGAATGGTTGTGTCACTTTGACCAAAGCATAGCATCACAAGGCAGAAAAGTCAGCTTGATAGTTGACAACTGTGGGTCTCACATGAAGTGCAGGTGTCCAAAAGCAGAATCCATAGCCAATTGCTTTAGGCGCTGTAACTTCATCGCACCAGCAGGAAAAGTGGCTACATCTGACACTGTTGAGGATCCCACACAGGCTCTGTTGGCCAGCCCTGAAACAACAAACCCTTTGGAGAGCGTGAATTCTCTGCAGCGACAGGCATGATCTTGAATCCATTGTCAGTATTGATGAAGAAGTGCCGATGTCTGGATTGCTGACTGACGTGGAAAATGCTGCTGCTGTGCAGACGGATGTTGCTGCTAGTGAGAAAGAGAATGAAGTAAAGACCCAGCGAGTAGAACCAGACAGAGGGAAGGGAACCAAACCTTCCCCCCCTGCCCCATCCTCCTCACATATCCAATTGTGTGCGATTGCTGAGAAAATGCCTGACAACTAAGCCGGACGTTGCAATTGAACTTTTCTCTGCTCTTGAATAGAATTGACAATGTTGTAGGTGAATGTGCTGTCAGCAAAAATACAAATCACAATCACAAAGTATTTCGCAAAATGACCGAATACATTGTACAGCATGCATAGCACTCAGACTTTGATCATCTATGTTTCAATAGTTGCTTTATGGTACATTTTAGTATTCCTGTAGTGTTTTTTCTCATTAAATTTGATTAATTCACTACTGGATAATCCAATTTTTTTTCAAATATAAAATAACTTTGTATTGAGGGAAGTAGGCTGTATATTGATTTGCAAAACTCTTGGAAGAAAGGTGTTTTTGTGTAGTGAAGCAGGTCTCTGATGCATCATGTCACAAGGCAGGATTCAAACCTGAAGGCCTGATTTTAACCCCCTGTACCTAACGAGAACAGAGCATGCTGGGGGTTCAAAATGCTTGCAGTGACATTCGCACCTGATCCTCGCTGGCTTTGCGCCGCACGCTATTTTAACAAGCGGGTTCTGGCCAGGCAGGCAAGAGCCTCATTGAAGTTTCTGATGATGTCATTCAGTCCTCAATTATATTTTAACTCTCTGCAGCCCAAGGGCACCAGGTGCAAAGGAACAGCAGGCCCAGAAGAGGGCCAAAAAGGTAAGTCCAATTATTTTTAAAGATCTACTTGTGGACCAGGAGGAGCTGGAGCACTCCTCCGGGATCCTCAAGGAATTGTAGGGTCCCAGGCTTTCGTGCCTGACTGCAGTCACCTACCCTTCCCCCTCATTTACCTGCCTGCTGCTGACTGTTCCCACGAGCCCTGGCCATGGCCGTGGCCTTCTGCCACGCTCGCCCAACTCCTGCCCTGCCTGATGTCATTGATGCCAGGTTCGGGCAGGAGCCGGGCCTGGTATCTTTAAATGAGGCCCGGGAGTTAAAATGACTCGCACTGTAAGGTTCGCAAAATTTCGGAAAATTTCGACAGCCCCCGAAGATTATTTGATTAAAGAAAACCTGGTTGGAATGTACCTTAAAAACCCAGGGCATCAAAGATGGCTGCCAGGCCTCGTGGCAAAAGAGAAAGACTGCCTGTCTGAACATCTCCCATCACTGGTTGAAGTACTTGAGGTACTTAAACTGTCAATCAAATGCGGTTTAGGAAGTTCAACATCGAACAAAGGGTTGTTTGTTTACAAAGCTCTCAACAGTGTTGACTCAAGAGCTTAAGCACTTGAAGCTGTCAATCAATTGCGGTTGGAATGTAACCGCAGGACAAAGGACTGTTTACTGAACACTTAAGGATTTGTTTGTCCAGCACTTGAGAAATCAGTGGGACATTTTAAACTGAGCACAAACCAGTTAAACAAATGGGAAACGCATTCAAACCCATTACGGTCAATGGGGACAGATCGGTCCCTTTTGTGTACCCTGGATACGTCCAGATTTAGGCACGAAGATAAGTGCTCCTAATGGGGTATAAAGATAGCCCCTCAGGAAGCCATTCTCTCTCTCTCTCTGCCGCCTTGCCTCCGGTGCCCTGCCTACAAGAGGAACAGCTCAGCAGCCCACCCAAAGAAGTGGAATACCAGCAGTTACTTTTGAATTACTGGGGTATCTCTACTCTGGGGCAGTGAAGAATCTAAGACAGACTGCAGGGGCATGGAGCAGGCATTTACTGGTGAGCATAAGCTTTCTGGCCCATTACAAGGCAACCTAGATAGGTATTAGGGGTGGGAATTAAAGGGGAATTTTGTTAAATTGTAATTTTAGTCAATTTTCCCTCGATGTGTCCATTTCTCCTCCCCGTTAAGTAAAAGTGTGCTGTATTAAGCAAAAGTGTGCTGTATTAAGCAAAGGTGTGCTGTATTAAGTAAAGGTGTGCTGTATTAAGCAAAGGTGTGCTGTATTAAGTAAAGGTGTGCTGTATTCATTATTTTCAATTCATCTTTTTAAATTTCAATAAATACTGGTCTTCTTTGCACCCAACCATGAGTCTCGTTTTGTCTACATCGCTACTGAAATAAGTCCGGCGGTCAGAACCAGAAAGGGGAGCGATTCGAAACCGCACGGGGCCTGGAGCAGCTCAGATACTTCTGACTGGCCAGAGACAAACCCCAGGAGCAACCAAAACCACACCCCACCTTCTCCCTTTTCTACAGCACCTCATGTCGGCGAGCATTGATGAGCCTAATGTTTGCCTCACTGGCTCACCTCTCACCCTCAGTTAAAATCGAGGCTTAAATATCTTCGACCAGTGATGGGGAAAAAAATGGTGTGAAATGTGAATAGACAGTGGTGGTATGTTTTAGTTATGAAAACATGTCTAATAGTTTGTATAAAAACAATTGCAAAGTGAATTTGACTGATGTATGAAGGCTGCTGCTGTGACACAGAAATCATTGCAGTGTTATTGTGTTTGAAACAGACAGTTCAGTCTAGAGCAAATAGTTAGCTATTTTACTCATGGGTATCCAATTACTATAATGTTCCCAGTTTCTCTTTGAAATTTAAAATAACCATATGCTCAGCAGTGACCCTGATGCTTAGGGATGGAAGTACAACATAAAAGAAGCAATTAGCGTTAAAACAATATTTTTTTACTCTGTTGCAGATCCTGCCGAAGCAAAGAATCATTTTTAGTGCCACAGCAGTTGAAATCATTTTTTTTTCCAGAGAACTGGGTTGTTCATTGGGTTGCTTCCTTCACCTACAGAAGCTGGGGTCAAATCTTGCCCAGAATAATGAAATTAAAGACTTCTCTCTCTGACAACACTATGGGTCCCACATGAAATGAATACAGGGCACTCGAAGCCTCGTAGACAACGGTCCAAATTAAATCCACCCATGACCTTTACAGCGAGTAGACAGTAGAGAATTTCAAGCCATCAGCCCGAGTTGATTTTGAATCCAAGTCCCATGGATGGCGTGGCAAAACTCCAGCCGACTGAACCACCCAACTCCACAAGGAATCTAATTTTTATCATATCAAAATGAAATGTTAGTGAAATGAGCAAAACTAGTTAGGTAGGAATTTCTGAAATACTTTTGTTTTTAACCAATGGCAGATAATAAAATTATTAAAATTAAATTACTTTAATTTTCACACAAGTGAAATTGTAAGTTTCTGTCAATGATTTTGAAGAATACGGAAATGTGTTAATGTTGGAATTGTGCTGAATCAATAAGGTTAACCCTTATAGTTACATAAACCCCACTTCTATCATCACCCCATTCAGTAGTGAATCCAGTAATATACCCTCAACAAACATTTTTTTATTCGTTCCTGGGATGTGGGCATCGCTGGCAAGGCCAGAATTTATTGCCCATCCCTAATTGCCCTTGAAAAGGTGAGCTGCCTTCTTGAACCGCTGCAGTCCATGTGTTGAAGGTACTCCCACGGTGCTGTTAGGTAGGGAGTTCCAGGATTTTGACCCAGCGACGATGAAGGATTGGCAATATACTTCTAGGTCAGGATGGTGTGTGACTTGGAGGTGGTGGTGTTCCCATGTGTCTGCTGCCCTTGTCCTTCTAGGTGGAAGAGGTCGTGGGTTTGGGAGGTGCTGCCAAAGAAGCCTTAGCGATTTGCTGCAGTGCATCTTGTAGATGGTACACACTGCAGCCACGGGAGTGAATGTTTAAGGTGGTGGATGGGGTGCCAATCAAGTGGGCTGCTTTGTCCTGGGTGGTGTCGAGCTCCTTGAGTGTTGTTGGAGCTACACTCATTCAAGCATTTGGAGAGTGCTCCATCACACTCCTGACTTGTGCTTTGTAGATGGTGGAAAGGCTTTGGGGAATCAGGAGGTGAGACACTCGCCGCAGAATACCCAGCCTCTGACCTGCTCTTATTGCCACAGTATTTATGTGGCTGGTCCAGTTAAGTTTCTGGTCAATGGTGGTCCTCAGGATGTTGATGGTGGAGGATTCGGTGATGGTAATGCCATTGAATGTCAAGGGGCGGTGGTTAGACTCTCGCTTGTTGGAGATAGTCATTGCCTGACACTTGTGTGGTGCGAATATTACATGCCACTAGTGTAGTGTAACATGTGTATAAATGTTTAGATGTAGGTGTCTCACAACTTTTAATGTTCACGACAACTGAGGCATCGGCAGTCAGTCACCACCTTAGAATCCAGACGATTTCGGTGAGGAGAAGCTGTTTTATTCCAATTACATTGTAGATTAGCCAGCTCTGTTTTTTTTAGGGCTACATATAGTGACACCACAAGTCCCAGCCAGAATGGGGCTGATTGGGTAATTCTCCTGTCAATCACTGCTGTAGGTGACTGGGATTGATTTTATGCATATAACTTTTATTATGTATCTATCCTCCACTCACTGCATTTTGCTGGAGAAATAATCCTGCTGTACTCGGGAGACTCTGCTTGCTGTAGTTCCGGTCATGAGTTTGGAGACTCTCTGAATAAAACCACAAGTCCCGCTTCTATTAACATCAACTGTACTCAGGCAACCTCCTGAACTAATCACCTTCTAAAGAGATTGAGAAAAACCTTCCAGCATCTTGTGCTGCAGCGTGCCATAAGCAATTTGATCTGTGCAACTCAAGTTTATTTCTGACTATTGACTCCAGAGTCATGTACGGACCTCTGCACTCCAGGTTTTTATTAACTCCTTTAATTGACTGACAAGCTTGATACAAATAAATACACAACAAACAATAATGCCTTGCCCATGACAGGGTGACTCACATGGACACGTTTGTTGTATGTTTTGCAGAAAAATATCTGAATGATGATAACACATTGATACTTTGCCTATTTATGTTCTAATAACTGGACTGGCAAAAAGAAAACAGAGAGACTTACATTTATATAGTGGCTTTCACAACTTCACAAAGTGCATTACTATAGGCTACCAAATAGTGGGAAGGAGACAGAGGAGCACATTTTCAGGCAAATTGCAGAAAGATGTACGAACTTCAGAGTAGTGATAATGGGGGATTCATTTATCTGAATATAGACTGGGAAAATAACAGTGTAAAGCGCAAAGAGGGGCAAGAATTCCTGAAATGTACACAAGAGAACTTTCTTGATCTGTATGTTTGCAGCCCAACAAGGCAGGAAGCAGTGCTGGATCTAGTTCCAGGGAATGAAATGGGGCAAGTGGAGCATGTTTCAGTGGGATTGCATTTGGGAAACAATATTATTAAGTTTAGAGTAGCTATGGAAAAGGACGAGGAAAAATGAAATGTGAAAATATTCAACTGGAGGAGGGCTAATTTCAGTGAGTTGAAAAGGGATCTGGCCCAGGTGTGTAGGGGGTGGCGGGTGTGGCACGTGCGCCCAGTCAGTTATGCCCCTGACTGTTTGTGAGCAGTTCGAATCGCTCCCACGTCCCTGGGTTCTAGACACCGGACTTAGGTACAGGCTGCGATACAGAAAACTCGAGTAGACAAGTGGTTTGGATGTAAGAACATAAGAACATAAGAAATAGGAGCAGGAGTAGGCCAATCGGCCCCTCGAGCCTGCTCCACCATTCAATAAGATCATGGCTGATCTGATCCTAACCTCAAATCTTCTATCAGTCTCCATCCCAACCGAACCCATGTGATTTCTCGGGAGAAGCGAAAAACCAGATAAAAAACCCAATGGCCAATTTGGGAGAAAAAAATCTGGGAAATTCCTCTCTGACCCATCTAGGCGATCGAAACTCTTCCAGGAGATCACTCTGTCCCTATATTTTCTACAGTACTTACCTTCTGTAAAGGTGATCTCCACCCCAGCCAGGAACAGGAATAAAACCATCTCCTGAAATCTAACACAGAATTAGAACACAAGAAGTAGGAGCAGAACCAGGCTACACGGCCCCTGGGCCCGCTCCACTACCCACAGGGCCATGACCATTCCGAACCTAGACTCATGTCCAATTTCCTGCCTGTTCCCCGTAACCCTTAATTCCCTTTACTTCTAGGAAACTATCTATTTCTGTTTTAAATGGATTTAATGATGTAGCTTCCACAGCTTTCTGGGGCAGCAAATTCCACAAACCTACCACCCTCTGAGTGAAGAAGTTTCTCCTCATCTCAGTTTTGAAAGAGCAGCCCCTTATTTTAAGATTATGCCCCCTAGTTCTAGTTTCACCCATCATTGGAAACATCCTCACCGCACCCACCCGATCAAGCCCCTTCACAATCTTATATGTTTCAATAAGATCGCCTCTCATTCTTCTGAACTCCAATGAGTAGAGTCCCAATCTACTCAACCTCTCCTCATATGACCACCCCCTCATCCCCGGGATTAACCGAGTGAACCTTCTTTGTACTGACTCGAGAGCAAGTATGTATTTTCTTAAGTATGGACACCAAAACTGTATGCAGTATTCCAGGTGCGGTCTCACCAATACCTTGTATAACTGCAGCAATACCTCCCTGTTTTTATATTCTATCCCCCTAGCAATAAAAGCCAACATTCCATTGGCCTTCTTGATCACTTGCTGCACCTGCATACTAACTTTTTGAGTTTCGTGCACCAGGACCCCCAGATCCCTTTGTACTACAGTACTTTCCAGTTTCTTGCCATTAAGATAATAACTTGCTCCATGATTTTTCCTGCCAAAGTGCATAACCTCACACTTTCCAGTATTGTATTCCATCTGCCAAATCTCTGCCCACTTACTTAGCCTGTCTATGTCACTTTGCAGGTTTTTTATGTCCTCCTCACTCACTACTTTCCCGCCCATCTTTGTATCATCTGCAAACTTTGATATGTTACACTCGGTCCCCTCCTCCAAATCGTTAATATAGATTGTAAAGAGTTGGGGAACCAGCACTGACCCCTGCGGAACACCAATAGTTACTGATTGCCAGTCTGAGAATGAACCATTTATCCCAACTCTCTGCTTTCTGTTAGAGAGCCAATTCTCCACCCACGCCAGAATATTATCCCCAATCCCGTGATTTTTTATCTTGAGCAATAATCTTTTGTGTGGAACCTTGTCAAATGCCTTTTGGAAGTCTAAATACACTACGTCCACTGGTTCTCCTTTATCCACCCTGTATGTTACTTCCTCAAAGAACTCAAGCAAGTTTGTCAAACATGACTTCCCCTTCATGAAACCATGCTGAGTTTGTCCTATTAAATAATGTTTATCCAAATGTCCCGTTACTGTCTCCTTAATAATGGACTCTAACATTTTACCAACCACAGATGTTAGGCTAACAGGTCTATAGTTTCCAGCCTTCTGCCTACTACCCTTTTTAAATAAGGGTGTTACATTAGCAGTTTTCCAATCTGCCGGGACCTTTGCTGAGTCCAGGGAGTTTTGGAAAATTATTACCAATGCATCCACAATCCCTACCGCCACTTCCCTCAAGACCCTAGGATGTAAGCCATCAGGTCCAGGGGATTTATTCGGCTTAAGTCCCATTATTTTACCAAGTACCACTTCCTTAGTGATTTTAATCGTATTTAGCTCCTCTCCCCCTAGAACCCCCTGTTTGTCCAGTGTTGGGATATTCTTAGTGTCCTCTACTGTAAAGACTGATGCAAAATATTTGTTCAGCGTTTTTGCCATCTCCATGTTTCCCACCATTAATTTCCCAGTCTCATCCTCTAAGGGACCAACATTTACTTTAGCCACCCTTTTTCTTTTTATATAACTATAGAAACTTTCGCTATCCGTTTTTATATTTTTTGCTAATTTACTTTCATAATCTATCTTCCCTTTCTTAATCAATCTTTTAGTTATTTTTTGCTATCTTTTAAAGACTTCCCAATCCTCTATCCTCCCATTAGATTTGGCTACCTTATATGCCCTTGTTTTTAGTCGGATACTATCCTTAATTACTTTACTTAGACACGGATGGCTATCTTTTCTTCTACACCCTTTTTTCCTCAGTGGAATATATATTTTTTGGAAGTTGTAAAATAACTCCTTAAATGTACACCACTGATCATGTACCGTCTTACCCTTTAATCTATTTTCCCAGTCCACTCTAATCAATTCCGCTCTCATACCTTCATATTCTCCTTTATTCAAGCTCAGCATGCTTGTTTGAGATCCAACCTTCTCACCCTCTACTTGAATATGGAATTCAACCATGTTATGGTCACTCATTCCAAGGGGATCCTTTACTAGGACATTTTTAATTAATCCTGTCTCATTACATGGGACCAAACCTAAGGTTGCTTGCCCCCTAGTCGGTTCAGTTACATACTGCTCAAGAAACCCATCCCTAATACACTCAAGGAACTCATCCTCAAGGCTGCACTGCCCAATTTGATTTGTCCAGTTAATATGATAGTTAAAATCCCCCATAATTATAGCTGTTCCATTATTACAAGCCTCAACTATTTCCTGATTAATACTCTGTCCAACAGAGTTGCAACTGTTCGGAGGCCTATAGACTACGCCCACTAGTGGTTTTTCCCCTTATTATTCCTTATCTCCACCCAAACTGTTTCACTATCCTGCTCCTTTGACCCAATATCATTTCTCTGTATTATAGTGATTCTTTCCTTTATTAACATAGCCACCCCACCTCCCCTTCCTTCCTGCCTGTCCTTCCTGATTGTTAAATAACCTGGTATGTTTAATTCCCAGTCATGGTCACCCTGCAGCCATGTTTCTGTAATGGCCACAAGATCATACCCATATGTAGTTATTTGTGCCGTTATCTCATTCATTTTGTTACGAATGCTACGTGCATTCAGATAAAGAACTTTCAAATATGTTTTGTGACACTTAGTTCCTGTTTTTTCCCCTTTTACTACTTTATCTTTTACTCCATAACTTCTGTCCCTTCCTGACACGTTCTGTTTTTTAATTTCCCCACTGCTACCTAAGTCTATGACCTTCTCCGTTGTCATTTCTGTTATTTGCTCTCTAGAAACCTCCCCCCCACTAATTAGTTTAAAGCCCTCTCTACAGCCCTTGTTATATGATTCACTAGGACTCTAGTCCTGGCACTGGCCAAGTGGAGTCCGTCCCAATGGAACAGCTCCCTCCTGTCCCAGTACTGGTGCCAGTGTCCAAAGAAGCAAAACCCATTTCTCCCACACCAGTATTTGAGCCACACATTTAACTCTTTAATTTTATTTATCCTAGCCAAATTCACTCGTGGCTCAGGTAATAACCCAGAGATTATTACCCTTGAGGTTCTGTTTTTTAATTTGACCCCTAGCTGCTCATACTCCTTTAACAGAACCTTCTTCCTTGTCCTATCTACGTCGTTTGTACCAACATGGACCACGACAACTGGATCCTCCCCCTCCCACTCCAAGTTTCTTTCCAGCCCAGAAGAGATGTCCTTAACCCTGGCACCGGGCAGGCAACGCAGCCCTCGGGACTCCCGTTCTTGACTGCAGAGAACCCTATCTATCCCCCTAATGATACTATCCCCTACCAGTACAACATTTCTTTTTACTCCCTCCACTTGAATGGCCCCCTGTACCACGGTGCTGTGGCCAGGTTGCTCATCCTCCCTGCAGTCCCCGCTCCTGCCCTCACAGGGAGTAAGAACCTCAATCCTGCTTGACAAGAGCAAGGGCTGCGGCTCCTTCAACACTACATCCTGGATCCCTGTACCTTCCTCACTCATAGTCACACCGTCCTGTCCCTGACCATGGACTACATCTGCAGTAACTAATTTCATAGGTGTGACCACCTCCTGAAACATAGAGTCCAGGAACTTCTCCCCCTCCCTGATGTGTCGCAGTGTCTGAAGCTCAGTCTCAAGCTCTTTAACATGGAGCTTGAGTTCCTCTAGCAGCAAACACTTATCGCAAATGTAATCACCGTGAGCCTCAATGGGGTCCACCAGCTCCCATATTTTGCAGCAGTGACACATCACCTGTTCACCCATATCTGTGTAATTAATTAAATTTCTTATTATTAGTTATGAAGACCCTCTGCCCCGATATAGATGATAATATTACACCACTATTTAATAGGACTTACCAACTTAAAGGTATAGAAGAGAAGGAAGAGAACCTACCAACCAGCTGATCACCAACCTCCCTCGTGGAAGCTGTCTGGGGGACCTGTCTGGTTGAATTGTCTCACTGCTCCACGTCTGCAGTGTTGGATTAGCCTGAGAGAGGGAAGCAAAACAGAGCAACAAGCACCCCCCTCACCTCCCACTTGCCCAAAAGCCCGCCCCTTTTAATACCCGGATTCTACTTCCGGTTTCAACTCCCCAACAGCTTAATTTACTCTAAAAAATTTAACTTACTTCAAATAATTCATTTTTTTACTCACTAAAATTCAGTAAATGCACTTAAAAGACTTTTTCTGCCACTTACCAAAGTCTGCTTAAACTTAATGCGATTGCACTCAGCCTGCAGCTCTAAGCCCGCCCCTTTTTATACCCGGATTCTACTTCCGGTTCCAACTCCCCAACAGCTTAATTTACTCTAAAAAATTAAACTTACTTCAAATAATTCATTTTTTTACTCACTAAAATTCAGTAAATGCACTTAAAAGACTTTTTCTGCCACTTACCAAGGTCTGCTTAAACTTAAGCAAAACCAAGATTTTATTGAACAGGAAAAATTGATACAGTCTTGAAAGAAGTTACTAATATAAAATTACAGGCAAATACAAATAACTACACTTATGCAGGGAATGGGGAACACACGGGACATCGAGGGAAAACAACTATCTTAACAATCCCCTTATCCTTATCCCACCCCTATACCTAACTAGATTAAGCTATGAGGGGCCAGAATTCATGCTCACCAATTCAAAATCAAAGCCAACTGTTGAAAAGAAATTGACGTTTAGCTCTCTGTCCTCTTAGGTACCCCGTCGCCATGTGATCTTCAGGGGCGCGGTGCTGGAGCTGCTGCTGCGACACACATTCTTCTCCTCTGCTATCGTCGTCATCTCATCCCGATGGGTTCTCCTCTTCTTCTCCCTCGGACGGTCGTCGGCGGTAACGTTACGTTGATGAGACGATTAGCAGATTTAACTGCTCAGATTTTACTAGCCAGGCATTGAATGCCAGCATATTCGTCATGCAGTGTTCAACAAGAATCCATTTTGGAATCCCACAGGCTTTCTGCCACGAGGCACGGACGCCATCTTGGGTACCCTTTATAATTTTAAAATGTCCATGCAGGGTCCCTTTTATTGATAATAACCTTCGGGGAGGTGCAGAAATTTTGCAAATCTTACAGTCCCCCCTGTGATACTAAAACTTGCTTGATGTATCATACTTTTAAAGTGAGCAAAATTTTGTGATCCTCCATAGTCAACCTTCCCCTGTAATTATCTATCTAATATACCCATGACACATGCACTTCCCATTCCGCGAAAATGTAGTGTACATCAGCATACAGAGAGTAAAATTGGCCTAGAAATTCAGTGGGCTGTGCCAACAGTTAGCGCCCAAAGAGGGCACTTTGTGGGTTTAGCGCCACTGGCCACGCCTCCCGTGAAATTTAGCGGGGCGCTAATGGTGGCGTTAGCCAGTAGCGCTGCGCCGCCACTGATGACGTCATCGGTGTGCACAGCGCTCCGCTACCGCCCCGATTGCCAAATTTGGCAGCGCCCCCCGCTGTAACACCGGTCGCAATTTGTGACCGGTTCAGGGGGGCCTACCTGTGGTGGTAGAGGAGTTGAGGTGCGGGGCGGTCATTTTTTTTGCTGGCCGCCTGCCAGCACCTCTTCGCGCAGCCGTCCCCGGCTTCCTGAGCACCCCCCCCCCCCCGTTGTGCCGGCTGTCTCCCAAGAGCCTGGCACTTCTCCTCGGTGCCGGGCTCTTTTGCCGGCACTCGCGATCTCAGATCGCGCTGCAGCAGGCCCCTCCCCTTTAAGAAGGCTGCGATTTTCAGTTGCAGCGCCCCAAGACGGATGCGGGGCGCCTCGAGTAGCGCCACGCTTCCGTTTGGGGCGTTCAAACTGAATTTCCTGTGGGCGCTCGCGACTCCTTCCGGGGCGGTACTTCCAGCGCCCTGGCGAGACTGGCGCCCCGAACGGGGCACCACCGAATTTCTAGGCCACAGACTTTACACACACATCCAAGCATGGAGGGGGTCTAACAACCCTGCACAACAGAAAACCTTTAATAAAAAAACAAACACAAAGAAACAACAATTCTTTAGTCGAAATACAGGGAAAAAGACTTAAACCGGCGTATCTTCCTCCACCTTTACACAATGTTCTTTCCAAAAGCTCTGGTTTCAGAATTCTGACCACCGACCTTTTCCTTTACACTGAATGCAAACTAACTACAGCAGTATCCCTAACTGGCAAACCACGAGAATGTGGGAAGCCAGTCTGATCCACGAAGGGACCTCTATATTATTGAAAAGGTTCCACCAGGGTGGAGTCACAATATCCAATATCTTAGTCCCTATCTCTACTGTTTTCTGCTCGAGAGTGTAAAAATGGTTCTGTGAAACTATAACAGCTTTTAGAATTTTGGTCAAATGTTCAGGGAGAAGGGGAATTTTGTAGCCAAAGTGCGCTACGTACTCCTGCAAATTCGTAAAATTCTCCTTCACAGTGAGGTGAACAGTGGAGGGTTCAGGAATGGGGACAATTTGTTCCTGGGCCACTTGAACTTCTGCCTCGGGTTTAAAACAGAAACTGCTGTCACTGCAGCAAGGGTCTCCGAGCAGCTGCAGAACATCTTGGAAGGGGAGGGTGAACAGCCAGTTGTCGTGGTGCATATAGGCACCAACGATATAGGTAAAAAGCGGGATGAGGTCCTAAAAGCGGAATATAGGGAGTTAGGAGATAAATTAAAAAACAGGACCTCAAAGGTAGTAATCTCAGGTTTGCTACGAGTGCCACGTGCTCGTCAGAGTAGAAATAGAAGGATACTTCAGATGAATACGTGGCTAGAGGAATGGTGCCAGGGGGAGGGATTCAAGTTCCTGGGACATTGGAACCGGTTCTGGGGGAGGTGGGACCAGTTCAAACCGGATAGTCTGCATCTGGGCAGGGCTGGAACCGATGTCCTAGGGGGAGTGTTTGCTTGTGCTGTGGGGGAGGGTTTAAACTAAAATGGCAGGGGGTTGGGAACCTGATCATTGAGACAGAGGAAAGGGAAACAAGGATAAAAGCAAAAGATAGGAAGGAGAAAAACAAAAGTGGCAGTCAGAGAAATCAACGGTTTAAATCAAACGTGGCCACAGTAAATAATCATTCTGATAGGTCTAAGAGCATTAAAAAAACAAGCCTGAAGGCTTTGTGTCTTAATGCGAGGAGCATTTGTAATAAGGTGGATGAATTGGCTGCGCAAATAGAGGTAAACGAATATGATTTGGTTGGGATTACAGAAACGTGGCTCAAGGATGGCCAAGACTGGTAACTCAACATCCAGGGGTATTCGATATTCAGGAAAGATAGGCAAAAAGGAAAGGGAGGTGGGGTAGCATTACTGGTTAAAGAAGGGATTAACACAATTGTAATGAAGGATATTAGCTCTGATGATGTGGAATCTGTATGGGTAGAATTGAGAAATACTAAGGGGAAAAAAATGTTAGTGGGGGTGGTATATAGACCTCCAAACAGTAAGGCGGAGGTTGGGGATGGCATTAAAAGGGAAATTAAAGAAGCGTGCAATAAGGGCACAGTAGTCATCATGGGTGACTTTAATCTACATATAGATTGGGCCAACCAAATTAGTAACAATACTGTGGAGGAGGAATTCCTGGAGTGTTTACGGGATGGTTTCCTGGACCAATATGTCGAGGAACCAACCAGAGATCAGGCCATCTTAGACTGGTTATTATGTAACGAGAAAGGATTAATTAGCAATCTTGTTGTACGAGGCCCCTTGGGTCGGAGCGATCATAATATGATCGAATTCTTCATTAAGATGGAGAATGAAGTAGTTGACTCAGAGACTAGGGTCCTCAATTTAAATAAAGGAAACTATGATGGTCTGAGGAGCGAGTTGGGTAGGATTGATTGGGGAATGGCACTCAAAGGGTTGATGGTGGATAGGCAATGGCAAACATTCAAAGACCGAATGGATGAGCTACAGAATTTGTTCATCCCAGTTTGGCATAAAAATAAAACAAAAAAGGTGACTCAACCATGGCTAACAAGGGAAATTAGGGATAGCATAAGATCCAAGGAGAGGACATATAAATTGGCCAGAAAAAGCAATAATCCTGAGGATTGGGAGCAGTTTAAGATTCAACAAAGGAGGGCAAAGGGATTAATTAAGAAAGGGAAAATAGAATATGAGAGTAAGCTTGCCGGGAACATAAAAACTGATTGTAAAAGCTTTTATAGCTATGTGAAGAGAAAAAGATTGGTGAAGTCAAGCATAGGTCCCTTGCAGTCAGAATCAGGGGAATTTATAATGGGGAACAAAGAAATGGCAGACCAACTAAATACATATTTTGGTTCTGTCTTCACAAAGGAGGACACAAATAACCTCCCAGAGATGCCGGCGAATATAGGGTCTGATGAAAGGGTGGAACTGAAAGAAATCAGTATTTGTAGGGAAACGGTGTTAGGAAAATTGATGCGACTGAAGGCCGATAAATCCCCAGGGCCTGATAATCTATATCCCAGGGTACTTAAGGAAGTGGCCCTAGAAATAGTAGATGCATTGCTGGTCATCTTCCAGAACTTGATAGACTCTGGAACAGTACCCATGGATTGGAGGGTAGCTAATGTTACCCCACTATTCAAAAAAGGTGGTAGAGAAAAAGCGGGGAATTATAGACCGGTAAGCCTGACATCGGTAGTGGGGAAAATGCTAGAGTCCATTATAAAAGATGTAATAGCAGAGCACTTGGAAAGCAGTGACAGGATCGGACAAAGTCAACATGGATTTACAAAAGGTAAATCATGCTTGACTAATCTACTGGAATTTTTTGAGGATGTAACTGGTAAAATAGATAAGGGAGAACCAGTGGATGTGGTGTATTTGGACTTTCAGAAGGCTTTCGGTAAGGTCCCGCATAAGAGATTAGCGTGCAAAATTAAGGCACATGGGATTGGGGGCAAGGTATTAACTTGGATAGAGAACTGGTTGGTGGACAGAAAGCAAAGAGTTGGAAAAAACGGGTCATTTTCCGAGTGGCAGGCAGTGACTAGTGGGGCACCGCAAGGATCGGTTCTAGGACCCCAGCTGTTCACAACATATATTAATGATCTGGACGAGGGAATTGGATGTAATATCTCCAAATTTGCAGATGAAACAAAGCTGGGTGAGAGGGTATGCTGTGAGGAGGATGTCGTGAAACTCCAGTACGATTTGGACAGGTTGGGTGATTGGGCAGAAACATGGCAAATGCACTATAATGTGGATAAATGTGAGGTTATCCACTTTGGTGGCAAAAACAGTAAGGCAGATTATTATTTGAATGGCAATAGATTGGGAGAAGGGGAAGTGCAAAGAGACCTGGGTGTTCTTGAGCACCAGTCGCTGAAGGTAAGCATGCAGGTGCAGCAGGCGGTTAAGAAGGCAAATGGTATGTTGGCCTTTGTAGCAAGAGGGTTCGAGTACAGGAACAAGGATGACTTGCTACAGTTGTACAGGGCCTTGGTGAGACCGCACCTTGAATATTGTGTGCAGTTTTGGTCGCCTTACCTGAGGAAGGATGTTCTTGCCATGGAAGGAGTGCGGCGAAGATTCGCCAGGCTGATACCTGGGATGGCAGGAATGACGTATGAGGAGAGATTGTGTCGATTGGGCTTATACTCACTGGAGTTTAGAAGATTGAGAGGGGATCTCATCGAAACCTATAAAATTCTGTCAGGCCTGGACAGACTAGATGCAGGAAGGATGTTTCTGATGGCCGGGGAGTCTAGAACCAGGGGTCATAGTCTAAGGATGAGGTGTAAGCCATTTAGGACTGAAATGAGGAGGAACTTCTTCACCCAGAGAGTGGTAAACCTGTGGAATTCTCTGCCACAGTGGGCGGTGGAGGCCAGTTCATTAAATATATTCAAGAAAGAGTTGGATATATTTCTTAAGGCTAAAGGGATCAAGGGAGATAGGGAGAAGGCAGGGACAGGGTACTGAATTTGGATGATCAGCCATGATCTCATTGAATGGCGGAGCAGGCTCGATGGGCCGAATGGCCTACTCCTGCTCCTATCTTCTATGTTTCTATGTTTCTTGGTTCAAAGCCTGCAAAACTACTAAAAAAAATTCCCCTGCGAGAGCCTTATCCTGGATCTCCAGGGCTGACTCCCTTAACTCGATTGCCTGTGCGGCAATGAGCCCGTCCAGAAGCTGGATCTGCTTTTTAAAGCACATCAGCCAAACTGCCTTCTCTAAAGACTTCTTGTGTTCCTTTCCCTCTGTCCACTTGGTTGCTGCATCTACCGGATGCCCAGCCTTTAACGGAGTGGTGATCCACTTCTCAGTGATATTCACCTTGCTAAACACATAATCAGAAATCCTTTCCTCCATAACGGTTCGCTCATCCGAATCATTGTCTACCATATCGCAACCCTGATGCCGGTGTCCTGCGGCGGTCGCCATTTCTGTAGGGGGTGGCGTGTGTGGCGCATGCGCCCAGTCAGTTATGCCTCTGACTGTGAGTGGTTTGAATCGCTCCCACGCCCCTGGGTTCTAGACACTGGACTTAGGTACAGGCAGTGATACATAAAACTCGAGAAGACAGGTGGTTTGGATGTAAGCAAAACCAAGATTTTATTGAACAGGAAAAATTGATACAGTCTTGAAAGAAGTTACTAATATAAAATTACAGGCAAATAGAAATAACTGCACTTATGCAGGGAATGGGGAACACACGGCACATCAAGGGAAAACAACTATCTTAACAATCCCCTTATCCTTATCCCACCCCTATACCTAACTAGATTAAGCTATGAGGGGCCAGAATTCATGCTCACCAATTCAAAATCAAAGCCAACTGCTGAAAGGAAATGCAGGTTTTGAGGTTTAGCTCTCTGTCCTCTTAGGTACCCCGTCACCATGTGGTCTTCAGGAGCGCGGTGCTGCAGCTGCTGCTACGACACACCTTCTTCTCCTCCGCTATCGTCGTCATCTCGTCCCGATGGGTTCTCCTCTTCTTCTCCCTCGGACGGTCGTCGGCGGTAACGTTACGTCGATCAGACGATTAGCAGTTTTTACTGCTCAGATTTTACTAGCCAGGCATTGAATGCCAGCATATTCGTCATGGCGTGAACACCTGCCTTTATTTGCAGTGTTCAACAAGGTGCTTGTCTTCACCGTCCTTAAGGACTTTCTTCCAATCGTCAGCTTATAACTAGGCACTTGGTTTAATTAATCGATACGTTTTTCGCTGCCCTGCTCTGCCCGTATCGAATTATTATCGTCTTCTTCCTCATCTTACAAGACTACTATACAAGTCCTGAACTACCTGCTCAACCTCGCCTTGCCCCCTTCTGCGGCCTGGGCATCCTGGATGGCTACGGACTTGGGTTTCGTTCCCCTCCCAAGAGCGAGGGCCAAGCGCAGGAGAACAGCGGGGGGGGCTGCAGAGCAGGGAAGCAGGGAGCAAGCAAGCCAGCAGTCATAGCAGGGGCCGATTGCTACCCGGGGCCTTCAGTTATACCCTTTTGAAAACCCTCATCTTCGCGCCAAATCAGGTTAGTTCTTTGTCTTAAACTTGGCCGGCTAGTTTAAACAATGGTAGCAATCTATACTGACGGTTTTTAGATGGCTGGTAATCGCATCTATCGGCCTGATAATTGACTTGTATTGTCCTGAAAGTTCTTTGATGGGCTTGTCCAGCCTCAATGGCTGTGTTTAATCTGTTTCCGATTATGTATGCAGACTGTTTGATGGCTTTAACTATAGGCCTCACTGAATTTAGACCTGTCTCCAATTCGGTCTAATACATAATTCAAAGTCCTGTCTCATTCCAAAACACTAAGGGCTAGATTTTCAGTTGCTTGCGCCAGCAGTTAGCGCCTTAAGAGAAGTGATTTTCGGGCGCTATGCATGTAGCGCCCGGGCGCAGCGCAGTTTGCGCCCCGCCCCAAATTAAGTTGCCCGTTAGCGCCGGCGCAAAGTTTAGCGGCCGCCCGGATGCGCACGCAGAAAATGACGTCACATCCTCGTGCAACGCCCTTTGGCCGCCCCGAATCCAAACTTCAGTCGGACCGCCCCATTGTGCGGCTGGCGTCCAGAGCGTTTGTAAAATGGAACGCAACACACCCTGGGGAGCGCAAATTAAAGGGCACTCCTCCTGCACTATAAACGGCAGTCTGCATGTGTTGTGTGGAAGGATGCAGTGTGTTGTTCTGAATGGCGTTTCCGGACTCTTCTTCCTCCTCCTCCTCCTCCTCCTCCTCCTCCTCCTCCTCCTCCTCCTCCTCCTCCTCCTCCTCCTCCTCCTCTTCAAACAACACATGCACCCTTCCCCTTTAAGAGCTCACTGGCACCAGAGTGTCTGCTGTGCGCTGCGCCCGAACTCAGGCGCTGCGCTCTGCACCGCCGGCTTAGCGCCTAAAGATAGTAGTGGAACGCCTCTTTTAGCGCTCCACCAACCTCTTAGGGCGAAGCCACTGAATTTCCGGCAACGGGGCGCTACTTTGGGGCGGGCGCTAACTTCGGGCGGGCGCTAAGGTTAGCGCCCCAAAACTGTCTATACTGAAAATCTAGCCCAAAGTTTCTCTTCACAGAAAGCCTGCAGCCTTAGTTTTGATTTCTCCCAAGCTGTCTGCGCCGCAGAATCCATTTTGGAATCCCACAGGCTTTCTGCCACGAGGCACGGACGCCATCTTGGGTACCCTTTTTCATTTTAAAATGTCCATGCAGGGTCCCTTTTATTGTTAATAACCTTCGGGGAGATGCAGAAATTTTGCAAATCTTACAGGTGGATTGGAATTAAAGATTGGCAGGTGAAACAGTAACTGAGCAATGGGAGGCCTTCAAAGAGGAGATAGTTTGTGTAAGATTAGACGCAGTCCCATGAGGGGGAAAGGAACTGCATCCAAAGCTACAGCTCCTTGGATGATTACATATATAGGCCTGGAGTTTCCAATAGGTTGCGTTATTTCTTTCAGTGCAATTCGCTCAAAATTGGCCAAACCGACGCAAAAAAATTGAGGAATTTTAAGTGCAAATTACGCTCAGTGCAAATCGAGTTTCTGCGATCTTAAATAAATAATCGTGCTAGAAACCGGCCCAGCCCATGAAACTGGCCACGCCCCAGATCAAATTAATCACCATTGTGAGTTTCCGCTAATTGCACCCATTTGCGGGCCTTCGAGGAGGCTCCTAAAATTAAACTTTTTTTTTTAGGCGCAAGGACACTAATAGGTACCTTTGCAAAGCTTATTTTTTTGTGATAAACCCATTTGCAGCTGTATTAATAAAACCTAGATTTTGTGCTCAAGTCCCTGAAGTGGAATTTGAACCCACAACCTTCTGATGCAGAGTGCTACCACTGAGCCATGACCAAATCAACTAATCTTTCCTCAAACCAACAACAACACATAAAGATCAAGCAGCCAAACAACAGTTTTTAAAAAAATGCATAAACAGCTAGTATGCATTAATCATAGTTATTCAGATTTGTTAAGCTGCTCATAGTGAATTGTATTAAAACTCTGCCTCTATTGAAGTGTAGCTAACGAATAACATGCAAAATAGAGCTCATTTCTCTGGAGTTGGTGTGGGTCTGTGAGCTATGGAGAGAATAATATCCGTTTTAATGGTGAAGAAATTGCTCCTGGATTAATTGACAGAAATTCAGAGGTTGCAGCTGTATTAATTGAAACCAATTAACCATCAATATGTTAAATACCCAAACACTTTATAGCCAATTATCTTCTTGTCAGCAAATGAAATATTTTAATGGGTATTCTGTATCTGTATGGATGTCCCATTGCCACTCTAAGGATACTTTGAAAACTGACACAGATTAAGAGTGAAGATAACTTTACTTCATCAGAGCAAGTTCTGTAGCTTTCTGAATGTCAGTGGGATGAGTGAATGCAAATTTACTGCCAGAATACCTTAGGATGCTGAAGTACATTTTCTGTTGAGCGCAAGCAGTTGACTTGTGTAGTTAGTAGAGGGGAGAGTTCAAGAATGGTCAGTTCAAATGTTAATAGTAAGCACAGCTATAATAGTTGGTATGTACCAAATATTTTTATGTGCCTGTAATTATTTATGCCTATCACCTGAGATAACCGCGTAGGAATATCTTTTCTAACTTTGCAATCCAGTGGTTGAGACTGCCCATACTGGGCGTTTACTTGGTGTCTCCAGTAGCCTTTCAAACATGACGTCTGGGCAATTTTTTTTTATTATTGCTCTATGATTTTTCTCTTGGGTTGCACACAGCAGTATCCTGGAGATAAGCCTGTAATTCCTGGAGACTCCAGGGCAATCCTGGAGAGTTGGCAACCCTGGTTTGGGGCTATAAGCCATTCAGATTGTTCCTCTGAAAGGATTGTTACTAGTCCTAGCCCCCTCAGGGCTACCCCAGATCAGCAGGCATATACCCCAGACATTCACTCTCAACTAAAGTTAAAAGTAGCTGAATCCTAAAGACGCTTAATTGGGTCTAAAGGTTCAGACTATCTCTCCCTAAAGGAAAGGAACGACCTGAAAATATTACTGTCCTCCAGATAGCACTTTAATAACTAGACTGTAACCTTCCGGATATTATGAGGGTCCGGAAAACTCCAGAATTCTGCAAACCCTCACCAAAGAGTGTACAGAGGTTGAGTTTGCGAGTTTGATACAGAGGTATTATGTGAGACAATTCTAAAAAAATATAGATTTATTAAAGAACCGACATGTAACTTACAGCTGGTGATTCAATCGCAACATTCACAGTTCCAAATACAAATAGCTTACAATTCTTATTATCAGAGATCCTTATTCTCAAGTCTTAACTTCGTTACATTTTTACATTTCTTAGTCTATTCCAGAATATCCACCAAAATCAAATACCTTTGATTCCCGAGACTCAAAGAGTTAAAAACTTACAGAGCCTGCCTCTGAAGCATGAGAATCGCTTTGCCCCTTTCAGCAAATTCTATCTTCCCATTTGAAAGCTCTATATTTATACCCTTTCTGCAGTGGTATATCCTTTGAAGTTTTCTGCTGACGTAAGCTAATTATCTCTAGTCATTTTTCTGTTGACTCCTTCTATTCTTACTGTCAGTTCAGCTGTTAGCTTGCAGAATTATGTCTGCTGTGTAGGTGTCTCAAGCTTATCATAAAAACAATGTGACAGCAGTGGTTCTATTTGATTTCATTTTTATCAAAAGTCTGCTGTTTTTATCTTTTGCATTTAGAACACCTCAACTGGTTACACTACAGGCTTCATGTCTCCTAGGTGTTCCAAGTTCAACACAAAAACAATGTGATGACTGTTGCCTCCCGTGTTTCATTTGATGTTATTTTTATGAAGGCATTCTGTGCAACTCTTTTTATAAAGTGTAAATTAAAAACACCTCAACTAGGGTGATCTATGCAATTCTTATTTACCTCAGTTGGTTTTAACATATAATCATGTCTCCTGTTTCATTTGATGTCATTTTTACAAAGGTACATGTTTCTTTAATTTATGTGATTTATTTCCGAAGTGTTGGTTTATAACACTTAACTTGGGTATAGCTATTATGTTCTTTCCAAACTGCAGACTTCCTGGAACCTGCAACCCGCTGCTTCAATAGGGCTATTGTTTCAGTGTCAACAACCTATCTTATTTCAAAAGCCTGTATGCTGTTTACAGTTTTTGATTGTTAAGGCTTCCAGACTTCCAGACCCAGTATGTCATGTTTTAATAAGTCAAAATTCTGTTCATAGGATGGTGTATTTTTCTGAATATGGCTATTCCTTCACACCTCCCCCCCACCGCCCCCCGCCCCCACCCCCCCCCCCGCCCCCAAACCCAGAAAAGTGCAACTGCCTTGAAATGTGAACTCTTGCCAATGTATAGAATGTTACTTTGGGTGGGGCGAGAAAGTGAGAAGTTACCCATATGTACCTTAGAAGTGAAAGATAAGACTCTGGCAATTGTATCACAGGACTTCTTATGAGAGTAATTAGTTTTATTTCAGATTTGCAACCGGACATCGTGTAACCAGATAGAAACCTACAGAGCAGTTTTGTCACCTGCAAGAGGGAAAGGCTCTGAAACATCTTCCTGAAAGTAGTTTAATTAATACATACAATGAATATAACTACCCTAGAATGATTCTTAAAAAAAAAGTACTACAAGATTAGTTTTGAGAGCCTCATGCTATGTAATATTGAGGGTCAAACCTATTAGCAAAAATAACGACAACTTTTTCAATTCTTGGAGGCAACACAGATACCCAGGTTGTGGAGACAGGCCAATGCACAAACCACATAAGACTGCAAATCTGCAGTGTTGTCACCTAAAATCCCTACTCTGCTCCACCTACAAGCTATATGAGTGTATAGTGATGGGTAAAATAATGCCAATAGTGGAAAGGCAGCTGGCTGATGTCCACAGCATGAACGTCCTGGGAGGAAACTGGCTTGGTCAAGTTATAAACTTACAGGGGCTGTGTTTGTTGATCAGTTGGCTGCTTACAACACTGAAACATGGTGCACTTATACTGAAACTGGCAAGAATTTTGAGAAATAGCAAGGTGGCCCAGGTCATCACCTCCCTACTCCAGAATTGATGTTTCTTCGTCGAGATAGATAGTCAGAAAAGTTCGTGACATACTCAACTAAACAGATTGCCCCAAGGGTCAGTGCTAGCAGAAGTGAGCTGAGGAAAAAAATTTCCCCGCGAGTTATGATCTAGAATGCATTGCCTGAGAGGGTAGTGGAAGCAAATTCAACAGTACCTTTCAGAAGGGAACTGGATGAATAATTGAAGGGAAGAAAATTGTGCAGCTATGGGGAACGAGCAGGGGAGTGGGACTAATTAGATAGCCCTTTCAATGAGCCGGCACAGGCACGATGGGATGAATGGCCTCTTGTGCTGTATATGTCTTATGGTTTTCTCGTTGCGACTGAACCAAACCCAAATTCCAGTAGTGAAAGATAAATTTGTTGTAGGAGAAGCTGCAACATATGTGACAGTAAAGTCAACATGTCTTCATGGTATTGTTACCAGGCATAGCATTGAATTGTGTTAAGCCAAGAAACAGTGAGCTAAGAAATCAATGGCATTCTCAGCAGAGCTGTATTTTGCTCATGCTGTCTATTGGAATACGTGTGCCTGCTTTTAATCGAATTGATTTGCAGAGGATGACTCCAGAGCCACATTTGAATTCCTCCCCAGTAATCTAAATCTCATTTGATTTCTCTTGCTGTGCTACCAGTCCAAGAGTAAATCCTGTCAGGATTGTAACATGCCCTAACCTGAAAGCACAGAAGAATACCAAAAAATCAAGAATTACTCATTCTAGGTTGTCTTCATCACCTATGAAGTTTCCCCGAGCATCTTTGGCATTGTTTAATATTAGGATTGTCATTGTTTTTATTATTTCATTGACTGGTATTTGGGATGAGTGTTTGCTTTTGTGAGATGATTGGTTAATTGATTTTCTTCATAATCCTTAAATTTTAGGTTTTTGTGAAGTTAAAGCACAACCTGAAATGGCAGGCTGCTGTGTAACCCATTCTCAAAGAGCTACTCTCACACTTTAAACCGTCAGTTAAAAATGGTCCATGCCTATCATTACAAGCTCAATGTATCCTCATAAACCAAAAGGAATAATATAGAATAACAACAGAAAGTGCTGGAAACACTCAGCAGGTCAGGCAGCATCAAGGAGAGAGAAACAGAATTAACGTTTCAGATCAATGACCCTTTGCCAGTTCTGACGAAGGGTTCGACCCAAAACGTTGACACTGTGGGCTGGATTTTGCCATTGGGGTTGGGCTGGGGCGTGTCAGGTGGTTTTCGTGTCAGGACCCCGACTCCAATTTGAAGTGAGAAAAAAGTGCAATTTTCCCCTAATTAGGCACTTGATTTCCAGCGTGTGGGAACCCCTGGCCCAATTAGTCTTTCCATCCTGAAAGTCGCCTCCGATGACTTCATCAGTGCTGCTGGATTTAAGGCCTGCAAGCAGCCTTGCTTCTTCTGCAGACTGGAAACGCTTTGGACATTGTATGAAGGACTTCATTTACTGACCATGTCTACCAGCAAGCAAAAGTGTGCACCTCGATTTGATGAGCCCTCCCTACAAGCTCTGGTGCAGGGAGCAAGATCTAATAAGGAGGTGCTCTTCCCTTCGTCAGGGAGAAAAAAGCCACCACAACAGACTAAAGCTGTGTGGCTGCAAATGGCTCAGGAGGTCAATGCCATCTCTATGTGCCGCAGAACCTGGCTGCAGTGCAGGAAGAGGTTTCATGACCTTCTCTGCACAGGAAAAGTGAGTATGACTTTCTCATCCCCCTCAATCTCATCCCCATCGCCTCTCCTCACCAGCACTCTGCTTTGCCAACCTCTTCCTCCACATCCCACTTGACACTGAAATCCCTGCACCCTTACCCATTCCCTCTCTCTCTATGGTCACATTCACTTAACTATTCGACCATGCAGCCCTCACACTCCCTATCACTGTGATGCAATGACAACAACTTACAACACACAGGGAGGGTCCTTTGTCTCCTTCTAAGCATCTATGCTATGGATTCTCTACACTCACTCCTTCATTCTCACTCAAACTGCACTTGTGTCCCTCATTGCAGGAAAAGAGAGCCCACAATAAGGGGGAAAGAGCGAGGACAGGAGCAGGGCCACCCTCAGTAGCCCAGCTCACCACCTCGGAGGAGGCGGCCCTGGAAATTGCCGGGGTTGAGGAGGATTTCCAAGTAGGTG
Source organism: Somniosus microcephalus (assembly GCF_052327205.1). Lineage (NCBI taxonomy): Eukaryota > Metazoa > Chordata > Chondrichthyes > Squaliformes > Somniosidae > Somniosus > Somniosus microcephalus. The sequence goes on from NC_141001.1 coordinate 85,802,998, forward strand.
ACAGAATAGTTTGGCATCTCTCTCATTGACATTGCATGAGTGACTGATAATGATTCATGGTGTGGAGATGCCGGAGTTGGACTGGGGTGGACAAATGTAAGAAGTCACACAACACCAGGTTATAGTCCAACAGCTTTATTTGAAATCACAAGCTTTCGGAGCGCTGCTCCTTCTTCAGGTGAAGTGGAGAAATGCATAAAGACACAGCTTATATAGTCAGAGAATCATGTCAGATGTTTACAGGTAACCTTTCCAACTGCCATTTATCACACCTCGGCAGAGAGATAATCACAGCAGTCAAAGGTGTGAATGGTGTCCAAACAGGTCAGTCAGGGAAACATTACATCAAAGAACAATGAGGTGGGGTCACAAGGGGTCAAATATTGCAGATGCTGGGGTCTGTATGAAAAACAAAAAAACAGACAAAAAACATTTTTTTTGGCTGGGAATCACAGCAGGTCCGGCCGCATCTGTGTAGAGAAAACAAGCCAATGTCGACTCGAGTCTGGATGACCCTGCGTCAGGTGGGGTTACATGTAGCGTGACATGAACCCAAGATCTCGGTTGAGGCCGTCCTCATGGGTGCGGAACTTGGCTATCAGTTTCTGCTCGACGATTTTGCGTTGTCGTGTGTCTCGAAGGCCACCTTGGAGAATGCTTACCCGAAGATCGGAGGCTGAATGTCCTTGACTGCTGAAGTGTTCCCCGACTGGGAGGGAACACTCCTGCCTGGTGATTGTTGCGCGGTGTCCGTTCATCCGTTGTCGCAGTGTCTGCATGGTCTCGCCGATGTACCATGCAGTCAAGGACATTCAGCCTCCGATCTTCGGGTAAGCATTCTCCAAGGCGGCCTTCGAGACACACGACAACGCAAAATCGTCGAGCAGAAACTGATAGCCAAGTTCCGCACCCATGAGGACGACCTCAACCGAGATCTTGGGTTCATGTCACGCTACATGTAACCCCACCTGACGCAGGGTCATCCAGACTTGAGTCGACATTGGCTTGTTCTCTCTACACAGATGCGGCCGGACCTGCTGTGATTCCCAGCCAAAAAAAATGTTTTTTGTCTGTTTTTTTGTTTTTCATACAGACCCCAGCATCTGCAATATTTGACCCCTTGTGACCCCACCTCATTGTTCTTTGATGTAATGTTTCCCTGACTGACCTGTTTGGACACCATTCACACCTTTGACTGCTGTGATTATCTCTCTGCCGAGGTGTGATAAATGGCAGTTGGAAAGGTTACCTGTAAACATCTGACATGATTCTCTGACTATATAAGCTGTGTCTTTATGCATTTCTCCACTTCACCTGAAGAAGGAGCAGCGCTCCGAAAGCTTGTGATTTCAAATAAAGCTGTTGGACTATAACCTGGTGTTGTGTGACTTCTTACATTTGATAATGATTCTGATGCTCTAACAGATTGACTTATGATCACCTGCACAATTTAATGTGCATGCAACCTTTACCTCACATCTGTAACTCTTTCCTTTACTCCCCCACAGGACCATCGAGAGCCCCCGTCCCCACTGCCCAGGAGGAAGAGCCTGAGGTTCCAGACTCCTCAGAGGAAGCTGCAACCTCTGAGGGTGCTCTGTCAGTAGAATTAAGCGCACCCTGCACCAGCGCAGACACTCACACCTCGGTGGGACCTTCAGGACATAGAGTAGAGTTGTCACCTGGTGTATCACAGCTCAGAAGTGAGCATCAGCAGATGGTGGAGACGGGGACAGCAGTGGCGAGTCCTCGTCGCAGTGGAGTGGACGCTCCCAGCTCGGCTCTGCTGCATGTCAACCCTGTGCCTCCGGGTCTATCCAGAAGGAGAGCCGTGCTGGAACTCCAGGAACAGGTGCAGGAGTCTCTGGTAGGTTTTGTCTCCAGGGTGGCTGCGAGTGTGAAGCGAATGGAGGAGTCCATCGCTAACATGAGCAGAGCCTTTGTGGAGGCGTTGGCGCATGAACTCATCACCGCGGAAAGGATGGCAACCTCCTTGGAAAGGATGGCTACCTCCATGGTAAGGCTGGCTACCATAGAGGCGAGGATGGCTATGGTAGAGGAGAGGATGGCTACATCCATGGAGGAGCTTAGTCGCCAGGTTATGGAAAACATGGTAATTGTTCAGAATAGACTGACATCTCTTGAGCGATGGTTAGCTATTGAGCAAACAAACCAGACCTTCATGCAAGTCCTCTGGAATAGGACTTACAGTGCAGAAATGGATCCTCATGGCCCCCCTGCAGTGCAGCAAGGTGCTGTCCAGCCACTTGCTAGCTCTGATGTGGGGCTGACCCATGAGAGGGATGTTGGTGGCATACAACAAGGAAGTGGGGACTCCTCTCCAAGCGCTCACACGACCATGCCACTGCAGAGCCCTCGGTCAGAGCTCCAGCAGAGTCCCCAACCAACTGAGATCGGCATCGCAACCCCTGCACAGCCACAGGAGCAGCAGACTGTTGCTGAGCCCTCACAAGTTCGCAACCCCGAGGACGCCCGCCAAAGGTGTCAAGACAGGAGCAGCTAAAAAGTGAGAATGGGGCCTCCACATCTGCTGAAGCCACAGGGGAAGCACCACGTGGGAGCACGCATAAGAGGAAGATAATGCACAAGTAGTCACAAGGGTAGTCACTTGGGTGTAATGTGTTTAATTTTGAAAAGCCATCAGTTGCTTATTGTCATAAAAAATTCTGATGCCAAACTGTTGCAGTTGTGGCGTGTGTCATTTTGCTGGGACTTCCACATTGAGTGATTAGGGCGACTTGCAATTGTCAGTATGGTGGTCAGAGTGATAGGAATCTGCAGATTCTTGGCCATTGTCGATGGTCTGATAAGAAGGTGCGAGGCAAAAGTGTTTGATTGTGCAGGCTAAGCAAATCTGGCCAAGATGAGTGCGTCCCTTGCATCCCGGGCAGCAATGTGGTCGCGCGCTGGCGCCTTCTGGCCTGTGCAGTTTCAGGTGGGTGAGCAGCAGCTTGGCGCTCCTGTTGTTGCTGCTGCTGTTGGTGGTGCTGTTGTTCATGGTTCTGCTGCTGCCACGGCTGGTCTTCGTCCGAATCTGATGTCCAGGAGGAAAGGAAATAAATGGTTCCCATTCTTCTGGTATATGCCTCAGTTGAGGAAGCGCTCAGTCAAGGTGGCGAGAGGGGTTTCCCAGGAGGTCACACTGGAGATGGGTGTCAGGCTCCAAACTTCCACAACAATGGGTATGCTTGCTAAAAGTTCCCCCAGACCTGAGACAACAAAGTTCTGCCACCTGCAAACGATGATTGCTGAAAACTCCTTTTTAATGGTGGAGCTGCATCTGTTAGTAAGCAGTCCACTTGTGAGGCCGCCAGGATTCACTGGCGTGTTCCAGAGGAGATGTGCAGGACATGGGAAAAGTGGTAAAATCAGAAAGGCCTCTCAAAATGGGATTATAGAGCCATTTAAGTGGTTGTTAAGGGCCTATCCCACATCTTGGAGGCGGGATGGAAACGGGGTCAGAAAACACGCATTTGGGAAAATTGTTTGGAGGCGGGATAGAGACGGGATCGGGCCCGCCCGCCATTTTTTTGATTTTACCACCTCACACGCCTCCAATCCCGCCTCCTCGGGCCTGGCAAAATCGAGCCCTGTTTCTCTCTCCTCGATGCTGCCTGACCTGCTGAGTGTTTCCAGCACTTTCTGTTGTTATTTCAGATTTCCATCATCCGCAGTATTTTGCTAGGAATAATATAGAATTCCTTCTCAGTATTGGGGGAAAAAATGAGCTTGTCAGCAGTGTTCTTGGCTGTTTAATGATGGATCTGCATAACTGGTGCTTCAACACTTTGCACCAGAAAGTAGTGGGAGCTTTGGTCAGTTTCTGATGTCAGACATTCCATCAGGAGGAAGCACTGATGAAGACTAAACTCTTTCCCAGAGAACAAGTTGCCCCTGTCTAGTCTTGTTCATCTCTTCCTAACTAGTTACAGACATGGCAGAGCTCTGGTTCAGGTCACCTAATATTTCCAGTCTATCAAGAGGTTATTCCAAAAGTGTGAGTGAGGTTTGAGACTTTGGCCTGAATTTCCAATCGGAGGAGTCCTGCAGGCAGATGCCTCCAATCAGGAAAAATTCTACGAACTTACCTGTTGGTTCCATAGATACCGAGGCTTCCAATCCGGGGCCTCTCCTCTTCGAAATGCGGAGAGGCCCAGGTATCCCCGGGGCGCATACGGTTCGCAAGCACCCCTGGGATCATGTGAGCCAGCTCAACCAATGGAAGAAGGGAATCCCCTTCATACTTTTGATAATTCCGTGCATGAATGAGGATGACTGCAAAAATGCACCAACACACTGAAATAAATAGAGAAAAACCATCATATATATAAAATTAATTAAAATGGCATTTAATTAAATATGTTAAACAAAAATTAAATTTTTTGACTTTTTTATGTTTTAATGGGGCTTAATATAACCTTACCTTATTGGACAGGATTTTTAATATATAAGTGAATGATAAAATCTTATTTTTCTATTTTTTAAACTCTTATGCTGGTGAAAGCAGGCCTTACGCCTACTTTTACCAGGCGTAAGAATTCCATGGCCTTTCAGCGGGCAGCAGTTGGGCAAATAGCGCAACTCTCCACCCGCAGAGGCCCTTTTCTTGGGCATGCTGAGGATCTGTCAAGAAGATTTGTGACAGATCGCAAGTGCCGGGTTTCAGCGCATGCGCTTCGCATGCCTAAACCCAGAGCTTGCCCAGCCCCTATGGGCGCGTATACATCTCGTCCACACACGTAGGGGTCAGAAATTCAGGGAAAATAAGTCATTGTTTATGCTTCCAAGGTTTCAACCAGCCAAAGCCATTCCCACAAAGTCAGTTAGCAGCCTGTGTAAACAGGGTCATACAGTTGATGCAGTGAGATAATGGCCTAGAAATTCAGTCGCGTTTGCGCCCACTTATTGGCTATAAAGTGGTTTGCGCCTGAAGTTTTTTATCGCCCGAAATTCAGATGGACCCTAACATCGGCGTTAGCCGGTAGCGCCGCGCCGGCACCGATGACGTCATCGGTGTGCGCAGCGCCCCGGTTGCAATGTTATTCTGGCCCGATGGCCAAATTCAGTTGCGGCCGCCTCGCCCGTGGCAGCCGCAAACAGCGTTTGTGAAACGGGGTCTTGCAGCTCCGAAAGGCCGGCGCATAAAGGTGGAGCGGCGGCCGGCCGCTTTCCCGGTAGCCGCCTGCCCGCACCTCCCTCCCCGGACTCCAGCACCACCCCCCCGCGGCATTGATGTCTGAGTCCCGCGAGCCCGGCACTTCTCCGTGGTGCCGGGCTCATTTGCCGGGGGAATCCACCAGTGATCTGACGGCTGCAGGCAGCTCCTCCTTAAGAGAAGGAGGAGGCCTGCAGTACCCCAGCCTGCCGCACCGCATCGGGTGCCGCAGCGGGAGCTGGACGCCTGAAAGTGACATTCATCGCCCCTAGCGAGGCGGCCAAACCCTGCAATAGCGCCCGCCGCCGTCTTGGCCCGTCGCAACTGAATTTTAGGCGGGCGCTACGGGAATCCTGGCGGGCGCAAAATTTCGGGCGCAAAAGACCTGGCGGGGCCATACCAAATTTCTAGGCCAATAGCTTTCACTTTGTAGGATTGGGATCTGCCTTAAGCTTTATTAAAGCAGTAAAGGCTATGCATGCTGTCGAGCACCTATATAAACTTAAAATATATATGATTGTCCTCAACTGTGCTGATTCGATCAAATCTAATTGACGAGCAAACATTCAGGAATGACTGTTATCAGAGGTATGATTTGACAAAGGGTTTGATTGACCCGAAACGTTGACTCTATTTTCTCTCCACGGATGTTGCCTGGCCTGCTGAGTTTTTCCAGCATTTTCTGTTGTTATTTTGTATGATTTTGTGTATTCCACTGTACACACTTGACAGCTGCATCTGGAGCAACCTAGGGACACTGGTGCTTAAGTAACAGATTAGCACGAACCAGATGGTTAAAAGAATAGCAAGGAGCTGGGTGGCAAATCACAAGAATGTGGGCCTACAGCAGCAGAGATCTCAGCAGAGACAATATTTAATGGCTCATTACACTTTATCTACTTATCTAACTGCACAACAGTTTCTATTATTCCTTTGGTTTCCAATAAATTCCTTATCGCACAGTTCATTGTCCTGCATCTATATTTTGATTTGAATTAATCTTTCTGAGATCCCTTGAAAGTGGCAGCCGGTACATTATGTTGATGCTATTCTGTCAATACATTGCACCTTCTATTGCATAAGAAAGGGCCTGAAATTGCTCAGCCGTTTCAGCAGATACCCGTCGTAGATTTAGACCCAGATCAGCCACACTCTGCACATGGGGCCTAATTTCTGAACTTGTTTTCTGGAGACGGATGCAAGACAATTCGAATCTGACAACCAAATATGGTTTGTAATTTAATGGCCCTGAATTTGCGGTCGGCGGCGTAGCTAAGGAGTACACTGCTGAACGGAATCCACACTTGCCTGCTGCGAACCCCGCTTTTGAGAAGTTGCTTTGAAACGCTGCGCAGTTGTGTACAGTCTAGTGGCCCACGGATCCCAGGGGCGCACCGCTGTGTGTAAGCCTACCTGGGATCACGTAGATGTAATGTATATACCTTTAAGGGGGGAACTACTTTGTACAGCTCATGTATACTGTAGCACCGGCAGTGACCACACCTGTATATAGCACTGAGTAGTAATCTGTACAGGCAGTTCCACTGTGAGCCACATTGAGTAAACACCTGTTGTACCGTTTCTTCCTGCAATCTGGGTCTTATTATACCCAGGCACAACAGTGGCGACAAGGCAAGTTCGAACCTACCTGCAACTCTGCATCACCTCCCGGGGATTCGTTCCTGGAGATCAGTGGATTGGAGGTCAAGGCCAGAGACTCGGGCGTCGACCACGGGCAACCGCCCAGTCATCCAGCAGAGACTCGAGAATTGCGGGGGAGGCTGTCGAGAGCCAGGCTTGGCTTTCCAGTCGAGGTGGTCCAGCGAAACGGGCTGGCACCAGGTAGTGCGCAGACCCTTCCCGGACAGCGGCAGGCTAGAGCCCGACCGAGCGGCACAGCAAAGGGTCGAGCAGCGTCGACGGGGGAGAGAGAGAGAGGGCAGAGCGCACAGGGTGCAGCCAGTGTTCAGGGGCCGAGCAGCGTCGACGGGGGAGAGAGAGAGAGGGCAGAGCGCACAGGGCGCAGCCGGTGTTCAGGGGCCGAGCAGCGTCGAAGAGAGGGAGAGAGAGACGCGCAGAAACCCACGAGGCGCCGCCATTGCCACGAGGACCACCGAGAGTGGCGTTGGCAGCAGCGGGGGAGGAAGGAAAGCGCGGGAGATGCCATTTTAAGCCATTGGGAGATGCCATTTTAAACCACACCCAAAATGCCGAAGAGTGGCAGTATCACCGCATTTGACAATGAAGTCGAAGATTGGACTACATATGTCGAACGAATAGAGGTGTACTGCAAGGCAAATGAGGTGTCAGATGACAAGAAAGCGTCGGTATTGTTAAATTTAATGGGTGCAAAGACGTATGGTTTATTACGAAATCTAGTAACCCCAACGAAGCCAATGGAAAAGAGATTTGAAGACATAGTAACGATACTACAGGAACATTTAAACCCCACACCGCTGCTGATAGCAGAAAGATTCAAGTTTCACAAACGGAACCAGCATAAGGATGAAAGCAATGCTGATTATTTAACAGAACTGCGCAAACTATCGAAACACTGCCAGTTTGGAGCGGGACTGGCAGATACCTTAAGGGACAAGTTTGTGTGTGGGCTTCAAAGTGAAGGAACCCAGAAACGGCTTTTATCTGAAAAGGACCTTACGCTGGAAAAGGCTTTCAGCATTGCGGTATCATATGAAGCAGCAGCACGGGGCACTGCAGAGATACAACAGAGACCGCAAGAATATGGCACAAACGAAATGCATATAGAACAGAGAAGTGCTATCGCTGTGGCAGAACAACACATGACCAGAATGATTGCTGGTGCAAAGACAAAGTGTGCAGACAGTGTGGAAAAGTAGGACACATAACACGAGTCTGCAGGTCGGGAAAGAAAACCAGCAATAAGAAACCTACCAAAGAAAAGTACAAGAAGGTACATAAGATGACGGAGAATAGTTCAGACGAACAAAAGAGTGATAACGACTCCGAAAGCAGAGAACTGAATTGTCTGAAACTACATAATGTGATCATAACGGAGGATCACCGAACCATTTGGGTCACTCTCAAGATAGCAGGAGTCCAGGTAAAGATGGAATTGGACACAGGATCAGCCCTAACAGTCATAAACCGATGGGACTACGAGCGGCTATTCTCACACATACCCTTGAGAGACACAAAAATTATTTTGAAGACGTACACGGGGCAAAAAGTCTACCCCAAAGGAAAAATAAAGGTGACCGTTATATATAACGGTAAGGAAACACCAAAACCAGAGCTGTATGTATTGCAAGATGGAGGACCACCATTACTGGGACGTGAATGGATCCAGAAAATACAACTGGATTGGCATTCCATACAGGCACTGACTGTGGCTGACAAAAAGGATGACGACATTGTAATGATATCAGCAAATAGTGATGGTATTTGCCTGTTTGATTATTATGCCTTGCCAGCATATTTGCCTGTTTGATTATTTATGCCTTACCAGCAGAGGGCATGTGAGAGAAGCAGTTTAGTTTTAGTTTCATTTTAGATGGATCTCTAAGATGGTGTCTCCTGTAAATGCTGTTAACTTAGTTGAACAAACTTTAGATTAAAGACTTAGGCCTAGAAATTGAGTTTGCGCTGCGCCAGGGCTTTAGCGCCAGAAGTTAGCGCCGGCGCTAAGTCGCTTTGCGCGCGCCAAAAATTCAGTAGCGCCGCGCCCAAACGGCTGCCGGCGCTACTGAAGGGTTTTAGCGCCTGAAAACTGGCGCAACGCGCCGCATTGCGGCGCTATTCCGGCGCTGCAGCGCCCGCTGCGGTGCGGCAGGCTCGGGAAGTGCAGGCCTCCTCCTTCCGTTAAGGAGGAGCTGCCTGCACCCGGCCGCGGCCCGCGCAAATCTCCTCAAAAATGAGCCCGGCACCTCGGACAAGTGCCGGGCTTGCATCTGTTCCGGGGGGGGGGGAGAAGAAGTCCGGGGAGGGAGCTGCGGGCAGGCGGCCGGCGGGAAAGCGGCCGGCCGCCGCGCCTCCTTAAAGCGCCGGCGCAGACTCCGGCAGCACTCGTTTGCCGGAGTCTTAGTTGCGGCTGCCACTGGCGAGGCGGCCGCAACTGAATTTCGGCTTGGGGCCGGGTTACCACGGCAACCGGGACGCTGCGCACACCGATGACGTCATCGGTGCCGGCGCAGCGCTACCGGTCTACCGCCGCGAAAGGGCCCCAGGCAATTTAGGAACCGGCGCCAATTGCAGCGCTAGGCCCTCTAGCGCCGCAAAATCGGTGCTAAGGGCACTGAATTTCTAGGCCTTACTCTTTCATCAATGTGTCGTCATTGAACCCACATAGAAATCAATACATGGTGTCAGAAGAAGTGATTGAAAGAGATGAAGAGGAAAAATCTGAAGTTAAATCAGCTCTCCACATATTAGCAAGCCAAAAGAGAACATCGTTACTTACCTTTGGAGAATAGCTAACGAAGTGAAAAATGGTAGGATTACACCCACCGGCAAAGCTTCAGTTGACAGGTAATGTGGCTGAACGTTGGAGGAGGTTCAAACAACGTTTGGAGTTGTATTTAGCAGCAATCGGAGCTGACGAGAAAAGTGATAAAATGAAAGCGTCAGTGTTCTTACATGTCGTGGGTGACGAAGTGCTGGAGGTGTATAATAACTTCACATTCGCTGCTGATGGAGACAAAATGAAGCGGGATAAAATAATGGAACAGTTTGAGGCCTACTGCATACCTAAATGTAACGTGACGTTTGAGAGGCACAGATTTTTCACATGTGTACAGAAAACGGGAGAGACTATTGATCAGTATGTGACTGAACTGAGAAACAGAAGCAAAACGTGTAAATTTGGGGGCCTGACAGACTCGCTGATAAAAGACAGACTGGTGTGTGGTATTCCAGATAATGGTCTAAGGGAAAGACTGCTAAGAGAGCAAAATCTAGACCTGGGAGAAGCCATAGCACTGTGTAAGGCTACAGAGACTGTGAAGTCGCAGGCAAAGGAGCTGTTCAGTGACAGTAGCTGCAACGTGGATGCAGTGAGAAAGAATGGACACAAACCGTTTAACAAAAAGAGCGCCAATGTGAAAAAAGAGGCGTGGCCAACAAACAAAAATGAAAGGGACAATCGAAAGTCATGTAGTAGATGCGGTACACAGCATCCACCAAAAAAGTGTCCAGCATATGGTAAAACATGCAATAGTTGCAACAAAAACAACCATTATGCCCGTTGCTGTAAGAACCAAGTGCAACAAAGCAAGGTCCATACAGTAGATGAAAGCGAGATAGAGGAGTTCAATGTGGATGTTGTGTCTGAAAACAAAAAAGAAAAAAGAGACTGGATGTTGACACTAAAAGTGAGTGACATACACATTCCATTTAAATTGGATACTGGAGCACAAGTTAATGTGATATCAGAGACTGATTTTAAGAAAATTAGACCCAGACCAAAGATACATGGAATAAAAGTGAAAGTGACAGGATACTCAGGTACTGATATACCAGTGAAAGGAAAATGCATTGTCAAAGTGACACACAAGGACAGAGAGCACACGCTAGCATTAATCGTGGTGCCAAAGGATGTGCAGGACATACTAGGTTTAATAGCCTGTGAGAGACTGAACCTGGTAAAGAGAGTCCTCGTTGTGGAAAGCGAAGGAGAGACAGTCTATGATGAACTCATGAAAGAGTACAACGACCTATTTAAGGGTATAGGCTGCCTTCCAGGAGAACACACAATCAGAGTAGATAAAAGTATGCCAACGGTCATACATCCATGCAGGAAAGTTCCGTTTGCTCTTCAAAAGCAACTGAAGGCAGAGTTGGACAGGATGGAAAGCCTGAACGTGATTCAGAAGATAGATGAGCCAACTAAGTGGGTGAGTTCCCTCGTCATTGTGGACAAAAAGAATGGAAAGCTCAGAATTTGCCTGGATCCAAGAGATCTAAACAGAGCAATAAAGAGAGAGCACTTCAAGCTTCCTACATGTGAGGAAATCATGTCACAGTTTGCAAGTGCAAAGTGTTTCAGCAGGTTAGATGCATCATCAGGATTTTGGCAGATGAAACTGGACGAGGCAAGTTCAAGACTGTGCACGTTCAACAGTCCATTTGGCAGATACAGGTTCCTAAGGTTACCATTTGGCATTGCCTCAGCTCCTGAAGTGTATCACAAAACTATCCATATGGTCTATGAGCACCTGGAGGGAGTTGATACAGCAATGGATGACATCATAGTATGGGGAACCACGAGAACTGAGCATGACGAGAGACTGAAAAAAGTGCTGGAAGCAACAAGGAAAACAAACCTGAAGCTGAATAGAGAGAAATGCCAGCTCGGGGTGACAGAACTGACATTCGTGGGAGATATCCTTAGCAGTGAGGGCATCAGACCAGAGCCCAGAAAGGTGTCCGCCATTGAGAATATGCCAAAGCCACAATGCAAAAAGGACGTGCAGAGGTGTAATGGAATGATCAACTACATGGGTAAATTCATATCCAACCTCTCAGAAAAGATGGCGCCACTGAGATGACTAACTGAAAAGAACATAGAATGGGAATGGAATCATGAGCATGAGAAGTCATGGAGCGATCTAAAGAAACTGCTCACAGAGGAACCAGTTCTGAGGTTTTATGACCCAGCGAGACCCATCAAGATATCATCAGATGCATCACAGAGTGGGCTCGGTGCTGTTCTTCTGCAAAAATATGACGACTGGCAACCTATTGCATATGCATCGCGCTCAATGACAGATGCGGAGACGCGATATGCTCAAATAGAAAAGGAGCTGCTCAGCATCACATACGCCTGTGAAAGATTTCATCAGTTTGTGGCAGGACAAGCAATCAGTGTAGAGGCTGACCATAAGCCCTTGATTGCATTGTTCCAAAAGCCACTAAATGGATGTCCACTTAGAATACAAAGAATGATGATCAGGCTGCAACGCTATACACTGAATGTTGCGTACACCCCGGGTAAGCTGATGTATACAGCAGACACGTTGTCCAGAGCTGTTGACCCAAGTGAGCCCGCAAACACCAAAATGGATGAAAAAGTGAACGCCTACATGGACATGATCACAAGTGCACTGCCCATAGCAGATGCAAAAATGGAGCTCATAAAGACTGAGACAAACAAAGATGAAACACTGAGACGACTGAGGAAAAGCATCTTGGATGGATGGCCCAACATGAAGCAAGGCTGCTCACCTGACATGGCAGAGTACTGGAACTGCAGGGCGGAACTATCAGTGGTCGAAGACATCATCTACAAAGGAAGTAAAATAGTTATCCCAAAGAGTCTGAGAAAAGAGATGCTAAAAAGGATCCATGGAGGACATCTGGGAATCGAAAAGTGTAAGAAAAGAGCACGAGAGGTGATGTACTGGCCACGAATCAACCAAGATGTGACAAATGAGGTGTCAAACTGCACAATATGCCTGAAATATCGAGCAAGCAATCCGGTAGAACCACTAAAGCCACACCCAGCGCCAGACAGACCTTACCAGAAGGTAGGCGCTGACCTATTTGTATGTCAAGGGAAGGACTATCTTGTAGTCACAGACTATTACTCCCTGTATCCAGAGGTTTGTAGACTGTATACCACCACTGCAGATGCTGTGATAACTTGTATGAAAGCCATATTCTCCAGACATGGCGTGGCAAGCGAGGTCTTCACAGACAACGGACCCCAGTTTTACAATGCAAGTTTCCGACACTTTGCCAAAGAGTGGGACTTTGTCCACACAACGTCAAGTCCTCACTTTCCACAGTCCAATGGGCTAGTGGAAAAATTGGTCCAGACAGTGAAAAGACTGATGTACAAGGCAAAAGACAGTGGAACTGACTTCTACCAGAGCATGCTTGTATACCGCACAACGCCGCTTGAGTGTGGTATGTCACCAGCCCAACTCCTTATGGGACGTCTGCTAAGGTCAAACCTACCCATCCCGGAGAACCTCCTGAAACAAAAGAGGGGGAGAAAGTGAGGAAGTTCAAAGAACAACAGAAAGAAAAGCAAAAGTACTACTATGACAGAGGAACACAAAACCTACCTGAACTCCACACTGGTGACCAAGTAAGGTTCAAAGACAAAACAAACACATGGACTCAGAAGGGAACTGTCCTGAGTGAAGTCCAACCAAGATCATACACCATTCAGACAGATGAGGGTGCTGTTCTGAGAAGAAATCGTCGGGATCTTCTCATGGGGCCAGCCACAGCAAGTCAAAAGACTGATACTGTTGAACAACCTGATCACACAGCAGGTCAAAAGACTGATACTGTTGAACAACCTGATCACACAGCTGAGAAACCATCATCTGAGGCAACAACTCAGATTCAAGGACAATCAATCAGAAAATCCTCAAGACACGTGAAGCCTCCTGAGAGACTCATTGAGCAAGTTTAAGGACTCTTGTTATAGAAGGAAGTAATGTTATCTTATTCTCTCTTCAAGTTCTAGTGTATTTACATATTTCATGTGAACACACAAAACAAGGTTAAAAAACCTTGATAATGATAATGATAATGTAAGTTCATTAAGTGTTACAGTTAAAATGCAGAGCAATACAAAGAAAACACGTTGTTAGATAAAAGTAAAATACTTTTGTTTTAAGAAAGGGAGATGTAATGATATCAGCAAATAGTGATGGTACTTGCCTGTTTGATTATTTATGCCTTACCAGCAGAGGGCATGTGAGAGAAGCAGTTTAGTTTTAGTTTCATTTTAGATGGATCTCTAAGATGGTGTCTCCTGTAAATGTTGTTAACTTAGTTGAACAAACTTTAGATTAAAGACCTAGGGCTAGATTTTCAGTAGCTTGCGCCAGCAGTTAGCGCCTTAAGAGAAGTGATTTCCGGGCGCTATGCGTGTAGCGCCCGGGCGCAGCGCAGTTTGCGCTCCGCCCCAAATTAAGTTGCCCGTTAGCGCCGGCGCAAAGTTTAGCGCCCGCCCGGATGCGCGCGCAGAAAATGACGTCACATCCTCGTGCAACGCCCTTTGGCCGCCCCGATTGCAAACTTCAGTCGGACCGCCCCATTGTGCGGCGGGCGGCCGGAGCGTTTGGAAAAAGGAACGCAACACAACCAGCGCGGGCCCCGGGGGGCGCTAATTAAAGGGAACGTCCTCTCCAGTATAAAGGCCATCCTTTTTTCAGAAAACAGTCTTGTGCAACGCATTTCTGGAGACACAACAAGGAGGATAGCTAACTGGTTTCAAGCAGCAAGAGCCAGGTATTTTTGGACTCAGGCAACAGCGCTGCAAGTGGCCATTTGGAAATTAGAGTGTTTGCCAGGATTTGATGGGGGTTGCATGGGGTGCCAACGCGGAGCTGCAGCTCCATGTCCGTAGGGCTCGCAGACGCATTGTGAGAGGGGCAGCCCTGGCTAGAGGCAGAGGGGGCTACAGGCGTCGGCCACGTAGGCCTTACCCAGTCAGGCTATACCGCCAGCAGCGCTCCTACCTAAACATGAGTGCCGCGCGATGTGTTAAAAGGCTCCGATTCCGAAAGGGGGTGATTGCAGAGATCTGCCACCTGCTTCGCCGAGATCTGCGGCCAAAGCTCAGGTGCAGGACGTCTCTGTCGGTGGAAGTGAAGGTGACAGTGGCATTGAACTTCTATGCCACCGGCTCCTTCCAATACGCTGCTGGGGACATAGCAAACATCTCCCAGTACGGCGCGCATCGCTGCATCCGCCAGGTGACCGAAGCACTGTTCAGAAGGAGAAGCCAATTCATCTCCTTCCCCATGGCCCTGGAGAGCCAGCATCAGCGCGCATTGGGATTTTCCAGACTCGGGGAATTCCCCTTGGTGCAGGGCGCCATTGACTGTACGCATGTGGCTTTGCGGGCCCCTCTGGAGCATGGCGAGCAGTATCGCAACAGGAAGGGCTACCATTCTCTGAATGTGCAGCTGGTCTGTGACCACAAGCAGCGCATCATGGCAGTCAATGCCAGCTTCCCAGGCAGCAGCCACGATGCCTTTATCCTGCGGCAGAGTACTGTGCATGACATGTTCCAGGCACAGCCTCCCCCAAGAGGATGGCTACTCGGGGACAAAGGCTATCCTTTGTGCACCTGGCTCATGACCCCGCTCCGCGCGCCCAGGACCGCTGCTGAAGAGGCCTACAACGAGAGCCATCAAACCACCCGCAACATCATCGAGCTAACTATTGGGGTCCTCAAGCAGCGGTTCCGCTGCCTTGATCGCTCCGGAGGAGCTCTCCAGTATTCACCGGACCGGGTCTCCCAATTTGTGGTGGTTTGCTGCATGCTACACAACCTGGCTATCCGCAGGACTCAGGCACTGCCACCTGACGTTGGACCAGCACCTCAGGAGGAGGAGCAGGAGGAGCATGAGGAGGAGGAGGAGGAGGAGGAGGAGGAGCAGGAGTACGTTCCCAGGAGGGAGCGACCAGGGCCAAGGGCCGCACGACGCCACCTTATTACACGGTACTTCTAAGCCCCCTGTCAGGGAATGGCCAGGGGCCATGAGGGAAGATGAATGCAGCCGCTCCGCAAGCCCTCAGCCGGCGAAGCCAACAAACACTAAGAAGAACAACCATGGAGACTGCATGAATAAAGATAATTTTTTATTACACAAAAATGAAAAGCCCTTCCCACATGAATCCCCAAAAACAATAAACGGGCCCCACAAAAAGCCCAACAAACGACTCACTCCCACAAACTGGGGAGGAGCCACTCCACCTTTATTGAAACCGGGCCTCAACGTCGGCCTAACGCAAAAAAAAAGCCCTCCAAAAGCACAACCATGGGCAAAATAAAGATGGCCACCGCCATATTAAAGGAAAGCTGGCCACACCCTCTACTGAGTGGCCCGCGAGGGCGAGACCTTGGCCAGCATTTTGCCTCCCCTGCCCTGCCTGCTGCTCCTTCGCAAGCTCTGCCCAGTGGCTGCTGCGAGGCTGGGGGAAGGCGCCTGAGGCTCAGATGCCCTTCCGCCAGATGCCGCTGGGGGGCGGCCTACACGGCGTTTGGGCCTCGAGGGGCCGTCTGCTGAGTGGCGCACCTGAGCCTGGCCACCATCAGCTGCAGCCGCTTGCCGTCGACGCCCCAGAGGGGGAATGGCGGTGACGGATGGCGCAATGTGGGCCAGCTGGCGTCTGGGATGCGCTGGCTGGTGCTGTGGCGCGGTGGCACTCGGCCGGGCCCGCACTGCAGGATCTGCAGCAATCAGCCGACGGCCGGCTTGCTGGGATGGTCCAGCGCGGCGCCTGCCCTGGGGATGCCTGCCTGAGACAGCGCGTGTGGCAGCAGTGAGTGGCCCTGTGGTCCTGGTGTGCGCGCGCATCACATCCGCCAGGGTCTTGACGGCATCAGTTAGCATGCGGCCAGTCGCGGCAGTTGCTGCCCCGAACTCGCGCACACTGGTCGCCAGCGACTCGATGGCCTCAGGCATGCGCCCCACCACGCTCATGAGCTCCGTGTGGCGCCGGTCCGAGTCGTCGGCCATCTGATCGAGCTTCCGCACCTCCTCCGAAGTGAAGGTGTCCGGACTGGAGTCGCGACTCTCCCGCTGGGGAGGAGGGGGCCGAACTAGGGGACCCTTGCCGCGTTGGTGACGGCGAGTGTGCCGAGCAGCAGCACTCCCCTCTGATCCTTCCCCCCTTTGGGGGGAAGGCCGCGGGCCACGCGCACGGCTGCTGGGTGGCTGGACGCCACTGGTCCCAGAAGCTGCATTGCCCTGCGACAGTTCCTCCAGGCACTCGTCCAGTGAGGAGGTGTCAAGCATTTCCTCCTCTCCTGCGGGACGTGACTGTTCCCCCGAAGGTCCGGCTTGCTCCTCCTCCTCCTCCTGGTTGGAGGTGCTGTCACTGGCAGCCTCAGGGTCCTGGTCGTCACCAGCTGAAAGCAGGAATGCACAAGAGTAGCTTCAGAGTGAGGAGACGGCGTCAGCGAGGGAGTTAGGACTGGTGGGATTCAGCGCATTGGTGGGACAGTGGCAAAGGAGGTAGCTCGGATGGGCCAGTGCGACGCGAGAGGGCCAAAAGGCGAGGTCCTTACCATTGCCGGGCAGTGGAGGGTCGGATACACCGCACGCTGTGGGGACAATCACACGGGCTCCCATGAGCACACACACGCGCTCCTCCAGCCGAGTGAGCTTCTGCAGCTTGGCGCGGCCACCCCTGGCACGGGCCTGGCGATTAAACGCTACTTTAGCCTGCAAGAGAAAGGACGGGCTGTAAGTGCGCAGTGAAGCCCTGATGTAGTGTGCACTGCCTCCCATGGTGGAATAGCTTGGACAGAGTGAAGCCCTGATGTAGTGTGCACTGCCTCCCATGGTGGAATAGCTTGGACAGAGTGAAGCCCTGATGTAGTGTGCACTGCCTCCCATGGTGGAATAGCTTGGACAGAGTGAAGCCCTGATGTAGTGTGCACTGCCTCCCATGGTGGAATAGCTTGGACAGAGTGAAGCCCTGATGTAGTGTGCACTGCCTCCCATGGTGGAATAGCTTGGACAGAGTGAAGCCCTGATGTAGTGTGCACTGCCTCCCATGGTGGAATAGCTTGGACAGAGTGAAGCCCTGATGTACTATCCACTGCCTCCCATGGTGGAATAGCTTGGCCAAAGTGTAGAGTGCCGAATGGCCATTTGATGCTCATGACTGTCCCAATGCTGCTGGCTGAGGGCTGGCCAAAAGGACTTTCAGGTCCCTTTGCCCATCATGTCAGGTGTACATGCAAGAATGAGGAGGAGACTGGAAAGGCTACTCACCCTCACAATCCTGGTCAGATCGTTGTATTTCTTACGGCATTGTTTGTGGGTCCTGGGGGCCTCGCCGGTGAACGTCACCCTCTGGGCGATCTGCTTCCAGGCTTTGGTGTAGTCGTGGTGGGTTGGATTCCTCCCACTCTCTGGAAACAAGATCTTGCGCCTCACCTCCAGAGCTGTGACCATTATGTCCAGATCACCCTCTGAGAAGCGCAGGGCACGCTGACGGGCCTTCTCTGGCGTTGCCATGACTCCCTGGGGCTGAGCAGTAGTGTTGAGGCCTCTTTGCAAGGCTGCAGTGTGCAGGGCGTGGCAGCAGACCAATTCGTCCCTTCCCCCTTTAAGAGCTGGTCGGCACCACGGGGTCTGCTGTCAGTGCAAAAATGACCGCACCCGTGCTGCGCCCCGCCTGGGCGCTATCCCTCTGGACCGCCGGCTTAGCGCCTAAAGAGAGTAGTGGAACGCCTCTTTTAGCGCTCCACCAACCTCTTAGGGCGAAGCCACTGAATTCCCGGCAACGGGGCGCTACTTTGGGGCGGGCGCTAACTTCGGGCGGGCGCTAAAGCTAGCGCCCCAAAACTGCCTATACTGAAAATCTAGCCCCTACTCTTTCATTAACGTGTCGTCATTGAACCCACATAGAAATCAATACAGACGTCACACCTGGGCGACTGTCAAAGATCCTAACTGACACGAAAGAAGTGTTCCAGCAAGGACTCGGAACACTAAAAGGCATGACAGCGATGATTAAAATTGAAGAAAGCGCAAGCCCAAAATTTTTTAAGGCCAGACCGGTACCTTATGCGATCCGCCCAGCCATCGAAGCAGAGCTGGAGAGTCTGGAACGTTCAGGTGTACTGTCCAAGGTAGACTGCAGCGAGTGGGCTACACCCATCATCCCTGTGATGAAAAAGTCATTGCGCAGCACGCCTGGGGAACCAAGGAAGGTTCGCATCTGTGGGGACTTTAAGGTGACAGTGAGCCCGGTCCTTCACACCGTACAATATCCACTTCCGCGGATTGAAGATATTTTTGCCTCGCTATCTGGAGGGAAACGCTTCACTAAGATTGATCTGGCCCAGGCGTATCTGCAAATGGAGGTAGAAGAAGCATCAAAAAAAAAAGCTCACAATCAACACCCATAAAGGTCTCTACCAATACAACCGGCTGGTATTCGGGGTAGCATCAGCTCCGGCTATTTAGCAGAGGGCAATGGAACAAGTCCTGCAAGGGATCCCAGGGACCCAGTGTTATTTGGGCGACATCCTGGTCACGGGCGAAAATGACAGTGATCACCTTGCCAACCTGGAGCAGGTGCTCACTAGATTGCAGGAATATGGGCTCCAAGCTAACCGCCCCAAATGCGAGTTTTTTAGAAAACAGATCTTGTATTGTGGCCACGTTATCGATAAAGAGGGGTTACATAAGTCCCCAGAGAAGATTGAGGCAGTAGTCAAGGCTCCAGCACCGGAAAATGTGTCACAACTGAGGTCGTTCCTCGGGCTGGTAAACTACTACCATAAGTTCTTGCCAAATTTGTCTACAATACTACACCCACTGAACACCCTACTGCAAACTGGGGTGCCATGGAAGTGGAGTGACGAATGTAGACGAGCTTTCCAGAAGAGCAAAACACTAATCACATCGAAAGAGGTATTGGCCCATTACAACCCGGCATTACCAATTCGGTTGGCATGTGATGCGTCAACCTACGGCATTGGAGCGGTGCTGTCGCACAAACTCTCAGACGGCTCAGAGAGGCCAATAGCCTTTGCGTCAATATCACTAACCTCAGCCGAGCGTAACTACGCCCAGATTGACAGGGAGGCCCTCAGCCTAGTGTGGGGAGTGAAAAAGTTCAATCACTATCTGCACGGGCAGAAATTCACCTTGCTGACTGATCACCAGCCTCTTGTCTCCATTTTTAATCCAAAGAAGGGCGTTCCGGTGATGACTGCGCAATGACTACAAAGATGGTCACTTTTTCTAGGGGCGCACCACTATGAGATTGAATATAAGGGCACAAAACAGCATGGAAATGCTGATGGGCTATCACGCCTGCCACTGCCTACTGCGGAGGAAGCACCAGCAGTGGATCCTGTCGAAATATTCCATTCGACTATAGTTGAATACCTACCGGTAACTAACGCTTGTATCGAAAAAGAAACCCGAAATGACCCGACACTGTCTCGGGTATATGATTTGACGGTGAAGGGATGGCCAGCACATGGCGACTCACTGTTGCCAGCATTCTCGACAAGGAGAGCACAGCTGTCAGTGTGCCGGGGGACCTTGATGTGTGGATCCCGAGTGGTAATTCCACACAAGTTAAGGGATAGAGTGCTCAATGAGCTTCATGAGGGTCATCTGGGAGGGGTAAAAATGAAAAGCCTAGCCAGGGCTTATGTGTGGTGGCCGGGAATCGATAAACAAATCGAGGACCTGACCAAGAGCTGCTCAGGATGCCAGAAAGTCCAAAATGCACCACCACAGGCCCCTCTACACCCATGGGAGTGGCCCTCATCTCCATGGCAATGGGTGCATATTGGTTTTGCTGGTCCATTCATGGACTCAATGTTTTTAACAGCCGTGGATGCGCACTCGAAATGGCCTGAGGTCATCAAAATGTCCTCCACCACCACGGAGAAAACTATTGCAGTCCTACGGACCATTTATGCCAGGAATGGCTTGCCAGAACAGATTTGCTCCGACAACAGACCACAGTTTGTGTCTGAAGAGTTCCGGAGGTTCTTAAAAAAGGATGGGGTAAGGCATTACACATCCGCCCCGTATCATCCAGCCACAAATGGATTGGCTGAGAGGTTCGTACAAACCTTTAAGAAGGCAATAAAGGCTATGTACAATGACAACATTCCGTTGCAGCACAAGGTGGACAATTTCCTGTTCGCCTACCGGAATGCGACACATGCAGTCACCAACCAGGCCCCAGCCATGATGTTCTTTAACCGAAGGTTAAGATCTCGCCTGGATTTGCTCAGACCAAACGTACGAAGAGATGTTGAGAGTAAGCAATTCCAGCACATCCATGAGAAGCCAACAAGGAGCTTCAATGTAGGGCAACCAGTCTTGGCCCGCGACTACCGAACAGAAAAATGGCAGCAAGGAACGATATGCACACGGCAGGGCCCACTAATGTGCACAGTGGACATTGGGGAGAGCATCATGAGATGCCATGCTGACCAGATCCTAGAGTCACAGGAACAAGTCAACCCCATGCCTCGCCCATACGTACCTGGTGATGAACCCGACGTACAGGTCGCATCTACCCCAGAAACAGTAGCATCGGAAGCTGATGAACCAACCGACGACAGGGGGCCAGAATCGCCTCCGCACCAAGAGCAAGACACTCGGGAAAGGCGCTATCCAGAAAGGATCAGGAAGCCTCCCCAAAGACTGAATATATAAATTGACTATTTTCAGCTAATGTTGCATGTTAAAAGTGTTAATTGTAATTAGTTTGATGTTTAATTGTTAAATGAGTGTTATGGTACTGTTAATCTAAAAGGGGAGGAATTGTAATGTACATACCTTTAAGAGGGGAACTACTTTGTACAGCTCATGTATACTGTAGTACCGGCAGTGACCACACCTGTATATAGCACTGAGTAGTAATCTGTACAGACAGTTCCACTATGAGCCACGTTGAGTAAACACCTGTTGTACCGTTTCTTCCTGCAGTCTGCAGTATTATACCCAGACACAACAGTAGGTTGGCATTCTTTTCACTTCCTGACTCTTAGCCAATCAGGAAACCTAGAAATCTCCGATGGGACAGCATTAAGCTTTGCAGAAAGTCCATCAAATTGCCCCCACTGTCTCTAATTGATTATTGAAGACCCTTTACTTGGTTTGTGAGCATGCATGATGTTAAACATTCATATTTTCATTTAATAATGTGCATTGTGAATCATAAAGTTAATGTGATTAGTAAAAGCAAATTATGTGTTTTGTTAATTGCAGACTATTTTTAAAAAAGCAACTCATATTTTAAATAAAAAGGACTGGTAAGATGAACAAGTCTGAAGTCTTACCTAACACAGTAAATTGAAGTTATTTTGATTTGCACACTAACTTAAATGCTTAGGTATTAAATTAATTATTAATACTTTAGTGCAATTTAATCAATAGTGAAATGTTTCTGGCCTCAGGATAGGAACCATAAAACTCGATTAGAATGCTTTTTATGTACTATATTCTCATCCCAGCCGCCCCCAACCACGCCGCCCCACCGCCCGCTCCACCCCCCCCCCCCCGCCCCCGCCCCTGGATTGCGCAATTTTCCAATCTAAAAGAATGGTTCCTGAATCTAGAGAACTTTGGAAGATTATAGTTAGGGCATTTGCAATGTGCTCACCTACTTCCTTTAAAACCCTGGGATGGAAACCATCTGGTCCTGGGGATCTGTCACTCTTTACATTATTTTCTTCATTACTGTTATTTTACTTATGTTAATTTTATTGAGTCCCTGTCCCTGATTCAATACTAGTTTCCTTTGGATTTCTGGCATGCTATCCTCTTCCTCTACTGTAAATACTGACACAAAGTAATTATTCAACATGGCCACCATTTCCTTATTATCATTGACAGTATCACCGCTTCCAGTTTTTAAGGAGCCAACATTGCTCCTGACCACCCTCTTTTTCCTAATGTAATGGTAAACATTCTTTGTGTTGATTTTGATATCCCTTGCAAGTTTCTTTTCATACTTCATTTTTGTAGCTGTTACTAATTGTCTTGTGACCCTTTGCTTTTTATATCTTTCCCATTCACCAGGATCTGAGCTTTTTTTTGCATTTTTGTATGCTTTTTCTTTTAGTTTTATGCTGTCCCTTACCTCTTTAGTCATCCATGGATTTTTTTTTGGCAAGTGGAGGTCTTGGTCCTCAGGGGTATAAATTGGTTCTGTATCACCTTAAATTCTTTTTTGAACATCTCCTACTGATCTTCTGTCGATTTGCCCAGTTTACTGTGGACAGTCTCAGTCTCATCCCGTATAAGTCGGCCTTACCCAAATCTAGAATCTTAGTAGTTGTTTTGCATTTTTCCTTTTCAAATGTTACGTTGAACTTGATCATGTTATGATCATTATTGGATAAGTGTTCACGCAGTTAGGCTGTTAACTAACTGTGGCTCATTGCTCATTACTAACTCTAATATGGCTTGCCCCCTTGTTGCCTCTAGGACATATTGTTGTAGAAAACTATCCCGGACACACACAAGAAATTCACTACCTTTCTAACGTGCTAGTCTGCTTATCCCAATCTATATGAAAGTTAAAATCCCCCATTAAAACCAATCTGCCTTTGCTACACAATTGTAAAGGAAAGCTCAAGATCTTTATAGGCCACCTCTCACGCACACTATCCCTGCTGATTCATTGTGGCATGGCAGGTGTTATTGTGAACAAGACCCTCCAGAAATGAGAGAGTTCCTACAAAACTTCCAGATGGTCAATCCGTTTACCATTAAGCATGCAACTAATCATCCTGGAGCTATTGTCCGGCCTCCTTATCTCAAGTTTATCTTGGCTATCTTCCTTCACAGTGTGGAGACAAAAATAAGTCAACAGGCATGAATTGCACATCCTGCACTTTCAGCAGACGCAAAGCAGCACAGTCAGCTAAATTGTACCCTGGCACATTAAACTCTGAAGCATCCTGGGAATGAACAACTTTAACCATTTCATTATTTCTAGTTACAGTACAAATCCACAAGCCATTTAGAAGTTTAAAGAAAGAAAAAAACCTTTAACATATGAGATTAAATCTAATCCTAATGGTCAGTCAGTCTGCCTGTCTGCCTGCCTCTCTGTCTCTCTCTTTCTCTTTGTCTCTCTGGTTCTCTCGCTGTCTCTGGCTGTCTCACTGTCTCGCTCTCTGGCTGTCTCTCACTGTCTCACTCTCTGGCTGTCTCTCAGTCACTCCCCATATGCACTGGCCCTCAGTCAGGTCCCAATATAGCATTGGCACAAGTACGCTTGGAGTCACTGGCCTACTTTGCCCAAACTGGCAAAAGTGGGGCTAGCCTTGAGCTCACCTAGGTATCCAGGCTTGCACTGGGGCCTGTACTCTCATAGATCAAGAGGGGATAATGTTTTTATTGTATCTTTTTAACATAGCTTCCTGACATATGGGATTGCTGAGGGGAACAGCATCAGTGGGGCCTACCTCCCAGCCCTCTTTCCCCCTCCACCACCACCCCACAACAAGCAAACTTCAACAAGGTCAACGATGTGTGCAATCGGAGTGTAATTGCCAGGGATGTTCCCCAGGAGATTTTCTGGTCCAAAGTGCTCCTAAGCATTTTGTGTCTACTCTGTATGATATGGTCGATTGCCCATACCCACAAGGAGCATGACACAACAGTATTTGCATTTTTATAGCACATTTTACAGCCTATTAATTGCATTTGAACATAGTGACCACTTTTATGAAGGTAAAAGCAGCAGCCAATTTGCAAACAGCAATGAGATAAATGACTACTGTATCAGGTTTTTAGTGATGTTGGTTGAGGGAGAAATTGCCCTGCGCTTCTTCAAATAAACTTATGTGATCACTTATGTCCATCGAAGACAGCAGATGATACCTCGGTTTAACGTTTCTTCTGAAAGACAGCACCTCTGACAGTGCAGTCCTGCCTCTGCTGCACTGAAGTGTCAGCTCAGTTTATAGGCTCAAATATCTGGAGTGCCCAGTGCAAGACCAAAATTGCATTAGGGTCCTAAAATACACCATAGGACCCCAAGTTAAATATATGTGGTGCATGATCCTCCTGTTTCAAAGCTACAAGTTACCATCATTTAATTAGCAGAATGTAGCAAAAAAACAGGCATTCTCTTTTTCATGAGAAGTTGGGCACTATTATTAATAACTTAGTCTAGTCCCTCATATTGGCACCCAATTACTTCCTGTGGAACCTCCTTCCATCCAAATAGCATACAACTCTCAAAGTACCTAGTAACTGCTGTTCCTGCTGTGTCATAGAATTCCATAAAATCTACAGCACAGAAACAAGCATTCGGCCCAACTGGTCCATGTCAGTATTTATACTCCACACAAGCCTCCTCCCATTCTAATTACCTCTTCCTACCCTGCCCCCATATGCCTCTATTCCCTTTTCCTTTATGTCCTCGTATACTGGAATCGAATGTGTTAACCAATGGGATAGTAACATTCTGAAGCATGTTTGCATTTTTTTTTGGTTCATAACTGATTTGTGGATGTGAGCTGCACTTTTGGCTATTCTGTCTCTCTGAAACAGATCTCTTTTTTAACAACGCATGTCCCAAACCCAACAATGGAAAGATACCTTCTTCCTAGGCCTCCACCAAGCATTGTTTTCAAACCCACTAATTGGTCGGCTGACTTGGTGGCTCAATGCAGTAGATTTTTAACTTGCCGTCTGTGCGTAAACTGGCATTGCCGATCGGTTGTCCTATCACTTGATTTTCATTCCTATTGATTTAAAAGGAAAGAGAACTCGGGCAGTTCTATCATAGGTAGCCAATCCACAATGGCAGTTTTACACCTGAGCAGAAGTTCTAAATCGACCCCAATGCCTTTATACAATGATTGTCTTTTTGGCAAAGTTATGGATGTTCTGACATTCAATCCCTGGTCTGTGATAAATTAGCTGATGGCAGTGGGAGGAATACAGTTAGCCTCCGCACTGAGCGAGGAAGGGGAAAATTAACCAGAGTTCCCACTCTTAATGAGGAAGTGCCATCTAACACTCCAATGGAACAGCACATTGGTGCACCAACACCATGCACCTCTACATTATCATCATCATCATCATCTATTACAATTTTCCAACACAATAATTTAATTCTTGGTGTGGGAAAGCACATTTGTGACTTTTGAATAATTTTTGCAGTATGATAATCAGGCATGTAATGGTACCAGTTCAATATCTGGTAAAATGTGTTTTTAATCATTTAAACTGTATTTTGGAACACACTGAACCAAAAGTGCAATGCCTGTGAATAGAAATTGAGCACTTATTGTTCAAAAATTCTATCCCATGCATAATTTATATCAGCACTTTTAATGAACGAGAAGGTGCACAATGAAGTTTATAATAAGGCAACAGTACAATGTGTGTAATTATTGTTCCGAAGCTTATCTCATTGGCTGATTCAGACAGAACTGCTGTATTTTCAGAATATGAGACACTGGAGTTGTATTAACCTTCTCTATTGTATTTTCTTGTTTTGCACTTATTGTATTTCTATTTCAGTTTGGAGCTTGCCATTTTCTGAATTTAAATTTTTCACTTTCATTCTAATTCAATGGAGAATCAACAGGTGACTGCACATCTACTGCAGGTATCTGGAGTTATTTACTTTTTAATTCCTTCCCTTTCAGGCCCAATGGACTCTGAATGGAAATGCCGCCTTTCAGTATTCTAAGTGACGGCAGAAGAAGGAAGGTAATTGAAAGAGTTTTACTTGACTAGTTTTCTTCATTTGATTCATATTAGCTGTGATAATGTATCCCTGCCATTTAAACCACTAAGAGGAGAACTGAATCAGTCTCTGACTGTGGTGCAGAGAATAGGATCACTTTTTAAGTATTGCCTTATTAAGGGTCATTCAGTGGGGTGGGTGGGGGGGTGTGGTGGAGAATCATTGGTCCTCAGTTTTGGAGTCCCAGCTGAGGAAATGCCATATGCAGCAGGATTCAAATTACGGTAATAGGGATACAATAATTATATTTACGTCATTGCGCCTTTGCTTAGATCTTCAGATATTCAAACTGCACTTAACTTGACAAATTATCTTGCAGAATAGCTATTGAAGTCCAGCTTGCTGCTGATTTACAAGCTTCATCCTGCAGACTGGCTGAGGCTTACTCCAGTTTGGATCGAACCAAGTGTTGTTTAATTGAAACATTAAGCAACATCTAAATGCTCATTCTTAAACTGAAATGGTTGTACTTTCTGCCTGCCACAGTTTGTGTTTGTCCGATGCATTAGTTCTTTGATGCTGGAGGAGAGGGACAATAAAATTCCAACACTGCATACAACCACATTTTGAAGTTATCTGCAGGTGAAAGCACTTTCTATATTGTTGCATCCTCAGGAAAATCTGGTTACAATATTTGTGCAAGGCACAAATTGCACACACAACACAGTGTTTAAACCATGATGATTATTACACCATGTGTTATACGGACATCCGATCCATCAGACAAAGATATTGTAGTTAAGAAATGTTTAGTTCGTTCCATCGTACTAACGCAATTTTCAAATTCTAAATAAAGAGTATTTGATGAAAAAATATTTCTCCTAATTATTGGTCTGCACATTGGATTAATAAGACTACAGCTGCCTACCATATTTTCTGTTCCTTTATAACCAAATTTAAATGTGTGTGAAAACCTTATATAAATAATGGTGAACTTATTTGTGTATTGATTTTAATAAAATGTAATACAATTGTGGCATCATAACTTGCATTGTGATCTGGCAGTACACAGTGATGTCTTGCCATTTACTGCAGTAGGCATACATGGATGTGGGGGTTCTCAAGGTTGCCATTTGATATAGTCAGGACAAAGCAGCCCATTTGATTGGCACCCCATCCACCACCTTAAACATTCACTCCCTCCACCACTGCCGTACCATGGCTGCAATGTGTACCATCTACAAGATGCACTGCAGCCACTCACTAAGGCTTCGTCGGCAGAACCTCCCAAACCCGCAACCTCTCCCACCTCGAAGGACAAGGGCAGCAGGCGCATGGGAACACCACCACCTCCAAGTCACACACCATCCTGACTTAGAAGTATATCGCCGTTCCTTCATCGTTGCTGGGTCAAAATCCTGGAATTCCCTACCTAACAGCACAGAGAGTACCTTCACTCCACGGACTGCAGCGGTTCAAGAAGGCGGCTCACCACCACCTTCTCAAGCAATTAGGGATGGGCAATAAATGCTGGCCTTGTCCATGATGCCCACATCCCATAAATATGATTTTTTTTTTTTTATGTCATTATTCTGGGAACACCTGCTGAAATCTATTAACACAATCTTCCATACCATGAGGGGGTTTAGGGGGTTTGTCTTGTTCTGCTTTTGGCATTATGTGTACAACCCGGGAGAGCTGGATTTGTAAATGTGAACTGGAATTTGGTATGAACTTGTCTCGGCAATTCCTAGGCTGCCCTTGGAATTGCACCCTGTGCATCCTTACAGTCTCAACAGAACTATCATGTGGAGCTCCAAGGAAAGGCCTTGCTTAGGAATTGCATTATTATCCTGATGGGGATCAAATACCTTAAAATTAATGCTTCCTTTGGCACTGAAGATACTTTTAACTTTGACTCCGACACTGGTGGGAGTGAACCCATTGGAATTTTGGGGCCATAGCTTTTACAAATGTTGTACACTTGCTTTATTAATAAAAGAATGCAATTTGCTTTGGGTGATGCACTGCTGTGCTGTGTGTCCAATTCTTTTTCTCGTACAACCCTACATTGATGCCCTATTGGAAGGAATGGGTGCAAAAGCATATCGTACTTTACTCCAACCTGTCTGAACCACTTGGAGGCTTAGGCCTAGAAATTGGGTATCGCCCCGCTTGAGGCGTTAGAACTGGCGCTGCGCAAAGTTTATAGCCAGAAGAAACTTATCGCCGCGTGGCGCGATATTGGGTTGCATCGCCCCCAAAGGAGATTGAGGCGCGAATTCAGATGTTGCACGGGCCTCCTAAGGCGCAAAACTTCCGGCGCTACCCAATATCGGCGCGGACGGGCACAGCACAGGTGATCTCAATTACCGATAACCACGAGACTTCCAGGCGCCGGCCGGCTCTAAAAGGGATGGGTCAGTCAGCCTCAGCTTCCACACTCAACGCCCTGTAGGCCTCAGAATCGGCGCTCTTCCTTCTCTGGCACAAAAAACTTGGTCAGGATGGAGAAGGTGAGACAGAGAGCAGAGCGCTTCAGCACTGAGGCTCTGGAGGAGTTGGTGTCCGCAGTGGAGTGCCGTCAAGATGTTCTGTATCCTGACAATGGCAGGAGGCCGAATCAAAAGGATTACCGCCGAGCTTGGAGGGATGTTTCTCAGAGGGTCAACTCCAGCAGCATGGCGACCAGGAGCCCTGTTCAGTGCAGGAAGAAATTCAACGACCTCACTCGGGTCATTAGGGTGAGTGATGTTTATGCAAACTTCTGATTCCCTCCATCTGCACCTGACTTTGCGCACCCTGTTGCCATGATGCCCCAATGGCCATCTGTCAGCAAGCACCCATGGCCCTTTCTGGGCACACACATGCACATTTGACTCAAGGCATCATGTAAGGGCTCTTGCACCATGGAAGGCATGAGATGATCTCTCAAGGCATCATGTAAGGGCTCTTGCACCATGGGGGGCATGAGATGATCTCTCAAGGCATCATGTAAGGGCTCTTGCACCATGGGGGGCATGAGATGATCTCTCAAGGCATCATGTAAGGGCTCTTGCACCATGGGGGGCATGAGATGATCTCTCAAGGCATCATGTAACGGAGCTTCCCCTTCTTTCCCCTGCAGTCCAAGCTGGCGACGATCCGAAAGGACCAGCGTTGAACCAGTGGCGGACCTCCACAAGTGGTCACTCTCACGGATCTCGAGGAGAGAGTGCACCAGATTCTTGGAGGACGTCTGAGTAGTCCTGTTACCACTGCAGCTGCCGACCCCCTTCTCGACAGCGAGGATAAGGCTCTCACCTTTTTCAGCTTTCTCCTTCCACTTGGTCCCCCCGCCAGCATGCTTTCTCAGTGTGCAGCCATGTCAGAGCCTTGCCGCAATCTGGCATGCCTTGCCGCCAACCTGACCTTTTGCTAAAGCCACTCTTCCACCTCCCTGCTTTCAGATGCTGCATCACCAACTCGGGATCTGCACCCTGAAGCTGCCAGTGCCAGTGCCTCCGGAGGCGAGGATCAGGAGGAAGCCGGAGCATCCGTTCCAACTTCAGGGGAGCGTACACATCTGCAGACTGGGGATAGTAGTTCCCTGGAGGGGAGGGGGGGGGGCTCTGCTGATGAGCCAGTTGCCGGAACAAGCGGCATGCAGCAGCGCGGGGGGGTAGGCAAGTTCGGCCACCGGCTCCCCGGAGGGCAAGGCAGGGAGTGATGACTGCTGCACAGAGTGCAGAGGAGGTTCGTAGCCTTGCTGAAATGAGCACCCAGGCCCGGCTCAGGCACACTGAGCTGATAGCTGCAGTGGGGAGGATGCCTCAGTCGACAGAAACACTGGCAAAGAGTGTGTTGGACTTTGGAGCAGCAATGGAGAGGACTGACCAGGGCTTCGGGGCAGCAATGGAGAGGACTGTCCAGGGCTTTGAGGCTGCTATGGAGAGGACTGTCCAGGGCTTCGAGGCTGCAATGGAAAGGACTGTTCAGAGCCTCGGACAATCCCTGGAAAGGTCTGTCCAGGGCTTGTCCGAGGCAGTGGAACGGACTGCTCCGGCCTTGTCCGAAGCAATGGAAAGAACTGTCCAGGGCTTCTCCGAAGCACTGGCACCTGGCTCACAGGTCCTCACTGCTGCCACGCAGTCACTTGCTGGCCTCGTCCACACCCAGATTGAGGCAATGCGAACTCTCACTGCAGCCACCCTATCTGCATCAGCTAGGATCACCCCGGGCCCTTCCAGTACCATACAAGGCCAGGAATCAGTGGAGCAGGCGGTTGTGGCGGTTGAGTCAAACCGGTCCCCTCAGAGAGCCAGTGTGTCGTCCGACCATGGTGCAGGTGTCCTCTCTCGGCAGGTGACCATTGCTCATGCCACCGCTGGTACGTCTGCAGTGCAGCTGCCACCACCTGCAGGGCACACTGCTTCCAGCCATGCTCAGATCAAGCAGCCTGCGTCCGCACCCTCCAAGACCAGAGGTCGGCCAGGCCGTCCCTCAGGGGCTTCTGTGCTTCCACACAGTCAGCAGGTGTCCCCCAGCCTTGACCCCGCCACTGGGGTTCAATTACGTAGGAGCAGCAGGGAGGGAAGGGGCCGACCGCGAAAGAGAAGTCGTTCTCCATCAAGGGGCCAGCAGTAGAGGGAGGTGCAGAGACATTTCTTTGGCCAAATTCAAGGACTCCCTCACCTGTTGTGATTGTTGGAAATGGTTTGTTTAGTTTTGCGGCTTTGCCGAAGAGTTAACTGTTATTTTGTTAGTTATGGTTTCTGTTGACATGACGTTGTTATGCTGGAAGGAAGGACTTTTGTGACAATAAAGAAAAGTTTTAATTTGCAATGGTACACGTAACTATTTACAGTCATGCTGGCCTTCAGAGCCTTTCAAAGATCCGAAGTGCGCAGGACGAATGACACCCATCATTCCACCAGAGGGGCCTGGAACCGAGGCCTGATGAGCCTCTGACGGATGGCCCTTCCACTTTCAGGAGCCCTCCCATCTTCCTCCTCCTCCTCCTCCTCCTCCTCCTCCTCCTCGTCCGCATGCTCCTCCTCCTGCTCCTCGTCCGCCTGCTCGTCCTCCTCCTCCTCCTCCTTGTCCGCCTGCTCTGCTGGACCTTGAGGGACAGCTGGCACTGGCTGGGTGCGTCAAATCGCCAAGTTGTGGAGCATGCAGCAGACGATGACGATGTGACCCACTTGCTTCGGCGAGTACTGCAGGGCTCCCCCGAATGGTCCAGACAGCGGAAACGCTGTTTGAGCACACCAATAGTGTGCTCTACAATGTTCCTGCTTACCTGATGGCTGCTGTTGTACAGCTGTTCTGCTGGGGTGGCTGCCAAACGGAGTGGTGTCATGAGCCATGGGCAGAGAGGATAGCCCTTGTCCCCAAGAAGCCAGCCTCGTGGGCGAGCCGGCCCCTCAAAAAGGTCACAAACTGAGGTCTGCCACAGGATGAAGGCATCGTGGCTGCTCCCTGGGAATTGGGCGTTGACTGCCATGATCATTTGGCGGTGGTCACAGACCAGCTGCACATTGAGGGAGTGGAACCCCTTGCGGTTGCGGAAGTCCTCAGGATTGAGCAATGGCGCCCGCAAAGCCACGTGTGTGCAATCAATCGCCCCCTGCACCATGGGGAAGTCTACAATAGCAGCGAAGCCCTGCGCGCGCTCCGCCTGCTTCTCCAGGCTCAGAGGGAAGTTGATGAATTGACGCCTTCGTCTATAAAGGGCAGCTGTAACTTGCCGGATGCAACAATAGACTGCAAACTGAGAGATATTCGCAATGTCCCCAGTGGCTGCCTGAAAGGATCCGGTGGCATAGAAATTGAGGGCAACAGTCACTTTAACGGACACCGACAGAGAGGTCCTGCACCGTAGATGCGGCTGCAGATCCTGAGCAAGCAGGTGGCACAGCTCAGTTACAACCTCCTTCCTGAATCGGAGCCTTCACACACACTGCTCCTCCGACATTGCAAGGTATGAGACCTGCTGCCTGAATACCCTCGCAGCGTACCCTCGGATTGGCCGACCTCCATTGCCCCTCCTCCTTCTGGCCAATCCCAGCCCTCTCTCCCGCCGTCTCTCTGCCCCTTCACAGTGTCCGGCCATGAGGACGTTGCCATCCAAAGCAGCTCCCATTCCGATGCCAGTCGGTCAAAACGCTGTTAGGTGTAATGCTCCAACTGCTCCGGACAGGTTTGAAGGTCCCAAGTATTCTAAGACTAAATTCCAAAAAATCTGCTCCACAGTAGCTCACCAACTCTCTCCAGCAACGATCACAATGAACAGGCCAAGTGGGTGCAGCTTTTATACTAGAGCTGTCCCCTTTAAATAGCGCCCCCCGACTACGAGAAGGGCCTGGTAGCGTTCCATCGAACTGTCACTAACAGCGCTAGGCGCAAAGGTTCCGGGCGCCACCGAATATCCGGTCCGGGGCGCCAAAAAGGCGTTGCACACTGAAATGACGTCATGATCTGCCTGCAACGGCGGGCGCGCGCAAAGAGTTAGCGCCGGCGCTAAAAGAATACTCAATATGGGAGGTGGCGCTATATTCACTGCGCCCGCCCGAACATTGGGTAACGTCCCATTCTCAGGCTCTTTAGGCGCTAATCGCTGGTGCTACCAACCGAATTTCTAGGCCTTAAATCCTACCACTGGGCTGCAAGGGACCAAATATTTATCTCTTTTGAAAAAACAAAATTATGGCTTTAGCCATGGATATTTAATGTCCACCAACAAACATTATGATGCTGGGAAACTTGTGTGAAAATGCAAAAGCCTGTTGATATACATTTTGTTCTGCACTTCAGTTATTTAAAAAAAAAAGAAAAAAGATGGACACCTACATCGCTCAAATGGTTTGATTTTGATTACAAACCAAGTATTTGCTAATGAAGATGAAATTGTTCAGTTCTCTTTGGCTGTCATCAACACATAAGGATATCAACACAAACTTTGACTGGTTTTAATTACACAGTTGGTGGTTAGCTAATATATTGCTGTATTCAGTGCTCAGCCTATTGATTATTTACCACGTATTATTTTGTGAGGAGATGCTCTGTCTTTCTCAAACTGATGAAAAGTGGGAGGGATGTCGTTAGACTTGCAGAAAAGCTGAAGTTCAACTATTTTTGTTGGCTTTTACTGCCCCCAACAGGAAAAGCTCTAGAATCTGAGTTGCAAAATGAGGCCATTCCACAAAGTAAGAACTTATTTATTTTTCATCACTCTGCTTCGACTTTGGATTAACTCATTAAGTTCATCAGGGGAAAGCAATGTACCACAGTTTCAAAGCTAGGAATCGCCTTTTGGAACTGGCATTTTATGTGAACTATTTTTTTTCAGGTGGGTGTACAAATTAGCAACCTTACCGTATTCTGAACGTAAACCCGTCCATAACAGAACTAGATGGTACCATGATTTAAAATGTGTTCATCATCAATTGTAGATAGTGTATTTGCCATCATTTCAGAATTGATAGTTTACTGCACGGATGCAACATTTGAGGACAGGAACCAGTTTACTTTTAAATTGCCGAACCACAATCTCTGCACATTGCAGTATGGAAGGGAAATCCAGGTTGGGGTAAGGCAGTGGCTGTAGGCATCAATTCCACCACTTTCCTGCTCAATTTGGAGCAGGTGGTAGAGGAAAATCCAACTCTAAATGTTATAGCTGAAATAAGGTGGGACAACCAACTATCAGTCCCAAAGTGAGTCCAGGCTGTTTCCAGGATGTTTTCAGATGTCTATCAGTATCCAGGTCAAGAAAAGCATGCATAGTATAAAGAAAACCATCTATTTCCATTCGACAATATTTTCTGAACCAAATCCACCATTTCCCATTCAAATAGGTATCGAGTGTAATCAAATATTTGGGAATCATAAATGCGGTGGGTGATACAGTTATCCACAGTAAACCATGACCAAGCACTTTTTTTTGCTTATGTTCTCACTGTCCCTCCTCTGCTGAAGTCTCTTACAACCACTAAGATATTGGGCCAGATATTCCGGTCCCTACGGGTGAGTACGCGCTGTGTACCCACCCGTAGGGACATCGGGAGTGCCGGTTTCAGGTATGCACTGCGCATGCGCTGAAAACCGGCATTTCCGATCTGTCAAGAAAGCTCTTGACAGATCCTCTGGCTGCCCTGGAGAAGGGCCTCTGCGGGCAGATAGTTCCACTTTTTGGAGACCCTCCGCCTGCAGAAAACACTTACAATTCTTAGGCCTGCTTTTACCAGGATAAGAGTAGAAAAAAGTTTTTTTTTTAATTTAAAAATTTCACTGATTTATCATTTAAAAATACTTTTTAAAAAAGGTACATTTATTTTTAGCCCCGTAAAATACTTCAATTATTTTTTTCAAAAAATAAATTTTTGTTTAAAATACTTAATTTATTGTAATTTCAAGTAATTTTAAAAATGTGTTTTTTTAATTTATTTAAAGTTTTACTATGTTATTTCGTTGATCTCCATTTATATATTTGACAGGTCTTCCCGTCAAATGTATGAAGGGAGATTCCCTTCTGTGATTGGCTTCCCATGGTCCACGTGATCCCAGGGACGCTGTGAACTACATGCGCCCCTGGGATACATGGGCCCTGCGCACTGGCAGTTTGGTGAAGCCCAGGAGCGGAAGCGTGTGCGTCCCGGGAGCCCTCAGGTAAGGGCGCAAATTTTTCCAGATCGCAAGCCTCCGCCTATGGGAGGCCTGCAATCGGAAAATACGGGCCAATGTTCCACAGTTTAATTGATGCCTGCCACCCTCCATATGTCATGGCTGCTCTTCACCCAAAGAGCTGTATGACCAGCCAAGTTTGATCTTGTTCTCATCAGATAACCACACACTTGTATTTTCCAGCAACAGTCGCGAGATAGCTATGGGGATTAAGAACCGTGGCTAATCTCCTCCAGCCCCACAACCACCACCACCCCACTCCCCCTACTCCGCCAAGATATCTGTGCTCCTCTAATTCTGGGCTCTTGAGCAATCCTGATTTTTAATCGCTCAACCATTGGTGGCCGTACCTTCAGCTGCCTGGGCCCTAAGCTCTAGAATTCCCTCCCCAAACCTCTCCGCCTCGCTACCTCTCTTTCCTCCTTTAAGACGCTCCTTAAAACCTACCTCTTTGACCAAGCTTTTGGTCATCTGCCCTAATTTCTCCTTATGTCAAATGTTGTTTTATATTGCTCCTGTGAAGCACTTTGGGACATTTTGTGATGTTAAAGGTGCTGTATAAATACAAGTTGTTGATGTTGATGCTCTCTCTCTTCATCCACCAACCCCCCAAACCACTCCCACCCCCCCCAAAAAAAAACTTTCATCCTCCTTCAACCAGGGTGTAGTGGCTTCACTGCCATCCAGGCTGAGATCAGCCAGCTCTGTTCAGAGCAGAGATCAAACCTGGGATCTTCCTGCATATGTAAAGCTTATCCTATAACCTGAAAATAAAAACACCCTGAACATGCCAAGCCAGATAAAACTATAGAATTTAAAAGAAAGAACTTGCATTTATACAGCACCTGTCATGTCCTCAGGATGTCCCAAAGCACTTTACAGCCAATTGAAGTGTAATTGCTGTTGTTTTGTAGGTAAACATCAGTCAATATGTGTGCAGCAAAGTCCCATAAAACGTAAATGAGCTGAATGACCAATTGATCTGTTTTGGAGATATTGACTGAGGGATAATTATTCGGCAGGATACTGAGCAAC
Organism: Somniosus microcephalus; assembly: GCF_052327205.1. NCBI lineage: Eukaryota > Metazoa > Chordata > Chondrichthyes > Squaliformes > Somniosidae > Somniosus > Somniosus microcephalus. The sequence goes on from NC_141001.1 coordinate 85,839,026, forward strand.
TCCCCTGCTCTTCTTTGAATAGTACCATAGGACTTTTTACATCCACCTAAAAAGACAGATAGACCTTGATTTAATGTTTCATTTGGAACATGGAAAAGACATTCTGGGGTGAGACTAGCATCCTATGTCAATATCATCGTTAACTGGTTGTAATGGAAGAAACTCTCCCTAGTCCATAAACCACGCATGGTATAATTTATTTTTCCTACACTTTAACAGTACTTCATTGTACTTTGCAAAAGTACTTCATTGGTTGTAAATCGCTTTGGGGCATCCTGAGGTCGTGAAAGGTGCTACATAAATGCAAGTCTTTAGATTTGCTAAAAAAGGAAAACAAACAGGTAAAAACTATTCCAGGAATCGCTTCCACATGGAAAATAACACAATTACTAGTAAAGGTACTTTAGACAGAACTGAAAATCTCATTATTTGCACATCTCTGGAGGAAATACCATGAACAGAATAGAAAAGAAACCAATTAAGTTTCACGAGTGGAAAGCTTCTGAAATTAACACCGTGCAGATGCTCTTGCTCTGAAGAACTAAGAAGATTCTCAGAGATAATTGTATAAATTCTTACAGCTTCAATTTTTTTAATTTATTAATTAACTGGATGTGCGCATCGCTGGCAAGGCCAGCATTTATTGCCCATCCCTAGTTGCCCTTGAAAAGGTGGTGGTGTGCCGCCTTCTTGAACCGCTGCAGTCCATGTGGTGAAGGTACGCCCACAGTGCTGTTAGCGAGGGAGTTCCCGGATTTTGACCCAACGACAATGCAGGAACGGTGATATATTTCCAAGTCAGGATAGTGTGTGACTTGGAGGGGAACTTGGAAGTGGTGGTGCCTGCTGCCCTTGTCCTTCTAGGTGGTAGAGGTTGCGGGTTTGGGGGGTGCTGTTGAAGAAGCCTTGGCGAGTTGCTGCAGTGCATTTTGTAGATGGTACACACTGCAGACATGTTGGGCTGGATTTTACCAGCCCTGAGGAGACAGGTTTGGAGGTGGGACTGCTGGGAAAATCCCCAAAAATGGCAGTGGGTCCCAACCCGCCCCCAACCAATCTTCCTGGGAGTCGGGTCCCCGATTTGTGCAGGGACCCGGCTCCTAGCGGCGGGAAGAGGATTATAGCCACTTAACTGTCTGTTAACAGGCAGGTAAGATGCTTTTTCCAATTTTTCGACTGCTGCTACGGGCTTCCCGATGTCGGGGAACCCCGCCAGGGTAAGTGAGGCATGGTGTGGGTCTGTTGTCATGTTGGTGTATAGATGACGGCTGCAGAAGTGGTGTGAAGGATGCAATGGAACACTGGTTAGTATCAGAGGTAAGGAAATGTTGGAAAAGTCATTTTTAATGTGTTTAGAATTATCTTTAGGTGACAAGCTTTGAAGTGTTTGTGTGGCCTCACCTCAATGGGAGAAGTGACAAATCGCTTCTGTACTTTCACCTGCAGCTACCATCTGTTTCATCCTAAGGAGAGAGTCACTGGAGAGCCTGGGTGCAAGGGCTCACTTTTGTACAGTGATTGTCAGTGTTTGACAGCACCTCAATGCTGTCAAACACTGTCAAATCATCTGTCAAAAAGTTATGGTTCATGTGCCTTTAAGAAAACCGGCAGATGAAGCATCATCCACTGACGTCATCTGACACCGGCTTTCTCTTAATTGGCCAGCAAGCCCACAGGGCGGGCTTAACAAGGCCAATCAGGGATAAATAGCATCTGTTCTTCAGACGTCGCTGGGGGCGGGACTAGAACCCGGAAGCCAGCGGTTCTGCCCACAATGCGTCTCAGTGAGTAAAATCCAGCCCATTACATCAGTGGTGGAGGGAGTGAATGTTTAAGGTGGTGGATGGGGTGCCAATCAAGCAGGCTGCTTTGTTCTGGATGGTGTCGAGTGTTGTTGGAGCTGCACTCAAAACCAGGCAAGTGGAGAGTATTCCATCACACTCCTGACTTGTGTCTTATTAGTGGTGGAAAGACTTTGGGAAGTCAGGTGAGTCACATGCTGCAGAATACCCAGCCTCTGACCTTCTGTAGCCACAGGATTTATGTGGCTGGTCCAGTTAACACCATGCAGAAGCTCTTCCTCTGAAGAACTAAAGGGATATTTTCAGCAAGAGAATTGTATAATTCAGCAACACCCACATCCCGTGAATGAATAAATAAAATTAAAATTGAAGCTGTAAGAATTTATACAATTCATACAATTTTTTTCTTGCTGAAAATCTGATTTGGCAGCACGGTGGCATAGTGGTTAGCACTGTTGCCTCACAGCGCCAGGGACCCGGGTTCAAATCCAGCCTCGGGTGACTGTCTGTGTGGAGTTTGCACATTCTCCCCGTGTTTGCGTGGGTTTCCTCCGGGTGCTCCGGTTTCCTCCCACAGTCCAAAGATGTGCGGGTTAGGTTGATTGGCCATGATAAAAAAATTGGCCCTTAGTGTTAGGGGGGATTAAATACGTGGGGTTATGGGGTTACGGGGATAGGGCCTGGGTGGGATGGCTGTCGGTGTAGTGACCGGGTGCTAGGGTGTGGATGATCAGCCATGATCTCATTGAATGGCGGAGCAGGCTCAAAGGGCCGAATGGCCTACTCCTGCTCCTAGTTTCTATGTTTCTATGTTTCTCTTTGTTCTTCAGAAGAAGTGCTTGCTGACCTACATTGGCTCCTGGTTAAGCAGCGTCTCGATTTCAAAATTCTCATCCTTGTTTTCGAATCGCTCCATGGCTTCACCCCTTCCCTATCTCTGTAATCTCCTTCAGCCCCACAACCAGCCGCCCCCCCCACCCCGAGATATGTGCACTCCTCTAATTCTGCCCTCTTGAGCATCCCTGAATATAATCGCTCAACCTTTGGTGGCCATGCCTTCTGATGCCGAGGCCCTAAGCTCTGGAATTCCCTGCCTAAACCTGCCCGCCTCGCTACCTCTCTTTCCTCCTTTAAGATGCTCCTTAAACCTACCTCTTTGACCAAGCTTTTGGTCACCTGCTGTAATTTATCCTTATGTGGCTCGGTGTCAAATGTTTTGTCTTAAAATACTCCTGTGCAGCGCCTTGGGACGTTTTACTATGTTAAAGGCGCTATATAAATGCAAGGTGTTGGTGTTGGTGGTGTTCCTCCTTCTCCTCCACCCAGGTGGTTTGAACAGTGCAGAACATTGGATTTTCCTTCATGGTTTAGTAGACTGAAAATAAATGTTAACAGCTAACCCATTGGAAGATGGACTATTCACTATGTATGTGTGCAGTGGGAAGATCATATGGCACCAAAACATAATGGAATAAGCATGCAGTCAGTGAGGAAACTGACTCTCCAGCAGACAAGGAGATGTGAGCCAGGAATAGTACAGTTCTGTTTCTGTAGAATGCTTGCATACAATGTAAAGCTGGGAGTGTACCACCAGCTGGGAGTGTACCACCAGCATGTACTTCCCAAAGAAGGTAGGTACAGCTGTCGACCAACTCCAAGCAATAGGCCACAGGTCCAGGGCAATTGAAATTGACTCAGAGCAAGACAGAACTTGCACTTATAGCACCTTTCATGACATTGGGATATCCTAAAGTGCTTCACAGCCAATTACTTACTTTTGAAGTGTAGTCACTGTTGTAATATAAGGAAATGTGGCAGCCAATTCGCATACAGCAAGGTCCTGCAAACAATGAGATCAACCAAGCCCAAATCCACCTGAACCCATGATCTATACCACTTAGAAGGACAAGGGCAACAGGCGCATGGGAACACCATCACTGCCAAGTCACACACCATCCTGACTTGGAAATGTATGGACGTTCCTTCATCGTCGCTGGGTCAAAATCCTGGAACTCCCTCCCTAACAGGACTGTGGGAGCACCTTCGCCACACAGACTGCAGCGGTTCAAGAAGTCGGCTCACCACCACCTTGTCAAGGGCAATTCGGGATGGGCAATAAATGCTGGCCTTGCCAACGACACCCACATCCCATGAATGAATTTTTTTTTTAAATGACCAGATAATCTGTTGGGATGTTAGTTGAAGGATAAATGTTGTTCAGGACTCCAGGAGAACTCCCCTGCTCTTCTTTGAATTGTGCCATGGAATCTTTTACATCCACCTGAGAAGAGAGACAGGGGCGCTCGTGCGGCATAACAACAATTTTGAGCACAAAAGATTTAGGAAATTCAGGGCAAGTGACTTAGTCACTTTTTTACGCTACGCCCGAGCTATGCAAACCCTCTGCCATTCATTAACCTAGCTCCATCCCCATGCAAAAAAGTATCACATGGGAATTTCCTGCATTTACCTAGTTTTCTATGAGCATACATTTATACCAAAAAATTTAGTCGCAGCAGGGGCCAAAGTTACTATTTATCGAGTTTTACAGTAGGTTTTTTTTTACACCGACACTGTGCTTTCCATACCTTTTGAATGTTATTTGAATGAAAATGTTACGTTACAAATTGGAAAGCTTCCACGATTGCATTTAATTTGCAGCAGCCCAAACCTTTCCTGTGGGGCTCGTAGGAGCACTCCTACACCTCCTGGTCTCACAAAGAAGTTTGGCGCTTGCCCTTTGGGCTACCACCTTCTGCTACCACTGCTTCGACTGAGCGGAGTGTCCTCATCAGATGCTCCACTCAGTACGCTGTTAAAATGGCTTTGGGGTCGTAACTTAAGATAGGACCCCAAATTTTTTTAAATCTATTTCTGAGGTGACCACTGGAGTGCGGCAGGCGCCTCAACCACCCAGGAAAACAATGGCATAAAAAGGCCGCGAGGCGGAAACAGGGTGGTAAGTACCGATTTCATTTTAACTCCCGTTCTGCCTGGTTTCTCACAGGTGGAGGGAGTTAAAATCACCCGCTTCAGACTTCAGTCGTATAAGTGAGCAAATCTAGCAGATGCAATATATTTTGTTCCCAAGGTTTTTGTTACGGTGTGACCAGTGGTGTTTATTTCAAAGGAACTAATTAGCAAATTAGAGAGCAATATGAGGAAAATGTTCCTCTCATTCTTGAATATAAAGGATCACCTGGGCCCAACACACAGAGGAAAATCAGATGGGGAAGATTGCACCCTCATAACAGAGCCTGCCTGGTTTTCTGCTAAATTAAATTAATGGATGGAAAATCAGGTAGGGTCCATTATGGAAATAGTCTTCCCATCCCAATTTTCCTCTCTGCTGTCTCCAGGTTACCCTTTACACGCCAATGCAATAAGAGGAAAATCTTCCCATGGTTATTTCAGATGTTCTGATCTAGGGTCATCTATAATGTCAGCCTATCTTTCTCTTTCAGATGTGTGGTATGCTGTTCAGTTCCAGCTTTTTCTGTTTTCAAGTACAAGATATATATATGGAGATATAAAGCTTCTAGTTTTTTTTTGAAAAATTGATGGTTTCACAAAAGACTTTTGTTCATTCTGCGCAGGTACGTTTCATTAAATTGTTCCCTTATTCTGCTATTGTCACACCTTCCCAAGTAGGCAGCATCTTAAGAAATTCAGTTGCAATTTTACAAGTCATTAAATATAGATGCAGGTCTAGCAGTATTACTGACATTTTCTTTGATTAGAGTTTATTTGAAATGCCAGAGACGGGGGAAGTAGTCTGAGGCACGTGGAAATGCTGTAGTGTGGGTATAACGACAGGATGTGCAGAAGGCCGAGTTTTTACATTTTTAAAAAAGGATGTCATTAGTAGCTAAGTACCATTGAGGTCGCTGGGTGCTGCAGTTATTAACCGGTAATTGGGGTAGTCTCTGACTGCTCCACCCTTTGTACTCCGCTGCTCTAATGGAAAAAGTGGAATGCGTACTGTAATTAGATGTATAATATTTGACTTGATCTGCATCGGTTGGTTATTAATCTGCTTTATTTTTGTCAAAACTTCACTTAAATTATGATGCTCAGATGAAATGGGAGAAATGTTTGCTTCAGCTTCAAGTCTTAATCACGAACCATAATGAAAACCAATAAACAGAAACTACTGCTCCTCAAACTGGAGGACAACTTCATTTAGTCATCGGAGCAAGTGTCACCGGGAGGTGATGGTCAGTTTTAATAAGCTCAGAGGCAATGTTCTCATCTCATGCTTCAGCTCCCATCAGACACATTAGTAGATTGATATTCAGATCCTCTTCGCTGCTGCATCAACAGGCAATCCCTGCACAGTCGTCAACAGCTGAAGCTCAGCAGCAGGCTTAAGTAAATCAGCCCCAATGAGGAAATACACAAGATCACAAATAATAGCCAGCATGTGGTTAGAAAACAACTTGTTATATATTGAACAATAAAGATAAATATTGTGCACTGATTTTAGGCAATCCATATTTTAAAATATTGTACAAGAAGTGTGTTCTAAACAAAATCTTAAAATAAAGGCTGACTTAAATATCAGGGATTGCATTAGCCAGTTATAAATTACTTTGATGCCTTGCTGATTTTTCTGTCATTGCCATATCATGTACCAGTGATCTTTTAGTCAAACTGGTTAATTTCCAGTGAACTTTCTTAAATTTTAAAGTAGAAATCTATTTAACTCTAACCTTGTTTAGAAGACTCTCTGTTCAGGTGCTTTCTCTCATTAGCCTATTGGACTTTAGCTTCAGCTTTCAAACTCTACACCCAGACAGTTGGCGAGGCCACTTACTTTAATTTTTGAAACATCAGCCGACAATCCGACCTCGCCATCTGCAACAACATCACACGGTCTGATATTCACATCTGTAACTCATCCAAAACACTCCATCTCGTGCTCAATCCCCCACACAATCCTGCACACCAATTACCTGTTTTCTGTGACCTCCACTAGTTCACTGTCCTGCATCGTATTGATTTTGAAATCCATGTCCTTGTCTTCAAATGCCTTCACAATTTTGTTCCAGATTACCTCTGCAATCTTCTCCAAACCTCCATCTCAGCACACGCCCTCTTTTCTTCCGATTGTCATCCACAGTGCATAGTTTGTCAACCCCCTCCGCAGGTCATCATTGGTGCAACAATCTTAAGCAGCAGGCACCTGCACTCTGGAACTCCTCCTCTGCTTATTGCTTGGTACCCACACTTTTTGTAAAGCACCTTTTGGACATTTTGTTGGTGAAAGGTGCTATATAAATGTAATTTGTTCCCTATGTTACACTTATGGTGCATTCTGCAAGAGTCCAAACTTAACACAAAAATTGCTAGACTCAAGAGTACCGCGTTTAAATGAGGTATTTTGAAAGAGCTCTCCAATTAGTCCCACTCTGCTGCTCTTTCCCCATAGCCCTGCAAAATGTTCCTTTTCAAATATATATCCAATTCCCTTTTGAAAGTTACTATTGAATCTGCTCCCGCCACCCTTTTCAGGCAGTGCATGAAACAAAAGCACTTCTTAGTTTGTGTGTAGTCAGTCCACTTTGAAAGGGAGGAGAGTTACTTGGCAACAAATGATACATTCTAGTAGCTGGTGTCCAGAGTAAGGATTCTTTGCAATGATTCTTGCGTCTCACTATTGCTTACCTCGACACTGGGCTGAAAAGGGTACACTCCAGATCATAGTGCACATGCAGTCCACTTATTGGATTGGCTGGTGAACCTGAGAAATATTTAATGTAGAAACACAATATTTAGCCTGGGGTGTGGGGCTGCACCACACATCTCCAAGTTCCACTGATGCTGATGAACCACTTGGCCTTTGGTCTTGCAGTTTGGTATCTGAAACCCTCTGAATGTTTCATAACATACTCCAGATTAATATGTGTGCATTTTCTTCATGAAATCTATTCAAGATCCCAGATGTGCTATTAAGTAATTTTTTAATAACCTGAGCTGAGTCCCATGACATTAGCCCTGCGCAACGACATGGAAGTAGCTACAGACTCTCTTCCCTAAAGTTGGTTCCTTGTCAACAATCTGTACTTCATGACTTTCTCCATGGCTTGAGTAAAGTCTTTTAAAACCTGCTGTAGGAAATGATGCATTAACAGTGCATCAAGCATTACTAGTGTTCTGGCCAACCACTCATCCTTGAATCAATACCACTGAAAGAGGAACTAGTCATTTATCTCATTGCTGTGCCCAAGCTACAAAATACTGGGGGACAAATTGGGTTGGTTTGCACCTCTCGTTAGCGCCCCCCTGGGGTGCAAATCCCCACGTGCCCGGGCGTGACGCCGCTAATGCCTCCCACGAAATTGAGTGGGAGGTTAGCGACGGCTCGAGGCGGAGGCTGCTGGTCGGCTGGCGGCCTGGCGGGCGGTCGCACTTGGTCTGCCGTAATGACGATGGGTGGCCGACCCCGTCTCGGCGATTGTGCTGTCTCGACGGGGCGGTCGAGGTCAAAATGTGCTGGCTTTAAGTGGTCGACCGAAATGTGGTCCGGTTTACCACCGACATCTACCGTGAAGGTTTTGTCCCCTGCTTCCAACACGCGGAAGGGACCGGTATATGGGGCCTTGAGCGGATCCCTATGTGCGTCATGGTGAATAAAAACATATTCAGCCTTGTGAAGCTCCGTGGGAACGTGTGACCTCTGCAGCCCGTGATGCGAAGTGGGCACCGGTGCGAAACATCTGGCCACCTCTTGGTGCCTGGCAAGCTGGGCAGACGCGGACCATGGCTCCGTCGATGTTGGTAGGAAGTCCCCCGGGGCTCGCAGCGGCTGACCATATACAAGCTCCGCTGATGAAGAGTGAAGGTCTTCTTTGGGGGCCGTGCGAAGGCCCAACAGGACCCACGGAAGCTTGTCTGCCCATCCAGCGTCCTGGAGGCTGGCCCTCAGGGCGGCTTTCATTGACCGGTGGAAGCGTTCGCAGAGGCCATTCACCTGTGGGTGGTAGGCTGTGGTGCGGTGCAATTTGACACCGAGTCCTTGGGCCACTGCATTCCAGAGATCGGAGGAAAACTGCGGTCCCCTGTCTGACGAAATATCTGCGGGCACTCCGAAACGGGCGATCCAGGAGGAAATGAACGTCCTGGCCACAGCCGCCGAAGTAGTGGATGACAGAGGGACCGCCTCTGGCCATCTGGTGGTGCGGTCAACCATGGTCAGGATGTGTGAAAAACCATGGGAGGGTGGGACTGGCCCTAATAGGTCCACGTTGACATGGTCAAAACGTCGCTCCGGAACCGTGAAGGTGGCCAGCGGAGCTTTGATGTGGCGCTGTACCTTGGCCTTTTGGCAGACCACGCAGGTGTTGGCCCAGTCGCAGACATCTTTATGCATGCCATGCCATACAAATTTCACTGACATCAGCTTCTGAGAGGCCTTCATTCCTGGGTGTGACAACCCATGTGTGGCGTCGAACACTTTGCGGCACCAGACGACTGGCACGACCGGGCGAGGATCCTGTACGGAGACGTCACACAACAGTGTGGTACCTGATGAATGAAACTGGACGTCGACCAACTGGAGGCCAGTGATGGCCATTCTGTAAGCTTGGACTTCCGGGTCTGAGGCTTGGCCCGATGCCATGAGGGCGTAGTCGATGCCCAAATGAACCGTATTGACGATTGCGCGGGAGAGGCAGTCTGCCACCAGGTTGTCCTTACCGGCCACGTGCTGTATATCCGTGGTGAATTCGGATATGTAGGTCAGTTGACGCTGCTGTCGGGCTGACCACGGTTTGGCGGCCTTGGCCATTGCAAAGGTTAGCGGCTTATGGTCCACAAAGGCGGTGAAAGGACGTCCTTCCAGTAGGAACCGAAAATGGCGGATGGCCAGAAAAAGGGCGAGCAACTCCCAGTCGAACGTGCTGTATGCTCTCTCGTTCTGCCGTAGTTGATGGCTGAAGAATGCCAATGGCTGCTACGTCCCGTTCACCCACTGCTGTTGCATGGCACCGACTGCGTTGTCCGATGCGTTGGTGGTGAGGGCGATGGTGGATCCTGGCAGCAGGTGCGCCAGCATAGTCGCGTTGGCTAAGGCGCTTTTGGTGTCGGCGAACGCTCGAGCCATGTCATCCGTCCAGTCTGCCGGGCTCTTGCCAGTCTTGCCCTTGAGGGCCTCGTACAGGGGCTGCATGAGTAGTGCCGCCTTAGGCACGAAATAGCGGTAAAAGTTTACCATGCCTAGGAATTCCTGCAGGGCCTTTCCGTTCTGCGGGCGCGGAAAGGATGTCACCGCCTCTACCTTCGAAGGTAAAGGAACCACTCCCTCTGAGGTGATGCGATGCCCCAGGAAGTCAATTTGGTGCAGGCCAAACTGACACTTGGCCGGGTTGATAATCAGGCCGTGTAGGCTGAGGCGTCGAAAAAGGGTGCGTAGGTGACAGGTATGTTCTTCCTTAGTAGGACTGGCAATTAGGATATCATCTAGGTAGAAGAAGAGGAACTTGAGGTCCCGCAGCATGGAGTCCATCAGGCATTGGAAAGCCTGGGCGGCGTTCTTTAACCCAAACGGCATTCGTAAAAACTCGAAGAGGCCAAATGGGGTGATGACTGCGGTCTTCTGGACGTCTTGTGGATGAACTGGGACCTGGTGGTAGCCCCGGACGAGTTCAACGTTTGAGAACACGGTGTTCCCTGCCAAATGGGCAGAGAAATCCTGAATGTGGGGGATCGGGTACCGATCAGGAGTGGTGGCGTCGTTTAGGCGTCGATAGTCGCCGCATGGCCGCCATCCACCGCCAGGCTTCGGGACGATATGGAGGGGTGAAGACAAGGGGCTATTTGACCGGCGAATAATCCCTAACCATTCCATGGTTGCGAACTCCGCCTTTGCGACCGCCAGCTTGCCAGATTCCAGGCACCGGGCCCGCGCGTAGACCGGGGGGCCATTGGTGGTGATGTAGTGTTCCACACCATGTTTCGTGGCTGTGGAGGAGAACATGGGTCTTGTCAGGTCGGGGAATTTGCCGAGTAGGCGAGCGAACTCATCAGGAGTCGGGAACGCACAGGAGACGGTGCGCGACGTAGTGTTACTGCGGTAACACGGAAGAGAATTAAAAGTTGCTGCGTTGATCAGCCGTCGGTTCCTAACGTCGACCAGGAGGCTGTTGGCGTACAGGAAATCCGCGCCGAGGAGGGGCTGGGAAACTTTGGCCTTAACAAACTCCCAGTGAAAACGTTGCCCCCTGAGGCACACCTCCACTCGCCGTCTGCCGAAGGTCCGAATTGCTCCGCCATTGGCCACTTCAAGGGTGGGGCCGTGATTCCCCGTTTGCACATCGAGGGTGGATGCGGGTAAAATGCTGCACTGCGCTCCGGTGTCGCACAGAAAACAACGACCGGAGAGAGTATCAGTGATGAACAGCAATTTTCCCATGTTGCCGATCGCCATCGCGGCCGCGGGGTGCCCGTTAGACCCGTCCCTCGGTAGTCGCAGTGTCGGTTGTTTTTTGTTTTGTTGGGGGAAACTGCAGGGAGGGTGGCAACACTTCGCCTTCGCACCGAACTGCGCGTGGTAGAAGCGCAGCCCAGCAGGCTGACGAGCTGGGGCAGCGTCTGTGGGGGATGGGTGCCTCGTGGCGGCGCAGAACTGCCGAGTTACAGCGAAAATGTTGTCAGCCTCCGCAGCAAGTGTTGCGCAGTCTTCAACTTCAGATCTGGCCAGGGCAGCTTATACCTGTTCAGGCAGTTGGCTGAGGACAATCTCGCGGAATAGGAAACATTCCCGTTCTGAGCCCAGGAGTCTGAGCATTTGGCTTATCAACTCTGAAGGCTTGGAGTCCCCGAGCCCGGGCATAGCGAGTAATCGACGGGCGCGCTCCGATTTTGTGAGCCCGAAAACCTGCAGTAACAGCGCCTTGAGGGTTTCATACTTGCGCTCCGTTGGGGGGTTTTCGAGGAGGCTGACGATCCGAGAGGCGGTAGAGCTGTCGAGTGCGGAGACCACATGAAGGTACTTGGTCTGATCTGCATCGATGCTCCTCAGGGTGAACTGGGCCTCAACCTGAATAAACCACGAGGGCGCTTGCTGCTCCCAGAACTGCGATAGCTTTAGCGAAATGGCATTTGCTTCCATGCTGTGCTCTTCTTTTGTGAAAACGTTCACAAAAACGGGGTCACCAATGTAGGAATCAACGAATTCCTACGAATAACTGAGATCGACACCAGAGAACAATTGAACAGGTCTTTACTCAACGGAGATGCCACGCGGACTGCCTGGGCAGCCCCGTGGTTTGCGACGTGACGTCATCGCGTTTACCCGTATTTTCCCGCGCCCTTAAAGGGGCCACGTCCCGTACATGCAAACTCTATATACAAAACACAGTAATGCCTAACACAATGGTGCAGGTTTAGGCTGGTGTTAGAACATCATTAAAGAGAATTATATACAGTTAGCCAGAGTCATTCAGTGGTTCTGCCACACTACTTTATAATTCCTTCCATGCTGGCAGTCTCTCAGAGCACACACATTTTGAATTTCAAGAGCAAAGTTTCATTTTTGTCACACTGGCTGTACTGAAAATGCACCAAATATTAATGAACAATGAAAATATTTCCCTCCAAGCAAACTTTATGAAGATCTTCACTCACTCAGTGAAGAAACAAACTGAATATTTTGGACCAGTGCCCTCTTATTTTGTGAATAATTAATCTGTCCATCCAGATACAAATGACCGAAACATTATCCTTGATCTTGTGTAATGCAATCTCTGAATGCCTCCCTGTGCTGCATTCAAAATGGCAGAACTACTAATAATATGAGGCAATGTATGGAATTTAGCCGTGTGTGCTGTGGAATTATGCTTCAGAATTGCTTGTAGAAAGGCCATTATAGTGATGCTTGTGTTTCAGTGCTGTTTTAAATAGGCAGCAGCAGTACACCACAGGAGAGCATACTTCAAAGGCCAGCATCATCGGGGAAAGGAGTGAAAACAACTGAAGAAGGAGAAAACATTTTAAGCCAACAATGGGAGCAGAAAATGTGCGCAAAGCCTTTCCTGGGATAGAGAACTGTTTTAACATCAGTTCCTACTATATTGCTCACTTTTTACTATGCGGCCTCCTATTTTTTTAAGTAAGCTTCTGATGATATCAAATAAGTCATCTCTGAACAAAGTGTAGTAACCTCGTTGCATTGTACATGTCAAAAGACCACTTGAATCTGCAAAGGGTTCAGTAACTGCTCCTGCAAATTTTAAATAAAAAACGTGCCCACTTCCCCTACAATGCAAATAAAAGTAGCTTCTGTCTGTCAGCGCCCTTAAAAAATCCTTCTATGTGGTGCTTTTGCCGAAGAAAGGAACTAAAGGAACTGATCTGGTGGATTAATAGCCATCTGTGACTAATCTTTGTTGATCAGGTTAATAATCCATTTCACAAGGAGATGTGGGGGGTGATTTTTTTTGTGTCTCTACCACCCCGTTTGGGCCTAAAAACAATGCAGCAGTGGGATTAAAATTGGATCAACTCCGATAGATGGGCCACATCGTCCGCATGCCCGTTACGAGACTCCCAAAACAAACGCTCTACTCGGAGCTCCGACACGGCAAGAGAGCCCCAGGTGGGCAGAGGAAACACTGCAAGTACACCCTCAAAGCCTCCTTGAAAATGTGCAACATCCCCACCGACACCTGGGAGTCCCTGGCCCAAGACTGCACAAAGTGGAGGAGAAGCATCCGGGAAGGCGCCGAAAACTTAGGGGGAGAAATTCAGTTGTGAGCGCCACCCGTTAGCGCCTTAAGAGGGCAATAAGTGGGGCGCTAACCAACTAGCGCCCGGGCGCGGCGATACCTGCGCCTCTCGTGAAATTGAGCGGACATTTAGCAGCGGCGCTAAACCATACCGCCCACTCTCCTGTGCACGCAGATCATGATGTCATTTCAGAGTGCAACGCCCTTGGGGCACCCCGGACCGGAAATTCAGCGGTGCCCCCCCTCCTTTCCACCTGCCGCTACCAACGATAGGTTGACTGGAACGCTTCCCAGTTGCTGGGGGGGTGCTATTTAAAGGGGGCTCTTCCTGTCTTCTGTGTGATAGCCATTTTTGGACCACTCGTTCTGAGAGAGAGAGAGATTTGCAGAGAGACAAAGGGAGAAAGAGAGACTTCTGCATTGAGTCAACGCTGTCTGAGGTAGTTTTGGCTTCTGACCATAACTTTGTAGTTGCTTTGCTTTTTCACCGGCATAACTTTGATTGCCCACATATTATGGGGGCTGCAATGGATGGGAACGTCGTGCTTCTCCATCACATTGAGAGGGCACAGAGATGCAGAGAGAGAGCGGCAATCATGGCCAGACGGAGGAGGGCCAACAGGCGTCGGCACAGGAGACCTTACCCTCCCAGGGTTTTTCGACAACAGTTCTCATGCATCAATATGTCTGAGGAGCAGTGCTTGTGAAGGCTGCGATTCAGCAAGGAGCTGGTCACTGATCTCTGCCACCTCCTCCAGCCAGATCTGCAACTTCAACTGAGGAGCAGGACGTCTCTGTCGGTGGCAGTGAAGGTAACAGTGGCTCTCAACTTTTATGCCACCAGCTCCTTTCAATCTGCTGCTGGTGACATTGACAATATCTCCCAGTTCGTGGTGCATTGCTGCATCCGTCAAGTCACAAATGCCCTCTTTAAAAGGAGACGAGAGTACATCTCTTTCCCCATGACCCTGGACAAGCAGCAAGAGCGCCCAGCGGGCTTTGCAAGAATAGTGGGCTTCCCCATGGTGCAGGGCGCCATTGACTGCACCCGTGTGGCTTTGCGGGCGCCGCAAGAGAATGCCGAGGATTTCCGCAACCGAAAGGGCTTCCATTCCTTGAACGTCCAGTTGGTCTGTGACCACAGACAGCTGATACTCGCTGTCAATGCCCACTTTCCAGGCAACAGCCACGATGCCTTCATCCTGCGCCAGACTTCTGTGGCAGACCTTTTCGAGGCCCCGCTTCACCCAGGAGGCTGGCTTCTCGGGGATAAGGGCTATCCTCTGTGCACCTGTCTGATGACCCCGCTCCGTTCGCCCAGTACCCCTGCAGAAGAACGATACAACGAGAGCCATCAAGCTACCAGGAACATCATTGAGCACACAATCGGCGTGCTCAAGCAACGGTTCCGCTGTCCGGACCACTCTGGAGGAGCCCTGCAGTACTCGCCTGAGCGAGTCTCCCACTTCATTGTTGTGTGCTGCATGCTGCATAACCTGGCAATCCTCAGGACCCAGCCAATGCCACCGGGCCATGGAGCACCAGCAGAGGAGGAAGAGGAGGAGGAGCAGCAGCACCAAGGTGGGAGGGAGGCACAAAGTGCAAGGGCCATCCGTCAAAGGCTTATAGCAAGTCGCTTCTAGGCCCCCTCTGAGGGAATGGCTTCGGCCATTCAAAGAACCTGAATGGAACCATGCCGCAACTCCTAAGCCGGTCAAGGCAACAATGAGTGCAAAGACCAAACATGCACATTTTGAATAAAGACACTTCTTTATTTACAAAACTGTGTATCCTTCCCGCATGACAAAGTAATAGAAAGAAACACACAAAGAAACAATCAATCACATAACTGGCTCTCATAACCTGGAGACAATGTCCAAAACAGTAACAAAAATATGACCACGATCCTCGGCCTTCAATAAAACAATGAACAACATTTTGCCACACCTTCTACTTTGTAGGGGTTCGCAAAATCCCTCAGCCCCGAAGATACTGGAGATATTAATCCACATCGTGGACGGAGACTGTGCGTGACTTTAAATTGCCTCTGGGGTGGACAATGTTTTAAACATACCCAGAATCGCAGGGGGGCTGCGTTGAGTTGGGCAGCACGTGGACAACACCGGAATCAAAGAACTGTGTGAAAATCGCACACATTGAGAGCAAAATCATTTTAGTAAAAGATGGAGTTTTGGACTGTTTTAATATTCCAGGGCTTAAAATGGCTGTCGGACCACATGGCAGGAGACAATAGCAGCTTGTAAATGTGTCTGTAGGAAACACCTGCCAATCAAAGGGGGGTTTCTGTTAGCATTTGAATGGAGCCGGGCTGTCAGTCACTCTGTAGCATGGGCGGGTCCGGTCAGGGTGGGGAGTTCCCCGCCCTGCCAATACAATCGATGTGTTTACAGAAACTGATCAAACCACTTAAAGCTGTCCACAGGAAATGGCTTTGTTTACGATAGCCTCCCAAGCTGTTTACACAGTAATTCAACTCTATTCAAAGCCATTCACAGACAAGGGGAGGCAATGGCAGTCAAATTCTGTCAATCAAAAAAAGGGAGTTTCCCTTCCCTTCAGAGACAATCGATGTTTGTTTACAGGAAACTGCTATCTTGTTGACATAAGGGATTAAACCACTTGAGGCTGCAGTTTCGAGTGACCACAATGAATGGGTTTCTATTTACATAGTAATACAGCCCCATTCAAAACCCATCAGGGTGAATGGAGATGGTTCGAAGGCTCAGCCCACACTTTTGAAAAGGACACTCAAACTGAGGAAGGGAACAGTTTAAACTGAATGGGTTTGAATCACCCATTCCAGACAATGGGAGCAGTTTGGCCACTGGGAAATAGCCCGTTTGAATCAGCCAATCATGGCCTTTCTCTTGTATATTCGTACTTTTCGGCGCGAATTTGCACACAGACCTTTTCAGCGCCAAAACAGCAGGAGCTCCCAGGATATAAATATAGCTTCTCAGAAGCATATCTCTCTCTTATTCCTTGGACTGCAGGTGAGCTCTTCTCTCTCTTTGGACCACAGGTGAGCAGGTTTCTGACTCCTCAACAAGGCAACCTAGTGAGGAGTTAGAGGGGTGGTAATTTAAGGGAAATTGCTAAGATTGTAAGACTTACATTGTAGCCATTTATCCCTCATTTTTGCCATCTGCTTTCCCCTGTTAAGCAATTTTACATTGATCGTGTTGTGTAGTTTCTTTATTACTTTGATCGTGTGGTGTAGTTTTCTTTAGTTAATAAAATTTGATTTTCTCACATCCAGATCATTTGTCCGTTTTAATATATCATTAATTATAAGTTCCTCCAGTCAGAACTGGAAGGGTGGGTTTGGCGATTTGAAACCGCTGTTTGGGATTGGTCAGAGTGCAGCAGCAAAAGGCTGCTTGACCAGGTAAATTACCATAAACCAGGTAAAGGAAGGTAAATTACCGTAAACCAGGTAAAAGATGCCCCCCTACAAATTGGCGACCGCGGCAGGACTGAGGCAGTTTTTGATATGATAAGTGGTCTGGATCTGGAGAAAGCATCAGCTTTTGCCTTTCTTGCTCTCAGTCTGTGGGCAGTCCTGCGGAAGGTAGCGCAGTGTGTAAGCTGACCTATTATAGTATAGGTGGCCGGGTTAAGGAAGATGAGATGGGGGTGTGGGAGGAGGATAAAGAGGCCAGGAATCGGGAGTCAGAGTTGGAAAAATGCCAGGCGGAGGTAGAATGCCTCATAAGAGAGGTGAATGAGGCCAGAGCTAGTGGGATGAGGGTGTAGGAAGAAAATGCACGCGTCACACTAGAGTTCACAAAATGCCAGGCAGAGATAGAGCACCTTGTGCAGGAAGTCACAGAGGCTAGGGACAGTGAGATGAGGCTACAGGAGGAAAACGCACACCTCACCCAAGAAGCTAGCGAGGGCAAAAGCCATGCGAGGCACAAGATAGAGTTCCTAAAGTGCCAGTTTACAGAAGCAGGGAGTAATGAGATGAGACTGCGGGAAGAGAATGCCCGCCTCACCTCAGAAGTAACAGAGCAGGAGGGGAAGGTTAGGGAGGTAAAGGCAGCTTATAAGCTGGCCTGTGACCAAAGGTTTGAGGAAGCAAATCATGGCCCCTGTAGGGCAGAGATAGAAAGCCTTAACACGGCTTTAAAAGGAGCAAAGGGGATGATTTGTCTGATCAGCCCGAAGGCAGGTCAGCCTGATTTTACTGGCAACCTAAATCAAACCGCCCCACAGGCAACACACAGGGAAAGGCTGGCTAGGGAATTAGAGATCCCAAGACCACAGCCCACAGCTCCAGGTTTTGAGGTGCTCTAGCATCAAGAAGGGGTGGACAATGGGGTGGTAGAAGAATGCCAGCAGGTCCCGCTAGGCAGGCGGGGCCCAGGACCAGTGTATCCCCTCCGACAACGGAGGTACGGTCCACCCGTGAATGATAATGACCCAGGGGCTGTTCAGCATACCTATCTGGTAGCCTATGATACCCAACAACTCAGAGGTCTGGTAAAACATATTCCCCTGCTCTCTGAAAAGGGAGACCCCTCAGTGCACTTCCAAGGGATAGAACAGGCAGCCTGTGTTAACGGCTGTGATGAGAAAGAGAAAGCCAAAATGTTGCTTTTCTCTGTAGATAGTACGCTCCATCAGACCCTTTCAGATGAGGCTAAGAGAGGGCAGAAGGGTTTTGAGGACCTAAAGGAGGAAATACTGGAAGCCATGGGTGCGAACGACGGCAATCCGTTTGATCGCATAGGGAAAACACTGCAGAAGGAAGGGGAGACCCCACAGGCATTTGCAGACAGGCTGTGGCCAGTCTACAACAGCGCGTGTACAGGGGGACAAAATAGGGCACAACTGAACGAGCGGCAGTGGACCCAATGGCTTTGTTGCCTGGTGTCCAATTGCCTGCCCCAGATAAGAGCAAAGGCTGATACTTGGTTTGACCCCCAGACCCCCTAGCAACCGAAGAGGCTGTAATCCGGCAGCTCACAGTAGCATATAGGAACGGTAGGAATAGTGGGACCCCCCCAGCAAAAGGGTAAGGTCCACGAGGTTAAACCTGGGGCTCAATACAAGAAAGAGTGGTGCCAGGAGTGGAGCCGTCCCTCCCAGAACAAGGTCACATGTTACAGGTGCAGGGAGGAGGGCCACTGGCGCAGGGATTGTAAAAAGCCTGGGAGAGACGATAAAGCCAGGACCCCCGCAGCCCCAACTCAGAAGGCAGAGACAGAAACTCCTCCCGATACAGTCGAGTCCGTCATGGAGTCGATAAAAATCTTTCCTCAGGGCCAATCAGGGAAAGGTAGCAGCCATCAGCGGTGCTGCAGCCCCCTCGCCCACCTCTGCCTCCCCACAATGACTGGCCCATATGTTGGCCAAGGAGGGTGCACGTGCAGGCACTTTCTGGGACCCATATGGGTCCGGGCCAGTGACACCGATTACAGGCAGGGATGGGACACAGGGAAAATCAGGAAAATTGTATAAATCTGACCATACAAGTTCAAGTTCACAGGCACTGTGGCTTGTTCCAAGGGAAAAGTTGTCCAGCCCACAAATTGGGACACTTCCCCGCCTCAGTGGGACCTAAGTTTTGGCCAAACTTTAAATTTGAACCAGTTATTTGGCTCAGAAACAGAGAAACAGTAGCCTGAGAGTAGAAATCTGCAGGCTGCTGCCAGTTCATTCACAGAAAAGACTGCCCGCGCATGCGCAGTTGCTGGTCTGGAGACAGGAATTCCCCAGTCTTTTGAATGGCCTGTTCACGCAGGCGCAGTTCCCCAGCCCGTGACCCAAGCGGCTCTTCTTCAGTTTTCCCACGCAGGCGCAGTTGCGCGCCTGAGGGGAGAGGTTTCCCAACACTGGGTTTGCACAGGCGCAGTCGCGAACTTGGAACCCCCAGCAGCTCCTGTTCACTGTGAGGCCACGCGCGCAGGCGCAGTCGGCCGCTTAAAGGTCCCTGCTTCTCAGTCTATACACGCAGGCGCAGTAGCCTGCTTGGAAGACCCAGCGGTTCTTCCTACCCTTTTTTAAAAGAAATTGAACGTGCAGGCGCAGTTGCCTGTGATAGTGTAGCGGTTCCCCAGCCCTGTGAAGAGATTGTTCACGCAGGCGCAGTTGCCTGCGGGACCACAGCGGCTCTTTTTCAGTTTACTCATGCAGGCGCAGTCGCCTGTTTGAATACAGAGGTTTCACAGCCTCTGCCGTGGGACTCCGGGGAGGAGATTTGCGCAGGCGCAGTCGCCTGTTTAAAGGGACAAGCTTCCCAGCCCACTTCTAGAGTGGTTCCCCCTATGGTGTGGGACTCTGGGGAGGAAGGGATAGCAATTCCTCTTGCAGGAGAGCCGGTACCAGGTTTTGGACCTGGAGAGGAAGATTTTCAGCCATCAGCAGTGGGTGGTGAGGGGATACCTGCCCCCAGTACCGGAGTGGGTAGGGAAAAGGAGACAAACCCGGAGTACCAGCATGTTGCAGGTATATTATACAGTCCGGGCTGTTTGCATCAGGGGGAGAAGGTTCCCAGCCAGCTAGGGCTGTGACCCAGGCTCAGGGTCCGTCAGCCAAAGTTTCCCCCACAGAGACGCCCCTCAGATGGTCTCTTCGGGTGCCCCAGCCCAAGAAAGCATGGTCACCCACTTTACAGTGGAGTAGGGCAGCCTCCCGAACCAGGGAGAAGCCAAAGGGCAGAGTTCCCCAATCAGCAGCCATAAGCTGCAAGGGACCAGAAGCTGAAATCAGTCCAGCTCCGCTGCAGGCAGCAGTAATCTGCAACAGTGACATCAGAGATTAGCCTGGCCATCCGGAGACGGGCGACATTTGTATTATAGCTTTGTGTTAAGTTACATTGTACAGCTTACTTTTAGGGTGTTTAAATTTTAAGTTTAGAATATAACTAGTAGTTTTAAAGTTTAAGTTTTATAAGTGTGCCAAATGCTTGTCTTTTGGTCCGAGGTCGAGGGACCCGATCATGTCTCCACCTAAGGCAGCAGGTCAGTGAGAGACCTGGCTGCATGTCCTTTTAAGTTTTTTACAGGAGAGTGAACAAAGGAGCAGTCCTGTTCGCCCAGCCCGAGCTGGGCATCGAATGAAGATATGGATACAGAATGTTGGGGATCACCTCGCCACTGGACAAATCCAGGAGGAGACCCCGCAGCGACCTTCGGGAGAAACCGGACAGGGTCCGGAGGAATCTGCCGACTCATCCTACACGGAAGAGATGGCCCCAGCTGGGTGGGGCATGGCCCCCAACCCAGCACTATCCTGACTGAAGTTCACTTGCGGGAGACCTCGCTATTGAGGAGTCATGGTGGGGAAGCGCGACTGCCTTGTCAGATAGGGACGCATTCCCCGGGAGTGGGTGGTGATGGCCCAGGAAAGATTGTAAAGGGGAGGGGAAGACCCAAGAGTCACGTGGGTGTGTTCGGGGAAGGGAGGAACTCACCCGGGGCCCACGGGCAAAGTTAGAGTGTAAGTGTGGCTGGGGAGGATGAGTGGGTGGCCGGATCTGGGATCCAAGTTTGAGTGTGGGGCCAGTGAGAGCCGCCACACTGGCACCCATCATTTTCTCCAGCCAGTTGAGGGAAGACGGGAGGGGGAGGGATTGGGAGTCTCGATCCCATACTCTCCGGTCTCGGTCTGTGAAACGTGAGGGGTACCCCGCCTCCACAAAGGAACAATGGAACGGCTCGGGGCTGGCGGATCAGACTGTTCTGTAAAATCCATTCTGCATGTTTTAATAGTTTAAGATCATTAAAGGGGGGGTGGAAGGAACATTTACTGCCCGGGTGGGAGGAGCAATACCCACTCGAATTTCATGACCCATCATTAGCACGTGATGGCCAGGGTTTATTTCAGCATTTTGTTTCAAATGTTTCAGCATTTTGTTTCAAATGTTTAATGGAAATTTTTGTATCTTGTTTTACAGTTCCAAGCTGTGCAGAGGCGTAGGACCCTCTCCGTGCTTGGGATCATTTTGATTACATTGTATAACCAAGATTGCAACATTTTGTAATATGTTATAATGTAACAAGTGGTGCAGGGGTATGAGACCCCTTGTTGTAACATTTTGTAACTAATATATTGGTAGATGCCTACTGTACCACGGTTTTTCTCAGATTTAAGGGGAATAGACGGGTCGGGGGATCAGTGACAGGTAGCTATAGGTAAATACAGGGGATGATTGTTTGTGGGGGGTCAGAAAATTTTGCTCACTTCTTCAAGTGGATACTACAAGCAAGTTGGAAGTATCCAAAGGGAGGAATGTAGGGGTTCGCAAAATCCCTCAGCCCTGAAGATACTGGAGATATTAATCCACATCGTGGACGGAGACTGTGTGTGACTTTAAATTGCCTCTGGGTTGGACAATGTTTTTAACATACCCAGAATCGCAGGGGGGCTGCGTTGAGTTGGGCAGCACGTGGACAACACCGGAATCAAAGAACTGTGTGAAAATCGCACACTTTGAGAGGAAAATCATTTTATTAAAAGATGGAGTTTTGGACTGTTTTAATATTCCAGGGCTTAAAATGGCTGTCGGACCACATGGCAGGAGACAATAGCAGCTTGTAAATGTGTTTATGGGAAACACCTGCCAATCAAAGGGGGGTTTCTGTTAGCATTTGAATGGAGCCGGGCTGTCAGTCACTCTGTAGCATGGGCGGGTCCGGTCAGGGGGAGGAGTTCCCCCGCCCTGCCAATACAATTGATGTGTTTACAGAAACTGATCAAACCACTTAAAGCTGTCCACAGGAAATGGCTTTGTTTACTATAGCCTCCCAAGCTGTTTACACAGTAATTCAACTCCATTCAAAGCCATTCACAGACAAGGGGAGGCAATGGCAGTCAAATTCTGTCAATCAAAAAAAGGGAGTTTCCCTTCCCTTCAGAGACAATCGATGTTTGTTTACAGGAAACTGCTACCTTGTTGACATAAGGGATTAAACCACTTGAGGCTCCAGTTTCGAGTGACCACAATGAATGGGTTTCTGTTTACATAGTAATACAGCCCCATTCAAAACCCATCAGGGTGAATGGAGATGGTTCGAAGGCTCAGCCCACACTTTTGAAAAGGACACTCAAACTGAGGAAGGGAACAGTTTAAACTGAATGGGTTTGAATCACCCATTCCAGACAATGGGAGCAGTTTGGCCACTGGGAAATAGCCTGTTTGAATCAGCCAATCATGGCCTTTCTCTTGTGTATTCGTACTTTTCGGCGCGAATTTGCACGCAGACCTTTTCAGCGCCAAAACAACAGGAGCTCCCAGGATATAAAGATAGCTTCTCAGAAGCATATCTCTCTCTTATTCCTTGGACTGCAGGTGAGCTCTTCTCTCTCTTTGGACCACAGGTGAGCAGGTTTCTGACTCCTCAACAAGGCAACCTAGTGAGGAGTTAGAGGGGTGGTAATTTAAGGGAAATTGCTGAGATTGTAAGACTTACACTGTAGCCATTTATCCCTCATTTTTGCCGTCTGCCTTCCCCTGTTAAGCAATTTTACATTGATCGTGTGGTGTAGTTTCTTTATTACTTTGATCGTGTGGTGTAGTTTTCTTTAATTAATAAAATTTGATTTTTTCACATCCAGATCATTTGTCCGTTTTAATATATCATTAATTATAAGTTCCTCCAGTCAGAACTGGAAGGGTGAGTTTAGCGATTCGAAACCGCTGTTTGGGATTGGTCAGAGTGCAGCAGCAAAAGGCTGCTTGACCAGGTAAATTACCATAAACCAGGTAAAGGAAGGTAAATTACCGTAAACCAGGTAAAAGATGCCCCCTTGAACTTTTTGCCCTTTGAGGGTGATCCGCTTCCCTTGCAAAATTGTCCCCTTCCCCCACTGCAGCTCCACCGCACTGGGACCCCAGTGGCTGCAGCAAGGCTGGGGGAAGGCTGCTGAGTGTCAGAAACTGAGACTGCAGATGCCCTTGAGGGATGGCCTGGACCAGCTCTGGGCCTGGAAGGCCCAGCTGCTGACTGCTCCAACTCTGCATGGGCGGCAGCAGTCTGTCCTACAGGTGATGGCAACTGCAGTGGAGAAGTGATAGAGCTGGCAGCAGGAATGCTGCCATCCTGAGCGAGGACAGCAACTCCCCGCTCGACCGACACACTGGCACTCCCATGGTGCAGCACTTCAGCATGCGGAGCAATCTGCGGGAGCAGATTGCTGGCCTGCTGTGGCATGGGGAGGGCCCCGGGGAAACCTGCTGGATCCAGCGAGGGTGACATCAATTAGAGCTCGCGTGGCCTCAATCTGCATCTGCAAGAGACCAGCCACTGACTGCATTGCAGCACTTAACCTTTACGTGGCAGACGCCTGTGCTGCACCAAAGTCCTGGACACTCCTTGCCAGTGACTCAATGGATTCGGGCATCCTTGCCACTGCAGCCATGAGCTCAGTGTGCCTTTGCTCCACCTGGGTGCTCATTTCAGCGAGTAGCCGCACTTCTTCTGCGCTCACTGTAGCAGGACTCGAGGCCATACTTTCCCTCCGGGGAGAAGGCCCCCGAGCTTCCCTACCCTCCTCGCGTTGCTGCAGCCCGCTGGGTCCTGGAGCTTCACCCTCATCAGACCATTCACCCCCGCACCCCTCCAGGGAAGGCATGTCCCCAGTATGGCCATGGGCTGCCTCGGCAGAGGGTTGCACTGATGGTCCGGCTTCCTCTTCCTCCTCGCCTTCAGCTTCACTCCCAATGGCAGCTTGAGGGCCTGTCTCCTCACCTGGTGAATCACCATCTGAAAGCAGGGAGGTACAAGAGTGGCTTTAGCATGAGGACAGGGTGGCAGTAAGGGAGGCATGAGTGCAGCGATGTACTGATTTGGATCGAGTGTGTCAAAGGCTGCTGTTGTGAGGAACAAGTGGAAGGAGAGAGGTCAAAAAGGTGATGACCTTACCATTGCTGGTCAGAACGGGGTCAGCGTCTCCAGTGGCGATGGGGCCAAGCATCCGGCTTGCCACAATCCGGTGGACTCGCTGCTCCAGATCAGTCAGGGCTTGAAGGTGAGGCCGGCCTCCCCCGGTCTGTTGCTGCTGTCTCCTATTTTGTGCCAGCTTGCCCTGCAAGAAAAAGGACAGGGTCTGAGTAAAGAAGCAGCCATGATGTTGGCTGAAATGCCTCCCATGCTGGAATAGTCTTTACTGTGTGCAGCCATGATCTTGGCTGAAATGCCTCCCATGGTGGAATAGCCCTTACTGTGTGCAGCCATGATCTTGGCTGAAATGCCTCCCATGGTCGAATAGCCCTTACTGTGTGCAGCCATGATCTTGGCTGAAATGCCTCCCATGGTCGAATAGCCCTTACTGTATGCAAAGTGCTGAATGTGCGTGTGAGTTTCCTGAAAGGGCCATAGGTGTTGGATGAGTGCTGGGCATTGGGGCTTTCAAGACCCTTTGGCCATAAAGCAAGGTCGAGATGGAGGGATGAAGAGGTTTCTGAAAAAGGCACTCACCCTGATGACCCGAGTGAGGTCGTTGAACTTCTTCCTGCATTGCACAGGGGTCCTAGGCACCATGCTGCTGGAGGTCACTCTGTGAGCCACCTCCCTCCAAGCTTTTCGATAGTCACTGGGCAGAGGCCTCCTGCCACTCTCCGGGTACAGGAGAGATCACCTGTGCTCCACTGCACCAACCAGAGCCTCCAAGGCCCCCTTGCTGAAACGCTGCGCTCACTCCCTGGCCCTCTCCATGGTCCTTGGCTGCAGGATTTGGCAACAGGTCTGTCCAGGCCGAGATTCAAGGCTCCGATGTGCAGGGTGCGGCTGCAAATCAAGATCAACCCTCCCCTTTAAGAGCTGACCGGCGCCAGCGTGTCTGTGTGCAATCGCTAACTGACAGCACCTGCGCTGCGCCCGCCCTCTGAGTTAGCGCCTCGCTCCTCGGGGTTAGTGCCTTAAGAGAGTCGTGCAGCGCCTGATTTAGCACTGCAATCAGCTCCAGGGGTGAAACAGACCAATTTCGCAGTAGGTGGCGATAATTTGCGCCAACTTTGCACCCGGCCGAGAATTGCGCCCCAAATGGAGCGATATCGAATTTCTCCCCCTTAGAGTCTCTTCACCGGGAGCAAGCGGAAGCCAAGCGCAAACATTGGAAGGAGCGCACGGCAACCCAAGCACCCTACCCACCCATCCCTTCAACCACAGTCTGCCCCACCTGTGACAGAGACTGTAGGTCCCGCATTGGACTCATCAGACACCTGAGAACTCATTTTTAGTGTGGAAGCAAGTCATCCTCGGTTCCGAGGGACTGCCTAAGAAGAAGTGGGACTAAAATTGGGTGTACAGTTGAAGCACCAACCTGCAGCTTGGTTTCCGCCTGTACTGATTTCCGGGCAGATCTCGATCTAGGAAGCCAGAGCCCCCGCTGGAAACAGACAGGAGCCTCATTAATAAATGCAAATTGGGATCAGATGACTTGGGTGTAATGCCAATTCCATCTCTGTTTGCATTGCTACTGTCAGTTCCTGATCCTGCCCACAAACCAGGGGCAGTACAAGTCGGGACACGACCATTTCCTGTGATATTTAAAAGGTTCTCTGGTAGAACAGTTGTAACTCTTGGGATACAATTTCCTCGGATTACATTGTGGGTTATTGTTACTTTCAAAGTGCTTGTAGTTACTGTGGAATGTTCTGAACTCTTAAGATGTTTCTTGGCCATCCTTTGCACATGTATTTGCTCCTGCTCACTTGTGCTCGGGATTCACCCAGTGCAGACCTCTCTCACTATCGAGACCATGTTTGGCTACTAAGGTGCATCTTCGGGATGGATCGCCCCTGCAGTCTCCCTAACTGCTAGGCTCGAGCCATATGATTGTAGGGGGTGGCGTGTGTGCAGTCAGCTTTGCCCCTGACTGGTTTTGAGCGGTTCGAATCGCTCCCACACCCCTGGGTTCTAGACACCGGACTTAGGTACAGGCGGCGATACAGAGTTGGAGTGGACAACTGGTTTGGTGCAAGAAAACTGTATTTTTATTAAAGGCACAATGAAATTACAACACTGAAAATTACTGGAATGGTTACAGGCATATAAACGTACACTTAATTAAAAATGGGGAACACACGGCACAACGAGGGAAAAATCACAGTAATAATCCCCCTACCCTTATCCCACCCCCAATATCTAACTAAATTGTGCTGTAAGGGGCCAGGGATTATGCTCACCAATAAGGGTTTCTGGACAGGTCGAATCCTGTCGATTAAGCCGGTTGCGGTTTTGGGGGTTCGCTCTTTGTGTCCTTTGGGGCCTGCCGTCGTCACGTGGTCCCAGGGCACGGTGGTGGAGTCGTCTGAGTAAAATACCCTCTTTTCTCCGTTAGAGATAGGGAGTAAAGTCTTTGTTGGGTACTTTACCTTGTAGAGTGGAAAACTTCGGGTTTTGTTCTTCTGGTGGTGGTCTGGTCGTCGAAGTTTTGTTGCGGTTGGGGTTCGGTTGGCGGTCTTCGGTGTTAGCTCGGTCACGGTGGCCTAGATCACTACCTGTGCAGTGGTAATGATCTGAAGGTATGGTTTACTCGGCCCTTTGTTACCGCGGTGCTCGTGGTCGTTCTGCTTCTTTGAGTTTCGAGTACCTCTGGACCTGAGCGTGTGCCTGCTCGGCCCCCAACGCTTCCTTGCGTTTCGAGTAAACTTGGACCTGAGCGTGTGCCTGCTCATCCCCAACGCTTCTCCACACTGCCCTTCTCTGCTTGCTCGTCGGCCTTGCCGTTCGTCTCGCCTCGCTTGCCCGCTTGCTGCACACTTTTGGTTACCGGTGGGCCTACAATTATACTATTTCGGAGGTTCGTTATCTGCGCGCCAAATCAGGGTTAGTTCTTTGTCTAATTTTGGCAGGCTCATCTAAGGTGATTATAGTCGTTTACCTTAACTGCTTTTGGGGCGGTTATCTCATTGCTAAATAACTTTAATATCTTGGGTGTTTGTTATTCATAATGTTTAATCAGCATCTTCCTGGCTTGGTAGCTACTTCGAACTGTAACCGATTATTTATGCAAAGGTTTGATGGGTTCAAGATTAAGTCTTTCCTGAGTTGACCTGTTTCAAAATGAAGAATGCGTATTCTGTATTATCTAGTTGTCTGGCTTCAGAAATAACAAGTCTCTCACAGGCCCAGGCATGTCATTTGACCTGCCGTTTTTGCAGGGTCCTGCTTTCCAATCTTGCAGGCTTCTGCCACGAGGTCCAGAAGCCATTTTCTTTAGGGTACCCTTATTAATAACTTTGTCTTTCAGGGTCCCTTTATTACTAACTTTGGGGAATGTGGGAATTTTGAGAACCCTACATGATGGACCTAGAGAAAGGGGAGATGAATGTGGATTAGCATGTAGTGGCATGGGTAAGCACTAGCAGATAAGTGGCAGCACAATGCACCACCAGTTTGTTGTACTGATTGTTTGAATGTGTGAGTGAGAGAGTATGAAGCAGCTTAGCATAGTGTGTTCAATGACCGGGACAAGCAGCAAGTGTGGCCAAGAAAGAGAAGTAACTGTAGGCAGCAGTAGGTTTTGAAGGTGTGAGTGGAAGCAGTGCAGTATTCTAATAACTTGAGTTAAGGCTTGAGCACCAGAGGAGAAAATTATAGAATTTGAGTGTACTGGAACAGAATAGCCTAAGTTCTAGGCACAGAGGAAAAGAACAGAAAATTATATAAGTGAAAGATTAATTGGAAACAAATAGTAGTGAGGCCTAATGTTCCCCCTCATTCATTTTTTTTGTACCCACTACCTTTAAATTTGCAGTGGCTGTGCGTATCTTACAAGGAGCAGCTTGTGAGCTGCCTGCGCGATACTTAGCCTGATTGCTGCCCAGCTGCGCGCACACACAGCTTAGAGGGAACATTAGCGAGGACTGGGAAAAGAAGATGGAGAGCATGGACGATGGTGAGTTGCCATAAGTGTCCCCAGGGAGACGGCCTTATACTGCAAACCTACCAGTCATACATTGAACTTCGCCTTGTTTAGTCCGTAC
Source organism: Somniosus microcephalus (assembly GCF_052327205.1). NCBI lineage: Eukaryota > Metazoa > Chordata > Chondrichthyes > Squaliformes > Somniosidae > Somniosus > Somniosus microcephalus. Next base: position 85,867,513 of record NC_141001.1, read on the forward strand.
TACAATCTTGGGCATTGGTACTAAGCAAAACCCAGCTACGGCTGAGATATTGTGAACTAGTTAAAGTAGTTGTGCTAATGATTTAGATTCTGTTGGTTCATATTGAGTATGTTTACCTTTACTCTAATCACCATTACTTAACCATATGATGGGACTAATTGTAGTACTACAGATGTAATTAAAGTGTGTTAGCTATCATCGAATCATAGAATGATACAGCACAGAATGAGGCCATTCAGCCCATCGTGCCTGTGCTGCCTCTTTGAAAGGGCTATCCATGTAGTCCCACTCCTCTGCTCTTTTCACATAGCCCTGCAAACTATTTCAATTATTTATCCAATTCCCTTTTAAAAGTTATTATTGAATCTGCATCCCTTTCAGGCAGTGCATTCCAGATCATAACAATTCTCCGCGTGATTTTTTTCCCTCATGTCATCTCTGGTTCTTTTGCCAATTACCTTTAAATCTGTGTCCTCTGGTTACTGACCCTCCTGCCACTAGAAAAAGTGTCTCCTTATTTACTCTATCAAAACTCTTCATGATTTTGAACACCTCTATCAAATCTCCTCTTAACCTTCTCTGCTTTAAGGAGAACAACCACAGTTTCTCTGGTCTCTCCACATAACTGAAGTCCCCCATCCCTGGTACCATTCTAGTAAATCTCTTCTGCACCCTCTCCAAGGCCTTGACATCATTCCTAAAGTGTGGTGCCCAGAATTGGCCACAATACTCTGGCTAGGGCCTAACCAGTGTTTTATAAAGGTTTAGCACCACTTGCTTGCTTTTGTATTGTATGGCCCTGATATTGGCGGGGAGGGAGCGGTGGAGGAGGAGTTCTGAACGGGAAGCCTGGAAGTAAAGGTTTCCCAGATGCCCTGCAGATATTAACTGTAGCCGAGGAGCAGAGAGCAAGTAGGGAGGGAGAGATCCGACCCTTCTCTCCTCCTTTTCCCTGCCAGGAAACTGGCTGAAATGGGTTAAAAATAAAAAGCCTGTAAAAATGGAGGCACACAGCCTCCATAAAAGCTTTTAGCGACCAACCGGCCTTCTGAGAGCAGATTGATCACCCGCCCACCGTCCCGCCTTCGTTGAAACTGGAAATGGGCGGGTTGTAGTTGGGTTGGGGTCATGCTTGAAATTTTTCAAATTTTAACTTCATGCCCAACCCAAACCCACCCATTCTTGGGAGTTAAAAAATTACCCCCATGCCTCCTATTTATAAAGCCAAAAATCACGTATGCCTTTTCAACAGCCTGCTCAACTTCTGCCACCATCAAAGACTTGTGTACATACACCCCCAGGACTCTCTGTATCTGACTAGGTCATTGCCCCGTCAAGTAGGAGTTAAGTTGCACTTGACTTCGTGTTGTACTGTGCTTATGCTGTGTATAGACCTGGCCTTGTTAACGATCAGTATTTTTCAGACTGGAGTATGTGGGACAATTTGAAGCAAGCTAATTTAGACATCATATATTCCTGGAGATAAATGGCAATCTAAGTTTCTGTAAGTGTGTTATGTGTAATGTAAGTGTGTGAGTATCATAAATATAAAGTGGGGAAATGTATCAAATGTATCCTTCAACTAGAAAGAAGGAACCTGTATTTATATAGCACCTTTCACATCCTCAGGACATCCCTAAGTAATTCACAGTCAATTAAATGCTTTTGAAAAGTAGTCACTGCTATTACGTAGATAAACCTGGAAGTCAATTCATGCAAAGTGAGGTCCCACAAACAGCAAAGCCATAAATGATCACTTAAAATGTTACGGTGTTGGTATATGTTTGATAGGACACTGGGAGAACTTCCTGTTCTTCTTTCAATAGCTTCATGTGATCTTTTACATCTCCCTGAGCAGGTAGATGGGGCCTTGTTTAACACCTCATCCAAAAGTACCTCTGACCAGGGGTGGAGCTAAATTTTGAAGGATTTGGGAGGGTGCGGGTGAAAAAATTTAGGTGAGCAGTCTAGAGGCTGTCAGATGTTCCCAGAGGGGTCCAAAGGCACGAGTGCTCCTCCGAGCCCTACAGAAATCTTCCAGCCCACTGCCTGCTCATGCTCTTCCCTTCAACCCCACCCCTCCAACAGGCCTTAGCTGCCAGCCATTTGCAGCAGTATTCAGCCTATTATGAAACTGAACAGACTGGAAACATAGAAACATAGAAACATAGAAGATAGGAGCAGGAATAGGCCATTCGGCCCCTCGAGCCTGCTCTGCCATTCAATGAGATCAAGGCTGATCATCCAAATTCAGTACCCTGTCCCTGCCTTCTCCCCATATCCCTTCATCCCCTTAGCCTTAAGAAATATATCTAACTCCTTCTTGAATATATTTAATCAATTGGCCTCAACTGCCTTCTGTGGTAGAGAATTCCACAGGTTCACCACTCTCTGGGTGAAGAAATTCCTCCTCATCTCTGTCCTAAATGGCTTACCCCTTATCTTTAGACTGTGACCCCTGGTTCTGGACTCCCCCGCCATCGGGAACATCCTTCCTGCATCTAGTCTGTCTAGTCCTGTTAGAATTTTATAAGTTTCAATGAGATCCTCTCTCATTCTTCTAAACTCCAGCGAGTATAAGCCCAATCAACCCAATCTCTCCTCATACGTCATTCCTGCTATCCCAGGTATCAGTCTGGTGAATCTTCGCTGCACTCCCTCCATGACAAGAACATCCTTCCTCAGATAAGGCGACCAAAACTGCACACAATACTCAAGGTGTGGTCTCACCAAGGCCCTGTACAACTACAGCAAGACATCCTTGTTCCTATACTCAAACCCTCTCGCTACGAAGGCCAACATACCATTTGCCTTCTTAACCACCTGCTGCACCTGCATGCTTAACTTCAGTGACTGGTGCACAAGGACACCCAGGTCTCGTTGCACTTCCCCTTCTCCCAATCTATTGCCGTTCAGATAATAATCTGCCTTCCTGTTTTTGCCACCAAAGTGGATAACCTCGCATTTATCCACATTATGCTGCATCTGCCATGCATCTGCCCAATCACCCAAGCTGCAGTTGTGTGCCCGTTTGGCGCTTGGAGCGTTCTGAAAAAATGTTATTGAGGTCTGTAACCTGAAAGTGCTTTGGGCCTCCCAACTCCCGTATTGGGTGGCACAGTGCCGATAACATGCCCGTTCAGTCTCCCCAATGCTTCATGGCTGCGTGAAAGATTTACTGACCCTTAAGTAATTGGGGGAGGGTCATGAACCTGACTATCCCCCCCACCTCCTCCAATTAGCTCCGTCCTGCCTCTGACAGTGCAGCACTCCGAGTACTGGACTGAAGTGTCAAGGTTGATTGTGGTCAAGTCTTGAAGTGGGGCTTGATGCAAGAGTGCTGCCAATGAGCCAAGCTGTTACATGTTGGGATTTTTCGATGGAATATATTTTTTATGTATTTGGGATTTAACATTCACATTTTCTATAAAACTAATGAGTCTGATAAGCCAAATTTCCATGAGAATTTTAGGGCATAAACCTTGTCTAGATGCCTCTTGCTACTATCTACAATATGATTTTCTATTGTCCTCTTTATGTTTTATCTCTTCAATATTAATTTCAGCCATCTTCAACTCTACTTTCCTGAGTCCCAGTCATCACAACAGTTTGTTCTCGTGTAACTTTTAAAGTATTCTCCGTTGGCCTCTTGCTGTTTATGATCACCTTAATCAACCACTGTGATGTTGGTCTTACTGTATTTCTTATTCTCTTTGGGCACTGCTTCTTATCCACAAGCCTTAAAACAGTATTAAAGCATTCCATGTTTTTTCTCATTTTCCAGTTCCACTTGCCATGTAAGAATTGCAAAGCTCCAACAAAAGTTACAAGTTTACCCTTCTAATAATTTTGGTGTTTATGTTGGTGGCTTAAATTTGAAGTTCCAAACATAAGGGGGCCGATTTTAACTCAGCCATGAGGCAGGTTTTGAGGCGTGTGGGGGGTTAAAATCACAAAAACTGGGGGTTGGAAGCCCCCCCCGCCTGGTTCCCGACCCCGAGCCATTTTAACCCAGGCGTGTCTGACGGTCCCGAATCAGCCCCGCCTCCAACAGGCAGGACTGGTCTTTAAGGCCCTTAATCAGCAATAATTGGCCTTTATAATCCCATTTCAACAGGCCCTTGCATTTTTAACTCTTTTCCCACGTAAAACGCGCCTGATGGGGATCACGCCTGTGAAACCTGGTGTGAGCACTATTGGCTTGCTGACTATCAGCTGCAGGTCAACCATTAAGGAGGAGATTTGATCAGTCATCATTTGCAGGTGGCAGGACTTTGTTGTTTCAGGCCTGGGGCAACTTTTACCAGGCTTAACCACACCTGTGGAAGGTTGGAGCCTCACACACATCTCCAGTCATAGAGTCATAGAGTTTTACAGCACAGAAAGAGGCCCTTCGGCCCATCGTGTCTGCGCCGCCCATCCATCCCTGTCCAGTCTAATCCCATTTTCCAGCATTTGGTCCATAGCCTTGTATGCAATGGCATTTCAAGTGCTCATCCAAATGCTTCTTGAATGTTGTGAGGGTTCCTGCCTCTACCACCCTTTCAGGCATTGAGTTCCACATTCCAACCACCCTCTGGGTGAAAAAGTTCCTCCTCAAATCCCCTCTAAATCTCCTGCCCCTTACCCTGAATCTATGCCCCCTTGTTACTGACCCCCCCACTAAGGGGAAAAGTTCCTCTTTATCTACCCTATCTATGCCCCTCATCATTTTGTACACCTCAATCAGGTCCCCCCTCAGCCTTCTCTGCTCCAAGGAAAACAACCCCAGCCTGTCCAGCCTCTCTTCATAGCTGAGGCGCTCCATCCCAGGTAACATCCTGGTGAATCTTCTCTGCACCCTCTCCAAAGCAATCACATCCTTCCTGGGAAACCCCGCTCGTCACCTTCACTCAGCGTTTCCTCAACGGAGGCATATACCAGAAGCTTGGGAGCCATTTATTTCCTTGCTGCACATCAGGGGGCCATGGGGACCCGTATCTGCACTGGCAGTCCTACTCAGAAGGACTTCCATGAAGGTCTGGTTTCTCTGTTCAATAGATGCCCATCGCTCCTCAAGAGATGTCATTCTATTATGAACACTCACCATGGAAATGTTGCCATCCTTTCCATGGTGATGCGTTCATGCGCCAATGACTCCACAAAGGCTCTGCTCATGTTCGCTATGGACTCCTCCATTCGCTCCACACTCACATCGACCCTGGAGACAAAACCTGCCAGAGACTCCTGCATCTGTTCCTGGAGTTCCAGCCCCGCTGATCTTATGGATGGACCCAGAGGCAAAGGGTCGACATGCAGCTGAGCTGAGCTGGCAGAGTCCTGCGCCCTCCAACTAGCACTCTCCACTGCTGTCCCTGTCTCCACAATCTGCTGATGCTCACTTGTGAGCTGTGATACACCAGGTGACAACACTACTCTATGTCCCGAAGGTCCCTCCGAGGTGTGAGTGTCTGCACTGGTGCTGGGTGCGCTGAATTCTGCTGACGCTGCGCCCTCAGATGTTGCAGATTCCTCTGAGGAGTCTGGAAGCTCAGGCTCTTCCTCCTGGACAGTGGGGACGGGGGCTCTCGATGGTCCTGTGGGGGAGTAAAGGAAAGAGTTAGAGATGTGAGGTCAAGGTTACATGCACATTGCATATTGCAGATGATCATAGGTCCATCTGTTATAGCTTCAGAATCATTATCAGCGACTCATGCAATGTCAATGAGAGAGATGGAAAACTATTCTGTCACCAGCTTGCTGTGATGCACCCGTCTGTCTGTCCCCCACTTGCGCCTCATCCTCCAGTCCTGCGATCTCCAGGACCACCTCCTCCCAGGGGGTGAGGTGGGCTACTGATGGTGGCCCTCCTCCTGTCCTCGCTCATTCTCTTTTATTGTGAGCTCTCTTTTCCTGCAATGAGGGAGACAAGTGGTGTTTGAGTGAGAATGAAGGAGTGAGTGTAGAGAATCCATAGCATAGATGCTTAGAAGGAGACAAAGATGGAGTGAGGTGGCAAGACCAAGGGCCCTCCCTGTGTGTTGCCAGTTGTTTTCAAAGCATCAGCGTGATAGGGAATGTGAGGGCTGCATAGTCGAATAGTTAGGTGAATGTGAGCATAGGGAGAGAGGGAATGGGTAAGGGTGCATGGATGTCAGTGTCAAGTGGGATGTGGAGGAAGAGATTGCTAAAGCTGAGTGCTGGTGAGGAAAGGCAATGGAGATCAGATTGAGAGTGATGGGAACTTCATACTCACTTTTCCAGTGTGCTGAAGGTCATGAAATCTCTTCATGCACTGTATCCAGGTTCTGCGGGTAGCCGATAAGGAGTTGACCTCCTCTGCCACTTGCAGCCACGCAGCCTTTGTCTGCTGGGAAGGCATCTTCCTCCCTGATGAAGGGAAGAGCACCTTCGTGTGAGCTCTTGCTCCCTCCACTAAAGCCTGCAGGGCAACGTCGTCAAAACGGGGTGCAGACCTCGGTCTTTCTCTTGCCATTCTGCTTCCAGCTCAGTGTATCAGCAAATGCCAAAAGGTTGGCAGCCTGCAGAAGAAGCAAGGCTTGTTACAGACCCTAAATGCAGCAGCAATAATGACGTCATATTATGCGACTTTCTGACTGGAAATACTCATTTGCCAAGGGTTCCCGCACGTTGGAAATCAATTGGCCAATTAAGTTAAAATTGCATCAATCTCACACACCCATTTAGATTCGTGTGGGAAACACCAAATTCGGGGAACCCGACAATTCCCCGCACCTGAGTTAAAATCAACCCCAAGGCCTCCCATCAGAGCTATGTTCATGGCTATCCCATTTCCTCTGAAGTCACTCTCTGTGCTGAGTTTGATGGCTCATCTGATTCATTTTCAATTAACTCCTAAGATTCTGTCTTCTCTCCCATTCTATTCCTTTATCATATTAATGACAATCTAATTTCATCATTCAATTCCATTCACTGGTTGATTTTACTTTACGTTCAACTTTCAACCTTCAGTTCGTGTGCTCACAGCCTTCAGACACATCAGAAGGTAATGGGCCCTAAGCTCTGGAATTCCCTCCCTGAACCTCTGTGCCTCTCTACCCCTTTCTCCTCCATTAAGACACTCTTTAAAACCAACTTCTTTGCCCAAGCTTTTGGTCATCTGTCCCAATATCTCCTTATATGGCTCTGTGTCAAATTTTGTTTGAGAATGCTCCTGGAAGAGCCTTGGGACATTTTACTATGTTAAAGGTGCTACATAAATGCAAGTTGTTGTTGTTGTATCACTACATCTTGATTTCTTTCTTGTACTTCAATGGGACAATTCATTTTTTGTTTATTTCAACTCTTCAAAGGTAGTTTCTTTGTGCCTTTCATCAGTCTAACCAGAAGCTACTACCTCTTGGCTTTGATGGGTTCGCTGTTGGTCTGCCTTCATGTATCTACATTTTTTGGTTTTGCTACCACTTCTGAACTCAAATGGAACTTTCATATCTCCTCCAGAACTAAAATTCCTCCAAAAAGTTTGTTTTTCTATTTTTTGACAAATATTTCTGCTCAACCACCTTTAACTTTCTATGAACCATAAACTCCTGTCCATCCAAGCTTGAATACTTGTTGCAGATCTGGGAAAGCTGTTTAGCACCTTTCTCACATTCCTGCACTTGATGCAGAAAAAGCTTGTCATCTAATAAGCAATTCCATTATTGCCTCTAGTCTCAAACCTCTCTCTCTCTGTCATAATATTTCCTGTATTTCTCTAACTTATTTAATATTACCATGGTGTAGGATTCGCAAAATTTCCACATTCTCCCAAGGTTATTAATAAAAGGGACCCTGCATGGACATTTTAAAAAGGGTACCCAAAAGATGGCGTCCGCACCTCATGACCAAAAGCCTGCAAGATTTTTTAAAGCTTGGACTCTGTGGCAGCACAAGCAGCTTTGGGAAATCAAAACTTAAAATGCATTTCTGTGAAAAGGACTTTTTGTGTTTGGAGGACCAGACAGCTAAGCAAACATTTGAATATGCATTACGTCAGATTGGAGGCAGATCAAAACCAGTTAGGCCTATACTTGAGGCCATTAGTTTGTCCGCATAAATAATCAGAAACAGCTTAAGGAAGCCACCAAGGCTGGACAGGCCGATTAAAATGCATTAATAACAATGCAGCCCCGACATCAGGCCATTAGGTGTGATAAATGGCCATCTAAAAACAGTTATTTTAGATTACTATGATCAGTTAAAACAGCCCGCCAAAATTGAAACAATGGACTAACCTGATTTGGCGCGCAGATAAGGGGCTATCGAAAAGAGTATAACTGCAGACCCCGGGTAGCAATCTCTCTCTTGGCTCTTGCTCTCTGGCTCTTGCCCTTGCTCCTGCTCTCGTGGCTCCAGCCTCTTGGGCTGCCCGTACTCATGTCCTGGCCTCGTGGTGGGTTCTCTCCTCACTCCCCATAGCAGAGTTTCAACAGCTAAGGACACCATACCAACTGCAAGGGAGGGGAACGAGACCCGAGTCCATAGTCATCCAGGACACCCAGACCGCAAAAAGGGGGCGAGACAAAACTGAGTAGGCAGCCCAGGGCTTGTATAGTAACTGAACGAGATGAGACAAATCGAGATGAAGAGTAAGGTAGACCCGACAAAGAGCAGAGAAGGGCAGCAGAAAACGTATTAATTAAAAACCCGAGCGCCGAGTTATAAGCTGACACTTGGGGAAGAAAGTATCTGAGGACAGTGAGACTAAGTTGGTTGGGTGAACCCCGCAATTAAGTTGGCAAGCCCCTTGTTGAACACTGCAAACGCAGGTGTCCACGCCATGACGAATATGCTGGCTTTCTAAGGATGGGTAGTAAAATCTAAACACTGCTAATCGTCTCATTGACGTAACGTTACCGCCGACGACCGCCCGAGGGAGAAGAAGAAGAGAACCCATCGCGATGAGACGATGACGGTAGCGGAGGAGAAGAAGGTGTGTCGCAGCAGCAGCTCCAGCACTGCACCCTGAGACCACGTGGCGACGGGGTACCTAAGAGGACAAAAGACCAAACCTCAAAACCTGCATCCGTTAAACAGTTGGCTTTGCTTTGGATTGGTGAGCATGAATTCTGGCCCCTCATAGCTTAATCTAGTTAGGTATAGGGGTGGGATAAGGATAAGGGGATTGTTAATGTAGTTTGTTTTCCCTCAATGTGCCGTGTGTTCCCCATTCCCTGTATAAGTATAATAGTTATTTTGTAATTTGCCTGTATTTTTATACTAGTAGCTTCTCATAAGAATGTTTTATTCTCTGTTTTAATAAGATCCTGGTTTTTCTCACATCCAAACCACTTGTCTACTCGAGTTTTTCTGTATCGCCGCCTGTACCTAAGTCCGGTGTCTAGAACCCAGGGGCGTGGGAGCGATTCGAACTGCTCACAGACAGTCAGGGGCATAACTGACTGGGCGCACGCACCACCCGCCACCCCCTACAATGGTCAGCACTCCTTTTTGAACATTACAACCGTGACTCCACTTCAAAAAGTACTTCATTGGCTGTAAAGCGCTTTGAGACGTCCGGTGGTCATGAAAGGCGCTATATAAATGCAAGTCTTTCTTTCTTTTTTCTATCTTTTATTGCTCTCTTGTTCTTTCTGAGCTTTAGCTATAATTTCTCGTGCTTTTCTTCCTTCTTATAACCCTATAGGGCTGGATTTTGCCAGCCAATGGTAGTTAACAGGCAGCTAAGAGGATATTGCCCACACAAGTGCGGTCTTCCCGAAGGCTCCATAACCCTGCCAGGGTCACCAAGGTGAGCAGAAGGACTGCGGAGGTCAGAGGGATGCAAAAGTGTGCTGTGAAGGTAAGTGATGGGTGCAAGTGTGGAGAGGTGAGTACGTGAGGTAAGTGGAAAGTGTTAGAAAAAGTTTACTTACCTTTATTTCTTCCTGCAGGCTTCAATTGGTGGGAATGTGGAGAGTCTCACACCTCCGCGGCAGAGATGACAGATGGCCATTGCATTCTCCAATGCAACAACCATCTAATTTCTGCAAAAGAAAGAGGTTTGATGAGGTCTTGAATTCAAGAACTCATCAAACTACAGAGAATGTCACTGTTTGACAGCTTCGCAGACAGATGAAACGTCATATGCTGATGTTCTCTGTAACCGGCTTACCCTTAATTGGCCTGCTAAACCCGCTGGGCGGGCTTAACAAAGTCAATCAAGGGAAAATAGTATGGGTTGGCCAGAAGTTGATGGAGGCGGGACTGAAGCCTGACAAGTGGGAGTCCTGCCTCCAAAAGCTCCCCATTGGCAAAATCCAGCCCTAGTGTTGGATTCAAGATTCATTACAAAATGCCTAACTGACTCTTTTCCAGGGTTTCAAAACTTTCCTTCCCTCAGTTTTCCCTTCTCCCTAAAACCTTCAGGCTTTTGATACCTAAGCTTCGCATCGCCTAATCACTACTTCCACCACCAAACAAGGTTGGACTCCAGAAATAAATGGGCCAACCTTACACCCAGTGTTGCTACAGGACAAATGGCTATAAATACATCAGGTTGTAGGAATTAACGAATTCCTACGAATAACTGAGATCGACACCAGAGAATGATTAAACAGGTCTTTACTCAATGGAGATGCCACGAGGACTGACTGGGCAGTCCTGTGGTTTGCGACGTGACGTCATCGCGTTTGCCCGCGTTGTCCCGTGCTCTTAAAGGGGCAACGCCCCGTACATGCAAACTCTATATACAAAACACAGTAATGCCTAACACAATGGTACAGGTTTAGGCTGGTGTTAGAACCTCGTTAAAGAGAATTATATACAGTTAGCCAGAGTCATTAAGTGGTTCTGCCACATGCGCCCCCCCAGAATTTGCTTTAACGGACAAAGTCAAATGGTGAGGGGGTCTGACAAGCCTGTCAGAACGACTCCTGTACTCTCGAGGCGGAGGCTGCTGGGCGGCTGGCGGTCTGGCGGGCGGTCGCACTTGGTCTGCCGTAATGACGGCAGGTGGCCGACCCCGTCTCGGCAGTTGTGCTGTCTCGATGGGGCGGTCGAGGTCCAAATGTGCTGGCTTTAAGCGGTCGACCGAAATGTGGTCCACCGACATCTACCGTGAAGGTTTTGTCCCCTTCTTCCAACACACGGAAGGGACCGGTATATGGGGCCTTGAGCGGATCCCTATGCACGTCATGGTGAATAAAGACGTATTCAGCATTGTGAAACTCCGTGGGAATGTGTGACCTCTGCGGCCCGTGGTGCGAAGTGGGCACCGGTGCGAAACATCTGGCCGCCTCTTGGTGACTAGCAAGCTGGGCAGACGCGGACCATTGCTCCGTCGATGTTGGCAGGAAGTCCCCTGGGACCCGCAGCAGCTGACCATACACCAGCTCCGCTGATGAAGAGTGAAGGTCTTCTTTGGGGGCCGTGCGAAGGCCCAACAGGAACCACGGTAGCTTGTCTGCCCATCCAGCGTCCTGGAGGCTGGCTCTCAGGGCGGCCTTCATTGACCGGTGGAAGCGTTCGCAGAGGCCATTCGCCTGTGGGTGGTAGGCTGTGGTGCGGTGTAATTTGACACCGAGTCCTTGGGCCAATGCATTCCACAGTTCGGAGGAAAACTGCGGTTCCCTGTCTGACGAAATATCGGTGGGTACTCCAAAACGGGCGATCCAGGAGGAAATGAACGCCCTGGCCACGTCCGCCGAAGTAGTGGATGACAGGGGGACCGCCTCCGGCCATCTGGTGGTGCGGTCAACCATGGTCAGGATGTGTGAAAAACCATGGGAGGGTGGGAGTGGTCCTACCAGGTCCACATTGACGTGGTCAAAACGTCGCTCCGGAACTGTGAAGGTGGCCAACGGAGCTTTCAGGTGGCGCTGTACCTTGGCCTTTTGGCAGACCACGCAGGTGTTGGCCCAGTCGCGGACATCCTTATGCATGCCATGCCATACAAATTTCGCCGACATCAGTTTCTGAGAGGCCTTCATTCCAGGTTGTGACAACCCATGTATGGCGTCGAACACTTTGCGGCGCCAGATGACCGGCACGATAGGGCGAGGATCCTGTACGGAGACGTCACACAACAGCATGGTACCTGCTGAATAGAACTTGACGTCGGCCAACTGGAGGCCAGTGATGGCCGTTCGGTAAGCTTGGACTTCCGGGCCTGAGGCTTGGTCCGCTGCCATGAGGGTGTAGTCGATGCCCAAATGAACCGTATTGACGATCGCACGGGAGAGGCAGTCTGCCACCAGGTTGTCCTTACCGGCCACGTGTCGTATATCCGTGGTGAATTCGGATATGTAGGTCAGTTGACGCTGCTGTCGGGCTGACCACGGTTCGGCGGCCTTGGACATTGCAAAGGTCAGCGGCTTATGGTCCACAAAAGCGGTGAAAGGACGTCCTTCCAGAAGGAACCGAAAATGGCGGATGGCCAGAAAAAGGGCGAGCAGCTCCCGGTCGAACGTACTTTATGCTCTCTCGTTCTGCCATAGTTGACGGCTGAAGAATGCCAACGGCTGCCATGCCCCGTTCACCCACTGCTGTTGCACGGCACCGACTGCGTAGTCCGACGCGTCGGTGGTGAGGGCGATGGTGGCTCCTGGCAGCGGGTGCGCCAGCATAGTCGCGTTAGCTAAGGCGCTTTTGGTGTCGGCAAATGCTCAGGCCATGTCATCCGTCCAGTCTACCGGGTTCTTGCCAGTCTTGCCCTTGAGGGCCTCGTACAGGGGCTGCATGAGTAGTGCCGCCTTAGGCACGAAACGGTGGTAAAAGTTTACCATGTCTAGGAATTCCTGCAGGGCCTTTATGTTCAGCGGGCATGGAAAGGATACCTTCGAAGGTAAAGGAACCACGCCCTCTGAGGTGATGCGATGCCCCAGGAAGTCAATTTGGTGCAGGCCAAACTGACACTTGGCTTGGTTCATAATCAGGCCGTGTTGGCTGAGGTGTCGAAAAAGGGTGCGTAGGTGACAGGTCTGTTCTTCCTTAGTAGGACTGGCAATTAGAATATCGTCCAGGTAGACGAAGAGGAATTTGAGGTCCTGCAGCACGGAGTCCATCAGGCGTTGGAAAGCCTGGGCGGCGTTCTTCAACCCAAAAGGCATCCGTAAAAACTCGAAGAGGCCGAATGGGATGATGACTGCGGTCTTCTGGATGTCTTGTGGATGAACTGGGACCTGGTGGTAGCCCCGGACGAGGTCGACTTTTGAGAACACGGTGTTCCCTGCCAAATGGGCAGAGAAATCCTGGATATGGGGGAATCGGGTACCGATCAGGAGTGGTGGCGTCGTTTAGTCGTCGATAGTCGCCGCATGGCCGTCATCCGCCGCCAGGCTTCGGGACGATATGGAGGGGTGAAGACCAGAGACTATTCGACCGGCGAATAATTCCTAACCGTTCCTTGGTTGCGAACTCCGCTTTTGCGACCGCCAGCTTGCCAGGTTCTAGGCGCCGGGCCCGCGCGTGGACCGGGGGGCCGTTGGTGGTGATATGGTGTTCCACACCATGTTTCGTGGCTGTGGAGGAGAACGTGGGTCTTGTCAGCGCGGGGAATTCGCTGAGTAGGCGAGCGAACTCATCAGGAGTCGGGAACGCACAGGAGACGGTGCGTGACGTAGTGTTACTGCGGTAACACGGAAGAGAATTAAAAGTTGCTGTGTTGATCAGCCGCCGGTTCCTAACGTCGACCAGGAGGCTGTTGGCGCACAGGAAATCCGCGCCGAGGATGGGCTGGGAAACTTTGACCGTAACAAACTCCCAGTGAAAACGTTGCCCCCCGAGGCACAATTCCACTCGCCGTCTGCCGAAGGTCCGAATTGTTCCGCCATTGGCCGCTTCAAGGGCGGGGCCGTGATTCCCCGTCTGCACATCGAGGGTGGGCGCGGGTAAAATGCTGCACTGCGCTCCGGTGTCGCACAGAAAACGACGACCAGAGAGAGTATCGGTGATGAAGAGCAATTTTCCCGCGTTGCCGATCGCCATCGCAGCCGCGGGGTGCCCATTAGACCCGTTCCTCGGTGGTCGCAGTGTCAGTCATTGTTTTTTTGGGGGGGGAAAACTGCAGGGAGGGCAGCAACGCTTTGCTTTCACGCCGAACTGCGCGTGGTAGAAACACAGCCCAGCAGGCGGACGAGCTGGGGTGGTGTCTGCGGGGGATGGGTGCCTCGTGGCGGCGCAGAACTGCTGAGTTACAGCGAAAATTTTGTCAGCCTCCGCAGCGAGTGTTGCGCAGTCTTCAACGTCAGATCTGGCCAGGGCAGCTTGTGCCTGTTTAGGCAGTTGGCTGAGGAAAATCTCGCGGAATAGGAAACATTCCCGTTCTGAGCCCAGGTGTGTGAGCATTTGGCTCATCAACTCTGAAGGCTTGGAGTCCCCGAGCCCGGGCATAGTGAGTAATCGACGGGCGCGCTCCGATTTTGTGAGCCCGAAAACCTGCAGTAACCGCGCCTTGAGGGTTTCATACTTGCGCTTCGTTGGGGGGTTTTTGAGGAGGCTGACGATCCGAGAGGCGGTAGAGCTGTCGAGTGCGGAGACCACTTAAAGATACTTGATCTGATCCGCATCGATGTTCCTCAGGGCAAACTGGGCCTCGACCTGAATAAACCACGAGGGTGCTTGCTGCTCCCAGAATTGCGGTAGCTTTAGGGAAACGGCGTTCGCTTCCATGCTGTGCTCTTCTTTTGTGAAAACGTTCACAAAAATGGGGTCACCAATGTAGGAATTAACAAATTCCTACGAATAACTGAGATCGACACCAGAGAACGATTAAACAGGTCTTTACTCAACGGAGATGCCACAAGGACTGACTGGGCAGTCCCATGGTTTGCGACGTGACGTCTTCGCGTTTGCCCGCGTTTTCCCATGCTCTTAAAGGGGCCACGCCCCGTACATGCAAACTCTATATACAAAACACAGTAATGCCTAACACAATGGTACAGGTTTAGGCTGGTGTTAGAACCTCTTTAAAGAGAATTATATACAGTTAGCCAGAGTCATTCAGTGGTTCTGCCACAAGGTAATGTATTTCCATCAGTTGAATATCATTCCAATGTGCCTGCCCAGAAATCAGTGAAAGGCAAGCAGAAGATCCCAGCCCAAAATGCTAATCACCTGCTGCACATTTGCTCTGCAACGTGACGTATTAAATCTGTCAGGAGTAGAAAAAAAATCAAGTATCGCACTTTTATCAGGTTTGGAAGAGAAATAACAAAGAGTTTACTTTAAATGTCTAGTCCATGGATACACATAACTGGTTTAAAATGTGCTGTCATCCTATTGGTAATGTGGACTATATGATTTGTTTACAAGTTGCGTGATAGTAATGCACAACTGATTTCATGCCACTGATACATGATCTATTGCAAAGTTGTAGGGGGTTTTTGGCGTGTGTGCCCAGTCAGCTCTGCCCCTGACTGTCTCTGAGCGGTTCGAATCGCTCCCACACCCCTGGGTTCTAGACACCGGACTTAGGTACAGGCGGCGATACAGAAAATCGAGTAGACAAGTGCTTTGGTGCAAGAAAACCAAATTTTATTAAAAGACTGAATAAAACACAATGGGCCAGAAATTCCAGAACGGGGCTTGCAGCGCGTGCAAGCCCCGCATTTGCACTTACCCCGCGCTCCTGCCGATCAGCTCCAGGGACGCCTGCACTTCCAGAAACTGAAACAAGAATCCCGGGCAGCGTATGACATCACGCCGCCCAGGAGTGCAGCCAGCGCGGACCCAGGAGCGTGCAGTGTAAGTGAGACACGCCCCTTGAGGTCTCAGTTTCACTGGACACGCCCCCAATGTTTCTGTCAAGCTGCTTTGCTTTTTTACATGCAAAGCAGCAGTTTAAATAGGTTTTTGGAAGTTTTTTGAAGATTTTGGTAACTTTTATAAACTTTTTTAAATGTTTACATTATTTTGAGTAATCTGAAGTAGTTTTAAAGAGAATTAAAGCAATTTAAAGACTTTTAAAAGCCCTAAAAGAATTTTTTTAATTCCATTTATTTATTTAGCAATGTCGTCGTCATACGTGTCTTCACACTGTTCCCTTTGGGGAACTGTATGAAGTGGTGGAAGGATTTATGGCCTTGATTAACGCTCATTCCGTGACCGTAACCATCTTTGAACCAGCCATTAGGGCGGTTAGTCCTATAGCGGGAGGGTTTTACGGGCTCCCACAAGCTATACAAGGAGGGGGGGCCACCCACACCCACGGGTGCAAATATCCCACTGGATGTCAACCCAGAATTTAGAGCCGGAGCTCCGACTCCACTTGCCGGGACTGTCTGGAGCGGGGTTCGAAACCCTACCCTGATCTGGCCCAGCGGCGGGGATCCTACCGCTGTGACAAACGCCCAATCCGATTAGCAACGTGAAATGGCAGCATAGGGCTCCAGTCACGGGGAGGGAAAAGGCGCAGGAAACGTATGGGTGTCACCTTTTGTGCGGAGTGGGCCTTTTGCGTAGCAGTAAGCATCCCCTCCGCTGGGCCAGAAGGAGTAGGGTTTTGAACCCCACTCCAGACAGTCCCGGCAAGTGGAGTCGGAGCTCCAACTTTAAATTCTAGGTGGACATCCAGCGGGATACTTGCGTCCGTGGGTGTTGGTGGCCCCCCCCCCCCCCTCAGATGGGTTGTGGGAGCCCGTAAAACCCTCCCGCCATAGGACTAACCACCCTAATGGCTGGTTCAAAGATGGTTACGGTCACGGAATGAGCGTTAATCACGGCCATAAATCCTTCCACCACTTCATACAGTTCCCCAAAGGGAACAGTGTGAGGATACGTCCGATGATGACCTCTTGCGCAATGCACCTCCTTGGACCCTCAGTCGCAGATGCGAGGGGGCAAGTCGTGCAAGTGTTAAATTTTTTATTTTATTGACGTGAAATGTTGGCCCAATAATTCCCTTCCAAATGCGCTAGTACGGTCGGGGTACTTACGCATCTGGCCGGATGAAATGCCGGTTTTCAGCATGCACAGTGCATGTGGGGAAAACCGGCATTTCCTGTCCTCTGAACGAAGGGGTTCAGAGGCAGAACGCGTGCGACTGCACATGCAGCGCGTGCGCAGTATAATTCGCCGCTTTCATTAATGCTTTCAGTGAGGTCCAGTCATTACAACTTACACATAAAAAAAGCATGGGTACAGTTGCTACAGAGGCTGCGGAGGAAGATATTTCTTATCGTGGAGCTTCTGAAAGTATGTATGTCTGTATATATTCCTTTGCGTGTTATGTATATATTCCTTTACTTATGTGTATGAATGTATTATTTAATTATGACTTTCAGAGAAAGTAACTTATTGGAAAATCATAATTAAAAACATACATTCATAGTAAAGGAATATAAAACATACATACATATACGTAAAGGAATATATGTGGACATACATACATAACTCATTCTCACATTCCATTCACACAGCCACAATTGCTCCTTCTACCTACCGTTCTGAAAACCCTTTTTATAAAAAAAAAAAAAAAAATTTTAACTTTAAAACTTACTTAAAATTTCTTAAAATAACTTCCCTCCCTTTCCCAAACAAAAATATTGCATTTCAAAAGCTCCACGATAAAATATATCTTCCTCCGCAGCCAATGAACCACTTTACACTTGCTTTTTTTCAGTGTAACTTCTAAGGACTTAACCTCACGGATTTCATGAATGAAATCCACGAAGTTCACTGCGCAAGCGCTGCCTGTGCAGTCGCACGCGCTCGAGGTCTGGAAATGCCGGCTTTCCCCGCATGCGCTGTTCATGCTGAACGCCGGCATTTCCAACGGCCAGAAGCGTGAGTAAGCCGACCGTACTCACGCTTCTGGCCTGGAATTTCTGGCCCAATACTACTGAGAATTACTGGTATAGTTACAGGCATAAAACAGTTAATACACTTATATGGGAATGGGGAACACACGGCACATCGAGGGAAACAAATACATTAAAAATCCCCTTATCCTTATCCCACCCCCTATACCTAACTAGATTAAGCTATGAGGGGCCAGGGATTCATGCTCACCAATTCAAAACCTGTTGCTTTAGATGGTGGGGTTTGAGGTCCGCTCTTCCTATCCTTTGGGTTATCCCGTCGCCACGTGGTCACAGGGCGCGGCGCTGAAGTTGTTTGTGCAAAGGCACCCTCCGTTAACGTCTTTGCCGAGTACTTCGTCGCGATGGGCCTTCTTCTCCTTTGGGCAGTTGCTGACGGTATTGCTGTGGTCGGGGGTCAGTTGGCGGTTTTTACCGTCTAATGGTTCTGCTATCCATGCTTCGAACACCAGCTTATTCTTCAAATTGGGGTTTTATTGTCCGTGTGACAAACGCCAGCTTATAACTAGGCCGTTTTGTCTAGATTTTGCTACCCACTCTTCGAATACCAGCTTATTCTCAAATTGGGGTTTTACTGTCCATGCATGTAACGCCAACTTATTCACAGAATGCCAGCTTATAACCAGGCGTTTGGTTCCCCCAATGCGTCTTTCACTGTGCTTCTCTGCTCTTATCGGTTTACCGTAATTCTTCATCTCGTCTCGTCTCGTCTGCCCGTTTATGGCCTGTGTGTCCTGTGTGGTTTCGAACTCGGGTCTCGTTCTCCTCCCGCGTTGGGCCCTCGGTGTAGTAATGGGCGTCCTTGGTGTTGAGCGGCGTGGGGAGCGAGAAGAGAGCCTGCCACGAGGCCAGGACGCGAGAGCGAGCGGCAGCAGGCCAAAAGCCAAACGATAAGAGACCAGAGCAAGAGCATGCGATCACTACCGATGGGCCTACAATTATACCCGATTCTTCATTCCTTATCTGCGCGCCAAATCAGGTCAGTCCTTTGTCTAACTTTTGGTGGGCTCATTTAAACTGATTACAGCCATTTACTTTAACGACCCTGAAATGGCTGTCTCTGTGTTTTAATGGTTTCGATGTCCTGGTTGTTGGTTATGTATGAGACTTAATTGGGTTTTCCTGACGTGATGGTTTCTGTGAGCTGTTACCGATTAAATATGCAGAAACCTAATGGCCTTGATTGTAGGCCCATTCTAGCTTGATCTGTTTCAAGGCGAATGAATGCATATTCTGTGTTAACTCTGGCTGTCTGGCTCCAGAGTCTTTTCACAGATTCCTGCATTTTAAGTTTCATCCCAGGCTTGAAAAAAAAGGTGTCTGCCTGCTTGCAGAGCCTTGCTTTTAAAATCCTGTCCTTTTGGTCACGAGGTTGCAGAAGCCATTTTGGGCACCCTGCCCTTTTCATAACTTGTCCAATACAGGGCCCCTTTTAACTGTAACTTTGGGGAATGTGGGAATGTTGAGAACCCTACAAAGTATTGCAATGCAACAGTGCACTTTGCCAAGCAACTTTTCAACCCTGCTCATCCCAGATCCACCAAAATGTTCCCCCAGGCATAGGCAAAGAATCCCACCTGTACTTTATCTCATGTAATACAATGGAACCCGTTTACAGCAAACTGAGATGTAATAGAATGCTCCTGCTACCACACAGTGTAACGGAATGGATTAATCCTCCTAAAATAATCATTACTACCCACTGACCATGGAAATCTATGCTTTTAGTCACAAGGCACATAATTGTTGTTTGAACACGGACCAGTTTTTTTTTGTAAAAAGGCTCATTTCAGTTCAGCTCAAGGGAAAAGTCAAACTCATAGTTTGCAAGATTTTTCTAAACAGTTACGTTATGTGTTTTTTTTTAAAGCTGCATAAACTCCACAACTTGCTATTTCTTCCATTTTATTAAGCTGTAAGTTGGTAACACTGGATTTGAGTGTCTTTACACAGTCATGCTTTTGACTGTGATATGTTTTCCTAAAAAATAACATTTCATAATTAAATCTTTGTGTCGCTGCAAAAATGATTTACTTCTTGTCTCTAATGTTCAAATATGGATAGTCAGACTGGAAATGGGAAATACATGAACCAATGGTTTCAACACAAAATATTCTTGCAAAAAAAATTATATTGTATTTTTGTTATTACTTCGTGGCAGTTCTCAATTTCTTGGTAAATGATAATTAAATTGTGTTGCGTTTTTATTCAGGCTGTTCTCTGCTTTGCCTTTGTTGTTCTGAAAATTCAATGACCTTCAATCTGTTAACCACCACTACACTGTAATTACACATAGAAAGGATTTGAAATATCAGCCTCAAAATTCACACTAGATTGTCTCAGACTTCAGTCATTTCTCTTTCTGTTAGACTGCCAAACAGACGAGCAGCATTGCTATGATTTGGTATCATTATGATTTATGTATTTTTTTTACTATGGAGGTCCTGATTAGACAATCCATATCAAACTACATTAGTCATACTTTACAAGGCTGAGATTAGTCAGCTCATTTCAGTGTTCATGCTGACTATGAAACTCCTCTATAATCTCCAATAGCTTATTTACAAAGAGTAAAAGAAGTACTGTACATCCGGGTCAGTGCCATTTAAATGGTCCTTGCCTCTTTGTGATTGCCCATTTCAAAGCGACATTGATATCTTAGAGGGTAGCGGGGGGGGGGCCTTCAAGCAGGCTCAATTCCTTAGTTACTAACAACTTCTTCATGATAACTACTGATTTGCAAATTTAGCTATTTTAATTAATTTGTACAGATATTCCCATTTTACTGTTCTTGTACAGTCAGTGATGAGAATAATGCTCTTGTTGTATCCCCATGTACAGTTGCTTATTTTCTCCCCCTCCTTATCCTCTGTATTATGCTCCAGCCATGAAGAAAACCAGGCAACCAATCCTAGTTATTTGTTAATATCATCCAAAAACCATGATGTGTATAAGAACTTCCGAGATCCGCTGAATCATTGATTTTTTTTCCCCCTCCTAAGGGGTAAGTCACTGTTCCTCCACTCTTCGTTTCTCATGCCAATGAGGAAAAATTCACTTTCTGAGGAATCATCAATAAAAGGCATCCTACTATCCCAAGGTCTAAGGATGGTGGAGCACAAGTGAGTCACTACCACCTTCAAATCTGGTTCAGAAATCTCACTCTTCCCATTGGACCATTCATGTTTAAATGGTTTGTAATTAATTTCTCCCTCCACTACAAATAGATTCAGCCTTCACCACTAAATGCTTTATGCATATATATTTTGTAGTACCTAACTTTCTTTTCTCCTATTGGCATTTTATGCAGCCAAATAACTAAAGCTACTAATTGCAAAGTTGACAAGAGCACATGCAACTGGAAATTAAATCTTGAAGGCAACACCACTTGCCATCATAAGTGTGCAGTGGGGAAAGAGTTAAACGGACATCGCTGGCAGTTTCACTGAATGGTGTAATAAAGACAATAATCTCAGTAGTAAGCTTTTTCTAAGTTGCTGAACTGACAGTTGAGATAACATAGTCGGATGTGGAAACCATAAGTGGACTAAGAGGATGAAAGCTCTGTTCTGGCAGGAAAGTAAAACAATGAGTTGGAAGTAAAAGAGGCCTAGAGAGGCAGGAAAGGAGGACAATGAGTCAGAAGTACAATGCTGATGAGACCCCATTAGGCATAAACATAGGTGCAACAACAGCTTGTGGGGTAACGGACATATACTTTTCCAGTAATAAAGGCGGTACTTTAATGTAACGTGGCATAGGCAACCAATCAGTGAAGATGCATGTGGGCCAAGGTCCAATCAGGTGGCAGGAATGAATTTTGAATGAGCTGGACATGTGTATTGTAATGTATAAAAATGTAGGGGGTGATTTTCCTGGAGGTGTGGGGAATTGTCGGGTTCCCCAAATGTCAGGGTTCCCATACAAATCTAAATGGGTCTGCCAGATTGATGCAATTTTCCCTCAATTGGCCAATTCATTTCCAGCGTGTGGGAACCCTTGCTAATTGACTATTTTCAGTCAGAAAGTCGCACAGTATGCTGTCATCATTTGTGGTGCTTTTAAGGTCCACAGCAAGCATTGCTACCTCTGCAGGCTTCCAAACAAACCATACAGGATGGCAGAGGAGCCTGCAGCAGCTGTGGCCAGTGCCAGACCCCGAGCTGCCTCCAAATTTGACGAGGCTTCACTGCAGGCATTATTGGATGGGGTTACGGCCCACAGAGAGGTCCTCTTCCCTAGGTCAGGGAGGAAGAGGCCTCCCACTGAGACCAAGGCTGCATGGATGCAGGTTTCAAGCAGATGTCAACTCACTGGGAGTCACCAGAAGAACCTAGATACAGTGTCGGGAACGATTCCATGACCTTCACTGTACAGGAAAAGTAAGTATGAATTTCCATCACCCTCAAACTGATCCCCATTGCCTTTCCCCACCAGCACTCAGCTTTAGCACTCTCTTCCTCCACATTCCACTTCACAGTCACATCCATGCACCCTTACCCATTCCCTCTTTCTCTATGCTCACATTCACATAACTATTCCACCATGCAGCCCTCACACTCCCTCTCACTCTGATGCTTTGAACACAACTGACAATACACAGGGAGGGCCCTTGGTCTTGCAGCCTCACACCATCTTTGTCTCCCTCTAAGTATCTATGCTATGCAATCTCTACACTCACTCCTTCATTCTCACTCAAACTCCACTTGTCTCCCTCATTGCAGGAAAAGAGAGCTCACAACAACAGAGAGCGAGCCAGGACTGGAGGAGGCCCACCCTCAATAGCCCACCTGACCCCCTGGGAGGAAGGAGTGCTGGACATTGTCGGGGCTGATGTGGCTGCGGAAGCTGGGGAAGGAGAGACAGGGGCAGTCCCGCAAGCTGGTGACAGAATAGTTTTCCATCTCTCTCATTGACATAGCATGAGTCGCAGTTATGATTCTGAAGCTACATCATTTGGACTTACGAACATCTGCAAAATCCAATGTGCATGTAACCTTGGCATCACATCTCTAACTCTTTCCTTTACTCCCCCACAGGACCATCCAGAGCCCCCTGTCTCCACTGTGGAGGAGGAAGAGGCTGAGCAGCCAGACTCCTCAGAGGAAGCTCCAACCTCTGAGGACGCAGCATCAGCAGAAGTAAGCGCACCCAGCACCAGCGCAGACACTCACGCCACGGGGGGACCTTCGGGACATACACTAGTGTTGTCACCTGGTGTTTCACAGCTCACAAGTGAGCATCAGCAGATTGTGGAGACAGGGACAGCAGTGGAGAGTCCTCGTCGGAGGGCGCAGGACTCTGCCAGCTCAGCTCAGCTGCATGTCGACCCCCTGCCTCTAGGTCCATCCACAAGAGAAGAGGTGATGGATCTCCATGCACAGCTGCACGGGTCTCTGGCAGGTTTTGTCTCCAGGGTCGCTGCGAGTGTGGAGCGAATGGAGGAGTCCATAGCGAACATGAGCAGAGCCTTAGTGGAGTCATTGGTGCATGAACGCATCACCACGGAAAGGATGGCTACCTCCGTGGTAAGGCTGGCTACCGTAGAGGAGAGGATGGCTGCGGTAGAGGTGAGGAGGGCTACGGCCGAGGAGAGGAGGTGAGTGTTCAGAATAGAATGACATCTCTTGAGGAGCGATGGGCATCTATTGAACACAGAAACCAGACCTTCATGGAAGTCCTTCTGAGTAGGACTTCTGAGTAGGACTTCTGAGTAGGACTTCCAGATACGGGTCCCCATGGCCCCCCTGATGTGCAGCAAGGTGCTCTCCAGCCACTTGCAAGCGCTGAGGGGGACCTGGCCCATGAGAGGGATGTTGTTGGCACACCTCAAGGAAGTGGGGGCTCCTCTCCAAGCGCTCACACTTCCATGCCACTGCAGAGCCCTCGGTCAGAGCCCCACCGGAGTCCACACCCAAGTGAGAGAGGCGTCTCAACCCCTGCACAGCCGCAGGAGCAGCAGACTGCTGACGAGCCCTCACAGGCTCGCCACCCCAGAGGACGCCCGCCAAAGGTGTCGAGACAGGAGCAGTAGGAAAGTCAGCAAGGGGCCGCCACATCTGCTGAAGCCACAGGGGAACCACTACGTAGGAGCACGCGTAAGAGAAAAATAAAGCACCACTAATCACAAGGGTAGTCACTTGGGTGAAAAGTTTTGTATATAGTTATTATGTCATCAGTATCTTGTTTATAAAAAATCTGATGGCAATTGCTGCAGTTGTGGCGTGTGTCATTTGGCGAATGGGGATTTCACATTGAGGCCTTAGGATCACTTGCAATTGTCAGGATGCTGGTCAAATAGGTAGGAATGCACAAGGTTTGGCCATTGTCCATGCTCAGGTAAGAAGCAGCAAGGCTACAGTGTTTGATGTACTAGGCTAAGCAAATCTGGCCAGGATAAGTGCGTTCCTTGCATCCCGGGCAGCAATGTTCTCGTGTAATGGTGCTGCTGGTTGATGGGCCTCTGCAGGATGGTCGTTTTCGTCCTCCTCCTCCTCCTCCTCAGCATCATCTTCATCCAAGGCGGGTCTGTGAGGAGCCAATTGGTCCTGAGGAATCTGCAAGCCACGACGCTGTGCCATGTTGTGAAGTACACAGCAAACCACGACGATTTTGGAGACCCTGGCTGCTGAGTACTGTAGGGCTCCAGCTGATCTATTCAGGCATCTGAAGCGCATCTTCAGCAATCTGATCGTTTGCTCGATAATGCATCTGGTGGAAATGTGGCTGGAGTTGTAGCGCTCCTCAGCTTCGTTGGTTGGTCTCCTCAACGGCGTCATTAGCCAAGTCTGCAGGGGATAGCCCTTGTCTCCAAGTAGCCATCCCTGAAGTTCGTCTGGTGGCCTGAATAGCGGAGGCACAGTAGACTGGCGCTGTATGAAGGAGTCATGGCAGCTGCCAGGGTACTTGGCAAAAACATGCAAAATCTCCTTCTTGTGGTCACACACCAGCTGAACGTTAAGGGAGTGGAAGCCCTTGCGGTTGACAAAAACTCCTAGATTGCGATGGGGTGCCCTAAGGGCCACATGTGTGCAGTCAATGACGCCTTGCACCCTTGGAAAGTCTGCCAGATGAGCTAATCCAAGCGCTCGCACCCTCACACTTGCGCGATCCCTGGTGAAATGGATGTGATTGTGCGCGAGGGAAAAGTGGGCATCGGTGACCTGTTTGATGCAAGTGTGTGCGGCCGCCTGGGAGATGCCGCTGATGTCTGCTGATGATCCCTGGAATGAGCCTGAGACAAAAAAGTTGAGTGCGGTGGTGACTTTGATGGCCACTGGTAAGGAGTGTCGACCTGGTGCTCTGGGCTCCAGGTCTTGCTACAGCATTGCGCAGATGTCAGTCACTACCTCTCGCAAAAGTCGGAGCCGCCTTTGGCACTGCTGCTCAGTCATGTTGAGGTAGGTGACCCTGTGTCTGTAGACCCTGTTTGCGGGGTATCTCCTGCGCCGACGGCCTTCCATGCGCTGGCCCCTTCTGGCCTGTGCTGCCTCAGGTGGATGAGCCGCAGCCTGTCGCTCCTGCTGCTGCTGCTGTTGCTGGTGCTGCTGTTGCTGGTGCTGCTGTTGTTGCTGGATCTGCTGCTGCCACCTCTGCTGCTGGAGATCCTCTAATGCCAAGAAGGGAAGGAAAAAAAGGCCTCCCATGCTTCTGGTAGATGCCTCTGTTGAGAAAGTGCTGAATGAGGGTGGCGAGAGGGGCTTCCCAGGAGCTCACACTGGAGAAGTGTGTGAGGCTCCAACCTTCCACAGCTGTGCCTAAACCTGGAACAAGTTGCCTCAAGCATGAAACAACAAGGTCCTGCAACCTATAAATGATGTCTGATTAAATCTCTTCTTTCCTGATTGGCCTGCAGCTGATAGTCAGCAATCTGATATTGTTCACGCCAGGTTTCATCAGCGGGGTTCCCACCAGGCGTGTTTAACGTGGGAAAAAGCTGAAAATAGCAAGGGCCCCTTAAAATGGCATTATAGATGCCAATTATTGGTGATTAAGGTGCCTGAAGACCAGTCCCGCCTGCTGCGGGCGGGACTGATTCGGGTCGGACAGAAACGCCCAGGTGAAAATCAGACGGGGCAGGGATTCAGGCGACGGAGGGGGGGTCGCTGTCGTGTATTGATTGCGAGTTTGACACCAGTCAATACGGTAATGTAATGTGCAAGTTTAACACCAGTTAATACGGTAATGTAATGTGCATTGCATTATGGGAATTACCCGGGAAAGAGGCAGTCAGCCATTTTAGGATTAATGTAAAGATCACAGTTAGAAGCATGTCTGCCTGGCTCTGATTTAATTCGACGTATCTACATGCTTGATTGAACGCATTAAAGCATAGACACAACATTGGCGACGAGGATAACGAATGGAATCATTTTTAAATAGGTAGTTGCCCAAGTTTTAGTTAGCGAGGATGGAGAAGACTGGCATTCAAAATTTTGCATGTTTCGCTGAGCCAGCCACGTTGGGTCCAAGATGGACGAGTTGGTTAATGTCTTTTGAGCTTTATGCCAACGGCAAAGGACTCATTATCGACGATACCTCTACAGCTGTCACAAAGCAGAGGAGAAGAGCTCTACTTCTACACCTAGCAGGACCAGATGTCCAGGATATCTTTTCTACTCTACCGGACACAGGAGAGCCAGCAGACTACATGGCGGTGGTTAGTGCTTTGAATCACTACTTCGTGCCCCAGGTCAATGCAGCATTTGCTGAACAGACTTTTCATAAGTTGTCCCAGAAGGCAGGTGAGACTGTGCAACAATTTGCTACTTGCTTGCGGCAGGCTGCTAAAGACTGTACTTTTGGGGGGGCTGCAGATAATCAAATAAGAGACGCTATCCTGAGTAGGTGCACGTCAGCCTATGTGCGGAGGAAATTGCTAGAGGAAGGGCATGGTCTAACGTTTACCCGCACGTTGCAATTGGCCTCACAATGTGAAAACGTCGAGGAGCAGATGTCAGCCATGTCATGTACAGAGAAGGTGGAGACAGATACTGTTCGTCGTGTTACACAGAAAAGAGGGTATTATGTGAAAAGCTCGACAGAGAAACCAAAGGGAAATGGCGATAGGAACAAAAGGAAATGTTATAGATGTGGACACACAGAACACATGGGCAGAGATCTGAAATGCCCAGCACGCGGACAAACGTGTCATAAGTGCAAGGGAAAGGACCATTTCTCCAAAGTATGCCGCACAAAGGGTACAAAGAAACACAGTGTGAACAATGTAGAGGAACAAAATAACTGTGCATTTGCTGTTACTGGAAATAATGTGACAGAGAGACTTACCTTTTGTGTGGGGGGAGTAAACCTGAGAATGTTAATTGATTTGGCTGCAACTAATAATGTGATAGATGAGAATACGTGGGAAGGATTAAAGTCAGAACACATTAAGTGTCAGTCACATGTCCCTGAGACAGAGAGAAAGTTATTCTCTTATGCTTCTAGCCGACCACTGTCAGTTAAAGGTGTATTCACATGTGGGATTACAATAGGTAAGAGAACTGAGCAGGCAGAGTTCATTGTGGTTAAAGGCCATGGAGAGCCGTTGCTAGGAAGCGAGACAGCCATGAAACTGGGAGTTTTAAAAATAGGCGCAGATGTCTCAGCTGTGGTAGATGTAAGACAGCTACTAGAACAGCGGTATCCAAAGGTGTTCCAGGGAGTAGGAAGGCTGAACACAAAACAGATCAGTTTGTATATCGACCCACAAGTGAAGCCTGTGGCACAGCCACTCAGGCGTATACCATTCAACTTAAGGGGGGCAGTAGAGGCCAAACTAAAACAATTGAGGGACATGGACATTATCGAACGTGTAACTGGTCCCACTCCATGGGTAAATCCTGTGGTTATTGTACCAAAAGCGGATAAGGATGTAAGGTTATGCCTAGACATGAGACGAGCAAACCAGGCAATAGTGAGGGAACGATATCCAATCCCCACCGTTGATGAGATACTCCAAGGTATGAACGGCTCGACAGTGTTTAGTAAGCTAGACCTGAAATGGGGTTATCACCAGTTAGAACTGACCCCTGAGTCATGAGAAATCACAACGTTTGCAGTACATAACGTAGTATACAGGTACAAGAGGCTGATATTCGGTGTATCTTCAGCTAGTGAGCAATATCAGCACAAGATAGCTAATGCCTTAGCTGGAATAGAGGGTGTTGAAAACATCTCAGATGAAATTATCGTGCATGCACATAACCAGGAAACGCACGACAGACGCCTGCACACTGTCATGGCCAGACTAATGGAAAGTGGACTGACACTAAACTCAGAGAAGTGCCAATTCAACATGGACCAATTGATTTTCATGGGAATCCTGTTGTCTGAAAAGGGCATCGGACCAACAGCAGAGAGCGTGCGAGAGGTGGCAGAAGCTCGGGAACCAGAGAATGCTACAGAGGTGAGGAGTTTCTTGGGACTCGTTGGGTACAGTAGCAGATTCATCCCGCAGTTTGCAACGCTATCAAAGCCACTGCGATGCCTGACGAGAAAAGACACACCATTTAAATTTGGACCACAACAGAGACAGTCATTCAATGCATTCAAGGAAGAGTTGGCCAGAGCCGGCACTTTAGCATATTTTGATAAGGACGCACCAACCAAGGTGATAGCAGATGCTGTAGGGGGGCATCTTTTAACTGGTTTACGGTAATTTACCTGGTCAGGCAGCTTTGCCTGCACTCTGACCAATTCCAACCTTTTACCTGGTTTACGGTAATTCACCTGGTCAGCAGCCTTTTGCTGCTACACTGTAAACCAATTTCCAAACAGCGGTTTTGAATCGCTACCCCACCTTCCAGTTCTGACTGGAGGGCTTATAATTAATAATGGCCCAGAAATTCGTGTCGGGGGCTTCCTGCAGGTACAAGCCCTCGACCTACACTTACCTAGCGCGCCGGCAGTTGAAGCCTGGGCCTGCGAGAATTTCCTGTCTGTGGCCCGGTTCAGCTCCCGGCGCACTGTGCTTGCGTGACCCAGCGGCGTACTTAGTGCGATGCGTCGGCTGGGATCACGTGAGCACTGGGCAACCAATCGGAGGATGCAAAAGTTCATTCATGGGTTTGACAGTAAGAACTGTCAAACTCATGAAAACTCCGGATGCCCAAAACAGTACTTAAACTTGAAATAAAATTTAAAAAACATCACACTATTTAAATGAACTATAAATAACTTTAAATAACTATTTTAAACAATAATTTAAATTTTTGAAAAAAATAATTTTATAAAAAATCGGGGCTAAAAATACACTTACCTTACTGTAAGTCTTTAAAAATAATAAACCTGTGGAAAAAAAATTCTAATTTTAATTAATAGACCACTTGCCTTTTAAAATTAAGTCCTTACGTCTGCTTTTTAAAAGTGTAAAAAGTGGAGGCCTTCACGCACGGGCAAACCTCGAAAAAAAAAAGGAAGTACAACGCGCATGCGCAGACTCCTGCGCGCACGCGTTCGACCTCTGAACCCCTTTGTTCAGAGGATCGGAAATGCCGGTTTCCTGCGCATGTGCTGTGCATGCAGAAAACCGGCAATTCCATCGGTCCCACGCATGAGTACACGGTGCTTACTCGCGCGTTGGGACACTAATTTCTGGGCCGATATATTAAAACGGACAACTGGGCTGGGTGTGAGAAAGTCAAACTTTTATTAAACTAAAGAAACTATAATCAAATTTTAAACTATACCACACGAACACAGTAATTACAGTAAAATTGCTTAAATGGGGAAAGGCAGATGGCAAAAATGAGGGGTAAGTGGCTACAATGTTAATTTAACAATCTTAGCAATACCCCCTTAATTACCACCCCCTAAATCCTTACTAGGTTGCATTGCTGAGGAGTCAGAAACCCTGCTCACCTGTGGTCCAGCGAAGTAAGAGAGAGAGAGATAGCTTCTCAGGAGCTATCTTTTATATCCTGCCAACTCCTGTTTGGTGCTGAAAAAGGTCTGTGTGCAAAACTCACGCCCAAAAGTTCCAATACACAAAAGAAAGCCATGATTGGCTGATTCAAAGTGGTTGGAGTGATTTAATGTGTCTACACTCTGGGGCCGGAATGTACCCGCCCACATCCGGAGTTCCCTGGGCTGAACAAAAGGAATCCAACTGCCGTATTGTTCAGAATTGGGTGATTCAAACCCATCCATTCCTAAACTGTTGCATATCAAAAGTCCTTTTCACAGTTTCAATGTACCTCGTTGTGTGTGTAGGGAGTTTGAATGGGTATGGATTTCTGTGTAAACAGAAGCCTTTGATTCTGGTTTGACTGAAACCACCCTTAAGTGCTGTGTCAACAGACAGCAGTTTCAATCGATTGTCTCTGAGGTTAGTCTCAAGTGGGTTAATCCCTTAAGTAAATAAACATCCTGCAGTTTCGTGTAAACAAACCTTGCCTCTCCACAAAGGGGAAGCTCCCTGGTTTGATTGACACAGGTCAGATTGCCACTGTATCCTCCCACTTTTTCACAGACACACTCCACGAGCTGCTTTGTCTTTTGGCCATGCTTTCTGACGACCATTTTAAAACCATTTGTGATTGACCAGGCTCAAGGGCACAAATTCAAATCAAATGTACTGTCTTAATGTGTACGAATATTTCCACAGAACTGCTCGATTCCGGTGTTGTCCACGTGCTGTCCATCTCAGAGCAGTCTTTCGTGGCTCTGAGTATGCTTTAAAAACATTGAAGACAATTCACATCACCCAATATTTTTAATCTTCAGGGAAAATAGATGAATTTTGCTAACCCCTACAATGCCAGTCCTGTAGGTTTAGGCGCAGTACTAGCTCAGGACCAACAGGGACAAGCAGTGCCAATATGCTATGTAAGTTGTAGTTTAACAGACTGTGAGAGGAAATACTCTCAAACAGAGAGAGAGGCCTTAGCTCTTGTATGGGCTTGTGAGAGGCTGCATCCAGATGTGTATGGCCGAAAATTTAACTTGGTAACTGACCATAAGCCATTACAAGTGATATACGGCCCACACTCTAAACCCTGTGCCCGTATAGAGAGATGGGTACTTAGATTACAGCCGTACTATTTTAAGGTGATACACATTCCAGGCAAGCAAAACATTGCAGACCCACTGTCACGATTGCTGGGGGAGACAGCAAAACAGGAGAGACATTCTCATGGCTCAGATGAATACATGAGATTTGTAGCTGTGAGTGCGACACCAAAAGCACTCACTACTAGAGAGGTGGAGGAAGCCT
This sequence comes from Somniosus microcephalus, assembly GCF_052327205.1. NCBI lineage: Eukaryota > Metazoa > Chordata > Chondrichthyes > Squaliformes > Somniosidae > Somniosus > Somniosus microcephalus. Next base: position 85,898,491 of record NC_141001.1, read on the forward strand.
CTGCTACCGACCCAGAGCTGATTGAGGTACGGAAGGCAATCACAAACGGACATTTTGAGAACTGTAAAGCTTATGCAGCAATTGCAAATGAGCTGTGCGTAGTGGGGTACCTAGTTCTTCAGGGAACACGCATCGTGCTACCCACAGTGTTACATGCACGAGCCCTGGTGTTGGCACATGAAGGACACTTGGGAATAGTTGGAACAAAGCAACATCTCAGAACCAAGGTTTGGTGGCCTGGCATGGACAAGGCAGCTGAAAAACACTGTAAAGCGTGCCACGGCTGTCAGACAGTAGCCAGACCCGACCCACCTGAACCATTGAGGCCAACACCATTACCGGAGGGCCCCTGGCAGGATGTAGCTATAGACTTACTGGGACCCTTGCCATCCAACCACTCCATTCTTGTGGTAGTTGATTATTATAGCCATTACTATGAATACGACATCATGACCTCCACAACAACAGAGAAGGTTATTGATAGTTTAGAGTCAATCTTCAGCCGTCATGGTTTGCCAATCACCTGCAAATCTGATAATGGTCCCCAATTCAGATCTGAATTATTCAAAGAACTCTGTGAAAACAACGGGATCAAACACCTGAAAACGACAGCAAAATGGGCTCAGGCTAACAGAGAAGTCGAGCGCCAGAATGCATCGCTGATGAAGAGAATCAGAATTGCTCAGTCAGAAGGACTAGATTGGAAACGTGAACTTAGAAAATATGTGACTGTGTACAGGAGCATTGACCATGCCACGACAAGAAAGAGCCCGGCAGAGCTGCTCTTTAAACGGAAAATGAGAGGAAAGCTGCCAGACATCACAGAGTCGCGCACAGACATGGAAGTACGTGACCAGGACGCAGAACAAAAAGGCAAGTCCAAACTGTACGCAGATAAACAGCGGAGAACACAATACTCAGAGGTGGAAGTTGGCGACACGGTGCTGGTACGGCAGGACAAAGTGGACAAGTTCACCACTCCTTTTAATGCCACACCGCACAAAGTTTTGAGTAAAACAGGGAGTCAAGTAATAGTGGAATCTCCAGAAGGAGCACGCTACTCGAGAAACACTACGTTTGTGAAGAAATACAGAACCAATGGACCAAAGGAGACACTCCATGAGCAGGAGGAAACACAAGGGACTGAGGACAGTATGGTAGACCCTGACACACATACCACTGTGACACAGGCAATACCCACTGACACCAACATGTCAGACATACCCAATACAGCCAGACCTCAAAGGGTTAAAATAAAACCCCAAAGACTGTCTGATTATGTCACAACATAAACTTTGCGAGAACTGCATGGGTGATGTTAAATGTTTAAACCTGGGAATTATTTAGTTGTGTGGTAAGACACAAGTTTGTAAAAAGTTTATAAATCAAATAAGTTATGCAGTGTTATTGTAAGCAACTGTTTGTAAATTGCAAGTTAGTTTGCAAGGAAAAGGGGGATGTCGTGTATTGATTGCGAGTTTGACACCAGTCAATACGGTAATGTAATGTGTGAGTTTAACACCAGTTAATATGGTAATGTAATGTGCATTGCATTATGGGAATTACCCGGGAAAGCGGTAGTCAGCCATTTTAGGAATAAAGTAAAGATCACAGTTGTAAGCCTGTCTGCCTGACTCTGATTTAATTCAACGTATCTACATGCTTGATTGAACGCATTAAAGCATAGATACAACAGTCGCGACCCCCTATTTTTGCGATTTTCCCCCCCCACACGCCTGAAAGCCCGCCTGATGGCTCCAGGTAAATCGCCCCCGTAGTGTTTGCTGTACCAATTTGGAAAGGTCTGGCTAAGACAGAGCAGACTGTTTCCCCACCGGTGCAATAAAGACAACTTGACTATCGATCTAAAACCTTGTGTCGAGTGTTGGTTTAAAATACTCCACAACAAGTGAAATTCCTATTTCTGAATGTGTTTGAGAGAGAATGACGTCACCTGTTGCCGGGTGGCCCTTAATTGGCCTGCTGAGCCCGCTGGGCGGGCTCAACAAGGTCAATCAAGTTAAAATCGCGTGGATTGGCTGCATCTCGATGGAGGCGGGACTACAACCCCGAAAGTTGTAGTCCCGCCTCCTTCCCGACTTCTGAATGAAAATCACCCCCATGGAGTTATACAGCACAGAAAGTGGTCCTTCGGCCCATCGTGTCTGTGCCGGCCATCAAGCCCTGTCTATTCTAATTCCATTTTCCAGCATTGGTCCATAGCCTCGTATGCTATGGCGTTTCAAGTGCTCATCTAAATGCTTCTTGAATGCTGTGAGGGTTCCTGCCTCTACCACCCTTTCTGGCAGTGAGATCCCGATTCCAACCACCCTCTGGGTGGAAAAGCTTTTCCTCAAATCCCCTCTAAACCTCCTGCCCCTTACCTTGAAACTATGCCCCCTGGTTATTGACCTCACTACTAAGGGGAAAGTTCCTTTCTATCTACCCTATCTACGCCCGTCATAATTTTGTACACCTCAATCAGGTCCCCCCTCAGCCTCTCTGCTCTAAGGAAAACAATCCCAGCCTGTCCAGTCTCTCTTCATAGCTGAAGCACTCCAGCCCAGGTAACATCCTGGTGAATCTCCTCTGCACCCTCTCCAATGCAATCACATCCTTCCTATAGTGTGGCGACCAGAACTGCGCACAGTATTCCAGCTGTGGCCTAACTAGCATTTTGTACAGCTCCATCATAACCTCCCTGCTCTTATATTCTATGTCTCGGCTAATGAAGGCAAGTATCCCATATGCCTTTTTCTCCACCTTATCTACCTGTCCTACTGCCTTCAGTGATCTATGTACATGCCTACCAAGGTCCCTCTGATCATCTGTCCTTCCTAGGGTCCTACCATTCATTGTGTATTCCCTTGCCTTGTTAGTCCTCCCAAAATGCATCACCTCACACTTTTCAGGGTTAATTCCATTTGCCGCTGTTCTGCCCATCTGACCAACCCGTCTATATTGTCCTGTAGCCTGAGGCTTCCCTCCTCGCTATTTACCACTCCACCAATTTTCGTGTCATCTGCGAACTTACTGATCATACCTCCTACATTCATATCTAAATCATTAATGTACACTACAAACAGCAAGGGACCCAGCACCGATCCCTGCTGTACACCACTGGATATAGGCTTCCAGTCACAAAAACAACGTTCGACCATCACCCTCTGCCTCCTGCCACTAAGCCAATTTTGGATCCAATGTGCCAAATTGCCCTGGATCTCATGGGCTCTTACCTTCTTGACCAGTCTCCTATGCAGGGCTTTGTCAAAAGCCTTACTGAAGTCCATGTAGACTACATCAACTGCACTACACTCATCCACACGCCTAGTCACCCCTTGAAAAATTCAATCAAATTGGTTAGACATGATCTCCCCCTGACAAAGCCATGCTGATTATTCTTGATTAATCCTTGCCTCTCCAAGTGGAGACTAATTCTGTCCCTCAGAATTTTTTCCAATAATTTCCCTACCATTGATGTTAGGCTCACTGGCCTGTAATTCCCTGGTTAACCCTACTACCCTACTTGAATAATGGTACTACGTTAGCTATCCTCCAGTCCTCTGGCACCTCCCCTGTGGCCAGAGGTTCTGAAAATTTGTGCCAGAGCCCCTGCAATCTCCTCCCTTGCCTCACACAGCAGCCTGGGATACATCTCGTCTGAGCCTGTGGATTTATCCAATTTTAAGCCCGCTAAAACCACTAGTACCTCCTCCCTCTCGATGCTAATTTGTTCAAGTATATCACAATCCCCCTGCATGATTTCTATGCCTACATTGTCCTTCTCCATAGTGAACACAGATGCAAAATATTCATTTAAAACCTCACCTACAGCTTCCGGCTCTACACACAGATTGCCACTTTAGTCCCTAATGGGCTCTATTCTTTCCCTGGTTATCCTCTTGCCCTTAATATACTTATAAAACACCTTGGGATTTTCCTTTATTTTGACCACCAGTGTTTCTTCATGCCCCCTCTTCGCTCTCCTAACTTCTTTTTTAACTACCCCCCTGCACTTTCTATACTCCTCTAGGGCTTCCACTGTTTTTAGTCCTTTGTATCTGCCAAAAGCCTCACTTTTTTTCCTAATCCATTCTTGTATATCCCTTGACATCCAGGGTTCCCTGGACTTGTTGGTCCCACCCTTGACCTTTATGGGAACATGTTGGCGCTGTACTTTCTCTATTTCCTTTCTGAATGACTCCCACTGCACTGATGTAGATTTTCCTACAAGTAGCTGATCCCAGTCCGCTTTGGTCAGATCCTATCTTATCATATTAAAATCTGCCTTCCCCCAATTTAGAACCTTTATTTCCGGTCCATCTTTGTCCTTTTCCATGACTACCTTAAATCTCACCGAATTATGGTCACTGTCACCAAAATGCTCTCCGACTGACACTTCTACCACTTGCCCAGCTACATTCCCTAGAATTAGGTCCAGTACCGCCCCTCTCTTGTAGGACTTTCTACATGCTGGCTCAAAAAGCTCTCCTGGATGCACTTTAAGAATTCCGCACCCTCTAAGCCTTTCACACTCTGACTATCCCAGTTAATATTGGGGAAGTTGAAATCGCCTACTATTATTACCCTATTATTTCTACACCTCTGAGATTTGCCTACATATCTGTTCCTCTATCTCCCCCTGACTGTTTGGGGGCCTATAGTACACTCCCAGCAAAGTGCTTGCCCGCTTTTTATTTTTAGGTTCTACCCATATGGCCTCATTAGAGGAACCTGCTAAGATATCATCCCTCCTTACAGCAGTACTTGGCTCCTTGATTAATATTGCAACACCCCCTCCTCTTTTACACCCCCCTCTGTCTCGCTTGAAGATTCTATACCTCGGAATATTGAACTGCCAGTCCTGCCCCTCCCTCAACCATGTCTCTGTGATAGCAACAATATCACAATCCCATGTGTTCATCAACACCTTCAATTCATCTGCCTTACTCGCAAGACTCCTTGCATTAAAATAAGTGCCATCCAGCCTTGCCATACTCCCTTGTACCGTTACATATTTGCTCTGCCTTCCAGACTGACTTGTTTTTTCCTCTATATTTGGCTGTGCATCACCCCCTACTATAGCTCCACTCCATATCCCAGCCCCTGTCAAGTTAGTTTAAACCCCCCACAACAGTACTAGCAAACCTCCCCGCAAGGATGTTGATCCCATTCCGGTTCAGGTGCAACCCGTCTGACTTGTGCAGGTTCCACCTTCCCCAGAAACAGACCCAGTTCCCCAGGAAACTAAAGCCCTCCCTCCTGCACCAACTCTTTAGCCATGCATTCATCTGCTCTATCCTCCTATTCCTATACTCACTAGCACGTGGCACCGGGAGTTATCCAGAGATTACAACCTTTGAGGTCCTGCTTTTTAATCTGCTACCTAGCCCCCTAAATTCTTGTTGCCAGACCTCATCCCTTTTTCTGCCTATGTCGTTGGTACTAATGTGAACCACGACTTCTGACTGTTCATCCTCCCCTTTCAGAATGCCCTGCAGCCGTTCAGTGACATCCTTGACCCTGGTACCAGGGAGGTGACATACCATCCTGGAGTCACGTCTGCGGCTGCAGAAACGCCTGTCTGCATCCCTCACTATTGAGTCTCCTACCACTATTGCCCTTCCACTCTTACTCCTCCCCCCTTGTGCAGCTGAGCCACCCACAGTGCCGTAAACTTGGCTCTGGCTGCACTCCCCAGAGGAACCGTCACTTTCACCGTTTTGAAGACCAGTCAATCACTCCTTGTCCATCAAAGGTAAGGATGGGGAGTGGGCTGACTCTTCTTTCCTTTGTCTGAAAGAAACTCAACACCCTATTGGCCACCTCACCCTTTGGAAAGACTCCAATAGGGTAGATACCTGTGTCAATATTGACCCCTGTAACCGCCCTCAAAAGTGGCATAAAAGGGGGACCACTTACGAGAGTTAGGCTGTAAAGCACCAGGAGCAAGGGCTGACACTGGAGAGGAACCAGGCAGCAGTGGCCCTGGAGAGGAACCAAGCAGCAGTGGCCCACGAGAGGAGGATCTGGATCCAAACAGAGGCTACCCCAGGCGGGGTGAGGACAAGACAAGGACCAACGAACAGAAGGTACCCCAGGCGGGGTGAGGTGGAAGAGACCCCAGGTGGGGTGAGGTGGAAGAGACCCCAGGTGGGGTGGAAGCTTCCTTCAAGACTCCTTTCAAGAGGGCACAAACTCTACCCAGGATGGCACGGGTGATATAATTCTTGTTCAGTACTGTAAACTACTGCTAAGTCACATAAGTGCTGACCTTTGTGTAATACCTAATAAAATACCACTGTACAATATTGGAGTCACATCAAGCAATTGGGAAAGGGTGCAAAAACCCTGACACCGCTACTGGCCCAGTGTTAAAATTGGGCCTGTGGTTTGTCATTCAACTGGGATTTTTAGTCACCTTATCAAGCTCTATTCATTTAAATCAGAATATGCTTAAGCAATGCAGTGAATCAAATCTGAATCTTCAGTATGGAGAAAGTGCAAATAAATGAAAATGTAATGCCACTCTTGCAAGAGAGTGCAGAATAAGATTAGGCAAGTCTCCAGGTGATGTGGGAAAGTATAAAATATATTAAAGCATTGTTTTTTTTGGGTGGCTATTTTCAAGTGTCTCTATATCACCCACCATGTGAATGGACCAAAACTGAGCACAATATTTAGATGAAGCCTGACCAAGGCCTTGTACAGAGACAGGATAATATTTCTTAATTTGTATAATTGTTCTGGCAATACATCCTTTCACTCTACTTTTTACAATGGCCTCACAGCACTGGTCATATTCAAAGATGGCTGCCAGATATGGTCCCATTCCCATATCCCATCTAGATCTACCAGAAATCCATCTTTCTCATCTAAGATTCTTACAACTACACCTATTATCATGCACACTGTTTTCCTGATACTTTAACATAGGGCACTGATAAAGATGGTGAAAAGCAATGGTTCTAATGGCACCAATCTTTGTGGGACTCCACTAATCCCCACACAGAACCTCTACCATGAACAACTACCTTCTGCCGATTAAGAATTCAACCAGTTCCTTATCCAATCCAAAATCTGCCCACCAATCCCACGGGGCTGAGCCTTATTTGGTAGCATTTTGTGCAGTACTCTGTGAAAGGCTCTTTGAAAAGCAAGATCCACAATGCTGACTTGGCTGCTGACTTCCACCAACCTAGTAGGTGCCTTAAAAAGTTCAACGAGGTTGGCGAAACAGGACTTTATTTTACAGAAGCCGTATTGAGATTCGCCAATAACTCATACACTGTACAACCACCCTGACAGAGAATCTCTCCTGATCCCGTCGAGCAACTTCCTACAATTGAAGTTAAACTAATAGGCCCGTAATTTCCTGATTCTGACTTACTTCCCATTTTAAATACGGACACCACACTTCTCTTCTGTCCAAAACTGATAAGCTCACTCGCTATATTTTTAATCAGGCAAGGAATTCCTAGACTTTGATTGCAATTTCTTGCTGGCAGGCTATTTTCAACAATAATTTTTAGACCACGGATCAGAACCAACTGTTACGCAATGATTGCTGCATGATTGTGTTATATTTCCATGTAACATTTTTTAAATATATGAATTAATTGATATTCTAATCTTGTAATACTGCATGTAGCAATCTGTAATACAATTTTCTCAGAGAGCTTAAGACATAAAGGTCATATCAGAGAAGGTACGCTATAGAAAAATGTCTGTCTCATAAAATATGGTACCGTATACAGATTTAATAGCACTGAATGTGAATGCTTTGGCAAAATAATTTACATCTTTATCTCTCTACCTGAAGCTCTTTCTAATTTAACATTTCAATTATCATAAACATACACCAACCAGTGCCATCTAGTGAATGCATATGAATGTGCTAAATAAATATTTCCTTCCAACCTTTAGAGATGAGAACCTTGGTTTCTTGGGGAATAGACATGGACAGAATTTTTACAGTTCTAATACTGATTCATGCAGAGAATTCAAATGCACTATTAAAATATAATTCCTTAATTTTTTTATTAAAATACTAATCCAATGATAACTTGAGTTAAGAATAGGAAAGGCAAATGTATATTTGAAAGCTAGAAATTATATTTATTACCCCAAAGTACTGTACGACTAGCTCATCACATGAAATTATTTTGGATACGTTTTTAAAGTAAAATACTAGATATTTTGGGCCAAATCTGACAGATTCTAATCAAAAATGCAAATTAATTTATGAAGCCATAATAATAGTGTTCAATATTGCATTTTTTTATACTGTATATCTTGGCACAACAAGGCTATTTCTTATTTTAGATGTCTTGGTCTTCACTGACCTCTGTTCCTTTAGCAATACCTTTCACTCGGTGCTATGAATATTTTCATGTTGAAAGCATTGTGCAGCGCTTTGTAATCATATCACAGTTTGGAGTTAATATTCACAGGAACGACTTCTGTACATTTTTATTACTGGGCTCAATAGCAAACCTTCAAGTACACTGAAATCTCGTTTGTCTTTTCTATTCTTGGCTTATGTTGACCAGTTCAGTGTCCCAGATGGCACTCACTAAGGGAATGTAATTCTCACATGAGCTGTATTGAGGGCACAACTCAAGGTTATTAATCATTGCTTACAGTGTTCATAACAGGAAAAATGGACTGCGTGGAGTTGGCTTCCAAGGAATTATGCCTCTTTCATCTTTGCATTTCTCTGTCCAGTCTCTAATCAATATATATTGCCCCCATATATCAAAATAGCGGTGAAAAATTGGGTTGGATCTGCTGTATTATTTCCTAAAAGTGAATCCCTAGTATGAATTATTTTTCGAAACATTCTTTAAGCGTCTATTGAATCATGTCTGTTTTATAAACATTTTATTCTTGGAATATCACACGACTACATTAAAGATGGGCTTGCTATTGTTGCAACTATTTTTTGTACCAAAGTAATTACAATCCTACCTTGTATGGCAGTGGCACCAAGAAGTGGACCAATTCTGGGATGTATTGTACAAGCTGAGTTTTAAGTGTAGTCTGAAAGCCATGTGGGTGATTTCCAAGCTGGTAGTGATTTTCATGCCAATTTACTGACCGGTGGTAAATGGCAGTATAGCTGGTAAGGCTATTTTTTGCAGAATTAAGTTTCATGCATAACCGACATAAAAAAAGTTGGGAACTCAAAACAAAATGTATATCTCCGAAGCAGTCCTGAATATAGGCCTATTACCAAGTACACTGTTTTGGTAACTAAGCAAATTAAATTCATTTTTAATTGCACAAAGTAACAAAAATGTATTGTTGTCTGAATGTAATTATTGTGTTGCATTCTTCATTACTAATAATATCATGTGCACTGAGAACCTAGGTGCACATAGAAAATAGCCAAGCATTTTTGATATACAATAGTTCAATCGAGACAGGTTGGCTGTATGGGTGTCAGTGCGATAAGTAGATATAAATTAATAACGCTATCGCCATGTGGTAAATGGCAACGTAGCTGGTAGAGCTACTTTGAGCAGAATTAAGCTTTACACATACCAACCTAGAAAATGTGCAAAAACTGACAGCTGCTTCCTGATCGACAACAGTGAATTTAATTCTTTAAATGGTCCAAGCTACTCTGAACCTACTGACCCATGGAAGCTCCAACTTTGTTGCACAGACATTGTCTGGATGCCATGCACATTATTCAAATACAATCTACAAAATTATAGAAACCAGTTTGTCAATGTTTTCTGTTTTGCCATGTCTTCACAGGTTCCTGAACAGTCAGTTCAAGTCATCAAAGAATCAAGCCAAGTGGGGTGGTGGTCTTGATTTGACGGCTGTTTCTGAGACTTGAAGACAAACTACCAATTGATTATGATCCCAAACAAAATCCTATTCACCAGCTTTGGAAGAGTGAGCTCCAAAGTGGCTCCTGACATTATTGTTCACCCAGAGGCTAATGGACTTGGTGTGTCAATTTTTCCTTCATAAACATTGAGTAAACGAGGGGAAAGCTTGCATTTGAGGAATGTGTGCCAAGTGGCATGGGAGAGCTGAATTAAGAGATGTGGGGGTGTCAGTCTGTTAAAGTGGAGGAAGGGGTTTTAGGGTTGTCCATGTAAGTAATTGTGGGTAGGAGAGATGGGTAGCCGTAGTGCAAGATTCCAAGTTAGAACAACCCTTAACCAGAGTACAACGCGAAAGGTTACTTTTACAAGTGGTCATTTTAGAAGGAGAAGTCTGTGCTGGTACCCAGGGTGTCCAAGGATAAAAAAAGGAAAGGATAGCCAGTGTTTTACCGTGCCGGTCCCAGTGAGCTCAATTAACCTCTTGTGGCACTGGTCTGGAGTCATAGGCGGGTGAGAGAGCTGGTACTCGGGGCCAGTGCTACTTCCCTCCAGGTGGCACAAGTAATATTTCTGGCAGATTTTGCTGCCACTGACATCTCGCAGTCTGTATCTCCTGATGTCAATTTTCTTGATGAGTATTGTAGGTCTCAGGCTGTGAAATTGTGAATCTTCTTCTGTGTTTGTGTGCCATGTCCTACTGCCTATGTTGCTGCATGTGCCAGCTGCTCCTGTAATAGACATGCTTGAAAAGTACCAGAAAAGGATTGTTGCGACATGCAGTGAAGTTGGCTGACAGTCAAGTAAGTGAGCCAAGCACTGCTCCTACCTTACCTGATTGTTCCCCGATCTACTGTTGCAGTGTTCAGATGAACTTTCTTTTTAAAAGCTGCCTTTTCAGGTTTTGTCTTTTCGATTCTGGGTTGTGGGCATCGCTGGCAAGGCCAGCATTTATTGCCCTTGAGAAGGTGGTGGTGAGCCGCCTTCTTGAACCGCTGCAATCCTTGTGGTGAAGGTACTCCCACAGTGCTGTTGGGGAGGGAGTGCCAGTATTTTGACCCAGCGACGATGAAGGAATGGTGATAGATTTCCAAGTCAGGATGGTGTGCCTACAAAAAACAAACCTTGATCCCTCCATCCTTAAAAACTATTGCCCCATCTCCAACCTCCCTTTCCTTTCCAAAGTCCTTGAATGTGTTGTTGCCTCCCAAATCCATGCCCATCTTTCCCACAATTCCATGTTTGAATCCCTCCAATCAGGTTTCCGCCCTTGCCACAGTATCGAAATGGCTCTCATCAAAGTCACAAATTACATCCTTTGTGACTGTGACAAAGGTAAACTATCCCTCCTTGTCCTTCTTGACTTGTCTGCAGCCTTTGACATGGTTGACCACTCCATCCTTCTCCAACGCCTCTCCACCATCGTCCAGCTGGGTGGGACTGCACTTGCCTGGTTCCATTCTTATCTATCTAATTGTAACCAGAGAATCACCTGCAACGGCTTCTCTTCACACTCCCACATCATTACCTCTGGTGTCCCCCAAGGATCTATGCTTGGCCCCTTCCTATTTCTCATCTACATGTTGACCCTTGGCGACATCATCCGAAACACAGTGTCAGTTTCAACATGTATGCTGATGACACCCAGCTCTACTTCACTACCACTGCTCTCGACCCCTCCATGGTCTGTTAATTTTCAGACTGCTTGTCCGACATCCAGTTCTAGATGAGCAAAAATTTTCTCCAATTAAATATTGGGAAAACCGAAGCAATTGTTTTCAGTCCCCGCCACAAACTCTGTTCCTTAGCCACTGACTCCATCCCTCTCCCTAACCACACTGTTCGCAACTTTGGTGTCATATTTGATCCTGAAATGTGCTTCCATCCACATATCCGCAGCATAACTAAGACCACCTACTTCCACCTCCATAACATCGCCCGTCTCCGCCCTTGCCCTTGCCTCAGCTCATCTGCTGCTGAAACCCTCATCCATGCCTTTGTTACCTCTAGACTTGACTATTCCAACGCACTCCTGGCTGGCCTCCCACATTCTACCCTATGTAAACTTGAGGTCATCCAAAACTCAGCTGCCCATGTCCTAACTCGTACCAAGCCCTGTTTGCCCATCACCCTTGTGCTTCCTGGCCTACATTGGCTCCCGGTTAAGCAACACCTCGATTTCAAAATTCTCATCCTTGTTTTCAAACCCCTCCATGGCCTCACCCCTTCCAATCTCTGTTTTCTCCTTCAACCCCACAACCCCCCAAAGGTATCTGCGCTCCTCTAATTCTGCCCGCTTGAGGATCCCTGATTATAATCGCCCAACCTTTGGTGGCCGTGCCTTCTGTTGCCTAGGCCCTAAGCTCTGGAATTCCCTGTCTAAACCTCTCCGCCTCGCTACCTCTCTTTCCTCGTTTAAGATGCTCCTTAAAACCTACCTCTTTGACCAAGCTTTTGGTCACCTGCCCTAATTTATCCTTATGTGGATCAGTGTCAAATTTTTTGTCTTAAAATACACCTGTGCAGCGCCTTGGGACATTTTACTATGTTAAAGGTGCTATATAAATACAAGTTGTTTTTGTTGTTGTGTGTGCAACTTGGAGGGGAACTTGGAGGTGGTGGTGTTCCCATGTGCCTGCTGCCCCTGTCCTTCTAGGTGGTCGAAGTCGTAGGTTTGGGAGGTGCTGCCAAAGAAGTCTTGGCGAGTTGCTGCAGTGCATCTTGTAGATGGTACACACTGCAGCCATGGTGCACCGGTGGTGGAGGGAGTGAACATTTAAGGTGGTAGATGGGGTGCCAATCAAGTGGGCTGCTTTGTCCTGGATGGTGTCAAGCTTCTTGAGTGTTGTTGGAGCTGCACTCATCCAGGCAAGTAGAGAGTATTCCATCACACCCCTTACTTGTGTCCTGTAGATAATGGAAAGGCTTTGAGGAGTCAGGTGGTGAGACACTCGCTGCAGAATATCCAACCTCTGACCCTCTCTTGTAGCCACAGTATTTATGTAGCTGGTCCAGTTAAGTTTCTGGTCAATGGTGACCCCCCAGGATGTTGATGATGGGGGATTTGGCGATGATAATTCCGTTGACTGTCATGGGGAGGTGGTTAGACTCTCGCTTGTTGGAGATAGTCATTGCCTGGCACTTCTGTGGCATGAATGTTACTTGCTCCACACAAGCCTCCTGCCACCCCTCTTCATCTAACTCCATCAACATATCCTTCTATGCCTTTCTCCCTCAACTACTCCCTGTGGTAGCGAATTCTACATTCTAACCACGTAAAAGCAGCAGAACTTGTCATTTGGAAGTTCACCCCATTAACATTAGACTATATTTAGTTTGCAACTGAATTTGATGCTAAGTGCAGATGGCACTGACTTTCCTGTTGTAGACTGCAGGTGCAGAAAATTTCAAAATAACCCTGCACAGTCCCCAGTAATTCCTTTCCAATTGCCACCAGGTGACTGGTGATCATAAGCCAGCATGAGACCTAAGCCAGCATCACACAGATGCACAACCTCCACACATGCACACAGATGTACAGCCACTGTTTGTGTGCACTAATGCTCTAATTGCATGTAGTTCAAATCTGCGTATATGTACAAACGCTTGAACTTGCGATGCACACGCGCAAAGTGTGAAACTTCCATGGGTGACTTGGAGAGAGGTGCTAAAGGTAGCAGGAAGCATTGATTTTTGATCAACAACATGGACAGAACATGGGAAACCCTTACTGTTAGTGGAAAATGCTGACAATTGCCATGCATGCAGCCTGCAAATTATGATGTATGTTTAACATCCTTCTATGTTATAAAATGGAAATTCAGCCAGGTATTTGAGGGAAGAGATCAAAGTTTGGTTTAACTGGATTGCAAATTGCGAATAGTTATGCGATGATTTCAACTTGAGTGATATCCCTTTGGACCAGGGCTTAATCTATCCCAGCAGACCAAAACAGCTCTGACAGAAATGAGCAAGTGTGATCATTGTGCCTGTTGCCGTAGGTAGCAATTTGTGAGAGAGAACACCATGAAAATGAGGTTCAGACTCATAAGAGGAGAAAAAACAGGAGAAGGCCTTACCATAGAGAGGGACTGTAGACCTTGCATCTTCTAAATAAGCCTTTCAGAAAATAGTTGTGTACACAGGCTTTCCAGGGAGACTGTCAGAGGTCTGTACAATGCTGAATCTGATTTAAAGAGGTCATCAGTGAATCCAACTGTTCTGTTTATGTCTGTGAAAGTGACAGCCATTAATCTTTGGGCTACTGGGTCTTTCCAAACAGCAGTAAGTGATTTGTCTGCCATTGGACAAGTTACCATGTTCACAGATCCATAAAAAATGATTGATTGCACTGTTCTGAAAGGCTCATCAAATTTCATAAAAGTACAAAAATATTTAGGGACAGCAACTCTTAATATCAATGCTGTTGTAGGGGGGGTGGCGGGTGTGGCGCGTGCGCCCAGTCAGTTATGCCCCTGACTGTTTGTGAGCGGTTCAAATCGCTCCCACGCCCCTGAGTTCTAGACACCGGACTTAGGTACAGGCAGCGATACAGAAAACTCGAGTAGGCAGGTGGTTTGGATACAAGCAAAAACCAAGACTTTATTGAACAGGAAAAATTAATACAGTCTTAAAAGAAGTTACCACTATAACATTACAGGCAAATGCACTTATACAGGGAATGGGGAACACATGGCACATCGAGGGAAAACAACTATCTTAACAATCCCTTTATCCTTATCCCACCCCCTATACCTACCTAGATTAAGCTATGAGGGGTCAGAATCTATGCTCACCAATCAAAAGCGGGGTTTGCTCAATTCAAAACAGTGGTGGGGTTCGGGGTTCGCTCTTGGTGCTCTCTGGAGCCTGCCGTCGTCACGTGGTCTCCGGGTGCTGCAAGGGCATTGTCCAGGTTCGAGTACCCCAAAGTCAAAGTCTCTGTTTGGGTACTTTACCTTGCAGGGATGATTCTTCGTCGACAGCTGCCAGTTTGAGTTAGTGTGCAGATATTCGAAGGTCGGCCGAGGCTGAAGGCCCGATGATTCGGAGCCTCCCCTCATTTGGTCTCCTCCAGCCGGTCTGCCCCTCGGTGGTTTTCCCTTCTCCCCTCGTCGCGTCCTGCCTCGCCTGGCCTGAATCTGTCCGTGTCCACCCGTCCCGGTGCCGGGGCAGTTCCAGATGGAGTGGGAAAAGGGCACGGGCAAAGGCCAGGAGGTAAACGCGGGACGGGGAAAGAGTGGCAGACACGAGGGTGAGGGGCCCGAGGAGCAGCACCAGCACACCAACCAACGAACTCTACGGACCTCCTCCGAACGAACGAACTAGCTGCCCTAACTCAATGCTACCCGGGGCCTTCAATTATACCTTCGTCGAAAACCCTTATCTTCGCGCCAAATCAGGTTAGTTCTTTGTCTTAAACTGGGCGGGCTAGTTTAAAATAATGGTAGCAATTCATACTAACGGTTTTTAGATGGCCGGTAATCGCATCTACCGGCCCGATAATTGACTTGTATTGTCCTGAAAGTTCCTTGATGGGCTTGTCCGACCTCGATGGCTGTGTTAATCTGTTTCCGATAATGTATGCAGACTGTTTGATGGCCTTAACTATAGCCTTAAACTGCAATTAGATCTGTCTCCAATTCAGTCTATTGCATAATTCAGAGTCCTGTCTCGTTCCAAAACACAAAGTTTCTCTTCACAGAAAACCTGCAGCCTTAGTTTCGATTTCTCCCAAGCTGTCTGCGCTGCAAAGTCCATTTTGGAATCCCACAGGCTTTCTGCCACGAGGCATGGACGCCATCTTGGGTACCCTTTTCAATTTAAAATGTCCATGCAGGGTCCCTTTTATTAATAATAACCTTCGGGGAGATGCAAACATTTTGCAAATCTTACACTGTCTTCCTGACAATGTTGAGTATTTTACAATGTACCCGTGGAGATATAGATTGAGACTGGACCATGAGAGCTTCCATTCCCTCACTATGTAAGCAGTCTGTGGTGCCAACAAGAAGTCCCTTTTCAGTCGATTTCCAGACTCCTAAGATTAGCAGGTGATTTCCTCCTCCTTCAGCCATTCATGTGTGCTTGGGTTACTTCAATGGAATAACCAACTGCAAGACTGGCTTTTGAGAATTCATAGCTAATTCTGAAACAATGGCTCAAAATCCACTGTACAACATGGGAATGGAAGTAGAACAAGGGTACAATTAGTATACAAAAAATGCACAAAACTTTACAGCAAACACACCTATAGTGTCCCATGATTTATTTTTCTAAAATGTTTGTACATGTGTGTACTTACTATGTGTACGTTTGGTTGTATTCCATGGGATATGTGAATTCCTTCCCAAAATGCACCTATATATTTCTGTCCATACTCTCTGTTCTCCCAATACCATTCCACAAGTTAACTGGCACTCCAGCATTCCCTTCCTTTAAGAAAAGAAACATCAAAAGGTCAATTTTAACCCTGCCTGCCCAGTGGGAATGGTGTTTATAGTAATCTGGGATGTAATGGAGACAAATATTAAGGGATCATATTTACCAGTATTAAGGTAATGTCCTGGCACACCACTTATTAAGGTAGTGGCATTGCATTCTGGGTATGACTCAGAGTTTGATCCTCCATCTTTGTGATCGCACAGTAAGAATTGGAAGTGTTTGCTGCAGCCTGTAAGAGCTATGTTCTCTGCTACATATGTATAATTAAACAGTTGGGTTTTGGTTCCTGAAGTCTGGCTTATCTCAGTTTCTGACCTTACCACTCGGATATCACATTTGGCGATGAGGCTGAACAGATCTCATCTGGAAGAAGGAACAATAAAAGAAAAGCACTGAATCAAGGAATCATGGCTGCTATGGTAGGACAGATCTCTGCTTTTGATGTTCAGATGCAGACCTGGAACGAATACTGTGAGTTGCTGGAGCATTTCTTTGTAGCAAATGATATAGCTAATGTCGGGAAAAGGAGAGCTATTTTGCTCACTTCGTTTAATGAGAAACCTATGCAGTCCTGAGACGCCTGGAGACGTAACATTTGCTAACTTAGTGGCCTTGCTGAAGGAACATTTCAATCCCAGACCAAGTGAGATTATACAGCGTTTCAAATTTAATTCACGGAACAGGAAACCGGGAGAGACTGTATTGGATTATATAGCAGTGTTGAGAAAACTGGCACACGATTGCAATTACGGGAACAGTTTGAAAGACATGCTGAGAGATAGGCTTGTTTGCGGGATAATGGATGCTCAAATGCAGAGGAGATTATTGTCCGAGACTGGGCTTACGTATGAAAAAGCATTGGAACTTGCTCAAGCCATAGAGACAGCTAACCGAGATGTAAAAGAAATACAAGGTTCAGACTGGGCTACTACGAGACAAGTTGCAGGTCCGCTGGTGCACAAGTTAAATATGAGTCAGAAACCACAACATGAGCATGTGAAGGCATGTTATAAATGCAATGGAGATCACCTGGAGAGGGAATGCAGGTTTCTGGAGGAAAAGTGCCACAAGTGTGGGAAAAAAGGACACATAAAACGTGCATGCTGAGCAAAAGCTACCCTGGAGGTATACAAACCTAAAGGGGGAGAAAAGCAAAACCTAGTAAGAGAAGTGAAAAAACAGGGAGCACATCACATCAGCGGAGAAGCTGAGAAAGAAGAGACATGTTCATATTGCATAGTATGGTAGAGGACATTCCAAAAGTGGATCCTATCACTTTGCAACTGATAGTAAATGACTCTAAGGTGAACTTTGAGGTGAATACCGGATGTGGTGTTACCATAATGAACAAGGAAGAGTACTCAAAATTGTGGAACCGTGAAAAAGTTCCAGAGTTAAAGTCTTGCACTATGCAGCTTAAAACATATACCGGTGAATGAGTGGCAACATTGGGTACAGCTACTGTAACTGTGAAACACAGGGACACCGTGGAACAGCTACCTGTAGTTGTAGTATCGGGTTCTGGACCAAACTTGTTAGGTCGGGGCTGGATACGAGAACTTAAATTGGATTGGGGAGCAATAAATCAACTAGAGGGAGGCAAACAATTGTCTTTGCAAGACGTGTTGATTGAACATGAGGACGTGTTCAAGGAAGAACTTGGAACATGTAATGGCCCCCCAGCTAAGATTTATGTCGACAAGGAGACACTGCCAAGGTTTTTTAAACAACGACCTGTGCCGTATGCCATGAAACCGAAGGTAGAGGCTGAGCTTGACCGTCTTTTGGGAGAGAACATTCTGGAACCCGTGAAATGTTCAGAATGGGCAGCTCCCATTGTACCTGTTTTTAAACCAGACAATTCGGTAAGAATCTGTGGAGATTATAAATTGACAGTAAATAGGGTGTCTAAACTTGAACAGTATCCTGTTCCTAAAACTGAGGATCTTTTTGCAAACCTGGCTGGAGGGAAGAAATTCATGAAGCTGGATATGAGTCATGCATACTTGCAGATTACACTAGATGAGGAATCCAAGAAGTATGTAACCATAAATACACACAAGGGTTTGTTTACTTATAGCCGCTTGCCATTCGGTGTCTCATCTAGTCCAGCTATTTTCCAGAGGACTATCGAGGGTGTACTGCAAGGGATTCCGCATGTTTCTATTTATCTGGATGACATTCTGGTGATGGGAAGAACCGACCAGGAGCATCTGAGCACTCTGAGAGAGGTACTACAAAGATTGGATAAGGCTGGGTTACGGCTCAAGAGGAGTAAGTGCACTTTCCTGAGGAATGAGGCCGTGTTCCTGGGACATAGAGTGGACACCACCGGGCTCCATCCAATCAAGGAGAAGGTACAAGCACTGCAGGAGGCCCCAGCTCCTACAAATGTGACTGAGTTAAAAGCTTACCTGGGACTGCTAAACTATTATAACAGGTTTTTACCAAACTTGGCAACAGTGTTAGCACCTCTTCACAAACTTCTGCGCAAGGAGACACAGTGGCAGTGGGAAGAGGAGCAGAGGGTTTCATTTGAACAGTCCAAGAAACTGATACTGTCCTCGGATGTGTTGGTTCACTACAATGTAGAGAAAGACATCATTCTCTCTTGTGATGCTTCACCTTACGGGGTGGGGGCAGTTCTTTCACACAGCTTGGAAGATGGAACAGAAAGACCGATAGGGTTTATGTCTCGAACTCTGACCCCAGCGGAAAAAAACTATTCCCAGTTAGATAAAGAGGGATTAGCAGTAATGTTTGGGTTACAGAGGTTTCACAAGTACATATATGGCAGGAAATTCACCATATGCACCAATCATAAACCTCTTCTGTCTCTTTTTAATGAAATGAAGGCAGTACCACAGATGGTGTCACCCCGGATCCAGAGGTGGGCAGTGACGTTAAGGGCGTATGAGTATGTCATCATTTTCAAGGCGGGCAAGTACCATGGGAACGCAGATGCCTTGAGCCATCTTCCACTACCAGGTACACCTATCCGTGCAGCTCCAGAGGACAGAGTTTTGATGTTGGAGGACACGGATACGGCAATTGTGACCGCAGAACAAGTAAGGACATGGACAGGTAAAGATCCAGTACTGTCTAGAGTCCGAGAATATGTAATGAGGGGTTGGCCACAGCATCCGGAAGGGACTGATTTCACACCTTACAGTATCAGGAAGACAGAGCTGAGTGTGCAGGATGGTTGCGTGTTGTGGGGAGCTCGAGTGATTTAATTAAATAAACTTAAAATGGAGATAGACAGTTTCCTAGCAGATAAGGGAATTAGGGGTTACGGGGAGAGGGCAGGGAAGTGGACGTGAGTCTAGATTCGGATCAGCCATGATCCTATTGAATGGCGGAGCAGGCCCGAGGAGCCGTATGGCCTACTCCTGCTCCTACTTCTTATGTTCTTATTATTCCACAGCCAGCACAACAGTCTATCCTAGTGCAACTACATCAGTGTCATCCTGGAGTTTCATGTATGAAAGCATTGGCAAGGAGTTACTTGTGGTGGCCAAAGCTAGATGAGGAGATAGAAAACCTAGTCAAGACATGCAGCACTTGTCAAGTACACAGGAAGGCACCAGCAGCGGTGCCACTCCACCCCTGGGAGTGGCCGGATAAACCATGGAGAAGATTACATGTTGATTATGCAGGTCCATTTATGGGACAAATGTTCCTCATAATCATTGATGCACATTCCAAATGGATGGATGTGTATCCTGTAAATTCTGCTTCATCTACTGTTACTATAGACAGCCTGCGTAGGAGTTTTAGTAATCAAGGGATACCGGAGATCATAGTAAGTGACAATGCCACGTGTTTTGTGAGTACAGAAACAAAAGAGTTCATGAGAAACAATGGCATAGTGCACGTGACTTCAGCTCCATATCATCCGTCTTCAAATGGATTTGCAGAGAGAGCCGTACAAACATTTAAGGAGATGATGAAAAAAAGTGCGGAAGGGAGTTTGGCAGCAAAAGTGTCACAAGTTCTGTTCAGCTACAGAATAACACCTCAATCTACCACAGGACTCTCTCCTGCTGAGTTGTTGTTAGGACGTTGACTATGCTCCACTCTTGACCTGGTTCACCTAGATCTGAAAAGGAAGGTGGAAAACCGACAAATCAAACAAAAGGAGAACCATGACAGAAGGACAAAGAGCCGCAGTTTTGGAGAAGGAGATGCGGTCCTTACCAAGAATTTCAGTTATGGTCCAAAATGGATTCCTGGTGTCATAGACTCAATGACCGGTCCAGTATCATATACGGTCATGGTGGGAACTGGTCAGGTAGTACAAAGACATGTGGATCAGACAAAGGGAAATCGAACTGGAGGTTCCAGAGGAAATGTTGGAGGACAAGTTGGTCCCCAGTTATCCAAATGCATTGGTGTTACCAACACCACGAACAGAGCCAGTTATACCTGGACCCCTTCATCAAGAGGAAACCATTGTAGCAGAGTCAGATACTCTGAGTACTGCTCAGGAGCAGCAGGTGGCTCTACTACAATCAAGCAGGGACTTGACTGTAAGACATTCACCAAGGACTCACAAGCCACCAGAGTGATTGATCACGACCTGCTAGATTCGTTCAGTATGGACTATCGTTAAAGGAGTTTCCTTATGGACTTTTTTAAGAATGTTGTTAAGAAATTATTGTAAACATAAGAGGGGGGGGTATAGTAATCTGGGATGTAATGCTTAAGTTATCCACCAGATGGAGACAAATATTAAGGGATCATATTTACCAGTATTAAGGTAATGTCCTGGCACACCACTTATTAAGGTAGTGGCATTGCATTCTGGGTATGACTCAGAGTTTGATCCTCCATCTTTGTGATCGCACAGTAAGAATTGGAAGTGTTTGCTGCAGCCTGTAAGAGCTATGTTCCCTGCTACATATGTGTAATTAAACAGTTGGGTTTTGGTTCCTGAAGTCTGGCTTATCTCAGTTTCTGACCTTACCACTCGGATATCACAGTGTTGGCAGGGGTTAAGATGGTGGGGGGATGGGGATCACCTCATGTTTCCAACGGGTTCCCACTCCCCACCACCTTGGATCCAGCAAGGGAGGGGCCCCTCGCCCTAGGCAGGTGAAGGCCTACTTTACATGGAAAGGTCGCGACCCGACGACGGCATCAGCGGCGCAACCCTATTTTTAACTTGAAATCACGAGAGGCCCACATGACACCAAACCCACCAGGGAAACCTGACAGGAGACAGCAGAGTGGCCAGACCATGGTCAGTTTTATCTTTTTTTATTTTCTGAGGATTTCTTGTGGACCAGGAGGTGCAGGAGTGCTCCTCAGGACCCCGCAAGGAATCCTTGTGTCTCCCCTGCCTTGGCCTTCTCTCTCCCTCCCACCACTATAGGCTCTTTGTAGACCACTGGCCCCCTCCATCCCATCCGCCCCTTATGCCGGGGGCCGTTATCTTGATTCCCCGACAGTATGGGCCTCGCGCGATTTCCTGCTCCTGCCCACAGCTTCGGGCAGCAGATGGTGCAGACAAATTAGGCCCGGGGGTTAAAATGGCCTGGGCCTGATGCCAAGGAGTCTGTGGGGGACTCCCATCCACCCTGAATTAAAATCGACCATCAAGTCACTGCACCTGGGATCTCACTGTGTAGAAAATCATGATGGGAAATCCATCTTCTGGCAATGTGTGGTAATATGTACATAGGTGTTTTCTGTTACTGGGCCAACTCCTAAACATCTCCTTAATTTAGTTTAAACCCTGCAATTGTAGGAAAGATTGGCCATTCTAAACCACACAACTGGCATTCTGAGAAAACTAGTTCATCTTCGAGTTCTTAAAAGGCTGGGACAGTGAACATGAACTTACACATCCTGCTATTGCCACCATTTAAGGCTGGTACTAGATTCAACTGGAGTCTGAACTAGACCTATCTAGATGGCAGGCCAATAGACCAATTAATATGCTTGGATAGATAGAAGTAACAAGCAAAGAAGAATCTTGAATGTCCCTGATACCACCAGAGGTATCTTTCTATTTTAATTTAGGCACCGGGGAAAAGAAAGTAGGATAGCACTTAATTGCAGCCCTGTCCTTCATCAAATTAATTAAAATCTGTCAGTTGTGGTTTGTGATGCATGTCCGACAAGTTGAATGATACCTTGGAAAGAATCTGTGACAGAATTGATCAACATGATTCATCCCCTGATTATGTTCCTTTAGGTTTGATTTAATTAGTAAAAATGAAGATGTATATAAAACCATGCTTTGCCCACCCAAAACTAGGACTTCTTGCGAAGATTAAAAAATTAAAGGCATTGTAAAGAACTTTTGAAGCAGGTCTTCAAAAGCAGAATTAAGGATAAAAATAGAAAAAGTAAGGGTTTAATTGAATAAAAGTAAAAGTTGTAGCGTGTATCACAGCTGAAGTCTCTGAACATAGAATGCCCTGAGAAGCAATAGTATTATAACAATACAGAGAAACATCCAAGGTTAGTAAAGCTAGGGTGAGAAGAAGGTAACCAAAGAAAGAAGTCCACCACAATGAAAGGTAGGTGTCCCCGAGATGAAGCCAAGCATCCCAGAGCATAAATCATATTTGTAGGGGGTGGTGTGTGCAGTCAGCTTTGCCCCTGACTGGTTTTGAGCGGTTCGAATCGCTCCCACACCCCTGGGCTCTAGACACCGGACTTAGGTACAGGCGGCGATACAGAATTGGAGTAGACAACTGGTTTGGTGCAAGAAAACTGTATTTTATTTAGAGTCACAATAAAATTACACACTTAAATTACTGGAGTAGTTACAGACATTCAAGAGTACACTTAATTAAGAATGGGGAACACACGGCACAACGAGGGAAAATCACATTAATAATCCCCCTACCCTTGTCCAACCCCCAATACCTATCTAAATTGCACTACAAGAGCCAGGGATTATGCTCACCAATAGGGGTTTCTTGACAGTTCGAATCCTGTCAATTAAGCCGGTTGCGTTTTGGTGTTCGCTCTTTGTGTCCTTTGGGGCCTGCCATCGCCATGTGGTCCCAGTCCTAGAATCTGCGAAGATTCTTCAGTTGGGTGGAGTCCGCAGATGCGGTAAGGGCGCGGTTGTGGATTTGTCTGGGTAAGTACTTTCTTTTCTCCGTTAGAGATAGGGAGTAAAGTCTTTGTTGGGTACTTTAGCTTGTAGAGTGGAAAACTTGGGTTTTGTTCCTCTGGTGGTGGTCTGGTCATCGAGTTTTGTTGCAGTTGGGGTTTGGTTGGTGGTCTTCGGTGTCGGCTCAGTCGCGGTGGCCTAGATCATTACCTGTGTAGTGGTAATGATCTGAAGGTATGGTTTACCCAGCCATTTGTTACCGCGGTGCTCGTGGTCGGTCTTCGTGTAAGGCTGCGGTTGCGGCCTAGTTGTCTTCAGTCGAGCCTGCCCCACCGTGCCTCCTCGCCATGATGTTCCCTGAGCCTTCCAGTTGGATACCCCTGTGGCCTGAAGGCTTCTGCGAGTGTCCCTCTGCTTCTTTGAGTTTCGAGTATCCTTGGACCCGAGCGAGTGCCTGCTTATCCTTGGTTACCGGTGGGCCTACAATTATACTGTTTTTGAGTTTGTTATCTGCGCGCCAAATCAGGGCTAGTTCTTTGTCTGATTTTTGGCGGGCTCGTTAAGGTGATTATAGTCGTTCACCTTAACTGGTTTTTGGGTGGTTGTCCCGTTGTTAAATGGTTTTAAATGTCTTGGTGTTTGTTTATGCAGAATGTAAATTGGTGTCTTCCTGGCTTGGTAGCTAGTTTGAACTGTAGGCGATTATATATGCATAGTCTTGATGGGTTTTAAGTTTGTGCAAGATTAAGCCTCTTCCTGAGTTGATTTGTTTTAAAGGGAAGAATGCGTGTTCTGTCTCCTTCAGCTGTCTGGTTTGAAATAACAAATCAAAGCTGTCTCCCACAGGCCCGGGCATGTCAAGTTTGAGTTTTGAACTTGACATGCTGCGCAGGGCCCTGCTTTAACCTTGCAGTCTTTGCCATAAAGTCCAAAGCCATTGTCCTTCAGGGTTCCCTTATTTAATAACTTGTCCTTCAGGGTCCCTTGTTGAATAACTTGTCCTTCAGGGTCCCTTATTTAATAACTTGGGAAATGTGGGAATTTTGAGAATCCTATATATTACCATGTCCTTTTTAGTAGGTGACAGTTGTAGTCTTAGTTCGCAATGTCACAACAGCCTACCTACTAGAAGGAAGAGTTTGTAAAATTCATTTCATGTTCATATTGCAGAGGGATAACTGAATACTGCCAACCTATCGATAATGCATTGAATACCATCTGTAAACTTAACTCTATTAAGATGTGTAAGCTCGATCATTGATATTTACTTATTTATTTATTGGTTTAGAATGATTAAGGGATTCGATAAGATAGATACAGAGAAACTATTTCTACTGGTGGGGGAATCCAGAACAAGAGGGCATAACCTTAAAATTAGAACTAGGCCATTTAGGAGTGAAATCAGGAAATACTTTTCCACAACAGGTAGTGGAAATCTGGAACTTGCTCCCCCAAAATGCGCAGGGTCAAATTAAATTTTCAAGACTTTGGGTGCACTCCTCCTGGCCAACCCAAGGTTCACCTCTGGCTGTTTAAATGGCACAGGGGCAGCCCCACTGTCTTCCTTGGGTTGATTCAATTTGATGGCAGGTGGCCGATGCGCTTTGGCTCCTTGGATTAGCAGGCACAGAAGTCTCAGGCCTGCAAAGGACCTGAGGTGCACAGCTTGCCCCAATGTGGGTGACCAAAACTATTTAAGTAAGGGGGTTGCCCCAAAATGCAACTGGAGCATCTGAGCAGCACTGCAGTCACCATCCCCTGTTTGGAATGGGTGCTGATTTAAAAAGAGAACTATTTCTCCATTTGGTGGACTTCTCCCCTCCCACCCGCTTCTGCCCCTTCTCCAGAAGATAAACTTGCCAGCACTCCACTGGTTCACTGGCTGCTGGTGTCTGAAATTTTGACCACTGCTACCCTGGCACTTTTGGTGTGACATTTACACTGTCCAGAAACAAATTCTAATGATCTATCCTTTCATTAGTGGGCAAGACTAGTTCATTAATGCACAGTCGTGCAGAACGTTTCAACAGCATCAGCTCTGCATTATTAGCCTCTCTGACTTCATTGTGAATAGGCATTTTATGTGGGTGGGACAATTCTCTGTTTTTCCAAATTACTGGCTTGCTTTCTGTTTATTTAAAGGATTGTCTGATTAAAAATTATATGAGTAAATCAGCTGTTAGAAAATTGCCAGGAATAAATTTGCCATGGTGACCAAGAAGGGCAATGTGGTGAACAGGAATTGCATGTGTAGTTTTTATTAGGTGCCATCCAACTTCTGACTCTGAAGCAGTATTTCATTGGCATTTGAAGTCTTATGTTTTGTCACCGGATTATTTTATCTTTTTGAAGTTCCTAAGCTTTATTTTTTGATTCAAAAAGACTGCTGATTTCATTTTGCTACTATACAGTGAAACATATCATACAAATCTCTGCTTCATAACTGAATTCTTAAACTGAATAACTAGGCATTTGTCCCATTAGGCCATGAGACAATTTATAATACTGAATAGTGTGTACCTTTCAACTTTTAAAAGACCGTATCGGGGAATCGAGACCATGAATTCAGACGGATTTATCAGTTAGAAAGAAATGTTGTTATCTCGTATTTGAATCTATTTCCTTCTATCCCACTATTGCAAAGTAACCTTAGTTTTCTATATTGTATATTCAAAAAGAGATCAAAGCTATTGCAAAAAATGGACTGCAGCGGTTCAAGAAGGTGGCTCACCACTACCTTCTCAAGGGCAATTAGGGATGGACAATAAATGCTGGCCTTGGCAGTGAGGCCCACATCCCATAAAAATGATTTTTTTTTTAAATCAGTGCTATTATATTCCACTGCCTGTGTCGGTGTGCAGATATATAACTACTATTACATTGAAAGTTTTGAATCTTTAACTTCCTGTGTCATGATCTTCTATCACACTTGGGTGTCACACCTGGGTATTCGTTTTAAGTTTTAAGCTGCAAGGATTGTATACTAAACTTTAGTCCTTTTGAAGGTATGTAGTTTTATTATCTCGGCGTTGCTGTATCTCTTTCTTTATCTCCTAGACTCCTTCTCTCTGCCTTTTCTTCCAGCTCTCTTTCTTTCTCTTCTGTTCTCTCTCCTTCTCCAGGTCTTCTGCTCTCTCTCTCTCTCTTTCTTCTGCGAGGCTTGTTCTGTTATTCTAGGTGGCATGGAGCAAGTGTAAAATCAGGAGGTGGCATCTTTCCTACTTTGAGGTAGGGAAACAGTGTTTCCTGGCTCAGCAGAGGCTGAGGTAAAGGACTTCAGTATCTGGCAAGAGGGCTTGTGGTTGTTTCTCCTCCTCTGCGTCTAAACAAGCCATATAGCAAAAGGGGATGGCACGGTATTGAACATGGGCCATCACTAAATGTGAAGATCCAATAGCATTCTGCAACAAGCAAGAAACAGCAAAAGCATTGTTGTTCAAAAAACCCAAAATAAAGGCCTTTCTTTCTAAAAGAGGGGATGTGGGACGAAGCATGACTGCTCTTTCTACTGGAATTTTTTGAGGATGTAAATGGTAGAATAGATAAGGGAGAACCAGTGGATGTGGTGTATCTGGACTTTCAGAAGGCTTTCGATAAGGTCCCGCATAAGAGATTAGCGTATATAGTTAAGTCACATGGGATTGGGGGCAAGATATTGACTTGGATAGAGAACTGGTTGGCAGACAGAAAGCAAAGAGTTGGAATAAACGGGTCTTTTTCCGAGTGGCAAGCAGTGACTAGTGGGGTACCGCAGGGATTGGTGCTAGGACCCCAGCTATTCACAATATATATTAATGATCTAGACAAGGGAACTAGATGTAATATCTCCAAATTTGTGGACGACACAAACCTGGGTGGGCGTGTGTGCTGTGAGGAGGATGCCGAGAAACTCCAGGATGATTTGGACAGGTTGGGTGATTGGCAGATGCAATATAACGTGGATAAATGCGAGGTTATCCACTTTGGTGGCAAAAACAGGAAGGCAGATTATTATCTGAATGGCAATAGGTTGGGAGAAGGGGAAGTGCAACGAGACCTGGGTGTCCTTGTGCATCAGTCGCTGAA
This sequence comes from Somniosus microcephalus, assembly GCF_052327205.1. NCBI lineage: Eukaryota > Metazoa > Chordata > Chondrichthyes > Squaliformes > Somniosidae > Somniosus > Somniosus microcephalus. Next base: position 85,925,917 of record NC_141001.1, read on the forward strand.
GGTAAGCATGCAGGTGCAGCAGGCAGTTAAGAAGGCAAATGGCATGTTGGCCTTCGTAGCGAGAGGGTTTGAGTACAGGAACAAGGATGTCTTGCTGCAGTTGTACAGGGCCTTGTTGAGACCACATCTTGAGTATTGTGTGCAGTTTTGGTTGCCTTATCTGAGGAAGGATGTTCTTGCCATGGAGGGAGTGCAGCGAAGATTCACCAGACTGATACCTGGGATGACAGGAATGACGTATGAGGAGAGATTGGGTCGATTGGGCTTATACTCGCTGGAGTTTAGAAGAATGAGAGGGGATCTCATTGAAACTTATAAAATTCTAACAGGACTAGACAGACTAGATGCAGGAAGGATGTTCCCGATGGTGGGGGAGTCCAGAACCAGGGGTCACAATCTAAGGATAAGGGGTAAGCCATTTAGGACAGAAATGAGGAGGAATTTCTTCACCCAGAGAGTGGTGAACCTGTGGAATTCTCTACCACAGAAGGCAGTAGAGGCCAATTCATTAAATATATTCAAGAAGGAGTTGGATATATTTCTTAAGGCTAAAGGGATCAAGGGATATGGGGAGAAAGCAGGGACCGGGTACTGAATTTGGATGATCAGCCATGATTGCATTGAATGGCGGAGCAGGCTCCACTAGCATGTGCTTTAGGACAGGTAGCTCTGGATTCATTAGTGCCCTGTTTTTCTGGGAACAGTCTTACTCCTAAACTGCAGCAGGTACTATTGGAGGAATGAGTGTTGAGGTCTCTGACATGTATTTGCCTAAATTTTACATTGCAACAGTCTTCAGGTGCAGACGCCAGAAAAGCCATAGAGGAAGTTTGGTTACAGTGCATTTCAGGCATGAAACAAGAGCAAAGGAGCCATGTCCATTTTTGCTCTGCTTTACACCCATTTTTTTAAGTGCCAGTAGGGAGCATGGCAAAACAAATTGGTCCTGTTATGTTCATTATTTTATTGGCTATTATTCTCTATATTATGCATATCACACATTTCTATGTTAAAAAATATATATACAGCCGATACCAAATGAGAGCCTAGAGATTGCCATTGGTTGGACTGACTCTTGGAAAAATTCAAGAGACAATTCACAATTTTAGAAAGTTTAGTGGTCATAAAAGAAGAATTAAAGCATTCCAATAATTCCTGACAAAGGTGAGAAAAGTGAAAATGTATTTTCTAGGTATTTTCTTGGGTAAAACTGACTTTTCAATCTTTCAGCTCAAACATTTTGAAGCAGTATTATGCATTTTACAGCTATATCCGTGGACTTTTCATCATTTGTCTTAGTTCAGTGGTATATTTGCTGCTTGGGATGCACATGAGCTGTGATTGCTGATTATTATTCTTGTCATATTGTACAAAGTCATAGGATCATACAGCACAGAATGAGGCCATTTGGCCCATCGTGCCTGTGCTAGCTCTTTGAAAGAGCTATCCAATTTGTCCCACTCCCCCACTCTTTCCCCATAGCCCTGCATTTTTTTCTTTTTCAAGTATTTATCCAATTCCCCTTTGAAAGTTACTAATGAATCTGCTTCCACCACCCTTTCAGGCAGTGGATTCCAGATCATAACTCGCTGTATTTAAAAAAAAATTCTCCTCATCTCACCTCTGGTTCTATTGCCAATTACCTTAAATCTGTGTTCTCTAGTTACCAACCCTCCTGTCAGTGGAAACAGTTTCTCCTTTTGTACTCTATCAAAAACCCTCAAAATTTTGAACACCACCATTAAATCTTCCCTTAACCTTCTCTGCTCTATGGAAAACAATCCCCGCTTCTCTAATCTCCCCATATAACTGAAATCCCTCTCCCTGGTGCTATTCTATCACTTGCTTAAAAACTGCATACAGTAGCCCTTTTGTCAGATAATAACTGTAGGGTTATTAACCCTTTTGCAAAGTGGGAAATATAGTTTCAAGTGTCTCTAGCGCTGTGTTAGTCTCCTGTGTTTTAATTGTGATAGTGACATATTTAGCCCTTTAGCTAGCCTTGCCAGTGATTCCCATCATAATGTTGGTTATCTCTCATTCTGCTTCCCTTCAGTCCTCTTGTGTGACAGTAATCAATATTAGCAGCATGGCTTCAACGAAATGTGCTTATCTTGTCTATCTGTAGCACTTAGAAAATAGATCTAAAAGGATTCAGACATATGCACAACTAGTTGCACTGCTATCCTTCCTTAAATCCAGTGTTGGAAAATAGCATTAAAGCTGCTTAATAATAATTGCTAAGAGTCACAGATGATTATTTTTGATAAGTGCTAATGTTGCGCTTGATTTAAAATCAATGGGATGAAAACCAAGCTGTAACAAGCACTTTAATATGCAAACATTCTTTTGAGTTTTGAATTCTGAACTTGCCCACTTGATAAGTCACCAATGGATAAGTGTAACTTTAAGAGGGTGGGGTTATACAAAATGAGCTGGATTATATGCGCAACCACAAAGCTATCAGCTTGGTGCACAGAGCACTTGCTTGAGGCCTTCATCAGACCCATAGTAAATGTTCTTTGCAATATCTTAACACCCTGCAGAGAATACTCCTTTTCTTTGTTTGAGGTCATCATTCACTCCAATAAATACTGGCAGACATTGCTTTGCTATGGGGGGGAGCGGAAACCGACAAAATTAGTTGCAGCATCAGGATTTGTTTGTGTGGAAAGCAGAGGGGGTGATGGGCAAAAGATCAACTTTTTTTTTAAATTGGAAAAGAATTATACATACAGTTGTCAAAACTGACGGCTTCAAAAAAAAAGCTAATGGATCAAATGCAATGAACTTTCCTGTCTGACATTTCCTTGCGAAATGGGAGCTGTCAATTGGTTAGTCATGCTGGCTTGAAGCCTGGTTGTATTAGTGTTGGGTGTCAAAGTAATGTGTTTTCTTAGTAACTGATGGAGCTCAAAATTGTACTGTGCGTCGGTCCGGTGCAACTGCCATGCCACATTTTACAGCATTCAAGGTCATCAGAATAAAGAATTCCATTGTTTGGCCCTACTTCAGCCTGCTCTTTCTGTAATCATTCCTTTCTATCTAAGATGAATATTTTTCTCATTTGTTGCAGTATTCTGGAGCAAAGTGTAAAACCATCTTACTATAAAGCTCCCTTCAGTCCCATGCTTTAGGCCTGCTATTTCGTTCAGAAGAATATTTACCACTGAGTAATACAGACCTGCACCTTCACCAATTTCAAATTAACCAAGAAAGTACTTTTTTTGCATGGATAGGAGAAGAGGATATTTGAAAAATACTATCAATTTATGCGTGCTGCCACAAATATTTTTCTAGTTCTGCTTCAAGATATTTAGTAGTAGCAGTCTATAGAAAGTGTTACTTTGTATGTAACAGAAAATGTGCCTATTTTAAAAAGCTGCTACGCGCATTAAGTATTGGAAGAAGTAGCCCTTTGAAGTATGAGGACTCGGTAGAATTGAGCATTCCACTCGTGAGGCCTTCCTGCCAGGAATCTGTAGAAAGCTGAGAAACTTGGTAAATGTTCAATTGCACTTTGAATGAAAACTTCTCTGGGATTTGAACCTGCAGCTATATATATGTGATACAAGTGTTTTAATGATAGTGATTGACAGGTACAAATACCAAATGTGTGGTAAGAAGACACTGCAAGTATTCAGCTAGAGGTAGAAGACATTGGCCTAGAAATTGGGTTTTGGCTTAGCCAGGGCTTTAGCGCCGGAAATTAGTGCCGGCGCTAAGTCCCCTGCGCGCGCCAAAAGTTCAGTGGCGCCGCGCCCAAACGGCTGCCGGCGCTACTGAAGGGTCTTAGCGCCCGGAAAAGGGCGCTAACTGCCGTTTCGCGCCGCAATTCCGGCGCTGCGGCACCCGATGCGGTGCGGCAGGCTGGGGAAGTGCAGGCCTCCTCCTTCCGTTAAGGAGGAGCTGCCTGCACCCGGCCGCGGCCCGCGCAAATCTCCTCAAAAATGAGCCCGGCACCTCGGACAAGTGCCGGGCTTGCATCTGTTCCGGGGGGGGGGGTGGGGAGAAGTCCGGGAAGGGAGCTGCGGGCAGGCGGCCGGCGGGAAAGCGGCCGGCCGCCGCGCCTCCTTAAAGCGCCGGCGCAGACTCCGGCAGCACTCGTTTGCCGGAGTCTTAGTTGCGGCTGCCACTGGCGAGGCGGCCGCAACTGAATTTCGGCTTGGGGCCGGGTTACCACGGCAACCGGGACGCTGCGCACACCGATGACGTCATCGGTGCCGGCGCAGCGCTACCGGTCTACCGCGGCGGAAGGGCCCCAGGCAATTTCGGCGCCGGCGCCAATTGCAGCGCTAGGCCCTCTAGCGCCGCAAAATCGGCGCTAAGGGCACTCAATTTCTAGGCCACTATACTACAGTGGCTTGGTACTTGTGCAACTACTGGGAACTTTGTCGGACTTTCGCTCCACTTTTGCTCACACTGTAGCTCTACAGTCTCAAGTTTCCCAATTTCCTGTGACAAATTCATGTCCTTCTCATAACCTCATTTTCTCTCCCACAAAGTATTCACTGTGGTGCACCTGTCTTAAAGGAGCTATGTCCCATGGAATGAAGATACAGTCAAGGTCATGCCTACAGTCTTCTACATGATGAGTTATCAGACTTGGCCATGCTATCATGAAATGGTATGGAAAGGCGAACAGGTATTTCCTTATAGGAAGCAGTGCAATGAGAGAGAGAGAGAGAGAGAGAGTCATCCTAGTCCACTCTAGAGCACTGAGCAGCTGGTTTCAGAGTAGCATTCATAGAGCCCCAGTAGACATGGCAAGGTGACCAAGTGGTTAAGGCCTCGGGCTCCTCAACCATTGGGCAGCACAAACGTGGGCTTGAATCCTGGCCTTACCAGTAGGACAGTGATGGCTGTTAAGCTTGCATATCCAATTGTGGCAAGGTAGACAACTGGTTACAGTGTTGGGCTCCTCATCTATTGGGCAGTGCAGTTAAAGGCTCAAACCCTGGCCTTGGCACAGGGGCAGTGATGGCTATTAATTCTGCAGCATTGTATCTGTAGGATTCGCAAAATTCCCACATTTCCCCCAAGGTTATTAATAAAGGGACCCTATGGACAATTTAAAAAGGGTACCCAAAAGATGGCGTCCGCACCTCGTGACCAAAAGCCTGTAAGATTTTAAAAGCTTGGACTCTGCAGCACAGAACAAGCTGTTTTGGGAAATCGAAACTTAAAATGCATTTCTGTGAAAAAGGACTTTTGTGTTTGAAAACCTAGACAGTTAAGCAAACACTGAATATGCATTTTTGTCGGATTGGAACAGATCACCACAGTTAGGCCTAAGCGCAAGGCCATTAGTTTGTCCGTATAAATAATCGGAAACAGCTTAGGGAAGCGACCAAGGCTGCACAGGCCGATTAAAATGCACTAATGACAATACAGCTCGGACATCAGGCCATTAGGTGCGATAAACGGCCATCTAAAAACTGTTAGTTTAGATTGGTGTAATCATTCAAAACAGCCCGCCAAAAGTGAAACAATATGAACTGACCTGATTTGGCGCGCAGATAAGGGCCATCGAAAGGAGTATAACTGTAGGCCCTCAGTAGCAATCGCTCTCTTCCCCTTGACTCTTACGCTTGCTACTTGCCCTCGTGGCTCCTGCTCTTTTTCCCCTCCCACGCTTGCCGCCTGGCCACTGCCCATGTCTTTCCCAACTCCATCAAGGACGCCCGGCATTGCACCAGGCGAACACGGGCAAACCAGGCCAGACGAGGCGGGACGAGGTGAGGTGAGGTGAGATGAGATGAGATGAGATAAGACTGTTATGTTCATTAATAACCAATCGTTTTCATTATGAACAGCTAGCTTGAGCTAGTCACTTTATTCATGCCATGTGGACTTCTACAGCATCCATCTTGACTACTGTCTTCTGGGTAGCCTACTCTTATATACATACAGCTCCTACATACAGCTCTACAGCTCCACCTAGTGTACCATTCTAGAATGATATGTTACTGATCATTACAGAGACGAATTGGGAGAAGATTGAAGAACGCTTCGAATAATCGGGCCTTCAATCCAGCCGACCTGCGACTATCTTCATGCAAACTCCAACTGCCGCCCGAGGAAGAGGAACCATCATCCCTGTGAGGTAAAGTACCCAAGCAAAAACTTTAACCTCAGGGTACTTTACCTGGACGACGCCCTTGCAGCGCCCTGCGACCACGTGATGACGGTAGGCCCCAGAGAGCACAAAGAGCGAACCCCAAACCCCACAGCTATTTGAACTCAGCAGATTTTTGACTCGGTGAGCATGAATTCCTGGCCCCTCATAGCTTAATCTAGTTAGGTATAGGGGTGGGATAAGGATAAGGGGATTGTTAATGTAGTTTGTTTTCCCTTGATGTGCCGTGTGTTCCCCATTCCCTGTATAAGTATAGTTATTTTGTTTATGCCTGTAATTGCCTACCGGTAATTTCTCATAAGACTGTGTTTTATCTCTGTTCAATAAAATCTTGGTTTTCTTACACCAAACCACTTGTCTACTCGAGTTTTCTGTATCGCCGCCTGCACCTAAGTCCGGTGTCTAGAACGCAGGGGCGTGGGAGCGATTCGAACTGCTCACCAACAGTCAGGGGCATAACTGACTGGGCGCACGCGACGCGCCACCCGCCACCCCCTACATATCCAGTTGGGCAAAGACAGCTGGTCGCCCATTCACCCCATTGGCCAGGAAAGATGTGGCACAAGGAGAACAAATAAAGAAAACACTTATGGGAGGAGGACTTTCACTTTCACATGGATGTTCTATAAGTCCGACTAACTCCTCTGCTGTTGCCTGCAATCAAGTTGTCACAAAGAAGTTCAACACTGGTGTAACCATAGATGAGCAGAGCATGATTTCTGTCAGTTCTTGTCTAAGATCCCTCTTGGCATTATAACCGAGGTACAAAACTGTATTTGCGTTGAGCCTATACTTCCAGATAATGGGATCATGTCCCTTTGGTCTGGAAAATGATTGTGGGTTAGAACACCCTCTCCCAGGATCACATGTACTCTCACTTTGCTATCAGGTAGATATTAAACACAAAGCCATGTTTTATAAAAATGAAATTGGCACTGTACCATTATTTGAAACTGCTGTCATTCAGTGTTCAGTCCCAATGAATATCCTAGCAGTTTGGGGAATAGTACAGGGATATTAGTTTCCACATCCATAACTCCATTCATCGACTAAGGCTCGGTATTATAACAAATACTGCCAGGCCCTGCTGCTATCTGAACATTTAGTGTTGGTATTCAGCAAAGTCTCAGCAGCATCACAAGCAACCTGTAAATTCCCAGTAAATGCATGATCCTCAGAACCTCCCATTGCAATATATTACCACAATGTTGTGGTGCCACAGAAACTCAGCAGAGTACCTGAGTGTTTGGGAAGGTTATAATTTAAATATTGTGACGCAACATTGCAGTAAAAGGCACAGCATGACCTAGAGTCAAAGATGTTGCAAAATAATTGCTTACATAAGAAATAGGAGCAGGAGTAGGCCATACGGCCCCTCGGGCCTGCTCCGCCATTCAATAGGATCATGGCGGATCTGAATCTAGACTCACGTCCACTTCCCTGCCCTCTCCCCGTAACCCCTAATTCCCTTATCTGCTAGGACAATGTCTATCTCCATTTTAAATTTATTTAATGTTGCAGCTTCCACAGCTCTCTGGGGTAGCAAATTCCATAGATTTACTACCCTCTGAGTGAAGAAGTTTCTCCTCATCTCAGTTTTGAAAGGGCAGCCCCTTATTCTAAGATTATGCCCCCTAGTTCTAGTCTCACCCATCAGTGGAAACATCCTCACCGCATCCACCCGATCAAGCCCCCTCACAATCTTATATGTTTCGATAAGATCGCCTCTCATTCTTCTGAACTTCAATGAGTAGAGTCCCAACCTATTCAACCTTTCCTCATACGTCAACCCCCTCATCTCTGGAATCAACCGAGTGAACCTTCTCTGAACCGCCTCGAGAGCAAGTATATCTTTTCTTAAATATGGAAACCAAAACTGCACGCAGTATTCCAGGTGTGGCCTCACCAATACCTTGTATAACTGCAGCAAGACTTCCCTGTTTTTATACTCCATTCCCCTTGCAATAAAAGCCAAGATTCCATTGGCCTTCCTGATCACCTGCTGCACCTGCATACTAACTTTTTGTGTTTCATGTACCAGGACCCCCAGATCCCTTTGTACTGTAGCACTTTGCAGTTTCTCTCCATTTAGATAATAACTTGCTCTTTGATTTTTTCTGCCAAAGTGCATAACCTCACACTTTCCAACATTATATTGCATCTGCCAAATCTCTGCCCACTCACTTAGCCTGTCTATGTCCTTTTGCAGGTTTTTTATGTCCTCCTCACTCACTGCTTTCCCTCCCATCTTTGTATCGTCAGCAAACTTGGATATGTTGCACTCGGTCCCTTCCTCCAAATCGTTAATATAGATTGTAAAGAGTTGGGGTCCCAGCACTGATCCCTGTGGGACACCACTAGTTACTGATTGCCAGCCTGAGAATGAACCATTTATCCCAACTCTTTGTTTTCTGTTAGATAGCCAATCTTCCACTCATGCCAGTATATTACCCCCAATCCCGTGATTTTTTATCTTGATCAGTAATCTTTTGTGTGGAACCTTGTCAAATGCCTTTTGATAGTATGAGCTTTTCAAAGAAGTATCATGGTTAAATCAGTAAACGCTGCTGTATATTGAAGGTCACTCTAGTCTTAGTGAGTCTTTATCTCATTTAAACTCACTGGAAAAGCTTACTTTTGTTTCTGAATTCAAATATTCTGTTGTCTGTGCTTGTCTTTCAGCACGAACCAAACCAACAGAAAAGGTATAAGCTAGTGTGTTTTTTTTCTTTGCTAGTAAACCAACATAAAACCAAATTTAAAATTAGAAATTATTCGTCAGGCAACTGTGGCTTTGAAGGATGAAGGCAGAGGTCAAGGTATATCTTTTGTTGTACTTGAGTTGTTATGAAACTCCTCTGATGAATCTTGGTTTGAGTACTTGACCTGAAATGAGAAATGTTGTTTTTCTTCTACGGCCCATCAATTGTGCTGGTGATATTTTATCATCTCCCGGTGTGTTGCTGTTTTCAACAGGGCGACAGATGCATCTTAATCTTTTGGTTTCTACATTGGGCTTTTGGCATTTAAACAGCTGTCTTAGCTTTCCCCATTGGATTTTATGTACAACTTGGTGGCAAGGTTGTATGCGAGCATAACTACGTTTTCTGAACTCCATACTTGCCAACTGGCGTCCATGATCTGAAGCAATTTCATCATCTTGGATACCATATCTAGTGGACTGTTGTTTGCAACACACAATTGCATTTTAACTCTTGGCATTAAGTTGAAAAAAATGAAAATGAGCCTAGGATTAAATGCTGATTTGAATGAAATTGATCCACCAACCTCATGAGGAGGGTACCCGCGAACTGTGGGCACCAGACGTGGTCCCAGAGGCAGCTCGCTGTTCTGGGGTGTGGGGGGTGGGCGGGGAAACAGCAAGATCGTCCTGCTCTAGAGCTCGGGTTATCTCAAACTGCATTCTGCTAAACGTGTATTTACCGAATGAACTACTAAATATGCACAACTTTGACGAGTTCTTATTCAATTATATTTGCTAGTAGCTACAATTTTCATGAAGATTTTGGCATTTGATTACTCTGACACTACTTCACCGTGGTCTGCATTGTAAAATGTTCTCTTTCTATGGCTTTATTTAAATCATTAGGGTTGAGGCATATTCCCACTTATTCCCTGGTTAGTTGGATTTCTGTCACCATACTGCTGACCCACTGGCTTGATTTTTTTCTTACACTTTATTATACTAAGTTTCTCTCTTCTATCTAATTCATCACAAACTTTATTAAGAAGTGCAAATGCCACTTGCTTGGTGAATGATGACTCATTGAGCAACTTGGATTCCTATGTCCCTATCACTTCCTGAGGATGCTCCAAAATTCTTCATAGCCAATGAACCACTGTTTTTGAAGTGCAGTGTTGTTGTGCAAGTAAATACAGCATCCAGTTTGCAGACAGACCTTGTGTTAACTCCCATTCACAAGAATGCACCTCCGGCTATGCAGGACTTCCTCGGTACTGCGCTGAAGTGTCAGCCAAAATCGCGTGTTCAAGCCTTGCTATAAGGCTTGAGCTCACAGCCTACTGACTCCAACATTACAGGGCTATATACTGAGTCATAGAAACATAGAAGATAGGAGCAGGAGTAGGCCATTCGGCCCCTCGAGCCTGCTCCGCTATTCAACGAGATCATGGCTGATCATCCAAATTCAGTACCCTGTCCCTGCCTTCTCGCCATATCCCTTGATCCCTTTAGCCTTAAGAAATATATCCAACTCCTTCTTGAATATATTTAATGAACTGGCCTCCACTGCCCTCTGTGGTAGAGAATTCCACAGGTTCACCACTCTCTGGGTGAAGAAATTCCTCCTCATCTCTGTCCTAAATTGCTTACCCCTTATCCTTAGGCTGTGACCCCTGGTTCTGGACTCCCCGGCCATTGGGAACATCCTTCCTGCATCTAATCTGTCTAGTCCTGACAGAATTTTATAAGTTTCAATGAGATCCCCTCTCATTCTTCTAAACTCCAGCGAGTCAAACTAACACTCAAGCTTAAAGCAAACAGTTCAGTCATAGGAATGTGCAGGAATGGAAAAAGACCATTGTGATCTATCTGGCCAGCCATAAAGTTTAGGAAATATCATGTTCATCATCTTTAGGTCAACAGTTCATTCAGCATCATCTCCTGTCTGACTGCCATCCATAAAAAATGTCATTTATAAAAAATGGAGTACTGTGTACAATTTTGGTCTCCTTACCTAAGGAAGGATATACTTGCCATAGAGGGAGTGCAACGAAGATTCACGAGATTGATTCCTGGGATAGCAGGACTGTCGTATGAGAAGAGATTGAGTAAACTAGGCCTTTATTCTCTTGAATTCAGAAGAATGAGAGGGGATCTCATTGAAGCATACAAAATTATTACAGGGCTTGATAGGGTGGATGCTGGGAGAATGTTTCCCTTGGCTGGGGAGTCTAGAACCAGGGGCCACAGCCTCAGGATAAAGTGTAGGCCATTCAGGACTGAGATGAGAAGAAATTTCTTCACACAGAGGGTGGTGAATCTTTGGAATTCTCTACGCCAGAGGAGGCTCAGTCATTGGGTATATTCAAAACAGAAGTCGATAGATTTCTGACTAGTAAGGGCATCAAGGGATATGGCGATAGGGCCGGTGAATGGAGTTGAGGCAGAAAATCAGCCATGATCTCATTGATTGGCGGAGCAGGCTCGAGGGGCCGAATGGCCTACTCCTGCTCCTATTTCTTATGTTTTTATATCATTCTCATGCTTGGACTGCTCTTTCACTGTACAAACTTTTTTTGTATTCTTTGCTTGTCTGACAAAGATGGTTTTGCTTTGCCTTTGCACACTTTAGCAAAATGATTTTTTTTTTTACACCACCAACACATTTGGCCATACGCCTCGTGTTAGTTAACACAGTAACTTGATATGTTGTTGACTAGGCGAAATTGAATTCTCTTTCACTGTGTGAAATGGCATTTCTCGCATGAGTTGTACAGTTGTTCTAGCGGCATTTTGTTGGCTTCTGCTGCCCTGCAAATATCAACTACTTTCTGTAGATCCAGGCTGTTTTCCTAGGAATCTTAGTGCTGCATTTTCCTACTATAACAGCAACAGCACTCTAAAAGTAATTCAAGGGATGCAATACTCTGAGATGCTCTGCGTATAAGATGTTATACACATGGGAGTTTGTTCCTTATTTTTAAAAGAATTACAGCGTGCACAACTCTATTTTTAAACTGGGTGCAGTTTCCCTTTAAGAACATTTCCATCTGCAGAATGTGGTGGTCTTTACTCAACATTTCATTTTAATGAGCAGCCCAAAGATTCACTCTGGTCCAATGGGTTTGGACCATCTTGATTCTTGGACACAGCTCCTTGCACAACTCTAATACATAATGCATTGATACACAGCATTGATCTGTGTGGCTGTTCCCTAGATAATAACGGTGTTGAATTCCACATTACTCTCAGTGTTATTAGTTCTCATATACATAAACCTTGTTGCTCCAAGAGATGTAACCAGTGATCTCTTGCTAAGTGGTTGTAAGGCACTTTAGATTGTTTTGCCATAGGGAATTCTTTAATGTACTACACAAGCAGTAGTGTTTCAAATTCTTGATGCCCTGCATCTGAACTTACCATTGACAGTAAGGCATCCAATTACTAGTCATGTAGCTATAATAAATCAAGATTTAGATTGCATTCTAACTTGGTTCTTGAGGCATCCTGCGGCCCATTAAAAGGGTCTACCAGCTGCAACCAATGATAGCACTGGTTAAACCCAGTTAACACTTGACTCATCACAAAGATACATAAAGAACTGAATAGGACAAGTTTGATGGAAAACTCAAAACTGCTTTTATGACATTACTTCATTGCATAGTCAAAGATAAGTGATGATCAGCTTAACCATTACAATCAGAACAATAACTTTGGAACTACAGAAACGCCCCGTTACTTACTCAGGGTCGGGATGAGAGTGAGGGGCAGAACCAGAATTTTTGAACGGAAACCCGGAAGCCAGGGCTTCCCGGACTTCCTGCAGAAATTAACCGTAGGACGTCTTTTAAAATTTTTTTCAGCAGGCTTCCTGCCCGACAGCCAAACAGGAGAGAGGGGGGGTTGGACATCCTGGGGGGGGATCGGACATCGGGGGGATGGGAGTCAGCAGATCGTGGGAGTCCGATCATGTGGAGGGAAGCTTGCTGGGGCTGGGGGGGACACTCCTGCCCCTCCTGTCCCACATACAATGCAATAAAGGCACTTACCTCATGGATCCGGCCCTTCTCACCTCCTTTTACCTGCCGGGATTCCTGAGGCCCTGGAATTCCAGCCTCCAAGTTAAAAAATAAAAATGTAGTTAAAATGTAGGCACGCAGCCTCATTAAAAGATTTTAGTGACCGACCTGCCTCCTGAGAGCAAGTTGGTTTCCCGTCCCCTGACCCACCTCAGTTAAAACCGGAAGTTGGGCAGGTTGGGGTCGGGTTTGAGAATTTTAAAATTTTGACCTTCCCACGTGCCCCCAACCCACCAGTCCTTGGCGATTAAAATTCCCCCATTAACTTTTGTTCAATTTAACATAGTACAAGTACACCATAGAAAATAAGAAAATGAGTGGGGTAGAAGAGCAAAGGGATCGAGGGATACAAGTTTACAAATCATATAAAAGCAGCATTGCAGGTTAGCAAAGCAATTAAAAATGCTAACAAAGCACTAGGATTTATTTCTAGGGGTATAAAATTCAAAAATAGTGAATTTATGTTAAATTTGTATAGGACCCTGATCAGGCCGCACTCAGAGTACTGCGCATCATTCTGGTCTGTTACTATAAAAAGGACATAGAAGCACTGAAAGTGCAAAAACAGATTTACAAGAATGCTACCAGAATTGAGATTACAGCTATCACGAATGATTGAATAGGTTTTTTCTTTAGAAAAGAGAAGTCTTGGAGATCTTTAAAATTATGAATGGTTGGACAGGATAAATGCGGAGTGAATGTTTCCACTTGTGGGGGAATCCAAAACTAGGATCCATAAATACAAGATAGTTACTAATAAATCTAATAGGGAGAAAGTTAGAATTGGGAACTCACTACCACAGAAAGTGTTTGATGCAAATAGTTTAGGTGCTTTCAAAAGGAAACTAGATGAGAACATGAGAGAAAAGGGAATAGAAAGATATGCTGAAAGGCTGAAATGAGGTAGATGGAATGGGAGGAGACTGTTGTGGACTAGAAACACCAGCACAGGCTAGTTTGGCTGAATGGCCTGTTCCTGTGCTGTATATTCTATGTAGTTCTATGTAATAACTCAGTTCAAAATTACAGTAATAGAGCTTTAGCTAGGTTTATCTTAAAACAGCACCTTAGTAAATATTCAGTTTTGAAGAGAATTTTGCATGTATTTGGCAATGGTGTCCCTTTTCAGTTTATCTAAACAAATAACTTGTTGCAATTATGCTGTTCCTGCTTAAATGTATTTGTTGGATATCTTAATAGAAAAATATATGATCAGATAACGCTTTAGCTCTGTTTTGCTCTGCGGTATACTAGTTCCAGCCTCTGGGGTATATCTTCAAACGCACCTGTAGTCTTATCTGTTTCATCAGCGGCCACCATCATCATCACCATCATCATCATCATCATCATCTTTTAACAGCAGGCTAATATCTTGCACAGACAAGTACTGCTCTGCTACACTTATGCTTCTCCTAACTTGGATTACTGACTAAAGTGTTGGAGTATGCCATTCTACGTGATACTATAAATTGTCACTACAACTGTTGGAGTAATGTGAGTTTTACTTGAAAACAGCCTGTTCAGGTTTTAACTTTTTCCAAAACTTGTCCTCTGTTCTTGGTTTTAGAACATGAGAAAAAACCCATTCTGCTCATTGAAACTCATTCATCTACTATTTAGGAAATAGTTTCCTTTGAAGTAATATCCTCACTTTGTCTTTGCTATACTTTACATAGCTTGATGCCCTTTCCCTTTCTGCTCCCCACCCAAACACGTACTTTCCAGACTATAGAGCTTGACCTTCTCTAATCTTTCCTCATGTATCACCCTTTACGCTTGGGATCAAGCTCGTTGCTCTTCCCTGTACCTGTACGATTGCAGGTATATGTTTGTTGTGGATAATAACCAGGATCTAACACAGTACTCCACTGGTCTGATCAGTGCATTTTAAAGGCTTGGAATGACCTCTGGTGACCCGTAATAAAAACAGAAAGTGCTGGAAATACTCAGCAGGTCAGGCAGCATCTGTGGAGACAGAAGCAGAGTTAACGTTTCAGGTCGATGACCCTTCTGTGTTATGTTCTGGCTACATATAACAACCAATTCTTCTAAGATTTGAATTACTTTGCCATTTTGCCTAGATGTTGAACATAATGAATCTATAACTACCCTCAAGTATCTTTCTAAATCCCACTGTGCTAATTCAATCCCATTTTTAAACAGTGCAATAATTTACAGTATATGGCCCAGAAATTTGGGTCCCAACACGTGAGTACGCGTTGGGTACTCATGCGTAGGCCCAACGAAAGTGCCGGTTTCGTGCATGCGCGGGAAACCGGTACTTCCATTCCCCTGAAAGAAGGGGTTCAGAAGTCGAACGCGTGCACCGGAGAGGTGGCGCGTGCGCATCGAACTTACGGTTTTTTTGCAGGATTCTCCGGGAGGGTAAGTCTCCAGCAGTTACACTTTAAAAAAGTAGGCGCAAGGCCTGATTTTAACAAAGTAAGTGGTGAATTAATTAAAATTAAAACATTTTTTCCACAGGTTTATTATTTTTAAATACTTTAAAGAAAGGTAAGTTTATTTTTAGACCTGTTAGAAAATGTAATTAATTTTTTCAAAAATTTAAATTATTGTTTAAAATAGTTATTTCATGTAATTTATAGTTATTTTAAAAATGTGATTTTTTAAAAATGTATTTGAAGTTTTAGTGATTTTTGGGGCTTATAGTATTTATAGGTTTGACAGCTCTTCCTGTCAAACTTATGAATGAAGCATTCCTGCTACCATTGGCTCTCCATGGCCCTCGTGATCCCAGGGGACGCATCGAACTAACTGCGCCCCTGGGATACACAAGCACTGCGCGCCAGCAGTTGGAGGAGGCCCAGGAACTGAATCCCACGCAGGCCCACAGCTCAACAGCCGGCGCGCTAGGTAAGTGCAGGTCGGGGGCTTGCACCCGCGGGAAGTCCCCGACCTGAATTTCTAGGCCTGAATTTCACTTGCCATTTGTCTATCCATTTACATAGCTGATCTATATTCTTTGGTTATGCAGGGAAATGCAGGGAACAGCACCAACAGTGCAATAATTTACAGTTTATGGCCCAGAAATTTGGGTCCCAACACGTGAGTACGCGCTGGGTATTCATGCGTAGGCCCAACGAAAGTGCCGGTTTCGTGCATGCGCAGGAAACCGGCAATTTCGTTCCCCTGAAAGAAGGGGTTCAGAAGTCGAACGCCTTCTTTGATCTCACAAAGGCCTTCGACACTGTCAACCATGAGGGATTATGGAGTGTCCTCCTCAAATTCGGCTGCCCTCAAAAGTTTGTGACCATCCTCCGCCTGCTTCACGACGACATGCAAGCCGTGATCCTGACGAACGGTTCCACCACAGACCCAATTCATGTACAAACCGGGGTCAAGCAAGGCTGTGTCATCGCACCAACGCTCTTCTCGATCTTCCTTGCTGCAATGCTCCATCTCACCCTCAGTAAGCTCCCCACTGGAGTGGAGTTAATTTAGAGAACAAATAGGAAACTGTTCAACTTCCGTCGCCTCCAGTCCAGATCCAACATCATCCCATCCTCTGTCGTCGAATTACAGTATGCAGACGACGCTTGCGTCTGCGCACACTTGGAGGTCAAACTCCAAACCATCGTTAACACCTTCACCGAAGTGTACGAGAGCATGGGCCTTACACTAAACATCCATAAGACAAAGGTCCTCTACCAACCTGCCCCCGCCACACAGTACTGCCCCCCGATTATCAAAATCCACAACAAGGCCTTGGACAACGTGGACCATTTTCCATACCTCGGGAGCCTACTGTCAACAAAGGCAGACGTTGAAGATGAAGTCCAACACCGCCTTCAGTGTGCCAGTGCAGCCTTCGGTCGCCTGAGGAAGAGAGTGTGAAGACCAGGACCTCAAACCTGGCACTAAGCTCATGGTTTACAGAGCAGCAGTGATAACCACCCTGTTCAGAGACATGGACCATGTACAGTAGGCACCTCAAAGCACTGGAGAGGTACCACCAACGCTGCCTCCGCAAGATCCTGCAAATCCATTGGCAGGATAGGTGCACCAACGTCAGTGTTCTTGCTCAGCATCCCCAGCATCGAAGCTTTGACCACGCTCAATCAGCTCTGATGGACGGGTCACATTGTCCGCATGCCCGATACGAGACTCCCAAAAAAAGTGCTCTACTCGGAGTTCCGGCATGGCAAGAGACCCCAAGGTGGGCAGAGGAAATGCTTCAAGGACACCCTCAAAGCCTCCTTGAAAAAGTGTAACATCCACACCGACACCTGGGAATCCCGGGCCCAAGACTGCACAAAGTGGAGGACAAGCATAGAAACATAGAAGGTAGGAGCAGGAGTTGGCCATTCAGCATTTCGAGCCTGCTCCGCCATTTAATGAGATCATGGCTGATCATCCAAATTCAGTACCCTGTCCCTGCTTTCTCCCAATATCCCTTGATCCCTTTAGCCTTAAGAAATATATCTAACTCCTTCTTGAATATATTTAATGAACTGGCCTCAACTGCCTTTTGTGGTAGAGAATTCCACAGGTTCACCACTCTCTGGGTAAAGAAATTCCTCCTCATCTCTGTCCTAAATGGCTTACCCCTTATCTTTAGACTATGACCCCTGGTTCTGGACTCCCCCGCCATCGGGAACAACCTTCCTGCATCTAGTCTGTCTAGCCCTGTTAGAATTTTATATGTTTCAATGAGATCCCCTTTCATTCTTCTAAACTCCAGCGAATATAAGCCCAATCAACCCAATCTCTCCTCATACATCATTCCTGCCGTCCCAGGTATCAGTCTGGTGAATCTTCGCTGCACTCCCTCCATGGCAAGAACATCCTTCCTCAGATAAGGTGACCTAAACTGCACACAATACTCAAGGTGTGGTCTCACCAAGGCCCTGTACAACTGCAGCAAGACATCCTTGCTCCTGTCTTCGAATCCTCTCGATATGAAGGCCAACATACCATTTGCCTTCTTAACCGCCTGCTGCACCTGCATGCTTACCTTCAGCGACTGGTGCACAAGGACACACAGGTCTCGTTGCACTTCTTTTCCCAATCTATTGCCGTTCAGATAATAATCAACCTTCCTGTTTTTGCCACCAAAGTGGATAATTTCGCATTTATCCACATTATACTGCATCTGCCATGCTTCTGCTCCATCACCCAAACTCTCCAAATCATACTGGAGTTTCTCGGAATCCTCCTCACAGCATACACGCCCACCCAGCTTTGTGTTGCCTGCAAACTTGGAGATATTACATCTAGTTCCCTCGTCTAGATCATTAATATATATTGGCCTAGAAATTGGGTATAGCCTCGCTTGAGGCGTTAGAACTGGCGAAGCGCTAAGTTTATAGCCAGACGAAAGTTATCGCTGCCTGGCGAGATATTGGGTTGCATCGCCCCCAAAGGGTCTTGAGGCGCTAATTCAGCCATTGCACGGTGCTCTTAAGGCGCAAAAGGTCAGGCGCTACTCAATATCGACGCGGACGGGCGCAGCGCAGGTGAACTCAATTACGGGAAAGCACGAGACCTACAGGCGCCGGCCGGCTCTTAAAGGGGTGGGTCAGTCAGACTGAGCTTCAACACCCAACGCCCTGCAGGCCTCAGATTCGGCGCTCGCCCTTGTCTGGCGGTACAAAGTTGATCATTATGGAGAAGGTTAGGCAGAGAGCAGAGCGCTTCAGCACTGAGGCTCTGGACCACTTGGTGGCTGCAGTTGAACACCGTCGGGAGGTCCTGTACCCGGATAATGGCAAGAGGCCAAATCAGAAGGCTTACCGACGATCGTGGAGGGAGGTTGCTGCGAGGGTGAACTCCAGCAGCATGGCGACCAGGACCCCTGTTCAGTGCAGGAAGAAATTCAACGACCTCACACGGATCGTTAGGGTGAGTGATGGTTTACCAAACTTGTGCTTCCCTCCATCTGCAGCTGACTTCGGGCACCCTGCTGCAATGATGCGCCAATGGCCATCTGTCAGTATGCACCCATGGCCCTTTCTGGGCACACACATGGACAGATGTCTCAAGGCCTCATGTAACGGCTCTTGCACCATGGGGGGCATGCGAGGAGGTCTCAAGGCCTCATGTAAGGGCTCTTGCACAATGGGGGCATGCGAGGAGGTCTCAAGGCCTCATGTAAGGGCTCTTGCACAATGGGGGCATGCGAGGAGGTCTCAAGGCCTCATGTAACAGAACCTCCCCTTCTTTCCCCTGCAGTCCAAGATGGCGCAGATTCGAAAGGAGCAGCGTCGAACCGGTGGCAGACCTGCACAAGTGGTCACTCTCACTGATCTGGAGGAGAGAGTGCACCAGATACTTGGAGGACGTCTGTCTGGTCCAGTCACCACTGCATCTGCCGACCCCATTACTGACAGCGAGGGTAAGACTCTCACCTTTTCCACCTGTTGCCTTCCACTTGGTCCCCCCGCCAGCATGCATCCTCAGTGTGCAGCCATGTCAGAGCCTTGCCGCAATCTGGCATGCCTTTCAGCAAACCTGTCCTTCTGCTAAAGCCACTCTTCCACCTCCCACTTTCAGATGAAGCAGCACCAACTCGGGCTCAACGCGCTGAAGCTGCCAGTGCCAGTGCCACCGGAGGCGAGGACCAGGAGGAATCCGGACCAGCCGTTGCAGAATCCGGGGAGCTGAGACATCTGCAGACTGGGGATAGTAGCCCCCTGGAGGGGAGGGGGTTGGCTCTGAGGATGAACCAGTTGCCGGACCAAGCGGCATGGAGCAACGCAGGGGGGATAGGCAAGTTCGGCCACCGTCTCCCCGCAGGGCAAGGCAGGTCATCATGACTGCTGCACAGAGTGCAGATGAGGTCCATCGCCTGGCAGAGATGAGCAAACAGGCCCGGGTCAGACACACGGAGCTGATGGCTGCAGTGGAGAAGATGCCTGAGTCAATAGATTCATTGGCTTGGAGTATGCTGGACTTCGGGGCAACAATGGAGAGGACTCTGCAGGGCTTTGGCGCAACAATGGAGAGGACTCTCCAGGTGTTCGGGGAAACAATGGACAGGTCTATCCAGGGCTTCGGGGCCACAATGGACAGGACTATCCAGGGCTTCGGCCCAACAATGGAGAGGACTGTCCACGGCTTTGAGTCGGCAATGGAAAGGACTGTTCAGGGCTTCGGACAATCCCTGGAAAGGTCTGTGCAGGGCTTGTCCGAGGCAGTGGAGCGGTCGGCTCCTGCCTTGTCCGAAGCCATGGGAAGAACTGTCCAGGCCTTCTCCGAAGCACTGGCACCTGGCACACAGGTCCTCACTGTAGCCACGCAGTCACTTGCTGGGCCCCTCCACAGCCAGATTGACGCAACGCGATGTCTCACTGCAGCCACCCTCTCTGCATCAGATAGGATCACCCCGGGCCCTTCCACTCCCGTACAATGCCAGGAATCCGTGGAGCCTGCGATTGTGGCGGATGAGCCGAGCCGCTCCCCTCAGATAGCCAGTGTGTCGTCCGACCATGGTGCAGGTGCCCTCTCTCGTCAGGAGACCATTGCACATGCCAGCGCTGGGACGCCTGCATTGCAGCTGCCACCACCTGCAGCCCACACTGCTTCCAGCCATGCTCAAAGCAAGCATCCTGCGTCCGCACCCTCCAAGCCCAGAGGTCAGCCAGGCCATACCTCAGGGGCTTCTGCGCGTCCAGACAGTCAGCAAGCGTCCCCCAGCCTTGAGCCCGCCACTGGGGTGCAATTACGTAGGAGCAGCAGGGAGGGAAGGGGCCGGGCGCGAAAGAGAAGTCATTCTCCCTCAAGGGGCCAGTTGTAGAGGGAGGTGCTGAGACATTTGTTTGTCCAAATTCAAGGACACCCTCAGCTGCTGTTATAGTTGCAGATTTTTGTTGAGTTTTGCGGCTTGGCCGAACAGATCACATTTATTTTGGAAGTTATGGTTTCTGCTCACTTTACGTTGTTTAGCTGTAATGAAAGACTTTTGTGTCAATAAACAGAAGTTTCAATGTTGCTTGGTGCATGTGACTAGTTTCAGTGATGCTGGCATGCAGAGGCCCTCAAACATCCAAAGTGTGCATGAGGTAAGACTCTCATCATTCCGCCACAGGGGTGTCGAGACGAGTCCAGAGGAGCCTCTGACGTATGGACCTTCCACTTTCAGCAGCCCTTCCATCTTCCTCCTCCTCCTCCTCCTCCTCCGCCTGCTCTTCCTCCTCCTCCTCCTCCTCCTCCTCATACTCCTCCTCCTCCGCCTGCTTGTGCAGGGTCCGAGGGAAGGTAATGAATGGACACGTTCACCTATAAAGGGCATCTGTCACTTGCCGGATGCAACAGCGGACTGCAGCCTGTGCGTCAGTCCCATTGTCCCCAATGGCTGACTGAAAGGATCCGTTGGCATAAAAATGGAGGCCATCAGTCAGTGCAGCCATCACGGACAGAGAGGTTCTGCAGCGTTCACGCGGCTGCAGCTCCTGACCAAGCAGGTGGCACAGATCAGTAACAATGTCCCTCCAGATTCGGAGCCTTCGCTAACACTGCTCCTCCGAAATGTCAAGGCTTGTCACCTGCTGCCTAAAGACCCTCGCAGCATCCCGTCGGATTGGCCGACCTCGATTGCCCCTCCTCCTTCTGGCCAATCCCTGCCCCCTCTCCTGCCGTCTCTCTACCCCTTCACAGTGTTGGGCGATGAGGCCGTCGCCCTCCGAACAAGCTCCCATTCCGATGCCAGTTGGTCAAAAGGCTTTTAGGTGTAGTGCTGCAAGTGCTTCGGACAGGGTTGAGGGTCCCAAGTACTGTGAAGCTCAAATCCCAGAACTCCGCTCCACATTAGCTTGCCAACTCTCTCTAGCAGCGATCGCAATGAGCAGGCCAAGTGGCAGAAGATTCTGCACTAGAGCTGTTCCCTTTAAATAGCGCCGCCCTACTCCGAGAAGGGCCTGTTAGCCCTCCCTCGAACTGTCACTAATAGCGCTGGGCGCTAAGGCTCCGGGCGCCACCCAATATGCGCTCAGGCGCTCCTAAAAGGCGTTGCACACTGAAATGACGTCATGAGCTGCTTGCGCTCGCGGGCGCACGCAAACACTTAGCGCAGGCGCTAAATGTCTAGTCAATTTCTGAGTCAACGCTATCCTCATAGCGTTCACCCCAACATAGGGCTTCGCCCCAATTCTAGGTCTCTTTAGGCGCTCAGCGCCGGCGCTACCAACCCAATTTCTAGGCCATTGTGAATAACTGGGGTCCAAGCACCGATCCCTGCGGTACCCCACTAGTCACTGCCTGCCACTCGGAAAAAGACCCGTTTATTCCAACTCTTTGCTCCCTGTCTGCCAACCAGTTCTCTATCCAAGTCAGTACCTTACCCCCAATCCCATGTGCTTTAACTTTACACGCTAATCTCTTATGCGGGACCTTATCGAAAGCCTTCTGAAAGTCGAAGTACACCACATCCATTGGTTCTCCCTTATCTATTTTAACAGTTACATCCTCAAAAAATTCCAGTAGATTAGTCAAGCGCGATTTACCTTTTGTAAATCCATGTTGACTTTGTCCGATCCTGTCACTGTTTTCCAAGTGCTCTGCTATTACATCTTTTATAATGGACACTAGCATTTTCCCCAATACCGATGTCAGGCTTACCGGTCTATCATTCCCCATTTTCTCTCTACCACCATTTTTGAATAGTGGGGTTACATTAGCTACCCTCCAATCCATGGGAACTGTTCCAGATTCTATAGAATTTTGGAAGATGACCAGCAATGCATCTACTATTTCTAGGGCCACTTCCTTGAGTGCCCTAGGGTGTAGATTATCAGGCCCTGGGGATTTATCGGCCTTCAATCCTGTCAATTTCCCTAACACCATTTCCCTACAAATACTGATTTCATTCAGTTCCTCCCTCTCATTAGACCCTATATTCCCCGACATCTCTGGGAGGTTATTTCTGTCCTCCTTTGTGAAGACAGAACCAAAGTATGTATTTAATTGTTCTGCCATTTCTTTGTTCCCCATTATAAATTCCCCTGGTTCTGACTGCAAGGGACCTATGCTTGACTTCATCAATCTTTTTCTCTTCACATATCTATAGAAGCTTTTACAGTCAGTTTTTATGTTCCCTGAAAGCTTACTCTCATACTCTATTTTCCCCCTCTTAATTAATCCCTTTGTCCTTCTTTGCTGAATCCTAAACTGCTCCCAATCCTCAGGTTTGCTGCTTTTCCTGGCCAATTTATATGTCCTCTCCTTGGATCTTATGCTATCCCTAATTTCCCTTGTTAGCCACGGTTGAGTCACCTTCTTTGTTTTATTTTTATGCCAAACAGGGATGAACAAATTCTGTAGTTCATCCATGCAATCTTTAAATATTTGCCATTGCCTATCCACCATCAACCTTTAAGTAATGTTCCCCAATCCATCCTAGCCAACTCGCGCCTCATACCATCGTAGTTTCCTTTATTTAAATTCAGGACCCTAGTCTCTGAGTCAAATACTTCACTCTCCATCTTAATGAAGAATTCTATCATATTATGATTGCTCCACCCCAAGGGGCCTCGCACAACAAGATTGCTAATTAATTCTTTCTCATTACATAATACCCAGTCTAAGATGGCCTGATCTCTAGTTGGTTTCTCGACATATTGGCCCAGGAAACCATCCCATATACACTCCAGGAATTCCTCCTCCATAGTATTGTTACTAATTTGGTTAGCCCAATCTATATGTAGATTAAAGTCACCCATGATAACTGCTGTGCCCTTATTGCACGCATCTCAAATTTCCCGTTTAATGCCATCCCCAACCTCAGCATTACTGTTTGGGGGTCTGTATACAACTCCCACTAACATTTTCTACCCCTTGGTATTTCTCAGCTCTACCCATACAGATTCCACATCATCAGAACTAATATCCTTCCTTAATCTGTTAATCTGCTCTTTAACTAGCAATGCTACCCCACCTCCTTTTCCTTTTTACCTGTCTTTCCTGAATATTGAATACCCCTGGATGTTGAATTCCCAGCCTTGGTCACCCTGGAGCCATGTCTCCATAATCCCAATTATATCATATCCGTTTACATTTATTTGCGCAGCTAATTCATCCACCTTATTACGAATGCTCCTCGCATTAAGACACAAAGCCTTCAGGCTTGTTTTATTAGCACTCTTAGACCTTTTAGAATTGTTATTTACTGTGGCCATATTTGATTTAAACCCTTGGGCCTAGAAATTCAGTATCATCACGTTTGGGGCGTTATAGTCGAGCGTGCGCTAAATTTAGCGCCCGGCGCAAATTATCACCACCTTCAGCGAAATTGACTTGCTTTGCCCCAAGAGGTGCTTGGTGCGCTAAAGCAGGCGCTGCACGACTGTCCTAAGGTGCTAAGCCGGAGAGGCGAGGCGCTACCACCGAGGGCGGGCGCAGCGCAGGTGCAGCCAGTTAGCGATTGCAGGCAGACACGCTGGCGCCGGTCACCCCTTAAAGGGGGAGAGTCAATTTGGCTTGCAGCCATGCCCTGCACATTGGAGCCCTGATTCTCGGCCTGGACAGACCTGCTGCCACATTGTAACGCCTAGGACCATGGAGAGGGCCAGGGAGCGAGCGCAGATGTTCAGTGAGGTGGCCCTGAAGGTTCTGGTTGGCACAGTGGAGCACAGGTGATCTATCCTGTCTCCGGACAGTGGCAGGAGGCCGCTGCCCAACGAATATTGAAAAGCTTGGAGGGAGGTGGCACACAGAGTAACCTCCAGCAGCATGGTACCTAGGACCCCTGTGCAATGCAGGAAGAAGTTCAACGACCTCACTCGAGTTGTCAGGGTGAGCACCCTTACCAATATCCTCTTCATCCCTGCATGTGCACCTCACTTTATGGCCAAAGGGTCCTGAAAGCCCCAATGCCCAGCCCTCATCCAACACCTACGGGCCTTTCATGAAACTCACATGCACATTCACCACTTTACACACTGTAAGGGCTATTCAACCATGGGAGGCAGTGCAGCCAAGATCAGGGCTTCACACTGTAACAGCTATTCGACCATGGGAGGCAGTGCAGCCAAGATCAGGGCTTCACACTGTACTCAGAGCCCGTCCTTTCTCTTGCAGGGCAAGCTGGCGCGCAATAGGAGGCAGCAGCAACAGACCGGCGGAGGCCGTCCTGACCTTAAAGACCTCAGCGATCTGGAGCAGTGAGTGGAACGGATTATGGCAGGCCGGATGATTGGCCCAGTCGCCACTGGAGATGCCGACCCCATTCTGGACAGCAATGGTAAGGTCATTACCTTTTTGACCTCTCTCCTTCCACTTGTTCCTCACACCAGCATCCTTTGCCACTACCGAACCAATACAGTGCATTGCAGCACTCATGCCTCCCTCGCTGCCGCCCTGTCCTCACGCTAAAGCAACTCTTGTACCTCCCTGCTTTCAGATGCTGATTCGCCAGGTGAGGAGGCGGGCCCTCAAGCTGCCACTGTGAGTGATTCTGAAGGCGAGCAGGAAGAGGAAGCCGGACCATCAGTGCCACCCTCAGCCGAGGCAGCCCATGGCCATAATGGGGACACATCTTCCCTGGAGGGGAGCAGGGGGGAAGGGTCTGAGGAGGGTGAAGCTCTGGGGCCCAGCGGGCTGCAGCAACGCGGGGGGGGGTAGGGGAGCTCGGCAGCCTTCTCCCCGGAGGGAGAGTCTGGCCTCCAGTCCTGCTACAGTGAGCGCAGAAGAGGTGCGGCTCCTCGCTGTAATGGGCGCCCAGGTGGAGCAGAGGCACACTGAGCTCATGGCTGCAGTGGCAAGGATGGCTGACTCCATAGAGCCACTGGCAGTCCAGGACTTCGGGGCAGCACAGGCAAGGAGTCTGCAGGACTTTGGTGCAGCACTGGCAAGGCGTCTGCAGGACTTCGGTGCAGCACAGGCAGCACAGGCGGCTTCAACGCAAGTGCTTAGTGGTGCCATGCAGTCAGTGGCTGGTCTGATGCAGACACAGATTAGGGCCACACGAGCACTGACTGCTGCCAACCTCGCTGGATCGGGCAGGGTTCGCCGGGGCCCTCACCGTGCTGCAGCAGGCCAACAGTCTGTGCTTCAGCTGATTGCTCCGCATGCTGCAGTGCTGCCCCGTGGGAGTGCCAGTGTGTCGTCCGACCAGGGAGTGCCTGTGCTCTGTCAGGATGGCAGCATTCCTGCTGCCAACACTGTCACTCCTCCACTGCAGTTGCCATCACCCGTAGGACAGACTGCTGCCACCCATGCAGAGTTGGAGCAGTCAGCAGCCGGGCCCTCCAGGCCCAGAGCTGGTCCAGGCCGTCCCCCAAGGGCAACTGCCGACTCACTTTCTGACACTCAGCAGCCTTCCCCCAGCCTTGCTGCAGCCACTGGGGTCCCATTGCGGAGGAGCTGCAGGGTGGGAAGGGGCCAATCTCGCAAGCGAATCAGATCACCCTTGCAGGCCAAAAAATAGGAGGTGTGGCAAAATGGTGTGAATTTTTTTAGTGAAGGCCGAGGATCATGGTCATTTTTGGTTAACTCTTTTGTTCATTGTCTCCAGGTTGTGAGAGCCAGTCATGTGCCTGACTGTTTTTTGGGGGGTTTCTCTGTATTTCTTTGTCATGCGGGAAGGGCACAGAGTTTGTTAAATAAATAATTGTCTTTATTCAGATTGTGCATGTTTGCTCTTTGAACTATTTGTTGCATTGACCGGCTCAGGGTTTGCGGAACCATTCCATTCATGTTCTTTCAATCGCACAAGCCATTCCCTCAGAGGGGGCCGAGAACCGACTTGCAATAAGCCGCTGACAGACGGCCCTTGCACTTTGTGCCTCCCTCCCGTCTTGGTGCTCCTCCTTCTCCTCCTCCTCTTCCTCCTCCTCTGGTGGTGCTCCAATGTCTGCTGGCACTGGCTGAGTCCTGAGGATAGCCAGGTTATGCAGCATGCAGCACACTACAAGGAAATGGGAGACTCGCTCACGTGAGTACTGAAGGGCTCCCCCGGAATGGTCCAAACAACGGAATCGTTGCTTTAGCACACCAATTGTGTGCTCAATGATGTTCCTGGTCGCTTGATGGCTGTCATTGTATCATTCTTCAGCAGGGGTGCTGGGCGCATGGAGCGGGGTCATCAGCCAGGTGCACAAAGGATAGCCCTTGTCCCCGAGAAGCCAGCCTCCTGGGTGAGCTGGGGCTTCGAAAAGGTCTGCCACAGAAGTCTGGCACAGGATGAAGGCGTCGTGGCTGCTCCCTGGAAAGCGGGCATTGGCAGCTAGTATCAGCTGTCTGTGGTCACACACCAACTGAACGTTGAGCGAATGGTACCCCTTCCGGTTGCGGTAATACTCGGCATTCTCTTGAGGCGCCACAAAGCCACATGCATGCAGTCAATGGCGCCCTGGACCATGGGGAAGCCTGCTATTCTTGTAAATCCCATTGCGCACTCTTGCTGCTTGTCCAGGGTCATGGGGAAGGAAATGTACTGATGTCTCCTTTTGAAGAGGCCATTCGTGACTTGGCGGATGCAGCAATGCACCGCGAACTGGGAGACATTGGCAATGTCCCCAGTAGCGGATTGGAAGGAGCCGGTGGCATAGAAGTTGAGAGCCACTGTCACCTTCACTGCCACTGACAGAGACGTCCTGCTCCTCAGCTGAGGTTGCAGATCTGTCTGAAGTAGGTGGCAGAGCTCAGTGACCACCTCCCTTCTGAATCGAAGCCTCCGAATACACTGCTCCTCAGACATGTTGAGGTAAGAGAACTGCTGGCGGTATACCCTGGGAGGGTAAGGTCTCCTGTGCCAACGCCTGTTGGCCCTCCTCCGTCTGGCCATGATTGGCACTCTCTCTCGGCATCTCTGAGCCCTCTCAATGCAATGGAGAAACCCAACGTTTCCACCCATTGCAGCCCCCATAATATGTGGCCACTGAAAAATCAATCCAACTGCAAAGTTCTGGGCTGAAGCCAGAAGTACCTGTGCGAGCGCTGACTCAATGCAGAAAGCTCTCTCCCTTTGTCTCTCTGCAAATCTCTCTGTCTCTCACACAGAAGGAGCGGTCCAAAAATGGCTACCACTAAGAAGCCAGCAAGAGCCCCCTTTAAATAGTGCCCCCCCAAACCCACAGCGACTGGGAACCATTCCAATCAACCAGTTGCTGGGAGCGCCAGGCGGAAAGAAGGGGGGCGCCACTGAAGTTCCGGTTCGGGGCACACCAAGGGCGTTGTACCATGAAATGATGTAAGGATCTGCGCGCGCAGCTGAGCGGGCGTTGTGGTTTTGCGCCGCCGTTAAATGTCCGCTCAATTTCGCGAGAGGCACAGGTCTCACCGCACCCGGGCGCGAGTTGCTTCGCGCCCCACTTATCGCCCTCTTAAGGCGCTAACGACTGGCGCTAACAACTGAATTTCTCCCCCTTGATTTTTCTGACTGACACTTTTGCTTTTCTCCTTCCTGTCTTTTGCTTCTATCCTTGCTTCCCTTTCCCCTGTCTCCCTGCACAGGTTCCCAAACCCCTGCCATTTTAATTTAAACCCTCCCCAAAAGCACTAGCAAACACACCCCCTAGGACATCGGTCCCGGTCCTGCCCAGGTGCAAACCGTCCAGTTTGTAGTGGTCCCACCTCCCCCTGAATCGGTTCCAATGTCCCAGGAATTTGAATCCCTCCCCCTTGCACCATTCCTCTAGCCACGTATCCATCTGAAATATCCTTCTATTTCTACTCTGGCTAGCACGTGGCACTGGTAGCAATCCTGAGCTTACTACCTTTGAGGTCCTATTTTTTAATTTACGTTCTAACTCCCGATATTCAGCTTTTAGGACCTCATCCCATTTTTTACCTATATCATTGGTACCTATATGCACCATGACAACTGACTGTTCACCCTCCCCTTCCAGAATGCCCTGCAGCTGCTCTGAGACATCCTTGACCCTTGCACCAGGGAGGCAACATACCATCCTGGAGTCTTGTTTGCAGCCGCAGAAACGCCTATCTATTCCCCTTATAAGAGAATCCCCTATCACTATAGCTCTCCCATTCATTTTCCTCCCGTCCTGTGCAGCAGAACCACCCATGGTGCCAAGAATTTGGCTGCTGCGGCCTTCCCCCGATAAGCTATCTCCCTCAACAATATCCAAATTGTTATATCTGTTTGAGAGAGGGCTGGCCACAGGGGACCCCTGCTCTACCTGCCTGCACCTACTATTCTGCCTGGTGGTCACACCTTCCCTACCTGCCTGTGTAGCCTTTACCTGCGGTGTGACCAACTGCTTAAACATGCTATCCACGATGTCCTCAGCATCGCGAATGCTCCAGTATGTATCCATTCGCAGCTCCAGCGCCACAATGCGGTCTGTCAGTAGGTCCCGCATTGGACTCATCAGTCACCTTCAAACTCATTTTTAATATGGAAGCAAGTCATCCTGTTCCGAGGGACTGCCTAAGAGAGAAGAGGGTTTGCATCCTATATCTATACTGCATTCCCTATTTTAGTAATGAATATGTAGCTAGAGGAATGGTGCAAGGAGGAGGGATTCAAATTCCTTGGACATTGGAACCGGTTCTGGGAGAGGTGGGACCAGTACAAACGGGACGGTTTGCACCTGGGCAGGGCCGGGACTGATGTCCGAGGGGGAGTGTTTGCTAGTGCTGTTCGGGGGGGTTTAAACTAAAATGGCAGGGGGTTGGGAACCTGAGCATGGAGACAGAGGAAAGGAAAACAGGGATAAAAGCAAAAGATAGGAAGGAGAAAAACAAAAGTGGCAGTCAGAGAAATCAACGGTTTAAATCAAACGTGGCCACAGTAAATAATAATTCTAATATGTCTAAGAGCATTAAAAAAACAAGCCTGAAGGCTTTGTGTCTTAATGCGAGGAGCATTTGTGATAAGGTGGATGAATTGGCTGCGCAAATAGAGGTAAACAGATATGATTTGGTTGGGATTACGGAAACGTGGCTCAAGGATGGCCAAGACTGGGAACTCAACATCCAGGGGTATTCGATATTCAGGAAAGATAGGCAAAAAGGAAAGGGAGGTGGGGTAGCATTACTGGTTAAAGAAGGGATTAATACAATTGTAATGAAGGATATTAGCTCTGATGACGTGGAATCTGTATGGGTAGAATTGAGAAATACTAAGGGGAAAAAAACATTAGTGGGAGTGGTATATAGACCTCCAAACAGTAAGGCGGAGGTTGGGGATGGCATTAAAAGGGAAATTAAAGAAGCGTGCAATAAGGGCACAGCAGTCATCATGGGTGACTTTAATCTACATATAGATTGGGCCAACCAAATTAGTAACAATACTGTGGAGGAGGAATTCCTGGAGTGTTTACGGGATGGTTTCCTGGACCAATATGTCGAGGAACCAACCAGAGATCAGGCCATCTTAGACTGGGTATTATGTAATGAGAAAGGATTAATTAGCAATCTTGTTGTACGAGGCCCCTTGGGTCGGAGCGATCATAATATGATCGAATTCTTCATTAAGATGGAGAATGAAGTAGTTGACTCAGAGACTAGGGTCCTCAATTTAAATAAAGGAAACTATGATGGTCTGAGGAGCGAGTTGGGTAGGATTGATTGGGGAATGGCACTCAAAGGGTTGACAGTGGATAGGCAATGGCAAACATTCAAAGACCGAATGGATGAGCTACGGAATTTGTTCATCCCAGTTTGGCATAAAAATAAAACAAAACAAAATGACTCAACCGTGGCTAACAAGGGAAATTAGGGATAGCATAAGATCCAAGGAGAGGACATATAAATTGGCTAGAAAAAGCAATAATCCTGAGGATTGGGAGCAGTTTAGGAGTCAACAAAGGAGGACAAAGGGATTAATTAAGAAAGGGAAAATAGAATATGAGAGTAAGCTTGCGGGGAAAATAAAAACTGACTGTAAAAGCCTTTATAGATATGTGAAGAGAAAAAGATTGGTGAAGTCAAGCGTAGGTCCCTTACAGTCAGAATCAGGGGAATTTATAATGGGAAACAAAGAAATGGCAGACCAACTAAATACATACCTTGGTTCTGTCTTCACAAAGGAGGACACAAATAACCTCCCAGAGATGTCGGGGAACATAGGGTCTGATGAAAGGGAGGAACTGAAAGAAATCAGTATTTGTAGGGAAATGGTGTTAGGAAAATTGATGGGACTGAAGGCCGATAAATCCCCAGGGCCTGAAGGTCTACATCCCAGGGTACTTAAGGAAGTGGCCCTAGAGATAGTAGATGCATTCCTGGTCATCTTCCAGAACTCGATAGACTCTGGAACGGTACCCATGGATTGGAGGGTAGCTAATGTTACCCCACTATTCAAAAAAGGTGGTAGAGAAAAAGAGGGGAATTATAGACCGGTAAGCCTGACATCGGTAGTGGGGAAAATGCTGGAGTCTATTATAAAAGATGTAATAGCAGAGCACTTGGAAAGCAGTGACAGGATTGGACAAAGTCAACATGGATTTACAAAAGGTAAATCATGCTTGACTAATCTACTGGAATTTTTTGAGGATGTAACTGGTAAAATAGATAAGGGAGAACCAGTGGATGTGGTGTATTTGGACTTTCAGAAGGCTTTCGATAAGGTCCCACATAAGAGATTAGCGTGCAAAATTAAGGCACATGGGATTGGGGGCAAGGTATTGACTTGGATAGAGAACTGGTTGGCGGACAGAAAGCAAAGAGTTGGAATAAACGGGTCGTTTTCCGAGTGGCAGGCAGTGACTAGTGGGGTACCGCAAGGATTGGTCCTAGGACCCCAGCTGTTCACAATATATATTAATGATCTGGACGAGGGAATTGGATGTAATATCTCCAAATTTGCAGACGACACAAAGCTGGGTGGGAGGGTAAGCTGTGAGGAGGATGTCGTGAAACTCCAGTACGATTTGGACAGGTTGGGTGATTGGGCAGAAACATGGCAAATGCACTATAATGTGGATAAATGTGAGGTTATCCACTTTGGTGGCAAAAACAGGAAGGCAGATTATTATTTGAATGGCAATAGATTGGGAGAAGGGGAAGTGCAAAGAGACCTGGGTGTTATTGTGCACCAGTCGCTGAAGGTAAGCATGCAGGTGCAGCAGGCGGTTAAGAAGGCAAATGGTATGTTGGCCTTCGTAGCAAGAGGGTTCGAGTACAGGAACAAGGATGTCTTGCTACAGTTGTACAGGGCCTTGGTGAGACCACACCTTGAGTATTGTGTGCAGTTTTGGTCACCTTACCTGAGGAAGGACGTTCTTGCCATGGAGGGAGTGCAGCGAAGATTCACCAGGCTGATACCTGGGATGGCAGAAATGACGTATGAGGAGAGGATGTGTCAATTGGGCTTATACTCACTGGAGTTTAGAAGATTGAGAGGGGATCTCATCGAAACCTATAAAATTCTGTCAGGCCTGGACAGACTAGATGCTGGAAGGATGAGGGGTAAGCCATTTAGGACTGAAATGAGGAGGAACTTCTTCACCCAGAGAGTGGTGAACCTGTGGAATTCTCTGCCACAGAGGGCGGGGGAGGCCAGTTCATTAAATATATTCAAGAAAGAGTTGGATATATTTCTTGAGGCTAAAGGGATCAAGGGATATGGGAAGAAGGCAGGGACAGGGTACTGAATTTGGATGGTCAGCCATGATCTCATTGAATGGCGGAGCAGGCTCAAAGGGCCAAATGGCCTACTCCTACTCCTATCTTCTATGTTTCTATGTCAACAAAATTGACAAACTTATATTTGACTTAATTATCCAGGTGGCTAATGTAGATTAGAAACAACAGCAGTCTGGGCAATGACTCCTACAGGATTTAATTCAATAACTGTGTCCCAGTTCAACATTATAGCTTTCATTAGAACATAAAAACATAAGAAATAGGAGCAGGGGTAGGCCATTTGGCCCATCGAGCCTGCCCTGCCATTCAATGAGATCATGGCTGATCTTCTACCTCATCTCCACTTTCCTGCACTACCCCCATATCCTTTGATTCCCTTAATGTTCAAAAATCTATCAATCTCTGTCTTGAAGATACTCAACGACTGAGCCTCCACAGCCCTCTGGGATAAAGAATTCCAAAGATTCACCACCCTCTGAGTGAAGAAATTTCTCCTCATCTCAGTCCTAAATGGCCGACCCCTTATTCTGAGACTGTGACCCCTGGTTCTAGACTCCCCAGCCAGGGGAAACATCCTCCCTGCACCTACCCTGTCAAGCCCTGTAAGAATTTTGTGTGCTTCAATGAGATCGCCTCTCATTCTTCTAAACTCTAGAGAGTATAGGCCCAGTCTACTCAATCTCTCCTCATAGGACAATGCCCCCTTCCCAGGAACCAATCTGGTGAAGCTTCGTTGTACTCCCTCTATGGCACGTATATCCTTCCTTAGGTAAGGAGACCAAAACTGTACTGTCTGTTTCTTTATTTTTTTTTAAACCAACTTCTGATTTGGTCCAATGTTCTACCAAAGGTTCAGATAGCTTTTAATTGGTAGGGGGAAAAATTCAGTTGCTTAGCGCCTCCCGTTAGCACCCTAAGAGGGTGCTAATTTGGCGCAATGCAACTAGCGCCCGGGCACGGCGATGTTTGCGCCGCTCGCGAAATTGACCAGAGTTTTTGCAGCAGTACTAAACTCTACCACCCCAATCTCCTGTGCCCGTAGATCGTGATGTCAGTCGAGCGTGCAATGTCCTGGTGGCGCCCCCGACCAGATATTGAGTGGCACCTCCTTCCTTTCCGCCTGCCACAAGTAACGACAGGGAGAGGGGAACATTTTCCAGTCAGTGAGGGGCTGGGGAGGGTGCTATTTAAAGGCGCCCTCTTCATGCCGTATTTTGTGGGAGACATTTTTGCACCACTCATTTAGACAGAGAGAGTTTCTGAGAAAGAGAGATAGAGAGACTTCTGCATAGAGTCAACACTGTGTGAAACAGTTTTGGCTGCTGAGCAGCACTTTACAGGTTCTTTTGGATTTGACCTTCATTACTTCGATTGTAAAGAGACTATGGGGGCTGCACTGATTCGGGGTGTCGTCCTGTGCCTGCAGAATCGGAGGCATCAGAGGCGCAGAGAGAGAGTGGCAATCATGGCCAGACGGAGGAAGGCCAACAGGCCTCTGCACAGGAGACCTTACCCTCCATGGGTAGTCCGGGAACAATTCTCCTACATTCATTTGTCTGAGGAGCAGTGTTTGCGCAGACTGCGTTTCAGCAAGGAGGTGGTCACTGAGCTCTGCCACCTGCTGCAGCCAGATTTGCAGCCTCAACTGAGGACCAGGATGTCTCTGTCGGTGGCAGTGAAGGTCATAGTGGCTCTGAATTTTTATGCCACAGGCTCCTTTCAAGCAGCTACTGGGGACATCACCAATATCTCCCAGTTCGCGGTCCATTGCTGTATCCGGGAGGTGACAAATGCCCTCTATAAAAGGAGATGCCAGTACATCTCTTTCCCGGTGACCAATGTAAGATTGCAACATTTTTACATTTCCCAGAAGGTTATTATTAATAAAAAAAGGGACCCTGCAATGGACATTTTAAATTAAAGGATACCCAAGATGGCTTCCGAGCCTCGTGGCAGAAAGCCTGCGGGATTCAAATGTGGATTCTGCTGAGCAGACAGCTTGGGCGAAATCGAACCTAAGACTGCAGGTTTTCTGTAAAGAGAACTCTACCAGACAGAACTTTGAATATGTATCAGACCAAATTGGAGTCAGCAGTGAGGTCCATAGTTTAATACCATCAAACAGTCTGCATACATAATCGAAAACAGATTAAACGCAGCCATCGAGGCTGGACAAACCCATCAAGAAGTCACAGGACAATACAGGTCAATTATCGGGCCGGTAAATGCAATTACCGGCCGTCTAAAAACAGTTAACATGGATTGCTACCCTTATTGAAAACTAGCCCGCCAGTATTAAGACAATAGAGCTAACCAGATTTGGCGCGAAGATAAGGGGTTTTCGGAAAAGTATAACCGAAGGCCCCGGGTAGCAGTCATTGCTCTGGCCCGCGCTCTCGCTCTTGCTTTTGCCTTTGACCCAGCTCTCGTGGCTCCGGCCTCTTGGGCTGCCGCTCGTACTCGTGGTCTGGCATCGTGGGGGGTTCTCTCCCCGGAGCAGATTTTCAGTAGCCAAAGACACCATACCAACTGCTGGGAAGGGGGGCAAGGCCCAAGTCCACAGCCATCTAGGACGCCCAGGCCGCGAAAAGGGGTGAGACGAAGTTGAGCAGGTAGCCCAGGACTTGTAGTGTAGTCAGACAGACAAGACGAGATGAAGAAGACGATAATACCTCGATAAGGGCAGAGCAGAGCAGCGAGAATCGTATCAGTAATTTAAAACCCCCAAGCGCCTAGTTATAAGCTGATGCCTGAGGGGAGGGAGGAAGTCCCTGAGGAAGATAACAGCAAGCATCTTGTTGAAAGAAAGTGGGGACGACAGCAAGCATCTTGAACACAGTGTTAACATAGGTCTCCACGCCACAACGAATACACAGGCGTCTGGTGTATGGCCAATAAGGCCTAAACAGTAACGACTGGTGACTGTCCGATAAATATAACGTTACCGCCGATGACCGCCCGAGGGAGAAGAAGAGGAGAACCCATCGGGACGAGATGACGACAGTAGCTGAGGAGAAGAGGGTGCATCACGGCAGCAGCTCCAGTACCGCGCCTCTGAAGACCACGTGGCGATGGGGTACCTAAGAGGACAGAAAGCCAAACCTCAAAACCCGTTTTCTTTTCCAACAGTTGACTTTGAACTTGAATTGGTGAGCATAAATTCTGGCCCCTCATAGCTTAATCTAGTTAGGTATAGGGGTGGGATAAGGATAAGGGGATTGTTAAGACTGTTGTTTTTCCCCTGATGTGCCGTGTGTTCCCCATTCCCTGTATAAGTGTATTTGCCTGTAATATTGTAGTGGTAATTTCTTTTAAGACTGTATTAAATTTTCCTGTTCAATAAAACCTTGGTTTTGTTTGCATCCAAACCACTTGTCTACTCGAGTTTTCTGTATCGCCGCCTGTACCTAAGTCCGGTGTCTAGAACCCAGGGGTGTGGGAGCGATTCAAACCGCTCACAAACAGTCAGGGGCATAACTGACTGGGCGCATGCGCCACACCCGCCACCCCCTACACCTAGGCCAAACAGCATGAACGCA
Organism: Somniosus microcephalus; assembly: GCF_052327205.1. Taxonomy (NCBI): domain Eukaryota; kingdom Metazoa; phylum Chordata; class Chondrichthyes; order Squaliformes; family Somniosidae; genus Somniosus; species Somniosus microcephalus. The sequence continues at coordinate 85,961,884 of NC_141001.1, forward strand.
CATTGGGCTTTGCGAGGATAGCAGGCTTCCCCATGGTGCTGGGCACCATTGACTGCACGCATGTGGCATTGCGTGCACCACATGAGAATGCAGAGGTTTTCAAAAACTGCAAGGGGTTCCACTCCTTAAATGTCCAGTTGGTGTGTGACCACAGACAGTTGATACTCGCCGTCAATGCCCGCTATCCTGGCAGCAGCCACGATGCTTTCATCTTGCGTCAGACTGGTGTGCCAGAACTTTTCCAGGTAGCGCATCAGCCAAGCGGTTGGCTCCTCGGGAACAAGGGTTATCCACTCTGCACCTGGCTGATGACACCGCTCCATAACCCCAACACCCCTGCTGAGCTGCGGTACAATGAGAGCCATCTCGCCACCAGGAACATCATTCAGCAGGCGATCGGCATGCTCAAGCAATGGTTCCGCTGTCTGGACCACTCAGGAGGAGCCCTGCAGTATTCACCTGAGCGAGTTGCCCTCTTCACAGTTGTTTGCTGCATTCTTCATAACCTGGCAATCCTCAGGACCCAGCCAATACCACCAGGCCTTGGTGTACCACCGGAGGAGGAGGAGGAGGAGGAAGAGGAGGAGGATGATCATCAGCAGCACTAAGGCGGGAGGGAAGCCCACAATGTTGAAACTGCAAGGGCTGTCTGTCAAAGACTGATAACAAGCCACTTCTAGGCCCCTACTCAGGAAATGGCTTCTGGTATGGAGAACAACATGATGGAAAGCAACCCGCAACTCCTATAGCCAGCCAAGGCAGCAATGATTCCAAAGGCCAAACATGTACATTTTGAATACAACAGCTTTTTTATTTTACAAACTCTGTGTGTATCATTTATTCATGACAAACTAATAGAAATAAACACAAAAAAATCATTATTTAACATAACTGGTTCTCACAACCTGGAGATAATGGCCAAAACACCAAACAAAAGTTATCACACGAATCTCGGCCTTTAATAAAAACATTCCCAACATTTCCTGAGACCTCCTACTTTTTGTCCTTCGAGGGTGATCTCCTTCCCTTGCCCACTTGCCCCTTTCCCACTCTACTGCTCCTCCGTAATGGGGCACCAATGGCTGCAGCAAGGCTGCTGGAAGGCTGCTGATTGTCAGAACCTGAGACTACAGATGCCCTTGAAGGACGGCCTCGACCAGCTCTGGGCCTGGAGCGCCCGGCTGCAGACTGCACCAACTCTGCATGGGCGGCAGCAGTCTGGGCTATAGGTGGTGGCAAGTGCATTGGGGAAGTGAAAGTGGTGGCAGCAGGAATGCTGTCATCTTGAGAGAGGACAGCACCTCCCTGCTCGACAGACACACTGGGACTCCCACAGGGCAGCTCCTCAACATCCGGAGCAATCTGCTGGAGCATAGATTGCTGGCTTGCTGCGGCGCCGTGAGAACCCTGGGACAAAGTGGCCGAGCCAGCGACGATGGCAGCAGTCAGTGCTTGCGTGGCCTCAATCTGAGTCTGCATGAGAGCAGTCTGAGATTGGATCACGGCAGCCAGTGACTGAATTGCAGCACTAAGCATTTGCGTGGCATCCGCCTGTGCTACAGCGAAGTGCTCCACACTGCTTGCCAGTGATTCAATGCTTTTGGGTGCCCTTCCCACTGCACCCATGAGCTGAGTGTGCATGTCCACCAACTGGGTGTTCATTTCAGCGATGAGCCGCTCCTCCTCTGCGTCCAGTGCAGCAGGACTCGCTGGTCTACTCTCCCTCCGGGGAGAAGGCCCCCAAGCTTCCCTACCCCCATCGCGTTGCTGCAGCTCGTTGGGTCCCAGAGCTTCACCCTCATCAGACCCTTCCCCCCTGCTCCCCTCCAGGGAAGACGTGGTCCCAGTGTGGGCATGGGCTTCCTCAGGAGATGCTGGCGCTGAGGCTCCAGCTTCCTATTCCTCCTCGCCTGCGGCTTCGCTCCCACTGGCTGCTTGAGGGCCCGTCTCTTCAGCTGGTGAATCACCATCTGAAAGCAGGGAGGTACAAGAGTGGCTTTAGCGTGAGGACAGGGGGGCAGTAAGAGAGGAAGGAGTGGAGCGATTTAGTAAGTTGGATTGAAAGTGTAAAAGGCTGGTGTTGTGAGGGACAAGTGGAATGAGAGAGGAGAGAAAGCTAATGACCTTACCATTGCTGTCCTGAACGGGGTCAGCCTCTCCAGTGGCGACGGGACCGATCACCTGGCTTGCCACAATCCTGTGGACGCGCGCCTCAAGATCACTGAGGGGTTGCAGCTGAGGCCGCTCTCCACCCGTCCGTTGCTGCTGTCTCCTGTTTTGAGATAGCTTGGCCTGCAAGAAAAAGGATGGCATCTGAGTAAATATGCAGCCATGTGCTTGCCTGATGTGCCTCCCATAGTTGAATAGCCCTTAATGTATGCAAGGTGTGGAATGTGCATGTGTGTGTTATGAGATGGCCATAGGTCTTGGATGAGTGTTGGGCATTGGGGTTTTAAGATGTTCTGGCCATAGAGTGAGGTCGAGATGGAGGGATGGAGAGGTATTGAAAAACAGCCACTCACCCTGACGACCCGAGTGAGGTCGTTGAACTTTTTGCGACATTGCGTATGGGTCCTGGGCACCATGCTCCTGGAGGAGACATGATGAGCCACCTCCCTCCACACGGATCTGTAGTCGCGCGGCAATGGCCTCCTGCCACTCTCAGGTTACAGTATAGCTCTTCAGCGCTCCACCGCGCCAACCAGAGCATCCAAGGCTCGGTCACTAAAGTGCTGAGCTCGTTCCCTGACCCTCTCCATAGTCCTTGGCTGAAGATTTCAGACACAGGTCTGTCCACGACGAGATTCAAGGCTACAATGAGCAGGGTGTGGCTGGAGAGCAAGATCGACTCTCCCCTTTAAGAACTGGCTGGCGCCAGTGTGTCTGTGTTCCATCGCTAACTTACATCACCTATGCTGCGCCTACGCTCTGAGTTAGCGCCTCACTCCTTGGCCTTTGCGCCTTAAGACAGGTGTGCAGCGCCTGATTTAGCACTCCAATCACCAATAAAAGCCAAGTTTGCGGTCAGAGGCGATAATTAGTGCCAGGCACTAAACTTTGCGCCCGGCCGATAATTGTGCCCCAAATAGGGCGATACCGAAATTCTCCCCCTAAGAGTCTGCAGCAACAAGCAGATTGGGCAGTGGAGATGGTTGCTGGGCCTTCAACGCTCCACCACTATTGCAAAGCTTGCCAGAAAAATAGCTGCATGTGTTTCATCAGGCCATTAACAATGTCTATCCCAAGGTGCAGGCTGGAAACAGATGGACTCTAACATGGTTACATTGCAAACATTCTGCATCTCAGCTACGCACAGTTGGTGGCTAAATAGCCACCAAGAGCTTCACACGCTGAATTACAATGGCTGTTGTTAAATATCCATTTTTCATTTCTATTCCCATTCAGCACTAGCAACATCCCACAATGAGATGAATGACCCATTCATCTGAGTTTTTTTTGGTAATACATTAAAATAGTGACTACACTTCAAAAAGTATTTCATTGGCTGTAAAGCGCTTTGGGACATCCAGTGGTTGTGACAGGTGCTATATAAATGCAAGTCTTTCTTTTCTTTTAACATGGCTTGGCAGTGAAAGGATTCGCAAATTTCAAGCCTCCCCCGAAGATTTGCTTTTGGTTTAGTAAAGAAACCCTGGTTGGACTGAGTTTAAAATCCAGGGCTCAACAAGATGGCTGCGGTCAGCCTCATGGCCAAGGCCTGTAAGTTTCAGTTTGGACTGACAAACTTGTATTCCGATGACTGTGGGAAGGAACTTTCCAGAATTTAGAATGCAGACAGGCCTTCTGCATTTATGCATGAGAAGCAAACCCAGTGGCATTCGGGCCTCTGATTAAAACCCATCAAGGTTGTTTGCACAGACAATCAAGAGCAGGCAAGGCCTATTCAATATGTAATAGCTGCATTCAGACCTTCGTTAGAGAACATCAACACTGTTTGCAAACGATCAACGGGGCATTCAAACTGGAATGGCCCCATCACGAAACCAGTTGGACAAAGGGGAACACTGATGAGATGTTTAAAACCGATTAACCGGCCATTCAGATCGATGGGCCCAGATCGGTACCCTTTGTATGAGCGTCAACACGTCCAGGTCAGACAAAAGAAATGAACTGATCTGGCGGGAGATAAGGGCTACCAGGAAGGGTATAACTAGTCCCTCGGGAGGCCATCTCTCTCTCTCTCTCTCTCTCTCTCGCCTCGCCTCCAGTGCCCTGCCGTATCATCAACCCAGCGAGAGGATCATCAACGAAGAGCCCGTCCAGGGAAGTGGGACACCCGCAGTTACGTTTGAATTACTGGGGTATCTCTGCTCTAGGGCGGTGAAAACCTAAAAACATCGGCAGGCAACAGGACATGGAGCAGGCGTTTCAACATCCTAGACTGGTGAGCATCAATTTTCTGGCCCATCACAAGACAACCTAGATAGGTGTAAAGGGTGGGAGTTAAGGGGAATTGCTAAAGTGTCATTTTAGTCATTTTCCCTCGATGTGTCCATTTCTCCTCCCCCGTTAAGTGTAATTGTGTTGCATCCATAGTGATTTTTCTCTGCATAGTAATTGTTTCGCTATTTTTAATAAACATTGGTTTTCTTTGCACTGAACCACTGGTCTCGTTTGTCTATATCGCTACTTGTAAATAAGTCCAGTGGTCAGAACCAGAGGGGAAGCGATTCAAACCGCACGGGGCTGGGGCAGCTCAGACACATGACTGACTGACCAGACACAAACCCCAAACCAAAACCCCCTACAGAAATGACGACCGTGGCAAGGACATTGGCGACAGTATGCGATATGACAGACAGTGGTGCGGAGGGAGAAACCGCAATGGAATAGAGGTTGTCCACTTATGTGTGCAAAAAGGTCAATATTGCCAAGAAATGGGTGGGCGCTATGTTAAAGGCCGAGCGTCCCATAGACGCCGCCGCCCAGTGGACGGCGAGTAAACAGCATAAGAGGGCAATTGAAAAGGCAGCCTGGTTAATGTGTTATAAGAAACAAGTCCTAGCGCTGGACAGTGTTGTAGCAGCACAGGCTGCCAAGCTCAAGAAATTGACCCTAGAAATGCAGGATAAGGTTTTAGCGGAAGAGAAGTTGCTAGTGGCGCTTCAGGCGTTAAGCCAAGAAAAAGCGCAGAGGGCCAAGGAACACCAGGCAAAGGTAAAGTGCCTGGAGGCCCGTGCCGTCGAAGTGCAATGGGAACACTAGGCAAAGGTAGAGCACCTGGAGGCCTGGGCCGTCGAGGTGCAATGGGAACATCAGGCAAGGGTAGAGCATCTGGAATACCAGACCGCTGAAAGTAAAGCCAGCGCTAGGCGCAAGATGGAGCACTTGGAATACCAGGTTAGAGAGGCGAGGGGCAGCGAGATAAGGCTGCAGGACACGATTTGCGACCTCACCCAAGAATTAAAAGAGCAAGAGGAGAAAGTAAGGGAGGTATAGGCAGCATACAAGCTAGCCTGTGACCGGGGGTTCGAGGAGGCAGATCACGGGCCCTGTAGGGAGGAGATAGAAAGTTTGGGCATGGCCTTAGCGAGGGCAAAGGGCATGGTATGCCTCATCAGCCCGGAGGCGGGCCAGTCAGACTTTACCGGCAACCCAAACAGAACCGTCCCACAGGCAGCACCCAGAACAAAGTTGGCTAGGGAATCAGAGGTCCCACAGCCGCCACCCATAGCTCTGAGTTTTCAGGAGTCCTGGCAGCAAGGGGAGGTGGAGGTGAGGTGGTAGGGGAAGAACAGCAGGCCCCGCTAGATAGGCTGGGACCAGGACCGGTGTACCCCCTCCGACAACGGAGGTACGGCCTGCCCATTGATGACAAGGACCCAGGGGCCATCCAAAATCAGTTTGTGGTGCTGCATGGCACCCAACAGCTCAGGGCCATGGTTAGTCACATCCTGTAGGGGTTTCGCAAAATTCCCCTATTTTTCCCTGAAGATTGAAAATATTGGTCCACATCGTGGACGAAGAATTGGGTGATGTGACTTGTCTACAATGTTTCAAAATGTGCCTAGAACCGCAAAAGACTGCTCTGAGATGGAAAGAACGTGGACAACACCGGACTCGTGGAGCTCTGTGGAAAATATTCACACACCTTAAGACAGTACTTTTATTAATAAAATTGTTCCCTGGAGTTTGGGCAATCACAAAAGGTTTTAAAATGGCCACAGAAAGCATTGACCAAGAACAATGGGGCTTGGAAAAAAAGCAGCTCGAGTTGTCTGTGAAAAAGTGGGAGGATACAGTGGCAGTCAAAGACCTGCCAATCAAAGGGAGGTTCCCTTCAGAAGCACTTGAAGTTGCTTATTGACATAAGAGATTAGCCCACTTGAGACTAACCGCAGGACAATCGATTGAAACTGCTTCTGTTTACACAGCCATTCAAAGCACTCACAGACAATGAGATACTGAAACCATGGGACGGATTTTTTTGCAACATGTAGGGGCTTCGCAAAATTCCCCTGTTTTTCCCTGAAGATTGAAAATATTGGTCCACATCGTAGACGAACAATTGGGTGATGTGGCTTGTCTACAATGTTTTAAAATGTGCCTAGAACCGCAAAAGACTGCTCTGAGATGGAAATAATATGGACAACACGGGAGTCGAGGAGCTCTGTGGAAAATATTCACACACCTTAAAACAGTACTTTTATTAATAAAATTGTTCCCTGGAGTTTGGGCAATCACAAACGGTTTTAAAATGGCAGAGAAAGCATGGCAAAAGGACAAAGAAGCAGCTCGAGTTGTCTGTGTGAGAAAAAGTGGGAGGATACAGTGGCAGTCAAAGACCTGCCAATCAAAGGGAGGTTCCCTTCTAAGCACTTGAAGTTGCTTATTGACATAAGGGATTACAACCCACTTGAGGCCAACCGCAGGACAATCGATTGAAACTGCTTCTGTTTACACAGCAATTCAAAGCACTCACAGACAATGAGATACTGAAACTGTGGAACAGATTTTGATATGCAACAGTTTAAGCATTGAATGGGTTTGAATCACCCATCATTCTGGACAATAGGGCAGTTGCATTCCCTTTTGTTTTAGCCCAGGTGAGCTCCGGATGTGGGCGGGAACATTTCGGCCCCACGGTGCAGACACATTAACCCATTCCAACCACTTTGAATTAGCCAATCACAGTGTTTCTTTTGTGTATTGGAACTTTGGGCGTGAATTTTGCAGACAGACTTTTCCAGGTATAAAGATAGCTCCTGAGAAACTATCTCTCTCTTAGCTCTTACTTCGCTGGACCACAGGTGAGCAGGGTTTCTGACTCCTCAGCAAAGCAACCTAGTAAGGAGTTGGGGGATAGTAATTAAGGGGATATTGCTAAGATTGTTTAATCAACATTGTAGCCTCTTACCCCTCGTTTTTGCTGTCTGCCTTCCTCCATTTAAGTAATTTTACTGTAATTTACTCTGTTCATGTGGTATCGTTTTATATTTGATTATAGTTTTTTTTAGTTAATAAAGCTTGATTTTCTTTCATCCAGACCATTTGTCCGTTTTAATATCATTAATTATAAGCACTCCAGTCAGAACTGGAAGGTGGGGTAGCGATTTGAAACCGCTGTTTGAAAATTGGTTTATTGGAATTTGGTTTACAGTGTAGCAGCAGGCTGCCTGACCAGGTGAATTACCATAAACCAGGTAAAAGATTGGAATTGGTCAGAGTGCAGGCAAAGGCTGCAAGACCAGGGAAATTACCTCAAATCAGTTAAAAGATGCCCCCTACAAAATGGCGACCGCGGCAGGACTGGAGGCCATTTTTGATTGGATAAGTGGTCTGGATCTGGAGAAAGCATTAGCTCTTGTTTCTCTCATTTTCATTATGTGGATAGCCATGCGGATGTTAGCGGCAGCGTGTAGGCTGACCTATCATGGTATAGGTGGCTGGGTTAAGAAGGGTGAGACGAGGGAACAGGAGGAAGTTAAAGAGGCCAAGAATCGGGAGTCTCAGTTTGAAAAATGCCAGGCATTTATAGAGCGCCTGGTGCAGGAAGTCACTGAGGCCAGAGATAGCGAGGTGAGACTGCGGGAAGAGAATGTCCGCCTCATGTCAGAGGTTAAAGAGCAGGAGGAAAGGGTTAGGGAAATAAAGGCAGCCTATAAGCTGGCCTGCACCCAAAGGTTTAGTGAAGCAGATCATGGCCCCTGTAGGGCAGAGATAGAAAGCCTTAACATGGCTTTAAAGGGAGCAAGGGGAATGATTTGCCTGATCAGCCCGAAGGCAGGTCAGATGGTTTTTACTGGCAGCCCAAACCAAACCATCCCACAGGCAGCACCCAGAACGGTGCTGGATAGGGAATTAGAGATCCCAAGACCGCAGCCCACAGCTTCGAGTCTTGAGGAGCTCTGGCAGCAAGGAGGGGTGGACAATGGGGTGGTAGGAGAATGCCAGCAGGTCCCGCTAGGCAGGCGGGGACCAGGACCAGTGTACCCCCTCCGACAACGGAGGTACGGTCAGCCCGTGAATGATAATAACCCAGGGGCTGTTCAGAATGCCTTTCTCATACCTTATGATACCCCACAGCTCAGGGGTATGGTGAAACATATTCCCATGCTCTCTGAAAAGGGAGACCCCTCACTGCATTTCCAACAAGTAGACCAGGCAGCCGGCGTTAACGGCTGTGATGATGAAGAGAAAGCCAGAATGTTGCTTTTCTCTGTGGATAGCAAGCTCTATCAGACCCTTTCGGATGAGGCCAAGAGCGGGCAGAAGGGGTTTGAGGACCTGAAGGAGGAAATACTGGAAGCCATGGGTGCGAACGACGGCAATTCGTTCGATCACATAGGGAGAACCCTGCAGAAGGAAGGGGAGACCCCACAGGCATTTGCAGACAGGCTGTGGCCAGTCTACAACCATGCCTGTGCAGGGGGACAAGATAGGGCACGACTGAACCAGCGGCAGCAGACCCAATGGCTTCGTTGCCTGGTGTCCAATTGCCTGCCCCAAATAAAGGTAAAAGCTGATACCTGGTTTGACTCCCGAGACCCCCTAGCAACCGAAGAGACTGTAATCCAGCAGCTCATGGTAGCATTTAGGAATGGGAGAAATAGTGAGAGCCCCCAGCAAAAGGGTAAGGTCCACAAGGTTAAACCTGGGGCTCAGTATAAGAAAGAGTGGCACCAGGAGGGGAACAGTCCCTCCCAGGCTAGGTTAAATTGCTATGGGTGTGGGAAAGACAGTCACTGGAGAAAAGACTGTAAGAATCCCTGGAAGGATAGCAAGGGAAAGAATCCCACAGCCCCAGTCCAAAGGGCAGAGACAGGAATTTCCCCCGCCTCAGTCGAGTCGTTACTGGAGGTAATGCGGTCTCTCCTGACCAACCAGGGAAAGGTAGCAGCCATCAGTGGTGCTGCAGCCCCCTCACCCACCTCTGACTCCCCACAATGACTGGCCGGTATGCTGGCCAAGGAGGGTGCACGTGCAGGCACTTTCTGGGAGTCATATGGGTCCGGGCCAGTGGCAGTGATTACAGGCAGGGATGGGACACAGAGAAATTCAGAAAAATTGTACAAGTCAAGTTAAAGTTCACACCCTGTAAAGACAGGCACTGTGGCTTGTTTCCAGGGAAAAGTTGTCCAGCCCACAAATTGGGATACTTCCCCGCCCCAGTGGGACCTAAATTTTGGCAAAAGCTTAAATTCAAACCTAAGTTTAAATTTGAAAAAGTTTGGTGGCTCAGAAACAGAGAAACAGCAGCCTGGGATCAGAAATCTGCAGGCTGCTGCCATTCCATTCACTGAAACTGCTCGCCAGGCTCGGCTCCCCAGCCCGTACCCCAAGCGGCTCTTTCTCAGTTTTCCCGCGCTCTTGCTCACAGTGAGGCCGAGCGCGCAGGCGCAGTCGGCCATTTAAAGATCCCCGCTTCCCAAACTGTACGCGCAGACGCAGCGGCCTGCTTGGAAGACTCAGCGGTTCTTCCAACCCTTTTTAAACAAATTGAACTCACAGGCGTGGTTGCCTGTGAGAGTGTAGCAGTTCCCCAGCCCTTTAAAGAGTTTGTTCGCGCAGGCGCAGTTGCCGGCGGGACCACAGCGGCTCTTCGTCAGCTTTTTCACACAGGCGCAATCGCCTGTTTGAAGCCAAAGGCTTCACAGCCTCTGCCGCAGGACTTCCAGGAGGAGGTTTGCGCAGGTGCACTTGCCTGCTTGAATACAGAGGCTTCACAGCCTCTGCCGAGGGACTCAGGGGAGGAGATTCACGCAGGCGCAGTTGCCTGTTTAAGGGGACCAGCTTCCCAGCCCGCTTCTAGAGTGGTTCCCCCCCTGATGTGGGACACTAGGGAGGCAGGGAAAGCAATTCCTCTTGCAGGGGAGCTGGTAACGGGTTTTGGACATTGGGGAGAAGGTTCCCAGCCAGCTAGGGCTGCGACCCTGGCTCAGGGTCTGCCAGCCAAAGTTTCCCCCACAGAGACGCCCCTCAGAAGGTCTCAGTGGGCCTGCAAGCCCAAGAAAAGGTGGTCACCAGGGTACCTGCCACAAAGAGCAATCTCCCAAACCGGGGAGAAGGCTAAGGGCAGGTGTCCCCACTCAACAGCCATAAGCTGCGGGGGACCAGAGACAGGAGGCAGTCCAGCTTCGCTGCAGGCAGCAGCAATCTGCGACAGTGCCAGAGATTAGCCTGGCCGTCCGGAAATGGGCGGCATTTGTATTATAGCTATATGTGTATATAGCTTGCTTTAAGGTGTAAATTGTAAGTTTAGAATTAACTGGTAATTTTAAGTTAGTTTAAGTAAGAAGTTTACATGTGTGCCAAATGTATGTATTTTGGTCCAAGGTCGAGGGACCCGACCATGTCTCCACCTAAGACAGCAGGTCAGTGAGACCTGGCTGCATGTCCTTTTAAGTTTTGCAGGAGATTGGACCAAGAAGCAGCCCCGTTCACCCAGCCCGAGCTGGGCATCGAATGAAGATATGGATTCAGAATGTTGGGGATCACCTCGCCACCGGACGAATCCAGAGGGAAACCCCGCAGTGACCTTCGGGAGAAACCGGACAGGGTCCGGAGGAAATTGCCTACTCCTCCTACGCAGAAGAGATGGCCCCAGCTGGGTGGGGCACGGCCCCCAACCCAGCACTATCCTGACCGAAGTTCACGTGCGGGAGACCTCGCTGTTGAGGAGTCATGGTGGGGAAGCGCGGGCGCCTTGTTAGATAGGGACACGTTCCCCGGGGGTGGGTGGTGATGGCCCGGGAAAGATTGTGAAAGGGAGGGGGAGGGAGGAACTCACCCAGGGGCCCACGGGCAAAGAGAGTAAGTGTGGCTGGGTAGGATGAGTGGGTGGCCGGATCTGGGATCCAAGTTTCAGTGTGGGGCCAGGGAGAGCTGCCACACAGGCACCCATCATTTTCTGCAGCCAGTCGAGGGAAGACGGGAGGGGGAGGGACTGGGAGTCACGGTCCCATACTCCCCGGTCTCGGTCTGTGCCAAGGTAATCTTTAACATGAGGGATACCCCGCCTCCACAAAGGGACAAGGGAACGGTTCGGGGCTGGCGGAGCAGGCTGGTCTCTAAATCCATTCTGTCTGTTTCAAAGTTTAAGACAATCAAAGGGGGGTGGAAGGTACATTTACTGCCCGGGTGGGAGGAGCAATACCCACTTGAATTTTTGCGACCCATCATCGGCACGTGATGGTCGGGGTTTTATTTAAGCATGTTGTTTCAAATGTTTAATGAAGATTTTTTTTGTATTTTGTGTTACAGCCCCAAGTTGAGCAGAGGCGTAGGACCCTCTCCATGCTTGGGATCATTTTGATTACATTGTGTAAGTAAGATTGCAACATTTTGTAATAAGCTATAATGTAAAAAATGATTGTAAATTTTGATTGCATTGTAATTTTACAAGCATGCAGGGGTGTGAGACCCCTTATTGTAAACTGATGTATCTGTAAGATGCCTACCGTACCAAGGTTTTTTCTCGAATTTTAGGGAAATAGACGGTTCGGGGGATCAGTGGCAGATAGCTATTATGTAAATACAGGGGATGGTTGTTTGTGAGCGGGTCTGAAAATTTTGCTCACTCCTTTGAGTTAATACTACAAGCAAGTTGGGAGTATCAAAAGGAGGGAATGTAGGGGTTTCACAAAATTCCCCTGTTTTTCCCTGAAGATTGAAAATATTGGTCCACATCGTGGACGAAGAATTGGGTGATGTGACTTGTATACAATGTTTTAAAATGTGCCTAGAACCGCAGAAGACTGCTCTGAGATGGAAAGAACGTGAACAACACAGGAGTCGGGGAGCTCTCTGGAAAATATTCACATACCTTAAAACAGTACTTTTATTAATAAAATTGTTCCCTGGAGTTTGGGCAATCACAAAAGGTTTTAAAATGGCAGAGAAAGCATGGCAAAAGGACAAAGAAGCAGCTCGAGTTGTCTGTGTGAGAAAAGGTGGGAGAATACAGTGGCAGTCAAAGACTTGCCAATCAAAGGGAGGTTCCCTTCTAAGCACTTGAAGTTGCTTATTGACATAAGGGATTACAGCCCACTTGAGACCAACCGCAGGACAATCGATTGAAACTGCTTCTGTTTACACAGCCATTCAAAGCACTCACAGACAATGAGATACTGAAACTGTGGAACAGATTTTAATATGCAACAGTTTAAGCATTGAATGGGTTTGAATCACCCATCATTCTGGACAATAGGGCAGTTGCATTCCCTTCTGTTTTAGCCCAGGTGAGCTCCGGATGCGGGCGGGAACATTTCGGCCCGACGTTGCAGACACATTAACCCATTCCAACCACTTTGAATTAGCCAATCACAGCGTTTCTTTTGTGTATTGGAATTTTGGGCGCGAATTTTGCAGACAGACTTTTCCAGGTATAAAGATAGCTCCTGAGAAACTATCTCTCTCTTAGCTCTTACTTCGCTGGACCACAGGTGAGCAGGGTTTCTGACTCCTCAGCAAAGCAACCTAGTAAGGAGTTGGGGGATGGTAATTAAGGGGATATTGCTAAGATTGTTTAATCAACATTGTAGCCACTTACCCCTCATTCTTGCCGTCTGCCTTCCGCCATTTAAGCAATTTCACTGTAATTTACTGTGTTCGTGTGGTATAGTTTTATATTTGATTATAGTTTCTTTTAGTTAATAAAGCTTGATTTTCTTTCATCCAGACCATTTGTCCGTTTTAATATCATTAATTATAAGCCCTTCAGTCAGAACTGAAAGGTGGGGTAGCGATTCGAAACCGCTGTTTGAAAATTGGTATATTGGAATTTGGTTTACAGTGTAGCAGCAGGCTGCCTGACCAGGTGAATTACCGTAAACCAGGTAAAAGATTGGAATTGGTCAGAGTGCAGGCAAAGGCTGCAAGACTAGGGAAATTACCTTAAATCAGTTAAAAGGTGCCCCCCTACAAACAGTTTAGGAATTGAATGGGTTTTTGAAGCACCCATCATTCTGGACAATAGGGCAGTTGCATTCCCTTTTGTTTTAGCCCAGGTGAGCTCCGGATGTGGGCGGGAACATTTCGGCCCCACAGTGTAGACACATTAACCCATTTCAACCACTTTGAATCAACCAATCACAGCGTTTCTCTTGTGTATTGGAACTTTGGGCGCGAATTTTGCAGACAGACTTTTCCAGGTACAAAGATAGCTCCTGAGAAGCTATCTCTCTCTTAGCTCTTACTTCACTGGACCACAGGTGAGCAGGGTTTCTGACTCCTCAGCAAGGCAACCTAGTAAGGAGTTAGGGGTGGTAATTAAGGGGCTATTGCTAAGATTGTTAAATCAACATTGTAGCCACTTACCCCTCATTTTTGCCATCTGCCTTCCTCCATTTAAGCAATTTTACTGTAATTACCGTGTTCGTGTTGTATAGTTTCTTTTAGTTAATAAAGCTTGACTTTTCTCTCATCCAGACCATTTGTCCATTTTAATATCATTAATTATAAGTCCTTCAGTCAGAACTGGAAGGTGGGGTAGCGATTCGAAACCACTGTTTGAAAATTGGTTTATTGGAAATTGCTTGATCAGGCAGCCTGGTCAGGCAGCCTGCTGCTACACTGTAAACCAATTTCCAATAATCCAATTTTCAAACAGCGGTTTCGAATCGCTACCCCACCTTCCAGTTCTGACTGAAGGACAGAGAGGGTCCTACGCCTCTGCTCAACTTGGAGTTGTCACAAAATGATCCCAAGCATGGAGAGGATCCTATGCCTCTGCTCAACTTGGGGCTGTAACACAAAATACAAAAAAAAATCTTGAACAACATGCTTAAACAAACCCCGACCATCATGTGCCAATGATGGGTCACAAAATTCGAGTGGGTATTGCTCCTCCCACCCGGGCAGTAAATGTACCTTCCACCCCCTTTGATTGTCTTAAACCTTACAACAGACAGAATGGATTTACAGACCAGCCTGCTCCGCCAGCTACAAGCCGTTCCCTTGTCCCTTTGTGGAGGCGGGGTACCCCTCATGTATAAAATTGCCTTGGCACAGACCAAGACCGGGGAGTATGGGACCGTGACTCCCAGTCCCTCCCCCTCCCGTCTTCCCTTGACTGGCTGCAGAAAATGATGGGTGCCTGTGTGGTGGCTCTCCCTGGCCCCACACTGAAACTTGGATCCCAGATCCAGCCACCCATTCATCCTCCCCAGCCAACTCTTACACTAACTTTACCCGTGGGCCCCCGGGTGAGTTCCTCCCTCCCCCGACCGCACCCACGCAACTCTTGGGTCTCCCCCTCCTCTTTACAATCCTACCCGGGCCATCACCACCCCCTCCCGGGGAACGCGTCCTATCTAACAAGGCACCCGCGCTTCCCCACCATGACTCCTCAACAGCGAGGTCTCCCGCAAGTGAACTTCAGTCAGGATAGTGCTGGGTTGGGGCCCGTGCCCCACCCAGCTGGGGCCATCTCTTCCGCGTAGGAGGAGTAGGCAAGTTCCTCCGGACCCTGTCCGGCTTCTCCCGAAGGTCGCTGCAGGGTTTCCCTCTGGATTCGTCCAGTGACGAGGTGATCCCCAACATTCTGTATCCATATCTTCATTCGATGCCCAGCTCGGGCTGGGCGAACAGGGCTGCTTCATGATCCAATCGCCTACAAAACTTAAAAGGACATGCAGCCAGGTCTCACTGACCTGCTGCCTTAGGTGGAGACATGGTCGGGTCCCTCGACCTCGGACCAAAATTCAAACATTTGGCACACTTAGAAACTTAAACTTTATACTAACTTAAAATTACCAGTTAATTCTAAACTTACAATTTACACCTTAAAAGCAAGCTATATACACACACATAGCTATAATACAAATGCCGCCCATCTCCAGACGGCCAGGCTAAGCTCTGGCACTGTCGCAGATTGCTGCTGGCTCCAGCGAAGCTGGACTGCCTCCTGCCTCCGGTCCCTCGCAGCTTATGGCCGCTGGTTGGGGACCTCTGTTCTTTGGCTTCTCCCTGGTTCGGGAGACCGCCTTACTCCACTGTAAAGTGGGTGACCATCTTGTCTCAGGCTTGCAGACCCACTGAGACCTTCTGAGGGGTGTCTCTGTGGGGGAAACTTTGGCTGGTGGACCCTGAGCCAGGGTCGCAGCCCTAGCTGGCTGGCAGCCTTCTCCCCCTGGTGCCAACAGCCTGCACTGTATAAGATACTTGGCAGCCTGCCAGTACTCTGGGTTTGCCTCCTTTTCCCTGCCCACTCCTGTGCTGGGGGCAGGTATTCCCTCACCACCCGCTGCTGTTGGCTGCAAATCCTTCTCTCCAGGTCCACAACCTGGTGCCAGCTCCCCCCCTGTGTCCCCTGTAAGAGGAATTACTATCCCTGCCTCCCCAGGGTCCCACATCATGGGGGAACCACTCTGGAAGCGGGCTGGGAAGCTGGTCCCTTTAAACAGGTGACTGCTCCTGCGCGTATCTCCTCCCCTGAATCCCTCAGCAGAGGCTGTGAAGCCTCTGTATTCGAGCAGGCAAGTGAACCTGCGCAAACCTCCTCCTGGGAGCCCCGCAGCAGAGGCTGTGAAGCCTCTGGCTTCAAACAGGCGATTGCGCCTGTGCGGGATAACTTAGAAAGTGTCCCTGGGGTCCCGCAGGTTACTTTAAACAGGGTTGGGAGAACCGCTGGGTCTTCCAAGCAGGCCTGTGCGCCTGCGCGTAAAAACTAAGCAGCAGGGATCTTTAAATGGCCGACTGCGCCTGCGCGCTCAGCCTCACTGTGAGCAAGAGCCGCTGGGGGTTCCGGGTTCGCGACTGCGCCTGCGCGAACCCGGTGTTGGGGACCCTTTTCCCTCGGGTGCGCGGCTGCACCTACGCAGACCTCCTGTTGGCAAAACTCTCCCCTCAGGCGCGCGACCGCGCCTGTGCAGGAAAACTGAAAAGGATCCGCTGGGGGTACCAGCTGGGGAACTGTGCCTGCGCAAACCTGGTCTTGGGAAACTTCTCCCCTCAGGCGCGTGACTGTGCCTGCGCGATCCTGCTGTTCAGAAGACTGGGGAATTCCTGTCTCCAGACCAGTGACTGCGCATGCGCGGGCAGTCTCCAAGTGATCTTCTGTGAATGGATGGGCAGCAGCCTGCTGATTTCTGATCCCAGGCTGCTGTTTCTCCATTTCTAAGCCACATAACCTTTTCAAATTTAAACTTAGGTTTGAATTTAAGCTTTTGCCAAAATCTAGGTCCCTCTGGGGCAGGGAAGTGTCCCAATTTGTGGGCTGGACAACTTTACTCTGGAAACAAGCCACAGCGCCTGTTTTTACAGTCTGTGGACTTGAACCTGACTTGTACAATTTTTCTGAATTTCTCTGTGTCCCATCCCTGCCTGTAATCACTGCCACTGGCCCGGACCCATATGGGTCCCAGAAAGTGCCTGCACGTGCACCCTCCTTGGCCAGCATACCGGCCAGTCATTGTGGGGAGGCAGAGGTGGGCGAGGGGGCTGCAGCACCACTGATGGCTGCTACCGTTCCCTGGTTGGTCAGGAGAGAGCGCATTACCTCCAGTAGCGACTCGACTGAGGCGGGGGAAATTCCTGTCTCTGCCCTTTGGACTGGGGCTGTGGGATTCTTTCCCTTGCTATCCTTCCAGGGATTCTTACAGTCTTTTCTCCAGTGACCATCTTTCCCACACCCATAGCAATTTAACCTAGCCTGGGAGAGACTGTTCCCCTCCTGATGCCACTCTTTCTTATACTGAGCCCCAGGTTTAACCTCGTGGACTTTACCCTTTTGCTGGAAGCTCTCACTATTCCTCCCATTCCTAAATGCTACTGTGAGCTGCCGGATTACAGTCTCTTCGGTTGCTAGGGGGTCTCAGGAGTCAAACCAGGCATCAGCTTTTACCTTTATTTGGGGCAGGCAATTGGACACCAGGCAACGAAGCCATTGGGTCTGCTGTCGCTGGTTCAGTCGTGCCCTATCTTGTCCCCCTGCACAGGCATGATTGTAGACTGGCCACAGCCTATCTGCAAATGCCTGTGGGGTCTCCCCTTCCTTCTGCAGGGTTCTCCCTACGCGATCGAATGGATTGCCGTCGTTCGCACCCATGGCTTCCAGTATTTCCTCCTTCAGGTCCTCAAAACCCTTCTGCCCGCTCTTGGCCTCATCCGAAAAGGTCTGATAGAGCTTGCTATCCACAGAGAAAAGCAACATTCTGGCTTTCTCTTCATCATCACAGCCGTTAACGCCGGCTGCCTGGTCTATTTGTTGGAAGTGCATTGAGGGGTCTCCCTTTTCAGAGAGCATGGGAATATGGTTCACCATGCCTCTGAGCTGTGGGGTTTCATAGGGGACCAGATAGGTATTCTGAACAGCCCCTGGGTCATTATTGTTCACGGGCGGACCGTACCTCCGTTGTTGGAGGGGCTACACTCGTCCTGGTCCCCGCCTGCCTATCAGGACCTGCTGGCATTCTCCTACCACCCCATTGTCCACCCCTCCTTGCTGCCAGAGCTCCTCAAAACCCGGAGCTGTGGGCTGCTGTCTTGGGATCTCTAATTCCCTAGCCAGCCTTTCCCTGGGTGTTGCCTGTGGGGCGATTTGATTTGGGCTGCCAGTAAAATCCGGCTGACCTGCCTTCGGTCTCATCACACAAATCGTCCCCTTTGCTGCTTTTAAAGCCATGTTAAGGCTTTCTATCTCTGCCCTACAGGGGCCATGATCTGCTTCACTAAACCTTTGGGTGCAGGCCAGCTTATAAGCTGTCCTTACTTCTCTAAACCTTTCCTCCTGCTCTTTTACTTCTGAGGTGAGGCGGGCATTCTCTTCCTGCAGTCTCATCTCGCTATCTCTGGCCTCAGTGACTTCCTGCACCAGGCGCTCTATAAATGCCTGCCATTTTTCAAACTGGGACTCCCGATTCTTGGCCTCTTTAACCTCCTCCTGCACCCTCATCGCACCCTTCTTAACCCAGCCACCTATACCATGATTGGTCAGCCTACATGCTGCTGCTAACATCCGCAGGGCTACCCACATACTGAAAACAACGAGAGAAACAAGAGCTGATGCTTTCTCCAGATCCAGATCACTCATCAAATCAAAAACGGCCTGCAGTCCTGCCGTGGTCGTCATTTTGTAGGGGGGCATCTTTTAACTGGTTTAAGATAATTTACCTGGTCAGGCAGCCTTTGCCTGCACTCTGACCAATTCCAACCTTTTACCTGGTTTACGGTAATTCACCTGGTCAGGCAGCCTGCTGCTACACTGTAAACCAATTTCCAATAAACCAATTTTCAAACAGCGGTTTCGAATCGCTACCCCACCTTCCAGTTCTTACTGAAGGACTTATAATTAATGATATTAAAATGGACAAATGGTCTGGATGCGAGAAAAATCAAGCTTTATTAACTAAAAGAAACTATACCACACGAACACAGTAATTACAGTAAAATTGCTTAAATGGAGGAAGGCAGACGGCAAAAATGAGGGGTAAGTGGCTACAATGTTGATTTAACAATCTTAGCAATAGCTCCTTAAGTACCACCCCTAACTCCTTACTAGGTTGCCTTGCTGAGGAGTCAGAAACCCTGCTCACCTGTGGTCCAGTGAAGTAAGAGCTAAGAGAGAGATAGCTTCGCAGGAGCTATCTTTATACCTGGAAAAGTCTGTCTGCAAAATTCGCGCCCAAAGTTCCAATACACAAGAGAAACACTGTGATTGGTTGATTCAAAGTGGTTGGAATGGGTAATGGCCTAGAAATTCAGTGGGCCTTGCACCCACTTAGCGCCTAAAGAGGTCTTTTGTGCCGGCGGGGTGGTAGCGCAGAAATTGAGTGCAGCGGTATTGGCGGCGGTAGCCGTTAGCGCTGCGCCGGGACCGATGACGTCATCGGTGTGTGCGGTGGCCCGTAACGCCCCAAAACCACGCCGATCCCCATATTTATTTGCGGCCGCCTCCTCCGAAGCGGGCGCAAACAGCGACCAGAAAACGGGGCCGTCCTGCTGCCATAGTGGGGCGCTTTAAAGCGGAAGGTGCGGCCGGCCGCTTTTTCGGCGGCCGCCTGCCCGCACCTCCTTCCCCGGCCTCCTCCACCCCCCCCCCGCGGCTTTGCCGGCTGGTTTCCGTGGAGCCCGGCACTTCTCCGTTGTGCCGGGCTCTTTTGCCGGCACTCGCGATCGGTGCTCCAGCTGTTGCAGGCACCTCCCCCTTAAGAGAAGGAGGAGGCCTGCAGTACCGCAGCCTGCCGCACCGCATTGGGTGGCGCTGCGGCAACTAGCACGCCGATATTCAGTTGCAGCGCCCCAAACGGAGGTGGGCACACCCTGGTATAGCGCCCGCTTCTGAATTGGGGTGCAGAAGACGAATATACGGCGTGCGCTAATGCCTCCCCGCCCAGCGCTAACTTTTGGGCGCGAGCGAGCTGCCCGCGTCCAAGTGAATTTCTAGGCCAATGTGTCTGCACTGTGGGGCCGAAATGTTCCCGCCCACATCCGGAGCTCACCTGGGCTAAAACAAAAGGGAATGCAACTGCCCTATTGTCCAGAATGATGGGTGCTTCAAAAACCCATTCAATTCCTAAACTGTTGCAAAAAAATCTGTCCCATGGTTTCAGTATCTCATTGTCTGTGAGTGCTTTGAATGGCTGTGTAAACAGAAGCAGTTTCAATCGATTGTCCTGCGGTTAGTCTCAAGTGGGCTAATCTCTTATGTCAATAAGCAACTTCAAGTGCTTCTGAAGGGAACCCCCCTTTGATTGGCAGGTCTTTGACTACCACTGTACCCTCCCACTTTTTCACAGACAACTCGAGCTGCTTTTTTTCCAAGCCCCATTGTTCTTGGCCAATGCTTTCTGTGGCCATTTTAAAACCTTTTGTGATTGCCCAAACTCCAGGGAACAATTTTATTAATAAAAGTACTGTCTTAAGGTGTGTGAATATTTTCCACAGCGCTCCATGAGTCCGGTGTTGTCCACGTTCTTTCCATCTCAGAGCAGTCTTTTGCAGTTCTAGGCACATTTTAAAACATTGTATATAAGTCACATCACCCAATTCTTCGTCCACGATGTGGACCAATATTTTCAATCTTCAGGGAAAAATAGGGGAATTTTGCGAAACCCCTACAATCCCCAAGCTCACCGAAAAGGGAGACCCCTCTCTGCACTTCAGGGAGATAGAACAGGCAGCGTGCGTGAATGACTGTGATGACGCAGAGCAAGCTAAGATGCTGCTGTTTTCTCTGGGGAGTGATCTCCTCCAGATCCTATCTGATGAATGTAAGAAGGGGCAGAAAGATTATGGGGATTTGAGGAACAAGGTATTGGAGGCCATGGGACTCAATGACGGTAGTCCGTTCGCCCGGGTGGAAAAAACGGTACAGCTCCCAGGGGAGTCCCCACAGGTGTTCGCAGATAGGCTGTGGCCAGTCTACTGGAGTGCATGCCCGGGAATGCCAACATGGACATTACTGAACCAAGTCCAATTGACCCACTGACTCCATTGTCTAATGACAAACTGCCTGCCCAAATCCGAGCCCATGCTGCGACCTGGTTTGACCCCAGTAGCCCCCAGACCACCGAGGAAATGGTGATCCACCAGCTCACAATAGCATTTACAAATATAAGGGGTATTGCAATGCCCCAACCCAAGGGGAAAGTCCATGAGGTTAAACCTGGGGCCAGAATAAGAAAGAGTGGCACCAGAAGGGGAACCCTCCCTCCCAGACTAAGTTAAACTGTTACGGGTGCGGGAAGGATGGCCACTGGCGCAAGGATTGTATAAATCCATGGAAGGACAATAAAGTAAAGAACTCCACAGCCCCAGCCCAAAAGGCAGAGACAGGTATCCCTCCCGCTGCGATCGAGCCACTATTGGAGTCGATACGATCTCTCCTCCTGACCAGCCAGGGGCGAATAGCAGCCACCACCGGTGTGGTGGTTCCCTCAGCCCCCTCTGACACCCCACAATGACTAGAGCCAGCGCAGCCTGTCAACCTGTGTCCCCCAGAAAGACACGCACAGGAAGAGACCTCCTGTAAAATGGAGGAATACCTGCAGTGCCAGGTTGCGGAGGCTAAGTTAGTTGAGCAGGCTTTAAGGGAGGAGAACTGTGCTGCCTTCCTTTAGGAATTTATGTTAGTTTTCCAGTTAATTCAGGGGTTTGAGTAATTTGGGTCGATTTCCATTGTGTGCTGCCACCTAGTGGATATTTGGTACCTAGCAACTGCAGTAAAGCACAGTAAAGCACAGTAAAGTGCAGTAAAGTAAACTACTGTATATCACAGACTTGCAGCTCGACACATGGTCTGGGAAGTTATTTTCTTGTTATGCTCCGGCCTTGGATACTATTTGTCTGTAAGTACTTGAGAATGTTATAGATGATTAGTGTACACTATATTTTGCAGAAAATGTTTAGTTTGTAACTTTTCTCTGTAAGCAAACTTACACAGCTAGCCGTGAAGTGCTCGCTCTCTGTCTAGCTGGTTAACTTGTAGCTGTATTTTGATGCACTATGTACAGGGCTAATTTAAAGTGAATGTAAGAGAATGCCTTTCAGTTTGCTAAATGTATATTCACAGTAAGCTGTGTTTCCACGTGTTTTGGTAAGTTACATGCCAAATGTACTGTGTTGCTCAGGCTTACCTAAATTTGTGTATGCATATCAGTTATGTGCTTGTGTACTAATGTGTGCTTCCATTTCTGTATTGTATTCCAGTTTCACAATAAGAATCTTTCAGTAAAGTTTACAAGAAAGTCAAGCCTTGTGATTTTTATGGGAAGATATCAAATTGTTAGTTATCTGCCTAGCTCTGCATAGGAATGCGCTGCAAGGGCAGAAAAAGAACGCTAGGTTAACAGCGAGGGCTCGCAGTTTAGAGGGTCAGCTAAGGGTTTTTAAAATGGTTCATGACCAGTGTGAGCTGTTTAAGCCGGAGGCAGGGAAACAGGCAGCTGGGATTCAACCCGAGTTTAGAAATCCTCAGCCAGCAGCGGGTACGTGCACACAGGCTGCACATGCAGGCACAGTCGTGTGCATCAAGGGAGAAGTTCCCCAGCACTTTGTCCAGACCACTCCCCCTCTTTTATGGGATTCCGAGGAGAAGGAGCCCGAATCAAATGGCCCCGAGCCCGAACCAGGTTTTGAACCTGGAGGGGAAGACCCTCAGCCACCGGCAGCCGGTGGCGAGGGATTGCCCATCCCCAGTTCAGGTTTGGGAGGGGAGGGACCCGAGGGAGAAGGCCCCCAGCCAGCGAGGACTGTGACCCGAGCCAAGGGTGCGCTCGCCAGGGTAGCCCCACCAGTAGCACTCCCTAGGAGGTCTCCTCGGCCACCCCAGCCTAGAAAAGTATGGTCACCGGCTCTTCAGTTAAAAAGGGTGGCCTCCTGTGTCAGGGAGAAGCCAAAAGACAGAGGTTCCCAGCCAGCAGCCGGAGACGGGCGGCGGTTGTATATAGTTTAGGTAGTATAATTTTAAGTAAAGTGTATAAGGTTAAGTTAGAGTGTTTTAATTTAATTCTATGTAAGGAACCGGTAGTCTATAAGTTTGAAGTATGGAACCGTTCCAGAGTGCTGTCTACGTGAGCCGAGGTTGCGGGACCCGATCACACTTCCCCCGAGCCAGGGAGCCTCCAGGGAACCTGGCTAGATGCTTTTATGTATTTTTCAGAATTTCGAAATGTACAGAGGCATAATCCTACTCGCCCTGTTCGGGCTGAGCCTCGCGAGAAGGGGCGATGTCAAGGACCATCATATCTTTGGATGCTCGGGGAAGAGAGCGCCCCTAGCACACGACGGAAGTGGCCTACGGGAGGCGGATGAAATCACCTCGTATGTCCACGAGGGGAGCTGGCCAGGATGGCTGGGATCCAATTCAATCCAGTATTCTAGTGAGACCGGCTTCACGTATGGGGAGGCCTCCCTCCAGTGCCCGAGGATACGAATCGTCACCCCAAGGATTAGCGTCACCGTGGGCAAAAGAATATGTTTGACGTGTAAAGGGAACATTCCCCTGGATAGGTGGTGGTGGCTCAGAAAGTTATGCAAAGACATGGGGAACCCCAGGGTAGAGTGAGAAAGGTTAGGGAATAACACTCACAGGACCATTACAGGGACTCAGGGAGGGTTAAGTGTGTGCTGGGATAAATGGTGGGAACCGGATCAGGGGATCTACGTCTGTATGTGGGGATCAGAGGAAGTCTGCCCCACAGGCGTTTCCATCATTTTCCGCAGCCAGTGGCAAAATAACGGGAGGGTGATGGACTGGGAGTCCCGCCTGGACACATGCGTGATCCCATACTCCCCAATCTCGGTTAATGCCACTGAACTAGTGACCCTACCCACGACCCCGACGTCACGGACAGTAGCAGAGGGATGCCCCGCCATCACCAAGGGACCAGGGAATCGCCTGGTGCTAGTACCCACAGACCAGGTGCTGTACCAAGGGGTGCATTACGCGGTGGCCTCGGTGATTTCCCACAGAGACTGCCAAATTGTATCAAGCCCTATTAACAGACATGTTTCGAAAATTCCGTGAATTAGACTTTTCGGAGGTCAATAAGACCACATTGTATACTCACCACGAGATTTGTGACGGGGTTGGGAGGCAAAGAAGGGGTGTTTTTAATGACGTTTTAATTGGTTTTAACATGGGGTCCTCGGTCATCAACAGTTTAGATGATATCGAACTGCAGACCCAGATTAATGGTCTAAAAACACAATTAAAGGGTATTTTAACTGATGAGAATAAGGTGGTAGGTTCCGAGTTGCATGAAGACCAGGCCATGACTCTCCATTTGAAGGAGATCATCGCGGAGCTGGAAAAACATGCAAAGACAGTAAATGCTCTCATCAGGGAGGACAGAAGCGCTTCTGACCAGGCTGCGCAAAACGAGGTGTGCGTGCTGTATGGGGCATGGTTGCTGGGCGAGGGCCGCAGCAATCTGGAGGATTTAAAGCAAGGTTTAGTCCCCTCCTGGATCAGCAACAAACACCTCGCAGCCCTCCACCCTTATGAGAACGCATTAAGCCCGTGCCAGCTCCAGTTAGCTTCTGAGGCCCACCCAGTCCCAGTGGACTGTGGGCGGTCCAACCATACCGTCATGGGGATAGTTGTAAGAATGCCGGTCATGGGCGGGACGGCCCGACCCGCACCAGTATACAGGGTGGAGAACATTGGAATCATTCAAGGGGGTGCACACGTTAGTTTTGCAGCGGTCCCGCCCTATGTCATAAAGTGGGAGCACGCTATGATGGGTACTGACCTCTTGGGGTGCCGTAGCCGGGGAGCACACATCATCCCGTGTCCCCAACACTTGAATGCCTATTCGAAACCACAATGCGGGTTTCAGAGCTGCTGACGCAATACCTATAAATTGTACAATGGAAGCCATGGCACAAGGCCATGTTCCCCCACAGGTAGCATATATAGGGGGTGGGACATATTGCATCACCACAGGAGTGTCTCACTACCAGCACGGACAGCACAGCTGGTGCACGGTGAGTGACAGCAGCTTCTGCTTCAAACCCGAGGCAGAAGTTCAAGTGGCACAGATACGAATTGTCCCCATTCCTGAACCATCCACTGTTCACCTCACTGTGGAGGAGAATTTTACCCACCTCCAGAAATATGTCGCCCACTTCGGTTACCCGATTCCCCCTCTCCCAGAACACCTTACCAAATTATTAAAAGCCGTTCTAGTATCACAAAAGCACTTCTACACTTTGGAACAGAAGACTGTAAAGATAGGGGCCGACATTTTAGACATTACGACCCCGCCCTGGTGGGATGTTTTTGAAAGTATAGAAGTCCCCTCCTGGATTTGAATGGCGGCCCACATCTTAGTAGTCTGTCAGCTAGGGATCGTTCTCTATCCTGGTTTGTGCCCAGTGTAGGAGAAAGGATCCCAGGGTAGAATTTAAAGTGAAAAGGTTGTGGAAGGACCGGTATGCCCGGGTGGAAGAAGAAACACCCGTGTGAGCTTTGTGTCGTATTGCTACCGAGTGATGGCCGATTCGTTTGTTATTTTTAATAAAGCTCGTTCCTTCCGTTCGTTATTTTAATAAATATAGTTTTGGCTTAATGTTAATTTTATTAAGGATTGTGTGTTGTAATAAAGTTTTATGATGTCCCAAGCAGTGCAGGGGTGTCGGACCCCCTCCGTGCTTGGATTATTGTAACAGATAGTGATTGTTTCTATCGATAGAGGCCTGTCGTGCACTGCGGTTTTCTCTAAGTAACGGGAATGTATGTGTCGAGGGATCGTGGATAGATAAATATAGGGGAAGGTTGTTTGTGGGGGGTCAGAAATTTGCTCACCTTGATTGGACACTTCAAGCAAGTTTCAGTATCCTAGGGGGGACTGAAAGGATTCGCAAATTTCAAGTCTCCCCCGAAGATTTACTTTTGGTTTAGTAAAGAAACCCTGGTTGGACTGAGTTTAAAATCCAGGGCTCAACAAGATGGCTGCAGTCAGCCTCATGGCCAAGGCCTGTAAGTTTCAGTTTGGACTGACAAACTTGTATTCCGATGACTGTGGGAAGGAACTTTCCAGAATTTAGAATGCAGACAGACCTTCTGCATTTATGCATGAGAAGCAAACCCAGTGGCATTCGGGCCTCTGATTAAAACCCATCAAGGTTGCTTGCACAGACAATCAAGAGCAGGCAAGGCCTATTCAATATGTAATAGCTGCATTCAGACCTTCGTTAGAGAACATCAACACTGTTTGCAAACGATCAATGGGGCATTCAAACTGGAATGGCCCCATCACGAAACCAGTTGGACAAAGGGGAACACTGATGAGACGTTTAAAATCGATTAACCGGCCATTCAGGTCGATGGGCCCAGATCGGTACCCTTTGTATGAGCTTCAACACGTCCAGGTCAGACAAAAGAAATGAGCTGATCTGGCGGGAGATAAGGGCTACCAGGAAGGGTATAACTAGTCCCTTGGGAGGCCATCTCTCTCTCTCTCTTGCCTCGCCTCCAGTGCTCTGCCGTATCATCAACCCAGCGAGAGGATCATCGACGAAGAGCCCGTCCAGGGAAGTAGGACACCCGCAGTTACGTTTGAATTACTGGGGTATCTCTGCTCTGGGGTGGTGAAAACCTAAAAACATCGGCAGGCAACAGGGCATGGAGCAGGCATTTCAACATCCTAGACTGGTGAGCATCAATTTTCTGGCCCATCACAAGACAACCTAGATAGGTGTAAAGGGTGGGAGTTAAGGGGAATTGCTAAAGTGTCATTTTAGTCATTTTCCCTCGATGTGTCCGTTTCTCCTCCCCCGTTAAGTGTAATTGTGTTGCATCCATAGTAATTTTTCTCTGTATAGTAATTGTTTCGCTATTTTTAATAAACATTGGTTTTCTTTGCACTGAACCACTGGTCTCGTTTGTCTATATCGCTACTTGTAAATAAGTCCAGTGGTCAGGACCAGAGGGGAAGCGATTCAAACCGCACGGGGCTGGGGCAGCTCAGACACATGATTGACTGACCAGACACAAACCCCAAACCAAAACCCCCTACAGCAGGTAAAACAGTAAATGAGCAGATAGTTCAGGTACAGAAAAGCACCATGTGATATTTAACTGGAGTACCAAATTAGTAGCAGAGCTGACAATCCCTCAGAACAGCATTGGAGTGGGCTTAAATCCACAAGCTTGTGACCGAGAGGTGAGAATGCTACAGAGGGAGGCAAGCTGACACTTAAGGATCTGTAGGATAAAAAAGGATCTGTAGGATAAAAAAGTGCTACAAGTGACTGAACATTCCAAAAATTATTCGCACTCATGAACTATGAACATCTACCATGTTGATCAGGCAACATGCTGAAGCAGTTATTTTACATATGAACTGTAATTGAAAAGTGTCACAAAAAGGAAGAAAGATCATATTGGAGATATCTGTGGTTCTTTAATTTCAAGAATCAGAAAAATATTGCAGTTAAGTGTTTAATATGCCTGTGAATATAATTACCTCCTCATGAACCCAAGGTGGTTCCAGATGATAAGTAATTTTTGCCATTCAGAAAATTATTACTAATTTTTAAATTCAGACATACATTTAGCATAGCTGTAAATCTTTCTTTCATGCTGATTAATTAAAACATCAATGTGGTTAAGTATTAGGGACAGATTCAATTTAAACTTCAATCATTGAGAATATTCCACCTTTGAGCATCATAGTTTGTTTTGAACCTTTAGGTGAGCACATTGGCTATTGAACCAATCTGTTTCATCATCTTTGTACATTCTGAGCATTAAAAATAACTTCTGCTGTCATCATATCAACCCATAAAGCGTAATGATCAATTTCTAAATGTGGCCTATTCTCAACATTATGACTAAGTGCATACTGTACTTCCTTGCTGTACAACAGTGTATTGTATGCTCAATGCCACAAACCAAGAGATGAGCAGCCCTACTCAACCAGGAACAAGGTCATACTATATAATGCAATGATCCTCAGGAACTGTTCTGTGGAAGCGAAAAGTTATGGCTCTTCCCACCACTAGAGAAGGAGGTGGGAAGTTGGGTACATATGGCAAGACCCAGAAGGTTCTGAGAGGATAGAGAGAGGGCGGTGAAAGGTTATGTTCTGTTGGGCTGATGACCTGTACCACAGTTACCATTTATTATTAAACATTTATTCTTAAACACACTTTGATCTATACAACCAAATGCGGGGTGCTTTTGGATGAGGTTGAAGATCCCATTATCTGGTACTGCACATTAATCTTTTCAATCGGCACTGAATCTGAAGTTATACTCAAAATTGTCCAAATTGGGCCAATTTGCATGATTCGAAATTGTTTAGATTGACAGCTATCTTTTATAAGGCAACAGTAGACTATCGACTTTTTAATTTATATTTATCTGATGAATAATGATTACCAAGAAGATCATGAAGCAGGCAGTATAAATGGGTTCAAGAGACACTGAAATGTTTTTTGGGGAAAAGAAGGAATTGAGAAGGTAGATAATAGTGTTTGTCTATGAGAAAGAGATGGATGGTTGGGCCTAATTGCCTTTTCCAATTCTTTTTTTGAGATAATGGCCCGGAAATTTGGGTCGGGGGCTTCCCGTGGGTGCAAGCCCCCGACCTGCACTTACCTAGCGTGCCGGCCGTTGAGCTGTGGGCCTGCATGGGATTAGGATCCTGGGCCTGCTCCAACTGCCAGCGCGCAGTGCTTGCGTATCCAAGGGGCGCAGTTAGTTCGATGCGTCCCCTGGGATCACGTGGGCCATGGAGAGCCAATGGTAGCAGGGAATGCTTTATTCATAAGTTTGACAGGAAGAGCTGTTAAACCTATAAATACTATAAGCCCCAAAACATCACTAAAACTTCAAATATTTTTTTTTTTAATCACATTTTTAAAATAACTATAAATTACATGAAATAACTATTTTAAACAATAATTTAAATTTTTGAAAAAAATAATTACATTTTCTAATGGGGCTAAAAATAAACTTACCTTTCTTTAAAGTATTTAAAAATAATAAACCTGTGGAAAAAATGTTTTAATTTTAATTAATTCACCACTTACCTTGTTAAAAGCAGGCCTTGCGCCTGCTTTTTAAAAGTGTAACTGCTGGAGACTTACCCTCCTGGAGAAACCTGCAAAAAAAACGTAAGTTCGATGCGCATGCGCTGCCTCTCCAGCGCACGCGTTCCACCTGTCAACCCCTTCTTTCAGGGGAATGGAAGTGCCGGTTTCCCGCGCATGCGCAGTGCATGCACGAAACCGGCACTTTCGTTGGGCCTACGCGTGAGTACCCCGTGCGTAATCACCCGTGGAGACCCGAATTTCTGGGCCATTAAATTGGATGACTTGATTAGACCTGCATCTGTAAATTGTTAGTTCTACCTTGCCAAAAACAACATATGTGGCACTGTCAAAGATATAGGGGCAAAATTCGCCTCTTTTACGCCCACATTAGCAGCTCCGGCAGGGGTGGGGGGCACAAAGGGCTTATCACCTGGGTGGGGGCGCTAATAGCACCTGCCAAGAAATTCGGCAGCGTACTACTGAGGTGCTAGCCGATAGCGCCACGCCCCCGCCGGTAGCACCCCGGGCTGCTGCGCCGTCTGCGATTACGTCATCACTGAGCGGCGCGATCTCTTAGCATCCCGGGGCCAAAATTCGCTGTGCCCCGCAAGGCTGTCGCGGGTCACGAACCAGACCACACACCGCTGGTGGGGTGGTAATTAAAGGGGCAGTCTGGCTGCGCCCTGCGCCGACATTTTTAATTTTGGCCTACGAGGTCGGCCCCTCTTGGCAGCCCTTGGCGTGGTCGGTGGCTGCGATAGCGCTCCACTTCCTCTCCCCGGGTGCTAAATGTCTGGCATAATTCGGTTACTGCCCCCAAATGGGGCATAACCAAATTTCGCCCCCTATATAATAACCAAATGGCAGTTATCCTCTGTGGCCCTGAAAAGTCTGATTGAATTTGTTTAATTTAAAACAAAATCAAGTCTTCTTGTTGTGTAAGTGTGGCTGTTTGTAAAGTTACAATCTCTAGGGCCTGCATCAAACATTTTGGAGTAGAATTTCTGCAAGGGTTTGCCAAATTTCCACCATAATTTCAGTGGAAAATCAGCGGAAACCCCACAGAAATTGTCAGATATTTGAGTTGTGCACTGCAATATTGAGACTATAATTGAAAATGTTATAAAGCTTTTTTGTTATAACTTAAATATTTGAAGGCTGATCTTTTCCATTTTATTAAATAACTCCACACGAGTACAAAGCACAAAATCAATTATTGACCAGAGCAATTTCAACCTTTTTATGTTGCCTTAAAAAAAAAACTACATTTATATAGTGCTTTATCATCTCAAAGCACTTTACTTTTTGAATTACATTCATTGTTGTTTTCTAAACAAACATGACAACCAATTTGTGTATAGCAGGGTCCCACATCAAATGATTAAATGACCAGTTTTTAAGTGAAGGTGGTTGAGGGAGGAATGTTGCCCATGGGAAATCTCTGGGACACTGGGACATCTCCCTGCTCTTCTCCAAATAGTACCATGGGGTGTCCATCTGTGTAGATAGACAGGGCCTCAGTTTGATGTCTCATCCAAATGATGGCACTTGCAACGATGTAGCACTCCCTTAGCACTGTACTAAAGTGTCAACCTAGATATGTTCAAGTCTGTAGTGCGGATTGAATCCCAATCTTCTGACTCAAAAGTGAGAGTACTACTGACTGAGCCAAGCTAACCTTTAAATATACATCCTAATATAGTGCATGAGTGTGTGTGCCTCTATATAAGTTGCAGGAACTCATTGACATTTTCACAGGGTTTTGTTGCCATGATCTTGTTTCTCAGAGATTCACCACTGATGGAACTACACTCTGGTTTCTCACTCATTAAACACTTTCTTTTCATTCTCAGGAGATGCTCGAAGGGAATGTAAATGAATCACATATCTACAGCTAATTGCATTCCATTAGATATTCTTCGTGTGTGTGAGCATTTCATTTTATAGCGGAACAGAAAAGAATGTTCTTTTTAAAAGTTTATTTCTAAACAGTAGGAAAGGTACAAATGTAGATTGTAATGGAAACATATAAAGGAAGCTTTGGTAACTGCATGTGAAACTGAGGTTTCAGACCAGGGTGAATCCAAGTTCGATCCTATTACAATTAGGCCTCTGTGTCCCTGGGGTTTGGTAAAGGAATAAAGTAAGTCAGGGCTACTATCCCAATAATATACAATGGCCCAGAAATTCGGGTCCCAATGTGTGAGTACGGACGGAGTACTCACGCGTGGACCCGATGGAAGTGCCGGAATCTTGCATGCACTATGCATGCGTGGGAAACCGGCACTTCCGATCCTCTGAACCAAGGGGTTCAGAGGTCAAATGCGTGCGCGCAGGAGTCTGCGCGTGCGCGTTGAACTTCCTTTTTCTTTACAGGTTTTAACGTGCGGGTAAGTCTGTACATTTTAGAAATGTAAAAAGCAGCCGTAAGGACTTCATTTTCAAAGATAAGTGGTCAATTATTTTAAATTAAAACATTTTTTCCACAGGTTTTTTACTTTTAAATACTTTAAAGCAAGGTAAGTTTATTTTTAGCCCCGTTTTTTTATAAAATTACTTTTTTCAAAAATTTAAATGTTTGTTTAAAATAGTTATTTAATGTCATTTATAGTTTATTTACAAAGTGTGATTTTTTTTTAAATTTATTTGAAGGTAAAGTACAGTTTTACAGCCTCAGCATTTATATGTTTTGACAGGTCTATTTGTCAAGACTTATGAATGGAGCATTCCCTGCTCCGATTGGCTGCCTGTTGCTCACGTGATCCCAGGGGACGCATCGCACTAACTACGCCCCGGGACACGCCAGCATAGCGCGCCAGCCTCTGGGACAGGCCTCGGAGAGGAATTCCACGCAGGCCAAGAGGCCAACTGCCGGCGCGCTAGGTAAGTGTAGGTCGGGGGCTTGCACCCACGGGAAGCCCCCGACCCAAATTTCTGGGCCATTGATTCCTGCTGGGAAGGTCACACAGTTTTGTCAGGTGAGGACTGAGTTATACTTAATCCTGATGATCCCTGCACAACTGTCCCCCCCGCCCCCTCCACCCACCTCTGCCCCCACTCCTCCCCAATTGAATAACATGACAACACTCACTGTCTGAGCTTACACATTAATAAGACTAGCCACTTGGGAAAGGTACCAGAGGATAAATGGTCTCAGTGTGAGTCTCTGACTTCAGGAGAGAAGAAAGATTTGGAGGGGAGGGGAAAAGCGTACAGAAAAGAACAATGAAGTTGCAAATGATATTGTTCAGAAAAATAAAATCAGATGTGTTGTGTTTTATGTTGTAATGAAACAATTCATATGCAGATTCAGCCATATATTTTTATAAATATATTAGAAAGCCATCGACTTTTCCAGTCTTCCTTCTCAATTCGCAATGACACAGCAAATTACTGCCAGACGCAAGATACTTTACTCTACCCAGGCCTATTGTACATGATAGCATTCTGTTGCATTTTGGCAGATCCTTAACTTTTCCTTATGAATATTCAATTAGCTTAACTATGTATCACAATGACTACATGGAGATATCCAAATAGGTTGCAGATTTATGCAAGTTATGAAAAAATTTACTATCTGGAGCTATGTTGTTGGCATAGGCGTTGTCAGTCAAAGCAATCAGTGAATCTCAAAAATAAGTGCAATCTTTGCCTTATACTTAATAGGTAAAGTTTACAATTATGACATAAAATTGGGGGGTATAGTTAATATTGAGGAAAACTGCAACAAAATACAAGAAGACATTGATAAATTTGCAGAGTGGGTAATTGGAAAATGAATTTCAATATAGAAAGTATGAGCTGTTACTTTTTGGTAGGAAGAATAAGGAGGCCACATACTACTTGGATAATAGTCTAAATGGGGTAGAGGAGCAAAGAAATAAAGGGATACAGATACACAAATCACTAAAAGTAGTGACATAGGCTAATAAGGCCATAAAAAAGCAAACCAAACACTGGGGTTCAGTTCTAGAGGGATAAAATTGAAAAGCAGAGATGTTATGTTAGACTTGTATCAAACCTTGGTTTGACCACACTTGGATTACTGTGTACAATTCTGGTCTCCATATTAGAAAAAGGTTATGGAGGAGGTGCAAAAAGATTTACAAGGATGATACCAGAACTGAGAGAATATACATATCAGGAAAGGTTGAACAGGCTGGGGCCCTTTTCTCTACAAAAGAGAAGTCTGAGGGATGACCTAATAGAGGTCTTTAAAGTTATGAAGGGGTTTGATAATGTAAACATAGAGAAGTTGTTTCCACTTGTGGGGCAAACCAAAACTAGGGGCCATCAATATAAGATAGTCACCAAGAAATCCAACCGGGAATTCAGGAGAAACTTTTTTACCCAAAGGGTGGTAAGAATATGGAACTCGCTACCATAAGGAGTAGTTGAGGCGAATAGCATAGATGCATTTAAGGGGAAGCCAGATAAACACATGAGGGAGAAAGGAATAGAAGGTTATGCTGATGAAGTAGGGAGGGAGGAGGCTTATGTGGAGCATAAACACCGGCACAGACCAGGGCTCATTGGCCTGTTTCCGTGCTGTACATTCTATGTAATTTTAAGAGAGTTTATTTTGGCACTAAGGAACATTTTTAATACTCATTCCTATTTGCCTCTTCGAAGGGCAGCAAATATCTTGAAATGTCACAATTATACTGATGATGGATAACAATGTTCTTTGATCAATAAAAGTGATGTCTTCATTTTAAATGGAGCCATGCTGAGGTTTGGACAAGCTATTGAAAGAGAAAAAAATTGCATTCTTATAACCCCTTACCATATCTGTCAAATGTCCTAAAGTGTTTCATATGTTGTTAATTACTTTGAGGTACACTGATGACTGCTATGCTACAAATGTAGCAGCCGTTTTTCACACAGCAAGATTCCACAAACAGCAATGAAATGAATGAGAAGTCCATCTGTTTTTGTTGGTATTGGTTGAGAGAAGAATGTTGGCTACCAGGAAAGCTCCCTGTTCTCTGAATAGTGCCATGTCCAACTAAACAACAGAAGAAAGATGGTTGCCTCAGTTTAGAAACATAGGCCTAGAAATTCAGTAAGGCGCCGCCAGCTTTGCGGCCAGTTACCGCCCAAAGAGGGCTTCTGCGCCAATAGAGGAGTTTGCGCTGATATTCAGCGCAGCGGTAATGGCGGCGGTAGCCGTTAGCGCTGCGCCGGCACCGATGATGTCATCGGTGTGCGCAGTGCCCCGGTTCCGCCCCGATACCGGCCCGACCCCCATATTTAGTTGCGGCCGCCTCTTCCGCAGCGGCCGCAAACAGCGATCAGAAAACGGGGCCGTACTGTAGCCTTAGTGGGGCGCTTTAAGGTGGAGGTGCGGCCGGCCGCTTTTTCGGCGGCCGCCTGCCCGCACCTCCTTCCCCGGCCTCCTCCACCACCCCCCCCGTGGCATTGCCGGCTGCTTTCCGTGAACCCGGCACTTCTCCGTGGTGCCGGGCTCATTTGCCGGCACTATCCAGCGGCGATCTCCCCATTGCAGGCACCTCCCCCTTAAGAGAAGGAGGAGGCCTGCAGTACCGCAGCCTGCCACTCCGCAGCGGGTGGCGCAGCGGCGCCTAGAGCGCTGAAATTCAGTTTCAGCGCCCCAAGCGGGGGCGGGCACACCCTGGAATAGTGCCCGGTTCCGACTTGGGGCGCAAAAGCTGAATATCTGACGGGCGCAACTGGCTCCACGCTCAGCGCTAACTTTTGGGCGCACGCCAGCTGGCGGGCCCAAAGTGAATTTCTAGGCCATAGAAACATAGAAAAATAGGCGCAGGAGTAGGCCATTCGGCCCTTCGAGCCTACTCTGCCATTCAATATGATCATGGCTGATCCTCTATCTCAATACCATATTCCCACTCTCTCCCCATACCCCTTGATGCCTTTTATGTCCAGAAATCTATCTATCTCCTTCTTAAATATATTCAGTGACTTGGCCTTCACAGCCTTCTGTGGTAGAGAGTTCCACAGGTTCACCACCCTCTGAGTGAAGAAATTTCTCCTCATCTCAGTCCTAAATGCCCTACCCTGTACCCTGAGACTGTGACCCCTCATTCTATACTCCGCAGCCAGGGAAAACATCCTCCCTGCATCCAGTCTGTCTAGCCCTTTCAGAATTTTAAATGCTTCAATGAGATCCCCACTCATTCTTCTAAACTCTAGTGAATACAGGCCTAGTCGACCCAATCTCTCCTCATACGACAGTCCTGCCATCCCAGGAATCAGTCTGGTGAACCTTCGCTGCACTCCCTCTATGGCAAGTATATCCTTTCTTAGGTAAGGAGACCAAAACTGCACACAGTACTCCAGGTGTGGCCTCATCAAGGCCCTGTACAACTGTAATAAAACATCCTTGCTCCTGTACTCAAATCCTCTTGCAATGAAGGCCAACATACCATTTGCCTTCCCAACTGTTTGCTGCACCTGCATGCTTGCTTTCAGTGACTGGTGTAGAAGGACATCCAAGT
This sequence comes from Somniosus microcephalus, assembly GCF_052327205.1. Classification (NCBI taxonomy): domain Eukaryota; kingdom Metazoa; phylum Chordata; class Chondrichthyes; order Squaliformes; family Somniosidae; genus Somniosus; species Somniosus microcephalus. The sequence goes on from NC_141001.1 coordinate 85,997,310, forward strand.
CCCTTTGTACATCAGCATTTCCCAATCTATCACCATTTAAATAATATTCTACCTTTCTGTTTTTCCTACCGAAGTGGATAACTTCACATTTATCCACGTTATACTGCATCTGTTATGTATTTCTTTTACCTTCTTCACCTCTTACCTTGTTAAAAGCAGGCCTTGCACCTGCTTTTCCAGGTGCAGCTGTTTCAGACTTACCTGGACTGAAGCAACTGTTAAAAAAACGGAAGTTGTAGCCGTACTCGCTGCCTCTCCGGCACAGGCGTTTGTCCTGTGCAGACCTTTCTTTGAAGAACGGAAGTTCCGGTTTCCAGCACATGCGCAGAGCATGCATAAAACCGGCACTTCCGTTGGCCCTACGGGTGAGTACACATCGCATATGCACCCATAGAGTACGGAATTTCTAGGCCAAACTTACCTTATTTCACAGGTTTTTAAATGTATAAATTATTGAAAAAAATACTTTTCTGTTCTTTAAAACTCTTACGCTAGTAAAAGCAGGCCTTACGCCTGCGTTTACCAGGCATAAGAATTTCACGGGCATTCGCTGGGCAGAGGATGGGCAAATAATAATAATAATAATTCAACTTTATTGTCATTGTACAATGCACAAGTACATGAACAACGAAATGTGATCTTGCAAGCTCCCATGAGTCCAGTACAAATAACATTAACATTAATAGCACCGTCCTGGGAGAAGCAAAGCTGCTGCGTCTGTGCGTGCCGCCATTCCATTTCCACCATTCCTCCTGTCCGATAATCTTCAGCCCAACGCCCGGGCCTGCTCACCAACCGCCCCTCCTCGGGGCTCCTTCCGTGACCTTCTGCACGTGGTCTTCCCTAATGGTCACCCCTCCAGGTACTAACCAGGCCTGGCTCTAGCTTAGCTTTCAAGCCTTGACCAGTGACCCTGTCCCTAGTCCCAGGGACAGCCAGAAATAGCCAACTCTCTGCCCGCAGATGCCCTTTTCCCAAAGATGCGTTGGATCTGTCAAGAATTCTTGACAGATCGCAAATTCTGGATTTTAGTGCATGTGCTTCGCAGGATATACTTAAGAAGGAGATAGATAGATTTCTAGACACAAAAGGCATCAAGGGGTATGGGGAGAGAGCGGGAATATGGTATTGAGATAGAGGATCAGCCAATGAATGGTGGAGCAGGCTCGAAGGGCCGAATGGCCTACTCCTGCTCCTATTTTTCTATGTTTCTATGTTTCTAACTTGCACGGCCCTGACGGGCGCATACACACACGTAGGGGCCGCAAATTACGGCCCAATATCTGAACAAACAAAATAAAGTTTTTCAATGTATTTCAATCCATTTCATAACACTTGTCATAACAAAGGAAATAACACTACACTGCTCTTGTTAGTGGGTTAAATACACTTTACAGACTACCAAAATGCCTGAAACTAGTTAGCTGTAACCTTAAAAAGAAAGATCTCCCTTTTTCTGACTGTTTCCACTCCAAGGCTGGAATTTTTCTGTTGCCGAGCATGCGGGTTTGGGGGCGGGTCGGCAGTAAAAATCCCGGAAATAGCGAGCACGTCAGGACCCCGCCGTCAACCCACTGCCTCGCGCATTTAACTCGGGCGCCTTTGAAGGCGTGGCACGAGCCCGATTGTCAGAAGCGAGCGACCTCAATGAAATCATTAAGTGCTTGTTGAGAGAGCATTAAGAGTGATTCTAATGCCAGCTTTTGACTTTACTGCAGGAGCATGGGATTCACGGAGCTCGGGTACCTCACCTGTGAAGGGGAGGCAGAAGCTCAGTGGCCATTGGCGAGCTCATTCATTGACAGCTGGGAAAAGCACATAAATACTCCAACATTACACCTCATTACTTGCCTCTTGGAAAGGCTCTTGCTCACTCCATTTTGTCCACAGATTTGGGTGGCTGCAGCTTGCAGGTCATTTTTGAAACCTCGGAAGCCACTCTCACTACATTGCTACTCACTATCACAACACTGAGGGATTGGTCCTCTGATCTTCACTTTACCTGCCATCTACTAAATCAGCATGGGTGCCACTTATACTGTCTCACCTTGATCCTCAGAGTCGGACCAAGATGAACTCTACCACCAACAACACCAGCAGCAGCAACCACAACAGCAGCCTTCTCCTCAACGATCTGATGCTCCACAGGAGAGAGGAAGGGCACCATAGGGCTGCGCCCCACCAGAGGCGATACCCCCAACACAGGGTTTACAGGCAGAGGATGAGCTTCCTCAACATGACTGAGCAGCAGTGCTTCAGAAGGCTCAGGCTATCACACCAGGTCATCTCTGACATTTGTAGCTTGCTGGAACACGACCTGCTGCCCAGAGGTCCTGGTGGACACGCCTTACCAGTGGCTGTCAAAGTCACCACTACCCTCAACATCTTCACCTCGGGCTTCTTCCAGAGATCTGCAGTGGACATTTGCGGGATCTCGCAGTCGGCCACCCACAGATGCATCATTCAGGTGAACGATGCCATGTTTCACAAGTCAGACAATTATATCAACTTTACCACTGATGAAGCCAGTGTTACTGAGCGGGCACTCAGCTTTGCAGCTCTGGCTGACTTCCCACAGGTCCAGGGCATCATCAACTGCATACGTGGCCATGAAGGCACCCCATCATCACCCAGGAGTGTTTGTGAACTGCAAGGGCTTCCACTCCCTCAATGTGCAGCTCGTCTAACCATAAAAAGATGATTATGCATGTGTGCACCAGATTCCCTGGCAGCTGTCATGACTTTTCATGTTGTGCCAGTCTACCCTCCCTCAGCTCTTCGTACCTCCACACAGACTTACCAGCTGGCTTCTTGGAGAAAAAAACCCATAAAGCTGCCCTACAATAACCAATCCATTCCTCTCAACCAAAGCCCCAATGCTCGATGTTAAGTAATGTCTCACCATTCACTCCAAGTGACAAAGCCACCTCCAAGGTTTGAGGCAAAAATGGACATGACCCGAAAGTGGTGCAAAGAAAAACATTTGTGTGTGTCATCAAAATAACTGAAACTTAGCATCAACATTTTTTCATATACCCATGTGCATACCCTTGTGCATCTACTTTCGTGTCATTTTTATTTTCTGAGTGCTCCTACGAGGTGCAACCCCTGTGGCTTCAGCAGAGGTAGAGGTAGGCTGCTCACTTCCCTGCTGCAACTCGTTAGACACTTTTGGCGGATGTCATCTGGGTTTTGGAGCCTGTGAGGGCCCCGCCAATGTCTGCTCCTCCTGCAACTGTGCAGGGGCAGACTCGGCCATCGGGATCCGAGGAAGCATGTGGGGCTCTGACTGAGAGGGAGGTAATGGGGGAGAAATGGGAGTGCTTTGAAAAGAGCCCCCACTTCCATGTCCCCTCTCACCATCATCCCTCTCATGGGCCACCCGCACTTCCCTGCTAGCAAGGAGCTGGCGAGCACCTTGCTGCACAGCAGTGGGGTGATGAATGCCCAAGTCTACGTTTAGATCTCTCCTTGCGATGAGGTCTATGAGCAGCTGCCATCTGTTGTCCATAGCTAGCATGTGCTCATGTGACTGGCGCATTTGCTGCTCCATGCAGGTGGCCATCCTTTCCATGGAACAGCACATCGGCGCCATCACCTGTGACGTGGTGGGGCTCATGTTGGAGATGGACTCCTCCATTCTCTGCACATTTGCAGACATCGTGGCTGCAAAAGATGCCAGAACCTCATGCAATTGTTGCTGCCCCTCCAAGATCACCCTCTTTCTTGATGGCCCCCGAGGCTCAGCATCTGCATGTAGCTCAGCAGAGCTTGGAGCATTCTGTGGCCTCCGGCGAGGAGTCTCCACTGCTGTCCCTGTCAACACTACCTGCTCTTGCTCACTTGCGAATTTTGAGACAACAAGTGACAACTCTACTCTATGGTGCAAAGGGCCCACCGAGGTGTGCGTATCTGTGCTGGTGCTGGGTGCACTTGGGTCTGCTGATCTTGCATCCTCAGAGGCTGGAGACTCCTCCTGAGGAGTCACCTTCCTCCTCCTGCTGGACAGTGGTGGTTGGGGGGGGGGGCTGCTTGTGGATGTTGGTGCAGTTGATGAACCTATGGGAGAGTAAAGAGATGAATTAGAAGTGTTATAATAAGAATGGGTAACATTACCATTATGCACATGATACTTCACTGGCTGCTGACATCAGTCACCATATGAGTGATTGTTGTATGCCATGTGGCTGTATGAAATGTGATTCTGTCACCAGGTTGCTGGGATGTCCCCCTCTCTCCATCTCCCACCGCCAGCTTCTCTGCAACTCCCAAGATCTCCAGAGCCCCCTCCTCTGCTGCTGTTAGTTGTGCGAAGACTGGAGGGCCACCTCCGGTTCTCTGCCTCTCCCTATTGTTTTGGCTCTCTTCTTCTGCAAGGAGGGAAAGAAGAGAAGTTTGAGTGAGAATGATGGAATGAGTGTAAGGAATGGATGGGTTGTAAGGAAATAAGCCATGTTTCAGAAAGATACACCATAATATGAATAGAATACTGATATTATTAATACATGATATACTGGGTTTAAAAGTCTGGAAAGCCTCGGAGACACAGACTGTAAACAGAAATACAGGCTTCTGAGATAAAGCTCAGTTGTTTAACAAAGTTGAAAAAAACAAACAAGCTTTGAAATGGGAATTAGTTAAATATACTAAAACAATTACACCATTGAAATGGCAGTTTGGCGCTTCCGAGAGGTCTAGAGTTTGGAGGGAACACAATGAGAATGCCCAGTTTACAGTGTTAAGAACTAACACGTTGAACAGAAACACAAACATTAAAAGAACCATGTGCCTTTGAAAAGATGACATCAAGTAAAAGAAACACCTGCTGGTCAAATAGTTTTTATGTTAAACTTGGAAGACAGGAAACACGATTAAATATGCAACCAATTGAGATAGCTAGAAATGCATGAAACACTCTGGTCAAAGTGTCTTTAATTTATACATATAGTAAATATGATACCAACAAGAACACTTTGAAGATATGACTTCAATAGAGACACCAAGCAATTACATTGTGTTTGTATTGAACTTGGAGCAGCATGGAGTCACAACGTCTGCTAAAAACCAGTAAAGCCAATATTAAGAATTGAATGAAAGCATTTTGTAAGAATGACATCAAATAAAGACTACTGTCATATTGTTTTTATGATGGTTTTTGAAACACCTAAAGGTAGAGACATAATTATGCATGCAATAGTTGAATTGACAGTAAGATAGAAAGCATTCAACAGAAGTCTCAATAAAGACAATTAGCTGACATCAACAGAGAACTTCAAAGAAGAAACCAAAGCAAAAAGAGTATAAAAATAAGAGCTTTTCAAACAGAAAGTCAGAACTCACTGAACAAGCCAAGCGTTTCTCAACTTCACAGACACGCTCTGTAAGTTTTTAACTATGAGTATCGGGAAATCAAAGTAATTGATTTTGGTGGATATTCTGGATTTAGAAATAAGTAAGAAATGTAGAAATGCAACAAAGTAAGGATTTGAAAATAAGGGTCTCTGAGAAATAAGAAATGTAAGCTATCTGTATGTTGAATTGTTAATGTTGTGACTGATTCAACAGCTGTTAAATGAATGGCGGTTCTTAAATAAAACTATATATTTTTAGAATTGTCTCAAAGAGTAATTCTGTATAAACTCGCGAACCCAAATTCTGTACACTCTTTTGAAAGGAGTTGCAGAATTCTGGGGGTATTCCGGACCCTCATAATATCCGGAAGGTTACAGTCTAGTTCAACTTATTAAAAGCACTATCTGGAGGACAGTAACATCTTCAGTCATTCCTTTCCTTTAGGGGGAGATAGCCTCAACCTTTAGACCCATTTAAGCATCTTATGGAATTCGGCTATCTCTAACTTAAGGTGAACATTTGGGGAATATGCCTGATCTGTGATAGCCCGGGAAGGGCTAGGACTTGTAATTACCCTTCAGGGTTACATCTGTAGAGGGTGACTATGAAGGAGTGGCGTGCTAATGCCAAATGGCGGTCTTCTGTGGTGTTACTTGCTATGGTTGCATTAGGGTGAGTGTGAGGAGCGGTTAGTCAGATGAGGATGTGAATATATAGATCGAGAGCGAGGGATGGGTGAACATGCAAGGCATGTTGGTGTGAGGAATGATGTGCAGGAGTCGGCTTGGGAAGGCAGATGATGGGGATGTGTTGACAGGCACATCAGGTTGAGGGTGAGTGTGGCTTTGCGCTCACCTTTCCTGACCGCATAGAATAATTGAATTATTTCCTGCACTGGTTCTAGATCCTCCTGACCACATCCCTGCTGCTGACTTCCTCAGCTATATCCAGCCAGGCTCTTTTGGTCTCTTGTGGAGGTCTCCTTCGCCTATCAGTAGGGAAGAGGACCTCCCTGCGTGCTCTGACTGCCTCCACCAGAGAATGCAGGAATGAGTCTGAAAAGCGTGGTGCAGTCATCCTTGCGACTTTATAACAGTACTCCAGCCTTTGTTCGTCTGGTTCCACCCTCCTCTAGCAGCCTTCAAATGCATTGAGTGCAAGGCTGCTTTAAATATCAGCACTGGAAACGAGTCATCGATAACGTCTTGAGACCCACACCATTTAATAGGGCCAGGAAACACGCATGAGTATTTCAATTGGGACCATTAAGTTAAAGTTGCTCTGAACAACACGCTGCTCAGAACATTGCGTTCCCAACACACTACGCAGCCCGCACTCACACAACCCGACTCCAAGGTAAAAACTCCGGCCCAAGTTTCTGCAGACTCAAATTGTATTCTATTTGATAGAAACGGTTCAAACGAATGCAACCATTACAATATATTAGGTGTAGAATGCCTAACAAGCCCCATTGACTGGACGGTATATAAGAAGCTCCATTTCTCCAGCTACTTCTTCCAGATTTCATCCACATTCCCAGAAGTTTGCATGTTATGTGGATTTAACCCTTTATAAGATAAATGGCATCATCCTAATATAAATAAATTCAAAATCTCTCCGTCTGAATAGGAAACAATCTCAAAACATAACAGAAGCCAAAGTCTATTACATTGTCCCAGAATCTGGTTTTTATGCTCCAAATTAATTGGAGAGTTGCAATATGAATTACTGTCCTTCAAAAAATGCTCAATGGTTTGAAGACTCCATTGTGGTCATAATAGAGTTTATTCTTTTTTTGTGAAGTGGCATTTTCTATCGGAAGCTGTTTCTGTAAAGCACATTGCTTCTAAAAGGAAATGTGTTTTGTGCTTCTCATTTTTTTTTAAGAAATAAATTGACACTGTGGTAGCACCGTCAGCTGTCAAGTTCATTAAAGTTAAAATCAACCAACCACCAAATACAGCTGTTGGACCTTGACTCAAAGGCCAACAATTATAAATTGTCATCGAAACTTCTATTTGAACTTGACTGCCCCCATTGGGCGAGTTTTTCAGTTCTCATCAGGCTGCGTGAAGGAACAGATAGAAACATAGAAGATAGGAGCAGGAGTAGGCCATTCAGCCCCTCGAGCCTGCTCCAGCATTTAATGAGATCATGGCTGATCATCCAAATTCAGTACCCTGTCCCTGCTTTCTCCCCATATCCCTTGATCCCTTTAGCCTTAAGAAATATATCTAACTCCTTCTTGAATATATTTAATGAATTAGCCTCAACTGTCTTCTGTGGTAGAGAATTCCACAGGTTCACCACTCTCTGGGTGAAGAAATTCCTCCTCATCCCTGTCCTAAATGGCTTACCCCTTATCTTTAGACTGTGACCCCTGGTTCTGGACTTGCCCGCCATCAGGAACATCCTTCCTGCATCTAGTCTGTCTAGTCCTGTTAGAATTTTATAAGTTTCAATGGGATCCCCACATTCTTCTAAACTCCAGCGAATATAAACCCAATCGACCCAATCTCTCCTCATACGTCATTCCTGCCATCCCAGGTATCAGTCTGGTGAATCTTCGCTGCACTCCCTCCATCTCCATGGCAAGAACATCCTTCCTCAGATAACGTGATCAAAACTGCGCACAATACTCAAGGTGTGGTCTCACCAAGGCCCTGTACAACTGCAGCAGGACATCCTTGCTCCTGTACTCGAATCCTCTCGCTATGAAGGCCAACATACCATTTGCCTTCTTAACCGCCTGCTGCACCTGCATGTTTACCTTCAGCAACTGGTGCACAAGGACACCCAGGTCTCGTTGCACTTCCCCTTCTCCCAATCTATTGCTGTTCAGATAATAACCTGCCTTCCTGTTTTTGCCACCAAAGTGGATAACCTTGCATTTATCCACATTATACTGCATCTGCCATGCTTCTGCCCAATCACCCAACCTGTCCAAATCATACTAGATTTTCTCAGCATCCTCCTCACAGCATACACGCCCACCCAGCTTTGTGTCATCTGCAAACTTGGAGATATTACATCTAGTTCCCTCGTCTAGATCATTAATATATATTGTGAACAGCTGGGGTCCTAGCACCGATCCCTGCGGTACCCCACTAGTCACTGCCTGCCACTCAGAAAAAGACCCGTTTATTCCAACTCTTTGCTTCCTGTCTGCCAACCAGTTCTCTATCCAAGTCAGTACCTTACCCCTAATCCCATGTGCTTTAACTTTACATGCTAATCTCTTATAATGGACATGGAAAAGTTGAGAGATACTCCCCTGAACACAGTGAGCTGTATGAGGTGGAAGTAATATGCAAGGCAGTCTGATCTCTTGTTAGGATGCCAATGTGCGATAAGTGTACATAGCATGAAAATGGCCATTTGAATAGGGAGACCGACCATTTTAAAATCTGTTTTCTCACAGAAACATTTATAATTATTAAAATCTGTAGCAATGTTTTTATTAGCAGTAGTCTAAGATAAGATCAGGGAAGAGCTTTATTTTAGAGTATTCCTTTAAGTAATTAAACTACTGTCATAAGGTGGTTGGCTTTCAAGAGAAACTGTAATGTCCCCATTAAATCATTTATCCATAATTCTTAGTAGAAATGGATGCTTTGGCAACCTAGGTTGCTCAGTTAGATGAACACATAAAGAACAGAAACAATTGACAAGCATTCACTGTAATTTACGGGAAAGAAGAGTGAATACTGTAATGAAAGGATTGACTTGAGACCCAGTTCCCCGTTAACTTGAACCTCTCTATATTTTATGACAGTGGTTTATGGTGTACTAAAGGCATTTATTCCCAGTAGGTAAAGAACATAACATACTATTACGCATGGTAGGGGAAGAGGTAATAAATAAGGCAAGCATCAATCATTTCTATCAGTCTATCGTATGAGTTTAATCCAGAGACTTGTATCATTTATCAAATTGTCATGATGGAATCATTACTTGCAAATATATTAATGTTACACATAGATCCTTGTAATCATGTCACAGGCCAGTCAATATACCTTATGCCAAATCCATACCAGTGTAGCATTCGGTCATTAATATTTTCAAATGGCATGAGGATATTATTTCCTTTTTTGTTCCTCATGCTTCACTTTTGAAAAATTAGGTTCTTTGGATCGATTCAGACACTGGAGACACCAAACTTGTTAACAGTTTATTATTATGGAAAACCGAGCTTATTACTGTTAGAGACTTCCTTTGTCACATCACTTATAGATAATTAGATGCTCAGCAATTTAGCACACTAATTCTATTAACTACTGAAAGTTACAAATGCCTGCATGCTTCCCATATGAAGAAATAAGCCGGCGATGGAGTGAATGTAAACATCCATACATTTAGCTTCAAATTTGGTCTGATTTCTAGTTTTCTTTACTTTCAAAATTCAGAATAAATCTGATAACCAAAATCAATATTAATATATTTTTTTAATGGGTTGGACTAGAACCAGACCATAGTGAGGCCCGATGTATAACAATTCATATATACTGTACATTCTCTATCCCGCTCCTACAATACGTCTAAAATCTTCTTTCTTTATGGCATTAAGTACATCCATTACTGTGGAACTGCATCGTCACATTTTTTCAGCAGTGGTCTTCCATGGAAATGAAGATTTTTTTTTTAAATCCCTGTTTTTAATTCCTTCTAAACAGAGAAGGCCAAAAATCAATAACATATTTGTGTTTTTCATCATTTCAAAAAAGGTGTGCTGATTTTTCAATTGTTTTTCAAACCAGTGTTACTGTAAAGACACGGATTCTTTCTTGAGGTGTACTTTTCTTACTGTTGATGCTACATAGGCATGGTTTATAGCAGCTTCTGATTCTGCATTCTTAGTATGTCATTGATTGAGGATTAATGCAGGATTAAGGGAGCGGTGAAGCATGTAACAAGGACTGTTAATGCAGAGGGGCTTTGTGTAATGTTTCAGGGCAGGGGAGTAAGCAGATCAGCAGAACCTCTGTGCAATTAACTCATCCCTTGCATCTCTTGCTACAAGGCATTGAGGTGGAATTAGAGGGCTTGAAATAATTAGACAAACTGCACAGTGTAGGGGGCATCCTTTACCTGGTTTACAGTAATTTACCTGGTCAGGCAGCCTTGCCACTGCACTGTGACCAATTCCAATCAGCGGTTTCGAATCGCTAAACCCTCCTTCCAGTTCTGACTGGAGGAACTTATAATTAATGATATATTAAAAACAGACAAATGGTCTGGATGCAAGAAAGTCAAATTTTATTAAAACTAAAGAAACTACACCACACGATTGAAGTAATCACGGTAAAATTGCTTAACAGGGGAAGAAAAACGGACACAACAAGGGAAAACGACTAAAATCACAATTCTAATGAAATTCCCACTTTACTCCCACCCTTATGCCAATCCTAAGTTGCCTTGTGGAAGGCCAGAAAAATATATGCTCACCACTGCAATGCCAGCTCCGTGCCCTGCGAACTTAGATCTTCACTGCCCTGAAGTAAAGAAACATCCCAGTGTTTTAAAAGTAAACTGCTGGTGTTTTACTTCTTCAGACAGACTCCCACGCTGTAGAGGCACATGGAGGCAAGGCCAGAGAGAGAGAGATGCTTCTGGGAAGCTATCTCTTATACCCCAATTTGGGGCCGAAATGTTCCCGCCCAGATCCAGGTTCATCTGGGCTGAACAAAAGGAATCCAACTGCCCCATTGTCAAAGTAATGGGTTTGAATGTATTCTCCCATTCATTAAATGGCTCCTCCTCAGTTTGGATGTGTCCACTTGATATACAAACAAATGCTAATAGCATTCAATGGCTTTGTAAACAAAGCATTGTCCTGTGGTCATCTGGAACCGCAATTGATTGACAGTCTTGAGTGCTTAGCAAACAAAGTCCCTTTGTTCATGCTGGCAGTTTTAAGCACTTGATCTTAGAGTCAACATTGTAGAACGTTCTGTAAACAGGTATCGATTGTCCTGCTGCAGGGCGGGGGAAACTCCCCTTTGATTGACAGATTTGACTGCCATTGAATCTTCCTTCACAGACGCAACACACAAGCTGTTTTCCAAGTCCTTTGTCTTCGGCCATGTGGTATGACGGCCATTTTATCCCTGGGCAATTTACAGTCCAAAACTCAAGAGTACATCTTTTAATAAAATGTACAATCTTAAAGTGTGTGATTTTCACAAAGTTCTTTGATTCCAGTGTACAAGTGCTGCCTAGCTTAGGAGCTTTTTAACACAGCCTTTTGCGGTTCTGGGTATGTTTTAAAACATTGTCCAACCCAGAGACAATTTAAATCACGCAGGTCTTCGTCCACAATGTGGATTAATATTTCCCGATCTTCGGGGGCTGAGGGGATTTTGCAACCCCTACAACAGATGTAATTCAATCCCCATTTTAAAGCATGCATGCTGTCCTTATTTATAAATTCCTATGTAGAATGGAAATTGCCCATGTAAACTTGTCATGCTTTAATTACATTCTCCACCAGTGGTGGCACTGCAGCACCTCTACTGTGGGGAGGTATAATTTCAGTATGACAAGCTTACAGAAGCAGTTTCCATTGTAAATGAAGAAATAAGAACTTATCAAAACATGACACAAAAGTATAACAAAAATATGACAAGAGGAAGTCAATGTGGCACATTGGAAGTGAATGGGGACGTAAGATTTTACACTATATATATAAATAATATGAAATAGATATAGACATCTTGAAATGTAGTACAGAATTCTGCCAGGTGTAAGCATAAATGATAATGATTATGTTCTATCTCATATTTATCCAACTATTCACTTTTCATACTCAAACCATGCAAAATTACAAAAAAAACAATAATGAGGGCATTTTGCATCATAAACTCAAAATGGCCTGCTAATATACAGTGATGACTCTCCAAGGTGATTGATATTAGTATTTGGAATGAAGCACTTTCAATTTTGGCACCCACTTCTGCATCAAGCAGTCCCAACTCAACCAAAGCTTTCTTTAATCTGCCCCAAAATATGTGATAAGCATGGTGGCATAGTGGCTAGCACTGTTGCCTCACAGCACCAGGGACCCGGGTTCAAATCTGGCCTTCGGGTGACTGTCTGTGTGGAGTTTGCACATTCTCCCTGTGTTTGCGTGGGTTTCCTCCGGGTGCTCCGGTTTCCTCCCACAGTCCAAAGATGTGCGGGTTAGGTTGATTGGCTATGATAAATTGACCCTTAGTGTTAGGGGGATTAAGTACGTGGGGTGAGTGGGATATGTGTTGGTGTAGCGGTTATGGGGATCGGGTGGGATATGTGTCGGTGCAGGCTCGATGGGCTGAAATGGCCTCTATCTGCACTGTGGGGTTTCTGTGATTCTGTGATGTGCCTGAACTCCAACCTGATAACAGCGCACCTTACTGCCAATATTCCATTTCCAATATTTGTTTTGCTCCTTATGGTTTTTAAGTGAGACTGCTAACAGTGATTATTTGTGTCCTGGCCAATACTTAACGCTCAACCAACATCACTAAAACAGAATATCTGATCATTTATCTCACTGCTGTTTGTGGGATCTTGCTGTATGCAAATCTGCTGCGGCGTTTCCTACGTTACAACAGTGACTACATTTTAAAAGTGTTTCATTGGCTGTAAAGTGCTTTGGAACGTCCTGAGGTTGTGAAAGGTGCTATATAAATGCATTATTTATTTCTTCTTTCTTGTCTACTAATCAATCAAGCAATTTATGTAAAAAAATATATTTTCAGAAAAACTCCAAATGCATAATATTTGACTTTGGCAGTTTCCTATTTTTTTCCATCTATAGTTCTACCAATGGGATGATGCCTTTGCAAACTAGGAGTTCTTTTTAGCAAAATTCATGTGCATCCTATCATTTGAGATTGCTGTGCGCAAATTGGCTGCCGCATTTCCCACATTACATTACAACGGTGACTACACTCCAAAAAGTACTTCATTGGCTGTAAAGTGCTTTGAGACGTCCGGTGGTCGTGAAAGGCACTATATAAATGCAAGTCTTTCTTTTTTTTAAAGTTCAGCACATGCTATCAAAATGGGATAACAGATGCTAATGTACAGTATAACCATTACACAATCTAGTATAAACTTACTTTGAAATCTTGCAGAGCAGTTGGAGAGTGTTGCTTAATATTTTTCCTATGATAGTAAATGAGGCGTTAACTAATATAAATGTCCTTTTATATTTGCTGTAAATTCATACTTGATTGGTAGTGGTAACTTCAATGTAAAAATGTTAGCACTATAATAATTTTACTGTCTCATGCTTTAAACAAGTTAGAATGTGATTTAGCTCACTGATAAATCCCCACTGTTCCAATTACATACAATCTCTTCAGTAAATGTTATATAGCTGAAGCTAGCTCTTCAAAAATGTTTTAACCAGCCTCCTTTTGATGGCTCAGTGAGTTTACTCAGTTTGTAGCTCGCCCGTACAGATGAGGAAGACTCCAAGTTTGGTCCCCAGTTAACTAGGTCACAACATTTGGCCTCAGCAACTCAAAATGTGAAAAATCAGCTAGGTTCCACAATAGAAATAAAAATGGGGAGAGATGTGAAATGGGCTGCCAATTCTCTATCATCCGTCTTACATTATCGCACAAAGTCAAAATCTACCCCCATGATCACTACTTAGAAATCCTTGCTGCAAGTACACATACGTGAGCATCAGGTGAGGGTAGAATCAAGCTTGACTGTGCTCACCTCCCCCCCCCCCCCGCCCAACTCCCATGATTGACTAACTTGCTGACAATTAAAGCGCACATGAATAATGGTTACATGAGTGTGACATGGGGGTAATTTTGACTTTGGCAATAGTGTACAGCGGGCAATATTGATTCTGCCACCTGTTTATAGATCTCTCCCACCTTTCATACTTGGAATCCACATTGGAGAGTGGCTGGCACCTTTGTAATCTTGCCTGAACAAGGAGTCAATGACTAGAGATAGTAGGCATGGGGATTTTTTTAAACTTCTTAATACTGTGTTGATTTTCCCATTGCTGTGTACTTAGAAATACTGTAGTATGAATGAAAAGTAGTGATTACTTTCAAAATAGCCTTAATGGGTACTGCCACATGGTTTCTTTAAATTAATTAATCTAACAGCCTTACAGTACAAATAAACCGTAAGTGAAATATGGAAATTCCAAAGAATGCAAAAATTCAGTTAATTCTCTGGGGTAATAATTCTTTAAAAATTTACATCTATAATTAAAATTTCACAGTTACTGATAGCAAAATGAAGTGCTAATGAGCTACCAGAAGAACCTTCGCTCGATCCATCTCATTTTATTTCCTATGTCAGATTATCACAATAGAAATACTTTCATCTGGTCTCGAGAGCAATCCCTAACTTCTTAAGCTCATATTAGATTCTTTCCTGATGCTTATTGGCATTCATGATAAAAATCTTCCATGACCATATGCTTCAGTTCTATGCACCACTTCCAAATGGTGCTTGTCTCTCCGAAGCCGTTTAGACACTTGACTGTCTTCCCTGAATAGAGCTGGGATGCCAAATTTCACGTGACGAAAGCTTTGTGACAACTCCCTGCAAACTTGGCATTGACATGCACGAGCCTTTGTAACTGGGCACACACAATTTGAATATAGGAGTGGAATCCCTTTTCATTCACGAAAGTCAATGGCTGCACAGTAGGAGCCCACAGTGCAATGTGGGTGCCATCTATTTCCCCTGAACTTTGGGGAGACCAGTCACATGATAGAACTGAGTGGGCCTTTTATGTTTCTGCCTAAGAGACATTTCAAAATGGATCAATAACCCAGCTCTCCTGAAGATGGTATCCATGGCCTCTCATATAAAGGATTGCAGGGCCCTGTGGAATATTACAGGAGTCTCCTGTTGCAGATTGACAGCAACTGACAGAGCTATTTGTGCAGCTGATCTTGATTTCAGGGCATCATTCAGAGGATGGTATTGTTCATATCGGGCTTCCATAGTGAATCAAAGTTGATGAAGGCACTGTTTTTCACCCATTCCCTCATAAAATCACTGAGACTTATAGACTTACAATAGGAAATACTGTTGGCTTCATTCTTCTTTGATACAGTTTCATGTTCCTTTACTCTCTTCTGTTGTCCTCCATCACTATTACAAACCTGTTGCCCTTTGGGGATTCCCCTATGCTGATCTATGAAGTTACTTACGGTGGGTGGGGTTAGAAAATGTGCTGGTGGCTGGAATATTCCTCATTCTGTAATTTTAAAGTAGACTTCAGTAGTTCTCCAAAACAAGAAAGCTTTCCCAAAATATGCAGGCAAACCTGAGGTAAGAGCAAAACATGTCCAGGTTGTCGGCAGCTTTAAATGGAGTCCTTCCATTTGGCAGATCTGCTTTTGACAAGGCTATGCTTCTTTTATCTGGCCATAAGTTGGACAGAGTGTAATGGGTGCAGAATTGGCAGGAACTTTGATGTCTTACCCCATCCAATTAATTTGCATGTGCTCATTAGAAATGGTGGAGCAAATGCCCATCTCCCCTTCCCCCGCCACGCCCACCCAGCCTGATTAGAAATTTTGTTGAAGTCAAAACAGGTGAACCCAATGAGAATAGACCCTGTTCTGAATGCACGCAGCATTCGTAATAAGATAGATGAGTTGACGGCACAAATAGATACAAATGGGTATGATCTGATCACCATTACAGAGACATGGTTACAAGGTGATTAGGGCTGGGAACTGAATATTCCAGGGTATTTGACAATTCGCAAGGATAGACAGAAAGGAAAGGAAGGTGGGGTGGCTTTGTTGGTAAAGGATGGGATCAGTGCAGTGGCGAGAAGTGATATTGGCTCAGAAGATCAAGATGTAGAATCGGTTTGGGTGGAGATAAAAAAAATAATAAAGGGAAAATGGAGGCCTGTAAAAAAGGTACGGTAATAATCATGGGTGATTTTAATCTCCATATTGATTGGACAAAGCAAATTGGCCATGGTAGCCTTGAGGAGGAGTTCATAGAGTGCATCCGGGATGGGTTCCTAGAACAGTATGTAATGGAACCAACCAGGGAGCAGGCTATCTTGGATGTGGTACTGTGTAATGAGACAGAATTAATAAATGATCTCATAGTAAATGATCCTCTAGGAAAGAGTGATCATAACATGGTTGAATTTCAAATTCAGTTGGAGGGTGAGAAAGTTGTATCTCAAACCAGTGTCCTAATCTTAAACAAAGGCAATTACAATGGCATGAGGGCAGAACTGGCTAAAGTGGAATGGAAAAACAATTTAAAGGGTAAGACAGTTGAAATGCAGTGGCAGACATTTAAGGAGCTATTTCATAACTCTCAACAAAAATATATTCCAGTGAGAAAGAAAGATTTTAAGAGAAGGGAGCACCATCCATGGCTAACTAAGGAAGTAAAGGATGGTATCAAATTGAAAACAAAGGCATACAATGTTGCCAATATTGTTGGGAGACCAGAGGATTGGGAATTTTTTTTAAACCAGGAAAGGATGACGAAAAAAATAATGAGAGAGAAGATGAATTATGAGAGTAAACTAGCAAGAAACATTAAAACAGATAGTAAGAGCTTCGACAGGTATATAAGAAGGAAAAGGATGTAGCTAAAGTATATGTTGGTCCCTTAGAGGATGAGACTGGGGAATTAATAATGGGGAACGGGGAAATGGCAGAAACTCTGAACAAATATTTTGTATCTGTCTTCACGGTAGAAGAAGCTAACAACATCCCAATAATGGATAATCAAGGGGCCACAGGGAGGGGGAAACTAAAGTCAATCACGATCACTAAGGAAATAGTACTTGGTAAAATAATGGGACTAAAAGATGACAAGTCCCCTGGACCAGATGGCCTACATCCCAGGGTCTTAAAAGAAGTGGCTGCAGAGATACTGGGTGCATTGGTTGCAATATACCAAACAGCAGAGTCAGCATGGTTTTATGAAAGGGAAATCATGTTTAACAAATTTGCTGGAGTTCTTTGAAGAGGTAACGAGCAGGGTGGACAAAGGTGAACCAGTGGATGTGGTGTATTTGGATTTCCAGAAGGCATTTGATAAGGTGCCACATAAAAGGTTACTGCATAAGATAAGAGCTACAGAATTGGTAGTAATATATTAGCATGGATAGAGAATTGGCTAACTAACAGAAAGCAGAGAGTCGGGATAAATGGGCAATTTTCCGGTTGGCAAACGGTAACTAGTGGGGTGCCACAGTGTAGGAGGTGGTGTGTGGTGCCCAGCCAGCTTCGCCTCTGACTGTCCCCTTTTGAGCAGTTCGAATCACTCCCACACCCCTGGGTTCTAGACACCGACTTAGGTACAGGCGGCGATACAGAAAATCGAGTAGACAAGTGGTTTGGTGCAAGAAAACCAAAATTTTATTAAAGGCAGAATACAACAATCTTAAGAGAATTACTGGTATGAAAAATACAGGCATAAACATTTTATACTTATATGGGAATGGGGAACACACGGCACTTCGAGGGAAAAACAACTACAGTAACAATCCCCTTATCCTTATCCCACCCCCTATACCTAACTAGATTAAGCTATGAGGGGCCAGGAATCATGCTCACCAATCCAAAACTTGTTTTAACGGTTGTGAGTTTTGAGGTCTGTTCTCCCTGTCCTTTGGGGTACCCCGTCACCACGTGGTCTCAGGGCGCGGTGCTGAAGTTGTTGATGCGAAGCACCCTCCCTTTTCCTCAGCTACCGTCATCATCTTGTCACAATGGGTTTTCTTCTTCTTCTCTCTTGGGCGGTCGTCGGCGGTAATGTTACGATCGGAGTCGATTGGCGGTCTTTACCGTCTAAAAGATTTTACTACCCATCCTTCGAACGCTAGTATATTCATCACGGGCGCTGCCACCCACTCTTCGAACGCCTGTTTGTTCGCAATGTTCAAACGCCAACTTATTCTCACTGTCCATACATGCGCTGCCAATTTCTTCACCAAACGCCAGTTTATAACTAGGCGTTTGGTTTTAACAATGCGTCTTTCACTGCCCTTCTCTGCTCTTATCGGTTTACCTTCTTCTTCGTCTCATCTCGTCTCATCTGCCCCTTTTGTGGCCTGTGTGTCCTGTGTGGCTTTGAACTCGGGTCTCGTTCTTCTCCCGCATTTGGCCCCGGTGTAATGGGCGTCCTTGGTTATTGAGCGGTGCGGGGAGCGAGAAGAGAACCCGCCACGAGGCCAGGGCGGGAGTACAAACGGCAGCAGGCCAAGGCCACAGGCAAGAGGTCAGAGTCAAGAGCGATAAGAGAGCGATTGCTACTGATGGGCCTACAATTATACCCGTTCTTCAACTCCTTATCTGCACGCCAAATCAGGTCAGTCCATTGTTTAACTTTTGGCAGGCTTGTTTAAATGATTACAACCATTTACTTTAATGACTTTTGGAGTGGTTGTCTCCGGGTCTAATGACCCTGATGTCCTGGTTGTTTGTCATGGATAAGACCTAATTGTCCCCATCCTGACTTGATGGCTACTGTGAGCTGTTACCGATTAAACATGCAGAAACCTAATGGCCACGATTATAGGCCCATTCTAGCTTGATTGGATTCAAGTCGAATGAATGCATATTCTGTGTTTACTTTGTCTGGCTGGCTCCAGAGAGTCCTGTTTCACAGATTCCTGCATTTTAAGTTTCGTCTCCAGGCCTGCTTGTCTGCAGAGCCTTGCTTTTAAAAATCCTGTCAGTTTTGGTCACGAGGTAACAGAAGCCATTTTTGGGTACCCTGCTTTTAATAACTTGTCTATAACAGGGTCCCTTGATCCATAATTTGGGGAGTGCGGGAATTTTGAGAACCCTGGAACTTACAACAGGGATCGGTGCTGGGGCCTCAACTATTTACAATCTACATTAATGACTTGGATGAAGGGACCGAGTGTAATGTAACCAAGTTTGCAGATGATACAAAGATGGGTGGGAAAGCAAGTTGTGCAGA
This sequence comes from Somniosus microcephalus, assembly GCF_052327205.1. NCBI lineage: Eukaryota > Metazoa > Chordata > Chondrichthyes > Squaliformes > Somniosidae > Somniosus > Somniosus microcephalus. The sequence continues at coordinate 86,016,603 of NC_141001.1, forward strand.
GGACGCAAAGAACCTGCAAAGGGATATTGGCAGGCTAAGTGAGTGGGAAAACATTTGGCAGATGGAGTATAATGTGGGAAAGTGCGAGGTTATACACTTTGGCAGGAAAAATAAAAAAGCAAATTATTATTTAAATGGAGAGAGATTACAAAATGCTACAGTTCAGAGGGACCTGGGGGTCCTTGTGCATGAAACACAAAAAGTTAGCATGCAGGTACAGCAAGTAATCAAAAAGGCATATGGAATGCTGGCCTTTATTTCAAAGGGGCTGGAGTATAAAAGCAGGGAAGTCCTGCTACAACTGTACAGGGTATTGGTGAGACCACACCTTGAGTACTGCGTACAGTTTTGGTCTCCTTATTTAAGGAAGGATATACTTGCATTGGAGGCAGTTCAGAGACGATTCACTCGGTTAATTCCAGAGATGAGGGGGTTGACCTATGAGGAAAGGTTGAGCAGGCTGGGCCTAAACTCATTGGAATTTAGAAGAATGAGAGGTGATCTTATTGAAACATATAAGATACTGAGGGGGCTCAACAGGGTAAATGCTGAGAGGATGTTTCCCCTCCTGGGGAATTCTAGAACTCGGGGGCATAGTTTCAGAATGAAGGGTCGCCCTTTTAAAACTGAGATGAGGAGGAATTTCTTCTCTCATGATCTTATTGAATGGCGGAGCAGGCTCGAGGGGCCAAGTGGCCTATTCCTGCTCCTATTTCTTATGTTCTTATGTTAAAATCTGACCCCAAAAATTGAGATGTGCCTGCATTGCAACTCTGTCTCTGCAAAAATAGCATGGATTTTCTGGCCCAAGATGTAAGTAACCACGGCCTGAGGTCAGCCAGAGTTTAGGTGCTGCTTAGTAAGGAAAGTAGTAGATTGGACAGTGCCTACTTCCATGGCTCAATGATGTCGGATCGACTACAAAACTCACCAGCAGAACATCACTACATTGAGGCCCATTCATCAAATAGAGTGTCAATGGAGAGGACTATTGTGGTTCCAAAAGCATGATTTTAGTGCCTTGATAGATTTGGAATGAGACTGCCCTTGAGCAGGTTTCTTGCACTCTTCACAACTTTGCAATTCAGAAAGGACTGGAAATGGAATCCCAGGAGGAGGTGGGCCAACTGATGTGGATCCTGAGGAACACGGCACTGAGCCTCATGAGGTTCATGAACTTAGAGAACTCTTTCATGATGGTTGCAAGGGAAATTCTTAGGGAATTCATTAATAATACATTTGCTTTGAAACCATACATCACTACATCTCCCAGCCTTCCTGCCAAATCTAATCATTGCATATCTAAACATCTGTCTTGATGGTTCCCATAAAAATACCTGCCACATCATCTCAACCAGGCCTGGTAATAACTCATGAGCTCATCAAACAACAGAGCAAAATGAAAATGCAACTTTAGGTTTATTTTTATTTTTTATTTGTTTATGGGATGTGGGCATCGCTGGCAAGGTCAGCATTTATTGCCCATCCCTAATTGCCCTTGAGAAGGTGGTGGTGAGCCGCCTTCTTGAACCACTGCAATCCGTGTGGTGAAGGTACTCCCATAGTGTTGTTAGGGAGGGAGTTCCAGGATTCTGACCCAGCGATGATGAAGGATCGGCGATATACTTCTAAGTCAGGATGGTGTGTGACTTGGAGGGGTTCTTGGAGATGGTGGTTTTCTAATGCACCTGCTGCCCTTGTCCTTCTAGGTGGAAGAGGTCACAGGTTTGGGAGGTGCATGAGTGCAAAGGTAAGTGTGTTTGGTGTGTCTAAAGTGTGTAAAGAAGTTTAAATTACCTGTACTTACCTTTACAGCCTTTCTTCCTCTAGGCTTCGGGAGTCCATCACTCAGCCGGCACTGAAAGCAGAATGGCCGCGAGCTGTCAAAAGTGACAGCCTGCAGCTTCCAGTGCCGGAGAGATTTCTAAATGAGTCTGCGTAGAAGGACTCAGGTTAGAAATAAGACTGTCAGTCTTTGACAGCTTCAAACAGCTGTAAAACACTGATATTTCATCTGTCAACACGTCTTGACAGATAAAATTTCAGTCTGTGACGTCACCTGTTGCCGGGTGGCCCTTAATTGGCCTGCTGAGCCCGCTGGGCGGGCTCAACAAGGTCAATCAAGGGAAAATCGCGTGGATTGGCCGGACGTTGTTGGAGGCGGGACTAAAACCCGAAAGCTGTAGTCCCGCCTCCTTCCCGACTTCTGAATGAAAATCCAGCCCAATATGTTTCTTCTGCATACCTAGACTTGTTTTTTTATTGCCCATCTTGGAGCTTTGTTTAGGTCCCACCCAAGGGCCAATGTCACAAAAGCTATTTAGCTGTTGGTTGCAAAAACCTCTTGGGACTGAGTTGACTCTTCTTTCATGGCACCCAAGTCCTGGGACGGACATGCTGTAGGCTGCATCTCTTGTGCTACTGCATAATCAGACTGGTTAAGTGGGAGAAGAGGAAATGTAATGAAATAGAGACAGCTCTGGAGTTCAATGACAGTTAGGAGGATATCTAATATTACCTCACTCCTTGTGGGTCAAATACTTGATATATTGGGTAATACAAAATGAAAATTGTTCCACTCTGAACCATTGTCACCAATTCCTTCTGTGTGCAATATGAAAGAAGGAAACAACTTAACCTGAAGTCTTGAGTTGATTTTTTTAAATATTGCTTGAATCTGGTGTAAGCAAAGTTTGCTGGAGGCAAATAGTAAACTGTTCTCCTGGGCACTGAAAAGAACACCTAACAAATGGACAAATATGTATCAGTGTAATATAGGGAGGTCATTATATACTGAAACAAGTAGAAAGAAGAAATTGTTAATATTGAGAAACATATTTCAGAATAAGGAACAACAAATTACACCAGCAATCCAAATCCCCAAAAGAGAAGCAAGAAAACATTAAGTCTAATTATAGCAAATAAATTGCTTTGTAAAATGGTTGCCCAATGCTCTTTTTAAATTAGTTTAGGCTTATAATGTTCTTACTGGAGTTGCAAAAAAGAGTCTCATGGCCATCAACCTGCAAATAAAGAGATTTACCATAAATTTATGAGCAGGCAGCCCAATCTCTCTGAAGAAGTCCTGGTAAATCATTTTTTTATTATTTAGCTTTATTCACATGCAGGTGCATTTCATTTCATCAGCTCACATATCGCGTATGTCAATTATGTGACTTGCTTCACCTTAGCTAATAATAATGTCATACGAAACTCATGCTTTGAAAACCCAGTGTATGCTGGGGTGTGTTGAGAAGGAATACTGTGAAATACGTAAACTGTGACAAACTACTGCATTTCTGGGGAAGGTGGCAGCTTTTGCTTCCCCTCTCTAATAAATATGACATATTGAAAATAAATAGGTACTTGTATATGGCGTGTGTGTCTCCTCCCTTCTGCAGACAACTAGACAATGCACTGAATCATGAAAGTTGATTGAAAATGGTGCATTGGGCACTTGCCTCACATTCCTGTGATCCATCAACATCAACAATAAAATGCAAATTATGCCAACAGTTGAGCTGAGGATACATGACAGATTTGAAGTTTGTATCACAAAAGCTTACAATGCCATCCAATCAGCCAAAGTATCTCATTTTACTGACTTCATCAAAAGCTGACTAAACCATTATAAAGGTAACCAAAAAGGAGGAAAACCTGTTCAGCATACAGACAATATGTACAGGAACATAACCATTTCACCAACTCGGTGGGCAATCACATCATCACAAGCTTAATCATCATGTATGCTCTATAAGATTACTTAAATAGGGGGAATAGGATGGGAGAAGAATGGCAGATTAGAGCATTAGGGGGCAATTTTAACCACAAAAAACAGATGGGTTGGGTCGGGTGGGATGTTAAAAAAATTTTAAATCTCAAACCCAACCCCAATCCACCTCCAACCCGCCCACTTCCAGTTTTAATGGGGGCGGGAAACCAATCCACTCCCAGGAGGCAGGTTGTCCGTTTAAATATTATAATGAGGTTGCGTGCCTCTATTTAAACTGTCTTCCATGTTTAACCCTGGCAGACTAGGTTTCCCAGGCTTCGGGAAACCTGGCAACTAAAGGGAGGCAAGGACTGCTTCATGGAAAAGGTAAGTGCCTTTACAGCACTGCTTGTGGGCCAAGGGGAGCTGCTGTCCTTCCTCCCAGCCCACCAAACTTACCTTCTTCTTTGCCCACCATCGGACCCCCTCCCCCTCGATCCAAGGACCCTCTCCTCCTTGGGATTGGGGATTAGACTCCCCAGGATTGGGGATTGTCGCCCCCACCCCCCAGATCGGCGACCCCCACACTCTCCCACTAACCCAGCTGCAGGCTCCCTACCTGCTCCTGGCCTGCGGTCTCCTCCAGAGCATTCCCCGCCCAACAGGGAGCCGAGCCTGTCAACCAACGCTCCACACCGGACTTCCCAAACAAAACACATCCCCCCCTCCACCCCTACCCCCACACTCCTGCTCACAAAACCTACCCCAGTTAAGATCGGGGCCTTAATGTCAGTTTAGCTCAGCTGGTAGCACTCACATCTAAATCAGAAGGTGGTGGGTTCAAACCCCACGCCAAGACTTGAGCATATAATCTAAACTAGCATTGCAGTACTGAGGAAGCACTGTATTGTCAGAACTGAGACGTTAAACCGTGACCTTGTCTGTTTCATTAAGTGGACAAGAAAGACCTTTTGGCTCTGATCAAACACGAGCAGCTAATAGATCTCCTGGTGATCTGGCTAACATTCCCTTCCTCAACCAACATGCTAAAATAGATTAACCGGTCCATCATTTAATTTGCTGTTTGTGGCACCAGGCTGTGCACAATTTCATTGCTGCATTTGCCAACATAAAATCAGAATACACTTTGAAAATGTTTAAGTAGCTGTGAAGCACTTTGGGAACTGCTGGGGATGTGAAGGGTGCAACATAAATCTAAGATCATCCTCTCTCAAAGACATAAGCCTCTCTATTCATAAATTTATGATAAATCTTTTTTTCTGTGACAATCTCTCCAGTCAAATTTTAACTTGGGATATAAGACCAGCCAAGAATCCATTTTGTCTACCCAAGGTGCCACGAGACTATATATGACCTAAATAATTATTTGCAGAACTGTGTGTAGCACCACATCAATTCAGTTACAAAAAGTCCTAAAAGGTTCCAATCCTGACTCCTATATCAAGCAACAATGAGAACTCCCATCTTCCATAATTTATGTTTCTGTGCAATAATTTAGAATTTTCAGAACATCTCCACAGTAATATGTCCCTTGACTGAATTTATACAAGTATTTTTAGCGAAGTAGATCTCTACTACAGTGTTCATGAAAGGATTGCATGTTTCTAGTGCAGTGTCTTCATCCCCAAGAAAAAGAAAGAAGGGAACAATTGCATCAATACTTTCCTGGTGCTGTTTCTATAGTAGTGGTGGAAGAGATGTGCCAGTCATTCCCTCATATTGCAGTAGCAAAATGGAATTCTAGTTAACCTCACCTATTTCCTCAGACTGCACAGCAATGCTAAACAAAATCATGTTTGACCTGCTGCTAATGCTGGAAACCAGATATGAGGACGCACTCACCTGAAAAGAACATCTGACACCTGAGACAGACAAAAGTGATCGAGATTCCTAGTTGAAGCCACCTTCCCTCCATCATAAGGTCAGAAGTGGGGGTGTTCGCTGATGATTGCACACTGTTCAGCACCATTCGAGACTCGTCAGATACTGATGCAGTCCATGTCCATATGCAGCAAGACCTGGACAATATTCAGACTTGGGCTGACAAGTGGCAAGTAACATTCGCACCACACAAGTGCCAGACAATGACCATCTCCAACAAGCGAGACTCTAACCATCTCCCCTTGACATTCAATGGCATTACCATCGCTGAATCCCCCACTATCAACATCCTGGGGGTTACCATTGATCAGAAACTGAACTGGACCAGCCATATAAATACTGTGGCTACAAGAGCAGGCCAGAGGCTGGGAATTCTGCGGCGAGTGTCTCACCTCCTGACTCCCCAAAGCCTTTCCACCATCTACAAGGCACAAGTCAGGAGTGTGATGGAATACTCTCCACTTGCCTGGATGACTGCAGCTCCAACAACACTCAAGAAGCTCGACACCATTCAGGATAAAGCAGCCCGCTTGATTGGCACTCCATCCACCTTCAACATTCACTCCCTCCACCACCGGTGCACTGTGGCTGCAGTGTATACCATCTACAAGATGCACTGCAGCAACTCGCCAAAGCTCCTTCAACAGCACCTTCCAAACCCGCGACCTCTACCACTTAGAAGGACAAGGGCAGCAGACGCATGGGAACATCACCACCTACAAGTTCCCCTCCAAGCCACACACCATCCTGACTTGGACCTGTATCGCCGTTCCTTCACTGTCGCTGGGCCAAAATCCTGGAACTCCCTTCCTAACAGCATTGTGGGTGTACCAGTTCAAGAAGGCGGCTCACCACCATCTTCTCAAGGGCAATTAGGGATGGGCACTAAATGCAGGCCTAGCCAGCCAGCGACGCCCACATCCCATCAATGAATTAAAAAAAAGTAAGTTCTCTGCTGGCATCGGAAATCAACCTGAGGCAAATCAGAATAAGGTCGATGTGTATTTTAGCATAGGCAGGTTGTGTTCTGACTTCCGGCAGTGATAAACTCAAGGTCTTGTTTTAGCCCATGAGAGAGCTTCAGCATCCCATGATCAACAAGCCTGTATGTCCTAATGACTTTGTCTCTTTCAGAAAGGTTGATACCCATCACTGGGCAGGTCCATTGCTCCTTAGTGGAAACGGTTGTGGCGTTTTCTTCATTAGTTTCCTATGTGTCAGCTGTGGCTCAGTTGTTGGAACCCTCGTCTTTGAGTCCGAAGGTTGTGAGTTCAAGTCCCACGTCAGAGGCTTGAGCACAAAAATCTAGGCTGACATTGCAGTCCAGTAGTGAGGGAGTGCTGCACTGTCGAAGTTGCTGTCTTTCAGACGAGACGTTAAACTGAGGTCCCATCTATCTCTCAGGTGGATAAAACAGATCCCATGGCATTATTTTAAAGAAGAGCAGTGGAGTTATCTCCGGTGTCCTGGCCAATATTTATCCCTCAAACAACATTGCGAAAAACAGATTATCTAGTCATGATCGCATTGCTGTTTGTGGAAGCTTGCTGTGCACAAATTGATGACCGCGTTTCCTACATTACAACAGTGACTACACTTCAGAAGTACTTCATTGGCTGTAAAGTGCTTTGGGATGTACCGAGGTTGTGAAAGGCGCTATATAAATGCTTTATATGAGTCTTTCTCTTGCTTTATAAGTCTTAAGGACAGAGCAGCCACATGGTAAGAAATTCAATCAACAATGAATGTTTGTTATTGGCATGTAATTAACAGCAACGTGAGATTTCTGGGATTTGATTTTTGGGGAAATTGTCATCTTGTCGATCAGCAAGTTCAGCAAGTAGCACAAGTAAACACATTTTCAGCTCTACGCCTTCACGGAAATACATAACCCTTTGCTAATTGAAGTGGCATTTCTGCACCAAAATCATTAATAATTCATCTTTCTTTGTTTAGTCTATACATACCATTAACTAAGAAATATTTATTTTCATCTCTGCATTCGTCCAGTTCTACTTTTAACGCTTGTCTTAAGAAATTTGGCCAAAAGACTGCAATGCAGTATGCATAGAGTTAATGTCAGCACAATCTATGGAGCTGGTTGCCACTTCCATAATGTCACAGTTTGTGAATAAACCACATCCACAAAATGAAATCAACCAGCCTTTCACAGGAAACTTGCTCAAAAGCTTTAATTTTTACAAACGGACAAAAGCTTTGTAAATAGGAGCCATAGGAGATAAAAAGCTTAAAAAATACCTCCCAAAATGATATCAAGGAGATAGCTTCTTGCGAAACTCTATCCTTTCTGATATAAATAAGTAATTTGTTTCTGGTCGTGTACTAGAGTTTTTAACCAGAGGGTTCTGCAAGAGGTTGCAGTAACTGTCATATAATGTTTACAGAGCACCAGCACATCTTAACAACATTTGAACTGAAAGGCTATTAGACATTCTGTATCTTCCATTTGCATTAGGAAAACAAAACGTTATTTCTTTAATACACTGTCACATTTTTAATGGATGAGATTTTTTGGCAAGCCATATGCCTTTAGGTGCTGCATATAATGAAACTGACAGGACATTACTCTCCTCCTCCTCCACATACATTCTTATCTGTTTCCTGTTGAAATACATGAAAGCAGGAACAGTGTGCTGTTAACTCTTGACCTTACCAGAAACGCACTCCAAACAAAAAAAGGGAATGTCTTATTTTGTTCGTTTCTGTCTTGCTCGTTCTGCATATAATGTAAACTGTGATCTGATAGCAAATCTGATTAATTTTTGCTCTCTGATTCTATGTTCTCGGTTTCATCACAACATGCTTTTGACACCAAAGTTGTTGAATTGCAGAGTGCTGCTCAGAGTGGCAGTCTCTTTAATCCTTCTGCTCAAACGGAAGCTCCAGATAAAATTGCTTTATGTGCATACATCCCAAAAATGCTACGTCTAATGGGAAAATGTATCACAATCATCAGCACTTGGTGGGGTGGGGGTGCGGGGGAGGGGTGCTTTATCAAACCTTTAAAAACTCTAAACTTTCAAAAGGGTAGGTTTTGCAAATTTGCAGCCTTGGTGCAGAGCTTTGCGCATATATAAATGTAGTTGTGGACATCAGCGGATCCTTGGGACGTTACATCCATTAAGATTAATGAACAAGTAATATCGTGAGGTCCACTGACCTTCGTGCTCCAATTCCTCAGATATGCTCCCAAAATGCCAAGCTCCCCATTAGGACAGCAAGTTTGTAAAATGGACCCTTTGATTGACTTCAGTTCGGAGAGCACTCAAAATTAACCTCAGGATACCCCAAAGCATTTCAAAACCAATTGATTATTTTTGAGGTGCTGTCCCTGTTACATATAGGCAAATACAGCAAACGAGTGGCATACAGTACAAAAATATATGATTTTTTGTCTGTGATTAAGGGAGGAATGTTGGCCAGGACATCGGGAGAACTCCCCTGTTCTTATTTGAATAGTGCCACAGGATCTTTCACATCCACCTGAGCAGGTGTCTCATCTGAAAGATGACACCTTCGATAATGCAGTACTCCCTCAATACTGTACAGCTTAGACTATGACTGGCACTCCAAGTCTAGATTATGTGGTCAAGGTCAACAATGGCAATTGTAGTTGTTTAGATGACAAAAAACACATGTGCCAGTAATTTCCATGGGGATTCTCCGAACTCCCACCATAACAATGGCTGAAGATTGGTGGAAAACCTGGAAAAATTGCGTAAATGGGCATTTACCTAATTTCTCCAAGTTTCCACTGATCTTTTGCCAAAAGTTATAGAACACCAGTGAAAATGTTACCGCTTGATTATGTATTGTCAATTATCATCTGAATATGAATTTGAATTAGAGCATGGTAAAGGCTCTTGAAATTTCTACAACATGACAGCACAGCAGCCCTCTTTGCCCCTACATGAGCATAGCAATAATTATCACCTGGTGAATAAGCCATCACCAAATAAATGTACCCTTTCCTGTATGTGCCTAATCTCCATAAAACGCAAAGAGCAATGTCAGTACACATTGCCTTTTAGTACAATGAAGTCTAAAGTGAACACAAACCAACTTATTCTTTCCTAACACCGTGCCACCCCAGCTGCTACTTTCTTTCACCTATTCCTGTGTTTCTCCGAGGTGCAGCCTGAGGGTCAGTATTGTGAGAGCTGGTGGCTGCTCATGCTTTACAAAAGGCTCATAAGGGACTGAGGTGGCCCTCCTTTCATGGTAGCTTGCTCCTGGTAGGGAACCACTGCTGCCTGCAACACTGGAGCTTATACCTGGGCAGCCTGGTGTCTCCCATGTTCCACTGGTGTGGTGCTCTGAGGGGAGAGGCTGGAGGTCTGGCATGTGCTGCTGAACTGAGAGATAGCAGTATCAGGCAGGCCAACTCCAGCCATCACCATGCCACTGGGCCTTGGATTTGTGTCCTCACTGACCAGTAGAATGGCTGGACTAATGACTGCTATCAGATGCTGAAAGCCCTGACATACATCGACATGCATCGTGGCTGGAGAGGCTATGTAATGTGGTGTCTATTTTTGCCCTATTGCCACCAGAACTGTAGTCTATGCTTTTGTGGCGGTGGAGGCACTGAATGGTCCCTTGCTACTTCTTAGCTGAGGGTTCCACTCCAATTTCTATGCACTCCAGCAGCTTACACCCATTTTACTTGAGATTCACACCAATCGCTGCTCCAGTGGGTATACAAATGAGCTGACCCAGGAAGCCCTCATGTAAATACCTCTCCAGACCACCATGAAGATTGGTGGAAAACCTGGAAAAATTAGCATATTAACAATGCAAAACACCAATAGAAGAAAAGTCAATAAATAAAAGTAGGACAGAGTGAGAAAGAAGAGAGTGTGGGGATACAGATGTTCCAGTGATTCGTGGGCCTGGACAGCAGTCAAAGAAAGTCACACTACTCTATGTTAATCAAGCAAAGTTCTGTTTAATGATTTAACATTGCTCACAGTATCAAAGCAGTTCACACAAGCATAAAGACAACTTCAAGCAATACATATGACCTTTAAACTAAGGAATCAATGTCAAGGAAGTAGAGCGATCTGCTCTCGTGTGGCCCTTGGGACCTGAGCACAAAAATCCAGGCTGACACTCCATTGCAGTACTGAAGGAGTGCTGCACTGTCAGAGGTGCCGTCTTTCAGCTGAGGCGTTAAACCGAGGCCATGTCTGCTCTTTCAGGTGGATGTAAAAGATCTCATGGCACTATTTCAAAGTAGAGCAGGGGAGATCTCCCTGGTGTTCTGGACAATATTTATCCCTCAATCAACATCATAAAAAAACAGATTATCTGGTCATTATCACATTGCTGTTTGTGGGACCTTGCATGTACAAATTGGCTGCCATGTTTCCTACATTACAACAGTGGCTACACATCAAAAGTACTTCATTGGCTGGAAAGGTGCTATATAAATGCAAGTTGTTCTTTTCTTTTTGGGATGCTTTTCTGGTGGGACATCTTCCTTTTAGTGGGGCTTACTTAGGCTCTGTCAACTGTAGTATTGGTTCTGTTGCGATGTCTTCTTTTTGTGTTGTTTCTGCCAGTTGGGGCATAAGTAAAAGTTAGGGGAAGATCCATTTTGCCCAAACACCCACTGTTGCTAGGCATCAATGATGGACAGTTGGCTGTTTGATCGTGCATCACTAAACTTCCCTTGGTGTTGAACCAGGTGCAATCCTTCACCCACTGCCTGTCTTTTTATCTCACTTCTTCCAAACTATGGAATGCGTAGGTGAAGGGGTTAAAAGTTAGATTAGCGGCTTAACTGATGAGCTGACTGATGTAATAAAGGAGAAGTCTGGCAGAACAAAGACAGTTGCTGACATGTTGGGAAAAGCATATTACACGATGATTGGGGGAGTGAAAGAAGGCGAGGAGGCTATGCATTGAACAATGGGCCACCAATCAAGGACGTGCGGTCAGTACTTGGAATGGAAGGAGAATAAATGAGATAAACAAGATGTGATTTGTGAAGATGTGGTTAAGTTTACGTGACTTGGACAATTAATTGGCCAAGTCACGAAGATGTGAAGGAAACAAGATGCAAGATTGTATATAAGCCAACTGCTCGAATGTAAAAATTAGACTCTTCTCTCAGCTGCGGCTGAGAGAGCCTCTCCCTGCACGTGCATGAATAAAGTTTGCTTGAAACCAGTACATGCTCGTCTCCATCTACTTTGGGGCAGAGAGAAAACCCCCAACAGTAGGCCTCCCTTATCTGTGTCCAAATTCTCTCAAAGCCTTGCTCTGCACAGACATGTCCCATTTTTCCCAATGATTCCTAACTGTCTCAGCAGTCTTAAACCAAGGATTGTTTTAAGTTTACTCATTTAGTTCTTATCAGTTGTTTTGGACTCTATTCCTGTTTTGTGCTTGTCCAGCAATTTCTGCACATTGCTGCCATTTCATTTTAAATTCACAATGTCCCAGCGACTTAAATGCATAATGTCCTAGGGTTATTAACACCTTCTTTCCCTTCAAGAGAATGGAGAAAAAAGAGAGAGATGATAGAATGAGCAGAACTGAAATTTTAATTTCTTCTTAATTGAAATGATCTTCATGTCCATTTGTATAATGTATGATTATTACCATAATAGTGTTTGGTACAGTGTCCCAGTGCAAGAGCTGAAAATCTACAAAAACATCTCACCCAGAAAGGCAGCAATTTCCCTGGACCTACTAGCAATGTAAAGGTCATATGCAAAATTTAATTAATTTGTAATAAATAATGGTTCTCTAGAATAAAAAAAAATCCACTCAGTTGAATTTGACCATATTAGATAACATACCTAGACAAATAAAAAGAAAGTTCTGGTAAAGCAATCACTAACTGCAGTTACTTCAAGTATTCCATGCAAGTCTGTAACAAAAACTTCAAGCACATAGTCAGTTAGATTGCCATGATATCTCAGTGGCAGTAAACTAAATGTAATAATCATAAATAATTAAAAATTAAAATCCAAAAGCAATATCATGTTACAAGTGAATGATAACAGTGTACGTGGGGGAGTATGTAATTGCTGAGTTGAGGGTATCTACTTGCTGTCTGCCACCAAATTAGCAATAATATAATGTATAGTACACATTTATGCACTAAAGCACACATCTGACCCGCACTCCTTTGACAGCAATTGGATACGTTTGGTCTGCATTTCATGAACCTGTTTGAACCTATTATGTTGTCATATTGCTACTTACATGACACTTCTTCACCTTTGTAAGTGCACATCACCATTGTGGCGTGGCTCCTTAACAGTCACTGGCGAGCTACTTGTTTCAATTTTAGCTGAACTATAGAAGGCTCACTGCGTTTATGTCTGTGTATTGCTGTGTCTTTAACTCAGGTTATTATGCTTTGCCACTGGAGGAAACTGCATTATAATTGAGCAAACTGAAAAACCTAGAACGCAATTATATGTTCTGGATTTTCAAGGTTGGTGGTAGGAAAAATTATTTTGTTTCAAAAAAGTGAAGACACTGGTGGCACGAAGCAGAGCTGGAGGTATTTGATTTACACTCAGTGAAGAGTCAGCTGTAGGGGTGCAATATCATGAAAGAATTAACTCACTTACGTTCAACAATGATGGGGATAAAAGAGCTGTGGATGAAGCCAAGAAGGCACCAGCTTTAGTTACAAAATATCAACAGACCAATTCACAGTAAATTACATTTCTTATGTGACCCCAGTATATTTTCTGGTGGATAGCCTAGTCCTCACTTACTGCCATGATTGGAATTGAAAATTGTACCTAGCTCACCATACTACACATGATAACATTTTGCTGTATCATAAAATTACCTTAAAGAAAAAAGAATTGGCTTTTATATAGCACCATATCATGTCCCCAGGATAGCCCAAAGTGCATTGAAGCTAATGAATTGCTTTTTTTGATGTGCAGCCATGGTGGTTAAATAGGAAAATATGACAGTCAATTTGCACCCAGCATGGCACCTGCAAAGAGAAAATGAGATGAATGAGCAGTTAATGTGCTTTGGTGGTGTTGCCTGAGGGATGACTATTGGTCAGGACACCAGAGAACTCCTTGTTCTTCTTTGAATAGTACCATGAGATCACTTACATTGACTATTACAGTATCTTTACTCCAACATCACAAAATGGCTATAGCTCCAGATTGAAAAAAATTGGCTCCAAGAATTGTATTCTTCTGCCTTCAATCCAACTAATTCATTCTGTGTCAAAGAAACCTCGGCTGGTGTCAAAATTGGCTTTTGAATTTCCACCTGAGGGTCTGGTTATTTTTGCTGAAATCATTGACCTTTGAACAAGCATTCTGTTGAAGAAATTGTCTTACCTTGAAGGTAAACTGTTACGAACTGTTGAAGCATGGAAGTATATCAAGGCCAGAAGAGGCCCAAGAAGGTAAGATTTTACTTTTTTACTTTCCGTCTTGAGACAGGAGCAGCAGAAGTGCTTCTCCAGGCCTCACAAGGAAAGCTTAGACCTCCCCTGCCGCAAACTCACCCCCTCCCCAATCGCGGGACTCCTGCGGGATGGCCTGGCAGCAGCTCCCACCACTTACCTGCTGTCAGTGGGCGGCCTCCGGTCGATGCGATTTCCCACCATCTCCCACTTGAATGGGTGTGAAGTCGGCCGGCAGGATTTAAATGAGGCCTTGTCGTTAATGTCAACCATGTCTCAATCTACCATGGGGGGGGGGGGACGGGAAATGAACTTGGCAGCTCGCTTTGCCGCCAGAAACCCGCTGGCAGTTAAAATCCAAGCCCATAAATGTGAACATGCAAAGGTCCTTCAACCAGCCCCAGTCTGTTCTTTCTGTCCATACCATGCTCTCCTACCATCTTTCTATGGTTGAATGAAAAAGCTGTCATCAATGTTGCATTGCATAAACAGGAGGAAAACATATAAAATGTCTGCTGAGAGATTAGTATGTGACATTCCTTAAAATAGTCATTTTATTGTCTTTGCAATTCCACCTTGTCTTCCTTCACTTCATGATACTCATTACCTAAGCATTGTCAATAGTGTTAACAAGCCTTTTAACTCAATTACATAATGTACTGCTTCTTATACAAACAACATAATTTATGCTTATTCAAAACATCAACTACGTGATTAATTGCCCAAGAATGATTGTACTCCACAACAAGGACAGAAATGTTATTAATGAGGTCTCTCTCTTGTACAAGGTATTGCCAATTTCAAAATTGTTACTTACTGCAAGTGCAATTTGTTATTTGATAAACATTGGATATTATGCATGTGACAATGCATTATGAGAGTTTAGTCCTTCGTGAATGTGAAAGGCCCATAAATCATAGGCACCAATAGGTAAAGATTACTTTGTGAATGACTTATAATGGGTTTGCAAGTGAAAGAACCTCTGAAATGCCCCAGCAATGATGTATTGCTTTATTTATTATAGAAGTATCTTGAAATATGTTCTGGAGCATATTATGTGATTCAACCACAGTAACAACATGCATGTCTACAGCATTTCTCACTTACAGGAAGATGTCTCAAAGTGTTTTACTTTGAGCAGGAAGAACAGTGCACACCAAAAAGGGAAAATGGGGTGGGGGGGGGGGAATAGTGGTGAAGCCATAGGACCGGGCGTAGTGACTAAAAGGGTACATGGGGCAAGAGGTAAATCTGTGTCAGAGGAGTAGAGGGTGCATGCAAGTATGTAACACTGGAGGACTTTGCTAAGGAAGGATGGAATGAGACCATGGAAGGATTTGAAAGCAAGTGAAAATCTTTGAAACAATGCACTCAAGCACACTGAGCCTATAGAGTTTGGAGAGGCTGGATTAGTGGGAATGCAGGACTTTGCACGGGTGAGGAGCTGGATCAGCTGTATTTTGAATGAATTGTAATTTTTGGATGGTTGAGGCAATTCGGGTGGGTTCCATAAATGGTGGGCGATCTGCTTTGCCAGATTATAAAGTGGCAGGATTAACTCACTATTTCAGCTCAATATTGACCTTCTAATACATTTCAACATCTGATTTGCTTTACTCACTGCCACTGAGCATTGTTATAGCTTCAATTTATTGTCAATCCGGATCCCCAGATCTCTTTCATTTTCCATACACATTGGCCTAGAATTTGCAGTTATAATGACAGTGAAACTGTCAGCGCTCGACGTCATTACTGTATAAAATTGACAGCAACTTCTGGCATCCACACATGCACAGTTAAATGCAGAAATCTAGAAGGTGCTGTCAGTGATACCATCCTCCTCCATTGGGTGCGCTGTTGCAGTCTTCGCAGGTGTAATCAACACCGAATCAATGCTTTGACATGAGCTTCAACCTTTTAGGCAATATTCTCACTGTAAAAACCATTGAAAAAGTTAAGCCTTGCTGAATGAGGTGTAACTGAGTTTTTAGCACTAAGTCATAATTACTACTGAACAACCTCTCTGGCCCTGAAAAAATAACTTTATAAGTATGAAGTGTCATTCCCTTCATGCCATGATAAAATTCCATAGATTTTTAAAATAACTTTTATTTTATTTTTCAAAAGTTTCCTATGATATTTCAGCTTTTACCTTAATCCCATGTGTATGTCCCAATCTTTATTTTGCTTTCTGTAAAATGATTAAAAAGTGAATGATAATCAGTGCTTTTTACTTCCTGGTTTGCTGTCTGTGAAAATTCTTCAATCTGATTGGCTACTCAGCCTGCTTGATGACTTCACTGTTCCTGGACGCCCTGTAGATGGCACCAGATTGAAAGTCATGTCTGAATAGAGGAAATCGAAGTCACAGAGCCCGTTAAATCTTCATGGGCAGCTTTCTTCGAGGTCAGCAGCGAGCGCCGTCCATTTGCCACTGACCACAAAATCCGGGCCATTATTCGCTTTCCATTTAAGCAATAATCCCTTTCTGATTTTTTTGTCCCCATCTGAAGCACTTGGTATTTCTCTACTTTGAATTTCATCTGCCACCTGTCTGCCCCATTCCCAAGTATTTTCAAATTCTCCTGTGACTTATCCTGTCTGGTTTTGCAATCTATCACCTTCACGAGTAAGTACAATGTGCCCAAGCCTCCTCGGGCTTTTATGATTGTCTATCGATCCCTCTGCCCGAATACATCGCCTGCCTCCCCACCAAAATAATGGACCGCCCCCAAGTTACACAGCCTCATACAAGTGTGTTTCCTGCAATTACACTTACTCAGAGACTGTCTTCGGGTGATTTTCAGGTGCAACAGGAAATAGTAATTTTTCTGATGTTTTAATGCAATTTTTTGAGTGTTTTATTTTAATTTATCCTCACTGGGACCTGCTCTGTATTTTCTGTTTCTTTGAATACATTTATAGCATAAGTATAAGTCAAATCCCCAATTACAGGTTCCTAAACAGCCCTGTGCCAAATATGCATGAATGATGGTTAAATGAGTTGGAACTTTAAGTTCCTCAGAGTCCACATCACGGAAGACCTCTCCTGGTCCCTCAACACCTCCTCTCTGGTGAAGAAGGCCCAGCAGCGCCTATATTTCTTGAGGAGGCTGAAGGGATGTAATCTGTCACCCCCGATCCTCTCTAACTTCTACCGCTGCACTATAGAGAGCATCCTGACAAACTGTATCATGGTATGGTACGGCAGCTGTAGCTCCCATGACCAGAAAGCCCTGCAGCGGGTAGTCAAAACTGCCCAACGCATTACCGGCACCCGGCTACCGACCATAGAACATATATATCAGAAACGCTGCCTACGGAGGGCACGGTCCATCATCAAAGACCCTACCCACCCCAGCCACAGTCTGTTCGCCCTCCTACCATCTGGAAGATGCTACAGATGCATTCGCACCCGTACGACCAGATTTAGGAACAGCTTCTTTCCCAGGGCTGTCATCCTACTGAACTCCACAAATAAACACTAAAGCCTGCACATCTGCCGATGCACTTTATTATGGTCATATTTATGCTAATATATGTACAAATGTATGTTGAAATGTTTAAGTGTCCTAATCCAAATTGTACACTCTCGGGAGCCGCAAGCCTACATTTCGTTGTACTGCACTTGTGCACTAACAATGACAATAAAAGTTGATTTGATTTGATTTGATTTGATTTGATTTGATTTGAGCCCCCATTATTTACACTGATTTACACCCAATTTTACATTCAGGCATAGGTTAATGATGTTGGCAGGAAATTTGAGCGTAATTTAACCTGGGCAGAATTGGCATAGGAATGTGCCTAATTTTGCGTACAACATCCAGATTGCACCCCTGCAGAAAAACCCAGGGGGGGAAATTGAGTCACGACACTTTTAGCACCCCTGCAGTCGAAATTCACTGATAGCGCCCCAAGAGGGAAGCGGGGTGCTACTGGAAGCGCTCTGCCTCCCTCTTGGGGCGCTGCGAGTGAATATTGCAGCACTACATGCCACGGTATCGCAGGCCTTCCTCCCCTTCTTAAAGGGGAGGGGCCTAGCACAGCACGACCCGGGGTCCAGCTGGGCCACCAGGGATCGGAGTGCCGACAAAAGAGCCCGGCAAACAAGAGAAGTGCCGGGCTCGCGGAGCGCAGCCGGCACTCTGTGGAGAGGCTGCAGTGGAAGCCAGGGACAACAGAGGGAGCAGGTGCTGGCAGGTGGTCAGCAACAAAAATGGCCGCCCGGCACCTCCCCTTTAATTTGTGTTACCCCGGCCGCAGGTAGGCCCCCTGACCCCGTCGGACATAGCGTCCGGCAGTAAGTCAGGAGATGCTCCCGAAGCTCGTGGCCGGTGCACGAGCGGGGCGCTGCGCACGACGATGATGTCATCGCTGGCAGCACAGCACTGCGGGGCGCTAACGGTTACCGCCGCCGCTAACCTCCCGCTGAATTTCGTGGGAGGCATTGGCGGCACTACGCCCAGGCGCTAGTTGCTTTGCCACTTAGGATGCTAACGGAAGGCGCAAAGCAACCGAGTTTTTAGGCCCAGACCTTTACATTGGCCCAGAAATTTGGGTCGGGGGCTTCCTGCAGGTGCAGCCCCCCGACCTGCACTTACCTAGCGCACTGGCCGTTGAGCTGTGGGCCCGCGTGGGATTCCGATCCTGGGCCTCCTCCAGCTGCCGGCGTGCAGTGCTTGCATATCCCAGGGGTGCAGTTAGTTTGAAGCATCCCCTGGGATCACGTGGGCCATGGAGAGCCAACGGTAGCAGGGAATGCTTCATTCATAAGTTTGACAGGAAGGGCTGTCAAACTTATAAACACTATAAGACCCAAAACATCATTAAATCTTCAAATAAATTTTTTTTTAAATCACATTTTTTAAATAAACTATAAATTACATGAAATAACTATTTTAAACAATAATTTAAATTTTTGAAAAAAATAATTTTATTTTCTAACAGGGCTAAAAATAAACTTACCTTTCTTTAAAGTATTTAAAAATAATAAACCTGTGGAAAAAAAGTTTTAATTTTAATTAATTCACCACTTACCTTGTAAAAAGCAGGCCTTGCGACTGCTTTTTATATGTCTAACTTCTGGAGATTTACCTTCCCGGGAAAACCTGCAAAAAAAAGTAAGTTCAATGCGCACGTGCTGCCTCTCCGACGCACGCGTTCCACCTCTTAACCCCTTCTTTCAGGGGAACGGAAGTGCCGGTTTCCCGCGCATGCGCAGTGCATGCACGAAACTGGCACTTCCATTGGGCCTACGCGTGTGTGCCCCGTGCGTACTCACCCATGGAGACCCGATTTGTGTGTTTTTACAAAAATAAAAAAAAAACCTCAGAACAAACAAATTTCAGATTTGGTCTCGTGGCAAACAGTCATTACTGCTGTAATCAGAGCTTTTTTTTCCAGTAATAGAGGTCAGTGAGAGGGTTAAAGCAAATAATGAGCATCTGTTTTATCCTGTAACTATGGTGAAGACCATTTATCATTAAATGTTTTTACACTAGAATCATAGAATGTGCAAAAGGTCAAACCATAGCCTGTGCTTTTTATACATGTCTTTTTTTTATGCCTTGATACGGCGACATTCATAATCAACGTTTATTTGTCAGGTTAGAGTACCTCAGCTAGTCATAACTAATGATGAGTGTTTCAGTCATCAGCCTGAGCAAGCTCATGAATACGTAAATTCTGATCTTTGGTCTCTTCTTGCCCTTTCTCAGAATTTCTGCAATTTTCACATCTTCTGCTCCCTTGTATTCTGTCCTTATTTTCATAGATTTTTTTTTTAAAGTGTGTTTGAAGTCAATTCCTATTCTTTTTCATTTATTTTCTGTAACCCTCACTATTATCATTTGCTGAGGAAATAGTTTTGCTCTGTCTACCCTATCAAATCTTTTAATCATCTTAAACACCTCAGATAGGTCACCCCTTAATCTTCTATACAAGCCTAGTCTATGCAAGCTATCCTCATGGGAATCTTGACACTCGTTCTGGCATGTACTGAAGGACGCATTCTGAGACGTCCAGATAGTGGAACCGTTGTTTCAGCATGCCCATGGTCCGCTGAATCACAACCCTTGTTTCTGCATGGTTCTCATTATATTGCCGCTCCACGTCTGTCCCCGGGTTTCAGGGGCAATGAGCCATTTGGTGATTGGATAGCCCTTGTCCCACAGCAGCCAGCCTGCCACCCAATGGCCTTGGTGGAACAGAGGGCATATTGTGGACCAGTGCAGTATGAAAGCATCATGACCATTGTCAGGAATCTGGGCACATAGAAACATAGAAGATAGGAACAGGAGTAGGCCATTCGGCCGCTCGAGCCTGCTCCGCCATTCAATGCGATCATGGCTGATCATCCAAATTCAGTACCCTGTCCCTACTTTCTCCCCATATCCCTTGATCCCCTTAGCCTTAAGAAATATATCTAACTCCTTCTTGAATATATTTAATGAATTGGCCTCAACTGCCTTCTGAGGTAGAGAATTCCACAGGTTCACCACTCTCTGGGTGAAGAAATTCCTCCTCATCTCATTCCTAACTGGCTTATCCCTTATCCTTAGACTGTGACCCCTGGTTCTGGACTCCCCGCCATCAGGAACAGCCTTCCTGCATCTAGTCTGTCTAGTCCTGTGAGAATTTTATAAGTTTCAATGAGATCCCCTCTCATTCTTCTAAACTCTCGCGAATATAAGCCTAATCGACCTTATTTCTCTTCATACGTTATTCCTGCCATCCCAGGTATCAGTCTGGTGAATCTTCGCTGCACTCCCTCCATGACAAGAACATCCTTCCCCAGATGAGGCGACCAAAACTGCACACAATATTCAAGGTGTGGTCTCACCAAGGCCCTATACAACTGCAGCAAGACATCCTTGCTCCTGTATTCGAATCCGCTCGCTATGAAGGCCAAGATACCATTTGCCTTCTTAACCGCCTGCTGCACCTGCATGTTTACCTTCAGCGACTGGTGCACAAGGATACACAGGTCTCGTTGCACTTCTCCTTTTCCCAATCTATTGCCATTCAGATAATAATCAGCCTTCCTGTTTGTGCCAACAAAGTGGATAATCTCGCATTTATCCACATTATACTGCATCTGCCATGCTTCTGCTCCATCACCCAAACTCTCCAAATCATACTGGAGTTTCTCGGCATCCTCCTCACAGCACACACGCCCACCCAGCTTTGTGTCATCTGCAAACTTGGAGATATTACATCTAGTTCCCTCGTCTAGATCATTAATATATATTGTGAATAACTGGGGTCCAAGCACCAATCCCTGCAGTACCCCACTAGTCACTGCCTGCCACTCGGAAAAAGACCCGTTTATTCCAACTCTTTGCTTCCTGTCTGCCAACCAGTTCTCTATCCAATTCAGTACCTTACCCCCAATCCCATGTGCTTTAACTTTGCACGCTAATCTCTTATCCGGGACCTTATCAAAAGCCTTCTAAAAGTCCAAATACACCACATCCACTGGTTCTCCCTTATCTATTCTACCAGTTACATCCTCAAAAAATTCCAGTAGATTAGTCAAGCATGATTTACCTTCTGTAAATCCATGTTGACTTTGTCCGATCCTGTCACTGTTTTCCAAGTGCTCTGCCATTATATATTTTATAATGGACTCTAGCATTTTCCCCACTACCGATGTCAGGTTTACCAGTCTATAATTCCCAGTTTTCTCTCTACCACCTTTTTGAAATAGTGGGATAACATTAGCTACCCTCCAATCCATGGGAACTGTTCCAGAGTCTATAGAATTTTGGAAGATGACCAGCAATGCATCTACTATTTCTAGGGCCACTTCCTTAAGTACCCTAGGATGTAGATTATCAGGCCTTGGGGATTTATCGGCCTTCAATCCCATCAATTTCCCTAACACCATTTCCCTACAAAGACTGATTTCATTCAGTTCCTCCCTCTCATTAGACCCTATATTCCCCAACATCTCTGGAAGGTTATTTGTGTCCTCCTTTGTGAAGACAGAACCAAAGTATGTATTTAATTGGTCTGCCATTTCTTTGTTCCCCATTATAAATTCCCCTGATTCTGACTGCAACGGACCTACGCTTGACTTCACCAATCTCTTTTTCTTCACATATCTATAGAAGCTTTTACAGTCAGTTTTTATGTTCCCTGAAAGCTTACTCTCATACTCTATTTCCCCCCCTTAATTAAGAACATAAGAACATAAGAAATAGGAGCAGGAGTAGGCCAATCGGCCCCTCGAGCCTGCTCTGCCATTCAATAAGATCATGGCTGATCTGATCCTAACCGCCAATCTACTATCACAGAACCATCTCCTGAATCTAACAGAATTAGACACATGAAATAGGAGCAGGATCAGGCTACACGGCCCCTGGGCCCGCTCCGCTACCCACAGGGCCATGACCAATCTGAACCTAGACTCAAGTCCAAATTCCTGCACGCTCCCCATAACCCTTTATTCCCTTTACTTCTAGGAAACTGTCTATTTCTGTTTTAAATTTATGTAATGATGTAGCTTCTACAGCTTTTTGGGGCAGCATATTCCATGGACCTACCACCCTCTGAGTGAAGTAGTTCCTCCTCATCTCAGTTTTGAAAGAGCAGCCCCTTATTCTAAGACTATGCCCCCTAGTTCTAGTTTCACCCATCATCGGGAACATCCTCCCCGCATCCACCCGATCCAACCCCTTCACAATCTTATATGTTTCAATAAGATCGCCTCTCATTCTTCTGAACTCCAATGAGTAGAGTCCCAATCTACTCAACCTCTCCTCATATGTCCATTCCCTCATCCCTGGGATTAACCGAGTGAACCTTCTTTGTACTGACTCGAGAGCAAGTATGTCTTTTCTTAAGTATGGACACCAAAATTGTATGCAGTATTCCAGGTGCGGTCTCACCAATACCTTGTACAACTGAAGCAATACCTCCCTATTTTTATATTCTATCCCTTTAGCAATGAAAGCCAACATTCCAGTGGCCTTCTTAATCACTTGCTGCACCTGCATACTAACCTTTTGAGTTTCGTGCACCAGGACCCCCAGATCCCTTTGTACTACAGTACTTTCCAGTTTCTTGCCATTAAGATAATAACTTGCTCTACAATTTTTCCTGCCAAAGTGCATAACCTCACACTTTCCAGTATTGTATTCCATCTGCCAAATCTCTGCCCACTTACTTAGCCTGTCTATGTCCCCTTGCAGGTTTTTTATGTCCTCCTCACTCACTACTTTCCCTCCCATCTTAGTATCATCTGCAAACTTTGATATGTTACACTCGGTCCCCTCCTCCAAATCGTTAATATAGATTGTAAAGAGTTGGGGACCCAGCACTGACCCCTGTGGAACACCACTAGTTACTGATTGCCAGTCCGAGAATGAACCATTTATCCCAACTCTCTGCCTTCTGTTAGATAGCCAATCCTCTATCAATGCCAGAATATTACCCCCAATCCCGTGATTTTTTATCTTAAGCAATAATCTTTTGTGTGGCACCTTGTCAAATGCCTTTTGGAAGTCTAAATACACTACGTCCACTGGTTCCCCTTTATCCACCCTATATGTTACTTCCTCAAAGAACTCCAGCAAATTTGTCAAACATGACTTCCCCTTCATAAAACCATGCTGACTTTGTCCTATTAAATTATGATTATCCAAATGTCCTGTTACTGTCTCCTTAATAATGGACTCCAATATTTTACCTACCACAGATGTTAGGCTAACCGGTCTATAGTTTCCAGCCTTCTGTCTACTGTCCTTTTTAAAAAAGAGCATTACATTAGCAGTTTTCCAGTCTGCCGGGACCTTTGCTGAGTCCAGGGAGTTTTGGAAAATTATTACCAATGCATCCACAACCCCTACCGCCACTTCCCTCAAGACCCTAGGATGTAAGCCATCAGGTCCAGGTGATTTATCCGCCTTGAGTCCCATTATTTTACCGAGTACCACTTCCTTAGTGATTTTGATCGTGTTTAGCTCCTCCCCCCCTATAGCCCCCTGTTTGTCCAGTGTTGGGATATTCTTAGTGTCTTCTACTGTAAAGACTGATACAAAATATTCATTCAGTGTTTTTGCCATCTCCATATTTCC
The DNA here is from genome assembly GCF_052327205.1 of Somniosus microcephalus. Classification (NCBI taxonomy): domain Eukaryota; kingdom Metazoa; phylum Chordata; class Chondrichthyes; order Squaliformes; family Somniosidae; genus Somniosus; species Somniosus microcephalus. The sequence goes on from NC_141001.1 coordinate 86,040,721, forward strand.
CACCATCAATTTCCCAGTCTCATCCTCTAAGGGACCAACATTTACTTTAGCCACCCTTTTTCTTTTTCTATAACTATAAAAACTCTTACTATCTGTTTTTATATTTTTTGCTAATTTACTTTCATAATCTATCTTCCCTTTCTTAATCAATCTTTTTGTTATTTTTTGCTGTCTTTTATAGTTTTCCCAATCCTCTATCCTCCCACTAGATTTGACTACCTTATATGCCCTTGTTTTTAGTCGCATACTATCCTTAATTTCTTTACTTAGCCACGGATGGCTGTCTTTTCTTTTACACCCTTTTCTTCTCAGTGGAATATATTTTTTGGAAGTTGTAAAATAACTCCTTAAATGTACACCACTGATCATGTATCGTCTTACCCTTTAATCTATTTTCCCAATCCACTCTACTCAATTCCGCTCTCATACCTTCATAGTCTCCTTTATTCAAGCTTAGCACGCTTGTTTGAGATCCAACCTTCTCACCCTCTAATTGAATATGGAATTCAACCATGTTATGGTCACTCATTCCAAGGGGATCCTTTACTAGGACATTTTTAATTAATCCTGTCTCGTTACACAGGACCAGATCTAAGGTTGCTTGCCCCCTGGTCAGTTCAGTTACATACTGCTCAAGAAACCCATCCCTAATACACTCAATGAACTCATCCTCAAGGCAACCCTGCCCAATTTGATTGTCCAATTAATATGATAGTTAAAATCCCCCATAATTATAGATGCTCCCTTATTACAAGCCTCAACTATTTCCTGATTGATACTCCGTCCAAAAGAGTTGCAACTGTTCGGAGGCCTATAGACTACGCCCACTAGTGTTTTTTCCCCTGATTATTCCTTACCTCCACCCAAACTGTTTCATTATCCTGATCTTTTGACCCAATATCATTTCTCTGTATTACAGTGATTCCTTCCTTTATTAACATAGCCACCCCACCTCCCCTTCCTTCCTGCCTGTCCTTCCTGATCATTAAATAACCTGGTATGTTTAATTCCCAGGCATTGTCACCCTGCAGCCATGTTTCTGTAATGGCCACAAGATCGTACCCATATGTAGTTATTTCCTTTTATCCTCCTCTGTTGAATCCTAAACTGCTCCCAATCCCTAGGTTTGCTGCTTCTTCTGGCCAATTTATATGTCCTCTCCTTGGATCTTATGCTATCCCTAATTTCCCTTGTTAGCCATGGTTGAGTCACCTTTTTTGTTTTATTTTTATGCCAAACAGCGATGAACAAATTCTGTAGTTCATCCATGCGATCTTTAAATGTTTGCCATTGCCTATCCACCGTCAACCCTTTAAGTAACATTCCCCAATTCATCCTAGCCAACTCGCGCCTCATACCATCATAGTTTCCTTTATTTAAATTCAGGACCCTAGTCTCTGAGTCAACTATTACTTCACTCTCCATCTTACTGAAGAATTCTATCATATTATGATCGCTCCTCCCCAAGGGCCCTCGCACAACATGATTGCTAATTAATCCTTTCTCATTACATAATACCCAGTCTAAGATGACCTGATCTCTAGTTGGTTCCTCGACATATTGGTCCAGGAAACCATCCCGTATACACTCTAGGAATTCCTCTTCCACAGTATTGTTAATAATTTGGTTAGCCCAATCTATATGTAGATTAAAGTCACCCATGATAACTGCTGTGCCCTTATTGCACGCATCTCTAATTTCCCATTTAATGCCATCCCCAACCTCAGCATTACAGTTTGGGGGTCTGTATACAACTTCCACTAATGTTTTCTGCCCCTTTGTTTTTCTCAGCTGTACCCATACAGATTCCACATCATCAGAGCTAATATCCTTCCTTACTATTGTGTTAATCTCCTCTTTAACCAGCAATGCTACCCCACCTCCTTTTCCTTTTTGCCTGTCCTTCCTGAATATTGAATACCCCTGGATGTTGAATTCCCAGCCTTGGCCACCCTGGAGCCATGTCTCCGTAATCTCAATTATATCATATTTGTTTCCATCTCTTTGTGCAGCTAATTCATCCACCTTATTATGAATGCTCCTCAAATTAAGACACAAAGCCTTCAGGCTTGTTTTTTTAACACTCTTAGACCTTTTAGAATTATTGTTTACTGTGGCCATGTTTGATTTGCACCATTGATTTCTCTGACTTCCACTTTTGCTTTTCTCCTTCCTGTCTTTTGCTTCTGTCCTTACTTCCCTTTCCTCTGTTTCCCTGCACAGGTTCCCAAACACCTGCCATTTTAGTTTAAACCCTCCCCAACAGCACTAGAAAACACTCCCTCTAGCACATCGGTCCCAGTCCTGCCCAGGTGCAAACCGTCCAATTTGTACTGATCCCACCTCCCCCAGAACCGGTTCCAATGTCCCAGGAATTTGAATCCCTCCCCCTTGCACTATTCTTCTAGCCACGTATTCATCTGAAATATCCTTCTATTTCTACTCTGACTAGTATGTGGCACTGGTAGCAATCCTGAAATTACTACCTTTGAGGTCCTATTTTTTACTTTACCTCCTAACTCCCTATATTCAGCTTTTAGGACCTCATCCCATTTTTTACCTATATCGTTGGTACCTATATGCACCATGACAACTGGCTGTTCACCCTCCCCCTCCAGAATGCCCTGCAGCTGCTCAGAGACATCCTTGACCCTTGCACCAGGGAGGCAACATACCATCCTGGAGTCTCGTTTGCAGCCACAGAAACGCCTATCTATTCCCCTTACAATAGAATAGAATCCCCTATCACTATAGCTCTCCCACTCTTTTTCCTCCTGTCCCGTGCAGCAGAACCACCCATGGTGCCAGGAAGTTGGTTGCTGCTGCCTTCCCCCGATAAGCCATCTTCCTCAACAATATCCAAAGCAGTATATCTGTTTGAGAGGGGGATGGCCACAGGGGACCCCTGCACTACCTGCCTGCGCCTACTACTCTGCCTGGTGGTCACCCATTCCTTTCCTGCCTGTGCAGCCTTTACCTGCGGTGTGACCAACTCATTAAACATGATATCCACAACGTCCTCAGCATCGCAAATGCTCCAGTATGTATCCATTCGCAGCTCCAGCGCTGCAATGCCATCTGCCAGTAGCTGCAGCTGGATACACTTCCCGCACACATGGTCGTCAGGGACACAGGAAATGTCCCTGATTTCCCATATAGTGCAGGAGGAGCATGCCATGGGGCTGAGCTGTGCTGCCATGACTTACCCTTTAATTAATTTAAATTAAATCCAATCAATACCACCAATTACACTACAATTAAATGATATACTCAAGGGCCCTTGTTTACCAGCACTCCCCACTACACAGCAGAGACCTTGGAAACTATAACCACAAATTAAGACCTTCTAAACTTTATAAACTATTAACCTTAACTGTCAAACTATAGAGTAGTATAAATACTCACCTGGCCATACTCACCCAATCAGCTGCTTCCTCTTGCCCGCGTCACTTTTTGAATCGTGGCGTGGCTCCGGAACGCCGCCGCCAGTCTGCGAGATTGGTAAGCCTCTGAGAACAAAAGCCAGCAAAAGTGAGTTTAAATACTTACTGTACCGCCGCTCTCTCCGCTCCCGACACTGGCCACTGAGGAAGAAAACAAATTGAACGTTGAGCGAATGGATGCTCTTCCTGTTGAGAAGCAGGGCTCCGTGCGTGCAATCTATGGTGCCCTGCACCTGCAGGAATCCAGCAATGCGGACATATCCCAGTGCTCTTTCTTCCTGCTTGTCAGCCTCCATAGGGAAGGTAATGAATTGTTGATGCCTTGCAAACAGTGCATCAGTGACCTGCCACTTGACTGTATGCACAGCAAACTTTGACATAGCTGATGTCACCAGAAGTAGTTTGGAAGGAGCCAGAGGCATAACAATTTAGAGCTGTAGTGGCCTTCGCTGCCACAGGCAGTGCACTACATGCCCTGGTGTTGGATTCCAATAGGTGGTACAGGTAAGTGACCGCCTCCCTGTTGAAAGGCAGCCTCCGTATTTACTTCAAGTCTGTAAGGTTCAGGTATGATGATCTGGTCCTGAAGACACATATGCTGTAAGGCCTACTGCACCCTCTCCTTGCAGCATCTTTGGGTCTTTGCTGCCTTCATTGCTGCCGCTCTGCCTCCTGATTTGGGAGCCGTAATGGTAAGCCCAACAGTATTCCCATGTTCGGTAATTTAGAACAATCAAATCCTGTGAAACAGTTCCTGTCCTCCACAATCTAGCTCTGCAAAAAGATCACTTGCCAAAACAGCCAAAGACCTAGCCTAAAATGACTAACCAGAGACTTACCTTGAATAGCATTTGTGAAAACTGCTTATCAATTATTCCAGCCATGATTTGCGGGGCAAGTTAAAACCGTGACCTTTCAGGCGTGCACAGATACAAATTTACCCTGATTCAGGCGCAGTACCCTTATTACCATATTTAAATGATGCCTGCGTTTGTTGCAGGCGGCTGCCGTGGACGCCTATTGAGCACCCAGACAAATATGACATTGCACTGAAGGGATCATTACTAGTCCTAGCCTCTTTAGGGCTACCCCGGATCAGGCGTATTCCTCAGATGTTCACTTTCAACTAAAGTTTGAGGTAGCCGAATCCTAATGATGCTTAATTGGGTCTAAAGGTCCAGACTGTCTCTCCCTAAAGGAAAGGAACAACCTGAAAATGTTACCATCCTCCAGATAGCACTTTTAATAAATTAAGCTAGACTGTAACGTTCCGGATATTATGAGGGTCTGGAAAACTCCCCCAGAATTCTACAACTCCTCACCAAAGAGTGTACAGGGATTGAGTTTGCGAGTTTAATACAGAAGTATTATGTGAGACAATTCTAAAAATATATAGATTTATTAAAGAACTGACATATAATTTACAGTTGGTGAGTCAATCGTAACATTAACAGTTCCAAAAAGAGAAAGCTTACAATTCTAATATCAGAGAATCTACTCTCAAATCTTAACTTCGCTACAGTTTTACAGTTCTTAGTTTTCTACAGGATATCCACCAAAATCAAATACCTTTGATCCTCGTGGTACAAAGAGTTGGAGACTTACAGAGTCGCCTCTGAAGCTGAGAATCGCTTTGCCCCTTTAAAGCGAGTCTATTATCCCATTTGAGAGTTCAATATTTATACCCTTTTCCAGTGGTATTTCCTTTAAGGTTTTCTGCTGATGTAAGCTAATTATCTCTAGTCATTTTTCTGCTGACCCCTGCAATTCTTATCGTCACCTCAGCTGGTAGCATTACAGAATTATGTCTCTCCTCTAGGTATTCTAAGTTTATCATAAAAAAACAGTGTAACAGCAGGTGCATTTTACTTGATGTCATTTTTACAAAGGCAGATGCTTGTGCTTCTTTACAAAATGTAAATTAGAACACCTTGTCTAGGGTGAACTATTGTCTTGTTCCCAAAGGTTCAGACTGTCAGGAGCCTTTAACCTTCAGTTTCAATAAGGTTATTGATTCAGTGTCAACAACTATCTTATCTCAATAGCCAGAATGCTTTCACAGCTATTTCATCGTTAGGTTTCTAGATTTCCAAACCCAGTTTGTCATGTTTTAATAAGGCCAGAATTCTTTCACAGAATGGTGTATTTTTCTGAATAGGTTATATGGCTTATTCCTTCACAGCACATACATCCAGCGATCTTCCGGCGAGGAACATTCCTGCTGCTGCATTGGACTTTGTTGTGCCCATTTTGAACCCTGCAATCGTGCAAAATGCATCGCAATTTCTCCTCTCAGGAGTTCATGCAAACCCATTTCCTTCTCTTCGAGATATGTCCAGGAAGTTCCTTTTGAATCATTTTCTTTTGTCAAGCAGATACCATTGCTGCAACTTTTTCTTCAAAATCCCCAACTAAAATCCTGGTTCATTAAAATGTGAGGATTTGGAGCTAATCTTCTTTTTCTTCGATATGAAATGCAAACTTCTAGCTTGTTATGTATTGTGTGTTCTATTGTGTGTTCTCCTCCCACCTGTGGTGGCGCTGTCACAGGAGATAAATGGTTGGGTGTTCTCTGTTAAGTTTAGCTCTCTTTGTTCGGAACTTGCCAGAACTTCCTTTCCTTCCAATAAAGCACTTCATGTTTGAATCTCTGAGTTCTGAGTCCTAAATTGTGTCTAGGTAGAAAGGTACCGACACAACAAGTGGCAACGAGGAGCGGACGAATCTGCGTACGTTACAGGTGCAGTGAGTAAACAGAAAATTTAATTTGAAACGTGAGATGGCTACTATATTAGGAAACATCGGTGATTTTGATGAAAATGTGGAGCAATGGAGCTCTTATACAAAACGTTTTGACTATTTTGTATTGGTGAATACGGTGGCAAATGAAAAGGTCATGCCTACCTTTTTGAGTGTAATCGGGCCGAAGACATTCAATTTACTTCGCAGCCTCGTGCAACCAGATAAGCCAGGAACTAAAACATATAAGCAACTAGTGGAAATTCTTGGAGCACATTTTTCACCAAAACCTCTGGTTATTGCTGAGAGATTTAGATTTCATAAACGGAATCAAGAGGAGGGGGAATCAGTGACGATGTTTATTGCTGCTTTAAAAAGGTTGCCGGAACACTGCCAGTTCAAGGAGGTGCTGAATGACACCATTAGAGACAGACTTGTGTGTGGTCTGCAAAATGCAGCCACACAGAAGCGCCTTCTTACTAAGGACAACCTTACTCTTGAAAAGGCCATTGAAGTTAGTGTCTCCATGGAGATGGCGGAAAAGGAGGCTCACCAGTTGAGTTCAACAGGGAGAGTTCACAAGGTGTCGTCTGAGCCTAAAGGTGCGCGGAACGGCACATGTTACCGTTGTGGGAAAACGGGCCATCACGTTAATGACTGCTGGTGTACAGAGCTGGAATGCCGAAATTGTGGCAAAAAGGGTCACATTGAACGTGCCTGTAGAGGTAAAAAAAAAGAACAGACAGAGCTGGGAAGCATGGAAGCAAAATGTCTGTATTTGGACAAGAGAGGAAAAAGAGTGTTCATTCAGTGCAGTATGATGGAACAAGCAAAACAGAGGGGAGCAACACCTCTGAGGAGGAAGAGGTGCACATACTGACAGTTGCAGGTGATTTAAATGGCTACTGGGTGTCACCACTGGTGGAGGGACAATCAGTGCGGATGGAGGTGGACACAGGCGCGGCTGTGTCCCTTGATTCAGACACTGTCTACAACAAAATGCTAAAGCATCTTACCCTTCAGCCAACAAACATTGTGCTAAAGACGTATACCGGCGAACCTGTGGCCATGAGAGGCGTCATTGAGGTGACAGTTAAATTGAACGGACAGACTGCAAAACTGCCACTATATGTGTTAAAGGGAAATTACCCATCGCTACTGGCACGTGCGTGGCTAGAGAAAATCACGCTGGACTGGCCTGCAGTCCGCATGATGTCAAAAGGGGAGTCAGGTCTGACTGCAGTGTTAAACAAACATGCAGAACTCTTCAATGGGGAACTTGGGAGCATGAAATAGATCAGCGTGAGACTGGACATTAAACCTGACAGCAAGCCGAAGTTTCACAAAGCCCGACCTGTACCCTATGCAATTAGGCCAAAAGTTGAGGCTAACTTGGAGGCCTTAGTCGAGAATGGAGTCCTGGAGCCTGTGAGCGTGAGCAAATGGGCCACACCCATTGTTCCTGTCCTGAAAAAGGATGGATCTGTTCGAATCTGCGGGGATTTTAAAGTGACTATTAACCCGGTGCTGTCTGCGGAACAGTACCCTCTTCCCCTCATTGATGATCTTTCTACGGGCCTGGCCGGAGGGCAAAAGTTCAGCAAAATAGACTTATGCCAGGCTTATCTACAAATGCATGTCGATGACAAATCAAAGGAGCTGCGACAATTGTGACACACAAAGGGCTATACAGGTACTGCCGCCTTCCGTTTGGAATTACGTCGGCCCCTGCTCTATTCCAAAGGGCAATGGATCAGATTTTGAGTGGACTGCCAGGAGTCCAGTGCTACCTGGACGACATCCTTGTCACTGGAACAAATGAGGAGGATCATCTTCTGAACTTGGATGCGACACTACAACGACTGAAAGAGTACGGACTCAGAGTTCGTAAAGACAAATGTGAATTATTTCAGTCTTCAGTTGAGTACCTGGGGCATGTGATTGATGCTACTGGCCTGCATAAGGTGCCGTCAAAGGTCAAGGCGATCGTGGAGGCCCCAGCACCCCAGAATGTGAGCCAGTTACGTTCATTTCTGGGGCTACTTAACTACTATGGGAAGTTTATTCCAGACTTAGCAACATTGCTGAAGCCGTTACATCAGTTGCTATGTCAAGGCAAAATATGGAAATGGACTGAACTGTGCAACGAAGCTTTCACCCAAGCAAAGAAAGCATTGCTGAAATCGGAGGTCCTGACACACTTCAACCCAAAGCTACCCATGCAGCTAGCTTGTGATGCATCACCATATGGTGTGGGAGCAGTCATATCCCACATCATGCCTTCGGGTGAAGAGAAACCTATCGCCTTCGCATCACGCACCTTGAACAAGGCTGAGAGTAACTATGCGCAGATCGAGTGCGAGGCCTTGGGAATCGTTTTTGGAATTCGAAAATTTCATCAGTACCTGTTTGGGAGAAGGTTCACACTCCTGATGGACCACCGTCCATTGACTTCAATCTTCGGGCCCCACACCGGAATTCCGTCTCTCGCTGCAAGCAGGATGCAAAGGTGGGCTTTACTGTTGTCAGGACACACATACGACATCAAATATCGCAAATCAGACTTGCACGGCAACGCAGACGGTCTCTCGAGGCTACCCTTGCCTGTTACTCCCCCAGAGCCTCGTCAGATAGACATCTTCTACTTTAGACAAGTGGAGGGAGCACCTGTCACTGCAGTTCAGGTGCGAAGGTACACCCGCAACGATCCAGTCCTGTCTGAGGTAATGGACGATGTCATTCGAGGGAGAGCTATAGGAGATTCTCCTAGTTTGAAACCTTATGTTTCAAAAAGAAATGAGCTCTCCGTCCAGGCAGGTTGTCTTCTTTGGGGACGCCGTGTCATCATTCCGCCACCTCTGAGGGAACCTATACTGCAACAACTTCATACAGGCCACAGTGGGATGGTTCGGATGAAGGAAATGGCAAGAAGCTACTTCTGGTAACCAGGTCTCGATGGGAATATTGAGGAGAAAGCCAAAACATGTTCCCCATGTCAAAGGGTCCAGAATGTTCCACAGCTGGCAACCCTACACCCCTGGGATTGGCCTGCAGAAGTGTGGCAGCGAGTACATGTGGACTTCGCCGGTCCTTTCGAAGAGATGTTTATGGTGGTTGTGTACGCTCGTAGCAAGTGGCCAGAGGTCGCTGTGATGAGGTCTACCACGGCAGAGAAAACAATTGAGAAACTTGGTGAGATGTTCAGCCGTTATGGCTCACCGGAACAACTCGTAAGTGACAACGGTCCACAATTTGTATCACAGGAGTTTGCAACCTTCCTGCATGTGAATGGTGTCCAACACATCAGGTCTGCGCCCTATCATCCCTCTACTAACGGCCAGGCAGAAAGGTTTGTGCAAACTTTGAAGCATGCCTTGAAGGCATCGCAAGGTCAGGGCTCAATCCACCAACGTCTGAACGGCTTCCTGTTGTCCTACAGGAACGAGCCGCATGCCACAACCAAAACTTCCCCCGCTTCGCTCATGATGAAGAGGCAGTTGCGGACATGTTTTGACTTACTCAAACCTCCAAGGGCAGAACAGGTTGTCCATTGTCAACAACAAGCTCAAGTTGAAAAGAGAGAGAAAAGAGCCAAGGAGAGACGGTTTCACCCTGGAGAGCACGTCCTAGCTCGAAACTACAACACTGGACCAAAATGGGTTCCTGCTACGGTGATCGTGCAGACGGGCCCTGTGTCTTACACGGTTGAGACTGCTGAGGACGTCGTCTGGAGAAGACACACAGATCAACTGTTGCTAGGAGCAGAGACAGCCACAGAGGCTCCAACGGCTGGTTGGCCTGAACTGTTTCCGGATGATACCGCAAACCAGCATCCTTTGCCACAGTGCTTTTCTCCAACACAGGAAGTCAAAGAGACTGTTCCACCTGTGCAAACTCCTGACTTTCGACTGACACAGGCACCTTCTCCATCCAGGCCTGTGTCAATGCCTACTGCTGTGGAAGCCAGCAATGACCGCCGGTATCCTGTCAGAGAGCGGCGGCCTCCAAGACGCTTGGATCTGTAGGCTTAGTGACTTACCCACAAGACTGGGGCAGAATAAACCCCAAGGTAAAGTCAGGGTTTGAGGCAGTCTACCTCTACCCTAGGTTCGTTGAGTGCATTGAAAGTAACTTACCTGTTGATGAATAATGTGGACCTTCCATTTAAGAGGGGAGGAAATGTTATGTATTGTGTGTTCTATTGTGTTCTCCTCCCACCTGTGGTGGCGCTGTCACAGGAGATAAATGGTTGGGTGTTCTCCGTTAAGTTTAGCTCTCTTTGTTCGGAACTTGCCAGAACTTCCTTTCCTTCCAATAAAGCACTTCATGTTTGAATTTCTGAGTTCTGAGCCCTAAATTGTGTCTAGGTAGAAAGGTACCGACACAACATAGCTGAACCACATATCTGCCTTGACATCAAGTAGCAATTTTGTCGGTTGTAATTTGGCTTGAATTCAGTGGAGGGCCATTGATTCATCATTGGCACTCATGCAAAAAACTAAATCTCAATAATTTGAGAACAGATTTCAATTTTTGGCTCATTTCCAGAACAAGAATGAATGTACAGTAAATTCATTTCCACATTACTCTGAAATGCAAAGCTTTGTTCCATATGTCAAAAAAAAACAATCATTGCATTTTCAATATGGCACCTTTTAACACAATCACAAGCTCATTATAATTACAGATGAGGAAGGCCATTCAATTCTTCTTTGTATGTCCATTCAGAAAGACAAAATTCACTGTGGATGCCATTTAAGGGGCAAAGTGAAATGTTCCCATTGCTGTATTCTTCCTGTTAAGCAATCCTGTACAATAACCTTGCAGAATGGGTGTGTAATTGGCAAATGAACTTCAGTATAGATAAGTGTGAGGTGGTACATTTTGGGAGGAAGAATAAGGAGGCCACATACTACTTGGAAATAGATGTCTAAATGGGGTAGATGAGCTGGGGGTACAAATACACAAATCACTAAAAGTAGCCATGCCGGTTAATAAGGCCACAAAAAAAGCAAACAAAGCACTGGGGTTTATTTCTAGACGGATAGAATTGAAAAGCAAAAAAGTGATGTTAAACTTGTATAGAGCCTTAGTTAGACCAGACTTGCAGTACTGTGAACAGTTCTCTCGCCATATTATAAAATGGATGAAGAGGCACTGGAGAAGGTACAGTAAAGGATAACTAGAATGATACCAGAACTGAGAGGTTATACCTATCAGAGAGATTGAACAGGCTGGGGCTCTTTTCTCTGGAAAAGAGAAGACTGAAGGGTGATCTGATAGAGGCCTTTAAGGTTATGGAAGGGTTTGATAGGGTAGACGTAGAGAAGATGTTTCCACTTGTGGGGGAAACTAGAACTACAGGCTATAAACATAAGATAGTCATTAATAAATCCAATAGGGAATTCAGGAGAAACCTCTTTACCCAGAGAGTGGTTAGAATGTGGAACTCGCTACCACAAGGAGTAGTTGAGGTGATTAGCATAGATGCATTTAAGGGGAAGCTAAATAAACACACGAGGGAGAAATGAATAGAAGGATATGTTGATGGGGTTAGATGAAGAAGGGTGGGAGGAGGCTTGTGTGGAGCATGGACCTATTGGGCCAAAAGGCCTGTTTCTATGCAGTAAATACTACGTAATAAGGGAATTCACTGGTGCCTTAGCACATGTTTCCTTTAAACAAGGCACCTGTACTAAGAGGGTACCCATAAACTGGTGAGTGCTGTAAATACCTTCATCTCATTTCCAATAATAAGAATGCAACATCCTGTAATCTCATTATTATGCTTTTGTGCAGTTTCTGAAAAATACGTAATGTGCGTAGCATGTTGCTAAGGTAGTGTTTACAGTTGGAAAAAAGATCAGAGGAGTATTTGTCGAGGCTTGAAGAACAGTTTTTGGTCATACACACTGATTTTGTGTCAAGCTGTGGCACAATCTTACCCACAGGAAGAGGTGATTTTAAAGATAATTGTTCACTGCTTATGTTAATTAAATCTTTTCAGCTGGATTAGCATCAGTCTTTGATAGTTAATGTTCCAGGCACAGTTTTATTTAAAACATGCATGCAGAATATTCCATATGCACATCGCAAGGAGTTCTTTTATGCTCTTTATTTTGCTTAATCTTTACTGCCAAATAGATGAATAACTATTTAGTGAATTCCAGTAACCTTGGCAACCTAGTAGCCCCTGCTGAATTTTCCTCTATTGCCTGCGGTTCTTTTTATCTTATTTGTAGTGTTTTCTCTGTAGCTTGTTGAATGATTTTATCCTCTTTTGCTGGCATTTAAAATAAAACACTACACAAAACTTCAATTTTCCACTATACAAGTTGTAACAAATTTCTCCTGCATTCTGGAGAATATATCCTCAAATGTACTGTCCGCAACTGTGTTTCTGTCAGTACAAGTTACTCAAGTATTGCACAGACCAAAATAAAATGTGTACTTATTGCATCAGTGATATGAAGTGCATTTCTGTAATTTTGAGATACTATAGAAGTACAATTATGTGCAATATTAACATTGAAATGGGTAGTAGAAATCTGTTACTCTCTTTCCCCCCCCCCCCCAAAGGCTGTAGATGCTAGGATAATTGGAGCTTTCAAGACTGAGATAGATAGATTTTTGTTAGCTTGAGGGAATCAAGGGATATGGAGCAAAGTTGGGTAAATTGCAGATCAGCCATGATGTAATTGAATGGTGGAACAGGCTCGTGGAGCTAAATGACCGACTCCTGTTTCTAATGGTCCTAGATGCACAGTAAAACCACTTCAGGGTTCTTAGTTTTGGAACACGTGCACAGATAAAAAATTGTCCCCTTACAGTTGTTTAATAAGAAAGATTGGATAAGAAGAATGGTTTGCTCACCACAGGTTGAGCTGAGTGTGTGCAAAAAAGCAGCAGAACTGGAACAATTTTCAAAATAAGGTGCACAACAGGGGCAATTTTTAAAAGAGAAGAGCGGGACAAATTTTTTTAACAGCACCAAATCTGGGGTTATTGGTTTAAAAAAGGCCCAGAGAGAAGTTTTCCAGAATCGGGCTGCGTGCACTTTAATATAGTTCTAGCCTCTCCAGCCAGGGGAAACAACCTCTCAGCATCTACCCTGTCAATCCCCCTCAGAATCTTGTATGTTTCAATGAGATCACCTCACATTCACCTAAACTCTAGAGAATAGAGGCCTAGTCTACTCAATCTCTCCTCATAAGACAACCCTCTCAACCCAGGGATCAGTCTAGTGAGCCTCCGTTGCACTGCCTCTAAGGCAAGTATGTCCTTCCTCAGTTAAGAAGACCAAAACTGTGCACAGTACTCCAGGTGTGGTCTCACGAAAGCCCTGCATAATTATAGGAAGACTTCCTTACTCTTGTACTCCAACCCCCTTGCAATAAAGGCCAACCTGCCATTTGTCTTCCTAATTGCTTGCTGTACCTGCATGCTAACTTTCTGTGTTTCCTGTACGAGGACACCTAAATCGCTCTGAACACCAACATTTAATAGTTTCTCACCATTTAAAAAATATTCTGTTTTTCTATTCTTCTATTTGAAGAAAACCTACTGAGTTTAAAGCATTAAGGAAAAATACAGCTGATTCACCTTGGGAAATTGGGCACACGGCACATGTTCAGACTGCACAATCTAAATTGAACTCAGTGTCACAATTCTGAGCAAAAATATCAAGTCAAAGCCCAGGCTTTTGGGAGAAGCTGAGGCCTCCAAGTAACAGTTTTAATGGCGCATGAAAATACACGAAAGCCAATTTAGCAGATACATTTACTTTTGGAATGGAATGAAAACTAGGTGAGCTCTATAACGAGTGGGCGATCCGCTCCACCAGATTACTACCTAGGTGGTGAAGATGAAAATCTACCTCCCTGTTATTGTGAGCCGTGTAAATCTATGAATTTTATTTTTGTTTAAATTCTTATTATGGACATTAGAAATTTCAGTTACTGAGAAAAAAATGGCAATTGAAAAAAAATTCAGAAAGCATTTGAGCAATTTGTGGGAACCCAGTGGACAGGTTGCACAATCACAGGACAATACAGTGTTTTTAAAATAATGGATATTGTGTGCCACGCAGCATGGCACCTTTAATATTGAGAATGCCTATTAGTCCCACCTACAGAAGCAAAAGGTACTTATAAATGAGTTTTCAATGAAACGTGTTCCCCACAAAGCAAATTCAGTATATAATAAATGAGTAGCTATTCCATGTTTATTATGTCACTTTAATTTAGTATGGCACTAATGTAAATGTAAATTTACATCATTAATTTTATGATACAATTTTTCTGCTATTGGTGAATGGTGCATTAACCACAAAGGCTTCCCTTTCAAATGTTTGTATTCTTTCAATATTTAGTAGCAAAACAACATGATGCAGCTGGTGACCACAATAGTGACCAATGTTTTATATAACTTACTGGTGGTTGCTAGAAGCACAGAAACAGTTAGAGACATTGTAATGGGGTACCAATAAGCAGCAGGTATTCCATAAGCCAATTTATGCTGCAACAATCCTAAATTCCTATTGATTCTGAAGCTCTGCTATTGTAAAATGTCAGAAAACCTTTTTTCCCCTAAACAAAGTGATCATACCGTACCTGTTTTCTATATTATACTGGGTAGGCACTTTCATTTTATGTATCCACTAGTGTGGTTTTACAGTTTTGACAGGCTGTGTTTTTCTATTCTATGCAGCAGCAGTGACACCTACAGGTTAGAGCCCAGCCATGATGTACACAGAAGCCCCTCACAGATGTTTCACGGTCATTGTTGGTCCTATGGATAATGAACTTCTTACTTGATGTCCACATTCACATCAGAAGGGTTAGTTACAATGGCATTTCGTATTGCTTGAAAAATGCATTAAAGAAAACGTGTTGAGCAATATCATCAACCAGTTTCTACCATGTCTATCATAATATTTTTGGAAGGCTTAAAAACAAAAGGAAGAATTTGATTGTACCATAGGAAATGTTTTGCAAGGCTTCACATATAGTGCAGCGACTCACTGGTGGCGGGTCCATGGCATTATATCTTGTGTACCTGGCACATGATTGTGGTGTCATGATGAGGCCAGCCTATAGCACAAACATGCCCCATTATCATTGAATATTTATTCAAATTTGATCCCCCCACTGACTTCAAGCAAGGCTTCACTCATTGCGCGCTCCTCGCCCATATAAAATGGATGCATTGGGATTCTTGGGACTTGACCTGCTCAAGTTGGCATCTTAAAGGAAAATCTCAGCTTTAAATTGTTGGTAAAACTATTTGTTGCATTTGCAGTTTCATTTTGCTTCATGCATTAATTGGTTTTGCTGGACAATCTGCTATTTTTGTGTTTTTTCCAATACTTTCCTTCATGGTTGCTGTTACCATTTAAAGTGGTAAATCCTTTGATTTGGATAAGGAGACAACAAATGCAGGTACAACAGTACTTGACACATTTTGTCCACCCCCGTCAATACCGCAGGACCCGCATTGATAGACCCTTGCAGATGAACCTCAGTATGTTAGAGGAAACCTGTCTTCACCACCCCTACTTTGCAAAGTAGGCTAGCACAAATTTGTGCCATGTGTGCAGGATGATCTACAAACACATCTAGAATAGGAATGGCTCTGCCCATAGAAGTGAAGGTTAGCACCGTATGAAGTTTTCATACCAAATCTTTCCAATTCACCACAGCAGACATCTGTTGTGTTTGGTAGTCTGTACAGCACATGTGTCATAAGAACATAAGAACATAAGAAATAGGAGCAGGAATAGGCCATTCGGCCCTTCAAGCCTGCTCCACCATTCAATAAGATCATGGCTGATCTTCTGCCTCAACTTCACCTTCCCGCACTATCCCCATATCTCTTGATTATCTGTGGTAGGAAAAAGAAAAAAAGCGGAAAACTTTTTAAATGGTGAGAGATTGGGAAATGTTGGTGTTCAGAGGGACCTGGGTGTCCCTGTACACGAATCACTGAAAGTTAACATGCAGGTACAGCAAGCAATTAGAAAAGCAAATGGTATGTCGGCCTTTATTACAAAAGGATTGGAGTATAAAAGTGCGGGTCCTGGGTTATTGAAGCGGGCGGACAAAATGAGTCAGGTACTGTTGTACCTGCATTTGTTGTCTCCTTATCCAAATCAAAGGAATTACCACTTTAAATAGTAACAGCAACCATGAAGGAAAGTATTGGAAAAAACATAAAAATAGCAGATTGTCCAGCAGATTGTCCCTTACTATTCAAAATTCTATCGGTCTCCACCGCCGCCACCACCCCACCCCAATCCCAGGAATCAGTCTGGTGAACCTTTGTTGCACTCCCTCGAAGACAAGTATATCCTTCTGTAGAATTCGCAAAATTGAACATTGTCCTATTGGCAGAAAAGGCCTTAACTTTTAAAGACTGTTTTAAAAGAAGCCCAGAAAAGGGGACACACAAAATGGCCGCCAGACCCTGTGACCAGCTTTTGGGACACTTTAAAATGGTTCCTGCAGTCCCCTGACAGCTTTTTGTGGATCCAGCCCACGGTAGGTTCTGGAAGGTAGTTTCAGGGAAATCGAAACCAGACAGAGCCCCATACATATAGATTGGATGCAGATCCGATCAGATCGGCCTGTAGATAAAGGCCATCAAAATGTTTACCCAGACAAAGGGAAACAGTTTCATATTCATAGGGGGAACATCAAGAACCGTTTAAGACATCAGAAGGACATTAAAGACAATACAGGGTCGTTCCAGACCAGAGATGGCCGTTACCGGCCATTCGAAGATACTTTAAAAACAAAGACTACCCCGCTGTGCTACAAGCCCGCCAAAAGTTAAACAAAGACTAACCTTGATTTGGCGGGAGATAAGGGTCTCCACGGAAAAGTATAACTGGAGTCCCGGGGTAGCCATCGGTAGCTTGCAGCCTGGAGCTTGTAGCTGGTAGCTTTTGAGCTAGCTTGTTTTTTTCGAGAGCCATGGAGGACCGTCGATCCGGAGACCAGCCAAGAAGGTGATTCGAGTCTGCGTCCCGCCCCGGGGTAACCATCGGGAGATCATCGACAAACCCCGGGCCGTTGACGAGGCGAAGGACAGCAGCCCTTCAGAAGAAACCTATCTGAAAATGGTAAACCAGCTGGGCTCTGCGAAGAAACCTATTTGATCATGATCAAATAGGTGGTCTCCGTCCACGCCGCCGTCCAGGCCCGCCAGCATACAGCCTGTCCATGACCTTCACCTCGAGGAAGAAGAGAGAGAGTCGCAGCCCGCAGCGTTGACCACGTGGAGACAGGACGCCTGAAAGGATAAAACGCAGACCTTTTTCAAAACTCTATACTTTCCAACGGGATTGGTGAGCATGTTTCTGGCCCCTCACAATCTGATCTAGATAGGCTTAGGGGGTGGGCATTTAAAGGGGTAATTAATTATGAGTTGTTGTCCCTCGATGTTCCGTGTGTTTCCCCATTTCGAGATGACTTTTGTAAAGTATAACATGCCTGTATATATGTTGGTTAGTACTGTATTATGATTTATTTTTCCCTCCCATATACCTTATTGGCTTACATTCAATTTGTTCCTTTATGCAATAAAATTTCATTTCGTTTTCATCAAACCTGATCTATAGAGTATTCTCTACATTGTAGTTCCTGCCTCAAAGTCCAGTGTATAGAACCTAAGGGGCGAGTGGGTCGAACCACTCAAGGTTTTACTGTGCAAGAGAGAGAGGCCTCTGGAGAGAGAAACCTCTGCGATCTAAAACCCCTTACACATCCTTAGGTAAAAAGACCAAGACTGTAGACAGTCCTCCATGTGTAGTCTCACTAAGGCCCTATATAATTGCAGTAAGACGTCTTCATTTTTTTACTCCAATCCTGCATTTTAACTTTCAATGATTCATGTACAAGGACACCCAGGCCCCTCTGAATAACAACATTTCCCAATCTCTCACCATTTAAAAAATATTCTGCTTTTTTTCTTTTTCCTACCACAGTGGATAACTTCACATTTCTCTACATTATAGTCCACCTGCCATGTTCTTGCCCACTCACGTAACCTGTCTATATCCCCTTGCAGCCTCTTTGCATCCTCCTCACAACTTACTTTCCTACCTAGCTTTGTATCATCAACAAACTTGGATACATTACACTCAGTCGCCTCATCGAAGTAATTAATATAGATTGTAAATAGCTGAGGCCCAAGCATTGATCCTTGCGGCATCCCACTAGTACCGCAAGTCTCAAGCAATTGACAAATAAAATGTTTGCAAGGGGCTATACTTGCATTGCTTTCCCTATAGAAAGAAGGTATTAGTTGAACTCAGGGCATTCACTGGGTTCCCTTAAATGCAGGCATCACAGATGGTATATATGTAGTCATCAGGGCTTCTTAGAGCAACCCCATGGCCTACATAAACTGAAAGGGTTTACACGTAAATAATGTTCCAGTGATATTGACCACATCATTGTGCATATCGATTGTCATTTCCAGGAAGCAGCCACAATGCTCTCAATTAGGCAGCCCACAATGGCTGCATTATTTTAAGAAGAAACACACTGGATTGATGACTGCTGGAAGTCTGGGGTCAACTTCTGCCTCCAGGCCTGCTGAAGCTACTAAGACACCCATTAAAAGCCTAAGCATCCGTTGGCCACCACTGCTTGCTCCGCTTGCAAGAAAAGTGCAGGATCCAGCTTTGGCATAATGAACAAGTGTGCGCAAAAGGCCAATGACTGTGCACCATGCTTTGAATGGTGCCTCATGGATGGTGCAATAGTTCCCAATTTAGGTTTGTGTTGTGCTTAATGTGCCGCACAAGAAATGTATGCAAAAGTGAGTAGCACACTTATCTTCACCTTCCTTTTGATACCAGAAAACCTCTTCCTCAATTGCAGCCATCTACCTGGATGACTAGGTGTGAACCTGAACAATCACACCAACATGTTCCAGAATTGTATTTTTTAAACCTTTCGAACAAGTATCCCTCGCACCTATTTTCCAGCTACATTAACAACAACCCAGTTCTACAGAAATACGAAATCATGGATCAGGAGCAATAAATGTGCTTCCATGTGGTGATTGTCTTGTATTGGAATACCTCATACCCGCTGATTTAGTTCAGTATGACATAATCCAAACCTGTTCATTGTTAGCACTGAGAATTACTTTTCAAATTGGGAACTACCGTGTAAAGTAAGCACTTTGACAACATTCTTAACCAGACTGTTTGTAGTTCATAGCCAAGGTCTGACCACCTCTACAACAGGAAAATGAAGCTCCGCTTCATCTTCCATTGCCAATGCCAAATATAAAATTGCACACTCAAAATTAGTCCCAGCTTGAAGTAAACACGTCTTTGGGGTAGGTTTTGTGCTGAGATTAGTCTAAATGCAATGTACAATAATAGTTATCAGATTCAAGCATACACTTTCAATTCTGTCTATCACATCTAGTCCATTCTGTGTCTATCCATTCTTTCATCGTATATAGGACAAAATATTGGCTCCGAAAATCCGCGGGCAACGATCCCAGTAGTTATGCTCTAATTTTGCCTGCTGGTTCCCTCCAGCAATGACCTAACTGGAGTTTTGGGGGCCAACAGGAGGGCACCTCACTTACATTGTGGCAGGCACTATGGGCGCATCTCCAGTGCCCGCCTGCCCCGTACAGCCATAAAATCTGGTGCCTGACTACCCAGGCAATCCTCCCTTCCAACTGAGACTCCATATCAAATCTGTTTGGCCCCTTGTGTAAGGGGACTGATCCAATAATTATTTTTTAAGAATCCAGCACACCCCGCGTCTGGACCCGCACCCCC
Organism: Somniosus microcephalus; assembly: GCF_052327205.1. NCBI lineage: Eukaryota > Metazoa > Chordata > Chondrichthyes > Squaliformes > Somniosidae > Somniosus > Somniosus microcephalus. The sequence continues at coordinate 86,060,713 of NC_141001.1, forward strand.
AGTTGTCCCACTTGCATCAGTACCTATCCGCTCACACGGTCTTCAGTCCTATGCCAGACCTGATGGAGCCAGGGCAGCATGAATTTCCCAATGTTTGGAGTCTGCCTCCCACGCTGTGTCCCTGGAGCCACTCCCTGATGCTATTTGCCTTGCAAAGGGCAGATGAAGGTTCGAATCTTTTGTCATTAAGATTGAGACCATCCGATCAGCTGCCTCTGCCACTTACCTCCCTTCCCCTAGACTACTGGACCAAACTTCCCTGCCCTAGTCCTGAACTCACGCTTTTCTCCAGTTTCTCTCCGATCTCCCCTCATGCCCTCTCCGAGCTCATCTTGCCCATGAGACCCACTTCCTGCTCCCTCGACCCTATTTCCCACTAAACTGCTGACTACCCGACTTCCTTTCTTGGCTCCCATGTTAGCTAATAGTGTTAACGGTTCTCTCGCCTCCAAATCTGCCATCGTCACCCCTCTCCTCAAAAAACAACCCTTGACCCCTCCGCCCTTGCAAACTACAGCCCCATCTCTAACCTCCCTTTCCTCTCAAATCTGTGCCCATCTCTTCTGCAACTCTATGTTTCCGCCCCTCCCACAGCACCGAAACGGCTCTTATCAAAGTCACAAATGACATCCTATGTGACTGTGACAAAGGTAAACTATCCCTCCTCATTCTTCTCAACCTGTCTGCAGCCTTTGACATGGTTGACCACTCCATCCTCCTCCAAAGCCTTTCCTCCATCATCCAGCTGGGTGGGACTGCACTTGCCTGGTTCAATTCTTATCTATCGAATCATAGCCAGAGAATCACCTGCAATGGCTTCTCTTCCCACTTCCGCATCGTTACCTCTGGTGTCCCCCAAGGATCTATCCTTGGCCCACTCCTATTTCTCATCGACATGTTGCCCCTCAGCAACATCATCCGAAAACACAGCATCAGTTTCCATGTGTACGCTGCCTACACCCAGCCCTACCTCACCCCCACTTCTCTTGACCCCTCCACTGTCTCTAAATTATCAGACTGCTGGTCTGACATCCAGTACTGGCTGAACAGAAAATTCCTCCAATTAAATAATGGGAAGACCGAAGCCATTGTCTTCGGTCCCTGCCACAAACTCTGTTTCCTAACTACCGATTTCATCCCTCTCCCTAGCATTTGGCTGAGGCTGAACCAGACTGTTCACAACCTTGGTGCTGTATTTGACCCCAAGGTGAGCTTCCGACCACTACCATCCACGCCCTCACTAAGACCACCTATTTCCACCTCCGAAATATCGCCCAACTCCCTCCCGGCTTCATCTCATCTTCTGCTGAAATCCTCAACAATGCCTTTGTTTCCACTAGACTTGACCATTCCAACACACTCCTGGCTGGCTTCCCAGGTTCTACCCTCCATAAACTTGAGGTCATCCAAAACTCTGCTGCCCATGTCCTAACTTGCACCAAGTCCCGTTCACCCATCACCGCTGTGCTCGCTGACCTACATTGGCTCCCGATTAAGCAACGCCTCGATTTTTAAGATTCTCATCCGTGTTTTCAAATCCCTCCATGGCCTCGCCCCCCTCCCTAGCTCTGTAATCTCCTCCAGCCCCACAATCCCTCCCGAGATATCTGCGCTCCTCTAATTCTGGCCTCTTGAGCATCCCTGATATTAATCGCTCCACCATTGGTGGCCGTGCCTTCAGGTGCCAAGGCCCTAAGCTGTGGAATTCCCTCTCTAAACCTCTCTACCTCTCTTCCCTCTTTGAAGACACTCCTTAAAATCTATCTCTTAGCCCAAGCTTTTGGTCATCTGCCCTAATAGCTCCTTATGCAGCGCGGTGTCAAAATTTGTTTTATAACGCTCCTGTGAAGCGCCTTGGGATGTTTTACTACGTTAAAGGCGCTGTATAAATACAAGTTGTTGTTGTTGTTGTTGCCCCATACAAGACCATCAAGAAAATTATGGAATCAGCAGGGACCCCAACACAACCAGGTCTGTGCTGTTTTCCAGTAGGTGCCACTGGACCCCTATATGAGTTACATCTGGAATCGAGCAGAACTCCCCAGGAAATTTGTTGCAACTTTGACATCTGCGTGCATGAAGTATATGTACACAGCATCTAGTTTGTTCCTGCATTCTATATCAGTATGCCCAAATATTCTTTTCTTCAAAAGCAGCAGTGGAGCTGCTCCACTGAGACCAGCACTATAAACATGAGGGCTAGAGCTCCAGTCAAACTGAACACATGGATTTGGATCCTAAGCCTGGATTACAGAAGAGGTTCTGAATTTAAACACAACCTGTGTCTGTAATATACGTGGGTAGAACAAATGAAGGACAGAGACACGATGAGTTGCTAGTCACACACTTGCTTTATTAGGCCGGAGCGAACTGAGCATGCTCATACTAAACCATGTGCTAAGCCATGTGACACTATATTATGATACATTACCCTGCTTTCCCCCTTAAAAAAAAAGTCTGTATTCCCCTCTCAAATACAACAAAACATATGGGGGGAAAAATTCGGTATCGCCCCATTTGGGGCGCCATTATTGGTGGTGCGCAACGTTTAACGCCTGGCGCTAATTATCGCCTCTGACGGCAAACTTGGCCTTTATCACCCCTGGAGGTGATTGGAGCGCTAAATCAGGCGCTTCACACCTGTCTTAAAGCACAAAGGTCGAGGAGCGAGGTGCTACCTCAGAGCGCGGGCGAAGCAAGGAAGGGCAAATCAAAATAAACCTGCAAAGTGCTGCTCAGTACTCAAAACTCCTTCACACAGCGTTGAATCTCTCCAGAAGTCTCTCTCTCTCTCTCTCTCTCTGACTGCGTGGTGCAAAAATGTCACCGACAAAAAAAGGCAGGAAGCGGTCACCTTTAAATAGCGCTCCCCCAGTCCCTTCCTGACTGCAAAACGCTCCCCTCAACCTGTCGTTGCTGGCGGCAGGCGGTAAGGCAGGGGGCGCCACTCAATATCCGGTCCGGGGCTAACGGAGCGTTGTGCACTCGACTGATGTCATAATCTGCCAGTGCAGGAGACCGTGGCAGGAGTGTTTAGCGCCGCCGCAAAATGTCTAGTTAATTTCGCGAGCGGCACAAACATCGCCGCGCCCGGCCTCTAGTTGCTTTGTGCCCCAATTGGCGCCCTCTTAAGGCGCTAACGGGAGGTGCAAACAACTGAATTTTTCCCCCATGGTCCCTCCTTTCCCAGCATTACATGCACCACATAACAAAAACTCTTGGCTTTTTTCATTTGAATGAACTACAAATCCAGTTTGATAACAGGTTTGCGGAGCCTTCCTGATCTTACAGAAGGTTTTGGTGTTGAACCAATTTTCGGGCTGTTTTGTTCTGGTTCCGAACTCAAAGATGATCCTGATTCTAGCTCAGACTTGTTTGAACCTGATACTTCAGTTACTGAAGTCTGAGTTGAGTCAAACTCATGTATGTGTTCATGATCAAGTGGTTCAAGATTACTGTCCAATCCAAGGCAGTAAACAAAGCTTCTCGCAATTGATTTCATACTGACAACCCCTGGATGTTCAGTTTGAAGTTCAGCCAGAATTTTATCTCTCAAAGAAGTAGGTACCACCACTCTGTTTCCCCACTTGATACAACCTTGCTCACAAGACAATTCAGTACGACAGTTATGGAATGGTTTAAATTCTGTGTCCATACACTGATCAGTCCATCCATTCAAGGTGTTTTCATACACTATTTTGAGTACTGAGTCCTTTTGAGTCTCATCTGCAATCTCAGTTGCATTCATGGGAAAGTCTTTGTCAACTGCACCTCGCGTGAAAATCTCACCTTCACTCCCAACACGAGTCTTCATGTGGCAACCTGGACAAGGCATCTGCGATTATGTTTTACTTTGAAGTGTGATAGTCAATCATGTAGTCATATTGTGACAACAACACTGCCCAACATTGCATTCTTGATGCGGTCATTGCAGGGATGGCAAATTTGGACCCCAATATTGCTAGGAGCGGTTTGTGATCGGTTATCAGGGCAAACTTTCTGCCGATCAGGAACTGTTGGAATTTCTTGATTCCAAACACTATGGCGAGTGCTTCTTTTACAATTTGCACGTAGTTTTTTTCGCTCATTGTGAAGGTTCGCGATGCGAACACAATTGGTTTCTCTTGGCAGTCATCCATTACGTGGCTTATGACAGCACCCACAGCGTACCTGGAAGCATCACACGCGAACATAAGCTCATGCTCTGTGTCATAGTGCACAAGTAAAGCATCGCTAGAGAGACTTCTCTTACAAGCGTCGTAAGCTTCCTGTTGCGCTTTTGTCCACTTCCACTGGACATCCTTCTTGAGGAGCTCGCGCAATGGAGTTAACATGGTCGCTAACTCAGGTAAGAAACGTGCATAGTACTGGACCATTCCAAGGAAAGATCTTAACTCAGACACATTCTGTGGCTTTGGAGCATTGATGACAGCATCAGCCTTTTCCTTCACTGGTTGCAAGCTATTTGCATCAACTTTCAGACCAAGGTACACAACCTCGGGCTGCACAAAAGCACATTTGCTCCTTTTCAATTTGACGTTGTGGGCATTCAACCTTTGAAGCACTATATCTAACACTTCTAGATTTTCTTCCTCGCTGCTTGTTGCAATCAGCACATCGTCTTGATTGCAAAAGCAATTTGGAACTCCTTGCAAAATTTTATCCATCGTAGCCAGGAAGATTTTGGGGGAGGACTTTACACCATATGGCAGCTTGGTGTATGAGTACAGTCCCATGTGTGTGTTGATGGTGAGATACTGTTGACTCTCTTTGTCAACATTCAGCTGAGCGTAAGCGTGCGACAGGTCAAGCTTTGAGAAAACCTTTGACCCAGAGAGTGCTGCATACAAATCTTGCGATGTAGGTAATGGGTACTGCTCATCATCAACTGCTTGGTTGATGGTAACTTTGCAGTCACCGCATAAGCGTACAGTTTTGTCTGCTTTGGGCACTACCACAATCGGGGTAGCCCATTCACTTTTGTCAGTTTTTACTAGCACTCCATTCTCTCTGAGCTTCGCCAGCTCTTCCTCCACCTGACTTTTCAACGCATAGGGGACCGGCCTTGCCTTACAATAGACAGGCTTCGCGTTGGACTTGATGTGGATAGCATGTCATACCCAGTGATGCCTTCATAACTGTCTGTGAACATGCTTTCGTAAGTGTTCAGCATTGTGTCGAGTCGCTTCTTTGAAGCATCTACACTGAAGATGTTTTTCCAGTCTAGTTTTAACTTTCTCAACCAGTCTTTGCCCATGAGAGTTGGCCTGTTGTTGTAACTCGCTACAATAATAGACAGCTTTACTGATTGGGCATTGTGTTGATTTGTACATTCCATTTGTCCACATGTCTCTAGGGTTTCTCCGGTGTAGGTTTTTAACTCTACGGTACTCTTTGTAAGTGGTACTTGATTAAACTTACTCTCATGAATCCTTACTCATGATAGAGCAGTCCGCCGCCATGTCGATGCACATTTCAATATATTGCTCGTTGATCAAAAGTTTTGTACAGAAGTCTTTCTCATGACTGCTAGTGTTGCCGCCAGTGGCATAGATACTGTAAATGCCTAGTTCTTCAACATCAGGTGTGTTCACTTCAATATTGTGAACACCTCCCTTTTGCTGTCGCTGCTTTGCATTGGCACTAGAATGGTTCTTACTTCCTACTTTAGATCTAGCTCTACAAGCTGTTGAAATATGGCCTTGTTTCTGGCAGTGAAAACACTTCATATTTCTACATTTGCAGGTCTGTGGGGAATGATTTCCATTGCAGCGATAATAATTCACTGAACTGCTCTCACCGACATGCTTCTGACTCGGTCTCACACCACAGTATACCTTCCTCTAGTCCGAAAAACAATCATTCACCGCTGCTCTCTGTTTCCTGTCACTTAGCTAATTTCGTATCCATGCTGCCACTGTCCCTTTTATTCCATGGACTTCATCTTTGCTGGCAAGCTTATTATGTGGCACTTTATCAAACGCCTTTTGGAAGTCCATGTACACCAACTCAACCGCATTGCCCTCATCAACCCTCTCTGTTACCTCATCAAAAAACTCAACCAAGTTGGTTAAACATGATTTGCCTTTAACAAATCCATGCTGGCTTTCCTTAATTAATCCACACTTGTCCAAGTGACGTTTAATTTTGTCTCTGATTATTGTTTCTAAAAGTTTTCCCATTACTGAGGTCAAACTGACTGGCCTGTAGTTGCTGGGTTTATCTTTACACCCTTTTTTGAACAAGTGTGTAATATTTGCAATTCTCCAGTCCTCCGGCACCAATCCCGTTTCTAAGGAGGATTGGAAGGTTATAACCAGTACCTCCGCGATTTCTTCCTTCACTTCCCTCAGCATCCTAGGATGCATCCCATCCGGTCCTGGTGACCTATCTACTTTAAGTACAGCTAACCTTTCTAGTACCGCCTCTATCAATTTTTATCCCATCCAGTATCCCCTCTACCTCCTCCTTCACTACATCTATGGCAGCATCTTCTTCCTTGGTGAAGGCAGATGCAAAGTACTCATTTAGCACCTCAGCCATACCCTCTGCCTCCATGCATAGGTCTCCATTAGAAAAATTACTTTCTTCCATGCACAAATTACTTTATTTTGAACTTGAACATTCTAATCTGCACCTTCGGTCTTAATAATGTTATTGGCCCTAAAAAAATCTCCATCCGCTCAATGGTAGAGCTGAATGGTTCACGAGCTCGGTCATATATGCCGAGGCTGCCGATGAATCCCATAGGTGCAGCCATGATTGTCCTGATCCCGTCAAACAGTGACTTAGCACGCTACCTGTGTACTTGTGAGAATCAACACCGCTGTTGCTGTGTATACATACATGCAAAGGCAAAGTACAGATGATTCTGCGTGAGCATTAACGGTAAAACATCATAAAAATTCAGTTTAGGTGTTACAAATTCACCTTAAACTTGTCCACTTGAAGGTTGAACACAGTGTCCTTCCACGATCCTTAAAAATGGCTTTGGGATTCCATCCTCGTCACCAAAATGTAATATATGTGGGTAGAACAAATGAAGGACAGAGACAGGATGAGTTGCTAGTCCAGGTGCTTGCTTTATTAGGCCAAAGCGAACTGAGCATGCTCATACCAAACCATGTGACAAACCATGTGATAATACATTACAATGTCTAATAATTACTTTGTCAGCAGTAGAGACTTCTATATTTAATATGCAATCAAGGGAGGTGTGTGCTCAAAATGAGACCAGTGACCTCTGTAAGCTGCTCTCCGCTGTTAATGTTTAACGATCCTGCTGTGCCTCAAAAATCTTACCATGAAAAGGTAAGTGGAGGCTGACAGCAGCTCATGGGACCCATAAAAATGTCTCCGGAGTGTAAGATTTGCAAAATTTCTACATTTCCCCAAAGGTTATCATTAACAAAAGGGACCCTGTGTGGACATTTTAATTCAAAAGGGTACCCAAAATGGCATCCACACCTTGTGGCAGATAGCCTGTGAGATTTTTTAAACTTGGACTCTGCGGTACAGGCAGCTACTTGGGAAATCGAAACCAAAGCTGCAGTTTCTGTGAAGAGAGAATTTGCATTTTTGAAAACCAGACAGGACTTTGAATTATGTATTAGACCAAATCGGAGACAGATCAAACCAGTTAGGCCTATAGTTAAGGCCATCAAGCAGTTTGCATAAATAATCGGGAACAGCTTAAGGAAGCCATCGAGGCTGGACAGGCCCATTAAGATGTATTAATAATGGAGCAACTCGATAAGCAGGCCAGTATGTGCAAATACCGGCCATCTAAAAACAGTTAGTTAGATTGCTACCATTGTTTAAACTAGCCCGCCAAGATTGGAACAATGAACTAACCTGATTTGGCGTGCAGATAAGGGTCTTCGAAAGGAGTATAACTGGAGGCCCCGGGTAGCAATCGCTCTCTTGTCTCTTGATTCTTGCTCTCGCCCTTGACTCTGCTCTCGTGGCTCCGGCCTCTTGGGCTGCCGCTCGAACTCGTGCCCTGGCCTCGTGGCGGGTTCTCTCCCCGGAGCAGATTTTCAGTAGCTAAGGACACCATACCAACTGCTAGGAAGGGGAACGAGACCCAAGTCCATAGCCATCCAGGGCGCCCAGGCCACAGAAAGGGTGAGACGAAGTTGAGCAGGTAGCCCAGGACTTGTATGGTGGTCCGACGAGATGAGATGAGTGGAGATGAAGAAGACAATGAGGCAGAAATTCCTCCCCAAACGCGTGAGTACGGAAGGGGTACTCACGCGTCTGGCCAGAGGAAATGCCGGTTTTCAGCATGCACAGCGCATGCGCTGAAAACCGGCACTTCCTCTCCTCCAACCCAAGAGTTGAAGAGGCTAGCGCGTGCGCTATAGAGGACAGCGCATGCGTCTTGGATTTCCTCTGTTTTGGGGGATTTGCGCATGTGTAAAGGCCTCCGGTCTTTACGCTTGTAAAAAGCACATGTAAGTATTTATTTTTACAAGTAAGTGGTGTTTTAGTGTAATTTAGAATTTTTTTTCCCACAGGCTTATTATTTTAAAGAATCTACAATAATGTAAGTTTCGTTTTAGACCCTTTTTATTAAAAATTTATTTTTTTCAAAAAAAAAATTATTGTTTAAATTATTTCTTTTAACTTATTTATACTTAATTTAATGATTGGGATGTTTCTTAAATTTTTATTTAAAGTTTAAATAGTGTTTTGGGCCCCCGTAGTTTTCATGAGTTTGACAGTTCTTACTCTCAAACTCATGAATGCACCTTCCCCTCCCCTGATTGGTTGTACAGTGCTCACCTGATCCCAGCCGGCACATCGCACTAACTACACCGCTGGATCAGGTAAGCACAGCGCGCTGACATCTGAACCGGGCCTGTGACAGGAAATGCAAGCAGGCCCGGGCTTCAGATGTCAGCGCGCAGGGTGAGTGCAGATCGGGGGCTTGCACCCGCGGGAAGCCCCCGACCCGAATTTTTGGCCCAATAATAATTTGATAAGGGCAGAGCAGGGCAGCGAAAAACATATCGATGAGTAAACCAAGCGCCTAGTTATAAGCTGATGCTTGGGGAAGAAAGTCCTTGAGGACGGTGAAGACAAACACCTTGTTGAACACTGCGATAACGCAGGTGTCTACGCCACAACAAATAAGCGGGCGTTTGATGTATGGGTAGGAAAATCTAAGCAGTTAAGACTGCCAACTGCCCTATAGGCATAACGTTACCATCGACGACCGCCCAAGGGAGAAGAAGATGAGAACCCATCGAGACGAGACGACGACGGTAGCGGAGGGGAAAAGGTGTGTCGCAGTAGTCGATCCAGCACCGCGCCCCTGAAGACCACATGGCGACTGGGTACCTAGAAGGACCAGAGAACAGACTTCAAAACTCGCACTCGTTAACAGCTGGCTTTATTTTGGATTTGTGAGCATGAATTCTGGCCCCTCATAGCTTAACCTAGTTAGGAATAAGGGGTGGGATAAGGATAAGGGGATTGTTAAGATAGTTGTTTTCCCTCGATGTGCCGTGTGTTCCCTATTCCCTGTATAAGTATAGTTATTTTGTATTTGCCTGTAATTTTCTTTATACTGGTAACTTCTCATAAGACTGTGTTATTTCTATTTCAATAAAATCTTGGTTTTGCTTATATCCAAACCACCTGTCTACCCGAGTCTTTTCTGTATCGCCGCCTGTACCTAAATCCGGTGTCTAGAACCCAGGGGCATGGGAGCGATTCGAACCGCTCACAGACAGTCAGGGGCATAACTGACTGGGCGTACGGACCAACCACCACCACACTCCAAACCCCCTACACGGAGGTCACCAGCTTTCTACCATGTCTGCTGTCGATAGCACTCTTTGTGTGAAAGTGCCTAAGGGTCAGGCCAGAAATCTGCAACAACAGAGAGGAAGGTAGAGCATTCCAACATCCCATCAGCAAGCATCATTTACTTCACCGCCAGTTCTGTAATATCATGGTTGGATTATTGAGCCTTGCAGAGTACTGTGATCAGATTTTGATGGCAGTAGCTAGAGAGCTAAATGGTTCTTATCAATAGGGTGCCAGAATTCTTCACCTCTCAGCTCTACCTGTTATGGAAACAGGCTCTTTTAAGCTCAAATAAGTTCTCAATGGCCCTTCACGACTGATTTTGCATTGAAGTTTGAACAACTGGGAGAAATTACTGTATTGTCAGATGCTGTTGATTTTATTCTTCCAATATAATCGGCCACCTGCAGGATGATCTAAATGAATTCTAAAATAGAATAGCTTCTAGAATAGAATAATGGCTTATTGATGGACTGAAAGATATACACTATTAAGATCACTTAATGAGGGAGAACCAGTGTTCTAAATTTGCATAATAAGAATGCAATTGAGTGGGCCACGTGTTTGATTCTCATTCTCTCATCTGGCTGAAACTTCAGTGCAAAAGAAATATATTTTACAGATCTATCCATTCTCAGCACAGAACACATAGTCTTTGGTTTCAATATTATAACACAGTCTGTTCATCATTCCCCTTACCAAAAGGAGACAACAGGAGGCTGAGTGCATCATTTCACCTCTGGAGCCAAACTAATGGGATCAAAGTCTCCTTTGCCTGATTCAATCAAGGCCCTAACTGAAATGAGCATAGGCAAGTTGTGGTGCCCTTCTAAGTTGGGAATTAAGCCACATTGTTGGGGAAGCATGGCAATTCTGTACTGTAAATGCAAAGAGCAAAAGAATATTTTATACATGGAAACATAGAAGATAGTAGCAGGAGTAGGCCATTCAGCCCCTCGAGCCTGCTCCGCTATTCAATGCGATCATGGCTGATCATCCAAATTCAGTACCCTGTCCCTGCTTTCTCCCCATATCCCTTGATCCCCTTAGCCTTAAGAAATATATCTAACTCCTTCTTGAATATATTTAATGAATTGGCCTCAACTGTCTTCTGTAGTAGAGAATTCCACAGGTTCACCACTCTCTGGATGAAGAAATTCCTCCTCATCTCAGTCCTAAATGGCTTACCCCTTATCTTTAGACTGACCCCTGGTTCTGGACTCCCCCGCCATCAGGAACAGCCTTCCTGCATCTAATCTGTCTAGTCCTGTTAGAATTTTATAAGTTTCAATGAGATCTCCTCTCATTCTTCTAAACTCTAGCGAATATAAGCCTAATCGACCCAATCTCTCGTCATGCGTCATTCCTGCCATCCCAGGTATCAGTCTGGTGAATCTTTGCTGCACTCCCTCCATGGCAAGAACATCGTTCCTCAGATAAGGCGACCAAAACTGCACACAATACTCAAGGTGTGGTCTCACCAAGGCCCTGTACAACTGCAACAAGACATCCTTGCTCCTGTACTCGAATCCTCTCGCTATGAAGGCCGCCTGCTGCACCTGCATGCTTACCTTCAGCGACTGGTGCACAAGAACACCCGGGTCTCGTTGCACTTCCCCTTTTCCCAATCTATTGCCATTCAGATAATAATCTGCCTTCCTGTTTTTGCCACCAAAGTGGATAACCTCGCATTTATCCACATTATACTGCATCTGCCATGCATCTGCCCAATCGCCCAACCTGTCCAAATCATACTGGAGTTTCTCTGCATCCTCCTCACAGCACACACGCCCACCCAGCTTTATGTCATCTGCAAATACCTAACTAAGGAATGCTTAATGGGAGTGCCCATACCGGGTGCAAAAACATGAGAAAATATTCCATCTCATGACTGACAAGCACAAAACTTAACCAAAATAATGTATTTGTATTTAACTGAATAAATTAGGTAACGCTGTGGCTGGCAGAAGTTAGATTGAGACAATGGGCTGGATTTTGTGAATGGAGGTGAGTTGGAGGCGGGACTACTGCTTGTCGTGTCAATGTCCCACCTCCATCCTCATCTGACCAACCAGAGGGATTTTCCCCTGATTGACCTTGTAAAGCCCGCCCTGTGGGCTCAGCAGGCCAATTAGGGAAGAAGTCACTGACAGAGCACGTCAACGTCAGACGTGCTATCTGTCAAAACTTCTTGAAAGAAGAAATGTCAGCATTTGACAGCTCTGTGAAGCTGCCAAACACTGACATTCTCTGTAGTTTGATGAGTCCTTGTGTTCAGGACTCATCAAACCTTTCAACTTTGTAAATTTCACATGGCTGTTGGTTCGGAGGATCCAACAGCCAGCCTGTGAAATCAACAAGGAGGATGTTGGGTCTCCCGATCCAGCGCGGCTGAAGGCTGTAGGAAGAAAACAAGGTAAGTGAACATTTTAAAAAACTTATCACTCACCTTACATACTTACCACTCCACACTTGCACCCATCACTCACCTCTGCATCTTTCTTCCAGGTACCTCCGACCGCTGCAGACCTCCTTCACGTCTCCTCCAACCCGGCGGGGTTCTCCGAGGTCGGGAAGCCTTCACCTTTGAAGGTAAAATGGCACTAATCCTTTTTTCTGCCTGTTAACAGGCAGTTAAAAGGATTAAATGCCTTTCCCGCCTCCAGGAGACGGGACCCGAGGCAGCACATCTTCCCGCCTCCTGGCAAAAGGGCACGGAGGCGGGATGGGGGCGGGTTTGCCATCCGCCCACCTTTCTGCTACTTTACCGGCAGTCCCGCCTCCATGCCTGCCTCCTCGGGGCTGAGAAAATCCAGCCCAATGCATATTAAACTGGTGCCAAATAGTGCTAAAGCACAGAGTGGTTCACAGACATGAATTTGCACATTTCTTTGCAGCCCCTTTTGGAGATGGAATCCTAACATTTACGATAATTGGGTGGGAGCGGAATGTCGGGTGGCAGGAGGCTACCAGCAGGGTAGAAAGAACAGTCTCTGGCACTCAGGTCAGTCGCGGAGCAAGTCTCATGATCAGGAGGGAGGGAGGCTTGGGAAGGGGAGGTTTAACCATTCCTGCTCCTCCTGGCCCCACAAGGAAAGTAAAAAAAAACGTTTAAAAACTTACTTCAGAGGGCCTCTTCTGGCCCCAACTCTTCTAGTTCACCTGGCGGGAAAGCTACAATGACTTCCCTGCTCAGGCCACTGGTTAAAACAGTAGTCAGGTCCTGATGACAACACTGGAGCCTGATGTGTATGTATAAAGGCAGATCCCAAGGTTTACAGCAGGTGTCCATGCCACCTGCTTAGAAGAACAGGTTTAAAATTGAAAACTCTGAGACGTCAGTGGGTAAGTCTCCCAAGTGATTTTAACTACCCGCCCGCCCAGTTTCCGGTGGGCAAACAGGGTTAAAATCACTCGTTTGGTATTTTGGCTAAAAGTAAGTTATGCAATAATTGTGCTATTTGTATTGGACATGTGGATTAACCATATGACATTCTGATCTTCTGAAACTCTGAACCGTAAAACACATCCTGATTTTTCTTCAGGTTTTGAAAATGAAAGTGACTTCTCTTTGTGTTCAAAATTCTTAGAATATTTCAAAGTTTTACCAGTTGCACATGTAAGATTTTAGTGGCAACTAGGCTGAACAAAATGTGACCTTGCACACCTCTAGTCTAGTATTTTTGTTTCAAGATGTTTTAGCAGATTCAGTGAAATCTTCAGAAAATCCAATCACATAGGCTGATTGTACTGTATGATGCAGTTTTGGATTCACATTGACACAAGCTTTATCATATAGCTCTGGAGTATAGGTTTAGGTATAGGTTATCAAATTTAAGCAGGCAGTGAGGAGCTAATCTCAGACTACTTCCGCTTCACACCACCTGCAGTATAACTGGGACCAGTACAAAGTAAACTTTTTAATCTTAATTTGTTTGGTGTTAGCAAAGAGCCAATTGTCATTCACCTCTGCTAATATTAAAATTAAAACTGATATTTGGATGGAGATTAGTGGAGCTACATTTGTATAGTCAGCATCAGATGGATATAGTGCAGTATAACTCAGATCTACCAGCCCCATACCCCGGGCTCAAATTGATACATATAGCACAATAACAGACAAAAGCATCATCAATTCTTATATGAATCTGTCAGGCCTCGAATAGTATGCCATAGAAATCTACTGCCCCTTTTTTCTTCATGGGACAAACTACAGCTGATTTTACAAAATTAAAATGACTTGTGGAATAAGCAGATTTAAAAATAAAAACAAATTAGAAAACAAAACACACATGAATACTCAGACCTCTTGTTTATAAGGGAAACAATAAGAAAAATTCGGTTGCTTTGCGCCTCCCGTTAGCGCCCGGGCGCGGCACCGCTAACGCCTCCTGCGAAATTCAGCAGGAGGTTAGCAGCGGCGGTAGCCGGTAGCATCCCACGACACTGCGCCTCTGATGATTACGTCATCGGCGTGTGCAGCACCTCGGCCACAAACTTGGCTCGCGCCCCCTGACCTACCGCTATGTCCGACAGGGTCAGGGGGGCGTTTTTGCGGCCAGGGCAGCGCAAATTAAAGGGCAGGTGCTGGGCGGCCATTTTTGTTGGGCTGCCTGCCAGCACCTGCCCCCTTTCGCCTCCCCCTGTGGGGTGCCGGCCGCGATCGGTCAGCCCGGCACTCCTCTTGAGCGCCAGGGTCTTTTGTCGGCTCCCCGCTCCCTGGTGGTCCAGCATGCTGTGCTAGGCCCCTCCCCTTTAATCAGGGGAAGGAGGCCTACAGTACCACGGCACTACTGCACATAACGTGGGAGCACCCCAAGAGGGAGGGGGAGCGCTTCCAGTAGCGCCCCACCTCCTGCTTGGGGCGCTATCATTCAATTTTGGGCACAGGGGTGCTAACTATTTCGGGGTGCTAAAAGTAGCTCCCCGGTGAAATTAGTGCCCCAAAGGGGACACGACCCAATTTTCCCCCCTAAAGTATTTTCTTTGACATATAGCATACATCTGCTGCAGTTGACAACACCCAGCTTGTTCTCATATTACTTCAAGACAGCAATGTCAGTGCTCTTCCACTCTGTATGTTTTTCTTATCTTCTTGTTCTTAACCTGCGTCATGAATACTCACACTCTTCAGAGTAAAAATGCAATGTAAATAATTTATGGTCCGACTGTTTATACTTATTTACGACAACTGCGCGCTGTGCTTCAAACTCTCTTTCTTTCCTTCCCCTGAGATTTACCTGCTTGAAGCATTTTAGGTCAAAATCTGAAGCAATTGCTGCCCGTTTACACAATGGTGCTTCATTTACCTGTCGGGCACCAGACCAATGTCAGCCCCAATAACACGTGAAGAGTAAGATAAATTATCTGGTGTGATATGAGAGAATGGGAGCACAGTGGTAACAGTATCAGAATTAATTAATGGTACAATAACCAGCATAACTAGAAAGAGTAGTTGATTTATGTCGGGCACGGAGTATTCTCTTAACAGCGGTTCAAATAAATATGTCACCTTGTGACTCAAACAGTGGAATTTCTGGTTTGTGCAGACAAGTAAAATAGAAACAGTGTTGCACTTTGAATTTTAGCCGACTATATTTGGGTAGAAGGCTAAAAAAAGAAACATACAGGCTTGGCTTTTCCAGAGGACAGTGATGTTACTGGATTAAGCCAAAAACAATTTTAGTATTGGTTAAGGTTGAGAAACACATAGCTCATGGCAGCATTACTAGAAACATGCTACCAATATGATATGGGTTGCGTACAGATTATTGTACATAACTGATCAGATTGTAATGTTGTACTGTACCGGACATCTAACATGGAATAAAACCCAATAAAAAGTTGGAATATTAAACTTGAATCTCCGGCAAACGTCACAAGAAATAAGGTAAAATAGTCATCATCTCTCTTTATCAACTATTACAATTCCAGGGAAATGTAATGGTAATTAGACTAGAATTAGTAATGAAAAAATGAAGTGCAAGGACAAAATGATCTTTAGATGAGCAGAGAGGCTTGTGATAATCTAGAAGCTGTAATGATTGAAACCCTTACAATAGATACAATAACTGTTGCAGTGTAGATTGGTGAAGTGGGAGTAACCGTGTAGCTATATTAAAAGTTATTTTCATTCAGACGTGTGAAAGTGATTCACATAGCTCCTCTCAGCTCACAGGTTTTGTAATTGTCAAGCTTCTTCCCCTTTGCAACTATGTCCCGTTTTACTTTCTAATAGCATAAAACTCCTAGCTTTATTGTCTGGTGATAATCATAAAATTCAAGGAGTAATAATTAGTCAACACTGCTTCAAACTACGTGTGTGACAATATGGTGTACTCTTAATGTGGAATAAGTCTGTACTTCCAATCCGTGTCTACAAGAGTCTGCCACTTTTTCTGAGACCTGATTGGTTTGTTAGCTGGAGCCAATGATGAAGCCCTATTAGGTGAAACCAACACTGTGGTTTCCTCCGTTCATGTGCTCTGCCTTTATTTATTATGCACTCAGGGAAGCTCGGCCCCAAACCCCACAATGCCTGATGCCAGGTCAGAGTCCCCTTGGTTATTGTGCCCTCTGGGATGTAAATGGGCACCAGGAGTGGTTAAAGAACAAAAGAAGCAGAAAGCAGAGGAGGATAGCAACCCGGCCCGAAGAACCAGAAGTGGGAATGAAAACAAATCATAAGACAGGGAGGGGAGAAGAAAGATGGAGGTAGTAGGAGTATGCTGCTAGAGATCAAAGATTTTTTAAGATTCTATTGGCTAGTTTGAGTGTTTATTTATAGAGTTAAATGTCCTCGGTGTGATCTGGTGTGGCCTACAGAATTATTTGTAGGACCGATGGCCCATTGGGAGTGAGAGAGAGAGAGAACACGTTGAAGGGATGCGGAGAGATCTTGTTGAGGGGGGAGGCCCTGCTGGCAGGGGCGGGAGAGAGACATTCATCAATTCTTTAATATTAAAATCAAAACTGAAACATTCCCTGAATAGTGAACTTTTACTAAGAAAAGGCAACAAAAAAACTGCAGCTGTTGGAGATCTGGAAGAAAAACAGAATTTGCTGGAAGCACCCAGCAGGTCAGTCACCATCTGTAGAAAGAGCAGATGAGTTAATGCTTCAGATGCTGAGTGGATCCAGAATTTTCTGTTTTTGCTCCACTCTTAATATTTCACAATACAGAGGGCCTTTTGGCATTCTCATCCTGACAATTCCTGGGAGCCCACTCAGCCAATTGGAGGGGAAGCCCCGCCTGCCCTTGCCCGAGGACAGAGACTTCCTCCCAACTTCCAGGGACAGGATCATTTACGTATCCGAGGCGGGCTGCCAGTGATTGTAACTGACTGGTGGCTGTCCTGGTTGGAGCCAATCCGCCCTTCCAAGGTGGAGTGAAGTCCTCGGGGGTTCCAAAAAGGCCAAAGAAAAAATGTTTCTATTCGACTCCAACTGGAAAAGATAATAGATTCCCTCTAGGGTTAATTGTCTTATTCTAGTGAAGGGTCGGGGTAACTTTAGAAGGCCTCAAAGGGACTCGTGCCACGTCTCCAGTGGCGGGAGCTTGCTAAGGACCTTCAAGGTTGTAACAGCCGGAATTTCTCAGGGAAGCCGGGGAAGTCCTTCCTACCCTCCACCACCACCCGCGCCCCCCACCGCCTCCATTACATCCCGTTGACTTTGATGGTGGGAGGGGTGGCAGAATTTAAAGTCCAGTCGAAATGTGGCAGAATCCTGGCAGAGTGCCCCAGCATAACTGCTACTTACACCCTCTGCAGTCCCAGGAATTTTGGGGCCTTTGAGCCTGAGCTTTTTGATTGGTTGTTTTTATACCAGTGGAAGCAGTGAATCAATCAAACAATACAACAACAAAAATCAGCTCCCTTTCAGTTGCCATATCAATTCCATGCTTACAGTCCCCCAAAGATACACAAAAAGAAACAGATAAATTGCAACTTAATATACATAATACCTGTCAGCATGTTGCTAACACCATTGCCACCAACACTGCCTGAATTCTTTCCCTGAGTGTCCCACAGCTACACTTCATCTTTCCTACCACTCACTACTCAGGCCTTCTGTTTCGTGAAGGACTTTGGCTGTTGTTCACTTCTTGAGCCTGATTTCCCCTGTACTCCCACCCACTCCTGGGTCTCATCTTGTTACATGCTCCTCACCCTGTCGAAGCAATCCACTCCCACTCACTCCCAGGCCTCCTCGCTGCCCATGAGGAATGCTGCAGGAGATATGCGAACAAATAATAAGTGCTCAGAAGCTGACTGGTTGGTGTTAATGGTTGACAGCTTGATGAAATACAGAAAACTCTAAGTTGAAACACAGCCATAATAGTCAGCTGAACCTTAAATTGCTGGATGCTTGACATTAATTCAAAGAATAAATTCAAAGACTCTAATCCAAGGAGTGTTTTATATTCTCTGCTTGTATTTCTGAGACTGACTAAAAATTGACTGCATACTTCACAAAAAAGATTTCACTGTTGAGATGGGCTGTTTCATGTAGCTTCAGTGGAATTAATGTATTTAGAAATTGTAATTAAGTGTTTCAGTCATTGGGGATTAAGTGTTTTATGACTGGAGGTAATTTCCATCGGTTTGTGGAGTCTATTCTGAATGGGCAGAAATGTCATGACAAGAATTTCATTTTGTCACATTTCTATATTCTATTTTTGTTTCAACACATGAATCTGCTTTAAAATCAATTGACTTTCTCACGTGACCTTGGTTATTTATCTCATTGCTGTTTGTGGGACCGTGCTGTCTCAATTTGACTGCTGTGTTTGTCTACATAACAACTGTGACTGATCTTCAAAAATAATTCATTGGCTGTGAAGCACTTTAGAACATCCAGAGGACATGGACACGCCATTTACTTTGAGCTTTTACAATAGACAGATGGATGTCATTGACATTTAAAGAAGTGAAAAATGAGGCGATGCACTTTGGGATGCATTTCAGCTTCATCCTCAACTATTTCAATGCCATTTATGCAGTATGTCCAATAAATTTCATCTGCCATTGTTCTGCAAGCATGCTTATATTGTTCAACTCGTCCTGTAATTTCAGAGGAGGTGCACCCTCTGATTCCACTGCCCTTTTCAATTTGAAATCATCAGCAAATTTGACCACTTTGCATTGAGTTTCTGAGTCCAAGTCATTTACGCAAATTAAGAATAGTGGACCATATTTTGTGAACCCTACGGATGCGCACGGACCTGTAGGGACTGCGCAGGTTCCGGGTTTAGGCATGCGAAGCGCACGCGCTAAAACCCGGCACTTGCGATCTGACGGGTCCTCCACATCCCCAGGAAAAGGGCCTCTGCGGGTGGAGAGTTGCGCTATTTGCCCAACTTCCGCCCGCTGAAAGTCCATGGAATGCTTATGCCTAGTAAAAGCAGGCATAGAGCCTACTTTTACGAGCATAAGAGTCTTAAAAAATAGAAAAATAAAATGTTATCACTCACTTATACATTAAAAACCCTGTCCAATAAGATAAGTTTATTTTTAGCCCCGTTAAAACATATAGGGGGAGAAATTCGGTATCGTCCCGTTTGGGGCGCAATTATCAGCCAGACGCAAAGATTGTCACCGAAAAAAATGGCAGGAAGCGGTCGCCTTTAAATAGCGCTCCCCCAGTCCCTTCCCGACTGCAAAACGCTCCCCTCAACCTGTCGTTGCTAGCAGCAGGCGGAAAGGCAGGGGGCCCCACTCAATATCCGGGCGCAGGAGATCGTGGCAGTAGTGTTTAGCGCCACCGCAAAATGTCTGCTCAATTTTGCGAGTGGCGTAAAGTTCGTCATGCCCGGGCGCTAGTTGCTTTGCATCCCATTAGCGCCCTCTTAGGATGCCAACAGGAGGCGCAAAGCAACCAAATTTTTCCCCCATTCAAAAAATTAAATTTTTGTTTAAAATATTCAATTAAATGCCATTTTAATTAATTTTATATATGTTATATTTTTTAATTTATTCAATGTGTTCATGTATATTTTAAGTCATCTCTGTTCATACTTATGACAGTTCCGTACATACGGAACTGTCAAAAGTATAAATGGGGATTCCCTTCTTTCATTGGTTGGGCTGGTCCACGTGATCCCAGGGGCACTTGCGAACCGCATGCGCTCTTCCTGAGATACGTGGGCCTCTACGCATTTCTACCAGGAGAGGCCCAGGATCGCAAGCCTCCGTATCTCCCGGACCACCAGGTAAATGCGTAGAAAATTTGATGATCGGAGGCAACCGCCCGCGGGAAGCCTCCTATCGCAAATTCAGGCCCAGTAAGGGTACCCCACTCAGTACTCCCTCACCCCTGCCTATCCTGATAATAACTGTTTTAACAAGTGCTCATTGTTTTCTACCATTCAGACTGTTTCCTATCCATTTCCAGGGTTTACCCTGAATCGCACAACTTTGAATTTGATTAATAGCCTTTCATGTAGGACTTTTGTCAAATGCTTTTTGGAAGTTGAGGTACACCATGTTGTAGGGCTTTCCACTGTCCATTTGTGAAGTTAGCTCCTCAAAGAAGTTAAATGGGTTGGTCAGGCATGATCATCTCTTTCTGAATCTATGTTGGCTACTGTTTACCAGGCTGTTATTGCGCAGATGCTCTTACAGTTTACTTTTGGTCATCGATCCCATTATTTTACATGGAATGGAAGTAAGACTAATGGGTCTGCAGCGTCTATGTCTGCTTTATCACTCTTTTTGAACACGGGCTTTCTTCTTATGTCTTTTTGTTCAATTTTTTTATTCAAAACGTTGGCACTTTCCATGTAAATTGGCAACAAGGAATCCTGATGGCATTAAATAAGCTTTAAACAGAGCTGTCTGGCCTGAATCATCTGTTCGTCCTTAGAGCTGTTACTTTCACCATATGCATGCACTTCAGTGTTTTGTGCTTTGTGTTTTAAAGAACATGCTTCTGCCCATCACTGGTCAAGTGTTATTGGTAAATTCCACTACAGACTTGAAGTTGATGCAGTCAGAGGTCCTGTTGATACCACTGTTGCATCAAAATAATTTTGTTTTATTTGTGGGTGTCACTGGCAAGGCCAGCATTTATTGCCCATCCTTAATTGCCCTTGAGAAGGTGGTGGTGAGCCGCTTTCTTGCACCGCTGCAGTCCACGTGGTGAAGGTACTCCCACAGTGCTGTTAGGGAGTGAGTGCCAGGATTTTGACCCAGCGACGATGAAGGAACAGCGATATATTTCCAAGTCAGGATTGTCTGTAACTTGCAGGTGCTGGTGTTCCCATGCGCCTGCTGCCCTTGTCCTTCTAGGTGATAGAAGTTGCGGGTTTGGGAGGTGCTGCCGAAGAAGCCTTGGCGAGTTGCTGCAGCGCATCCTATAGATGGTACACACTGCAGCCACAGTGTGCCGGTGATGCAGGGAGTGAATGCTTAAGGTGGTGGATGGGGTGCCAATCAAGTGGGCTGCTTTGTCCTGGATGGTGTCAAGCTTCTTGAATGTTGTTGGAGCTGCACTCATCCAGGCAAGTGGAGAGTATTCCATCACACTCCTTACTTATGCCTTGTAGATCGTGGAAAGGCTTTGGGAAGTCAGGAGGTGAGACACTCGTCGCAGAATGCCCAGCCTCTGACCTGCTCTTGTTGCCACAGCATTTATGTGGCTGGTCCAGTTATGTTTCTGGTCAATGGTTATCCCCAGGATGTTGATGGTGAGGGATACGACGATGGTAATGCCATTGAATGTCATAGGGCAGTGGTTAGACTCTCGCTTGTTGGAGATAGTCATTGCCTGTAGTAATTGAGAGAAAGAACAAATAAAGTAATAATCCTGTGTACAAAAATATGAGCCAATGGCAGCTCTCCAAAAATCATCAGTAATAGTCCATAATGTTGTTCTCCTTGATGAACACTGGACTGCTTCCAAAACACAAAACCTGTGTCTTTCCCATTCTCCCTGTGTCAATAATAATTACACAGCAAGCTGTTTTACTTCAAACAGTTTGTTTTTCCCTTTAGCTATAATATACCCAAATGACAGACACGCATCTATATTCTGCCTTACCAAATATCACAAACACCTCAAAGTAGTTAATTTACTCTGAAATGCACTGGTTAATGGTATGCAGGCAATGTATCAGCCAATCTTGCAGACAGCAAGATCTGACAAGCAACAATGACATTGTTTAGCAGTTGGAAGAACATTGATCTGTAAAGCTGGTTGTGCATTAACTGAAAGTTAATATTTTACTTCTACATTTTAGTGCACTTGGAGAGATGGGTAGATTTACTCATGGGGGAATTCTTAAAGTACATGATGGTGGCAGGACTCCCACCCACCTCTAGCGCAAATTGACAATTATGGGCAACGCACCAGCTCGTATTCACATAATGACCCCCGTAGGATGCACTACAGCTGTTGCACAGCTGGGCCACCAATCATTAGCAATAATGGTGCTAAATCACATGTTAACCCTCCCCCAATATGCATGTAAGCATGAGAACACTTAGTTCATCGGAAATAACAACAAAAAATGCTGGAAAAACTCAGCAGGCCAGGCAAAATCCGTGGAGAGAAAATAGAGTCAACGTTTCAGGTCGAAACCCTTTGTCAATAGGACTAGTGGAGGCAAAAGATGGCTCTACATTAGGTGTGAAATGCGCTGGCAGAATGGGAGACAGCTGCCATGTGGGAGAGAAAAAAAGGGTGGGAGGGCCAAAGCAAAGGTGTGGATAAAAAATATAAGTAAAAATGTAATGGGGGCCGAGGTTATGATCTGAAATTGTTGAACTCGATATTGAGTCCGGAAGGCTGTGAAGTGCCTAATCGGAAGATGAGGTGCTGTTCCTCGAGTTTACGCTGAGCTTCCGTGGAACAATGCAAAAGCCCGAGTGCGGTGAGGTCCAAGTGGGAATGGG
The DNA here is from genome assembly GCF_052327205.1 of Somniosus microcephalus. Lineage (NCBI taxonomy): Eukaryota > Metazoa > Chordata > Chondrichthyes > Squaliformes > Somniosidae > Somniosus > Somniosus microcephalus. The sequence continues at coordinate 86,083,425 of NC_141001.1, forward strand.
GCGGTGAATTAAAGTGACAGGCGACCGGAAGCTCGGGGTCATCCTTACGGACTGAACGGAGGTGTTCTGCAAAGCAGTCACCCAACCTGCGTTTGGTCTCCCCAGTGTAGAGGAGACCACATTGTGAGCAGCGAGAAGTACAAGTAAATTGCAAGAAGTACAAGTAAATTGCTGTTTCACCTGGAAGGGGTGTTTGGGGCCCTGGACAGTGGGAAGGGGGGAGGTATAAGGGCAGGTGTTGCATCTCCTGCGCTTGCACGGGAAGGTGCCGGGCGAAGGGGAAGGGGTGCTGGGGGTGATAGAGGAGTGGACTAGGGTGTCTCGGAGGGAGCGGTCTCTACGGAATGCTGAAAGGGGAGGGGAGGTGAAGATGCGTTTGGTGGTGGGATCACGTTGGAGGTGGCGGAAATGGCGGAGGATGATCCGTTGAATGTGGAGGCTGGTGGGGTGAAAGGTGAGGACAAGGGGAACCCTATCATGGTTCCGGGAGGGGGAGGGAGGGGCAGGGGTGAGGGCAGAAGTGTGGGAGAAAGAACGGACACAGTCGAGGGCCATGTCAATCACGGTAGAGGGGTATCCTCGGTTGAGGAAAAAGGAAGGCATGTCGGAAGCACTGGTGTGGAAGGTGACATCATCGGAGCAGATGCGGTGGAGACGGAGAACCTGGGAGAATGGAATAGAGTCCTTACAGGAGGCGGGGTGGGAGGAAGTGTAGTCCAGGTAGCTGTGGGAGTCAGTTGGCTTGTAGTGAATGTTGGTCAATAACCTATCCCCAGAGATGGAGACGGAGAAGTCAAGGAAGGGAAGGGAAGAGTCAGAGATGGACCATGTTAAGGTGAGGGAAAGGTGGAAATTGGAGGCAAAGTGAATGAAATTATCTAGTTCAGGGCGAGAGCAGGAAACAGCACTGATACAGTCATCAATGTACCGGAAAAAGAGGTGAGAGAGGGGACCCGAGTAGGACTGGAACAATGAGTGTTCCACATATCCCACAAAAAGGCAGGCATAGCTAGGACCCATGCGGGTACCCATAGCAACAACTTTGATTTGGAGGAAATGAGTGGAGTCAAAGGAGAAGTTGTTCAATGTGAGAACAAGTTCAGCCAGGCGGAGGAGGGTGGTGGTGGATGGGGACTGGTCGGGCCTCTGTTCAAGGAAGAAGTGAAGTACCCTCAGGCCATCCTGGTGGGGGATGGAGGTGTAGAGGGATTGTACGTCCATGGTGAAAAGGAGGCGGTTGGGGCCAGGAAACTGGAAACTGTTAAAGTGGCGGAGGGCGTCTGAAGAGTCGCGGATGTAGGTGGGAAGAGACTGGACAAGGGGAGAAAAGATAGAGTCGAGATAGGAAGAGATAAGTTCTGTGGGGCAAGAACAGGCTGAAACAATGGGTCTACCAGGGCAGTCCTGTTTGTGGATCTTGGGAAGGAGGTAGAAGCGGGCTGTGCGGGGTTGGGGAACTATGAGGTTTGTGGTCACGGGGGGAAGATCTCCAGAGGAGATGAGGTCAGTGACAGTCTTGGAAACGGTGGTTTGATGTTCGGTAGTGGGGTCATGGTCCAGGTGGAGGTAGGAGGAGGTGTCGGAGAGTTGGCGTTCAGCTTCCGCTAGATAGAGGTTGGTTCGCCAAACAACAACAGCACCACCCTTGTCAGCAGGTTTAGTGACAATGTCAGGGTTGGATCTGAGAGAATGGAGTGCTGCAAGTTCAGAGGGAGATAGGTTGGAGTGAGTGAGGGGAGCAGAGTAACGGAGACGGCCAATGTCACGGCGGCAGTTAGCGATGAAAAGATCTAGAGAGGGTAAGAGGCCAGGGGGAGGGGTCCAGGTGGAACAGGAATTCTGAAAGCGGGAGAAAGGGTCAGCCGTGCGGGGGGAAGACTCCTGGCCCGAGAAGTGGGCACGGAGACGAAGGCGACGGAAAAAGAGCTCAACATCGTGCCGAGCTCGAAATTCATTGAGGTGGGGGCGTAAGGGGATGAAGCTCAGGCCTTAGCTGAGGAATGATCGTTCAGGGTCAGAGAGGGGAAGGTCAGAGGGGATAGTGAAAACGCGGCAGGGGGTGAGATTGGGAGAAGGGGGGTCAGAGAAAGTGAGGGGGAAGAAGGTTCCGGAGGAGCGTTGGTGTGCTAGAGTTGATGAAGCTTGCGATCCTTGACATCGGAAAGGAAGAAAAAAAGTTTTTTGTTGAAGCGTCAGATGAGTCGAACTTAGTTCATTGGTGCAGGTGTGGTGTGCAAATTGGACCGTTGATGGAGGGAGTAAGGCCTACTGCATAGATGAGACCCTTCAAATCTTTGTGGAGAGAAGAGAGGCCCTTTATGATTCAGAGAGACAAAACAGAGGGTCAGCAAGTGTGAGAGGCAGTCAAGTAGGAGGTAAATGCAATGTTTACAATTTGCTGCATTTTGGTGAATGTGTGGAAAAGCCATCTAATTGGAAGAAAAATGCCAAAATAAGCAATGAGGATCACTTTCAATTATGTTCTGCTGTATATGAATTTGACTGTCAATGGCTTTACAACAGTGACCACTTCAAAAGTGCTTAATTGGCTGTAAAGCGCTTTGGGACGTCCTGAGGTCGTGAAAGGCGCTATAGAAAAGCAAGTCCTTCTTTCTTTTTCATTGCTACATATGGGTGCCACATTTTGGGACTTCAGACAATGCTGCCATGGAGGATTCTGGTGTAATATATATGACAAATGCTACTAATGAGCTAAACTTAGCTCTCAAGAGGTTAAATTTACAGGATCACAGGGCTGGTAGGTTTTAAACTGGGCATCTGGGCCACTGTCCTAGAGACAATGGGGTTCATTTTAATGTTTGACAATTGGCTGCCAGTTAAACACTTCTCACCATTTTCCTTTCCATTGCAGTCAATGAAAGATACTATGACATTCCAATGACTTTTCACACTCGCTGCTCCTGCAATTCATTTGAACTCATCAGGGGTCATTGCCGGGTTGTTAAAGGCAGACTGAGAAAAAGAGAGGAGGCTACAGGGAAAGGAGGTTCTTCCCTCTGCTATAGGACAGAATTTGGAGGAAAGTTATTCTCTTTAGGTTAGGTAGGAAGACAACTGAATTGGAATACTGTAGCATTTCCATTATTTTTATATCATTGCATGAATATAATTTCTACCCACTGAAATAAGCAAATCTAATCATAATTGTTGCTCTATAATTATACCTTACAGGGAAATAAAGTGGCTTTATGATTCGCATCAAGCATTATTTCTAATGTTAACTCGGTCCACCTTTGAAGAAATGCATCTGCGAAAGACACTAGTATCTGGTCCTGATCACAAAGGAATGCTTTGGTTACATCACTGAGTTATGCTACCTTACAAGTAGATAGAAGGCAATAAGAGTCAACTCCCAGAAAAGTAAAATGTTCAGACTACTAACTGGAGCAACTGACGCTACTGAATCTAAGAAGGTATCGATGGCCAATCCAAATTTGTAACAGTGGGTATCATTGCGAATTATATTGATGGAAATGCCTATCCAAGAAGGTTGTAGCTGTCTGCCTGGTTCATCGACATAAGTTTCACACATGTGTTAATCTGAAATTAGCCAGTACATTGCTGTAAATGGAGCATAGACGAGAGGTAATGAAAATATTTCCAAAGCATTAGAACAGGGGCTTGAAAAGGCAGACATGCTTATTAGTGTCAGAAGTAGATTGTTCACTAATTATTCTTATGCTTAGAGTTAACTAAATACAAATGTTCCCTGTGTTTCCATATTAAGTTAGCAGGGTACTCTACAATTCATTCTACTAGAGCAGGCAATATGCAACATTAGCTTCTTTGCAAAATTATACCTCAAGCAATACATACTGTTCTTTGTAGAGGAAGCAACCTTCAATAGGTGTAATGCAGTAAGTGAAAACGTTTGGTTGCAACAAGAAGGGCAATATGAAGATTATAGGCTGGGAGGCTCTGCAAGGTCTGGGGAGTACTGAGGTTTGTAGAGGCAGTAACATTCCTGATTTGTGAAATGATATTTGCATATGTTCAATGATTTCTATTCTGATCAGTTTCAAAACTGTGATTGTGCTCCACTGAAAAATATAACATTTACTATCATTTTCTAGCAACAATGGCCCAGAAATTCAGGTCCCAACGCGTGAGTACGCACGGGGTACTCACGCGTGGACCCGATGGAAGTGCCGGTTTCTTGCATGCACTGCGCATGCGCGGGAAACCGGCACTTCCGTTCCTCTGAACGAAGGGGTTCAGAGGTCGAACGCGTGCGCGCGGGAGTCTGCACGTGCGCTTTGAACTTACGTTTTTTTTACAGGTTTTTCCGTGAGGGTAAGTCTTTAGATTTTAGAAATGTAAAAACCAGGCGTAAGGCCTGTATTTTAAGAGGTAAGTGGTCAATTAATTAAAATTAAAACATTTTTTCCACAGGTTTATTATTTTTAAATACTTTAAAGCAAGGTAAGTTTATTTTTAGCCCGTTTTTTTATAAAATTATTTTTTTCAAAAATTTAAATTATTGTTTAAAATAGTTATTTAATGTAATTTATAGTTTATTTAAAAAGTGTGATTTTAAAAAAAAAATTATTTGAAGGTTTACTGTTATTTTGGGGCCCGTATATTCATAAGTTTTGACAGGTCTTCCTGCCAATCTTATGAATGGGCTTTTCCCTCCACTGATTGGCTACCCATGGCTCACGTGATCCCAGGGGAAGCATCGCACTAACTACGCCCCTGGGACACGCAAGCACAGCGCGCCGGGAGTTGGAGCAGGCCCCGGAGCGGAATTCCACGGGAGCCCAGAGCTCAACTGCCGGCGCGCAAGGTAAGTGCAGGTCGGGGGCTTACACCCGCGGGAAGCCCCTGACCCAAATTTCTGGGCCATTATGTATAACAATGCCCATGTGGTTGTCCTGTGTCAATTCATTTTGAAGAAAAAAAGCTACAAGCTCAGGAAGAAGCAGCAGGTAGTGTGGTACTGTTATGCATATTTCAGTAGTCTGTATTGCTCACATTACTTGAAGCAAGTGCCAACCAAACACACCAGAAGATATTGCTGAATCTCATGATGCGACAGAAGGCGAGTTGCTGATGGAACAAGCACTAAAGAACTAACAATATGGATGTGAGAGCTGAATGCCAGAGGCGAGATGAGAGCTGCCCTCAACATCAAGTTAGCATTTGACCAACTTTGGCACCAAGGAACCTAGATTGTGAAGCACCATCACCACAAGGAATACAATGGTTCAAGTAGAAGGTTCTTGTACTTGAATCGCTACTTTCTTGGCAGGAGCTAGGATGGGCTATATTTGTGGCCTTGTCAGCAATGCCCATATCCCAAGAATGAATTTTTTTAAAAAGCAGCAGTGCTAGATCTGTGCGATAATGTACACTACAACTATTTACAACCAGAAGCCATTTTAGGAGCATGGACAACCAATAATGCCTGCTCCATGAACACCGGCTTCCAAAATTACTGTCACTTAATGCACAATTAGCACATGTGCTAGCTCTCGTGCACAAAACAAATTAAACGTCTAAGTCTGAAATTCCTTGCCATTCTATATATCCTACTCAACTCTTGCAGTCTGCTGAATTTATTACATTTGTTAAGCAGCATTTTCTGCTGAGATCCTGCGTCATACCTATTATTTATTAACTTCTCCTTCAGGGAAGTCTAAGGAATTCACTTTGGTCTGCTTAGTGATCCTTGGTTTTCTGTTGTACAACATCAGTCCATTAGACATGCATTAAACACTCACCAGTGAGTCAGTTGGATAAGTTGTAGAAAATTGTTTGCAGCTTCCCAGCACTAGTGTTGCCTCCAGGCTTGTTCTAAGTTGTTACTGAAAAGAATACAGTTGACTTTTGCAGTAATATTCCTTATCTCTTTTCAGAGCTAAATTGTCATTCCTGCATCTACACTTTGATGTACTACAAGAAGTTATGGTTGTGCCTTTTTACGAAGTGGAATTTCCTGTGTATTTGCACCCAGGGATATGTGTAACTGGGGCGTAAAGCAAATACCCGGTGTAAAAGATTGAGGAAACACGGTGCAAGTGTGTTACACACGTGATTACACTATGATTGATTATCCTCCATCTTTTACGCCACTACTGATCCCTGCCCCTGAACGCATCTTGACTCATTAGAATGGCTCCGCCAGGCTAGAGAGCCGTACACATGAATTTCTTGCAATTACGCCGATTCAAAATGGGTGTGAAGTTAAGCACAGAATTTTAAGTGCAGCAGGAAACAAAGTCATTTTTCTGATGTTCAATGCTATTTTTGGGTGATTTTTTTTTTTAATTTATCCGCACTGAGACCTGCACTGTATTTTCTGTTTCTTTGAATGCATTTTTATGGCATCAGTACAAGTCACATTAAAAATTGAAATGTTCTTAAACATACTGTGCCTAGTGTGCATGAACGATGGTTAGATGGCTTGAAACTTTAATTTTCATACTCAGGAAAGGAACATGTGATGTGATTTTGACGCTTTTCTCGGTCTCCGATTGTTTACCATGATTTCTACTTTTTGATGCCCATTGTTACGTTCGGTTGGATATAAATAGACATTGTAAGGGGTTTTCGTCCTCGAGAGGTTTCCCAGAGGTTTCTCTCTCTAGAGGCCTCTCTCTCTTGCACAGTAAACCTCGAGTGGTTCGACCCACTCGCCCCTTAGATTCTGTACTCTGGACTTAGGCGCAGGAACTACAATGTAGAGAAAACTCGTGTAGACCAAGTTTGATGAATCAAAATGAAATTTTATTGCAAATGGAAAAATATATCAAATCAAATGCAACACAGATAAGAGTACGGTACATGGGAGGGAAAAACAAACACAAACAAATCATAACGACATACTAACTAAGGCAAATACAGGCATCTTATATTCTACAAAGATCATCATGAAATAAGGAAACACACCGAACATCGAGGGACAACAACTCATGTTAATTGTACCCTTAAATCCACCCCCTTATTAAACCTATCTAGATCTGATTGTGAAGGGCCAGAAACATGCTCACCAATCCCAATAGGAAGTGCAAGGTTTTGAAAACGAGTCTGTGTTTGGTCCTTTCAGGCGTCTCGTCTCCACGTGGATCGTGGAGCCCCTGCGAGCTGCGCCACACCTCTCTCCTGAGGTGGGGGTCGGGAGCGGCTGGACACCGGCGGGCCTGGCTGTCGGCGGGGTCGAGGATCGTCGGCTCGACCCTGGTCAGAGGAGCCTTGGGCTGGCTCCCATCGTTTCTTCAGGTTCCTTTCCTCTCTTCTACTGAGCCGTGGTGGCTGGAAGGTTTCTTCGCTTGGGACCTTTATTTTTTTGTTTCTTCTCCCAAGCTGGGTCTATGGCATCTCGTTCTGGCAACGGCCCGGGGACGGTCGATGATCTCCCGATGTGCTTCCCCAGGGCGGAACGCCTGCGATTGACTGCTCCTTCTTCTGGGTGTCCGGATTCAAGTTGCGTGTTTTCAGCTCTCCAACCCGGCGTGTCTGTGTTCAAGCTGCAGGCTTGCAACTGTCTGCCTTCCAACTCGCTCTGGCCTGCCTGTCCCGACTGCTTCCGAGTGCTTGCTTGTGTCTTAACTGCCGAAAAGTCTCTCCAGATATACCTTTCTTCCCGAGGCCTCACTTCCTGCCCAAAATCAGGTTAGTCTTTGTTTTAACTTTGGCGGGCTTTGAGCACAGCGAGGCAGTTATTATATTTAAAATCATTTGAAGCGGCTGGTAACAGGCCCATCTCTGGTTGGAAATGGCTTTCATTGTTTTGAATGTCCTGCTGATCTTGTTACCGAGCCCTTGGTGTTGTCCTCATGAATATATATTGTCCTCTTTCGTCTGCGTCAACATTTAGATGGCCCCTGTCTCCAAGCCGATCTTGAGTGGATCTGCATCTAATCCATATGCATGCCTGTGGGTCTGGTTTCATTCTCTCATAAAACGGCTTCCAGAACTTACTAAGGGTTCAATCCACATAGCTGTCTGAGGTTGCACAGGAACCATTTAAAAGTGTCCCAATGAGCTGATCACATGGTATGGTGGCCATTTTGTATGCCCCTTTTTCTGGGCTTCTTTTAAAACAGTCTTTAAAATCACGGCCTCTTCTGCCATTTAACACTTATTAATATGAAATCCAATTTTGCGAATCCTACACTCCCCCCTGATGATACTGTAACTTGCTTGGAGTATCATAATTCTGGGTGAGCAAAATTTTCTGTCCTTCCACAATCTAACCATCCCCAGTATTTACCTATCTATGACCCCACAACACATGCATTTCCCATTTCAGAAAAATCTAGTGTACATTAAGCATCTATAGATGGCAATACCTTGGAGCTAAAAATCTTATAACTTACTTCCAGGTGTGGAGGGGGTCCTTATACCCCTACATCACCTAGTATATACACATTACCTTCTAATAGTTACATCACATCTAATTAAACTTCAACAATAAAATAAAATACATACGAAAATCCCAAAAACACATGAATACACATCAAAAATAATACAGAGGAGGGAGGGAAAACTTTAAATTTATACAAAGCATCATAAATCTAAACGGGTGTCTCTTCTTCTACCCGTACATAATGCTCCCTCCATTCCCCTCTATTCTCATACTTTTGCGAATGTTTGACCTTTTTACACTGTACAAACAGTAAATAAACTACAATGACAACCTGGCACACTACAAGAATGTGGGAGGCTATCCTAATCCAGGAAGGGACTTCTATATTAGTGAACAGGTCACTATATCCAACATGTCTGCCCCTATCTCTAAAGTCTTCTGCTCCAGTGTGTAGAAGTGTTTCTGTGAAACAACAACGGCTTTTAATATCTTGGTGAGGTGTTCAGGGAGAGGGGGAATGATATATCCAAAATGTGCAACGAATCGCTGAAAATCGGTGAAATTCTCTTTCACAGTGAGGTGAACAGTGGAAGGTTCAGGGATGGGGACAATTCGCTCTTGGGCCACTTGAACTTCTGCCCTGGGCTTGAAACAGAAGCTGCTGTCACTCACCGGACACCAACCGTGCTGCCCATGCTGGTAGTGGGGCACTGCAGTGGTGACACAGTATGTCCCACCTCCTATATATGCCACCTGCGGGGGCACATGGCCTTGTGCCATTGCCTCCATGGTGCAATTTATAGGCTTCGTGCCAGCAGTTCTGAACCCGCACTGTGGTTTTGAATGGGCATTCAAGTGCTGGGGACACAGGATGATGTGTGCTCCCCGGCTCCGGCACCCTGAGAGGTCAGTCCCCATCATCGCATGCTCCCATCGAATGACGTAAGGTGGGATCACCGTGTAGTGAATGTGCGCACCCCCCTGAATGACTCCAATGTTCTCCACCCTGTATACCGGGGCGGGTTTGGCTGGCTTTCTCATCACCGGCATTCTTACCACTATACCCATAATGGTGTGATTAGACCGTCCACAGTCCACTGGGACTGGGTAGGCCTCTGAAGCTAGTCTGAGCTGGCACGGACTCAATGTATTCTCAAAAGGGTGGAGGGCTATGAGGTGCTTGTTGCTAATCCAGGAGGGGACTAAGCCTTGCTTTAAATCCTCCAGGTTAATGCGGCCCTCACCCAGTAACCATGCCCCGTATAGCACACAAGCTTCGTTCTGCACAGCCTGATCGGACGCATTCCAATCCTCCCTGATGAGAGCATTTACCGTTTTGGCGTGTTTCTCCAGCTCCGCTATTATCTCTTTTAAGTGCAGTGTCATGGCCTGTTCCTCATGTAACTCAGAACCCACTACCTTATTCTCATCAGTCAGTATCTTTCTTAGCTGTGTTTTCAAACCATTAATCTGGGTTTGCAGCTCCACGCCATCCAGTGTGTTGATGACGGAAGTTCCTGTATTGAAAGCTGTAAAAATATCATTTACTGCACTCCTTCTTTATCTCCCTATTCTGTCCAAGACCTCATGTGGTGTGATGTACAACTCGGCTCTGTCGACATCGGCAAAGTCGAATTCGTAAAACTGTTTAAACATGTTTGTTAACAGGACCTGGTATAATTGCTCCAATTCCTTGGGGCACCACGCTGGCAATCTTACCTCGGTGAGGTTTAAAATCACCGAAGCCACCGCGTAGTGGACCCCTTGGTACAGTACTTGACCTGTGGGTACCAATACCAATCCATTCCCGGGTCCCTTTTCGTGGTGGGGCACCCTTCCTTGAGGGCATTTGCTACCGGAACTGTGGGCAGGGGCTTGCGGGGTCGGGTGATGAGCTCAGTGGCGTTCACTGGGATCTGGGAGTATGGGACTCCGCACGCCCATGAGCTGACATCCCACCTCATTCCTTGCCCAGCATCCTGCCACTGTCTTTGGAAAAAGATGGAGATGCCTGTGGGGCAAGCGCTTTCTGAACCCCACATACAGATGTAGATCCCCTCATCTGGCTCCCACCATTTGTCCCAACAGACACTCAACCCCTGTAATTGTCCGATGGGTGTTATTACCCAATCTTTCCCAGTCCACAGGTGAGTTCTTCATGGTGCTGCTCAACTTGCGCAGCCACCACCAGTGGTCCAAAGGTACATGTCCATTGCAAACAAGGCAAATCTTCTTGCCCACGGTGACGCTGATCCTGGGTGCAATGATCCACACCCTGGGGCACATCAGAGACGTTTCTCTGTAAGCAAACCCTGTCTGGCTGGAGTATTCAGAAGAGTTTGACCCCAGCCAGCCTGGCCATCTCCCTTCATGGAAGTAGGCAGCAGTCTCTTCAGCGTCCCGTGAGCCGGTTCCATCAGTCGCGATGGGGCCTCTATTTCCAGAGCACCCGTAGACGGTGGAGTCCTTGGTGCGGCCCCGATAGGCCCAGCTCCATCCAGCCATCACGATCACAACGAGGATCCCTCTCATCTTTACTGGCTTCTGCAACAAACCACACAAATATAGCCAGGCTCCCGAGAGATTCTGGCTTAGGTGACAGCATGATCAGGTCTTTCGACCTCGATCCAAAACAACACACACACACTGGGCAGATTTTAAACTACTTAAAACTCTAATCATCTTTAATATATACACACCCTAAACTTAAACTAAACTTATGTACAGCGCCGCCCGTCCCCGGGCGGCTTGCCTAATCCCTGATCAGACTGCAGTTCGCCGCTCTCTGTGGCGGGGCTGCAGTGACCTGTGTCTCTGGTTCCCCGCAGCCTTTTGCTGTTAATCGGGGACTGTGTTTTCTCAATGACTTCTGAAGTCAGCGTCTACTGGGAGTGGGTGACTCGGGCCAAGACTTTACAGTCTGAGGCGTTCGGGTCGACCTGCGAGAAGGTACTTTGGACGTGGCTCCCTTAGCGAGTGGACCTTCGGGTGGGACCTCAGCTCTCACAGCCCGTGGTTCTCCCACGACTGTAGGCTTCGGCTCCCTTCCCTCAGGCTCCGCCCCTTTGGGATTTGGGCAGGCTCCCTTGGCGAGTGGACCTTCGGGTGGGACTTCAGATCTCACAGCCCGTGGCTCTTCCACGACTGTGGGCTTCGGCTCCCTCCCCTCAGGCTCCGCCCCTTCGGGAATTGGGTCTGTGGCAGACGGCTCCTCCCCACCTGTCCCTACAGGGGGAGGATCTCTGCCCCCAATTTCTACCTCCCCCACGCTCGAGTCGAGGGCGGGACCTCCGTCCTCCGACTCCACCTCTTCCAGAATCGTGTCAAGGGCGGGACCTTGTTGTTCGGGTCCCTCCTCGTCTGAGTCCCAGGCCATCGGAGAAAACTCCCCCCAGGTGGGCGGGACCTCTTCTCCTTCCAAGCAGGCTACAACGCCAGCTTGTGTGGTCTGTGACTCATCGCGCACCTCAGGCTGAGGATCTTTACCCTCAGACATGGCTTCGGTTGCTGATGCGCTTGCACCCGGTTTGAACAGTTTACACCGCTTCATACTAAATCACTTGTTGCGTCGGGACACTTCCACTGTGCGAGTGGCGTAGACCGGCGGATTTTGCACCAATTCCAGCTCATCCTCCTGGTCTACGGTTCTCTCGCCAGCGCATAGGGTTAGAACCAAGAATTTTACTTCTCGCCAGCCAACCCGCGCCTTTGTAGGGGTTTCCTTAACACCCTCTACCTCCTTCACACTCGTACCCTCTCCCCAGAGACAATGATTTCTTAGGTCCACGTGGATCCCGTGGGCTACCAAGAAATCAGACCCCAGGACTCCCGTTCCACCTCCCACCTCCCACTTCATTAGGGTACACTTCCACGTGGTGCGGAGTGGTCCTAAATGAATGGAGAGGGGAAGGGAATGTGCGCCAGCCTGTTCTTCACCCGTGAAGCCCGACAGAAGATATGGGACCCCAGTGGACAGAGGCGAGGCGGTGGGGTTATCTGCATGGATTACGGTGCACGATGCTCCCGTGTCCAACAGATAGGTTCCCTTCACCTCCTCCACCACGAGGGGTCGTCTCCATACATCATATCGCAGCGCACACAGGTAGACGGGCTGCGCTGACTCTAGTCACTTGGGTACAGCGATCGGAGTTTCGGGAGCGACAAGGCCGGTGGTGGCAGCTATTTTCCCTTGCGAGGTCATCAGAGACCACATTGTCTGTATGATCACTTCAATCGCAGCGGGATCTACTACTGCACCAGCTCCTTGCGCTGGGGCAGGAGCTACGGCTTGGTTTTGAGCTGGTACTGAGGCGGTGGTCTGGGCTTGGGCTTGGACTGCGGGAAATTTCCCTCTACTATCCTTCCACGGATTTCTACAGTCCTTGCACCAATGTCCATCCTTCCCACACCCGTAGCAATTGAGCTTGGCTTGGACAGGGCGATTCCCCTCCTGACGCCACTCCTGCTTGCTTGGGGCTGCGGGTTTTGCCTCATGCACCTTTCCTTTCTGGGGAGGTGTTTCCTGACTTCTACAGTTTGTTTACGCCACATTTAACTGACGGAGCACCGTTTCTTCCGTGACACCGGGACCTTGGGGATCAAACCATGACCTGGCTAGGGCCCATATCTCTGGCAAGCTGTTGGTAACCAAGCAACGGAGCCAATGAACCCGCTGTTCGTCGCTCATTTGAACCCATTCAGGCATACCCGGACAGCTGCATCGATATACTGGCCATAGCCTTTCTGCGAAAACCCGTGGGGGTTCTCCAGATAGCTGCACGGTCCCTTCTACGCGGTCGAACGGACTACCGTCGTCCACTCCCATTACCTCTAAAGCTTCCTCCCTGAGATCCGTGTACCCTTTCCGTCCCCTCTTGCCATCCTCTGAGAGGCACTGAAGGATCGTGAGATCCAGGGAGAAAAGCAACAGTTTGACCTGTTCCTGTTCATCGCAGTCGTTAATGGCTGCTGTTTCCTCTATCTCTCTGAAATGAATCGAGGGATCTCCCTTTACTGTGAGTTGTGTGAGGTGGCTCACCATGGACCTTAATTGCGGGCCAGCGTAGGGCACCACGAGCTGGTTCTGGTGGGGTCCGACACTGCCATCGGCAACGTTGGGACCGAACCTCTGGTGCCGAGCGGGACACATCGGTGCTGGTCCCGTCTTTGCTACCAGTGGTTCTTCCACACACTCCACCTCGGCTACCTCCTATTTCACTACACCCTCCTTTTCCGGCCAAGTCTCACTGTTGCTCGGCGGTGCTGAGGGCTCGGTGGCTGGTACCACAATTACCTCAGCTGGAATCGGCTGTTTTGATTCCTTCAAAAAGTCCATGTGATTGGCTTTTGGGCTGACGAGACACACCATGCCTCTTGCCTTAACCAGGGCCGCTCTTAGGTCCTCTATGGTCTTTTGGCAGGGGCCGTGGTCTGTGCTCTCAAACTCGTGCTCGAGGGCCAGCTTGTAAGCTGCCTTAACCGCCACTACTCTCTCCTCCTGTGCTCTTAGCTGTTGTGCGAGGCGGGCGTTTTTCTCCCGTATCCTCATTTCATTAATCTTTGCCTCAGTAACCTGGCACTCCAGGTACTCTATCCTAGCCTGATGTTGGCTAGCTACCACTTGGCGTTCCTGATTCAGCGCGTGAAGCGCTGTGATGAGTTTTTCCCCACCCATGGCCTTTTCCTCTATCTCTGCTGCCTGGGTCGTGATCTTGGCTGCCTGTGCTGCAACGACCCGGTCCAAGATCTGGACCTGCTTCTTGTAACACATCAGCCACACTGCCTTTTCCACTGACTTCTTATGCTCTTTGCTCTCTGTCCACCTGATGGCTGCGTCCACTGGATGCCCATCCAGCAAGAGATCGGAAATCCATTGTTTAGTGAGATTTACCTTGCCAAAGATATAATCCGCTATTCTCTCATCCAATGCATTTCGACCATTCAAACTCGGATCTACTACATTGCAATCCTGCCACCAGAGTCCTGCCGCAGTCGCCATTTTCTGTAAGGGGTTTTCGTCCTCGAGAGGTTTCCCAGAGGTTTCTCGCTCTAGAGGCCTCTCTCTCTTGCACAGTAAACCTTGAGTGGTTCGACCCACTCGCCCCTTAGATTCTGTACTCTGGACTTAGGCGCAGGAACTACAATGTAGAGAAAGCTCGTGTAGACCAAATTTGATGAATCAAAATGAAATTTTATTGCAAATGGAAAAATATATCAAATCAAATGCAACACAGATAAGAGTACGGTACATGGGAGGGAAAAACAAACACAAACAAATCATAACGACATTATACTAACTAAGGCAAATACAGGCATCTTATATTCTACAAAGATCATCATGAAATAAGGAAACACACCGAACGTCGAGGGACAACAACTCATGTTAATTGTACCCTTAAATCCACCCCCTTATTAAACCTATCTAGATCTGATTGTGAAGGGCCAGAAACATGCTCACCAATCCCAGTAGGAAGTGCAAGGTTTTGAAAACGAGTCTGTGTTTGGTCCTTTCAGGCATCTCGTCTCCACGTGGATCGTGGAGCCCCTGCGAGCTGCGCCACACCTCTCTCCTGAGGTGGGGGTCGGGGGCGGCTGGGCACCGGCGGGCCTGGATGTCGGCGGGGTCGAGGATCATCGGCTCGACCCTGGTCAGAGGAGCCTTGGGCTGGCTCCCATCGCTTCTTCAGGTTCCTTTCCTCTCTTCTAATGAGCTATGGTGGCTGGAAGGTTTCTTCACTTGGGACCTTTATTTTTTTGTTTCTTCTCCCAAGCTGGGTCTATGGCCTCTTGTTCCGGCAACGGCCCGGGGATGGTCGATGATCTCCCGATGTGCTTCCCCGGGGCGGAACGCCTGCGATTGACTGCTCCTTCTTCTGGGTGTCCGGATTCAAGTTGCGTGTTTCCAGCTCTCCAACCTGGCGTGTCTGTTCAAGCTGCAGGCTTGCAACTGTCTGCCTTCCAACTCGCTCTGGCCTGCCTGTCCCGACTGCTTCCGAGTGCTTGCTTGTGTCTTAACTGCCGAAAAGTCTCTCCAGATATACCTTTCTTCCCGAGGCCTCACTTCCCGCCCAAAATCAGGTTAGTCTTTGTTTTAACTTTGGCGGGCTTTGAGCACAGCGGGGCAGTTATTATATTTAAAATCATTTGAAGCGGCTGGTAACAGGCCCATCTCTGGTTGGAAATGGCTTTCATTGTTTTGAATGTCCTGCTGATCTTGTTACCGAGCCCTTGGTGTTGTCCTCATGAATATATATTGTCCTCTTTCGTCTGGGTCAACATTTAGATGGCCCCTGTCTCCAAGCCGATCTTGAGTGGGTCTGTATCTAATCGATATGCATGCCTGTGGGTCTGGTTTTGTTCTCTCATAAAACGGCTTCCATAACTTACTAAGGGTTCAATCCACATAGCTGTCTGAGGTTGCGCAGGAACCATTTTAAAGTGTCCCAATGAGCTGATCACATGGTATGGTGGCCATTTTGTATGCCCCTTTTTCTGGGTTTCTTTTAAAACAGTCTTTAAAATCACGGCCTCTTCTGCCATTTAACCCTTTTTAATATGAAATCCAATTTTGCGAATCCTACAACATCGGCAAACTGGGCACACAAATTTGTATAATTTCGGGTGAAATTTCCCAATTATGCCCCCACAGGAAATTCCACCCCACGGGCTCGATTTTAATAGCCCTGTGGAGGCAGGTTTGGAGGCGGGTCTGTTGCAAAAATCAGGAAAAATGGCTTCAGGCACCCACCCCGCCTCCATCCCAGCCCCACCCAATTTTCGAGAGAGTCTGCTCAGCCGCTCCCAAACTGACCCGTCTCGAACCGGTGGGACAGTTAGTTAACAGTCTGTTAACTGCCTTGCTAATTCTATTTTCCTAGTGGTTTCCCATTTTCGGGCTTCTGGCTCCCGTTTCCCGACTTGTCAGAAACATGCCAGGTTCAAGGAGACGAGTTGATGGAGGATATGATTTGTATGTATTGGTGGAGCGCTTTAAAAGCACCCCTGAAACATGGCTGGCATTCAAATGCAACAACTTTGCTGTTGTAGGTATGGGATAAGATTTTGCACATCTACTGATCTTGTGATTGTTCAAGCTGACACCCATCTGCAGTGTGACATGAATGGAATAATTTCAGACCACTTTGACTGTGCGCTTGCAGTTTTTTGCCTCAAATGAAATCTATAGCAAGGGGATGGGAAACATTTATGCCCTCTCATCCTGGCCCTCATAATCGGAGGAGTAGCAGCTGCGTGGCTCAGTGCAGATCTTCCTGGGAAGAGGAGGAGGACGAGGGGTACCTTACATGCCCTGTTGTGGCCAATACAGCATCCCTCCTGTTCACTGCTACCCATCAAGCAGTGTATGCACACTGCCATGCCACATTAGCATAAGCTTACTCCTCAACCATAGGTGACTACCATATGGCTCTGTAATTGCAGGCGACACTTGTCCAATGCCATACATCATCTCTGCTATACCCTGTTATTTCCTAGCACTTTTACCATCAGCATTACAAAACCAAGTCGCCCTGAGCCCTCAATGCACTTTTGCCATTTCCCAGAACACATAGGCCACACAATCAACTGTTTGCCATAATTTTTCTTTTAAACATCACAAAAGGATAATAAAGCAGCAACAGTCAGAAAAAAAGATAAATCACCCAAGTGACTCCCCTTGTGACTATAGGTACTTAATCTTTCTCTTACACGTGCTTCTACGTGGTGCTCCCCCTGTGGCTTAAGCAGATGTAGAGGCACCTTGCTGACTAGGATGCTGCACCTGCTTAGATGCCTTTGGCAGGCATCCTCTGGGTTTGGGAGCCTGGGAGTGCTCTTCAACAGTCTGCTCTTCCTGCGGCTGTGCAGGGGCTGAAACAACCATCTCAGTTGTCTCCGCAAAGTGGGTCTCTGGCCGAGGGCTCCACAATGGCATGGTCATGTGAGCGCTTTGAGAGGAGCCCACACTTCCTTCTGTCCTGAAAGCAACATCCCTCTCATGGGTCAGCCGCACCTCAGTGCTGGCAAGTGGCTGGAGAGGACCTTGCTGCACTTCAGAGGGACCATGAGGACCCGTGTCTGCACTGGCAGTCCTCATCAAAAGGACATCCATGAAGCTTTGGTCTCGCTGCTCAATAGCTGCCCATCGCTCCTCCGGAGATGACATTCTATTTTGAACAGTCACCATGATTTCTTGACTCTGGCAACTTATTTCCTCCATGGCCGTAGCCATCCTTTCCACTGAGGTAGCCAGCTTTTCCACAGAGGTTGCCATCCTATCCATGGTGGTGCATTCATGCGCTATTGCCTCCACCACGGCAGTGCTGAGGTTACAGATGGACTCCTCCATTCTCTCCACACTCTCACTAAACCTGGAGGCAAACCCTTCCAGAGACACCTGCACTTGTTCCTGTATTTCACGAACCGCTCTTTTTCTGGATGGCTCCAGAGGCACAGCGTCTGCATGCAGCTCAGCAGAGCTAGGAGAGTCCTGCGACCTCCGAGGAGGACAGTCCACTGCTGTCGCTGTCTCCACCATCTGCTGATGCTCACTTGTACGCTGTGATAGACCAGATGGCAACACTAGTCTAAATCGCGATGGCCCCAATGAGGTGAGCGTTGCTGTGCTGGTGCTGGGTCCTGGTGATGCTGCTCCCTCAGAGGCTTCAGGTTTCTCTGAGGAGTTGTATTGTGGGAAGTGTGGCGCTCGATGGTCCTGTGGGAGAGTAAAGGCATCTGATAATGATTTAGACACCTGATATTGATGTAGCCGACACATCCTTTTGAGCAGATGATACAACGCGATTGTCTATTAACATCATATGCCATTGCTTTCTGAGAGGGATGAAACACTATTATGTCACCAGCTTCCTCTAGTGTGCCCGTCTCTCCATCACCCACTTCCAGGTCCTCACCACTGCCAACAATCTCATTTGCAGCCTCCTCAGCACTGGTCAATGTGGCTAAGATAGGTGTTCCTCCTCCAGTCATTGCTCTCTCCCTCTTATTGTGGGCTACCTTTTCCTGCAAGGAGGGACACAAGCAGTGTTTTAGCCACAGTGATGGAGTGAGGGTCAATAATCCCTACTATAGAAGCTTTGAGGGAGGCAAAGATGGGGTAAGGTGCCAAGAGGAAGCTAGCTCCCTGTGCATTGTTAGTTGTTTTCACTGCATGACAGTGAGAGCGAGTCTAAGGGGTGCATAGGCAGGATGCTGAAGTGATTCAGTGCAGAGACAGAGATGGATAGGGAAGAGTGCAAGGGAACTAAGAGTAAGGTGGGATGTGAAGGAGCAGGCTTACAGTACAGAGTGCTGGTGATGAGAAGAGAAGGGAAGCAGATTAAAGGCAAGTGAGATGGGATACTCGCTTTTGATGTTCGCACAAGATCATTAAACCTTTTTTGGCACTGGATCCATGACCGTGCATACATGGACCTTGCGCTCACCTTCTGAGCAATGCGCAGCCAGGCTGCCTTGGTCTGCTGAGGAGGCTTCCTCCGGCCATCAGGAGGGAAGAGAATCTCCCTGCACCCTCTGACAGCATCCACAAGAACATGGGGGGGGGGGGTCATTAAAACGAGGAGCTGTCTTGCCTCTGGAAGAAGTCATTGCGTATAAATCAAGTCCAGGAATCCACAAGAGAAAGGCTCAGGCTGAAAGGCAGCTTTAAAAGCAGCTGCTATTATGATGTCATCAGAGGCGGCCAGCCGACCTGATCGCACTTATTGGACCAGCCAGCGCGCCTCCATGAAATGAACAAGCTCATTGAATCAAAGTCGGACATCAGCAGCTGTTCCCGCCGGAAGCGGCTCCAGAACCCACCCACCATGCGTCCCGACTCCAAACTGCCTCGGGAATTAAAATCGAGCCCCATATGTCTGCACTTCAAACTGATGAATGTGGTCAGCATGCCCTGTGCTTTATATCTAATGCAATAGGGAAACAACTGAATTTTCAAACTACCCGAGAAAAATGTGCTTTGTCTACCTGAAGGCTTTAAAAAAAAAACATTAGAACATATTCATGCTTTCGGCACTGAGTAATGATTTACTGAAGATGTGAGGTTCTCCTCCCTGTGGTTTTAATGTAACAAAATACAATGAAGACAGAACAGGAAAGGAAAATAACACTAAACCTGGAGCTGTGTCCAGCAAGCGTGTCTGTTGGGAAGAAAAGGTCTACGGTAATTTCTGTGATTTAAAGGAACTACCTTTGAAATTGCAGTATATGTCTCCCAATTGGTTTTTCAATAGGTTTCCACGTTATATGTATGGTGTAAGGAAATGCTACCAGGACATTTCAGGATAGTTCTTCTAATCAGGTGCACCAGTACCGCAAATGACAATCAGAAGATTATGGGTCGGAGAATCAGCTGCAGGCCTGTTTCATACCACATGCATTTTGCCAGCAGCATTACAAAATGGGCACAGATTGCTCCCCCAAAAAGCAATCAAGAGCCTCTTTCAGCGACTCATCCTGAAATCTGTGGAAATGAATGTAATTTCAACTGCAAATTCCCATGCTTTCCACCAGTAATGCGCTGCTGGCTTTGAACAACCATATAAAATGGATGCAGGAGAAAGCTTCTTAGAAAGAGGGCAATTGAAACCAGAGATATTTTGGATGCACATTTCCCTAGAAACTAGGGGGGGGATATTAGGTTGCTTTGCGCCTCTTGTTAGCTCCCTAAAAGGGCGCTAATGGGACGCCAAGCAACTAGCGCCCGGGCGCAGCAATGTTTGCATCGCTCGCAAGTTGACCAGACATTTTGCGGCGGCGCTAAACATTACCGCCACGATCTCCTGCGCTCGCAGATCATGACATCTGTCGAGCATGCAATGCCCCGGTGGCACCCCAGACCGGATATTGAGTGGCGCCCCCTGCCTTTCCGCCTGCCACTTGTAATGACAGGTTGAGGGTAATGTTTTGCAGTCGGAAAGGTACTGGGGGAGCGCTATTTAAAGACGACCGCTTCCTGCCTTTTTTTCTTGGCAACATTTTTGTACCACGCATTCTGAGAGAGAAAGAGAGACTTCTCGAGAGATTCAACGCTGTGTGAAGGAGTTTTGGGTACTGAGCAGCACTTTGCAGGTTCATTTTGATTTGACCTTCCTTGCATCGATTTAGAAGAGACTTTGGGGGCTGCACTCTGAGCTCTTTCCCTGGGCCTCTCCATTGTTCTTTCCAGCAGATTTGATGTACAGGTCTCTCCAGGCCAAGGTTCAAGGCTACAATGAGCAGGGTGTGGATGGAGAGTAAGATTGACCCCCCCCCCCGCACTTAAAGAACTGTCTGGCGCCAGTGTGTCTGTGTTCCATTGCTGACTGACATCACATGAGCTTCGCCAGTGCTCTGAGGTAGCGCCTTGCTCCTCGGCGTTAGTGCCTTAAGAGAGGTGTGCAGCGCCTGATTTAGCACTCCAATCACCTCCATGGGCGATAGAAGCCAAGTTTGCAGTCGGAGGCGATAATTAGCTAAACTTTGCGCCCGGCCAATAATTGCGCCCCAAATGGGGCGATACCGAATTTTTCCCCCCAGGTCTATATTTCTAGGCAGAGCCACCTGGGTATTTCAGAGGAGGTGTGCCTTCATTGCCTTTAAGAGTTGGATTCTTAAAAGTCTACTGTTTCCTGTTAAAGTTTGTGGATTCCTTTTGTTGCATTTTTACTTTTGAATTATTTATAAACTTTGTTTAGGCTTTACTTTTGCATTTTCCCCACCTGGTTGTCCCACCGTAATATTGTTGACAGTACAATTTCAGTTGCAATAACCAAATATCTGAGGATGGGAATTCCTTTGAGAATTCCCCTTACAGTCTGAGTTTTGGAGGTCAAAGATGAGTATCTGCGGAGGGAGAAAACACAGCATCTAAAGGAAATCTCCCAGGTGCCAGCAGACAGCTGATGTAACAGGGAGGACAAGTGCTAGAAGGAATGTGTGACATGTGAGGTTTGCGTTATAAGGAGCAACATGTAGGAAAAGCTTGTGAGGGGAGTTCCAAACATTGGTTCCAGGTGAAAATTTTAGACAGCCATAGAGCCATGGTTCAGTCTGAATTAAGACATTTAATTCCATTCCAGAAGTGAAAATGATCAGTGGAGGACCTCCCAGGGTGCCAAAGTGAATGAAGACAGTTGTTTTACCTTGACTGCCCTCGGCAGGTCATTAAACATTTTCTGGCGTTGTTCCACTGTCTTGCAGTGGATCAAAATGAGTACCACTGCCGCTTCCCTCCACATGGCTCTGGTGACTGATTTATGTGGCTTTCTTCTTTGTGAGTCCAGCAAGTAAATGTTTCATCTGGCAGATCCTGTCCATCAGTAGATCGGCATCTGCAAAATTTTGGGCTTGCCTCCTTCTGCCACCACTTGCCTGATGGCTTCCTCGCAAGCCACCAGTGTGTGAAGTTGAAGCCATGATAAGAGTCTTGAAAAATCACAAAAGAACCCTTTGGTAGGAAATCACAGTAGTTGAACATTTTGCTGAAAGCTGAAGGGGAAAACAAGTTAGAATCATAGAATCACAGAATGGTTACAACACGGCTTACGTTCCACTTACTAGCTGCGCCTCCAGGAATCTGCTCCCAAGAAAGAGGACGGAGAAGGAGCACAGTGGAATGAATATAACAAATTGCAAAAATATATTAAAAGGATAATCAGATGGGGTAAAGAGAGACTTGGAATAAAGCATACAAGCTGAGGCTAAACACAACAATGAAAAATCCTTCAAAACCACATCGAGAGAGCAGCCAAAGAAAAGGTGAAGTCCATAAATGATGCAAATGTGTTGGAAAAGGAGGATGAAAACAAATTAGTAAGTAATTTGAATGATTACTTTCTCTAAGTTTTCACAAGGGAAGGCAACATTCCCTCGCCAAACAAAGATACCCCAAGTAAAACCAATAATGTTATAAATAGGAGAAGTCACACAACACCAGGTTATAGTCCAACAGTTTTATTTGAAATCACAAGCTTTCGGAGCGCTGCTCCTTTGTCAGGTGAAGT
This sequence comes from Somniosus microcephalus, assembly GCF_052327205.1. Classification (NCBI taxonomy): domain Eukaryota; kingdom Metazoa; phylum Chordata; class Chondrichthyes; order Squaliformes; family Somniosidae; genus Somniosus; species Somniosus microcephalus. The sequence continues at coordinate 86,105,757 of NC_141001.1, forward strand.
GAAGAGATGCATACAGACACAGCATATATAGTCAGAGAACACTGCCAGATGATTACAGGTAATCTTTCTAACTGCCCTTTATCACACCTCGGCAGAGAGATAATCACAGCAATCAAAGGTGTGAATGGTGTCCAAACAGGTCAGTCAGGAAAACATTACATCAAAGAACAATGAGGTGGGGTCACAAGGGGTCAAATGTTGCAGATGCTGGGGTCTGTATGAAAAACACAAAACAAACAAAAAACAATTTTAAAAATGGAATTTTTTTTTGCTGGAAATCACAGCAGGTCCGACAGCGCAACGCAAAATCGTCGAGCAGAAACTGATAGCCAAGATCCGCACTCATGAGGACAGCCTCAACCGGGATCTTGGGTTCATGTCATGCTACATGTAAACCCACCTGACGTAGAGTCATCCAGACTCGAGTCGTCGTTGGCTTGTTCTCTCTACACAGATGCGGCTGGACCTGCTGTGATTTCCAGCAAAAAAAAATCCTTTTTTTTTATAGTTTTTTGTTTGTTTTGTGTTTTTCATACAGACCCCAGCATCTGTTACATTTGACCCCTTGTGACCCCACCTCATTGTTCTTTGATGCAATGTTTTCCTGACTGACCTGTTTGGACACCATTCACACCTTTGATTGCTGTGATTATCTCTCTGCCGAGGTGTGATAAAGGGCAGTTAGAAAGATTACCTGAAATCATCTGGCAGTGTTCTCTGACTATATATGCTGTGTCTGTATGCATCTCTTCACTTCACCTGATGAAGGAGCAGTGCTCCGAAAGCTTGTGATTCCAAATAAAATTGTTGGATTATAACCTGGTGTTGTGTGACTTCTCACATTTGTCCACCCCAGCCCAACACCGGCATCTCCACACCATGGTTATAAATAGGATGCAAGGCCTAGAAACATAGAAACATAGAAACATAGAAGATAGGAGCAGGAGTAGGCCATCCGGCTCTTCGAGCCTGCTCCGCCATTCAATGAGATCATGGCTGATCATCCAAATTCAGTACCCTGTCCCTGCCTTCTCCCCATATCCCTTGATCCCTTTAGCCTTAAGAAATATATACAACTCTTTCTTGAATATATTTAATGAACTGCCCTCTGTGGCAGAGAATTCCACAGGTTCACCACTCTCTGGGTGAAGAAATTCCTCCTCATTTCAGTCCTAAATGGCTTACCCCTTATCCTTAGACTATGACCCCTGGTTCTGGAATCTCCGGCCATCAGAAACAACCTTCCTGCATCTAGTCTGTCCAGGCCTGACAGAATTTTATAGGTTTCAATGAGATCCCCTCTCAATCTTCTAAACTCCAGTGAGTATAAGCCCAATCAACACAATCTCTCCTCATATGTCATTCCTGCCATCCCAGGTATCAGCCTGGTGAATCTTCGCTGCACTCCCTCCATGGCAAGAACGTCCTTCCTCAGGTAAGGCGACCAAAACTGCACACAATAAAGGTGTGGTCTCACCAAGGCCCTGTACAACTGTAGCAAGACATCCTTTTTCCTGTGCTCGATCCCTCTTGCTACGAAGGCCAACATACCATTTGCCTTCTTAACCGCCTGCTGCACCTGCATGCTTACCTTCAGCGACTGGTGCACAAGAACACCCAGGTCTCTTTGCACTTCCCCTTCTCCCAATCTATTGCCATTCAAATAATAATCTGCCTTCCTGTTTTTGCCACCAAAGTGGATAACCTCACATCTATCCACATTATAGTGCATTTGCCATGTTTCTGTCCAATCACCCAACCTGTCCAAATTGTACTGCAGTTTCACGACATCCTCCTCACAGCTTACCCTCCCACCCAGCTTTGTGTCATCTGCAAATTTGGAGATATTACATCCAACTCCCTCGTCCAGATCATTAATATATATTGTGAACAGCTGGGGTCCTAGGACCGATCCTTGCGGTACCCCACTAGTCACTGCCTGCCACTCGCAAAACGACCCGTTTATTCCAACTCTTTGCTTTCTGTCCGCCAACCAGTTCTCTATCCAAGTCAATACCTTGCCCCCAATCCCATGTGCCTTAATTTTGCACACTAATCTCTTATGTGGGACCTTATCAAAAGCCTTCTGAAAGTCCAAATACACCGCATCCAATGGTTCTCCCTTATCTATTTTACCAGTTACATCCTCAAAAAATTCCAGATTAGCCAAGCATGATTTACCTTTTGTAAATCCATGTTGACTTTGTCCGATCCTGTCATTGCTTTCCAAGTGCTCTGCTATTATATCTTTTATAATAGACACTAGCATTTTCCCCACTACCGATGTCAGGCTTACCGGTCTATAATTCCCCGCTTTTTCTCTACCACCTTTTTTGAATAGTGGGGTAACATTAGCTACCCTCCAATCCATAGGTACTGTTCCAGAGTCTATCGAGTTCTGGAAGATGACCAGCAATGCATCTACTATTTCTAGGGCCACTTCCTTAAGAACCCTGGGATGTAGATTATCAGGCCCTGGGGATTTATCGGCCTTCAGTCCCATCAATTTTCCTAACACCATTTCCCTACAAATACTGATTTCTTTCAGTTCCACCCTTTCATCAGACCTTATGTTCCCCGGCATCTCTGGGAGGTTATTTGTGTCCTCCTTTGTGAAGACAGAACCAAAGTATGAATTTAGTTGGTCTGCCATTTCTTTGTTTCCCATTATAAATTCCCCTGATTCTGACGCTTGACCTCACCAATCTTTTTCTCTTCACATATCTATAAAAGCTTTTACAGTCAGTTTTTATGTTCCCTGCTAGCTTACTCTCATATTCTATTTTCCCTTTCTTAATTAATCCCTTTGTCCTCTTTTGTTGAATCCTAAACTGCTCCCAATCCTCAGGATTATTGCTTTTTCTGGCCAATTTATATGTCCTCTCCTTGGATCTTATGCTATCCCTAATTTCCCTTGTTAGCCACGGTTGAGTCACCTTTTTTGTTTTATTTTTATGCCAAACTGGGATGAACAAATTCTGTAGCTCATCCATTCAGTCTTTGAAAGTTTGCCATTGCCTATCCACCGTCAACCCTTTGAGTGCCATTCCCCAATCAATCCTACCCAACTCGCTCCTCAGATCATCGTAGTTTCCTTTATTTAAATTGAGGACCCTAGTCTCTGAGTCAACTACTTCATTCTCCATCTTAATGAAGAATTCGATCATATTATGGTCGCTCCGACCCAAGGGGCCTCGTACAACAAGATTGCTAATTAATCATTTCTCGTTATATTATACCCAGTCTAAGATGGCCTGATCTCTGGTTGGTTCCTCGACACATTGGTCCATGAAACCATCCCGTAAACACTCCAGGAATTCCACCTCCACAGTATTGTTACTAATTTGGTTGGCCCAATCTATATGTAGATTAAAGTCACCCATGATGACTGCTGTGCCCTTATTGCACACTTCTTTAATTTCCCTTTTAATGCCATCCCCAACCTCCACCTTACTGTTTGGAGGTCTATATACCACTCCCACTAATGTTTTTTTCCCCTTAGTATTTCTCAATTCTACCCATACAGATTCCACATCGTCAGAGCTAATATCCTTCATTACAATTGTATTAATCCCTTCTTTAACCAGTAATGCTACCCCACCTCCCTTTCCTTTTTGCCTATCTTTCCTGAATATCGAATACCCCTGGATGTTGAGTTCCCAGTCTTGGCCATCCTTGAGCCACGTTTCCATAATCCCAACCAAATCATATTCGTTTACCTCTACTTGCGCAGCCAATTCGTCCACCTTATTAGAAATGCTCCTCGCATTAAGACACAAAGCCTTCAGGCTTGTTTTTTTAACGCTCTTAGACCTATTAGAATTATTATTTACTGTGGCCACGTTTGATTTAAACCGTTTATTTCTCTGACTGCCACTTTTGTTTTTCTCCTTCCTATCTTTTGCTTTTATCCCTGTTTCCCTTTCCTCTGTCTCCCTGCTCAGGTACCCAACCCCCTGCCATTTTAGTTTAAACCCCCCCGAACAGTGCTAGCAAACCTCCCCGCAAGGATATTTGTCCCACTCTGGTTCAGGTGCAACCCGTCCGACTTGTACAAGTCCCACCTTCCCCAGAAGCAGGCCCAGTGATCCAGGAAACTAAATCAAATCAAAAAATCAAAATCAACTTTTATTGTCATTGTTAGTGCACAAGTGCAGTACAACTAAATGTAGGCTTGCGGCTCCCAAGAGTGTACATTTAGATTAAGACATTTAAACATTCAACATACATTTGGCTTGTAATACATTAACATAAACATAACCATAATAAAGTGCATTGGCAGATGTGCAGGCTTTAGAGTTTATTTGTGGAGTTCAGTAGGATGACAGCCCTGGGAAAGAAGCTGTTCCTAAATATGGTCATACGGGTGTGAATGCATCTGTAGCATCTCCCAGATGGCAGGAGGGTGAACAGACTGTGGCTGGGGTGGGTAGGGTCTTTGATGATGGACCGTGACCTCCGTAAACAGCGTTTCTGGTATATGTGCTCTGTGGTCGGTAGCCAGGTGCCGGTAATGCGTTGGGCAGTTTTGACTACCCGCTGCAGGGCTTTCCGGTCATAGTAGCTACAGCTGCCATACCATACTGTGATACAGTTCATCAGGATGCTCTCTATTGTGCAGCGGTAAAAGTTAGAGAGGATCAGGGGTGACAGGTTACATCCCTTCAGCCTCCTTATGAAATATAGGCGCTGCTGGGCCTTCTTCACCAGAGAGGAGGTATTGAGGGACCAGGAGAGGTCTTCCGTGATGTGGACTCCGAGGAACTTAAAGCCCTCCCTCCTGCACCAACTCTTTAGCCACGCATTCATCTGCTCCATCCTCCTATTCCTATACTCACTAGCACGTGGCACTGGGAGTAATCCAGAGATTACAACCTTTGAGGTCCTGCTCTTTAATCTGCTACCTAGCTCCCTAAATTCTTGCTGCAGGACCTCATCCCTCTTGCTACCCATGTCATTGGTCCCAATGTGAACCACGACCTCTGACTGTTCACCCTCCCCCTTCAGAATGCCCTGCAGCCGTTCAGTGACATCCTTGACCCTGGCACCAGGCAGGCAACAAACCATCCTGGAGTCACGTCTACAGCCACAGAAACGCCTATCTGTTCCCCTTACGATTGAATCCCCTACCACTATTGCTCTCCCACTCTTTTTCCTCCCTTCCTGAGCAGCAGAAGCACCCCTGGTGCCAGGAAGTTGGCTGCTGCTGCTTTCCACTGGTAAGTCATCCCCCTCAACAGTACCCAAATCGGTATACCTGTTTGAGAGGGGGATGGCCACAGGGGTCCCCTGCACTACCTGCCTGCCTCTACTGCTCTGCCTGATGGTCACCCATTTCCCTTCTGCCTGTGCAGCCCTTACCTGCGGTTTGACCAACTCAGTAAACATGTTTTCCATGACCCTCTCAGCATCGTGAATGCTCCAAAGCCCATCCATCTGCAGCTCCAGCGCCACAATGCAGTCTGCTAGTAGCTGCAGCTGGATGCATTTCTGGCACTCATGGTCGTCAGGGACACAGGCAGCGTCCCTGAATTCCCACATAGAGCAAGAGGAGCATAACACGGGGCTGGGCTGTCCTGACATGACTTACCCTTTAATCAATTTAAATTAATTCACTACCACCAATTAAAGATGATATGTATCCCAGAGTGCTGAAAGAGACTTGGCAAAAGATTTGCGAACCACTGATAATTCTTATGAGGGTGGCAGTGAACATTGGAGAGGTACCGATGGATTGGAATTGGACTGAAGTGACATCCATATTCAAAAACCGAGATGAGCAACTACAGACCCATTAGTCTACCTTTCCATGTAATTGATCACCTGTAACCTAGTTAATAGCAGTCAGCATGGATTCAAAAAGGTAATATTGTAGGAACGGAGGTTCCTAGCTGAAGAATTGAGATCGACGCAGAGAATCAAAAACAATAAAATTTAATGAACAAACAAAGTTAAACAGTAAACTGCTGGATACAATGCAAATAGGTCTGGTCTGGTTGAAAGCCTCTCTAGAACTGCTAGAAGGTTCTGAGCACTGACATCATGATGTCATCACGTTCTTCCCGCCGTTGGGGGATCACGTGACGGGCGGCATGACGTCATCACGCGGAGTAAAGGAAAGAAGCCATAGTATAGTTAACAGATACATTAAAGGTGCAGCCCCCGGTTGCACTACATTGCTGTTAAAGGAATTATAAACAATTGTCCTGAATCCCCTGGTGGCTCCGCCACATACGCCCCCCCCAGAATTGTCTTTAACAGAAAAGGTAAGACGAGAAGGGGATCTGACAAGTCTGTCCGACCGACTGCGATACTCTGGCAACTGGAACGGAGCGCTAGAGGATGAACTGGCAGTTGGCCGTGGTTGGGATGGTGCCGCAGGCATAGGAGAAGTGGTGGCTGGCTGTGGTTGACCCGATGAGGCAGGTACAGGCGACCCAGTGGCTGACTGTGGCTGTACTGGACTGATGGTCGACGGTGGACGCCCACGACGAGGCGGTTGAGCGGTGACGACTGGCTCGCTCAGATCCAGATGAGCCGGTTTTAACCGGTCGATGGTGATGTGGTTAGGCTTACTGCCGATGTCGACTATGAAAGACTTGTCACCCGACGAGATGACATGGAACGGACCAGTTTAAGGCGGTTTGAGCGGGTCTCTGTGAGCATCTTGATGAATGAAAACGTATTCGGCGCTCTTAAGCTCCACCGGGACATGGGAGCGCTGCAGGTCGTGATGAGACGTAGGCACTGGGATGAAATTCTTAGCCGCCTCTTGGTGGCTGACGAGCTGCTGACCAGGGCTCCATGTGAGGAGGAAGAAAATCGCCAGGAACTCTGAGCGGTTGGCCGTAAACCAGTTCTGCAGAAGAAGATTGCAGGTCATCCTTAGGAGCCGTGCGAAGACCCAGCAGCACCCAAGGGAGCCTGTCCACCCAACCAGTCCCACGAAGACTAGCATGCAGTGCAGCTTTAAGGGACCTGTGAAATCTCTCTCACAGACCGTTTGCCTGTGGATGATAGGCGGTGGTGCAATGAAGCTTGGTACCCAAACCCTGAGCCACGGCATTCCAAAGTTCCGAGGTAAATTGAGGTCCTCAGTCGGAGGAGATGTCAGCTGGTACCCCGAACCGAGCCACCCATGACGAGATGAAGGCTCTGGAAACGTCCGCCGCTGTGGTGGCAGCCAAAGGAATTGCCTCTGGCTACCGGGTGGTGCGGTCTACCATGGTGAGGAGATACGTGAAACCACGAGAAGAAGGGAGAGGGCCAACCAGGTCCACGTGAACATGGTCGAAGCAACGCTCTGGAACTGGAAAAGTGGCCACTGGGGCCCTAACATGGCGTTGGATTTTGGACTTCTGGCAACTCACGCAGGTATTGGTCCAGTCACGGACGTCGAGATGCATGCCTTTCCAGACGAACTTCTTTGCCATGAGTCGTTGTGAAGCCCTCATACCAGGGTGCGACAAACCGTGGATTGCGTCGAAAACTCTCCTGCGCCATTCGGCTGGTACAATTGGCCAGGGGACTCCCATCGAGATGTTGCAAAGGAGTGTGGTCCCTGCGGCCTGCAAACTGACATCAGCCACTTGTAAGCTGGAAGGTGTGGTCCGGTATGCCTGCACTTCAGGGCCTGCCATCTGTTCTTCTGCCAAACCAACATAGTCGACTTCCAAGGTGGACTGCGTGGACCGGGGCGCGGGAGAGACAATCCGCCACCAGGTTGTCCTTGCCAGACACATGTTGTATGTCCGTTGTAAATTCTGATATGAACGTAAGATGACGTTGTTGCCGAGCCGACCATGGTTCTGCTGTCTTGGCCATGGCAAACGTAAGTGGCTTGTGGTCTACAAAAGCCGTGAATGGGCGTCCTTCCAGTAAGACGCGAAAATGGCGGATGGCCAGGAAAAGTGCCAACAACTCCCTATCAAAGGTACTGTATTTGCGTTCATTTTTCCACAATTGGCGGCTGAAGAAAGCCAGTGGTTGCCACGTGCCGTTGACCAATTGCTCCTGCACTGTCCTGATGGCATAGTCAGATGCATCTGTGGTAAGGGCGATGGTTGCACCTGGAAGAGGATGTGCTAACATGGTCGCATCAGCCAAAGTGTCCTTAGTGTTGAGGAACGCCTGGTCCATCTGGGGTGTCCAGCCAATGGGGTCTTTACCCGATTTACCTTTTAGAGCCTCGTACAATGATTGCATTAACAGGGCCACCTTGGGGATGAAACGATGATAAAAATTGACCATCCCCAGGAATTCCTGGAGAGCCCTGATGGTCTGAGGACGCGGGAATGAGGTAACTGCCTCCACCTTCGTAGCCAGCGGAACGGCGCCTTCTGAGGTGATTCTGTGTCCCAGAAAATCAATGCTTTGTAAGCCAAACTGGCACTTGGCCGGGTTGGTAATAAGGCCATGCTGGCTGAGATGAGAAAAAAGGGTACGCAAGTGCGCAATGTGCTCTTTCTTGCTGGTACTGGCGATGAGGATGTCATTGAGGTAGACGAAGATGAACGGCAGATCGCGCAACACAGAATCCATGAGACGCTGGAAGGCTTGCGCTGCGTTCTTCAACCCAAACAGCATACGAAGGAACTCAAAGAGCCCGAAAGGCATGATGACAGCGGTTTTGGGGACGTCCTGAGGATGAACAGGCACTTGATGATACCCCCGAACAAGGTCTACTTTGGAAAAGATGGAATTCCCCACCAGGTGGGCCGAAAAATTCTGTATGTGAGGAATCGGGTACCAATCTGGAGTAGTAGCTTCATTCAGGCGTCTGTAGTCGCCGCATGGTCGCCATCCGCCGCCTGGTTTAGGAACGATGTGTAATGGTGTAGACCAAGGACTATTCGATCATCGAATAATTCCCAGGCGCTCCATGGTATGGAACTCCGCCTTTGCGGCTGCGAGTTTACCGGGTTCCAGCCTTCGAGCCCATGCATAAACTGGGGATCCTGTCGTGGTAATGTGGTGCGCCACACCATGCCTCGTGGCTGAAGAAGAAAAAGTGGGCCTGGTGAGCTCCGGAAACTCACCGAGAAGACGAGAGAACTCATCTGGAGATGGGACTGCACAGGCAACTGACCAAGACACAGTGGTGCTGCGGTGGCAGGAGACCGAATGAAAGGTGGCCGCGTTGATTAACCGGCAGGGCTGGACGTCGACTAGAAAACCATTGGGAGCCAGTATCACAGAGAAAACGTCGACCTGACCGGGGGTCTGTGATATAAAGGAGTTTCCCTGCGGAACCGATGGCCATCGCAACTCCGGCGTGTCCCTCAGGCCCTGTCGCACTTCTCAGAAACTGCTGGTTTGAGGTAGGTTTTTTTGGGGGGGAAAAACTGCAGGGAGGACGGCAGCATCGGGCTTTCACGCCAAAACGAGCGTGGTATGCACACCAGCCTGCTGGCGGAGGAGTCGGCTTCGCCCTTGTGGGGGATGGGCACCTCGTGGCCGCACAACCTTGTTGTGTGACGGTGAAAATTTTATCCGCTTCTGCAGCGAGTTCAGCACAGTCCGTGGTCGCGGAATTGGCCAAGGCCGCCTGTACTGGCTCTGGCAACTGGCAGAGAAACAACTCCCGGAACAGAAAACATTCCGATTCCAAGCCCAAGAGCGTGAGCATCTGGCTCATGAGCTCTGATGGCTTTGAGTCCCCGAGGCCGGGCATGGAGATAAGTCTCCGAGCGCGCTCCGACTTGGACAGACCGAAAAACCTGCAGTAACCGTGTTTTTAAAGCTTCGTACTTGCCATCGTCCGGAGGACTCCCGAGGAGGCTGACGACCCGCGAGGCCATGGCGCTGTCAAGGGCGGAGACCACGTAATAATAACGGGTCGAATCCGCTACTACTCCCCGGATTGCAAATTGGCTTCCGCCTGGAAAAACCATGCGGCTGGTTGTTGCTCCCAAAATTGCGGCAGTTTGAGGGTGACGGCGTTCGTGTCCATGATGTAACTTCAACGAAAATTGTTCGAAGAAATCGGGGTCACCAATATAGGAACGGAGGTTCCTAGCTGAAGAATTGAGATCGACGCAGAGAATCAAAAACAATAAAATTTAATGAACAAACGAAGTTAAACAGTAAACTGCTGGATACAATGCAAATAGGTCTGGTCTGGTTGAAAGCCTCTCTAGAACTGCTAGAAGGTTCCGAGCACTGACGTCATGACGTCATCACGTTCTTCCCGCCGTTGGGGGATCACGTGACGGGCGGAATGACGTCATCACGCGGAGTAAAGGAAAGAAGCCATAGTACAGTTAACAGATACATTAAAGGTGCAGCCCCCAGTTACACTACATTGCTGTTAAAGGAATTATAAACAATTGTCCTGAATCCCCTGGTGGCTCCGCCACAATATCCTGCTTAACCAACTCCTTAACGTTGTTGAGGAAGTGACAACCTGTGGACTGTGTATATTCCCTATGGTTAGGTTTACCTTGAGTTCCAAAAGGCTGTTGACAAAGTTCCGCACAAAAGGCTATTAATTAAACTCAAAAATGTGGGGATTCAAGGTAAACCCTGTGATTGGATAAGAAACTAGCAAAGGGTAGAAAACAATGATTACTCATTAGAGGAGTTAAGTCAGCGTGGTGGAATTACTACGATAGCAAAATACTGCGGATGCTGGAAACCTGAAACAGCAACAGAAAACGCTGGAAAAACTCAGTAGGCCAGGCAACATCCGTGGAGAGAGAAATAGAGTCAATATTTTGGGTCGAAGCCCTTCTACAGAACTGAGAGAAAAGGCAAGAAATGAAACAAAAGGCAGTTTGGGGGCTGGGAAATGGGGGAGGAGATGAAAGAAGAGACATTAAGAGATATTCAAGGTGAGACGAGATGGTAATAGGACAGGTAAAGAAACAGACAATGGCTCTAAATGAAGTGTGAAATGCGCTGGCAGAGTGAAAGACAGCTGCCATGTGGGAGAGAGAGGAAAAAAAGAAAAGTCACAAACCAAAAGTGTGGATAAAAAATATAAAAATATATTAGGGGCCGAGGTTATGATCTGAAGTTGTTGAACTCGATATTGAGTCCGGAAGGCTGTAAAGTGCCTAATCAGAAGATGAGGTGCTGTTCCTTGAGTTTACGGTGAGCTTCCGTGGAACAATGCAAGAGGCCGCAGACGGTGAGGTCCGAGTGGGAATGGAACGGTGAATTGAAATGACAGTTCTAAGGTGAGCCCTTGCACTGAAGGCTCACCAAAACATCTCTCCTCAGCCGAAAGCAGATGGCTGCTGCATCTGAGAATGCAGCAGCCATTCTGTCAACTCTGTCGCTGAGATGAGGCACCTCCGGATCCTCAAAGGTTGAAGCCTGCAGGAAAAAGCAAAGGTAAGGAAACTTTTTCCAACATTTTACACTCACCTCTCATACTTACCTGTCCACACTTGCACCCATCACTCACCTCTACATCTTTCATTTCGACCCCTTTCACCCCCGCAGACACACTGCTCACCTCGCTGACCCTGGCGAGGTTCGCAGCCATCGGGAAGCTCGCACTTGCAGGGGTAAAATGGGGATAAGCCTCAAAACTGCCTGTTAACTACCTGTTAACAGGCAGTTAATTGGCTCTAATCCCCTTCCCGCCTCGAGAAGACGGTTCCCTGCACAAGTCGGGGACCCGCTTTCTGGGAAGATGGCACGGAGGCGGGTTGGGAGCGGGGTCAGTACCCGCTCCCAGTTTCTGCCATTTTTCTGGCAGTCCCACCTCCATACCCGCCTCCCCAGGGCTGGGAAAATTCCCCCCATACACAAAAGCAAGGAAGTTATGATGTATCTATATATATAAAACAGTATGTCTCTCTGTCTGTCTGTCTCTCTGTCTGTCTGTCTGTCCAGCTATACAATCAAAAGTTATAGAGTGTACCTACACATATGTTATATCAAAAGAAAGCTCATCATTAGGGGACTCTTGTAGGTGCATTTACTTTTTGGTCGGACAAAAATTGTGCCGACGGTATCCAAAAAACGTTCAAAATTCCGCTCATTATCCGCTCATTATCATCGAGTGACGTGAAGGGTAACCAATCGTACAGTCGAGCAACCCGACGGTCGACCAATCGCTGCATCATGGGGGCGGGTTCATAGCGCATGCGGGCGGGCCATCCTAGAGTCGAGTGACAGGACGATTGACCAATGCTACACTTCAGTGACCTGACGGTTGACCAATCGGTGCATGTGTGGGCGGGTCTTATCATTCTGAAATGAGGTGAGTGGCCGCCATCTTGATTCCAAACTCTTCATTTCTTTTTCCCACTTTCTGCGTGTTTCTTTTCAAATGTACATTTCCAGCAAAAAAAAAGTTGCTTTTAAAACACAAATTGTTTTTTTAAAAAGTTAATTAATTTGTAAATCTTTTCTCTAACCTGTATAATTTTCCTACCTTTCCCCGTTTTTCCAGGCCTTGAAGCCTGGGCCTCTGTTGCCTAGCCACGCCCGAGCTAGGCACCTCCCGTCGCGCTCAACAAGCGGCCCGCAATCACCGCCATCTTTGTGAAGGCTGGAGGGGGCGGGCCTGAGCCGAGCGTTGCCACCGCCGCCATCTTAGTAAAGGTGAGCGGGGCGGGAGTCAGCACGCGCCTCAACTTCGGCCTGGAGCGCGACTTGAGTCCGGCCGGGCCTCACGCGGTAGGTTGCGCACCGGCCGGCTCTGAGGCGCTGATGAGCGGCGGCATTTCTCTCTCTGGTCTTGAAGCCGGCTTAGACGGGGGGCCGGTGCTCGGGAGGGCGGGAGCGCGGGGCTCGGGGGGGCGGGAGCGCGGGGATCGGGAGAGCGGGAAGGGGGTGAAGGGTTACCCCGGCAACCGGGCCCGGCCCTCACTGCGGCCGCGGGCCACTCGCCCTCTCTCTCTCCTTCCCTCTGTCTCTCTCCCCTCCCCCCTCCCTCCCCCTCCCCTTCTCTCTCCCCCCTCCCTCCCCCTTCCCCCCTCCCCTCTCTCTCCCCCCTCCCTCCCCCCTCTCCCATCCCCCTTCCCCCTCCTCCCTCTCTCCCTCCCCCCTCTCCCCTCTCCCTCCACCCCCTCCCCTCCCCTTACCCCCCTCCCCCCTCCCCTTCCCCCTTCCCCCCTCCTTCCCCCCTTCCCCCCAGTCGCGCTCTCCCTTCCCCCCAGTCGCTCTCTCCCTTCCCCCAGTCGCTCTCTCCCTTCGCCCCAGTCGCTCTCTCCCTTCCCCCCAGTCGCTCTCTCCCTTCGCCCCAGTCGCTCTCTCCCTCCCCCCCAGTCGCTCTCTCCCTTTGCCCCAGTCGCTCTCTCCCTTCCCCCCAGTCGCTCTCTCCCTTCCTCCCAATCGCTCTCTCCCTTCCCCCCAGTCGCTCTCTCCCTTCCCCCCAGTCACTCTCTCCCTTCCCCCCCAGTCACTCTCTCTCTTCCCCCAGTCGCTCTCTCTCTTCCCCCCAGTCGCTCTCTCCCTTCCCCCCAGTCGCTCTCTCCCTTCCCCCCAGTCGCTCTCTCCCTTCCCCCCAGTCACTCTCTCCCTTCCCCCCAGTCGCTCTCTCTCTCTCTTCCAACAACAACATGCCCTCAAAAAGGCCTCGGCACCGCTGGGCACTCCAGCTAGTATCTTTATAAAACACTGGTTCAGCCTCAACTGGAGTATTGTGTTAAATTCTGGGCACCACACTTTAGGAAGGATGTGAAGGCCTTAGAGAGGGTGCAGAAAAGATTTACAAGTATGGTTCCAGGGATGAGGGACTTCAGTTACGTGGACAGACTGGAGAAGATGAGGTTGTTCTCCTTAGAGCAGGGAAGTTTGAGAGGAGATTTGATAGAGGTGTTCAAAATCATGAGGGGTCTAGACAGAGTAGATAGAGAGAAACTGTTCCCATTGGTTGAAGGGTCGAGAACCAGAGGACACAAATTTAAGGTGATTGGCAGAAGAACCAAAGGCGACATAAGGAAAAAAAAATTTACGCAGCAAGTGGTTAGGATCTGGAATGCACTACCTGAAAGGGTGGTGGAGGCAGATTCAATCATAGCTTTCAGAAGGGAATTGGATTATTACCTGAAGGGAAAAAAATTGCTGGGCTACGGGGAAAGGGCGGGGGAGTGGGACTAGCTGAAGTGCTCTTGCAGAGAGCCGGCACAGGCTCGACAGGCCGAATGGCTTCCTTCTGTGCTGTAACCACTCTATGGGCTCGATTTTTGTCAATAGGGAGCTTTTGGAAGCGGGACTCCCGCTTTTTGGGTTGTAATCCCATCTCCATCGACTTTTGGCCAACCCACGCTATTTTCCCTTGATTAACCTTGTTAAGCCCACCCAGCAGGCTCAGCAGGCCAATTAAGGGTCACCTGGTTACTGGTGACGTCAGCAATTGACATTTCATCTGTTAAGAGCTTTTGACAGATGAAAAATCAGCGTTTGACAGCTCTGTGAAGCTGTCAAACACTGACAATCTGTCTTCTAACTTGAGTCCTTGTACTCAGACTCAGTTAGAGAGCTCTCCAGACCAGAAAGCAGAGGCTGCAGCTTTTGACAGTTCAGCGGCCATTCTGCTTTCTGTGCCGGTGAGCTGAGGGACACCCGAGAACTGAAGGAAGGAAGCCTGCAGGAGAAAGTAAAGGTAAGTAAAACTTATTAAAACACTTTACACTTACCTCACACACTCACCTCTGTACACATGTACCCATCACTCACCTGCACAACGGACATCTCGACCCCTCCAACCCCTGCAGACCGACGGTCCGCCTCGCTAAATTGGTGTGGTTCAGAGCCGTCGGACAGCCCACACTTCAGGGCTCAAAATAGGGATTAGGCAAAAAACTGCCTGTTAAGTACCTGTTAACAGGTAGTTAATTGGCACTAATCCCCTTCCCGCCTCAGGGAGGCGGCTCCCAGCACAAGTCGGGTACCCTGCCTCCTCGGGGCTTGGAAAATCGAGCCCTATGAGTCTATGATTCTAAGGAAGCCCAGTAACTGCCCCCAGCATGACCCCTTGACATGGGAGGAGGCAGATGGCAGGTCCGTTGCTGGGTCCCTTGACTGGACGTAAGAGGTCCAGTGAAAATGTATCGGAATCCTGGCCGATCTGGGATCTGGCCCATTTTCTGAATCCACACCCTGCTTCCCTCCGACATAACTGCTATTTACAACCTCTTCAGCCCCAATAATTTCAGGGCCACTGTATCCCAAAGACCTCTAGTTCTTGTGAACCCACTTTAATGACTGTATTATATAGTTTACTTCAGGGAATGAGAACAGATGTGACACAAATTCATTCCAGCCAAACACTTTTGTTGATTACCTGTCACAAGACACGTTGCCTTGAGAAGCGTACAGCAAATAAATAAGTGCCTGTAAATTAAAGGAGTGATAATGACCCTGGCTACTCCAAATTTGTGGCAGGTTGCAAGCAATGCAATCAACAGATTGACAATGGTATTAACCTGCTCAGCCTGTGCCCAGCCAACCTGCATACTGAAATGCAAGGATTTACCGTAGCTATGCAGCTGGATAAGGAATTCTGCATAGCATACAAAACATTTTTAAGATGCATTTTTACTACAGCTACTGGGTTGGGACTGTTAGCTACAGTATTTGCCTTAAAAAGCAACACTTTCTTCACTCTTTCTGGCTCGAACTGGAATTCTCCCACCTAGGAGCTCTGCGTCTCCTCCCAGGGTCCCCACCATCACAGATGCCAGTCTTCAGCCAATTCGATCCACTCCATGTGATATCAAGGAACGGCTGAGCGCACTGGACATAGCAAAGGCTACGGGTCCCCGACAACATCCCGGCTGCAGTGCTGAAGACCAGTGCTCCAGAATTAGCCAAGCTGTTCCAAGGCGGCCACAACACTGGCATCTACCCGACAATATGGAGATTTGCCCAGTTACGTCCTGTTCAGAAAACACAGGGACAAATCCAACCCAGCCAATTACCGTCATTTCAGCCTATTCTCAATCAGCAAAGCGATAGAAGAAGTATTCCTGATTTGCTCTTTTCCTGCATGTGTTGTATTCATAGAAACGTAGAAGATAGGAGCAGGAGTAGGCCATTTGGCCTCTCGAGCCTGTTCTGCCATTTAATGAGATCATGGCTGATCATCCAAATTTAGTACCCTGTCCCTGCTTTCTCCCCAAATCCCTTTAGCCTTAATGTGATTATTCCTCAGATGTGAGATAACCAGTGTCACTTGTTGTTACATCTCCTTCCTCTTCACTGTTCACTCAGACAAGACGGTTGTGTCTTTTTCAGAAGAGTTGGCCACGGATTGTGATCTGTGTCTAAATACGCAAGCACAATTTTGGAATACTTGACTTCGCACTCTGCTTCAACGCAGGACAGTTGCGCAAGGCATTGAATAATTTTGCTCGTGGAGGACAAATTAACATGGACAATGTACAGAGCGATGCATATGTCATGTAACGCATTACTAATGTTAGCCTACATTAAACGCAGTTGGCATTTTTATACATTGAATAACGTAACATATATTTAAAAAGATTTCACCCCAGAATCCAAGGACCCAGTACGTGTGCTCTTCTCCTCAATCACGAGATTTAGAAGTATGGCTAACAATCTTTCTGCAGCAGTCGGTAATATTTTCAGTGGCATTGATATGCCCTTGCTTTTATTTTGCGAGCCTTTATCACGGGGGGCCCTTTTCATATCATTGAAGCTTTCTGCAGTCCCCTGCAACGGTTTTAATTTTTGAAATGTGACTACTATTTTGTAAAAGTGTAGCCCAGGTGTATTTTGATGGACATTAGGTACATTTTAGGCACATTTCCCTTTTTCATTCAATGAACTGTTTCACCAAAAAATGAAGATTATACTCCTTGAAACATAACTTAAATCTTTGCCTGGTTCATCATTTCATTTTGCATGCCACACTCATTAACAAAAAACAAGTGGGTATTTTCTGGTTGTTAAGCAGTTTAATTTGGATTATTGCATGTTATATTCCATTGGATAGCTTAGTTTACTGTCAGTAGTAAATCACCATGTGAACAAGCGGAAAGTGGCATTCTTATGGTTGTGTGGTGACTGTGCATAATTGCCACACAGTTACTGTCCAACTAACCTTAAAGTCACCGTACAGGACAATTCCACCCAGTTATTAACCCATGGTGCTTCAACTTTACTTATATAGAATTTCATAGGGCTGGATTTTGCCAGGGCGGGACAGTTGGCAAAATGACAGAATTTGGGGCCGGGGTGACTAACCCACCTCCATGCCATCTTGCCAGGAGGCGGGTAGACGTCCCGTGCCGGGTCCCGTCTCCTTGGAGGTGGTAAGGGATTACAGCCACTTAACTGCCTGTTAACAGATAAGAGGATTATCCCCATTTTGCCCACACAAGTGTGGGCTTCCCGAAGGCTCCGAAACCCACCAGGGTCACTGAGTCAAGTAGTGAAACTGTGGGGGTGGAGGGGTGCAAAGGTGCACTGTAGAGGTGAGTGATGGGCGCAACTGTGGAGAGGTGAGTATCTGAGGTAAGTGGAAAGTGTTAAAAAAAGATTACTTACCATTGTTTTCTCCCTGCAGGCTTCAATCGGTGGGTATGCAGAGAGTCTCGCACCTCCGTGTTGCAGATGACAGATGGCTGTTGCATTCTCCGATGCAGCAACCATCTAATTTCTGCAAAAGAAAGAGGTTTGATGAGTCCTTGAATTCAAGAACTCATCGAACTACAGAGAATGTCAGTGTTTGACAGCTTCACAGAGCTGTCAAACAATGACAATTCATCTGTCAAAAATCTTTGACAGATGAAACATCATACGTTGAAGTTCTCTGTAACCGGCTTTCCCTTAATTGGCCTGCTCAGCCCGCTGGGCGGGCTTAACAAGGTCAATCAAGGGAAAATAGCGTGGGTTGGCCAGAGGTTGATGGAGGCAGGACTGAAACACGACAAGTGGGAGTCCCGCCTCCAAAAGCTCCCCATTGGCAAAATCCAGCCCATAGAATCTACAGCACAGAAACAGGCCATTTGGGCCAATTGATCTATGCCAGTGTTTATATAACAACAACTTCCATTTATATAGTGCCTTAAACATAGAAAAACATCCCACGGCACTTATGCTCCACACAGCCTCCTCCCACGCTAATTACCTCTCTCCACCCTGCCCCTTTTGCAGCCCCGCAGCTATGGAATGTTGTCCCCTGCATACCTAGTTGATGACTGTCAGGTTGTTTTCAAACATAATGGGCTGGATTTTCATTGAGGAGGCGGGTAGGAGGCAGGACTACAACTTTTGGGGTTGTATCCCGCCTCCCATCGAGTTCTAGCCAACCCACACGATTTTGACTTGATTAACCTTGTTGAGCCCGCCCAGCAGGCTCAGCAGGCCAATTAAGGACCACCCAACAATAGGTGACATCACAGATTGATATTTCATCTGTCAAGACCTTTTGACAGATGAAATATCAGCATTTCACAGCTGTTTGAAGCTGTCAAACACTGACAATCTGTACTCCAGGTTAATTCCTTCCTCTCAGGATGATTTAGAGATCTCCCCAGAACAGAAAGCAGAGGCTGCAGATTTTGACAGCTGGCGGCCATTCTGCTTTCTGTGCCGATGAGATGAGAGACTCCTGAGACCTGAAGGAAGGAAGGCTGTAAAGGTAAGTAAATGTTAGTAGAACTTCTTTAAACACTTTACACAGACCAAACACCCATCACTCACCTGAACACCAGACACCTCGACCCCTCCAAGCCCTTCAACTCGACGGCCCGCCTCGCTAACTTGGCGTGGTTTGGAGCCGTCGGGAATCCCACATTTCAACAATGAAAATAGGGATTAGGCGAAAAACTGCCTGTTAACTAGGACCCGCTTCGGGGAGGCGGGTCCTAGTGCGGGTCAGGTACCCGCCTCCTTTGAAACTGGCATGGAGGCGGGTTGGGGTTGGGGACCCCCGATTTCAGGATTTTAAACCCCCACACGCCTCCAATCCCGACTCCACGGCCCAATGAAAATCCAGCCCATTTAATAAATCTTTTCTCACTTGATGCTCGATTATTTGAAACACTAACAACAGTAAGTTAGGAACAGAACAGTGCTGTTCATAATTATTAATTTTCTGCTGAAGAGACTTGAGTCAAATGTAAACAGAATGAAGAGGATAACAGTGTTCTCATATCTACAGCTCAATGAAATTAAATCTGGTTGGCTGTCCTTCATGTTAAAAAAAAACCCCACTAAAATGCAACTCATTTCAGTGCTCAGTTTGACATTCTCAACTCTTGAGCATGTGGGGAGGAATATAAAGTGCCTCCCTTCTTCATTTTTAAGTTCCTTTTTATCATTTTAGATTTCTCCAGTGCCATGTGCCAATTGCCAACTAAGAGATGGGCAAGGAGAGGTCTGATCTCAGGCTGTGCTGCTCTTCAGCTAGCTGTTAGGAGATGCCCGAGAATGGTATGGGTGCTTTCACCCTTTTTGCCTTCTCTATAAAGAAACATCATACCAAGGAGAGGGAATGAGTGCAATATTACTTTACAGAGCAGGCACTTATAACTCCACAATAGATCCTCAGCTGAAAATGTTCTTCCCAGACTTGGATTGAAATACACAATTTGTGTATCTCAAATAGAATCAGTCGTTCTGTAGATGCATGTTTCCTTTGGTGGAATTAATTTTTTCTGGTTAATCGAACTCTTGGTGGATTCCAAATTGATTTTGGAATTGGGATTCTTGGTTTATCATTTCTGTCACTTACTATAATAATGGTGAATATTGGCACAGTGGAAAAGGTTTTATTCTTCCACTGTCTCCTTTCACCGTAATGAGCACAAAGTATATATATAGCTGGAGTGCCCGGCGGGCCGAGGCTTTTTCGAGGGCATGTTGTTGTTGGAAGAGAGAGAGAGAGAGCGCGCGACTGGGGGGGGAAGAGAGAGCGCGACTGGGGGGAAGAGAGAGAGCGACTGGGGGGAAGAGAGACAGCGACTGGGGGGAAGGGGGGAAGGGGGGGAGGGGGAGGGGGA